>NC_091797.1:2247500-4747500 GCF_041296235.1 Equus asinus | reverse complement strand
TTTTTAGCAACAGCTTAGAAAATAGAATTTCAAGACTAAACGTACCTTAGTTGGCTAAAAATTGAGAAATAAGAATTAAAGTGAAAAACAATTTTGAGGAGTTCCTTTAATAATCAATGCAGGCATGGTCTTTCCTGGGAATACGTTCTGACCTACGGTTCTGGATGAGGGCCCTCTCCTGACGCTTTTGTCCAGAGACACGTGTTCTCCTCCATTGTGGTATTTTACACACTTGCTAGTTTACATGTCTATCTCCTCCATCTGAGTGACAGGTCTTGGGAAGTGGATAATGCCTGATATATCTGAATCTCCAATAACTTATACGTTTGAACTTCATACATTTATGTTGAATTCGTGGAATATGCTGAACTTTTATACAATGTTTATCCAGAGGTGTTTGTTAGTTTCAGTGGAGGGAGTAATTTAATGAGGATTAAAGTTCAGAACATACGTGATGTTTGTCAGGTTATTAGCAAGTGAGGTTTCATAGAAATGCAGAACCGTAGGACCGTGGGTTAGAACTTTCAGAGTTAGAAACCTCTAAAAAGTTATGATACATTATCTCTTCATGTAGTGGACAAATATTTATTAGACACCTTACTGTGCCAAGCTCTATGTGAAATGGTTGGGGACAATATACAAAGCAGAGCTTGTCCTGTCCTCACACTGCTTACATTTGAATAGGTGAGAAAGACAATAACAATTGTGAAAGCAAAGTGAATAGCATACCAGAAAGCGTTAGAACTCTGACAGAAACTAGTGTTATTTTAGATTGAGTAGTCAGCACATCCTCTACATCAGTGACATCTAAGAAGAGACATAAATCAAGGAGCAAGATGTGCAAATATCAAGACAACACAGATCTGAGGAAGTGACCAGAGCAGGAAACTGTTATACTTTTTAAGCAAATAAAAAATAAATTTGCGCAGAATTGACATGACAAGGGGGTTTGGGCTAGGGGTAGTAAATGGTGAAGTAAGTAGGAAGATAAGAGTTAGCTTAACAAGGTTTGTTTGCACAGATTTCTCAGCCCGCAATTCCCTGTCGCTGGTGAGAGAATACCTTCCTTCCTCCTGGGCCCTGGTTGGCCACCTCTCACAGGAGGTTTTTATGACCTATTTCAGTGAAGGAGAATGAGGACAAGGAAGTCACAATGGCCTTCCTGCTTCTGCCATTTTCTCAGATTCCTCCAACCAAAGATGTTCATATGCCAAGCTGCCACACTTTGGGGCATCGTGTCCTGAACCCCATCACAGACCACGTGAACGTTTGGATTTGAACGTAAGTGTACTGTGAGGTTTATCATTGAGAGTTTTCAGCAAAGTTTTGATATAATCTGACTTATGACCTTGAATAGTCTTTGCTGTTTTTGGGAAAATAGATCTCTCCATGAGAGGAATGGGGGAGACATTTAGAGGGTGTTTGCCAGAGTCCACGGGGCCAGACGTGAATGATAAAGTTGAAGGTGATGCGATGCGAAACAGCCAGGCGCTGTATGTATGATGTTGGTAGAGCTGAATAACTGTGCCAATTGATTAGATAAGAATATCAACAAGTAAATCAGAGATGATTCCAGATATTTTGGCTGGAACAACTGGATGAGTGTCACTGCCGTTCCCAGTTAGTCTCCCAGAGAAAGAAAGTTACGAACCTAGAGCTGAAGACCAGATTTATTTAGTTTAATAAATGAAAGAAAAGATTTATTTTAATTTCTTACTAAGATTTTGATCTCTAGAAAGGAACTGTGTTACTAACTTTCTGTGGAAAATTATGATGTGATGAATCTGAATTCAAAACCTTGGCAACTTTTAATACTGCAAATAATTTGAAGAAAAGTCCTCCATCTAATATTTTATAATGCAATAAACCCAACATTATTTATCTTTGAATTTTGTAATTTATAATAAAAAATATATATTTGGTCTTTGTCCACTGTTCCTGACACGTAGCTCCTAAAACTTCTGTCATTTCCTATATAAGAGCTACAGGGGCATCTTTTGTTAGAATATTTAGTTTTGTTCCCAGTTCCTGAAATAGCTCCAGAGCATGAAGGTGAAATGAATGTCTTTTGTTAACAAGCCCCTTTGAACCTCACCTGAGTTTTGTTAAAGAGGTGACTTTTGGAAATTTTCTCAAATGGCCTCTGGTTGCCAGGGGAAATAACCATGTGAATAGAGGGTTGCAAGCTCAGCCCTCTTCCCTGACCTCTGGGGAGCAGAGCAGCTGAAGGTTAAAGTAATCACCAATGGCCAATCATTTAATTAATCATTCCCGTGTAATGGAGCCTCTCTAAAACCCTAAAAGGATGGGCTTTGGAGAGCGTCCAGGTTGACGAACATGCCCAGGAGCTGGGATGGGGGCATACCCGGAGAGGATGTGGAAGCCCCATGCCCCTTCCTGCACACTTGTCCTGTGCATCTCTTCCACCTGGCTGTTCCTGAGTTTTATCTTTTTTATACGAAACAGGTAGTCTAGTAAGTAAAATGTTTTCCTGAGTTCTCTGAGCCTAAAGAATTAATTGAACCTGAGGAGGGCCCTGTGGAAATCTCTGATTTACAGCCAGTTGGTCAGAAGCCCAGGTAACAAATCAATGGACTTGTGACTGGCATTTGAGGTGGGAGGGGAAGGGAGGACAGTCTTGTAGGACTGAGCCCTTGTCCTGTGGAGTCTGATGCTGGCCCCAGGTACATAGTGTTACACTGAGCTAAATTGTACGGCATCTGGCTGAAGTCACAGAGTTACTTGGTGGAGGGAAACGAAGAAGCGTTTTGAAGTGAGTGTTCTGAATGTGAGTGAAATCTTCGAGGTGAGTAAAGGGAAACATGAGTGCTTTTACTTTACAAGTTTATTTCCAGGAAATTTTAATACAGCATTTGTAATTTTTAACTTAAATTTAAAAAGCCATAAAAAACAAAAGAAGGAAATCAAATGCATACGAAAGGATGCAGTGGTTTGCTGATAGTCATGTTTAATACCTAACTTTAACTCTGTCACTTGTGTAACATCTGGCAGAATTCTAAATATTTGATAATTTCATTAAAGCTTCTACTATTTTGATTCAACATGTTCTGCTCTCAAAGATGAAAATATAATTAATTATGGAGAATTGAGGACTATTCTCAGTCAGGTTGCCAAAAAATCCGGAAGTCAAATTTATAAAAAATAAATGGATCTAAACAAGATTCAAGCTAATCTGAAGAACAACAAAGCTGAAGAACTTATACAATTAGAAATCAATAGGGACGAATGGATAAAGAAGATGTGGTATTTATACACGATGGACTACTACTCAGCCATAAGAAATGACGAAATCAGGCCATTTGTGACAACATGGATGGACCTTGAGGGTATTACGCTGAGTGAAATAAGTCAGAGGGAGAAAGTCAAATACCATATGATCTCACTCATAAGTAGAAGATAAAAACGACAAAAAAAAAAAAAGCACGTAGCATTGGAGATTGGACTGGTGGTTACCATTGAGGAAGGGGGTAGGGGGAGGGCAAAAGGGGTGATTAGGGTCACATGTGAGGGGATGCACTATAATTAGTGTTCGGGTGGTGAACATGATGTAATGTATCCAGAATTGGAAATATGATGTACATCTGAAAAAAATAAAAATTTATAAAAAAAAATAAATAAATAAATAAAATAAAAAAAAGAAATCAAGACTGATTATAAAGTTACATGAATTAAGATCGTGTAGTATTGGCACAAAGAAATAGACAGAGACCAAAGGAAACAAACAAACAAAACACAGAGCCTAGGCACAGACCCGACATGCGCTGTCACCTAATGTGATGGACGTGATGCACTGGGATAAACAGGGCCTATTAATAAATAGTGTTGTGTCAACTGGACATCCATATGAAAAGGAGTGAATCTTGATTTCTACCTCACAACACTCAAAGATTGGTTTCAAAATATGAAAATAAAACTGCACAGCTTTTAGAAGAAAACATAGAGAATATCTTTCTGACCCTGGGGTATGCAAAGCCTTTTTTAAAATATGAGTACAAACAGCATTACGCATAAAGGAAATAATAATATAGACATCATTAAAGTTAAAATTAGGAACATCTGTTGATCAAAAGACTCCATTAAGGTGAAGCACGTCAAGGGAAAATATTGGAATTAAACATGTTTTACATATTTTGTTTAAAAATTCCTACAAATCAATGAGAAAACTAAAGACAGTCCAATACAAACATAGACAAAAGATTTGAATGAGCACTTCACAGTAGAGGATAACCAAATGGCCGATAAACAATGAAATCTTGCCTATTTTTTTAGATATCAGGAAACCATAAATTACATTACAATGTGATCCTGATACACAGACCCACCAGAATGGCTAAAAAGAAGACAACAGACAATATGTGTTATTGGTGAGGATGCAGAGAAACCAGAACTCTCATGCACTTTAGGAGAAGTGTAATTTGCTACTACCGTTTTAGAAAATTGTCAGTTTCTGCAAGAGATGAACATAAATCTAACCTACAATTAGCGATTCTGTGCCGCACACAGGAGTGTGTACGAAACCACTGATATGTACAAGAAGTTCATAAAATGGAAATGACTAAATGTCTATGAGAAATATACAATGAAGTCATATAGTGTAATGAGAATAAATAAACTATGCTGCATGCAATAAAGTGGATGAGTCAGACACAAAATGCTAAGCAAAAGAAAAACGTAGGATGTGACTCTACCATGTTAGAAACTGGAATTGTGGTTCCTTTTGTGTAGAGAGGGGTTTCCTTTTGTGATCCCCTGGAGGCTGGCAGCACTCTGTTTCTTGTTTTGGGTTGTGGTTACTCTAGGGGGCGGGGGGTGTGTTCATTTGGTGAACACACAACAAGCGATTTAATCACAGTTTGTTTACTTTCTGGCTGTCTGTTAGACTCACCATCCCCAGCACTGTGACCATAGTCTGTGCCACCATGTTCCTGACTGTCCTTGTTCCCCATCTGCTCAAATCCCTTCTGTTATGTGCTCCACATAGCCAGAGAGATCACTGAAAACAATAAGTCCCTCCAGTGGTTCACCCCCCTAGGTATGAGCCAGAGTCCCTTACCTGGTTCCTCATCTTCCCTCCAGTCTCGGTCACTGCTGGCTTCCTTTGCAGTCTCTCTCACTCAGACACATTTGCTTTTTTACTGTCCTTCAAAGGCACCGAGCATGACTATGCTCAGGGCCTTTGTGCTTGCCGTGCCCTCTGATTGAAATATGCTGCTTTCTAAAGCCTGCACGGCCCCCTCTCTCATTTTAATCCAATCTCTTCTTCAGTCTCACTTTCCTGGGGAGGCCTTCTCCGACCACCTCACTGAAAACAGCACCGACACACTCTTACCCTTTACCTTGCTCTATTTGTCTTCACGGTCTTGACGGGTGCCTACTGTGTGTATAATTACATGTGGTCAGTCTCTCTCCCATGTTGGGCGGAAGGAAAAATGCGTTGGGCCTGAGACTGGTTGGTTCACTGCTGCATCCAGATTGCTTGTAGGGAGACCTATCATATATGCCTGTCTCTGTGTTTAATAAACACGTTGACTGGATTAGTGAGTATAAAATACTATATAATCAGTAATATATTATTTATGGAGTTCAACATGGCTAGAAAAATTGGTGGTCATTTACCACATATGTGTGCGTTTGGTGTGTGATGCGATGTTTGTGTGTACATGTGTATTCACGTGTGTGTGTGGATGCATGTGCATATGTCTGTCTATCTATTGTTTATTTACATATTTATCTGTATGTGGTGTTTGTTATGCATAAGGAGCTATTTCTCAATTTTTCTACAAATGAATGCTTTCTACCTATTAGGCACAGTTGATATCTATTTGAGCAAAGAAGAAATGTGAAAAGGATGGAGGCAGAAAAGAATACAGGAAGGCAGGCAGGAAGAAAAATTTTCCAGACAACATTCTTTTTCTTTGAAATGTACATATCATTCAGATCTAAAAGAAATCAGTTTGTTGATAGAACAAATTTGAACTTCTATTGGTATAGTAAATTGAGCATACATGCACACAGACGCACACACACACACAAACACTTGCTAACTAGTCACAATGCTTAAAGGAAGTTTCAAAACTATATAATTATTCTTAGGATCTTCACCTCGGGTGAACAGAGCCACTGCTTGGATTCCTGTTCCTGAAAGATAACAAGGGGCAGCACAAATGAGTTTTAAATTTTTATTCATGCAGAGGATTTTATCCTTAATTCCTAATGTTCTTTGGTTCTTTGGTTCCTTGAAGGGCAGGATATGAGAGGACTCAAATATTTGGATACCTGAAGGAACTAATGGGTTTTTATTAAAAATTTTGGTATTAAATTATTCCAGCTTCCTCCATAATTTCAGAATTACTATTTTAAAACTCAAATAATAATGCTACATGCCTCTGACCTCACAGAGCCTTTCTTCATTTCCCAAATTGATAAGAATCTGTCTGCAATTTTATTTTGTTTATCCACAGCATTTTATTCTTACTACTATCATTGTACTTATCCATATTTATCTTCTGGATATGTCTGCTGTGGACTGAATGTTTGTGTGCCCCCCAAATTCATATCTTGAGGCCTAATCCTCAGTGGGATTGTGTCTGGATGTGAGGCCTTTGGAAAGTAATGAGTTCATGAGGGTGGAGCTCTCATGAATGGGATTAGTGACCTTATAAGAAGAGGCACAACACAGCTTGCGTCTCTCTCTGCTCTCCACCTTGTCGGGATACAGCAAGAAGGCCGTCTGCACACTAGGAGGCGGGTCTCACTGGAGCGGATCTGCCAGGCTCCAGGGCTGTGAGAAATAAATGCTCGTTGTTTAAGCCACTCAGTCTGCGGTAACTTGTTATAATGGCGTAAGTTAACACTATGTTTTTTATCACATGTTATTATATTATATTATGAGATTCTTTAAGATTTTATAATATAATATAACATACTGTTATGCAATATACTTCCATCTTCTCTCTTCTTATTGTCTAACCGTGTACAGGTAGGTGATTAGTGGATATTGGTTGAAGTAATGGATAATATATTCGCAAACATTAATTTGTATTATATCATGGTCAAATTCCTTGTCAGGTCAATTACTTGCATTTTAAATACTTTAATTTTATTAAGTTCATCTGTTTAAGTCCATGACTTATATATCCTAATTCTATATTTCATCTTTTCTATTTTTTACTCATTTATTTTAATTAAAGCATTATAGTGTCATTAATCATGGCAATTTCATTAAATCTGATAGCCCATACATCATAGTATTATTACAGGCTATTAATACAGGAGCATTTTTACTTCATAGTTAAAGAGGAAAAATAGATGCCAAGTCCTAAGTCAATAGCTACAAATCAACATCTTAATGATAGTGTAAAACTAAATATGCAATTTCTATTGAAATGTTTAGTACATTGGTTAAAATGGCTAGTAAAATTGGAAAAAATAAACATTCTTGCTGACAATCACTACAAAAAGAATGTAATAGGTAGTGTAAGAAGAAAGGAGGAAATTAGCTTTTTCCTGATACTGTGAGAAACATTGATTCAAACCTGAAGGAGTTTCACAATTATCAGTCACTTTTGTACAAAATAGGTAATGTACATGAACATAATTTTTACAAAATCAAAATGAACTTTACTAACTTGTGATCAATGAAATTGCTAAATCACTATAACTCTTAATATTTAAAGTGAAGACTAATTGTAGTTCTTAATTTTTAACAAAGTACCAGAGGGAAAACAGTTTTCTTTCTAAAGTTCAAAAGTGAACATGAAGTCTATTCTATAGACATCAAACAATTGTTAGAAATAAAACATATTTGAAAACAAGCTCAGATATTCAGAAAATAGGATAGTAGTATTATTACACTAATCAGCATTATTTATTATTAATGTTGCTTTTGTATATTGAGTTTTTGTTTAAGGTATGTTCTTAAGGTTTCTAAGACATTACTAAAATACATAAAAATCATATACCACCAAATTCTGGGTTAATTTTAAATAAACAGGGACTTCTAATGATAATTACCAATCTTGTTCTCTTATGATAGAAGTGGATATATGGAGAAATAAATAAGGAAGACATTTCATGCTCAAATTCTAATATTATATTCAGAAATCAATGAAACTGAACCAGAATATCAAGCCTCAGTCATTAAGACATGATATTGGTTTACCAAAAAGTCTAGCTCTATCTATTTTTTATAAATTACCAGTTTCTAATTACTTCAAGAATAAACAGTTTCCCTGGTCTTTAATTACCTGAGAAAAGGGAAGTTTTGTACACAGTGGTGGGAATGTAGATTGGTGCAGCTGCTACAGAAAACAGTATGGAGGTTCTTCAAAAAATTAAAACAGATCTACTATATGAGCCAGCAATTCCACTTCTGGGTATTCATCCAAAGAAAAGGAAAACACTAATTCAAAAAGATACATGGACCTCCATGTTGATTGCCACATTATTTGCAATAGCCCGGACATGCAAACAATGTAAATGTCCATCAGGGGTGAATAAAGAAAATGTGGTACATATATACATACATTGAAATATTGTTCAGCCATATGAAAGAATGAAATCTCGCTCTTTGTGACAACACGGGTGAACCTTGAGGGCATTGTTCTGGGTGAAATAAGTCAGACAGAAAAAGATAATTACCATATGATCTAACTTATATGTGGAATCCAAAAAAATAAAACAAACACCACACATACACACACACAAAATGAGCTCACGGATATAGAGAACAGATTGGTGGTTGCCTGAGAAGGAATATGGGTGAAAGGGATGAAGCAGGTCAAAAGGTACAGATTTCTAGCAATGAAATGAATGTTATGGAGATGTAATGTACAGCACAGTGACTATAGTTAATAACACTGTAGTGCATATTTGAAATTGGCTAAGAGAGTGAATCTTGAAAGTTCTCATCATAAGAAAAGTAAAATTCGTAACTGTGTATGCTGATGGATATTAACTGGACTTATTGTGGTGATAATTTTGCAATATATAAAAATATCAAATTGTAATGTTGTACACCTGAAACTAATACAACATTGTATCAATTATACATCAATTAAAAAAAGAATTTGATATAAAAATAATAAATAACTTACCTGGTGAAATGCATTTAAAATGCTTAATATTGAAGCTTCTTGAAGGCACGACTCACCCTATATTGCATTGTCATAAATTTTAGGTTGATTAGTATATCTATTTGTATTTTGGACAAAAGTTTTGAGTTTTTATGCTCACAGCAAAGTGACTAAGTTAGACTCATTTCTGTCTATTTTTTGTAGAATCTCTTCTTCCTCTCTTTTTTATTCTTTCTCTTTAGAATCATAAACTGTTTTGAGGAGCCAAATTTTACCTAGAATCCCCCCTCGCTACTCCCCAGATTTCAGTGTAGAAACAGTTATCTCTGGTACCTATGGTGTGTGTAAAACTTTTGTACTTAAGGGCATTGGTTTTAGTCGTAGAAGATACACACATACAAGCAAGCACACATATGCATTCTCACACATGCTCAAACTTAGCCAGGTGGAAAAGACAAGGAGCATAATGCTTTTACTATTAGACTGGAAAATTATCTAGTTTTTACTTTAAACATATAATTAAATGTGCATGCATCGTATGTATATAAATATGCATATGTGTATGTAAAACATTAAATGTAGATTTTATAATGCATCTGTTTAATCAAAGCATTCTTTCACCTTGAGTTCTCTTTGTAACACCAGATAGTAACATTTGTCAGAATTGTGGAGAACTTGTTTAATGAAGAAAAGATCCTGCAGAATGTTTCAACGACGTTACTTTCACAAGTGAGATACTTTCCTGAGAGGGTATTACATCCAAGTTATATATATTGCCACCTTTACTAGATTGGTCTTCCCTTAGGTAGGATTAGGGAATCATTTCTGTGCAAATGGCAAGAATTTCCCTCAGGTCTGTGCTTCCATCAGTGTATAGGAGGGGTTAATTCCCCAAATTAGTATATTGCTACTGTATACCTGAAACCCTAGAAGAGGCATAGTGTCTCTTACAACACAGAAGTGCTATTCAAACAGAATCCTCCTTGACTGATAACATGCCTGGATTTCTGCCTTGCCTGCCAGAAAGTTCAGAATTCGGCTGCATGCTGAAATGCAATAACAAACTCAGCCAGATGTGTTGGACATCTAATTCTCCTCTTTGTTCCTGTTTGTTTGGATCTCTAGATTTTCTTTCTTTTTTCCTCAGGTTTCCTATTTGAATAATTTTTAATATGGAAAGATACCTCAAACTAAAAGTCGGTAGAATATAAAGCATATTTTAATAACCTAGAGTGCCAGCTTTTTTTTTTTAAAGATTGGCACCTGAGCTAACTGTTGCCAATCTTCCTTTCTTCTTCTTCTTCCCCTTCCTCTTCCTCCTCCTCCTCCCCAAGGTCCCCCAGTACGATAGTTGTAAATTCCAGTTGTGAATGCCTCTGGCTGTGCTATGTGGGACGCCACCTCAGCATGGCCTGGTGAGTGGTGCCATGTCCGCGCCCAGGAACTGAACCAGCGAAACCCTGGGCCACCACAGTGGAGCACAGGAACTCAACCACTAGGCCATGGGTCAGGCCCCCCGTGCCAGCTTTTAACATAAACATGTTGTTTTACATACAGATGCAGTCCTGCACTGCTTAACAACAGGGATAGATCCTGAGAAATGTGTTGTTAGGTGATTTTGTCATTATGCAAACAACAGAGAGTGTACTAAATGGAGACAAATGTGCCGCTGCAAAGTGTGTCTCTCTAACATGAGGACTATTCTAGGCTGATAATTTTTAAGAAACAAAAGACTCAGAAAGTTTTTCTTGTTTCTTCCCCTTTCACTGCTAAAAGAATTCAGTAAAAACCCTCTTTCAGGAAGCAAGCTATCACTTTAGCATCACAAGAACTAGGTAGTAGAGAGGGAGGCACCTAGAAAAGCCTGTTTGTTGGGCTCCCCTCTGTGTCTTCTGTTTCCGTGGCCTGACACTTGTTTTCCAAACATTTGCTCTTTTTCTCCTACCTGTGAATTGCCTTCCTTCCCTTTGAAGTCTCTGACTCTTTCCACCCCCCCAACATTTTCTTTTGTCTTTACTTGAGCATAGTATCTAAGGTGAGGGCTTCAGCCATTATGGAGACTTACTCAGTTTTCCTGGGTTTCTCCCATGTATACACGTTATTAAATTTTTGTTTGTTTTTCTTCTGTTAATCTGTCTCATGTCAATTTAATTCTTAGACCAGATAGAAGAACCTAGAAGTGCATAGGAAAATTTCTTCCTCTTTTTTTTTATAGTTCTAACACAAACCTAGATGGTATAGCCTACCACACACCCAAGCTATGTGGTAGTAATCTTATGGAACCACCGTTATATCACGGTTCATCGTTGACTGAAATGTTGTTATGCAGTGCATGACTGTATAAAGATCTTTCAGGTTTAATTCGTTTAATAAGCCAATATTTGGCCTGACTCCTCTATGCTGATTAAGTTCGACACTAACACTAGTGCATAGTTTAATAAAGAAAACAAATCATTAGTATTGCAAAAGACTGTTGAAGCCTCTGGCTTCCACCTCATGATGTAGGGAGCTTTAAGTAGCATCTCTCCACCATTACAACAGAAAAGAGCTTGGCTAACTTCAGATTCAGCCTTCTCTCCAAGTGCGTTAGAGCTCTGTGGTCACAGAGCAAGTACTGGCCCCCAAATGTAAGGAGACAGTGCTCCCAGGGAGATAGGAGCTAAGGTCATGCACTTCCCTGAGAACATGAAGCTAGACACCAATAGGAGCAGTTTAGCTAGAATTACCGACAAACTAGTGAAAGGCTGCATGTGGACTGCAGGGACGGTGTGGAAGCTGTAGGAGTCTTCACCTGCTTGCTGGCTCGCCCTCAGAAGTCCTACCGGGCAGCCACAGAAAGAATCTGAAAGAGCCCTAAGAAGTGCCTCTTATAGTGCCCACCTGGGGGCGGGGAGCAGAGCCCATGCAGGATAGGCAGAAACTCTGCCTCCATCCCTCTCTGCTCTCTCCATGTGGAATGAAAGATTTAGTCTGTTGTGGGCCATGCAACTGCACAAACGACCTTAAATGTCAGCAAACACCTATTGCCAACAAGTGCAAGGAAAACGGAAGCAACTAAACTTGGTTCTTGGAAGAGAAGCAGGATTGCACACTGAGCCCATAACTGTAAGCAGAGAAGGGGCAGATGAGCTGAGGAGGCCTTCAAATACCAGGTACATGACACAGGCCTTAGACTGAGCCAGAGGAACAGATTCCACATGTCCACCGTCTCATTCCCCCTCCACCTCCACTCCCAAAGTAAGCAGCTTGCTCTAACAAGTAACAGTACAATGCTGACGAGATAGGGGTAGAGATGGAACCGAGTGTGCAAAGACACTGCTTCTGAGGCCCAGAAAAAAGGAAAGACCTAGAACTCAGAATTCAACAGAAACTGAGCTGGTAAGCCTCACTCCACCTAAGACACAAGGTATCTCTTCAGGACTTTGAACCATTGATGCACTGTAGGTAACCATAGCAATGACAAATCTTAAATTTGAACTCTAACCCCTAAACCAAATGTCTAGCCCTAGGAAGAGTGGGCTGGTCTCCAGACATGAAACCTACTTACTTCAGTTTCTCCTGTTCTGCACAGTATGACCAGTGTTAAAGAACATATTATGAGGCATATGAAAAGGAAAGAGTATCACCACAGTCTCAAGAGAAAAAGCAATCGTCGGTACTGACTCAGAAATGACTCAGAAGCTGGAATTACCTAACATGGAATTTGAAACAGGGTGAGGAACGATGTCAGCAAGATGGTAGAATAGGAATTTCCAGCACTCATCCCCTGGCAGAAACATCAATTTGAACACCTACCCACACGTGAAAATACCTTTACGAGAGCTAAGGAATCCAGGCAATGTAGCCCCTGACACAGGAAGGGTTAATGATCACCGGAAAAAGCTTGCCAACAAATTGTGACCCGGAGGTGAGAAGGCCGGTTAGCTGATGACGGGTAAGACCTCTGGGGGGGGCAACCTAAGACAGGCATCAGTCCATCAGTCGCCCGGGAGCACAGATGGAGACACGATATCGGGAGCAGGAGGGGCCATTGCCTAGGAGGCCTTGCATGCTCCGAGATAAAATATATGAGCACAGCAATAACATGATAATATCAAAACAGAGGCCAAGGGAGGGCTCCTTGAGAAATCACTAAGAATTCTTGGCATTCGCTAATTACTTCATCCAGAACACCTGTGTATGTTTAACAGATGTAAGCTATGTATATATTGAAACGCTGGTTATAATAAACTCAGAGTGGCCATCAGCCCTCTCTGCATCTATCCTGATGTGTACATTGGATTGCGACACCGACAGGCAAGTGATCACAGCATCTAGGTGGAGCACGGAAATAAGGAAGGACACATTGAAGAGGGTAGGATGGACAGCTGTACATAACTCTGTCACCTCCCCCCAATCCTGGGCAGTGTAGTGCCAAGAGAAATATCCTATGCGTGAGGAAAGGAGATTGGAATGAGTGCCTGACTTCGCTGTGAACCACAGCACCAGGCCTGCTCCAGTGAACTCCAGCACTAGCCCAGCATCCATGGCCCCAGCTACAGGCCAGCCCCTACAGACCCAGGCTCCAGACCTGTCTCGGAAGACCCAGGCTGCAGGCCAGCCCCCATGGACCTAGGCTCTTTGCTGGCCCCTGCAAATGTAGGTTCTAGAGCTGCTCCAGTGCCAGGCCCATCCACAAGGACCCAGGCTCCAGGCCTGCCCCAGGAGTCTCAGACTCCAGGCAGGCCCCTGAGGACCTAGGCACCAGGCCCGCCCACCTGCTGACCCAGGCACCATGCTAGCTTTTTGAGGACTTCATCAGCAATACACCAGCAGACATTACCCTGAACTTCTGGCTGGGCTAACTAGTGAAGGACTTTCCCTGCCAAAGCCAGTCAGTAGACACTGGAAGAGGTACCTACATCTTCAGATTTACAGACTTTGGCCCAAGGTTGCAAGGATCACCAATAAGCCAGGAAACATGACACCATGAAAGGAACAAAATAAACACCAAAAACTAATCCTTAAAAAACAGAGATCTGTGAACTGTCTGACAAGGAATTCAAAATAATCTCCCAGCAATCTCTAATTTCCAATGCATGGGCAGCTCTCTCGGCCCGTTGAATAAAAGTGTTAGTGGAAGAGGTCATGATGGTATTAGAGATGGTTATGGTATGGAACTGTAGTGCTGAAGAGGAATGACTGGAGGCAGGTACAGTGGATGCAAGACCAACAATTGTCAGTGAAGAGAAACCCATGATGTAACCAAAGAAAGTGGGGGACCAGCAGAAGTCACGGTTGGGAAGGCCCACATAAGCACACTGAAGCGGAAGGTCAGAGGGAATAGGCAGGGCAAGCAATTTAAATGGGGGATATTTCCAGGCAAGTGAGCTCTCTGGTTCCAACTGCATGTTTTGGCTTGCCACAGTGAGGAAATATGATATGATGCTGCCCTGCAGTCAGTCGGCAGAGGACATACTGACACTTTGATAGGCACCTTGTGGTAGGGTGGGGTCAGCAGGAAAGCAAAGGCAAATTCAGGAAAATAATATTCCAGTGGACTCCCTGAGTCCATCAGGGCAGCACATGTAATCCGTTGTTCCTGGAAAGTCTCAGTCCCCATGGTGATGTCTCGCAGAGTTTGTGGTAAACTGGGCGTGAGGCCATCTGGGTGAGTGGTGAGGTCTCTGACTGGGGTATGTCTTGGGCTGCCATCTCTGGTGTAGGAGCACAGTCATCTCCACTGACAAACTCTTGGGTTGGGGCAATGTTGTCTGTGGCAATGTCCTCTCCAGTGATGAGCCCATCTCACTTGGGGGGCACCTCTGCAGTGGTGGCCATCAAGGGGAGAGATAACCCTCCCATGTGGCTATCCATTGGGGTATTGATCATGGGCTGAGGGTAGCCTAGCCTTTCATAACTTGAAGGCTTCTCTGAGAACTGAGCTGCCTATCTGGTGCATGCTGCTAGTGGAACAAATTTTTAAGAACTCCCTGGGGTTGTCAGAAGCACTTTTAGCAGAGGACTGGGCAGTGGCCCTTTCACTCTTTCCAAGGAGCTTATCCAAAGCACATAAAGATTCTGGGCATATGTATATCGCAGGCTAAGGGAGACCTTATGGATGCTATTTACATATTCCTGAGTCTGACCAGTGAGGGTGATGGACAGATTATGGGAACACAGTTCCTGTAAGTAGATGGGTTTTACATATGGGCAATCACAAGACCAGTTAGTTTGCAGCAATATTTGGTGTGAAGAAATCAGGGGGTGGTGAGTGTCATTTAGACATCACCTCCAGAAGGACCACTGAGTGTGAAGGGTTTCAATCCCTGTGCCACCCAGACTCTGTGGCATGTTGGCTGCAAGTTTTCCAATGGGACTCTCCAACATTCCCTGATTTTCTACCCTGTGGTGCAACTGGATTCTGGCTTATGTATCGGCAAAATAGGGCTATTGAAAAGGAACCTTGTGTGCTTAACGGTTCCTGTCTCGAGAACATCTTTAATGATAGGGTGTAGGCCTTCAGCGCCCTGTTTGTCAGCATTGGGGGGTGTTTACTGTCTTGACCAGAGGAGGAAGAGTCACCAGGAAGGCCAAGAACCTGGGCCTGTTCATGCAGGGTGGTGTCATGTCAATGCATCCATGTCTATATAATTGAGAAAGAAAGAGCCAAGAGGGCCACCACCAGAGGAAGCCGTTTGAGGTGAATGGTCTCAGTAGTTACATCAGAATGGATTTGTCCACTTTTGATTGTTTTACTGGCAACACCCTGTAGGTTGAAGGGCTTCCCTTTGGGAATTTAGACAGATTGCCTGGAACGACAGTGACTTGGGCCCTGTTTTCCATAGGACCAATTTTTTGGTTTGAATTGACCAATTCAGGCTTCACTTGGGAACCCCAAAGCATTCCACAAATGGACCCTAATGGAAGCATGTGCTCTGGGCCCTGCCTCTCTCTCTCCGTCTGACTCTGCCTTGACCTCCCTGTATGGCCTCTGGAAGCCCCTTGAGGAAGTGTACTTTTCCAGGACCTGTGAATAATAAACTCGTTTGTTTCAATTTTTCTTGTGGTCTTCTGTTAAACCAGTGCTCGTCATCAGGCACGCTATGTTCCACTTAACAAATGTTAGTTTAGCAAAGTCCTAACAGTGGTATTTCACTTGATTAGATCAGCCACACTCTTTGTTCTTTGTTCCACTTTACGTACCTGGAAAGGTGCCTGTGGTGGTCTGTCTCTCTACTGTAGAAGCAGGTAGTAGGAGATTTAGGCCATCTTTGTCATTAACCTTAGGGGAAAGCTG
Organism: Equus asinus; assembly: GCF_041296235.1. Lineage (NCBI taxonomy): Eukaryota > Metazoa > Chordata > Mammalia > Perissodactyla > Equidae > Equus > Equus asinus. Next base: position 4,731,126 of record NC_091797.1, on the reverse strand, counting down.
CTTGTTTACTAATATAATGAAAATAATTACAGAAATAGAGTTTTTAAAAACGTTACTCTTTTGGATATTCTTCTAAGTGTTTTTTACGTTCAATTTCTTCCAATCTCTTCAAGATCTTCAATGTACAAATAAGAAAACTGAAGATCAGAGACCTTACATAACTTACCCAAGGAAACACAAATGATATATTAGATGCTTCTACCAACTCTGCCGCCTCCAACATATTTTTTCTTGGACTCACAATTCCTATTCAGTGTAATAAGGATATTTTTTTTAATGATATTTTGGTTAGTGCTAGGCAAAAAGAAATTAGGAAGCCTGTGTTTATTTTAGGCTTTCAACATGCATATTTATCCAGGCAAATTCGTGTTTGCTGGTCCACTGGTCCATTATGGGGGGTTGAGGTTTGAGGAAAAACCCTGTCACAGTTAAGTGACATAGCCTGGATTGTCCTTTATGCTTATATTTTTAGGAATATGGCATGGCTTTGGATTGCTGATGGAGAATTTGAGGGTTAAAAATCATTTAATTACTTTCCCTCAAGGACAAGATTAACACTATGCAATGATTAGATGGTCTTAAAATTACTATTTTTTTTAATGAGGAAACGTAAGTTTAGAAAGCTAGCTTGAACTTCAGCCATAGTCTGTGCAGTGGGAAAAAAAAAATCAAGAAATTTGCATTCAGAGAGAACTTTGAATTTCAGTGCTGCCTCTTACTACCTTTTCGACCTAGGATTCTTAAATATCCTCTGGTGAAGAATGGCACCAGAGGTACAATTTTAATAATTTATAACCTATTTCAATTCTCCTTTCCCCTCCAAAATAGTTTAACCAAAGTAAGAAGTTTTAAACATTAGACACTTAAAAAGGAAAGATGCCTATTAGTCAGGATAATAGACTCAAAAGAAAAAAACAAATAGTACTGGCCAGATTCTCCAGACCCTTTTTCTTGTAGCACTACCCTAGTCCCAGGTTAGACACCTTCTGTGGGATAAGAGTATACGCTTAAATCCCTTTGGGATGGACAGTTCTTAAAACAAGTGTTTGTTAATGGTTCCTCCTAGATTGGATTTATCTGCTTGGATTTGCACCATTTGTTTCACGGTAAATATTACTACCAAAAATTGTGTAAAATTATACACAAAATTACCTTTGTGCAACTGTCTTTCACGATTTCCAAAATGTCTTTCCCAACTTTTAGGATCAGATAATCACAAGCATAAGTTTAAGAAACGTTCTACCTCCTTCATGAGTCTGAATTTCCTCATAGATAAAAATGGAGACCATCATATCTTCTTTCAGGAGTTTGTGTGAGGAAGAAATATTATGGGAGAAGTAATACTTTTACAATCTCCTGAACAGTGTGTGTGTTCAATCATGATCCCCACTGTGGTCTGGGGAACCCCATGTCTTAAGCTTCTGGGTTTTTTTCTAATGTATATCCACATTTGGAAACTGTTACTACATACCAGAGATGTGTGCTTCTATAGCCATAGGCAAATTTATTTTCCCAGATGATTTTATAATGATAAATAGATCATTTTTGTTTCTTGATTAATTTCCTTTGGCCCTTCTTAGACTCACTGCTCAATTCTTTTGTTTCTCTTGGTGAACCCACCATATGTGAGATGATGGAGTATTACAATACACAGGTAGCTGCTCTTTTCTATTTTAAACAGCAAGTTTAATAAGAAAAATAATGTAATTTTTAATTCTGTATAACAACTTTTACATTATGTACAAAGGGATATCTAATTAATGATATGCTATGTAATAATACAATAGATTTGTTACAGATATTGCTAGAAAGCATAACTAAGTGTCTTGTGGTTACTTAAAATTTCAATCAATAAGTCGATGCATCCCTTAGGGCCTGTTGAGAGATTAGTGTTGTTTAATTTATAATTATTGGTAAATCTGGGCCAGGAAAACATATAGTCACCTATATACAGTAAGTATAATATGATGCAAGACACTAAAAAATCTGATTTTAATGCCTTTTTGTATCTCGTTAAACATGTAATCACAAATATTCATATTCACTAATATGAATTTTCAGTCATCACTAAATCCATCATATTATATTGATGTTTACATGATATTTGCAAGGCTAAAGAATGTATAACTAAAGTAAGGTACTGTTAAAGAAATAAAGCACTGTTCTTTATGCGTGTATATACACACACACACAAGCATGTGGATCCTTTTATAATTGCACAGGAATTCTCCAATGTCTTTTTGATAAATGCTCATGTGCACATGGGCTAATTGACTATAATCTATGTTAAAAGTTCAGCAGGAATTAGAATTTTATTTTTTATCTAAAGGGGAATACTACAACTTGAGTTCTTATAAAAGCAGGCCCTGAGAAGTATCTGGGTATGTGATTTCTATTTGGAGGTGATCCCAGAAAGCATGGCAAGGGAACAGGGAAGTGAGAAAAGGACAAGAAACTGTTCAATGAAAACTGTGTTAAGAAGTTGATTTTTCCTGTAGGCAGCTGGGGCTCCATTTCACTGGGGACTCTATGAGGCTGTGTAGAATGTATTCAGAATTGTTCCACGGCGGGGCTGAGGAAGATGGGCCAATGATCCACCAACCATGGAGCTTAACTGGCTGAAGGTTGCTCCTGGAGTACCAAATCTCTGCGTTTTCAACCTGTCTCCACTGAGTGGACCAGAAATGCTTCTGCAGCTACACAATGTCCTCAGGCAGAGAGATACCAAAGTGGGCCAAAGGAAGATGGTGAGAGATTGGCGGCATCTGCTGGAGATAACACCCCTTGCCCCAGTCAGCTCCACTTGTGCTTCACATTATAAACCAACAATTACTCTTTCATTGATTCTATAAGTTGATGCCTTATCATGATTTCTAGTAAAAATAATTATAACAAGGTTAATGGAGAAAATGACATTCCTTGCTCACAGTATTCAGCCAAGATTTGATAATCATCATTTCTTTTTGCTACTGTGGGGACCTGGAATTGGCCACCCCAAGATATGTCTCTTTGGCATCAGGATTATTTGAGGCTGATTGCTTTTGATAAACTGGGACAGGGAAGGAGGCTCTGAGGAATGGAACTTGCCCTTTGTTAGGACACTTACATTTGTAAGGTAAATCTCTATCTGTAAAAGGTGCCTCCCTCTCTGTACCAGGAAGAAGAAAGGCGATGACCTTCTCTCTGGAAACTCTTAGTCAATACCAAAGGCAAGGACTTAAATCTGCATTTTATTGTGCTTCTCTGGTAACCTCCTGTAACTAACTTCCCTCCCCCTCCCAATGCTGGCACTTCTTTAAGGATTAAGCATCTTTCCTTAGGCTGGGAACTGATTGCTGTGCTCACCTGTGACCTCCCAGCTCCAGATGATAGACTAGCCTCCTGCTACGCCCTCCAAGAAAGCAGACCACTACCTGCTGTGTCCATGAAGCGCTGTGCCGACAGGGCAATCTTGTGACTATTGTGGGAGGGACATTTCAATCACATGTGAAACACCCTGTTTGGGGGTATATAACCACTATGTGCACCCCACTTCTTCAGTGCCTTTTCTTCCTTCAGGAAGAAAGGCCCCGGGCCATGGTTCCTCATAAAGCTTTGTTTAATTTTCTCTTGCTATTCTGTCTCATGTGAATTTAATTCGTTCTCTGGCCAGACAAACCCCCATTTGGGAAGAGGAAATGTCTTCCTCCCCTACACTACTACCCATTCCAGAGTCTCTTTTCCATTAGCCATGCTGTCTATTTATCTAAGTTGCTTATTTAGTGGGGTCAATTACCCCTCTCACTACAGAGTGTCTGAGACTCCTGGGTATCCTGCCCCTGCCATGCTGTGGTTGTTGCATCGGGAGTGTATGTACCAAGAGGTGTTTCGGTGAAAGCTTTGAGTCACAGACACACTTGTCATTGCCTCCATTGTGTAACACCAGTACTGGCTGTTCATGATAACCATGACTGATTACTCCTACCAGCACCACAACTCCTTTATTTTCATGCTGACTTCAGCATAAGGAGCCTCACACGATCAGTTATCAGTCCTAAGGCTAGATCTAGGTTCTGTGGAAGCCTCCGTGTGTCCTCTTGAGGAGGCATCCCACCCCTAGTGACCTAGACCCTTAAACTACATAGCCTAATTTGCAAGGGAAGCACACATTCCAAGTAAGTCAGTGAGGTTTTGGTGAGAGTAGCCAATTTTATTTTCACTATTTGGTCCCTGAACCCAGGCACTATACCTCTCAGCAACAAATAAGACTACTGTCTTATAGCTTAATGTAGACATTGCATTTTGGGCAACAGTGCCCTAATCTCCCTAGACATCATCCTCAAACTAGAATTTTAACTGAACCTTTGGCAGGCTATTTCAATGGTTGATTATGAACGTAGCTTATGAGTGATATATAATAGGACAATTGGAACTTTTAATCCAGTGTACATATTTGACCTCCCTGACGATGTCAACCTATTGGTCTGAGATGTTGTTCTGCAGGATCCCAATTTAGTTAATTAGACATTCTGTGATCTTTCTGAAAGTGGTGCTAGTTGAGCAAGTGTTGTCAAGGAAAGAGAAATTCATAGCTATAACATATACTGATCCCAGTCAAGACAAATCATTCACATGTGAAGTTGGAAGTGGTCTTATATAATCACTTTCTGCCAAGTACCTTGTTGATCTCCTCAAGGGATGGCATGATATTGAAGGCTCAGCATTGGTCTCTGCTGCAGGTGAGTCAGATACTGAGCACCAATAGCAACTAGATCATCTCTCAGAAGAGAGAGCTGGTGTTGTCGAGCCCAAGCACAGTCTCCATCCTTGCCATCATGACTACTTCATTCATGGACCCATTGTGCAAGCACTGAAGTGAGTGAAGACTGGCTTTCACTGGCAAAGTTATTTTGTGCACCTGATGATTGAGCACCTCCTATCTGGTGGTTGCTTTCACAGGAGACACAAAAATCTGTGTATATTGTTCTTCTCCCTATAAATCCATCCACAGGGCACTTCTCCTAGCCATCTTGTCTCAATCTTTTAGTTTTCTCTATTCAAGGCCTTGATGATTGAGCCAAGCTAGTTACCACTTCTCCCTCCAAAAGCAGAAAATGTTTGAATGTATGCCCACTGAAAATAATCTGCTCTCATCACTGTCTTTCAGAACCGCCACTGATTGGAATCATACAATCTTTATTTTGGAGAGTATATTGCTGAGTAGCCCAGACCATCAAACCATTGGCAGAACCTTGACCATAGCCCTGGGGCAAGGCAGTAAATCTTTATGCTGAAAATCCCAGTTGAATGCTGACAGCTTTTGCTCTTCTTTATTGATGGGAAATGAAGGATCACATTCTCCCTATAAATAACCACATGCAAAGTTCCAGAGACTTTGCCGATTTCTTCTAGTAAAGACAGCACATCTGAAATAGAGGCTACAATTGGGAAGAATAGTTGATTGACTTTCTAGTGGTCCACCATCATCCTCCAGGGATTTTCTTTATGTCTATTTTTAGATACGTCTTATCAAGTCAAGTTCCTTTCTATCCCTAACTTGAAAACTTTCTTCCTTTTCAGAAAATCTTGAATTGATGCTAAATTTTAATTCTTTTTCTGCAACTAAAGTAAATAAATAATATGATTTTCTCCTTGATTTATTAATGTGTTAAATTATATGTATTGATTGTCTTATGTTAACCTAACTTTGCATTTCTGGGATAAACTCAGTCTTCTACTGAAAATATAATATCTTATATGGATTTTTTCCCCACCAATATACCAATATATTTGGAAATGTAAAATGGTACTGTTGATTGGTGTTATGTGGGGATTTTTTTTTGCAAATTTTATTAATATTTGTATTCTTAGACTCAGCAATATTTATTCTTTGTCTTTCTCTGATGACCAGAAAAGTTTTAGAATAAATATAAAGGGATTTTTTTCTTTCTGTAGGTTCTTCTAGAGGTTATCCTCACGTGATTATCTTTCAGCTTATTTCAATTTACTGATTGAATAAAATTTACTATGATGATAAAGCTAGCTGAGATAGAATCATAGGGCTTTTTAATTTAGCTAAGAGTCATTTTTTTTTTTTTCCTGGGAATTGAAAATAATCCCTCCTACTGTGTTTCAGCTACTTTAAAGTATTTTACTTTTCTCCCCCCAGCTTTGTTGATGTGTAATTGACAAGTAAAAATTGTATATATTTAAGGTGTACAACTGCATGATTTGATATACACATATATTGTGAAATCACCACCACAACCAAGCTAATATATATATATCCGTCACCTCACATGGTTACTATTTTTCTTTCTTTCTTTCTCTCTTTCTCTTTCTTTCTTTTTTCTTTCTTTCTTCTTTCTTTCTTCAGTTGAGAACAATTACTCTCTACCCTCTAGCAAATATTAAGTATACAATACAGTATTGTTAACTATATTCACTTTTTTATACATTTAATCTCCAGAACTTAGTCATCTTTCATAATTGAAAATTTTTACTTCTTAATCAAAACCTTCCCATCTCCTTCTCCCCGCAGCCCCTAGTAACGTCCATTGCACTGTGTGTTTCTCTGAGTTTGACTGTTTTAGATTCCAAGTACAGGTGAGATCGCGCAGTACTTGTTTTGTAATTTGTCATTCTCTTTTTGAACACCCTTAGTAAACCAGGTGCTTCAATTTCTTTAAAGATAGTATTTATAAATGTTTAAAACATTTGTAAAAAGCTAGACAAGAACTAAAGTGTGTCTATCTCTATACAGTCATGCACCACATAACATTTTGGTCAGTGACAGACCGCATATACAACAGCGGTCCCATAAGATTAGCACCATATAGCCTTGGTGTGTGGTAGGCTACACTATCTAGTTTTGTGTAAACATTGTAGAGGAGGAAGGTTTCTTCTGCTTTTCTAGGTTCTTCTGGCTGGTTTAAGTTGGCATGAGAGAGATTAACAGAAGGAAAACAAAGACGTTTTTAACATGTGTACATGAGAGAAACCCAGGAGAACTGAGTAACTCGTCAAAAGGGTCAAAGCCCTCACCTTAAATACCATCCTCCGGTAACGGCAAAAGATGTTGGGGGTGGGGAGAGTCAGGAACTTCAAAGGGAAAGAAGGCAATTCATAGGTAGGTGAAAAGCAATAAACTTTGGAAACAAGTGTTTGGCCCATAGACACAGAAGAACACAGAGGGGAGCCCAACAAACAGCGTTAGGTTGGGGGTCAGCATTAGGTTTCTCCCTGTCTACCACCTGGTTCATGTGATGCTAAGGTGAGAACTCGATTCCTGGGACAGGTCTCTTAATCTGAATTCTTTTAGGCAGTTAAGGGGAAGCTAAGAAGAAAAACTTTCTGAGTCTTTTCTTTCTTAAAAATAATCAACCTAAAAAAATTCCCATGTTAAAGGGACATATTTTGGGGTGACAAATTTTGTTCCCCTTCCGTACACTCTAGGATGTTTGCATAACAATGAAATTGCCTAACTATGCGTTTCTCAGAATGTATCCCTGTTGTTAAGTGATGCATCACTGTATATGTTTACTTTGTACCCTGTCAAAATAAATGCTTGACTTTCTATATATAAGCATACATTCATATAAAAGCTTATTATATTCATATCTGTTTATATAATTAGCCATATGCATGAGTGCACATGCATCACTTTAAAAAGGTGTTCTCCTATTAACAGAAGAGAACATTCAGCACACTATCAATTAGGTACCATATTCTCTTCTAAATTTGAGGTTAATCATTTGTGGCAAGACGTGTGATGCTTGACAAATGTTTGTAGAATGAAGTAATTAATATTCTGCTTCCATTTTCCGACTGGTAAAATATAATTGCTACAAACTAAAAGTAAACAGTAAATACAATACTATTATAAATTTAGATATATTCCAATTTTATCATTTATGTATTGTGTTATTAAATATTTTTATGATGACATTGCTTTATTGAGGTATAGCTTTCATGTGATAAAATTAAAAAAATCATTGGTGCAATAGTTTAATATGTAGCATTTACAAGGTAAATGATATATAAAATTATATACATATACTTCATATTTGGCAGGATGATTTATATAAAAAACCTATGGAGTTTACAAAACACTAGAATTAATACACAAATTTCCCAAGACAGGAAATTAGTTAAACAAAAATCCACTGTATTTCCATATTTTAGCTATGAACAATCGAAAAATAAAATTACCAAAACAGTTCCATTCAAAATAGTGTCAAACTGTCAAATTGTCCTTACTTTTCTTCTTCCCAAAGACATAGATGCTGAATTCATTATGTCGAGCAGAACATGTGGGTATTCCTTGTAGTGGCGGTGGTAGGGACCGTAATGACCTTGAGAGTGTTGTCAGCGCCAAAGCTGAATCAGAAGGCCTCTCCAGGGAGGGGGTAGTTGTGGTCCATTATGGAATCTTAGAGCCTGATCAGTGAAGGATTTCCCACCCTGGAGAGATAGAGCACAAGTAGAGAGAGAAGAGTGTCCATGCAGTGTGGAATAGATTATAGAGAAATAAGACCATAAATGCACAGTCAAAATCACTGGGTACCCAAGACAAAAATATAAAATTCAACTGCTATTTCAACTGCAACACATACTAAAAAATTGAAATGGATCATAGATAATAACCTAAAATCCTGAATCACAAGGTTTCTAAAGAAAATACCAATGCCTTGGCAACTTTGAGGAAGGCAAAATTTTCATGGGCACAACATCAAATTATGCATCATAAAGGAAACAAGGTTATAAATTGGACTTTGTCAAAATTAAATATTTTTGTTCATTAAAGGATACTGTATAAAGAATCAGCAAGCCACAGACTATGGAAAAATATATTCTTACTGCATATGTCAAAGAAGTGAATTTATATAGAATTCTTATTATTCAACAATAAAAAAGCAGGAAAACCAATGAAATGATCAACAGACTTAGACAGATATTTCACAACAGCATGTAGAAGAATGGCCAATATGTATATCAAAATATACTCTACATAATTAACCTTAGGAAAATGCAAATTAAAACCATATTTCAGAAGCACTAGAATAGCTAAAATTAAAAAAACTGACAATATCAAGGATAGAAAGCACTGAAATACTCACATACTGCTAATGGGAGTACAGAATGGAGCAATCATTTTGCTGAACCGTTTCATGGCTTTTGTAAAGTTAAACGTACATCTACTCCATGATCCATTATATTTATCCAAGAGAAGTGGAAACAAATGTTCACACATAAAGATGTTTGGCCAACAATGTTTATAGTAGTTTCATTCATCATCATCTGAAACTTAAAAACGACCCAAATGTCCATAAGACAAGAATAGATAAACAATATTGTGGTGTATTCATACAGTGAAATACTGCTCAGTGATAAAAATGAAGGAACTTCTGATACCCAGAATAATATATGGACTAATCTTTTTTTTTGTTTTTGCAGGGAAAGATTCACCCTAAGCTAACATCTGTTGCCAATCTTGCTCCTTTTTTCTTCCTTTTCCCCCTCAAAGCCCCAGTACATAGTTGTGCATACTTGTAAGTTTTTCTGGTTCTTCTATGTGAGCCACTGCCACAGCATGGCTACTGACAGACGAGTGGCATGGTTCCATGCCTGGGAACCAAACCCAGGCTGCTGAAGTGGAGCACACCGACCTTTAAACACTAGGCCATCAGGCTGGCTCTGGACTAATCTCAAAAACATTATATTAAGTAAAAGTCAGACACAAAGGAATACACATTATAGGTTTCATTTATGAGAATTTCAAGATCATACAAAACTAATCTCTGGTAGAAGGACATCAGAATATTGCTGAGGCCTTTGGTGCTTATTAAACAGAGAGGCTCATAAGGAAACAAGGAAACAACGTGGGTGGTGGAAAGCCTCGCTATTTTGCTCTAGATGTAAGTTTTATCCCCAATTTTTCTTTTAAAGTAAATGCAGTTGTGTCCTATCTAAAATCTCATTGCCTACCTCAAGGCTGCAAAGATTTTTTTCTCTTTATGTCTCTTCTGGATGCATTATGGTTTTAGCTGTCACATTTTTAAATTAATTTTGAGTGTGTTATGAGGTAGAGTCAAGACTTAGGAATTTTTCAATAAGAACATCCAGTTGCTCCAGCACAATTTAGTGAAAAGACCCTCCTTTGTCCATAGAATTGTATTAGTGTCTTTGTTGAAAAGCAAGTGACCATCTACGTGTAAGTCAGTTTGTATACTCTCTATTCTATTCCAACACTACTATTTCAATGCTTCTGTCTCAATTATTGTAACTTATGGCAAGTCTTAGAATGTGGCAGTATAAACCATCTTTTATCAAGATAATCTTGCTCTAGATCCTTTGTATTTCCATGTACATTTTAAGACCATTTTGTCAATCAACATAAGTAGCTTTTGAGATTTTGATTGGAATGACATTAAACATGCATTAATTTGGTAAGGATTTAAATCTTAAAAATATTGTCTCTTTCAATTCACATACATGAGGTATCTATTCGTTTATTTAGGCCTTCTTTACTTATTTTTTCCCACAGTGCCCATATTTCTCCTGTCTCATGTGTCCCCCTATTTAATCTCCTGCCTCATGCTTTCTATTGCTTCATAGATTTGATTTATTTCCTTCTTTTAGTTTCTTTGTGTTTGCCATCTATGTTAGTTTCCTAATGACACTGTTACAAACCACAACTGCAGGGGCTTGAAACAGCACAAATTTATTATTTTATAGTTCTAGAAGGCAGAAGTCCACAATTAATCTCTCTTCCCATCACCTTTGTTTCTGTTATTCTATTTCCTTCTCTGATTCTGAACCTCCTGTCTCCCTCTTTGAAAGACCCTGTGATCATATTGGGTCTTGGGTCTACCAGAATAATCCAGAAGCATCTCCCCATCTCAAGACCCTTGATTCAACCACATCTACAAAGTCCCTTTTTTCATCTGAAGTAACAGATCCACAGGTTTGGGGAATCAGAATATGAACATCTTTGGTGGGTCATTATTCCGTCTACCACACCAGCCTCACAGTTTTCTGGCTCTAGCAGGAAATGGGGCTGAAATAATAAAAATGATGCATTTAATAAAGGAGGCTGATAGATACTATTAGGGTGTTTGGACTATCCAAAAAAAAATGGTGAGTTACAATTTGAAAGTTTTAATAAAAGGAACAATTTACTTGCATATGAGTTTTAGAAAGATGCTTGTTCCAGTGTGGCAAATGAACCGACCAGAGAAAGACTACAGGAAAAAGAACAAGGAGGAGACTATCGTGGTGATAAAACAAGAGATATTCTTTCATCCTACAGCAGTCGTCAAGCTGGTAGAAAGTGTTCAGAATAAGGAGACATCCAGGACGCTGAAAGAAACGTCTACTACCCCAATCTATTAGGTATTCACTTAATTCGAGGAAACCATTTATTCTTACTGCTTGATTTTCTGCTATTAGAGTAAGAACTTAAAAAGAAAAACAAGCCTATTACTCTCAATATGTATAGATTTTGCAGCGTCACTCCTGTTCTATGATAGCGTAGAATCAGCTATTCCTAGCACCTACCTGTCCGTCGATGAATTACTAATAAATGAGCATATGATTTCAGTTAAGCAAGATGAATAAGCTCTAGAGATCTACCGTACCTACAGTCAACAATAATATATTGTACCTTAAACATTTGTTAATAGGATAGATCTAATGTTGTGTTCTTATTACAGTAAAATTAAATTTGATTTAATTTAATTTAAACATGGAAAAATACTTTTCTGGGAGTGAGAAACACCTAATGAAAAAATAGACAATGAAATTATGAGATGGCAAGTAGACAGTATGGAAGAAAGTAACAGTTTCTTGTTTATATTTTTCCCCTTCAGGACAGCAGATTTAATTAGTTTTTCGTAACTAAGCACTTTCAATTTCTTTCTATCAGCTTTGTAGTTACTGGAACGTCGACCACTAATTATCAATAAGTTCACTTTCAGTTCCTATTTTCTTTGTTTTTGGTGTTTTTTTGTTTGTGTTTGTGTTCCAATGGATAATTTAGTGTGAATCTGAGAAAAGTTGCATCAGGGGCTAGACATTATTTTAAAATAGAAATGCCTACTCTTCTTTGTGGCAGGTAAAACATTATACAATCTTGTCAAGTTATGAATTCATTTATATCAGAGATTCATTAGGGAAGCAATTCTTTACGCCACTTTATTGTGTCGTAATTCTATTGGAAGGCCAAAATTTTTCCTCCCTGGGTCCTCAGGAAAGAGATCTCTCAGAATTTTCTTGACTGAGGTTAGATTTTTATGCTCCCCAGTCTTACAAATTAAGGCTTAATAACTCCCTTTTGGCAGCAGCTAAACTAGAGATTCCAAGGTGGTTACCAGAAATCTCAAATTTTTCATCAAGTATTCAAATCAACAATAAGGCTAAATGCCATCTTTCGTGAATTAAGTCCTTGCAATTTTCCTAAGTAGCTCGTAAGTTCCTATCCAGCTCTGAATATTGTAGTCCACTGATGGTCATAGCCAAGGAGGAGATGAGTCATGAGAGGGGCAGAAGTTGACAAGAAGGGTCCAATAAATGGACAACATGCAGGGGGTTTGTTTTAACACCGTGTTTTTCTACTTATCAATTTTGTTCCTTCACACTTTTTTCATTCTAAATTTATTAATAAAAAATAGAAAGGAAACCATTTACTATCAGCTAATTCCAGTGTACAAACAACATTCAGATGTCAATATCTATTTAAAAGACTATACATAAGTTACATAAGGACATTCTACATTTAGTTTCACTCACAATGAATTTATTTTTATCTAGTGGAAAATTAAGAAAGTAGCATCATTGCACAACACTGATGACAAAATGTCAGATTTCTGGTATGTATTCTCACAGAGCATAATGTAATCCAATTTATGGAAATTCTTAGCAAATTGCTATGCTGTCATGTAAGTGCCATAGTCACCCCAATTAATGAACTTGAAAAAAGTAAATGATATCAGCAAAATAGATCATTATGTTAACAAGGAACTTACCTAATAAGGGATTATAAGAGATTTACCAGCACTTTCAGTTTCTTTATATGAGCCTGACAGACATCTCTATGTTATTTCCCATACAAATACATTGAATGATAAGTTTTCTTCTCAACATCATTATTTTAAGGTAGGTTAATTATACTGATACTAATTAAACTGTGTTGATCAAAATATTTATTTTATATTATTTTAACCTGTGGCTCTTAATTGAAATATTCTATATATGATCTTCATAATGTCATACTTTGTAAAGACCCAAATTATATAGTTCTTATACATAAAGCCAGAGGTTCTACCGAAGTCCCATAGATTCTCTCTCATTTTTATTTATGAAATAGGAAAATAATTTCTGTGAAATGAGCCACATCCACAGAATAATAAAATAGTTATATAAGAGTCAGGTAAATCTTTGAACAGTGAAGATAGTTTTGTGAGGGTACAGTTGTGTTCTGAGAATAAAAGTCACTAGGATATGAGAAGCATTTTCTTTTTGGAGTGTAAGGTGTTCTTTTTGGTAATAGCTCTAAATTTAAATATTACCACTAAATTTTATTTAAAGAAATTCTGTGTATCTTCCGCAAGTTTTGTTTGCTGTTTTTAAGCCATTTAGTCTATGGTATTTTTGTTATAGCATCCTGAACAGACTAACACATAGGTTATGTCCCAGTGCTACAATATACCATTGATGATAATGTATATATGGGTGTGCTATATAACTTTCTAAATATATGCTACAATAGAGTGTGACTTTGTGTGTATTTCCAAGAGTACAGAAGTACAGACTCTCTTGGAACTTGAAAACTATTACAACAATCATTTGTCAATTGATCAATTATTTGATTGGCTGATTCCTTCACTTATTCTTATTTAAAAGTATCTACCCTGTAGAATTTAGCGTTTGCTTATTGCCATGGGCCATTTAACTAATCTGGTAAATATTCATATTATCTAAATCTTGATTACAAAGAAAAAAACCCCAGATTATTAATGATTATACCTGCACTTTAGTTTTGGTCAGCTATCAACATTTGGCAAATCACTTAATCTTTCTTAAGAACATTCGGCTGTAAGATGAGAAGGGTATAGCAAATGACCTCTAAGTTATCACTTGTTTTATCATGTAATTATGTTAGTTTTGACTTTGCAAAAGCGTTTACTTTATTAAACTGTATTGCCCACTGAAGACATTAACTATAAAAATTTCACGTACATCAATAAGAATCAGGGATTTTCATATATTTCAGAAGTCAGTACAATATCTGTTATGATAATAAGAGAATTACTTATCTTCTTTTGGGCCCCCACTAACTTTGAATTGCTGAAAGGGCTATACATATATTGATCAATTTAAATCTCAACACATATAATTATTCCTTTTTTATTTTTGAGGAAAACGAGGTTCAAGAAGACTATATAGTATTTGCATTTGGTAAAGAAGCTAGTAAAAATTTGAAGTTTTATGTATCCAAATCCTTAACTGCCATGCTATATTGTTTTCCAAAATTGAGGAAGGGAGAAAGATGATGTGTCTGTCCATTGATACAACACTAAAGGTTGATTGATTGATAAAATTCTTTATGAACAGACTTCTCACATTAGGTTTTCTTAAGAATTGGAGGTTTTCCTATAAATAGTATAATATTCTAAAATTACTTTCCCTAAAGTTTGAATTGTCAGTCATAAAAGTGATGGAAACAATTTGTTATGTGAAATCCAAGTGGATCCATGAGAATTTTAAAAATAAGACTCCTGTTAAAAGATATTGCTTATTGCTGAATTTTTCTATGATCTAATCCAATTACACTTAACAGATGTAGGAGGTTTTAGTCAGAAGAAAATATGGATGAAATAATTCTGAAACTCCATTACTTATGTCAGTTGTTTAAAATTCTTCTAGTCTGAATTACCCAAAGAATAATTCTATGTATTTGTTAGTCTAGTTTGAGGTAAATTAACTTATACTTTACCTGTAATATTTTCATTTTTATTTTATTTGATAATTTATTATTCATCACCAGTGATTGAGAATTTTGAAAAATAACAAAATATTGCCTAAAATGTTTAAGTATGTTGCTGACTCTTTAATTGACATTATCAACTTGTGTAATTTTTAAACTGAGGTTAAAAACAAGAACATAATGACATTTATGATTGTCTGGAATACTTCAATTTACTTGATTACTAAAGTTAAATTACATTTTTTAAGGAATTTGTCATGAATCGTTGATTTGATTAGCATTCTAATTTGGAATTTATGTCAATTTCTGTAAACTTTAAATGTTCCATGAAAACAGTGATATATGTGACTGAAAATAATAACATTGATCATAATTAAAGGGTTTATATGCTCTAGTGTTACTATTAAAAATAAAGTCACTCCAGGGGCTGACCCCGTGGCTCAGTGGTTAAGTTCGCACACTCTGCTGCAGGCAGCCCAGTGTTTCGTTGGTTCGAATTCTGGGTGCGGACATGGCACTGCTCATCAAACCACTCTGAGGCAGCGTCCCACATACCACAACTAGAAGGACCCACAACGAAGAATATACAACTATGTACCGGGGGGCTTTGGGGAGAAAAAGGATAAAATAAAATCTTTAAAAAAAAAAAAAAGTCACTCCAACTTATTAAATGCTCAAACTATTCAAATAGAACATTTGCATTTCCTGAAAATTATTAGTCATAATTAATGAATGCAAAATTGCATCTTTCTTATACTTGGTCTCATTAGCAAATTGTGTTTGGATTTAGAATACAAAAATCTCATTTTGATTATCAGAGAAAATTAAATATGTAATAATATCAGAAACTGTTGGGAATTTGGAAGAGCCCATTCTCCAACATAAACAATACATAATGAATATGCTGTTTCTTCTAGAACATTTTAATATTTTAAATATTTCAGTTAAGGATACAACATGATTTAGTTAACTAATTACCTATTGTACATTTTGCATTATATATAAATAATACCATGTTGAATATCCTTTACATAAGTTTGTACTTATATTTAGTACTTAGGGTAACTCATAGGAAGAGATTGTCTTTTTCAAATATTTGCATATTTAAGGCTTTGAGGACGCATTAATGAATTGTCTTCAGAAATGTGTCAATGTACCCTTTCCACAGCCCCATGTCTTATCCAATCTACTCCGAGCATCTTCCTCAGACCCTTTCTCCACCGGGCAGCACCACATTGTCTGGCTTTTAGTCTTTTAGTTCATTTGACAGACGAGACTCTCATTTCCTTTCTAGACTGTCCACATCTGCCATGCTGCTACATGGAGGGCCAGGTTCTCCAATCTCTTCACCTCCAACCCCTGCTTTTGATACACACTTTTTTTTTCCTTTTTCTCCCCAAAGTCCCCCCGTACATAGTTGTATATTCTTCATTGTGGATCCTTCTAGTTGTGGCATGTGGGACGCTGCCTCAGCGTGGTTTGGTGAGCAGTGCCATGTCTGCGCCCAGGATTCCAACCAACGAAACACTGGGCCGCCTGCAGCGGAGCACGCGAACTTAACCACTTGACCACGGGGCCAGCCCAGATACACACTTTTTTAAAACTATATATTCCCAGGAAAGCCTTTGCTGGCCTCTCAAGTCCCCAGATTATATAGTATAATGGAACTCTGTGCTTCTCCCTGGCACTTACCACAATTTCTAAATGTAAATATGTATAAATAAATAGATTTTGATGGCATTAGATCTTTGTGTCTAATACGACCAAATGTCTTGTCAGAGTCTATGTTGATGATTGTATGATTTTCCTTCTTAGATCTATTAATATAGTGAATTATATCAAGTGGTTTCCTGATATTTAATAATCCTTACTTCCCTGGAATAAGTCTCACTTTGTGAGGTGACACTAGATTTATAATTTAATGTGATGTTAAAAAAAATCTGTTCACTCATGTTTTATTTAGGTTTAGTTGCATGAATATTTTAAGTGAGATGGAATCTGTTTTTCTATCTGGGGCTGTATTTATCAGTTTTAAATTTGAAATTCATCATTCCTTCAGAAAGGAATTCTGAAGTTTTTATCCTTTTTACCCTCTTTGAATCTATTTATGAAATATCGTAATTTTCTGGCCTTTGATGATTTTATAGAATTGCTCTAAAATCATCTGGACTTGGTGCTTTCTTGTGCGTTAGGACTTGGATTACTTTGTATATATTTTCCATGAAAATTGCTCTGTAAAAGCTTTCAAACTATATTGTCTTCAAATTTCATAACCTTTTCCTGGAACTTAATCTGAATCTAGTTTTATAAATGTTTTGCTTGGAGTTCAAAATAATCTCATGATATTTTTAAACTTTATTTCTTATTTCACTTCGATTAGTTCTTATTTGCTGTTTGTTCTTTCTACTTTTTTATTTCTTTTGTTGAGTTGTTTTAAGGAATCAGCATTTCATTTATTATTTTTGATACATTTATTCATTTATTATTTCTACTATTTTCTTTCTCTCCCATTAATTTTTTATATAGATTTGCTTCCTTCCATTCCCTTATGATTTACTTTGATGTTGTTTCCAGATTTTTTATGAGAGGATTGTACTTATTTATTTTTGTTATTTTATTTTTATTGATGCAACTGTTTAAGGTTATGAATTTTTCTCATATTGCTTTTTTAAATATATACCATAGACACATAATAGTTTTCTTTTTCTATTTTGAGCAATGTTAACACTTCTGCTTATATTTTCCCTTTAACCCAGAGTTTTAGTGAAAATATTTTTAATTTTGGTTTGGAGGACATTTTGTTATTTATAACTCATGGAATTGTAATGTGATCTGAGTGGTTTTTCTTTTTAAATTTTTGTTTTTGGAATTATTTATGCTTAGTGTGTGATATACAATTTTAATACATGTTCTATGTACCCTCAATAACATAGTCATAAGATCTATTTACTGATTTTCTTATTTATTTCTTCTAAATTCTAATCAATTTTTCTGTCTGCTTGAACTGTCTTAAATTGACTTTCATGTTCTAAATACTCCTATTCTTAGAGTGTTTGGTAGATTGGTAACAAATGGTGGGTATTACTCTCTAGCCAGGCCTGAAGCTTAGCCCTCTATTATGTGAACTTGCACTCCTCTCATCAAGAGGACAGTGTTTCTTCCACACTCCTTGAATCTAGTCTGGCTTTGTGACTTGAAGCGGCCAGTAGAGTATGGCAGAAATAGCGGTATGCCTGGTCCAGGCCTAGACTCTAAGAGATCTTGTGTGTTTCCACTCTCTTGGACCCTACTTTCCCCATGAAATTAAGCCCCAGCTGGCAAGCTGGACGGACTTCCACCAGACAGCCAACCAACCCCAAAGGAGTGCCTCCTAGACAATCCTCAGCTCACCACAAATAGAAAAGGAAAGCCAGAGAATGATAGAAATACCACCCAGCTGATTCCATCCTAAATTGTTGACTTGAAAATTTGTGGGTTAAATAAACGGCTGTTGTCTTAGGTCACTGTGATTGTGCATGACATAGCAAAAGGTTATTCCTATGGGTATTGCTACCTAGATGTGGGGTGTTGTCCTATCAAATCCTAAAGATGTGCTATTAGCTTTAGGACTAAGGTATCAGGCAAAGGCTAATAAAGTGGTTGGAAAAATGATAGCCCATGGAATACGATCTCAAAATATTTAACTGGACTGTTGCTCACAATAATGCAGAGGCTAGAAAATATACCTTATAAACTTTTGGAGGTTAGCAAGATGTCTCCAAGCAGAATATTATATGCAGCTAGTCATTGGTTGCTACTAGTTGCGTATAATATGGACCTGCAAGAAAGAGCTAAAGAAAGAACTAATTAGCTAGCAGAATATAAAGGGAATATGGTGAGGCCAGGACTAGCTGGGTTGAAATAACAGTGCTTATTATGTCCAGATTTCCATTCTTCAAATATTATCAATATAAAATATAGCCTAGAGTAATAGACCCAACTGAGGTTGTGGTGTAAATCCATTTGATAAGAACTCCACCTCCAAAAGGAGAGAGAATAAGGGGACCAGAGGGCCAGAGAATAAGAGGATAAGCCACAGAAGGGGAGAAAATATTGCAAAAGATACATCTGATAAAGGACTGTTATAAAAAATATGCAAACAACTCTCAAAACTCAACAATAAGAAAACAATCTAATTTAAACATGGGCCAAAGACCTTAACAGACACCTCACCAAAGAAGACATACCAATGGGAGAGAAGTACATTAAAGCTGTTCCACAGCCTATGTCATCAGGGAAATGCAAATCAAAACAACAATGAGATCAACTACACACCTGTTAGAATGGTCAAAATCCAGAACACTGACAACATCAAATGCTGGCAAAGATGTGGAGTAACATGAATTTGCATTCATTGCTGGTGGGAGTGCAAAACGGTACAGCCACTTTGTGTAAGATGGTTTCTCACAAAACTAAACATATTCTTACCATCCAATCCAGCAGTCACGAGCCTTGGTTTCTATCCAAAAGGGTTGAAAACTTACATCCACACAAAAATCTGCACACAGATGTTTGTTTATAGCACCTTTATTCAAACTGCCAAAACTTCAAAGCAACCAAGATGTTTGGTTGCTTCAAAAGCAACCAAGTAGGATAAATAAACTGTGGTACATCCACACAATGGAAAATTATCTAGCATTAAAAAGAAATGAACGATCAAAGCATGGAAAGACGTGGAGGAACCTTAAGTATATATATTAAGTGAAAGAAATCAATCTGAAAAGACTATATCCTGTATGATTCTAACTTTATGACTTTCTGGAAAACGCAAAACTATAGAGACAGTAAAAAGATCAGTGCTTGCCATGGGTGAGGAGGGAAGAAAGGGATAAACAGAAGAGCACAGAGGACTTTTAGGGTAGTGAAACAACTCTGTGTAATAGTATAGTGATGTATATATGTCACTATATATTTGTCCAAACCCATAAATATACAGCACCAAGAGTGAATCCTAAAGTAAACTATAGACTTTGGATAATGATGTGTCAGTGTAGGTTCATCAATTGTAACAAATATACCACTCTGGTGGGAGATATTAATAATGAGGGAGGCTATGACTATGTATGAGCATGAGGTATATGGGAAATCTCTGTGCTGACTTCTCAATTTTTCCATGAGCCTAAAACTACTTGAAAAAATAAAGCTTATTAAAAAGCTCGAGTGTTTTAATTTGTTACATAGAAAACTCACAACGTTTTTAAGGAATTAGTACAGATGAAAGTGCTTCCAGCCTGGACTTAACAGGGTTGAAATTGTACAGCTTCTAATGCCGCTGATTTTCTATGTGTAGAAGGCAGGATCAGAATACTACTCAGCTGCTAATACAAGTGATTTCTTCGGAAGCAGCCAAGGAATGTAATGGGAAAGAAAGAATATCTCAGAGGGTGGAAGCAATAGTGTAAAGCAAAAACCCAGACCACTGGAAAACAATTGACTGGGCAGCTGCTTCCAAGGACGAAAACTAGGATTAATCAAGAAATATTCCCTACTTTTAGGGTGGGAGTGATCTGGCAATATTTTCCCTGCCATGTTATAGAATTGCTCTGGACTTGCTATTTTATCTCTAATTCTTCTCCTTTTAAGTATGAGTTAATTTAAGTTATCCAGCACTGTTTCAACATCTTTTGTTGAGAGTATGTGGTGGGGTGCAGATATTTTTCTTTTCATTTCATAGGTCTCCAGATGAAGAAGAATGGAATCCAGAGCTGATGTAGGTTTTAAGATACTCTACCTTTAGTGTGATGTCATAATTAGATGGGAAATTATGGGAGGTTGGGGATGTGGATGGTGTATTTGCATGTGAGAGTTATATAAATACTTGTGCATATATGAAGGACTGGTATAGCTTAACTGCAAAAATGACCTGATCCTCTGTATATCTATCCACGCCCTTTGCAAGGTGACTTGTCAGCATCTCTCACTAAGAGATGAGTTTATTTCTGCATGCCTTGAATCTGGGCAGGTCTTATGAGTTGACTTAGCAAATAAAATAAAGAAGCAATATACCATTTTCAAGCCTGGTCTCAAGAAGTCTTGCCCATTCCCACCCTTTTGTGGACTCCCGCCTCTGCTAGGAAAATAAGTCCCAGTGAGCCTGATGGAGGAGAAGAAACCGTGTGAAAGAGAGCTGAGGCATGGTAGAGAGAGTCAGCCAGCCTCCAGAAGGGCCTTTAAGCCAACCTGTAGTTAATCACAAGTGCATGAGACAGCTGAGCCCAAACCATAAGGACCCAGTTGAGCTCAACTTAAATTGCCACTCTTAAAACTCCTGAGTGAAATAATGATGTTGTTTTAAGCCACTAAGTTTAGGAGTGTTGTCATGAAACAGTAGGTAATTGATACCTACTGGTTATTTTCTATTGTAGCTCTTAAAGTTTTGTTTCAGATTGTAGCTATCTTTTTCAATGTTTTAAGCATTCATAACCATTATTTATGCAGTAAGAATAGTGGCCTTTAGTATAAAAAATTATTTTTCTCAATGAACTTTTTTTTTTTGTTTTGGTGAGGAAGATTGGCCCTGAGCTAACATCTGTTGCTAATCTTCCTCTTTTTGCTCGAGGAAGATTGTTGCTGAGCCAACATCTGGGCCAATCTTCCTCTATTTCATATGTGGGACGCCATCACAGAGTGGCTTGACAAGGAGTGTATAGGTCGTGCCTGGGATCTGAACCCGTGAACCCTGGGCTGTGGAAGCAGAGCATGTGAACTTAACCACTATGCCACCAGGCCAGCCCCTCAATGAACTTTTGGGGCAAAATTCTACCTTGTCTAATATCAGGATCCCAATCCCTGCTTCATTTTTTTGAAAAGCTGTCTGGGATACTGTCCCAATCCTGTTATTTTAACCTTTTGCTCACTACTTTTTGAAATCCTATCTCTTGCAATTACCACAAAATTTGATTTGGCTTTTTGGCCCAATCTGAAAATCCTTTTTTTTAAAGAGATGATTTAAGCCTATTTGATATATTTATGTATCAGGTATGACTTGTCTCAAATCTTTTTATTAATGTTATTTATACTAATTTTGTATATTCCTGATTTGTATAGTTTCTTTTTTTTAATCTTTTAAAATGTGTTTTGATTTTGGGAATATGCATTGTTTTTCTTTCAATGGTTATAATTCCCTTTCATCAGACTCAAGTAATATAAAAAACTATTTATCTCCTTGTATTCCTTGAATATATAACTTTTTTCAAGGTGAGCATGAACTTTATTAATTTTCAAATTGTAATGTCCAAGACAGTGCCCTGATAAATTATTAGATTTAAAAAGAGTTGAGCTAAGTTCCTGGATACAAAATAAATATAACAACTGAATCTTATATATAAAGCAAACAGATAAAAATGAACTTAAAAATACCATCTAAAATGTCAGGCACCAATAAAGTCAGAATTCCAGAGATAAATCTACAGAAAAATATATGCAAGACCTCTATGGTTAAATAAGAGCACTTTGTGGAACGACTGCACAAAACACTAAATAAATGAGCAAATAAATAATATTCTTAGATTGGAAAGCTCCATATTGTAAAGACGTCAATTCCTCCTCAAAATATTTATGGATTTATTGCAATTCCAATTAAAATCCCAACAGATTTTTTGGGGAAACTTGAAAACTAGTTTTAAAATATTATAGAAAAGCAAATAGTCAATAAAAGCTGAGAGAGTCTTGACAAAGAGTCAGGTGGGAAGACATGCCTTGTCAAATATCTATTTCAACTGGTAGTAGGAGGACAAGTGGATATTCATAAGAATAAAAAAAACAACAAAAAAACCCCAAAATTGAACCCCCTACCTCACGCCATATACAACTCAGGGATATTCAACGCCTAAATGTGAAAAGGAAAAGTAAGGCTTTTGGAGATAAAACAGAATATCTTCACAGCCTAGGGATTATGAGGGATTTTTTAAATAAGGCAGGAAAAAAGTAACAACACTAAGGAGTAAAATAGAAAAGAAAAGAAAATTTGACCGTTGCACAAATAGTGCTTATTGTAATTGTCCCAGTCTAAAAACTCTTTGCCACCTGGAAGCAACATTTAGAGGCTTTTGTAACAGTTTGACACTGTCATTTTATGTTTATTGAATCTAATTGCTAAAATTGTCTTTATATTTGGAATATCTTTGTTTTTTAAATTTATATATATATGTATTTTGAATTTTACTAAAGTCTCAGTTGGCCAATGACTGCATTTTTTTAATTATATCTGGTGAGAGAAGTAGTGAAATAAACAACATTAAAATAAAAAAAAATCTATTTAGTAAAAGACACTGCAAAAGTAAAAAGACAGCCAGGGATGGGAAATGTCTGCAAAGTATTAACTGCCAAGGAAGTTTATGTTAAGAAATCATAAATATTTGTAAGGAATAAAACCAACTAGAAAAATGGTTGGATAAAAAGGTGAATACACACTTTATGAGGATTTCCAGTGCCAAGTAACACATGAGAATTGATCAACCTCAGGATCATAGGGAAAATTAATATTAAAACCAAAACAAGGTCAGCAGATTGACACACATTAAAAATGTCTTGTAATCCTACACAAGCCAGCCCTGGTGCTCTTGTGTTTAAGATCCAGTGCTCTCATCACTCAGGTCCAGGTTCATGTGGGGTCAGGGAACCTCATTACCCATCTGTCGTTGTCATACTGCGTCAGCTGCCTGATGAAAGCTGTGACACTGGGATTTCAAATACCAGCAGGGTCACCCACAGAGGACAGGTTCCAGGCCGTCTTCCAAACTAAGACTGGGAAAAAGTGCCTGACCACCATATCTGAAGACAATGGCCATGAAAACCCTATGTATAGCAGCATCGTCTGATATAGCGCAGGAAAGTGAGAGGATAGTGCAAAAAGGCCGAGCAGGTTCCGCTCTGCTGGACACAGGGGCACTAGGAGTCGGAATCTGCTCCAGGGCACTAACAAAATAAATTCTCAACATTCACCAGCAGGACCGCTTGGTGAACAAGCCTGGCTAACACCCTTTAGGAAGCTCGTGGGCAGCATACACTAAAGGGAAGAATACATCTTAAGAGGAAATTCCACTCCCAGTCCTAGAAGCCAACAAAAATCCTTATGTGCCACCCAAATGACAGGAAGGGGAAGTTCATAGCAGGGCAACTTGGAATGGCAGCGCAGTGAAAACGTGCAAAGTCTACCTCCAGCTGGTAGGATAAAGAGCCGTGGTGGTTCCCTCTGTGGAGCAGTGCCCGGCCGTGACCGCGCATCAGGCCCGTCTGGGCACCTGGGCGGACTCGGCGAGCTGGACGGCGGCGCCCCCGCTGCTTCCCAGGGTGTCCGCAGGATGTTGAAGGGACCCACTCCTCTATAAATTCAGTAAGGTCCTGGGGCTGGAGTCGTTCTTGTTCAGTCATCTCCTTCATGGTACCCAGACATCTTAACGGAGACAGAGGTTGCCTCCAAAGGGGTCTGGGGTGAGAGTCACCCTCTAAAGTCAGGGGATGAGGCAGCGTCTGCGAGGGGTCCTGGGCCGAGCTGGGCCTGGGCCGCCAAGTCCCCTGCTCAGAGGCTCCCCAGGCCCGGCCATGGCTGCAAACGGCGGGGGCCTGGCGGACTCCCCAAAGGCCGGGCAGAGGGGGCTGCAGAAACCTAGACCCCTGGAACACAGGACCACAGGGCAGGGGCTGGGGCCCACGCCTGGGGCAGCACCACCTCCTTGCCCCCAGCCCGCAGTCACCGGAGTTCTCGCTGTGGTCGCCTTGGGTGTTTAGCGCAGTGGTTCTTGAACCACACCTGCGCTTGGTACTTGCTCTTCTCAGGAGTGTTTCTCCAGCTCCTGTTGCTGTTTACTGCTGTAGACTGTGCTCCTGCCACTGCTGCCTCCTGGGGGATCTGGAGATGGTGGGGAGCCCAGGAGATATTTAGGTTTGTGCATCTTCCTTCCTGCTCTGTTCCCTGTGCATGAGATGCTACCCACAGGGCCTGGGGCTTGAATCCTACCCCATGCTCTGCCAAAGGACCGCCCACCCCCTCTCTCGCCATAATTCGCTTAAGCACACATAGTAATGAAGTTGTGGAAACTGAATATAAGTAGAGTAGTTAATACAAGTAATAACTTTTATAAATACACATTTTTAACATAATTTCATGGACTGGATTTAACCTGCTTCTCGTGCTATGCAACATCTGCTCTGAGTATGTGGTAGAAGCATACAGCCAGAGTGAAAGCGTTCATCAACGAGTCAGTGCTTTAATTTCATATTTTATGTCAGCCTCTCAACTGTCTAAAACTTTTCTTTGCTATCGTATCAGGAACATGATTTTTAAATTCATCACTTGTTTCGACGTGACATAATTTGGCAGTGCTTTTGCTTCTGTAGAAAGAAAGCTTTCTAAAATTGCAGCATTATTAATTCTGTTAACTTGTGCATCAATCCCACTTGGATGACATAATGACAAGGGAAATGCTCTGAAACATGGGAATCATAACAGAAATATGTCTGAAAGAGACAACATGCCTCACTATGACACCCATAATTCTAAGATAGTCCACAAAATCTCCCCTCCTCAGTACACAGACCTGAATAATCTCTCCTGTTGAGTGACACTGGAACACGTAAATACCATGGAAAATTTCTATGATCAGGTTGTGTTCTATGGCAAAGGCTAAGTGATTTTGCAGATGTAATTAAGTTTCCTAATCAGTTAACTGTGTTATCAAAAGGGAGATTATCTTAGATGTGCCCAAACTAACGACCTGAGCCCTTTACAATAAGTTCCAGCGTCAGAAACAGAAAAAGTCATAAAAATTCACAGGAGCAGAGGCTCCTTCTTGATTGGCCTTGAAGAATCAAGCTGCCATGTTGTGGAGGGGATCACATGAATGGAATGTCAGATGTCCCTTAGGAGACAGACCCTCAGTCATACCATCGCAAGAAAGTCAACGCTCACCACAACAGTGAGTCTAGAAGAGGAGCCTGAGTCTCCAGTTAGATCGCGGGCCCATCCGACACCTGGCTTTTAGCCTAATGACACCCTGAGCAGAGGACAGCCTACTCTGTGGAGTAAATCACTTCCTTATTCCTGAAGAATAGAGTTTTATTGAGTTACTATAACTCAATAGTTTTCTATTAACTTTGTGGCAGTCAATCATGGGAGGAAGGGTGACTAAAGGAAGTCTCAGATTTGTTTGTTTCCACAAAATATCTCCATTCAAATACCTGGGACCCATTCCTTCCAAATTTGTGTCATAACTTGCAGTTAAGGAACCTGATGAGAACATGAATTCAAATTACATTGTGGTTCTGCAGCCATAGTATCAAATTTTGGGTCTAATTCTTAACTGTATTGCCTTGGGGCTGAAAGAGAAGAAAATATTGTTGTGTATCATAGAATCTCTGGCGTTCACTGACTTTGCCCTCAGCTGAATTTAAAACCCTAAGATGTTATTTGCTTTCTGAAAATAATTCTCTGAAGCTAGAAACACTCAACCCAACCACAGATACAATATCCCCTATCTATTGTGGAAGTCACCTAAAGTCTTGGCATGAAGTCGTTCACGGCATTCTTTTAGAAACTTACAAAATCTTGCTCTGTATCTCGTTTTCACTTACATTTCCCGAGTACTTTGCACACTTTCTTTTCTATGCACTCATAGTGCAATTATCACAAATGTTAATGGTAATAATGTGGATTTTAATCAAAATTTGATTGTATTTTACCAGTCATTTAATCTGTGGAAAGTTTAGATTTAGTTTCCTTTTTCATCCTAAAACAATATTATAAAAATGGCCCTGTTGTGTATAGGAATTTTCTCCCCTTTTCTGGAACACTGTCACTTTTTTTATGTTTTACCCAGCTTTCTCCACCTGTGGTAACTGCCAATTTTGTGAACCATTGCTGGCCATCTCTGTCTTACAGAGAAGAAAGACGTGGTAAAAGTCAATGAGTTATGCGTTTAAAATGAGTTGTTTCTTGGTTCAGTAAACACATCTCTACTATTTAGAGCTGAAGACACAATCACAGAGTCAAGAGAACACCACCGAATAAAACATAATTTATCTTCTTCTTCCGTGATAAAGTCTGGGATAGAAATGCTCACATTGCCCATTTCTTCACTTGGTAGAAGTGTAAAGTGTATTGAAGGCAGTTAGAACAAAATAAAAATATGCATTTCTGCTGATGTAATAAAAATAGTTTGGAAATTCTACTTCAGGTCTACAATTTTTAATCTTCATCATAAAAGAATTGAAGCTAAGCAGAATTCCAATGATTCTGTGACTTTGTTTCTATTTCTTAATACTTCTGTTTGACTTAGTTTCATGAAGTCCCTTTTAGGCAATTTTTTTAAGGTTGGTGCTTTGTAATATTGGTTACAATTTTAGCCAACACTGAGTTCAGGAAGATAGTCTCCTCTGTTGTCTGGAAGATTTATTGCTTGAGCTTTCACATTTATATCTATATTCCTTTGGATTTTGTATGAGGTACATACAAAAGATTCCTTATTACTTTTATAAGTACAGATATCTGATAGGTCCAGTTTGATGAAAAGGCTATCAGTCCCTACATTTAGGGCATAACGTTTTCATTAATTATGTGACTGTAAATATTTGGGTTTATTTCTGAACTTTCTATTCTGTCCCATTTCTCACTTTTCTATCCTTCCATTCTTCTCATTTTCTTTTATATTTTCATGACTCCATCTTATATTATTTTCCTGTTTCCTGAAGAACTTTGTTCAGATATTTTTCCCCTCTGTTGCTTTGCATTTATTTTCATCGATGGTGCAGTTTTGCTGAAAAAAATATTTTAATTCTTTTCCTGTTGAAAATATGTTTATATAGACGTCACTTTGAAAATTTTTTACTGAATGTAAAATTCCAGATTGACAGCTGTTTGCCCTCAGTCTTTCACAGTATTTTTTTCTATGATATTCTTTTTTCCTTCTTTCTTGTGAGCAGCTCATTGTCAGTTTTATGCTTGCGGCTTTGCAGTTAAGCTGTGGACGCACCAACACCAACTGTTTTTAATATATTCTTAGTGCATTTCATTTTCAGAATTTTTACTACTGTATGCCTACATCTTCTTCCTTTTTATATATGTCATGTTTTGGTTGCACGCATATTTTGTAAACTCTGGTTTGGTGTATTTCATCAGTTTTAGGAAATCCTCAACAAGTAGCTCTTCAAATTTTACTCCTTTTTTGTCTCTTTCTGCTGTTCAAATTCATGTATATTAAGCTTTTGCAACATGCTCCAAATTTCTTTTACACCCTTTTCTGTATTTTTTTATCTTTTTTTTTCTGTGTATCAATCCAAATACTTTCTCTTGACAGATCCTCTGGCTCACTAATCTTTTCTTCTGCTTTAATGTGCTGTGAAATACATCTGTGGAATTTTTGTTTCAGTGATTGAATTTTTTGTTTCTAACATTTCAACTTTTTGTTTTTTATAAATTTAAATTTCTCATGAAATTCTTTTTTCTTTCTCTCTTTTCTAGAGCACTTTACTCATAGTTATTTTAATGTCACCTTCTGGATGAATTATGAATGTGTATTTACTGTCCTTTTTCCCCTTGATTGTCACTCATTGGCCCTGCTTACTGGAATGCTTGGTAACTTTGGAGAGAATGCTGGACATGGAGTATTCAGAATTAAGAGGCACTTGGTGATGGTTCTTCCTCCAGAATTGATTTATTTATTTAAGCTCTTTGCACACAGGCAGATCTCCCTGATCTAGTCTGCCGGGGTCCAGCTTCGGCAGAGTCCAGGTTCCCGCGGGAGAGACGGTGTCGGTGAAAGTGTAAGTGCTAGACGTGAGACTCGACGCAGTTGCAAGCAAGTCCAATTTATTTCGGGGACAGGGTACACTTATATAGGGAAAAATCACACGAGGTGGTCTAACTATTGTCGTCATGGGAACAACAGGTGAGGGGCAGTGCGTAACTAAAGGTAATAATCAAAGGTGGTTGTCTACATACCAGATGTGCAGCATACATATCGATTGTTTCGGAAGAGGTTACATAGTTTCAGGGTCTTCAAAGAAGTTAGGAGGGCAGCGAGTATATAATTAACGGAATATAGACCCCTTCACCCTTGGGGGCTGTTGTTTGTTCTTTGAGATGTGTTTATTGCTAGTTCTGCCTGTTTTTACAAGGCTTCCAGGACAGAGGGGAGACGTTAATCAGTAATAGGCTTTAGAAAGGAGGACAAAGGATTCTGCTTAAAGAATTATGTTCCCTGGAGAAGTGCCTTGCACGATTCTCCTTCCATTGCCAGACCTTGTCACAATACAATGGCAGCTAGATTGGGGGAATGCTTCCCACACTAGTCCAGGCTGGGATTCAGGTTTTCTAGTCATCCGTTATTTTGAACTTTCTCTCACTAGCCCCCAGTGATAGCATGGGTATTTCATTCATCTTGTCATGTCCTGAATTCCACACCCATCTCCCTAGGTGTGAAAAATGCTGAAACATTTCATTGCTCATTTAGCCTCCCAGCACCTAATTTTGACTTGTTTCTTGCTTTTCTCACAGGTGTCAGCTTAGGATCCTGCAAGTTTCTCAAGGAGAAGAGCACATAATTTTAGAATCTACGGTTTCTTCCTCTATAGCCTGGCTCCTCAATACGCAGATGCCTTGGGAGCCCTGAATTCCAACTTCTGTCACCTTTGATCAATGAGGCTGATGTCAGCCTCAAGCTGCTTCTTTCAACCTCTGTTCCTCTGCAGAAAGTCAGCAAATGATCCATGGACAACAGTAGAGGCAAGTGTGAGGCTCAGCTCAGCATTTCTCTCCTGAAAAGTATTCTGATATGCTACTGTGATAATATAAATTATAACTCATTTGAGAGAGTAATTAGAAGTTAGAAAATTGCTAATAAAATTCTGAGTAAAAATAAAATCTAATAAAGGAAAAATGGACAATACACTGGAGGAAATCTATCTCCAGGCGTCTGCCTTAGCGGGGCTTTGCACATGTGCACAGGGAGATACGTGCCAGTAAAAGAGAAAATTTCTCAAACCCATATATATCCATCAACAGGAAAATGAATAAATAATAGGGGCTGTATTCATACAGTAGAATATTTACTAAGGGACGCACGCTTTCAGAATAGCAGCATAAGGATCTCTGAGGACACTCTCACCAGCAAAACAATCATAACTGGTGAAAATTGTTTAAAATATATCTTTAAGACAATTTCAAATGTAGAAATTTTGCAAAGGATAAACAACAAATAGAGAAATATTTATTCAAGAAATTCTACTCAATATGGTATGAACAGTGAGAGTCTGCGGCATTTGAGGCATAAACAGCCCTCCTTGACCCAGCCTGGCCAGACAGAAGTCCTGCTCCTGGCAGTTGCAGGCAAGAATGTGAGGCTCCCTCTTCCCCAGCTTCCAGTCGGGGGCGCTGGTATCTCCCCGAAAGAGGCAGGTGCCAGCATTTATCATGTGCCCCAGTTCAGTGTTGTAGAGGCTCTATTCCAAATAAGGCCAGCTGTGAGGTCTGTGGCTCCATGCCTCTGCCCAGCTCCCATTTGTGGGGCACAAACTCTCCTCCAAATAAAGAAGACTGAGAATATTAGTCCCGAATTGCCCTCACCCTAGTTTGCTTGTAGGTTGGAGGTTCCACCTTATGAAAAGCAAGCTGAGAAATCCAGGGGCTACCATCTCTGCCAGTAACTCACTTGTAAGGCATGGTGTCCCTTAAGAGAAGTAGCCCATTTCCCTATCCCCAGCTTCAAAACAGTGGTGCAAATGTTTTGCTCAGGGTGCGATGTACATGTTAAGAAGAGAGAGATCACTAGCTCTCCCTAGGTGGACTGACTGACTTTGGGACAGACCTCAAGGAAGTTAAAGTCTAAGGGCACTGTTGAAAGCAATGGAGATTTTAGTTATAAGCAATTAAGAGGAGACAGGCAGCTCCACGATAGCAAAAAGTTAAAGTATAGAAAAGCTAGAATTTTAACAGAGAGAATCAGGGAAATAAGCAGCTAAGAAGAGTCTTCCTGAAGTCAAAAGACAGCTCCAAGACTACCCCTGCAAGTAGGGGTCAGACTATGGAACAATTTATGTGTCAGGACATTGTCAAAAGCAATAATCAAAACCAGCAATCAGCTGGCAATTGTTGAGAACTAAGAGCTGAGTGTAATACCAATAGAAGGAGAGCAGCGAAAAGCTTAGCAGAGAGATCAGGGAAGGAGAGAAAGCACCTGCAGAAACCACTGCCACCCAATGTTGACTGTGACAGTTCCTTCAACTGTGCTCTGTAAGGTGCTACAAGAGGCTGGACACTGCAGCGCAAATAGACTTCGCTGGAATAGTCCACCCAAGTCACTCAACAATCAATAAAGCAAACAACACTAACAGCAACAACAAGACCTAGACTGCTAAAATTAGCATGGAAATGTAAGGGACCCAGCTGCATCTCCTGATTTCAAAACTTAGCACAAAGCTATAGTGATCAAACCAATGGTGTCATCGCATCAGGCCAGACTTCTGGATCAGGGGAATGAAGTGAGAGTGCAGAAATAATCTCTTCAACCCATGGTCAGTTGGTCTGTTAACAAGAGTGCTCTACTGTCAGGACACATCTGAATGATTGTTTCCAATTTAGACATATCAAGGTAAACGGACATAAATCTCCAGATTGCATCCAGGGAAGAGAACGTGCATGCAGAGAAAGAGCATGAGCATCTGGAAGCCTAGTCATATCAAATCGCTGAAGAAGCCGGCCTTGCATAGTTTGGCGTAAAGAAGAAAATATTTCAAAGGTTTAGGACAGCTTTCTTTAAATGGCGGAGAATTCACTGGACTCTTATCTTTAATTACAAATAAGGGTAAAAGTAGAGCAAAAAAGCCTCCATTTGAAAAGACACATTTCAGCCTTAAAAAAAAATGGTACAAAAAGCAGAACTGCATCCGATGAAATAAGCTATTTACCAGGAGAACATACAGGACGCATCTGGTTGACAAGCTGCCACGGATGCTATAGAGGAGATGTTTGTACAAAATGAAAATCTAAACTAAGTCTACACATTCCTTTCTGGTATAAATGTCAGAGGCTTTATCGTGCAAGTACCTTTTTATGGCTATATCTGCATCGGTACATGAGAGCTGTGAAGTAGAGTATTATACTACTAGACTATTATAAGAAAGAATCTATTTGTTTGCCTTTCCAATTTAGTAGAAAATTATTTGATGGATAATGATGAGGTATGTAATAAAAAAGTTGGATGTGTCCGCATGTTCATATACTTTGGATTACATATATACATTCCAAAGTGTATACGCATACACATGTTATCCCATTTCCAGTCTAATAGTTGAACTATTAGCATCATATTAATAAAATCTAAATCTTTACTTCTCACCATTACTCTGAAATAGTTTTGATCTTCCCTTGGTTTGAAAGAGGTCATATTTACCTGGTACATTAATAAATAACAATCTTTTGCATAATAAAGAAGTTCCCTGGAAAAATTTTGTCAATAGCATTCCCCAACAGACAATAATCAAGTTCAATCAATTCATTTTCCAGATAAGGAAATGACTTTACAGAATAGTCAATGGTAAGCTCAAAGCCACCAATTTAAGGAAAACTCAAAGACTAGAACCATTTGGTTATTTTGCTTTCTCTTGTGATTTTTCTTTCCTAGATAATTTCCCTTTTAATTTTCTTCCCAGATTAGGCTTCTCTGAATGATGTCTGAATTATAAACGTCAGTTAATTAATTTTGGCGCCATGCCAAAGCCCAAGAAATATGTAATTAAAATATTATTTAGAAAGGAATTTATATGTTCCAGTTTTTTCTTTGTTTTGTTCCACTGATTTTTATAGAAAATAAAACGCCCAGAGAGCTACAAGAGAAAAATGGAAGTATCATAGAAGACTACTTCTCTGCCGACGTCTTTAGGCAGATATATCCTACTGATTCTAATTGTGGCATAAAAACATTCTTTGTGATGAGAGAAAAGTTTTCATTTTGATAGCCCAGACAGTTTGAAATGAAGCAAGAATGGATCTTGTCACGGTAAGACTTGCGCTTGATTGCAAATGCTTATTTGAATACATGTTCCAATAGCCCCCCCTACCACTACCAGCATGGGAGTGAGACAAAATAATAAGGAAGAGAAAATTATTTTAACTCGATTCTCCATAAGCCACTCACATAGATCAGTCCAAATGCTATTAATGCTAATATTAAATGCTGCTAATTCCAGGTCCATAAGGAAAAGTACGAACCACATACTGGATGTTGCACAAAGGAAGGAATAGAGATACCAATCGCCCATCTCTCTAATCCTCAACTATTTATCCCAAGACAATGTGATGTCACGGTCCTGACAGTCTCTTTCGTGACAAACGTGGGCAGTGACAGATGTTATGTTTAGGATTCTTTGAATATGGCCTGATGGACACTTGGCTCCCTAGAAAGTGACCTGTTTACAATGAGAAAGTCAAAGTGGCATGTTGAGATTCAGTGAGTTACTCCAGGAAACAGGATCACCTCTCAGCAAGAAGCATTAAATGAGCACAAAATCTCAAGGAAAACACCTTCCTCTTGGCTAAGGATATTTTACATTTTTAAATTAGGTAACAAGAAAAATTTCATAGTCTAAGAGACACAGATACCAAAGTGCTATTCTGCTGCTTTTTATTTATGAATTCAAAACAATATACACAACATCACCACACTAATTATATTGTATCAACACATTGCTTGTAAGACGTATTTCTTCTTTCATATATATTGTGGGGTTTTTTTTTTTTTTGTAGATTGACATCTGAGCTAACAACTGTTGCCAATCTTCTTTTTTTTTTTTTCTGCTTTTTCTCACCAAATCCTCCCAGTACACAGTTGTATATTTTAGTTGTGGCACGTGAGACACTGCCTCAGCATGGTCTGATGAGCGGTGCCCTGTCCGGGCCCAGGACCCGAACTGGTGAAACCCGGAAGCAGAGTGCGCGAACTTAACCACTTGGCCACAGGGCCGGCCCAATATTGTGGTGTGAAAATCTTAATATCAGATTGGCTTTCAAGAAGAGAAATGTGTTTTTAACATTTCTTATAAACTTCCATAGGAGAAAATTACTTGACAGTCATTACAACCAATTCTAATAGTCTTACCTTATTTGAGGCAGGTTTAAGAGGTGCTCTTTTATAGCTTCAAGCAGCAAATTGGAGCAACTTTGGAGAAACTTGATTAGTAGAAACTTTACAAGTATTTGCAGGATCCATTTGTCAAAACAATAATGTAAAATGTATCATATCTCATTGGGACTTACCTGAGAACTATCAATGGCAACACCATTGGGAACTTTATGCTGATGGGGAGAGAACACGTTATTAAATGTATAGCTTAAGCCCAATATTCTTGAGGCTAATATAGCTCAGTGCCAGTTCCTAGAATGTTCACCTCGCTGGTGGGAGCTAGTTTTGCCCAAGTTCGTAACTTTGGAAGCAGGTTAGTGCCCTTTGATTCACTGCTTTGTCTCACTGATGAGGATAAAGGTTAGTAAGATTAGAAACTAATTTTCGTGTTTATATAAGCAATGATGCATTTACTTTTGGTACAGCTTGGTTTTCTATTGTACAACGTGAACATCAGAAATGAACTAATTTTTTTCTTCATATCCGAGATGATTTAAGAAATAGCCTCTAGTGTAGAGTTCTTGACATTGTCCATGGATCATATCATCTACCTATGGGAGACAGCTTTTCATGGGCATTTAGCAAAAATAAAATAAAACAGAATAAATAAAGAAATAAATCATTAAAGGAGATTACATCACTTCAGTGTAACTTAAATAAACAGCATGTATTCAAATATAAAATCTTAACTAAATACTTAAAGAAACTAAAAGAAACAATTACATAAGAGTGGAACCCATTGTCTATGTGGGTTGTTATGGTTATTTCTGTCCTAGCTAATCTTCCCCGCCTCCCCCTACTGAGGCCTTAATGCATGCTAGTCACTTTACCAGATGCTAAAATGGTGGTAGACAAATGGTGAAGAAGATAGATGTGGTCAATGACTTTAAAAAATGAAATTGTGGCGGACGACATAGATAATGCGTCAGTTCATTGAACAAAATATAGTGAGACTTAGGTTAGGTTGGGCTTATGGGGGCTCTGTCTATAAAGAGATAGAGAAAGATCTTACAGGAGCCGTTAATGGGAAACAGGAGTCAGTTAGGGAAAACAGCAGAGTATTATAGAGTAACTTAACAGTTTCCAATATGACTGTAACAAGAGGGGCAGGGAGGACCAGGATTGATGAGACTAAAAGAAATGTAACTGAGGATAGATAAGCCAAGGACTTGTAAGAGTGTATCAGCCTTCATTCTTTGCTGTTTATAAATGAAATATTATTATAAAGTAAAATATTATTTAGCAAGCTTTACGAAATGTGTTGATTCTTATTTACTTTGATTTATCCCCTCTTTCCATTTATCTATTCACTATGTCTTCATTCAACAAACGTTTCAACATGAATAAAGTCTGATGAACTGAGTTAAAGGAACTTTGATTTATGTCAAATAGATAACATCTATGTCCATTTGGAACTAATTCTTAGAAATGTAATTTCTAAAAAAAGTATATTCAAAGATTCATGATTATTAATAGACAAAATTATCCAAATATCTTAACATAATTTTTAAGGAGAAATTCACATAACATAAAATTAACCATTTCAAGTGAACCATTCACTGGCCTTTGGTACATTCACAATAATGTGTAACCACCACCTGCATCTAGTTCCAAAATATTTCCATCACTCCAAAGTAAAGCCGCTCAACTATTAAGTAATGTCTTCCACTCTCCATCCTCTGGTAGCCACCAATCTGCATCCTGTCTCTATGGATTTACCTTTTATGGATATTTCATATAAATGGAATCATGTGGTCTTTTGTGACTGTTTGCTTCACTTAGCATACAGTTTCAGAGGTTTATCCACTTTATAGCCTGTATCAGTATTTTATTTCTTTTCACCACTGAATAATATTCCGTTGTATGCATATACCATAACGTGTTTATCCATTCATTCACTGATGGACTTTTGCGCTGTTTCCACCTTTGAGTTCTCGTGGATAGTGCTGCTATGAATATGCATAGACATGTACTTGTACTTGTTGAGTTTCAACTCTTTGTAATAAATGCCTAGTTGTAGAATTGCAGGGTCATATGGTATTTTTATATTTAATTATTTGAGAAACCACCAAACTGTTTTCTGTAGTGGTTGAACCATTTTGCATTCCCAGCAGCAATGTATGAGGATCAATTTTTCTATGTTTGCATCAACACTGGTTATTTTCCATTTTTTTGTTATGGTCATCCTAGTAGGTGTGACACAGTACCTAATTATACTTTTGATTTGGATTTCCTTAATGACTAATGATCAGGTACTTTTACTTCTTCCTTTTCAACTCAGATGGCACTTTTTTGTTTTGCCACATTATTCCGGAAACTAATACGTATATCTCAACCATAATTTTTTG
Source organism: Equus asinus (assembly GCF_041296235.1). Taxonomy (NCBI): domain Eukaryota; kingdom Metazoa; phylum Chordata; class Mammalia; order Perissodactyla; family Equidae; genus Equus; species Equus asinus. The sequence goes on along the minus strand of NC_091797.1, from coordinate 4,694,662 downwards.
TGCCAGTCAAGTGCAGGTTTTACTTCACCTTGCAATGATTTTGAACAATACCTGGCACTTTTCCACCTTGAGTGTTCCAGTTTAGGCAAAAAAGTGATGAATGCTTTGCATCAGCCCTTCACATATCCCCCAGACAAATTAGAAAGAGCAAACACAGTTCTTTGCAAATGAGATATGCTACGGCCCCTTCAGATCAAGGTCCATGGTACTTCACGGAGAATGCATGGTTCCATCTTCAAGAGTGCTGCTGAGCTGGAACACACCGGAAAAAGAGCAAGTTAAAATGTCCCAAAGCCTCCTACCATTTTTAAGCTGCCTTTTTCTTTATTCAACTGTTGCTTGGTTTCTGTAAAGTTTTAACCTTGTCCAAAGTTAGGACAAAGTTGGTTTTGATAGTTCATGCTTGTTTTTCGATGTTTCTGTGTAGGGATGGGCATTTGGAGCTACCAACCCCACCATTTTGCTATTACTCTCTCTCCAAATCTTTTATTTGTACTCTTTCTATTTGTGTGTGTGTGTAACTGTTGCTCCCTATTTAATGTTAGTAACAATTTATTTTTTATACTTGGTTAAAATTACTTACCAATATAACTCCTAACATTTTCTTCTAGGTCATATCACCTTATGAAGCTAGGGTGCAGACACTCCACTTTAGAGATTAATAATAAAAATATTGAAATCTACTTTGTTCAAGGCATTAACTGTCACAGAATTTGTTCCTTTTATTGTCTGACTCTTAAAATTTGCCACTATGTAAAGATTTTCAGATATTTAAACTATTTCAAGTGGCCCAAACTAGAAAAATTCTTTTGTCAACAAACTGTGGTATGGTGTCAGATTACACTTATGACTATATCTTAAGAAATTTCTTCAAAATATGCTAGAGTGTATGCAAAAGGTGTAAGAGCATCATAATTAGCCACTGAATGAAGGTTCAGGAACATAAAAGCTCACACCATGAAAACTTGTAAAGATAAATTTCTGGAAGGAATATTTCAGCTCTGAAATCTCTGAAATATATATAAAGAAGTTCGTAATTCTGCAGGTGGTAGCCATGAACATGTAAGACCTTCATAAAAGGGAAAACAGGATAAAGTAAGGTGAGTCCAGGTCATTTGTATATAAAGAACTGAAGCATCCAAATATATTCTGATATCAAGTCAGAAAATTATATAACTTTTACTGTATGTTTAGTTCATAGCATGAAATAAAAGGTCATAACATGTACAGTTATAAATTCCCAAACGTGCTAAAATGGACAACAATCAAATAAATTGCTAACTTTTACTTAACCATTCTTTAGATTTTTCTGTCACTGATAACAATATTCAGTGTCAGTGGTTGGCTTCTTAGAGTCCTCCATGATGCCTTTTGGGCACGGAAGGAAATCACTAATTTTATGATGATTTTAAAATTGACATTTAAAAAAATTAATATTTTAAAATTCAGTGCATTGAAATTACAAATCCCAAATTATAGTTCTTTCTTTCTTTCTTAAGATTTTCTTTTTAGTTTACAAATCTGATTTTGCTATGTGAAAATACAGAAAAATTTTAATAATCACCTTTACGTGGTGGTGTTTACAATTTGACTCATTTTCCTTGAACTTTGATTTGCAATTATAAATTAATATATTTGACTTCCTTTTTAAAAACCCAGATATTTCTCAGCAAATAAAATCTTCCAAAGTTCTGAAAATGTTTTTAAATATTATAAACTAAATGTAAACAAAATTAATATGGTGAGTCTTACGATCTACTGTATATTCCAATAGTGTATATGATCATAATAAGGAAACAACTTAAAATTTTAAATTAATTACTCAATAATATATTTTAAATTTGCAACACAAAATAATTCACTACTCTAATAGGCCAACATTTTTTAATTTTAGTATAAACAAAACAAGCAGATTATTTTTCTTCTTAAAATATTAAGCTATAGGTTTCAATTGCTTTAATGTCTATATAGTTAATTCTAAATCTCCTTAACTTTAAAAAAGAATACCTCCCAAGGCAACAATTGTCTTGTCGTATATTGAGTGCGTTAACCTATCAGATGTATCTGCTGTGTTAGGCGATAGAGAGATGTAGATGTCAAGCCTAATAGTTTCTAAGGTCTTAATTGTGTCAGATCCCATTTTTAGAATCACTATGTCATGGACTTGCAAACATGACAAAGGTGTTTATTTTATATTATACGAAGTCACTGTTTCCTTCATAATAAAATGTTTAATTTGCCATTAAATTTTGGTTTTGCACTTTTTTATAAAGATTTTTTTGGAAGATATTTAAATGTTCTCACATATATTTTTAATGATACTTTCAGGCCATTCCATTTAATTCTCTGAATACATATGTATATTTTGTAATCCCTTCTAACTGGAACTTCTTAGCCATTGTCTTATTATCCGGCAGGACTACACCATTTTATTCAAGTAACACTTGACTGGATTCTGTAAATCTCAAGGCTTGGAGTGAATCTGTAGTTACAGCTTGCTAGGTCATGCAGTGACATCTATCTATGGTTAATACGGTGAAAGGCCTGTGTTCCTGTAACACTGGCCAATGGCCTGGGCTCTTAACCTGATGTCTGGTTTTAAGACGAATCCTGTTAAATAAAATTAGACAGCTGAGATATTTAAAATATTTATATTTGAAAGTCTTTCTTGAATTCTGCTTTTGTTTCTCTTATACTTTTTTTTTGGCTTCTTCTTGGATGATTATTCCACACTATTTTTAAAGAATCGTTTTTAGAACAGGTAAAATCATAATTGCTGTAGATATAAAATGAACATGTGTTACAATTTTATTTAACTTATTATTAGTAATGTCACAACTGGTTCAAAGGAGAATACACAGATGAGACATTTATAGATTGAGGATACTAAAATGAACTTGCAAATGGACACAAAACTGACATTGTTATGCTTGCGGACAGTTGTCCTTCCGCTGGCTGGAACTCACTTACATATCTGTATCATTATTTTGCATTGTTCTAAACTATCTGCAATTTCCAGAGTTGTAAAATAGTTTAACGACAATAAAAGGCTCGCATCAGATAACCCACCAAAATTTGTTCTAAACAATGCATATTTTCCACTGGAGATTTCCGGGAAGCCTCATTTTTCCTAAATTGACCTTTTTTCAAGGGGCTGCCGCGTGGCGGAGTAGTTAGGTTCACACGCTCTGCTTCAGCGGCCCAGGGTTTTGCTGGTTTGAATCCTGGGAGCAGATATGGCACCACTCATCAAGCCATGCTGAGGTGGTGTCCCACATGCCACAACTAGAAGGACCCACAACTAAAATGTACAACTATGTACCGGAGGGCTTTGGGGAGAAAAAGAAAAAAATAAAATCTTTAAAAAAATATTTCTGTAAACTTAGTACAATTATTTTTAATTCTAAGACAATATGAACAAAATCACAGAAATTGTGCTGCAGTGGTTGCATTTTGCTTATATCACCTTTGTTGAACACATCAAAGAAATGAAAATTGAAGTACTGTTCTAGGGAATTATACTGAATACGGCTTTTTGTTTTTTTTTTGAGGAAGATTAGCCCTGAGCTGACATCTGCTGCCAATCCTCCTCTTATTGCTGAGGAAAACTGGCCCTGAGCTAACATCTGCGCCCATCTTCCTCTACTTTATATGTGGGATGTCTGCCACAGCATGGCTTGACAAGCAGCACATAGGTCCACACCCAGGATCCAAACTGGCAAACCCTGGGCCAGTGAAGCAGAAAGTGGGAACTCAGTGGCTGTGCAACCAGGCTGGCCCCTGAATATGGCTTTTTCTGTTGAAATTTTTATTGAGGTAATTTTAGATTCAAATGAATTCATGAACAAGTTAACAAGTTCCTCCAATGGTAACGTTTTACAAAACCATGTTATAATATCACAACCAGGATACTGATATTGATGCAATCTATTCATATTACTCATCCCAAAGTTCTTTACATTTTCTACTTAGTTAAGTATATATCTAACTGACATATAATATTGTATTGGAAAATTCTTAAAATTATGACCCCTAGTGTGGAAAACATGAAAGAAATTATTGATAGATATAGTACAAAAAATTTTTTAAATTATAGTGTTTTTTGCCATTTGACAAATAACGCTAAATTTTTAGGTCTTTTGTATTTTATGTTTGTAACTCTTTATTAATTCTAATCAGTGAAAAAATATTAGACAGACCATCTTACCTTGGAAATAATATTACTTTCAGTGTACACTTCTTGGCATAGTTAGAAAAATGAATCCATAATAGCTTATATGAGGGAACAGGATCATATTATAGTTGTTCTTGCCTTTCAAAACATTGTGGCCATTAGCTCTGAAGAATATGTGAAATAATTTTTCCAATTGGGAATTATTTCTTCTGCTTTTCTCTTACTTTAATAGAAGCAATCTTTTAAAAATCAAAGTGTCTTATAAAGCAGCCAGCCTGGTGGCGCAGTGGTTAAGTTCGCACATTCTGCTTTGGCGTCCCAGGGTTTGTCGGTTCCGATCCCAGGTGCAGACCTATGCACTGCTTGGCAAGCCATGCTGTGGCAGGTGTCCTACATATAAAGTAGAGGAAGATGGGCACAGATGTTAGCTCAAGGCCAGTCTTCTTCAGCAAAAAGAGGAGGATGGCAGCAGATGTTAGTTCAGGGCTAATCTTCCTCAAAAACAAAAAGAAAGAAAAAATGTCTTATAAAGAATATTAGACTAGATTCACTATTTTAATTATTTTGCTTAGAGTCAGGTGAAGGTATACTCTTAGAATTTACTGAAAATGTGTTAAAATATTTATTTCTACTTGTCCTAAGTTGTTTTAACTATCAAATATTTTAAACAGAGAGTGAACTGTTAGTAACTCAAAACTAACCCTCTTAATGTACTTCACAATCATTATTCCCCCATGTAGCTGGAAAAAGTAGATGAAAAAGTGATGTCACAAAAAAAGTATGTTTGTAGTCTTTCTCTTGGGAATATATGGAACTTCAATATTGCATTAAAGTATCATAGTCAATTTTATATAGATAAAAATAAATAAAATAATTAAATTTTTATGGGCATAATCATTTTGACTACCTATGTTCAGTGATCTATTTGTCTTGAAATTATTCACTCCTTCAACAATATTATCAAATGCCTATGGGCAAAAGTAATATTCAAGAAATGTAGGTACTGATAATAACTGAAAAGTTAATATTGCATTTTATGCTTTCAAATTCATATCTTCACATTGATCAGAAAATTAACCTCAGAGGAAAAAAAATCTTGATATTCTAAAGACTCTGAGAATGCTGAGTGTTTTCACTTCATGCGTAGCTCACTACTGGGCATGAAAGAGGACAAGCTGCCTGGTTAGATGTCAAGGGGGTATCTATATTAGAATGTGCTTTCCTTTTCAGAATTAGTCAACACACATATCATTCTATAAAAAAAACCACAACTACTGAGTGCAAAACTACTTTATTCAGTGACCTGAGAACTTAAAATTCTGTGAGAAATTTTTTGCAAACTAATAACAAAAAGTCAATGACTTGAAATGCAATGTATTTGAGAATAATAGCTGGATTAAGACATATACTAAAGTTACTTTATGGGCTGCATAAAAAAGCCAAGAATAATAAAAATGGTAAAATCAGGAGAAATCGGTAGGGGGAACTGCACACAAATTTTACTCTGGTTTTCCACTTCTCATCTTGTATTGTGTATATATTCCCCACACGGGAAACTCCAATGACGAGTGTCATGTGGCGTAAGGATAGTTAAATGGAGAAGACTGTAACCCAGTAAGATGAGTAAGAGAGTGCAGATCGTGTGCTGGGCATCAAGAGCATGCTGGGTGCAACCACGGAGCAGTCTCGGATTCATTTTGAGTCAATATGTGAGTCAGAACACAGACTCCAAGCTGCAAGTCGATATAAGATAAAAAAATATGTTTGTATATACGCTGAAGCAGGGTACACTTTCTTCAGTACATGACTAGTTGATTTACATAATAATATTGGATTATTAATGAAACTCTACATATGTTTGACATACAAAGCACGTAATGGTGGATTTCCATAATTTTTGATAATTTCCATAATATTTGAGGTAACTTTTAGTGACTTTATGAGCAGATTCACTGATACCTTCAGTTTTAAGAACATTGAGGGGAAAAAAATTTAAAAAATCTTTGTACAAACTTAGAACATAAAGCATATATTCCATGATATTTGATAATTTCTAAAATACACAGGAACATTTCTGTTCTTAGTATTTGACATTTCACATATTTTCCTACTGTAAAAATCTAAAATGTGTCACTTACTTATGGGATTTGGGATTTGGTGTTGAGTACATCCTCCTGATCAATATAATTTTTCTCCCCAAAACTTAGAAAATTGACATTTAATTAAAAAAATCTAAATGTTAAAAATGATGGTAACTTTTATTACCATAGCTGGTATTAGATTTAGAACAAAGTGAATATTTATTCAAAATTCTAAACAACTGTGTATCTATAATATCTTAGAGTTTAATATACCAACTTTTTATGGAAACTCCTAAGGACAATTCAATGACCTTTTTAAGGAGGTTCTATCTCCTAACAAAATATTACAATCTTATACATTAAAAAAGAAAAGAAAGCCCAACATCAAGAAAAAGAGGAGAGCATGATGCTATGTGTGTGTATGTGTGTGTCTGTATGTGTGTGTGTCTATTAATGCTTACCAATTACAGTGCATGGTAATACGATGCCATGAAATATCATAGCGTAGCATAGCAGAGCATGTTTTGTACCTCTAAAGCAAAAACTCAATATCTTATACTTTACATTTATAAACTGTTATTAATTCATCCTTCAAACATTTTATTTTATAGTCAATAAAAATCCCAATCAACTAGGAAATATGCCATTCACAACTGTGTATATTCACATGTTGAGATGTCCACAAATAATAATATTCTACTTTACCTTCAAACTGTATTATTTGCTCCTCCTTTTTATTAAAGCTTCATATTAGACAAACTTCAAGTGCTAGGATCTGATTAGTTCTGGACGTTTATATAGATAAATAGGTAGATACTTAAAGAAAAAGTAGAAAAATTATTAATAATTTATATGTAATTCAATATATAAAAGTAAAATAAAGAAATAAGACCAAGGGAACACTTTCATTGCCAGAGATGTCATCTTACTACTAGGCAACAGTAACTAAAACAGAGAGGTACTATCACCAGAAAGACAAAAGTCAATGGGACCAAGTGAAAGTGCTAGACACAGATCTAAGCACATGTAAACATTCAGTACACGGGACAGATGTCATTTCAAGTCAGCAACAGCACTACAGGCCATATGATAAATGGTACTGGGATAATTTATTAACTATTTGGGGGAAAAATTAGTTAGAATCCTACCTCACAGAATATAACAGAGTATATTCCAGAATAGTTATAATATAGATAAACTAAAGCAAAATACAGACTAATATATACATATAATGTGAGATGCTCCAAGGCTTCTAAAGCAAAGTAGAAAACAAACAAAAAACAATAAAAATAATTCATGTGAATGCATTAAATATCTAGATACCATATGCTCAACAAATAGGCATATTTAACAAACAAATTTTACTTGAAATGCATCCCAAATATCCATCTCAAGTTAATAGTGCACACCTTTGTGTGGAGATTACCTAAGGAAAAACCCTGTTATTTAGTGTTAAAAGTAGCAATGACCATGTAAAAGGAAGTTACAGAAGATAAAATACGGAAAGACAATGCAAATCGCTGTCAAAAAATATCAATTGGCAAACATTAAAATGAATGGGTACATAACGTTTTAAGTGACCCCTGCACTTTTTTCTCTAACCTTTGAACAAAAGAGGGTGGTGGTCACAACCATAATTTGGGGACTTTCCCAAGTAGTATGCACACCATATTCTTTTTTAGGTAAAAGGTAAAATACATGTGATATTGAATATGTTTAAGGCTAGACATTGTTTATAGTTTTCATTAAAATGTATAGCAAATAAGAGACAGCTATGTTGAACTATGGAAACTTGGCCATATATATATATATATATAATCTCTACTCTTACTAGACTTTGTCTCTCCGCAAAATAAATCAGTAGAACCTACAATTCCTGAAGTCCTACTCTAATCGACCGTTTCATATTAAATAAGCCAAGGAGATGCAAGTCCCCCCTTATGCTATTAAAACTTTGAGGAATTCAATCAGTGGGGAGTTCAACTCTGTTCGGAAGGAAGGAGGACACGTAGATAGGGATGCCAAAATATCCTAGCCCTAGTCACTGGGTAGGTCTACAGCACACAGAATTACTTAGAAAGATAACACTTTGGGAAAAATTCAAGCCCTTGCACCAATGAGAACAAGAATGAAAACTGCCACCAAAAGGTGAACTGACTGCAGATAATTTGTGAATCAAGAGAGGAGAATTGACAGTTAAGATACACTCACTGGCCAAATATTGTGCCGAAATATACAATATATCATACCTTACATTAAATAGAAAAAAAGAAGGCTTTGCATCTCCACAGCAATGATTCACAATGGATTTGATACTAGACTCAAAATAAAACTTAAACTTCTCAGAGAGATCATTCTTTATCACATCCCTATTCAATGAGAAATACTACCGCCAGTTACCACTCTATTATCTAATAAAAATGAATAGCTCTCTGATTTCAACCTGTATTTCGTGCTATATTCAAGACATTCAGTTCGTTGCCAGAAGTAAGTCCAAGATAAAACAAAATACCTAATCTGAAAAAGCTTTACAACTTGCTCAGAAAGATAAATTAGAAACATGCAATAGCATAGATTTGGGTCTAATGTTCTACTCTGAACTTATATTACCCTTAAAAATTTGGCTTCACTTTATTTGGAAACAATGATAGTAAAAATGCATATCTATTAAAATTCTTTCCTTCTTTTCACCAAAGAACAAATGCAGAGTACCACTGTTACATTTCTGAGAAATAAGTGTAAGTGTGATAAAGATATAAATTTTAAAAAATTCAAGGAACCTATAACATGCATTTCAAATTTTATTCTATAGTATTTTTTTTCCTAAAACATTTAACAAATTTGAAACCTTTGTTTAGCTAATCTGTCACTAATGATCAGGCAAGCTGTAAACAACTCTTGGCCAAATGTCACAAAATTTAAGTAATATCGGCATTTTAAATTTCGGGGAAAGCCCAAATCAATTTGATGCAATTATTCTGTACTGCCATTTCTAATGGTTAGGGGCTGATCTGAAGCTCACAATATTTTTGATTAAACTAAAATGGCACACGAATAGCCCTTTCCAATTGTGATAACTCATGAAAACCTGTGTCTGTGCGGCAAAAAAAAAAAAAAGTAAGTCTACTAGAGAGAATAGAAAGGATAAAAAGCACTTTCTTTTAAAAGAAGTGAGTGAATTTTAATTAGAATAAATGTAAAAATAACACATCAAATATATTCTATCATTTTTGTTACACAGAAGCTGCTGAGGTCCTACAAACGAAGACTCAGTTAATTATGTTAATTAAGTCAAAGCCTTAGCAGATAGAGGACATGCTGGCAAGGATGAAGAAGAAAATAATGAGGAATGGCCTATTTTATCAGTAAAAGGAAACTTTGCTAGTAAAATGTCTACAAGTAACTGATACTTTAATAATTGTTTAAAAGGTACAGTCTTCATCATGGAATTAAAAATAAAAACCCCTATATTTAATTTAATGAGGTGTTCAAGAGTTACACATAATTACTTTCAATTTAATTAATATAACATCAAAAGTGGATTGGGTTAAGAGAAAAGATACATAGGACTTGAGTAGTTATTAAACTGGACTTTTAATTGTTGAATTATTGAGGAATAACTATATAAAAATATGGAACTTGGCTGACATATATCTACAATTTTCTAAAGCAAATGGGCATTTGTAGTTTTATATTTAACATTTTCCTCATTTTTCAATAAACAGAAGACCCTGAGTAGTAAGTGTATATGAGTAAAAATAAAAATTATGGTTTTCAAAAAATAAAATAATTTCATTCCAATATCCAAACGTAAACACAGTTAGTATTTTGGTATGTAATCTTATTTTCATTTTGTCCTTACATACATTTCTCAGTATAAATGTAAACGTAAGATTATATAGGTAAATATATACAATGTGTAGATACATGTATGGAAAGATTCCTTCATAAACCCTTGTATTTTATGAAATCATTTAAGGCCCACTTTTCATTCAATGATAGATAGACGACACACATCTTTGTCAACGTGATTTTGGGGATCGTATAGAAATGTATTCTTGTCTTGGCTCTGCACCTCTCCTTACCAGCTCTATTTCAGATAGGATAAGTTCATGCACCTGTGAAATGTGAGTAATAATCACAGCATTTTCTCATATGGATGTTGTAAAAATCAAATGATATAACGCACAAAAGTACTTCAGATCATACCTCTCTCTCCCATTAACTTTCATCCCCCTCTTCCTCCTTCACCTCCTCCCTTTCTTCTCAAGAAATCCTAACACTCCCAATTGTTATTTCATCAAATTAATTCTAATTTGATATTGCTTATTGCTGTTTATGTGCTGTGTATTAAAGAAAAATTTGGAAAGATTTTAATGTATGTTATGGAAAAAATATTAGCATAGTCACGATCTCTTTCTTTTTTTAAGATCTAGTAGAAATTTCCCAGAACACTGCTTTAACCAAATGTTATAATGTTATTTGGGGGTAGATTTCTTTTTTCATTTTAGCTATTGCTGATTAACAGATTTTCGGTGTTACAATTTACTTGGATAACTTGGATTCATAGAAAAATTTTCTATTTCAATTATTTTTTCAATAGTTAGCATAGACATTCTCATAATCCTTCCACATAAGTTTAATCTCTTGTGTACATAAAACAAGAATATTTTTATTAGTCAGAGTATCCCTTACTTGCAGAATAACACAGTAATAAAAAGTATAACTGCATATATTGATATTTGATGGCTTATGGCTTTTAAGCCTCATTGCCCCCTCTGTCCTTTCAGCTCCAAATCTGAGCTGATAAGTCCTGAAACGCCTTCCTCTGGTGTCTCCAAGAGAGTCAAACCATGCCAGTCCCTTCCTGCTCATGAGAACCCGAGCTCTGGCCCCAACACCTAACCACAGTGAAAACCTCAAAACAGTTGTTACTTATTGCTGTTTCTCAGGATATTTTCAGATCAGCTTGGGAGGTATGCTCTGCTCTCCCAGAAAGCCTCATTCTGTTTGTAATAAACCTTTTCATACTATCTTGAGAGGGGTGTGTGTGTGTGTGTGTGTGTGTGTGTGTGACCATCAGTATTAACATCCAAACTAAACTGGGGGTGGGATCCATCCCATTTCTTCAGGATAGCCAAAATAAATGTAAATACGATAGTACCCTTATGAGTAACCTCTTAATTTGTCATAAACGGCTCAGAAAAAAACTAATAAATTTATTGAAACCTCTCCAAAAATAAGTTCACTCCACAGAGTTCAGACATACATATTAATTTTACTGGATATTTCATGGAATAAAGAGGATAATGTATTCACATAGGTGCTATTACACAACTAAATAAATTCCCTATCACTCAGTTTTGTTCTCATCCCCAATTTTTGGTATAATGGCAGATCCTCAGTTTGCATTATTTTGTAGTTTTTTTCTTTTCTAGATTCAAAATTCATCCACGTTCCCCATGTAAATCAATTTAAGTAGGTCCTCTCCCTCCAGATTTTCATTTCTAGTCAATCTAAAGGTAAAGAGCACTAGAATATAATAGTAAACAAACACATGAGCCAACTAAGATGTAGATACCTCCACATATAAGATTGTGTGTCTAAATGAAGCAATATTTTCATAATATTATTCTGCTTCTGCTATTTGCATACACAACACCACTTTTAAATCTTTTTCTTTTCTTTTCCGCAAGTGGTTAGCAGAAAAGAAACTTTGCTTGGGACACCCAATTCTTTTCTGGTTTATATTCGAGGTGTCTGCTACTTCTTTGTTCAACCTGGACTTTTCCATACTGGGAATGAGGAGCCTATGCTGTTCGTGGAACTCTCCCTACCCAAGCAGGCTATCGTGGAATGCCGGGGTTTGAGGATGCCTTTGGCACAAACAGAAGAGCATTCGCCACACACAGGGGCCCGAGAGAACGAGTATTGCAAGTTTAGGGGCCCCTGACACACTTGCTCCAGCCTCAGAATCAGGGCCTTCCTTGACATCCCGGGACTATTCCACAGGGATGGAGCACTTGAAGGATTTACTGCTCACTGCCACCTTTCGTTGCAGAGCCTCTGTCTCTTTTAGATAGAGAAATCGTGTATTTGTGGCTCTTCCTTTTCATATGGCTGTAACACCTCATCACATGCACTTTTTCCCATCTGTTACAAGTGCCAGACCTGGAGGCACAGAAAAGCCGTAAATCTGCTCAGATCTGTCATGTGGAAATCACTTACTAATAAAGAAACATTGACAGAAGAACACAGAATCAAAATTTGCGAGCAAAAATCAGATAGAGGTTGCCCCCGCTATCTGAAAGCTTTTGTAAGTCAAAATGACATAAAGCCAAGAAACAATTACCATTAATTTATACCGGAAAATTTTTTGAGTGTTCCCAGACCCAAAAAATAACCTACCAAAATAGATCCAGATAAAGCACAGATGCTTACAGACAGTTCAAAACCTTGGCAGCTTGATGCAGAGATGCTGAGTGCAGCGACCAGAGGGGGCTTGGCGGCCGCTCTCTCGTTGCTCGATGCTCCATGCTCGGGGCGCGCGCTGCCTCTGTAAGCGCTGGCTGGCTCGCAGCAAAACTGATGCTGGACGCTATTTTCGCTTTTTCCCTCTTTTTGTAAAAGCGAAATCCTCTTCAGATTTCTTTTGTGGCGAAAGCAGGTGCTAATGTAGGTATATCATAAAAGACAAGTGGCTTAAAGTGAACTCTTGGATAGCAGGGAAAAATTGTACCATGCCATTATTTGAAACTGTGCATTCTGCTCAAACCTGTCTCCCGCTAGATAGATCAATCAGAAAGGTCGAAAATTTGCCTCAGCTCGTGTTTAAATTGTTTAGTAGAATCAAGTTCTCAAATTTACTTCTTTAAAAGAGAGTTTCTTTCACTTATAGCTGAAATTTTTTTACATATGAATCAGTAATACATCTTTAAAGAACGTGCTGAATCAGTTATATTTTGTGATCTAAAAAGAATAATGGGGGAGATTTTTAAAAATTTTGATGAAAACGTGGAGTCCTGTTAATTTATAAATAATAAACTAATCTTTTTTGTTTATTTTTCTCACTGTTTCATTAATAAATAAGGAATGTGACAACTAATTACATTGTTGTCTTTCCTTCAAAATTCATCAGTAGACTTTTTTCACCAAAGTGTTAGATGATGGGAACATAAACATGGCGAAATAATGAAGTGTAGCTTTATGGTCAGAGTCCACATGGGGACTATTCATGTGTCAGTGGTCTCCTAAAACTTTTGGGTAAAAGTTGAAGCAACTTCTCTAATATACTTAATACTCTACTCATAATTTTACCTGTATGAAAATAAGAGTCAAATGGCTTCCTAGATGAAAGGTTTGAGTACATCTTGATATACTGTTACCATTATTTCCTATCTTTTAACAATTCGTACAGCTGTAATGCACCAACTTACTGATAGTCAAGTAGGATTCTCTGCTTCAAGCATCAGTCAGAAAAAGAAAACCAAACAGAACACCCCAAGGATTTTAAGGTGCAAGTACAGGGAATTAGGTGCTTAAAAACATTACATTGCAACGAAGAAAATTCCAGGACGAGATGGCTTTATTGGTAAATCCTGTCACACATTTAAAGAAGAATTTGTACTAATTCTTCTCAAACTCTTCAAAGTAGAAGAGGAGGAAACATTTCTGACTCATTCTTTGAGTCCACCCTTTCCCTGAAAGTAAAGCCAGACAAAGATATGATAAGAAAAGAAAGTCACAGACCAATATGCCTTATACATATAGACATAGAAATTCTCAACAAAATCCTAGAAAACCAAATCCTACAGAACCTTAAAAGGATTATACACCGTCAACAAATGGGATTTATCCCAGCAATGCAATGGCGCTTCAACATAAGCAAATCAGTCAATGGAGTCACATCAACAGAATCAATGTAGTCACATCAATAGAAGTGTTTTCACACATGATCATCATGATTGATGCAAAAATTTATGTGACAAATCCAAATGCCTTTTCATAATAAAAATACTCAGAAAACTAGGAAAGGAAGGAAAATTCATTGACACGACAAAAAACATTTATAAAAAATCCACAGCTAACAAGACTCAAATGAAAGAGTGAACATGTCCCTAAGATAACAACAAAAAAAGAATATCCACTTTCACCACTGTTGTTCAACGTTGCACTGGAAGTCCTAGCCAAAACAATTAAGCAAGAAAAGGAAATAATAGATATTTAAATTGGAGAAGGAGAAGTAGAGCTATCTCAGTTTGCAAATGACTTGATGCTAGATGTAGATTTTCGCAAGCGATGCACAAGAAAGCTTTTCGAACTAACAAACAAATTCAACAAAGTTGCAGGGGACAAGATTAACACTCAAGAAACAATTGTGTTTCCATATACTAACAGTGAAGATATAGAAAGTAAATTAAGAAAAGAATTCCATTTGCAATAACATCTAAAGAATAAAATACTTAGAAATAAATTTAACCAAGGAAGTGAAAGACTTGTGCACTGAAAACTACAAAAACAATATTAAAGAAGACCTAACTAAATGGAGAAACATCCTGTATTCACATACAGGGAGACTTAATGTTGTTAGCACGACAGTGCTACCCAAAGTAATCTACACATTTAATGCAGTCCCTGTCAAATTCCAACAGTTTCATTTGCAGAAATGGAAAAGCCAATCTTCAAATTCATATGGAACTACATAGGCCCCCAAATAACAAAAACAATCCTGAAGAAGAGGAAAAAAAAAATGGAGGACTCACACTTCCTGATTTTAAAAGATCCTACGAATCTACTTACAAAGGAACATGGCCTTGCCCGTATGTCTATAACGATAGATATAGATCAGTGGAATAGAGTTGAGAGTACAGAGATAAATCCATACATTTACGGCCAATTGATTTCCAGCAAGAGTTTCAAGCTCTAACAATGGGGAAAGAATAGTCTCTTCAACAAATGTTCTGGGAGAGCTGAATTTCCACCTGCAAAAGAATGAAGTTATCTCCACCTCACATCAGATACAAAAATTAACTCAGTATAGATCAATGGCCTAAGTATAAGAGCTAAATCCAGAAAACTATTAGAAGGAGATGTAGGAGTAGTTCCTGGTCACTGGACTTTGGCAACAGAGTTTTAGATATGATACCAAAGCATGAGGAACAGTAACAAAACACACAGACAAATTGGACCTCATCAACATAAAAACTTTCAGATATCAAAGGACATTATCAAGGAAGTGAAAAGACAATCTGTAGAATGGGAGGAAATATTTGCAAATGGTATATCTAATAACAGTTTACTATGTAGAATATACTAATACTACAAATAAATACTACTAATTTACTACTAAAGAACTCCTACAACTCAATAATAAAAAAGACAAATAACGCTGTTTAAAAATGAGCAAATGACTTAAATAGATATGTCTCCAAAAATGATAAACAAATGGCCAGTAACCACATGAAAAGATGCTTAACATCATTAGTTATTAAGGAAATGCAAATGAAAACCACAATGAGTTATCACTTTACATCTACTAGGATGACTATAACTAGTTTAAAAAAAAACAGGAAGCAAAAGGGATGAAGAAGATGTGGACAAATTGGAACTCTTGTACAGTAATGGTGGGAATGTAAAATGGTACAGGCCCCATGGAAAATAGTTTAGTGGTTCCTCAGAAAGCTAAACCTAGAAATACCATATGACCCAGCAATTCCACACCTAGGCATATACTCAATAGAATTGAAACAAGAAACTCAAATAAATACTTGTACATCAGGGTTCATTGAAGCATTATTTACAAGAGTCAAAAGGTGGAAATGATACAAAGTCCATTAATAGGTGAATGGATAAACAAAGTGTGGCACATGCATACAGTGAAATATTATCCACTCATAAAAAGGAATGAAATTCTGATAGATGCTATAACAGAGATCAACCCTGAAAACTTTATGCTAAGTTAAACAAGCCGGACACAAAAGGACAAATATTATGATTCCACTTATATGAAATATCTAGACTAGTTAAATTTGCAGACAGATATTAGATTAGAGGTTTCCAAGGGTAGAGGAGAGTAGAGAATACGGAATTATTGCTTCATGGCTACAGAGTTTCTATCTGAAATGATAAAAAAGAGTTTGGGGATAGTGGTGATGATTACATCTGGAATGGATGATTGTGAATGCAATTAATGCCACTAATTGTACGGTTAAAAATGGCTAATTTTAGGGGCCAGCCTGGCAGTATAGTGGTTAAATTTGCTCACTCCACTTCAGTGGCCCGGGGTTCACAAGTTTGTGACCCAGCAGACCTAGCATTGCTCATCAAGCCACACTGGGGCCAGATCCCACATAAAACAGAGAAAGATTGCCACATATGTTAGCTCAATGACAATCTCCATTTCAAGAAACAAAAAGGCTAATTTTATTAGATAGATGACACACAGATAGACAGAGAGATTGACAGATAGATAATCTTATCACAAATAAAATTAATAAATAATATTGAAAGGTTGGAAGAACAATGTTCATGGAAGACCACTGTTGCTTTCTGGAAAGTAGAAGGCTACAGAAAGCACTGATAACTGCCTCGGATGATCGAGGGTGCCCACAGCACTGATGTGAGTGACTCATGTAGAAGGCCTGTCGCAATGTAAACCCCACACCTGGATGGCTAAATCTTATCCCAGTACTGCCATTGGAAAAAAAAGTCTTCTCCCTTCTGCATTCCAAATATCATACCAGAATTCTACGAAAAATTGATTCTAGAAATTAACTTACCAGAATCTTTCTCCTGTTTTGTAGATGCCATTGCAAAAAGGAGTGGGATGATATCAAGGTGATAACGAAACAATCTGAGACAGTCCCTCAGCTTCTCAATTCAACATCCAAGTACGCCTTTCTACTTAAATTTAACCTGCCAATAAAAATCATAGAACCACATCATGTGTCTTCCTAACATGATACAACTGTCCTTTGTTTCATGATGGTACGCACCACTTCCCCAAGGGGGAGAACCATAAACGCATTTGTCTTTTGCTTCCTTCTCTGGATCAACCACAACTTACCCTTTGATAGCCTGTAACCTAAAGAGTAAATTATAAAGTTAACTGCCATCATCACACCTTTTGTAAAATAATAGAAAAGGGGCAAGAAAAAAATGTATTATTGGTTAATATTTTAAACATCTACATAACAAAACAAAGGATAATAAAATTATTGCTACTACAATTCTCATTTTACAGGCAGTCATGAAGCAGTATTTGGTATTCATTATCTCCTTCTTTCACTAGCAACCCCAGGTTTGCTTTACTCTGAGCTAATGTCTCAGCAAGTACCTCAGCTACTCATGGTGATTTACCAGTTGAGGTGATCCAAACTCTCATTTCTGAAGGTTCAGAGTTCTTATTAATCCTGCCTAAACTGGATTTTATTTGTTTTCTATTACCTTTTACCACTGGACATATTAAGGATAACCCTCACCCACACAGAGAGTTCATTGGTTTCTTAAAATATGACTCCCTGTTATTTAGCATCAACCCAATCTACTGTTGGTAATAAGACTGGCATGCAGAGTTATCTTGTATTAATGGAAGAAGACCCCAATAGAGCTAGTAGAGGTCTCCACTTCTAGTTCAATAGAAACATGGTTGTCTGTTATGGAGAAGGCATTCTTCTTTTCAGAATGAAGCCCTCTAAACTACCAACTGCAAGCTTTTAATAATAGGAGCCAATACACACACACACACATACACACACACACAATTTCATAGAAATAGTAGAGAAATGAGGCACTTCCTCTTTCATCCCTGGTTTGACTCCATCCATCTATGCTGGCTGGTGGGGAAACGGCACCATAGATCATTTGTATCAGAACATATTCTAAATCTTGTTGAACAGAACACCAACTCCCACTAGCCAGTGCCACAACTGAATCTTCACTAGACCATTTCACCAATCTATCTGGCCAATTACTTCTTGGTGATGAGACACATGGAGGGACATGTGAAACCCTGGCTATACGTTTTTTCCTCACTCTCTCACTCCTCTTGTAAAATTTATTACACAGTCAAAAATAATGGTTTTAAGGATATAAAGATGGTGAATATGGCATTTAGTAATTCCATAGATGGTTGTGCAGGTGGAAGAATTACTGGCAGAAAAAACAACTCCATATGCACGTTAATTATACTTTCCAGTAAAGACAAAACATGAGCGCTGCATCTCTAATGTATTCCGCCTGCTTCTCGATGGCTGGCCAGTCCCTCCAGGAATGGTTTCACACTGGGTCCTTAACTTCATCTCTGCTGTTGGTGGGTAGAATGGTCATCAACAATGGCAAGATCAGTTTTGATGAGGTGAAGCCCACATGTTCAAGCTCATGCATAAGCTCCATCTTTCTTGAGCGCATTGAGCAATTGTTGGGATGGCTGAGTAATGAGCCTGGCAGACATTATTAACAGAAAGGGTTATCTTGTCCATCTGATAATTGAAAATCTCTTCTTCTACTTGGGTGAGCATTCTCATAAGACACAAATACATGCATAGTCATTGGCCCATTCGTGGAAATCTATTCACATAATTCTTCTCCACACCTCCTTATTACTACTAATGTTTCCACCTTTTCTGGTGAGTGCTTCATCATGAAGTAAAACCGATAGCAACTGCTCATGAATAAATTCTTCTAGCTCTGTCTCTTTAGGGGCAAATTTGCCAGGCAGGGTGACTGCTAAAGGTTCTGTTTATTAGAGTATTGTGCTTTTTCATGATTCTTCAGGACCACCCATGATGTGAGATGCAGTGCTGCCATGGTCAGTCTTTACCTCGTAGCAAATATTGGAAAGAACAAGTGATAAATCAAGGAACATTTTTCTTATTGTCTCGTCAATTCTTCATAGGAAAAGTGTGTGTGTGTTTGTGTGTATGTTTGTGTACATATAAGAATAAAGGTATTTTTTTCCTCTGAGGTTTTAGATTTGAGAACTTTGGTCTACAATAAGACAGATTAGGTAGGTTTCAAAAATCATAAGAACAGTGCCCCAAACTCTACATGTGATTACAAATATGTGTGCAGACAGACAGATACAAACTCTCCTTTCTAGAGGGTTAGGGAAAAAGTAACATCTGGCTGAGGTTGGAAACATACATCTTACTCTCCTTCTTTACCTCGTTTTTTAAAAAAAGAAAAAGGCAAAAGAAAAGAAAAACAATTGCTTTCTTCCTATCTATGTTTATCAGAGTAAAATTTGTAGAATTAAAGAAGTCCAATTTAGCAGATTCAATATTATCTCACAGTTGAGAGCAGATTGTGCAATATAAAATCCCTGTTGAAAATAATATTGTGATGTCATTTATTTCCAAGGGAAGATGATTGAGTTAATTCATTTTGAAACTTTGCTATATGTAGATAATATTTCCTGAGCAAAATAAGGCATTCCTGTGTTTTAACTTAAAAAAAAAAATCTCTTCTTCCAAAAGAGTAGGTAAGGGTAGGCGAAAAGATGTATTTCAAAGTATGAATTAATTTTGTCTTAATTTTAAGCCTCTTCAGTATTGTTAAAGTCTGACTCATCTTTGCTTTCTGTAACATGGTCATGTCAGAACCACCTGGATTCCTTGAGAGACCATTGCTGTGAGCCAATCTAAGTATTCCTGCCAGAATTCACAGCATTGCTGGTCCTCAGATTAGAAGAGAGAGCTGTGTACAATTTTTTTCTGGCTTTGGTAGAGCTATCTTTAGTAGAATAGGATAAGAATTAGTGATATTTTCAAATATCTTAAAGCATTTAAATAACTTAACGATTTTACTGTGGGAATGTAAAGTCTATTTCATTTTTTTGTTGTCTCTTGAAAAAATGAAGATTCCTAGGCCGCCTGGGTTGGTCATCTCGAGTCTTCCTCCTACTAGCAGGGTCACGTTTCACCAGCTTTGTTTCTGCAAAATCAGGATAACAATGTACATATTCCAAAGGGTTGTTTTCAGTTGTAAATGATTTGGGTATAAAATGATTTATATATATATTAAGAAATTAAATTTGCCTAGTACATATCAAAACTTAATAAATGTTAGATCATAATACTATTACGAGAACTTTTGTCAGAGATTGAATGTAACTGTTTATATAAATATAAAGCGAATAACTCCTTGAAAAGAATCAAAATTGACATATTAGGCATGCCATTTTTTTTGTCCACTATAATGTCAGTCAAAATAGATTATGTTCCATTCAAGGTAAGGTCAAAAGGAACACATATCCCTTCTTTAGAGCTGCATTTATATGCAAAATCTATGCCTTTCGTGATTTTGATGCAGCAGATCAAAACAAGTATGGTTTAAACTAGATAAATGACACTTTATGAAATCACAAAATATGGCTTTAAACAGCATAATGGCTTTAATGCATTTTAATTAGTTATCTGGCAAATCAACAGATGTACATGACCAAGCTTACATAATTTATCTACTAACAATAGTGTCGGCCCTTTTTAAGACCTTGCAATACTGCCTGCATTAACCCGCTTAATACATCATTGATTTCTGGCCTAACAATTTGCAATAGAGTTTTAAAAACAGTACCATTTTGAAAATGTCAATAAAATATATGTTTTCCTGAATCTATACAGATGCCTAATATGATACAAGTAATTTCTCAGAACTGATGTTAGCGACTGTCAAAAGATATGTCACAACTTGGAGTTTTCATAGACACATAAGTCGTAATCTGTACCAGAGTCAGAATGTCCAATTTATTTTATCTTTCTCAGGGAATTATTTTTATTCATGAGTTTGTGCAGCATGTTGGTTTGAGGGTCATACTCTGGAGATAGATTGCCTACAATTAAATAGTGTTTCTATCACTTCCTGGCTGTGTGACCTTGGATAATTTATTTAATCTCATCAAGGCTTTGTTTCTTCTTGCGTAATGTTAGGTAAATAAAAACAATTTCCTTGTTGGATTGTTGTGAGTAAAGAAGAAAAAATGGATAGGCATGTATGTGTTCTTCAGTTAAGAATTTATTTGACTTTAAGTTTGCTTATTTGATGAAATGTGAAATCAAGCATTTTAATCTTATTTTTGTCAAATATAAGGAAAAAGAGTATCTTTATTAAGAAGTATATTTTGTTATTCTATCATCGCACCTTGGGGACACCTATTGTTGCATTGCTTCATTGAACAGGCAGAGTAACTGGTTTCTCAAAATGTATGTGTGTGTTTATATGTGTGTGTGTGCACACACGCATGTGCATGCATGAACAAATGTGTTCCTTTCCTCTGAGGTTTTAGATTTGAGGTCTTTGGTCTACAGTAAGAAAGGTTAGGTTTCTAAAACATAAGAATAGTGCCCAAAACTCTTGTATACATATAGTCTTCCTATTGTGCGCTGTGGTACTAAGGTAGTGATAATTACATGAGATTCAACAGACCTCACTGGACACTAACCTATAGTGCCTAATTTCACACCTGAGCTTCATGTCTTTTGCCTCCAATTGGCTGTTGGTCAAGGTAGGAAAATGCTGTGGGATCTTCTCAATGGCTGGAAATGCAGTTCATGAGAGAGAGGGGGCGGTAGCACATGGACAAATATGTGAAGAGAAGCTATTCTATAGCTTCGCTCTTTTCCTCACTCTGAGTGGAAAGTACATAATGGAAATGGAGACTGAGAGATTGGGAAAAGATAGGAAGGAAAGAAACGTCGGTAAGACCTGGTAACTGGCCACGTGATAGTTACAAATGCCTTTGCTTTTAAAGAATGCAACAGTGTTTCAATTTCCATTCTCGCAGAAGGAAGGCACTCTGCATAGCAGGATTTCTCCAAGATATCATCAATTCATAGAGCCAAAATTAATTCCTGCTGAAATATTTCCCCCACTTGAAATGAGTTTCTCAGGACATGGAGTGTGGACAATGACTAAAATGACTGCCATTCTGGCAAGTGTAAAAAATATACAAAGAGGTCTCAAAGCTCAACAATAAGAAGACAAATATGATCAAAAAAGGGGGCCAAAGACCTTAACAGACACCTCACCAAAGAAGATATACGGATGGAAAATAAACCCACATGAAAAGATGCTCCACGTCATATATCATCAGAGAAGTACAAAATACAACAACAATGAAATACTACTACACACCTTGTAGAATGGCCAAAATCCAGAACAGCGACATTAAATGCTGGCAAAGATATGGAGCAACAGCGACATTAAGTGCTGGCAAAGATATGGAGCAACAGCAACTCTATTTCACTGCTGGTGGGAAGGCAAAATGCTGCAGCCGCTTTGGAAGACGGTTTGATAGTTTCTTACAAAACTAAACTTATTCTTGTCTTATGATGCAGCAGTGTGCTCCCTGGTTTTGCCTAAAGGAGTTGAAAACTTATGTTCCCACAAAGACCTGCACGTGGATATTTATAGCAGCTTTATTCATAATTGGCAAAACTCAGACGCAACTCAGATGTCCCTGAATTTGAAAAGACTACCTACCATACGATTCCAACTATATGACATTCTGGCAAAGGCAAAATTATGGAGACAGTGAAAAGATCAGTTGTTTGCCAAGGGTTGGGGTGGAGGGGAGAGGTGAATAGGCAGAGCACAGAGGATTTTTAGGCAATAGGATTTTAGGGCAAAGAAAATACTCTGTATGATACCATGATGGCGAATACATGTCATTATACGTTGGCCCAATTTGATGGAATGTAAAAAATCAAGAATGAACTTTAATGGAAACTATGGACTTTGGGTGATTATGATGTGTCAGGGTAGGTTCATCAATTATGGTAAATATATCCCTCTGGTGGGGGATGCTGATAATGGGGGAGACTGTGCAGGTGTGAGGGTAGGGCATATATGGAAGTCCCTGTATCCCCTGCTCAGTTTTGCTGTGAATCTAATATTGCTTTAAAAAACAAAATCTAGGGGTCTGCTGGTGGCACAGCAGTTAAGTGAGCATGTTCCGCTTCAGCGGCCCAGGGTTTGCCAGTTTGACCCCTGGTGCGGACATGGCAGCGCTTGGCAAACCATGCTGTGGCAGGCGTCCCACATATAAAGTAAGGAAGATGGGCACTGATATTAGTTCAGGGCCAGTCTTCGTCAGCAAAAAAAGGAGGATTGGCTGCAGATGTTAGCTCAGGGCTAATCTTCCTCAAAAACAAAAAGCAAAAACAAAATCTATTAAAAAAACCCCAAAAAACCTAAGGTCTCTGTTGACCTTCCTGTACTCAGATATCATTAAATCCCTGCATTTATCTTTGACAGTACTTAATATTGTATGATAGGAAAATAAATTAGCCTGTAATTACTTCTAAAAGACTAGGCATTAACTTGCTCACTAAGAGCAGTAGGTGAGCAGAAGGTTGTGGGATGCTGTTGTGTTTCCAAGTAAACTGTGACACTGACTCAAAATGAGGCACATCAGAGACACGGCGTTGAACTAATTTACTTTCTGAGGTCCTGAAGGGTACACATTTATGCACCTGCTGGGCAACGCTGAAGACAATTCAAAAAGTCCTCAATTTAAGACCGAGTAGGTTAGGGCAAAATAAATCTGACTTTAATTCCTTTGGAATTTTAACTCACGCAATCAAAGTACTTTGATCTTTTTCTTTTAACTCCTTCAGTCTTTGCGATTTGACTTGCAAGGGGATTTAATTGACGGATTTAATTTTTCCTTGGAAATTTGATAATAGAATGTTTTAAGCAAGGTAGGGTCTCTTGCTGCTGGCATTTCATTTTTGACATGGCTTTAACATTTGATTATAGAGTATATTTAGGATTGTTTTTATTTTATTGTAGACAAAACACATGATTGTCTATGTTGGACAATGCAGACAGACATCTTCAGGGAAGCAAAATAAAACAGGGAGTGAATTTCCAAGTCTGAGTTCAACATGCGCTTGCAGTAGATATGCGTCTTTCATTGTTTGATCCATAAGGACAAAAATCCCATTGCTCAAAAACAGTCTTCTGAATATTCACAAACAGAAAACAGTTGGTTAAGTGTGGGCACATTTATGAAGGTGGGAACCTGCTAGACTGCTGTTCCCCTACCTGGCGGTGAAAGCCATATTTCTGGTTGAACATCAGTTCAAGGTATAACCCAAGGGGTTGAAAGCACAGAGACTTGGAAATGTTAGAAAAGAAAAATCCTTAAGGTAATTTCCTATAGGAATTATACAAATTATGGGAGCTTGTTAAACCTTCTCTGAAAGGCTCTCTTGTCTCTGCATTTGTTGCTGGATCTTTAAATCTACAGCACAGTCAGGAGGGAAGGAAGAATATAAAACAGAGTAGATCAAGGACTGGATGGATGCTACAGGCATGGGCTGGAACCCCACAAAGAAGGAAAGAAACTCCTGTCAATTTTTGTGGTTTCTGACCTTGTTGACTACTGTATCTTACAGAAGCCAGGGCCCTTCATCACAAAACTGAACACTCGCTCTTGATTCAGGAGAATTAAAGCTGAAGGAGGATCTGGGGGAAGATAGAGCAGGTGCAGGCTCAGCCACCTCTTGGAGCCAATGAGATGAGCAGGTTAGCCACAATGTGTGTGAGTTAAAAAATGGCTGCTGCATCCATTCACTCCAAAACTCCCAAGGATCTCTCTCTGTCCTACCCTTACCAGAAACCGAATAGGGAATTCTAGGAAGTATAGCTCAACCTAACAAGTTAACACATCGCAAAGCCACCACACTACTCTTTCCCCTCTGGAAGAGGAGGGACTCTGTCTCTGGCTTCTGACCAAATCCGTTTACTCTTCCCGTAGAGGTGTAGCAAGTTACCTGATGATGGTGTTGACCTTCATTTGTGTTCATTGATTTAGGGAAATTCCTCTGTATACATTTTGAACGTGGAAAAAGTGTTGGCCCATTGGAGACAAAGACCTAGAAAAAACACCTGCTTTGTTCACTCAATCTGTCCTTCAGTGGGCTGCCCTCAAAATCTCGACTAGAGAGTGGATGATTAGCAATCTCATTTGCCTCTCACACCTAAGCCAAATTCTTCAATAGACTTTATATCAGTAGTAAAGATTTCATTTTGTTTCTACATTTTTAAAGTCAAATATTTCATTTCTTAGTTTAGAAATTGGGAGGGAAAGAATGATGATATTTATTGGGTCTTCAATGTTAGAATGGAGATATGAATAAAATGTTTCAAACTGACATGAGATGCTGCAAAATATAATTAAATTTCCTTAAAAATAGTATTCTTTTAAAGGTGATACTTGTCTTTTTTGACCAATTTTGGCATTAGAAACTTGCCTTCAATACATCTACAGAGTTCTGGTTTCTAGCTATAATATCCAGAAGGATTGTTTAAGTAAAGTCTTTGCCAAAATACTAAAAATACAGAATATGTTTTTGAAAATTCTCGACTCATAACCTGAAATGAGAACTATGCAAATCATATATATATACATATATATATATAAACACACATATATATGTATATGTGCGAAATGTGTATATTGATGTGTTTTTCATTCCTAGAATTAACACTACCCCATGACGTCTATAGTTTCAGGATAAGGTTTTGGCTGTTACAATTATAGAGAATAACAGTGTCATATTATTGCTGTGTGTGCTTCAAAAACCAAGATCCTGGTATATTTAGTATTAGCCTTAAGAACAATTGTATAAAGTTTACTCTGCTCTTCATCAAAATTCCCTGGGCCATGGAAGAATGCTCTCAGAGGGTGTGGAAGTGGAGTGCCACGAAGAAGGGTTATACATCTTGCTCTTCTAACATTGTACCCCAGGAAGTATGATGGATCTCTAGATGCATTGGGTTTCCAACAAGTGAAGAATATGCCTGTGCCGTACCAGAAACTGTGGTTCTGGAACATAATATTATATAAGGACACTAATGTGATTGTGAACTTAACAACAGAGATAGCAGTGTGAGAGAACTAGCCAAAGACACCCATAGTGAGGGTAGAATATCATAAACTAATATTTCTTTGTTTTCTTTAATTGAATTAGCTAAATTAGCTAATAATATCGCATCATTAACTTTAATGGAAATTATTTTTCACCCTTACAGAGTAATCAAGTAGAAAGTTTTACTATGATCAGGGCATGCTTAGGAAAAGGGAAATATTAAACCAAAACATGCGATGGGGTGGGAGTATAAGCCCCACAAGACTTGGAAGAGCTGGTAAAGGAGATTTTCAGGAGGATTAGACTTAAGTGAGATCATTATAAATCATAGATGTAGGGTCACCACAAGAGAAACTGTTAAAAACCTGTGCTTGTTTGCAAGAGCATACCAGAAAAGTCACTCTGCTCGGCCCTCCGTTTCCTTGTCAAGTCTACTGTGGTGTGGGGAGAATGGAGCCACTCTTCAATGGACCTGAGCTTGTTGACAGTGTCCAGCTGACCAAATGCACCCATTCGGCTTTCAGTCGATCCTCCATGATTATAGATGATCCCACATGATTAATACATTGATACGTGATTACAAATGGAAATAAAAAATATTATGGGCATCTCAATAGTAGTCAGAGAAAACCCCAAAGACATCAAGTGGGCCAGATGATGCCCCTAAACAATCATTTTCTAATTGTCAAAATCCAGAAGCTGCTGTAGTTACACTTTTACCTAAAATGATGATGTTCAGGTCTTCCTTTAATTTTGTGAATTTATTAGTAACCTTTTAGTGTATCATTATTATTATTATTACTTTATCTACAACTTGTTTTTGTTGCTTGTTAATGAAACAAAAACACTAAATTAAGAAAAAAATGATTGTGGAAGGCAGGCAGCAGAAAATAGAAAAATGTAAGATACTTGGAATTAGTTATTATGTTAAGATGTGATAAAACACCGAGAAATATCCATTAATAGCCTGGAGTAAAAAAATTAGAAGGACATGGTTTTCAGAGAGAAAAAATAAAACTAAGCTACATCCTTTAATTGTCTGAGGCCTTGTACTTACTGAGATTAATATTCTTGGGTCAATATATCTGCTACCACAACACAATTAGTAAAGCATTTGGAGATTGATCTTTAAGCACCCGGAATTCTGAGTTATAGCTCTCCTAAGGCATACCCCATGGACCCCAAAAATTCCCTTCCTCATTCCATGAAGAATAAATTTGTAGAGAAGCGCTAGAATCTTAAAAATAAAATTATCTTTGTAGTTTTTTTTCTTTTCTAGTTGAAAATATAATCTAGAAGAGAGAAGGGTTGTTCTCGTAAAGTCTCTGATGTCAGCAGAAATGGAGAGAGACTGAGATGCCTGAGTCCGCTTGCTGTATTTACCTCATGGAGGCACATGTGTATACCCTTAACATAACAGTAAGTGGAGCAAGCACGCCAGTCAGAATTCAGCAAGTAGTGTGGACATGCTGTGAACTTGGGATGTGATTAATTAATTATGGCGCTCTTAGGAGAGAAATCAACAGGCAACCCATTCACAGAGCCATCACAAAATTAGCATAAACTTAGAAAAGTATAGGGTATCTATGCCTTTGGAAAAGAAATCTAATTTAACGACCACCATAGATAGCCTTGGCCTTACCCAGGTCTGTGCCACAGACACAAAGTCCCTTACGTGAAGTCTGTGGACACTTGAGAAGGGACTCTGCTATAACACCACATGTAATTACAATTACAGGCTCTTTATAATGTTTCCAGTACAATCTGTGGTCAGTTTCCGAGATAACTGTAATCCAGGAAAGCGTAATATCCAGATATCTCAGGGGTTATTAAATTCTGGACTAACAATAATTTTAGGGAACATAAAGTATCTTGACCAAATGCTTGTACTGAGTTGGTGCTCAGGAATGTCATGTGATAAATGCAGTGATAACCAATTTCTGTGTCGTGTTAGGACTAGTGAAACTCTAAACATAACCCTGGTTTTCTATTTTGAGAATTGTGTAGAATTTGATTACTTATTTCTTAAAAATCTGGTAGAATTTGCCAGTGAAACCTTCAGGGTACGGAGTTATTTTCTTTTTTGGAAGGTTTTAAATACAAATTCAATTTCCTTATTAGACTATTGGTATTATCTATTTCTTTTAGAATGATTTTGGTGGCTTTGTCTTGCAGGAATTGATCAATTTCATCTAAATCATCAAATTTATTTGCACATAACTTTTAGTAGTTGTCGATTATCATTTTAATGTCTGTGGGATCTGTATAACATGACCTCCTTGAATCCCGATTTTGGTAAGCTGTGTCTTCACTCTTTTTGTTAGTTTGTTTGGATAGTTTTATCATTGTTTCTGATCTTAGGGAAAAAAATTCCACCTTTTATTATTAAGTGTAATAGTAGCTCTAGATTTTATATAGACGCCCATCATCAGTTTGAGAAATTTTCCTTTTATTCCTTTTATGTTGAATGTTTTTCTCTCAAATGGGTGCTAAATTTTGCCAAATGTTTGTCATGCATCTATTGCGATGATAATGTGTTTTTGGTTCTTTTTCTATTCATTTTGGTTCATTATGTTAATTGATTTTCAAGTGCTTAACCAATCTTGCATTTGTGGGATAAATCACATTGTTTGATTTTTTGAAAAAATATTTGAATAGTGGACATTATTTATTCTTTAAATGTTTGACAGGATTTACCAGTTAAGACTTCTGGGTCTGACCTTTTGTTGTCTGGAAGGCTTTTAATTACGCTCCCACTTCTCCTGGGCTGCCCTCCTGGCCTACCATCCCTATCAAAGATCACCAAAGGAAAGTTTCATCCATATCAGACCTTAAGAAAAAAACCTCTTCTTGAGATTTTGAGAAACTCATATGAAGTTGTAGTAGCCACTTTCCTCATTTAAATCCATTTGTCATAATAATATCTGAATATTTTTTTAAAGGATTTTGGTTTTAGTTTGTAGCTAGTTCAAGGTTAAAGATGAAGCTTCTGATTCTATTTTTCATGATGTTATTTTTGTATTTTTTAGGTAAGAAGTCATCACCTATAATCCGAAGTACTTGAAAATTATTTTTTAATAAACGTTTTTATTTTAGAATGCTTTTAGTTTTACAGAAAAATTGTGAAAATAGTACAGAGTTCCCGTGTAAACCATTATCACCATCTTACTAGTAGACTACATTTGTCGCAACTAGTGAACCAATATTGGCACCTTATTATTAACTGAAGCATATACTTTATCCAGATTTCTGTAGTTTTTACCCAATGTCCCTTTTCTGTTCCAGGGTCCCATCTAGGATATTACATTTAGTTTTCATGTCTCCTTGGCCTCTTCTTGGCTGTGACAGTTTCTCAGAATTTCCTTGTTTTCTGTGACCTTGAGAGTTTTGAGTCAGGTGTTTTATAAATTGTCCCTCACTTGGGAATTTTCTGATGTTTTCCTCATGATTAGATTGGGGTTTTGAATTTTGGGGGAAGAGCACACAGGTGAAGTGTCAATCTCATCGTATCAAGGGTACATATTAGCATCGCCATTTACCTCTGTTGGCGTTCACCTTGTTACCTGATTGAGGCAGTGCTTTTCAGGTTTCTCCTCTGTGAATTTATCATTTTTCTCCCTTTATGCACTATCCTCTTTGGAAGGAAGTCACAATGTGCAGCTACCCTGTGGCAGTGGGGTGTTAAGCCCCATTAATTTGAGGGTGGAATGTCTTCATAAATAATGTAGAATTCTGCATGGAGATTTGTCTATTTCTCCCATGGATTTATTTATTCATTCAATTATATAATTTTGGACTTCTTATATATATTTATTTTGTACTTTTATTTATTGTGTTTCTCAAGTTGTCCCAGCTTTGGCCATTGGGAGCTCTTTCATTTGGCTTTATATCCCTTTGACACAACCTCATCATTGTGCCTTTTATTTGTTTGTTTTTGAGCACTTCTTTACTTTCTGACATTATAAGATGCTCTAGGCCCAGCTTATATATTCCTTTCTTGAGTCAAAAAGTCAGCTATTCCTCCCAGGATTTCTGACTCAGCTTATTGGAGAACGGTATTAGAAACCAGGATCTGGGAGATGCTGGAGCAGCTTTGATTCCTGCTGTTGAGGTGTAGTTGCTTGCAGATCATCTCTGCTTACACAGCAACAATTGTGTGTGTGTGTGTGTACTAACCCATATGTAAACATGTATGCATAAATATTTCTGTATAGAAACATCTATATCTGTATGAAGTCAGAATTATTTTCAAAGGGCAGAAATATGGGGTTATTTTAATTTAGGGTGATAGCTTTTCATCCGTGAGATAGAATGGTGTGGAGAAGCATCAACATCAGACAGACAACACGTAAAGAATAAAGTGCAGGGGTAAGAATCATTTCTATTCAAAATACATTAAGATTTTTCAAAAATTTAGTGAATGTGAGTAGTGGAAAGAGATAATAAAGAAAGGTTATTCTTGTTTTTTTCTATTTTGGAGGGAAACATTAAAATATTAAAAAGAATATTAAACGGGGAATTTCTTTGTCTATCTGTTTCTTATGTAATGACTGGAAAATCTGCCTGTCACTGAGGTGAAATTATCCAGAAAGAAATGGATATATTTTGGATTGTGAGTAGAGCTGGAGTTGCACTTCTAATTCCCTTGACCGTCTATTACATCATATGATCAAAGACGAAAAACTTTGAGATGAGGATATGAAAAGCGGAAGGAAGACCAAATTATCAATGTCTTCCATCTTTTAATTTTGGTTAATAGAGGAATGCATAAATACTGAAGAAGAAACTACCTTGTCAAATTTTTGATTCAAAGTTTTTTGGTCTAGTATATGAAAAGAAGATGAATGAAATTCAAAGATCAACTGGATTCTCTTCTATCCTTGAAATTAAGATAACTTTGGGTTGTATCACTACTTTTTGCCCTATAGATGTTCAGTTTCAGCTCCAGAGGTCCATATTTTGAGTGATCATCTTTAAATTGTAGCTACAGCTGCCCTGAGTTCAGTGGCTGTCCTACACAGCACTTTAATGTGTGGAATATGGCCCTTCTTTGGATTTACTTCTAAATTTATCATTTCTTCAGTTATTAAACTTTAAAAGTGAACTTACTGTGGGGTTACATGGGAAGAAAATGTATTTCAGCATTGGGAGTAATTTTGAATGATGTCAGTACCTCTACCCTTAAAATGGATACTTCAAAATAATTTTGAATAATTACGAAATTCACTCAGGGAAAGTGACTCCTTGATAGATTTAATTAAACATTCATCCAAAATTCTAGCCTCTCACATGTGGTAAAATAGAATTCAAACTATTTGAAACAGACTCCCTTTATCTTTGTCAAGCAGTGAATCCACCCTTGGGCTATTTGGCACCATTTTCATTTTTTCAGAGGTGACATCTCTTCATGACATTTCTAAATGCTTTTTTAGATGTTTCCAAAAGGTGACAGATGATTACAAAGATAGCATAAATCCTCACTTGACTTCTTGCTTCCACGATGTTGGATCAATGATAATTGAAATAGCAAAAAGTTAAAAGGTCTCCAGGACCTTTACCTTTCCGTGTGGTAGAGTGGAGAGAAGGCTTGAGTCATTTCGAGTTAGCTTTCAGGAACAAGGGGAGTTAAAGAAAGAAGTGTAAGCCTTCTTAAAAAACATGACGAGGGAATGCAAAGGTCGATAGAAGTTGTAAGAAAATGAAATATTTTTTGAAGAATTTTGTAGAAACGTGGAATAAGCACTCCTCTTAAGCCATCTCATTCTAGGAAAAGAGATGGAGTTGGTCAATCTGACAGCTAGTCCTAGTTGGACCACAGGAGGTGCACTCTCCATGTGGGAGAGAATGATGACGAATTGCCGAGCTCAGGAGCCAGACTATTCAATTTCAGCCCCAGTTTCAAATTTAACGGCTTATATCTTCAACAAGTTACTTAGTTTCTTCCTTTTATCGAGTCTATAACAATGAGATTATAGTAGTATCTACCTCATAGATTTTGTTTTGAACATGCAATATGCCAATGTATGCAAAGCCCTTAAAGCAGCACCTGGCGTGTAATAACACTAAATAAATGATAGTGATGGACTTGTCGTGTAACACAAATCCAGCTCTCATTTTGGGTTATCCAAAAATATATTATGGAGTCAAATGCTTATATGTATTCCCTGAGTGCTTTTGTGATTTTTTTTTTTTTGGTAAATGTTAATTAAAGATCATTTATCATTGGTCATTGATATTAGTTCCATTTGATCTTTTTTAAAATAAAAATACTCTAATGTAGTTTAGATATCTTATTCTCATTTAGAGAAAAAGTACCAAAAGCCAATAATTGATAATCATAAACAAAGTAGTCACTAAAAATGGCTAAGAAAGAGTATATATTATTTCAGTGAAGTGAATTTAGACTGAATTAGCTTATAGGTGCTTTCTAGAATTATATAATGTTCACTAAAGATATATTATTTCCTGATTGTTTTCTGCAAACTAACATATTACAACAGAATTTTTTAAAAGCCACTAGAATTTAACTTTTATTTATAGGAAATATGACCCATGATGGCCTAATGATTTCTATTTCTTAATTCAAAACTTGCATACGTTTGCTTTTATCAAAAAAATACTTTCAAAGGGAAAATTCATGAACGTGTAAACAACTATGTTCATTGAATATTAAAGCTTAAAATACCAAGTTGTCAATAATAAATTAGAACCCACACAGTTAAAATGCTTTCATGCATTGATATCTTTTTAAAACATATTCAGTTTTGTGCCTCATTTAGTACCATATTTTTCCAAGATAGATTAATTTTCCCTGAAGTACAAAATCTTTCACCATTTAAATAGAGAAAATTAGTGCTTTTAAGTTGTACTGATTGCTCTCCTAAAATTCTTCACATCATTGAAACCTATTTTTATGAAATGCTTTCTTACATAAAAGTTCAGTGCATCAAGTTACTAATAGCAAAATACCTTACACATTGATTTTCTTCCCTTAAAGTGGATATGGAGCTTCTACCAAGAAATGACATAAATTAGAGAATGTGTCTCATTAGTATAATGAGCTGCACCTTGCATTTTCAAGGTACGTCATCCATAGTTTTAATTGCATAGAATTCTAGAAGTAAGTGTAAGTGAATTAAGTTGTAATTGGAACCGTTCACTGGTATATTCATCATCAGAGTTTTGCCATTATGGTAGTTTTCCCTACGTTTAACGGTAGGTTTATATGAAGTGTTCGTATAAATTACATACAGTATTGCCATAATCTGAATGCCTTGTCTTCTCAAAATTTATATGTTGGAAATTTTTTTTTCTTTGGTGAGGAAGACTGGCCCTGAGCTAACATCTGTTGCCAACCTTCCTCTTCTTGCTTGAAGAAGATTGTTGCTGAGCTAAGATATGTGCCAATCTTCCTCTATTTTGTGTGTGGGATGCCACCCCAGCACGGCTTTATGAGCAGTATGTAGATCCGAGCTTGGGATCTGAACTAGCAAACCCCAGGCCACTGGAGCAGAGCACATTAACTCAACCACTACACTACCCACCGGACTGGTACCTATATGTTGAAATTTTAATGAGTGACCTGATGGTATTATGAGGTGAGGCCTTTGGGAGGTGCTCAGGTCCTGAGGGTGGAGCCCTCATGCACGAGATTAGTGTACTTAGAAAAGCTGAGTTTCCTCATCCCTCCCATTACGTAAAGACCCAGTGAGCAGGCATGGGGTATGACACAGGAAATGGGCCTTTACCAGAATATGGCAATGCAGGTGCCTTGATCTTGCACTTTATAGCCTCTAGAAGTGTGAAAAAAAAAATTCTATTTGTAAGATAACCAGTCTGTCATATTTTGTGATAGCAGCCCAAAAGGACTAAGATACATATTTATATAGTATATTTATATGGAGAATATTTCTTGGGTAGATGTAAACCATAAGAATAAAGAGGTTTGTGATAATTAACTTATCCATTACCAAATGGATATAAATATAAATATCTTTTCATTTAAATACTGATTTTGTAGAACAATTAAATAACTACAATAGACACTATATTATCATTATTGAAAGAAAGCTATAGGTCAGGTCACTAAGAAGAGCAGATGCTTAAAGATTTTTAACTGGATTTAGAAGAAAAATAGGCATGTTGTTTTGCAGCAGGTATCCACATGTGCTTATTTTTTTTTAACTATTAGAAAAATAACTTATATTTCTTACAAGAAATCAATTACAGCCAGTGTTTAGGAGGCAAAGGGGTTGTCTTTGCTTTTTCATTCAAGCTTATTTTCTGGGGAAAAGAGAAAGCTAATCTTAACTATCTAGAATTTGCAGTGTCTAGATTCAGAGTGCTATAAAAAGCAGAGGACTCCTCTCAACTAGGTTTGTCTAAAAGGAATAGTCTCCCATTAGAAGAAAATGCAGATCGCAGAAAAGCATAGCGTCTTTCTCCTCACGCCCAACACAGAGTCACTTAAAACAGGTTTGTTGAGAGTACAGTGCTTGACATGTCATCCTTTTCATCTTGCTCAAAACCAAATAATTCGAAGCAGAATAGCTTCCTAAGAAGTATCTTTATCCAAAAAATGTTAACAACTCATCTAGGCAACAGATGTCTGGCTATATTTAAAGAGCTGTTTAAGAAAGTCATAACTTTTTGAAATATTGAATCATTTTATACGGACTGGTGACATCTAAGTTACGAAAATCTATTTTTGTCTTATGTGTATTTTTGTCTTTGTATATACAACTAAAAATAAAAATTACCAAAAATAACATTTCCTTTGTGAACGAAAGTTTATTCTTTCCTTTTCTATTTTTGTTCCATTTTTTATTAAGGTGTCTTTGTCTGAAGGGTATTATACATACCATTTTGCAAAGAAGCCCAAGTGAACTTTGCTGTTTCTCAGAAATCCAAATAATGAAACATTATTTATAGAAGAATCTGCATAAAAGGCTCTAATCATTACATATAATATTTGGGTAAATTAACTCTGTGATACATGAACATATATTTGTGTATACATATATATATATATTCACTGCCTGTAGAACTATGAGGAGTTCTTTTTAGAAAATGTAATTGATTCTGGACCTTCCGGTTGTCAGTTAAAACACTGAGAATATTTCAAGGAGTGGCTTTTACTTGCATGAATACACGTAGGGTTCTACTGCATTTCAAGAGCATTTTTCCACAAATAATCCAGGTCCCAACCCTGATCTATCCTTTTAGCTGCTGCTTTGTATTCGAGATAATACATAAAACTGAAATATTCAGGTAGCCACTGGTCTATTAGGGACAAAGTGAGGGGTAAATATATTTCTTTTCCCTTTGAGGCACGAAGAGAATGAAAGGTTAAGTACTGCCATGAACTTGAATTGGGATAATCAAGCCTCTTTTGCTTGAACATGCTTGCTCTGATATGAATTATAAATATTGTAAATTCAGGAATTATAGATATTGTTAATTTAGGAAACAAAGTAGAGAATTTTTTTCCCAAGAACGCCAGAGAGGAATATTCTGTGCATGGAAAACTCTGAGAGAGAGAGGGCTGGCTATATTCATCAGCCAGCCCATAAATCTAAATATTCTTAATAAAACTCTATTTAGAAAACAATAAACTCTTTAAACATTTTCTGATGCAGAGGGCTATTAGTGACTACCTTTGTTCTATAGGGGAGTGCAGAGGAGGAAAATCAGAAGTCAACTATCCTTGAGACCAGCTTTGTTGTGCATAAGCCTTGGATCTGGCGATAGCACTCCTGGGGCTTTAAATAAATCGACTAAAAGGCATCTGTGAGTGCGTTTCTCACCACCATAATCAGAATATAACAGTAGGATCAGCACACCATGATGATTATGTATGTAGTTTTTAAAATCTGTAGTTTGGGGTCAATCTTCCAAGACTGTGAACCCGGGAAAGAAAGCATAGGTAAATAATTCACTATGTATACATGAGTACAGCATCAACAAAATTGCTAAGTTGGTGGGGCGTATTTTGTAAGGGAATTAAAATTATTTTTAAAGTTGCGTACAATGGCTATCAGAGTTGCAGTTAACAGCCAAAAGAAATTTTAGAAAATTGCATGGAGATGAGAAACATACCCTTTGGGAAAAGCATGATCCAGATTTGAGTATTCTAGACAAAGGGCCAAATGTATGCAAAGCAGAATGCAGTTACTGTACCAAAATATTCCATGTGAATTTGCACTCTGCAAGTCTCTGTAGACATAAAAATTATTTTATTTAATTAATAAGACCTTTTCTCAAATAGACCATCTATATAAGTTCCTTTGGAGACTAAGCTTTTGCTATGACAAATAAAATAGAATTTGGAGGCAGGACTGCAGAACTAGAAATTAGAGAAAGATGTGTGGAGAATAATTTAATACATGGAAGAAGACAATTTTGGATTACAGCTAGATAGGGTTTGGTAGGTAAATAATCAATGGAGGTGAAGTGACTTGTTCAAAATCAAGAAAGTCTCTGTCACTGGTCCTGTGGCAGAATGTCTAATTGCATCTGAAAGCAGAGTCATGCTGCTGACACTGGTTTTAGAACAAATAACTGTAGCAAATGATTTAGGGATGAAATCACGACCAAGCTTGGTGGAGAGAGTTCAGCTTTCAGAAGAACTGGGCATGAAAGAGGCACCTAAATTCTTACTCACTTATTTAGAATTTAATTCAGTGAAAGAAATTGAAGGAGGAGAACATTGCTGCCCTCTGGGATCACAACTGGATATCTGAGTACGGATGCGAGCTGAAAATGCAGACTTGAAGGACTGAGGCCATGCACATATGATTCAGAATCCTGAGTTCAATTTCCCAGCAAATACATCCTGATTGATGGAGATAACAAGGTCCCCTCAGAGCAGCCAGTTTGCTTTTGACGAGTAAGCATCTTTTTGTTGGTGAGTCCAGATGTCTTTCCATTTTCGTCTCAGTTGTATTTAACATCGTTGACCTCTCTGTCCTTTACTAACTTCTTTTTTTTTTTTTGAGGAAGATTATCCCTGAGCTAACTGCTGCCAATTCTCCTCATTTTGCTGAGGAAGACTGGCCCTGAGCTAACATCCATGGCCATCTTCCTCTTCTTTATATATGGGATGCCTACCACAGCATGGCTTTCCAAGTGGTGCCATGTCTGTACCCTGGATCCAAACCAGTGAACCCCGGGCCGCTGAGGCAGAACGTGTGTGCACTTAACTGCTGCGCCACCACGCCGGCCCCTCTACTAACTTCTTAAAACACACTCTCACTTTTGTGTTCTTGAATGCCTCACTCCTGTTTTCCCCCTGTCTTTTGCTTTCCCTTCTTTTTCTCCTTTGCAGACTCATCATCCTTTATTTGCCCACATGTTGGAGGTTCTCCGGGCAAAATTTTGAGAGTGATGTCTCAAAAAGGATACTCACTCTAAGTAATTCCATTTACATCCACGGTTTCCCTACCACCCATTTGTAGATAGTCCCTAAAGTGATTATTTAAAGCGCCGAATTTGCATATCCAACTGTTTCTTACTCCATATATTCTCCGTGATGCTTCAAAATGTAAATAACTAAACGTATCTCCCAGATGTGAATCTCTCTTATAATCCACTTTTAAATTAATGAAGCTATCGTCTATCTAATTTCAAATGCAATGATCTGGGAATCATTCTTGACATCTCCTTCTCTCTCCAACCTCACATTTACATACTTAACCCAGGATCAAATCTCATTCATTTGCCTTAAAAATATTCCCAATCTGGTAATTTCCGTCGACCCTCTGCCAGTGTGCTCATCCAAGTTGCGGTTGTGTCACAACTGGACCTTCGTAAAGGTTCCCCAAACAGGCCTTTTTCAATCTCCTGAAGTCTCCATGGACTCTCCCACCACAGGAACTTTTACATGAAACTTCTTCTAACTAAAATTTTCTTTCCTTTCCTCTTTGACTAGATGGCTCCTTTTCATCCTACAGTTCTCAGCTCCATGTCCACATATCCTTGCTCTCTAAGTACTTTTCATATTAAGAGTTTAGATTTCGTTGTATGATGATTTTATTAATTTGTATTTCTCCCACTCAAGATCAAAACGATAAAATGTTTTCCTGTATGACCTAACGTCAATAAAATTATGAAATGTGCTATTAAAATCCAGACAGACATTTAAGCAGCTTAATGAATTCCAAGCATAATCAATGCAAAATAAAAATCCTTCAGGGGCCAGCCCGCTGGCATGGTGATTAAGTTTGCACGCTTCAATTTGGCGGCCTGGGGTTCGCAGGCCTGGATCTCGGGTACAGACCTACACACCACTGGTCAAGCCGCGCTATGGCACCGTCCCATGTACAAAAAATAGAGGAAGATTGGCATGGATGTTAGTTCAGGGTCGATCTTCCTCACACACCAAAAATTAAATAAAATAAAATAAAATAAAAATCCTTCAGCTATGTTTATCCATTTATTGATTGGTTAATTCAACAAATGTATACGGACCTACTATCCTGTGAGAGGGATTTTCTAGGCTACAAAGGATACATAAATGAACATAACACGCGAAGTATTCTAACCTTGTTTTAGTGACTGCAAGTATGAAATATACATATAAATAATTTTAAATTGTGGAGGAAAATAAAAGATAGAAGACAGAAAGTGCTGAAGCACTGGGAGCAAACAAGTCAAATACGGGATCAGGAAGTCCTTCCTGAGAAGGAGGTATTTGGGCCAAGACCTATGGAGGTGTTGAAGTGAGCAATGTGCGCATCTGGGAAAAGTGCTTCTAGGAAAAAGGAACAGGAAATATAAAGGCCCTAAATTGGGCAGTTGGAGACTAGTGACTGCTGCCTTTGTTGGCTTTTAATTTCCAAGTAGCTAACTTTTATTGTTATGTGATTTTCATCCATCCTACTTTGTTTCATTGTGGTAAAAAATGAGCTGTTTTATTCCTATGTGTTTGAAATCATCTCACTTTACTCTTTTCTTACTCTATGTCTAATTTTGTAAGTTCTCCATGAACATTTGCACTTATTATTAATTACATTATATGGTACAATAAATAATATTTTTGTTCTGCTACTGTAGGATAATATGCTTTGTCTATAATTGGTTTTAAGTGTTAGAAATATTAAGTAGTCATTGCTTTAGTATGATTTTATAAATAGAATGTACTGAACAATCAATAATACAATATGATTATGATCATGTTTCTGTTATCATTCAGATTCTGTTTTTAGTTGAGGTTTCTAGTAGCCTTCTCCTTATGATAATATGTATGTCTATATGAATGTGTGTGGGGGGTATATATATGTATGTTTGTATATATATACATATCATATTTTTCAAATTCTCCACGCTACCAAATTTTCTCAGAATTTTCCATATTTACTCAAATTTCCTTTCTAAAATCTGTTGTCTTTCATCTTAGACTGGTCTGTCCCTAAGCAGTTTTGGGTTTGGGTGGTTTTTGTTCCATAAGCATTTTCTATTACTTAGAGATTTTTTCCCTCATGAAAATATGTGTACGTCATCCTTCCATTTAATTAAAAAAATGGCTGTGTGTAAAATCTTTGAATATTTTTTTCTTTGAGCACTTTGTGGAATTTTCTAGTCTTTAAGAACTAAGTAATACTTATGAGAAGCTACAAATAAGTCATATTTTCAAATGCTTGTCTGTGGTTTAATTTGTTTGTTTGCCTAGTTATTCATGGGATTTTTTTTTAATTCTTGAATTTCAGAAACTTTAAAATATTTTTTTACGTACTGTATCAATT
The DNA here is from genome assembly GCF_041296235.1 of Equus asinus. Lineage (NCBI taxonomy): Eukaryota > Metazoa > Chordata > Mammalia > Perissodactyla > Equidae > Equus > Equus asinus. The sequence continues at coordinate 4,654,791 of NC_091797.1, read as the reverse complement.
CATGCAAAGGCATTTTACTTTCTTGACATATTTGTTATTACTCTTAAGTGTTCAAAGTTTTCTTCCAGTTCTTGGCATGATGCTTCTGCATGCACTCTCATCCTTTCGTTTTTGTGGTCACCTTTCTCTCCTGAGCTGTGATGCTGTTGTTTAGGGTAAACTAACTGCTGTTAGAGTAGTTGTATTTGTTCAAACCAGACGTTTGTTCCGTTCATAACAAATGGAACTTCAAATGGCTGAAAGTGATATAAATCTATCTCTATTCCTGTTTTACCCGGTGAACAGCTCAGCAGGTGATCCTCTTTCATGTAATAATTAAGGGAACCTGGAAGACAGAGGCTCTGCCATCTTGAACAAAGCATTCTCTGAGGTTGTCATGGGGGTTGATTTCATTCCATTCTGGAAGACAAAAAAGAAAAAAAACGAAAAACAATAGAACCAAAAGAATGGGGAAACATGGGATATAGTTACAGGCCAGCTCTAGAAGTATAGCCGTCACTTCCACGGCAATGGAATGTTTCATCAGCAAGAAGCCAGTCGCAAAGCCGCACTTAACTGCACAAGATTTGAGAAACATAAACGTGGAACCTAATTTTTGGTAAAAATTATGAGCTGCTGCATGGGGAAGCGGAGTTTATTGGTGGACAGCTAGATATCTCTGCCAGCAAACCGAAGTCCTAAACTGTGTTTGATTGTTGTTCATTATTGGATTGGGCTGAGTCTCTGTTAGTAATGTGTTAGTTGACAATAGTTTTGGAAGTAAGATGCTGATTAATCAAACAAAACAAGTAGCTTGATTTAGGTGTTTTGTATAGTAAATCTTTTACCAAATTGCCCTAGTAATACATTTATTCACAGAGCTATCTGACCTCTGTATTCTATAACCTTCCACGGAGGGACGACATGATCTGCGGGCAGATGAGGCACTGTGTTACACAGACATTTGTAATGTCACTTAGAAATCTGCTTAGTTCTCTAAAGCTAATTATGAGTTATCCCTGCAGTGTTTACTTCTTCCCATCACTTCTACCCACCCTCCTACACTGACAACCTGCTTTTGCTTTCACCCTCAGACACCACTACCATATTGCAGCATAAACGGAGTTGGGGGAGGGCCACATGGCTTGTTGAAACTCATTGATCTTGTTTTCTAAGTAAGATATTTTGTCAGAATGGGATGTGCAGGTATGCACAATATATTTTGGAGAGTATGAAGCTATAGTATATGCTTGGAGGTAAACAGCCTACACATATTGGAAGGACTCTAGGCTCTATATAGTACAAATAGGATAACTAGCTACTTAGCTAGCTAACTAGATATAGATATAGTTAGATGTAGATTTATATGTAGCTAGAGAGAAAGAAAGATGATAGACAGATAGATAGATAGATAGATACATGTTCAAGTTCCAGGAAAAAGAAAGAGTTATAAACTCAACTCAATATATTGAGTGCATACAGCCAAGAAGAGACTTTATCCAAGTTGATATTTAGAAAAATAAAAGACTGCTTTTTTGTGTGCATGTGTAAGGAAGATTGGGCCTGAGCTAACCTTTGTTGCCAATCTTCCTCTTTTCGCCTGTGGAAGATTGTTACTGAGCTAACATCTGTGACAATCTTCCTCTATTTCCTGTATGTGGGATGATGCCACAGCTTGGCTTGATGAGTGGGGTGTGGGTCTGTGCCAGGGAACTGAACCCGTGAACCCTGGGCTGCTGAAGCTGAGTGTGCAAATTTAATCGCTACACCACCGGGCTGGCCCCTAAACTGACTGCTTTTTAAGGTTGGCTTAAGAAGAGGAGTTTGGTGGCAAAGAGATTGTTGCTATTATGATAAAACTAAAACAGAGGTTACAGTGAATAGGAAAGAGAAAGTAGCTCTCCCTGAATAAATCTATGGTTTAGTAAAGGGATAAGCATTTAAATTATAATTGTGGTCCAATCAATCGGTAAAATATCAGTGGTGCACAAACAGCAGAAAAGTCACAGGATTTGAAGTTAGAAAAAAGATTTTTTTTTGGAGGAAGATTAGCCCTGAGCTAACTGCTGCCAATCTCCTCTTTTTTGTAAGAAAGCCTGGCCCTGAGCTAACATCCGTGCCCATCTTCCTCTGCTTTATATGTGGGACACCTACTGCAGCATGGTGTGCCAAGCGGTGCCACATCCGCACCCAGGATCTGAACCGGCGAACCCTGGGCCGCCAAAGCGGAACGTGCACATTTAACCACTGAGCCACTGGGCTGGCCCCAAGCTGTTGGTTTTGAATTCTACTCCACTCCTTACTGCTTGTATATGCAATAACAAATTGCTTTGAGCTCAATTTTTCTCACTGACTATTAGTTTCTTCTGGCTGCTACAGCGAATTTCCACACATTTGTTAGGTTAACCACAGAAACTTATTCTCTCACAGTTCTGGAAACCACAAGTCCTAAACCAAGGTGTCAGCAGGGCCTTGATCTATCTGAAGGCTCTAGGAGAGAATCCTTCCTCGCCTCCTCCAGCTTCTGGTGGCTCCAGACATTCCTTGGCTTGTGGCTAAGTCAGTCCAATCTCTGCTCCAACTCCACAAGGCGTTTTCCTCTGTATCTGTGTCTTTTCCTCTTCTGTCTGTTATAAGAATATTTATCATTGGATTTAGTAATTATCAATCTGAGTACTCAATTATTGGATTTTGTATTATTGAATTTTACCAGATAATCAAAGATTGTCTCATCGTAAATTCTTTTACTCCATTACATCTGAAGAGACCCTCTTCCTAGATCAGGTAACTTTCACAGATTCCTGGTGATCAGCATGTGGACATTTCTTTCGGGAGAGCTCTGTTCAACTCACTATACTGACATATTGGGAGTAATAATACTGATGCAGAAGGCGTGGTATTATTCTGCCCAGCTTATCTGTGTGTATGTATATCTCTTTTATTTTGAGATTTAGTATTTTTTGTAGGCCTTTCCTCAACCTCTTTATTAATCAGCTGGAAATATGGACAATATCAGCCAGCTGGAAATAGGGACAATATCAGCCTTTTCAGAATCTTCCTTGTACACCCATGGGAAAGTGACACTCTCTTTTTACATATTTTAGTTTTCTACATGTTACCCAAGAGAGAAATAAGATCGAGAGCAAAGATATTTTTCTTTGTTTGATGCTACGATTTTAAGGACTAATATAAAACTAGCAAACAGAAGAGAGGAGAGTTCCGTGAGAAATGGTACCAGTCTAATTAAATAATTCATTGGCTTGAATTACCCTTTTGTAGAGGATTTTCCTGCTGCTTTTGTTTAGTGTAGTAAATCCCCAAACTTTATTCGGCTACAAAAAGCACCTGTCTGTGAGGGTGTGAAATACAGACTTGACGAACACAGAGCTTCCTTGGGTGGAGTGGGGGTAGGAGCCCACTGCACATCTATTTGTTCCTTTCATTAAACACCTGCCAGTAAAAGCCACCAATGTGCCTCAGTCTCTCTTAATGCACTTGGCGCAAGATGCATCGTGCTTGATCCATCCATAGTAATTAATTTGTACATATGTGTCTGTTTTATACACAACAAAATCTATCTGGCTAACAGGAAAATTTGTTGTTAGAACAAACACTTTTGAAACCACATGATCATTCTGGGGTGTATCAAACACTCTCCATCTTTCTTAATTCTGTCCAAATCAGCAATAGATAAAGAATCCTAGCCTTATATTGGTCATTGGAACAATTTGTGTATCTGTATGGAAATCAAGTCAAAACGTATTTCATTTATAAACGTTTCTTTTTTTTAATGTGAAGAGTCATTAGTGGCTATTTGAAAAGATGACATAACTATGTGTAATTTAATTGATTATATGGCAAAATTGTGACCATAAATTTGGGTTATACACTTGTCATAGAAGTCTTTAATCCACATTTTAGTCCTCTCTACCTAATGATCTAGCAAATATTGGTCTATAAAAACTCACCAATACATTGCCTAAAACAGAAAAGCGGTTAAAACTTTCTTTATCTCGTACATGAAGTATATGCAAATCCTATTATACTGAGTTTCAATTAGTCATTGATCTAATATTATAACACACAAAAGGCCCTGGTAATTATTGGATTTAGTAAGAAATTATCTTATCTTTAATCCTTAAACAAGTAGTTTACATCTATGAATCTTGGAGCTTGCAACTCAAACGAATTAATCAGGAATTCTAGATGTGAACATGACTGTGCAGAGAAGATAAACTCAAGCATTTAATGTTTTCTCTTGAGTACTTCACATTTACAAATTCTTGGTTATTTCTAATCAAACTGTCATCACGAAGATGTAAAAATGAATGCTTTAGCATTTTCTACCATTTTTATGGGACTAGTTACATTGCACATGCAGCCTGTAATGAAAATCGATCTGGGTGATTGGCATAGATCCTCATATCTCCATGGCAAAAAGTAAAACATGATTCTATAGCAACTTGTAAAGGTTCTTATTAGAAAATTGTCGAATCCTACTCTATGTAGAATTAGAGGGATTGCCTAAGCTCGCTGGAGAATGGTGAGCCCCATGTTTTCTTTTCTTTTAATCGTGCCATGCTTATTCTTCTAATTTTTTTATTGAGGTCATAATAGTTTATAGTATTGTGAAATTTCAGTTGTCCATTATCCTTTGTCAATCACCATGTATACGTGCCCCTTTACCCCTTATTGCCACCCTGCAATGGCCTTCCTCTCTGGTAATTGCTAATCTGTTCTCTTTGTCCATGTGTTTATCTTCCATATGAGTGAAATCATGCAGTATTTAGCTGTCTCTGTTTAGCTTATTTCGCTTAACATCATACCTTCAAGATCCATTCATGTTGCTGCAAATGGGACGATTTTGTCTATTTTATGGCTGAATAGTATTCCATTTTCTGTACAAAGCACGTGTTCTTTATCTAATCATTAGTTGATGGGCACTTGGGTTGCTTCCACATCTTGGCTATTGTGAATAATACTGCAATGCACATAGGAGTGCATAAGTCCCTTTGAATTGTTGGTTTCAAGTTCTTTGGTAAATACCCAGTAGTGGGATAGCTGGGTCATGTGGTATTCCTATTTTTAATTTTTTGAGAAATCTCCATACTATTTTCCATAGTGGCTGCAACACTTTGCATTCTCACCAGCAGTGTATGAGGGTTCCCTTTTCTCCACATCCTCTCGAACGTTTGTTATTTTTTGTCTTGGTAATTATAGCCATTCTAACAGGTTTAAGGTGATATCTCATGGTAGTTTTGATCTGCATTCCTTAATTATAAGGGATGTTGAACATATTTTCATGTGCCTGTTGACCATTTGTATATCTTCTTTGGAAAAATATCTGTTCATATCCTCTGCCTATCTTTTGATCAGGTTATTTGTTTTGTTATTGAGTTGTGTGAGTTCTTTACACATTTTGGAGATTAACCACTTGTCAGATACATGATTTGCGAATATTTTCTCCTAGTTGGTAGGTTGTCTTTTCATTTTGTTCCTGGTTTCCTTTGCCTTGCAGAAGCTCTGTCATGTGATGTAGTCTCATTTCTTTCTTTTTTCTTTTGTTTCCCTTGCCTGAGTAGACATAGTATTCAAAAAGATGCTTCTAAGATTGATGTCAAAGAGTGTACTGCCTACATTTTCTTCTAGGAGTTTTACGGTTTCATGCCTTGCCTTCATGTGTTAATCCTTTTTGAGTTAATTTTTGTGTATAGCAAGAGATAATGGTCTACTTTCATTCTTTTGCATGTGGCTGTCCAGTTTTCCCAACACCATTTATTGAGAAGACATTCTTTTTTCCACTGTATGCTCTTGGCTTCTTTGTCAAAGATTAGCTATCTCCACAGATGTCTGGTTTTATTTCTGGGCTTTCAATTCTGTTCCATTGATCTGTGTGTGTGTTTCTGTACCAGTACCGTGCTATGATTACTATAGCTTGGTAGTATATTTTGAAGTCAGGGATTGTGGTGCCTCCAGCTTTGTTCTTTTTTCTCAGTATTCCTTTAGCTAATTAGGGTCTTTTGTTGCCCCATAAGAATTTTAGGATTCTCTGTTCTTTTTCTGTGAAGAATCTCATTGGGATTCTGGCTGGGATACCGTTGAATCTGTAGATTGCTTTAGGTGGTATGGACATTTTAACTATGCTTATTGTTTCAATCCCTGTGCATGGAATATCTTTCCATTTCTTTATGTCATCTTCGATTTCCTTCAATAATGTCTTATAGTTTTCACTGTGTGGGTCTTTCTCCTACTTATTTAAATTTATCCTAGATATTTTATTCTTTCTGTTGTGATTGTAAATGCGATTGTATTCTTGAGTTCTCTTTCTGTCAGTTCATTATTAGCATATAGAAATGCAACTCATTTTTGTAATTTGCTTTTGTACCTTGCAAGTTTTCTGTAGTCGTTGATTATTTCTAATAGTTTTCCAATGGATTCTTTAGGGTTTTCTACATGTAGAATCATGTCATCTGCAAACTGCAAGAGTTTCATTTCTTCCTTGTCAGTTTGGATGCTTTTTATTTCTTTTTCTTGCCTAATTGCTATGGCCAAAACCTCCAGTACTGTGTTAAATAAGAATGAGGAGAGTAGGTAACCTTGTCTTGTTCCTGTTCTCAGAGGGATGGCTTTCAGTTTTTCTCTGTTAGTATGTCATTGGCTCTGGGTTTGTCATATAGGACCTTTATTATGTTGAGGTACTTTCCTTCTATACCCATTATATTTAGAGTTTTTATCCTAAATTTATGTTGGATCTTATCAAATGCTTTCTCTGCATCTATTGAGATGATCATGTGGTTTTTATTCCAATTTTGTTAATGTGATGTATCACATTGATTGATTTGTACATGTTGAGCCATCCCTGCATCTCTGGTATAAATCCCACTTGATCATGGTGTATGATCCTTTTAATGTGTTGCTATATTCTATTTGCTATTATTTTGTTGAGAATTTTTGCATCAATGTTCATCAGTGACATTGGCCTATAATTCTGTTTCTTTGTGTTGCCCATGACTGGCTTAGGTATCAGGGTGTTGTTGGTCTTGAAAAAGGAATTAGGAAGTGTTCCGTTTTCTTCAATTTGTTGGAATTGCTTGAGAAGGATAGTTATTAAATCTTCTGCAAATGCTTGGTAGAATTCTCCAAAGAAGCCGTCTCAACCTGGACTTTTATTTTTGGGAGGTTTTTGATATTGTTTCAATCTGTTTTCTTGTGAAAGATCTATTCAGATTCTCTATTTCTTCTTGATCTAGTTTTGGGAGCTTTTATGAATCTAAGAATTTATCCATTTCTTCTAGGTTGTCCAATTTGTTGGCATATAATTTTTCATAGTATTCTCCTATAATCCTTTGTATTTCTGTGGTATCCATTGTAATTTTTTCTCTTTCCTTTCTAATTTTATTTACTTGAGTCTTCTCTCTTTTTTTCTCAGTGAGTCTGGCTAGGAGTTTCTCAATTTTGTTTATCTACTCAAAGAATCAGTTCTTAGTTTCGTTGATCCTTTCTATTATTTTTTTGGTTTCTATTTCATTTATTTCTGCTCTAACTTTTATTATCTCCTTACTGACTTTGAGCTTTATTTATTCTTCTTTTTCTGTTTCTGTTAGGTGTAGTTTAAGATTATTTATTTGAGTTTTTCTCGTTCGTGAAAGTAGGCCCATTTTGCTGTGAATTTTCTTCTTAGGACTGCTTTTGCTGCATCCTATGAGCTGGTATGGTGTATTTTCATTTGTCTCCAGGCATTTTTTTTTCTCCTTTAATTTCTTCAATGATCCATTGGTTCTTCAGTAGCATGTTATTTACTCTCCACATATTTGTCACTTTCCCAGCTTTTGTCTTATACTTTATTTCTAGTTTCATAGTGTCATGGTTGGAAAAGATGCTTCATATGATTTCAATCTTTTTTAATTTATTGAGGCTTGCCTTGTTTCTCAACATATGGTCTATCTTTGAGAATGTTCCATGTGCACTTGAGAAGAATGTGTATTATGCTGTTTTTGGATGGAGTGTTCTCTATATATCTACTTAGTCCTTCTGGTCAAGTTTTTTGTTTATTTCCACTATTTCCTTGTTGACTTTCTGTCTGGATGACCTATCCATTGATTTAAGTGGGATGTTGAGGTCTCCTATTATTATTTTGTTGCTGTTAATTTCTCTTTTTATGTCTGTTAATATTGCTTTATGTACATTGGTGCTCCTGTGTTAGGTGCATATATATTTATAAGTGTTATGTACTGTTTGTGGAGTGTTCCTTTTATCATTACATACTGCCCCTCTTTGTCTCTCATTGCTTTTTTTATCTTGAAGTCTACTTTTCTGATATAATTATGGCAACATCTGCTTTCTTTGGTTTACCCTTATCTTGAAGTATGGTCTTCCATTCCTTCACTTGGAGCCTGTGCTTTTCTTTAGAGCTGAGATATGATTTCTGGAGGCAGCCTATTGTTGGATCTTGGTTTTTAATCCATCCAGCCACTCTGTGTCTTTTGGAGAATTAAATTATTTTACATTTAGAGTGATTATTGATATATGAGGGCCTAATATGGCCATTTTATCACTTATTTTCTGGTTGTTCTGTTTTTCCCTTGTTTCTCATCCCATGTATTTCTGACTTTCAATTGTCTGCTGATTTTCTGTGACAGTTTTCTTAGTTTTCTTTTTATTTATCATTTGTTTTTCTATTCTGATATTTTGTTTAGTGGTTACCCTAAGGTTTGTATAAGAGATCTTATAGATGAGATAGCACATTTTGTGATAGGCTCTTAATTTCTTTAATTTATTATTTAAGCAGGTTCCATCCCTATTCTCTTCCCTGTCTAAGTTATCATTGTCACAACTTATTCTGTTTTGTGTTGTAAGTTTGTGATTAAGATAAAGTAGTTATTTTCAATACTTTCCTTCTCTTTATCTTTAATGTTATAATTAAGTGTTTGCTAACCTGTTCTGATAGCTGAAATTTTATGATTTTGTCTGTCTACTTATCTCCTTGCTCTAGGTTTTGTAAATCTTTTCTTTTTCAAGTATGAAAGCCTTCTTGATCATTTCTTATAAGGCGTGTCTTGTGGCAATGAACTCCTTTGACTTTTGTTTATCTCAGAAAATTTTTATTTCTCCATTGTATGTGAAAGATACAGTTTCCCTGGCTGCAGTATTCTTGGCTGAAAGCTTTTGTCTTTCAGAATTTTGCATATATCATTCCACTCTCTCCTAGCCTGTAAGATTTCTCCTGAGACATCCACTGACAGCTTGGTAGGGGTTCCTTTGTAGGTTATTTTCTTCTGCCTTACTGCCCTGAACATTTTTTTTTTGTCATTGATTTTTGCCAGTTTTACTAATATATGCCTTGGAGAAAGTCTTTTTATATTGATATAATTATGAGTTCTGTTAGCTTCATTTACATTTAATTCCAGCTCCTTCCCTAGGTTTGGGAAGTTCTCAGCTGTTATTTCTTTGAACAAGCTCTCCGCTCCTTTCCCCCTCCCTTCTGCCTCTTGAATACCTATAATCCCTATGTTACATTTCCTAATTGAGTAGGATATTTCTCAGAGAATTTCTTCATTTATTTTTAGTCTTAGTTCTCTCTCTTCCTCCTCCTGAAGCATTTCTATACTTCTGTCCTCTAAATTACTAATACTGGCCTCCATAATATCAGTTTTGTTTTTTAAGGATTGTAGATTTTTCTTTATCTCATTCATTGTGTCTTTTGTCTCCAACATTTCTGATCGGGTTTTTTTAAATAGTTTCAATCTCTTTTGTGAAGAATTCGCTCTGTTCATTAAGTTTATTCCTGTGGGGCCAGCCCTGTGGCTGAGTGGTTAAGTTCGCGTGCTCTGCTGTGGTGGCTGGGGTTTTGCCGGTTCGGATACTGGGCATGGACATGGCACCACTCATCAGGCCCCGTTGAGGTGGCGTCCCACATGCCACAACTAGAAGGACCTGCAACTAAGATATACAAGTATGTACTGGGGGGATTTTGGGAGATAAAGCAGGAGAAAAAAAGTTTATTCCTGAGTTCATTAAAGTATCTTTCTGAGTCTTCTTATAACTCATTGAGTTTTTTGTATGATAACTATTTTGAATTTTCTATCATTTAGATTGTAAATTTCTGTGACTTACGGACTGTTTTCTGGGTACTTGTCATTTTCCTTCTGGTCTGGAGTGATAATATATCTCTTCAAGCTGTTTTATGGGGTCTTCTTTTGCAGTCACATAGTGGTAGTAACTGGTTGCAGATGTCACCTGCCGCCACTGGTGGGTATAGAAGCTGTGTTTTCTGAACTGCCATAGCCCCTGGCAGTTGTGCCCCTCTGTTGGAAGATGTGCTGATAGGGCTTTCTGCATCTGGCCACTGCTGCTTTACTCATGTAGGCACAGCCTCTCTGGTTGGGATCCCTTGCTCTAGTCATTCAGCTGAGCTGATGTGCCAGGTAGGATGGGGTGGAGGGAGCACCTTGTTTCCCACCTGCACTCCTGCTCTGCACTCACTGTCTACCCATTTGGGCTGCTCAGCTTGATGGGGTTTCTTAGCCACTTCAGTGTGAAGCATTCCCACAGGCTGGGAGGCAACTCTGAAAGTGAAAGTGCTCCCACAGAGGGCTTCCTTTCCCCTCTTCTCCTCTCAGAGTCATGAACTGGCTGAGGTCCCGCATCCTAGATTGTTGCTGCTGGGGAGAGACAGGAAATCCACTTACCTTCTTCCACTGATTCCAAGGGGGATCAGCACCCCCACCTTCATACACATGGCTGTGTGTAACTCTCAGATGTCTATTGTATTGTATGGATGTCCTTTTCATTGTATCTTACAGAGGGAGACTAAGACAAGAGCTCACTCCACCATGATGTTGATGTACTTATTCAAGTCCTATGTGTTCTTGACGCTGACTGATGATTAAAATATGGATTCATGATTTTTTTAATATCATTAACTTAATCTGAAATAATCGGGAATAACTTTTTTAATTAATAGAATTTTTTGTTAAAGCAATTTTAGATTTAGAGAAAAAAATTGAGCAAAAAGTAGAGTTCCCACATGCTTCAACGTACTCCTCAATTTCCCCTATTTTTAATATCTTGCATTACTTAGTGTACTACATTTGTTACAATTGATGTGCTAATATTAACACATTATTATAAATTAAAGTCTATAGTTTACATTGGGGTTCACTCTCCATGTTGTTCATTCTATGGGTTTTGACAAATATAAAATGACATGTATCCATTGTTACATATCATATTGAATAATAGTTTCAGTGTCTTAAAACTCCCCTGTTCTCTTTCTGTTCATTTCTTTTTTCTCCTCCTGAATCCTTGTCATCCACTGATCTTTTTACTGTCTACATAGTTTTTCCTTTTTTGGAATGTCATATAGTTTGAATCATACATACATAGCATCTTAAAATTGGCTTCTTTCAGGAGCTGGCCCTGTGACCGAGTGGTTAAAGTTCCACGCCCTCCACTTCGGCAGCCCAGGTTTGTGGGTTCAGATCCTGAGTGTGGACCTATTCTACTCATCAGCCATGCTGTGGAGGCATCCCCAGTATAAAATAGAAGAGGATTGGCACAGATGTTAGCTCAGGACTAATCTTCCTCAAGCATAAAAAGAGGAAGATTACCAATGGATGTTAGTTCAGGGGACATCTTCCTCACATACACACACACACACACACACACACACACACACAAATTGGCTTCTTTCATTTAACAATATGCATTTAAGTTTCCTCCCTTTCTTTTCGTGGCTTGATAGGGCATTCCTTTTTATGCTCAATAATATTCTATCGTGTGGATTACAGTATGTTTATCCATCACCTACTGAAGGACATCTTGGTAGCTTTCACATTTTGACAATTATGAATAAAACTGCTGTAGACTTTTGTGTGCAGTTTTTCATGTAGATGCAAATGTTAAACTCACTTGGGTAACTACCAAGGGATGTGATTTCTTGACCATATGTTAAGAGTATGTTTCATTTTGTAAGTAACCACCAAATTGTTTTCCACAGTCACTGTACCATTTTGCGTTCCCACCAATAATGAATGAGAGTTCCTGTTGCTCCATGTCCTCCCCAGCATTTGGTGCAAGGAATAAATTTTAATCGATGTCAGCATAAAATAAACATTAAACATAGTTTGCTATAGAATGGTTATAGTTAATGAGATACCAATTTAAGAATTAAAAAAATGAAACCAATAGATAATTTGAAGTGGGTCTATTTCTCATTATGTTCTTTCATTTTAAAAAAGTTAAAGCATTCTTCTTATCTGATATCCTGATTTCAGTCATTGCCTTGCACATGAAGTGCAGTTTTTTTTTTAAGATATTAACTTGAGGATTTTATTTATTTATTTTTAAATTTTTATTTATTTATTTATTTTTTTGAGGATGATTGGCCCTGAGCTAACATCTGCTACCAATCCTCCTCTTTTTTTTTTTTTGCTAAGGAAGATTGGCCCTGAGCTAATATCTGTGCTCATCTTCTTCTACTTTATATGTGAGATGCCTGCCACAGCATGGCTTGACAAGCAGTGTGCAGCTCCACACCTGGGATCTGAACCAGTGGACTCTAGGCTGCTGAAGTGGAATGTTTGAACATAATTGCTGTGCCACTGGGCCAGCCCCAGGATTTTATTTTTTAACCCCAACCAATCTTCTTGTATTTGGTATTCAAGGCAAATGTTTAGATGTCTTCAATAAATGAAATGCCATGTCTATTGTCTGTTGTTTATGTAGTGCTATTTAAAACTAAGACAAGTATTTTTTTCATTTAATAATTATCAGGTAACTCTTGGTTCAATACACTTCTACGCACTGAGGATATAGTAGTAAACAAAAACGTTCTGGCCGTACTAAACATGGACTCTAGAAAGAAGAGACAAAAAAAAATAGACATCAATATATGTTTAAACAAATGCTCAGGTACAGGGTAGGGAGATGCTATTTTAAAAGCATTCTTCACGAAATATTCCCTAATAAGAATAAAAGCCTAATGAAGTCAGGAAATCTATACAAGTATATCTGAATGCAGATAATTCCAGGCAAAATGGACAAGTGCAAAGGCTCCACAGAGAAGTGTATTTGGTTCAGTCTCAGGACTTGCAGGCACCTTGTGAAACTGGAACAAAGATCTGATCTGAGAACAGAGACAAAGTAGACTGGTGAGAGCAATTAGAATGGTCAAAGTAGAAGGTGGGAGACCCGTTAGAAAGCAACTACTATAGTCCAGGCAAGAAATGAGTGTCATTTCGATGAGGGTGTAGTTCTAGATTTGATGAAAAACACATGGATTTTTGAAGGTAAAGACTCCGTGCACTTTTTATTAATAGTTTATGGTGTTTAGGTGTTTAGGTAACTCCAAGGGTTTCATTTGAGATAAAAGCTATACAGAAGTGTGTTTTGTGAAAATGAAAACTGCAAGAGAAATGACTGATTTTCAATGAAAACAAGGAATTTGAACAGATTAAGACAGAGATGCCTTTTAAATATCCATGTTGAAATGTCTGGCGAATAACTGGATATATTATTAAGAAATTCAGGCGATGTAGTTGAGAAGCCATCATTTGTACCCAATGTGATCACGCTAGACCATCCCATACGGTACACACTAGCCTCATGCGGCTACAACATTTAAATTAATTAAAGTTAAATAAAAATTTAAAATTTAGCTCTTCAGTCAGACTAACCACGTTTCAAATGTTTACTAGCCATGAATGGCTGCTGGCTACCATACTGGCCAGTGCAGAACATTTCCATCACCACGATTTGAGCTCCGTATGCTGGGACACTATATTACTTGATGGAAAGTTTTGATTTTTTTCCCCTATACCTCCGTCTCTCATCCTATTAAAATGGAAAACTTTAGGATTTAATCCGTATTGACACTTAACCTATACATTTCATCCGTAGGTGATTTTAGTTCTGTGAATGAACTGAGCAGGAAACATAAATGTTGATCACCATGCCCCCAACTCTCCAAAGACACGTAAATACAGTTCAGTTCACTAAACCAGCTCGATAGTTGTTGTTTTAATAAGGGGATTTTTATTCAAGAAAAAGAAAACGTGTGTGTGTGTTAGAACAAAGATACAGTTCTTGAGATATACCATCTAGCTTCAAACCCTAGTTGTGACTTTTTCCAGCTGTGTAAAATTAGACAAATTATTTAAACTCTATAAGTCTTGTTTTCCTCATGGGTAAAATGAGAATAATAATGCCTACCTCAAAGTGTTATTATAAGAAATAAAAGAGCTGATTATGGCTCTAAAGTGCTTTGCACAGTAGCTGGCACATAGTAAGTACAAGATAAATATTAGCTTTAAAAATATCAACAGTAATAATAACACTATACCACCCCATAAAAATAAAGTGTTATTACATATGTTGGAAAACACCATAACTTTATGAAATTTTAAGAGAAAGGAGATATTACAAATAAATTTATCAGAGTTTTTACGTAACTTTTATCTGTATCATTAACAAAAATATGCAGTTTTCAGAGGCATTAGATGAGCATAGTGCAATGAATAAAATATGAATTTTTATCAGCTCCTGGAATGATTCATTTAAAACTATATTTTTGAATGTTTAAATCTATATTAGAATATTTTCTCTACTTTAATAATTTTGATACTCGATTTGAAGGTGAGTATGTGTTTCAGCATATTTTGTCTTCTGCTTGATGTCAGAAGTCTATTAGCTGCACAAATAAAAGCAGAGCTGAAATGGAGATGAGGAAACAGTACTGAACTAATTGTTGGAATCCTTGATTCTTTCAGAATTAAGCTCCACACACGTACTCTCCAATTTCATAAGTCAATAAATACCCCGCTAAAAGTTGTACTTCCCTCATTTGCAATCAGCAGAAACCTAATTAACGTGGAGGATATCCTAGTTTTGAGAGTTTATGCTGTGTAAGTCTTTACCTGGCTAGTGAATGTTTTTTGTTGTTTTACTTGTTTGTTTTGATTACTGCTAGAAGTTTAGGTACTAGACTAATAAGTTTTATGAGAGGATGATATCAAAATTTCAGTTAATGTGTTCACGATTCTAAAGTGAGAAGAAGAAAAAATTGAGAGAGCCTATCTGCATAGTCCCTTTTGGTGTCATTAGGGAAGCTGATCTAAATTCTTCCACATAGTAGTCATCTAAGATGAATATACTTCTTCTAGTTTATAGCCATATAATCCCATTTCTATCACCACAAATTTCTCCATTCATCCTACAAGTCCACCACGATCTTGAACATTGAAATATTTATGGTATTATAGAATGGAAGCTAAACAATTATCATTTATAATGTTTCCAATGTATGACCCAAATCTACTGCACTGTAATAAGAAAACTGCTTCATCTTGGCTCTAGGCATTTGATAATAATGTATCTACTTTTATATTCTCATTGAAGAGATGAAGGTATGTATAATTTAAAATGAAATATTTTGGATAAAAATGATAAGGTTAGAAGAGAAATTGGAAAGCTATCACATTAGCGTAGACTAGGTTATAGACCCAAATTTCCGCAGCCTACCCAAACAAAATTTATTGTTCACCCATGCTACATAGTCACTCCAGTTTAGTGAGGTTTACTCCACATCGTCACGTGGAAACCTAGGAATTTTTTTCCAACTGGACTATGAGTTGTTGAGGTCAGAGACTTTATCTAATATATCATTCTATGCCCAATGCATACTGGACATCTGCCATGTGTAGACATTCAATGGTTGTTTTTTGGAAGAATAGATTATTTATTTAAGATGAACATAATATTAGAAACAGAGTTAAATATTTGCAAATTTTATTGCAATGGGAAGGACCACGGATGGCTTCATATTCTAACATGGGTTAAAACCACAAATACATCTAAGATTTAAACATTTACATGTAAAAAATTCCCTGACAGATCATGAATATTTGAAATCACAAAGGAGATATTAACTAAGAAATCTGATTATAAAAGAGATGAAAATATATGATGCTCTTATATAAGTAATGATATATATATGGATAGGAGCTCAAAAAAATACAAAGATATTCAGAATGTGTAAAGTGACAGCTCTGGAGAAAGATTTTGTATCTTGAACTCTAGTAGAATAAGTATTCTTGAGATCTATAATGAATATATAAAATTGTTACACTAAAATATTGATTGCTAAAATAAATATCCATTCATGAACTATCTATGTGCCTACTATGTTCTTAGAGTTTATTACTTCCCTTCATGAGGCTTACATTCTAAAGGATCTTGATAAAAGAATTAATCATATCATAAAAATAGATATATGTTTATAAAATATATGTTTAATTGTGATATAATTCTAAATGCATATGTGTGTATAATTAAATTTTAATGTGACACCATTTATTCTGATGTAATTCTTAATGAGAAAATCAGAACTGATTTATCCAGCATTTCCTTTATATGATAAATTCTTGTAAAATGATACCTTTGTCTTTTAGTGTGGCATCAGGTACAGTGCCAAAGAAAATCTCAAACTATTGTTGTGTGGAAAAGGTTATAATCCAATGGGAAAAAAATCAAGAATAAAAATTGAACTATGAAGTAATTGAGATTGAGAATTGAGCATTTTGTGTAAAATGGCATATCCAATTAACAGATCTTTCCTGATGTTTGTAGATTTATTTTACCTATTTCTCTCTAAAGAGATTATAAGTTCTGAATATCGTCTTTTGCTTATAAATTAACATTGATTTATTATGTTTTTAGATCAAAGAGTATAATATTTACCTAAATGATTGACAACTAAACCAGAATAGAATTCAGTTGATATATAAGCAAACTTCATACTCCAATGCAGCTGTTTCAGCTTAGAGATCATCAGCCTCCCAATCTGGTGTAAAGAAAAACACCCAGCAATCTGGAAAATGACCCTCAGACATATCATTTGTGAACAGTGGATAAGAATCAACTACCTTTGCCAACGAGCTTCTCTTTTTCCATGTCATGCACAGAGATCCCTTAGGCATCATCATTTTACTACACCTGTTCATCCTTAGTTGATTGAAAATGACAATGAGTCTTGTGTGAATCCACAAACGTTCCTTAACCTATAAAGTTCCACCATAAATGTTATTATTATACAATAATAATGGTTTGCCTTTGACTTCTAATTGGCTGAAATGCAGTTTCACAAATCCTTTTCAGATCATCATTCACTGAACAATCATGAGTTAAGCAACCAATACAAGCCTAGCACTATGCAATTATTTCTTCAAATTGTGATGTTTCATTACACAAAATGGAAATAACATGATTTATTACTAAAGGGAGAGCATTTGCATTACAAGAGCTGTTACTGGTTATAATGAGCACAATACAAGTATGACTAAAGCTGTAACTTGTAAAGGATTTCGACTCAGTACTGTGTTTGAGCCACTGACAGCTCTGGTGAAAAGAGTTTCTTTTATTTCCTTTGTGTTTTTTTTTTATTTACATTTTACAATTATGAACTCTGGTGCAAAGCAAATGCAAGGGTTAAGGTCAAAGGTGATGGAGGAGACTGAGGTACCCCTGAGAGTATGGCAGGAAGGTCAAATAAAGAATCAGACTTTTTCCGATTTCCATCAATGGTTTATCATTGATGCAAATTCAACAAGTAACAAGTACTTTATTTTAATCCAACAAATAACAAAACAAGGATTGCTGTAAAATTTGATATTTCTACAGAAACTACAACATTGTTGTTATCAACCTAAAAGGATATATAGCAAGAGCTTCTTTATATTATCATTATTATCTTTCATTAAAACAATTTCTTAATTCCAAAAGTTTTGCTAATACAAGCTTTCTTAGAAACCATGGTGGTCAAACTATAGTAGATGAGAAAGTAGAGGACGCTGGCTTGCAAAGCTGAATAAGAAACTGTGCACATGCAACAGGACCTCAGGTATTTGAACAGAAAATTTGCACTATAATATGCAACATACAAGAATAGAGCTTTTCAAAAAGATGTGGAATGTCAGAAAGTGGGTTATCAACTCTTCTTTGGGAGTGAATAATTCACAAGACTTTATCATTGAACTGGACCTTGAGTGACTAAAAATAATTAGCTAGAACTTTCGTTTCTGGTAATAGGGCTCTTTAAGCAACTGAACTCCCTCCTTTGCAAATAAACATCAAAAAGTTTTGCTTTGGTGGTAGTTGTGGTGAGGAATAACTCTTCTTAAATGCACCAGCAAGCTGGAGGAAATTAAGTAGTTCTCTGACCAAAAACTAAAGAAAGGAGAGCATCCAGAGAGATGTGAAAAGAGCAATGAAGATAGCTTTCAGGCTGATGGCATTTGTCCATTCTGTGAACTTGAACTTTTGGTTTCTGTTGCCTCAGAGCACCTAAGAACAAAATTCAAAGCACTCTCCCAAAGTGAAGACTCATAGAAGGCCTCCTTCTCAGGTGATGGTGTTAAGGGGGAGCTAAATCGAAACCTCTCTACCTGCAAACAACCAGGAAACACCAAAGAAAATCGACTTTATTGATCCTTAGTGCTGAGCAGAAAAGCAAAAAGGCCCCATAACTGTTGTAAATGTGTTTCCTCATTAAAAAAAAAGAATGTTTAAAAACAAGCAGTATTCCAATTTTCTTTCCTGGGCTGGTTATGCCCTCTATTTGATTAGAACATAAGAAGGCAAAGGTCCAGAGAGAGCACAGTGGGCCTGATGCTGGTGACATCACAAGATCAAACCCTGTTGCCCAGTGTCTGAAAGCTTAACTCTCCTGTTTTGTAATTCGCCAGACACTCGGGGACACCAGAACAAGTTTCAGGTAGTCATCCGATGGTTTGAAACAGACCAGCGAGTCATACGTGTGGTTCTATTTGAAGCAGACAAGCAAGCCGTATGTGTGGTTCTATGAAGATCTGTTTATATCATAGATACTGATTTTTCTTGAGCATATAGATCTAGGCCTGCGTTAGCTACTACTTGTTGCTGATGAATAATAACATGATGACGCAATGCGTATTAAAATAAATATAAACTGGCAATATTTTAATTTTGCAGGTTCAGTAAAATTTAGCAAGGACAGCAGTGCAAGAGGCCTATGCCACCTTCATGGCCTCTAAGTGCAATGATAAATAATCGTTTATTAATCATTTATTTATTTATTCAGTAATTTACTTTATTTATGTCCATAATTTCTTGCACAAAACATTTTACGAACCTTTATAGAAATTACCTACAACATAATATTAAATGATTATAGGGACAGGGAAAATTATGATTTTAGGTCATATTGACCAACTGTAAAATTGGCACAGAAATAATTAAACCAAAAGGCATGATACAATTGTTAATCTTGAGCAATCCTTTTAACACTAAGCATCCTGGTATTTAATGCTTGGAAAAAATTTGCACCTCAAGACATATGAGGAAAAAATATGCTGATTTTATTTTTTCGCTTCAGTGTCTTTGTTTGAAAAAAATGCGTTTGTATTCCGGAAGGTAAACTCCCAGGCCCATTGTCCTCTTACACACTTTTCTTACATGAATTCATTCTGCCTAGATCAAGCCATACCCTCTCCTTCTCTGAATTTTGGACTTAGTGATCGTCATCCTATATATTTCCCACACAGTCTTTCATAAGAATCCACATTTCAAAATGTCTAAAATTGCATTATTTTCTTTCTCCCAATATCTTCTTCTCTTTCTTTTCTATGGTAGTGCTAAGTCCTTCTTGCTAGCAGCCTTACTAGAATGAATATCTTCCTTCTCCTTCCCCCTAGGTCACCACATTAAACCAGGCACCTAGTCCTATATATTTTGCCTTCTAATTATATTTTAAATAGACATATTCTTCTTCATCCCATGGGCCAGTACTCTAGCTCAAAACAGCATCTCTTCCTGCCTTCCTTCTTGGGCACCTCATACAATTCCTCTAACAGCCACTTTGGAGATCTATGGAAAATACCTGGCCAGTCTTATCTCTGTCTAAAACTCTCTAAAAGACCACAGCACTTACTGGATAAAGCTACTCAACGTGTTATGTACCATCAATGGCGCCTGGTGTGGACCAAATTTTCAGCCCTAATATCTTTCCCTCCCGTCAAACTACAAGAAAGCCAGATTACTCTTGTAGCTTCTCGCCCTTGCAGGATATTTGGCCCTGTCCAAAACATCCATAAAACATTTGGTTTGTAAGACATTTGGTCTGGGCCAAAAGGTCCATGACATTTGGTTCTGTCTAAAACGTCCACGAGTGTATTTGGTCTATACCAAGTGTTTTTCAAAAGACCAAATATCAAGGACCTTGTGGTGTGGAACCAATGTCTTATGGACGTTTTGGGCAGGACCAAATGTCTGCTGATCACTTCTCATGCGTAACAAGATGCAGTTTTTACATGCATACCTTTGATTTTGCTTTTCTCTCTGCTTACAATTCTCTCTCTCCCCTCCCCCCATCTCCTTCATCTCCACCAAGGGAAACCCCCCTCATCCTACAGGTCTCTATAGAGGTAATCACTTTTCCAAGGATCAATTTATAATCTTCCAGGTTAAGTGAGCACCACTCTACTGCCAAATGCATTTCCTTCCCATTGCCCTTAACGTTGTAAATACATAATTATTTGTCTGTCTCACCAATTGGATTGTGAACTATTGTGGATGGTATTTAAGTTGTATTATTCTTTATGTCTTCTTTATATCTTCAGCCACTAGCTCATTTTAGAACATAGAAACACCAAAGGAATATATTTTGAATGAATGGATGAGAAGTGATATCCTGTGTATGTAGGTCAGTATGACTAAATTTCTGCATTTGACTTTGAGTTTATTGCTTATTTGAAATGTGATATAACTTGTAAAATATATTCTGCTCATACATGTTTTTATTTTGCTGACAACATTTCCAAAATTAGTGTATTTTGCTATCACTCATTCTGTTTATTTTACTAATGTTTGTGGTGTAAATAAATTATGAGTAGCTGAAATAGCATAAACATAATCTTCTTTCAAGCTTGTATTTGTGAGCTCTAAGAGATTAATCCAATTCTGATCTTTTAATTTTTTTCTTTAATATAACTTGCGGATCTGTATATCCCTATGAATACTCCTAGTCTTCACAATCATGAAAGTTTGGAGATCTTTGAGATTCAGTATACTTACTATTAAGGGAAGGCTAATGAATCCATAGGTCCATGGGAAAAGGATCTGATGAATTCCATACACAAGATGACATGAGCCAGATGCATGTGATCAGGCAAGGCATTAGTGCTGTGGGGAGAACGCAGGTTATGAATTCACTCAGCAGCTCAAAGAAGGTCCAGGGGTCCTCTCCTACGCTGTTCCTGGGTGAAATTTAAACCCACAAACCAGAGAAATAGATATACATATATTTTTTCTTTTTTATTTGAAATAATTTTAGACATATGGAAATTTTCAAAAATAGTACAAAGCATTCCTATAAATCCTTCAGTCAGGTTTTAACATCTGATGTAAACACAGTACACATCCACATGAAAAGTAACATTGTTACAATGTCATTAACTAAACTGCAGACTTTACTCAAGGTCCATGCATTTTCCACTAGCCATTTTTCCATTCTAGGATCCAATCCAGGATCTCACATTAGATTTCATTGTCATGTCTCCTTAGTTTCCTTGAATCTGTAACAGTTCCTTAGTCTTTCCTTGTCTTTCTTGACTTTGATGGTTTTGAAGAACGCAGGTCAGTTATTTTGTAAAATGTCCCTCAAGTTGAATTTCTCTCCTGTTTTCTCGTGATAAGATTGAAGTCATGCATTTTTGGCCAGAATACCAAAGAAGTGAGCTTTCTTAGGGCATCCTGTCATGGGGTACCTGATATTGACAAGTCACACTTTTGATATCATCCTTGATCATTTGTTAAGGTAGTGCCCACCACATTCTCTACCATAACATTATGATTTTTTCTATGGGTAATTAGAAACCTCTTTTGTGGGGTGTATTTTGAACTATGGAACATTTTATTCTCCTCAAACTCATGTTCACTAGTTTTATCATCCGTCAGCAGGCCTTACCTACAACAATTACTGTGGTGTTATAGTGGTGATTTTCTGTTTTCACCATTCCTATGCTCATTAATTGGAATTCTTCTGTAAGGGAAAGCTGACATTTCTCCCAACATTATTCATTTATTTATATTAGAATGAATTTGCAGATATGTATTATATTCTATAGGCTAAACTTGTTCCAGCTTTAGCAATTGGGATGATTTTCAGGTTGGCTCTTTCAATATGCCTCTACGTATTTTTTTTTTTTTTTTGGAAGATTAGCACTGAGCTAACATCCGCTGCCAATCCTCCTCTTTTTGCTGAGGAAGATTGGCCCTGAGATAACATCCATGCCCATCTTCCTCTACTTTATATGTGGGACACCTGCCACAGCATGGCTTGACAAGGGGGGCATAGGTCTGCACTTGGGATCTGAACCAGCGAACCCCTGGCTACCAAAGCAGAACGTGTGAACTTAACTGCTGTGCTACTGGGCCAGCCACTGCCTCTACATATTTTTGAGGGCTTCCTTATTTTCTAACAATGCAAGATTTTCTTGCACATTTTATATTTTCCCTAGCCCAGCCCTGAAATCAGCCAATTCTCAAAGGAACCATGATTCCTTTTATTGGAAAATGATATTTAGAAACCACCATCTGGGTTCTTTAAATGTTCCGTGCTCATTGCTACGCTGGTGTCATTTTTTCTGGGCCTTCAGTGGAAAGAGCTGGGAAATATAAATATGGATACTAACTAAAACATGCACAGATTAATATATATGTGTATTTGTGTTGATGTTAAGTTAATACTGGCCTTACAAAATGACTTGGGAAGTGTTTATTATTCTTTTACTTTTTGGAAGAACTGGGTAGAATTGATGTTATTTTCTTCTTAAATGGTTGGTAGAATTAATCAGTGAAATATCCTAGCTCTGGAGTTTCCCTTGTGAGCAAGTTTCCAACTAAAGATGTAATTTCTTTCTTTCGTTTCTTTCTTTCTTTCGTTTTTGTGAGGAAGATTGCCCCTGAGCTAACATCTGTGTCAATCTTCGTCTATTTTGTATGTGGGATGCTGCCACAGCATTTCTTGATGAGTGGTGTATATGTCCGCACCTGGGATCTGAACCTGTGAACCCCAGGCTGCCAAAGTGGAGTGAGTGAACTTAACCATTATGCCACTGGGCTGGCCCCAAAAAGATGTAATTTCTTTAAGAGGTATGTTACACATATTTTCGAGGCAAGAAGTGAAAGTAAGAAGAACAACAAAAAATGTTTCTCAGCTATCTGTTCCAATTTTAAGAGCCATTTTCAGAAATCCAACACAACAAATTCAGTCTATACTTCATTGAGGAAAAGTTAGCGTCATAATCTTGTCTAACTGCAATGGAGTCTAGGAAACGCAATCTTTGTGTGGACACACTGCCACAAATGTGAGTGTTTTGTTACTAAATAAGAAGGAGAGAATGGTATTGGTGAGGCAACTAGTTTCTTGCTCTCAGTAATACTAGTAATTGCCTAAGCAAGGGAGAGTACCATTTCAACCACAGAGGGTCTAAAGGACCAATGAGTCAATCTTGATGAGATGTTCAATAAATATTTAGAAATAACAAACTGGAGCATGAACTTCAGATAAGAATAGCTTTATGAAACACATTTTCATTGTGACATTATGAGAATAAGTAAGGAAGTTCAGGAAGAAATTCTAGACCAAGAAGACACAGCCAGATGAGTATTTTATTTAAACAACAACCAAAACCATGACCCTGAAGCATAGTGTAATAACCAATTTCTGGTGCCTTCCAAATTGATTTCCAGTACAGACTTCTTATGGCTCCTGACACATCCAAGAATATCTGTCACAGAGGACAAATGATTATCCATGGAAACAATGGATTGACACTTTTTTCCAGATTCTTATGTATATCGTAGAAGTTATAATGTGGAAATCTAGAATGACAATCTCTTATTCTCTTTTTTATGTCCAGGGTTCTGAAATGTCACAGTGATATGCTTTGGTGGGGTCTTTTCTTTCCATTTTGCTGTGCATTCAGTGGGCTCCTTCAGGTTTTCTTTTATTATTACTTTGATAATTTCCTCTTCATATTTTATGTGGAAACTGTATTGTTTCAATATTTTACCTCCCAGAAGGTCTTCTAACTTATTGCCTCTCTACTATTTTCCCTTTTGCATTTTTTTCTTTCCCTCCTTCAGTCAGGCAGGTTTTCTTAAAGTTTGGGACCTCTCTTGTTCAAGTTCCACTAGCAATAGCACTTGTCTTCCATCACGGTGCAGTGGGCAATCACTAGGCTGTCTGGGTCGGAGATAGCATGTTTGAAATCTGAATATAAATTCTCCTCTTTTTGGTTCCATTCAGTGGCACACTTTCAAAGGTACTGTTGCCTAAATTCCTTAAGACTTTCTTGGATTTTGTGGCACAAATAATTTTACACATTGTTGGCTTTCTGTACTGCGGGTTCTTATTAGAAAAAAAGAAGCTTTAATCCTAAGTCAGCTATCACTCGTGCACCTCCAGAGCATCATAAAAAAATAATTTGATATCCCTCATCTGCTGTGGTCACCTCTAGATTCTCATTGCCCCTGTCTCTTTGTCCTGTTTTATTCTATTATATTCATAAGAGTAGGATTTGAGAATAGAATAGAGATAAAAACATGTTTTATCTGTCAGCTTTAACTGCAATTATAAATAGATGTGACTTTCTTTCTTACTAAATTTTTTCTGCTATAAGTCTCCTATTAAGCATCAGTGAAGGCAATCTGGGTTTACTGCCATAGAAACACGAGAAAAGTGGCAAAAACAAACAAAAAAAACACAGTCAATTCTGTCTTTATAAATACCTTGTAGTATTTCTTAATGGCTTTGATAATCATTTGTGGGAAAGTGTTTTGTATTTCTAAATCCTAACGCTTTTATATTAATAGCTCAAAATGTATTTTATTACTTTCATTTACGGAAATTCATGTTGGCATTATTACTATTTCTCTTAAGTAAGGATTAGTACAATTTCTAAGACTGTGAAAGAGAAAGAAGAAAATCAGAAACAGAAAGGATAGATGCAGGTGCTCTTGGAGTGTCTGAGAAAGAGTGTCTGTGTCTAGTCTCCCTTAAGCCTTGTCGTCCTTGAGGCAAGGATGTGATGCAACCTCTAGGGAAGTTTGTTGAAATCTGAGAGAGGAGAAGATTTTGTTTCCTGACTCCCTACTAGTGCTCTAGAAGGTGAGAATTTTCATTTCCCAGCACCACTTTAGTGTGACAACAGTGAAATAATATGAGTGTGTGCAAAACGAGAGGAAAAGGGGCTTGAGACAGACCTGCCAAACTTTTTCTTGCCCTAGAGTTGAATGAGGGAAGAGCTAAACATTCCTGTGCCACTCAGAAACACACATAGTTTAGTAACACGGAAAGTTTGCAGATCCTGAACGAGCTTTAGCTGCATGGATTCAGCCTCTGCAGACCAGTTGGGATCACAGCCATCTTAGCAGATGCTGGTACAGACAGAATAGAGCCACAGCACCAAACATGAGTCTGGATGTCAGCCAGATCCTGAATGGGCAGGCACCACTGATGACCACATGCTTTCCTTGATGCCATGGCAGAACATAAACTTCCAGAAATGTGAACACTGTCCTGGGAAGGAAGAACAATTAGCCAAAGATCTTGAAATAATTGAGGGTTACCCAGCTTTTGTTGAATGAATGAATAAATGAAGGAAGTAGGAGATAGCATGTGAACAAATACAATGAGGGAAGGAGATGGAGCCAAAGTATAAGCATGGGGGATCACGAAGGACTCTGCCTATACTCTGCTAGGATAGGGTGGATCATGTCACAACACCAAATGATGCAAACGCACAGTGGCTAAAGGGACAAAAGTTTATCTATGTTCAACCTCTGTATGCAACGCGGATGCTCACAGCTCTGCACACTGTCTTAATCCAGAGCCCAAGTGCTGGCGGCTGGTCTTGGTCCATGCCAGATTGTATGTCCATAACAACCATCACAGTCCAGTTTGTAATTTTTCCCGGACTTATTACTGATTATCACCAAATATAGCATATTAAATATTATCATATATTTAAATTAGCTAAATGCTTCAAAGAAATGACTAAGAGTACACAAATTAACTATATTGGAGGAAGTAGAACTAAAATTTTCTCCAATTTTAAATGATTCATTTAGAGAACACCATTGGAAAATACTGAGTAAAAAATTGTTGAGCCAAGACTTGAATCCATATTTTTCTTACATCAAAATTAACAACCTTGTCGTTACAATACATTTCATTCTGAAATAAAATCCAGCAAGCAAATAAACAAACAAAAGCAACCAGAAATCCTCGTTCCATCGGGGGCAAATGATCCAGAGAAACAGACTTACAAGTGTTCAGGGAAACCTTTATTCCCACTTAAGACATTTCCTTCCATGTGGAGGGTTATCCTCGAGCACAGCACTCTGAGCCCCATTAGCCCCAGCTGTCCCCCATTTATCCTACTCTGAGTAGAAGGGTGATTTCTTGCATTGGTATATTTCAAAGAGGCAATGGAAATGTACATTTCAGCTTCTTCTTTCTCCTTTTTTTCAGGATTTGTCTTTCTGGACAGAGGGCCCATTGTGGGCTGC
Organism: Equus asinus; assembly: GCF_041296235.1. Lineage (NCBI taxonomy): Eukaryota > Metazoa > Chordata > Mammalia > Perissodactyla > Equidae > Equus > Equus asinus. The sequence continues at coordinate 4,628,205 of NC_091797.1, read as the reverse complement.
TCTTCCATCTCATAAGTTATCCAAGTGTTGGCCCTCAGATTGGGAGAAGAGCGGTTGCCAAAAATGAAATGTGACTGAATCTGAAACTTTTCTATTTACTTTGTTCAGTGTTAGGAAACTCATTGCCCCAGCATGCCCGAGACTCCTTGGGCTTTATCAACTATCTCAATGATGAAAGTGATGCATAGGTGTGTCTTATCCCTTATGGCTGTTTCTCGGTTGATTCAGAAATTGGGCAGAAAAAACAAAACTGTCATTTTTGCAGCCCAAACAAACATCAATGAAATATAAACAAGAATAATGATGAGATTGGGACTTAGAGACATATCACTTTCGAAATGGAACCTAAAAGATAAAATAATATGTGATAGATATAAGAACAACATAGTTAGAAAGCTTCTTTCAGGTTTAAAAATGTCTAAATCCAACTTGTATTTTGGGCTTATTCAACACAATAAAAATTTACATAAGATAAACAGACAAGGGAATTCAAATTCCAAATACGAAGTGACTGCTGCTGCATCTCCGAGCCCACATGCTCACACAATCCCCAGCCATTCTCAAGACAGATCATAGTGACCACCTTCTCTATAGTGACTTCCTGATGTGTCAAATATTAAAATATTGCATTTTTCAAATTTCTGCAGCAATTTTGACTTAAATCTCATACTGAAAATCATTAATTTTGTATTTGTACAGCTTTTCTATGTTTGTTTTGAACTGTTATTTAAATATTTTACTTCTCATATGATTCTCCAGTTGATTAACTCTTATCATGTCAGCTAGATTAGACTTTTATGCAAACTTTACCACGGGTTATAAATCTTTGTACCTCCATAGCACCTTGCACAGCATCTTAGAACTAGCATATAACAATTAATTATTGTTGGTTTTGTCTTTGAATTCATAGCATAGCAGAAATCCAGTTGCAATGAAAAAGAGGACAGAAAGACCTATATTTTAGCTTTATTATCAGTTAAATAAGCTGATCAGAAAATATGCTGTGCAGAGTGCAGTGAGGAATGCATACTTATGAAAGGGGAGCAGGATGAATAAGAAAATTGGGTAGATACAATTTGCATAAGAGAGAGTAGGTGCTCATTCAATTAGTCACTCAAGAAACCTTTATCCAAAACCTGCTCTGGGACAGGCACTGTGCCTCATACTGGGGATACATTCCCGAACAAGTCAGATATACTCTCTGTCTTCACAAACTCAGAGTCTAACAAAAAAAAGATAAAGAGGAAAAATAATGACGACATATTTGATGACCATTGTGATGATCCATTTACCGAATGTTCTGTGCTCTTTGTGAAGACAGTCCAAGGCCTAAACACAGATGTCCTGCACGCATTTTCTCAGCTAGGAAAGTGCTGAGAATGGGATCTATCACGTCAGTGTGTCAGTGTAGCAGTTGGTGTCTATGTAAGGGGCAATCTGGGAATCTTGGAAGTCCACAGGCTTTCCCAAATCCCAGACTGAATTTGCATGTCAAGTACTTCAAATATCGGAAACACGGCCATTCTCCCCACCAAAAAAAAAGTAACATCACCACAAATTTTCTCTGTTAACTAGCCACAGTCATGCAATACCAGAATGCATCTCATCATGCAGGCGACATCCCGGATTTACACAAAAATGCACGGATTCTCCCATCTTCAAGGTAGATCCTTCATGATTTGGTTATCATGGACCACTGAATGTCTGTAAGGAAAATTAGAATACAAAGAGGCTGTGTGTGGACTAGGACAACATTTTGGAGTCAGGAAATCAAACAGCATAAAATGTATTTTCTTCAAGAAATCATTTAAGTAATTTTATTGTGTTCTTATAGAAGTCAATTTAATTGACTCATCTTTAAATAGAGAAAAAAGAAAACATACCAGGAGGGAAACATAATGAATCAAATGTTCCTCATTAATTACATTTGAAAATTTTCAACCATATCCAGGTATAACTGTAAGTGAGAGGTGACAAGGAAGGGATGATAAAAGTGGGTCTGAGAAGAGCAGAAGTGGAGAGAGGACATGCAGTCTGCTTGGGGATGGCTTGAGAGCTGAAAGACGGGAGTTCACTTTACAGCTCATTGATCTGACTGGTGAGGTTCCAGCAATTTCAGCAGGGGAAATTTGCTTTAAAATGTTTTATTTCGTGTTTGTTGAAATTACATGTCACTATGTAAGATCCAAGAGGAAAATTCTAAAAAAACAGATTTGTTTTTTGTCTAGCATATCTCTACTGAACATCGTTTTATATATCCTTCCTTGCATGCGTACAGAGAGAATAGACTTATTGATGGAAAATACACTTTTATAGAAATGGATCATTCAGCCCATGTTTAAACTTTCTGCCATCTGGATGCTATCATTTGCAGTGTCTTTCATAGAGGAAGATTTTATTTTTTTCTATTTTCATATGTTATTGTAAATTTCTACGTATTATGAGGCAAATTATATTCTTATGTTTGCATCATCTTGCCAATATTCAAATAATCATTCTTTTAAAAAGATTTTATTCATCAGCAGAATGACTTTGCAACATTTATCATGCTTCAAAGTGTAATAAAATAATCTTACATAATAGATTTAATACAGCAAATTTTTAAACTTCCAGATTCTGCTAATATTTTAGTCTAATATAAGACAAAAATGGTTTAATTTCTCCACAGATGATTTGGACTTGGACAAAATTGACGGACTTGATCTATGGGGCTGTTGGTCTGTCAGGGAGAGCTGAGTGCATGAAGCAGCTCATTTCTGAGCCTTGTTTCCTATCTGACAGTGACCCCATCAGTGGTTAGCAGCATCTGTCATCTGCCCTGTGTTCTTACAGGCGGCATAGATCTTTCTGCCAAATGAAATCATCTTGTGTGAGCACAGGAAGCACCGTACTGGGTTACACAAATGATCCTTCTAATCCTAACTTCATTCTTGACAGAGATTTCTAGGACTGTTTTATGGAAAGATACGGGTGTACCAATGAGATTAAGTAGTATCAGCGTAAGATACATTGAACGCATCTCAATTCTTCATTAGCAACTTCTTATAAAAATTTCATATGAGTTTATCTAATCATTTTGAATTTCCTTATATCTTAAATGTGTAGTGTATCTCAACATAAAGATAGCAAATATCAAGCGATGATAATCTGTCATTTGACAGTTAAATAAAATTGGATTAATCCCTGTGTATTACTTAGGGTTCTCCAAGAAAAGGAACCAATAGAATGTGAATTACATACATAGAAAGAGATTTATTATGAGGAATTGGCTCATTGATGACAGAGGCCAGCAAGTCCAAATCAGCAGTGTGGGCTGGAAGGCAGAGACTCAGGAGAGCCGATGGTCCGGATCTAGCCAGGAGGCAGTGGGCTGGAGAATTTCTCTTGCTCAGGGAGGCCAGTGTTTTTGTTCTATTTAGGCCTTCAATTGATTGGATGAGGCCTACCCACATTACGAAGGGCAATCTCTTTGACTCAAAGTTCACCCATTTAAGTGTTAATCTCATCCCAAAACACCTTCCAGTTGATGCATAAAATTAACCATCATACCCTGTTAACTACATGTCTGCCTTGTACTTATTAGCAGTTTTTGAACATCCTCATGTTCAGATCACATTTTTTTTCTGGGGCTCATTCAGTTCTTTGGGTATCATATGTAGCAGGTATGATATTTTTTTGAAAAAAAATAATTAAAAATCCCAGGTGAGAAAGAAAACAGGACTTCATTTTTTACAAACTTAATCTCTATTTTCCTTTCATTTCTGTAAGATGCCAAAAAACTTAATGTAGTCAACTCAAGATAAATAAACTTGCTGTATTATCCCTTGGCCTCTATTAGCTTCAACTCAAAAGCTGTGTAAATATCCTAGGTGCTGGAGGGTACAAGGGTGAAGGAAGGCGCACAAGGCCCTGCCCATTTCGGAGGGAGAGAGATCATCAACAGCAATAAAATTGAAAGTAAGCAGGAAAGACAGACCAGACACAACGTTTTCTGCTTTTTGGCGTCTTGCCCCTGTTCACAGTTGTCAGTCAGATGGCCCCGGCCCCATCAGGATTCCAGGTGCTTTCGAGGCTCCAGAGCTTCCTCGCTCCCAAGCTGCGGGACTGGCCTCATTAGGTAACGCTCTGCGCCCTGCGCCAAGCCCTTGGAAGCAGAGATTGGTTCAGGGCGATGGGGAGCTTTCCGAGGGTTTGGGGGAAAGTTACTTTCGCGTTTTCACCAAAGCTAATTGCAGTGTAGGACTTCTGACTGGATATGTACGTTGAGGCGTCAAGGCCTTAGGAATGGACAACGGTCAGGTGACGTAGACACTGGTTTAGGGTGAACTGGACACGAACAAAACAGAGGGAAAGATGAAGAAGAAACCGTGATTTTTATTTTGTAAATTGACAAGTAGATCAAGCGCAACCCTTCCTTTTGGGTATGTATTTCGTTACGAAAATCAGCTAATACCACATCTGTGTGTGTGTGTGTGTGTGTGTGTGTGTGCACGTGCTTAATTGGATTTACTTTTGTGATTAAAAAATGGAAGGCCTCTCTAAGGCTGTGATGTCTCAGCTGAAAGGCTAGAAGGAGTCAGCCTGTGAGCGGCTGTGTGAAGAGAGCTGATGTAAAAACTCGGAGGCTACAAAAGGTTTGGCTTTATTCAGGAACTGAAAAACGATGTCAATGGGGCAGGACTAGATTGAGTGGAGTCTCAGGAGTAAGGAGTGAGTTGGAGAATTAGGCAGAATGAGGTTAATCAGCCTTATTGATCATGCAGGGAAGTGTAGATTTTAAGAGCAGTGAAAACCCTCTGAAGGGTTTAAGCAGGGAAATGAAAGGATCTAATTTACATTTTTTAAAGAGCGCTTCTCCGCACAAGGCTGAATTGGTGAGAGAAGGGCAAAGTGGAAGGCAGGATTTTGTACTAGTCTAGGGAAGCAGATTTTGGCTTGGACTGGTAAAGAGTTTGCAGTAAAGACTTTGAGTCTCCCGTGAATGTTTCACAGCAATTTTCCTACCAGGATAACTCCCATTTACCTTTCAAGTCTCAGCAGTAAGATGCTGCTGAGAGAAGAGATTAAATTATCAAAAGACTAAATTTGAAGACAGTGTCAATTCACATGGAGACCTTAGTCTCTATAGAGCCCTTTTTTCCTTAATGTGAGAATCCTTCATAATGAAAACTATAGAGGATATTAGTAAATCTATACTTAGCATTATTATTTTCCATTGAAAAAGACTCCAATCTGTTAGTAAGAGCAATGTGTATTCTTTGGTGATACACGTAAGATTTGCAATTCTTATAGCCGTGAGATGCTTAAGAGTTAAGCTCATTTAGGAGAAAAATGAGTGAAATTTTCAAAGGAAGACACAATGTTGCATTGAAGTATCCACTTTGTATTCATTTCCATGAGGCCACTCAAGGCTTAATGTGAGTCAAAGGGAGAAAAAAAGACGACATTATCACCTGGTTGACATCTGAGGCAACAGAGCTGATGAATCATAAGCAGAGTCTGGCTAGCATGGAAGGATGGATAAAACAAGGCTAGAGAAAAACTCCCTAGGACTAAAAATAGAAGAATAAACCAGGCAAGCCAGAATATTCCCTAGAATGTACTCAGTTAGTTTACTTTTTACCCACTTGTGGCCAAACAGGATTCAGTAAGGCTAAAAATATAAACAAGTTAGGGGTCAGCCCAGTGGTGCAGCAGTAAAGTTCACATGTTCCACTTCGGGGTTCACCGGTTCGGATCCCAGGTGCAGACATGGCACCGCTTGGCAAGCCATGCTGTGGTAGGCGTCCCACATATAAAGTAGAGGAAGATGGACATGGATGTTAGCTCAGGGCCAGTCTTCCTCAGCAAAAGAGGAAGATTGGCAGCAAGACGTTAGCTCAGGGCTAATCTTCCTCAAAATAAATAAATATAAACAAGTTAAAACAACAACTACACCACCAAAACCCCCTGATTCTCTGCCTCTGTACCGGACAGAGAACATAGCAATACAGTAACCAGGCAAGTGGGCAGCCCCTAACAGATGTCACAGAATGGGGCACTGGCCACTTAACAAGGGTTCTCCTCTCAGAGGTCTCATCTATGCCTGTCCCTTCCACATAACACACACAGGAAGAGTTGAAAGACCCCCCATGCAGCATGAAGGGAGAGGACTACCACAACCTATTTCTCCAAAGCCAGATCAGGGCACTGTGGGAGGTTAAGAGGGAAAATAGTTTAGATCACAAGAATTATTTGGGTGCTCCTCCTCTAACATAACAAGTTGATGCCTGCCTTTTCCATTTCTTTATAAGATTAATTCTGAAAACTAAAAAATCCAAAGAAAGCAGAGAACACTGGAAAACTCATTTGAGCTTCACCAAAATTTAGAAAGATAGTCTATAAGACAACTTACATGAATAATGTATTTCCTAATTCAAGTTATAAAAATGTAACATCCAAACTAAAATTTTAAAATTATGTATAAGACTTGTGTTTCTTTTATGAATGTTTTCTAAAGAAATTAAAATATAAAATTTATTTGATGACTTTTCTCAAAGGTATTATTTACAATGTATTTAGGAAAATCTACCTCTATATCTTTATGAAGATCCCAAGTGAATTGAGACTACCTTTATTTTGTTACTGCTCATAGTTAATCTGCTTTAGTAATATTGGATTTTATATTGATAGAAAGGTTCAAGCCCTTTGGGGCATACTTAATGAAGGAGAAATTTCTTATGATATTTAATGAGTTGAAGAGTGTACTTGTTACTAAGAATTCAGAAGATTGTTCTGAAGAGTAACGAAGAATACCAATAGTTATTATTTTTTTAGTACAATCTCTTTTTTAATTATGATTAAGTGCTATTTTTCTTCATCAGTAGATCCATTTATATGTTGACAAATTACTAATTTCATTTTTCTTCAAAACTATGTGATTTGTTCTCAAAAGGAGAGATTTGGAGTTATATATCATATGATTACCACTAAAATGAAAAAATCCAAATTAATTATATCTTTAATCTACTTTCAAATTTTACAAATAAAATAATTTTTTATTAATTAAATTTTTAGTAAGAATTCAGGAAGTAGACTCTACTCTGCTAGGCAATGAGATAAATGCAAAATTAAACCCAGATTATAATAAGGTAAGTTGTTTTGTATCACTCGATTCAATCAATCAAATATATATATTGAGATCATTCTACATTCAAATGGGGTAAGGGGTAAAATAATGGATTTGCTACCAAAGGGCTTTCAATAATTTATAACTGAGTAGAAGAAATCTCATATGCATAAATAATTGTTAGATAACTTAAAAAAAATATTCTTTACAATAGGTAAGCAAAGAAATGCTAAAATTGAGTCACAAGAAAGATCACTTCTAGCAGATAATCTGGAAAAATATTATGAAGGAGAAATCAATGATTTAGATAATACGTTTTAGGCTTTGAAATGTTACTGATTTTTGAAAAGTCAGAAATAAATGGAGGAGAAATTATAAAGAACAACTTCAACCTTGTGAGTAAACTGGGGGCATGTACAGTAAAAAGAAAAACTTCACCTTGGTTGCCATGTAGGAATGTATAAAAAAGTAGAAGAAAGAGCATGAAAAGAATATTGGATTGCTGGGTTATAAAGTTTCTTAAGTGTAAGGCTAAGAAATTGTGAGGTAAGGAAATGTTGAGCTCAGAACTATAATTCAGGAAGATTATCTTGGTAGCAGCAGAGAGAATGGAGTCCAAGTGGAGAAATATGGGGCCAGAGCCAAGGCAGTGGCCAAGAAATAACTAGGAAGATACAGCGAAGACGAGTTCTAAGAACTGATTTTGTGTGTTGGGGGGAGAATGACAGGAATGGACTACGATTTTGCATTTGAATTTATTTAGAAGGAAAATAATGAGTTCAACCTATTATATTTCTTGAAATGTCCAACTGCCGGCAGATAGTTGGGAGCTAAGAACTTTCATTTCTAACAGCGATTGGAACTGAGTTATTTGATTTAAGAGAGAAAGAGCCAGAGGAATTCATTGCCATCTTGTGACAAGTCTGGATCTTTGAGGAAAGCGTGCAGTTACAGAAGAGCAGTGGTCAAAAAGTAAGACTGGGAGAGTGGTGAAGACAAGCTGATACCAAGATAGAAACAGGGTTCCAACAGAGGTAGAGAGGACCTGGAAAACAAAGAGTGAGTAATAGAATGTTTGAGGGGAGAGGAACATTTGTAAGAATGAGAGAGCAAAGAGGACTGGAGTATAAACATTGGAGAGGTCAAAGAAAATTACAACAGAAACTGGCCGCAGAATTTTTCAAGAAGGGGGTAAATGAAGAGCGTGAGGATAACAATCAGGAAAGTGCTGCGGTATAAGTGGAGACAAAGAGTGGGGAGAGAAGACATTACCGGAAACAGGAGTTTTACTAGAAGTGCATTTAATAACATGTGTGTGATGCGCCCAGGGTTAAGAATGAGCATACGTGTACCTGAAATGCTACCCAAGCCCTAGCAGCATCCAGAATATGTGACAAATTCAAAGAAAATGTACTTAACATTGTCTTTTCATTTTTCATTCACGTTCAATTGCAATTCCTCATCTTTAATTAGACTGTAAAATTGCAATCACATTTATGACACATATGTCACTCGAGGAATTGATGAAGGAACTAAATTTCGGGAAAATATCTCCTTAAAAAATTCTTACAAAGCAGGAACTGGATGTGAGTTAAAAAATACAAATATGTCTTTGTCAAAGAGGATCTTAATTTAGCAAGGGAACTCTATCTCCTATCATATATTTTACTGAAGCATATCCCTAATTTCCATACTGTAAAAATTTTATTGACTCCCATTAACAGAAAAATATAGTACTGTAGATTATCACTTGCTGCAAATCTAGCTATGGAAAGAAGAATCCTGTAGGTTTGAATGATTTTACTTTTATTAAGATATTTTGCAATGACTATTCAAGAAGAGAAAAAAATCAAAGATAAATAGATTTCATGACAATGTTTGTTAAATAGAATAACTTGCTTCACTAAAAATAGCTGGTTTTACAAAAGAGAACCTTTTATATAAATAATAGCATTTACTGAGGTTTAGAATGCAGAATATATAAGAAAATTGAAAAATTAATAGGTTTATGAGCAAGAAAAAATTTTAATTTAGCATTAACTGCATAAGTTGACTTCAAAAGACAAAGTGTAGGGGCTGGCCTGGTGGCACAGCGGTTAAGTTTGCACATTCCACTTTGGCGGCCCAGGGTTAGCCAGTTCAGATCCTGGGTGTGGACCTACACACCGCTTATCAAGCCATGCTGTGGCAGGCGTCCCACATATGAAATAGAGGAAGATGGGCACAGATGTTAGCTCAGGGCCAGTCTTACTCAGCAAAAAGAGGAGGATTGGCAGATGTTAGCTCAGGGCTAATCTTCCTCAAAAAAAAACAAATTACAACACCACCGAAAAAAGACGTGTATAAAAGATTTGCATTCACAATATAGCCATTATTTCATATATATTCTAAAGAAGTTATATTTACATGATTACTGATTCTATGCTTAGAGATTATATTCCTTATAGAATAAATGTAATATAAGTAGATTTTATAACAAAGAAGTGATAATAAAGTGAAACAAGTATGCATTTTTAAAGGAAATCAAAAAGATTTTGACTAACATTTGGAAAAATGAATCTCTATGTTAAAAGAAAGTACTTGGAAAACTTTAATTTATATTTTTATAATTTACTTTCTTGTAATAAATCACTTCAATATTACACATTATTAAACAAAAAATATAGTTTCAGAGATTATTTAACATAAATTAACTGCGTTGTATTTTGCTCTTTTGGTTTTGTTTTTTTGCATCTTTAGCATGTAATCTGCATGCATTTATTTGGAGAAATTCGGACACCAGGTCAATTATAAAATGGAATAGAACTTTTGGGGGAAAATGATATGAGGTTTAAAAAGAGTAGGAAACATACTGTTTTGGAATACACACTGAATTGCTAAGACAGTAGATCTTAAAAGTTTTCATCACAAGAAAAAAAAGAAAAAACATTTCTATAATAATGTATGGTGACGGATGTTAACTAGACTTATTGTGGCAACCATGTCACAGTGTATGCAAATATTGAATCAGTATGTTGTACACCTGGAGCTACCGTAATGTTATATGCCAATTGCACCTCAATTAAAAAAAAAAGAATAAGAAACAAACCAAAAAAACCCCCACATTTTTATCAGTATGCATAAGGAAATATGTTATATCTTTTAGACGGATATAACTCACTCGTTATCTCTGCTCACGCAAGCCATTTTTGAACCTGTTGGGAGCCTGTCCTACTTTCTGCAAAAGCCTTGTTAAGCAATAAAACTTTTTCTATCTTCTTGGTGCATATACAGTGATATCAGTCTGAGTAATCAAACCAAATTTTGGTTGGGGGCATCCATCCCACATGTGCGAGGTGACAACAACACTTTATAATTGGTTGTGCAAATGCAATTTTTAATAGTATTTGATTGTGCACTCAGTTTTAAAACTATTGTAAATAACTCAAAAGAGGAGTGAAGTACATACCAGGGAACTCTGGATTCAATTCAATTTAGGTTATTCTTATGGCCCCATGATTATGGCGAGTAACTCCTTTTTTTAAGTTGATGAAAGTTTTTGCTGAAAGTAAGATAAACACTTATATTTAAAAGGCATCTGCCTGAAGTATAAAGTTTCTTGGTGTGAACTTTATAGCTTTAGGAATAATACAGTTAGTACTATATTCTGGTAACACCTGTTCTAATGTAAACGTGAGAAACTTGCAAAATACATTAAGGGATGAAATAATGTCTGAAAAAAAGGTTGAAGTTCAAAGTGCATACAATAAATTTTATGGTAAATAGAATTATTAATAAAAATATAAAGTTTCTAGCACTTGGGGCCCTTAAAGTTAGCATATCAGTAAACACTGTTTAGTGCTTTATGTGTCTCAAGACACAGGAGAAAGAAAATTCTATGGGGTCTCTTCTGAAAGAACTCGTTGAGTTCATGTGAGGCGCTGTTCTTACAGCTCGACTTTCTCTTTGGTAGAATGAATTCCCTTTCGTTTCTCCCTCCATCTAGACACAAGTCCTTTGTCAGGCCCCAAACAGTATTTCGGAGTAAAATCTAAGGAGGAACCATAGGAAACCAATGCAGGCCAAGGGAGGCAACAACAATTACCCTTTGAGTTATTTTCATTATTGACACAAGAATAATCATTTGACCACATGGAGTAACCAGAGAGTCAGTGGGGAATCTGTCCACTGGGACGAGTCAGTGAAGAGACAGCCTGGGCCTGCGCTGTGTTGTCTGGGGCTGTAGGACTCAGGCTGGGAGGCACCATAACTCACACCCATGCTGACACATCTGCATCCAGCCAACTCCCAGAATTCAGTTCAGCCTGGGCAAATTCCCTCATAAAATTATAAATTTGAACTACATAAAATTGCTATTTTGAATATCAAAAACATTAAAAAATCAACAATTTATTAATAGAGCAATAATATCTTTCCTTTCAATGTAATAAAAGTAATTCACACCTCTTTCAGGCGTCATTCTGTCCAATGGCAATAGAGGATGGTCTGATTACCGGTTACGGCACTGTCTTCTGTGCCACATCAGCGGCCATGGGGTTGTATCTTGCCTACTGTAAATATTTTACATCATGCTGTCACAGAGGCTGGAGTGCTGAAATGTTTGTGATCTTGGTAGTTGCCCCTCCCCTTGACAGAATTGTCCCCAACTTGGCTTCCATTGGCACAGCATGGCCTCATCATCTCCATCACATCCTTCTGTGAGTGCTTAGTTTAGGCTGCAATTTCTCAACAGATATATTGGCTTTCTACTCAAAGAGTAGTAACATGAGTAACATGGGAAATTCTGCATTTTTCCATAAAGCATGCAGTCCAGAGAAATTTGTGAAGGGAGGTGACAATGTCTCAATCTACTTTCTGGTTTTCTGCTTAGACACTCCACACTACCCTCCCATTCCCCGTTACAAATCCCTACTCCCCCAACACTGCTTAATGGAACTAGGAGATACTGAGGTGCATTCTCTGTAAGGTGCTGTTCGTGTAGCATTTTTTAAGGGAATCCAAACTTGCTATCGTCTATCTATCTATCTATCTGTCTATCTATCTATCTATCTATCTATCTATCTATCTATCCATCTATCTCTGATTCATCAATCTATCAATAAAAAAGCTTTACCTGTTACATAAATAGCATGTTTACTTAAATTAACATGTGCCCACAAGTGCATGCAGTTATTCATAAATATCTATTTTTAAAGAGTTTACTGTCATCGTATCTGTATTTTAAAATTTAGCAAAGATTATGTTAAAAACTAATATGTAGTAGCATTATATATAAATTACTTGTAATCTAACTTTACTAAACTTTGTGTTCAAAGTCATTTTAATAATACTATCTATGATATCTTTACATAAGACCAATAATTTAAAAACAATTACACTGGTATTAATACAAGGAACTTCATTACAAGGTTTAGAAGATTTAATATTCTATTTAGCACTTTAGCATCTTTGTAGAAAAGGGTAATGGAAGTTGGAACCAGAAGCTGTCATGGAATTTAATTCCAACTCTGTATAACGGTGTGAGCTGTGACGCTAGCTAAACCTTATGTTGCTCCACCTATTCATCCTAGAAAAAGGACCCATAATATGTTCTGTTTGAATCACTGCAATGTTAGCGAGGATTAGTGAGTCAATATATAAGTCAAGTGCTCTGGGGAAACAAGTGGGTTGTAAAGAATCACTGCAGAATAGAGCTCAGAGAGTTATATGATGTAGAACAGGCCTTACTGAGAATGGAATACGTTTCAGTGATCTCATAAATTGCCCCATTAGGTATCAGATTTCACTTTTTCAGTTTATTGACGTGAAATCATCTTCAAAAGTGGACAAGGGACATTTGTCAATGTCTATTTGTATCTTGCAATTACAACTAAATAGGCGTGGCAAACACATTTCAGTCAACTAGGCATTTCATACGTGTTAGCCAGTGTGATGGTATATAAGACATAGGGACCAGATGGGCCATTTGTGACCAATTCAGTTGACCCCATTCCACACCAATGGACTCTGAATAGCTGAAGTTACCCTTCCTCCCACACGCCAACCCACAGCCTAAGATTGACTCAACTGCTTTCAAAATAAGATGTGACAATTACCCCTTCACATGTTTTATGTGAAAATGGTTATAATTATTGACAACATTGTTTTCTCCCTTAATGGAGGAGGATTTTCTTTTTTAACATTCTGATTCCTGTATTTTTTCCCTGAAAGGTATAATTTGTCTCTCCAAAACTTTATTAGAACTTTGTTGGGTTTTGGGTAAAGACATTTACATTTTATTTAATGAAAAAATCTGCTTATAAAAAATAAAAATATTTGTGAATATCTTTCTTAAAATAAACAAGTCAAATAAGGAAATATCCAATACTCCTGTTAGTGGGGTTACAGCAATCAATTATTTTATATAGAAAAGTCTTCTGTGCTGTTGTAGTATTTTTTATTAATGAATAGTCCAGATGTAGATTTATCAGAATCTACTTTGCAGGTTCACTGCTATTACATAGTTAAGGATATGGATATGAGATATTTCATCTTACGTTGAAGATAGTCCTTCAGAAATGCCAGCCTTTTCCCACAATTTGTGCTGAAGCACTCATACCTTGATAGGCATGGCTGAAAGAGACCCCACACTGCCTGTCCCTCCAGAATTCTGTTTTGCCGGTGGGCTTCTGTGTTACACGAGAGAGTGGACGTTGATCATCCTTCCACTGTCAACAGAACAAATTATGTGGCTGGAAAATTTGCCACTTCTGAGGACACCTAGGTAACAGGTACAGTCTCCAATATTCCCTAAGGAAACAAGCCCTGGAAGCTGATAGGACTTAATCCTCTGCTTTATTTTTGTAAACAGAGAAAGCAATCCTACCATCCCCACATAAACTAATAAGCTTCCTCTGCTTTTCACATCCCATTGCCTGACTTAATGGTCATCAACTGGGAGTACTCTCATTCAGTTTGTATAATTCCACACTGATATTTATCTTTAGAACTAGACATTTCTCATAAACGTATCTGTTATGTTTTAAATGAATATTTTAGTTAAATATTTATTTTCTGATTTTAAAAAAGTATGTTATGTCACTTAAATTGTAGTTGCCATCACCCATAGTTCAAATCCACATAATGAAGTGAAGGCTCCTGACGGCTGTAATGATGCATATCTGCTAAATTCCAGAAATTGGGCAGATCAAAAGCGCCTTTAAGACCTAAGCTGACAGACATATCCTACTCACATGCTGATGCACTTGTTACTTGAAAATGTGTTAATTAGATGTGGTAGAACTCTGAGTAAATTAAGAGTCCGATTTCAACCATTTAAATACGGGTCAGTGGTGGGTGTGAATATTTTATTTATGTATTATTTTTTCTGTTAATAAGTCATCTGGAATTTATATTATTCAAGAATTCTTTAACAAGCAGAATCTCCAGTTTAGCTTGTATTATGTTTCTCTTGAGTATTTTACAAATAACACACCCGTGATAGTCACCTTCTAGAATTTATTTCTAAGAAACAAATTATATCCAAATTACTCCTCCCTGCAGAAAAACTGGAACTACAATTTGAAAACCTCTGTTCATCAAATAAATATCACGTAAATCTTAGCAGAAAAGAGTTTTAACCCTTCAATGCTAATTTCTAGATACTATAATTTAGCTTTTTAATCACTGTTGCTAGATTTGGCTGTGTTATATATGCCATTTTTAAGAGTCAGCTTTATTATAACTTATATGCAGTAAGATTCATCATTTTTTAAGTATTAAATTCTATTGAATTGTAGCAAACACTTATAGTCATGTAATTGTCATCACAATCAAATACATAGCAATTCCAACACTCCAAAATTTCCTTGTGATGCTTGGTAGTAAATCCCATGATTTAAACTCTACCCTGGTAACATCTGAAATATTTTCTGTCCCTATAGTTTTACCATCCTAGCAGATCATAAAAATAGAATCCAAAAAAATGCCACTTTTTAAATCTGTCTACCTTAGCTGAGCATAAAGTGTTTGAGATTAATCCAAGTATCAATAGTTTGTTCCTTTGTATTGCTGAGTAGTAGTCCAATGCATGAATACACAGCAATTGCTTTTGTGGGGGCCTGGAATTGGCCACCCCAAGATATGTCTCTTTGGCATGAGGATTATTTGGGGCTGGTTGCTTTTAATAAACTTCAGACAGAAAAACGACTGAGGGGTGGAACTTGCTTGCCCTTTGTTAGGAGACATTTACATTCTAAAGGAAATCTCCATCTGTAAAGGTGCCTCCCTCTCTGTACCAGGAAGAGGAGGATGACCTTATCTCTAGAAACTCTTAATCAATGCCAAAGGCAAGGACTTAAATCTGCATTTGTTTACTGTACTTGTGTGGTAATCTCCCATGATTGGCTCCCCCTCCACCCCCAACATCCTCCTTTGTCATTAGCTGAATGTCGTTAGCTGAATATGATATTTAAGGTGGGGGCTTCAGCCATTGTGGCGAGTTGCTCAGCTTGCCTGAGCCTCTCCCATGTATACATGTTATAAAGCTTTGTGTAATTTTCTACTGTTATTCTGTCTCATGTGAATTTAATTTGTTCTCTGGCCAGATGAACCCAGAGAGGGTACAGGAAATGTCTTCCTCCCCTACACTTTATCTATCCATTTGTTCAAGAACATTTAGACTGTTACCAGTTTTTGGCATTTATGAAGAAAATCACTATAAATATTCAAATAAAGGATTGTGTGTGGACATCAATATTCTTACGTAGTTGAGTAATACTTATGGGTGGGATTGCTGGAGCATATGGTAAATACATGTTTAACTTGCTAAGAATTAGACAGACTGCTTTTCAAAGTGGTTATACCATGTTGAACTCCCACTAACAATGCTGAAAGTTCCCCTTGTTTTTCATTCTAATCAGCAGTTATTATTTTCAGGGTTTTTTTTAATTTGACAATTCTAGTGGGTATGTAAAGGTAAATAATAGGGGTTTTAATCTACATTTTCTTAATGATGATCGATGATGTTGAGGACCTGTTCCTCTGCTTATATGTCATCTATATATCTTCTGTGCCCACTTTTTCAATTGGGTTGTATTTTTATTCTTATCACTGAGTTGGGAGTATATCTGTATGGGTGTGCAGTGAATTTTACTGTATCTAAATTATAATATACAGATACGTTTTGTGTTTTTTTTCTCCTAGTGTCTAACTTCTTTTTTCATTTATTTAAATGTGTCTTTTGAAGATCTGAATTTTTTTAAATGTTCAAATCTAAACTCTCTCCTTTTTCTGCCTTGGTGCAGTGATATAAACTCCCTAGATGTTGAATAGAACTAGTGAAAGTGATACCCTTGACTTTTTCCTGACACTAGAGGAGAGCATTCATTCTTTTATCATTAAGCATGATGTAGAGGCAGGCTTATCTTTTATATCCTCTTAGATCCTTTAGCAGATTGTGGAAGTTTACTTTGATTCCTAATTTGCCTAGAGACTTCTTTTATGGGCATATGTTAAATTTTGTCAAGTGCTTCTTTTGCATCTATTAAGATAATTGTATAGGTTTTCTCCTTTAGTATGTTAATGTGTTTAAATAAATTATTTGCTTTTTGAATGTTGAACCTACCACGTATTTCCAGGACAAAGCCCACTTAATCATAATACATTATTCTTACTTAATATATCACCATATTTAATTTGCTAATATTTTTGTTGGGGATGTCTGAGCCTATGTTCATGAAGAATACTGATGTGTGGTTGTTCTTTTCTTTTTTACCTCTTCCTCTCTGATTTTGACATCAAGGTAACGTTGACCTCATAAAATAAGTGTTCCTTCCTAGTCTACTTTCTGGAAGAGTGTGCAGAACTGATATAATTTCCCCCTTAAATATTTGGCTGAATTTACCACTGAAGCCATTTAGCTATGATATTTTTATTTGTGGGGATATTTTTAACTAAGAATTGAATTTTTTAAATAAATATAGGGCTATTTAGATTATCAATTTCTTTGGGGCCAGCCTGGTGGCATAGTGGTTGAGCTCATGTGCTCCACTTTGGCAGCCCAGGGATTGAGGGTTTGGATCCCAGGCACAAACCTATACGCCGCTCATCAAGCCATGCTGTGGCAGCATGCCACATACAAAAAAAAATAGAGGAAGATTGGAATGGATGTTAGCTCAGGGCCAATGTTCCTTACCAAAAAAAAAAAAAAAAAATCAATTTCTTTTTGAGTATGCATTGCTACTTTGTGTCTTTCAAGGAATTTGCCCATTTCATTTAAGTTGTCTAATTTATTGACATAAAGTTAGGCATAACAATCTTTCCTTTATTATTTGTAGCATCTATAGTGATGGCCCCTCTTTTATTGCTGGTATTGGTAATTTTTGTCTTTTCTCTTTTGTCTTGATTAATCTTGTTATAGGTTTATCAAAATTATTACTGTTTTCAAAAAATGAGCTTTTGGTTGAATTGATTTTCTTTATTGTTTTTTTGTCTTTAATTTCATTAATTTCTGCCCTTACTTCTTTGGTTTCTTTCCTTTTGTCTGCTTTGGGTTTAATTTCCTCCTCTTTTCCTAATTTCTTAAATGTTAGCTATGTCAATCTTCTTTTCTAATATAAACATTTAATGTCATAAATTTCTCTTTAAGCACTGCTTTAGTTGGGGTTCACAAATTTGGATATATTGTGTTTTCATTTTCATTAATTTTAAAATATTTTCTAATTCCCATAATGACTCTTTCTTTGACTCATGGGCTATTTAGGGACTTGTTGTGGGAGACAAAGTTTATTCCCTCTTATCCTGGTCCTACCCACTTGTGAGTATTGTTCCTCAGCTTCAGTGGTGGGATTTCTCAGTGTTGGTATCCCTCTTCATTGTGGAAAACACTGTCTGCCTCATAACTGTGGCAGGTCTTATGCAAGAGAGATTGTCCTGCTCGTCTCCCAGAGGGAGGAGACATCTCCTGGTACTAGTACAGGATCCTGAAGTCCAGTACTGTTTCCTCCCCCATCCCAGGCTCAGAGGATTTTTTTTCCCTTTCTCCCAGCAACATGGGTCTACACCTGAGCCCTGGAAGTGACATGTGACAGAGTTTGCTGCCCCTTCCCAGGTGGAGAAAGGCTTTAGCTCCATTTGAGGGAAGAGTCTAGACATGGGATTAGGAATTCATACCTTTTCCACTATTAATTTTGCTATGCGTCAACCTCCCAAGTAGAATCTTCCCAACGTTTCTCCTCAGAGCTCAGTGGAAGTCGTGACAAAGAGCCTGCCAGAGAGTGTGAACTCCTCTTGTGTCTGTTCCCCACCACAGCCCCTAGGTATTTTCACATTAGTGTACATTCTGCCTTTACCGATTTGTTAAAATTTTATGTGATTTCTATTTACTCTGTGTGGCAGTTGGAACCTCTTCTGCCCACGTTTTGCCAAGGGGTGACAATGCGCATGTACCTTCTAACTGTGGGAAGTGGGGAGCTGCCTCTTTTTGCTTTTTTAGGATACTTGGCTACACCACAACCTCAGCTCTCTGATGGGTTTAAGGAAAGTTATACTTTTGTTGTTTATCTGAACTTTACTCATTGTTAGGCTGAAAGTAATGATCTTTCCAACTTTTTGCATCCTGAGCAGAAGCTATCATCGTCATCGCCATTAACCTTCAAATTTCGATAGCACATAATCTAGGTAAAATAAATGTCTAACATGGCCGTCTTTCCTCCTCTTTTTCAAGTGCTGAGAATTATTGTGTATTCAATATGGAAGTAAAAGTAAAGGCAACTGCATGATTGTTTTGTGTCTATTTCAAACAACAATCTAACTCTGATTAGCATTTCTTATTTATCAACAAAATAGCCAAGATTTTGAAGCTTTCCTTGAACCAAGAAAGGTTCTTTTATACTTTAAAAGTATTAAAATTTTTAAAAGGTTAGATCTTACGTATTCTCAGTGTGACTTTCTTTCTTTTCATTTGTTCAGTGAATCTAATAGTTAACAAATACAATATTTCTAAAAAATAGAAACGAGAGTAATTAGTAGGTCATTTATAACATTTGTATAACAAATCTTTACATGCTGAGGAGCTATTGCAAAAACAGCAGCATACTTAAAATAAAAAATAAGACTTTCTTACTATCATTAATTATGATTTATGTATTATGAATTATGTATTAACATTAACAACCATTGTAAAGCTACCTAGCATAAATGTTAAGAAGCAAGAACTGGATTAAAATAGTCTGAGTAATAATCTTTTTTCTACCATTTCTTTTTTGATTGGTCTTGGAAAAATGATTTAACTGCCATTTGCTTTGATTTGCTCATCTGTGCACAGAGGCTGTAATACCAGGTACCCTATTATTTACTTGTAAAAATTAAATGAAGTACCACAGGAAAAGCACTTAATACAATTACCAGTATATGTTAAGCATCAGTTATGTATTTGATAAATAAGGGGAAAAATAAATTTTAAAATATGGTAATGATAAAGATTTGTAGTATATAAACATTAATCACAAACATAAAGGTGAGCAAAAAACCAGTAACATTAATACTACTTACTTAAGAAAATATATCTACTATTTACATAATATTTTTGATTTGGGCACTACTTTTTTATATTTTCCAGTTTAACACTCATAGCAATAGTGAAAATTCCGAGAGAACAGGGATTTATGTCTCATTTTTCCCTTCCAAGGGCAGTGTCTGACACATGGTAGATGTTCCATATACATTTGTAAAGTGACTGAAAAGAAGTCTTGTTGGGGGGGGGGGCCTTATAATTAATCTCACTTTACTCAGGTACAGAATGATTAAATGACTTCAACATAGGTACATACTTCAAAGATACCAGAAATATAACTGAATCTGTGAATCTTAACTTTGAATCCCAAAGTCTTTCAAAGGATTACACTCCCACTTTCGTGTTTAACCCATGGTGCATCGTTCAAACATTTGCAGATTTTGTAAATTTGTAATTTCTTAATCCATTGTGTTTTTACACCTACATTGTGCTCAGCAAATGCAGGGTACTCAATAGAATATTAGTAAGAATTACAAATTGGATTATTAGTATGTTTGCTTATATTATTAAGCAAAATAGTATACATATAAATAAAACCATACCTATACAACCTTGGTAAAGACTTTAAAGGGGACACATCCCAGTTCATGAGTGTTTTAAACCTGAAAGGATGAGTTAAATAGGAAAGGAATGGGAAGAACTTCCTTGGCTAGAAGAATACCGAGTCTAAAGAGCATATATCCTGAAAGACTATGGTTTGGGCGCGATAACTCTAAGCAGTTAGAGCCTGGGGAACTAGAGGATACAGGTGCGAGATGAGATACAAGTGTCGGTAGAGTGTAGACTATGTGGGGTCTTATGAGCCATGTTAAATATTTTTGTCTTTATTAAGAATTAATGAGATTCTTCTGGGAGAATTTCCGCAGTCAAAAAAAGTGTCAATTGGAAGTAAATATCTAAAAAATATTATACATAGCATAATCAAAGAATATACTTGGAACTTTGTCAGGTTTATATTTATGAAATCAGTGCCAATTTCGAAACCACTTTTACTTGTGTTGAGTTTGGGCTATAATGGTAGATGACTTCACGGATATGAGAGAATTTATTGTCTAAAATTTATGCTCTCTGATAGCAAACAATATTAAAGTTTAGAAGGAAGATTAGCAAGAAAGGTGTCTAAGTTTAACTTTCTATCACACATTTTTCCATGAAGAGAATTTAGATCATTGATTATATATTCCATAGAACTGCCAGGACTGGGAGCAATGAAGCCATTTGCCATTTGGAGTTTAGGATTCTATGATGATAAGTTTTTCACCATGATCAAGATATACAGAGCCAGTTTATAAGAATTGACTAGAGCATAGACACGTAATTCGTCGTGGTGGTAAAATCAATGGGCTTCTTTGATTACAGCATCCATGAAGGACCCCGATGAGGCTCAGCCATATCGAGAGAAGACTATGTGGTAATTGCCTTTAATGTGTGCCAAACAGAGACGTGGGCATGTTAATGGAAAAATACGTTTGGGGAAAAGCCCACTGAGGGGAAAAGGGTCCGGAGTTAAGTATTAGTGGCAGCCCTAACTGACCAGGTTTGCCAGTACACCCCGCATATTAACCAAGATTCTGTGCAAGACGCAAGACCTCAAGACTGCCAATGACATTCTCATATTCCACTTTAGGGGTTTGTACAAAGAAACAGGAATTATTCCTGAAATGAAATTAATGAGAATATTTTCTATGCAACATTGTGGTCAATCTCTGAACTAGATTTCTTCTTCTTGTCAGCTTTTATAGTCTAGTAGGAACTATTGTGTCTATCTTTCATGGATTCATTTAACAAATACTTAATAAACACTTCTATGGGTCAGACTCTGTTCTAGGTTTTGAGTTTCTACTAGGGAGAAAAATAGACAACGTACTTGGTTCTCATGTACCTTCCATTGTACTTGAACAGACAAACAATAACATAAATGAAAATATAATATCCCAGGAAGTGATCATTACAATGATCAAAAATACAGTAGATAGTGGAGAACTATTTTTATATGTTTCCTGTGAGACTTCTTTCCTACAGAACTTTTTATAGATAATCAAAGCCCGAGGATTTTATATTTTATTTCGTTTGTTGAGGAGGTGAGAAGATCTGCTCAGGATAATCCTTTTGAACACTTAGCCTAATAGGAGTTGAATCAGTTTGAGAAAATTTAATTGACAGACCTGTGAGTATAACACTTTTATTTAAGGAAGTTTATTATAAATTTTCTATTGTGCCTACTTCCTAGAAATCACAAAGTTATGAAAAAGTGATCTAATTATACATTCATATCAAATATTAGGGATTATTCTGTGGGGTTCTCCCTTAAAAAGAATTCCAAACTATTTTTGTAATTTCATCTTATGTAATATTAGAGAATTATCTGGAATCGGTAGGTTTTATATTCTTCTTCAAAAAAACAGCTACTGAATAAATGAGATAAAAGCATTGACTTAGCAAGTCTCTTGAATTTGCTGAGGATTTGGTATGATCGAGTCGCCCTGGGAGATTATTTTAGCCTATGGTGACTCTGCTACGCCAAGTGAGTAATTTTAGAACACTTTCTTCTCCTTCCTTCCCCTCCTGCTTCCTTCCCCTCCCCCTCTCCCCTCCTGCCCCCTCCCCCCCCATTCCTTTTGCATCTTTGAGTACTCACGCAAGCATTTTCTCATGGCCTCTCATTAGTTTAAAAAGTCTCATGGAGAGGTAGGATGGATACAAATAGATGGAATAAAAGTAGACCTCAGCAAACCTGTTAAGAAGTGTCTGGCCCCTCTTTTTAGTGTTAAATCAAAGAATATTGTGCAGGTGCTCAACAGGCAGATATAAATCTTAAGAAATAGGAAAACAGTGCTATTCATCACATCTAATAGATGAGTTGAAGACATACACAAAGACACTTACCAAAAAGATTTAAAAAACTGAAAGAAAGACAGAAAAGGAAAACACACAGTACATGCAGTAGCTGGGAGGATGAAGGTTTTCTTATTTATCATCAGTGAAGTGTTTTGTTCATTGTGACATGATTCACAATGCTAATAAGCATAAAAATGTAAAATCCCCTTAATTAACAAGACAAAAATGTCATTGGTTTATTTAGAAAATGTGAATCTAATACTGAGTGGAAGCAATTCAAGGTTTTCATTAATAAATCATGACTTAAAATTCCTTCTTATTCTCCTTTTTCTGCTAAATAAGGTTGCATGAGTCAGAGTCTAGATTATTAGCAGCCAATGCTAGTTCAAAGTTCTGCTGACGAGCTCCAGTAATTTCTCCTTTAAGTAATAGAAACATTCTTCTTGTGTGTCAAGGAAGAGTAAGAGGGGAGCTAGTGGAGGATGATCAAACTTCGAAGTCTTTTAGGTGCTGGTTTCCATTCGGCCCGTCCAATGGAGAAGTAAAATCCTTCCTTTTATAAATTGAGAAGTTTTGGCAGAGATTTGCAGCCGCACCATTAGACATTTTTTCATCTTTCTGTTTTAGAGAAAGACTCTCTGAGTTAATTAGTTAATTGTCCCCACAGATATGACCCATACTGGTCCACACTGCTTGTAAATTAGTGCAGAGTTGAGTAAGAACCTCCTCTGGAGATGAGGGAGCCCTTGCTTCTCCGCGTCTTTGTGGATAATTGGATAGTGCATACTCTGAAAGTTGTTTGACAATGATAAGCTCAAATGGATTGACTAAGAGCTCAGATGAGTACTGAAAATTCCCTCGTCACATGGTATTAAGAGTAGTCACTGTTGGTCAAAATATCACCATTTGTAAAACAAGCGACACTCATAACTGCTTGTTTTTGAATATCTCTTTCTGTTACCCAATTAACAAACAATATTTCTAAAATAATCAAAGCAAACACAGGAAACTTTCTAAAAAGGGGAATGAATAGATGCAATAAATTATCTAAGAATAAGAAATACAAATTATAAAACTATAATCCCAAACATTCAAATAACATCTATTGTTAAGAAGAAAATAGTTTAAAACAGCCCTTAAATTTTCTATCTCAATAAAATTGACATTTATTAGAGAATAATCATTTAAAGTACTCATTTGTAGTTCCTGGTCTTTGGGGTTTCGGTCTAAAAACTCCAGCTAGATGGTGATTTGCCTCTCAATCATTGATTTGTGCATATGCCAGAAGCATGAGGATGTTAATAATTGCACAGCATGAGTTAAATTGGTTTCGAAGATCTGGTGCCATCCGAATCTTCTGACTCATAGTGGAAGCCCTGCTCTTGCTTTTGGTGATTCTCACTTTGGAGATTCTGCTAAAGTCGGAAAAAAATTAGCTTTGGTTCCAAAAATTCCACGTCTATTTAAAGATTATCTTAAAATAAGAATAAAGAAAATTTGTTATTGAGTCTGTGAAAACTAACTTAATTCATTCAATTCTTGTTGAAAATAATGGGTTTTTAACAGGTTTATGCTACTTTAGGTTCATTCTAACTTCAAAAATTGTGAAAAATTGATGAGAGCATTCAGATAATAAACATAGTTCTTTTAGATTTGACTTAAGTTGAGCTGTGTTGTCAATAACTTATAAACTACTATGTATAATTGCAATTATATTTACATAATTAGTTTATATGCTTTTAAAGCATTGATTTGTACTTCTCGATGAATCACCCAAACTATGGCCTGGCAGTGCTGCCGCTGGAAATCATTTTCTACAAAGGCGCACAAAATATACGTTAGTTGCACAAGAGAATATAATCATTTAATACTTAGAATGTTCACTAAGAATAATGTTATCAGAAATATAATACTAGTAATAGGATATTCGAAACTGTGACCTCAAACTGTGCCTATTACATTGTGTTGAGGAATTAATCTGTTTTTCTTACAAGCCTGTCTCCCAGACGGTACTTGTCACACTGAACGTTCTCTGATGTCTAGGCCTTGTTCACACTTTAAACCCTAATCACATTCAGAGTGCATGAGTGTCTACGATGCTCTTGTAATCAGAGTGAATTGATCATCTTTCTTGATTTCAGTGCCTGGTTTCCATTATTCTAGCCTGATTTCATGTTTACTGTTCTGACATCATGTTCCTCTGTTGACTTATATTGGCCCTTTCCATATGGACTAGTGTCAAATTTGTCACTTTATTTCAGTAGCTTAATGTTACAAATGTCAACCTCTTACTCTAGATTAAAAGGATAATATTGAATGATAATTACCTCATCTGATTTATTAGCTACTCCTCCAAAATTTACTACATTCAAATTATAGAAAAAAAAAATCTCTATGTTAAGTAGAAAAAGACAAGAGTGGAACTCTGAAATATTTTATTTCTTTTTTTTTGACATTTTATTTTGCTTTTAAATTGGCATGGAGGCTATGTGGTTTTCTTTTCTTTTTTTTTTTTTTTGTGTGTGTGAAGAAGATTGGCCCTGAGCTAACATCTGTGGCCAATCTTCCTCTTTTTGCCTGAGGAAGATTGTGCCTGAGCCAACATCTGTGCCAATCTTCCTTTATTCTGTGTGTGGGATGCTGCCACAGCATGGCTTGATGAGCAGTGTGCAGGTCCATACCTAGGATCTGAACCAGTGAAACCCGGGATGCCAAAGTGGAGTGCGCACGAACTTAACCAATATGCAACCAGGCCAGCCACAATTTATTTCATTTTTTAAAAATGTTTTTTCAATTTATGTAAACTAAAAAATGAAGTTGAATTTTATATAAAGATAATATCAGTGATGTTAACATATTTTAACTCTGATCAGCACACAAACAGGATGATGGCGCTTCTTTAAGAATATCAGGAGAAAAAGACACTGTGAATAAAAACGGACAAAGTTATAGACTGTGGGTGAAGAGAGCCGAAAGAACTATAGAAAATAGTCAATGTGCGCCCTTTGTCTTTGGTTGCAAGAGGGGAGGATCGCATTTGTTGCAAGGATGAAGTTGTGTTTAACTCCATCCCCTAAACCCACACATACACACCTAAATACACTCTGTTTACATTGTGACTATGCAAACTCAGGCCGCTTAGGAAAAGATCACGGGGAGAAGCCCATCATGAGGATGCTTGAATGCATCAGAGTCAAATTGTGAAGGGGGCCCACAGGAACAACAAAATCCTTTGTTTTGCCATGTTTACAAGATCGTCCAATTTGTGTTTCCTCGTATTTATGTAATGAACAACAACAACAAAAAACAAGCTAATGTTGTTGAATTTATTTCTTCATAAAATTTAATTCCTTAGCACAATTCACTGGTTTAAACTTTCAAGTCGCTATGTCCTTTCTTTGACATATCTATTATTTTAGTGAACATTTGCTTCCTAAATATTACATAATTATGGAAGGAAGATTATAAATGTGATAACAAGTAGTTTATAATTGTAACATAGTTTGGGAATAATTGAATTTCCCTTGAATGTAAGAATCCAGGTTGCCTAGGGAACCTAGCTGCATACAGGCACATTTCTTTTTCACCGTTACATTTCTATCTTCACAAGTTCACATTTTAGATTAATTAAAATTCTGTTGCAGGCATGAAGTCCATGTTCATATAATATCACATCGCTTCACGTGTAGTGTGAAGACCTTCTCAGAGCATATTCTCAATCTCTCTTTCCCACCCCTTGTGCCATTATTGTCACAATTTATTTAACATGTTTATAAACACAAGATATGTGGTTATGATCATTGGTTTATACAGTTACCATATTTTGCAGCTATCAAAATACAAAAACAATTACATCTTCCCTTCGTTTTTCCATTTCTGTCACTCCTTATTTCTTTGCAAACATTTGAGTTTCTGACTTACGTAAAATTTTTCTGTCCAAAAATGTCCTTTGCATTCCCTGTAGTGTAGTCTGCTAGGAATGCATTTCCCAAGTTTTTATTTGTCTGAGAAAAATCTTTATTTCTCCTTCACTTTTAAAAGATATTTTTTGCCAAATATAGGATTGTATTTGGACATATTTTTCAACACTTTCAAAGATGTCACTCCTTGTCTTCTTACATGGGTAAGGACAGGAAGTCCACCATAATTACTATCTTTGTTCCCCTGCAGGTTACGTGTAGTTTTACTTTTGTCTACCTTCCCGATTTTCTCTTTGAGTTTCAGTAGTTGGAATATGATATGTATCAATGTATTGGTTTTCTTTCCTTGTTTGTTTGTTTTAAGTCTTAGTATTTACCGTGTCCTTTGAGATTGTTGCATCTGTGGTA
Organism: Equus asinus; assembly: GCF_041296235.1. Classification (NCBI taxonomy): domain Eukaryota; kingdom Metazoa; phylum Chordata; class Mammalia; order Perissodactyla; family Equidae; genus Equus; species Equus asinus. The sequence continues at coordinate 4,601,378 of NC_091797.1, read as the reverse complement.
TTCTGCTTGTCACTAATTTTGGTAATTCTCAACTACCACTTCTTCAAATATGTCTTCTTCCCAATTTACTCTTTCTCTTCTTCTGCGATTCCAATTACACGTAGTGCCAGGGTTTGATATTGGCCAACAACTATTGGATGTTCTTTTCTGCTTTTTTCTTTACTCTGATTTCTTTTCTTTGCATTCAGTTTGGATAATCTCTATCAACTTATTTTCATGTTCACTGACTATTTCCTGGGCTCTGTATAGTCTATAGATGAGGCTGTCACGGGCATTTTCTTTTCAGTTGTATTACTGTCTTATTTTTAGTATTCACATTTGATTCTTATGGTTTCTCTCTCTCTGATCAAACTATCTGAGCTCGCATGTTGTTCACCTTTTAAACTTTAACATAATTATCATGATTATTTTAAATTCCCTCTCTGATACTTCCAAATTTTTGTCATTTCTGAGTCTGATTTGAATGATTGTTCTGTTGTTTCAGACTGTGTTTTTCTTACCTTTTGATTTACTTTGTATTATTTATTTTTTGAAACTTGGACAAGTTTTACAGGATATAAGATACTGACGTAAAAAATATGTATTTGTTTGGACACTGGTACAGCTTTTCTCCCAGTTGGCATTTAGTGTGAGATATATGTTAATCCAGTCAGGGGTTTGGCGTCATCTGGAGAATTTAGCTGCTACAATGACCAGCTTTGAAGTCCGTTGTTGCTCTGAGTCTCAGAGCTGCTGTGTCTTCAGGGCTTCACGCTGTCAAGCGAGCCCAGGCTCGGCCTTCAGCCGCCCTTTAAAGTTGCTAGTTTGATCTTCCTATGCGCTTATATGCTGTTCAGCAGCAGCCGCCCCAGCTAAAGGCAGATTCAATCCGTTTGCTCTCTAAAGCCCTGGTCAGTGTCCACATTGGGAGTTGGTTATTTGGCCTTTGACCTCAGTGTTTCCATGAGCTCATGAAGAATTATTTTGCAGTCTCTGCATTTTTTCTTATTTTATGGATCAAATAAGACACTCCACCCACCTCTCTACATTCCAAATTTAAAAACAAACGTCTGTTTGCTGATTTTTTAAATTGTAGTTCCCCAATGAAATTCTCTGTGAATTAAAGATATTTTTGTATACTTAAGAATCACCTTTGTTTTCAGTCAGTGTCTCAATTAAAATGTCTATTCATATTCTTTCTCTTGGTTTTTAGTCATTTGTTCTTATCCTCTGACATACAGATTCGATTTTGATACTGTGTATTATAAATAAAATATTGGTCACAACACTGTAGGCTCTGGCCACTATTGTCTTTTCCTGCATTGGATTGAATTTTTCAGTTTGGCTGCCAGTTAGAGCACAAGTAATCACTTAATGTTTTTGGCGGCGGGGGCGGGGGGCGGGAATTAGTTGTTCAAAGCTAGGTTGCAATCATCTGTGTTAGCTCATTTATTTAATTACTCCTAGAGCAGTACACCAAGAGCGTACTTCCTCCAGGATCCTGACTGGGGTGTGGACCTGAGGTTCCATACTTGGTTTGGTCCTGAACTCAATTATTCTCTTCCAACCATGTGAAACCATGGAAAAACTCATTTTGGGGCTATCACCACTTGCCACCCCTTTCAACTAACCTTTTAGGCTCACAGCCCCCATCTTTATATATTGGTAAGTTTCTTCAAGGAAAAAGCACTGGGGAAAGCCGGGTTCACCTCAATTTACTTTTTTTTTCCTTCAAATCCTGGCTACTCAGTTTCTTGCTCTCTTACCGTCTCTCAGCTATCTTCATGTACATGTTTCTTTTTATTTAGCTATTCACAGTGTGATGTTTAGGGACATCTACAAAAAGGATGCTTTGCCATTGCTCTAAGTAGTGTTTAAAGTTGGACATAGAAATGTTTGATGCTGTTGTACAATTTATTTTTTGAGCTCTCATCAAACAACACATGCTTTATCATTTACCAAACCTTTCTTGACATTCCTGGTAACACTTTTCTCTTTTGCACTCCAATAATACATTGCATACACTTCTGTAGTAAAATTTAATGAACTATTTTACATTTAATCATTTACTTGGCTTTGTGCTCTGTAGATTATAAATCTTATAGAGATGAGTTATAATTTCTTATGTACAGCATTCATCACTTTGCATGGCCCTTGTGTGCATGAATTTTAGTTACCATAGTTTAGTTAAATAAAACCAATCCTCCAACAGCATGGTTCAGATTTCTCTTACCCTGGTATGTTAACCATGAATAATTGCAGAAAGCATGGACTTTCCTGCCAGATCTTCAGTCTACAAACCATTATGTAAATAACACATGCCCATTATTATCAGTAACTAATCAGGTCACTTCTTTCAAATTCTTTTGGACAATGATCCCTGTGCATCTGTGATTCAGTTCATGCACAGACAGTAAAGCATGTAATTGTATTGCTTCCTTGTTTTCCAGTGATAACTCTCATGATTTTAAAATGACAACAGCAAGGCAAATATAGGCCTATATGATCTACGCCTATATGAAGTTAAGGCACGAACTGTATTGAAGAAGTTTGGGGAATACAAAAGCAGGAGAAACTATCTTCTACATGTTTCAGTTTGAATCACATTGGTTGTAATTTAAGGTCGAAACTAAGTGTTTACTTCTACTTTGAAGTAAATAATCCCATAATAAAGCAGAAGATCCCAATCTTTTTGGCTAAAATCCTTGCCAAAGCATTGAAGTTAGTTGCTAACGTGAATAAAAATGGGAATTACAAAGAGACTGAAAGAGAATCTTTTTTCACCACCACCGAAGACTGGTTTCATCATTTGAGAAGATAGAATACGTTGATTAATGTTAAGCTGTCTGCTTAAGCTGCTAATACAGATAAGGTGGCTGCAGTAAAATTTTCAAGCAAATTCCAAGGATTAGTTAAGGCAGGTACTTGTGGCCAAAAGGACAATGATACAATGATATCTCAGAGAACAGAGAATGTGACAAGGGCAAAATCTTTACATTAAAGGAACTCCCAGAGATGATTCTTGAGATTGAAGTCACAAAGGATAAAATGTTGGAAGCTAATCCAAATTTAGAAAAGAGTGCAACAATTTACCAAGACACAAATTAAGCTCTCTCCATATCATAACTTATACAGTGAGAAGAAAAACACTGTTTAAACAACTTACTGTAATCTTTTACAAAGAAACAAAACACTTATTCTCAATATTTCTTATATTTTAAATTAAAATCTACAAAGTAAATAGTTTTACTTTTTTCATATTCTTATACATTCATAGCAAATAGTAATAATGTTTGCACAAAAAATTTTAAAGTTCACAGAACAAACATAATTTTTCCATTGATGATTAAGACCACTGCAGTTTTACATTTTTATGGTCATGCACTTCCATGCAGAAGGCAAAACATAAAGGATTTACCTAGTAATATTGCCAAAAGAATGAAAGGGGTATGCAAATGTATCAGTATTACCTGTCTACATATCAAAAAATACTAAAAGCATCATCTTTGGACTAAAAAATGTTTAATGCTGAATACATGTACAAAAATCTTTCCTTTTGATTTTTATTGTCAAAACTTCTTTTCAAGTGTGAAAAACTTTTCTGTTGTTAAATGTATCTCTGAATGGCAAAAGATGCGAAAGGTGGGAAATGTCTCTCTTTTGGTAAATAATTTGAAGTTAAGACTTTAAATATGAATTTTCATTTTGTAAAGATTGTAAAATGCATAATAGCAGAATACACAATTTAAGATAAAATTACTGTAGAGATTTAAAAATATTTAGATGTTGCTATACTTTTATTGTGTATGTATATGAAAATATATGCATATATTCATATAATGAGGAAATCTTCAAAATTTTATATAGCATAGTTATTGCATCCCCCAAATAATGAAACACTGAACAAAGATTTACTGAGGATGCGGAACTGGTGTGATTCCTACAGGAGACAGTGGTCACTCTGCCAGCTTGCTGCTTTGCCATGTGCTGGTGAAATAGCCTTTGCTTAAGCTATTTCTTTTGGTTCAGTAGATTATCAAGAGAGATGATATCTTTAAAGTTGTTTTGATACGTTTGAATAATTTTTAGTTTTATTAAAGCATAAATTTATTAAAGGAGGCAGGTTTTGAAATTAAAGATTGATCATGCTAAAATAAAGTTTCATCTTGTGAACATCTACCCACATTTTAATGAAAAAGCAGAGTTTAAATGTCTACAAATGTTTATTTTTGTTTTCTCTAAAAAGAAGAACTTTGCTTGTTCCTGAAATAAAAATAATGAAAAATTATGTCTCTAGAAAAATGAGTTCAAAAGACTCCGATAAAAATTACAAAAGTTAGGGACCAGCCCCATGGCCTAGTGGTTAAGTTCAGCACACTGGGCTTTAGTGGCCCGGGTTCATGAGCCTGGATCCTAGGTGTGGACTTACTCCACTCATCAGCCATGCTGTGGTGGTAACTCACATATAAAATAAAGGAAAATTAGCACACATGTTAGCTGAGGGCAAATCTTCATCTGCCAAAAAAACAATCACAAAAGTTTCACATCGTTTACAAACACTGTATAATAAGATATATCTTGTTTCCTCCAGCTTCTATGGCAAAGAGAAAAGAAACAGACTGTAAATGGGAGAGAAGGTTGATGGGGTGGGAGGTGGTGGGAAGAGAAGCCAGGTTTTGTTTTGGCTTGGTTGGTTAACTGACATTTTAAAGTCTCTATTCAGTAGGAATATATATCTAAGTTTTATCTCCAATTTTCAATTCGATAGCTGTATTACAGGATTTAATGATCATTTTAAAAACATATACACAGATGCAAGAGAGAAATGCAAAATCTTGAGTGGTTGTCAAGATATGCCATATTTATGAGGACTCTGATTGTATCAGTTCTCCAGTGTGCACAGGCATCAAGTCACTAGCAGATAAATATTTTCTCCACATCAGGCTACAGAGTGGAGCATTGAGGGGGAAGGATTTGTATTAAAATGTCTCACTCCCTGATAGAACACTTTAACTGCAGGCATTATAGTGCACACTGCTCATTGATGCCCATGACACTAGTGCTCCTTGGATGAGTGCCTGTGCACCACAGAGGCTGCTGCCCTCTGCAGGACTCTGCTCATCCCCCCATCCTGTTTCCTCCACAGCCCTGTTTACAGTTTCCTTCCTTTCTGAAAAAAAATATTTTTAAAAAGGAAAAAACAAACAAAAAGTCAAAACACACAAACAAACAAACAAAACAGCAACAGAAAAACAGTGGCATCTGTAGTCTGAAGCAAACTCAGGATTTAGTACTGACCACATCTGTATTGGACTGAGCTTTACTACAATGATACAACATGGGGTGAAGATAAGCTTCATCTAATAATTTAGAAAAGGTGATTTTTTTTTTTTTTTTTTTTTTTTTTTGCTGAAGAAGGTTAGCCCTGAGGTAACATCTGTGCCAATCGTCCCCTATTTTGTATGTGGGGTACCACCACAGCATGGCTGATGAGTGGTGTATGTCTGTGCCCAGGATCTGAACCCAAGAACCCAGGCCGCTGAAGTGGAACATGCTGAAGTTAACAACTACACCATAGAGCCAGCCCCAGACAAGATGATATTTTGACTCTTAATGTCTCTTGTGTTTCTTCCTTGTACATAGGTTACTCCTACACTTGATGTAGGGTAGAATGGTTTATATTTAGGAAGATTGACTTTAAAGTGTTTTGCAATTATAATTCATTTCAATAAGATTAGAGAACAAAATAACTTTTCAAGGACATGAGTACTTGAAGGAGCACAAAATACTTGAGTACAGTAGCATAAAAACTGAAAACATTTGCATGAATTTCTGAGTTGTATAAGTCTGACCCTTTTCTCTTTATCCCTGCTATTAGTATTTCCTAAAATAAACTTTAATTCAAGTGGAGACATCTCTCCTTCCATTGTTGTTTGACCCCATGGCAGTTGTTTTCTTCTTGCCTGGAAACTTCCTGAAGCTTCCTCTGACTTCTCTCCCGTGATCTGGTAGGAGGTGGAAACCTACTTGGAAAGGGGGATAGTGTGAGGGCATCTCTGGGATGCCAGTGGTTGTATAGATGTGATGGTTATATAGATATGTTTGCTTTGTGGAAATTCATAGATTAGTACATTCCTTTTGTGCATTGCCCATAATTAAATTTTAAAAATACTCAAAAAATAAGGAAATTGTCAGAAAGTATTGATACCTAGTACTGTGATGCTGTAAAAGTGGTCTGAAGCAGAGATAATTACTCAAAAGAACTGTCAAGGATTGGAAGATTTTAAGACACACAGATCAATGGAATAGAATTGAGAGCGCAGAAATAAACCCACACATCTATGGACAGCTAATATTCAACAAGGGAGCCAAGAGCATACGATGGAGAAAGGAGAGTCTCTTCAATAAATGGTGTTGGGAAAACTGGATAGCTACATGTAAATGAACGAAAGTAGACCATTCACTTACACCATGCACACAACTCAACTCAAAATGGATTAAAGACTTGAATATAAGACCTGAAACCATGAAACTTCTAGAAGAAAACATAGGCAGTACGCTCTTTGACATGGGTCTTAGCAGTGTATTTTCAAGTACTATGTCTGACCAGGCAAGGGAAACAAAAGAAAAAATGAACAGATGGGACTACATCAAACTAAAAAGCTTCTGCACAGCAAAGGAAACCATCAACAAAATGAAAAGGCAACCTAACAATTGGGAGAAGATGTTTGCAAACCATATATCAGATAAGAGTTCTATTTAAAATGTGAAACTATTGATTCAAGCATCTGGACTTGTGCTGTGCAAATAAAATGTTCTAAAGGTTTAGTTTTGTATATAAAATAACATTAGTTATTTTAGCATAAATAGTTGCCAGTAAAGATTTTCTAATATATGATCTGGGTGGGATAAATGTTAAATGTGCATTATATATAACCTTTAACTAGAGTCTATTTTATTCATCGTGCTTTGCTTTTGTCTACGGGTAAATTTTTCATACATTCATTCATTACAGCAATAAAAGTTGTATACTGTTATTCTAACTTTAATTTACACTGACTCCTCCAAGAAAATGAGTGATCCTTAAATGGTTTAAACATGAAAAATAAAGGTATATATCGTTTTATATAACAAGGAGTGTACACCATATGATAACACCTTTTATATGTTGTGTAATAGTCACACTTTTCTGCATTTTCTGATTTAATGTGTCTTATTTTACTGTGTCTTTATTGCAAAATAGTGAGACATAAAACTAAATTTTATCTTATTCCTCCTCAAGAACACACAGCACGTGTAATTGACGTCATCATCCATTGTTGGATACAGTTATGAGGTCGTCTCCATTGTCTGAGTTCTTTGCAAAGATAAATGTTCTGTGAAAAAACAAAACAAGGGTCCAGCCCTGTGGCCAAGTGGTTAAGTTCGTGCGCTCTGCTTCCGCTCATCAGGCCATGCTGAGGTGGCATCCCACATGCCACAATAGAAGGACCCACAACTAAAATATACAACTATGTACTGGGGGGATTTGGGGAGAAAAAGCAGAAAAAATAAAATAAAATAAGAAAATAACAAAAAAGGCTTCTGTAAAAAAAAACTAAAACAACATTGAAAGTCAAAAACTGCATCTCTTTGTGACCAAGTGAAAGATTTTATTTTTTCTTTCCTTTTGGACAGACTATAATATTCAAAATTTAAAAATGCTTTCAAACCCCTTTCACTCAAATTAGAATGTATTCATATCCCCAAAATTGACTTGAAGTTTAGATTTTCCTATTTCATTTTTTTTCTTGTGTAGAGTTTAAAGTTAAGTATTTTCATGTTATTCTACCAAGATATTCAACTTAAATATTAGGCAATAATCAGAAAAATGTTGAAAGAAATTGTCTTCTTTCTGGTAAATTTTCCTTTTAATTTTTACTACTTTTTTAATCCACTTAGCTGCTAATCTGCCATTCCAGTGGCTGTAAACAAAATTAAGCCCCTACATATAGCCCCAAAGTTACATGCTATAAAGCCATTATTTTATGATTATATTACACTGGACAATGTGTTCAAAACTAGGGAAGAAGAGAAAAACTTATCACGAGCTTCAGTAAAGCCAGTCAATGTGAGGAAGGCTGAGTACCCGTGCACAGCAAGTGGTGGGGGTCTGATTTTATCGCCTTTAGCTGCCTTTGACCTGAGAATGGGCCCTAACTGTTCTCTTACTTCCATTTTTTCCAGTTGTGAAAGAAGGTTAGATATTTTGAAATAAACAATAAATGGTAGAACTTCCACCAAGTATCACGTAAAGCATATGAGGTAAATCTCTGGTAAATCTGGTAAATCTCTGGGCAATAGTCACATTCATTACAACGTAAAATTATTTATTGTATGTAAATAATATATCACGTAATTAAGAATTATTATTTCACTGTATCATACTGGGGGTACTTTGAAAACAGACTGTTGTTTTATGTAATGTTGACCTAGCTGTAGACTGATGTTGCTGAATTGAGTAGTCTCTATAAATCAGTGAATATTTTTCTTCCCTCGTGGCCTGTAGAACACACTCTGAATAAAACCTTCAGTGGTTTGTCACCGACTATAGCTTGGAACCCAAGATATGTGGACAGATAGTCAAGACTGTTAACTGCCTTATAACGTTCAGCTTTTGCTATTCCCCGCATGAATTTTTAACCAAATGGTATCTTCATAAATCCCTCCACATACATCACATTTTCTCTAACTTTCCCTTTCTCCTAAATTTGATCAGGTATCAATCTCTTAGCACATAACATATATTATCTTGAATTGTGTTTTTTTAAAATGTGATTTCCAAATATTTTATGATTCCCAAATATTTTGAGGCTAGTAACTGTGTTCTATGCTTTTTCATTCCGTAGCATCTGGCACCGTGTGCAAATATAAGTGGCATTAATTGACTCTTGATTGTAATAATGATGTGATATGATAACGAAGACTCACTCCTGTGGACGAGGACCCTGCAGTCTGGTTTGCTAATGTTGCCATAGCAGCGCTCAGGGGGAGGGAGCCGCTGACTTTTCCCTAGACATGCTTTTTCCACTAGAAGAAGGAACTTTTTACTCCCACTCAGCCCCCACGCCCTGTCTCAATCCTGTTCCTCCTTCTGCTTGCATCTTAAACCTTAACTTCTCTGGGTGTGGAGTTCTTGGTCTCCTCATATGGAAGCAGTTTTTCCTGTTATATAATTTCATATCCCTGTATATTTTCCATTTGTATAACATAATTATAACAAATTATTTTAAAGGGATATGTATAAATATGGCTTTATCTGGAAATATATATATACACACAGACATATATATCTAGAAACATATATATATATATATATATATATCTGTATCTAGAAATGGGTATATACCTGTTTCTAGATATCTGTTTCTAGAAAATATGTAGAATCTATGAGAATGAGTATTGTGTCTGTTTTTCATCCTAGTATACACATGTTTAGAAAATTTTGTAGAACATTATCCAGAACAGGCATAGGACATAGAAGTTGCTTAACATATTATGAAACAACTCATTTATGGTATAAAACTTTTTAGATCAGACGATTCACATCTATTTTTATTACTACAGAAAGGAATTGGCTAGAAGGGAAAAGCATGCTATGAAAAAAATAGAGTGAGAAATTAAAATGTAACTTCAATTAGATTGTAAAAACTGTTAAAGGATTTCTACATATTTTTCTTCCTTTTTAATGTGAACACTTCCAGTGTATATAATAGTTTATAATTTTAATCCACCAAGGGGAAAGACCCTTTTTCCTGTGCATCTTATATGCATGCACCTAAAGTTATCATTTACTGTGAAGATGCACATTTTTAAACTTTAACGATAAAATTTCTTATTTAATTCTCACAACAGTTCAGTGGTTGAATAGTGTAAAAATTGTCATATATCTGAGAAATCTAAATATCAAAGAGGCCACAAGCCTTGTCTTGCAATCTCACCTACTGTGAAAAAATGATGCTGAAATCTGAACCCAGTTCTTCTAACTTTAAATCTAGTTTTGTAATGTTTTGTTTTCCTCGTTTTATAAGTGGCAGAACTGAGATGGGGAATATAATTTAAAGCATTTAAAAAATTAAACAACGAGCACATAGTGGTGGGTAGAAGAACTAACTAGAATTCATTTTGTGTATTCCATGTGTTTAGACTGGGGTCCTCTAATTTTCAAAAACAAACCATGATGTGTAAATTATTCATTCAAGTTTGAGTGTCAAAACTATGATTCAAAGAGGTCCATTTAACTTAGCCCATCTTCATAAATCTTGTGAAAGAAAAGATGCACACACAACTTTCTTTGACATTAACACCCATAGTCTTATGTCAGCATATCCTGGTGGAATGCTAACCATGAACTAGATACTAGTTCAAAATCTGTCCAAAATGTCTTTCACAGAACAGGGACACATATCAGGAAAAGAGAAGAGAAAGATGCCCTATTTGGAGGTAACTGCTAGCTTACATTTCTGGACCAAATACAGAGAAGAAGAAAAAGGATTCAAAAAGAATATGTGGGATTAACATCTATTCAAACAATATTGATAACTTTATTAAAACTATATTAAGACTTGATTTGTGATAACAGAGATTCCTTCATAACTGTAAAATGTCATTCTTTGAAGATACATTGAATCTTATAGCACTTAAAAGCCATGATGTTTTTGGAACGTTCAACCAAAAGAAATAACTTTGAGAAAATAAATGTTTTTATTGTAGAGACTAATAAAAATAATCTTGCCCCCTTTTTGGCTATAATTTACTAAATTTGTTAGCAAAAGTATAGTTTTTATTTTTAATTTCTTCTATCTGTGAATAATGTTATATTAATTTTAAAATATATTTTTAGATAAAAATGAAATTATATTCAAGAAGAAGCTTTAAATGTTAAGTTTTCTGGATCCGATTAATTAGAAGACAAACAAGCCCTTTGTTTTATTTCCAAGGATACAAAGACATCTCTAGATGCCTCAAAAGTAAACTTCAATGATACATAAATCTTAGCAGCACAATAATTCAAAGGAGAGTTTATGGTTACTTTAATTTATATATCATGGAATGAGATGTCACAGAGAGATGTTCTAAGATAAAATTCACAGTCATTACAAATTCTTACTGTTATTGTGGGATTTGAGGAGTAGCAAAGATATCTTTTAAAGAAAAACTGACAATTTTAAAATTGAAATCAAGCCCACAGCACAAAAGCAGATATTTTTCACAGCTCCTTTAAAAAGTTATGTTTGTGATTATATAGTTAAGTTATGCATATGAATCAATAAGAAGAGACTCCTTAAGTGTGTAATGACAAATTTTCTGCCAGATACTAATATTTCCTCCTCAGAAAATCCAAAATGAAAAGTCATATTCAACTGGCTACCTCCCCCATAGTCAGTCATAGTCAATAGACTACTTTAAAATAATAGTAAAAATTAAAGAATGCATAAAATCACAATGAGGAAGATAATATGAGGCATTTCAATATATTTCTAGAACACAGTAAGGATATAAACAAATAGTGATGTATGAAACATGAGAACGTTCAGTCTTCCCAGATCCTTGAATTCCCAAGGAGGCTGAGCTGTCCAGTAGGACCACAGAGAGAGAGGATCCAGTCCTAAGGACCCAGGTAGAGCATGTTGGCTTTCTCTGTGGTTGTAGGGGAGGAAGACATTTCCTCTACCCTCTCTGGATTCTTCTGGCCAGAGAACAAATTAAATTCACATGAGACAGAATAAGAGGAGAAAATTAAACAAGCTTTATAACATGTATACATGGGAGAGGCTCAGGCAAGCTGAGCAACTCACCAAAACGGCTGAAGCCACCACCTTAAATATCACCTTCAGTTAAAGACTAAGGAGGATGTTGAAGGAGGGGGGAGCCAGTTAAAGGAGGTTACCAGACAAGCACAGTAAACAGGAATAAGATTCTCATGCAGATTTAAGTCCCTGCCCTCTGCATTGACAAGAGTTTCTGGAGATAAGGTCATCCCCCTTCTTCCTGGTACAGAGAGGGAGACACCTTTGCAGATGGAGATTTCCCTTACAATGTAAATGTTTCTTAACAAAGGGTAAGTAAACTGCATTTCAGAGCTCCTTTTACTGTCTGCAGTTTATTAAAACTAACCAGCCCCAAATAATCCTCATGCCAAGGAGACATATCTTGGGGTGGCCAATTCCAGTCCCCAACATGGTCATGTGAAATTCTTCATGTAAAGAAGAGTTAGGCTCCTTCTTCTCTTTCCTATAGACTGCTCCCTATTTTCACACTCAGAGCCACTAACTAACAAGTGTTATTTAGAGGCATAAAACTGATAGAATATTCTTTACAGATGTGGAACAAACGGCCTTGAGAGAACCATTACAGCTAATGTGGATTGCCAAACATTTAGGGATACCCAGGAATAATGTGCAATTCACCCATATGCACCCTAAGTACAGTTGATATTCTCTGACAATGCAGATAGGGTTCCCATACAGTCTTGGTATTGCAAATATGAGTAATAATCAAGGTTCACCAATGTATTGAGAAAAACATGGAAAACATTAAAGAGGAGGACAAGTATATACAAACGAAAGATCTCTTTCTAGAAAGCAGTGAGCTAATTCAGACAATTGAAGATAAGACAAAGAATTCTGATAAATGCCACCTAATGTATTTGGGAAGATTTTACAGACATAAAGCAAAAACTGGTTGCTAAATATTAAATTAATAATTTTAATATTAAAACTGATTTTCAAAATAAATAATTATCTTAACCTTTAGAATATAAGGTTAAAACAAATCTTCCTGAGCATATAAAAAACATTAAAGATAGGAAGTAGGGGGTAAAAAATTAGGCAAATAGTGTCCATATCCAACATACAACAACTTTGGTATTTACCTGAGAATATACTCAAATAAAATGAAGGTGCAAACAAATAAAAATTCTTGGAACAAATTCTTGGAGTCAAACTAGGATACAGGAGGGAAATCTGTGGGTCTAAGCTGCACGGCAGGTCTAGGGAAAAATAATTCCAGATTGGCTGCAGAGTACAGAACTCACGAGAAAGGTGAGTTTGGGAAATAAGACCCACGAGATCAGAGTACAAGAGTAAAATCTTGGGCATATTAGGAGATATAATGAAATAAGAAGGCACAGACACAAAGAAAAACATTAAAATCTCAAAGGGAAAAAAAGACAAAGAAAAAATACAAGAAAATAAAAGTCCAAATATAAAGATAACTGAAAATGTGATATGCTCCTAAGAAGAATTTGTCACGAAGATGAGAGACCCAATCAAACTTCACACTAAGAATCTTGGGGTCATTGAACTGAAAGTTTTGTAAAGGAGATTAGCATGAACCGTGTATTAAATAATATTTATACAGCAAAATCATATTGGATTTCATAATTTAGAATGAACCTATAGAGGATAATCTTTTTTAGCAAAAATAATATTGGATTTCATATTTCAGAAGGAACCTATAGACAGAACATTCCAGTGTTACTGTGGTTACAGAACAGAATATACACATTAAAGGGAAAATGTAAAACAATTTTGGTGGACTGAGAAAAAATGAGGAGTGGGAAAAGTATTGACAGGAGCGTGGATATCTCCTGCTGCTTAGCAGTGATGAGAAGGTTCCTCTTTTTGTTTGGGGGAGCAAGAAATTACAGAAGTGTCCAGTGGACAATGTGAGGACATTGCTATAACCTTATTAGGAAAAGGAAAGAAGGGGATTGGCTGTGATTTTTAAGTCAGGTAAAATGATTTATCTAAACAGCAACAAAAAGACTAATGCCGTAAACATATGTTGAAATATAGAAGTAACCACCAGAAAACGAAAAGTCACAAAAGGCTAAAGAGGTGGTCTCTGGTAGACGCGACTAAAGTATTATGATTGAACAGCGATTGTTGCTTTTTATTTTTAAGTTATTCTCTACTATTTTCTGAGAGTCAGAATGACTTGCATAACAAAAAAGTCATATAGACAAATTCAAGGTTAACATAATTAACTCTGTTTTTAAAAATAAAATGAATAAGATCAACCTATCCCCATTACCTGACCCCCAGATATTTTGATTACTATTTTCCTCTTATTTGTTTCCTTGACACTGAGCAGTTAAGCCAATAGGTTGACCTCTGTTCCTGCTCGACAGTCTTAGCTTCAAATAAGCCAATGAAATGCTAGGATTCTTAATGATTTTTGGTAACTCTTTCATTTTGGAATAATTTTAGATTTACAGAAGAGTTGAAAAGATATTATAGAGAATTCTCGTAACACAGTCTACCCTAATGTTAATATATGAAAATGGCACGTTTGTCAAAACTAAGTAATTTGACATACTTAGAATAATATTAATTAAACTACAGATTCTTTCCATGTTTCACAAAACTTTCACAGATGCCCTCTTTCTGTTCCAAGATTCAAACCGGCATATCACATTGCATTTACAGACTTTGGGTGTAACCATCCTCCGGCAGAAGTCAAAGTGAAGATCAAACAGCCTTCTGACCAATAGGAGTTGGGATGTCAGGGGAATTGTGAGAGAATTGCGCCCCAGTAAGAGGGTGGTGCTACCAAGGTGACTATATCGTTTATTTAGGTAATAATCATAGTCCCAGTATGAATCTTCATGAATTTTTTCTAACACATTAAGCACCAAAAAATGGTGAGCAATGCAGTCAAGTTATGCATCAAGTGGATCCCATCAACAGCACCTCTGCAGAACACCCACTGTGCTCATCCTCAGAAATAGCAGCCAGGTGTTGACACTCGCCTACTTCGGTCCCTCTAGAACCCCTGAGGAGGATGAATCACTCCCTCCATTTCTATCATTCTTCAACTCTTCCAAATAATCTCAAGTAAATAAGCCTTTTATGCTTCTAAAAGCCCGGCATACCAGATGCTTGTTTTTGCTGAAACTTAAGGATGGGTTGGCATGAATGAAAAGTCTGGTGTTACTTACCAAGGTAGCCTGAAAGCCTTTCCACGACGCATGCCAAAATATTGTGAATTTAGTTCACATTTTAGTTAAAGACAATTTGAAACCTTTTACCAGGCCATGTATACTTTAAAAAAATCCTTGTTTAAATCATATGCTATTGAGTTCATAAAATTGATAGTTGTTTTCTTCTTTTAAACAATACTAAATGATCTTAAACCACACCTTGTACAGGAGTCATTTTTTTTAGGAACATATCTTCTCTTCAATAACTCAGGTGAAAAAATAAAAAGGCTGAATTTCCTTGTTAAAAACAGGACCTGATGAGGCAGACGGATTGAATAACAGAAGGCCAGTAAAAGAGGAGAGAGCATTTTGAACATAAGCTCTTCTAGAAATGAAATACAGACTGTTAAACTACTCACAGAAAGACTGTAATACATTCTTAAGTGTATTCCCTGAGTATCTACGGCTTTATCATCTATAGCCATATCCTCTCTATCACTATCTCTATTTATGTATCTAACCCTGATAAATAATATGTCTGACTAACATACAGCCTGTCTGAATAGTCAAACACAATCTTTGCAGTTTTGCATTAGAAAATTCCACTTTTAAAAAGCTCTTTTAGTTATAATTTTCACAGCAATAACCTATATAATATGCAAAATTAAGAAAAGATGCTGTGTCACTAAGAGCTATTGCATGCGTGTGAGTTAAAATCATTCTCCTGAACAGTTTATGCCAATGGGTCTCATTGATCCTGGGAAGGCAATTAAACCTGGATTTCCTCAATGAGCCTATCAGAAAACAGTGCAAAGTATGATTCTCTATACGTAAGCCTGTTAGTAGAGAATTAAAAAATACAATCTTTAATATACTAATGAGGATAAGTGGTCCAAGTACTGAATGCACATTAAGCTCATTAACGTAATTAATGTCATCAATGATTGTTTTCATGAAAAAGGGTTTGACACAAACCTTTAAAGTGTATTAAATATAATATTTTTAAATGACAGATAGTAGCTTAGTCTTCCATTTATCATTGTTTTCCTGGCTTGCCCAAGTACATTTTACTGACTTTCCCAATTTGGCAACAGGCACGAAATATTATTGACAAACACTTAAATAGGGTTTGGAAGCTCATTTATGTATATTTACTTACTCTTAAAAATTAATTCAAAACAAAATAAATAAATGAATGCAGTAAAAAAATAAAGTAATATTGTGGGAAGCATTATAATATTATCTATCCAAGGTATATTTTGTCCTATTTTTCAAATGATAAGTTTTTGGCTAATAATTCTGGTAACTTGTCAAAAGTCATTATTTCAAATGACTGTGGGAAAAAATATAAGAATAAAATGAAACCAGAATATTAGAACTACTACATCTATGCAAATGACAGAAATAACAAAATTTTACATAAACTAACAGTTTATAGGTTGACTCTAGACTATATGAATGCATTCTGTGTCTAAAATCACCACATAGGTTGTTTATTTTGGGGAAAAAAAGACTACTTAGAAAAAGCTATTGTAATATGGAGAGCCATGCCAAATGGGTCCAGTTCAACTTTTTATTTTAAATACCATTAATCAACTCTAGCGACTCATATTTAAATATGTTCATTTTAACATGTTTAATTTAAGCCTTACTTTTTAATTTGTGTTAACATTGTCATCACATATGCTAGAGAATAATTCTATTGGCATAAATAAAATTTGGTTTATGCAAGGTTGGCAAGATTTATCTTAAGCATTTTAACACCACAACACATACTCTTTATTTCATATTTCTTATAATCAAGATATGGGGAGAGCTAGCAGTTGTGTAATAAAAGTTTAGTTGTTTTAGATAGTGATTTCCATCATAAGGATAAGCAACTTTACTGAATCATGAGACTACTGTTAATGACACTTAATAAAAATAAAATACAGGCAGAAGAAAGAGGAATTGGAGAGCTTTTAATCTCTTCATGAGACTGAATTATTTCTCATAGCTTTATCTTAAAGAATTGTGAACATCCAAAACCCAGAAAGCTCAAAATGAAAACACGGAAAAACTCATTCCAATGCAAATATAAATTAATTTGTTGGATCCCACTATTGGCTATTAGTTTATTCATTAACCATGTATATGTTTTTAATTCACCTGCAAGTGATAATTAAACACTGAGGGAGGTGAAACTCCGCTGAAGAAGTTGGTGGTAGAGTTACTCCAGATGCAGGAGACCAGGAGCACGTGTCAGAGGGAGGCAGAAAGCAAATTTGAAGTAAAGCCTTATGACACAGAGAGAAGTTTCTTTCAGACAACTGCTCACATAGGAAATTATCATTTTTCACAAAAACCTAGTGTGCCCTATAATTCCATTCTGATGGTGACTGTAGCCGCCTTTTAGTAGAATATCTTTGCAGAGCACTTTGGAATACATTTATATAGAGGAGAAAGAGATATCTGGAAAATTCTACATTTGCATGGACCTGTACTATAAAAACAAACATATGTAGTCCAGTCATAAAAATATAGTACCTTTGGAAAGCATGCACCAGAGTTTGAATATCAGCAGATATAATGTTAGACAATTTGACACTTATTGTAGCATATCTGAAATCCAAGAATTACAAGAAAAATATGAACTACACACCAACATGCAAAATGAGCGTTAGTGCAAACAGAACTAGAAAGAGGCGTGAATCGTTCCTTGACTCGGATGCATCAGGATAAAAGGTAGAGTCTGTTTGAGGACAAATTCTCTCCTCTAAAGATTTTGCTGAAATCGTACACCAGGTTTCAGCACAGCTTCTACCTGTATGGCTGCTATCTGTTAGCTCACTGGGGACAGTGCTTTCCATAGCCCGGTTAGTCCACAGGGTGCTGGTGGTGGGTCTTTACATGCGAATGTGCACAGCGCTTTAATTCGAGTCAGGATATCACCCATTCAGTCTCTTAATAAGAAGTCCTTGGATTCATAGTCACAAATTCATATTCTCTGTTTAAAAAACGATGCCTAAAGCAGGCAGTTTCATGTTTTATTCTCCAAATTATTTATTCAAAGGACAAGCAGATACTATAAAAAATAAAGATTTGCAGGCATCTGTTAAACAACTTCAAAAACAACATTTCAGGGAGACATTCACTCTGGTGTGTGAAATTGGTCAAGGTTCAGAAAAGATAACAAAGATGTTGATTTCTGTCTAAAAGTGCTCAAATCAGAGATGAGTCTTGAACTAGTATTTTAAGAAGTGCAGAATTCAGATGTGTGTGTAATTGGGAATTGCTTAATACATTTGTACATTAATAATTTTAATATCTAATTTCAGATTGATTCTAATTTGATTGTTTCCTTCCAAAATATTTAATTTCTCAGATTTTCATTTTGTTATGGAAATCTTTTGTAGCGAACTTTAATTTTTAAAAAT
This sequence comes from Equus asinus, assembly GCF_041296235.1. Taxonomy (NCBI): domain Eukaryota; kingdom Metazoa; phylum Chordata; class Mammalia; order Perissodactyla; family Equidae; genus Equus; species Equus asinus. The sequence continues at coordinate 4,583,018 of NC_091797.1, read as the reverse complement.
TTATTGGCCACTTAAAAATATATTTACAGGCCTTTCTTAAGCTTATCTGCAGGCAGTAGCCTGTTAGAAGTTCATTCCTTGAGAACACCATCACCAGCAGAGTGAAGGGAACAGCTCTGTGAAATAAGGATCCATTTTGATCTTAAGTTTCCTCATACGTAAATACACAGACATAGTGTGTTTACACTGCTTAAAATGTCATCAAGTGTAATTTTGGTACCACTTATAAAAAAGACAAAACACTGACATAAAATAATGAATTAAAATATTTTATCACTATGCATTTCGTACCACAGGAAGTTATTTTTGGCTTATTTAACAACAGATTTAAAAAAATGTAGGGCTAACTTGTTTATATATAAAAATGAAAAATAAATGAAATATTTGGTCGAGGTTTTTCAAACACTGTTTTTTTATTTTCGGAGTCTCCCTCCTCTGACCATGTTCATCTCAGTGAGTGGATGTCCCTATTTTTTCTCACATATGCTGCTTTCCTCAGGGCCATCAAGAAGACAGATGATGCAGCCCTGCTTAAAACAGTGTTGCACTGTCTTCTCTAGGATTTTCCTTCAAAGTGATGACATCAATTCTGCAAGGCATATGATGAGGCTTTCGTGATCCCACCAGAAGCCATCAACAGATTTTCAGATAACAATCAGCACTCAGAGTCCTCATTCCAGAGGTACCTTAATGATTTGAGACTGAATTACTGAGTGATTGTGGTCGTTAACCATAGAGTAACAAGTCAGCTCTTCCACGCCAGGCAATGACAACTTTGACAGGACCACCACCTAGCCAAGAGTTATTATAAAATGCAATAGGTTGTGAGGTAATGCCTGATTTCGCAGCTGCTAATATGTGAAAATTGGACATCATAAAATCAATAAAATACACTTTTTTACTCATAGCTTAACCTTGATTATTAGACATGACAACATAAGTAAAATTTTTGGCACATATTAAGTACAAAATGCAGTAAAGCTCTAGAAAAAATGTGGTAAGTGGAGTCCAAAAAATAAAATCATGTAAAATAGAGCCATTACATTATTGCGAGATTCACAAAATTACTAGGAAAAGGCTGCACAGCCAACAGGCGAGGATTTCTATGACATACAAGTTCATTATAGGCCCAGATGTATTTTGGAATAAGCTAGTAGATAATTTTCTTTTTCTGGAAAATAATGGCCAGGACTATCTACCTCTGGCCATGGCAAACTATGCAGGACAGTACTAATTGCACTAAACAAGTATAAATCTAAACAATATATATGAAGCAGGTATTTTTACACATTGTTCATCAAGCAAAGCAGGACTGTTATTTCTCAGAGAAAAGAAACTCACAAGATGAGCCCCACCACAACGTGGCTTCCTGATGGAAGTACAATTTGGTCAGCGCCACCCAGCTTGGTAAGTTGAGGAGGCAGAGTAAAGGCGGCTGAGCCAGCTGAAATTTCTGACACATTAACCAGAAGAGGAAGTGGGCAGAGAAAGAGCCCCAGAACAGAGAGGCATGAGAAATCGTATGAGTAGTATGTCCCAAGGTTTCGAACAGAATTAGTCTTATGATCCATTGGAGGTGGTAGTGTTGGTGGTCACATTGAAACTAGACCTTTTTGGAATTAGCGGTGGTCAAATTAATTGTTCTTTCAAGTAAATCTTAATTGAAATAACCAAATTTAAGTGAGATGTCTTATCTAGAATTACTCATTTTGAGAATCGCTACCAACACACTGGTAGTGTCTTGGAAGAGGTTGCATCCAGGCAAATGCCGTTTTAAGCTGAAAATCCAGAATGATTTTCGAGAGATGGATGCTCATATTTATAGAGCAAATTGCATATATCAAACTTTCAGGATCAAACTTCCAAGGGTTTGCCTTACAAGATAACAAGAAATGAATAATGAAGACATGAGTCCACGTCATTTGCCTCAATAATAATGCCACATTCTAGCATTGTCTTTGATGTGCAAGGGGCTAGTGATGGTGCCTGCATTTACTATAGGCAACTAGTGCAGGTAAAGTCAATTCAGGGCCTGCTCAACCAGCCTCTCATCTGATTCCCTCACTTCTTAATCTACCTGATTATGTCGATTAAGCGCACATACACACACACACACACAGCAGGTCTGACGAGTAAACCTAATATATGGAAAGGCAGTCTTTTCATTTGTATCGGTAACAGCTGATTCTAGTGCCTGTTGCCATTGGTAGGCTTTTTGTCTAATAATCTGATGACTTTGCACACAATGAACCTCCTATTTCTAATGGCTGCACACAGGTTTGTCTTTCTTTCACTGCTGGTTTATATCAGGCTGAGACTGGAATTCACTGTAGGAAGTTGTTCAGCAGTGTTTTCTGCGAGTGTTTGTTCTGTCCTTGTCTCAGACTGCCCTTTTTTCATCTCAGAACAGAGCACCTGCTTAGGCCTTCCGCCTTCCTCCACGTTCTGAGTGGTCCTGCAAGAAAAGTTCTCCTTTATCGAGTGTTAATTCACTGTCAGAAAGACTGTGTTCTTCCCGAAACCTAATTCCGACATTTGACAAGGATGAATGGTATGTAATGATCAAAACTGGTAGACACCGTGTCTAGAGAAAGTCTGAAGTGATACAGATATCTAGAGATGTCTAGAACGTTGTGGTCCTTTCTTTCATGTGGTAGATGGCATACTGCTCTACTCTTTGGTGCTCCAAGAAAAGCAAACCAACTTGATCCCTTTTACTATATTTTTAATGTAATTGCATATTCTTTCCAGGTATAAGCCAGCAACGTAGGTTAATTTAACGTTCGATTTTATTTGGGAATTGTCAGTAAATATTTCAAACAGTTTATGATTCTCAAGACGCGGAATGGAACGTGGCTTCCATTTACTTCTTTCCACACCCAGGTTTAGAAAATAAACAGCAGAATATGGCAGTTTCTTGATGTCTGTCTCATGGAATTTCAATGATGCTTCCAGCCTATATATTGGATATTTCCCAGAGCACTGAACACAAAATTGAACACCAATTTCTCTATTCTTTCTGGCATTCTCATACTCAACAGTGTGGCAGAGATTTTTTAAACTGTACATAAAGATGACTAATAGTACATAGTGTTAGATACATACATATTTAATACTTTTATGTCTTTTTCATGAAGTTCATTTTTATCATTATGTAATGTTCCTCTTTATCACTAAGAATATTCATTTTCCTGAAGTCTACTTGCTCTGGCATTCATATTGCCCCTCCAGCTTTGTTTTGATAATTGTGTGGAACAGCTTTTCTCATCCTTCTGCTTTTAGTTTAAGTATGTCCTTATGGTTAATATAGGTTTCTTTTACACGGTACATTTTTTGGACTTGTTCAATCCAATCTTCGTCTTTAATTGCTGTGTTTATTTCATTTATATTTTATTGAGGTACAAAATTTCACAAAAAGTGCACAATTCGGTGGCTTTTACTTTATTCACAAAGTTGGGCAACCATCAATACTTTCTAATTCCAAAATATTTTCATCACCCCATAAAGAAACAACGTACCTATGAGCTGTCATTGCCATTTCCCTTTCCTCCAGTCTCAGGAAAACTCTGATCTACTTTCTGTCTTTATGGATTTATCTTTTCTGGGCATTTCATATAAATGGAATCATAAATCTATGAGCTTTGTGCCTGACATTTATTTAGCATAATGTTTTCAAAGTTCATCCGTATTGTGGGAGGTTGTAGCATGCCAGTACTACATTCCTATTTACGATGGAAAAAGATCCCATTGTATGGATATCCCACCTCCATCTGCTGATGGCCATTTGAGTTGCTTCCACTTTGTGATTAGTACGCACAATGCTGCTGTGATCATTCATGTACAAGTTTTCGTAGGGGCGTATACTTTCTATTTTCTTAGTTACACGCTTGGGAGGGGAACTGCTGGATCATATGGTAATTTTAACTTTTTGATGAACTGCCAATCTGTTTACCAAAGAGCGTGGTGCATCATTCTACATTCCCACCAGCAATGTATGAGGGTTCCAGTGTTTCCACAGCCTTGTGAAAACTTGTCATTGTCTATATTTTTGGCAATAGCTGTCCTAGTGTGTGTGAAGTGTTCTCTCATGATTTTGAGTTTCATTTCCCCATGACTAGTGATGTCAAGCAAGTTTTCATGTGCTTATTGGCCAGGGGTATGTCCTCTTTGGAGAAATGCATATTCAAGTCCTTTGCCCATTTTTTAATTGGATTACTTGTGTTTTAACCAATGAGTTGTAAGAGTTCTCTATATAGTCTGGATACTCAAATGTTGTCAGATGTATGGTTTGAGAATATTTTTCCCATTTTCACTTTCTTGGTAGGGTACTTTGAAACAAAAACAAAAAACAGCTTTAAAAAAATGTTTGAGGTCCAAATATATATATATATATATATATAGCTATGTGTGTACATATTTACTATGTGTATGTATACAAATAACACACACACTTTTTTTCTTGACTGCTTTTGCTTTCGGTGTCATACCTTAAAAAAAAAAAACATGGCTTAGCCAGTGTCACAAAGATTTATGCTATGCTTTTATCTGTTTTATAGTTTCAGCTCTTAAATTTAGTTCTTTGATCCATTTTCATTTAAGTTTTATATATGGGTGAGGTAGGGGTTCAAGTTCTTTATTTTGCATGTGAATATCCAGTTGTCAAAACATCATTTGTTGAAAAGACTTTCTCCTCCCTGAATTGTCAAAGTGTACTTAGGTTTACCATTTGATTGTTTTCTTTTTTCTGATCTGTTCTCTTTGTCTCTGTTATCTCATTCTTACTTTCTTTTGAATTATCTAAAGTTTTTATTACTTCGTGTTAATTTTTCTATCACTATTTTCTCTCTTTTTAGTGTTTAAGTATAATTGTACTATTTTTCTCTAGTGGTTTTCAAGATTTTTTAATTTATTATTTAATTTTTTAAATTTGTTATTTCTAATTGGTTTTCAGTCATCTGATCATGATATATCTAGGCGTGGCTTTCTTTGAGTTTACCTTTATTTGATTTTGGTGAGCTTTTTATTCTGTAAATTTATATCTTTCATCAAATTAGAATGTTTTTGGCCACTACTTCTTCAGATATATTTTATTACCCTAATTTTTTCTCTTCTTCGTCTGGAACTCCATGGCATTAGAATCTTGATATCAACTTACATGTTCCTGAAGTTTTGTTCATTTGATTTCATTTTTTTTTTTTACTTTCTGTACTTCAAGTTGGAAAATTCTTATTTACCTATTTTAAGTTCTTTGACACCTTCCTCTGTCATCTCCATTTTGATATAGAGTACATCTGAAGAATATTTTATTTTGGATATTGTATTTTTCAGTTCCATAACTACCACATTTTTTATAGATTTTTTTCTCACTGAGAGTGTTTCTTTTTCTATTTATTTCAAGCATATTTACATTTGTATAATGGAGTTTAGCTATAATAGGTGGTTGAAAGTGTTTTTCTGATAATTCCGACATCTGGATAATCTTGGGGCTGGCATATGTTGTCTTTTCTTTTGAGAATTGGTAATATTTGCCAGGTTCTTTGCATGTTAAGTAATTTTGTATTACAGTCTGGATATTTTGAATGTTATGTTGTAGAGACTCCAGTCATGTTAGAATCCTTTTTTTTTTCTGTATTTGAATAGTTTAGCATCAATCAACTGAGTTTTTGACTTGATCGTCTACCTTTCCTGGGGGGTTCCAATCTCAGCTCAGGTTTTGGAGTTTCTGCTCTGCTGCTTTTGTTGGTTCTGTACACAGTCCACTCAGTTGATTTGTCTGAAATGGACTATGGTTTAAATATCAATTCGATTCTTAAATGTGCTTTGGATCGGTCCCATGTGCTTGCCACTCAGGGCAAATCTGACACTTGGGCATGTTTAAGTATCAGTTCTATTCTCAATGCCTTTGCAAGCTGCTTTGGGTCCTGCACAAGCACTGTTTCCTCTCTGCATTACTCACTCCCAACAGACACTTAGCCTTTTGGTGCCTTTCTTCTTGGTTCCTCTGGCCAGAAAAATGGGATTCTGTCTGTGTTAGCCACCTGCTCTTTCCCACAGCTCTAAGACTAACACTGCCATCAGGGCAAACCCTCCAGAGAAAAGAGAGGAAAATGGGAAACACATGCCTTGTAGGTCATTTCTCTAAATTTTGATTCCCTTCTACGGTTCAACTATCTTGTTTATCTTCAGAATTATTCAGTAGTTACTTTTTGCATATTGCATGGAATTTTTAGTTACAAATAGGAATGTAGGCTTCAGTAGGCTTACCCCTCCCTGCCAGAAGAACTCTATAGTCTATAGAGTTTTAAAGTGATAAATTGTTTAAACTCCAAATGTAAACACAGCCTTTTGTCAACAACAGTGATATCTCACCCACTACTTGGAAGGGTATTATTTCATTTCAAAGTCCTGCTTTCTCATTCCTATAGCAGACTATGTGGAATAATAAGTTTATGAGAATCTCATGATAATTGATTTAGATAACTGCAACTATTCTGATATGTAGCATCATGCATTTTTTCTATTCATGTATTATTTTATTATTCCTTGTATATATATTGCAATTATTTTAATTTTATCATTTCTGAATTTCACAGGTTTTTACACTTTATATTATCATGCACATTGAAAAATTATGAATAACTATGAATTTAATATAAACTAACTAAGTTACATACCAAATCATATATTAAATTGTGATATATGCTGATTGTACATTAATTATAAGTTATCATCTTAAGTTAAAATTAACTTTCTTGTAGAAGTGAAGAAAAACAATTTCACAGTTAAGCTTGAATAGTATTAACATTCCAAAAATCAATTTTAGATTTAAAATATCATCATAAAGTATACTGGTTATTATACTTAAATAGAATTTTAAACATTGAAGAAAATGCATAGTTGGACTGATTGAAGATTGTGTAACATATCTGGGGTTATATTCACATTTTGATTACATCTACCCAATTGTTTGAAAAACTTGGAGAAATAAACGTATTCCTGTATGAATAAATTAGTTGTTAGATTCGCCCTGAGCTAACATCTACACGAATCTTCATCTATTTTTTTTGTATGTGGGTTACCACCACAGCATGTCTGATGAGTGGTGTAGATCTGTTCCTGGGATCTGAAACCATGAACCCAGACTGCTGAAGTAGAGTGCACCGAACTTGACCAGTATACCATGGGGCTGGGCCCAAATTAGTTGTTTTATTGATTATAAGCATCCATCAGTTGGTTTAAAGGAGTTTTTATTGCCATTTCCTTCTATAGGTCATATTATTTAAGCATTAAAATTATGACGAGTGATAATCAACATAAAGCTCACATGTTATCGTTCAGCTAAGTCACAAAAGGAATGTATGATATTAATTTCATATTTAAATATTCCCATAACAGTATTATTATTCAGTTAAGCAAACAATTTTACCCCCTGAAAATCTTTTATTTCATATATTTTAATATCAGTTAACTTAAACATATATCTGATGTGAATAAAAGTATTGCATTATTGATTAAAGTCTCCTATTGTTTGAATGTGTGTATGTTACTAAGATTTGCAATTTATTTAAGATTAAAATGCATTTTGACTGTTTTTGAAAATGTTGAGAAGAAATAATATTACCATGTTAGAAACTGAAATATTTTATTGCCTGATAATATACTACTAGGCCTTAACTTTCTACAAATTCTCAAATATATAAGACTCTTATGAACAGCTGTGCACTGACATAGGAAGTTCTCATTAGAGAGAGATGCAATGCTTAGTGATACAACCAAGTTAAACTCATAGCTTAATAGCACGTGCTTTGTATGCCATTATAGTCTATTATTTTCTTGTCTTAATTATAAATTATCTCTTGTCTTACTGAAGCCAAAGAAACTTCATAATAAATTTTATTCTAACTGAAAGTATCAGACATTATATGTTTTATTACAAAGAATAACTTCACTTTCTGCAATAATTATTCAGATTTATACAAATGATTATACTCCATGCAACTATCTGTGAGACGTTTTCTGTTTACATTAGAAAAATTCATTGTCCAATTGATATTTCAATGTAGCATCTGTAAAACATATTGTAAATCCTCATTTGAACTGATCTTCTACAAAGCATGTTTATATTTTTAAGAATTATCATAGGTAGAGCATCGGGTAGCTGTGCATAGATTACTCTTAATCATCGTCAGTGTTCAAAGATGTGTACTTTTTGAAAGTGAATAATATGCTGGTGGTTAATAATGTCACCCAAAAAAGAAAAAGAAGTAAGCAACTCTGCAATCATCAAAAAAGAAGATCAATTTTCCCTTTCTATTGAAATTGCCTTTTCCCAGGTGGTCAATTGCACTTGTCATCTGTTATTTTGGAAAATGTACAAGATTTAATAGATGAGGTATATCAAACTAACTACATTAGGATGTACCAGCTGTCAATATGGCTTCAACCCAACATCGTCTTTAGGGAAAAGCAAATTCCAAAATGCAGACAGTATACTATTAGTCTGATAGAATGATTATAAGTTCCACCATCTGTTGCACATTTTACAATTAATTGTGATTTGTTTTCTCTAAAAATGCACATTTTCTTTGTTATATAAGAAATAAGATATCATGGAACATTCATCGTCTGGTAGTGATATACCGGAACCATCACTAAAATGGTGGCACATATTTGCACCATAATGATCCCAAAATCTAATTATAAATATTTGTGCAAAAATAGAAATTCCATGCCAATTTATTCATTTTAAGTTACTTCCTAGTTGTAATTACTATCGATGGTATTTACATTATAACATAAAGAACTCTCTTGTGTTCATAATTACTCATTTACTGTTCTGTGACACCACATTTGGGAGTCAATCATGCACCTTTGGAAAGATGCCAAGATTTGTGGACATCTTTCATACCATATGTTTCACAAGAACAATTATTTTGGAGAAGTTTTCCTTCTTGAAATTGCCTCTTAATTTTCTTTTCAAGTGTCACCATAGTGCACATCATGAAAAATGAAATCAAATAGACAAAGAAAAATCATATTTGCTGCTATAAGTTTCGTAGATACTAATAGTTTATTCTATGGCAGGTAGAATGCTCATTTTATTATTATAGAGTGTTAGCTTATCATTTAATTCTACTTTTGTTTATACAGCATATGACATTGAATGTTGAAATTATTATTTTGCTTTTTTCTTTGCTGAGGAAGATTCATCCTGAGCTAACATTTGTGCCAATCCTTCTCTATTTCGTATTTGGATTGCCACCACAGCATGGCCGCTGATAAGTGGTGTAGGTCTGCACCCGGGAAACAAACCCAGACTTCTGAAGCAGAGCAGGCCAAACTTAACCACTAGGCCATGGGGCCAGCTCTTATTTTGCAATTTTTGAAAACAGTTGGAAAAACTAACAAATTGCTATACAATGTACAAATTAATCACTCACTTAATAAATCTTTATTCAAATTATACTGCAATTATATTGTAAACTCTGTTCTGATTTTGATAGCTGACTCCATTTCAAAACAAAGGAGGATACCATTCTTCAAATCTACTCGATGTGTGTTCTGGGACAAAATGTTAATTTTAATATCAACTTAGTTTCAAGATTAATCTACAAGATAAGTTTTAAACAATTAAGATTTGTGCCATTTCTCACTCACCTACCTATTTTTGATGGATTAATTTCAAATGTTTCTGCATAAAGTTTGATTAAACTATATTTGTATTCTGTTTTTTACCCTAGTCTAGCTATATTCTGCTTTCTTGGCACAATCAAAACACAATTAGTAGTTCTATGTTTTACATTTAATATTATTTGGCATACTTCTGGAATCTTCCAAAATTACAAAATGCAGAATATTTAAATTTAAACTGCCTGAATTTACATATCTTGTAAATATGAATGCGCTTTTGAGTTACAAAATTACTTTGAATACTTTGGTCAGTCATAAACAGAAATATCTCAAATAAAGCTCTAGGACACAGACAGGTAAATGGAAGCATAAATCAAATTAGATAAAGATTTGTACAGTTTCCAGGAATATTGCTTCCTAGTTATAATTACTATTGATGGTATTTACATTATAACATAAAGAACTCTCTTGTGTTCATAATTACTCATTTACTGTTCTGTGACACCACATTTGGGAGTCAATCATGCACCTTTGGAAAGATGCCAAGATTTGTGGACATCTTTCATACCATATGTTTCACAAGAACAATTATTTTGGAGAAGTTTTCCTAATTTAAGGTGACACTCTTTGTACATTTCTAGAAATATATATACTTTTTTAAATGATGGAAAGAGACAACACAAATCAATTACAACAATTGAGCTATGAAACATCCTAAATTAAGTACATCAAAAATTAACTATTCATTGGCCCAACATGTCCAGGTTTTAAAACATGTTGAGCTTTCAGAGTAATTTTATCAGATATTAATCTCCAATGTGAACTGGACTCTATTAGATATGCTGGCAGAAAAATAGGATGCATGTAATTTAGATTCTGCTTTCAAAGTGCTTACCGTCTACACGGAGATTTAAGAAAGCTACATGTGAAAGCATATTATTAAGTTATAGGTAATATATCGATAGCATAAATAAATGGTTTGAGAAATGAAGGCACAATATAAAGTTCTATCAAGGAGAAGCACTGGAATAAGACATTGGGTGGTCAGTATGTCTCAGCTTAATTGGAGACTTCACAGACACCCTGAGTACCAACCCTGTTACAGGCACTCTACTGAGCACTTTATTGTCATCAACTATTTTAATTCACATAAAGATCAATGAGGTAGGAATTATATCATTTTTATAAATAAAGAAATCAAATTTCGATGAGGTTAACTAATACATCTATATAATGGTTAATAACTAACAGTGTTCGTTTCACATTTCAGAGGTGTTGTAAAGATAAAATGAAATTACTTATATAAAAACAATCTATAAATGTAGAGTATTGTTATTTTGAAAAGCCTGGCAATCCTGTATCCTACTTGTTTTGGGAAACTATGAAAGGCCTAAGACTTTACCATACTTGTAAGGTCACAAATTATCTTTCCAGTTTCATAGATATTGGCAGAAGATATGAGACTATTGGGTCAGAGACAAATGACAGTTTACTATTAACAGCAATAGCAATAGCCAGAGTAACATCATTGCACTGGTTCATTGAATCCCAACCCTGAGTGTTATGAAGTGAGTGTCAAGTGACCTACACGTTCAGTAGACTGTGTTACAGGAAAGGAAACTTGAGATTCAGAAGCCCTCATCTTATATAGGGGGCACTAGCAAACATGACCAAATTGTCATAGAAGGAGATGTCTTATTTTCCTGGACATTAAGATGGAGCTGCTGTGGAGAGAGATACCTTATCTTCCATGGATGATCTCTATAAAACATTCTTAAAAGATAGTCCAGAGCAAAATGGCCACTAATGTCATGGTATATAAATGTGCAGAAGTGTGAGCAAGAATTGTCTCTAGGCAGCTATACATATAATCCTATTTTATACATAATAATAAATGAATAAATGTTAACTAATATTATTCCCTAGGTAATAATACACGAATCAAATAGTAGGTGAAATCGCATACGCATGGTCATTGTATACTAATAAAATGAAGCAGTAAATTGTGTAGTGTGATCGAGACAATATTTTAAATATTTAAGTGTTTAAAATATTTGAATGATTAGGCTAAGAAAATATAATGAAATCATTTAAATGGAAAAGAATTCAGTTTCTGATGGAGTTAACAGAAAACACTGTTTTGAAGATCAAGACTCAAGATAACCTTCAAGGGTAAGGTAAGGGATTGTGAAATGAGATCAGCTTTAATGCCAATATGACCCTTACAAGAAAGTGGAAAGAGACGTTATGGTGGGCCTGCTGGGGAAGAGTGGTTCTGGTCTGCTGAGGGACGCCAGGGCATGGTCAGTGAGCACATGCAGTAACTGAAGAGCAGTTTTTTTTGGACTCTATATCTAAGGAAGTGCTTTAAGTATCCAACCACAGAGGTTTCATGTTGTTTTAGAGACAGTGCAGATGAATCTTCAAAGGGTGGAACTTCTTCCTAAGAATGAGGCAGGAATTGGTCTGAGAACAAAGAGTTATGTCCCCATAAAATCCAAAGATGGTAAAAGTAGTTGAAGAAATAAATCAATCATTGATTTATTTCCCTTACGTTTCCTGATTTTCATATAGACAATGTTTTATACTTTACGAAAATGTCAGAATGGTGTTCTACTTGATACTACAGTAAATGTTTGATTTAAAGCTTTTCGTAGGAGGCGATTGGGGTGAGGTAAGGAGAGAGATTAACATAAAATCGTACACAAAAATGTTTCTTTATTTAGAGATGACGATGTATATCAAGCACATCTTTGTCTCTATTTTGATAGATCAGATAACTTTCAACTCATAAAATATTTATAGGGGGTAAAATTCAGGGTTCTACCATAAAGAAGCAAAGCAAATTTAATTGTGTCACTCAGCAATGTGCTAATAGAAATCTATAAATAGATCACACATCCCAATAGAGAAATGGGGAGACAAGAAATAACAGTTCAAAGAAAAAGACATTTAAAAATCTAATAATTAATTAAAAGTAAATTCAATCTCACTATTTATAAGAAAAATTGAATTTCAATGTGTTTTTTTTAACAAAGTCACAAAGTTAAAAATAAAAGTTTTAGTGAGAAAGCAATGGAAAAAAAATGCATTTTCACAGACTACGAGTGGAAATGTACAGTCCTGCCAACTTTCTCAGAGATAATTTGTCAAGTCAATACATACTTAATGCCTTAAACATGCTCATACCCTGTAAGTACTCTCCCAGCAAGGAATTTATGTTCAAGAGATCTCAGTCACATGCTAATCAGAATATGAGTGTTAATCAAGTGGAGTGAAATGGCGTTCATTGCCTTTTTTTCAATCACGCTGCTTCTGGGCTATCAGTTCTATTCATGAGTGGGGCATCTATCAAGTAGTATGTTAAATTTATGCAGAGCAAAGTGGTTGGTCTTGTCTAGACTCACAGTTCAATCGAAGAGCTAGGCAAAGTTTTACTGAGCTTGGCCACATGGGTAAATCAATTTGACCTCAAGAGACAAAGACAGGACACAGCCAACTCCCTAGTGCATGGTATGTGTGAGGACTGGTGGGTGCAGGAATGGATGGAGTGAAGTTCTTTCCCTTTTCAAAGAGAGAGAATGTTGGTGCATTCATCTGTTTGATGGAATCAGAGAGGCTAGCTAATGATAAAAGTCAGCATGTACTTTAGCTTCAGCCTCTGGAACAAAGTGTGAGCATTTTTCTGTTCTATAGTTATATTCTTTCTGGTTATGGAATAGATATGCCAAATTTAAACCTAAAGTCACATTTCTGTCTCTCTTTCCACTCGATATAGATATGTACAGTCAATCCACATTATTTATGGATTCCGTATTTGCCAATTGCTTACTTGTTAAAATCTATTTTTAAGCCCACAATCAATCCTCATGCTCTTTCATGGTCCTTCAGACATGTGCTGAGTAGCGACAACCTTGACTCGCCTGCTGCTCAGGCTCCCAGCTGAGGTCAGACGAGGCAACGACGCTGTGCCTTCTTGTTTCAGCTCGCATACTGCACAGAGCATCCATTTTTCAGTCTATTTAGTGCCACATTTTTGCACTTTTTGCTGGTGATTTTATTGTTTAAAATGGCTTCCAAATCTAGTGCTGAAGTGCTGTGCATTGTTCCTGAGTGCCAGAAGGCCATGATGTATTTTACTGAGAAAATAGGTGTGTTTGATATGCTTCATTCAGGCATGAGCTATAGTGCTGTTGGGTGTGAGTTCAATCTTCGTGGATCAACTATATATATTAAATAAGGTGTCTTTAAGCAGAAACACAGATAAAATAAGGTTATTTACTGATCAATTAAGGAAAATGTTGGGACCAGAGACTTGCAGGAACCTCATTACTTCCAGGAGCAGTGGTTCAGCAATCACTAATTCAGTGTTCATGGTGACTTTATAGCATGTAACCATGACGGATAATAAGAATCAACTATGTATATAATATGGAAATACTGTGTCTGCATCTTTGTACCTCTCTGTCTCTCTCTCTCCAAATATATATCCCTATATATACACAGAGGAACACACAGAAACACAGACATATACACAAATGTCATAATTACTTTATATAACAAAATATTTAAATAAATATTAGGGGGTCAGATTATAAGTTATTTATTTTCTTATTTACATATTTCAAAATTTTCCAAATGCTCTATGATTACTATTTTCATATTTCCAAATAAATGTTACTTCAAAATTATAATCTGTTGCCATTTAATCAAATTGTTAAAAAAATCTAGATCTTTTCACCTAAGGTTTTATTTTCTTTCAGGAATTTTTTCATACAAAATAAAAAGAGGCCTATAAAAGTTACGGGTGAGAATACGCACTGCCACATCACTTGTAATAATAGCGTAATATCAGAAGCAAGTTAAATATCCTACAATAGAGAAATGGATAAGTAACATATGGAATGGGAGTATGATTAAATAATTCTCTCAAAGAACATTTTACAGGATGGGAAACAGTGAGTATATATTGTTCATTGTAAGGGAGGTCACGACAATTCATATCACATAATATAAATTTTGTTGGAAACTAATATATATATAAAATAAACATGTTTTCAAATTTATTATAATTTATGATATACAATGAATGGTGTTTAAAATATATTATAAATACTTTATAGGTTAAGTAATGTTATTAGAATTAACAGCACTTATCTCTACACACTTGGAATCTGAATTCTTTTACATCTCCATTATACTTTTATATTTTGTTTTTATTTCAAATAATGTTTCTTCCATAATAAAAAAAAATTCAAGTATTTGTTACATAATATATTTTTTAAATGGTACAGTGGCCACCTTGTGTATTGGTTTTAAAATATGTTGTGCTATGATAATTCTGAAATAATAATTTTTTCCACTTTTTTTTAGTAATAATAAAATGTAACTGGTTTGATCAGCGAATTTGCCTAAGTTGTGGTTCTGCTACAACTGGCAGGGCAACTCCGAAGTGAAAGGACATAATGAGACATTGATGCTATGAAAACCAGGGAAAGAATAGTTTACAGTTCCATGTTGACAGTGTATCTTAGTCGTAAAGAAAAGTAACATAATTGTATAAATATGAATTTATGGGTCTATCTCTTACATTTTCCAAACTTTTGCAAGTATGGCTATGGAGAGAGGAACGAGAGGACTGTGGGGTCTCTTGGACAAGACATATCATTTTCCCAGGAAATTCTAAGAAATAGAAGCCAGATTTAAATCAGAATGTTAACTGAGAGTTAAGGTATTGCTGAGGCCTGTAGCCTAGAAGGAAACAGGAAGGACTGAAGGGAGAGCTTCTAGCAAAGAAATGTGTCAAGAAGGACTCGAACTTTCAAGTCCTGAGAGTCAACTCTGAGTCCTCTTCCACAGGAGCTGGAAAGTGCTGAGGAGACTGAAGCTGCATTAAAAGCAGTGTCTTGGATCTAGGAGATGGTCACACTAGGAGAAAATGGAAATGCTAACATTGTACGGACATTGGGCTTCTTCCAGAAGTTTATCCAAAAAGGCAATTAGGAATACAATTTTGTCTCCCTTGGACCCTTTCTTCATCTATGCATGTATACATTTTCAAAAAGTATGCTCTTGAAAATTAGAAATATCACATTAGTACTTTTCATAAAACAACAAATCAAATTCAAAGGTTTTTTATTGTTATATCCAATAGAGATATAAGGTCTTCTTCCTTTTATTACTTGAGAAGAGTATCAGCTAACATAGATTGAGTATTTACCATGTGCCAGGTACTGTCAATGCTTTATATGTATTAATTCATTTAATTCTTGTTAACTACTTTACAAAGAAGGTACTTCTTTATTCCAATTTTACCAAATCTGAACCACAAAGATGTCTAACGACAGCGTTAGACAGCTAACCAGTGGCTGAGCAAGTCTGGCTTCAGAATCCTGGATGTCTGATGCCAGTACCCTGGAGCAGCCATGATATAAAATGGATAACAAACTGAATATTTCACCAAGACAGATTTGATTGTATTCACTGCATCATATTGAACAAATCTGAATATTTCACCCATTTTTTCTTAAAAGTATTGCACACATTTTTATCCTCCAAAATAGTCTGAGAACACAAATGTAATATCATGCAAGAAAATGACCAATGATATTTCATTTCCTGAAAAAAATGTTAATGTATTCTAATATGCACATTAGTATACACATCAATATACACAAAAAAGTGCTCCTGAAATCTTAAGATATAAAATAAAAAGAAATGTGAAGTCACTATATTCACACGGTAAATGTGAGAACTCTCTCCACATCTTGTACCACAGAAACACACAGGCTGGTCTATTGAATAGGTTATTTACATGACCATTATGCAACATGGATCTGGTTCAACTCTTATTTTGTTCTAAAAATAAAGTTAAAAGGTCATATGTATATGCTATGTGGTGTGCATAATTCATGGTGCAGAGCCCATTCAAATGATCATTTCAAACTCTTAGTAGAACCAACAATATTTTTAACAAACAATGATAATATTCTCAATAAACTATTAGGGAGGTGATAGAAGAAGCAATCTCCCCCTAAAATATGTGTCTGTGTGTCTGTGTTTATGTATGTTTGATAGGCAGGCCTGTTCAATAGGCAACACACGTGACAAGTATACATGCATATACATACAAATGTAAGACACATATAGGCATGTGTGTTATGCCTCACACCATTTTCTGGCAGCCTCACAGTGTGTTGTATTTCAAATAAAATAATTTTATCTTTTTTCTCTGAAGTCTTGTCATATATGTTCAATGACACATCCAAATTTCTGGAAGCTATTAATTTTATAGATCTGAAAATAGAGGGTACATAATTTTTAATATTTAACCATGTAAAATCTATCAACTCCAGAGTCCATATGGACTACTTGCATGAGTAAGTTAGCCCTGTTCACTTTCATCTTTTTCAGGAAAATGCAAGGTGAGTTACAATTTCTTTAAGAGAATATCTTTGTCTATATTGATATTGAAAAGACTACATTATTATTATTATTGTTATTGTTGAGGAAGATTAGCCCTGAGCTAGCATCTGTGGCTATACTTCCTCTCTTTTTGCTTGAGGAAGATTAGCCCTGAACTAACATCTGTGCCAATCTTCATCTACTTTATATGTGGGTTGCTGCCACAGCATGGCTGATAAGTGGTATAGGTCCAGGCCTGGGATCGGAACCCATGAACCCAGGCCATTGAGGCAGAGCATGCCAAATTTAATCACTATGCCACTGGCCTGGTCTCAAATCTATGATATTTTAATTAAAGCACTCAACAGTGTCTATTTGGATAAAAGGTCATGTTTTTCTCTTGCTGGATAAAATGGAAATATGGTGATTTTTACAAAAGTTTTTCCCTGTGTCCTAAGAGCGAACAAGGTTGTATTTTCAGAGTTCTGTTGGTTTGGCTATTCTGATTGCCATTGTGATACACTCTGAATATCTAGTTTGTTTAATCTAAGTTTTCCTCCCAGTAAGAAAATTCCAGGAGTGTAGGGGTCCTGTTCATGTTGTTCAGTCCTGTGTCCCCAGTAGTTTGTGTGTTACTTAGAACATAACAATATTTATTCAGTGAAGGAAGTAATAAATGAAGAAGGCATCAGATTTAATTTCAAAATAATGTGTTTATATCATGGAATAGTGTCAAGAATTGTATAAAGGTGTGCTTGAGAGTTAATAACATGTATGAAAGAGTTGCATAATGTACAATAGTAAAATATTCCAATCTCTAATTTGTTTACCTCAGGAATTTTTAATAAAATATTAGAAAGCAGAAAAATTTATTACAAATATGATGATTTAGATTATTTTCACAAAAAAATGGATTCCAATCAAATTGGGAATATTTTCATGAAAACATATTCTTGTGCTACTATCACAAGGCTTTAATCTTTGCACCACTTAAAAACAGTGAAATAGTTATAAAAATATTGTTTCTGTCTATCTTTTCATCTAAATATGTCAAGTTGCAGTAGAGTTTACTTCTGCATGAATTATAGAACTATTTCATTAATTTTGGAAAAAAAGTGAATGGCTGGGAGTTTGGAAATATATTTGAAACTAAAACTCAATTATTTCCATCCAAGAACATGGCATTTATTCAAAATATATTTCACAACCATTGAACTCTTGGAATTAACAAAAGTTTTAAAATGAACAGAAAAATCTTTATTCAAGAAAAAAATACTAACTTTTAATTAGAACTGTGGGTTTTGTGGTGTTTTAATTTAGGACTACCCCCAAACCCTAGCCTCAAAAACCAAAGGCCTCTCAGCCATCAGAAAGGGCATTCTTGTTTGGAGCTCACTAAAAGTCCTATCATGAGTATATTATCATTATTTGACTCAACCAGAAGCACCCGGGAAAAGCCTCATTCCCAAGCTGTTAGGCTGTTTGACCTAGATCAGAGCTCAGCTCAGGAGGAAGAACCCTACCCTCGGACATTGAAAACAATCAGCTGCAACTGTTTAACATGGAAGCTGCCTAAGGCTACAATGCTAGTTTGGATAAACAAGAGCACAGCCAGAAATTTAAGGGTGATGTGGAGGGAGCAGGAAGTACACAGGAGTTTTGGAAAGCTCAGACATATCCCGGTGGTTGAGAAAGCTGTAGGCAGGCCCAGGAAGGACTGGAAAGGGCTGTAGGTAGTCTCCTCTGGCTGTTCTGGAAGCACTGTACAAGCAGAGGGGGAAGTATAAGGCAGAATCATACACTGCCTGTACACTGAAGGTAACACTAACACATAGGCACACACACAGATTCTCTTCTAAAGGTAGAAGACTTACTGGCTGTAGTAACTTAAGGAAATTATTGTCTGACCACTAAACTATGCTGACTACTGATCTAGGTGCAACTGGTAGGAAGTCAGGATTAAAAATAAACACGATTGTTATAGACGGAATGTTTCTGTAGCCCAAAATTCATATGTTGAAGAAGCCTCAAAATAATGGCATTTGGAGGCGGGTTTTTGAGAGGTACTTGGGACAAGAAGGTGAAGCTGTTATGATTGGGGTTAGTGCTCTTATAAAAAAGACCCCAGAGAATTCCGTTTGCCCTCTGCCATACGAGGACACAGAGGAAAGATGGCCTGCATCAGACACAGATCCGCTGGCACCTTGATCTTGGACTTGCCAGCTTTCATACCCGCGAGAGAGAAATTTCTGTTGTTGGTAAGTTACCCAGTTTATGGTATCTGTTACAGCAGCCCAAATGGACTAAGACAGTGACAATAGTAAACAAAACAGAACAAAGGAACAAAAATAGCGGCATTCGCAGCTGCACTCTGCAGGGAATGCAGGCTCCAGAGAATTAGTCCGGAGAAGTAAATAAACGAACAGCTACGATAGTAACAACAACGTGGGGGGATCTGATTCCAGAATTGCCGCAGCATATCATCTAAAACGTCCAGTTTTAAACATCATAAAAATTTTACAGATAAATATTTACTGACATTTCTAATCAAATTTCTAATATCATTAAATTTATAGACAAATACAGGTTGATATGAATATTGCATCAATCCCCAGAAAATAATTTCAGGTCCAAGTTAAATGTCAAGAATATAGAATAATCAGCATTTATTGAAAATACTTAACAATATACTGATATAGTGGAATATACTGATAATAAAGTGCTATTTAAATCAAATAATTATTATCAGTGCATTGTAACCTATGAAAGAAAATAAAGCTTCGGGAAATGATAATTTTTTTCAAATGAAAAATCAAAATATGGAAGGTTTGAAGCTGTGTCAACAAACTATACATCCATTCTATTTTCTTAAGTGCATCATAGACACAGTCTGGTAACTCAGCAATTATGTTGGAGAAATATTTTATGTAGTCTTGGGATTAGACAGTGCAGAATTGGTGACTTTTCCACTTACTAATTATTTTATTTAATCGTTCTGACTTGCAGTTTCTTTCAGTGTAAAACTATAGAATGAGTTCATCCCCCACAAAAATAACCTCCATTGCTTCTTCCTTCAGTGTTATCACTTGATTTCAGCTAACTGCAGACAGCACATTTTATGTATAAAACCAACTAATAAAACTTCAGGACAATCACTGGATGTAATTGTTTAGAAAGTTATAAATTGGTTTTTGAGAAAACATTTTTTTCCAACGTAAATCTTCCAAACCTGTTTGAGAAGTGCTGTGAGGAGCCATGAGAGGCAAATACAGGTGTCTTGACATGGTCAGAAGTAATATGAAAGGAGAATGAGAGAGAAGTTTGAGTATTAGCAATTCTGAAGACCAGATAATATAATTTTTTGGGAGAGTGGTTACTATCCATTTATGAACCATTAGTTTATAAAATATAGATTCTGTAATACTGAAATAGAAATGTACTAAAACCAAAGATGTAGAAGAATTTATAAACGTTTAGGTTAAAAATTTGAACCTGTAAAATATTGATTAGTCAGAAATATATACAGAAATAAATACAGAAATATATATAGCTATGTTTTAAACTCAACTTTCAGGAATAGAAAGTTTAAGTTCACTTTGTCTATGAGTTTTTATGTCACTCATAAAAGTTATGAATACTGAATAAATTCAACAAATATTAATTCAGTATAATGAATTCTATGAAACACCTAATTGAAGTAATTGGGGTTAAGACCTTGCCTAAGGCAATTCATTTTTAGAACCTAAATCTGGGACTATTTCTCATTGAAAATATATTATTTCCTTTATTATCTCTAACAAAAGTTTCTGTAATAATTATTCCCAAATAGGTGAACATAAAAACTGTGATAGAGAAATTTGTAATTATTTTCCTTTGATATTTCAGTTCATCCACTATCTCCAGATATGATTTGAATCAGCTAAATCAAAAGGAAAAAATAGGTTCAATATAATAAAGATAAAATGTTAGCTCAAGTAAGACAAAGTGTTTAGGCTGAGAAGATTGAACATATCAGACAATACGTGATAAAATAAAAAGTTAGTACTACTGAGCATAATTCTTAGCTCTGTACTCCCTGGTAGCATGTACAGGATGATGGCAACATGTGAAGTAAGGCATATTTCTTCCAAATATGTATTTTAGTAACATATGTCATGGTGGAGAAAATAAGTAAGCGCCATATACATATCAAAGTTATTCCTTAAAGGAATTGCCTATCCTCAACAATATTAATGATTAGGTTTAGAGCTAGCATTTCTATACTTTACATCTCAGTAACAATCTACTCTAGCCTCACATCAATATCAGCAATCCCCTGGCAACACAATAGCAATGATTGTCATCTTGTGATTTTTCAATTTTTCTCTTACAGAATAAAAATAAAGATGTTTCAGATCTTGTCGCACTATAGATAGATCCATGTAGACCATTTTTTTCCAGCTTATTTAAATTTCCTCTCATATAAGCTTTCAGATGAAGAAGTCTCACAATTCTTTACCTATTTATTTCCAAGCACTGAATTCAACAGGAGACAGAGCTACATTAATATTGTCATATTTTGGCTAATCCATTATTTTTATGACATAGAGGTTAAGTAAGTATGCCAGTGAGTACAGAAGTCAGTATAAATCACAGAATTATGAAATAACATCAAAGTCAATTCCTTTAAGGCAGAGACAACAGATACACTATACACAGTGTGTTAAATTCACATGCACCTTTGGTTATTCTCACTTTTTGGTAGATCAGTTGCAAATATCCACAAATCTTTATCCTTTTTGGTGTCCTATCCTTTGCAATATGATTTTCCATGATGAAGTGGAGTCTGCTTAACTTCCTTAAGTATAGACTGATCTTGTCAATTGACTTTTAACAATAGAATGCCGCAGAATTAACAGAACATTGGTTCTAAAACTAGGCTTTAAAACGTTTAATGAGATTCCCTTCTCTCTTTTGCAACCCTGCCACTACCATGTGAATAAGTCCAGGGACTTGCTTGATGGAAGAGGAGAGATGTGTGTCCCAGTGGCCCATGTCTCACCAGCCAAGCCCATACTATATATGTGAGTGAGGTCACTCTAGACCAGTAAGCACCAAGCTAACCAGCCAGCTGACTGCAGATCACAAATGAGCCCAGCAGAGCTCAGCCAAACCTGGCTCCGACAAGAATTGTGAACTAAAGTAATACTTATTTTTTCAAGACACTGTTTTAGGATGGCTTTTTATGCAACAATAGCTAAATGAGGAATAGTTCTGATCCATATTTTGTTTAGCAGTTGAAAAATAATCTTTTATTTGAAATTTAGAGGCCATTTAGAATTATGATATCCAACTTGACTCTCCATTAAATTTGGTTAAGAATATTGTAAAAATGGATTCTTGAATCACAACCAAATCTCAAGATTCTCCTTGATGCTGATAGTTGGCAAGCACTAATATAGAGACCATCATTGTCTACACATATTCCTGTTTTATTTAATCTCTGAGAGGTGCTTACTCTCAATGATAGGCATTTACCACCTCAGTCATGTGTTCAGCAACTCTAGTTTTTAGAAAAACACAATTCTTTTATTTACACAGACCCAAGTCCTCCTTATTATAACCTCCAAATAATCTTACTGATTTCATAATTTTGCTCTTTTTTCTAAGTAACAGTCCCTCAAAGATATGAAGAATGCTGTATATTCTTTAGCTTTCATGTCTTCAGGCTAAATAGTTTTATTATTTTTATTTTATCTTTTCAAGTACAGATGTCTTAATCAAATCTTTATACTCTTTGCTCTAATTCTTCCCATCAATAAAATAGGATTGGTCATGGCAAACTCTAACTGTGAATCAGATAAAAAACAAACAAGGTGTCATTTCTTGTCTCAAAGTTTTGTTTGTTTCTTGCTGCAATCTTGTAATGAATATTCACTTCAATCATGGTGCTCATATGGGATATTTTAGATTAAATGTGGTCTAAAGAGTGAGGAGTAAAGTGGAATATCCCTACCCACATCTGCACACTCTATTTTACTCAATGAACCTTGTGATTATTTGTGTTAGTCTCTGTAAGTCTGCAGCTCCCAGGACAAAATGTGCTATTCCCACGTTTGAGTCACTTTTTTTCCTCAGTCATATCTACTCTGTGAGTAGAAAGCTACACAGCCCCGGGCTTTAAGAAAGGATCTATCTGCGGCTCACCATCTTAATGTAATTTTCATCTCTCTCGTCTTGCCAGAAACAAGAACCTGCCAAGGTCTGCGCTCAGATGCAGATAACAACAATATTAGAAATATAGAAAGTAACCAGTTATAAAATGTAATAAAGTTCTCATCACAATGCCAAACTCTGTATAACTAGAGATATTGTATAAAAGCATGTGCAATATATACATTGTAAAAATACAAAATATTGTGAAAAACATAAAGAGCCGAGTATATAGACAGATACAACCTAGTAAAGATGGGAGTATCCCCAATAGAAATGTAGTTATCTGTACATTGATCTACGCAAATTTAATGGACTCCATTAATAATCATAATAAAATAGTCCATCAACAAGTTCATCATGCATTTTACGTGAAACAGAAGCCCTCAAGAATAGCCAAGACATTTTCGAAGAAAAACAAAATGAAATTTAAAACAGAACAAAAGTTGTGCCAGGAAATTTTTTATGAACAAACACAAATTTGGAAATTGTAAGATCATTTGAGGTCCTGTGTGATATTCTGTCTTCCTCCAAGAGAAGATTTACTTTCCTCACTGGAAACCGTCTGGACTAGGAACAGACCCCTGCATACAATCCATGACGGATTTATTCACAGCTGGCTCTCAGTCTCTGTGAAGATGTCTCTGCTCACAGTGGACCACTGCCATGACCCTTCACCCTCACCTTCCTGTATCCTCACTACCGCTCACGCCTTCACTCCTTGGTGGGTCCTGAGCTCCAAATTTTGTCCAGCCTCTTTAAAGTTTAAATTGGGGGTTCCCAACTGTATCAGCCAGGATTTGATTAGAAAAGTGGAATTACCCAAGTGGTGTAAAATAATTGTGTGAGGAATTTGATGTGACACAATTAGGGGAAGTGGTTAAATAGTTTATACAAAGCGACTCATCTGTATGTGGTTCTGGGTCTGCAGGCAGCAAGGTAGCCTGGCAGGAACAACAGATGAGCGTGAAATGAAGAAGAGAACACTGAACTGGCACTTGCAAGGATGGGTTGGAGTCTAGAAGGATAAACTAGAATTCACTTGATCTCTCACCACTGGTGAAACTCCAACTTCAATAATGGAATGACCAAGAGGAAAAGCTGGCAACCTTCTTCTTGGAGCTAATATGCTTCTGGTCCAATAACTGGAAAAGCTGGAGGAGAATATCCAGCAACATCTGGAGGAGCTGTGGGCCAAGTTGCTGCCTTATATCAAAGAGGTGAGCCGGCAAATCCATGATAAACCCCGTAAGCAGCAACAGGGTCTGATCTCACCTCTCAACCACCCTATTTTCCTAATATTTATAAATTTTGCAATTGTTTTACAAACTCAATCCAGGCTACAAGTGCCTCTTGATTACATCACTGCAATAGCTTTCTAACTATTCATCCTACGTTTTCTGTTGCTCCCCTTACATTCAATCTCTTCTAAAAAGAGCACTGTGATTTTAAATCCAATTGTATTATTCTCTAGAAAGTCACTGTTTCTGAGTCTCAGCACTATTACTATTTTGTGCCAGATAATTCTCTTTTTGTGGGAGTTGTGTCCTGTGCTTTGCAGGATATTTAGCAACATCTGTATCAGACCTAGCCACCAGAACCCAGTAGTCCTCCCCAATAAAGACAACAAAAATGCCTCTAGTCGTTGCCAAAAGTTTAGTGGGGGCAAAATCATGCCCCATCAAGAATTACCATTGTAGGTCAAAAGTACCCAGTGATTTTTTGCATTACCCTTAAGAAAATACAAAATTCCTAACATACTTTACAAGGTTATGTTATCAGCTGTCTGTCTCTCTCTTCTGCCTCCTTCACCACATTTAGACGATTGGGTTGACTGAATTGTAGTGAAACTTATATTCTTTAGGTTCCCAGAATGCACCAAGAACTTTGTCTTCTCTGGGACTTTAAACATGCTGTAATTCCTCAACACTCCCCTTCTCTTCACCTTGCCAACTAAAAGTCATCCCTTGGATGAATTAAATCTCAGTTGAAATGCCATATTTTTGTTGAAGACTTCTAGAAACACAGAGTTTAGAATAGGCCGTTTTGCTGAAGATTTTCATGCACTGTACGCCTGTGTTTTGGAATGTGAATCACAATTGGACTTCTTACACTAACAAGTAGCTATTTTAATGATTTTCTTTCTTCATAATCTACTGACATCAACTCTAAAAAAGCAAGGATGGCATATTTCTTTTATTCTTAGAACCTAGCACATTGTTGGTATTCAATAATTCATTATTGAGTAAATGAATGAAAAAAATGCATTCAATTGAGAAAACTTTAATAATTTTTAGAAACAGGTGAAAAAATGTATGTGTATCTATATATATATGTGTGTGTGTATATATGTATACACACACACATATATGTATAAACTGTCTTCTCTCCAATTAGAGACAAAACACCTTTATGTCTAGATCCTGGATGGTGTGAATCATCTCTAGGCCTCAGTGATTGCTTTCGTTGAGGTCACTCCCAGAAATGTTCTCAATTTGGTAACTGTGCCAAGTCTGACAATTACCTACCATATGGGAAATATCCTGTGGCAAGAAGACGACTGGCCAGTTAAAAGAATTATTTTAGTTTTTTATGCATTTTTGTTAATTTTAAGTTTTACTTCTCCCTCTCTTCATCTCAGTCTTCCACGTTCTTACTGAAATGTCTATAGATGGTGACTAAATACATATTCTGCTAGTGATCCCGCAGTGCTCTGATTTCTCCACTCGTTATTTAAGTCGCAGAAACGCAGCCATTTTTTAGTAGTCCCTAGACAGTTCTCCGCCTCCTGGCTCCTTCTGAGAGATTTATGTCTTAATTTTAAAGCACCTGTTACTTCAAAACTGAAACCGTAGCGCATCTGTATAGATAACTTCCTCACCTTTCTCAGGTGTACCCTATAGCCCATAGAGGAACTATATGGCAGTAGAAGTGCAGTTTAGTACGAAAAACACCTGTTAATGTTCTTCTTAACCAATGCAGCCAAGCAGCTTAGCCGAACAGTAAAAATACTTCCAGTCCTCTAACAGCAATTATTCTGGCACATGCTGACAGAACATGCAGCAAAGCCAGCCGAGTTCCTCGGCCTCACTTGGAGGTGTTAATGGGGTTCCCAGGGAAGAGAGCTTGGGATCATGCATGTGTATATGGGAATCTGCAGAATCATAGAGAAATAAAGAATTAGCATTTTCTACTCTAGACTTATTTGTACCTAAGTATGTTTGTTTCATATTTAAATAAAGAAGCACATTTTTTTCTTCCACTAAAATGCTTTTAAATAAGTAAAACTTGCTATGTAGCCTCAATAGTGGAACAGTAAAATTCCATTGTTCTTTATGTTTCGAAAGAACATCTTTCTTATTTTTCTATCTCTGATGAAAGTACCACCATTTTCTCATGCATTGACACGTTTATTCAACAAATATTTCTAAAGCACTTGATGTTATATTCCACGAATAAACAGCCTTACCTGTTACATAGGTTCTATAATCCACCGGAGTAGATGATGTTCCAAATCTACACTTTATCCCTGATGACTATAGACTGTCCTTTGTAGAAACTTGTGGAATCACCAAACTTGAGAAATATTGGCCAATAATGTCCACACAACCCCTTAATATCTCCGAAAATGTTCGCAAGGAAATTGAAAGCACTCTGTCTTAAAACAGGCTATTATGAAGGGAACTTTTCAAAAGACATCATAGGTTTGGAAGGGTCTCTTAAGATGTGCATATTCCATCCCGTGGCCTTATGAAACCAGCGCACGCTGGCCTTACTCCTAATTACCGGTGCCATCTTTTCTTTGAGAGCTTTCTCTGCTGCTGAAGTCACTTTCTTATCCATGCAGCAGATTGAAATGCTGGGAATTAATGCGCAAGTCCCACCTTCAACTGAATTTGACTGGAGCTGGTGTTTAGCTCTCTGCCCACTCGCCCCTCAGTGGCATGACTCTACAGCAGATTTTTCCCATGTTGTTAACCTTCGGTTGTCCTCAGCACAACTGGCTTGATAGTGCATTGACATTAGTTCTTTTCCTTGTCTCATTTTCCTACACCCTTATTGGTATATCCTTCACCTTGCAAATAAACTACTTTTAGTTGAGTCTGTGTCTCAGGGCCTGCTTCTGAGGGAACCCAAATTAAACAGTAGTAATATAGTTTTTAGACTTGCAAGTTTAGAACTTGAAGGCATTCAGGGCAGAAATGATTTGGAAAAGCTAGGAATAATTCAGTACCTTAGGTGTGGAAGTATCTTTGCCCATGCTAGTACATTTTCACTTACTCAAGGATAGACATTGCATCAACTCTGCCCTTTCTGAATCTGAACTACAATCACGCATATCTAAATCTTTCTAAATCAGGAAAGTTATAGTGGCAATCATTTGATCATAGGTCTTCTTTAGTGCCTTTCCTTGTATTTTCATCAAGGAAGGGTGATAATGTTTTATTTATGCTATGGAAATAAATGGTGGAATATAAAAATATATTTAGTTTTGAATTTTCAAAGTGAAATCTTGAGCTGGGTTTCTCTGCTTGCTGTCATAAAAGGTGCTGAAATGCAATCATTCTGGAAAGTCCAAGACAAGCACGGAGGTAATACTTATTTCTGACTGAGGATTTGTACATTATAATGTGTGGAACCTTAGTTAACTCAGTGAGAAAAAATAATGTAACATTTCAAGGACTGTTTTACTGTAGCAAATGAAATTCCTTAGGTAAAAATATGTGTGTGTATTTAGAAGTTTCACAAGTTTTAAGCTGTAGAACGTTAGAAAGGTGAGGAGGTAGATTTTCTATTCCCTCATTCTTTATTTAAGACAGAAAGAAGTTGGAGCCAATGAATTTAAACAATTTCCCACAGGAAGTCAGCATTCCCAATACCCAAAATATTAAAAATAAATTGACATATCCTTAATTCTGATCCTCTAGCTACCCAGTTTTATTCTCAGTTCTATTATTATCAGCTTCCTTTTTCCTGACTTCCTCAATTTTCCTTCCGCTCTCTCTATCCCTCTGGCAGCTTTTATCTAACCCTCTATCAGGGCTCTTTGCTCCATAAACACTTCTAAATTCAGCTATTCACTATGCAAAGAAAAAGAACATCCTCTCTCTGTTAATATTGCCTGATTCATTCTCTGTCTCTCTCTTTCTGCCTTTCACACATATATATTTTTTTCTGCATGACCCTTGTTGAGTCCTCATTGAAAACCTATTAAATTTAAAATCTGTCCCATTTACCATGGGAGCTCAGTGAAGTTTTAATTTTGAGTATCATTGGTTTTTTTAATAGCATGCATCTTCCTCAACTGCTTGGTGGCATTTCCCGCTAAAGTTTATGAACAATAAGTTACAGTTGCATCTCTCTTTGCTTATAGCTTTTTGCAATTCCTTGACCTCTTTTCTTTCATTAGTAAAAATCATAACACTTGATGCTTAAATGCAATTGCAAAATCTTATTTGCTAAGTACAAGTTTCTTTATCACTTATGGAAACATCCAACATAGATGTCGTTGGTTGAGTGAGTCTCCTGGGCAGCTTTCTTCCAAGCTGTGACTCAGGGATCTAGATTCCTTCCAACTTGTGATGCTGCCCTGTTCAACATATGGCCTCCATGGTAACTACACAAGAGAAAGGCGGGTAGGGAATGTATATAAGATGTTCAACCCTCTCATCAGAGAAGTGTCATATCCCACTTCTGCTTGCATTTTACTGGCCAGAAGTACTTGTACCCATTCTGGATTGTCTCTCCCTAGAATCAACTCTACAGTACGATATGGGCCAAAAATCTTTGAGGTCATCTAGATGTCTCTGCATAAATCTCTTTCACTTTCTGTTTGTTTAGGTTTTATTTAGTTTTGTTTGGTGCACTTACTTACCAGTTAAAACCCTTGGTTTAAAGTGCAGTTGTATTTTGTTTCTTCTTTGGGGAAAGGTGAGGGATGATCTTTGGGGAGAATGGTGGCAGAGAATTGAGACGTAGAATTTAAGGTTATTTTGTATTATGGTTGGGGAATTGTGTGTTTTTGATGCATAAAATATCTAGATTTCTTTTTTAAACTGTTGGTCTTCAGTATCTGAATCAGTAGATATATAACAATGTTTCAGTCCAATAAATTCATTTAGAGAATGCAATTTAGGGATGTCAAATTGTACAGCACCATTGCAGACAAACACAATGTGTATCCTCGCACATTACTAGTGATCATCTTACTCTGGATTTGGCAGATATTTCATCCTGTTTTCTGCTCCCTTCTGAGATGCCACAGTTACAGTGCAAACGTATTTACACATATCCAAAATTATCTCAACTCTAAAGATTATTTTCATTAATGCACCAGTTATGCCAACTCTTTGATTTTAGGTTGAGGTCATTTTAAGTCTTGGATAATATTATAACGGCTCAGATACTCTTTATATTGTGCCAAAAGAAAAAAAAGGTTTTGATCTATAAAATTTATTTCCAAGGAGATGGTGGGTACACCAGGAAGGGGGTGGAGGCCAATTTTAAACGAAACAAAATGGAGAGTTTGACAAAAGGCAGCAGGAACCTTGTGCTATATTAGCATGATGGGTCCTTTGTGAGACCAACCAGAGCTTTATAATAAGCATGAGAAGAGTCAGTGGTCACTAAGGTTTTGACTTGGCAGCAAAGTGTCTTCATGTCCACAGAAGAGCTCAGGAGATCTCTGAGAAGAACTAGCATACTTTACAGGGAGAGATATTTTAACGAGGTGTTAGAGCTTCAGAGACCACCTCTCCTCCAAGATGGCATTGCTCTGTTGAATGACTAATAACACGTAGACAAGAACTCAAGTTTAGAGTGGAAACGGCTCCATAAGGAATGTTGACTCCTAACTACTCTCTAGTCTTTTAGCATAAATATCTCAGTGGCACCTAATCACTACAGTAGGACTTGACTCTGACCACTAAAATTCATGTAAATATGAGTCGCTGTGGATTGTAACTTACTACAACATGAGGAAAAAGTATTGAGGATAATAAAATAATAAGAAGAGGAATATGGGCACGATGTTATCTCAGGGCCAGTCTTCCTCAGCAAAAAGAGGGGGATTGACAGCCATCAGCTCAGGGCTAATCTTCCTCAAAGAAAAAAAAGAAGCCTAGAGCATTCTCAGACAAAAATGAATGTCAGAAATACTTACTGAAAAAAGACTTTTCCATTTGACTTAAATCGTTTTTACAAGAAGAGCATGAAAACTGCCCAAGACTGAGACAACTGCCTTTCTGTGCTAATTGTTGAAATATAAAGCATGACTGGGGATCAGAAATGTTTCTAATGTCCCTTAAATATATATTTATGGCTGTAACATAATTTGAAGAGGTCCTTATGCAGCATGAAAACGTCAACAGCATCTTCCCTCACTGAATATTTTTGCTTGTTAATTTTGCCTTTATGGTTCACTAAAAATATTAGCTAGCTACTTTCTCAAGTGCCCCAATTCCAGCATATCTTAAAAAAATTTCATTTCGGATTTAAATTTATACTTAACCAAGAGAAAGAGATTTGATTTGCAGAGACTTGCAGCAGTAAATCCCTTCAGCCTCTCCCATGATGGAAAAGGATGGAAAATTGCATGTGTAAGTGCTCCTTATATTTTTTTAATATTAAATCCTTGTTGGATTTATGGTTTGAAAATATTTTCCCAATCCACAGGTTGTCTTTCATTGGTTTTTTTCTTTGCTGTGCAGAAATATTTTAGTTTGATGTAGTCACATTTGTTTACTTTTGCTTTTGTTGCCTTTCCTTTTGGTGTCATATCCAAAAAGCATTGCCAAGACCAATGTCAATGTGCTTACCCCTATGTTTTCTTCTAGGAGTTTTAATATCCAAAATATATAAGGAATTCTTACAACTTAATACCAAAAAAATCCCCCACAATAATGTGATTAAAAAATGGGCAAAGAATCTGAATAGATATTTTTCCAAAGAAGACACAAATGGTTAACAGATATATGGAAAGATACTCGGCATCACTAATCATCAGGGAAATGCATATCAAAACCACAATGAGATATCACCTCACATCTATTAAGACATCTATTATCAAAAAGACAGGAGATAACAAATGTTAGCGAGGATGTGGAAAAAAGGAAATTTTGTATATTGTTGATGGGAAGGTAAATTGGTACAGACTCTATGGAAAAAAGGATGGAAGTTCCTCAAAAAAATTAAAAATAGAACTACCATATGATCCAGCTATTCCACTTCTGGGTATACATCCAAAGGAAACGAAATCACTATCTCGAAACATTATCTCAACTCCTGTGTTCATTGCAGCATTATTCACAATAGTCAAGATATGAAAATAATCTAAGTTTCCATCACCAGATGAATGGATAAAGAAAATGTGTTTTATATATGTATATATATATATACACATATATACAATATCAATCAGTCTTAAAAATGAGGGAAATCCTGCCATTTGTGGCAACATAGATGAACCTGCAGGGCATTATGTTGAATGAAATAAGCCAGGTAAAGACAAATACTGGATGATATTACTTATATGTGGAATCTAAAAAAGTAAAAAGTCGAACTCATAGAAACACAGAGTAAAATTGTGGTTGCCAGAGGCTTACGTGTAGGTGAAATGGGAAAAGCTGGTCAAAGAGTACAAACTTTCAGTTACAAGATGCATAAACTCTGAGGATCTAATGTACAGCAAGGTGACTATAGTCATAATATTGTGTTGTATAGCTGAAATTTGCTAAGAGGTTAGATCTTAAGTATTCTCACCAAAAGAGTAAGTAAAGAAAAAAAAGTTGCATGTGTTTGGTTCCTGGGCTGTCGGTCCAGCTAGGAGCACCCTGAAGTCTATCTGAGCAAATGATGGACTTTCAATACAGAAAAAGGATGAATGCTCCAGATGACAGGAGGTGTGAGGGATCAAGTTCAGATCCCAAAGTCACTGTGATCTACAGGGCTGAAGTTGGCCACACTAAGAATATCCAGGAAGTTTATCGTGATCAGAGTCTCTGTGAGGTGTTTTCAGTGCTTGGGATAGGCTCTTTTCTCTCGTCCAAGCTGATGTGTAACTCCTGAATGATATCCCAGAAGCTGTTCCCAGTCTGATGGTCCTATGTTAGCGAGAAGCCATTAGCTGTTTTCCATATGGATTCTCTGTCCACTGCTCCACTCCTGGGGAGAGTCATAAGCATCCATTTGTTTCTTGGAGCTCTTGGCAAACTTTTTATCCAGATCCCTCAGCTCTAAGACACCTCAACTACTGTGGCCAGGGGCACAAATTCCCCTGTCTGTGGCAGTCCATTCAGTAAGGTCATCATTAGTTCCTTCTGAAAAGGCTTTCTGTCTTTGTTCTTAGTATCGTTACAGCCCTTCTTCAACTTTTCTAAAACAGATGCCACCCACTTGGGCTCCGTATCCAATTCTGCCAGCAAAAAACATGGTGAGAGGTAGATTCAGATAACCCAGGCCATCTGCAAAGATCACCAGCTACTGATCTTCTCCGTGAGCGAGATCCTCATGGAAATGTAATTATGGGTGAGAAACTTTCACTGTCCCAGAATCTGCTGCCCTAGCACAGAGATGCTTTCCTCCTGAAGAAAAGCTCAGCTTGATTTTCTTGACTACAAGCACATGTTTGTGTATGCGAACTCATTTTCCTTTGGTACTAGCCTATCTGCCAACTCCCTGACCTTCTACCCCTCTCCTTTCAGGTAGTCTTCTATCCACCGAGCAGAGCAATCATGTTTTCCTACTTTACTACTAGAAGTAAAGTTAGTTTACTACTAACTAGAAGTTACTAGTTTTTATTCTGCCTCATCATGGTCTTGGGTAACTTGCCAAACTTGAAACTTGACATTGGGTGATCCTGAGAAGTTGGGTACTTAGTTGTGGTGGTAAATGGGGACAAACTTATTTTTTTCAATTTAGTTCTTCTTGATAAACTTATTTGCCTAGACAGCTTGATGGCACTTAGAGGTAGTGGCTGAGGAGTTTGCATGCAAAACTGGCTCCTGATGGCCTCCCAGTCATCCTCCATTCAAGCCTCAATGTGAAGTCCAAGAGCTCACTGAGGTTGTTGGATGTGACGGGGAATTCTAGGTGACTCACATTGTTTAGCTGTGTCTGGAATCCTCTCACATTTTTTCCTTGCTCACTGGCTTAGACCTCCTGATTTTTCATATACTTCTTTTATTTTTTTTTATATTCTCTTCCTTAATTTCTTTCTTCACCCATTCCCTAAATAAATTCTACTCTTTGACATATTGTTTTCCTTTTCTACATATCTACTCTCAATGATAACATCCATTCCAATGGCTTTTACCATCTCATATAAATGGATCAAAGTTCAACAAACCTCAACTCTCTTTCAAGTCTCAGTTCTACCACTCCAATTTCTTTTTGAAAAACTCCACTTGAATGCAAGTCATCTCTCAACTAAATGACAACCAAAATGATAATATTTCCTTCAAAATAATCTTATTCCTAAAGTTCCATTCATACCAAATACAGTTCCAAATATTTTAAGTTTGATAGTCATGGTCTGACACATTTTCTTGCTGCCTTTCTCTTTCATCTTATTTCCATGGACTCTGGATTTTTCCCTGAAAACCTCTATCACAGATGCCCCTTGATTTATCTTCTCATCACCACTACCTCAATTATACATTTAAAGCACTCAGATAGAATATTTCAGTGTTATGAACTTTGTATTCCCATTGACAAATATATCTTCAGTGTGAATTCTCACATACACGCAGCTCCAGTCTTATCCTGCTCAACTCAGAAAAGTGGCATGATTCCATTTTCATACTGATCTTACGCATAGGATTCCAATTTCAGCATTCGAGATTTTCTTTTTTAAGTCTATCTTTCCAACACCAGAGCCAAGCTGAATTGCTCATAGTTCTTTAACATTTCTTGTATTTATTCCTTAACTTATATTCTTTTTTTTTCCACACAATAATCTTTTCATCTTCCAAAACCTTCCATTAGTTAAGACAATCACTACCACCACGCCTGCCTCGTAGTCTTTTTGTCAAGCACCTCCCCCTTCCACATTCTTTAGGGTGATATTTTCTTCCGTTAAAGTCTACTAAATAACTTGGAAACGTTTGACAAAATTTGCTTTAGTCTTTTCTTCATCCGTGTAATTGTAAAAATGATAGATACTTAAATTGTAGCTGTAAAGCATTAAAGAGTAAAAGGTTGGGGGAGGTAGAGACAAGAATTAGGCCAATAAGTGTTTCCTTCCACAGATAAATATAGGTTTAAAGTGAGTTGTTTTACCAGACACCTGGTGATGGGAAAATTCTCAATCTAATAAGTTTTGTAAAGGCTGTCTTCTGTTGCCTTCGTGGAGATTCCTAATGGAGTGTATCAACGCTCTGAGAAGTCATATGATAATGAAACCTTTATAACTTTGTGTAACCCAGAATGCCAGCATGTGTTAACTGCATTTGATAGTATAGTCCTGTTTCACGAAACACTTATGAATATTTAGTGGACTTAGTATTTCTTCATGCACACCTCAGGGAGAGCTACTATAGAACAATGAAAACATCTCTCTTCACAGCTAAGTGACTTTGTTAAGACTTAATGTTTTGTGTGTTTCAAAATTCAGTGTCTTGATTAATAAAATGTATGCATCACATTTTTCAAGTCTTTTTTCCCACATCAACATACTTAAACCTTCAGCTCAAGACATGCCCATTTACTCAACCCTGTGGATGCCAATCTACCGTATACTTCTCTGTGATGCACATGCTGAGTCTTTCTCGGAATGCATTTTCTCTGCTACCTCTGGCTAGAACTGTCTGCTCATCACCTCTTCAGTGAACATCTGCTCAGTTAAAATGTCCCTCCATTGGGAACATTCATAGGTGCTAATATCTGCCAGGAGTATAAATTGGTACACCTATTTTGTAAAACTTTTGGGGAATATCTACTAAAGCTAAATATACATGTGTCTCGTGACCTGCCAATACTACTATTGGATATTCTCCCAAGAGAAATGAGTGGCTATATCACCAAAAGACAAATAAAAGCATGCTCAAAGAAACTTTATCAGTAAGAATCCAAAGTTATAAAGAATTTACTTTTCCATCAATAGAATAGATATTTAAACAG
This sequence comes from Equus asinus, assembly GCF_041296235.1. Classification (NCBI taxonomy): domain Eukaryota; kingdom Metazoa; phylum Chordata; class Mammalia; order Perissodactyla; family Equidae; genus Equus; species Equus asinus. Next base: position 4,547,675 of record NC_091797.1, on the reverse strand, counting down.
TGAAAAATTTGAAAACAATGAGAAGGAGTGAACTATTGCCTCATCTGACAACATGGTGACTCTTACAGACATGATGTCATAAGAAAAGATGGGATAAAGGATTGCATACTATATGATGGCTTTTACACGAATTTTACAAACTGAGAAAAGTAGTCTATGATGAAAAAGAACAAACAGTGTCTTTCGAGGTTATTGAGTGAAGAGTGTACAAAATAGGCTAGGGATTTTGAAAATGTTTTATATCTTCATCCAGTTTGTGATTCAACAAGTATATTGATTTGTATTTTAAAAACTCAAGTTGCATAGTTAAGGTTAGCCCTCATTATTGTATGTAAGTTATACCTCAACCAAAAAAAAATTTAAACATCTCTAAATCTACTTGTTCATAATACCTGATACAAGTATTTATAGAGCCCATTCTATAAGGCTAGCACTGTGTAAGTACTATAGTCAAATTACTAAACAATTTCTCCTTTCCAAATCTTACAGACCACAAAGGATAAAATTTTATCGATCTCTTCCTATGTGCCAAGGGCTGGGTAAGAGCAGGCATTTCCTCACTAGTCCTAAACTGGTGAGGAAGGTATCATTTGTCACATTTTTAAGGTAGGGAATTGATGTTTAGACCTGTCAAGTAACCTCCCCAAAGTATTAGGGCTACGATAGAAATTCAGATTTTTCTTATCCCCCAAAATCCTGTATTTTTAATCTCATGCTCAGCTGTTTCTCACAGATTTTTTCACCTTTATTATTGTAATTAGTAACTTCATATGCATTCTTTTGCCAACATAAAAAGGCAGAGGTGCTGGCGTCTCATCTTTGTATTCCTGTTGCCTTGCAGTGTACTCAGCAGAGAGCAGTGTGATCTGATGAATGGATGAATAAACATGACCTCCTAAAGCCGTTCACAAGCGAACGTTATGTGATTTTAAAATTTTAATGATGTTACTGCTTCTTTTATTTCAACTGTTTCACTGAAAGATCCTTTATAGCCAGGATTCTACTTTAATATGTTTTGTCTACGATGTGGTGCTGAAAAATATGAACACAAATTTAATTGAAAGTAATTACACATGTATGAAGTACTATTTTAGAGCACCATATATTAAGCAAATACTTTCATGAAAACTGTAATGTTTTGAGAAAGTACTGAATGTGTCCTTTGCTTACACAAATTTACCAGACTTTTTAAAATAATTATAATTTTTAAAATACTTATATGCCTAGAGCTTTTCTATCTAAATAATTTCTTTTTGGAATTGATGATGGCAGCTGGAATCAAGCTGTCAATGAGAAATTAATGCAAATTACTCAGAGGGCAAGAAAACTATACTTTAAATAGAAAATATACTTTTCTCCTGACTGAAGAACAAGTTACTATCACTGTATTAAAGTGTGATCACTTGACAGTGAAAAAAGATTCTTGGAGTAAAACCACAGTCATATGAAAGTGGGAATATGTACCTAACACAAAAAGTGTGTATGGGTCATAAATACTTATCACCATGGTCTTTTGGTACATGCATTAGCATGAATAATGAGTAGTTTTCTCTTGAAGTTTATTTTCAATTCAAGCATTTCTTAATGAAACACCAAGAAGATAAATTATTTTCCCCGTAGGTTTTATCCATTTTTTATAATTTTATTACAGAATAGTTGTGACAATAAAGTGTATGTATTTAAAGTGTATAATTGGATGAGGTTTTACATGTGTACACACCTATGGAACCAGAATCCCAATCAAGATAAAATTCTATCACACTAGACAATGTCTCGTGCTTTTTCATTCTGTCCCTATGCAATCACTGACTGGTCTTCTGCCATTATAGGTTAGTTTGTATTTTTTAGACATTTACATGAGTGCAATGAAATACTATATATACATTTTTGTCTAGAGCTTTCACTCATTATAATGATTTAACATTCATTCATGTTGTGATTCATTGTTCTTGTTGAGTAAGATTCCATTTATGGATTTATAATAATTTGTTTATCCATTCACTTGTTAATGGAATTTTATTTTCAGTTTTTAATTATTACAAAATAAAATTGCCGTGTACACTCATGTACAAGTTTTTGTGTAGACATATGAGTTTATTTCTCTTGGGTAAATATCTAGGAGTGAATGGCAGATTAGGCTGTTGTGTAAGTTTAGCTTTTTAAAAAACTGCCAAGCTGTCTTCCAAAGTGCTTTGTTCATTTTATGCCACCATATCAGACCTAGAATAGATCTTTGTCATTTAGTTTTTTAATTGCAAATGTTCTGTAGGATAATCTGTTAATATTTATTTTTATTAAGCTGCATAAAATTGTTACTATTATTATCTTTCAGGAAGATTAGCCCTGAGCTAACTGCTGCCAATACTCCTCTTTTTGCTGAGGAAGACTGGCCCTGAGCTAACATCCATGCCCATCTTCCTTTACTTTATATGTGGGACGCCTACCACAGCATGGCTTTTGCCAAGCAGTGCCATGTCCACACCTGGGATCTGAACCTGCTAACCCCGGGCCACTGAGAAATGGAAAGTGCACACTTAACTGCTGCGCCACCGGGCTGGCCCCCAAGTTATTATGTTTTTATTCTATAAAATTTCAAGGGTTCTGAAAAACAAAAAGCAAAAAATTCATTAGCTATCCATAAAAAAATAACAAAGCATAGAATTATTTATATATTGTTTCAGTGTTTACTAGGCATTTATGAAGTTAAGCAGATTACATTTATATTTTATCTATTTTTTTTAAGTTGATAACATTTTCAGAGTGTGTTTGTGCTATGCTGTTTTTGAACTTAAGGATGTAACGAGAACCCAATTACCAATTTCTTTCTCATAGAACAAACTTTGGTGAGAGGAGGAAGTATACAGAATATATCACTATATATAAAACCAAATGAATAAGCAATGTTAGTATAGGTGTTAAGGAGGAAATAAGAAACAAGTGTGTGCCAGAGAGTGAGCAAAGTAGGAAGATGTGGAAAGGCTCTTAGAGAATGAGGCTAGGGAAGGCTTCTCAGATGTCTTCTTTGAGATGAGCTACGGATGAGAAGAAAGAACCAGTCATGGGAAGACCCTGGCTAATCTGATGAGAGGGAGGAGGGGCAGTCTGATGCAGCTGTACCATATCGAACAAAGGAGAACACTACGGGAGAATTTGGAGGGGGGGTGGTACACAGACATTTACAGTCACGAAGGTCATGGGAAACATTTGGTTTTATAAGTTTATTGTTTTAAGATACAGGGATCATATGATCTGATTTATAATTGTAAAACCACATTTTGCCTGCTAAATTGATAGAAGGGGTGGAATTGCAATCAGGAATAAGAGTTAGAATGCTATTGCAGCAAGACAAGTGAGAGTTGAGGTAGCCTGGGGAAATCTGGAGACAGAGAAAGTGGGAAATTTAGGATATGCATCTCCTCATTGTTGGATTAGATGTGAATTGTGGGAGGGTGTTATTGAGGGAAAAGGTTCAATCACAAATGACTCATGGTCCTTGGCGTCAGTCTCACTTGAGACCCCTGAGATGAAGGGTAGAAAAGGAACAGGTTTTGGGAGGAGAAAAGAGAGTTCTAATTTGAATATATTATGCTTAAGATTCTTTTTGATATTCAGAGTAATTTTTTTTGAGTTGGATGATGAATATAAGAAACTCGAGATCAGAAGAGAGATCAAGACTAAAGATGCCAAAATAACATTTACCAGCAAATAGATATTTAAAGCCATTGGGTTGGATGTCATCACCTAAGAACAGAGAAGAAACACACACATTAGAAAAGTTAGGTCTGCTCTCAGATGCTCCGATATTACAGAGTTTTGTGACAGAAGGAGAAAATAGCAAATGAGACTGTGACAGAAAGGCAGTTAAGAAAAGTATGTACCCAAGTACAATGTTGTACAAGGACGTATTTGATGATCCTGACATAAACAATTTTAGCAGGATAGTAGAATCAGACGACAGGCAGGAGAGATGCAAGAGTAAATGGTATAGAGGTCATCTTTGCAAGTACATGTGTATGCTGATGGAAATGGGCCAGAGGAAAGGAGGAGGCAATGTTACAGTTGAAGGAGGGGATAACTGTAGGACATAATTCCATGGGATGTAAGATCAGCTGGGATCCAGGACACAAGTTAAAGGACTTGTCTTTGGTAGAAGCAAGATCACATTCCCATTGCAATAGGAGGCAAGGAAGATTGCAGAAGACACTTTATTTATGTTTTTAATTTTGTAATTAACAACATGCCATGGAAATTTCCCCATGCCCTTCCACATTAAACAGCATCATTTGCAAACTCTGGTCTTATTTTTAATTGATTTTTCAAGGTCCAAAAGAAAAACAATTTGGAGAGTTCAAGAAATAAAAAATGGTGGTTATTAGTAAAAATTATGATGTGTGAAAGTTTCTTCTTACTTCTGAAAGATTTCTTAATGCATTAAAGGGGCTTCTGGCTAGTGTTTTGATGATACTTACTAATCCATATTTTAAGCATTTCTTCTTAATGATATATTGACTTTAACTGAAAAGAATCGAGTCAACTATTCTGTCTTCCAATCTGTGTCTCAGGTGACTTTATACGAAAGGTTACCAAAAGTCAGGGTTACCTTTCTGTCCGTTCTCCTGGAATCCCCTTCATTTTCTAAAGCTCTCCTCGTCGCTCAGTTTTTCTTGGTCGTGTTACACTCAGCTGCCTGCTCCTGGAAAACCACAAAGGGATGCTATACATAGGAGCCACTTCAACTTTAGGTCACTGATTCTCCCTGTCTTTCCCAAAAGCCTAGCACCCCTCCACCCCCCTAAACACACTTCTTGGATTCATACTATCCCAAAGTATACATAATAGATATGGTACATGTGACCTGTTTGAAAATATATCTATGATTTTATTACAATTCTTCTTGATTTTAGTTGTTTTGTAACATATATTATATAATTTTCTTCTGTCGTTAAACTAGGAATGATTAATTTTAGACTATAAAATTTCATATTATGAACGTCGAATCTTGCTATTTCTACATAACTAAGCCAGTGAATGTACTTTAAGATTTATCATCAATATAAAAAGGTTTTAGCCTAGTGGTGCACCGGATTATGTCTCCTGTTTAGTACTATGGGGAGTTGTGAGATCACCCTTTTCAAACTTCCTAAGTGTAAGTGGCATAATTAATAATAGGGACTCATTATCTAATGTGTTTTCACATTTGATATGTAGTTTATTATGCAACTTGAATTGGGTGATAAATTATATAGTTCCCTATTCTGTATATCTGCATGTATGTATTTCTGCATCTGTATTTATATTTGATATTGATAGCTACAACTACATGAGTATATAAAATAGTAGGACATAGACGCCTAACATGTTGGTAGGAAAATAATATACTTGATAAAATACCACTAATAGTTGAGATTGTAATAAAAAAGATGTGATATGGATATCATCCAGGTCATATTCAGAATCCCAGACTAGCTGGACGATTGGTCTAATTGTGCGTGGCATTTCTTAGATTCTTCCATATACACTGCCAAAGAAAATCCTCTCGATGTTTATGGAAGAAGATTTCATTTTGCAAAAAAAATGCAATTAAGTCATTTTAAGGTTGATTTAAAACAAGATATTTGGCAAATGAATATATACTAATTATAAATTCTATACACACAGTGCTCCTTTTGCATGCCCTGATTCACTTTAAAACTACAAAGCAGTTTTAGCAATTAGAGTCACATTTTTAAGGTAGGCTGTATTATTTCTTTTTTGCAGCATAACTTGGAATTGCGTTTATTTGATTCATATTTTTATGTTTCATACGACAGACCTGTTGAAGATATAACTTTATATTACTATACTGAGCACTCACTTAAACCAGCTTTTTGTTACAATGTCACAACTTTTCAATCTGACAACTTTGAAATTAAAAGAAACTATTCATGTGACTTATTTGCATAAATATTTTAGTTAAATTTATGTTTTCTAGATTTGTGAACAATAATTTATTTCAATACTAGTTGATGAATTCCTACAAAAATAAGTGATCATCTTTGTCCCTTATAATATTTTCCTTACTGATATGGCATCTTTGAAAAATTAGACCTGGCATCTACTCTACTTTTTATTACTTATTAAGTTGATAAAAGTCACTCTTACTATAAATGGTTTAAAGAAATAATATTGATATATTATATATTTTCAACATTTGGAATGTAATTTTGATATAAGTTTATAAAAATAATGTTTCATAAGGGATATAATTTTTCTAATTTTGAAATTTTGGTTACCACGGCAGACTATTAGTGAAGGTACCTTATGATTCTGGAGATATTTTCCATGTCCTTCAAATTATGGTAAATAGGTCATTTCATAGTCCTCTCCTCTCTTCACTGTAGGTAAATTCCTGTTATTCATCTTTATGACCCAACTAAACTATTACACCTTTATAAATCCCGTCTTGCTAACTCCTCCCACGTTCTGACCGAGGCAGACCTGTCTCCTTCTATGGCTTCCACAGCACTTTGTTCACAGCCCTGTAGAGCGGCAATTACTTGCTCACAGATCTGTCTCCTCTAATAGACCAAATTCTTCTAAAGCAGGGAGCATATGCTGTTTCTTCTGATTATTCCCAGGTCTCTGTCAACATTTATTGACTATGAATGAATACTAACTTGTTTGCAACCATAACTGCAAGGGGTATGGCAATTTTCAAACTTAATTATAGCTGCTCTCACTATAAAGATAAGCAGATTTACCAAAATACACAAAATTAATTGTACTGTTTTCTAGAATGTTATTAGTTGCCACATAAAAATCTCAAAAATACTCCTGACAAAATGCCAAAATAGCAAAATTTACTATGCTGTTTATTGCATAATAGGTAAAGACATATAAGTAAATATGAATATAAGTGCCTGTCTCATTTCATCATTTCAAACCAACTATCACTTTGCATTTCAAATCTGCATTCATCAAGTACTGTAATAATGATAAGCACTTGGAACTTGAACATGAGTAATAATCAGTAGATCTTTCCCAAAGAAGCAAGATCACTTTAATTTGCTATATTTCAATATGCTCAATAAAAACAGGACAATGTCTAATAATGAAACAAACTACTATGCACGATATTCAATTGCTACAATTCTTTGTCAGAAGTCATATTTCTAAAATCATCATAATCTAATAATATTAAAAGAACATTCAAATATGCTAGTCATCAATTTTTCTCAGTTTGTAAATGTCTTGCAAAGCTGCTAAATTGGATATTTTATGCATTGACTCAGAAGTATATATTACATGCAGATGTATATAAACATTTAGACAAACTGTTCACGCCCGTATATTATGTATGCAAATCAAAAATGGTATAAATTTTTGTATAATATGTCTGAGCAACCCCTCCCCCCAAAATTTCACAGCTCTTTATAGGAACTGCAACTAATATCGATGATATATGTTTGAGAACTCCAGCATTGTGGATAGAGTGAGACAACGTCAGCCTGAAAAAGGTGTACAATTAACAGAAAACAAAAAAATAAAGCTAAACTATTGTCTAAAGATAACCTTATTCTATAAATCCCAGATTTCAAAAACAATTTATGGAACTGGAAATAACCAAAAAGAAACTCAAATATCTCAATATACCAATAAACTCTCTCTGAGCCATCTGCAACAACTGGACATTGCTAACATATTGAACTGTCTTCCCATATCAAGGAAAACAAATGGTGAGACAAGCAAACAAGCAGAGAAACAAAACTCTAAATTCGAGCACAGCAAACAAAACCTTGAACCATTACTCCTAAAGTCCCCCAGCTCTGCCATTTCTCGCTAGCCTTTCCCACAAGTAAGTTTCTTGGGAGACTGGTCTATATGAAGTGTCTTCACTGCCTTATCCAGATCACTCCTCAGTCTACGACAGCCTGCCTTTGACCAATAAGACTCCACTGGAGTCACTTTCATTGGTGACCTCTTAACACTGTTATCCGTGGACTCTTTTATCATCACTTCCCTTAGTTGACCATTCTGAAGGACCAGCTTTGCTCATCCTTTTAGTTCAAGCAACCCTGGTTTCTGTGTCACTTCTGAGTCCTCTTTTTTTCATTTTGAATGCTTGTCTTCTGCTTGCTCCTTAAGGTGGAAAATAGGAGAGCTCATTCAATGATTGGAACAGGAGATAAATTATCCTGGTATCAGAACTGTAAGGTCTGACAAATCCAGAAACTGTGTAATAATTAGAAGCCAAATATGATGACATAATGAGGAAAACTTTCAGCAGGAGAAAAGGTAAGATTTTATAATGAAAGACATAATTTTAACATTTTTCTTAAAATGTCTTTTTAGAAAAGGAATTTAGAGGAAATATCCTGAAGGAGAGGGTACATTCTATTTGTGGAGTCAAAAAAGAATATTAGAAATTACATAAAAGTGTGAATAAATACATGGACAGAATTTTGCATTTTATACTATGGGATGATGGGACGTGAAGTTAATTTCCCCTAGAGTTCATGCTGCCAGCCTTTTTTTCATTCTAAGCGCTTCTTCCATTGTAAGTTTACAGATATCCATAGCTTCAACAAGGCAAACATACTCATGAAAAGTAAACACGTATCATTAGGACAGCCCTCAGCGCCAGAACCATACATGCGGTTGTCCATTGGACCTGTCTCTTTTGATATTACAAGGTGTTTTAAACTTAATGTCCTTGACGGAAGTCAACAGACAGGATTTTGTCATTCCTCTATACAGAGTTCTTCAAGATTATACTTAAACCTACAGGATCAATACAAACACATTAGAATAACATGTAAGTAACTTTGATGTCCTATTTCTTCCTAAATGTCTAGTCTCAGATCCTGACACTTATTACAAGTACTGCATACTCTGACTGCACCAGCTCTCGCTCTTTTCTGACTTTTTATTTTGTCTTCCTCACTGGCACTTTTGTTCCCTACTTATGTAGCCCTGACTTTTTCCAGTTTCAGGGTTTTTCCATCTTAGTTTTAGGTTCTGTATCATTTAGCTTTTCTCTAGTTAGTTTTTCGCTGGGAAATCTCCCTTTCCCCTCCACCTACATGGGATTCATGTGTGCTGTGCTTCCATCTCATACAATTAACTTAGTTAATGGAGCACCTGTTCACTGTTTTTATAATTGCTCATTTACTGATTAGACTGAAAATAGTCTGTAAACCTTGAAGGAAGGTAGGGTGCATTTCTCATATTTTCCTTGTGCCTTGCACAATAGCCAAAATATTGTAGATAAATGTATTTATTTGGATTCTCTAAAATAAATTTAAGACAAATATTATCAAAATAGACTTTCAAAGTGAAAATAAAGCAGAAGACTAGTCGATGCAAAACATAAAATCTAAGATGTGACAAAATCCAATATAGATCAAAAAGAAGAATGATGGGAAGAGGAGAGATGTGATGGGTGGGCTTCAGCAGGAGTCAGTGTCTTGGGGTGAGGAGTGGAATCCACAGTGACAAGAGCAGGGAGGCAGAGGGACCGATAACCGCCATTCTGAGGGCAGAAATTTGATGCATCAAAGGCAGAATTTCGTTAATATTAGCATGGTGATCTGTACAAACTATCCTCTCCTTTATTCCAGTACTTTCTAACACAAGCATGAGTGAAGGTTCCACATGCAGTACAAGTCAACACTGGGGAGGTGTTATGGACCCAATGTTTGTGGCCTTCCAAAATTAATATGTTGGAGCCCCAGCCCCTTAGAGTGATAGCATTTGAAGTTAGGGCCTTAGAGAAGTTATTAGGTTTAGAGGAGGTCATGAAGGTGGGGCCCTTATGATCTGACTAGTGCCCCTATAAGAAAAAGAAGAGGAGATCAGAGCTCCTAAATGGGAGGACCCAACCAAGTTGGGACATTGGGAGAAGGCAGCTGTCTGTAGCCAGGAAGAGGGCCCTCATCAGGAACTGAATTAGCAGCACTTTGATTTTGGACTTCCAGCCTCCAAGACCGTGCGAAATAAATGTCTGTTGTTGAACCCACCCAGTCTATGGCATTTTGCAATAGCTGACAAATATAGGAGGGAGGTACTGCGTACAGCATTACTGGGACAATCAAAACCTTTGCCTCAGTGGTAGACTACTTTATTTTACACAAAACCACAACCCATTGATTACTGAAGGAAAGGAAAAGCACACCCAATGAGGCCCATTCAAAATCATTAAAATTATAAGATTAAAATATATGTAACAAAAAACTATCAAGGAAAATGCATCATGTGAGTTTTCTGAGCTGGATGAGAACAAGACATTCATTTTACATGGAATGATATTGTGTAGTTACTGCAGAGTTGTTAAAATGTAAAGTCCAAAATGTTTCTGTGGTAACATAAATTGATTTTTATATGTGTTTCTTGATGAAATCATCTTTTAATAAAATATCTAAAGGGAAAATGCACAATGGCATAAAGTTCTTTATCCAGAAGTCCCTAAATTTCATGTGCATGAGTCTATACAAATTTGAAACAGATTTTGCTTTCACTTTATAGGGAAATATTGCAAGATTATCAGTGTTAGTTGTTTATTTCTCTATAGACACTCCCTCTGTACTTTGAGAATGAAAGTATAAGGTTCAAGGCCTCAAGATCCAGTCTTTTAGGTTTCTCATAGGTGTAGTTTATTAAATCAAAGAGAATGATACATAACTCTATAACACCCCAGGCTCAGGGAAGAAGGGGCCATCAGGCTGTTAGGTATTTGGGGGCCTCTGGTAATTGGCTATGTGTATATTGTAAACCAGGAGTGCTGGAGCCTGACAGCAGAAGGGCTGGGACGTAGCAAACTGCCTGTGAAGAGAAGTGGAGAAGTTTTAGCTATGATGTCACAACAAAACCAAGATGGCACTTGTGAAATATTATATTACATTGGTGTGCTAGGAATCAGTGCAAGATGTTGCTCTGGCTTCTCTTTTCTGTGTCTCTAATTCAGGAGTATCATGTCCCTCTGTTAATAAATGCATTAAACCTGTGGTAGGCTAACTTGTTAGCTTGCTAGTAGGTTACAATATCAGGCCCTTCACAATTTCTAACTTAAGGATGGTGTGTGTTCATGATCTTCTTACATGACATCTGTTACTTTATTTATGCAATGTCATCTACTTATTTATTTATGCATTCATTCAAGAAAAATCTTGAATTTGTATGAAGGTTAGATTTTTAAACACCGATTTGGACGTGGTAAATAAATTAAATAATAATATATAAATATGTAAAACACAAATCAAAGTTAAGTGAATCCAAAAGGCAAGAAACCAGTTAAGTAACCTTGGGTGCTCACAAAGCAATGATTACTTCCCGTTAGAGTCAGGAAATATTTTATGAAGAAAAGAACATATGAGTTGAGCCCTGGAGAATTTGTCCATGTGGCAAAGAGAGGCAAGGAGGGATTTTAAAGCTAAAGGAATAGACGCAGGGAGGATGCAAGGTCACGAGGCTCACGACCACGGAACATCCCGTACTGCATCTGACATACACGTGCAGACAAGTGAGAGGTAGCCATCCAATGTGAGTAGAAGTCAGGCTGCCATTCCCATAGTTGGATTTCTTTGAAAATGGCTAATCATTAAAGATGCTTTAGGGGCATTTTAGCAAAATTACTATATGGAGAAACTTCTAGAATTGAAAGGCCTGTAAAGATGCTTTTGCAATAGTATGGGAATAAGTTAAAAAGGAATTAAAGAGAAGTAGAGTTGGAAGAAACTGGTAGATATGAGATTTGATAAGAGAAGGATGTGTAGGATTTAATGTCTTATAGGACCAAGGGTGACAGCAAGTAGAGGAAGCAGTCAGAAATGAGTCTAACACTGAAACAAAGAGAACTTTGATGGATGCAGCAGATTGGCTTACTTACTTCTCCTTCTAAATTGTTACTAGCGTGCTTCTCTCTACAATAGTTCCCAGAAAACTATCAACTGCATATCCCAGCTTCCCTTTAGTTAAAATTCTAACTATGATTTAGGTACCGTTAATCAGATTTACTCGGGCAGGACTTACACTCAGAACTGGGTTAAGTGAAGGTTAGGCAAGTGCATCAGGTATCGATTTTGCTGCCATAGATATTGGCAGAGGCAATGTGGTGCTTTGGTTCCCAGGTTCACGATGTTGAGGTTTCCTGCATCAGCAGCGGTATCATTCTCATTTTATCTCTAAGCCAAATTGATCAAGTTTCTGGATTATGTTTTCATGCAATGATGAGTGGCTTTTGCAATCTTAACAGAGGCAGTGCAATTTGGGGGTGGAAATTTTTTTAGAATTTTTGTCTAAACTATTATTTAAACTCTTCCAATTTCATTGTAAGCAAACTAATGTCAGGTAAGTTCTTTTCTACTTAAACTAGTAGATGTTTGTGATGGAATCATGATGAGTATTTTGATGCCAGTAATACAAGGAGGAAAATTCTAAAAGACTTAATGTTTAAAAGATAATAAAGATGATTTTTCAATTGCAATATATAAGGATTTAAAAAAACAAAGAGGGGCTCGCCTGGTAGGGCAGCAGTTAAGTTGGCGCATTCTCCTTCATGGCCTGGGGTTTGCCGGTTCACAGCCCAGGTACAGACCTGTGCACTGCTTGGCAAGCCATGCTGTGGCAGGCGTCCCACTTGTAAAGTGGAGGAAGATGGGCATAGATGATAGCTCAGTGCTAATCTTCCTCAACAAAAATAAAAGAGAGAGACCAAAACTTTTCTTTAGAAATATAGACATGGGGGAAATAAAATTTTGAGAAAACAAATTACATAGGAGTGATGGTAGAAAGTAGATAAGAGACGATAGTTTTAAAAATTTTTTTAAAAAGGAAAGAAAAAATCTAGGGAGAGGACAGGGGCCATGGAACGCATTTAGTGTGGTTATATTCCAAACCAAATTTTAAACTGGTGACAGCTTAGTAGGTATGTTATAATATTTAGTAATAGCAGAGTCTAATCAAACAGTAATATCTCTGCTTGGTAACATTTGGAACTTCATCGTTCTATAAGATTACGTTGTTGAGACAACCAAAGCAATAACCACATGGCAAAGCCTGGCTACATTCATCTTTTGAACGTGACTTTTCTTTATATTTACAGAGGCAAAATGAAAAAGGAATGTTTCAATAACCATTTGGAAGTTATGATTTTAAAAATGTCTCTATGGGGCTTTGACTTGAATTATTGCTATTGCTTTCCTGTATAGATCAGATTAATGATATAATTACTATGCATAAATACAATGAAAGAAGCATTATGTAGATGAAATAGCACAAGGGTTGCATAAAAAATGAGTGATCCTCATTCCTCTTTAAATACGGTAATTACTAACTGTGTGACCTTGAGTTAACCATTTAACCTCTCTAGTCCACAGACAGGTTTCTCAACTCTAAAAGGGAGAGTTTATATAATCTTAACTTTCCTACATTCTTGTGACTCTTGGAGGAACTATAGAAGCTAGTTAAGAGGTCATACTGTGAAATCATGTAGATTGGGATCGTATTTCAAAGCAAATTTGTTTTTTTTGGAATCCATCATTTATCACAAAATAAACAATTGCAATTTTTAAACATGTGATCACTTTTCTTCCTACTCAATTCAAAATTAGCAAGCAGAATTTTATTCAAACTTTACAAATAACCTTCATATTTCCCCTGAGATTAAGCATGAGAAAGTTCAACCTGAAGTTAGACTTTATTGCCCAAACAGTTAAGCATCTGAAAATAAAGCTGAGAATGAACATGCATTTATCAAACATAATTAAAGAATTCCAATGAAGTTTGATAATGAACAGTGATGCAAACTGAACTTTAGTTTGCTCTGTGAAATTTCTAGCAATATGATTGGTAATTTATTTCAGTTCATGATGTCTCACTTCATCTATAAAAGGAGGTTGCAATAGGGACCTCACAGAATTATTATCAGGATTAAATGAGATAATATACTGAACATGTATATTTCTACATTTATTTATGCATCCAAGAGGTGTCTAACGTTTTAAGGATGATGCAGCTCTTAATAGTTTAACTTATATTCTTAATGTTCAACAATTGCATCAAGTTGAAGTATGTATTTTTCCGTGATGAAAAAATATTCATTAAATGATGACCTATATTCTACATTTTTTCAAATTATTGTCATGTTTGTTATAAACAAATAAATTAATGTCTAATATGGTAGAAAATGGTCATCCCACAGCACCATGATAAAGATAATGGGACATTCATTGGCTTTTATGGCCACCAAATTAGAAAATTATAAATGAAAATATATTATAAATAACTCCCTTCAATAACAAATTTTATACATGAAAGAAAAGTTATATCAAGGGAGAGAAAATATAGTAGAGTTTAAAATAAATTATTGATTATCTAGGTTGTTCATGTTAATAGGAGCTTGAGTTTTTATTTCTCCTCATTTTTAAAAGCAGAGGTTGCTCAGACCTAAAAGTCAATGAAGAATTGCAAATTAGGATGATGTTATACTTCTGACCAGAGTCATGTCCAATACATAGTAAAACTTGTAGTCATGTCTGCAGGTGGCTAGAGTTTACATCACAGATTACTTGAGAATACTATATTTTCCCCTGAGGAAACAGAGGTCTGGAGCTCTTAAATGGCTTGCCCAGAGTGACAGAGCAAGTGGTGGCATTGCTAGAACGTGAAGATTCAAGTATATGACGCTCCCCTTTTTTGTTTTTAATTATTCTTTCTTGTACCTCTGATCTCAGGTTTTTCTTTGAACTTTCTTGGTTTGCAGATTCTCAAAGAAAAAAAATTCAGGTATAACATATAATTCTTAAAATTAAAAAAAAAATGCTATCACAGTATTAATAATATCAGCGAATAAAGTCAAGAAATGAAGTAAGAGCTGGGATAAGGTGACTACACTAAAAGGTAAATTGTGTTCACTTTAAAAGCCAAAGAGAAAGGTAATTATTTTTGGTGACTATTTTTCACAATATTATTAGATTGTTATCTATATATACTATGCTTATTGCACTAGTCTTGGTAGGAAATCTGCTTTATTGCTTAATATAATTAAATGCACACCTCCTATGTAAGCATATAGTTTTTACAATGATAATCTTGAACATTTATTATTTATAATCTCTCTGCTAGGTGTTAGAGATCTAACACCCCTAACACCCCTACTGAACAAGATACACATGCTTTCACTATTTGGGGTACCCATGGTATCAAAAAGAAAAATCTGGACCAAATAAAAATAACGTACTTTTCTGTGGGGCCAAGAAAACCTGGAAGATGTGAGAAAGCCTAGACGAACTGAACTCTAGAGAGTAAACAAGCCCTTCACAGGCAGCAAGAAGCAATGACAGCTTTCGTTTCTGGCAATTATCACCTCATCTAGATAGAGGAGGCTGGAGAAACAGGCCACTATTGATGGAATTATTTTGAAAGCTTGAGGAAAAATCATCCAAGTAATAAGTGACAGGATGAGCTGCTGGGATGAACTGGAATCTGGAGAAGTGTGTATGCAAAAACAATTGCTTGGCCCCCAAATTCTTCCAACTTTGTCCTCAGTCTCACGTTTTCTTATAAAACCATCCATATAGGCGGTGCTGAAAAGCAGAGAGAAATCAGATTCGAAGTCCCTCCAGGCTCCTCCACTACAGCAGCAGTAAAGAGGCATTAGCTCTAAAATTTGGCAGTTTGACTAATTTCATCGGAATTAATCCTAATTAAAGTTGCAGCTCAAACAGAACTCAAATTAACTCTAAGTGGAATGTCTAGGATTAGCAACTTGCCCTATTAACCAGACAGAAGAAAGAGCTTACACCCATTTTCAAATAATAAAAGAAAGAAACAAAGAAAGCAAACTCATACTCCAACCACATTTTTCATTCAAAAAATCTGCCTGGAAAAATTAAAAGATTATATTACATGCAAAGAAGCAAGAATGTAACCAAAAAGGAGAGAAAATATAGTAAATCAAAAAATAATCATAGCTGAACCAGTTATTGTAGCAAGCAAAAAATATAAAACAACTCCAATCAGTAAGTTAAAAATTTACTGGAAAATTTGTTTGTAATAGGCAAAGATATTACATATTTCAGGAGAGAAAAAGAAACTGAAAATAATGCAAAGAAGAGAACTGAAAAATACAATGAAAGAAATTAAAATTCATACAATCAAAATTACAGCTATCTAAGGGACTTTTGAAGAGCCTAAAGATATAATGCTTTCTCCCTAAGATTAGGTATAAGGAAAAATGTCCCCTCTAAGTACTTCTACTCAACATGTAACTCAAGGTCCTAACCATTGAAATAGAGCAAAAAGAGAAAAAAAGGAAAGAAACATATGTTGGAAATTGAGGTGTTAAATGTACGGACTCAATGCAATCCCTATTAAGGTCCCACAACATTTTTCACAGAAATGCAACAAAGAATCCTAAAATTTATATGGAAAAACAAAAGACCACAAATAGCCAAGGGAATCCTGAGAAAAGAGAACAAAGCTGGAGGTATCATAATCCCTGACTTCTAAATATACTACAAAGCTATGGTAACCAAAACAACATGGTACTGGCAGAAAAACAGACACACAGCTGAATGGAACAGAATTGAGAGCCAAAAAATAAACACACACATCTATGGACAGCTAATTTTCTACAAGAGAGCCAAGAACATACAATGGAGAATGGAAAGTCTTTTCAATAAATGGTGTTGGGAAAACTGGACAGCTACATGTAAAAGAATGAAATAGACCTTTATCTTAAACCATGCACAAAAATCAACTCAAAATGGATTAAAAGACTTGAATTAAGGCCTGAAAACATGAAATTTCTGGAAGAAAACATAGGCAGTATGATTTTCGACATAGGTCTTAGCGGCATATTTTCGAGAACTATGTCTAACCAGGAACGGGAAACAGTAGAAAAAATAAACAAATTGGACTACATCAGACTAAAGGAAATTTGCTTCTACACAGCAAAGGAAACCTTCAACAAAATGAAAAGACAACCTAACGACAGGGAGAAGATATTTGCAAACCATATATTTGATAAAGGGTTAATATTCAAAATATCTAAAGAACTCATTCATCTCAATGATTAAAAAACTAACAACCCAATTAAAAAATGCTCGAAAGATCTAAACAGACATTTCTCCAAAGAAGATATATAGTTGGCCAACAGGTACATGAAAAGATGTTCAACATCACTAATTTTTAGGGAAACATAAATCAAAACTACAATGAGATATCACCTCATGCCTGTCTGAATGGCTGTAATTAACAAGACAGGAAATCACAAGTGTTGGAGAGGATGTGGAGAAAAGGGAACCCTCACACCTTGCTGGTGGGAAAACAAACGTGTACAACCAGTATGGAGATTCCTCAAAAAATTAAGAATAGAGCTACCATACTATCCAGCTTTTCCAATGCTGAGTATTTATTCAAACAACTTGAAAACACAAATGCATAAGGATACATGCACCCCTACGTTCATCGCAGCATTATTCACAATAACCAAGACTTGGAAGCAACCTAGGTGCCCATCAAGACATGAATGAATAAGGAAGAGGTGGTATATATACACAATGGAATACTACTCACTCATAAGAAATGATGAAATCCGGCTATTTGTGACAACATGGATGGACCTGAGGGTATCATGCTGAGTGAAGTAAATCAGAGGGAGAAAGTCAAATACCATATGCTCTCACTCATAAACAAAAGATAAAAACAATGACAAACAAACACAGAAACAGAGACTGGATTGGTGGCTACCAGAGGGGAACGGGGGAGGCGAAAGGAGGGGCTAGGCACATGTGTGTGGTGATGGACTGTAATTAGTCCTTGGGTGGCGAACATCATGTATTTAGACAGAAATGGAAACATAAGGATGTTCATCTGAAAAAAAAGGACGAAAGAGAATAAAAATTGATCTTTCTATTCTGAAAAAAGAAAGGTGTTAAACTGTTTTATTTGGACAAGATATCATCATCCAAGTAGAAAACCCCAAAGAATCCACAAAAAAAACTAATAGAAATAATGGATGAGTTTAGCAAGATTGCAACATATGTGGTCAATATACAAAAGCCATTTCAATTCTCTTATACTGGTCAAAAATGTGGAATTGATATTTTAAAAATTATATACAATCATATTATTAAATTATAATTCTTAGAGATCTATTTAAAAAATAATCTACAAACTGTACACTGAAAACTACAGAACCTCACTAAAAGAAATTAGAGAAGACATGAACATGGAGAGAGATATTAAATTAATTGAGCAGAGATTTATTATTGTTAAGATATCACTATCCTCACAATGGTCTATAGGTTCAATGTAATCCCAATACAAAATTTCAGGATGGATTTTTCCATACCTTTTCAAGCTTATTCTAACATTTCTATGCAAATTTAAAAGGCCTAGAAGAGCTAAGCATTTTTTAGAAGACAATAATTAAAAAACCTACATTATCTGATATGACCACTACTCAAATTGATATTAGTCAATATGGTGTTTTCCTGGCAAAAGTAAAAGACTCCTAGAACAGTAGACTGTGATAGAGAGTTGTAAGTGAACCCTCACACATACGCTCCAATGATTTTGACAAAAGTGCTAACTAACACACGAGGGAGAGGACAGCCTTTTCAACAATAGACTCTGCAGTGATTGAATATCTAGGTGAACACAATAATAATAATAATAATTATACTAATAATCCTTAACTCACACCCTATACAAAAATTTATTCAAAATGCATCATAGAGCTAAATGTAAGGGTGAAAAATTCACAGTTTAAGAAGAAAAAAAGCCACACTTTCCCCATAGGATTTAGACATCTGGAAAAAACAGTTTTTTCCTTATGACAACAATAAGAACACAACAACAACAGACTATTTGCAAATTCACAACATTTCTGAAATCCTTGATCTGTTGTCCTATGGTAACCAGCTAAACTGAAACATAAGACCAGCACCTCCAAGGAAAGATTCCTTATTTGGGGTATACACTGCTAGACACCAGTAAGAATTCCTATAAAATTTTTAATGGGTTGCTAATAGACAATTGTTAATGGACTAATGAAACTGTGGAGGCCACAGAAAAGAAGGATTGACACCTAGTCTCAGTGTCCTCTCTGCAGATGTCATCATGTGCTGTGAGAATGCATCCCTCATGGCACATGTCTGGCATAGAGGAATGGCAGCTGCAACAGAGTAAATTTTGGGGCCAGATCATTGACAAAGGCACCATCCTCAAGATGAAGAGATGCAACATCTATCTAAGACTGAGTTGTAATCAGAATAGCAAAGAATACCCTTCCATCCCTTTCTACCAGGCTAGCAAGCATCAAATAGAAAGTGATACCAGTATGTGGGAAGGATAAAAAAAGATGAAGCATATGGAGAGAACTCTAAGATACAGCACAAAAGGGAAAATCTAAAACTGAGGGTGAAGCACATACTTAGACAAAATCTGTAGTAAAATAGCCCACACCCTTAACACAAGAGAGTCCTAGAGGATTATGAAGTTTATTGTGCACTGGGAATAAAAATAGAAACACAGAATCCCAAACCTGGGTCAATTCCTGGCTATATTGACAGAATCTTCCACATTAAGGGCCTTGCAGAATAAACATTGTGTCCATTTCAAGCAATAAAGCCTACTTAACTCAGTTTCTACTTTTCTACACAAGATGTCTAGCTTTCAGCAATAAGTTACAAGGCATTAAAAAGAGCACTAAAAGTCCACACACTCCAAAGAGATGCAATAATCAAGTGAATTAAATTTGACTGTAACACGTTTGTTGGAACTATCAGACATAACTTTTTTTGCTATGATTCATATGTTAAATGCTCTAGTGGAAAAAGGTTGTCAACATCAATGATCAGATGGACAATTTAGGTGCAGAGATGGAATATATAAGAAAGCATAAGACAGAAATGCTATAAAACTAATAATAATAACAGTAGCAGAAATCAAGAATGCCTTTGAGAGCTTCATCACTGAACCTGAAATAGCCAAGAAAGGATCAGTGCACTGAAAATAGATCAAGGAAATGACACGGGTGAAACACAGAGAGAGAAAAGAGTAAAACCAAAATAAAAATAGAGCAGAACTTCCAAGAATTATAAAAATAAAAACCAAATGATCCAAGGTAAGTGCAATTGGAAGTCCAAAAGTGGAAGAGACAGAGAATGGGGCAGAAGAAATATTTGAAGAAATAATGGCTGTGAACTTTCCAAAATTAATGATACCACAGACCACAGATCCACTAAACTTGGAAAACAGCAAGGAAGATAATACATGATTGCACACCCCTCCATACACTCAACTAAATGTATTATTTTATGCTTCAGAAAACCAAAAAACAATAAAACTCTTGAAAGCAGCAAGAGAGGAAAAGTACGTTATAAACAGAGGAACAAAGATAACAATTGCAGCAGACTTCTCAAAACTATACAGACCAGAAGACAATGAATTCACAAATGAAGAGCAGAAAGAAAAAAGTGAAAAATCAACCCCCAATTTTAATCACAGCAAAAGTACCTTCAAACAATTTAAAAAGGAGTAAAGGTTGGGGCCAGCCCGGTGGCACAGTGGTTAAGTGCGCATGTCTTGCTTCTGCGGCCGGGGGTTCACCAGTTGGAATCCCCAATGCAGACATGGTACCACTTTGCACGCCATGCTGTGGTAGGTGCCCCACATATAAAGTAGAGGAAGATGAGCACAGATGTTAGCTCAGGGCCAGTCTTCCTCAGCAAAAAGAGGAGGATTGACAGCAGATGTTAGCTCAGGGCTAATCTTCCTCAAAAAAATTAATTAATTAATTTAAAAAAGAGCAAAGTTGTAAACAGATAAACAACTACCAGTGGGAATGTACTGTGTGGTCTGCTGAGTTATTCTCCCCCAGTGACATCCACATCTTAGTCTCTGGAACCTGTGAATGCTCTCTTATGGCAAGGACTGTGCAGATATGATTAATTTAACAATCCTGAGAAGGGGAGATTATCCTGGATTATGTAGGTGACTCTAAATGCAATCAGAATTGTCCTTACAACAGGGAGGCAGAAGGAGAGTTGAGGGAGCAGACAACAACGTGGTTATGGAGGCAGAGATTGAAGCGATGTTACCACAAGCAAAGAAATGCCAGCAGCCATCAGAAACAGAAGAGGCAAGGAAGAGTATTTCCTCTAGAGCCTTTGGAGGGAGTGTGCCCTGCTGTTACCTTGATTTCAGCCCAGTGATGCTGATGTCAGAGTCAGCGCCTCCAGAACTGCAGGAAATAAATTACTGTTGTTGTAAGGTACATGGATTACAGTATTTTGTTATAGGAGCCGTAGAAAACAATGATACATAGCACAGCAATACTTAAAGATAATTCTTCAGGGAAAAGGAATATGCTACAAAGAAATGCGGATCTACATAAAGAATTAAAGAGCACTAGAAATGGAGTATATGAAGGTTACTATAAAATTTATTTTTCTTGTTTAATGGCTCTAAAAGATAATTGACTATAAACTGAAAACTAGAGCAATAGTTAAAAACGTTAAAAGAATGTATTGATATGAAGCCAAGAGTAAAGAGTGAAAAAAAACCATAAATTAATCATGAAGATGGCTGAAAAATACGGAAAAGAGAAACATTAAAAAGATGGGACATTTAGACAACTCCCACCAGACTGGTACATTTTAATCTAATCTTAACAAGACTTGCATTGAATGCAAATTGTCTAATCATCAAATAAAGGATATGTTGTCAGATTGAAAACAGACGAAGACTTAGTTACACACTGTCTACACAAACTCATTTTTAAATATAAATATTGAGATATGTTAAGAGAAAAGCTATGAGTTAATATGTGCAAACGCTAATTTGATATTATCTACAGAAATATCAGAAAAAATAAATCTTAGTAAACAGAATATTAGAAGGGTTACAGCGATATATTAGATGATTATAAAAGAGTCAATTCTTCAAGAAGACATAATATAACATCTAAAAAGTAGAATTAAAAGTTACCCAATTCAAAACTAAAAGTTCGATCTAAAAATAGCACCTAAAAGTAGAACTTCAAAATATTTAAATCAAAAACTATTCGACCTTAAAAGAGAAATACACAAATCAAAATTATAGTTGAAGACATACACAGTCTTCCTTTAATAATTGAGATGACAAGTAGGCAAAAAGCCAGTAAAAAGATAGAAAAAATAAAGAACAGTGCAAACCAACTTGACCTCAGTGATACCAGTAGAAATAAAAATTGAAGATATTAACTGAAATATCTTGAATAAAAAAGGGAGATGTAAAGTAAAATAAGCTGATATCTGAGTGTTTGTACTAAAAGGAATCATAATTTGTGTCAACCTGAGGCTAATTCAAAACAAATTAAACTAAATGAAAAATTAAGTTCAGAACTTATTTTTTAAGCAACTAAAACAACAAAAAAGCTTTTAAATGCAAAATTACATTACACATAAGTTTATAGAGAAATGTATCCAAGTACTTTTAACTATTGTTTTTCATAAATGGAACACTAGATTCATTGAACATAAAATTTTCACTGAAAAATTATTGAATATTGTGTGGCATAGTCCTGAAATGAAACACCGTAAGTATTTGAAATAAAATATAACCTCATCTAATAACAATGATGAAAATAATACATGAAATTATAGTTTGCAGGTCTTTTGGGTTCCATTGAAAAAGTATTTGACTAATCTGAGTTCACAAATATTTTCTGATTTTTTCCAATGTTTTATTAAGGTAAATTTACACAGAGTATCATTCACCACTTTTAGTATGCAGGTCTGTGAATTTTGATATTGTATTAATTCATGTAGCTACCACGATAGTCATGAAATAGAACAGCTCAGTTATCCCCCCAAAAACTTGTGTTTCCTTTCGGGTTAGCTCCTTGTCACACAGCAAGCCCTTGCAATCACTGATGTTTCTTGTCCCTATTGATTTTCCTTTCTCAGAATATCATACATAAATAGCATCACGTGGTATGCAGGTTTTGAGTCTGGTTTCTCTTACCGGCATAATGTCTGTGAGATCCGTCCAACTCAATTGTAACTGTAATTCAGGGCTAGAGTTTAATACTATGAATTCAATGAGATGGTAACAATATTTCCAGTATTTTACATTTCAAATGCCTCAGTAAATATTTACTTAAAATACTATGAGTTTTGCTTTAAAACTAATTTTATAGTAATATTAAATGGAAGAGACTATTGCTAACACAAAACCACCTACATATTTTGTATTTACAATAATAGACAATTTTTAAATTTCTTATAAAAGAAGAACCATCTGTAAATATAACAATATAAAATATTGACTAAATTTCAATGAGTAGCAACAGAGGAGTATATGAAAATTCATTTAGTGATTGGATCAAATTTTTATGAGTTCTCTCATATAAAAGCATACTAAAAGTTTCCCACAATTTACTTCCATGGGCAGGTAGGTGATATATTCTTGCCCAATAAAAACAGAGTGGGGGGCTGGCCCCGTGGCCGAGTGGTTAAGTTCGCGCGCTCCGCTGCAGGCGGCCCAGTGTTTCGTTGGTTCAAATCCTGGGCGCGGACATGGCACTGCTCATCAGACCACGCTGAGGCAGCGTCCCACATGCCACAACTAGAAGAACCCACAACGAAGAATACACAACTATGTACCGGGGGGCTTTGGGGAGAAAAAGGAAAAAATAAAATCTTAAAAAAAAAAAAAAAAATCTCTGCATTTAAAAAAAAAAAAAAACCAGAGTGGGAGGTATATGCATCATGTGACTCCACTCGCACTCTCTAGCAAAGTCATTTTACGGTGATCACTATACTTAATATTCATTATAGTTGAAATGATTCATGGTTCTTTACTATTTACCAAGAACTGAATATTTTATGTTGGACCACACACTTAACAGTTTCAATTTCCCTCATAACAGAAATATATCTGTATAAATATTAGCTTCAATGCAAATTGACTTAACTAATTTCAAAATAAGTGCTTAGTCTGCAAAAGTACTAAGTGTCTAGTCACATATATTCCCCTGGTAAATACTATCGATTTTACTTTTGTGACCTTTCCTCCACTTGACCTTTATAGCTATATGATCACCAACAGAGTCGACAATCTTTCTTTATATAAATGTTCGAGGATTTTACGTGGCTGGATGTTACAGTTGATTAACTTTGTCAGCATCCAGTTGCCCTTTTCTTCACATCCCACGTTGTTCAGAACCAGTGCTATTTGCTCTGTACTGTGGTCATCCTCTTAGCTTATTTACCTTTGTCAAAATTTAATGTGAAACCATCTTCCGAGGCTAAGTGATATCATCACAAATTTATAAAATTCACACTTGTCTTCTGTGATTGTGTTAGTGTGTGATGTGTGTTCCTGTGCACAGGTATGTGCATGCTGATGTGTACACATGCAAATATATTTTTCTCTTGCCTCTTTTAGTGTGTGAACGCAGATAATTTCCTCCTCAGTTTTCTTGCTGTTACATTCATAATATGGCTCTTCCCAAATCTACTAACTGAGAGATCAACATCTTGGAATAAAGGAGGAAAATTGCTAAAGCATGAAAAGGTAATAATTAAATTAAAAACCGCGCATTTAAAACATATTTTTAGCGAGTGGGGAAAGGTATGGTAGAGTAGGTACAAAAATGAAATTGATGTAGCCCTCACTCTAATTTTAATTTACCGTCTTTGGCCAACACAATAATACAGACGTCCCTTGGTATCTGTGGGGAATTGGTTCCAGGGCCACCCTCAGATACAAAAATCCGTGGATGCTCAAGTCCCTTATGTACAAAATGGTGCAGTATTTGCATATAACCTGTGCACATCCTCCCTTACACTTTAAATCATCTCTAAATTAATTATAACACCTGAACAATGTAAATGCCACGTAAATAGTTGTTATACTGTATTGTTTAAGGAATAATTACAAGGAAAAAAAAAGTCTGTACATGCTCAGTATAGACACAACCATCGTAAGCCTTTCAATCTTCGAGTGGTTCATTCCATGGATGTGGAACCCATGGATACAAAAGGCTCACTCTATTCATAAAGAACAAAAGAATAAGGGAAGCAAGACTAAACTTCTCTATGAGATAAAATTTTCAAACAAAGCATTGTTATTAAAGTTTCATTCTGGAAACAATTCAGTATTTGGTGAAGAAATGATTGAACAAATGATATTTAATTGCGTAGGCTATATTTGAATAATATATTGATATATTCAAGTATCAAAACATGGGCATACCAGTTAATATATTCAATTAACACTACTAGTTACCATTTTCTTTTTCTTTTTAGTGGGTAGAAAGCTAAATAAGGGAGTAAATAATTATTGAAACAAAGTTCAGTTACAACATAATTTCAAGATGTTATACTAGGACTCTGGAGGTATCATTGACTATCCTTCTATTAATTAAAATGAATCCAGACTAATATGCTTAGTTATTTGCTAGGCTTACTTGATTTTTAATTTTTAAAATGAGGATAATTGCAGCATCAACTCAGTATCCATAGTAAATGCACATTGTGTTTAAAATGTAATTAATTCCTTTGGTTAATTCTTTTCATGCTGTTTCTCTATTTGTTCACATCTTGTTTTAGCTATAATATGTCATATTTATATATTCCAAATTGTGTCTTTATATTTGTAAACAAATAGAAATATAAAGAAATTGTGGTAACTTAGTCTGTATAAATTTTATTAAGATGGTACCATCACATCAAATTTTAACCACAACAGATTTTAGGCAACAGGCATACAACAAAACATATTGAATACCAGAAATTATTCACCGTTTCTTTTCTTTCCAGAATATAACGTGAGCCTTCTGGAAAAGTTGGCTATTGTGACGCCTCTATAGAGAATCTGTTTAGGTTGATTTGGACTTGGTGCTTTGATAATCACCTGATGCGATGGTCGTAGGACATTAAATGGTCCTTTCATTTCCAAATGATTAATTAAAAGATATCTTAAAATTTCTTTTATTTTTAACTTTTCTTCTATTTTTAGAGCATTTTAAATTTACTCTGATTTAATTGTATCTGGTGCCAATGAGAACGGCAATCAATCTGGCATTGGTTTCCAGCTCCTAATTCTCAGGCAATCAGAGAAAGGAAGAGAGAAGAAATATGGTTTAATTATCAGATCCATTCACTCGTTCATTCAAAATGTACCTATTGCTGGCACCTGTTCCAGATGCTGAGCTAGAGCAGTGAAGGTCTTTACGTTTATTGAGCTTCTATTCTGTTGGGAGAGACAAATAAACTTCATAAGCAGATAAACGCATGTGTAACATATAGTGGTAGCCTGTGGCATGAAAGGAACGTAATGAATGGTACAGGAGAGATGTAGGCAGGGAGGCCTCTCTGAGTGGTATCAGGAGGCAGATTCCTGAAGGAAATGAGGGAACAGACCATGCACAAGTCGAGAGCACCAACAGGTGTGAGACTGAAGGAGGACCAAGCTTGGCCTTTGAAGGTCAACAGGAAGCTGAGTGTCGTGGGGGAGAGCAATAGAGCAATGAAGTGAAAGAAACAGGGAGGTGCCTCGGTGATCAGAAGCCGATAAGAGTTGGAGCAAGGGAGTATCATAACTAGTCATCTTTTTCAAACATCATTTTAGTTTCTGTTTTGAATATAACCGTAGATGATTGAAAATCCAAACAAGGGACTTCACAGGAAGAGCACTGCCATAGCCAAGCCGTGTGTGGTGGCAGCTTTGGACACAGCTTCTCCAGGCCTGATAGGCCAAGCTCAGGTGCTGCAGCTCAGCCAGGTCCTACGCGCTGCCCAGGAGGCTGGAAGGAGCCACAGCTCAGCGCACCTGCAGCCATGCCCCGCCCAAGTGCCCTGCACCGGAATTGGGAAGCTCTTGCTTAGATGAGAACGGAGGTGGTGAGAGGTGATTAAATTTGGGATATATCATAAGCAGCAACAGAAGTTACTGATGGATTGGAGACAGAACAAGAATGAGAAAGAGAAGTTAAAGATGACTCCAGGGTTTGGGGCCAGAACAACTTCTAATAGGAGGTATGCACTATTGAGCTTGGGAACACTGGGAGAAAGCAAATTTGGGACAATGTACAGGAAAATCAGAGATCTAATTCGGACAAGTAATACTAAAATTTACGTTAGACGTTCAAGAGAGATTTCAAATGTGTAGTTGGATGTGGATCAGGGGAGATGGAGATTTGTGTTTGGAAACCATCAGCATTTGCACGGTATTGGAAGCTATGGGAATATATGAGACCAACCTGAGAGTGAGCATACATCAAACGATTCCCAATCCTGGCTGCGCTTTGGAGTCACTCAGGAGATTATAAATGATACCAATGCCAGGTCCTACCCTACAGTTTCTGGTTTAATTGGCCTGCGGATAGAGCCTGTCCACCTGTATTTTTAAACCAAAGCAGTAAATTCTAAGGTGCAGCCAATGGTAAAGGGAGAAACCCAACAGTATAGATGGAAAAAAGAGGAAATCTGAAAATTGAGCCCTGAGACATTCCAATGTAGGGAGACAAAGAAATGATCTAGCAAAAGGGACTATGAAAACGTTACCTGTGAAGGAAGGAGAGGGCGTCTAAACTGTGTTCACTTGGCAATGAAGAAAGCGTTTCCAGGAAGGAGGGGTGAACTTTGTCCAATGCTATTAAGAAGTGGGCAGTGGACTGCTGAGAAGCTTGCATGCTTGTCAGACACAGGCGTAAAGAGTGTGTGGTCGATGGATGCTTGTAGGATGCTCCAGCTGCAAGGCATGCGGGCAGCTTCCTCAGCGCTGAGGAATCGAGAAAAGCTTCTGGGAGAAGGGGGCAGCTCTCTGGGAAATGGAGCAGGAGTCGTGATTTAGCAGTAGACTATGGACAAGCTTCCAGGCAGAGAGAATTGTCAGCAGAAATACAGCACAGCAATTCTGGGAGCTGCAGGTAGTTGAATATTTCTATAGCCTAGAGTGGTTTGGGGAACAGCACGAGATGAGGTCAGAAAGAACGAAATATGAAACCCTGAAATCCTTGTATTTTAGTGTGCCAGGCAAGAGGTTGGGCTTTATCACAGGCAATCAGAAGTCACTGAAAGTGCAAAGATTTTTTAATCAAAATTATCACTAAATAAATGCTAAAATATGCATTTTAAATGCATGCATATTTAAATACATGCATAATAAAAAGTCATTAATGATATCCTTTCAAATTTCTGTAGCTCTGTGTCTAAGAGAATATTGGATCATTCATTCTGTAAATTTTTTTCATTTTGTTTTCTAATTATTTTATGAACATCTCTCCACCACTGAATATTATCTAACTACTGTTTTAATTTGCACTTATTTAATTAATTTTGACCTTGGATATCTCTTCATATGTTTATCAGCCAATTGAATTTCTTTTGTGAATTAACTATCTACCTCCCTTGTCCATTTTTCTTTTGGGTTATTTTCCTACTTCTCACTAATTTGGGGGCATGGTTTGTATATTAACATTTTAGTTTTCAAACGTAATTTAATATTTCCTAGTGTCTTCTCTGTCTTTTGCTTTTGGTTTTGACTTTTTACTATTATCTATCTATCTATCTATCTATCTATCTATACATACAGATAGATGATTGATAGACGATGGATAGAGAGATGATAGATCGATATGGTAGATAAAAGGATAGATATTATCATAATATACCTATGTATTATTAGAAGGAAGAGCAAAATCTCCACATAATGCCCATATCTGCTCATGAGCTCTCTCCAGGACTTGGCTTCAGTGAAAGAGACCTCCCTCCCCTGAGATCCCCAGGGTTCAGCCCAAATTCAGGTGATTGGTCACACAGGGATGTGAAGTCCAGGTCGTCTGCCGTAAGGGTGGAAGCCTCCTGAAGGCTCTCAGAACCCAGAGCTCTCTGTGGGCCCACCTGTAAGCACAGTGCGTTTCTCCCAGCACACCATCCCACTGCCTCCCCTGCCCGTGGTGCTGATGCTGAGTGCTCTCTAGGGAACTCTGCGAGCACCCATCTCCTTCACAGAGTCGGCTTCTTCAGGAAACCTAGTCTGACACATTGTTATTTCACAGCACTACTTTTGTGGAGAGAAAATACATATCTTTATGTATCTTTCTCTTCTCTGAGACATTGTATTCATAAACCTAATATTGTTTTCTAAAATTTTTAATAACTATTTAAAACTATAATGCATCATTTTCCTACTTTTCTGGAAATAGCACGTTTGCCATGTAATAAACTGGAAATTTTCAAAGTCTTGTTTCTAGACTTTTGATTCTCTCCAATTGATTTTGGTGCAATTATTGTTATTATTTATTTATAGCAGAATGTACTGTTTGATCATGCAAGTCCACATGGTAGCCATAAGTTTGTAACACTTATGCTTAAAGATGAGCTTTCAAAGTGTTGTCTATTGATCCCTGCAAAAAAATGGAGGTGAGTGTTAGCTATAGGTATTTCTTTGAAATTGTACATTAATTTGAGGATAATTAATTTTTGAGAAATAATTTTTGATTTCTCATGAGATATAGGCATTATTTAACCATTTGTTCATGCTTTTTTCAAGCCACTCACTAAAATACGTGGTTTTCCTAACAAGAATTTGCACAGAACTTGTGGAGTTCATCTCTCAGTTTATTGTTTCCATATAATATTAGTAAAGAAGGAATCTATTTACTAACGTTTAATTGTTCTTAGCAGGCAATTCATTGAATCCTTTTGCTGTTTAAAAAGTTTTTTTTTTTTTTGGTGAAGATTAGCCCTGAGCTAATATCTGCTGCCAATCCTCCTCTTTTTGCTGAGGAAGACTGGCCCTGAGCTCACATCCATGCCCATCTTCGTCTATTTTATATGTGGGACGCCACCAGGCATGGCTTGATGAGCAGTGTGGAGGTCCACACCCGGGATCCAAACTGGTGAACCCCAGGCCACTGAAGCAGAGCATGTGAGCTCAACTGCTGTGCCGCCAGGCTGGCCTGTCAAAAAGATTATTTTAGGTGTTATTCTTGGGTTTTTGAAATAGATAATCTTAGCTTCATGAGGAATGGCAGACTTGTTCAACACTCAGAAAAATGCTGAGCAGAATAGTAGCTCAAAAAATTTGTGAATAAATGAATTAAGCAATGATAATTTTTCCACTTTTCTCAAACATAAAATATTTGTGTTTATTTTATTTTTTTCATTACATTAGATACCATTTACATTATGTTGTTATTTAATATAATGCAAAAAAAATTTTTTGTCCTTATTTCATAGGTAATGCTTCCAGTATTATACTGACAAGTATGATGGTTGTTGGGGTAAATTAATAATATTTTTTATCATGTGAAGAAAAATATTCTTTACGTTTATTTAATTTTCTTTTTTAGATTCTCCTGAGCTAACATCTGTTGCCAATCTTGCTCTCTTTTTTTTCCCTCCCCAAAGCCCCAGTACATGGTTGTATGTTCTACTTGTAAGTCGTTCTAGTTCTTCTCCGTGAGGCACCACCACAGCATTGCTAATGACGGACAAGTGGTGTGGTTCCACGCACAAGAACCAAACCCTGGCCGCTGAAGCAGAGCGTGCCAAACTTTTAACCAGTTGGCTATCAGGGCTGGCTCTAATAAGTTTTTTTTTAATAATCAGGAGTGTATGCAATATTTTACATGTATCTTTCACTTATATCCATTGATGTATTAATTAGAAGACTTTCCACTCTTCCCAACTTGGTAAGCATTCTTCTTTACCAGGTAATAGGTTCAATGTGATACTATTTTCTCTGGAATTTTTGCTTCTGTAATTCACAAATGAGATTGTTCTGTTTTCTGAGATGTATTTGTTAGATTTTGATAAATCAACTTCATAAAAGAATTGGCATGTTCATTGAAAGATGATGAGAGATATTATAGAAAGATTTTTATGGCTGCAACTCTAACTAGAGCTCCTTGGCTGTGAGTGAGATGAGCACACAAGCACTTTTGTAAGATGGAGAAATGGAAGCCATAGGGAGATGCAAGCTATGCTATGGCTGTGTGATCATGACATGACACTGTCAGCTGCTCCTAACAATAACTGTCTTCTCTTAGAACCTATCAGTCCAACTGGTAGGTTCTTCCAAAGTGTTGGTAAAACTAGTTATTGCATGTTCTCTATATGAAATGACTTATTAACTGATTTTCTTCTTTCAGAGTTTCAGTTTTTATCAGCAGCATATTTAAAAACAACTGAAATCAGAAATGAACATGAACGTTGAGATAACTTCTCCATATTTTCAGTTTTCTCTTTTGTTGAATATTCTAGCTTTAGATTATTAGAAGAAATTTGATACATCATTAATTTTTTCATTCAAATGAATTAAGGTTTAGAAAGCTTTTCATACTCTATTGTGAATTATTTTTAAAACTATATCCTTCTGGGGGTCCAGCCCAGTGGCATAGTTATTAAGGTCGTGCACTGTACTTTGCAGCCTGGGGTTCACGGGTTCAGAGCCCAGGAAGGGACCTACCCACTGCTCATCAAGCCATGCTGTGGCAACATCCCACCTGCAAATTGGAGGACGATGGGCACAGATGTTAGCTCAGTGACAATCTTCTTCAAGCAAAAAGAGAAAGATTGGCAACAGATATGAGCTCAGGGCCAATCTTCCTCACCAAAACAAAATAAAACATACAAACAAAAGAAACTAAATCCTTCTATTAGAAAATATTTACAGGGAATGCATTTTTAAAATGCAAAATCCTTCCAAAATCCCTCCAAAAATCATTTTTCAAAAGATGTGGAAAATCCCCCACAGCAAAATATCTACATCACTTTTCACCCCTTATTGATATTGATTTTAAACATGATAAAAAGAAAAGTTACTCTTTCTATATTTCTTAAGCTATAATTAGGCATATTTTCCAATATATGTTTAGTTAAATACCAAGTCTTAAGCATTTTTAAGCTTATCTTTGGTAATCTTAGTACCTAAAATTCCAGGGGATAGGTTAAATGAAATTTAATTTATTTGGCATATGATATACTAATCTAAACACATAACGTATTGATTTGTACCTAAAACATATTGTTTATAAAGTAAAACCATTGAGCTATATGTCATGTTTAATGGTTTGTGACAAATCAGTTAACCCAAGAACAACAAGCTTGCATGACGTTGGATTTGTGTGTATAATGTATCAGTCAGCATGCATAGTTTATTGTTTTTGTGAGAATTACATCGGCCCATGTAAATTACATTGGCTTCTGGTGAGATGAAATAAACTCAATGTTAAACTATAACGAATCCATCCACTCTAATAGCTTCCTTTTTTGAATTAGGCAAATGTAAGAGTCAGTGATCCGGCAGCTACATCCTTATTAAAGAAAGTCCAAGTGAAAAAACTGTAAAATTGCCTGTTTAAATTTACTATTCTCCTTAAGAAACACACACTATCTATTAGAGAAGGAGGCAGGGATTCACTTGGCACATATTGATTTACCCTTCCCTGTCATTCAAGATTATGCCAAGGGTGAAATTTGCTCCTGGCCACTGGAAATCATAGAAAAACACTCTGAAAAATGTCACCCCAGATTTCTGATCTCATGCCCCATATAGAATGGTCCTGTATATTAATGACTTTTTCTTTTTGAGAAAGATTAGCCCTGAGCTAACATACAAGACCAGTCTTCTTTTTGCTGAGGAAGATCAGCCCTGAGCTAACATCCATGCCCGTCTTCCTCTACTTTATATTTGGGACGCCTAACACATCATGGCTTGATAAGCAGTGTGTAAGTCCCCACCAGGGATCCGAACTGGCGAACCCCAGGCCACCAAAATGGAGTGCACAAATTTAACCACTATGCCACCAGGCTGGCACCTGTTAATGACTTTTTACTTCCACGAAGTAGGTAAACAATGTGTGATTTATAAAGACAACATTTTAAAAGGAACATTCAAATAACTGCTCCTTTCATATGAGAATTCTGTTATCCCCTGAACGGTTAATGGAAGAAATAAGAGTATTTCTGTCTTTCTGATTCTGTTGTAGATGCACCAGGGCTGTGGAATGGGGCCAGTTGTGAGGGACTGATCAGACGCACCCTCCACCCGCTCCGCACTCACTTCCGATAGAGCAGTGGCAGAGAAGGAGACCATTTATTCTGATTACTTTCATTTAGTTCCTTTTCAGAGCCAATACAATGCATTTAAACCAATAGAATATATTTAAATGAACTAATAAATCACATATGTCATCTATAGGAAAGAAAACTTCTGAAATATATGAAACTGGAAGTTTTCTAATAGAACACTTAATTATTGTAGAAAATTACAAATAATGTTTACATTTCTAAAGCCCTTGCAATTTTCTTAGCCAGTTTATATTTACACATATTGGGTACTCGTTTTAACTTATGAAAAGAGACATTGCAAGATATGATTCCTTCTGTCCCCAATTCTGGGCCAAAAGGAAACTACCTTGAGAAGAAGAGAAAGTTAAAAAGGAGTGATGTGCCAACGGATCCCATAATCACTGATCTAGGAAATATTTATTACAGATCAGCTCTATAACAGACGCCATGTTTAATCTGTGAGCATAAAAGAGCCAATGAACATTAACTTTGCACTTAACCCGGGCAGCCACAGTCCTAAGCACATTTTACTATATTGTTTTACTGAATTTCACAACTACACCTTGGCATTGTAAAATTATTCTAGACACGCAGGGAAATACCACAAAGTGTTTTTTATAGATAAGTAGGGGAATGTGCACAGAGGAGTCAAATAACGTGCCCAATGCTGTAAGCTGTAAGTGCCAGAACCCACAATTTTAAGTACATTATGCATGAGACGAAGAGATAGTGTGGGCAATGTCTCCAATATAAGACTACAAACCAGGTTTTTCGTATATTTTAGTTCCCTTCATTGTCTCTGACTCTGTGGTTATAAAATTACAGAGTTTCCCTGAAAGTGACAATATTGTGCATATTCACTTTTTCATATTTCTCATGTAATTATTCTTTTCTTGAGATAAGAGTGCAGAAGTTATAGGCTTGGTTCCCATGTTTATTGAACCTTTTGAGACATGTGTATATGTGTATGTGTGTGACTGTGTGTGTGATGCATGTATGGTATATGGCGTACAATGAGGGCTCAGTTAATGATGTATATATTTCTTCAACTGATAGATATGTCAAAAATCTAATAATGACAGGATGTGTCTTGGATTCTGTATATAAATGGACAGCGATTGAAAAGAACTCTTAGTGTGCTTGATATTTGATAAAAACTCTAAAGAATGAAAACAGATTTTTTGGGCCAATTTGTGATAAGTAAGCATTTTCCATTCCCACTCTTCCACATTCAACTCCTATTACCCCCACAAAGAGTTTCTTGTGTTGTAAATTTAACTGTCCTTTACACACACACAGAGTGACCTAACATACTGAGTTTAAAAAAGAAATAAGTATGGCTCTCGCATGCTCGAAGTACACTCACCCCCCAGTTCCCCATGGCTCCATGCCTAGTCATGACTAAAACCAACTTTTGGGAGATTGGGGCAGGCAGGGGCATAGTGAGGCTAATCGCCATCTTTCAATCAAATGGGCCTAGCTGTGAATCCCAGTTTCTCTTAGCTAGAGTTACTTATCCTGTCTGAGTCCATTTTCTCATTCTTTCTGAGAATATTGAGTTGTTTTGAGGTTTAAATAGCATAATGTAAGTAAAATGCTAAGCAGACGGCCTGGCACACAATAAGGACTCGATAAATGGTAGCAATTATTACTCTTATTGAGACTACAAATTAGTCTTGCTGATGGTTTTGAAAAGCATTAATAGCTAAAGAGCAATACTCATAGTTAACAATCAGGTGGTTTTGAGGATCAAAAGAGACGAATGCATATAAAATACTTCACTCAAGATCTGGCACATTTATCTGTGTTTTTCCTCTACCTGCCCTTTGACCTATGGCAAAGGGAGACTACAGAATAATGAATAATGTGTTACTATATCCAAATTTGGGGGATAAAATGGGCATATTATTTTTATTTCAATCATTTCACATCTGGTATCACAAGTAATGTCGCAAAATAATAGAAAAATATATTCATATTCTGAGTTAACATATTGCTTGGATTCAATAAGGAATTATTAAATGATTTTCATGGATTATGTTAATGATGTAAAAGGAGGCATATAAATGTTTCTTACTCTTTTTAAATCAAAATTTGGTTGGCATGAAGCCACTTTTCTGTGTTATTTATTGCATTTTTCAACATTTATTCCAAAGCAGTTAAATGTAATGCTGTAGTAAAATAAGATATCCATTGATATCTTATTTAAACCAGCCCCTAGTACCTTGGCCTTGGAAATTCTGTCCTTTTGTGGTTTTGAGCTTAATTCCTTACCCTCCAGTCCCTCCTGAGTTCAAAACCCAGCAAATGGCCTACGGGGATGTTGTTCCCTGTGCTCCTGGCGGGATTCCTTCCTCTATGGAAAATGTCTCCTAGGAGGTGAGGCTGGACATTGCCTTCCGTTTCCTGGTCAGCCCCCCAGTCTCCTACAACTCCAGAAACCTCAGAGGTTGTCCCACAGTGAAAACCAGCTGTGTGGTTGCGGCTCTGCCGGCTTCCAGTGTGTGGCTCCAGCTCTGTCAAGGCACCTGAAATCTGCTGGCTTTTCCACCGGTAGAATGCCTCTGGTTGAGTCCAGCCTGGTCACCAGCCCATCCTCAGAACCAGCCAATGTCACAGGGCGGGAAATAGCCTGTGATCAATGTCACAGGAGGGAAAACAACCTGTGATTGTGGCTAAAGAGGAAGGATACTTCCCTCGACAGAAATCACTTCCTCTAGTCTCAATACTTGCAACTCCCTGCTCTCTTTAAAAAATAAGATTTTGGCAGTTTCTTTCCCTCTTTCTAGTTTTTGCACAAAGAGTGTTAGCCTACAGTGACTCATCACATTCTACTCCAAATTGGAAGTCTTCGATTAATTTAAAAAAAAATCGTTATTTATATTTTAGCATTATATATCAAAAATGAATAATTATTTACATTTATAATTGTTTTTATGAGAAGGTAGTATGTTAAAGTTTTGCGAGTTTGGATTCATGTCCCTTATAAAAGGTATCAAGATCTATGATCTTGATCTTATTTAGACTTTTTTACCTATTATTTTAAAAATAGTTGATGACGCAATAGATGAACCTACCCCTGGACTTCTGTATTATGTGAGATAATTGATGCTTAAGTAACCCTCCCTTTTCGCTCATACTGATTAACAGACCTCGAAATGCTGATATAGTTCGTGGAAGAGGTAGGCAGTGAGGAGTGCCTTGTTCAGAGCTGGATGACACCTGTTATGTACTGCCTGCTACATGTTTGCCTTTTCCTATCTTATAACGTGGAAACCAAGATATCTACTCACAAAAAGCTTTAATATAAAGAGGAAAATTGAGAACATTAATCTGTATTGGGTACTTTCAGAGACTTTCAGCAAAGTCTTACAAGGAAGGAGGGATGCAGGATAATGTTCACTAGTGACTGATCTGAAAACAGAAAAACAACATTTGGTCTTGATAACGTGTGCTCCCTGCCTCTGACCTCCAAAAAAGAGACATGGTTGTTGGCTACTGGGGGTGAAAGCACATCAGGGCCAATGTGCACACAAATAGTAAAGGGATCCGAGGGATGATGGTGGAGCTCTGCCAGCAACTGCTATGATCTTTATTATTATCAGTGTGTGTGTGTGTGTGTGTGTGTTTGCCAGAGACCATGAATGCTTCCTGGCCTTGATATGCAGAGGGTTTAGGAAAGACGTGGATCATCTGAACATGATTGGATAGGGTATCATCAATCAGGGACAGAAAAATACTTTAAGGATGCCTCTGGGAGTGGTCTCAGTAGATGCCCAATTATTATTTTGAATAAACTAATGAATTAATACGAATAATTAGAGCTAATTTCTCATCCCAGTTGGGTTTAATTCTTTGGGGGCAAGAACTCTGCATCCCTCTTGGGCATTATCTGTGGCAGTATCTTCTGCTCTGTCTGTTAAAATGCTTTGCACATATTAGGAGCTCAAGAACACATGCTGAAACTCTTTTCTCCTAAGCTCCAGTCATGATCTTCCAATTCCTCCTGGTTTTTTCCCCGTGATTGTGACTCAGAAGACCTGTAACCAGGGAAGTCTCTAAACGCAAATGGGAGAATAAAATCTCCATCATTGTGAGCAAATTGGCTTCCTCTGGGCCTGTTTGCATGGACATTCTATTGTTTTCTATACTCAGATGAGTGCAAAATGATCTGGTACCACAGGTAGAAGGGTGAAGACTAAAAATAAACCAGTTTAATTGTCTTCATGTTACACATAAATTGGCTTGTTCTGTCATAATAAACCTCATAGATGACGATTAATCAGTTTTATATGCAGCAAACTAAATGAAGGCTAAAGGGGAGCAGGTCATTTTTCTACAGAAGTTTGGTTCATATAGAAAATGTATCTGCTTTTTTAGAACCTGCAGCTAACTTCAAACTATCAATGCATGTGATGAACAATAGTTCTGTTCTCTAAAATTATAACAACTTGAAGAATTGGAAATCAATCTAGTAAGGAAATGAAAATGATAAATGAGCAAATGAGTAATCGGAATGATAAAAAACAACATTATATTTTCTCAGCAGGACATTTGTGTAAACATGTTCAGTAAAATATTAACCCAAAATACAAAGATACATGAAATGATAAATTAAATTCATATATTAAACTAAGAAGTCATTTTGTTTATTAGTAACATTTTTATCTTGTGTTCAATATAATACGATTACACAGTTCTATTTTTTGAGTGTAAGTCTATGATGATCTTTTAGTTAAAATTTGATGTTTCTCCCACTATGTCTACTAAAATCAATCAGATCTAAAGACAACAAAGCAAAACCTGTGTTTCCTGAAAAGATGATTGCCATTGATTTGATTGGACGGCACCCTAGAATAAGATGTCTGGTCATAATGAATGCACCTACAATAATACAGGCATGGAATGAATCACGTCTTCTTACAGCATCTTGGTTTATCCGATGTCTGACTCTTGCTTGTCTCTTGGTCTGGCTACAGACTTGCACTTGTGACTTGAAACATCCATGTTTCTGGTATTGCTTCTGTAGACCCAGTCGTAGGCAGGATCCCCTTTTGGCATCTGGCTCTATCCATTTTGGCTATTTCTAGCAAGTGCCCTACCAATAGAGCCTGGTGTTTAGGAGCCTCATGCTGCAGCAATAGGATTCTATATAGGTCAGTGCGTCTGCTCCTGGGAGCTCTCCAGAGCTTGGCCTGGCACCTGGAACACAAATCTCTTACTTATTTCTCGGCACCTTTTAGGGGATGTCCTCCGGTGGTTCCCTACCGAACTCTCTAGGAGCAGATAAGTTGCTACAATGACCTCTCACAGTATAATTGTGGAGAGAAGCTGGTTACAGTTTCTGTGCAGAAGCCCCAGGGAAGCCTTCCTCTGAGAATCCAGAAAGGGTTTTATACTAACCTCTACCTCAGGCTTCTTCATGTGGAGCTGTACTAACAGGCTTAGAGGCTCTAAGATATGAAAATAATGATGCCCCCATATGTAATTCTAAATTGCAGCAATATAAAACTGAAAAATAAATGTTAGAGATATCAATAAAATCCTGTTATGCCTGAGAATACATTATTTAATACATATGATGTATTTTTAAAATGAATTTTGAGTATCCCTATGCCAGGGCTATGTGCATGGGCTGCACCCACCTCTTCTGTAATCAAGTAGGGTTTCACACTTTCCTGAATCACTACTGACGTCCAGCGATCTTCTTTAGGCTAATGGGGAGCTCTCACAGTGCCTGCAGGGCATCTTTTTCATTTCCAATGTAAAGATGTCTAAATTTAAACACCTAGGGGATTGTGTATCCTCCAACTACCACAGTAAAGGTCCAACCTTCATGAGTGATCCTGAGTCAAACATGTTACTTATACCTCACTGTGACTGTGGAGAGATGGTTTTCATTTATAGCAAAATTCACAAGAATATTCTGATTAAATTGTTTGGTATTCCAAGAAGTTATACACCAATCATAGCATATTACACAATGTCATTTACAATCTAGCAAATCTTCTCATTTCCTCCAGTCCCACTTGGCTCGTCTCTTTATGTGTTAGTCACACGTTCTGTTCTGCTGGTTCCCACACATACTCAGGACATTCCAGGCACCGTACCATTATTGTTCCCACTTTCAAGAGGGTCATCTACCTCCTGCCCACTGGCAAAACTTCTGGTAATCTCTTGAAAAGAAGAGTAACTGTACCTTTTCTCAGAACTTATCTAATTCCCAGGAAAATCACTTGCTCCTCCACCTTACTTTATAGTTATCTATATTTTAATCCACATCACATATTATAGTTACATACCCGTTTACTCTAATGGACAGTGAAGTCTAAAAGGGACAAGAAATTTGCTTCACTGATCTACATGGCCTTAAAATATAGCACACAGCCCAGTACATTGTCAAATAGACTTTATCCAGCTTAATTCTATTCTCAAAAGAAATTGTGATGCAGATTTTTGAGATTATTGTTTGTGTTATTGCTTTCACACATTGGCACATTAAATTAGAATAGAGTGGCTCTAAAATCAAATTCCCTGAATTTGAATCCCAACTCCAAATTTACTGGCTATGCAAATCTAAGAAAGTTAATTACATTGTCTTTGCATTGGTTTCTCATCAATTTTGTTTACATTTATTTTCATTGAGATATAACTGGCATGTAACATCATCTAAGTTTAAAATGTACAACATGTTGATTTGGTACGTTTATTTATTGCAATATGATTACGACTGTAGCAACACCTCTGTCACATCACATAATTATAATTTCTTTTTTGCAATGGGAACAATTAAGATCTAGTCCCTTAGCAACTTTGAAATTTATAATACAATATCATTGTCTATATTCATGATGCCATACATTAGATCTCCAGGGCTTATTTATCTACTGGTTGCAAGTTTGTAACCTCATACAACATCTCCCCAATTCCTCCACCACTCTGCCCCTGGTTTCCACCATTCTACTCTCTGTTCTTGTGGGTTTGCTTTTTTAGATTCCACATCTAAGTGATATCATATGGTATTTGTCTTTCTGTGTCTGACTTATCTCACTTTGCCTAATGCCCGCAAGGCACATCCATGTTGTTGCAAATGGCAGGATTTCCTTCTTTCTTATGATTGAGTAATATTCCACTGTGTGTGTATATGTATATATATACCACATCTTCTTTATCCATTCATCCATTGGTGGACACTTAAGTTGTTTCAATATTTGGTTATTGGGAATAATGCTGCAATATATCTGCGAATGCAGATATCTCTTTGATATCCTATTATCATTTCCTTTGAATATATACTGAGAAGTGGGATTGCTGGATCATCTGGTAGTTCTACTTTTAATTTTTTGAGGAACCTCCATGCTGTTTATCATCGTGGCTGAATCAATTTACATTCCCACCAACAGTGCACAAGAGTTCCCTTTTCTCCACATCCTGGCTGATACTCATTATCTCTTGTTTTCTTGATGATAGCCATTCCAACAGGTGTGAGGTGATATCTTATTCTGGGTTTGATTTGCATTTTCCTGAGGACTGGTGATGTTGAGCATCTTTTCATAGATGTCTTCTTTAGGAAATTGTCTATTTTCTCTGCCTTTTTAAAAAATGAGATTGCTTGTTTTCTGTTATTGAGTTGTATGAATGTTTTATATATTTTGGATGTTAGCCTCTTATCTGATATATATATGGTTTGCAAATATTTCCTCCTATTTCACAGGTTGCCTTTTCATTTTTTTGATTGTTTCTTTTACTGTACAGAAAAATTTTAGTTTGATGTATTCCTACTTATTGATTTTTGCTTTTGTTGCTTGTGCTTTTTGTGTCATATCTAAAAAATCATTGCTAATACTAACGTCAAGGAACTTCTTCCCTATGTTTTATTCCAGGAATTTTACCATATCAGATATCATGTTTAAGTCTTTAATCCATTTTGAGTTAATTTTTGTGAGTGGTATAAGATAGGGGTCCATTCCATTTTTCTGTGTGTTTATCAGTTTTCCAAACACCATTTGTTGAAGAGGCTCTCCTTTCCCATTGACTGTTCTTGGGTCTCTTATCAAATATTATTTGATCATAAATATGGGGATTATTTCTGGACTCTCTCTTCTCTTCCACTGGTCTAAGTGTCTACTTTTATGCCAGTACCTTAGTGTTTTAATTACTACAGCTTTGTAGTAAAGTTTCAAATCAAGAAGTGTGATATCTCTAGTTTTGTTCTTTCTCATGATTGCTTTGGCTATTCTAGAGTCTTGTAATTCCATAGAAGTTTAAGGATTATTTTTTTCTATTTTGTGAAAAATGCCATTGGAATTCCTATAGAGATTGCATTGGATTTATAGATGGATTTGGGTTATAGGGACATTTTAACAATATTAATTCTTCCAATCCATGAATATGGAATATCTTTCCATTTATGTCTTCAATTTTTTTCATCAGTGTCTAATTGTTTTTATTGTGCAGATCTTTCATTTCCTTGGTGAAATTTATTCCGAAATATCTTATTGTTTATGATGCTATTGCCAATGGGATTGTTTCCTTTCTTTTTCATGTGTTTTGTTTATTTATTTATTTTTTGATGAGGAAGATTGTCCCTGAGCTAACACCTATTCCAGTCTTCCCCTACTTTGTTTGTAGGATGCCTGCCACACCATGGCTTGATGAGGGGCGTGTAGGTCCATGTCCTGATCTGAACCTCCGAACCCCAGGCCGCCAAAGCAGAGCATGTGAACTTGACCCCTACGTCACTGGGCTGGACCTTCTTTTTCCCATATTTTTTGTTATTGTGTAGAAACATAACTGATTTCTGTATATTGATTTTATATCCTGCTAATTTGCAGAATTCATTAATTAGTCCCAACAGTGTTTTGGTTGAGTCTTTAGGGTTTTCTATATATAAGATCATATCATCTGCAAATAATACAATTTTTCTTCTTCCTTTCCAATTTGCATACATTTTACTTCTTTATCTTGCCTAATTGCTCTAGCTAGGACTTTCAATACTGTACTGTGTAAGAGTGGTGGGAGTGGGCACCCTTATTTCTGATCTCAGAGGAAAAGCATTCAATTTTTCACCAGTGAGTATTATATTAGCTGTGGGTTTGTCATGACCTTTATTATGTTATGTTCCTTCTATATCCACTTTATTGAGAGTTTTTACCATGAAAGGATGTTGTATTTTGTCAAATGCTTTTTCTTCATCTGTTGAGATGCAGATGATTTTTATCTTTCATTGTATTAATATGATGTATCACATTTATTGATTTGCATATGTTAGCCCATCCTTGCATGCCAGGTATAAATCTCACTTGGTCATGGTTTATAATCCTTTTAATGTGTTGTTGAATTTAGTTTGCTAATATTTTGTTGAGCATATTTGCATCTATATTTATCGGGGAGATTGGTTTCTATAGTTTTCTTTTCTTGCTGTGTCCTTATCTGGCTTTGGTGTCAGTGTGATGCTGGCCTCAAAATGAGTTTGGAAGTGTTCCCTCTTCTTCAATCCTTTGGAAGAACTTGAGAAGGATTCACATTTTTTCTTCTTTAAATGTTTGATAGAATTCACCAGTGAAGCCATCTGGTCCTGGGGTTTTCTCTGGTGGAAAGTTTTTGATTACTGATTAAATCTCCTTCTTCATTATTGGAGTGCTCTTGAATGTCCCTTTAATGCCCTTTGATATTCTTATCTATCTTTTCCTATCTCTTCTCTCATCTCAGTTATGAAGAACCCAGCACAGTACTCTTGGTGCTGCTGGAGAGAAAGAGGTTTCTCCCGCAGAGTGTTGCACCACTAGGATAGCCAGGCACTCCCACAGGGCTCTGCTTCTCCCCTGCAGAGGAGGTTGCCACTGCCTGATAGTTTAGCCATATGCAGTGTGGCCTTGGGGGGTGACAGGGTGCTGGTCAAGTTCTTACTGTTTCCACTGTGCTAGAACTTGTTTTGTTTTGCTTTATTTATTTATTTTTTCCTCCAAGGCCATTCTAGAATCTCCCCTCCAGGAGGCTGGACTTCTGCAATTTCTCTCTCGTCTTTGTGTACCTGCCCAGATTAGCACTCTCTGGACTTTCTCCAAGGCCTGTTTGCCTATCACCAGACTCACAGGTGGCTGAGACTCCTTTCAGGTCCCTTGATGCTGGATCCTGCAACTCCCACAAAGGCACTTCTGTTTGTGGGACAAAAAGGAGGAATGTTTTACACCCTCATTATGCTGACTTCATTCCTTCACTTCCCATCTTTTAAATGGAATCAACTAATATATTCACTAGATAGTAATTTAACGAAGATTCAACAATGTGATTAATGTAAAGCTCTCAACACAATGTTTTGCAAATAGTAGACTATCAATTAACATTAATTATTTTACTAACAATTATTTTTCTAGTAGCAGTGAGATGTTTACTTTGGTAATTTTTACTATACGATTTTAAAACAACCCTCTAAATCCACCATTTGTTTCCTATAAAATTGCATGTAAAGTTTTAATGCTATCAGGGGTAAAGTCATAGTCATAAATCTAGTGTTAAAACAAGTTATATTTTATGATTCCATATCAATATAGACCCTGGTTTCAATAGAAAAGCTAATAAAAATTAAAGTGTGGCATGTAATTTTAGTAATGAGTATAATATCCCATTCGTTTGAAAGATAATCTTATTCTCTTTTCCCCAAATTTGTCAATGTTTTGTAGTAAGAAGAGTCTATCTTACCGTTAAAATGATTGGTTCTATTTTGCATCCTGTCATGCTCTCTTTGATGGGCTCCCTGAATGGTGCAATGGCTTTCTAAATTTATTTTAAATAAAAATCATAGCCTCTAGGGCTCATCTTAACTCTTTTCCCTTAGCATTCCTTACTTGCTATAATTTTATGGGGACTGTTCATGGCTATAATTTTATGGCATTTATTAAAATGAAAATCACCCTCAAGAGATAAGCCAAGTGAAATAATTTTTGAAGTAATTTTTGTCACATTAGGAGAAACTAGAAGGAAAATTATTTCCATAATCATTTTAAGAAATAACAGGCCTCTTCATATGCATGATATAACTTTTAAGCAGTAAAATTTGTTAAAAATAAAGTGCAGATTTTCATAGCTATTCATATGTATGCATAATTCACATGTAAAAGCATATACTTTCACACAAATACACACTAAAAAGTTTATCTCCAGCAAACTTGCATGAAGACAAATGCCAAAGGATAATTCTTTACATTCAGAATGGAAATAATCCCAGATGAAATCACCTTAAAGCAAGAATGGAAAGACAAATATGTGTGTAAATTAAAGTGGATATTGATATATATAAAGTTAATAATAGTGTTATATGATATACAAAATAAATGTAGACATAAAGTAGATGATAAAAACCCATAAAAGATGGAGTATGATCAATAGATTTAAAGTGGTGTAAGGTCATTAATTTATCAAGGAAGTATAAAAGTACTAATTCATAGTAGACTCTAATAAATTTAATATGACTATTGTAATCTGTAGAATATCTATTAAGGGACTAATAATAAAAGAACGTAGAATTAACAAGATAAAGATAGGAAAACTAAACCAACTGAAAAGTAGAACTAAAATAAAGCAAGAAAAATATGAAAAAAAGAAAAAGAATAGGAGTGAGCCTAGTAGCATAGCGGTTAAGTTTGCGTGCTCTGCTTTGGTGGCCTGGAGTTCATGGGTTTGGATCCCAGGTACAGACCTACACACTGCTCATCAAGCCATGCTGTGCTGGCAACCCTCCTACACAATAGAGGAAGATCGGCACAGATGTTAGCTCAGTGACACTCTTCCTCAAGCAAAAAAAATAAAAAAAAACAATAACTTGGCCTCCCAAAAATAGAAACATGGAACATTACTTTGTAGACATATCAATTATTACATTAAATGTAAATAGCCTAAATAATCCAATTATAAGATTGTGATCAAAAAACTAGATTAA
The DNA here is from genome assembly GCF_041296235.1 of Equus asinus. NCBI lineage: Eukaryota > Metazoa > Chordata > Mammalia > Perissodactyla > Equidae > Equus > Equus asinus. The sequence goes on along the minus strand of NC_091797.1, from coordinate 4,502,687 downwards.
AACAATGGATTATATGTTATATGACAAACGGATTCTCCCACATTCCACAACTCCTGATCTTCTAGTCCATACTGCTTTATATAATTCATTCCTCCGCCTCCTCCCACAAATGTGATGAGGACCTGTGTCTTATTTCTAACCATTAGATTCTTATAAAGTTGATAGATAAAACTCCCTGACTACATTATACTCTCAGTGTAAATCTCCATCACCCTGGCAGACTCACTCTACACACTCTTCTTGCTGGTTTGATGCAGTAAACAACAATGCTGGGAATGCCAGTGTGGCAGGGAATTGTGACCAGCCTCTAGGAAGTGCAGGTGGCCTGAAGGAGCTGATGGCAACGTCCAGCCAACAACCAGGTAGTGTCTAGGGCCCTGTGATATGCTGCTGCAAGGAAATGAATTCTGCCAACCCAATGAGCCTAGAAGCAGATTCTTTCCCAGTTGAGCATCCAATTTAGAATACAGCTCCACTGAAAATCTGGACAACAGTCTAGTGAGTCCTAACTAGAGAAATAGGCTGAGCCGTGTCCAGGTTCATAGCCCACAGAAAGTGTGAGGTAATAAATACGTATTGTTTTAAGATACTAAGATTTGTTAGACATCAATAGAATATTATATATACATCTTATCAAATAAAATTCTTGAGTATAAAACTGCAGAAAGATTGAAAACAAAATATGGGGAGATACATATCAAGTAAATACCAATCCCCAAAATCATTGCACCAAGCAGAATTGAATACAAGAAGGATAAGAGTTATAAAGGAATATTTCAGAATGACAAAATGGTCATTCTAAAGAATATGTCTTAATTTTTTATACTTACTAACAGTCTCAAAATATATGCAGCAGAAACTGCATATTGACAAATTCAATAATGGTAGAGGGTTCTTTTAAAAGATTTATTTCTGTTATAGATACAACAAACAAAAGTCCATAGAAATATAGAAGATTGGGAAAACCAATTAATAAAAACTTAAATGACATATATAGAACACTGAATGCAATGGCTGTAGTCTACATATATTTTCATATATTTCCAGGTGCAGGTGAGCACACCAAAATTAACAACATATTGAACATTAACATTATATCTCAAACAATTTCAAAGATTAAAATCTTACATAATTGTATGTATGTAATAATAAATAAAAATTAGTTATAAAATTATCAAATTCAGGATTCCCAAAATGTTTTGTTATTAATCCGTACATTTATAAGGAAACTATGAGTCAATGAAGAAATCAAAATAAAATTAAAACTATTTTGAATGGAATGATAATAAAATACAGCATATCAAAACTTGTGGAATGCAGTGAAACCTATTATAAGAATGAAATTTGTAATCTCTGAGGTTTATACTACAAAAATAAAAATAGGAAATGCACTAGTATAGGTATCATTTGAAGAAGCTAGAAAATGAAGAACAAATTAGACCAAGTAATTGTGAAAGGAAGGAAATAATTTCTGTGAAACAGTAAATAATAAAATAGAAAATACAGATATAAAAGAAATTTAAGAGCTCTAAAAGTCAATTCCTTGAATATAAAAATATATGTATCCATTTGTGTAGATACAATCCAAGAACGACTACTGAAGGAAAAAATGTGTGAATATACTAATTAGAAATTGTAAGTCAAAAAATAAGAAAAAATGCTTTAAAAGCATTATACTAAACGGCGAATAATGAAAACTCCCTGCTCATGATCAGGAAGGATTCAGAGATTTCCATTATCAATACTTCTGTTCAACATTGTACAAGATACTGCTTTTTATTTTACATTTCTATAAAATACACCTTAATCTTCAGAGATGTTTTCTTCACTGAACTGCCTAAATTCCTGTCTTAATAAAGACCTTCAGGTGTTCCCAGCGTAAGTGTGTTGCTATGCTTGGCTACAGTTATGCCACATAGACTCTGCATTGCTCACACTCACTTCTCTGGTTCCCTTGGGATCACCACTGTGCCAGCAACTTTCATGACATCACTTGTAACAAAAATAGGCTATTATTCCCAGTGTATTCTGGCTTGCCACAGCAACTTAGTGACTAAATTTTATAAAATATTCTCAGTCCTTAGCAAAATTTATAGCATTATTTTCCGAGGACCCCGTAATAGGGATTCTCATTATTGACTTTGGTGGCTATGTAAGATGAAAAAAGAAGCCTACATTAAAAAAGGAAAACACCACAAATATTTATGCACCAAATCATTCATCAATTTGACATATTTATATTGAGTACCTACTGTGTGCTGAGTGATCGACTAGTTCGGGAGACATACTTTTAAACCAGTACAGGTTCAACCATCATGGAGTTTTTACCTTCTGTCATGGACTGAATTATGCACCCCCAAATTTCGAGTGTGGAATTCCTAACTCCCAGTACCTCAGAATGTGATAATATTTGAAGAAAGGGCCTTTAAAGAGGTGATTCGGTTAAAAGATGGCTGTTAGAGAGGGCTTTAGGCTAATCTGACTGGTGGTCTTCTCAGAAAAGAAAATTTGAACACAGAGAGAGAAGCAGAGGTGTGCATGCACACAGGAAAGGCCAGTGACGACAGAGTGAAGGTGTCATGTGCTGGCCAAGGAGAGAGGCCTCAGGAGAAACCAAACTTCCCGACACCTTGATCTTAGACTTCCAGCCTCCAGAATTGAAAGAAAATAAATTTCTGTTTAAGCCACTGAATCAGTGATACTTTATTATGGCAGCCCTACCAAAGTAATACACCATCTAACAAGGGCAGGAGGATACAATAAATCAAATAATCACAAAAATATATGATTATCTACTGTGGTAAGTGCTGATATGAAAAAATACAATGTGCTGGGCAAGTGTGTTTGAGGGAGAACTGATCTGTCCGTGGATAGGGTAGAGTTATCTACATAAACAGTATTGGAGCTGAGAGCTGAAAGATAAAGGGTGGAAGGCAGAGAGAACATGTTAAGGCTCAGGGAACAGCGTGTACCAATACCCGAGGTGGGAGTGAGCTTGGTGTGAGGCTATGAAGACCAGAATGCCCGAAAGCGTAGAGTAACGAGAGAGGGTGTGTGGGTGGATGCAGGAGAAATAGACAGGGGCCAGGTAATGCAGGTCTTTAGCAGAAACCTGTTAGGTGCTCATCCCACCCATGATGTCATCTTTTGAGAACACATCTAATTGTATTTCCTACCCTCACGTGCAGTTACGTGTGACCATGTGATTGAGTTCTGTCCAGTGGAATCTGGGGTGGGGTGAGGGATAGCAATGATGTGTGCTACTTCCACGCCTGGACATCAAAGCTCACACTTCATTCTCCATGTTATTTTTACATCTGAAGTCTAGCTTCCAATGCCCTGGAGGACCTAAGGACATGTATTAATGATGAAAGAGCCACCTGCAGCCTGTATGCCCAAATGTCAATGAGGAGAAATATCTCCTTCCCTTTCTTACCAGTATCAACCATCTGAGCCCTCGGTGTACCCTCTTATGAGCACAATAAATAAATTTCTACTGTGTTAAACCACCGAAATCTGTGTGTATGTGTGTTTGTTTTTGCTGTTTTGGGATAGTGGTTACTTTTCCTTAGTGACTCCAAGACTATGTCACAGGTTTTTTTTACTAAGATCCAAATTAATGCCATTGAACAAGTTTAAGCAAAGAATCAATATTAATCTGAAATGCTGGCTATAAAGATAACTCAGCCTGTTGTAATTAACATATAGACATTGTGTGTGGATGTACACGTGTGGAGGGGGCGGATGGCTAAAGTTGATACCAATTTAGACATTCTTAGCAAGTCTGCAGACGAATGTTATTGGATTCATTAAGGGTGGTGAAAGGAATTTTTGGAACTGAAACTAAATATTTAAAATAGTTTAGCTTCACAGATGAGGCAGAGGGATAATCAGAAGGAACTCTAGATTTCTGCATCTAGCCAAAAATACCATCACATATCAACCAAACCCATTTTTTCAGAATGTGTGCTTGCTTTGGTTATAGTATATGACCATATATCTAAAACTTGAGGGTTATATAATAAACAACGTTTAATTTTGAAATGATTTAAAATGTTTCATCTAGCTATGTTAATTTTTACAGTTATAGATATATTACAAAAATAATTTTCTTTTTGAAAATTTATTTTTTATTTCAGTTATGCTATAATGCTACTTTTTATGTTTCTCTCCTTTGGCATATATACATGTATATTTTCCTGTTGTTATTTCTCGTATCCTTTTTTTTTTTCAGAAAGATTAGCCCTGAGCTAACATCTGAAGCCAGTCCTCCTCTTTTTGCTGAGGAAGATTGGCCCTGAGCTAATATCAGTGCCCATTTCCACTATTTTATAAGTGGGATGCTGCCACAGCATGGCTTGATGAGCAGTGTGTAGGTCCATGCCTGGGATCTGAACCAGCAAACCCCAGGCTGCCGAAGCAGAGTGTGCAAACTTAACTGCTATGCCACCGGGCTGGCCTCACCTGGTTTTATTTTTTGCTTTTAAATTGTGTGAGAGAGACCATTGAGTATGGGATGTGTTCAACATTTGTCCAAAAAGCCATTGCGTGAAGCCTTTGTTTGCTTTCTAGAAAAGAGACAGCTACTTAATTATGAAAGATTGTGACAGAAAATGTAAAAGTTGCATGAACATAGTGCCCAGTCACCTACATAAATTATATAAATATTATCAACTAATATACATTTGAAAAGATTTAACCAGGAGTACCACTGATTATATAAATATCTATATATGGTATTGTTTTTAATGGACAAGAGAAAATTGTTTTTTGTTATTTGGACCATCCTGGTCCATGTGAGATTAGTTCTTGGTACTTGTTTTTTGCAATATTGTCCATTTAGTTAGGATGACTAATGACCTGATATAGATTAAAAATAACACACATGTCATAGCTTCAAAGGCATTAATATATGCTTCAATTAGAAATAAAAACTCATGTATCAATGTAACTCTTATGTCGCTAGTGTGTGTCATATTAGTGATATTAATATATCAGGGATAGTTACCCAGAAACATGATCCAGTTTCCTGAGGATTAGCAAAGGAGAAGCTGATAGGATTTAATTATTGCTAATGTCTATAAGATGTTTCTAATTTTAAATTAAAAAAACAATGAGTTCACAGCCCAATGGCATAGTGGTTAAGTTCATGTGCTCTGCCTTGGCGGCCCAGGGTTCATGGGTTTGGATCCTGGGTGGGGACCTACACATAGCTCAGCAAGCCATTCTGTGGCCACATCCCATGTATAAAGGAAGGGAAAACTGGCACAGATGTTAGCTCAGGGCCAATCCTCTCACAAAAAACCAAAAAACCTGATTTTGAAGGTGTTCATATCTAAAGTAGTTAATATATTGAAGACATAGTTATGACTAAGATGACAGGTCCCTCCACACTAAGCTCCCAGTTTGTGCCTTACGAAGTAACCACAAGTCATTGAAGGGTTTAGTAATGAGAATGGCAGGATCAGATTTCTGTCTGGAGAAGTGATGCAGGCAGAGGTGTGGAGAAGAGTTCAGAGCAACGTTTCGCCAGATACGTTTTCACTTATAACAATAGTTTCATGGGATAATATATGTCACATTAAAAAAAATCCATTATTAAATAAGTTCAGGAAAAACTGGTTTAAAATGCTTAAATATAATAACTAAGTTTGACAGAGTGTTGACTATGCTGAAGATACAACGATATACACTTTATTTGAGTAATCTTACTTATTTTCCCCAACAAATATATGAGTTACCTTGAGGCAGACACAGCTAGCCACTGGTGTGGAATTGCTTACAGAGACTGTCCACGTCTGTTTGTGCCTCTCTGTAGCTGTGCTGCTTGGTAACACCTTTCCACTTTGACTCTGGGCTTGACTATATGCCTTAACTAGGCTAAAGGTACACCAGCAAAATCAAGCAAGCCAAGATGTGAAAATGACTTTCACGTTGGGTCTTGCTCTCTTGTTCCTCTTAGAACCATGCTTCCTGCTGCCTTATGAACAAGCGCAGGCTAGCCTACTGGTTAATAAGCTCTATGTGGCCCAGTCACCACCCTCACCCCTCACCACCAGAGCTGACAGCGAGCTAGATCATCCAGGCCTCAGAAGATAATGAGCCAGTCTGAGTTCAGCAGAGCCTAGTTCAGATGAACGGAATCATTCAATTGACCCATAGATATGTGAGCATCTTTCTGCCTGGGACAGAAAAGAGATGCCAAAAGATGCACCCAGATTTCATCAAAAATGAGATGCCACATGTTTTTTGGATAGGAAAGAAGGAAACCAGAAGAAACTTGTATTTATGTTGATCCAACTACATCAAACCTCAAAGTACCTACTTCCAGAATGATTTTTTACAGGACATAATCCAACTCTTCCATTACTTTATTCTTGTTTAGTTTCTGCAAATGCAGCTCTACACATTGCTAGCTGAATTGTAAGATTAGAAAATGAGACTTAAGAACTTTTACTAACATTACCGTAATATTTATCCACTAAATTGGTTCTATTACTAATTCCACAAATATATATTGAGTACATATTACATGCCAGACACTGTTTATGTACTGGGAAGTGCTAAAATTTGAACCCAGACAGTCTGATTAGAGAGTACTCATTCTTTCATATTATCGTATACAGATTCCTCATGGTAGTTCACCTCAGAGACTAATATGCTGACGTGTATTTTTTAGACCATTTCCAGGGACCATAGTTCTTAAAAATTCAATTGGGAAATGGTTGTCTAGAGATCTGTAGGACAGTGAGCAGGGAAACTAGTCACAATATTATTGTAATTTTTTTAGGCAGGGAGGAATCAGTGCCTAAACTAACGAGGAAGCAATGGTTGGGGTGTTGGGGGCAGTAAAGAGAAATATTTAAGAAGACAGAATATACAGTAGTATTTGGATGTGGAGAAGTTGGAAAGAGCAGACTTCTGTGGTGCTACTATTTGAGAATGTAAGTCAAATGAGATAATTGAGAGAACCGTGACGTGTTCTCTTAGAGTATGCTAATTCTGAGCTGACACTGCAAACCTCCATGTAGTGAATATGTAGTAAAAGGATTTGGATATGCACAGGAAGAATGGAAAATCTATTTCACAACTCGTATATCTTGGATAATGTTCAATTAGAACAGAGGCTGTTTAGTATACTCTACAGGTGAGTGACAGTTTTATGACAGTACTGGATGGACAGGAGAGATGGGAAGGAAAAAGGGAAAGAAGAATTAAAGACAAAATGATATGAAAAATAAGAAAATTACTCAACAGCATTTAAATTAGAGAATATTTCCTCACATGAACCGAAATTAGAAGAATATTAGTCAGAAACACAGAAGACCAACTAATCTTCATTCAGCAAATATTAATTGGCCCCTCCCATATGCTAAGCACTTTTCTATGAACAATGAGTAAGATAGTGAGAAAGACAAATCAGGACCCTCTTCAAGATGTGTTTATTTTCCATGTGGGGAACATAGATATTGAATTAACGAACAAATCCAAAACTTGGATATTTCGTGGACACTGATACCTGCTCTGAAAAAAATAAAACAAGGAAGTTATGACAACCTTCAAATCTATTGGATAAAAATGTGGTCTTTGGAATAGATTACGCAACACATGTAGGCTGCTTCATTTGGATTCCCATTGTCTGAAAAGCTGTTGCACCATTTGGAAGCTGACAGTAAGGAATAGGAGAGACCGTGAGGCAACCTTCCACGTGCTGGTTCTCCCTATACACTCCCTGTAGTTGTAATGTAGACTCACGCTGAAATCAATGTAAGTTCTAGTTGAAGCTAGTACTTTGAAACAACTGGGACAATAATCTGAGCCACCCACCATAGCAGGCCAACTGAAGCAGAATCGATGGCATGGAAAAGAATTCCTGAAGCTCCATCATACAGAAAGCACACAAATGATGAGAATTTCCTCTAATTTGGGGTCTCCTCACCATGGCTCCTGGACTGAGAAGGTCAAGAGGCAAATCCACTGGCCCTGCACTCAAAGGCGGCTGGTGAGTCTTCCATCATGTCGGGATGCACTGAAAGTCAATGTATTTTTTATTTGATAACTAAGGTAAAACAAGGCAACCAAAATGTGTATATGCTCTCTACAATATCCAAGGACTCCATCATGTGTGCCACATATAATGGTTTAGATCCAAAACTGTAGAAAAGTCTCTTTCAATTCAGTGGCACTTTACTGAAATTCCATATCACTGCAGTATGAGAAACTTCATTTAGGTGGAAAGTCTCAGAGATTGTGTGTGTGTGTGTGTGTGTGTGTGCACGTGTGAGGTTTATCCCCACCTTCTGAATGCTATCTTTCAAGAAATATATCTAGTATTTCCAAATCCCTAGGACCTGTCAGCATGATTTCATTAATACAGAGGACTCGTGTGATATCCTGCTAACATTGTAAGATGGCCACGTGCCTTGATGCTTATATGGTACATAACTAACCAGAGAGCTGATGTACCTCTGAGGCAAGATGGAAACGTCTCAGATGAGAGACTGTAAACTTCTCACATTTTCTGCCTTCCATATGAATAGAGTGAAAAATTGATAGCAGCAAAAGTCACCAGGAGATGAATTGAGCGGCTCTAGTGAGGAATGAGAAGGAGCTCTGTGTGGGTCAGCATAAGCTAATATCACAAACACCCTCCAATCCCAGGGACCTTACCCAACAAAGACTTATTTCTTGCCCACACATAATCTAATGCAGACAATCCTGGTTTGGTGCCTTTCTTGAGTGGCTGTCTTCCAATGGACACACTCGGGGATCTGGAGTTCTTCCACTGCGTGTCCCCACCATTTTGGAGTACTTTACTTCCTTACTTCCAACCATGCAAGCAGGGAAAAGAGAGCGAGAGATGGTAACAGCTGTTTTACATTCAGGCCTAAATATATTACGCTTCTTCTCTTCCCACAGTTGGCCAGAACTCAGCCGCACGAGCCAGCCTGGATACAAGGGAGGTGGGGAAAGCAATCCTTCTATGTGCTCAGAGGGAAAGGAAAATCATTCGATAAAACCTATTATTTTCCCTGACATCTACTCCAATTAGGGCCAAAATCTGATTAAGCTTATGACCAAGACATGTCATTTTCCCAAGACTATCAGACTTTTCCATTGGATCTGCTACAGGATTAAAAAGAGAGATGACAGAAATCAATCTTTCAAGTCACCCTGATGGTGGAGCACTGGAGCAATTCTTTTAGGAATAATAAACCACTGTTAGCTAATGGTTTTTGACAAAAGAGTAACATCAAAATGAACATTTGACCCTTCCTATAAGCATAAATCTTATCCTAGGATCAGGAAACTTGTTATAGTTTTTGCCAATTGGGAGTATATCAATTTTAGCTAGGAACTTAGGATCTGTAAAAGTGACCACTCTGGACACTTGAGTTTGCCTGGGCCTACCATGTAGCACTCATGTAAACTCCAACCATCTCTTGAGACTCATAAGCTCCGCTCACACCAGCAGACCACAGTGTAGTTCTGGATCCCCAAGGATTAATGCTAGATTACACCCAGTGTCCAACAATTCTTAACAATTCCATATATTTTTTCTTTCCCCAAAGCTTAATTAGGCAAGTAAATAAATGCAAGGTCACTGGTCCTTTTGGAGAAGCTTTGAAGAAAGGATCAGAATATGAACATGTGGCTTTTGAGCACAGTTATTTTTCTTCATTTCAGGACTTGGAAATATGCCATGACTCAGATACACGAATTGAGGTAAGCATTGTGACTCTGTAATGTAATACATCAAATCAGGCCTTCGTTAACTATATCATATAATGAAATATAATAATACTCATAACAATAAAATTAATAGAGCTGTGACTCTGATATATAAAGCAAGTAATTCCTTACAGAGCGGCCTAAGGATTTCTTTCCTATGGAGTCAAGATTGATTAAATTCTCCCAGAGATTTCCAAGGTCAGGCTATTCTTGGAGATCGGATTGCTGTGCTTGTTCTTGCAGCCACATGTTAATCACATCAACTATGCTTTTTTTAAAAACTTTTCTGTGTTTCTTATATCTGGACTCTAATGTTTGTAATCCATCCTGCCTCACTTAAATGAGAGCCCTTGTTTCAATTGGAACGCCTTACCACATCACTCGTGGGTGCATTTTTTGAAATCTGTGCTTCTCTTGCAAGTCTCTTCCTTAAAGTCTCGGTGAAGGAAATGCATTCTAGTATCTCTCAGAGAAAATAATTAGGCGATATTTTTCAATTAACTTCTTAAAATATATGCAGCATTCCCCAATTCTACTGGATCCCGAATTCAGTGTCTTTGAATCCCAATAGCATGTGATTCCTGTCTGTTGAATTCCATTTAGGCACCAAATTGGCATACAGGTTTACACTAGAAAACTGAGCCATATAAACAACCACAGGATTTCTAGCAAGTGCACCTGAAAGGGTAAATTTAATGTAATCTAATTGTTTTTGTTTCTTCAGTCAACATCCTCAAAATTCATTATCAAAAGCAGTCCTTAAGGTGTTAAAATATATTAACAAGTTTCTGCCACATCTTGTGAGTGAAAACTCATTTTTCTCCAATTTAACTGTTTTACTGCAGACTATGGCTTATTAGGTCTCGTTCAGCTTGGCAATTGGTGGCGAAACTGTTTACTTATATTCAAAACTCGAGATAAACGGTTTGCTTTTCTTACTTTGTAACCATTCCCATTTTTTCTTGCTAAATGGTGGTACAGAAGCAAGTGTGTAGTTAGCTCACAGCTGAAATGTAAAAGCCGAGTACGCTTCACTTCCTAATTTCAAAGACTGTCAGCGATCGTGGTAGATTTACAAAGCGTGGCATTCCAGGAGAAACTGGAAAATCGCTTCCCACCACCGGCACTCACTCCCTTGTCTGTATAAAGGTACTCAGAGAAAGAGCAAGGATCCTGTCAGGGAATCAGAATCTCTTCCTCCTGTCTCACGCTCCCCTTAAGTCACAATTTGTTATTCATCTCCGATTTGAACATCTCTAAGCTGCACACATAGCAGAAGTTAAACAGAATAAGGCAGAATCTGTGGGAGGCATCCAGGCCACAAAATTTCTTTTCGGTTTTCCCAAAGGGCCATCCACTAGAGGGGAAAGCACTGCAACTAGAGACTCCGGTGGGAGGTGGGGCACACTCTGGGGATGCTACGGAGGGTGAAGCTGCAGCTTGTCCTGGTCCCTCGCTCCAGGAATCTGCAGGGACACGGAGTCTTTGAAGAGTCTCCGAAAATCCAGCAAGTACGCCCCCGGAATATTGTCAGCTTTTGGGGGTCAGTGGCACAGATGGAAACTGACAGGTCAACAGGGTCAGGCAGAAGTGCAACTACTACCAAAAGACAGCATGAAGATGCAAAGAGCCATTGTTCCTTGTCCCCTACAGCTGCTACTACAGCAGAATTAATAGGACAGAACACAAACCCAAGGGAGGAAAGTCAGAGGACGGAGTTAAATCAACACTCTGTTTTTCCCAGTGATTCCCCGAATTTTGAAAAAAGAAAAGAAAGACTCCTATGCACTAGAGATGTTGAGACACCATTGGATGGCAACTTTATCCTTTTCTCTGTCATACTCCTCGCCAGCCCAATGCATGTTGCAAGGGATGCTCAAAAAACGACAGCCAAATAGGAATTACCTGGAAGGGAACTCATAGCTAAGTTCAGGCTGTTCAATCAAATCTGTGCTATGAATTCATTAGTGTATTTCCTGAACGCGCACATATATTTTCGTGTGGATCCTCCCTCACTCTGCAGACTAAAGAGGTCCTTTGTCCGCTGTTTACCTTTCCGGAAAGAAAGAGAAAATTTCTATTGGAGTTTTAGCTGCTAACCCTCCCCACCGATACTGACTTGCCCAGCTCTCAACTGAGGGCTCCTCTTGGGACACTGTCACAGGTGGAGAGGCAGAAACAGAGAAAGAGAGAGACTGAGCACGTTGATACTTGTTTCTAACCCTTACTGGTCACGTCTCTAACTTTTGACTTCTCTTTGCAATCTGCTTGCCTTTGACTTAATTTCCACAGTCCTCAGGTAGCTGTTTTCTGTATTTTGGCCGGGACTTTAAGTTGTGGTCAACTATAGAGATAGGGTAAACTAGGCCTTCTCCATCTTGGCCAGATATCTCATAGTAATATGAATATATAAATATTCATATTGCTGTAACATTTTAAAGAACTTAGTTTGCAAAAGTTCCTTTTTGTATCACATGAGTACTGAGCTTCTGAAATTATACACTATAAAAATGAGTCTAAAGACTGCAATTTGCTGTCTAAATGAACTATTTATATACATATAAATGTTATATACAATTTATCTATATAAAAGTATATAAAATATAAAATATTTTTGTGTATTTTATATACTTTTATAAGATATAAAAGTATATAAAATATGTATTCTGTATTTCTTTCCATCTCTTCCATTTAAAAAACTCTTAAGTATTTAATGACCTTAATATTGTGATACTGATGCTCTCATCGGTTCATTCTCTATCGTTGTTCCTTAGTCAGTAACTGCGATCAAGAATGCCTCATAATAAGGTAGTGACAGAAAGACTTATAAACATGGAGGTTGACATATCTACATTAAAGTTTTCTTTTTGTCTTCAATTCTCCATGCTCCAGCAAGTTTATGAAATATAACCTAAATGCTCTATTCCATAATTTTAGAATTCAGCTGCAGCGTGTCTTTGTTTTGGAGTTGCTTCATCTGACTAATTTAATGAGATTTGATGCTTACAGTGGCTTCATTGTAATCACATGGCTGATAGAGCATAGATAAATTATGTGATTGCGAGTAGAAGCTGAAATTGTTCTTGGAAAATATGCAGATATATTTAGTTATCATCACCTCCAGTTCCACTCGTGTTAATGTAAATCTCAAAGAGTAGAATTCTTCTTCTTAGTTAAGCTCTCAAATTCTGAGAGGTCTTTTCTTTACACGCTGAAAAATATTATTTACGAAGATTTCATTTAAAGAAAAGAGTAAAGCATGTGAACAAAGACAACTTTTTTTACTCTCTGGAAAATTCCTAACTGAAACAAGGCAATTTATAAAATTGAGTGTGTACATCAGGGAATATCTTTGAATTCCTAAAATAGTATTAAAATTTATCAATGTAACAAACTTCTGTTAGATTTTCTGCTGAAAGTTTTATAAATGAAAAATGCCATTAAGCCATTCAAGTTCCTTATATTATATGAAGAAAATATTTTAAAAATATGATGAAAAGGGCATACTTTGCTTCCTTTATTTTATTAAAAGGAGAAAGTGAAATATTGGTTATATTATTGCTTTATATACTCTTATTGGGAAAAACATATATATGTATAAATTATATATGTATTCATATTTTAATATTTGTTTTGTATATAATTTAAAAATATTTTACATGTAATTTTATATTTATATTTTTAAATGTACATAGTTAAATTAAATCTATACTCACATACATTTAAATCCACTTATATCTTACTATTTTTCATTATTTTTCTTGCAACTTGCCCGTTAGCTGATATTTATTTGACTGAAACAGGTTATATGGTCATACAGTACCCCAGTAAACTGTTTATGCATTTTTTACAAAGCTATATGATACATTAGATTTAAAACTCAGAAGCTTCTAATTATAGAGACAGGCTTTGTGTCTCCCAAAACTTGAGGAATTTAAACCAAAAATCCCTGATTGAGTCCATACTAACCTTCCTCCCACCGCAAACTTCCCAAAGAATTGAGACCAATCACCAGGCACAGTACCTTAAAGTGGGTTAAAAAAGTTCCCACAGATGTTCCTTTTTATCTCGTAGAAAATTTGGAAACAATCTAAATATTAAAAATTACTCTTGGAGCCGGCCCCATGGCCTAGTGGTTAAGATTGGCATTCTCTGCTTCGGTGGCCAGGGCTCAGTTCCTGGGGGTGGACCTACACCACTTATCAGCAGCCACACCATGGCAGTGACCCACACACAAAATAGAGAAGATTGACCCAGATGTTAGCCCAGGGCAAATCTTCCCCAAGCAAAAAAATAAGTCTTAAGTAATCTATGATATTTCTACTTGATGGATTTTTTTACACATACACAGCATTCAACACTACTTAGAAGATGCTACTGTTTTAAAATGCAAACGTTTTAAAGATTCAGAAATAAGCAGATATTTTCAAACCTGAAAGAACTGAGGAAATTTTTCTTAAGGCCTCTCAGGTTTTTAGTGTAAACACTGATATCATGTAGAACATTCTTTTTTTCTAAAAAGTTGTATCTGTTACTTCTCTTTAATGCTCTAAAAAATGTATTTGAAATGTTCAAATGATATTCAAAACCAGTTTTGAAGTTTAGGATTTAGTTTGATTTTGTTAGTATAGAAAATATTGATCATATTTAGCAATTACTTTCTTTCATTATTTTACTTAAATTTTAATGAATGAGTGTTGGACTTTATGGGAATAATTTTCTACTCGTATTAATATAATCATGGTTTTCTGTCTTCCTTATTTTTTTGATAACATGAATTGATACAGTCACTTTCCTAATGAGGAAGGCTCTTTGCATTCCAGATCTGTGCCTTCCTTGGTCTTTGGACAAGAGTCTTCTGATACACTGCCAAATTCTATTTCCTGTACTTTATACTTTTTAATCTACATCAATAATCAGTTTGCTTTCAGACTATCTTTATCATTTTCAGTATTACTGGTATGTTGGTACCATAAAGTGAATGAAAGAGATTTTCTTTTTGCTTGTTTAAAATATTTCAAGTAACATTCAGAATTATCTTTACGGGACCTTAAGTTAAAGCCACTCAGAAAAGTTCCCACTAAGAGAAGAGGGATTTATGTTCACAGATTTTTGAACAAATAATTACTTCTAGTCTTTGATTCCTGCTTTCTCTGCTACTCCAGGCTCTCCTTGAGGGCACAGACAATGGTCTGCTTTGTTTACTTAGCATCAACAGATCGTGCAAGTCAGGATCTCCCAAGAAGTTTGGCTGTCACTGTAACATCTGGAATCCAAGACTTGATCAAGCCTAAGTATGCCATTTGTCAAATGATTTTCCTAAGTCACAAATATACCTAGAAAACATACCAAATTGCCTTAAATTGAGGGAATTGATATAAATATCCCTGAAGAATAAACTCAATAAACAAGCCTTTAAAAATTCCAGAGGAAACTAAGAATATAGTTAAACTTGATAAGAACTATTAGTTATTTTTAATTACACAACTATAAATGGTATAAATAAAATATATTTTCAGTAAAATACATCCTTAATTAAATAAATTTGAATGATGCAGTGTTAGTTCAGTTCAATGAGCTGTGATGAAAGCACGCCACTTCACAAATCATCTATACTGCAATAAAACTTTTTGCAACTGAAATGCATTAAGAATTTCCTTTCGAGTTGTATGAAAATTAATCATAATTGGAAAAAATTTAGCACTCTATATTAAAATATATGCATACACTATTGATAATTATGTTAAATTGTTTGTTCAATCACTCCCATAAAGGATCTGAAAAATTATGTTCGACAAAGTCCTAGGCACATGCATCTCATTACATATTTGATAAATTTAATTAAACAATTTATTTGACTTAAATACTCTCTTATTGCCACTTTTAAAAATCGAAAACCCACAATGAAGAACTGCTTCTCCTTTGCCAATGAAAACCCTCTATGGCACTTCCAGGAACCTCTAGTAGCAGAGAAGTCAAGAGAGTGAGCGATTGCTTTCTGCTATTCAAATATTCAAGAATTATAGTAAATGCTTCACCAATCCATTGATCTCAGGCGACTTAACCATTGAGGCAGGTCACAGCATGAAAGTTCAATTCCATCATGAAGTTGGCCAAAAAAATTGAATCAGCTCAAATATGAAGAAATATACCTATTTTTTTTTTATATATCAAAATAACTTATCATATGCATGATGTGATGACTCTGAGGCAGGAAGCTTTAGCTCTGGAATCACTTTCTGGCTCCTTTCAACCAACTAAAGTAACATTTACTTTGATGGATCTGAAGTGGGCAAATATTAGAACAAGTGACCTTCTTCAACGATTACAAAACAACAGAGCACTCCTCTAGCGCAGTGGGTTTGCTCTTCCCTCCAAATGGAAGGTTATTCTAGATACATGTAGAGTCACTCCCTCAGTTCAGTCAGGTTAGACTCAAATATTAGTTGCAGAGAGAGACCGTTCCTGTCATAGCTGTTCTGTGCCATATGGTAGCTACTATCACTATGTGGCTATTTAATTGTAAACTAGAAATTAAAAATTTAGTTGCTCTATCTCACTAGCAACATTTAAAGTGCTCAGTAGCAAATGTAGCTAGCGGCTCTCCGTTGGCTAAAACAGATCCGGAGTATTTTTACAATTACAGAGACTTCTAATGGGTAGTTCTGCTCTACGTCTTTAATCTACTTTATTCTTATGCATAATTCTTGCCACTATCTGTTTTTATGTTTCTATATTACAAATCTATTTATTTCTAATTATTTGTCTTTCTTATAGTAGAGAACCTTGCTTTAGTTATCACTCTCCCTAGTATCTAAAATATTGGCTGGTAAAGAGATATTGTTCAAAACATATTTGTAAAATGAAAAGCCAGAAATTCTTCATTTCACTTCTATGTTCTAGCATCCTGTATGTTACCACTATCTGGTCCTTAAGCAGGCAAGATAGCTATGCCTTTTGCGTTTCTAGTCTAGGGCCTAGGAAGATGGGCATTTTCTTGACTGTTTCTTTTTTTAACTCTATTTTCTCCTTGGCCTTCTAAGCACTACGTGGCACACACTCAGGGAGAAAAGCTCTCTGGCCGTTAGTTACTATACGGATCATGTGAAGTGTTGAAGTAAACAAATGACCTGGAGAGGAGTTTCCATGCTTCGATCAGTGCCTGGGTATAGCAGAGGTGAAAACCAAATCAAAATAGTTTAGAAAGACATAAACAACCAATGCAAATTTCAAAACAAAGTATAAAAGTTTTTTTTAAAGTTACCTTGCAGATTTAAGAGTTTTTAAACTCATTGCTCTTTCCACTGATCATGACCAAATCGTGTGTCCCTGAGAAATCTTTAAACTTCTATCAAAAGTGTGATTAAGAGGACAGGGAGGCAAGAGGCCACCCCTTGAGCTCACCCAATGCTAGAGTACATATATTTGTTTCCATTCTATTAGGAATTTTAGCCCCACTTTGGGAAAAATATGACACTTAAAAGGATATATTTTCTCCTACTGACTCTTGTCAAAATAATACATTTTACTTCTTTGTAAGCAATAAACCATACAATGTCTTATTCTTAGTTTTGCTTTAAATGGTCAATAATGTTACAGGGAAATTTTTTAAATGAGAAAAATTACTTTACTCTTACTCAAATATTTATTATTATTTGTGTGCTCTTCATTCTTTTCTGAAAAACTGCATTTCCATTGGCTATTATTTTCCTTCATACTGAATTAACTTCTGGAACATTTCTTGTACTGTTAAATTAGTGCAAGAGAAACGAGGAAATAGGAGAAATGGGAAAAGATTGAAAAAATAGAAAACAATAGCTAGATGGTATTTTTAAGTTCATATATATATATATATTTAAAATTAAAAAAATGGCTAAATGTTCTATTAAAAGACAGAGATGGTTAAACTATATATAAAAAAAAGATCAACCCCTTGCTCTACATGCAAACTCACTTGAAATATAAAGACAAACAGGACAAAGTAAAATGGTGGGAAAAGATAGGCAAAGACAAACCTTGAGAAAGATAGAGTGGTTTATTAATATGAGACAATGTAGTCTTATGAATTAACGATAAAGAACGGAATCTCATCATGATAGAGAGAGCAAGTCAACAAGAAGGTATAATCTTAAAAGTGTATGCATTCAGTAAAGGTGTTCAAAATATATAAAGTAAAAAAAGATAAAAATTAAAAGAGAATAGACAAATGCACAATTATAGTTGTATATTCCAATATTTCTCTTTCCATAATTGATATAATTGGTGTAACAAGTAGACAGAAAACCAGTAAAGATAGAAGATCTGAACAGCACGGTGGCCCAATTGGACCTAATTGATGTTTATCAACACTCCACACAATAATAGAATGCATATTCTTTGTCCAGCAAACATAGTGTACTCAGCAAAATAGGGCATTTGATGTGTTATAAAAGAAATCTAAGCAAACTTTAAATGATTATGTTATACAGAGTATGATTTCTGACCACATTGGATTTAAATTAAGAATTATTAACAGAAAAATATTTAAGAAAAAGCAGTTGTTTGGAAAGTAAGCAACCCATCTCTAAGCAATCTATGGCTCAAAAGGTAAAAAGGAGCATTAGAAAATATTTTGAACTTAATGAAAATTAAGAGCAATACATATAAATTAATGTAGAAAAGTACAATATTGAATAGATATGGAAAGAGAAAACATCTTTTACTCATTGCTTTGAAGGTTGGAATTGGGGTCGTTCTCGGTGCAACAAGGCGAGAACAAATGATAAAGTGCATATGGAATGGAAAGAAAGAGGTAAAACTCTCTCAGGTTATGGGGAGAATGATTCTATATCTAGATAACATGAAATAATGTACAAAAGAAGCCACTAGAACTAAGAAGTGACTTAGCAAGATCAGAAGATAAAAGGTCAACATTCATGTGTCAATTGTTTTTCTGTATATTTAGAAATAAAAGCAGTTAGACAGGAAACAACAAATGTTGGAGTGGATGTGGAGAGAATGGAACACTCGTACACGGCTGGTGGAAGTGCAAACTGGTGCAGCCACTATGGAAAGCAGTATGGAGATTCCTCAGAAAATTAAGAATAGAGCTACCATACGATCCATCTATCCCACTGCTGGGTATTTATCCAAAGAACTTGATAACGCAAAGGCATAAAGATATCTGCACTGCTATGTTCATTGCAGCATTATACACAATAGCCAAGACTTGGAAGCAACCTAGGTGCCCATCACGGGACGAATGGATAAAGAAGACGTGGTATTTATACACAATGGAATACTACTCAGCCATAAGAAATGATGAAATCCAGCCATTTGTGACAACATGGATAGACCTTGAGGGTATTATGCTGAGTGAAATAAGTCAGAGGGAGAAAGTCAAATACCATATGATCTCACTCATAAGTAGAAGATAAAAACAATGACAAGCAAACACATAGCATTGGAGATTGGATTGGTGGTTACCAGAGGGGAAGGGGGGGAGCAAAAGGGGTGATTAGGCTCCCATGTGAGGGGATGCACTATAATTAGTTTTTTGGGTGGTGAACATGATGTAATCTACACAGAATTCAAAATATATTATGACGTACATCCGAAAGCTATATAATGTTATAATCCAAGGCTACTGCAAGTAAAACAATTTTAAAATAAATAAAATAATAAAAAATGTAATTAAAAAGTTAAGTTAAACGTAATATACCATTTATAACAGCATAAAATGTGAAATGGAGACATTTACAACAAAATATGTCCAATCATTTCATATTAAGGAGCTAAAAAATATTGCTAAGAGAAATAAAATGAACACAAAAATTAACTGAAATGCATCATAGACTAAATTTGAAAAGCTAAATTTAAGAAAATATCTGATACAAAGTCTTGGAGAATATCTTTGAAACCTCGGGCTAAGCAAAGATTTCTTCATTAGTAACATAACGCTGAACTACAAAAGAGAAAAATTAATAAATAGGTCTTCATAAAAAATTTAAAAACTTCTGTTTTTTAAAAGACTCAAGGAAATTAAAATACAGGCCACAGACTGGGAACTATGAAGATCAGCTTTCTTTTCTGCACTTTCACTCTCAAATTCATTTAACTCTGGCTCCCTGGCATCCATCTATAAATTCTTAAAGATTTAAAAGAGCTGACTTTATTTCAATTTATGTCACTCTCAGATTATTCAGTAAACAATATATGTATATACTGTGGAACTGAATGTAGTGTGTATGGATAATCTGCTTCCTCTTTAAAATGTAAGAGTGGATAAGAACACGTGCCTCTGAATCAGACAAATTCGTATTTTGATTCTTGTTCTACCACTTACTGGCAATGAGACAACTGGCGAGATATTTAACCCTTATAGCCTGTTTTTACATTTGTAAATTGGTAGTTAAAATAATCTCATAGGGTGTAGAGAGGTGTTTTAAACCGTTTAGCAGACTTCCTGGAAACACGTCAACTCAATAAACGTTAGCTAGACATATTTCAGTGTTATCTTTAATTTCTGTTTCTCCTTCACCCTTAAATCGTAATCACGAATTTCTCTATTTTGGAAAAAAGGTACTTTAAATCTGTTGCTTTTTATTTCATACACCATTTCCTGCATCTAGCTCGCATCACCTCTCCCTTAGATTCAGAAACAACTTCCAGGCTTCCCTTTTACTGAACTTCATTCATAAAGCTGTGGCCACAATGTTTGTTCTAAGAAGCAAAATTTCCCTTCAATGCAGGAGCACCCAGTAACCCTTTTATTAAAATTCAAGCTACAACTAATGCAGCTTGTGAAGTGCTTTGTGATGTGGCCCTTGTTTTTCACCTTTTCAGTCTCTCAATATGTCCCTCACTTTCTATCCTTTATCTTTAGCCATATTGAAGGAACTGTCGCTCCTTTTCCTATACTCTTTCCTTGCATGGAACACCTGTAGTACCTCCCTTTGCCTGGATGACTCCTACTCATCCTCATTGTCACTTCACCTAAGATGCCCTATGGTTTTATCCTAGGTCAGTTGTCCCAGCTATGTATCTCATAGCACCCTGCATTTCCCATCAGAAGGCTTGTGAGATTGTAACAATATTACCATTTAGTTAGCTGACACCAACAGTAGATTACACTATTTACGAGGGCAGAGACCACTTCTAACTTCCCATGGAGATCATTGACCATAAAGCCTGGTATGCAGCACATGGTTAATGTCCAATAAATACATGTTCAGTATACTCTTGTTGAATAAGTATAATTCCCAGAAAAAGGATCCCAGACGCTTTGGAAGTTGGCATTCCATAAAATTACCTTCCTTATCAGGATTTGGTTATTTCATGAGATTTTCCCAGACTCTACCTTTGCCACTTGCTAGAGTATTTTGCTCACTGCTTCTAATTCTGTTTGGATCTGGAACTTGTATTGGTCTGTCTGCTCTTTGGTTTCGTTCTGACTTCCCTATGCTCCCAGAAAGCCTTAGTCTAGGATTCAGAATCTAGTTATCCTTGACTCACTGTTTTAGCCAAATGTTGTCCTGCCATGACTCATGCTGAGACCGAGTACTAGAAGAAAGACCCAATCTTGCACACAGATCGAACTCTCATCTACTAAAAAAACCCCAAAACAACAACAACAAAATGCTAGATAGCTGAACAAACTAGTTGTCTTGTTACTATGCTGCCAACACATTTTCTCTATACTACTTTCAGATCATCTCCCATCGCTATCTTTGGGTTTTAATTCCATCATCTCTGACATACTCTACATCTTATTTCATAGTTAAAATACTAAAAGTTGAAAGCCTGTGGACATTAAGTGCTTAAACTTACTTATTACTCCAAGATCTGTTTTTACCCTATCCTCAAATTCAGTTTAAATTCAGCAGATAGAGGTTAATCAATAGTTGATCCCAAATAAACATACTGACTTATTTTTTACCAGATGCTTTGTCTTTGTTCAAAAGAATATACTGTAGATTTCTCTTTAAGCTGTAAGATATTCTACTAAAGTTGTTATTATTATTATTATTTTTGTCTAAACAACATAAATTTATTTTCCAACAATTTTCGAGGTTGGGAAGCTGGAGATGAAGGCACTAGCCAATCGGTTTGTGGGAGAGCTCCCTTCCTGGCTTGCAGACAGCCACCATCTTGCTGTGTGCTCACGTGATTTCTTCATGACCTTGCAAAGAGGGAAAGCAAGCTTTCTGTTGTGTCTTGTTATAAGAACACTAATCCATTGGATCAGGGTCCCACCCTATGACCTCATTTAACCTTAATTACCTCCCCATAAGCCCAATCTCCAAATACAACCACATTGGGGGTTAGAGCCTCAACACATGAATTTCAGCGGGACAGAATTCAGTCCCTGAGTAGAAGCTGTAGGCAGTGGAACCATCCCCCAGGGAAACAGTTGGTGTGATGACTCCATTCCTGGGGAAATCAAAGCTTATTAGGCTAGTCCAGTCCCCCAATATGCTGCAGGGAGGGCCACCTTCTGGGTCTTTGGAGATGCTAGGAAGAGAAGGGAAGGCTGAAAACCCTAGGGCAAAGTTATGTTTTAAATTAGAAGAAAATGAATGTGCATAATAGCATATACATGTAAAGCATATATGCATAATGACATCTTTTCAGGAACATATATAAACCTTAATAATTTAAATTATTTATAGGTAATATTTTATAGGCATTCAATTAAGCTAAATAACATTTATCATATCCATATTTTGTTTTTTATTTTATATTTATTTATTTCAAATGATATTTTCTGTTTATATTTACACATTTAATTCACTCAAAGAAAATACAGGACATTATTTGCTATAATAAAAATAATACCATGTTTTTATCCATTCCATTATCAAATATGTTTGACCAAAATAAATGCTAACTCTGTTTGCTTCTCAAGTCCTAGAATGAATAATGTTTAATCTTCTATTAAAGCTTTTGAGTTAAGCTTTGTAAATTATAAATGTTTTCCTTCTTTGTAGCCATTAATCAACATTACTCTTTTGTTCTTTGTCTGATTCAGGTTCATTTTTTACATCACTTGAGCCTTGATTTACTCACTTGTAAGTTAAACAAAGTTAACAGAGATGATACACAATAAATCAGGTTTATCTGCTTTAATGTGTAAATATTTCAGTGAATGAATGGCAGTTCAAAGAACACCAATATATTCTGACACTTTGAAGCAGTTGCTGTTTACAGCACAAAATGATAACAGAGACAATGTCACAATAATTTTTAAGTTAATTTATTATATCATCAACTAACTTTGTTGTCTTATAATACTAGAACTTTATATATCTACCATTTCTCTGATCCACTTTGTCTTTTCTAAAAGTGAAAATTACTTCTTTATTCATATCTATCACATCTTAAGATACTTCTTAATCTTAAAGAAAATATTACTCTGAAATAGTATGGTTTGATTTATGAATTCTTATGTGGGTTTCATTGGACCCTAGAGATTTTTGAGATTTCAGTATTTTAATTCCTTGAACACCTGTCTTTCCTGAACCTTCAATTCTTCTTCTTCTCTTGGGAATTGTAAGTTCCCAGCATCTGTCCTCAACATTTTTTGCGAATACAAAAGGAAAATATTCATTTAATTACTCAACAGTAATTATACTAGAGTTGGGAATAGATAAAGTTGTATTACTACTTTTTAAAATAATGTACTTTCTACACATTTTATAGTATGTTCCTATGCCAGTTCATCTATTTGATAAAAATTATCACTCCTTTCAGTGTTTATTCAGTAACAAAGATTGAGTTTCCACATATTTATATTATAAACTTAATGTTGACGTTTTACATATAATTCATTCTTTTTTCTCTCCCCACGTCCCCTTCATCTGAACTCAAGGTAATTTATGACTTGGTTTGAATTACGTTATGTGAAATCTCAAACATTTATTTACCCCCATGAATACTAGAGTTGGTATAATAGTCTTGATAATAATAAAAACTAAATGTATGCCTTTCCACTTATATTTCCTTTTTAAAATTTGTATAAAAAACTTACGATATAGGTAAAATTCTTTTCCTCCTGCATATAGAAGTGAAGGCTAATAATGTAAAGACTTGGTTTACAGTCATGCAACTGGTAAGTGATGTGCAAGGATTTAAATCTAAGTCTTATTTACATGTTAGTTAATAAAGTAGAGAGTAAGCATCTGATGGATCACACTTTTCTTCTTTGTTTCCATCCTAATCTAAATGGTTGGCTTCCTATCCATAAAGAAATAACAAATTATAAAAACACAATTCATGAAGTAGCATTAAACGATTATTGTAGAATGCGAGCTTCCCTACGCCCTCATATTCTCAAGATTTCTCAAGACAAAGCTTCTACATTATTGTGCATTGCTTTTAATGCAGAATAATTGCCTCCATGTGAGCACTGGAGAGAATATTAATGATGAATTTTTTCACTCATGTAAATGTCTTTCAGATGTTACCCTGCCTGTTTAAGTCAGAAAATAAATACATATAAATGAGTTAACTAAGAGACAGCTATTATTAATATAACTGTAATAACTAGTCATTGTGGCTCTATAGATATAGCCATTTTGTAAGTCCAATTTACTTCTCTTAGCAACTCAAGAAGAAAGAGTAATAGTGCACTGAGTCTACTGCTTAAGAGTTAACGGAATCTAAAACTGTTCCTTTTAAATACAATATGATTTTCTATTATGGACACCTGAAATGAGCTGATAACAAATTACTAGAAAGAAAATGTAAGGAGCTTCTCAGTAAGAGCACGGTCAAAAGACAAATTTAGGGAAATGTACCTTTTTTTTTGCTATAGCAACATTGTATAAGAATTGAGTATAAAATGAATGAATAAGATGTGTTGGAAGAAAATAACAACATTAAGAAAGTTAAAACAAATTTTAAAGTGGAAAGATGAACCATACACTTGGGTATGGTAATTTGTTATTGAAAGATATGAATTATACATTCAAATTAATTCCAACCAAAATTATAATGTATATGGGAACATGTTGACACAATGCTTAAGCAATTATAAGCCCATATAGGAGAAATAGAAAATGTTAGGATGTACAGTTACTTTTTAAATTCATCCTATAAATAATTGAAAACATATATTTTACAAATAAAACAATGCCTTTTGACAACCACCACTGCAAGTTCATCCCCTCCTCAGAAAAAAATATACAAGTAATAGTTTCTGGTCATTTGCAGTGAGAATATAAGATATATACAGACATGGATAATGTTGTTTTGTATTCTTTGTTCTTTTTCAAAAGAATCCTTTAGCTCTTTTATATGATCTGTTTTTTTTACTCCAGTATTTTAAAATTTTTTATCTCAGAGTTTTAACTTTAGTTTTAACTACTGGATATTTCTTAGTATACACAATAATTATCTTTCAAAAACTGTGTTTTTGATGGAAGCTTAATTATCTTAATTTTGCATTTGAAAAAAATGAAGAATTTTCAGATGACTTTTAGAGAACCGCGGTGGAGCCATTACAAACAGCAGAGCTGGTAACCGGCCCCCTGACTCAGACTCTCCACACGCACAAGGAAGGCTTTCTCCCTCTCTCTCCTTTTCCTTAGATAGACTTTATTTTTTAGAGCAGTTTTAGATTTCCAGAAAAATTGAGAGAATGGTATAGAGAGTTCTCATATAGTCTACATCCAGTTTCTCGTACTATAAACGTCTTATATTAGTATGGTACACTGGTCACAATTTATCAACAAAAATTGATACATTATTATTAACGGAAGTCCATACTTTATTCAGATTTCCAGTTTTTACCTAATGTCCTTTATGTTCCAGGTTCCATCCGGGATACCACATAATATTTAGTTGTTATACTTCCTTATGCTCCTCTTAGCTGTGACAGTTTCTCAGGTTTTTAATTTATTTTTTTTGATAACTGAGAGTTTTGAGAAGTAGCTTTTAGCATGTCCTTCAATTGGGATTTGTATGATGTTTTTCTCATGATTAGACTGGGGCTATGGATTATTGAGAGGAAGACCGCAGATGTAAAGCTCCATTTTACCGCATCGTATCAAGGGAACATATTGTCAAGGTGATTTATGCTGACCTTGGCCTCTTGCCTTTGCCACCTTTCCATATTGTACTCCTTGGAAAGAAGTAATTGTGTGTAACCTAGACTAAGGAGAGGGGAGTTATGCTCCCTTACCTTGAAGGCGGAGTGTCTACAAAATGATTTGGAATGCTTCTCTCTCCTCCTCTACTTATTCATTCATTCATTCATTTCATCACTTATTTAAATCAGTATTGACTTGCGGATATTAATTTTATATTTTGGATTACAGTCCAATACTTCCTTTTTTATTCTGTTGCTCAAATTGTTCCAGCTTTGGCCATTAGCAAATTTTTCTCTTGGTTCCTGTCTCTTTTCTCTTTTTGACATACCTGCATCAATATAGGCTTTCTCTTTTTCTTTTTCCCTCTCTTTCTTTCTTCTCTCCTTCTCTCCCCTCACCGTCTCTCTCTCTCTTTTTCTACCTCCTTTTCTCCCCTCCCTCCTTCTCTTTCCTTCCTTTCTCTTCCTTACTTTGTGTAACTACAAGATGCTCCAGGCTTATGTTATATATTTTCTGCCACAGACCTAAAATGGGTCATTTCTTCAAAAGACAGAACGGTATTAGAACCCGAGTTCTGAGACTAGGCGCGCTTGTTTCTACTGGGATCTCACTTATTCTGGACCCTCCTCTGTTCACAGAGCAAGGAAATATATTTGTGTGTACTAACTTGTGAATATACATAAGTCTACGAATATTTCTACATGTAACTGTATGTACTATTTTATGGTAATCATGAGTTCATATGGCATCTCCAACTCCAATCCATTACCACATGGATCATTCTAGATTTTCTCCTTGCTTATCTGTAAACTCACACCCCAACAGTGAGAAGCTTGGCTCCCAACACCCACCATCTGTTTACTTAATCATTCAATTCCATGTTACACAAATAGCAATATTGGATTGCTAACCAAGCCCTGTGGAAAACAACCTGATCAAATAGAATACAGTGTTTTCATGCAGTTTCCTTTGCGTTTAATCCGAAAGGCTCCACTCATTTCCAAAGTTACTTAGGTCAGCAACTTTTCTCCGCAACTCCCTTAAAAGTTTGTTTCATAAATTTGTAATACAGTTAGATTTTTTTGTCATAGTCTCTATTCCATCTTGGTATTCCTCAACCTCCTCAATGATTTTATATTAATTTGCATATATTAATGTCTACCTTTCATTTTGAAAAGTTGTATGGATTTTGACAAATTCATACTGCCATTACCCACCATCACAGTATCATATGGAATTATTTCACAGCCCTAAAAATATACTCTGTGTTTTACCTTTGTGGCATGCTCTCAATTCCCCTGAATCCTCAGGAATCATTGATCTTTTTACTATCCCTCTATAGTTTGACTTTCTCCACAATGTCATATAATTGAAATCATACAATATGTCGCCTTTCCTGGCTTCTATCACTTAGCAATATGCATTTACGGTTCATCCATATCTTTTTGTGTTTTGATAGTTCATTTTTTTATTGCTGAATAAAATTTATTTTATGAATTTACTCCAATATACTTATCAATTCACCTATTGATGGACACCTGGTTACTTCCAGCTTTTTGTGATTACGAATAAAGATTCTGTAAACATTTATGTGCAGGTTTTTGTTTCGACATACTTTTCAAGTCAAATGGGTAAATAATTAGGAATGTGATTGCTCCATCATCTGATAAAGCTACATGCAGCTTTGTAAGAATCTGAGAATTTGTCTTCCAAAGAAGTTCTACTATTTTTCATTCCCAACAGATATGAACAACATTTCCTGTTTTTGTCAAGCCTCATCAGCATTTGGAATTATCAATTTTCTCATTTAGGCTATTCCTGTAGATGTGTAGTGGTCTTCACTATTGTTTTAACTT
Organism: Equus asinus; assembly: GCF_041296235.1. Classification (NCBI taxonomy): domain Eukaryota; kingdom Metazoa; phylum Chordata; class Mammalia; order Perissodactyla; family Equidae; genus Equus; species Equus asinus. Next base: position 4,475,029 of record NC_091797.1, on the reverse strand, counting down.
TCAATTCCCTAATGACAAATGATGTTGAGTATCTTTCCTTGTGCTTCTCATCTGTATATATTCTTTGGTCGGTTGTCCTTTGCTGGTATTTTTAAATCAGGTTCTTTGTTTTCACATTGTTGAATTCTTTGTATATTTTGGGTACAAATCTTTTACCAGATAATTGTTTTGCATTTAATTCTGTGGCTTATTGTTTTAATATGTTAAACGTCTTTCACAGAGCAGAACATTTTGATTTTTAATAAAGTCTAATGTAACTTTTTCTTTTATGGATTGTACTTCTGGTACTGTATCTAAAAACTCATCGCCAAACACAAATTCACTTAGACTTTCTCCTATATTTCCTTCTAGAAATTATATTACTTTGTGTTTTGCTTAGGACTATGTTCTATTTTGATTTAATTTTTGTGGAAGATGTAAAGTTTATGTCTAGGCTCATTTTTTTTTGCCTGTAGGCATCCGATTGCTCTATAATCGTTAGTTGAAAAGACTACCTTTCTCCGTTGAACTGATTCTGCTCCCTTTCAAAGACGAATTGACTGTATCTGTGTGGATCTGTTCTTCACCTCTCTATTCTGTTCTTTTGATCAATGTGTCCCATTGTTTCACCACAACCAAGTGGTCTTGATTGCTATAACTTTATCTTGAAATTGATGTAAATTGCATTTTTTAAAAATTTTAATTTCAAATGTTCATTGCTTGTATCTAGGAAAGAAATTGATTTTTCATATTAAGCTTGTGTCCTGTGACCCTGTAATAATCGCTTTTTAGTCCCAGGAGTTTATGTGTCCACATTTTCTACATCGACAATACTGTCATCTGCGTATAATGACAGTTTTAAGTTTTCTCGTTCAGTCTATATGCCTTTATTTATTTTAGGTACTAGCTGGGCCTTTCAATATGATGTTGAATAGCAATGGTGAGAGGGAATACCAATGCCTTTCTCCCGGTCTTAGGGGACAAGTACCCAGTTTCTCATCATTAAGTGTGATGCTAGCTGTAGCATTTTTGTGGATGTTCTCTGTAGGGTTTCAGAAATTTTCCTCTACTCCCCATTTTCTAGGTGTTAGATTTTGTCAAATGCTTTTTCTGCAACGATTGATAGGAGCATATGAATTTTTTCTGTAGTCTGTTGATGCATTGAATTACATTGGTTGATTTCAGTTGTTGAAACTGCCTTGCACACTGAAATAAATCCTCCTTGGTCATGGTATATAATTATTTTTGTACATGTTGGATGTGATTTGCTGATATTTTCCTAAGGGATCTGGCATCTATATATACATAAGCGAATCTGGTCTGTAGTTTTCCTACCTGGTAATGTGTTTTTCTGGTTTTGGTTTTCGGGCCAATCTGGCCCTAGTCTAATTCATTGAATGAATTAAAATTTGGTCCCTTTCTTCTAGTTTCTAAAATAAATTGTGGAGAATTTGTATAATTTCTTCCTTAAATGTTTGGCAAAATTCACCAGTGAAACCATCAGTGACAGATTATTTCTTTTTTTGTTAGGTTATTGATTATTCATTCAGTATCTTTACTACTTATAGGCTTATCAGATTATCTCTTCTTCTTTGTGTGAATTGTGGTAGTTTGGGTCTTTCAAAGTATTGTTCCATTTCACCGAAGTTATCAAATTTGGGAGCTTAGCATTGTTTACAGTATCCCTTTATCTTCATTTTAAATTTCATGGGAGCAGTAGTACTGACTTTCTTTCATTTCTAATGTTGGTAATGTGTGTCTTCTTTTTCTTGGTTAGCCTGGCTAGAGATGTACCAACTCATTGACCTGTTCAAGGAACTAGCTTTTGCTTATTCTGATTTTCTCTATAGATTTCCTATTTTCAATTCAACTGATTTCTGCTCTATTTTTATTATTTAGCTTTCTGCTCATTTTAGGCCTTACTTATTTTCCTTCTCCAGTTTCCTAAGGCAAGATCTTACATTACTGACTTTAGATGTTTCTTTTTCTAATCTATGCCTTAAATAGTATAAATTTCGGTCTAAGCACTGCTTTTTTGGCATCTCACAAATTTCTACATTTATACTACCCTTTGAATTTATTTACTCTCTTTATCTGGTAGTTATACACTCACACAAGTCATCATTCTCCACAGAATATGTAAAGATCTTCTTATCTTCATACTGTTGTCTTGTCCCCTTCAAACTATTCTGCAGACTGCATGAAAAATGTATTAGCATTCAAATCACTTGACTCAATTGCTCAAAGATACATTATTTAATGGCTTCCTGATTTTCTGGAGATAAAATCAAATCTTAACAGGACATATGAGACCTTTTGTAAGCAAATTTCTGTATGTTTGTGACAACTTGTCTTTCATCATATTGATCTCCTTTTGTTTTCTTTAGTGTGTCATGATCATATTTGCTTGAGATTCTTGCTACATGATGTATCCTCTACTCGGAATGCGTCTACAGAAGACTTTCTTGCAAACTCATGAAAACCCCTCCACCTGTGGCTGCCCCATGGCCAAGCGGTTAAGTTCGGGCGCTCAGATTCGGTGGCCCAGGGTTTCGCTGTTTAGAATCCTGGTAACGGACATGGCACCCTTCATCAGGCCATGCTGAGGGGGCTTCCAACATAGCAGAGCCAAAAGGACCTACTACGAGAATATAAAACTAGGTACTGGGAGGCTTTGAGGAGAAGAAGGAAAAAACAAAAGATTGGCGACAGGTGTTAGCTCAAGGGCCAATCTTTAAAACAGCAACAATAACAAAAAATCTCCTCCCACTCACAGCTTAGACATCTAGTTGAGGTGCCCCTCTCATGTGATCTGAGGGCATTGTGTGCTTTCTTGCTATTACACAGTATTAATTTGGGGGCTTATCTATCTATCTGACGAGAATATGAGTGCCATGCGAGTAGAGTTAAGATCTCTGTTCATCACCATTGTAGGACTAACACCTAGAGCAGTGCCTGTCACACAGAGGAGTCTCAAAAGTAAAGGAAAAATTTTACCAGTATTTAATATCTTTACAGACAGCACCTTCCCACTCTACCTGAGAAGACAACATGCCTTGAAAGTTACATTCATAATTTCAATAAGTCTCTTAAGCCAGCTTCAGAACTGGCCAGCTCAGTGACCTAGATAAGTCTTAGGGTTTTGTTTTGTTTCATTTTTTTGCACTTGCTAAAGAAATTCAAACATGGGGCATTATTAAAATGAAGACTTGCACTACCTTCGGTTCTCCTATGAGCTGTCCAAGTTTGAGGGGACACCCCTGCTATCATTTCAGACCATCCGAGCTGCATCCCCGTTTGAACTGAGTTAGAACCGAACAATGACTGGAACGCTCTTGTTTTTTAATTAATACTTGTGATACTAATATCCTCCTCTAAATAATGAATATAATTTTCTATAGAAAAAGTTCAGGAGATGGACAGTGTGACAAGATGTTTTCTGTGTTTTTCTGTGACGTAGTATAATGCATTTGACTGGATCTTTGGCTGATTTATGAAAAATAGCAGGCTTCTACTGCCCAAAATGAGAAGTCTCTTTCTTCATAAATCCAAGAGGACCAAGCCATATGACTTCTTGACATCTTTCCTGGTAACGGATTTTGATTTTCAATACTGATTTTTTTTCAAAAAATATTTACTTAGCTTTTCAAATATTTTGTTTCATATATCTTAACATGAAGTCGAAATAGTAATTATGTGGCTCTATTCTTCACGTTGATGTGTTTTGTATGTTTTTCTTGTTTGTATCTCTTCCTAAATCCTTACTACAACTATACTTGGTAGTTTTCTTAAAAAAACTCTTCAACTATTTCTACTGATAGTATCATTTTGTTTATTCACTATTTAACAAACTTATATTGTTGCAGATACTGTTCTAGGAACTAAGAAAATGCTAGTGAACTAAAGAGATTTGGCCTTTCCTCCAGATGCGTCCTGTATTCTAGAGTAGAAGAAAAACAGCAAGAAAGAGATTAAAATAAAATCTCTAATTAAATATAATGAAACACATGTTAATCTCCTCCAGTTATAACAGAATTAAAGAGCGTGATAAGAGACAGAGAAAATAGAGGAAAAGAAAGATGAGTTTTATGAAAATTTTAATCTTCCCTTCTAGAGTTCCAGTGATAACTAGAAACATTATCAAATCTACCAAAATTAGACTAACCATTTCTGAAAGCTTGACTTGTCATTGAGATAAAATTTTAAATTAAATCTCCTTATTTTAAATAAATTCCATGTTTAATAGAACATAATTCCATCTCTTTAAATTTGATATAACTACAAATATTATGTTAAGATAGTTCTACTTTTGGTTGTCACAGAGCAATGATAGGTTAAAGAATAATAGCTTTTCCATCATCTAGCTAGAATATTTTACAGCAAACTCCATTGATCAACCAAGACAGCAATAGAAGACAATTAGTTTAGATCCCAACTCATAACTTTAAGGACTAATAAATCACTTCGTTATTGAAATTCTCTGCTGGGTAGACTTTACATTTGTGCAATCCATTTGATTTAAATTCCAGCTGCCACGTGCCCCATTCCTAACTACATAACGCTAAATCCTTTCACTCCTGTTGCACATGCTTTTAAATTCCCTTACTTGTTTCTGATAGGCTTTTAAAATGGCTCTGAGAAGGATTAAATTTATTATAATATTAATGTTATTCTTGAGTCCATGGTTGTAAGTGCTTCATAAAATATTTGATTGTCTTTAATTAAGAGATAAAAACTTATTGGCCCTTAGTTGCAAAGGATGGCTGAAGTTACAGCCAGGCAGTGTGGAGAAGGATAGTGATAATTTTTACTCTTGTTGTTGCTGTGTTTTTAAGTAAAATGAGAGTCACGGAAAGCCATTTATTTTGCTCTGCATGGAATTAACTTCTTACTGAAATAGTTTGTGGAATTACTTCTCATAGTTCTTGTGGCTAAGTATGCACTGAGGCAAAAGAAAAACAAATTATTTGTTGAGTAGAATTCACACTTCAAAATACACTGGGATTGCTTGAGGCCTGGATAATGCCCTAAATTTGGAGATCGTTTCTCAGGACCAAAACATGAGATGTGCCGAATGCCCTCAGGAGTCTGGAAAGAGGATACTGTGCTCGAGAGCCAACTAGTGTTGATTTATGTATACAGGAGGTTCCAGTTTTGACCCTGCTGATACTACAAGGCAGAGAATTAAAACAGCAGACTAATATTTTCAATTTTTTTATATAATCCATCAATAATCCTATGACTACAGCAGTACATTGGCTCCTCCCTAAAAAGGTCTCTTTATTTGTTCACTGTTGAAAATCAGGAATAATTATTTTTCACTGGGTGCCTGGCTGATCAGCATTTATTTTATTTCTGTACAAACGACCAGAAAGAATCTGTGGGATAAATATGTTTACAGAAGTGTTCTAAAGCTTTAATACAGGTTTTTCAAAATTCAACTCCTCCACATAAAACAAAGAATTAAAAAAGAGACACTTGTTTTGTCATGTTGGTTTATGCCTAAAACCATATCCTACTGTCCATTTATTAGAAACAAAGTGTCCTCCACGGGATGCATGGATAAAGAAGGTGTGGTGTGTATTCACAATGGAATATTATTCAGCCACGAGAAAGAAGGAAATCCTACCATTTGCAACGACATTGATAGACTTTGAGGACGCTATCCTAAGTGAGATAAGTCAGACAGAGAAAGACAAATAGGGTATAATATAACTTACATGTGAAATCTAAGAACTTCACGCTCATGAAAACAGAGAGTAGAATGGTGATTGCCTGGAGCCAGGGGGTAGAGGAAGTGGGGAGATGTTGTTAAGGGTATGCACTTGCAACCAGTAGATAAATAAGTCCTGGAGGGCTAATACACAGCATAGTGATTATAGAGAACGATACTGTATTATAAACTTCAAAGTTGCTAAGAGACTAGATATAATTGTTCTCACCACAAAAAATAAATGATAATTACATGACGTAATGGAGGTGTTAGCTGACATTACGGTGCTAATCATATTGAAATAGATAAATGTATCAAATTAACACGTTGTACACCTTAAATTTACACAATTCATATGCCAATTACCTCTCAATGAAACAGACAGAGAACAACAACAACAAAACCTCTAACTTGGATGCTTTACTACCATTATCTCTCTCTTTTTTTTTTTTTTTTTGAGGAACATTAGCCCTGAGCTAACATCTGCTGCCAATCCTCCTCTTTTCGCTGAGGAAGACTGGCCCGGAGCTAACATCTATGCCCATCCTCCTCTACTTTATATGTGGGATGCCTACCACAGCATGGCTTGCCACGCAGTGCCATGTCCGCACCCGGGATCCAAACCGGTGAACCCCAGGCAGCTGAAGCGGAATGTGCGCACTTAACTGCTGTGCCACCAGGCCGGTCCCTATCATCATCTTTATGGTTGTGTACTCTTAGTCTTCTCGATAAGATTAGAATTATTTTAAATGTTACACATCATTTTCCTTGTCTACACTAAATTTCCCCATATCCTATGTCCCAACTAGTAAAATCAGTTGAGCGCCTAAAATTCGTCATGAGCTTTAATAGCAACTTCGGATGTATTGTTGGCATGTTGCAACCAGTCCAACAATGGTTTGGTGTGGTGGTTGAGAGCATAGGCTGGGTCAGGTTGCCTTGGTCTGACTCAATGAGTTAATTAACTGTGAGATCCAGGGCAAATCACTTACACCTGTTAAGCTTTAGTTCTCTCCTCTTTGAAATGAGGGTAATAATACTTAATTCAAAGGATTTTTGAAGATGAGATGCAATAATGCATGAAAAGTATTCTGTAGGGCATGAGACTAATATGTAAGTATTTAGTAACTGTGAGCAATTATTGTCATTAATTATCACACAATATATAGTTAGCAATGACTAAACACTGAGCAAGAGAAATTTTCTCCATTTTAATAGTGACTGAGTCTACAGGTAACTTTATGTCTCGTGTATATAGATTCATTAACCAGAATACATTCAAAGTACTGCACTGTTACCCATATGAATCAAACACTGAATGTCAGTCATGCTCTCAACTTTTAGCTTTCAATATAGTGAATACAACTGTATTTTGTCATGGGCAAGAATTGTTGTCAGTTTTAATTTTTTGCATTTTAAGACAGATGCTGCTTTTCTTCACTTCTGTTGCTAAAGCTCTAATTTTTATAGTTGTATTATATTTCTGTAATTTACATGAATATATAAAATGAATCAATGGAAAATGGAGAAACAAAACTGGCATTGATGGAACACTTACTATGTGAGAGTCACTGTACGAAGTCATTAGCCTGTTTTGTCATGAACTTCAAAACACCACCCTGGGCTTATTGCTCTCATCCTCACACTGCAGATGAGGAAAACAAGGCTCGGGCTGGGTAAGCAGGTCACCCCCAGTTGCAAGCTGGCATCACCCTGCCATAGACGACAAATATTTGCTATTTGAATGTTGCAAAATAGTTGAGACTCACAGAAGAGCCTGAAAATTTTTATATTTATGGTAATTGTGTGAAAATGATGATTTGAGGAAAGATTTGAAAAATAATTAAATATGGGATGTGGTAGATTTTCCATTAGTTCTAGAAAGAGGTTGGCTATTTTTGTTTTAAGACTCAGATAATAAATTTTAGGCTTTGTATACCATACGTTTTGTTGTACATTCTTCAATTTTTTGTTTTTGTTTTGTTCTTACACTACTTCAAATATGTAAAAACTATTCTCAGCTCATAGGCCATGTGAAAAGAAGCTGCTGGCTAGGTTTACCCTGTGGGCCATTGTTTGCTGTCTCCTGGTCTAGAACAAAGATAATTCTTAATCCTTTATTACAATGCAAGTATTTGGATGAATAGGCAGATACATGAGATAGTATAGAATAAGAGAATGAAATAACAGTGACTAAAATATACAATATTTTAGTGTTGAATTAAAAGTGCGTTCATATTTATATTATGCACATTGTTTTATATAAAGCAAATAGCTAAAAAGTAGTTTATAATTGTGTTCTATACAAGGGCACTATTCTTCTGGACGTGTATATTTACAAAATATTAGTTAGCAATTGTTGCCACAGTGCCAGAGAAATCTTGTGTTGATTTTCTATCATGTTGCTTTGACTAAATGATTTTGCTTTATTTTAAGGATCCTTATAAATTCGTGCTAAACAAATATTTTTAACTATAGTAGAAATGATGTTGACAGTGTTATCTTTCATATTATCTAGTGGTAGCAAATAAGATAACATTTTGAACAAAAATTTAATAAAATACATAGTGTATTGAAATGTCGTAAAAGGCTTATGGGAGTCTGATATGTTTGTTTTTTGGAATAATGCCAATTTTGTCATTGATAATATGACCTTTTTTATTTATGAATCACGAAGCTTAGAGTCAAACTAGCAGATCACTGCTCATTACTCTTATGATCATATTTGTATAGTTATTTCTTTATTTATTCATATATTCAGAAAATAGCCATTTAGAAAATATTGCTTATCAGACGTTGTGCCAGGCACTGTGCAAGGCAATGAGTGATAATGTATTAAAGAGGGAGAGATAAACGATTAAATCAATAAGGACAGTGTGCTGCATTATGAAAGGAGAATGCAGGAGTTGGTATAACGCCATCTATATTTCAGGAGAATGTGTGGGGTCAATGAGTTGTAAGAGCTGAGACCAGACAGATAAGAAGCCTCCAGATGGAGTAGTGCCGTCATAATGAGCTGTGCTTTAAACCAGCAAGAGTATCAGCTGATGATGGGTATTAAATGAGGGCGTGGACATAGCCTAATTTTTTTATCGATTGTTTCCAGGCAGGGAGTAGAGGGGAAGTTAAGAAAATTGTCCAGTTTGCTGGAGTGGCCATCTGTACAGATCTTGGTGCAATCCATTGAAACTGGGGACACTGGAGAAAGATGTTGTTTCGATGTTAAGGATGTTGAGCTTTAAGTATCTGTGGAGGCAGGACCCCACTGAGAAGGCCCAGATGTCAGCCACAGAGTGACGCCTGATGCTGACAAGAGAAGTGTTTGTAGGAAGATGGATGTTGGGGAAAAATCAGCACGTGGTAGCTATTAAAGTCACAGAATTGGTGAACTACCCCTCTGGGAAGAGAAGAGTGCGTAGAAACGAGCCGTGAAAAATAACAATATTTTTTGCAACAATCTTATATAATTAATATGTGTATATTTTTGAGCCTCTTTATTTTCAAATATTCTTTATTCTATATCATGTTGTATCCATTTGGCAAGATAATTTATATCTTAGTGAACTTTATACAAAATAGGTGAACAGTAGCAAATTGTATGTAGTTAATCAGAAAACAGTTTCATGAACTGCTTGGCAAGTAGCGTTGACGCTTGACTAACGGTCTAGAGTCACACACATGGGGACATGCAGGGAGTTATCAAAGTAAAATAATCATATTCGTCACGACAGTGCTACATTTTAACAACCAAGCAATTCGACAAGTTCAAGTTATATTTCTACAACTGTCATTGCAGCTTTGAGTTACGCTCAAAATAAATAACAGTCCAGGACTTTAAAAAACCTCATAAATGAAGGTCAAAAAGAAATGTCAATATTTTAGTAAGGCCTAGGCAGTAGAAAATGATATGAAAGAAGCCAGAATGAGATCGTTGTGAGGAAAATGTCATATTAGGATGAGTTTTTGTTGTACATTCCAACTCTTGAAATTAGCTTACAGGAGCCAATCGTTGAAAGACCACATTCTAAATACTGTATAATAATTAATTAAAAAATAACAGCCAATAGTTTGATTGTGTACAAGTTTTTGTGTATTTATAACTTACGAGAATTTGAACATACAATTTTCCTCTCCGATAATTGAGAGCAACCAGCCCTATTGGCCTAGTGATTAAGATCTGGCGCTCTCACTGCCAGGGCCCCGGTTCGTTTCCCCATCAGGGAATGACACCACCCTCAGTCAGCTGTCATACCATGGTGGCTGCTTGTTGCTGTGATGCTGAAAGCTATGCCACTGGTATTTCGGGTACCAGCAGGATTCTCCATGGTGGACAGGCTTCAGCAGAGCCTTCAGACTAAGACAGACTAAGAAAAAAGACCTGGCCCCAACTTAGTACTCACAATAATAATTGGGAGCTCCAATATTTTTTGTTTTTCCTTACATATTTGACCTTACTTTGTTTTTTATAAAAACAATAGGATTGTTTTCGTATATTAATGGAACAGTGCATTGACAAAGTTAATTTCTGCTCATTCTTCCTAATATAACCACCAGAGGTGACCAGTATTTAAAAAAATATGTAAAACATTTCTAGTTCTCTATGATCCTACCACCATATAAATTATTTTTATTTTTATTTTTTTCGAGGTAGATTAGCCTTGAGCTAACATCCCCCGCTAATCCTCCTCATCTTTTGCTGAGGAAGATTGGCCCTGAGCTAACACCTGTGCCCAACTTCCTCTGCTTTACATGTGGGATGCCTGCCACAGCATGGCTTGATGGGCAGTGCTGTGTTCGTGCCTGGGATACAAAGAGGGGAACCCCAGGCCACCGAAGTGGAGTGCACAATATTAACTGCTGCTCCATGAGGCCGGCCCTGATATAAATTTTGACTTTATTATATTTATTCTGGTTTTCATATGCTTTTACAAAAATATAGTCATGCTGCATAGGATTACTTGCACTACTGTGTTTCTTCAATGTACATTTATTTCAAAGGAAGTATTTTTAATGAGAATACTTAAAAATCAATTAGTAATGGTCTTTTTAAAAATTTATTAGCTATATAATATTTCGTAGCATAGAGGGTCTGTAATTGATGGAGCTATTTCCTGTAACGGAAATTTTTCTAGGTTTGTTTAAATAGTGCAAACACTGATAAAATAAATATTATTAAATACATCTTATGTCTGGGTGCATTTATTTATATGAGGGATCTCAAAAGTTAACTTTTTGATCATGGATGAATAACTTTTAAAATATAATTAATACTGCCAAATGATATTCCCAAAACGTTTCAGCAGTAAATAATCCCTCCAACAATATATGAACATGGCTGTATCTATATGTTCTCACCAGCATTAGATGTTAGCTCACTTTAAGATATTTCAATATTTAACTAATGAAAATGTTTTTACATGGAAATAGAGAATATGTGCCAAATAATTTGATTCAGCCTTGGAGGAAAATAGAATTGAAACAATACATTTCAATTGTGCTTATTGAGATGGTTTTACTGTAAAGATTGTTGACAAAAAGCACTTGGTTAAATATAACGGATAAGTTTAACACAGATTCACTGCGCTAGCAGTATAAACGCACTAGCCAAATGGGGTAAAAGTTCTGCTTTAATTTTACCTGTGCACATTCCATATCTCATCAAGAATGGAGATACCTGGGCCATTTGTTTGCAAATATTCTCCTGTGAACTTTAATTGCAATGGGTTTATTGCAATCTACTATGCAAAGCAATTCTTACCTTTGAGATTACGATTACTACAATAGGTATATGCATGTTTGCATAGAACTTTTCACAGAAAATTGAATTATTCATCAACTTGCATTAAACATACTAACAAGACTGATCTTTTATAATTATTCCTACTGGTATTCAAATTATGTATATATCTGCATAGTAAGAAAAGTCTTGTAAGCTTTTCTTTATTACAACGATTTATGAAAGATAAAGTATGGTTGGAATAAAGTCATTATAAGACACAAAGTAAAATATCTTTTTTTCCAAAATATAAATGAGGCAATGTTTACCTTTTAGCATTTTATATATTTTCATTTGTTTCTAATGATTGCATTTTTAACATTTTGTCAAAATTTTCATTTAATATTTTTCATGTGGAGATATTTTTTTACTGGGCTATTAACCTTTTGTCCATGTTATATTCATAAGAATTTCCTTTGGATATAATTATCTAATGATTTTGGTTTGATCTTCTTCCATACAGAGAAAATGAATAATGCATTATTTTACAGCTTTTATATTTCCTGTCTTCCTTAATTGGGGCCTTCACTGGAAAGAGTTACATAAATTAATTTTCTCTAATATTTTACAGTCTTATAAACAAAGTTTTTAAAAGAAATTTTATAAGTAAAATTATGAAATATTAGAAAACAAGAATTTATATAACTGGTTGCCTTGAAGACTAGAATATGAGTAGAAAATAATGGTTAATTGAATTAGTCATAATTGATGAAACTCTAGAAAAAAATCAGTTATACACAATTATGTATATGAAATATATTTGAAAGTATACCTTTGATTTTACAATGGTAATTGATTTCATTATACTAGCATTATTTTAAGTCTAAATACACTGTGTTTTATTCCAAAAATCAATTGACAAGTGTCAGAAATGCATTCCTCCTTTTGAACTTATAAATCATTTTTACCAATTCCAATAAAGCGTTTGGGAATTATAACTATAACTTCAGCAAATTTCTATATTAATTTAAAAATATTTATATTTTTATATTGTCTTCAAATCCTGGAAAATACCATGCCTCTCCATATAATTCAAAGATCCTTAGTTACTTTAAAAATTTTATGGGTTGTGTATACAGGCCCTCTACATTTTCTGTATATTTTTCTAGCTATTTTATATTTTTTCAACTATTATAAATGGCATTTTAAAATTATTTCTAATTGCCAGTGTTATCATAAAGTAGAATGCTTGTAATTTATAACGTCATTTTCTGGTTCCCAGAACTGGCTACTAGGAGAAGAAACTAAAGTCAGACACAGTAATTACCCAACACCCTGGAGAGAGTCCATCAAATGGGGGTCACTCCCTTCACGATTTACTAAGAATATCTTAATTGTCTCTGTTTTCCTAACCATCACCATCATTCTAGAATTTAGTTAAATAACGACAAAAACCATAGGCATCCCTCTCTCTTTTCTGATTTCAATCCTTGTGATTTTATTCTTGTATCAGTTACTAGACTGGTTTTGGCTGGAATAATTAGTTTTAGCATATTTAGACTATTTCATTTTATTTCTTGTTCACTTGAAACTGAAATTAAGAATGACTACCCACGTTTTTGTATGACTTGTTAGCATCATGTGGTATAATCTAACAGTTTTATAAACTTTAATTTGTTTATTTAAAAACATGTGTTGATATATTTCCTAAATTGAACCATCTTTTCTCTGCTGTGATGAACATTACTCGATCATAATGCACATTCTAAAAATATACTTTTGAATCTAAATTTTATTTAATCATGTTTTATTCAGAATAATTATATATAAGAATATTTTGATCAATATGTCATGCTTAGACGTTTTGTTATAAATTATAATATTTACCTTTGATTTTGACATTGGCTGAAAAGAAACCATCTTTTCCACCTCAATGGACAAAAAAGAGAGGTTTTAATTAATAGACAATTTGTGTGTGTGTGTTAGGTATAAAGAAAGACGTCTTGAGGTGAAACATTAACTTAACCCGCAGAAAGAGAGAGAGATTTCATCTGTTATGGCTGATTTGTGCTCCCTCCAAATTCAGATGTGGAAGCACTAACATTGAGCATTTCAAAATGTAACTGTGTCTGAAGGTAGAGTCTTTGATAAGGTAAGTAAGTTGAAATGAGGTCAGTAGAGTGAGTCCTAATTCAATATGACTTGTGTCCTTAGAAAAAGAGGAAATTAGAACACAGATACACACACAGGTAGACCATGTGAAGACAGAGGGAAAGGACAGTCACCTTACAAGCCAAGAAGAGAGGTTCTAGAAGAAACCAATCCTTGTAACACCTTGATCTCTGAATTCTAGCCTCCAGCATCAAGAGAAAATAAATCACAGTCGTTCAAGGCACCCAGTCTGTAGTACTTTGTTATGGCAGTCCTACTAACTAACACAATATAATATTCTTTTCCTTTTTTTATACTGCTTTTTTTTTTTTTTTTTTTTTTTTTTAAAGATTGGCACCTGAGCTAACAACTTTGGCCAATCTTCTTTTCTTTTTTCTGCTTTATCTTCCCAAACCCCCCGGGTACATAGTTGTATATCTTAGTTGCAGCTCCGTCTAGTTGTGGCATGTGGGACGCCGCCTCAACATGGCCTGACGAGCGGTGTCATGTCCGCACCCAGGATCGGAACCAGCGAAACCCTGGGTCGCTGCAGCGGAGTGCGAGAACTTAACCACTTGGGCACTGGGCCAGCCCCTAATACCATTTTTTTTTTTTTTCCGAGGAAGATTAGCCCGAGCTAGCATCTGCTGCCAATCCTCCTCTTTTTTTTTTGCTGAGAAAGACTAGCCCTGAGCTAACATCTGTGCCCATCTTCCTCTACTTTATATGTGGGATGCTTGCCACAGCATGGCTTGACAAATGGTACATAGGTCTGCACTCAGGATCCGAACCAGCCAACTCTGGGCCACCAGAGCAGAAAGTGTGAACTTAACTGGGCTGACCCCTACAATATAATAATTTTTGATTTGGTGTTACTTTATTTTTGATTCATTGAATATCTAAAGTGACGTTTTTATTAAGAATTTATTTTTTAGAACAGTTTTAAGTTGACAGCAAAAATTGAGGAAAAGTATGGAGATTTCCCATATATCCTTTGCGCCCCCCCATCCATGTAGTCGCCCCCATTATCAACATCACCTACCAAAATGGTACATTTGTTACAATTGAAGAACCTATACTGAAATATCATAATCACCCAAAGTCTATCTTACATTAAGGTTTATTCTTGGTTTTACATATTTTATGGTTTTGGACAAATGCCTAATGACATATACTTATCATTATGGTACCTTACAGAGCATTTTCACTACCATAAAAATCTTCTGTGCTCTACTTATTTATCTCTCCCCTCCACCTCAACCCTTCACAACAGATATCTTGGTTATTCATAACTTTTGGCAATTATGAATAAAGCTACTGTAAACATCCATGTGTAGGTATGTGGGAGAGCATACATTTTCTAATCCTTTGAGTAAATACCCATGAGCATAATCACTGGATCCTATGGCAAGAATATGCTTAGTTCTGTAAGAAACCAGTAAACTGCCATCTAGAGTACCTGTATCATTCCGCATTCCCAATGGCAACGAATGAGAGTGTCTGTTGCTCCACGTCCTCACCAGCATTGGTTGTTGTCAATGTTCTGGATGTTCAATGTTCTAGCCAATGTTTTGACTATCCTAATAGGTGTGTAGTGGTATCTCATTGTTTTAATTTGCATATCCCTGATGATACAAGATATAGAGCATTTTTTCATATGCTTATTTGCCATCGTATTTCTTCTTTGGTGAAGTGTCTGTTAAGATCTTGGTCCATTTTTCAACTGAGTTGTCTGTCTTCTTATTGTTGAGTTTTAAGAGTTTTTTGTATATTTTGCATAATAGTTTTTTATCAGACGTATGTTTTACAAATATTTTATCCCAATTTGTGGCTTGTCTTCTCATTCTTGACATTATCTTTCATAGAGCAGAAATTTTTGGTTTTAATTAAGTCCAGTTATAAATTATTTCTCTTGTGGATCATGCCTTTAGTGTCACATCTAAAAAGTCACCACTGTACTGAGGCTCATGTAGGTTTTCTCCTATTATCTTCTATAAGTTTTACAGTTTTGTGTTTTACATTTATGGCTGTGATCCATTTTGAGATAATTTTTGTGAAGGATATAAAGTGTATGTCTAGATTCATTTTTTTTTGTCAGCACCATTTGTTGGAAAGACTGTCTTTGCCCCATTGTGTCGCCTTTGCTCCTTCATCAAAGATCAGTTGACTATATGGATCTATTTCTGGGCTCTCAGTTCTGTTTCTTTGATCTATTTGTCTATTCTTTTGCCAAACCACAAGGTCTTGATACTGCAACGTTACAGTAAGTCTTGAAGTCAGGGCACGTCTGTCCTCCAACTTTGTCCTTCAATACTGGTGTGTCTATTCTGGTTCTTCTGCCCCTCTCTATAAATTTTAGAATCAGTTTGTCAATATTCACTATAATATTTTTTTAAATGAATGTCTCCTAAAAGTTTTTTCTTTAATGTTACTTGAAGACAATATTATGTATTAGAATAAAGGTCAGGGTTATATAAAAAATGAAAGTAGCATAGAAAACTCTAGTGAAGAAATAAGCAGTGTTCATTTTTGTAAGAATTTGGTTATTTTAATGTTTTGTTTTAAACTCTCTGGGCATTTTAGCCAAACAAAGAGATGTTGCAAGTCATATTCAACACACAAGGCCGTGATAACATATCTCGCCTTCACTGTGCTGAATCCCGGCTTGCCAAGACTCGACAGCAGAAATGAGGGCAGTCCCATAAATTAAAGAATTCCCATGTCTTCACCTCATACATTTTTAGAGAAGAAAAAGCAAAAGAGTGTTCCTATTTTGTAGAGGGTTTTTGTTACTTCTCTGCAACATTTTCCTTTTTCATTGAAAATGGCACCAACTCCCTTTTTCTCTCTCGAAAATGCTTTACTTGCCAAGCTGACCCTCCCCAATTACCCCCTAAGTAGCCCTCCTTAACATCCTCTCCAGATTGATAAGGCAATGGTTTTGCATTTCTTAAACTAGTGATTTAGAAAAAGGGAAAATATGATGTGGAAGATATGAAAACTCAAGCAAGAATTCCTGGCTTCTAGAATTGCTTTTTTTTTTTTTTTTTTTTTTTTTTTACCACAACTGTCTCATGGATTTGTTTCCTTTAACAGAAAAATCAAAGGAGCTTGTTGAACCAGTTCCTATGAATTACTTTTTTTGAGAAGCAATAGATAGTCACAGTTTTGGAAAATATGGCTTACACCTTGAAAACTATAATAGCAATTCAGGAAAGATGTGTGTAGCTAATTCTGAAGATAACAACTACAAGCTTATAAAGTTGCTTACATTTTCTTCACAGAATGTAAGGCAGAGACCTTGTCTTTTTCATCTTGTCTTCTTAACTGAGTCCAATGCAGTGACTTGCACATTGTAATTGCCCAATAAATATTTGCAGAATTAAATCGAAAGTTTTATCACTTTAAATGACTCTTCTTGACACATTCTGGCCAGTGGTGAGTTTAACAAACTGAACATTACCTCAAATGTAAATGTTGGAAATGGCATTTAAAGCTTAAAGTAAATTCGACATATTCGGATACTCTTCTTTGAATTGTGTTAAGAACATCATAACTTTTTTATAAGCAATTTATCTCATGATTTTTATGAAAGAATGCGTTTGTCATCTAAATGCTATTGAATCAGGAATACCCTGGTTTGGCATCAACCTAGTTCACAGAATGATTGGGCAGCTGTTAGAATACTGTCCAGTCAAATAAAATACATACATTATTTTTAAAAACCCACTTAGAATGTTAATAGATCTCATGCTTTTAATTTCGAGTGTTCAGAGTTCAAGCAGTACTTCAAAAGCTACTTGAAGTGTACGTGATGATGTGGTTGTTCAATTGTGAGTAGAAGAAATGCCAATGGCGATAACTTAGCAAGGTGTGAGACTCTGTGCATTTACATTCTATTCTTATCCATGGAAATCATTTTCAGAATTTGATTTCATATATATAAATTAAGTTTAAAGTCACATTTATCAATCTAAAGTAGATAAGCAAAGAAAGTGGCTGGATATGTCTATTTTGAATTTCTATATTATTTTTTCACTAAGGAAAGAAGCTGCCCTACCTTATTTATCTGCTCTGGTGAATTAAGTGATGAGCTGTAGGAAATCTCATTAATTCTTATCTATTTCAGCAATAATTCTCAAATAATGGGAGGGGTTTATCCAAGATCTGCTCATCTAAATCACTGGAAGGAATTCTTTTTCCCTCAAATTATACATAGAATATTCTGACCTATCTTCTACCCTCTCAGGCAGAAAATGAAACACAAGCTAATCTTGGCAAACTAAAACTGTTGTCTCAAAAACCTCTACTACCTAAGACAGCATTTCTCTGGGACTCCTTGCTCTTTCATATCTGTTTCTTCTTCCTGTTTCTCTCGATTTGGGTACCTTACTTTCAGCTCAATATAGTCCATCCCTGATTCTTTATTATGACCTATCTGGTCTATCCACAGCTCATCACTCATGATAAGCCTCTCTATGTGGCTGAGTTTACATTCTCAATAGACAGAATCTGAGGTGTTATCTTAGACATCACAGGCTATTGGGATGCCTAAGGATTATTTGCCAGAAAGCTAGGTCTAATCATCTGTGTCTGGAGAGAGTTCATGTGGCACAGGCCTCTTAAAGCATCTTTGGGCCGGACACATGCCACAAACCACACCTTCTACAATCCAGGCATATCATGTTTAATTGGCACGCACTTATCGAGTGCCTACTACATATAATGCACTCTGCTGTCTGGTGGGTAAACAAGGAATGTAACGTAAAAGGTCTCTGTTGTGAGAAGGTTACGGTCACATTAGGAGGCCTGAATGCATCCATAAAAACATGCAAATAATAGAAAATATTGTATGTAAATTATATATACCATTATTATGCACATATACAAAATTTGATGGCTAAGTGGTTTAAGAATTCAGAAGTGAAAAAGATGTCCTCGTGGACAATTTTTTGGGCAGGGAAGCCCTATTTGAGGGGACAGCATTCAAGCTGGAACTTTATTCATCAAAAGTGATTGGTTCTGGTTCAGAGTCATTGACAGAGCACAGATTCTGACCAGAGTTTTACAATGCATCCTTTTTCCACAAGACTTCCATTTCTACGTCTCATATGACAAAAACTCCTATCAATTGTTTGCTAAAACTGTAATTTAGTTTTGCACATTTTTTCTCTTTTTTTTTATCAACATCAACTCCTTAAAATGAAATAAACCCCATGCTTCTTGTTAGATTCCAGAGTAATGGGCACAGTACCACGAGCCACATTTGTATGTGGTAAATACTTAAGTATTTTCTCACTTGCTCAATTTACCACAGATACAAGAAATGCACTTAAAATATATAAAGCTTAAAAAATACATTCTGTTTTCACATTTTCAGGTTTTATTTACCTACCTAACTCAAATAAAGCGCTAACTTAAAAGTCCAACCACTTATAATGAATCTAACATCCCATAAGAAATGCACCTAGCAGTTTTCTATGTCAACATATTTTAACTAAACAGTATTTCATTTCCTGCCCCCTCAGCAACATTTGTTGTATAAGCTCTCAACAAAGTATAATTCACTGAATTTTAAATTTAGCACATTTTTCTCAAATATTTGATAGACATAATTTTGTGGTATTCAATGATAAGTTATATTTGAAAGATGAAAAGTAACAGCGTACATATTTTGTATCTTGAGAAAAGCCATCTATATGTTCTCAATTTTATAAATGAAGTTTGGTTAACCCAGCTGTCTGATGTGTTTTTCCATCTACAATTTTAAAAGGGAAGAGAGTATATATGTAGATGTTTCTGTTATGTTGCCAATTTAATGATATCACTGTTTATTTAGTTATGAAAATTACTTTTTTCTTAGAATAAATATTGAAAGACAAAATGCTGAGGTCACCATATTGCACAAAAAAGAGGCACAGCAGATCTGGGAAGCGGTCCAAAGTGCTTCAAACTGACTTTTGTGCCAGACTAAGCCTTTTTACCTGAAGCCATCAGTTTCTGGAGAAGGAAAAAAGGCATTCATCTTTGAAGATAATTCAGGCACATTATGAAATGATTAAACTCTTATGCATACAGTTGAATATGCCACCACAGTTTTATCACCACTAAAAACATCATTCTACCACTCCCAGATGGACAGGCAATTGTCGCAGAGGGCCACCTCTGGGAAATCCGCAAATTCTTATAGAACAAGGCCCCCTCTCTCCCTGTGGAGTGGAACAACTGAGGGAAGAAGATTTAAAATCAGACAAGGGTGATTTCTAGTCAGCGAGTGGAAATGAATTAGTAAAGGTTAAGAAATGAAATTAAGGGGTGGAGGTTAATGATCCTTAAATTACGTCCAATACGGGCTGAGGTCGAGTGGACTGCAATCACCCACAGTCACTATTTAATTTGATTATATTTTTTTTTAAAAAAAAAGCTTCAAAAATGGCACAGATTTCAAACTGCCAGACAGAAATCACAGAAAAATAAGGTTAATTCTGTCTATCTCTGAAAGTACATGAATACAATAAGTTCAATTACATTCAGAATATATCGAGTGACTTGTTACTCTCAGGTCTGTTCAGTTCCTTTTTCATATTTGTATTACATTTTCGTTGGTAGGGATATTTTCCTTCATTTCACAAATCAAACATCTATTCTATCAATTTTCTTAGCAAAATTTCCCTTTAAGATCCTGCTGTTCTGTGGGAAACGCAGAATCTGTCAAGAACAACAGTATCCGTGTGAGGCTTCGGATCCCATCTCGCCACCTGCAAGCTCTTTTGAGCCTTTTACTTCTGTGAAATTGAAATGCTCGGTGACTCTTGACTTCCAGGTAGGATTAGAAATGTCTTTCAACATTGGCACCAGAGTTTATAATTGCGTACTGGCAATGAAAAACCAATAAAAGTCAAATCATGCCTTAAGGATTTGCTAGGTGAAGAGAACACTTAGGAAAATAGTGTGAAAAACGTATTTCCCAGCCAGCCACTAAGTTGGGTTGCCCCTGGATAAATATTGTTTTGGCAAATATCATGTCCCAGGGCACTGTTGAGCAATGCATAATTAATTGTATTTACACAGGACAGGCCTCCCCAGAGTGGTGCAATAAACATCACTGAACAGTTCCAGCTTGCAGGACATGAGTTAACTTGAACAAAACATCAGCCATAAATGATTGGCATCAAGATTATGAGGCCAAAGGCAATCATAGCATTTTACGTAGGGAAACAATAGAAATAATATGAATCAGTATGAGAGGACAAAAATAAATGTTTGTGACCTGGAGTATAAAGTCAAGGCTGTAAGGAGAGGAGAAAGCAAAGTTAGAAGCTAGAAAAAAGAGAATTAGACTGAGTATTGTCTTATAAAGAGGTAAAGGAGAGCTCCTCAGAAGGAAGACCGTGAGTTGTCAGGGAAGCTGCGACACCTGTGGAATGGGCCCGGGGGGGGGGGGGGGGGGGGGGGGGGGCACTGGAGCCTCTAACACACGTGTGGAAGGTCCCGTGGAAGAAGTGCTAAAAACTGGAAGGAGAGCCATAAGGGATGAGATCTTTTAAGAAATTTCAGGTCTTTCAACAGCTTGTGGGATCACGTCAATGAAGAAACAAAAGCAGAGAAAAATTCCCCATTGATACGTAAGATTTCTCATAAGGGAACCGCAAATGTATATTAAATGAAGGATCTTTGACTATAAAGAAAGACAGGATTGGACAGTAAAAAATAATCCGAGTCGTTCATCAAGGGATTGAATTTCAATTCCATGACAATATGGTCCTCCAAAAACCACGGCAGAGAGAGAAGCAAGACAAAGCACCGCAACGCTCTTCAACAGCAAATACAGCGCGGTTCACACTTCCTAGGGTCTGCAGGGGCCTCCTGAGTCCCCTCCCACTGTCTGTTGAAGCCATGTGTCAGCAGACCCGGCCGCTTAGCCGCCTCTCGTCAAAGGCACTGCCCACCAAGACAGACAGCTGTAGAGAACAATACTCCTGCAGCCCTCTACTTCAGTCCGGGTGTGTTTTTATTTGTAAATAGGGCGGGACAACCGAGAAATACTGACCTTTTAAGAAATCCGACACAGAGATGAGGATCAAGATGAAGCAATAGAACAGCTGGATTTGTTACCCATAATGCAAGATCAGAATGCTCTGAAAGAGAAGGAATTAGAAATTATTTCCATAAAAGAGTATGGAAATTAAAAAAATGATTATTAATATAATCCAAGAATGAGCTAACTAATCGAACAAGATAAAGATGAAAAAAGAATATAAGTCTTGCAAGAAAAAAGATGCTTTAGGGGCTGGCCCGGTGGCGCAGCGGTTAAGTTCTCCTGTTCTGCTTCTAGGCGGCCCGGGGTCTGCCGGTTCGGATCCCGGGTGCAGACATGGCACCGCTTGGCACGCCAAACTGTGGTAGGCGTCCCACATATAAAGTAGAGGAAGATGGGCACGGCTGTTAGCTCAGGGCTACGCTTCCTCAGCAAAAAGAGGAGGACTGGCAGTAGTTAGCTCAGGGTTAATCTTCTTCTTCTTCAAAAAAAAAGATACTTTGAACATAAAAAAATTTCTCAGTACACAGGAGATATAATAATATTCTAGCTGAGGTTTGAAGTTGGAAGAATAGAATTAACAATCTCTTCTTCTCTCTCCCCACCTCATGATTTGTGTATGTATGAGCATATATGTGTGTATGTATATATATAACCATATATGTGACAGTTAGATAGTTATTTTCAATACTTGCATAATGTCTATTGGCCATATAATATATTCGATCTTTTCCATTCGATGGGCATTCATATTCTTTCCAGTTTCCCTTTTTGTTTTATTTTCCCCTTTACAAATTAACCTGTCATGAGTGTCTTTGTGTGAGTATTGATGCTACTGGTGCTCATATTGCTGTAAGATAGACTTCTAAAAGTTTGAAGTAGGAATAAAACGACACACAAGCATTTAAAGTACAATTTGAATAAATATTGCCAGATTCTCCTTTAAAAATGTGTTTTATTTCCCTCTGGTGTCAATCAGAGCTAGGTATCATTAATATTTGTATTTTTAATTGTTGACCGTTTGAAAGGTAGAAAAATGCTCTCCCATTGTACTTCACACCCTCTGAACGTTATTTCATTGTTTTATTTCTCTTTCTCAATTAGTGTGAGAATATGTGTTTTCACAGGTTTAGTGACCATTTATTTATATTTCTTCTTTTGCCTACTCTGTTCATAAACTTTGCTCAAGTTTTTTCTTTACACTGTTGTCCTTATCATTTTACAGTTTGTAGTGATAATTTGTATCATAGTCATATCAAGCCTTTCGGAAGAGTAGCCAATAGATATACTCAGTCGATCTTGTAGCTTTTTGAACATTTTATGATATATTTTTTATTAGTAGCTCTTTCTCTTTGAAGTAGATTTGGAATCACATTCATGAAAAATCTTCAAACAAATTTTAATTTGAGCAATTTTTCCCTATGTATAATGTCTAATAAATTCAGAGGCAATCCTATATGGTAAATTGGTCATAATTCACTCATAGATCTAAAGGAAAGTACACACATTTGTGTTTCATTCATCAAATTCCCAACAAAGCCCAGGTATTTATAATATCGTGAATTCCAAAAGGAAAAGAAATTCAAATTCTTTCGTAAATAAATCTTTTTTAAGAAGGAAGAGTCAATTGTGCATCAAATTAAGTACGCATCTTGTTATTCTAGTCTTTATTTCTAGGAGTAAAATTAGAAGGAAATAAAGCTCTATTAATAGCACACATTTTGTCATGTGTAAAAAGTTAGATTATTACACTGAATATTTCCAGTTTTTAAGGGGTCTCATCATTCTGTTGTTTCTATTTTAATATGACTTACTTACACGTGAAGTGTGTAAATTGCAGCAGAACGTTTAGGAACGGATTCTGGCTAACTGCTTTGAAATAAAAGCTAGCCAAAGGAAAACTGAATGCTTGACAGGTTTAAAATAGTGAGGTTTTAAAGAAACATGTTTTGATACTTGTATTCTAGAGCATTGGTTTTCTGAGTGTAGTCCACAGACTAACTGCACCAGCATCATCTGAGAACTTTTTAAAAGTGAAAGTTTTGGGGCAACTTCAGGTGCACTGAATCAAAAACTAGAGGTGGGGTCCATCAATCTGCAATTTAATACACCCTCCAGAAGCTTCTGATGCGCTGTCATTTTTGACGACTGCTGCTCCATGACTTTTAGTGCTTTTCGACTGGCCTAGCACTTAAGGATTATTTGCATGTGTATTGTTTACATTTATATAAATATATATATATATATACAGCATATTTATTACAAGGGGGTAATTTATATGACCACATATAATTTTATTATAATATCTGGTGCAGCATGAGTGATGAGTTAGAAAGTAACAATTGGAGGAAAAACGAATAAGGCAGCTATTTTAATAGTATGGGGCAAATTTTGGAAGTGTAATGGAAAAGAAACAGATTTTTAAGGCATTTAAAAATTATAGATTTATCTGAAAAATGTCTATTTTCTAACCTCTAAGAGTATTTAATGGAAACTAGGATAATAAAAGCCTTAATATGATTTTCTCTGAGAAAAAACCATATAATGTACATGGATAATTTTCATTTACTGTATGTTTATATAAGAGGGAGTAAGACCCTGGATCTGCTCTTCCACACTTGCCGTATTCTGTCTCAGGTACAACGTGTGGTCTTTTTTCTTTCTTATAAAACCTTAAATACCACTTACTAAATTTGTAAAAATTGCCAACATTTTAAGCTGCATATCTTAATTTTTCACAAGTACACACATGTGAAGGTAGCCACTTCCTTACAGAGTTGTTGGAATTTTTATAGGAGGTGATGTCGGCAAATTAAACACCCAATACTTGAGATACTTCCCTTTTCCTATTTCTCTGACCAACTCCAACTAAAGTGTAATACATTGCATATACCATCACATAATAACAAATAAAGATGTGAAAACGAATCGATTCATTTCCTGCCATGTAGAGAATGTAAACCTCCATAACTAAAGCCAAATCAGAAAATAGACATGTGTTAAAGATACTAAATGTCATTGAATTTCATTGCAGAGCCACACTCTGTGTCGAACAGGACAGGGCCTACTGGAGAGGTACAACTGAATGAGCAAACACAGCCTGGCCCCAACTCTCAGGTCAATGCTTTTTCACGGAAATTTCTCAAAATGGCTTTTAAATAGTTATTGAAAACAGTATTGAACCTAACCATATAGTGCATATAGTGCTAAATATATTTCAGAGAAATGAAAAAAGTTCTATGACGTCGTAAACCAAGATTTTAACTAAGAAATATCCACGACTGATATTCAGTAATAAAATTACAAATTATAACAAAAATTCCATATTATAGTAGATTTTTATTATACATTATATAAAATTTTTGCAAACATTAGGATTTGGAAGGCATGGAGTTATTTTAATGTCTTTTAATGTAATTGAATGTCTTTAAAACAGATGCATCTTTATCATTGTATATCGCCATGAAAATAGTATCTGGCCTGTGGTGGACACTTAATTGTTAAATTTAAAGAATGAGGCAGATCAATATGTAAAATTGTTCCCTGATCCTGTCCACCGTATAAAATTTCACTTTACACAGTGCATTTCAAAATTTACATGCGTTTTGCAAAATTTTGCCTTTCAACTTTTATATACCCAAAGTAGAATGATTTTCTTTTGACCGCATATGGGCTTCTGTGTAAATATGTCACCTCATAGTAAATGGCACCAACTGTCTAACCAGTTGCTCAATCTAAAACCCCAGGGATCACAGCTGTGGTGGAGAAGCTTGTACCATATCAATCTTGTGACAAGAAAAACTACAAAGTTTAGAGAATGAAAAACAAAAGAGTCTAGTATAGTAAATGGGGAGCATCTGAAAGAACAATGAGTTTCTGCGCCACAATTCTGGACAGTTCACTGAGGTGACATCCACAGGCTGCAAGATGCTTTCCAAGTCCTGAGTTCTGCAGGCTGGAAGCTGTGAAGCCAGTCAGAGGGTGCCCGTAAAGAAGCTAGGTAGGCAGAAGAAGGTGTAATTATGTCCTAAGTCTGACATGAAGGGTAAACACTCTGGAGCGAAAGGAGAGCCTGACAATCTGCATCAGTTTTTCACTTGAGACATTTTAGGTTTTTAAGCTGTTTTATGAAGAAGCAAAGAATCCAAGAAAAAGTGGCATATAAGCTCAGAAGAGTTTTCACCAGTCTTAAATAACTGCGGAAAAAAGTGTCATTTAAGGTCTGCCCAGAAGGAGGATTTCTAGTAAACAGTTACCCTCCCAGAGGGGAAACCTTGGGGGCGGGGACTAAAGAGAGGCAGACTAAGCCTGAATCTGGACAGAGTTTGCAAGTCTAAGGAAGCTAAGCTTTTACTCTTTGAGTTTACTGTTATCAAATTAAGTACACTAGCAAAGTAAGGTAAACATATTAAAAATACTATGACTATTTGTATAACAGTAGGGGAAAGTAACCAACTGCAAATATTAAATTATATTTCACTTTGATTGCTCTACCAGATTTGGTATTACTCCCTAAGTGACAATTATTCTTAGTTAGCATCTTTTTTCCTTCCAAAGTAAGACAGACGATATTTGCTTTGAGGAGAATGATTTAAGACACTAAGAAAATAAGCACATTGTCAAGATTATAAAATATAGAGCTTTGTAGTTTAATCTGACCTCTATCAGTTTCTTGTTAGGAAACAGACTGCCTTCGTTTTTTGTTATTCATTGTGTTAATGTGAAACAAGTTCTTTAAAATTGAGAGTGAACAGTTCATATAATGGAGAAATGGGAAAAAATGTACTTTCAATTTATGAATTGCATTTATCACTTGATTAATCAAGCTTTTAAAATTTTTGATTATGCTTATTCAGTTGCAAGAGGAAGATTAAATATATCAATTCCATACTCTTTGCCTGAAGCACTTCCTCATCATAGAGGGTGAATTTTTGTTCAATGTGAATGCAATCACACCACAGTGCCCAGTAAAAATAATGTAAATTGCTCATCTAATTTGCCATTGACCAATGGAAAATTTTCCCCATAAGGGTCGTGAAAGACATAAAACTCACTGTGGGAGAAAAACTCTTGTAATAGTCTGCTTTTCTTGATTTTTGGCACCTGAGAAGAAAGAAAAATGATATTTTAAAACTTTTTAACTTATAACATGAATATTCCAGGAGATCATTTGATAAAATGTTATCAGATAGAAAGGCAGAATTTGAACCAAAAAATAATGTAGACTAAGAAGAAATAAATTGCCAAACTTGGGAGCAAAAAACAATATATTGCTAAATTACACAAAGATCATTTATTTTATAATGTCTTTGGTTGGAGTTTTTCAACTTAATGGATTTTTTTTCCTATTCAAAGAAACAACGGAATGTCTAGAATGAAGATACTGCAAGATGTTATCCATATACACAGGGATTGAAAGATTCTTACAAACTTGATATAATACTTTAATTTTATTTGGACACAATATGTAACACAAAAATAATTGCTGTTGTTTCTAGATTTCATCTTCAAATTCATCTATTTCCAAAAAATGAGCATTTATATTTAATTTTTTGATCTAATACAATAAAACATTAAAATGATCAAAGCCAGAATTTTAATTAGATTATCATAATCTGGAGACGGGTTAAAATTTGAAACAAATAGAAGCATTTTTCTCTTAAAACTTCTGTTAACTCTCCTTGCCTCTTCTAAATTTTCTTCAGAAATAAAAGTTACTATATTTATATATTAAATATATGCATCTTTTTATATCTATCATATCTCAATAAAGATTTAAAAAAGAAGGAAAAGAAGGAATATATTTAGAGCGAAAGTTGCCTAGATTTTACCTGCCATCATGCATGTTTCACTTCAAAAGATGTAAAGGAAGTAGAAGTTGTTCCATTGTTCACAGACATTCTCCTCGATTATCATCATTTATTTTTGTTGTTATTGGTGTTGAGGACATTGTGTATAACCAATTAATCTGCATCGTTTTTTTTCCCACAAATTTCTAAACGTGTAGTGTCCTTTGCATAGCCCTCCTTTGGGAGCCCGCCGATGCCACTGAGTCCAGGCTTTGGTCTTCTTGCTGTTAGGACAAGTCTGTTACTAGGCCTCCGTCTGTGCACGTTCTTGTCTTTGCACCCATATCTTCCATCAAAATTGATAATTAACTCTTAAAGGACAATGTAAATAACTGGCTCTTTTCTGAAATTTATATATACTTATCTCAATTGGGCCTTTCAATTGACCTTCCAAACTCATTTCTACTACATAATCCCATGCACTGCACACCGGAGGTTTCCCGTTTTTTACTAAAATGACACCTGTGTAAGGAATACAAGATTTACCTCTTTCCTCAGCCTGAGATGCTCTTCTTCTCTTACTCTTCCTCAAAGTTATACAGTTCTTTAATATCCAGGATAGAAGTTCTGTTTCCTGTTAGGATTAATCATTATTTACGGGCAAATGGAATTAATCATTATTTATTAAAAATGAAATTAATCATTCTTACTCTATATTAACATGTTCACACACTGTTTTGACCTTCCCTTTGCTATGACATTAATTTTATAGCAGCTAAGGTAACATTTGAGTTTTCACATACCTGTGGCATCTGCTAGATTCCCAAATCTTGGTGAGGTGCCATTGGCTTTCTTCATGGACACATCCAGAGCGCCTATCAGGATGCAGTGGGCTGTATAGGCAATCAATTATTTCTTATTTAATGACCATACATTTTACACTTGCATCCAGTCCTCCTAAGGATCCTTTTACATTTGATCTTACAATATCATTCAATGCTTGATATAAAAAAACAGAGAATTCTAAAGAAATTTCTCATTGGGGAAAGCTGAGAAAACGGTAGAAATTCTTTCATATATGATCTCATACTTTGATAAATAATGGATATTTTGTCTGTGTTAAGGTATTTCATTTTCTTGGGTTGACAATATTTAGAATAAAAAATATTATTTCCCCTTTTTGCAATGATTTTACCTAAACAAAGTAAAAAATGTGCGATGATGAGTAGATCTCACACACTTTAGAAATACAGCAAAATCTTCTTTAAAGAACTTAGTACTTAAAAGGGTAGGCTATTTCAAGGAGTTAAGCTTTTCTGTACCTATGGAGGACAGAACTGTGTTTTATGGCATGCAAGAGCCTTACGTACCACCACCCACCACCCCCAAGGAGGAAACACTTAACTGGCCATATTATCACTTAAAACTCCAGTTTTGTAAACGTTTTTCATCCTTGAAAATGTATTCTCCTTTCAGAAATGAAGATTAAAAACTAAAACTATTTTTTCCTCCTAAATGTTCTTTAAATTTGTTTTTACCATAGCCACTATATAAGGTAATCAAATGTCAGATAGTTAATGTAATCAAAGTCTTCTCATTCCACTTTTAGTAATTATTTTTATAATTAGAGGCTTTGGCTTCCTTATGTACTCTTAAGAGACACAAAGAATATATTTGAATATTAATTAGAACCAACAAAGACTCAAAATAAACTCAATTCATCAGTTTAATTATCCTGACTCTACTTCCTGATCCAATAGAGTTACCATTGAAGAAGAAATTGTACCCTCATTAAAAATATGTGGTACAAAGCTGTATCACTAGTCTCATGCGTATGTTTTTTCAAAATAAGTACAAATGTGTGTTACTCATTAATAACATGATGAGCCAGTTTTGAAAATAAGGAGACAGACAGGGGTGAGAACATCTTCTGAATAAGAAAAATGCTTTTTCTGTGAGTCTAGGAAACCATGTCGCATTGACATTAGTCACATCTTCTCCTGGCTTACTATCAATGAATTACATGTATTGTTAAGTTTCATGCAAATGCAATGTGTTTCTGTTTGTCTTAAAAGCATTCGCTTTGATGCCATCTTCAAATCATTATCATGATTATCATATATTAAGATCATGAATAAAGCAAATTATAATAAAAATAAGTAATTCCATTATATACATTTAACAAATATATAGATTTATAATTATGATGATAATAAGTAAATTATAAATAATGTATTAGAACTAATATTTCCTTGTGGTTTTCTTCATTAGAAAGTCATTCTTTAAAAGTAATTAAGGGGCTGGCCAGAGGTTAAGTTGCAGGGCTCTGCTTTGGCAGCCTGAGTTGTAGGTTTCCATCCTGGGTGCGACATATACACTGCTTGGCAAGCCATGGTGAGGCAGGCATCCCACATATAAAGTAGAGGAAGATGGGCATGGATGTTAGCTCCGGGCCAGTCTGCCTCAGCGAAAAGAGGAGGATTGTTGGCAGATGTTAGCTCAGGGCTAATCTTCCTCAAAAATAACTAAATTAAGTTAAAAAATAATTAAACATCAATTTCTCTGCTCTGTTTTGTGCTGAGGTTGAACAGGGACATGATCCTATAATTTTGTGTCTGAAAGGAATCTTTATTATCTTGTCCTAACATTGGCTACACCACCTGTGTAACAGAGATCATTACTAAAATAAACAGTTCCTGAGATCATTTTTTCTCTAAAAGTTTTCTGCACTGCCCTCATCTTGAGAAGATAAGTTCCATTCTGAATCCCCAGATGAGTTTCACGGAAACGTCAATGCTCGACGTCTCCCTGAGTCCTCCGCTGCCCTGATGACATTAATTATTTTCACGAGAGCATCAGAATGAGAGCAGGGCGACTCGTGCAGCATTGGATGCCCTTTTCCTTACATTCAGCTGCAAGGAAGAGCCTCTCAGATTTTCGTGAGTTCTTTACATTGTCTACACAAAAAAGACTTTCCTACGTGATTTTGGATTCTAAAACCTTCCCGTTTGTTTCAACAATTTTGATATTTAAAAATCATATGATGGTTGCTATTGTCAATACCAGAACTACAAGCCACAACTGGCCACTTAATTTAAATTCAAACAAAATTAAACAACATTTAAAAATTGATTCCTTGATCACACTACCCACATCTGAAATGCTTACCAGCTACATGTGGCTAATGGCTACCAAGGGGACGGCACAGATTACAGAGCATTTCCCTCATCACACGGTTCTGTTGAACAGAGCAGATCCCAGTTAAATGGGAATGTGGAGTGGAAATTCTCTCTTTAGCATCTCACTACACATATGTATTCAGACTTAATTTACCATTCTTTTTAGTATATTTTTTAAAAAGAAAAATACCCTTCCCCCGAAATAAGCCAAACAAAACAAATGGTAAGAAGAACAAGCTCCCCCATGCAATGACAATCACTTACCGAAGTGCCTTCTTCCTCACCACTTAGGAAGTCTATGGTTACCTGTGTATACTTCTTCAGATAAATTTCAGAATGTCCCACTAGTCTCCCAACTTTCTCACTCACAGTCAGTGTGACTGGCCTTTGGGCATTGTTTGCGGGAGTCTCTTTTCCAGGACCTATAAATGTATCTTGAGTTCCTTTTTGGCATCAACTTGCTTCTGCATGAAGCAGAGAGAGGAAGAGCCAGTGCTTACTGAGGACTATCCTCACTAAAATGCCTCAAGGTCAAGGACTAGTAAATGTCACTAGGAAGTCATGGTGAAAGAATGAGATATATTGGGGTATCTTTGGAAATTATTTACGTCGTAATCCTTTTTCATCTCTACCAAATGGTAAGGTGTGAGTTTGAAGCAGTTTCTGTACCACTCAATGTCAAGCTGTCAGCTTTAACTTCTCAATGCTGTCAGAACTCATTTAACCACCACCTCTCCCTAACTCCTCCCACGTCTAGTTTGTTGATTCTAATCTGCAATAAAATGGAAAAATAGATAACCCAATTTTTAAGATTTACAGTGCAAATAGAGCTCAGAGTCAGAGCCTCTTAATGTCAGGGTTCTGTGGTTCTGTTTAAGTTATTCAGATGCTTTGCACACTCTCACATATCCTACCGTCTTCCAGAAAGTCTAAGGTGATGGACATCTGACCTGGAGTCTAATTCATGCTTCACATTACATGATATCCAAGCAAATGCCTTAAAAAAATCTCCTTATAGTCAGCAAGGTTCTTAGACTTTGATCTTTTAAAAGTATTACTTCAGAATCTCAAATCCTCTCCATTATCAAAGGAGGAACCCTGGCACAAATACCAGTAACCACTCCTTTGTCACATAATCATTCAATCTGGTTCCACTTTCACTTACTCTTGTTTGACCTGCACTGAAACCTAAGGATGTAGTGAGACCGGAGTTTATGGATGTGAATGCTCAACCTCAAAGAGACTTCAGTGCCCAAAGTCACACACTTTAAGGGATGGAAGTTGACTTCAAATCCAAATTTTTAGTAGATTAGAACCTGTATATTTTTATAAACCCAACTTATTTCAGAATAAAATCCCAGGAAAAGCAGGGAGATTGGAGGGAATTTTTTATCATGAAACCACATTTTATGTAAGTGAATATTCTAGATGAACAAAGTTTGTCACATGAGGTGCCAATGATTTAACTTTTTTTTGACAGAAATTCTTCCAAAAGGCAGAGAATACATTCCACTTCCTTTTTCCACAGAGGACACTGCACATAATGCAGTCGTTTTCTTGATGACTCTTCACAGTCATTGTGTGTTTCCCTTCTCATTCCATGCTAAAACACACAGCACATTGCCACATATGCTAGGGAACTCCTGTTTCTGCAATGTCAGGCTGTCAGCTGTCACTTCTCACTGCTGTCAGAACGCCTGTAACCAACACCCCTCACTACCTCCTCCACGTCTAGCTTGTTGCTTCTAATCTAGCTGCAATTTCTAACCTGCAGTAAACTAGAAAAATAGATAGCCCAGCTTTTCAAGATTTACCGGCCAAAGAGAGCTCAGAATGGGAGCCGGGTGGCCTGCCTTGATTTCAGGGGTTCTGTAGTTCCTTTTGCATCTTTCAGATGTCTTAAACATTCCCACGTGTTTCACTGTCTTCCAGAGGGTGTAGGATGATGGAAATCTAAGCTGGAGTCATATGGAGATGATTTAAAATGCTCTTTGTATGCAACGTGTCTGCAGGTATACTAAACAAACATTCGTAAGAATATTTTGCTTTCCTTATGTTGAAAGTTGTTGTATTGAACATCATAAAGCGAGGAATTTTGCATTTAATCCACCAGTAAAGCAGTTAAAAGAGCACAAATTCATTAACTTCATCTCCTGCAATTTAAAATGAATACAGCCTCTCTTAGGAGTAATATGCTTGTCCTGTAATTCAAATTATCTTCTAGAACTAAATCCTCTAAGATGAATCTGCCCTTAAAAGCAAATGCACTTTAAGAACGACCCATGAATTAAGTCTTCTTGGGAAGTGTTCCATGCCAACTTGTCCGTTTCATAGTCTGCCAAATATACACAATGCATGAGCATCTTCCAAAATATCTATTTTCTGTCCTTTTTTGTTAACTTTTACTGTAATATCTAACTAAAAGGTAATTTTAAATTTTTAATAAAAATTCAAATGTTAATGAAATAAATAGCTTAAAAGTAAAAGTGCTATGCCTTCCACATTGAAGAGAAAAATCATTCCTACTAATAATATTTTAATGTCTGCTTTCTACACATTTAAACCTAAACAGGAATGCTTCTGACTATAATTATAATTTCTCACTTATTTGTATCTGCTGCATAAGAAGAGAAAAAAGTTAAGGAAAAACCCACTATGCTCCATTTAAGAAAATGTCAAAAATCTACATGTGCTTATTCA
The DNA here is from genome assembly GCF_041296235.1 of Equus asinus. Lineage (NCBI taxonomy): Eukaryota > Metazoa > Chordata > Mammalia > Perissodactyla > Equidae > Equus > Equus asinus. The sequence continues at coordinate 4,441,764 of NC_091797.1, read as the reverse complement.
TTTAAAAGAAATAGATTTTTCATTTTAAATGAAGGAGCAAAACCATTGAAGAGAATTGTGTCATTTATCACATCAGGAGCTTAGAGAAGTCTTTCCTTGTATTGGGCCATCATCTCTCTCTTCAGGCTCCCAAAGTATGATTCATGTAACCAAGTCCAAAGATTCGTCCCAGATGCAGGTCTTGATCACCGAGCCTGTGTTAAGCATGGGGAGCTAATGGCGGGGAGTTGATCTAGGGCAGCCAGTGTGGACAATGGAGTAAGAAAGAATCAGGGGCGTTTGCACTGCGAGCTCACGGCCACCCTCCAAATTAAAGTTTGTGACTTTTTTTATGCAGTCAAAGGGAGGCAACTGAAGCCAATAATATCTGCTATTTAATAGAAAAAAAAAATAAGGAAGATAGAACATAGAAGTTGTTAGCAAAAATTGTCCTCATTTTATTTATCTACTCACTCTAAGTGACCACTTAACTAGCTAGTTAGTTTTACCTGTGAAAACCAAGACTATATGTCCAGAAAAATAATGTGTAGATTCATCATTGTATTTCATACGTGGCCAGCAATCAATGTTGAATGCATATACAATGAGATTCTTTAAATCAAGATGGAAGCAAATATTTAGCAGCATCTTCATAGTAAGGCTGTCTATGAGGAAATTTCTCTTCCATCCCTTCTACACATCAGGACTCAGTTTTAGGAAATCCCTGTCATGTGCTGCACGCTGTGGCATCTTCCTTGTCCTTGTTGTGCGTAACTACACAACTCTGAAAAAGTGAGCATTAAGCCATCGGCTCAATCTCTAATTTAGGAATAATTTTACTGTGGCTGAGAAGGAAGGGGTAATAAGTTTACATTATTTTATCGTGTTGCTTAATCAAACACACACATAAAAACCTGAACTCTTCGAAATAAATTTTGCATACTAATTTAGGGCAAATATGTTTGTACCAGAAAAACAGGCAGAAATATGCCACAAGCATATAATAAATGTACATCAACATTCAAGAGAAGTATACATATATATCTGTTTTATAAGTTTTGGTGATTGTAATCACTTAAAAATTATTTGGAATTTTTTACATAAGTAAAATCTACATAAGTGGTTTAACGTTTTTCTTCTAAAATGTTTAATCTGACAAATTTGAGATGACTTTCCAAGAGTTAAATGCAGGAGTGTGTGATGAGAACCATGTTTTTGCTATCAAAGTCGATCATTCTGTGTAGTAAATTACAAGCATGGTTTGTATATGTTTTTCGAACTGAACAGATTGGGAGAGAGGGGAAGCAGAGGGAGTATATAGGCATGATTATTTAAAGTCTACACTATGTTTGAGATCTGAGAGAGGGAAGGCAAATACTTACGTAGAAATTTTGGTTTTTACAGTCTCTTTCCTGTTTTCTTGGTGCACATTACTAAACTGTCATGGGACTCTATCACATAAACCCAAACAAAGCATTTAAATCCTAGTGGTTCAAGGTACAGACTGAAAAGAAAAACCTTGCAAACCACATATATGATGATAGACTTGCATCTAGAATATATAAAAAACTCTGAAAACTCAAAAGTTCAAAAAAAAATTAGTAAATGAGCAAAAGACGTGAACAGATATATGAAAATGTGTTCAACGTCTTTAACCGTTAGGGAAAAACAATTTAAAACCACAATGAAATATCAGTACTCAACAGAACGACTAAAATTAAAAAAAATAGTGATAACATTTGGCAAATGCCAAGAATGCAGAGAAACCAGATTACTCATACATTATTGGCAGGAATGCAAAGTGGCACAGTATCTGGAAAAGAGTATGGCAGATTCTTACACAACTAACCTAAACCAGGGCTTATCCTACAACCCAGCAGTTGTAGACTTGAACATTTATCCCAGAGAAATGAAAAGCTGCAATCACGCAAAAACCTGTACAAGAATGTTTAGAGCAGCTTTATTCATCATAACCAAAAGTGGAAACAGCTCACGTGCATTTCAACAGGAGAATAGTTGAACCACAACACATCCACACCATGCAATGTTATTGAACAATAAAAAAGAATGAACCCTTGATGCGCATAAAACTGGGATGCGTCTAAAGGGAAGTAGCACGAGGGACAAAAGCCAATCTCAGAAGGTTATGTTTAAATAACATTCTTGAAATTACAAAATTATAGCAATGGAAAAGAGAACAGTGGTTGCCAAGGGTTAGGGAGGTAAGGTGTGAATGAGGGGGCTGTGGCTATAAAAGGGTAGCATGAGGAATTCTTGTGACCAGACTGTTCCATATCCTGACCGTGATGATGGTGGCGTGAATTTACACATGTGATAAAATTGCATGGAACTAAATACACATGCAAGGTCATGTAAAACCTTTGAAATCTGAATAAGGTGTATGTGGATGTCAGTTTCCTGTTTTAGTACAATAGTGACATTGTACTATTCATTTCAAAAACTGTTACCCTTTGGGGCAAACTGAGTAAAGAGTGTATTAGATTTCTCTGTATTTTTTCGTACAACTGCATGTGAATCTACAATTTTCTCAAAACAAAAAGTAAAACAAATTTAAATCTTTGTGACCCAGAATTCTAGGTAGTTTCTACCAGTTGACTATAGTCGGTGCTAAAGGTAAAACTTCTTTGCCATCAGCAATCCAGTGGTGGAGACATATCAGACGTGGGTGGGCAAGTAAATTGTGAGGCAAGTGTGCACGATGCTGGTGGTGCTGTCTTTGCCCCTGAACAAAGCCGTGATTAAAAACTGGCTGTGAAGCTTCCCTTACCAACTGAGCAACAGCAGAGAATTCATCTAAGCCCTTTAAGACACAGATTCTTCAGTTACAAATGTATAAAATGGAAATAACAATACCCACTAGATTGTGTTGCTATGGGTATTGTACAAAATCCATACTATAAAACTCATATGTGTGTATATACATATACAATTGTGTGTATATACATATATATATAAAGAATTTTAATAAATAGTTATTACGTTCATTATTTCTACCGGAACCACGTGGTATTAAGGAGATCTGGTGGTGCTATGTGTGACTTAGTCACTAACAAAGTTCTGCAGGAAGATACCCGGTTACAGAGAGAGCTCAAAGCTGAGAAGGTGGGAGGAACCTAAGGTATGCACATACCCTATACCGGGGTTTAGGACAGAGATTGATAGTTTGGGAAAAAGGAATCAAATATAATTACAGGGCTGTAAAACCAGAGCATTGAGATCTGCCGTGCCAAACCACTGAGCTATGTGTTCGTGGCTCTTATTTCTCTCTACCTGTAACAAAAACTGATGTCCAAGCTTTGGTTCAGGCTGATCATACAGATTGATGTTAAAGGTTCTGGGATGGGACATTAGAAGAACAGAGTTAAGAGAACTGATAAGTTATTATAACTATGGATATGCTTGTACCATGAAAAGTATGATAAAATGGAAGTATCACTTTAATACCAAAGAATAAAAATAACATCTAACTTTTCCATGTATAATGAGAATGCAATATGATATGGATTACAAATAAGGATTTTTATATAGTGATCTTGTTTATAATAAGGATTTATTGATATTTATCATTTTTATGGCTTCATTAGGGAAATATTTGCTATGATTTCTTAGATAAAATATTTTTAAACTATAAATATGCATGCATTTATATAAAAAATTTGAATTATTCCCAATTTTCTGCTTAAGTCAGACAGTCCACTGAGAGAGTTGAATACTGATTGCAAGTGTTCTGAATTCAGCTACCATACGGTTCACTCTAGAACAAGTAAAGGTATGAGAGGCACTCAATTTCAAGTGAGCGTGAAGTTGGTGAAAGAGATGTCAGGACATGTGCCTTAGAACTGATGTGGCTGAGATTTTGACTTCCTTGTGTTATCACGAGGCTTTTCACAGACCCACAATTTTGCTAGTTTTGCCTTTCCAAAAAATCTAACAATGGATTCTATCTAACTCCTTAGAGAACTTAGTAATTCCCCCTACAAAAAGACTCTTTTATTCAAACTTCCCTAATGAATTGGTTGTTTTTATTTACTCATTCATTTACTTACTCATTTATTCTTTCATTTGATGATGATTTGGACGAATGCCAAATTTGCATTAAACACTTAACACTAAAGAACAGTGTGGCAGTCTATTTATTCAGGATGGGATGGCCAAATAAGATGACAAAGCATTTTATTTCCTTCTTTACCTCTTAGTCTAAGAGTAGGGCATTATTACAGCAAAATAAGTAGTGTTTGTTCATTTTTTGATGTAAAATAAACAGATGAGATGGCAGGTTCTCTCTTCTGAACTGATCCCCAAAAGCCTAGTTGTTACTCACTTGCCAGTCATTAGCTCAAGGAAAGCATAACACATAATTTGAGGTCTGATATAACGTCTCTCTTACAGTGAGGATACCCACAAAATTCAGAAGAACTCTTATCTTCACTAAAATGTTGGAAAAATGAAAATCCGGTAGCCAGTCAACTCCTGCCTCCGGAAAACTACATAGAAACATAGGTTTTGGCAGCAATAGATATTAGCTGGTTCTTCTCATACATTTTATCATGTGTTGGGATGTCTCTGATCTTCCTTTGTGATCAGCAAATTTCCTAGCCCTGGTTCATTTCTACTTACATTTGGTACGGACCCCAGGAAACTTTACCTCCTTTGATTGGTCAGCAAGAGATCTTTGTAACATACTGCCCATCCTATCCACATTCACTTGTCCAGAACTTCTCAAACTTTAGTGCGCGTGTGAACAACTTGGGGGTTTTGTGAAAAGGCAGAAACTTGTTCACTGGGTCTGGAATGAGACCTGAAATTCTGAATTTCTCACAAGTTCCCCAGCCTTGTCAATGGTCCTGGTCCACAGATCACATTTTTAGTTGCAAGAGTGGAGACACTACACCCTGGACTGATGTTGTGTTTGCTAGATTGGGGGAAATTAGACAATCTACTGTAACAAAAAATATTTCAAATTATGAGAATTTAGTTTTTTCCATACTTTTCACTCTTTACAAGGATGAGTAGGTGCTTTGTAAGGCTCTTTTTCCCAATTCCAGGTCATGTATTATTGAAAAATTCCATATGAAAACACTTGCATGATTGAAGGAATCATGTATACTCAGTAACTAAAATTAATAAGAATAATGATACAAAAATTATTTTGATGAAATGCAGTGCTTTTTTCAGCTTTATTGAGGTATAATTTAAGAATAAATTGTAGGATATTTAAAATGTACATCGTGGTGGTTCGATACATGTATATATTGTGAAAGAATTCCTCCCATCTGACTAATTAACATAAGTATCACCTCACATATTTGTCTTTCATTTCAAGAGAATATTTAAGATATACTATCTTACTACATTTCAATTATACACTAGTGTTATCACTTATAGTCACCATGTTGTACATTAGGTCCTCAGAGCTTATTCATCTTACAGCTGAAAGTAATGGCACTGACTTTTATTTCCTCTTAGGAAATAATACTCCACTCAATTTCTTGGGCTATGTGTATAATATTATCAATTAGATTTTATATTTGCAAATCAAAAGACAAAACAAAAAAACACTCAACTGTGTTTTATTGCCACCTTAAAGCATTCAACAAAGGATATCAGCAGATGCTACCCCAGATCCCCTAAGTTCCCAGCCTGCGGGTTGTATTTCTATAATGACAGCACCAGGACCTAAAGAAGAGAGTTGTCCTTTTCCCGGGCCTGGCCCCAGGACAGCACATCTGCCAGGAAGCTGAGAACATCTTCACATCCCGTTTCAGAGAGCAGAACATTAAATGCTGTTTCAAAAAAGAAAAAGAAGAAAAGAATACAGGAGAGCTGTTGCAATCTTCTATTTTATTTTTTATATTTTTAGCAACTGGAGGCTCAAATTTATATCCGATATCATGAAATGTATATCTCAGGGTTTTTTTTCATTTCTTTCTTTTTTTTTGAGGAAGATTAGCCCTGAGCTAACTGCTGCCAATCCTCCTCTTTTCGCTGAGGAAGACTGGCCCTGAGCTAACATCCATGCCCATCCTCCTCCACTTTATATATGGGGTGCCTGCCACAGCATGGCATGCCAATCAGTGCCATGTCTGCACCTGGGATCCAAACCAGCGGACCCCAGGCCACCGAAGCAGAACATGTGCACTTAACTGCTGCGTCACTGGGCTAGCCCCTATCTCAGGCTTTTTAAAAGACAAGATAGATGAGTTTTCTTCATCTAGTATTTGTGTTTAAATTTAAATGTCAAAATTTTCCATAGCTCTCATTGAATTTTTCTCTTTTATGAATTATATTTTATCTTATAGGTTGATATTTTGCTTTTCCAAATTGTCAATTCTTTTCCATTTTATAGGTCATTACAATTTCAGCCTATCAATTTTTTTTTTTTTAAAGATTTTAGTTTTTCCTTTTTCTCCCCAAAGCCCCCCGGTACATAGTTGTGTATTCTTCGTTGTGGGTTCTTCTAGTTGTGGCATGTGGGACGCTGCCTCAGCGTGGTCTGATGAGCAGTGCCATGTCTGCGCCCAGGATTCGAACTAACGAAACACTGGGCCGCCTGCAGTGGGGCGCGCAAACTTAACCACTCGGCCAAGGGGCCAGCCCCACAGCCTATCAATTTTTTACTCTTGAAAGTTATTTGAGCATAAGAATAACCAGGTGATGGTCTAACTGAGATATTTAACTTCGGGAAAATAATTTTTAGATACTAAAGACTTAGTAAAAAATATGACTTTGGGTAGATTCCACAAGAGTCATTTCAAATATAATCTCATTAATTAGTAACTAGTAGGATATGTAATGTTAAATATAACAGAAATATACTGATAACCAGGCCTTTATTTAGAACCAAATCTCACTCGTCCTTCACATTTATTATTTTTTGTGGCTTGGAAGCTATTTAGAGATGTTGTAGTAAATTTTATTTCAAAAGAACAGAGTAAAACAAAGCCACTGCAGCCCCTAAAACCATCTCATTTACTCATGCTTAGTTTCCGCTTTGGAAGAACACAGTGCAATATTCAATGATTCAGGTAGCAGTTTTTAGGCTGCATGTTGAACTTCTCAGGCATCTTAAACCATTCAAGGGGAGATAAGAGTTGGACATAGTAAACTATTAGATAGAACAGCCAGATACGTTAAAGATCTTTAATGAAACTGACACAGAGCTTCAGAATGCCAAAGAGGAAGAGATTATTGCTATGTAAAACTGTGAGGGATGATATGGTGAAGCAGAATCTTCTGTTTGGTTCCCTGAAGTGGATGGAGAATACAGACATTGAGTTAAGGAAGGTAAAATTCTGGACTGAGGAAACAGCATGAAAAACGGTGCAAAGATATGAAAGTCCACGACGGGTTCAAGAAACTGCATAGGCTATAGACTGAAGGATATAGGAATGTAATGATATGAAAATTCTATATTCATCAGCTGAAGGGCGAAGAGGAGGATGCTGAAATTAACTAAAATAGGGAACAAAAGAGGAGAACAGCTTTAGAAGGAAAAGAATGACTCAGACTTTCCATTATGCTGAATAAGAAAATGATTTTTCTTTTCTTTTCAGCCTAGTCAATTTATGGACATGCACATGACTGTGTGAATATATCTAAAATGTGCATTTATGATGAAAGTCATTTTACTTCATCTTGTAAAACAGCAAATGCAGTTGACATTTAGCTGAAATAAACACCCAGAACTTTCTTTCTCTTTCCCTTTGAAACCTGAATAGAAAATTGTCATCATTTATTGAGAATACCATATCTTTCACTTTTACTCATATCCTACTCATCTTTTGTCAACCTGTCTGCACAGACCCTGATAAAAAGAGCCAATATACAATCACCTTTTACACAATATGTGCGATTTTGCTGTCCGCTATCATCTTATTTAAAAATTCAAATAGAAGGTTATGCTAATTTTTTTAATTAAATATAGGAATATAACAGCTGGAAGAAATAAATTAAGATTTGATAATTGAAAGTTCTCTCCTTACTTAAAAATGAGTTTTTTAAAAAAGTAGTAAGCAAGTCTGAAGTAAATAATTAGAACACAAACATTTTGCAGGAGTTGGGTTTTAGGTTGGAGGTTTTTTGGACGACGTATTTTCCTAGCGAAATAAGGAAGATCACCTTCTCTCTTTTTTGACCGAATAGTGAGTCAAATGGAATAATCCTTTAAATTTCTTTTTAACTGGTGTCTTAGCAGTTATTAAGAACAGGCAGGAATAGACATCTATGAGTTTTATAAAGAAAGCATGAACATAATATGTGCTCAAAACTTAGAGGTACACCTGCTAAGACAGGATGGGAGAAAGTAACCATGCCATCACATTGACCTGCGTCTGTCTCCGAGCTTCATCACACATGAAGTGAGTGAATTTGTAAACCTTTCCATCCCTTGTTTTCCTTCGATTAAATGGGATAACAATAATAATAATATCTCACAATATTATTGTTAGAATTAGAGCTACTATATAGAAAATATTTGGTTTTAGTGCTTCTAGAGCTGATCTTTAGACCCTGATGCTAGCAGGGACAGAAAATCAATGCTCTTATCTTATAGATACTCCACGTAACAATAGTGTTCAACATGGAAAAGCAAGACAAACACAAAAGGAGATATTTTAGAACTCATGTGGTCATCACTTTTAGAATTTCTTCTTTACGGACCTCTTTCACTATTAGTGACTCGCCACCAATCTAAAATAGATGATCTGTTATCGATGTCCAAAATATGGCTTCACTTCTTTCCAGAAAGTGTTATTCCTGCTGCCCAAAAGTTCAGTCATTTTTTTTCCCTAAGAGCCTAAGATGATTTTCTGACTAAATGCATTTATTCAAGTTTCTTCAAGATTTGGATGGCACACTAGCTTCACTATCTTCAACGGTCTTTGCCTCCAAGACAAAAACATAACCTTTACTATGATGTCTCTCTGAATATTCCTGTTCATCCTGTCATTATCCTTAGCTGAAAATCTATAGCATTATTCTTGTCATTTGGCACTAAATCATATCCTGATAGGTGATATCTGCTTACTCATATTACTGACTAATTCATTTTTAAACTATTCATATGTACCAGACTTCTTTTTACAGATTCAAAGGTCAACTTAACTAATTACTACCCATGAGTGACTTTGGACAAATTATTTAATGTAAGTATATATCAAATTTTATAAATTAGAAAACTGAGACCCAGAAAAAAACTGACACCCTCAACCTCATGCAATAGTCATTGCTGGGATTCAAGCACGTGTCCATTTGTCTGTGTCCCAAGCTGATGCATTTCCAATCTGTTATTAACTTTTAATAAAAGTAAGATGAAATTTAAATGTGATCATTTGTGTTTAAATTATTTATTCTTGGAAATTTCTTGAAAACAAAGCAACTGCATGGATCATCACTCTCCGAGAAATTTCTCAAAGTGCATGGTCAGAAATATTTTACACAAAGAACTTTACCATTGCTACAATGTAGGAGTAAAGAAATATTTCTGTGTGGTGCATACTGATGACAGATGCAGAGCCAAATGTGAAAGTAAGCATTACATGTCCTGTTGATTAGGGATATGTGTAAAGGAACTGGGGAAGTGAGGACAGTATGGCCTTTTCCCCATCTATACCGAGGAGGAGATTGTCTCTACATATATTTATTTATACTGAGAAGAGAATGAATCTCTCAATCTGTACTGTCCAATATGCCAGCCCCTAGCCACATGTGGCTCTTGAGCACTTGAAACATAGCTTATCTGAACTGAGATACAAGTTACACACCAGATTAGAAAGACTTAGCAGAAAAGTATGTAAAATACTTCATTAATATTTTAAAATATTGATTATATGTAGAAATGATATTATTTTGGATATATTAATAAAATTCATTTCACCTGCTTCTTTCTATTTACTTTCCTGGGTTGCCCTACAAATTTTTCAAGATTTCAATTTTTTTCTCCCATAAATACATTTGTTGATTTCTTTTTCTGTCATGAGTGCTGTTATAACTCTTTTCATAATTTGCAGCAATAGATAAAAGACTTTTAAGCACAAGGAAATCCCTTTGTGTTCAGAAGTTTGAAAATTATCAGAATAATTATTTTCTTTGCTCCAAAAGAGCTACAGTAGTCTCCCTTATTTGAAGTTTTACTTTTCTTGGTTTCAGTTACCTGCGACAAATTGAGATTCAAAAATATTAAGTGGAAAATTCCAGAAATAATTCATAAGTTTTAAATTGCATGCTGTTCTGAGTAGCATGAAGAAATCTCTCACCATCTTGCTTTATCCCACCTGGGCCACAAGTCATCCCTTTGTTGGATCCCCCATCATCGACACCGTCTGCTCCTGACCGCCAATCACCAACATCGTCGTGGCTCTATGATCTTTCTGAGGTACCATCGGAAGGTCCATAGGAGCTAAACGCTACATCCCAGTGCCTGTGTCATTCACCTCACTTCGTCTCATCAGGTAGGCATTATATCATCTCACGTTATCACAAGAGGAAGAAGGGTGAGCACAGTACAGTAAGATATTTTGAGAGAGAAAGACCACATTCACACAACTTTTAGGAGAGCATATTATTATAATTGTTCTATTTTATGTTATTGTTGTTAATCTTTTACTGTACCTAATTTATAAATTGAACTTTTCCATAGATGTGTATGTATAGGAAAAAACATAGTATGTATAGGGTATGGTACTGTCTGTGGTTTCAGGCATCCACTGAGGGTCTTGGAACATATCCCCCAGGGCAGGGGGTGGATAATGGGGGACTACTGTACATTAGTTCTAAAAGAACTTCCTTTGTTGTCATTGCATCTTAAACATTATTTCCATTGTTTTTCCATGTTCAGAAATGTTTCTAGATAGAAAGTTCATAAGATTAGAGTCTCCTAGTCTGCATTACAGAGGGACAGATGCCAGTTCACTACCTTTGACTACCGAGTTTTGGAGAAGATCTTAATAACGGTATCCAGCGGTGTTAAGTAAAGATTATTGTGAAATTCTACCTGATATGGAAGAGATTAAAACATAATTCTCTAAATGAGTTCTCTATCTAAATAATAAGTCCCTATTAATAGCCTGAATTTGGCATCAGATTATAAATGTGTTTTAAAGAGACATACCAAAGAAAGACATGCCTGACAATTTGCAATTAAAATTTTAATGCAGCATTTTATTTTATTTAGAATTTAGTTAATAATTTTAAAATTTTAAACTTTAGAACAATATTTTACCAGATATTTTGCTTCAAAGATAATAAAATAAAGAAATATTAGCAAAATGCTCATAATAACAGAAAATATACATTTTCTTTCAAAAGGGTTATAAAACCAAGACAGAACCATCACTGAAGATCGAGTTAACTAAATGCCCCAAATCCTGAATTCATGGCAGTATTCTTCAAATAAATTATTCAAGCTCTCTAGGGAGAAAATATATTTGTATTAAGTGTGGTGGAAATGAAAAATAAGAAGGTGATTATTCTCTGAAAATTAAAAACAATGAGTAATGGCTTGGAAGAAACCTCAAAGAGAAGAGTAGAGGAGTCTTTTAATCCCCAGGAGCCAAGTGGGTGGGAGATGAGGAAGGAGGCAATCGGTTCGATGTGCCTTCCACAATTTCCCAGGCAGAAGTTAAATGTGGGCTAGATCTACAGAGCTTCAAGGCGGGCTTTTGGTTCTTTCAAAGATTCTTTTAAGAGATATTACACTACCAATTCTTTTGATGAAACAAAAGACTATACATTGTGGAAAACATGAGCATCAACTACTCTAAGCCAGGAAGAGTATCAGGAATCAAATTCTCAAGGTGAAGATGTTTTAGGAATTTCTTAACCAAATTATTTATGTTATATTTTCCTTATGTTTATTCTTAAATTGCGTCTCTTCTTTCTTATGTTTTCTATAAATAGCAGATATGATAAAAACAATAAAGACCAGCCAATCAGTACCAAATAAGAATTCCATTAATAGAAGGCATTGTGTCATAGTTAATTTTTATTTCTTAAAAATACATGCCACCAGGGGCATATTACAATGAATGAAATTTAATTCAGTTTAATTAAATGCAGTATATTAAAAACACACACATAGCTTTTTTTTGTTATGAATTATTTCACATGCAGTCAGAAAAGGGGGAATGTGTGGTAGTTACTTTAGTTCATAAACCACTTTTCCCAGACGGCTAATTTTGGGGGCCACCAAGAAACAATAGTTGAAAGCAAAGAAGAATAGAATAGTTGAAACAAACAACAATGACCTTTATCCCACATTCTCCTCCTTGGGCAGTTAGACCTTAGGCTATGGCTTTGATTGCTCAATCTTCAGTTTTCCTGTATATTTCTTGTAACATTTCTCAATTATTGCTTTAAAATACCTTATACAATGTAATAATATTTTATAAGGATTGCTGGTTTTTAAATTTGAGCTCTGGTTAAGAAGTTTCATAGAAGTTGAGTGGTCTTCCCCAGATTCACTTTTCCTCATGTTCTGATACGTCAGCAGGCTTTTAGGATTCTTTTGCACCATGCAGTGTGAGACTAAAAATGTCCATGCAGGCTGAAATCGTGTAAAACAATCCTAATAATCAAGGGGGAAAGTTATAATTATTCCATGACCTTTAAAAATATTTTGTCAAAATATTTAAAACACTTACTGTCAATTAAAAGTATGTAAGGAATTGAAAAAGTAGTAAAACTGATCTTTCCTTAGTACACCATAACTGAAGTGTTGCCAGATTTAGCCAAAACCAACCACAGAAAACACAGAATTCTCAATCCAATTTTCATTTCAGAAAAACAAGAATATATAGATAGATATAGATAGATAGGAAAACAAAAATATATAGATAGATATAGATAGATCGATCGGTCAATCTTCCTCAACTTACAATGGAGTTATGTCCTGATAAACCCATCATAAGTTGAAAAAATTGTATGTCAAAAATGCGTTTAATGCATCTAACCTACTGAACATCATAGCTTAGCCTAGCCTACACTAAATGTGCTCACAACACTTACATTAGCTTATAGTGGGGCAAAATCATCTGACACAAAGCCTATTCTATAATAAATATCTCATGTAATTTATGGAATATTGCACTGAAACTAAAAACAGAGTGGTGTACGAGTAGAGAATGGTTGTAAGGGTATAGCTTGTTAACCCTCATGATTGTGTGACTGATGGGCAGCTGCGGCTCCCCATGCTGCCCAGCGTTGCAGAGTATAGTACCGCATGTTACTAGCCTGGGACTAGACCAAAATTCAAAATTCGAACTACAGTTTCTACTGAATACATATATTGCTTTTTCACCATCCTAAAGTTGAAAGATTGTAAGTCTAACTGTCATAAGACTGTCTAAATATACATATATTCTTTCTTTATTGCATAAATATAAGTATGTCCCATGCAGTAATCGGAACATACTTATACTAAAAAAAGAAAAAATTACTTGTTACTCTGAAATTCAAATTTAACTGGATGTCCTATATTTTACCTGGAAACTGTACTCCTCAATTCAATGTAAATTTGGGGGAGATATCAAGAAGGAAAGTCACTCTGAATCTAAATGTGGAAGAATATGTCTTCAGTTTATTTTGAACACTGTAATTTACTAATCAAGTAATCTTGGATCATTTTACCTGTTGAAGACTTTGTCTCATTTACCAATGAAAACAGAATCCTGAGATGCTCCCCCAACCCTGGTAATTGAAGGAATTACAATAAAGGCATATTTTTAAAATGATATTTAAAATTCAAGAGCTAGGAACATGAGAGTTCTTATATTTTCAGTTCATTGCATAATTCTCACTCTAGCTGATGTAACTTACCCTCACACCCATCATGTTATAGACCGTGATCTTTTGACGCATGATGCTTCCTTTATCCATGATCTCAGCATTGGCTGAAGAGCATTAAATAATGAGAGTTAAAGCAATGACTGCTTTCGTACAGACATGGTGACCAACAGCAAATACCTTCTAATAAATGCCGTTATTACATTTTCTAAGGAACTTGATATAAATGCCTTTTTCCTTTCAAATTGATTCATGGAACAGGAGAGCTTATTTTAATGTTTGGCTGAAAAAATGTCCTGTTAGGTTTTTCTGACACTTAAAAAATATAAACGTACAACTAGTGAAGAAATCTATACCAGCAAAAGAGATACTAATTGTCAAATTACTGTAAATGATAGTATGCTTGATAAAGGACGATTTCTGACTATGAAACACATTTTTTGCCATTAAAATGATTTCTGACTTTTACCCTGTTATTATAAATTCATGAAAATTACTTGTTCTGCCAGACACCCACACAGTGGCAAACGAGAATCCCACAGGAAGCCATCTTAAATTAAGACATTGTTGATATGTTCCAAGTTTCATCTAAAGGTCTGGGAATTTCTCTTTAAACTATGATACAGGGAATCACAAATCTTATAGAACATTTGAATTGGTTAAAACCTATCAATGAGTGAAATACATAATTAAATTTATTCTATGATTAGAGTCACCATATTTTTATTAATTCTTTCAACAATCCTCTATTGAGACATTCTTTGTTCAAAGTCATCCAACTTTGACAACAGAAGTGTTCCTACTTTTTCTTGCATTTTTTCTAATTACGACATAACCTAAGGAAGTCCTTTCCTTGTTAAAAAAGTTGAAATTTGGCATATTTCTCCAAAAGTCCCTGCAAAGCTTAGATCAAAACCAGCCTTCCATATTACCTTATTGGTTGGGATCTGCCATACAGCCTCCAGTGTAGGGTAGCGTACCCAAGGAGCCAGCTTCTTAGGAATTTCCTCAGTGTTGCTCCACTATGTATGCATCAGTGTAGCCCGCTCAGCTTTTGATTAATAGTAAAGAAATGCATATATGTATGGCACAAGTTGACCACATCTAGTTCTCATGAGCATGGCCTTAGATATAAAAAGCATAAAATACACATATGCACAAACACAACCACAATCATCTGCAATGTCTAGGATAGAAAAAAAATAAGTAAAAAATATCTGTTTTAAGAACAAAATGCGTAAGAGAGACCCAGAATATTATGCATGCATGTATAAAACACATCCCCTTAAAAAGGTAGTGGGTAAAAAATCATCAGAACATTCCTCCGTAATATTATGTGTAATTTTATTTATTCTTAAATTGTTACTAATGACTTTTGAAGAGAGTAAAAGGGAAAATTGCTTTTCTGGTCACATGATGAGATGTGAGAACCACTGGCAGAAACAACCTGGGTCATTGAGTGACAGCATGAAAAACCAGCTGCACTAAGAGCTACTCAATTCTCACCCAACGAGAATAAAGCTTTGTGTTACAAAGCCACTGGGGTTTGAGGCTTTTCAATTCTTCAGTAGAGCCTATTCTTTTCTTTCTTTCTTTCTTTGTTTTTTTGAGGAAGATTAGCCCTGATTTAACACCTGCGGCAAATCCTCCTCTTTTTTGTTTCTGCTAAGGAAGACTGGCCATGAACTAACATCCGTGCCCATCTTCCTCTACTTCGTATGTGGGACGCCTGCCACAGGGTGGCTTGAAAAATGGTGCACAGGTCTGCACCCAGGATCCAAACCGGTGCACCCCAGGCTGCCAAAGTAGAACGGGTGAACTTAACCACTGTGCAACCGGGCCAGCCCCTAGAGCCTATTATTTTAACTGACAGAGTCACTTTTTTCCCTACAAAATTAAGTGCATTTCAAAAGTAGTAGAGGTAAAATATAATTAAGCACACTTTTATCTTAGAGTTATATTTTTTAATTCCTCTTTCCAAACATCTGTGCTATTGTTCCAATACATTATATTTTTGCATATGTTGTGTCACATGATATATTGTTACCATTTTTGCCTTAGATAGCCAATTATCATTGAAAGTGAATAAAAATAAGAAAACAATGTCTCTTTATTTTGATCTCATCCAGAGCTCTCCATTTCTTTGTATAGATTCAAATTTTTGTCTGATATCACAGTCTTTCTCTCAGGATAAGTTTAACAGTTCTTGTGGTACAAGAACGCTGGCTATGAATTCTCTCAGACTTTTTATTGTCTGAAAATGTCATTATCTGGCCTTCATATTTTAAATATATTTTTGCCAAGTATAGAATTCTGGGTTGACAGTTTTTCCCTGCTTTCCATACTCTAAAGATGTCACAACATTATCTTAAGTCTTGTGTGCTTTCTGACAAGAAGTCTGGTGTAATTTTTGTCTTTGTTCTTTTGTATGTAAATGTCTTTTTCTCTTCACCTTTCTCTTGCCTTTAAAGATGTTTCTCTTTATCTCTGATTTTCAGCACTTTGACTGTAATATGTCCAGTTATAGTTTTGGGGGATATTTATCCTGTCTGTGTTAATCTTATCTTTTCAAATCTGTAGTCTGATATCTTTCATTATTTTTTGCAAATTTCTCACCATTTGCTGCTCCAATATTACTTCTGCACTTTTCTCTTTCTTACACTCCAATGACACATTTGTTACACTGTTTGAAATGTTCCCTGCTGTTCGGTTATAGGACTTTTTGGATGCTCTGGTCTATTATTGCTGTGGTGATATTTGTTTGCTTGTTTTTTTCACTCTCTTTTTCTATGTATGTTTCAATTTTCAGCAATTTCTGTTGACCTATCTCCAAATCTACCAATTCTTTCCCTGCTGTTTTAAGCCTGTTGGTGAATTCACTGAAGGAATTTTCCACTTCTTATATTGTATTTTTCACTTCTAGAAGTTTCATTTGTCTTTCTTATAGTTTCATAATTTCTAAGGAAACCCCCTAACAGTTCAGGCACATTGTCTACCTTTACCATTAAATTCCTAAACATATATAATAATTACTTTAAATTTTCCATTTGATCGTTCCAAAATCTGGATATCACTGAGTCTGGTTGAATGGACTGCTTGTGTAGTCTTGCTGTTCCTATGGGTGTTTCCTTTTTAATTAAAATCAACATTGCAGGATGAGCAGTAGGCACCAAAGTCCAGAGTATCTGTGTCTGAAAAGAGGCAGGTTTCTTTTGGCATTCGGCATTGTGTCAATCTAGTTAAGCGGTTAAGCTGGGTTTGGGTTTTCTTGCTGATGATTTTTACCTTCAGGGCACTGCAGTCTTCAAATTCTTTCAGTAGCAGGATGCTGCTGCCTTGTGTTAGGATGGCATTTGAGATGTCAGTGGGTTTTTCTTAGCCTTTGTACTTCATCATCAGCTTTCAGTCATTCCTGCTTGCCTGTCTCAGGGCAGCAGTGGGGTTTCTCCATAATCCTCACCCTCTCCCAGAAGTAAACTTCTGTTGCTTCTAGGCCTGTGGTAAGAGTAGGGAATTTTTCTCTTATCCTCATCTAGCATCTGCTGAGGCTTTTGCTGACCCCCTATTTACAACTCTACCTCTCTGTTAATTTTGTCCCTTCCAAGGCTTAATTTTTCTCCCTTGTGTTTATTTCCATGAAACATAACATATGGTTTGTTATTTTGCTTTTTGTCTCTCTTTCTCACATTTAAGTCTTTTTTGTTTTCGTTGCCAGTTCTCCACGGCCTAAAATAGTACCTGGCACATGCTAGGTCCTCTGACACCCTTATTGAGTGAATTAATGGAGGCTGGAGTCATTTGAAAACACTATGGGTTTCTATCTATAAACTTGAATTCTTTATTCATGATAATAGTAATACATTCTGAAAGAATGCAGATAATTCAAATTTAGCTTTGCATTTTTTCCCTAAGGGTTAGTGAGTCTTTGATTTTCTGTGAGCACCCCGTGATTACTCTAACAGCAGAAAACCCAGTAATAGTGCATCCCTTTGTAAACTGCAACGCGAACATGGAATCACCTTAATAGGTACCACAGCATTTCCTCAGGAAGAATTACACTTCATGAAACAATATTTTGAAAAGTAGTTCTTTCAGAAGGTACAATTTGCCATCCTCTCCTTCCTTTCCAGGATGGGATAGTATAATGTACCATAGCTACAGAAGAATGTTGAAGACATTTGGGTAGCAGTTACAGTAGGAGAAGAGAAAGGAAGCAAACAAAAAGAGGAAGTTGAAGTGCATCAAATGTGACCAATTCCTCGGTCCTCAATCCTGCCAGCATACGGCACTGAATTCATATATGCTGTGGGTGAGTGACATGCTTGATGGAGGTAGAGGAGCGAGGGGTTGAGGTGGTAGAGTGAGGATGAAGATGAGGAAGAGTTGATATGTTAAGGAGGCAGGGACAACCATCAAGAAACATTAAAGTAATGAAAGGCTCAGAGACTATGAGACCCCTGAAAATTAGCAAACATCTTTGAAGGCTGTCAACATTCTATAGACCCTTGAATATGGGTTTATATGCAGTTTGAGCAAGGTCTCAGGTGGCAGGGAGCACCTCAGTTGACATCTGCCTGATTATCATGAAGGAAAATGAGGCAAAGGGGCTGAGAATCTAAACTAAACCTCATGAAAGACTCAGCAGCAATTCTAGAACAAAGAACAGACTTGTGGAGGGCAACCTTATCTTCCATAGTTTAGCAGTGGTTTTATAAATATAAATCCCTGGGACCTGCCTCCTGACTCGCTGTTACAATATGTCTGAAGTGGAGTCTAGAGATTTAGTTTTGCAGCTGCTGTTGATAAAAATCATCTTACAATCTGTGCTGTAGACATTAGCCCTGACCCTTAGGAAGTAGAGTGGTTTGACATTTAATTTATTTTAGAAAAAAAAAGATTAAGTAATAGTCTACCATTTTGGATTTTCTTCTCAAGGTATGATGATTTTGGCGATGATGATCATCTGACAGAATGCCTTCAACAAAAATGAAGCCAATTCTAAAAGTGCTCCTTCTGGTAAAAGCTGATATAAATTATGCTCCTTAGTGATCATCACTCAGGACAATTCATGTTGAAAAAGCGTATTTCATGTTTCCATTTAATGTTTAATATTAAGGTTCATATACTACAGTAAATCACCTGTTCATAGAGCAGAAACTATTCTTAAATGGATGTGCTTCTTTTCTTTTTCTATTTGCATTATGTTGCACATATACATTTGACTTCATAATCAGAGACTCATTGCTTTTCTGCTGCTTTTTTATACTGAATTTATAGTATAATTTCTCCCTACTCTGGGTTTCAGAGGAGCGTTGACTTCTTCAGGCTGTTACTCAGTAACATCAGGGAGCCAAATCACTCTCGGTTACATTTCCAGTAGAAGTAATCCCCCCTCATTTATCTGACTAGTAAATTGGAAAGAAAAAAATCCTATAACCTAACAGCATGAAGATTAAGTATAATGAAAATTTTCCAGACATTTATATAAAATGGCAAATGTTGGTTTTCAGATGCTTAGTTCCCATTAACTTTAATATAAATTACTTGAGACAAATGGCAGCATTTGGAATGTTTATCGCGGCAAATACAGGAGTTTGTGTGTCCGTACTCTGGGATGCTTCATATGCCTCAAGTATGTGAAGAGGTTCTGTTTACTGAAGAAATTTTTCATTTCTAAAAGATGAATGTCAGTTTTCTTTAATACTTGACTGCGCGGCTGTTTATGAAACATTTTATTCTCAAATCCGAGTTCTGGGAGTTAAAATCTTATTATTTCATGCCCAGACTTTAATTTTCATTTAGCGAAAGGAATAAATTAAACTTAAAAATAAGTCAATAACAAATTACGCTCAATCATTCTGTTATACAAAATTTGAAATCTATCGCATTGCCAGGTATGCTACAACAATTACATTGTCATGTCCTGGAGAGAATTATGTCAATGTATTGATTATGAGAACATGTAAGCAGAAATCGTCATATATTTTAGTTGACATACATTTGGAACAAAACCTAATATTTACATTAGGGGTGATACAGGTAGCCCTTTTAAGTAAATTTCTTCAATTATTTATTAAATTAAAGTAACTAGATGCTTTTGTAATAGATAATACAGAACAAACTAAAGTCTTGTTTAAACACTGTTATAAAATATACTTGTAACAATTTTTATCTGCTGAGATCAGAACAATTCCATTTAATCATTCATAATTTTTTTTAATTAGAGACTTTTAAATAATCCGAGTCCTATGGAATGTATTATGTGTCAATACATTCCTTAAATATATCATGGAATAAAAATATATAAATATCCAAGAGGATGCAGTTCTTATATTGAATACAATCACTCTTCATCGGTAAGCTCAGTGATTCAAAGTACTGTCTGAGCTGGAGGTTTCTCGAATATCTGGTTTCGTCATTCTGGCTGTACATTCTTCTCTACTCCTCTTTGCCTGCCACTATGCTTTATATCCCCAAATTGTCTATGGTGGAATGATCATGTTTTTTGGTTAGGATTGTTATACTACTCAAGAAATCCTGATTTTCTAATACAGTTTCTTAATATATTTGCCCTTTTACTTCAGAGTTTTCACTCTATTTCTAAAGGTATAGATATCCACTTTCCCAGAAATTTCTGCAAAATCTATATATTTAGTGAATTGGTGGAAAATTTCAGTAGAGCCCCTCCCCACAAATAGCTTCTTGTAGTGGTTGTATGGTAAGTGTGAAAGAGGTATAAATGCTTCGGGAATTAAGAAAGTGAGGTTGAGATGCTCACTGGAAAAGTGTCCTCAGCGTCATTGGTTATCAATGGTATCACTTTCTCAATTTAGCAAGAACATGCTACAGCTTGAGCAACTTGGAACTTTTCAGTTTACGCCAATCAAGACCATATGTATTTGAACTACATCTCAATGTAGGCTTGCGAACTATACATCTTGTCACACTTCGTCCTCATGAGAAATAGCTGGTAACTAGAAGCCATGATGACTGACTGTATTCCCAGCCATGTCTTAAAAATTTGTTTTATAGATCCTGAAAAATGAAAAACAAGAAATCTTGAGTTCAGTAAACTACAAGTGTAGTAAATGATATAATGACTCAAATCCAGCAAAATTGTGCATTCCAAAAGAAGTGTGAGAAGCAAATTTAAGCTTTGCATTTAAAGTGAGCAGTGTTAAAGTTAAAAAAAAAATTAAAAAACACCTTATATTTCACAAGCTGTAGACATTCCTGTTGAGGAGAGCCAATTTCATAGTAGAGTTTTAAAGTTTAGAAAGTTCTAAAAAAAGAATAAAAATGAAGAAAATGACAAAATGTGTATCTTAGACTCCAACTCCCTTCTGACATAATGCTGCTAGAATACCACAATGCCAAGAACTTCAAGAGGACAGGCATGGTCTTAAGTCTTTCTTTAGGAAAGATGCCATTTCTTTGTATTTTGTACAAATAAATTCCTGATTATATAATAGGTGGGAAAATAAGATGTCTCTTATAGCTAACTTTTCTGGAAAGCCTTTATTCATTAAAGGAAGAAACTAAGAAGCCACACTGGGTAAAAAGCACCCACGCGTGCTTGCAGGAGTAGCTGTAGCCCTTAAATATGGCAGCATCTATAAGAAATAGCAGTTTGAAAGGCAGAGCTCGTCACATATCATGCATTTACCCGCTACTTACTTTCACAAGTGAAGTAAGTAACCCTATCAGCAGCAGTGCCAACAGATCCTCAAACATAAAGGCCCCTCGTAGCGATTATGAGAACAGAGGCAGGCAGCGTGGTCCCATTTCATGTTGGAAACCAGCATGTTTCAGCTCTGCCATATTTGTAGGGGTTTTAGCGTCTGTTCAGAATCCCTTTAAAGGTGCCCAGAGTTCTCTTCGTTTCTTCTTCCATTACAGTTTTCCCATCAAACAAACCTACAGAGCTGAAGCCCAAAGAAATCGAAGCCCTTAAATGAAGATTAACGTGTGCTCATCCAGAAAGTGGAACTCTGTGGCAGGCTTTGAAATAGTCATCCAGGAGTTATTACACGCTGACACTGGTGCCCTGGAGGCACGTGCACAGGAGGAAATGCAGCTGGTGTTTGATTGTTTTACAAGTGACACTGAGCTCTGATTTGAATGAGGCAGAGGGCCTGTATGAACCTGCTCTAGGCATGTCAGACTTGGAGCCGTGAACCCATCACAATGACCCCGAGCAAAACAGAGAAATCAGCTTTTTGATTCCTCGGCAGTGCTGTGCTAGCATGCATTATATTTCAGAAGATCATCCAAATGTTGATAGGGATGATGGACTCACTAGGAAACCCCCATGCCCACATCCATTTAACAGGCATTGCAGAACAATTTTACAGTGTGTTCCCACAACAAAAACCCTCCGACTGGTAAAGATGTATCCCAGGACGGAGAGCTCAGAAGGGTAGGAGACATGACACCATTAAAGTATACCGAGAGCGCTCTTTTGTAGATTACAAGGTTGTCAGATAAAAGACTTTGAGTTAAAGTTAAGGCAGAGCTTGGGAACAGCATTAGCTGAGAGACCCGTTCAGATGCTGTGCTCTGTAATAGTACAACCGAGTTCAATTTGAGCAGAAGAAATGGACTCTGCAGGGTGAACCAGCCACAAGCTGGGCTGAAGTCTTCTAGCAGAGGCAACAGGCTTGGCTGAAGCACGGGCTTATGGTACAAAATGGGTGTGCTGACCAGAGGTGGAGTCAGCAGAGTAATGCAGTTGGAAGAAGCATCACTTCAGTTTGGAACGGCTTTGGAAGGATTGGTGTTTTCCATGCTCTCACACTGGTGATGTCAAGGCTCTCTTCTTTCTTCCTCAATCCTGCTTCTTAGGCCCTCAGTGGGAATGAGTGAAACAACAAAACAATTCCACATGTGATTTATTATTATCTATTTATTATGATGATGGTTTGTTTTTTAGCACTTGTGATATGGTCCATTTTATTCTAGAGACTTGTAAATTACTAAAATAATAAATGAATGAATGAGTGAATGAAAGCTTCTGAAACACTCGGTTGTAGCTGTTCACCTGCCCTAAATCTCAGAGATGGACCTGAAAGATCCAAGATGTGCGGACTCCGAGAACAACTAATGTTCTCCTCAAGTGGCATCCAGAGGACTAAAAGTGCTAAATCAACAAACTCTAACTCATATTTACATTCCTTATTGTCCCATTTATGCATTCCATTATTCGTTGTGTCCTTAAAGTAGACAAAGTTATAGCTAGTTTTTCCTTTGTGCTCCCAGAAGAACACCCCATGGACCACTTCACCACTCCATTAACCCTTTCCTCAACATGCTGTAGCTGTGTGCTCCTTTGTCTTCTTTTCACTAGGATGAAGGCATTCAGAGGTAGGATACTATTTTTCTTTGTATTCCTACCAACTAACATTTTGCTTGTGACATAGAAGGTACCCTACAAATGATTGCTGAACAAAGTTGAAAGACAAATCTAAGCACAAAGGATGTTAGTGTGCCTCTCTGAGAACTGCGAATTTCAGAGTATTTTATTTTGATTTTCTGCTTGCTGACAAGAGGAGCAATGGGCAGCACTAATTAATTAATCAGTACAGATTTATTACTGTGCATACTCCACAGACACAAGCAACAGGCTGAGCCCCAGGTGCAGGGCAGTAACTTGGCAGATTTCCTACTGCTCCATATTAGCCCATCATCCTTCTTATGCAAAAAGGGAGGCTAATAAATTATAATAGTAGTGACAGCTACTTCTGCTCACTGCTAACCATGTCATAAGTTGTTATATCATAGGCACATTAAAAAAAACTCCATAGTTTTCAAACCTTATAAAATATAAATCAGCACACACTGACTTTTCTTTTATGTGTTATTTTCCACAAGCAGAGCTGTTTTTACTGTGGAAAGGAATGTGATTTGAATGACTCCAAAAGAAAGTCTAGTATTAAAATGGCTCCCTCGTTGACCCTGTTTAGAAGTGCCACCTGAATATTCAACTTGGATTAGGGAAATGAAGTTTAAGCCAAAGTGATATAGGAAAGAGCTAATTATTTAAGACATTATCAGAACCTAGCATCTAAACCTGAATTAGAAACAAAGACATGTGGGGTTGAAAGGAACGTTAGAGATCACAAAACTGCAGTACAGAGGAGCTGAGTCTCCTTTTCAGTCATACAATATTGAGGGAGAGACAAGACCAGAACTCAGATATATTGGTACCTAATATAAACATTTCACCAATCCAAGCTAAGCATAGAGGAGGTTAAGACAATGTGCATGGGATGTATAATCAGAATGTCCTAGTTTCTTCATTATGGATGTCTCACTTACTGCCCGTATCATGTGAAATTTCTGAGCCGTAGTTTTCTCATCTATACTCTGAAGATACAATTGACTTCAAAATGTTTGTAATTATTAAATGAGATCAGTTATATGAAGGCAGTTTCTAAATTGGCAAGCGCTACGAAATATATAGGGTATTATCACCCTAAAGAAAGATCATACGAAACTCAGTTGTTCCATTCTCCAATAAATGCTTTCAACGTTGTCTTCTCTTTACCAGTATAGCATTATATTTATTTATTTTAGAAATTTCTTTACAAACATGAATCCCTCTGACCTGGTAAAGGTATTCAGTATTACTGAACTCTGCATCATATGTCAGTAAAAATTCAATCTTAACATTTCCTATCTCTTAAGGTTTTTGTAAAAGTTACCTAATACATGTTCAAAAAAATACCTGGCATGGTGCCTAGTAGACAGTAAGGGCCAACCTATTCTTCCTTTTCTTATTTCTTCCTTTTGGTTTTTCATTTATGGTTTTTGATCTGTTAGTGATGACGGCCTCAGGCTCTTTCTGACTTCCCAGAGTGACTGTGTATATCTCAGAGCAGGAAACATTTCCCCAACTTCATGGGTCCTTATTATCTAAGGTGAGACTCCACACACAGCAAATAGAAATCAATCAGAAGTTCCCCAAGCAGTAAAGAAGTCTCAATAGGATGGGTTACTGTGGAAACAGAACAGCCGGGTACCATCTGAACTCTCTAGATTCTTAAAGATGGACCTCAAGATGAAGGAGATGATAAAAACAAAAATAAGTAGGAACTGCTGAAGATAAATTTCAGACCTCATCTAAGGTGTAGTGTGACCTAAGTCTTGCCTGCCTATGAATGTAACTTTGCTCTGGGAACTAGATTGAAATCAGCATCCCCTAAGCTGTTCCTATTGTGTGCCCACAGCAATGCAACATGGAGACTTACAGGAGTCAGGTAAGTTGCACTAGGTCTTGAAAGTAAAAATAAAGAAGGAAATCTCAGTGACTTGACAAAATATAAGTTTCTTTGTTTCTTATAAATAGTCCAGTTTTGATATTCTTGGTTGGGTGGCTTTGCACAACATTGTGACTCAGAGATCTGGCCATTGTGTGACACCATCCTCTTGCCATTGTGTGACACCATCCTCTCCTACAGGAGAGAGCACAATGAATGGGGGGTGTCACATGGAAGTTCTTAGGTTCAGGCTTGAAGGTGCTAGACATTACGTGGGCACTGCTAGTCACATGACCAGACCACAGCAAGGAGGCTGGGAAAAGTCTTCCTGCCAGCCCACTGGGACATTGAAACCATGTCAGGAGTACACTCATTGTGTCTGCAGAAATAGCCCTTTCCGTAATGGGAGATTCTTCCATGGTAAGTAGGTGGTACCACCTAATTGCAAAGCTCTGAGAAATGTGATTGTCCAATGGACCCAAAAAGAAAGAGAAACTATTTTGTAAACACATTGTTGCATCTGCCCGAGAAGTAGAGATGGGGAGGACTCCCCTTTCTGAATAAATAGCCACATATAGAAAGAACGCCAGGAAAAAGAGTAAGTAAATACACTTCCGCCAGCTGTGAAGGAGGGACTGCATTGGGACAGGCAACCAGCAGTGTCTACTAATAAAAAGCAATACTAAATTATTTGGTATTCCAAGCTGTGTTATTTTAATCCTGCTGCATTTGATATACAATGTGTTATTTGCTTGAAATGTCTTTCCATACCTGGCTGACTGGGCAAATTCCCAATCATCCTTCAAAATTTAGTTCAGCCATCAAAACGTCTATTAAGACACACTGATACTCTTCCTCCCCACAATACACAGACCATCTACCAACCTGAGGGCTGCCTGACATCATATTGCATTTTATTTCTTTGTTTGGTTCGACTGTCTGTTTCTTGTAATAAGCTCTGAGCAAACAAACTGAATAAAGGTTTCTTTCTTCTTTGAAACTTCAGAACTAGCACAGGCCTGGCGTGTAACAGATGCACAATAAATATCTATTTCTCTTTTGAGTTTCGAGTTTAGTAGCCAGGTTATTGACCAACTTTCCATTTCAATTCACTGTTTCAAACGACTTAAAAGAAAATTTTATAAAAGGATTATAAATAATGTCTTTTCTAGAAAAAAATCTCTGCCATGAGAATTAAGATGATTAGACGATATGTGCCTCTTGTATTCAGACTGAGAAGAAAAGAGTGCATTGTAGCAGGAAATAAGAGTTTGGAAGATTAGGACATGACTGAGCTGAGGTGAATTCAGAAAATATCATTTTCAATTGAATTGTAAATTTAGCTACCACATCTACAAAAGCAGAAAGGGCAGAAAGATTCATTGCAACACGTTGCATAAACCAACTTAACATAATACATTACAATTTGTGATAAGCGTCTCTTTTTACCTATGATGGTTTTGAACTTTTTGTCCTCAGATCATTAGTTGTTTAGATTTATTTTCGTCTTAAACCCTTTTGATAATACCTAAAAGTCCCAACATCTTCAAATTGTGCTTTTAACTTCCTCATAAACAATAGCCACTGGAAAATAGGTGGTTACAAATATGATGTATAATTCCTAATTATCTATCCACAGTTTGATACTGTGCAGTTACGAGAAATTGGTTTGTAAATAATTATGTTTATTTGATCTGCTTTAGTTGAAAACACTGATATTTTCTCAGAAAAACATCATTGTTTACACTTTGTTGGACTAAAATGTCATTCACACTGTGCAAATTAATTCTGAATACTACCTTAGGCGTTTTGCTATGATTTGAGGATAAGGAATAAGGACTTCATGTTTTTATGCTGGATATAAAACAATGAAAAGCAATAGACAGTAACAATTACGATGAAATTTCCTAGTAATAGGTGTAGTTTCTTTTGCTGGTTCCCAAAAACCTACTGAAACACAAGAAAGTGATTTCCCATGATTCTGTCTTCCCTCAGATTCTTACACTGGATCCACAGAGCCCCCCAGTTCAGGACTGTTGACATCAGTCATCGGATCTAATCCCACTGACAAGGAAATATGCCAAACAAGAACATTAAACTAAGAAAATAATTTTGATCTGATCGTTTTGAAAATGCTGGTTATTTTAAGAGAACATGTTGCTGTTCATTTTTATTTTGTGATGTTAAATTCAGACTATTACATTGCATTTTCTATGATAAATAAGCATTAATGTCAACATATATCCCTGATCCTCACTGATTCCTTGAATTGCAACCCAATCCTAAATCTGACTTAGCCCCCCTCGTATTGGTTTCCTCACTCACTAAAATCAGTCTTCTATCAGAACCAAGAATCCATTTAACTTCCTCCCAGAACAAAAAAAGCATTTCCTTAGGAATGGCTCCTGGTTCTCATAGTCTTCCTGAGTCAGTTTTTCATATCTTACGTCTTGCCTTCTGAGTCCAATGATTTCTATTGTGTAGGCTATTTGCCTGAATATTATTAGTTTGTCCTTGAACTTGAGTCCCATGACACTGCTCAGTCTTCAATCATAGGCCTTTCAATCAATGATTAAGACTCTTCTTGCCTTTTTAAACTTTCCTAAGGATTTACAATTCTCGGCCTAATTTACCTGATGAAAAGTATAATAACTGTCATTTTATTTATGTTGATTATTTTCTTAGAATAAAACCATAGAAATGAATTGCACAGTCAAGTATACATAATTTTAGGACTATTCATACATATTGGACAGTTGCCATGCAGAAAGGTTATGTTCACTTATTCATCTATATTTTCATCCCACTTTTCTTTTTATGGGTTTGCCATTTAAACACATCTGTACACTATTAGATATTTCTTTTCTAAGGACATAAATATATCACCAAGAAGCTGATGCAGCTAGATTAGTAACACTCAAAAGTATTTTATGGAAAAAAATCATTACTTTATGTAACACTTAAAGACAAGAGCTTTAATTTATAAGAAAGTTACAACAATTGTACGTTTGCCTGTGCTTGGTTACATTGTTTCAAAATATGTAAAGCAGAAATTGAACTACTGGGACAATATTAACAGTTTACTAGGATTTGAGAGATTTTATTGTGTTATTGTAATCCCTTTTAACATAATATTTGATATAGTCAAATAATTTATGCAATATCTTTATTAGTCATGAAACTGAAGATATAACTTAAATTCGTGAATACATTTCTCAGTCCAAGAGCTGTAGAATAATCAGTAACTTTTATCTGTTCATATGTTTATTCCATCCATTAAGGTCCTCCAAGCCTGAGATTATTTACATTACTCACTCCATCCAATTAGTAGCTGTCAAGTACTTTTCAGTCATATATTTAGCTAATATGTTCTGTTTAGTGCCTATATACACAGCTGCTCAGCCAGTTTGCATTCATATTCAAATGAACACAATATACCTTTATCATACTGCCCGGGGGCTACCTCAACAGCCCTGCCACTGCACACAGTCTTTGCAGGCAAGATCTTCACTGCATCCAAACTCATTTCTACTGTGGAGTGGGGGTGGGCGGGGGCAGGAAGGCTTAGGAATAACTGAGTCAACTGGAAAGGGAGTTTGTACCCATTATGGATGGTTTCGCCACTATCACAAGTGGAGAACTCAGTGGAAAGTTAAAAGAAGTCCTTGGTAAAGAACAGAAACCAAGAGTAAGCACAACTGGGTGACTTCAGGCAGCCGTCTCAGGACGGGATGCCCTGACTGTCAGCCCCTTTTGCACATTTTTACACATTCTCAGACTGTTGCCAACAGTCTGGCTGTCTAGTACAGTCAATGGCAGCAACTTTTTTTTTTATCCAAATTTACATCTCTTGGTAGAATGAACTCTGGGAATTTCTAGACTCATAGACAACACATTTCCACACTTACTAAAGCCTTAGTGTAAGATCTTCCAGGAGACTTCTTGTCCTGTTTGGAATTTCAGATATTATTGATAGAGACTAAGGAACTCATTTTTCGTTTCTCAAAATACACAAGCTGCACTCTTCAACAAGACATTCAACAGAATAGTCACCTCCCTTACTGGCCTCAAGCTACCAGCCCCATAGAGTACCATAATGCCTTATTTAAGCAAGCTTAAATTCAAGTAAATGGAATATGGCTCATTTCATTCTTTAGCCAAACATCAGAGATGAATTATAATAAATAATTCAACTCCATTTTTGATGTTTGAGTGCTGACAACTTCAAAGCACCTCCCTTTTCTTTCCCACATCTGGGCAAGCTGATAAGAAAGCCCACACCGCCTCTCTTGGTACTTGTTGTTACTAGTACCAATGAGTGGATTCAGATTCCTAGTGCTCCTGTGTCTGGCAGAGCGGAACCCTGCCTGATCTTTTTGTGCCATCCTCTCACCTTCCTGCACTGTATCAGACAATGCCCCGCTGCTATTCATAGGGTTTCCTTGGCCAAATTTTCCAGAAGCGGGTTGTCAGATCCTTCTTAATCTGTCTAGTCTGGAATCTCTGCTGAAAGCTGCCCATGAATAATGACCCTGCTGATATTTGAAATACCAGTGGCAGAGCTTTCAGCATCACAGCTATGTGCCGCTGCCACAGTATGACAGCCAGCAGATGGGGGGTGTGGTTCCCTGACTGGGAAACAAACCCGGGCAGATCTTAATGACTAGATCCCCTGGCTAGCTGCTCTTGGTCCTAGTGGGAAGTTAAAACCCACATACCCCAGCCAGCCCTACATGGGAGCCCTTATCTCAGCCCCACTCTTGAGCTACACTTCTACCTTAAATTCTCACCATCCCGCTTACTATGGGAGGCTTCCTGCCTACTCCAGCACTCTCAACGCCTCCTTACCAACTCTCCTGGGGGGTGGAGGGTGTCATGTTTATCATATGTAGCCTTTATTTTGTCATTTAGCTAGATGTTAAATTCCACTGGGCAGTGATATTTTGTTCAGTTTGGTGTTGTGCACGGCAGCGCCCGCGTGATAAAACAATGCCTGGAATAGTATTGGGCATAGTAGGTGCACAGCAAAGCTCTGTTGAATGGGCAGTGAAGGTGTCGCTCTCATCGGGTTATCTTTACAATGAAAATCAACTTGTTTCATAACCAACAAAGCAAAGTGCAGGCTGGTACCAAATGTGGTTGCAACTTGCAACCTCCCTCATGCTCTCTCACGGTGGTGCCCTGGGCTTGAGGGTCTTCTGTTCTGACAATTGCAGGCTGGTCAGTCACTTCCTTAATTAGTTCCCCTCTCCTCATTACTAGCCCAAATCTTCTTATATTCTGTCCCAATTATAAAAAGTGGCCTTTCCTTCATTGCAGTACTTGATTTTTATTAGCTCATCATATTTTTTTACATTTCTTTGGTAATTTTAATGATGTTTCTGGGAGGGCTGGTATTAAATAACATTTCAAAATACTTCTTAAGCAAACGGCATTCCTTGTTTCTTGAATTATTTTTTATCAATAAGTCCAAAGTGGAATCATAAAAGCTGGAGACTGTCTACTACATGCCGTTATGTCAATTCAAAATGTTTGTTTCTAATAAATTCTACAATATATATTAGTGTTATAAATCTTCATGCAATTGAGAAAACTGTTTTAAAATTTTGAGTTCGTGCAAATGGATTCAAGTGTTTTCACCATGATTGGAGATTTGATTTGGACATGGGACTTCGTGATACAGGAAAATCACAAAAGTCATCCGATACATAGGTCTCTCAGAATGAAGATCAAAAACCGTGTAGCTGGTTTTCATCTATGGCTTCAAGACTGTGTATTTATTTTACTATATTCTGAAATGTATTAACTTTCCCTGTTTGGATTCTATTTTTTGAAGCAGCATTAAAGTTAAACCTGAGTTCTTGTCTAGAAAATAGTACTGTCATCCCAACTATATGCAGTAGAAAAGTCAGGCACTTCCACAATAAATATGATTTCACTTCTTCTATGATGTCTTCTTTACTTTTCTAGCATTCTTCTTTGAGTTCCACTACTCTATGTCCATTTTTTTATTAATAGGACACTCTGCTATCTTAAATAGTGATTTCCAAAGGACATTTATTTTATACTTCCAATCCTTGGCAAAATTCTACTTACTAAAATCAACCTTTTATTCATCCTATATTGTAATAGCATAACTAGGACTTCTTTCTACCTGCACTAAGCCACTGCCACTACACTCTCATTATATTCCACATATACAACAAACACACTGAGTTTAACCTAATTAAGACAATCATGCAATACAGGGTGAAAAAAACATATTAGATGGCTTTTGCCTTAAGCCTCTGATTTCCAAAAATCTCTTCTCCCAAATAGAAGAAAAGCAGATTGGGGTGAGGCTTGAACACGTACAGAGTACAGCTACAGAGTAATGGTTCTCACAACACGGTTCTTGTGCCAGCAGCATAGCCATCACTTAGGAACTTGTTAGAAATGCACATTTGGGGCCTCACCCTAGACTTATCGCCAAACCTCTGGGTGTGGTGTCCAGCTTTCTCTGCACTAACATGTCCTCCCATAATTTTGATGTGCACATCATCTGGAGAACCTCTGGTACAGAGAAAGACAGATCTGGGTAGAATCATGTCTTTTTTACTTCTACCTATAAGATTGCTACGGTCTGAATGTTTATGTTTGCCCAAAATTCATATGCTGAAATCCCAGCTTACACGGTGATGGGATGAGGAGGTGTGACCTTTGGAAGGTGCTTAGGTCATCAAGGTGGAGCCCTCATGAATGGGATTAGACACTTATGAGAAGAGGCCCAATAAGCCCCCTTGAGCCTTCTGCTATGTGAGATTACAGTAAGAAGACAGCCGTATATGAGGAAGTGGGCGCTCACTACACACTGAATCTGCTGGCATCTTGATCTAGGACTTCCTAGCCTCCAGCACTGTGGGAAATAAATTTCTGTTGTTTGTAAGCCACCCCGTCTATGGTATTTTGTTATAGCAGCCTGAACGGAGTAAGATAGAGATCATTAAGCTCTGGGGCTGTGGGAGTTAAGTGACTTCCATAAACCTAGAGTAGCCTCGTCTGTATCATGAAGCCAATTAAGTCAACACTGAAGCTAGATGAAGGTAGGGATGTGTGCGCGTGTGTGACACAGGGAAAGAATTAACTGGAAAACATAACATATTTACCACAGTAGCTGTCATATAATAGCTCCTCAATAAACACCAGATTTTCCATTTGCTACACATCCTGCTCAATGAAATCTGTTACAGTTCACATAATTACAATTTGATAAGAAATGCTAACTCAACTAACAATAATGAAAACTTCAACTATTATTGATTAGGCTTCATAGCTCTCTTATTCTGTGAGCTATCCAGTGTGTCCAAAATGGGGAGTGCATATCCAGACATCATAATCTCATCTGTATGTGCAGGAAGTGTTAGCCTCAGGCCCCGGGCTAGCAAGACCCTCAAAGGACTCCCCGTGGCAGGTCTTGCAGTGCTTCAGAGTGTCTTGCTCAAAATTCTCTCAGCCCCTCTTTGGGGGCTTGGACCACCTGGAGCTGGCAGTGCCTGCAGAGAGAGGTGCCCTGAGACCAGATCTCAGCCTGCTTTGGTCCCGGTGGCTAACAGTGCCTTCCGTGAAATTTCTAAAACCCCCTCTCGTGGTTGGGACCAGCCTGGATTCCCCCAAGGTTCCAAGGTTGCAAGAATGACCTTGCCACCAAAGCAAAAATAGATCGAGTTGACCCTTGTTCCAAATCCTACTAGAATGCAAGGGCAAGATGCTCGAACAGCGATGAACAGCTTACAAGATGTGTTAGTGCTGCTTTCCAATTGAGTCGCTGTAAACATGGTTCCCTTCTTCTTTTTACATTTATCATGTCCTTACTAAGCCATATACACATACACTGGAAAAACTGGGGAGCAGATCAGTAATATGTAGCTTGTAAATGCAAAGCTGCTCATAATCGCCCCACTTATCACCTATCATTAGCCTCCGCTCCACTTACATTATGTTTAACTGAAGGCTCATATATAAATGAAATATATATATGTGTATATACTACTCAAAATAAAATCATAGGCATACGGTTTTGCAACTTTATATGTCAACATTTTTTAAACATCTTGACATAGCAGTAAGGGGAAACCTATACATTTTATTTGTATAATTTGTTGATTTCTGTTCCAGATTTATTTAGATACTTCCCCACTGGGTGTTTTTATTGCTTCCACAGTAAGTAACATGTTGATAGACAATAAGGCACATTTGCATTTGATTTTGGCTCATTTTGGCAATGCTAATACTCAGTGCTGTGAGTCAGAAAAGACATAGTCATATATCTGCTGATGGAAGTGTAAATTGGGATCAATATTTTGAATGACAATTTAGAAGTATGTATCAAAAGCCTTGAAAAATAAACCTCCCACCTTGGATTCAGCAATTATTTTTCAACAAACTTATTCTGTAGAAAAAGAGTGGAAGGGTAAAGAAGGCATATAAAAATATCTTTCAGAGAATTATTTATATCACTAAACTAAGCTAGAGTACATTTCCTTCTGCTTAAAAGTACATGTAATCAAGTAGATTTTCTGAATGGACACAATATTTAGTTCCTGAACTTCAGATAGTTTACATAGCAATACTTTGGAGGTTCTTTCAAATATACGTTTTTAAAATTAATATTTACTTTGATATGGGCAGAAAGAAAATATTAAAGACAAAAGAAAATTGATATATGTCCAAATATATCACATATTCCAAAATAAAATATAAAACATGAAAATGTTACCAATTTTTATAATAGTGCTCAGTTGTTTCTTATTTTACAACACTAAAGTAGACTTTTAAATCCATAAATAAAAATTGAATAGGGCAGGGGGGTGCCTGGTGGTGTAGTGGTTAACTTTGCACACTTCTTTGGAGGCCCGAGGTTTGCCTCTTTGGATCCGGAGCACAGACCTACACACTGCTCATCAAGCCATGCTGTGGTGGCATTCCACATAGAAAACAGGGAAACATTGGCACTACTTTTGATGCTTTCTTCCTCTTTCACTTTTAAGTTGTAATTGAACCTTTGCCTCCCTGTTCTAATAGAGAGCTGCAGGTTTCTGATCATGTCTGTCTATTTCTCTCCTTGCTCAGAGCTTTGTAGACCTTTGCCTTTTTGTTGCCAGTGTGAGGGCATCTTTAATTATTTCTTGCAGGGGAGGGAAGTCTAGTGCTGATGAACTCCCTCAGCTTTTGTTTATCTGGGAAAGCTTTTATTTCTCCATCGTATCTGAAGGGAAGTTTTGCTGGATAGAGTATTCTTGGCTGAAAGTTTTTGTCTTTCAGTACTTTGAATATATCATTCCATTCTCTCCTAGCCTGTAGGGATTCTGCTGAGAAATCTGCTGAAAGCCTGATAGGGTTTCCTTTGTAGGTTATTTTCTTCTACCTTGCTGCTCCTAGTATTCTTTCTTTATTGCAAGCTTTTGCCATTTTTGCTACATATGCCTTGGAGAGGGTCTTTTTGTATTGATAAAGTTAGACGTTCGATTAGCTTCATTTATCTGTAAACCTGAAACCATCCCCATGTTTGGGAAGTTGTCAGCAATTATTTTTTTGAACAAACTCTCTGCTCCTTTCCACTCTTCTCCCTCTGGGATGCCTATAATCCTTATGCTGCTTTTCCTACTTGAGTCAGATATTTCTTGAAGAATTCCTTCAGTTTTTTAAAATCTTAGTTCTGTCTCCTCCTCCACCTGTAGAATTTGTGCATTTTCATACTCAAGAAGACTAATTCTTTCCTTCATAAGATCAATTCTATTTCTTAAGGATTCTGGATTATTTATTTCATTAATTCTATTTTTCATAGCCAGAATTTCCCCTTGATTTTCTTTTATGGTTTCAATCTCTTTGGTGAAGAGATTCATTTTATTGCTGAGCTCCTTGAATTATCTTTCCGTGTTTTTTTGTAAGTCATTGAGTTTCCTTATCATGGCTATTTTGAATTCTCTGTCATTTAGGTTGTATATTTCTGTGTCTTCAGTGTTGGTATCTGGAGAATTGTCATTTTCCTTCTGTTCTGAATTGTTGTTGCAGTTTCTCATGGTGTTTGATGAACTAAGCTTTTGTTGGGGCATTTGTGATATTCTTAGGATGCAGATTCCCCCTGTTACAGCTAGGGGGGAGCAGAAGCAGTGTTTCTGGCCCCACCTTGTCTGCTGGAAGCTATCGGGGTATGATGGGTGCTTACCCCAGCCTGGGATGTGTTCAGGGACTTGTGCGGACTGTCCTTGAGGGCGGGGCTTCCTCACTAGGCTAAGGGCACTCTTTGGCACTTCAGGAGTGTTCTGAGCTCTCCCTCCCCACCAGAAAGTGATCACTGGTGGGTTCAAAGCTACCGCACCTATTCTTACAGCTGCCTGTTGACCCATTCCCTCTTTGGGAGCGCACTCCTGGAAAATGTTTGCCCCAGCATGGAGATCTGCTGAGGTCCCTATTTATGATCTACAGTCCGCGGGGCAGCTGAGCTTGACTGACAGGGCTTCCCTGCTGGGACCCGGGCTACGGCTGCTCCTTTATGGCACAGGGGGATTGTGGGCTCCCTCTGTCTGCTGGGAGAATGACCACAAGTACAGGCTAAGGGTTATCACCTCCTCTTCTTGCAGTCGCCCCGCTGTGTGTTCCCACTTTCTGGGCTCATGTACCGTGTTGGAAAGCATTTGTGTGCATGCACAGGGCTACTGAGGGGCGAGCAGGGTGTGCTCACCTATCTCTGCCACTTCCCATGGGGCCAGTCCATCCACCCTCAGATGTACAGCTTCATGTATCTGTCAGGCATCCTGTTGTGCTGTGTGGGCTTCCTGCATTGGCCAGTGAGTGTCCATTTAGTTGTAGTTCAAAATGCGGAGAGGCAAAGGCAACAGCTCACTCCACCATGTTGCTGACATCACCCCAAGAAGACAGTTTTTAAATAGAGCAATATATAGGTCAGACTAATGTGAATATGCCTAGTATAGATAATATACAATTTATTAACAAACATAAACTTTAAATAATAGGCAAACCATGAGAAAAGAATGCTTATGTTTCATTAACATACGAAGTGGTGTTCAATTTTGGTTGTTCTGAGATAACCGTAAGCTAAAGCAAAAATGGCAGCCTTGTTTTCATTCACCTGAATGGCAAACATTTAAGCACCATCCAAACTTTACAAAAAGGCAGCAAAATAGAAACTTTCACACTTTACTAGTTGGAATGTGAGATGTTGCAAACAACTTTTTGAAAGCAATCTTTCATTCTCTTGTCATAAAAATAAACATTACTTTAAAAACTACTCTATCGGCTATTCAATTCATATATTCACATAAAAATACAATTATAAAATAATGAACCCCCGAGATGTTCATTCTCACATGTCTGTCATGCCTAAAAGCAGAAACAATCTAAACGTTCAGGAGTAGGGAAATGGATAAATCATTTTGGTATGTGTATGCCATGTGACATTTTGCAGGTATGAAAAACATTGAGTTTAATATATGTCTATTGAGTTGAATAGTTGTCTAGAACATATTTTTAGGAAGAAAAGCAACATAAAGAATAAACATTGTTGTATGGTCCCACTTTTTTGTGAAAACAACAAATAGAAAAGACTGCAAAGCGTAACTGATTTTATGTTTGTAGATGTTCGAATGAGAATGAAATGTGATGGGTGAATTTGCATGCATGAGAATAATAACCAAATTTTCTTTTTAAAAAAATGTGTACAGGAAATTATCTGGAAGAAGAATGATTCAAGAGAGTAGAGATTCTACTTCAGCTATGACATGTTGTGACTTGGGTCAAATTATTTTACATCTTCTTGCTACAAAAACCCTGGATATTCTAGCCAATCGGTAATTAGCATAAGGCATAGTTGAGCACCCCAAAAATAAAACAAATCCAACAATGAAGAGGGAGATGAAAAGTCAACGTGTGATGGAGCTTATGCTCCCCACCACTGAGTTGCATTAGAAGACTGCATGTTAATTTCCACCTGGGGCCAGAGAAATAATATTGGAATTTAAATCATCACATAAAGCCTTAACCATGAAAGGTGCACATTTTAGGTGGAGGGTGAAAATCAGGACCAGAAGTACATCTGCCCTTCAGTACAGGGACGTGTAAGCAACCATGTTAGTCTCTGCTGGGCTCTTCTGTGTATTCGTACCACTGCATCACCTTAAAATGGGTTTGAATCAGTATGACGTGCATCATCACAAAATTTCTAACCCAGAAAATTAAGGTAAAAAGAGTTTCCCTAGTAATACCTCTTGTCAACTCAGCTAAAGAAAATGTGAATTTGAATTTTCATATCTAAAGATAAAGATTCCATTCTTCCTCTTCTTGTTATGATAATAGCAGAAATTAATTTATCAAAAACTGGGAAATTTTTCAGTTGTATTTGGAGGATGAGTATTAAGAAATATAAAAATAAGATGAAAGGAAATGGCTACAGAGCGGAAAATCTATTTCTCATTCTAAATGCCAGGAAAACGGCCAATTAAAGAAAAAAGATGCAAGAAGAAAGCTTTCAAAGGAGAAGTTAAAATGGATGGTTTTAAAGAAACCCATTTGTATTTAAAATGCATAGTGATCTATTCAAAATGTGTATGGGAGAACTTCAATTTAAAAAAATTAAAATTAAGTAGATTGGAACAAAAATAATTTCTTTTAAACGTGAAAATAGGAGTAAGATTAAGAACAAATGAAGCTACAACTTTTTCACTGTACTCAAATTTCCTACAAAAACTCTACCTTTCGTTCAGAGCACCATGACTTAACAGGCAAAGGAGAGAATTTTGGATATGAATTCTCTCAAAGTTGTGACCCTCCACTTCCTGTTGTACTTCCGTATCTCTGATTTTGGAGGAAGAGCTATCCTTTCTCTCTCTCTCTCTTTTTCCTTCTTTTGAGGAAGATTAGCCCTGACCTAACATCCCTGCCAATCTTCCTCATTTTATATGTCACTTGACCTCACAGGATGGCCCATGAGTAGTGTAAGTCCACGCCCAGGATCCGAACCTGGGAACACTGGCTGCCAAAGTAGATGGTGCGAACTTAACCATTAGGTTACAGGGCCGGCCCCAAGCTATCCTTTCTCTTGAAGAAGGATAATCACATGCACTCTTGGCACTCTGCTCTTGATATTTCTCCATGAACATTTTTCATGGGTATTTCTTATAATGTAAAATATGTCTTAAATGTCTATTATACACGTTACGCTGGCAAATCTTTCATTATGTGAATATCTTCTCTAATAACGTTTTTGGCTTTCTTTCATAATTCTTTGAAGACTAAATTAGATAATATATATATAAATGTGATTGGAAAAATATAAATTTTTGTAAGTATTTTACTAGAAAGAAGAAAAAATTATCAAGGATTATTTTTGAAACTAATGTTCTTCTATCTAATAGAAATATTGTAAATTCTGAGGAGAGGGAAAGGTTGGAAGATTTTGGGTCATAGTGCACAGACTTAATTATATTGATTTGATTTATCAGTTTCTATTTACATGCATGCTTATTTTTTATGTAAATTACAAATTTACAAGCCTAATGACTTTCTCTTGTTTTTTTAGCATGACATTTTAAAAGTCTTCATTTTCCAATACATGTGCTACTTAGTTCTCCTGTAGATTGAAAATATCCACAGGCATGTTAAAGCTCTGAGGAATCCTATGAGATGCTTTGTTTAATTGAGAATTTTTCAGAGTTGTTTTCCTCATATAAAGTGTTCCTCAAAATTTTGTAAAAACCTTTCTTAAAGTATTATAATACTAGCAAATAAGCTATGAACCATTAATGAGGGTTTGCTTGGTGTTTGGGTGTAGAAAATTTTAAGAACACAAGAGTCAGAATCAGAAAGAAAACGATTCAAATCCTAGTTCCATGGCTGAATGACTGGGGTAGGTTAATTCAGTCTTCAAATTCCACATTCACCAAATGGTGGTAGTAAGTCCAATCAACAGAAATGTTGAGAAAATTTAATGGATATGTGTTTAAGGCCTTTAGCACAGAATCTTAGATTATAGTGAATATTTAATACATGATAACTATTGTGGATGTATTTATTTTCTGATTTTTATGGTACAGTTTTCCTTTCTAACAGTAATCCCCAATGTCCTAATGATGAATTCACCTGTAAAAATCCAAAAAGCCTAGTATGAAAGGAGGAATCATATGAGAAGCAATCTAGCTGTCAAGAGATTTCAAGTGTATTATTACCCGTAAGAAATTTGCTGTCATCCAGCCTTATAGACTCCAAAACGTGACCATTCCAGAGGAGCAAGAACAGATGCATGTACCAAAGGCAGTGGATGTTGTCCAAGCTCATGCAACTGGTGAATAAAACCAAAAACCCAATTCCAGTCAAGTTACAAAAAGAAATATAACTTAGTGAAATTGGAACACTCATGTTAGAATACATACTTCATCCCCTCCTTTATATGGGTCTTATGGTAAACCAATGTATAAAGGCATGGTAAACCAATGTATAAAGGCATGTTCACCAAATGATCATAAAATCAGAATGAAAAATTGATTGAATTCATTTAATTGATTACATGCCAGCGATTATGCTAGGTGCTATTTACACGATTCAAAAATACAGTCCCTTTAGATTCCAGTGATCTTCTATAGCCATCTCTAACAATGGAAATAGTCTTACCAATTACTCCAAAGTCCTTTTAGCCCATTGAACACAATTGCCTCTCTAACACACATAAGTTAGGTGAACATTTCAAAGATTTGTCTTTAATAGCCTCATTTTATCTTCCTAAAACTACCGGACTCCTCTGTGGCTGGCACATTCCATACTTCTGTTTAGGAGTGTAATAGTTTCCATTTAGTCCTGTTCTGCCTTCAAATCTTTGTCAGGTTTATATTATACTTTTGCTTTGACCTATCAAACCTAAAGTCCATGGGTCCAACCTGACAGAAGATCTGATTTCCCTTTCCTAAGATAAGTGAAATATCTCACAGCAACCTCATTGGCAACATTTTCTTTGTTGTCAAAAAGTAAAACAATTGAAGACTTTCAAAAAAACTAGATAGTAAAACATTGTTTCTCCCTAAAGAAGCTTGTATTTTAAAGATGATATATGATAGCTAGACAGATGATAGATAAAGAAAGAAAGAAAGAAGGGAAGGAAGGAAGAAAGGAAAGGAGGAAGGAAGAAAATTATTTTGGCTAAATTAGGAAAGAAGATGCATGACTAGGCGATTATATTAGAGTGTATACAATTCATGTAAACTTAAGTTCCACACACACTGCAAGTGTATTTGGCAGAGAGTAAAGCCAAATGTGTGCAGCGTGTGTTTGCATGTGTGAGGTATCGGGATTCTCCTAGTTTTCACTTATTGCGGAAAGACTTCATGTGGGATATGGAATTCCAAAGGCCTGCGATGTTTGACACTCAAACATTTCTAGTCTTATTTGAAATACAAATTATATAATTCCTGTCTTTGTGGTAACAGAAAAGTATATCCTCTATCTTCTAAAGAACAATTCCACTCCAATGCTCCCATGTAAAATATACTCGCCTCAGCAAGAGTTTTATATGAAAGTTGCTGCACAACTGATCACCCATGTTCCTTGGAGTCAATTATCTCTAAATTTCCAATCTGGGCTTAGGCCTCGTCATTGTGCCAAGGGGATTTTCAATAGGGTTTGTAACGACTTGTTACTTGTGCCGAGATTTCGCAGGCAACTTTGATTCTGCTTGAGCTACTGTTGCATTTGATTTTATAGATCACTGAGGACTATCACCATGAGCAATTTTTGAATCCTAATCTCAGTTGCCTTTGCCCAGCAATCGTGTTGGACATATGCATTAGCAGAGCATTTGTTCCTCTTAGGGCTCCAGATGCCAATCCTCTTTCACGTATAGAATGAAAGCTCCCTTGTCTAAATGAATATATTTAGAATGAGTTGGGTTAGTATTGTTTAGAGGATAGAATTGCTGCTCTTTGGCTGTCATCTCCTCGCCAAGTCTTGGACTACTGCCTACTCTACGCTTGGTTGGTAAGTAAATCGCTGTTGTTTCCACAGTAAAATCCTAGAGGTTGTGTTACATCACACTTTTATGATGCACCTTAATGCAAAACATCTGTTTCATAATCTATTCTCAATCACCAAAGGTGTAAAGGATATTGTTAAGTTTCTGTTTCTTTCTGACTCATTAGCTCATTGATAAGAGTGGTTATGCACAGCTGTAAGAAATGACTTACAGCGAGAATCATAGTTCTGAAGGCAGCCGAGGTAATAAAAAGAACCAGCAAACAAAAAGCCCTGGTTTCACAATCGCCGTTAAGTGTTTGGTTCAGTATCTTCTCTCTTGGCTCACTATTAAATACGGATAGCTCTAGACTGGCTATCCTCCTTTTCTTCAGCTTTTCTTCTGTGTGCCCCGTGGAGTCACAGAGCCATTCATCACTTCTTGAAAGATGATGCCTTTGATGGTATAAACCAAATTATGGAGCTCCTGGGCAAAGATAATGCTCCACATTTTCACACTTTAATCCATCTCTATTGATATTTCCTAGGATTTTTTTTCATGACTTTCCCAGCCTAGAAACTCTCCTTGGGTAATCTAAAGTCGGACTTCAAAGTATGACTTAAGAGGCTCCCTATAACCTGGCACCTGCCTACTTCTCTAACTCCACCTTCTGCCACCCCTCATTACTCACTGGTAAGACTAAACCACTTGAGTTCCAAGAATATAACGTGTTATTGCTCACCTTCATGCTATTTCTTGGACCTTATCATTAATGCGTAAGTCAATTTACATGACCCTCAGATGAGTTCCATAGTACCGGCACATATGGTACTTACTCCATTGAAATGGCCAGCATATTTGTCTCTCTTCTTAGTTTCAAATAAATTACATTTATTTTTTAAATATAAATGTGTGACTTATTCATTTATCCATTAATTAATTTTAAATAGCATTTTAGATGTGGATGGAAAACACAAAGACAACATTTTTTGGACCTTGAAATATTACTCAGAAGTCTATTACATCATTCACCTACACAGAATCCTGACTCCACTTGAAATTTCAACACCTCTACTTGTATTTTGCATTTCATTGTCTCCCGCCTTATCAAGGACATGACTTCTGAAATCATTCCTTCTTTCTCTAGAAACATTAATTTCTTCTTCTCCACTGAATTATTCTTGTAAATAAATGTTCTAGTAACTCACATTAATTTTTTTAAAAAATCCCTTGATTCCACATACCCTTTCATTTGTTGACTCATTTCTCTGCTCCTCTTCAAGGTAAACCTATGCAATTTTGTTTTGTCATTTCCACTGATACCAACTTGTTCAAGCCACGTTATCACTTGGCAAGGATCCTTCAATTACTTCATAATTTATATCTATGCATTCACTCATACCAATCCCATTTTCCATTCACCATTCATTGTGAACTTTTAGAAACGTAAACCAGATCATATCACTCCCTTGTTCAATACCTTCCAAGGGTTTCTATTGCTCTTAGAATAAGACCTAAATTATTCACCCTGAATTAAAGCTGTACATGATTTGGCTTCTCTAACTTCCTCCTGAACTCCTCCTACCATAATCAAAGCTGTAGTACCCTACCCAGATCCCTTTTCCCAAGCTGGTGCACTGATTCCCCAGCTCAGGTAAGTGTTGACTGTTGCGGATTTACAGATCCACCCTCCTCCATGTAATTACCCTCAGGTGACAGGAACCATTTGGGCAAGAAAGGTAGGCCTTCCTTATGGATGGTTCCCCCAACCAATGACTAGCAGAAACTGGGCATAGATGACCAGCCCCACTGCTGCATGAGGATGTGAAACTGCACCATGCAGATCACCCTTCAGAACCCACGTCCTTGCTCAGCCTTCTCCCTTTCCCTATCCTATATTACTCTCTCTCTTACAGTTTATGTTTTCCCCTGTAGAGTACTTCCTTAAAAAATCATGCAAACTGCTTCTAGGAACCCAGTCTAAGACACTCATCCTCACTATGCTGAATCACATGCCTTCTCTCTCCTTGACACGTGTGGATCATCATCCCATCCAATGACAGTAGTACTAGCTGTTCTTTCAGCGGCGTATGCCCTTCAATCTCCACTCACCATTGTATTTAAGTCACAGTTTGGGTTGTTACCTTTTATCTTGGCGTGCTTTTTGTAAATATTTTTTTATTTATTGACAATCTTCCTTCACGAAACATAAGCTGCATAAGAGTAAGGCTCTTGGCCTTCTTTTATACTCAGTTTATCCACATAAAACTTAGAAGAGTGCCTGGCACAATAAATGTTCATTAAATATTTATTGTACAAATGGATGCCTATGAAGCAAAGACAGTGTATCCACAGACTCAATAGACACAGCTGGTTGCCCTGATGTTTAAGACCTTCCTTGTTGGCCTGGTGATATCACACTCACATGGTTCTCCTCTAACTCTTTGGCTACTGTTTTCAGACTCATTTAAGTAGCCAAATAAACCTAGGGCCACGGCGAAGAATTGTTATACCCATTCCACAGACTGTCCTTACTATTCTCCTCATAACTTACTTCCCCACTTTTCCAC
This sequence comes from Equus asinus, assembly GCF_041296235.1. Classification (NCBI taxonomy): domain Eukaryota; kingdom Metazoa; phylum Chordata; class Mammalia; order Perissodactyla; family Equidae; genus Equus; species Equus asinus. The sequence goes on along the minus strand of NC_091797.1, from coordinate 4,398,166 downwards.
CCCATTTCAGTTTGAAAAGATTTTGGGAGAGAGATAACATGGGCCATACATGATGTATATGATGGAAGAGAGCTCTATACTGCTTTTCCCCTTGAAAACTTTTAAGAGAGGTGAACATTCTCCAACACCTCTTCTTGACAGAAGGGAATCTATAGTGATATTGCTGTTATGTTAGGTTCTTGGAGAAATAGAACCAACAGGAGATTATATGTATACAAACAGAGAGAGAGAGATCTATTATAAGGAATTGGCTCAAGAGATTATGGAGGCTGAGGATTCCCAAGATTTGCAGTTGACAAGCTGGAGACCAGGAGAGCCAATGATGTAGTTCCAGTCTGAATGCCAGCAGGCCTGACACCCAAGAAGAACGAATGATTCAATTTGAATACAAAGGCAGGAAGAAGCTGATGTTCCAGTTCAAATAATCAGGTAAGAGGAATTACATTTCTCATGAGAGGGTGGGAGAGTCAGCCTTTTTATTCTGTTCAGGCCTTCAACTGATTAGATCAGGGCCACCACATCAGGGAGGGCAATCTGCTTTACTCGGTCCACTAATTCAAGGGTTAATCTCATGTGAAAACATTCTCAGAAACACACTTAGAATAATATTTGGCCAAATATTTCTGTACCCTGTGGCCAAGTCCAGTTGACACATACAAAGAAATTTTTGTTCAAGAAGGAATTTCTGTTCTCGTATTTTCAGAATGACATTAATTTAAAGACTGCCATGGAATTTTTATAATTATAAAGTTACCAAAACTATATAGATGCATACATATGTATATACTTACATTGATTTATTTATTTAAGACACACACACACACACACACACTCCTTATTCCCTATACCCTATCTTCTGGATAGAGCAAGAAAAATATCAACATTTGATCGATTTTAAAGACAAAGCTACATTACCAAAATTTGACTATGAAATGCTTCTCTATGTAAGAAATTTAGGTGTATTAGGATCTGAATTGTATGTTGATACTATGTTAATTTTCCATCATTATTGAATTTCTATTCTATCTGTTTATTATTTTTGAAGAACTCTAAAATTTAAGCAATACGTGTGCTTCCTTCTCTCTAAGTAGCAAAATAGTGGCCTAAACTCTGATGAGAATATGGAATACCAAATATTCTGTGGACTTCTTATTTTTAAAACTAAATTAATCTTTCTTTTAATTTTCTTTAGGACTCAGATGTCTCATTCAGAGATATAAGGCAAATAATTTACAGCACATTAGAAATTTTTATGCATTTAATATATTCTTAACATCATTTTACTGTGCTCTTTTTCATAGAAAAAGGCATTCACATTGCAACTTATTTCTTACTGGAAGAAAGATGTCTTGATTTCAGTTTGATGCTATGCATTCCATCAACACAAACTTCAAGATACAAAACATGTTTACATTCTATGTTCAAACACAGTTTCACATGGAAAGTCACAGTGCTGTTCTGCTCACACTATTAAAACATTACAATACAACATGCTATTTTTATACATCTAAAATTAGCATGCTATTAAGCATTTACATGAAAATGTAGAGAATAGACTATGGATACCTGTGAAATTATGTATATACAAAAGTATTTTATCACCTAATCATCACACTGCTTTGCTTTTCTTCTCTTGATGATCTGGGAAACTAAAGCGACATTCTCCTAAGCAGCTCTAATTTTCAGTCAAACTCATACCTTATATAAGCTAATATACTCTTACATTTTCTGTGGAAATATTACCATTTCTATCTAATCATCACTGAAACAATAAATCTTCCAAAGTTACAGAGCTACGAACAGGATGGAAATAGGCTTGCTGAAATAATGCCACACACCAATATGACAAATTCTACTTTGTCTGAAATACAGCAATTTTTTTTCCTCAAAAGCAGGCATATTTTAAATTACAGCTACCTATATTGATGAATATCTCATGAATTTTTGGGTAATTATATCAATTTAACTTTTCATGTATTAATGAATTAATACCAATATATTAAAAGGCATGATTGAGATAATTTGAATCTTCAGCATTACTGCTCATAGAGCATTTTCTTGATAAGAGAGCATCAGTTTTATCCCAATTGTCTGACAAGTATGAATGATTTCCAGGCCGGAGTGACTAAAATGACCTTAATCCATTTTAAAATTAATGAATTCTGCTCTATTATATTGGTACAAGAGATTTACACTCAGTATGGAACTCATGTAAGATGAAAAGATTTTATTAACATAAACCGGAGTACCGGGAAAATCAAAAGAAAGGAAGACAACGTCTACTGTTAGAGGATGACATCTTGAGCAGAGCCCAAAGAAGAATTCTAATTGCAGAATAATTATAATTATGATAATAATTATTTGGAAAATGCTGTAAATATATTCTTAGTCCCTGGATAAGCCAGGTGCTGGCTTGCACTTGTCCTCATGTCCCCACTATGCTTTGAGTTGGAGATACTAAAGTTGGAGAACTTTCTAAGTGAAAACTTAGAAGTTCTATCTTTCAATAAACCCTGGCAGAGCATTACCCAGGAAACAAGGGGTCCGCATATCATCCCTGACAGTTCTGGGGCCCTGGGCCAGTCACTTAATCTCTCTGGACCACATTAGTTCACATGGTCTTTTATTTTTAAATTGGGCTAAAAGCAATGAGCTAACGAGTTATGATTATGGTATGAAGAAGATTCCCAGAAATGCTGGTAATAGTTCAACACATTCTTAGAATCCTTAAAGTCTGGGAGACGTTGGTCATTTTCACTCTCTTCTTTCAGTCAGGCTGGGCTAGTGTTTACCAACCCTTCAAGCCAGGAAGATTCTTATAATTATCCTTTGTGCTGCCAACGATTGAAGACTGAGAAATCGGGGATGCTTTAAAAAGTAACAGTCTGACTCTGCAGATAGCCAGAATCACAGGACTTATATACCTTTAAGCAGGCATCACTTTACCACACAGAAACTATACCATAAAAGTTCTGCAAAGTGATTCAGCTGTACATTGCAAGAAATTTACATTGAATCTAAAGACCACCTTATTTAATCACCCCACAAAAAGGAAAAGAGGTGAAAAGAATCTATTCTACAGCATCTCATCACCAATCGATAATATTTTTTAAATAGCATAAGGAAATCCCTTGAACTACCTGAAGAAAAGGGGAATTGTTAGTGAACCATTACAGGGATTTTCTTCAGAAACCATGGCCACCCTGTATAGCAAGACCGCCAAGACACTAAAGACCAGGACACTCAAACCAAGAGCAAGAAAGCGAGGAAACGGCAGAACCACTTTGGAAGACAGTTGGGGGGTTTCTTACAAAGCTAAACATACTCTTACCTACAATCCTGTAATCATGCTCCTTGGTATTTACCCAGAGGAGTTGAAAGCTTACGTTCACACACAAACCTACACACTCAGGTCTATAGCAGATTTCTTCATAATTGCCAAAACTTGGAAGCAACCAAGATGCCCTTGGGTAGGTGAATGCCCTTCGACAGGTGATAGACCGTGGTACATCCAGACAACGCGATATTATTAAGCGCTAAAAAGAAAGGAACTATCGAGCCGCAAAACGACATGGAGAAAACTTAGGTGCTTATTGCTACGTGAAAGAAGCCAATCTGAAAAGGCTACACACTGTATGATTCCAACTATATGACTTTCTGGAAAAGGCAAAAACTATGGAGACGGTAAAAAGATCAGCGGTTGCCAGGGGTTGGTGAGGAGCAAGGGATGGACAGGCGGACCATAGAGGACTTTTAGGGCAGTGAAAATACTCTGTACATTTATTTATTATAATGATGATGAAGACACTAGAAGGTTTAGGTTTTCCTAAGTTTTCAATATATCTAAAATTTATTTTGGTTTGAAGTGAAGTAAAATTCGACTTTCCTTTTTCCAAATGGCTTCCATATCCCAGTAACATTTATTGAGTAATTTTTTCTTCCACTAATTTATGACGCAGAATCACGAGGGATTTAAAAACTGTCTTCAGTGATTTACCAAAGGCAATTGCGTTTTGCCTCTACATGTATCATTTGTGGTTATTTTTATTATTAATAGTGATACATGTGTGTTTTCAAACAAAGGTCCACACACAGAAACATTGCAACTGTGTGTGTTTGCATGTGTGGATCTTTGTTTGACCTTTAATTACACCAAATATTCACCTACATCATTTTCTTTCAAATAAAACCAGATTCCTGACTGGCGCTCTCTTTCCAGATGGTCTTGTGCTTGGCAGATTTGATGTGCCATGTCACATAAAAAGCTCATGAAACTGAAGTGGCATTGGCCCCATCGAATGCTTTTATTATCAGTGTACACACAGCACAGGGCACAGAGTCCCTGCCAACAAATTAGCACCTAATATTTCTACCATCCAAGTTCAGTTCAACAATTTAACTTTGCAATTCTCCATAATTTATACTGCGGCTCGACTCCATGTAGTTCATTTTAATGTATTTTAAAAAGTACAAAAACAAAACAAAACAAACAGAGAAACAAACAAAAACAGGAAAAGGCAAACAAAAATTTCACACAATTGATGTACAAATAAACATCTAATAGGTACACATGTGAGTTAGTATTGTAAACAAAATTAATGTACTTCTTTTAAAGGTTGCTAATTGGAAAAAGATATGTGGGATTTTAAAGGATGTGAAATGTAGCTAACACACTTTGGGGGCTTATTTTAAAAGCTTTGGGGACATTTGTAAAATAGCCACATTTTAGTAACCCGTATCTTTTGTGAGATTAAATCTGTCTGCTGGGAGTATTCCTGCCTGGATAGAATAAAGAGTACTGCAAACTTTGGTGAGGAGCAAGCTATCTTTATTAAAGTATTTATCATTTTTACAGCTGGAATTGGTATTAATATTTCAACAAACAATACCAGCAAGGCTTATCTTCTCTTTGTTGACTTTAGTTAAGCTCTGTCAGCAGTAGGCTGTTTAGAACAGCTTGGCCTGTTCAAGTAGAATAATTCATCTTAGGATTTTTTGAAAAAGATGCTCACTTTTAATATGCAGTCAGAGGACGCCGAAGCGGAAACACAAACTTAGTCCGAAGGACGTAAAACTTGAGATGTTTGATGGACAGTATTGCTTTGTGAAAACATTCAAAACTGAAAGGAATATTAAACCTCTTGATACACTTTAAACAAACACAGAGACTGAACATATAGATTTTCTCTCAATCATCACGTAGGCCATTAAACGTGAATAAATCAGATGTATATGTTAATATCTTCTTGACCATAAATTAAGAGGAAAGAGATGAAGGAAACAGAGATCAGTCCTTTGAATTCAGTAAATGTCACAGTTTCTCGCAACTTTTAACCTAAATGCCATTTGCAGCTATGGACAAATATAGAGACCAAACTCCATAGTTGAAAAATTAGAGTGATTCTAGGATAAAATAGATTTAAATAAACTATTCTAATTCGCACACGTTAAGGCCTATTCTAGAGCCAGCTGAGTCATAATTAAAACTGTCTTGTTATGTGTCTGATAGATTAGTTTACAGAGTTCAATGGATCATTCAGGTCAAAATCATATCAAAGAAACAATGTGTAAACATTAATGAAGATCCAAAAATTATACTCTTGGTTCACTACTGACAGTGGGGTTGGAAGATGAAAGAATGTCAGAATATTTTGTTTAGTTAAACTCTGAAAGTACTAATTATTGCATATTTTTGTAAATCAAGAAATGTTCTTACATTTCAAAAGACTATATTATTATTTTGAAGTGGAAGCTGAACATTATATAAAATAGTATGCGATTAGGATGTACAGCTTTCTGTAACTTTTATAATGTCCTTTATGCTCATTCAATGTTTTGAGGATAATTCTTTAGCAGCATGGACACTAACTAATCCTACAAGATGTTCACAAGAGCAGAACCCAGAGAGCATCTGTTTTTGGATTGGTCCGGTTCACCTCCATGATCTTGGCTCAATCACAAGTCCTCAGTCACAGACTGGGAGTGAAGGCAAACGTATTCCTTTGATTGAATACGGGGCTAGGTTATTTAAATGACTTTCAGAACTTTAAATACATTTTTAAGTTGACGTATGCATGACATGTTTACAGAAAAATTCACAAATAATAAATGTACAACTCTGAGCTACCAAAAAATGAATACACCACTGAAAACCACCAAAGTTAAGAAATAGTATATTGCCAACATCCATGCCCCTTAGTAATCACCCCTCCTGCCCTATTATAATCATTGTCCTGATTTCTAACAACATAGCTGCTTTTTACCTTTATATAAAAGAAAAGATACAGTATGCATTAATTGATTCTGGCTCGTTATATTTGTGAGAGCCATCCAATTTTTTTTCAAGGAGCAGTATTTTTTCACTTTGATTATTGTATAGCATCAGACTAATGGGTATGTGGATGTTTTTCCAGTGTTTCTGGCTAATATAAATTTTTTGTTTCATTCAACACTAAGTATTTCATTCCACTCTCTTGCTTGTGTGCTTTCTGATGAGAATATGATGGAGTTTTTCTCCTTGTTCCTCCACGGGTACGGCATTTTTCTTTTTCTGTAGCTGACTTCAGGATTTTTTCTTCTTCCTTGGAATACCGCATGTTGAATACGATATGCTTACGTGTAGATTTTTGTTCTGTTTTGTATTTAACTTGTTTGACGTTCTTTGAGTTTCCTGGATCTGAGATTTAGTGTCACTGTCAGTAAGTCTGAAAATGCCTTGACCATTGTTACGTCAGATATTTCTGATGCTCCCTCTCTTTCTTCTTCCGGTATTCCAATAATGGATATGTTACACTTTTTGAAATTGCCCCACAAGTTTTTGATATTCTGTTTTGTTAAATTCTTGTTCTCTTTGCATTTCAATTTGTGACATACCTATTGATAAGTTCAAGCTCGCTGATGCTCTGACACATCCACTCTACTGAGGAGTCCATCAAGGGCATTCTTCATTTCTATTACACACTTCTTGATTTATAGAATTTTTCCATTCTCTCTTGGGGTTTTCCTTCCCCCCCCCCATTACCTGTCTGTTATTGCACGTTGTCTAGTTTTTCCATTGGTGTTCTTAGCATACTATTCACAGTTCATTCAGATTCTTGGTCCGATAATTCCGGAAGTTCTGCCTTCTCTGAGTCTGGCGTTGACGCTTTCTCTGTCTCGGGCTGTGCTTTCACTTGCCTTTTAGCGTGTCTTGCAATGTTTTCTTTTTGAAAGGTGGATATAATGTATCAGCTTATAGGAACTGAGGTAAATAGGACTTAGGTGTGAGTTTTGCTGTAATGTGGCTGGGAATTGGTCCGTCTTTAATATTTCCTGTAGCTGCAGGTATCAGAGGCTTCGAATTTTTTAGGTTTTTTTTTTTTCCTCTGTCCTTTAGTCTGAATTTTTCTAAAAACCCCACCTTAAACAGAGTCTGAGCCTTAAAGTTCCTCAGCTATAACACGTTGTAATTCTACTGGTGCCCTGTTGACGTGGGAAGCATTCTATAATCCTGTGATTCAGTCTCAGGCCCTTATTGGGGCTGTGTCCTTCAGCTGTGACCTTCAACTGTGACCTTCAACTGTGACCTTCACAAGTGGTTCTCAGCATTTTTTCTCCCTTAGGTGAGACAGGAAAGGTAACAGTGTTTGGAGTCAGATTATTTCCCTTCCCCTTGTAGGATAAGGATTTGGTAAGCTCTTTCACTTGCTTCGGGGGCCTCTGTGATGGAGAACACTCTGGACATATTTCAAAATGATCCCCACTTCCCTCCCCCTGCTAGAAACAAACATAAGCTTTTTCTGATTATTCTTGGTGACAAATATGTGGGGATCCTAAGTTAAAACCCAGAGGAGTGGGAGGTCCCTAAGACTGTGGTCGCTAAGACTTTCACACTGTCACACTTACCTACATTTCACCTCCAGCAGTGGCCCAGTGTCCGTCATCATTCACACCGGTTTATGGCTCCGGCAGCTTCTCCTCCCGATGAGCGCATCTCGGCTGGGGTTCTCTGAGGTCATCTGTCTCTCTAGATTTCAGCCTGGCAGTTTCCTGTGACTTCAAGTTTCTGAAAAGTCCTAGAACAGTTGTTGCTTTTCAGTTCCTTCAGCCTTTTCTTTATTGTAAGAACAGGATGATGACTTCCAATCTCTTTATGTGGCAGAGGCAAAACCAGAAGTGACTAAAACCTCTCTTGGGTTGTTTTTCATTAAATTGTTGTAGATGTTTCTGAAATATTCAAGGAATAAGTTCCTTGTAAGTGTTTGCTTTTTGACAATATTTTCTCTTACTCTGTGGCTTTCTTGCCTTTTCAAAAGATTTCCTTTTTGGTGGTTTTTGAGAGGAGTTTTTAATTTTGATAAAGTTCACGTTATCATTTTCTTTACTTTTGTAGTTATTAATTTTGCCCAAATATTTCAAAGGGATTTTCTTATGTTTCGTTCTGGTAGCTTTATATTTTTAGATTTTACATTAGGTCTGTAATCAACCTCAACTTGATATCATTGTATGGTTTGATGCGTCGTTTCCTTACTTTTCCAAATGGTTCTCCAGTTCCCAACACCATTTGTTGAAAACACCTGACTTTTCCCCACTGGATTGAGGAAATTTGGAAATTTCCAAAATTCCTATTTGGAAAGGACAGATTTTATTTCTGGGTTCTATTTTGTTCAGTAGAATTATCTGTTTTTAAACAACTATATATTTTCTTAATTCTTAGAGGTTTGTAGCAATTCTTAAAATCATATAATGAATGACCTTTAAGTTTGATGTTTTTTTAAGATTATTTGAGCTATTCTAGGTACTTTATATTTCTATGTATATTTTAAGATCAGCTTGACTAATTCTAAAAATAAAAAAAAAAAACCTTCTGGAAATTCATTGAAATTATATTCACTACAGAACAATGTGAGGAAAATGGACATTTTACAAAATTTAGTTTGGCAACATGTGAGCATAGCATATTACACCATTTATTTATGAGAGAGACCTTTATGTCCTTAATTTGGTTTTTCTCAGCAATATTTGTTGTCAATATAGCAATCTTGTATATCTTTTATTAAACCTATCTCTATGTATTACATGCTATTGTAAACGGTGCAGTCGGCACTTTATTTTCTAATATTTTGTCATTATATAAATAAAGTTGCTTTATGTACGTTGATCTTTTTTCCCGAATACTCACTTAACTTATATATTATATCAGATAGTTTTGTTGTACATTAATTAGAATTTTCTAAGTAGATAGTTGTTTCATTTACAAATAGTGACACTATTCTTTTTTTCCTCAGTATTTATACTCTCAATTCTTTCTATTGGCATTTTATATTTTCGAAGATTTCCAGTGACAGTGAATGTCCATGTATTTTTCTCTAATACCAGGGGGCGGCATATGTCTTCCACCATTCGATATGATGCTGACTGTAGGTTACTGTGGATGGCTTCTGAGACTAAGGAAGTTCTTTTCCAGGCCTTATTTGCTGAGTTTTTTTTTTTTTTTTTACATGAACAGGTGTTGAGTTTTGTTAAATACTTTTTCTGCCTTTTTTGGGATTCATGACTTTCTCAGTTATTTTCGGTATATAGTACACAGATTTTTTGTTTTAATTTTGAACTCACCTTTCATTCGTTGTGTGAATCTGACTTGGCTTGGGGTGTTATGCTTTAAATGCATTGTTTCATTTGATTTGCTTATATTTTGTTAAAGATTTTTATAGATATATGCTTTTCTTGAAATACTTTTATCAGGTTAATAGGACAAGGATTATGAAGACAACATAAAACAACAAAAACTATGGCCTCTTATTTTTCTGAAAGATGATGTGTAATATATTATCTTTTTCCTAGACATTTGATATAATTTACTGGTAAAGACTTCTGGGTCATGAAGTGGTTTTTTTTTTCTTGCTTGTTTATTTAGAAGACAATTTCCAGTGCAATTACTTTAACAGTTTTGGGGCAATACGAGTTGCCTATTTCTTAAAGAATTTGACTATTTCATCTTAGATGTTACCATAAAGTCATTCTTGATGCTCCCGTGTTATCTTTTTAATCTCTGTAGAACTATTGGTGATATCTACTATTTCCTTCTTAATATTGATAGTTTGCATTTTTTCCATATTTTAGTTGTTTGTTTGTTTAATAATCTTACTAAGAGTTCATCACTTTATTAATCTTTTCAAAGAATTAATATTTTGCTTTAATTGTTTGCTAATTTATTGATTTTTCTCTGTTATTAATTTCCTTCTGTCTATCCACTTTGGATTTTCTTTCCTCTCCTTTAACTTCTCAAGATAGAATCTTACATTTTAGATGTTTCTTATTATTCTAATATAAATACCTAAACTTATGAATCTTCCTCATAGAACCTACATTAGCTACGTCTTCTTACAATTTTGATTTGTGTTTTCATCATCATTCAGTTAAAAAAATTTTTATGCCCGTTGTGATTTTTTCTTTGACTCATGCATCACTTAGAAATGTTTTGCATATTTTCTATATTATCTATTAAGTCAGGATGATTAGCAGTATTTTCATGTATTTTGTTTGCTTACTGAATTTTTGTCTGTTTCCATCAATATCTAAGGGAGGAATGATAAAATCTTCATATAGAATATAGAGTATACCACTGTATTCTTCTGCTTGATTCTATTCCTGTTCCCATGCCCCTGAGAATGTAAGCTCTTTTCCCTTTCTGATGATTAAATTGAGCAGGTAATCATTTAGATGTCACCAACTATTGAGGAGATTCAGGACTGGTAAGCTGCTATAAGTAAATTGAGACAATCTCTGTTCAGTCCATCTGCAGACCTCCGCAACTAACGACACTGCCATGCGACTGTCATCTCCTCTGGGTCTGAGTCTGGAGCTTGGAAGAGGCTTCACCACAATAACTCTTGGGATTCAGGGGTTCCAGGCACCACAGAAGGAAGAATGCACAATTTCTTCCTGCCTTCCACTACGTCTTCCATGCCCTTTCCTTAGGAAAGCTCAGGGAGGAAGGGAAAGGAGAGCTGCCACGTCAACAAGCTTAGTATTGAAGTCTGTGTCTTTCCCCAACAGTATGAAAATCCCCCATGACCTTTCCTTAACCTAGGGAAGGATCTGAATTTCGGCTCATCCTTTGCCTTCATTTGCTCACATCCAGATCCATCACTTTCCTAGAGAAGAGGCCACAAATTTTGAAGGACTTTTCTGTCACAAATCAGTTTATGAAAGTTTCTTGTGTGTCTTCCCTTGGATAGTCCCATAAATATGTATGGTAATTGGAAAGTAGAAAGATAAAATACCTGTATTCATTAACCTCTTTTAGGCTTTTAGGAGAAATTCTTCCATGAGATCTAAAGAAAAGAGGGTATACTGTGAGATGAAGCCATCCTTCCAGTGGTGGGTGAGAGAGCAGCAGACACCGCCCCGGCTCTAGTGGCAGCCTCTCTGTGGTCTTTGCTTTTCCTGTGCCCTAACCCTAAATTCCCTAAGAAGAGAGAGTTTGAATTTTCAAAACATGAAAATATTTGAAAACACAATTTATGCTTAATGTATCAAATTTAAAATATAGGATTTAAATGATACTGAGTGCTTGCTAGCATCCAGTAAGTGATCATTACTGTCAACATCTGCTTCTTTTCTTATTTAGAAGCTAAATAACATAGTTCCATTAATTATAGTTGAACGAGAGAAACTGAAAAGTTCTGCATCATGATGGATCATAATGTTCTGTAAAGTAAAATAGGAATTCTGATGTAGCGGCACCAAAGTCTGTCAACACTGTCAAGAAAGACGTGTGGGGTCTAGGATTTAAGGCAGATTAACTTCAATAAAGAGGCTTTAACAGACATGTTTCCCCTTGGTTTAAGCTTATAATACATTGGAAAAATAAACATGGCATTTGGATGAATGGTCTATCTGAAGAATGGATGAAAACACATAAACTAAAATGAGAAAATCAAATATATAAATCTATATCTTGAGAATATAGAAAAATAACAGTAGTAGACATTTTGTGTTAAATACTGTGTGTAGACACATATGTAATCCCATTTAATCACCAAATATCTTATCAGTATTTTAATTTCTTTTTTACCCATGGCTGTGGAAACTAAGATTCAAAGAGATATAATTAACTTCTCAGGTTCTCTTGCCCCCAAGCAGGTATAACAAAAGAGATTGGAACATGCCAATACATTTTTCAGATTTCTTTTATAATTCTTGTGTTTTTTTTAATACCATCAAATAGAGTTTCCTGAAAGTAAACTATTAAGTAATTTGGAAATTAAATACTTACCAGAATAATTTCCGTAAATGCTGTCAATCAATAGTCTTTCCTTCAAGTTTGCCCCTTTCCTTAATACCAATCTGTAAATTGAATTACAAACATGACTCATTTAAAATTTATTTAATATGCAAATTATACAAGACTTTATTGATTTCTAAATTATTCATTACACTGAAATTCAACAGCATATGCTTGTGTAAGATTATAGAATCTTGATCTCTAATGAAACAAAAATAATATAGTTCAATACCTTCATTTTACTAATGAAGAAAATATTTAAAAAGTTATTTGCCCTAGATCAAAGATCCAGTGTGCATATTTGAGCACTCGTGTATACATACATACACACACACACACACGCATATCAAGTTTTTACTGTCTCAGAAGATGATGAGATCACCCTCAATACTTGACTAAAACATAAAAGTCAATAATAAAGTTGCAAGTCAGGATGATCAGGTACAGTCTCTCCAAGAAGAATAGACTGCTGATATTATATGGGGATTTTTGAGGAGAGTAAAATTTGGCAGACTTTCAAAGACGTGAGTGGTTTGACATCGTCTGTAAACATGTGGTTACCTCTGTAAGATTGTTGCTGATTGATTAACACTCAGAAGGATGTGCACTGGGATGGATATGCTCCTGATTGGCTGAGGTTCAGAAAGGAAGAGCTGATATTGATTGTTTGGTTTGCAAGTAATTTTACTGAGACAATTTTTTCTTGATTATGTCTATGTTTTTTTTTTTTTTTAGGGATGAGCAGATGAGTTTCCTTTATTTTCATTGTTTTAAAGACTGGCGCCTGAGCTAACAACTGTTGCCAATCTTCCTTCTTTTTTTTACTTCTTCTTCTTCTGCACCCCAAAGCCCCCTAGTACATAGTTGTATATTCTAATTGTGAGTGCCTCTGGTTGTGGCACGTGGGACACCGCTTCAGCATGGCCTGACGAGCAGTGCCCTGTACACGCCCAGGATCCAATCTGGCAAAACACTGGGCCGCCAAAGCGGAGCGCGAGAACTTAACCACTTGGCTACCGGGCCGGCCCCTAATTCTATGATTTTGAAGGCTGTCCGCTGATACTTGTCACCACGGCTACAAAATAATCCATTTTTTCTTTAATAGTATGTGATTTGTTATTTTTCTTATTTTATTCTTATTAGTTGTTTTTTTTTTTGTTTTTCATTTAACAAACGCTGCAAGAGATATCAGGATTGTCCAGATCTTCAAAACTGTTGTTGATTCTTCTTTAACATGAGATTTTATTTGCAAAGGTTCTTTTTTTCGTTTGAGTGTCCATCAGAATTATCACATTCTATTTTTACCTTTTAATAATTTCCCACTGTCATGATGTGGTTATGCAGAAGCCTTTAAAATTATGATTCACGGACATTGGACAACTGAGACCAACAAGCATTCTGAGAAGTGTAAGAATAAGGGACTGGGCAATGCTCTGGAACCACAGCCAAGATTTCCCCGACTTGAATAAGTGAAGAGGTCCCAAAGGCTCCCTGAGTCCATCAAAGGGGACAGGCTGTTCATTCTTTGAGCCTGGTTGAAGATTGTTACATTGTAGCTATGGCATTGAATCAGGTACAACGTGAAGTGTTAACAGTGATGCAAAGCCCCACGCCCCCAGTTTGTCAAACGAAAATTCAAGTGTAATCTATCATCCATAACTACTTGGGCTCAGGAATTTGTTGTGCTCCCAGGGCTCAGGCTATATAATGTATTATGTAGGCTAAAGTGAGGGATAGATTTTTGACATCAACCAAATCTCTCCAACTCACGTTGATGGTATCAATATCTGTAGAATCCAGCTCTACCAGTTAGGATGTATACTCCTGTGGAGAATGTTAGACATTCATATATTTGAAAAGAGAAATTATCTACTGTGGGTATTTTATATGTTTGGAATGGTCTGAGATACCCACAGAACAACTAGCCCTGAGTAGACATAGAAGAGTTTGATTTCTACATAGGAAAACAAAATAAAACCACAGGAGATGTGATCCAGCACACTTAGTGGACTGCATACTGTCTCTGGGGGTTGGAATAATAAATAGACACTAGTATCTCCTAGATAGGTATATTTTTTTCGATTAAAAAAATAACATTTAAATTGTTTAGTCTTTTTTATTTTTGGTACTTGATTCAAATTATTACTAAAAGAAACCACAAGTACAAATAATACATGGGAAATATGGTTGTGGGTTGCACCAATGAACACGACGATGGTCATTAATTGTTACATGAGTATAGCTGTATCAATCCTGTCCTAAATGTTCATTAATGAATACCATCCTAATATCAAATAAGTCTATTTACTTATTCATTAGAATATCTACAATCAAAATTTACTTTAGTAGCATTAATTTCAGGTACACTTATTATTTGAATTTTCCCAGAATTGGGCAAGGTATAACATATTTGACAGACTTTCAGATTGATTGCAACATCAACAACTGGGAGAACTCAATTAAATAGGTAGGGAGATGATTGCCTCTAGGAAGTCTTGAATTAACTAGCACTTTATTATTGGTAAATGAACATGATAGATTAAGTCAAATGTATGCAAGCTGAAACCAGTAAATACAAAAAGTCCAATCAAAAGCATAACAAACAGCAGTTATGTAAAGGCATTTGTAACATACGAAATAGTCATGTTCCAGGCTTCTTGAGTGGAAGCTGTCTCCTTCATGTGGTTGTCTGCATGTCTGAAGGATCCAGGAAAGCAGTGAAGCTCCATGGACCATCTGGAGGATGTCCATGGAAACTACGTTAAAGATCTTTAGCTTTCCAGTTCTTTCCATATCTTACTGGATAGGTGACATCACTTTAATTGTGAAACATGGACCCAAGTATTAATTTCTAATTTAAGTGTTGTAATGGCAGTTAAAAATACCTGACAAGGTACCTTCTGGCAAGGTTCAAAATGTATATTTATCCTATTGGTTCCATTTCTCTGGAGAACCCTAAAAAATACAGATTTTGGTACAAGAAGTAGTTCTACAGGAACAGTCTTAAGGATGAATTTTCTGGATTGGTTCTGGGGTTTCTGAAATTTATTCTCCAGTCTAACTAGATTTAAAGGCACTAATGACTCTATTTCTGGTACTAAAGAGGGTATTGATAGTTCATGGTATTGTGTAGCAATAAGGATATGCAAAAAATCACTAGTAGATACTTCTAATCAAATGATTGTGAGTCAAGATTTTCCAGGAGACTGTATATACTCTGAATCAGCATCCAATATATGGATTCATGAGTCCAGGAATCTAAGGCTGGAAATGGGAGTAGGTCATCTCACCAGTCACTATTACCCCTAGTGATCCACTAGAAGAAATTTGTGATCCTGGCCCCACGACGTTATGCTCTGCTGGTCTAGACATCTCCCTTCTAAAGTGAGGAATGTTTCCACCAAAGGACACAGCAATGATTCCATTGAATTGGAAGCTGAGACTGCTAGACAGACACTTTGGGTATCTTATTCCCCTGAATCAACAGACAAAGAAGACAGTTCTGTGCTGGATAGGGTGACTGATCCTGATTACTGAGGAGAAAGTGAACCACTGCTCCACACAGAGGTAAGGAAGAGTGTGTTTGGAATACAGGAGATCACTGAGGGCCTCTCTTCTACCATGCTGCATGAGGAAAATCAATGGAAAATGATGACAACTCAATTCAGGAAGGATTAGAGTGGCATAGACCCTTCAGGAATAAAAGTTTGGGTCATCCCAAAAGGTAAAGAACAATAACCAGCTGAGGGGCTTGGTGAGGGCAACAGAAATACAGAATAGGTAGTGGGAGAAGGCATTAAATGCCAGCTATAACCACTTCGTAAAGCACGGAACAGAGGATTGTTATTGTTATATTTCTTTCTTCTTTTTCTGTGAATGTGTGTGTATATCAAAAATCTTTTTATTCTCTCTCATTCCCTTATCACATAACATTAAATAACTTGACTTCACACCATAATTTTTAAGCATCATTAACTTTGCATCATGGTATTTAAATTGGAAGGTATCAAGGAGAACAGTGAACATCATTCAAGGACTTTACGTCTTCTTCTAGGAAAAGGGTTAATATATTTTCAATTGAATATAGGATAGTTTTGCCATATTGGACAGAATTATTATCTTGTTATTGTCTTTATTTGAAGTATGGTTTAAGGAGATGTGAATGGGTACCAAATTGACAAGGGGTGGATTTGTGGCAGTCAATTTTATGTGCCAACTTGGCTAGGCTATGGTGCCCAGAGGTTTGATCAAACACCAGCCAGGATGTCGCTGTGAAGGCATTTTGTTAGATGTGGTTAGCATTTAAATCAGTAGACTGAGTAAAGCAGCTTATCCTCAGTGATGTAGGTGGGCTTCATCCAATCAACTGAATGCCTTAAGAAAAAAACCCTGGGATTTCCCTAGGAAAAATGAATTCTGGCTCCAGACCACCTTTGGACTACAACATCAACTCTTTCTGGATCTCTAGTCTACTTGCTTGCCTTAAATTTCACACTTGTCAGCCTCCACAATCACATAATCACGTGGGCCAATTCTTTAAAATAAATCTTTCTCTCTATATATACACACACATGTGTACACATTCGACTGGTTCTCTCCAAATATCTACGAAAGAAAACATTTATCCTCTTTTTTTCCTCAAAAATAGGTTAGAAGTGGGTGACACTGCTTTTTTTGTTTTTTAAGGAATCTAATGTAACAACCGAGTTATGGGATCCAAACAGTTGCATTTATTTTCACTTAAGCGCATGTATGATTTATTGGTAACTAGTGACCTATTTTACACAATCTACTAATAAAGAACATGTCAAAACTAAAGTAAAAAAATAAATAAACCATGAAGGTCTCTGCCTGTACAATGTGTTTTTACTTTAGATTATACAATTTTACTTGATTTTCTGATTTTTTCCTCAAATATTTCAATTATATAACAGAATGGAAAGGATGTGAAGGAAAGGGAGCCCTCACACATCGCTGGCGGGAATGCAAACTAGTGCAGCCAGTCTGGAAAATGGTCTGAAGAGTCCTCAGAAAATGAAGAATAGAACTACCATATGATTCAGCAATTCCACTTCTGGGCATTTATCCAAATAACATGAAAATAGTAGTTTGAAAAGACATATGCACCCCTATGTTCACTGCAGTATTATTCACAATATCTAAGACTTGGAAATAACCCAAGTGCCCATCAATGGATGAACGGATAAAGAAGATATGGCAAGATTTCACTCATATGTGGAAGATAAAACAAAGGTAAAAACAAACACACAGAATAAAGAATAAATTGGCAGTTACTAGAGGGGAAGGGAGAAGCAGGGAAGGTGAAAGGGGTAAAAGGGCACATGCGTATGGTGATGGATGGCAGCTAGACTTTGAGTGGTGAACACGATGTAGTCTACACAGACGTTGAAATATGATGACGTACACCTGAAATTTATATAATGCTATAAACCAAAGTTATCTCAAATAAAAAAGAGAGGGGCCAGCCCCATGGCATAGCAGTTAAGTTCACACACTCCACTTCAGCAGCCCAGGTTCACAGGTTCAGATCCCAGGCATTGACCTACACCATCTGTCAAGTCATGCTGTGGTGGCAACCTCCATGCAAAACAGAGGAAGATTTGCATAGATGCTATGTCAGGGCTAATCTTTCTCAAGCAAAAAAAAAAAAAAAAAAAAGGGAGAAGGAAAGAAAGAAATGATAGCAGTGAATTAGTTTAGCCAGAAGAAAAAGAAGAAGACAATGTTGAGGAGATAAAAATTACAAAAGAGAAGAAGGTAATGAGAAACTAGGGAGAAAAGATGAGGAAGTGAGAACGATAGAGTAATTAAAAGAGTAAAGCAGTAAAGGGAACATTCTCCACAATGTTTGCACCTGTTCTCAGGTTCTCAATTTCCTCACTCCCTCCCTTTGTATTTGTGCAACCATGACTGACTTCATTGGATTCTTTCCCAATTCCCTATCATCAGTGTTCACTCTCACTTTGGGGTACCTAGCTTTGGGGTAGACTGGAAACAGGCTCTAGTCACTGCAAAGCTGCCTTGCAATGTTATCCAACAGTAAGGAAGTCACAGTTATAGAAATCTGCAATATTTAAAATAACGCTGCCTGGATTACTTTCCAATTCTGACACACACATACACACATGAACACATACCTTCTCTTATGTAAACCCTAGCCCTCTTGGATTCAATAGCTTAGAATGTCCTTGACCTTTTAAGACCGGAGTATACAGTCGGCTGAGCTGGGTCTGTCCTCTGCCATGAGCTTCACTGCTCATAAGAATGCTTTCTCTTGTGTTGTGATGAATGAGAGACGTCAGCTCCTCAGTCCCTTCTTTCTCCCTTATATTCCCATGTGTATCTCTCCCAAACTGAAAGTGCCAAGGATGTCATAGAAATATAGTGCTGAGAAAGTGAATAAGGACAACAGCGCTCAATCAAATGCATGTGACACACTGATGCTATTCTTTGTAACATGCTTTTAAATATAATATTTTTGCTGATAACAATGGTGATGACTTAGAAATGGAAGAAGGAGAAAGAATAGGAGATTATAAAATGTAATGTTCATTGAGAGCTTCCTGTATCTTAGACAGGATGCTAACTGCTTTACATATATCATCTCGTTTAATACTTGCATAAGGTTGAAACTATTTTTATCTGTAATTTACAAAGAAGAAGCTGAAAATTAGAGTAATATCTCATTCAAAACAAGATAAAAGCTGTGATGTAAATCAACTACTTTTCATCAATCCAGATATTAAACGTTCAAACATCTATTTAGATATGGGAACTAAATTGTCAGAACCCTACCCCTGTAGTCTACTTGTGGTCCATATTTCTACATCTTTGAAGAGATTGATTGAAACTCCTCTTACTGTGAAACAAGGTCAAGTTTGCTCAAATAATGTGTTTAAGGGTGGAGTACCTGTGAGTCAAACTGAGTTGAAAGAATATAATTTTATACTTAGTCAAATAACCAATGATATTAAGGATATGTCACAAAAAGAGTCAAGCAAAGATCTTTGACAAAGGACAGGTTCTTTAGTGAATGACACTATCCGCAGTGCTGAGGAGCTCAGATGACCGTTATAATACTAGCTCTTGGAACATATCTTGCTCTCCCTATCACCGGCAAAATGGTCACAACCCAACCCAAACTCACATTCTAACTGTTCACAACCTCAGCAAGAAGACATCATCTTTCTGAGAAGTCTAACAGTAAAGTTACGTGGAAGACACTCATGGCTTGGTGTGAGTCATGAACCCGCCTCTGGGCCAATTACTTTAGCCAGGAACATGAAGGAAACTGACTGGCCTGTCTCGGCCTGTTTATTCACTGCTCTGATAAGGCATCATGTTTATAATGACACAACTTCAAGTCTTCCCTTATCAAGAAAATTAGGTCTCAATGTGAAAAAGTATCTGCATTATGAGAATAAGAAAAAAGGACAGCTATTGGATAGACAAAAATCAATAGATATCCATCATACTTTGTTTGCAAAGTCTGCTTCTCCTCTAGGCTGTGCATGAGGCAGCTTATTCACCAGCACAGGCTTTTGAATTTTAGGGTTCATGTCACCCCAAGTTTAGTCCTCTACTCCATTATCTTCATCCTCATCTGATTAGGTGTCCCCTGGCTGTGTCTGTGGCGTATTGAGCTAGGAGTGGATGATTCCGCCCATTGGCACAAAAATAGATTGTGTCTTATGAGAGGTGGGCAGAGAGTGAGGGTGGTGGTACCAGGATGCCTATGAGCTTAATTTTCTATCTGCCTAGTGTATTACAACTTCCAAAGCAGGAATAGTCACCAAATCTAGTTGGAAGTTATGTCAGACACATAGCATTCATATTTATCTGAAACAATAAGAAATATCATAGTGAGTTATTTTGTTTTTAATTAAAATCAAACTTTTTTAACATAGCGCTTCACTTAGACACTAAATGTCATAGTATGCCAGTTCCCATTACCTGTTCAAATTTTTCTTCCCCCTTCCTCTAAGCAGGATATGTGGAAAGGTCAAAGATACCAGATGATCAGCATTACTCAGGGCCAATTTAATTCCTCTCTCAGTCAAATGAAGTTAGAAGGAGATGGTATTTAAATCTTATCTCCATTTATAATTCTTCAGCCATCTAAGAGGCAAACAGATTTACATCCAGTATGAAATAGGTTTAACTACAGCTTTAAAATACATTATTTTTAATAAAGGTATTTGCATTGGGCAAAAAAATCAAAAAAGTGAAAATAAAGACATCACTCTAAATATTAAAACTCCTCTTTTAGTGCATGTTGAATAGAGAGGAGATAAATAATTTATTTGGTTAATAAATCACAGAATGCTAATTTTTAAATGATTGAAAAATAAATGTTCCTCTACTTTTCCCAATGTCTTCAGAAAGAAATCTTTTACAACTAAATTATTTCAACTTGAAAGCTTTTATTCCATAAGGCAAATGGTTCTTGAATATTTTAAAAATCTGATTTTCTTTTCCATTGTACATGTAAATCATTTTTAATTTAAACATAGAGAAATAATATATTCTCTTAAACATATATATTGTATCAGCAAATATATTCCGCAAAGAAATAGAAGCCTACTTGTTGTTTATGCAAGACTGACTAGATCACATTATTGTCCAAACATCCCTTGGCAAAGAGCAGAGGTATTCACGAAGACAACAGTAACCCCGACTGTGCTCTCTCATGTGCCTTTTTCCTAGTTCCAGAAGTGAGAAAAGACTGACCTCTTGTTGTTGTCCCAGGGTACAGTTTTTTAAAGAGTTCCATCCAGGGCATCTCAGGATTTTCCCTAGATGGGAGGTTTAGGACATGACAGAAAACTCCAATTAACCTAAGGCCCCAAAGGCTACAAGTTCAAGGAAACAATTTGTTTCCTAACTAGAGCATAAATCTAACTCAAGAATAGGACATGATGAGTATCCTAAGGCATTTGCAGGCATTCATCGTGCTTGTGCTTCCCTGAGAGATTCGGACCAAAGCGGAAATTCACTTGGAAAAAAAGATTGAAAAGTAAATCCCCACTCTAAGGAAAAGTCAGAATTTGACAAGAAATCACCTCAGATAGTAGGACATAAAATTTATATATCCCCTGCTGTAATAGTCTTTAATTTAAATTTTAAACATTGATATAATGTGGTGTGGTAATAATGATAAATTTAAATTATTTGGGTTGTTTATCAATAAACAATTTGTACTCTTAGGTAATCATCAGCTTTTCTGGAATAGTGTCATGTGAAAACACCTCAGTAATGTTGCATGGAAATAGGTCACCAAAGATATGTCTTTATTAACAATATGTTTAAAAATAAAGTTTGTCACTTAATGTGCATGAATATTTTATAGAAAAATCTAGAACTTCATCTTGTAGTAACGAGGTTGGTCTCCGTTGTTGCCACCTCACTTCTCTCTGCCCAAGTCTCTTCTTGACTTTAGGGGATCCGTAGTAGACAAGGAAACACTTGACCAGCTTCCAGCTTATTTACCCCCGTGTTCATCACTATTATTCTGCCCAAATGCTTTTCATTTATGCTCAGGGACTCCAAATTCATTAGCCCTATTAGCTTTCAATATCCCTATAAAGCTACAAGAACTACTCCACAACAATCTTTAAGCTTTCAGACAGCTAAAATCTTTCATGAGGAGTTGTGAGTTCCTCTGTATAAAGGGACTGAGACCTTGGTTGGCAGAATCATAAAGACTTTAAAATTGAAACAGAGTTGTAGTTTGGGCTGTAATGCTTCAGAATATGTTTAACTTGGGTTATAAAGCTGCATGTCTTATATTTATATTACTGGTATGTCCTAAAGTTTGTAAACAGATGCAAGAGTTAGGATGGTATTTATTCAGGAGATCCAAAAACACTAAATATGAATGAATATGAAAAGAATGGCACGACCGACTTTAATTCAATCCTGGCTATGTCTCCAAGGGATGGATGGAGAGATAGATAGACAGATGAATAAATAAATGATGATGATAGATAGACAGATAGAAAGAATTTTAAAGGAACAATATTTAACTTGCCAAGCTGCTCTTTGAGCCCAAATTTAAGAACTTCCAAACAGAACTCTACTTATCTGGGCCACATGGACTAAATGGCACATGTCTTTAACTAGGTTAAGGACAGTTTAACTTCCAGAGCTAAATCAAGCAAATATCTGCTATTTTTCCTAAACCCACTTCCAAATCTGAAAGCTCATTACTTCACTTGTATGAAAACTCAAGGCCACTAGCCCCAAGGAAGTAGAGACAGAAAGGCAGTGTGCTAAGAACTGCGTTCCCTATAAGTTTTATGATTTAACAGACCCTGTTTCATTTAGGATGCCTTCTTCTCTAGGATGCCTTAAAAACAGTATCATAATCTAGAAATTCATATTATTTCTTACATTACAAGTAATCTTGAGGAATTTGATTCCAGTGTTGGATCAGTGGTTGAATTATATCATCAAAGACCAAAGGTCTTTTCTCTTTCTTTAATTTTTAGTCTTATTTACCCTAATGGTACCTACAATGTGAAGCATTACATCCTCATAGAATAGTTTCCTAAGCAGCAAGAAAGATGATGGATGCAAAAAAAATCTTCTCTTTCTGTGCTTTTCTTATTAGAGAAAGAGAAATTCCCCATGCTGGCCTCTTGTAGCAGACTTCCTTTACATTTCATTGGTTGGATCTGGGTCTTGTCATAGATGGGAATAAAGGAACAGAATTTCCCCAGTTGGATTAGACCAATCCATATTCTGGGGCTGGGCATGTTATTTATGTCCCACCCCTACCACCTTTAACATCTAATCAAAGATTTGCTGCTGGAAAAAAAAAAGTACTGTCAAGCACACTATTCATCAAAGGAATGTTGTCATGTACAAATGGGTAAGAAGGGGATCTGAGGAGCTACAGACCAGTGGAGCTTATATTCTCCTACTCTCCAGCCACAGAGAAGCAAAGGGAACACAGAAATTCAACGTATAAGAAGAGGGATAATTAAATTTTAGATTGGGTACATGTAGAAAGAATGGTTCACACAATTTTTTTAAACTTTGATAATAATTCTCTTCCTATGGAGAGGTTTTACTTGCTCTAGATTCTAATTCATTCTTAGTTCTACACCAGGGAGAAAGAAGAAAAAATCTCAGAATCCTCTTAGAATTTGTCAATTGGAAAAATACAAAGGTGAGGCAAAAATATATTTTAAGCCACCTGTGCATTAGTTTATAATGGGACACAGGAAGAAACTAGGGAGTAGAAAACTTTTAAGAAATGAAAAGCCTACGCATTAATATGCAATTGTAGCACAGATATCCACAGAATTAGGAAATAATTTGGCTTCATTAAACTTTTTATTTATAAAGAGAGATAAAAAAATTGAGCTAAAACAATAATTTCTCAAAACGTACTATTTTCCCCAAAATAAGAGTAATATTTACCCCAGATACAATTATTCTGTGGATTAATAGAAAGCTGCTGGAAGCTGGAAGTAAGTAAGATGGTCAAGCAGGCTCAGAATGCATCTGAACACAAGATAGACATTTACACACACACACACACACACACGCACAGAGGAAACACCATCCTGGCTCTTTTCTCTTTCTTGTTCCTTGCACATCCCAACTTCTTTGACATGTTGGAGGTCTGGAATGCATATATGTCTTCACTTTATCATAACATTTTATTCTATTTTAGCTACAAGAGTTGATGCACTGACTCTGAACTACAAACTCAGGAGAATACACCTGTTTGCTTAGTATTCAGTGTTCAGCCACTGAATGTACCAAAGTCAGGAAAGCTGGAAAAATGTCTTCTGTTTTCAGAGTTAGGAGCCTAATAGAGAATGTCAGTTAAGGGGACTCTATCCCTGACCCGTGTAGACAACACTGTGGACTAATAGCCAGTGCTACGAAGGACACCTATAAATTTGGGAGCAGTTGTGTCACTCACCTTTTAGAGAAAGTATAATTATAAAATCGTCATGGATTAGGCTGTGTGTCAGGGGATTTGGGAAAATAACTATCAGGTTGTACTATCTGAGCTTGGATGGGAGGAGACACCTTTGCAGGTCAGGGAAGAGGTTGGTATTTCTGTTAGGTAAATGGCTATTCCCTATTCCCATTATTTTAAGTCATGAAATGAAGTTGTGCTTGCATTAGGGTAGGAATCAAATGCCAGCCTTCACCCTCTGTGCAAGGATTCAGTAGAGCAAGAATTCTAATGTTTGAGGAAATATGGAATAATCCCCATGATTCTGACCAAATCACCAGCTTTGAGAGCAACATGACTACTAGAAAATGAACAGAGCGCCAGCCATGCGGCGTACGGCTTAAGTTTGGCCCACTCCGCTTTGGCTTGCCAGGTTCGCAGGCTTGGATCCCAGGCATGGACCTACATCACTCATCAGCAATGCTGTAGCGGTGACCCACATACGAAATAGAGGAAGATGGGCGCAGATGTTAGCTAAGGGCTAATCTTCTTCAAGCCAAAAAAGAGGAAGATTGGCAACAGATGTTAGATCAGGGCAAATCTTCCTCACCAAAAAATAAAAGAAAGAAAGAAAGAAAATGAAGAGATTACACATATTTGGAGGATTGGCAGATCTTTGTTGGCAGCTCTGATAGACACTGGAGTATTGCAAGAGTTTCTGCTGCATTAGCCATGGCAGCGGAAGAATAAGAGAACAGGAGAAAGAGCAAGATGCAGGGGGACCTCAGCATATGCACACCTGGGGAAGTGAGCTGAAGAATGCAAGAAACACTTAGTAAGCAATGTGAGGAGGTGATAATTTCTGAAAAGTAGGTTAGTGGGTGCTCACATAGGAAGAATCTATGTTACTTTATTTTGTGGTAGCAGATTGTATTGGTCAAAGATACATGAACTAAATTATAATCTTCACATAATACTACTTACAACCCCTTTTGTTTTTAATTTTTCTGCTTAATAGTTAATTGGCATCAAACATGACATAAATTTTAATACTTTGTCTTATCTATTGTCTGGCTCCACTATTAGCATGTAAACTGTTTGGGAGCTAGGATTTTTCTCTTTATTCACTGTGGTATTCTTAGCACCGATGACAGGAAAAGGGTAAGTACTCAAAACATATTTACTGTAAATGAATATCAAAGATATAAGGGTCGAGAGTTTTCTGTTGGAATCTGCATCAACATCAGAATATATCTTTGATGTTTTTCATCAGAGCCATTGTAGGGAAAAAATTTAAAGAAGGCGGGGGTGCTACAAATAGTTTATCTTATATTCTTACTAATAGCAATGCTATCTCAAGGAATTAAAAAGTAGATCCCAAATTTATATGGAGAATGAGAGTGTTTAAAAGATGTAACCAGGTGCTGGTTCTCATTATAGAGTGAAGTGTCTTGTATTAAACAAATCAGTCTTCAGATAACAATTATAAACTTTGGTTATCATTAAAATATACACACACACTCACATACAAATGCACACACATACACATAACTGTTTCAGGACACTGAAAATGACACAAAGCAGGAAGAAACTGCAAGGAATTATACTCTTAAAATATGTGCTATATCTTGCTTTTCCCATGAGCATACTCCTCAGTCCACTTAGCATAGAATGGCTGGGCCTTGCTGAATTGCAGTCATCTTGCCTGAGAAGTAAAGGACTGAGTTTGGAACTGTCAGATTGACCATAGATTTTATGGGAGGTGGAATCCTGGACAGAAGACAGTCACAGAGGATGAAGCCCCGAAATATATTTATAACTGTCCCTCAAATCTTTGGCTTACCCCTGAACTGAACATACATGGATGAAATTCCAAAAAAGTCAGGTGGAAATCTATAGGTAGCAGAGATTTTCATATAGACCCCATGGTGAAAATAGACTTTGGAGTTTCATGCCTACCAAGTTTGAGGGGCTGAAAAACATCAGGAGATTTACACTGAAACCCCAGGAAGGGCATAACTTAGGAAGAAAGCAAATATCCCTGGTGAGAGACTCCATAAGACTACAAGAAAGCCAAAAATGATCCAGTGAAATAAAGTAAATTTTTAGAAAGTCTCAAGATTCAAGGTGATTCACCATTAATTTAACTACCTATAGAAAGCAAAAAACTCTTCAGAGGAAGATACAGAAGGTAAATAAACAGTCAAATGTAATCTATAGTCAAGAGAAAAATGCCAGTAGGTAAAGATGCATAGTTAAATCAGATGTTAAAATTAACCAATAGGAATTTTAAAATAACTATGATAAATAAGTAAAAGACTATAGGTAAAGGTATAATGGGAGAAGAATTTCAGAAATTTGGGGAATTTTTTGAAACTTTAAAAAACAATCTATGAAATATATAAAATCAAAAAATTATTGGATGGTTTCAATGTCATATTATGCCCCAAAGAATAAAGAATTAGTGAAATTGAAGAGAAGTACATAAAAAAACACCTAAAGTGAAACTCAGATTGAAAAGAATAATGACTGGTGGAATGATTTCAATATATTAATTGGAATCTCAGATGAGATGAGAGAGAATGGGGTAGAAAAAATATTTAAGAGATGTTTTGTATGCTGTGAAATAAGTCAAAGAAAGACAAATATTGTATGATATCATTTATACATAGAATCTAAAAAAGCTGAACTCATTGCAACAGAGTAGAATGGTGACTAGCAGGGGCTGAGTGGTGAGGGAACTGGAGAGATGTTGGCCAGAGCGCACAAACCTGCAGTTAGAAGATGAATAGGTTCTGGAGATGTAGTGCACTACATTGTGATTACAGTTCACAATACTGTGTGACGCACTTCAAACTTGCTAAGATATTAGATCTTAAAACTTCTCACCATGAAAAAGAAATGATAATTATGTGATGTGTTGGTGGTGTTAGCTAGCACTAATAATGGCAATCATATTGCAATATATAAATGTATCAAATCAAAACATTGTACATCTTAAACTTATACATTGTGATATGTCAATTACATCTCAATTTTAAAAATGTAATAAGGAAATATAAAAAAGAAAAAAAGAATATTTGTACTAAGATTTTCAAATTTGAACAAAAACAATAAACTGAATATATAAGAAATTTAGTAAATTCCAAAAAATAAATACAGAAAACACCACATCTAGGCACATCCTAGCCAAATTGCTGAAAGACTAAGATAAATTTTTAAAACTTTAAGAGCAAAGATAAAATTAACTGTAGGAGTTCATCTTTCATCAGAAAAAAAAAAAATGGAATTTAAAAGACAGTGACCAACATCTCTAAAAGTGCTAAAAGAAAAAAGGTCAACCTGGAATTTTTTATCTGGCAGAAAATATGTTTCAAAAAGACAAAGACATTTTTAAATACATAAAAGCTGAGAGAATTTGGTGCCAACAAAATCTCACCAAAAAGATGCTAAAGGAAGTTCTTCAAACTAAAGGGAATTGAGACAAGATGGAATTTCAGATTGATAGGAAGGACGGAAAAAACTAGAAATGATAAATATATTGATCAATATAACATATTGTACCTGTTCTTTTCTTAAATGATTAAAAGTCAATTGCCTGTTCAAATTAAAAGTAATAAATATATATTTAGGGTTTATAATATTCATAGGAGCAAAATACATAGCAACAATAGCATACCAGATGGGAGAAGTAAAAATAGTATTACAGTTTAAAATTCTTACATTATGTATGAAATAGTATAATATTGATTTAAGATAAGATGTGCCTATAGCAACTAATAAAATAAATAAAATTATATAGCTAATAATCAATAGAAAAAGCAATATTAAAAAATACTTTATTAACTGATAGCAAGAAAGGAAATGAAGAAACTTAGAAGCGACAAATCCAGGAACAAGCTGGAAACAGACAACGTGTCAACCTGTACATTAAATTAAAATGGACTAAACACTTTAATTAAAAGGTAAAGATTGTCAGATGAATAAAATAGCAAGATTTAACTTGGTGTGTTTTATAAAAGTTAGATTTTACATATAAAGACACAGACAAGTTGAAAGCAAAAAGGTGGAATAATAAGCCAGGCAAGATAAACATAAGAAAGCTGGTATGACCATGTTAATATAAAAGTAGTCTTAAAAACTGTCTATCACCAGGATAAAGAGGAGCATATCTTTTTTTTAGGTTTTTTTTTTTTTTTTGAGGAAGATTAGCCCTGAGCTAACTCCTGCCAATCCTCCTCTTTTTGCTGAGGAAGCCTGGCCCCGAGCTACCATCAGTGCCCATCTTCCTCTACTTTATATGTGGGATGCCTGCCACAGCATGGCATGCCAAGCAGTGCCATGTCTGCACTCAGGATCTGAACCCGGCGGACCCCAGGCCACCAAAGAGGAATGTGTGCACTTAACCACTGCACCACCAGGCCAGCCCCAAGAGGAGCATATCTTAAAGGAAAAAGTATCAATTCAACATGAATTAAATGTGTATGTGCATCATAATAGTGATTCAAAATACAGGAAGCATATGTTGACATAATCAACAGCAGAAATAGGCAAATACACAATCTTATTTGGAAATTTTAGCACCCCTGCCAGTAAGACTATAACATAAATGAATGATAATATCCACCAATTTGACCTAATATTTTTATGGAGCACTACAGCCAATAACCGCAAAATGCACATTCATTTCAAGGGCAGACTACATCATAAATGTCTCAATAAATTCCAAAATACTAAAATCATGCAAAGCATTTTATCTGACCCCAACAGTACCAAACTGGAAATTAATTTAAAAAATACCTACAAAATCCACAAACATTTGAAAATTAAGCAACACACTTCTAAATAACCTATGAACAAACAAGAAATCACAAGAGAAATTAGAAAGTATTTCAAACTGAATGACAATGAAAACACATCATATTAAAATTTGTGGAATGCTGCCAAAGCAGTCTTGGAACTTTACCGCTTGAAATGGTTACACTATAAAAGAAGAAAACTGTAAAAGAAATGACTTGGACTTACATCTTAAGAAACCATCACCTGCGGAGGGGGAAGAAGAGTTTGATCAGATATTGGGCTGAACAGATATTGAGGGTGGGGTGTTCTCTCTAAGATGACTCAGCAAGGATCCTGTCAAGTCGATTTAGCCAGGATCCCACCTTATCCCAACATCACCTCTTAGTAATTTTCCATCCACTGACCTCCACCCTACTCCTTGACTACAAATCCTCACGTGCTCATGCTATATTCAGAATTGAGCCCAATTCTATACAGAGGTCTCTTTTCCTACAAGTTCCTGAATAAAATCTTTTACCACTTTAACTACTATCCAGCTCTGTTTTTTTAAAAGACATAATCCAAAATAAATGAAAGGAAATAATAAACAGAAGAGAAGAAATCAATACGATAAAATATGAACAAACAATAGAAAATATCAATAAAGACAACAGTCCAATTTTTTGGGGAGGGAGATAAAATCTTTGACCAATCAAGAGAGACAGCAAGGGCGAGCTCAATGGAAAGGAGGGTACGACTGATACATTAAACAGTGTGGATGGATCTTAAAACCATAGAGAGAAAAAGAAGCCAGATGCAAGAGTGCAGAGAATGTGATTCTATTCGTATGAAATTCCAGAACAAGCCCTCCAGATCTAAGGTCATAGAACCCAGAAAAGCCGTTGCCTATCAGGGGAGGGATTTACATGGAAGGGACATGTCTCACTAGGGTGCTGGAAATGCTCCATATATTAATCCATGTGCAGGTTGACACAGGTGATATTTTCCAAAAACTCAACAAACTGCACCCTTACCACTTACGCATTTTATATTATAAAATTTTATCTCAATTAAAAATAAAATGGATGTGGCCAGTGAATTCACTGAACTGATTCAATGTAGTCACTGAAGGGTATGGCTTCTAGAATCTGCTATCCATACCACCAGATTCAAGTGGCACCCAGCTCTAAATGGACCCTTTCCATGGACCTGAGGATCAGTGCAGACTTCTGTGGAGCTGCTGGCTCCCGCTTGTGAAAGTTTACCCCTTTAGTGTTGGCAACTGCCCAAACCAAGTCCCCATTTACTATCCATCTGCCCAGGGAAACACATACAGTCTAGTTAGTTTGGGCAAGATTCACATGCATTGCTCCCAGTTTCACCCCACTCTCTATGTTTAAAGTGTTTAGCCAATTTAAATTCCACTAAGGGAAGGGGCATGAGCTGGTTAACGAGCCCACGGCAAATTGGAAGGCACATGGCTAAATGAACAATCCCTGCTCAGCTCAGCTAACTCTTCCTGTATAAAGCAGTGAGGATCCAAGATATTTTAATTATTCAAGAGAGATATGAAACTAAAATTTTTAGCTGGTATTTAAATTGTCCAAACATCTCTCATTTCTAAGTCTATTTACTTATCTAATAGCACTGCTGTGTGATGAAGATATTTTCTAAAAATTCAGTTTAGTTTCAAATCATAATAAACAGGACGAGTAAGGTATTAGTCATATCAAAATTACCCCAATCTCAGGGGACCCACAGCCCTTCAGAGTTCTAGAGCCCAAATAACACTTGTTAAAGGAACGCATTAACCTACTTCCTACTGCGTCTGGCCAAGTGATAAATTGTGCTTTCCCAGTCGTATTTTACAGACTTTAAAGTGATAATAGATTCTTATGAAGACAGTAAAACAAACAATTCTCCAAGCTGGAAATAAAATTGACAATACAGTAACAATATACTCTTTGTTGATCAGTAATAGATCTTTGTCGTGATTCATAAATCATTCTTGTAAATAATGAAAGTATTTCTCAGTAGCATTTTGAACCTTTCAGATCCCATTCTACATTATCTCTTTTGGCCATTATAAGAGCTCTAAGACACAAGATGTCACCTATCTCCCACATTGTTCTGTTGAGTAAATGGAAGTAAGAGCCTTGAAGTTATCACACAAAATTACACAGCAGGCAAGAGGCACTCAGAGGAGATCCTGAGGCTTCAATGTTTAATCCAGGAAACACTCTTTCCCGTACACCACAAGCACAAACTTTGTTTCTTAGGCTGTATCTGGTCTGCAGGCATATTTCTGGCCAACACAGTTTGAGTACACACTCTTTTTTTTTCCTAATTATTTTATTGAGGTCACAATGGGTTATAACACTGTAATTTCAAGTTCATGTTATGATTTATCAGTTTCTGTATAGACTGCTTCGTGCTCACCACCAATAGTCTATTTTTATCTTCCCCCATACGTATGTGCCCCTTTACCCCTTTTCTCTATCCTCCAACCCCCTTCTCCTCTGGTAACCACTAAACTATGCTCTTTGTCCATGTGTTAGTTTATCTTCCACATATGAGTGAAATCATATGATGTTTGTCTTTCTCTGCCTTATTTCACTTAACATGATACCCTCAAGGTCCATTCATGTTGTTGCAAATGGAAGGATTTTTTCTTTTTTATGGCTGAGTAGTATTCCATTGTGTGTATACATAGATAGATAGATAGATAGATAGATAGATAGATAGATAGACAGATAGATAGATATACACCCCAAATCTTCTCTATCCATTCATCAGTTGATGGGCACTTGGGTTGCTCCCACTTCTTGCCTATTGTGAATAATGCTGCAATGAACATAGGAGTGCATAAATCTCTTTGAATTATTGATTTCATGTCCTTTGGATAAATACACAATAGTGGGATTGCTGGGTTGTATATTTTCAATTTTCTGAGAAGTCTCCATACTGATTTCCAGGGAGGCTGTACCAGTTTGCATTTTCACCAGTAATGTACGATGGTTCCATTTTCTCTACATCCTCTTCAACATTTGTTATTATTTGTCTTGTTAATTACAGTAATTCTGACAGGTGCAAGGTGACACCTCATTGTACTTTTGATTTGTATTTCTCTGATAATTAGTAATGTTGAATGCCTTTTCATGTGCTTTTTAGTCTGATGTAGTCCCATTTGGTAATTTTTTCTTTTGCTTGAGTAGACATGGTGTTAGAAAATGCTGCCAGGACCAGTGTCAAAGAGTGTACTGCCTATATTTTCTTCTAAGAGTTTCACGGCTTCAGGTCTTACACTCAAATCTTTAATCCATTTTGTGTTAATTTTTGAGTATGGTGTAAGACAACTTTCATTCTTTCGTATGTAACTGTCCAGTTTTCCCAGCACCACTTATTGAAGAGACTTTCCTTTCTCCATTGTATGTTCTTGGCTTCTTTGTTGAAGATTTAACTGTCCATAGATGTGCAGTTTTATTTCTGTGCTTTCACTTCTGTTCTATTGATGTGTGTCTGTTTTTGTGTCAGCACCATGCTATTTTGATTAATATATCTTTGTGGTATATTTTGAAGTCAGGGAATATGATGACTCCAGCTTTGTTCTATTTTTCTCAGGATTCCTCTGGCTATTTGGGATCTTTTGTTGTTCCGTATAGATTTTAAGATTCTTTGCTCTATTTCTGTGAAGACTGTCTTTGGGATTCTAATTGGGACTGCATTGAACCTACAGATTGCTTTCAGTAATATGGACATTTTAACTATGTTTATTCTTCTAATCAATGAGCATGCAATATCTTTCCATTTCTTTATGTCTTCTTTGATTTCTTTCAATAAAGTCTTACAGTTTTCAGTATATTAGTATTTCACCACCATAGTTGAGTTTATTCCCAGATATTTTATTCTTTGTATTGTGATTGCAAATGGGATTGCATTCTTGTGATCTCTTTCTGCTGATATATAGCGTATATACAGTGTATAGAAACACAACTGATTTTTTTTCTCTTCTTTTTTTTTGAGGAAGATTAGCCCTGAGCTAACTACTGCCAGCCCTCCTCTATTTGCTGAGGAAGCCTGGCCCTGAGCTAACATTCATGCCCATCTTCCTCGACTGAAACACAACTGATTTTTGTAAGTTGATTTTGTACCCTGCAGCTTTGCTGTAATTGGTGATAATTTCTAACAGTTTTCTGGTGGATTCTTTAGGAATTTCTATATTTAGAATCATGTCATCCACAAACAGTGAGTTTCATGTCTTCTTTTCTCATTTGGATTCCTTTTATTTCTTTTTCTTGCTTAATTGCTCTGGCCAAAACCTCCAGTACTATGCTGAATAGGAGTGGTAAGAGTGGGCACTCTTGTCTTATTCCTGTTCTCAGGGGGATGTCTTTCAATTTTTCACCATTAAGTATAGTGTTGGCTGTGAGTTTGTCATATATGCCCTTTATTATGTTGAGATATTTTCCTTCTACATCCGTTTTATTGAGAATTTTATCCTATATGGACATTGGACCTTGTCAAATGCTTTCTCTACATCTATTGAGATCATCATGTGATTTTTATTCCTCATTTTGTTAATGTGATGTATCACATTGATTGATTTGTGGATGTTGAAACATCCCTGCATTCCTGATATAAATCCCACTTTATCATGGTGTATGATTCTTTTAATGTATTGCTGTATTTGGTTTGCCAATATTTTGTTGAGGATTTTTATATCTGTGTTTATCCATGATATTGGCCTGTCATGTCCTCCTTTGTCTTCTCCTTGTCTGGTTTTGGTATCATGGTGACATCGGCCTCATAGAACAAGTTAGGAAATTTTCCATTGTCTTCAATATTTTGAAGTAGTTTGAGAAGGATAGGTTTTAAACCTTCATTGAAAGTCTTGTAGAATTCTCCAGAAAAGCCATCTGGTTCTGGACTTTTATTTTTTGGGAGGTTTTGATTACTATTTAAATCTCTTTACTTGTGATTGGTCTATCAGGTTCTCTTTCTCTTCTTGGTTCAATTTTGGGAGGCTGTATGAATCTAAGAATGTATCCATTTCTTCTAGGGTATCCAGTTTCTTGGCATATAGTTTTTCATAATATTCTCTTATAATCCTTTGTATTTCTGTGGTATCTCTTGTAATTTATCCTCTTTCACTTCTAATTTTAGTTATTTGGTCCTTCTTTCTTTTTTTCTTAGTTAGTCTGGTGAAAAGTGTGTCAGTTGTTTATCTTCTCAAAGAACCAGCTCTTAGTATCATTGATTCTTTCTACTGTTTTTCGGGGCCTTATTTCATTTATATCTGCTCTAATTTTTGTTATTTCCCTCCTTCAGCTGACCTCAGGCTTTGTTCTTCTTTTTCTAGTTTTATTAGATATAGTTTAAAATTATTTATTTGAGATTTTTCTTATTTGTTAGGTGGGCCTATATTGCTATGAATTTCACTTTTAGAATTGCTTTTGCTGCACCCTATAAAAGTTGGTATGTTGTATTTTCATTGTCATTTGTCTCCAGGTATTTTTTGATTTCTCCATTGATAAAATGGTTGTTCAGTAGCATGTTGTTTAGTTTCCACTTATTTGTGGCTTTCATAGCTTTTTTCTTGTACTTGATTTCTAGTTTCATAGCATTGTCATTGGAAAAGATGCTTGATAGGACTTCAATCTTCTTAAATTTATAGAGGCTTGCCTTGTTTCACCATATATGGTCTATCTTTGAGAATGTTCCATGTGCACTTGAGAAGAAAGTGTGTTCTCCTGTTTTTGGATGGAATGTTCTATATATATCCATTAAGTTCATCTGGTCTAGTTTTCCATCTAAGAGCACTATTTCCTTTTTGACTTTCTGTCTGGATAATCTATCCAGTGATGTAAGTGAGGTGTTGAGGTCCCCTATCATTATTGTGCTGCTGTTAATTTCTCCCTTTATAGCTGTTAATAGTTGCTTTATATACTTTGGCACTCCTATGTTAGTTGTGGATATATTCATAAGTATTATGTCCTCTGGGTGGAATGTCCCTTTAATCACTAGGTACTGCCACTCTTTGTCTCTCTTTGTCTTTTTTATCTTGAAGTCTACTTTATCTGATATCGGTATGGCAACACCTTCTTTCTTTTCCTTGCCGTTTTCTTGGAGTATCATCTTCCATACCTTCACTCTGAGCCTGTGTTTCTCTTTAGAGCTAAGATGTTTTTCCTGGAGGCAGCATATTGTTGGGTATTGTTTTTTAACCCATCCAGCCACTCTATGTCTTTTGATAGAGAATTCAATCCATTTACATTTAGAGTGATTATTGATATAGGAGGGCTTAATACTGCCAATTTATCACCCATTTTCTGGTTGTTCTATATTTCCATTGCTTCACTTCCTTTGTGTTTTTGACTACCATTTCATATTGGTGGTTTTCTCAGTTTTCTCTTCATTTATGATTTGTCTCTACTTTGATTTTTTTGTTTTGTAGTTACCATGAAATTGTATGAAAGATCTTGTAGGTGAGATAGTCAATTTTCTGATAGCCTCTGATAACGTGCTTAGCCTAAGCAAGTTCCATCCCTCTCCTCTTCCCCTTCTGAGTTATTGTTCTCAAAATTATTCTGTTTTGTGTTGTGAGTTTGTGACTAAATTCAAGTGTTTATGGTTATTTTTGATATTTTCCTTCCCTTTATCTTTTATGTTATAATTGTTTGCTAACCTGCTCTAATAGCTGCAATTTTCTGATTTTGTCCGTTTATCTTCTTGCTCTAGACTTTTTAAACTTTTGCTTTTTTGGTTTTAGGTATGAGGGCATCTTTGATCACTTCTTGTAAGGAAGGCCTAGTTGTGATGAACTCCCTCTACTTTTGTTTATTTGAGAAAGCTTTTATTTCTTCATCTTATCTGAAGGATAGTTTCACTGGATAGAGTATTCTTGGCTGAAAGTTTTTGTCTTTCACTATTTTGAACATATCATTCCATTCTCTCCTAGCCTTTAAGGTTTCTGCTGACAAATCTGCTGAAAGCTTGATAGGGGTTCCTTTTGTAGATTATTATCCATTGCCTTGCTACCTTTAGTATTTTTTGTTTGTCATTGACTTTTGCCAGTTTTACTATTTCTCTCAGAGAGGTCTTTTTGCACTGATGTAATTAGGAGTTCTATTGGCTTCATGTACTTATAAGTCTGGTTCTTTCCCCAGGTTTGGAAAGTTCACAGCTATTATTTCTTTGAACAAGCTCTCTGCTCCTTTCCCCCTCCCTTCTCCCTCTTGAATGCCGATAATCCTTATATTGCATTTCCTAATTGAGTCAGATATTTCTCAAAGAAGTTCTTCAGTTTTTTTTTTTTGCCTTAGTTCTCTCTCCTCCTCTGCCTGAAGCATTTCTATACTTCTGTTCTCTAAATCACTAATTCTGTCCTCCATAAAAGCAGCTCTGTTTTTTAAGTATTCTTGATATTTTTTTTTTACCTCATTGACTTTGTACTTCATCTCCAGAAATTCTGTTTGTTTGTTTTTTAAAGTTTCAATCTCTGTGGTGAAGTAGTCAGTAATTTTATTCCTGAGCTCATTGAACTGTCTTGCTGAGTTTTCTTGTAACTCAATGAGTTCCTTTATGACAACTATTTTGAATTCTCTGTCATTTAGATCGTATATTTCTGTGACTTCAAGATTGGTTTCTGGAGACTTGTCATTTTCCTTCCATTCTGAAGTGTTATTGAAGTATTTCATGGTGTTTGATGAACTGATCCTTTGCTCAGGCATTTTTAGTAGTATCAGGTTTCAGATTCTGCCTGCCACCTCTGGGGGGTAATAGGAGCTGTGTTTTCTGAACCCACTGATACTGTTGGAAGTTGTTCCAGTAGGACTTCTCTGCA
Organism: Equus asinus; assembly: GCF_041296235.1. Taxonomy (NCBI): domain Eukaryota; kingdom Metazoa; phylum Chordata; class Mammalia; order Perissodactyla; family Equidae; genus Equus; species Equus asinus. The sequence goes on along the minus strand of NC_091797.1, from coordinate 4,361,338 downwards.
TTTTCCCACTGGCCACAGCCTTTCGGCAGGTCACACATAGACACACAGGCATTATGCTGTGGGACTGCTTCCTTGCCAGGAGACCAACTGAGTTGGTGCACTATATAGGAAAGGAAGGCACGTTCTTCCATGCACACGCCCTGCTCTGTGATCTGTAGGCAGTTCACTTGTGCTGCTGTGCTTGCTGGGCTCCTTTGCAAAGGATGAGGCATGCTACCCAGTGTGGAGCATTCCCACAGGTGGGACTGCCACAGCATGGTGGGTGCTCCCATGGGCCAAGTTGCAACTTTGAAAATGAAAGTGTCAGTGCACAGGTCTGCCTGTCCCCTCACCTCCTCTTAGAGTTGCATATGAGCTGCTGTGTGAAGACCCACAACCTAGATCACTGCTGCCATGAGGAGTGAGGGATCTTCTCACTTCCTTCCACTGCTTCCCAGTGAACCAGTACCTCCACCTTAAGATGTATGGCTGTGTGGATCTCTCAGATGTCTAACTGTGCTTTGTAATGAATCTTCTGTTGGTTAATGAATGTCCATTTAGTTGCAAACTAGGGATGAGAGACTAAGGGAACAACTCACTCTGTCATGATGCTCATGTCACTACACACTCTTAAATTACATGACATAGTTACAAATTCAGAGTTTTCCCATAGAAATCTTAATCTCTTACCTCTCTGTTGGTTTTCAACTGCAGTAGTCCCCTGGCTAAAATCTGAAACCAGCCCCTGTAGGGAGGGCTGAGGACAGACCCAAGAAAGAGGCAGGTCACCCCAGATGGGTAGTTGGCAGGTGTAACAAGCAAGAGAACTTACTTGCAAGGCTTGTCTTGGGTGCTGCAAGACAAGCAGGTCCCCACTCACCCACTAGAATTTTAAAAGTTTATATTTAAACCTTAATGGTGTTCAGTCATGTAAACCATCCAGATGGTCCCAACCACACTGCACTCTCTCAAGGCTCTGTCCTTGAAATAGCTCCTACTGTGAGAACTGTGGCCAGAATGTACATTCCAAGGACAAGGAAGAGGGTGAGGAGTTTCAAACTGCCCAGGTCCTGCTTACTGGTCAGCCAGTGGTCACATCTTCTCAATGACCTCCTCTAACACTCTCTTGAATAATTAAAATACCCAAGAATACTCACTCTTTCATATAGCAAGTGTTAGTTGAGCTGAGTCAGAATTGTTCACTTAGTTAGCTATGCGCTTTCCAGTTTACCGTGGGCCTGTTATCCAGCCCATCCTTCTTCCCTCAGATACATTTGGATCTTCCCAGGTGCTGTGGGCATGCACAGTTGGGATCCTGCGTTAGACTGCGTTACCCCTCAGAGACCCAACCTCATACTTCAGCTCTGTCTCTTTCCTTATCATACTCTATCTTTAAGATTCTGCTGACTTTTAGGAAATAGCCAGAGAGAATCACCCATAAAAGCTACAGGTCTCTTGGCTCTCCCTCTTCTCTTCAGTGTGACTACTGCTAAGAACCACCTTTTCCATATAGCATACACTACCATTCCAGCCTAAAATGACCACATCTCTTCTGAAGTCCAAAACATTTACTTCACAATTTACTCATGTTTATATCTTTTCTAATTGCACCTTAAAATGCATTTTTATACCTCAGGCTGCTTTGACATATAAACATCACTGCAATTAAAGCTTTGTGACAGCAAAAGCTGGGTCTTATTGACCTTTGTGACCCCAGTTCTTCAAGCAGCCTCTGCAAACCATAGACACTCAATCGAAAAACGTTGAAGGAACAAAATCTTTCTCCACAGCTAGTCTCTGTCATTCTTCATAACTTGGCTCTTATCAGTTTTGGTTTAGAAATTTTCTCAAGAAGATGACCTACTGCAGTGGAAAATACATAAGGTTTGGAGACAACAATCCAGTCTCCACAATTTAGCATCTTTTGACTTTTGACAACTTAACAGATGTGATTTTCTTTTTGCTGAGAAAGGTATGCCCTGAGCTAACATCTGTGCCAATCTTCTATTTTGTATGTGGGTCACCACCACAGCATGGCCACTCACAAGTGGTGTAGGTCCATGTCTGGGAACTGAACTCAGGCTGCCAAAGCAGAGTGAGCCGAATTTAACCACTAGGCTCTGTGGCCAGCGACTTTTGTGACTTTTAATGTCATATAATGTAAACTTAATTTTCCCTGCTATAAACAGGGAATGATACTATTTACCTCACAAGATTTCGTTAGGGTTGACTGAAAATTCAGAAAGCACTTTTTGAGTAAAGAACTGTGGAAATATGTGTTATGATAGTTTATGTATTGTATATCCCCCACTGAACTCTCCCTAGTGTTTTGAGCAGAGTTTGATTGATATACACGAAAATGCACTTTGCAGTCTTAGCATATTTCATTAGAGATTTATTTTTTTAAATAACTCAAATGAAAACTCTTTAAACGAGATATTTATATCCACAATAACATTTTATTTGGGATTGTAATTTGTATAAGACAAAAATAAAGTCACTGAACCCCCAGGAAACCAGCTGTGAAGTGCCTCTACTCTGTTCTCTTCTTATTTTCTGTGACCAATAGTGCTGTTCATGAGAGAAAACAGACCAGAGTGGACCAACACTAAAGAGGAGCAGATTCTCTTCAGTTACGAAAAATCTCACATCTTCACTCCTGAATCACAAACTGGTGGGCAATCTGCTAGAATTTTCACTGAGAAAATCCCTATGTAACCAACAGAACATGGCCTTGGGCAGCAAATTTAACTTTTTTAAGGCAGTGAATTAATCAGCCAATCGGGAGCAGGCCCACTCTCCTTGTACTGTAAGATAGACAGCTAGACAAAGGTAGCTAGAATTTTGAACGGAAATGGCAAAGAGATTGTAAACTAGATGCCCCAGAAGGCAAAACAGAGTGGCTTCTCTTTATCCAATCTGGTCCTCTCTCCCTTGCTCTCCTGGCCTCTTCTATTTCTTGTGTTCTATTCCTCATTAATCTTGATAAAACATATTATCTAGGTAAGTAACTTTTTTCCTTTTAAGTTCTACATCTCCGTCTGGTGAGTTAGTAAACACATCACTTCCCCCAATTCTGATTCAGTTGAAAGCCCCAACACTCACTTTCAGCCTCAGAAGATGATAAAGCCCAGCGCTGCAAGAGAGAACACTTCTGTGCCTCTAAAGATTTAAAGAGCAACCATACCCCCCTTTACCTGCAGCATCTGCCCCAGAGCTCTTACATACCTGCTTCTTTGCCTCCTCAAGACACCTGACTTTCAAACTCCCACCTCTGTCTCCATCGAGCTGTAGATCTCCCACCTGGGCTACTGAGCACATTGGAGAAAAAGCCATGTAACTTTGTAGATTGAAGTGAACATGGATCTATGGTTTCCAGATTATGACACATCGTCTTTGCCACTCTGCAAATTTTTCTTTTTTTTTAATCTCCCTCCACATTCCCCTCTCATTCCCCTGAGTACCTACTACAAACCTGTCCCTCTCCTCAAGCTTATTCTCTATCCTCTGCATCGTCTGCTTCCCTGAACTGTACGAGCCATCATTTCTTAGTCCCCAGAGCAAAATAGAGGGTCTAGCTAAATCCCTTCAACTCCAACACTTCTTAAGAACACATCTAAATCCACTTGTTTGCTCCCTGATTTTATTTATTTTAAACCTATGTATGTGTGTGTGTGTGTGTGTGTGTTTGTAATACCTATTTTTCAAGATTTATCAGAATATTGGAAAATATATGCAAAGGATTCATTGATCATTATAACTGATTCTTATAATTTTTAGAACTCCAGAATAATCTTTATTTGGATATGTCTAATAAACATTGAACACAAAATTTTGTGTACATTTTGATTCTGTGTGAAGTATTTATGCCTCCTCACTCTCTTTCATAGCAAATATTAACTTACTGTGGCCCTTCAAAATCTAGTTCAACTTGTTTATTACTGTACTTTCCACTCTATTTTACTACCCAGCCTTAGACTCAAAGACATTTAGGAGATATGTTGAGGAGTCCATGGGGTCTCTGAAGCCTGTGAATGTACTATTTTGGAGTATGTGATTTTTTTTAATAAAATTTATTAGGGTTTAATTTATATGCATTAAAGTGAGATTTTGCACACAAAAAATATACCAGTATAATTACCATTACAATCAATATACAGAACATTTTCATCATTCCAGAAAGTTTCCTTTACTTTTTTGCAGTCATCTCAATGCTTGGCCCCAGGTAACTGCTGATCTATTTTCTGTCATTTTAGCTTAGTTTTGCCTATTGCATATAAATAGAATCATACAGTGTGTATTCTTTCAGATCTAGTTTCTTTTACTCAGCATGATGTTTTTGAGATTCATTTATACTGTTGCATCAATATTTCCTTCCTCTTTGTTGTTGAGCAGGATTTTCTTGTATGAATATATGTGTTTGTGACTTTTTTAGAGAATATGTCTACAGCTTTTCCATCAGATTTTTGGAACAGAATGTTATCCAAAAGAAGTATAAGACTCAGTGCTCTAGATAAAGCCCACAGGGCCCCCGGCCTGTTCCATCCCTAGGGAAAGACTTCCCCTTTGGTTTAGCTCTGTGGAATGTACTTAGTCCACTCTCCTAGGTGCTGGGATTTTAATCAGCACAAACAGTTTGTAAAAACAACTGGACTCAGTAACAACTATTTGTCTCATTTTCCTTTTGCTCTTCTTCAGTTATACACTTGCTCAATTATCCCTGTATTTCTTACTTCCATTCAGAAACTGACATATTTGTTGATGAAAGTTTGCTATTTGCTACTCTAAATTGAGTAATCTAGATCTGAAGGTGAAATGGAGCTCTCATTACCTAGTGCCAGTAGCTAGCAAAGACATGGCTGTGTAAAGCATAAAACACGAAGCGCTTAGCAATTTCCTCAATACTTTTGTCAAGATGATGAACCGATGTTGTGCAACTTCTAAAATGTCATGCTGTGAATGTTATTGGATATCAGAAATGCAGTATCCTGTACAGTGTCACTGGTTGCAAATGCCAGTGTTCTCCCGTCCTTAAAAGAGTACATTACATCCCAGCATACAAAGGATATTCTAATTGGAATCATCCTTCCAGAGTTTTAAGGATATTACATTTCTTAAGCACCACTAAGAAAGGTAATGATATTAATATCAAATATTTGAATAATGTGTATGGAGACTTCTTTTAATAACACTATTTGGTGAGGAGGTACTTTCGTATTAAATATTGAACACAACTATCAAATTGAATTATCTACTGAAATTGAGAAATCTCTTTACTTTCGTTTTTCAATTTTAGTTCTTAAAGCATTTTTTCAGACAAATACATTGAAATTAAATATGTTCCTGAATATTCAGGTGATCTGTCAATAATAAATCTATTAATTCTACCTCCAAACAATCATTCTTCATCCAATTCACTTCTATGCCACTCTTTTTTTTAAATCACAAATTCCTGAGCATTATGATTTTTTAATAACTCATACATTATCACCTTCACCATTTCCTGATTTAAATGGTTAAGAAATGATCCTTAGTTATATAATAAGATGTTAAATAAACTTTTCCTATTGTCTCAATTTGAATGAGAATGCAAATTTGGGAATAATAAGGGACAAGTTTGCCCCAAAGGGAACAGAAATGTAGCTCTTTCCCACCCCAGGTGATACACAGGGGAAAGCAGGAGCCCAATCTGAGGAGAGGATTGTGAGACAGAGAATAATTGAAGGAAGCTGTCTGTTCATCCTGCCCACTGCCATTTCAGGTCAACCAACTTCCAGAGACCCACTCAGTTGTTATATGTCCTTGGCCTTTCAACAGCTTAGGGACTGGTGTTGACACTCTTCAGTGAAGATCTAAAGTAAGAAGATGGTGCATCTGTCTGAGGTTAGAATTATAATCAACTGCACCTCTAGACTTTATCTGGGTTATATGAATACATGACAAGGAGCTGAGCTGGAGAGTCAGCTTAAAGGGAGTCTGGCCCAGCGCTCTACCACCCTGAGTAACGTGACTCCAATGTGAGAGTCTATGCAGATGTGCCACTGAAGGCAGGCTTCAAAGAGGGTGTCCCAAGCCGTGAGTCGTCACCCATTTGGGGAATAGTGCAATCTGAAAAGTCGCTTATCTACCAAGTACCAACCAAAGCACCTTGTGTCTTTTGAGACAGTGTAAGAAACTCTGGCAGAAAAAGGTCCCAGAAGCTAAACTAAGACATCTCCAGTTACACAAAATGTTGCCATTTTTTAAAAATTCCCATCCCACTTCTCACACTGTTATCTGCCAAGTGTGGGTCAGACCTGAGATTGTGTGTGGAGGAAATAAGTACTAAATTGAATGAAAGGTATAATAGTTTAAATTAGATAAAATAAAATCATTTTTAATACCTAAAAGCGAACAAAAAACTCAGATTTGCATGGAATAATGTCCAAGTCTAGGACAGAAACGTCTGATTGAGCACCTTTGAAAACCACAGATAAAAAGAAATAAAACTATTTTCTGCATAACAACCTGTTGAATCCAATCCATTCTACAATTTTGTTATGAACAGAAGACAAGTAGAAAAGTTCTGATGAAGCTACTTTAAATAACAAGCAGTCCAAAGGCAATGGTGCCCCATCCATTACAGAACAGGCTGTAATTCAAACTACCCAAGCCAAATGACCTGGGGAAGAATTTTAAACAAAGCAGGTTAAAAGCGTACATATCCAGATGTGGGTGGCAGCATAGACTGTGCAGCTAATGGGAGTCATGGAAGGAAGGTGTAAGAATGTAAGTATGTTAATATTGTGGAGTCAATTTTTAACTTGGACCGAGAGGGCTTCTGAAGTAGGAGTAGAAATATTCGCTCTCCCTCAGTGCCTTTCACACCCACATCTGTGTAGATGAAACCCTGAGCAGAGTGTTATAAGAGGCTTTCACATTCTTTTTAAGGGTAGGACTGGAGAGCCATATGAAAAAGAGAGTGGAAAACCCATCAGCCTGTAATCACACGGGGTCTATGCTCATCTTCGCTCTAAAACTCAGACCAGGAAGGTTGGACCAGGATTGCAGTAGCTGGGAGTTACATGGTTGAACTCATAAGGCTTATTTTAGATTTAGAACCATCTTTCACTGTACTTTTAGTTATTTCTACTATCCAAAAGGTACTTTAACAATGCTTTTTAAAATGTTTTTTCCCGTTTATTGCCTTCCTCTCTATGTTCCTGTTTTAACAGAAAGGAAAAAGGTTCACAATGTACCCTCCTTCGGTTCACCCTGTTGTGGCCCCATCTCATCACTTATCAGAGCTGCTCTCTTCTAACTGCCAGGCTCCATTTCCTCAGCAGCGGCTCCTGGCTTCTCTGCAGCATTGCAGGTCTTGGAATCACTGCGGGAACTTTCAAGTAGTTACTGATGACTTCTTTCTGTCTGTTTCAAATTCCATATATCATTGTCAACCAAAGTAAAGATGTCATTTTTCTTTGGTACATCTGTTGGATTTTTTTATGTGTATATAGTCCTTTTTAAAAGTTCCCCTCTGCTCTTTTTCAAGGGCACAAATTTAGCCCATCTACATGATGTCATTAATAACCCTCACATGAGTTTTATCTATTATCCTGTTAGGAGAAATTACAAGAAAAAAAATCCACAACAATATGCCCATGAATTGTGTATGATTCACATGCACAGACACACATGAGGAATAAGCATGTACATTTAAATTCCTAAATGTATCAACATAGATGAATTTTATAAACATGCTAAAATATTAGTGCTATTTTTCAATGTTGTTTTAATTTCATTTTAATTTATTATAAGTGTTCTTGAAGTGGAATAAGACAGGAAGATGAAAATAAAGTGAGAATATTTGAATCGTGGTTTTATGGCTTCCCTTGGCTGCTCTAATTCATGTCCTGCTTCCTCCAGACATTCCAGCCACTCATTTTCTATTTCCTTCTCAAAATCATGGTTATAAAATGTTGGGGTTCTTCCAGCTCAGTCCTAACCCCTGTTTTTTCACTTTATATTCTGTCCATAGATAATCTCCTTCACAAGCAGGCCTTGGATAACCAGCCTTGTTCAGATAATTAGCATTCATATCTTTAGCACAGATGTCTCCTCTGAGCTCCAGACCCATATGTCTACCCACTTGTCTCAAAGGAATTTCAAGCTCATTTTAATGTATTCTGGTACAACATGTGGTTCTTCAGTGAGAATTGACTCATACAAAATCATCATGTAGGGGGTGAAGTAAGTTTAATGTGAAAGTCATGTTGGTTCTTGTGTGATGTTTCCCAGCACGATGTATTGAAATAATCAGTAACAAGCTATTTCACAGTTAAAAATGAACCCTTAGTAGGGCCAGCCCTGTGGCCGAGTGCTTAGAGTTCCTACATGCTCTGCTTCGGTGGCCGGGGTTCATGGCTTCAGATCCTGGGCAAGGATCTATACCACTCATCAGCCATGCTGAGGAGGCATCCAACATACAAAATAGAGGAAGACTGGCACAGACGTTAGCTCAGGGACAATCTTCCTCAAACAAAAAAAAGAAGAAACAAAAAATAAAGGAGGAAGATTGGCAATGGATGTTAGCTCAGGGTGAATTTTCCTCACCAAAAAAATAAATAAATAAAAACAAAAGAAGCCTTGATAATACATGAAGATCTTAAAGAAAAGCTGAAAATTCTGCCAAAGTGCAATTAATGGCTGGCTTGATGTTTTTAAGAATCACTAAATTTTCCACAGCATTAAGGTGACACTAAAGCTGTGACCTCGGATCAAAAAGATTCAAAGGCATTTTCCTCAGTATTAAAAAAGATGTGGAAGTCTACACCTTAGATCAGATATTTAATTTAAAAAAATTGTCTTCAATAATCCCTTGAAGTAAGAAACACAAGTCCCCATATGTAAGTCTACAAGGACCTACTGACTGAGAAGCTGAGCAGAAAGACCTGTGAACTTTGACTGTGTCGGTAATTGTATTAGAATTGGTACTGAGGTTTTGTTTCTATTTTTGTTTTTTGTGCTGTGCTTACATGTATCATGGATGATGAGTGGTCTCCCTTAACTTTGTTTTTCCTATAAGCACTATTATTTCCACTGCAAGATTTTTCAGAGTGAAAGATAGTTTAGTAATGTATCTGTGGCATTACAACAGAAACATCTCTATGTCACAATAAAAAATATGACCTGAGCCACCCGCCCTAACCTGGTTCTCTTCCAGAGTTCTCTCTTTCAGTGGATAGCACACAAACAACTTCTGTGTCTCCTTCAGAAAGGACCACTAGCACCTGTTCAAGAAGAAATCTTTTCTTTCTTCCTCATTCTGTCAACTCCTAGGTGTGCAAACTCCTAGGTGTATTCACTGGTTCTCTGTGTGCATCTTCTTCTCAGCACTTGACCTGGTCAAATAAGGTCTGTGTCGGTGTGTTTCTGTGTGTGTCAGGGGAAGCGTTTAAGAGTGTTTATTTAACTAAAGTCTATTTTGAAAGACTATAATTCCATTAGATGGTTTGTTTTTTACCATTTGCCTCCAGGGTGCCTCCTGCACCACAGATGCTCAGGCAGAATTTGTTGAAAATATGTTGGCTGAATAGATGCCCTGGAGAAGAGGCACTGGAGGGAGAAGATTGTGTGAGTTCAGGACTTTGACAAGCTGAATTCTGGGTCAAAAATAATAAGAGCGCATAAATGATAGCAGGACCTAGAAAGGCAAAGTATTTTGAAATCAATCAATCAATCCTAACATATTAATTTTCTCAATAGTATTTGCTCTGCACTTTTCTAGTCACTGAGAATTTGGTGGAAAATGAAGTAATTATGAAATATTCAGATATCAGAGACAACACTAAAACACATATAATAGAAAATTATTACATTGACAGGTTGAAAGACCTCTTTTACAAAAATCTATATTGTGATATAATGAGGAAAAACTATCAGAATTAGAAGATACAGCTTTTAGAACCATTTTATCATAAGCACACCTGTAACTAATCACTCTCAAGTTCGATGTCATCTACCATAAAATGAGGAGCTCAGATACATGATTGTTAAGGTTTTATAGCTTTAAAATCATCCAAGGTCAGACAGTCCTGAGAAAGGATGAAGGAAGCAGGGCAGGTTTCGCTCACTCCTTGCCCAAGTACTTTGAAACAAACCAGGAAACTTTACCGGACAGAACAAGACAGGAAGTAACTTTATAAATAATTAAGGACAAAATTAATTGCTGAGATATTTCAAAACAGAAGGAAATCCAAAAGTCTCAGGATGCAGTTAAGAGATGAGTTGGAACATTAAAGAGAGGTAATATTTAGACAAGAGAAGACCCAGAGCAAAAAGCAAAAGTAAGATGTGATGGGCAAGGCTGGGTGGTAGTTAATAAAAACAATTACACAGACAAAAATGTGAAGTGATTTTGAAGTTTTCTAGAGACAGTCACAGACGTTTGTACTTGGTATTAGAAGAAACGGAAAAAAATTTACACCCTGAAATGTAAGTTAAATTGTAGCAGTCGTCATGTGATGCTCTTACACCGTAGTCTTGTTTGGGTCTTAGCCCAAAACTTATTTTTCTTTGTCCAGTTTTCCTTAAGCTTTAGATAAGCAGTTTCAGTTCAGAATTAGCAATTTAAGCTATAACCATGTACATTCCTAAGGAGTCCTTAATACTGTGCTAGGTGCTTTATCAAATAAATTAATGGATCTTTTCCCTCTGGTGTCCTTCAGTCTGTCACCCAAGTGAATTTGTCAGGGTGATGGGCATTTGGGAGATAAGCAGAAAATATTTGTTGGTAAATGAATGAAGGAATGCTTTAGGACATCACAGAAATAGTGAGTAAAGGACAAGCAGCCTCAGTTCCGGAGTATATGTTTATTCCTTGTTTCTACTAAAAAAAGAGTATAGGTTGGGTGTGAATGTTTTACAAGCCTGAGGACCACTGAAACCATCACACTAGCACGGCCTCTAACATTTTCTACAAAACTATTTCAGGAATCATACATATTTATTGACACAGATGGATTTATAGCATGGTGGAATGATTCCTAAAAAGAAAAATGGAGATCACAGTCCTGCACTGGCTCTTAAATATCTTTGTTTCCATCATACTGTGGATACGTTATTTCTTCCCTCTACATCTCTTCCCACAATGACCAGGATCTGTTAGGATAAGTCTATCCTCTTGCCTGTTACACTTACTTCGTCATTAGACTACATTTTGTAACAATATTCCTCATTATAATGTCAGGATATAATTACGTCACATAGGTGGAGACATTTCTGTGATGACATAGAATTGAGACATCTTCCCCAAATTTTAGAGGCAGTGAATTAAAAAAGTCTGTTCTGGCCCTAAACATATGACAAGTGCTCAAAAACTCTTAACTATTGGTCAGAGAGCAAAAGCTTTAAAGGAAAAGAGTGTATGGCAGCACAGAAGTCATTGGGCAACACAATTAACTTGTTTCTTCTCATGTTAATAAACTGATTATCTTGAAATGAAATGTATTCATTTTCACCACTCTACAATGCATATAAGAAAGTGAACTGTTTTCATTTAAAGAAGGAAGTAAAGTAACACTTTATATATTTTAGACTTACATCTAAACATGCATTATGTTTATCTCTTAAAAATGATTACAACTAAAATTACCTAGGAATAATTTTGAAGAGAAATCTGGAGAAATTATATTTAGAAAACTTCAAAACATCACTGAGAGTTCTAAAAGGAAAAGTTGAAAAACAAAAAAGATATTACAAAATGCAGGATAAATGAATACTGAATACCTTGTGAATGTTATAGAAATATCATACAAACTAATAGATCATTATTTCCTTATGGGCATCTAAAAATGATGCTGAAGTATATTAGAAAAATTAATCAACTGGAAATGATAAATATATTTTTTGAAAAAATGAGAGAGAATTTGTGTAAATTGTAAATTTGCATCAATAAAGCATTTGGCCAAGAATGAATAGATGAATGAATTTATGAATGAATGAATGAATGAATACATGAATCCTTTAACTGATTCTAGAATGCTTTTCTGAAAGCAAGGTCTGCTGATAACCTGCATTCGTATCCCCTTGGGTGCTCACCAATATTGTTGAATCCTGGGCTCCACTCTGGAGTAACTAAACAAAAGTCCAAGAAGAGCAAATAGAGATCCAGAAGGGTCTTTCTAAGGGGTAGGTCATGACAGAAGACTTCCAAATCCCTCTTTCTGCGGCATGAGCTTAGCTGTTACTACTATCTCCATGGTCATGGTTTTTTCCAACTAGTAAAATAGAAATCAAATGAGAAGATAACATGTAAAAATAAGCAATAAGGGCCAGCCCTGATGGCTTAGTGGTTAAAGTTCCACTTCAGTGGCCCAGGTTCCGTTCCTGGGCACAGAAGCCCACCACTTGTCTGTCAGCAGCAATGCCGAGGTGGCAGGTCACATAGAAGAACTCGAAGGACTTAGAACTAGAGTATACAACTATGTGCTGGGGCTTTGGGGAGGGGGAAAAAAAAGAGATGAAGACTGGCAACAGATGTTAGCTCAGGGCAAATCTTTCCCAGCAACAAAATCCTCAAAAACAATAATAACAATAAAGAAAGATAATAGATGATAGATTTAATGAAATTACAGAAAAAAGTCAAGATGTTTAAGGAATATAAGTAGCTTTCAAAATAAGGGAATAAATCAAAAACAAACAAGTGAGAATTAAAATAATAATATAAAAACTGATAAAACACAATAATAAAAAAGGTAAAAGGATTTAAACTGCATTGATGCACCCTGGGTGCCTCTCCAATTGATCCTTTCAGATTCAACTGTTTCAGATACATGGTCCTTGAAGCTGTTGTTGTGGAAACCTGACACCACATAAGCCAGGATGATGCAACATCTGAGACCAGTAACTGTCCTCCTGGAGGTCGTGGGTCCTCATCTCATTCCAGAGATGGAGTATCTGCAAGAAACGTAGATCCTTAACAAAGTCTGAAGAGATTTGGAGTCCCCAAGATTGAGGTCCCAACCTTAGTTACTTTTGTGATGAGGAATGGTAGAAGCATAATATAATATATGAGTGATAATAATAATAATACTCAGGCTGATAATGATAGCCAATATTTAGGGTACTACCAAGTCAATTCTCTAAGCACATTACCTGTATTAACTCATTTAAAGCTTACACAACCTTATAAAGTTACTGTTATTGTTAATTTCATTTTAAAGATGAGAAAAACAAGGCCCAGAAATGTCAAGCTTCTTGTCCAAGTTTGATTATAATCAGATAAGAAAATAAAAGCAAAAATCCAGTACTGACTATCCCTAACCTAACCACAGAATGTGTTTAATTCTTAGTGTTACTAAATTGCTTGGTAAGATACAGTGATTGAGTCAATACTTATCTGGCCTCCAATTTTATAAGCAAGTCATATGACTAATTAATCCAACATGATAACCTTTCTGACATACCACCCTGGGAGAGATGAACCACACTGGATGGATAAATCCTTCCTGGTAATGACAAGATGCTGATTTGGGGGCTGGAAAGCATGACCTTCTCTTATGGGTGACCATCTGACGACGGTGACAGCAAATTTTGCCAAGGTCCAAGAGGAGCTGCTGCCATGGCATCCATTGACAACTTGTCCCAGACTAAGGGAGATCATCTGGTCCTTGAGAAAGACTCGCCCTGGAAACAAGGGTTAGGACACTGTTAATGGCAGAGTGTTGCCACGGCTTCATTCTCTGCCCTTTGACTCAAAATAAATTTACGTCTTGTCTCTTCTCTCCTTCTCTTTCCCTCCGCCACTCCCTCCCTCCCTCCTGGTGGTAAATAAACTTAGAGAAACCAACACACATAGATGGATTTGTGAAGACTGGCATAAACTACTTAGCTAACTCATGAAGAATTGGCTAAATTATGTAGAAATACAAAATGTGTATATGGAAGAGGCCTTAATTAACAAATATAGTTATAGCTACTAATTTTCAGTCCTCTCATTGGGAGACCAAAGCACATTCACCACTGTCTTATTGAGACTAGAAAACAGGGGAGAATACTAAGGGACTCCCTCTCTCTCTTCTCTCTAAATATCTGTTCGCAACATTCCTTTTTCTGTTATTGGCACAAAGTCCTTTATGGGAAAGCGATAATATAATTGCAGTCTTAGATTCTTAGAGAAAACTGTCACTTAGAGATCTCTCTTACTAAATGCTTGAACATTTCCACTGGTTTCTTCCAGAAAGCCCCAGGCATGTGCTTATTTTTATGCACTTTTCTAAGCCTTATATTAAGACCTACAAGTAATTGCCATACTGGATCACTCATAGAATGTCTGCAAACCACCCAGGCAGCTGCAGGAATTTTAAAATTCCAATTATCTCTTTTACTTTCAATTTTGCCTTCACCATATTGCCTACCTAGTGCCCAAATATGTTCTTAATCTAGCTTTATTCCTTTTATATTTACTGGTCTTTTTTTCTAGATCATCAAATATACCTCCACATTCTTTTATTCCATATTTCTTTCAACTTTGCATTTGTTTCCTGGAAATCCATGAATAAAACATCAAATAATTCATTTTTTGGTGCTTTAGCTAATAAAATATTGGTAGGTGATAGGAAATAAGTGAACACATATCCAACATATAAAATGTAGCTTTACAGTTTAAGGCTTACCAGCTTCAGCTAGATTTTCCTCAAAAATAGGAACCAGGCCTGATACACCCTGTAATGACCAGTGTATTTCTTGACACACAGAGTAGAAGTTTAAAAATTAGATCTGGTTGCTGTAACTAACTTTCCTTCTTTAATTTTATTGGATTATTTTTACAGTTGTTTTTTGTGCATCAAGTTATTTTAAAAATTCACAAAAGAACAAAACAGTATATTGAAGGGTCAAAAGGAAAAAAACTGTAAGAGATTAATGAAGGGGAAAAATGGGAAGCAGAAAGCATTTCACCAAAATCATTTAGAACAAGACAGACGGCAAATCCGCCATTGACCTAGTTTTTCCACTTCTATTTTTTCCTCAATTGAATCTATCATCATCCTGCCTCCCAAAGAACAATCTTAGCACTTTAATTAGCTTGTTCATAGTTATCGTCTTAAAAATCTCAACAGCTTTTCCTATCCATCCCTCTAGCCATATTTTCATTCCTCATTGCTATTTAAGTTGTTTCTATATATTGAATTGACAAATATGATAGCCTACATTTAATTGAAACTCTTGAATAATATTTAAGCACCTCATAAACGAAATGGAAAATAGGTACTAAACAAACAGTTCAGATTCTTGCCTTTCAGGGATATACATTTTTCTGGCCCAAACAAGCTCAGAAAATTCTATATGATGTTGTGTCCTTCTTAACCTTCAACATGAGTAATGGATTGCTTCCAACTCATGTGAATAATTTATTCACAGGAGTCCCATCACCAACACATAAAGTTGCTCAATGAAAAGGTAGATCTGTATTCTTCTTACTATTGCTTTCGAGACCAAGTCACTTCAGTAAGTTTTCCAGTGTATTATACAGTATTACTGACTATAGTCATCATGCTGAGGAGATTTCAGGGGCTCTCACCACACACACACACGAAAGGTAGCTATGTGAGGAGACGGATTTGTTAATTAGCTTGACTATGGTAATCATTTCTTTATATATTGATATCAAAACATGTTGTGTGCCTTCAATATATAGAATTTTTATGTAAAAAACTTTGCATTTTCTTTACATTATAATTATGAAAAATATATTAAGGAAAATAAAATATGAAGCATTATGAAAGAAATTGTGTTGAATTTGATGAAAATTTTTAAAAAGGCCATGCAATTTTAACTTGCTATTTGGTTCACAATTTTTAGAGCTACATGTTTTAAATATATTCTAGAATCTGTAGGACTATTCTATATAACATTTATATTTTAAACATTATTGTTTATGAACATTAAACTTTCTAACTATTTATGCACACACGTGCCATATTTTGCTTACTTTTAGTTTGATTAATTCTTTATTGTTTAAGTAAGATCTTTCAAAATGCCTTTGATATGATGATAAATGAAATGAAACAAAGATAAAAGGATCAAATAAAGAAGATTTGCAATGGGAATGGTCATGTGGAAATATGATGATCTGGAAAGCAGTACATAGTTTGTTTGGGGAAAAAAGTTGAAAATGCTGTAGGGGGTCCTGGGCTGGGACGGATCATCTCTGTTCCATTTGGCTTCATCCTCTAGAAGGCTATTCGGTCTTATTGCTGAAAGGGCCCCAAATAGAGAAGGAGAGAGAAAACTCCAGTGAACATGCATTATTTCAAGCCTCTGCCTGTGTCACACTGTGCATTGTCCCCTTTGTCAAAGCAGGTCACAGAGCCAAGCCCTGGGTGGTATGGGAGGGAACTATCAAAGGACATAGATGCAGGGAGGGCATCAGGTTGGCCATGAGAGAAAATCAAGAACTACCACATCGTGAATGTAAACTCCTACCATGAGAATAATCAAGTAAAATTAGACCGTTGTCTGATTTATTTAGACAGTTTTTCCAGTTCAAGTTTCCCAGGGAAATTCAACTACTTAAAAATCTACTAATTTTCCCATGAGGCGAGGGGTTGAGGGAGGTGAAAGGGAAAGGTGCTTCCCCTTGGTTGAATATAGAAGACCTGAAAACTTCATTGATACTCATGTGCTTTATATCCATTACATGGATATGTTTATTTTGGACTGCATAGAACTCTTTAATTAAAACTCCCCTTCTTGTGGGCAGCTTGGTGGCGTAGTGGTGAAGTTTGTGCCCTCTGTTTTGGAGGTCCAGGGTTTGCAGGTTCAAATCCTGGCACAGACCTACACACTGTTCATCAGCCATGCTGTGGTGGCATCCCACATATAAAATAGAGGAAGATTGGCACAGATGTTAGCTCAGGGGCAATTTTCTTCCCAAAAAAGAAAAAAACAAAACCTCCCCTTCTTAAAGTAAGTTCAATATTCTGATAACTGAGTGGAAGACATCAGGCAACCAAATTTTTAGTGGTAGTGGGGTGAATTCTGGATGATGGAAGCTGTATGGTCCAGCAGTGGCCTAAAGACACACGGAGGAAACTGTTTCTCAAAGGCACACAGATATCAAGGCCAGCACAAGGTGAAGACCTGGGTCCTCATTGTAGAGCCCACAAAGATGGCTAGATAGAGCCTGAAAAGGGAAGAAGGGTAGAAATCCAGTTGATTGATGCCTCAGTGGATCAGCCATATTTATCTCTAGGACACATTAAAGACATAATCACTGAAGGAATGGAGTATCTACTTGGATAGGCTATGGATCCCAGAAGATGGGGTGTATGTCAGAACAAGCCCAAAGGTTTAAGTGCACCAAAGAAAAGCCTGCCAAGGATATTGTTCAGTACTTTTAGAATACTCTATGTGTGGCTGAGCGGCAGTGTACCCAAGTAATAAAATGGAAGGAAAGAGGCAAAGAAACATGGAGGGAGAGAGGAAAGAAGGGAGAGAGGGAAAAACAGAACAAAGAGAGCAGGAGTAAGAAAAAGAGGAGAAAAATAGGAAAAATAAGAGGGTAAGAATGACAAAGGAACTAACCTTAATTTACTTTTTAATGTTTGTAAGGAATTAGCACACAGCATAATTCTTCCAAAATGTTCTCTCTTATTAAGCCAGAAAAAATCCAAGTTTTGTCTTAGTGGATAGCAATGATAAACTCTGAGTAAGAAGATTCCTAGGAATTTCAGCTGAATTATTTAAGAACAATGTGAGATGACATAAGGTCACTGGAAGAAATGCCTTTCCCTGATAACCATCCACAATCTCTATCTTTGTCTTCCTGTGGGCAAGAAATGCCCAAGGCATTTATTTACCAGCTTCTCTTCATTCATACCTTAGACACGCATATGAACTCTTGTTGTTATTGTTGTTTCATCCTTTTCCATGAAGTAAGCTAATTTTTAACTTGCAGTTTATGGAATTCAGTGAGCTAGATCCTAAAAGATGTGAAAACCTCAAAATATCAAAAATTAACCCTTCATGTTTCCTATTGCTAGGACTTAGTAAGATATATTATCAATTGAAGGGTTTTTTGCTTTTTTTTTCTCTCTCTTTCTGAAGGATGATATTACAAAAGAAAACTCACAGGCATATTTATTTAGATTCTTAGCAGTGAACACTTTCCAGTCTCAATTTCTTTTTAACACCAGGAGGTACGCAGCCTCGGAGAGCAGCCTTTATGTTTAGTTAAAACACCTGAGGTTATTTCCTAATAGTTTTTAACACAGGAAACATTTCCAAAAGCACACGCCTGAAACTCCGGTGACTTGAAGGGTTGATATGGCTGCATTGCCCAAAGTCTTAAAGCTTTTACAGCTTGTCTATTCATGCTAACATTTAGAGCTTCCTCCCTATAAAATAGAGCAGGCAGTAACAAAATGTCAAACCTAAAGTGAAATTCAAGGTGAAATCAACTTGGAAATTCACACTTAATTATCAATGGCACCAATTTTTGTAATTAGCAAAATTTTAAGGAAATGTCGTTTATATGCTACTAAAATCCTTTAGCACAATTCGGGCTATCATAATCCTCTACGCTACTTCACCTCATTTCTGTTACTGCCTGTCATTTATTCTCAGGACCTTGATTAAAGTTTAGATCCATAGCCACTATTTCTGATTATCTTTCACCATTATCCACATTTTGTGGCTCCCAAACCACTTTCTTCTATATGTCTTTCATTCTTTATGGCTGGCCTGCTAACGATCCCAGTCTTCTACTTGACTAACAAACTTCTGAGATCATGTGGGTTCAGGTTTACCTTTCAACTATGGGTCTGACCATTCCTTAAATAAAGAGATTATCTGTTTTTGAGAAGTGAGTCACAACTTAGCGTGGCTTATGGGTCTGGCATCTAAGCACTAGAATACAATCAACAAAAGGAATTCAGAAACTTCCTGACTCAAAGAACTCTGGAGATTTCTTTGGTAGATCAGATCCACTGCTTTTGTTTTTATGTTGTTATTTGTTTGTTTCCTTTCCCTCTTTTTCTTTCTATTCTGAAGTCAGTCACTCAAAATCATCATCCTCTCTGGTTACTATTCACTAACAGTTAAAATTTGTGGTGCCAACTCTTCGCCAATAGCTAGAAAACAAAGAGGGACCTATGAAGGATGCTATTGCCTGGGAGTTGGGGATTGTCTTTCAGCAGTCACAGACTCAGTTTACCTCACAGGTGACTATAGGAATAAGGAGTTATAATACCAAAGTAGAGAACGTGTTTTAGGAGGGCAATAGGTGATCCATTCTATGTTCCCCATTGTTTGGCAAGATGTTTCTTCAATGGGGCATCAGACTGAGGCCTAAGGCCATTTTCTTGACAAGAAAGACTCTGGGCATGTCAACTTAGGCATATGCTATAGATTTTATTATAAATTGTGTATTTTTTACTCAATGGAACTCTATATTAAAATATTCTTTCATTTTCAAATTGTTTAGCAACCAGAATGTATAGAGTATGATGCTACACATTGTAGTTAAAACAAAGTACAAGGAAAAAATGATCCTAACTTTAAAATTTACCATAAAACTTATGCAACTCATTCTCCTTTAGAGAAATGTAGCTAGGAATTCTGGAAAACTAAAATGAATCAAAATGAACTTTTTACGGGAGCAAGATATTTGACCTAAATTATCAATATTGTTGACTTTATTCAGAGTTTTGCTTTTCCTCTCTAGACAGTTTGTAAATACAATGTAAAATATTTGATCTCATTTCACATACAGGGATTTCATATAAAATCTATTTATTGACAACATCAATGGTCACTGCACTACAGAATACATAAACAAAAAAACCACAGAGGTTTTTCTGTATCACGTATAAAGTTCAGGCTATGACTGTTAGTGTGTATAAATTTATCTGTGTAAGTAAGAAAAATTAAATATACATTTTAGAAAATCTTTCAAATAACTTGAGACACATTTCTAGAAGAAGCTACTCGGGTTTAGTGTTCTTTTTCTCATATGAACATCCTATCTATGTCCATAAAAATGTCTAAAGCTGTATGCACCTACATAATTTACCATGTTTTTTAAAATATAAAGTAAAACTTACGTATGAGTATATATACACTACAAAGACATACATTTTATAAGCATAATTCAATGCATTATTTTTTCCTATCCACATCCCTTTGAATCCACAGTTTAAAACAAAAGGATATGAATTCCATCAGTTAAGTCTAAATTTTTTTGAAATCTTAAAACAAGTAGGCAGGTACAATTTACAAATTACCTAAGAACAGAGTTACAAGGTATATTCATGACAAGAAATTAAAAGTCAACTAAACTATGCTTACTTGCCCATGGGTAAGGATCTTACCCTGTCAACAGTGCTTGTAAGAAATAGTCCTACAGTACCTAAGGATCCAAAACTAATAAGATTCTCTTCTAAAACTTTTAATGAAAAGATCTGGAGAATGTGGGATTTTGATAAAGAAAGCTGACCGGAGAGCTAAGAGTTATGACTGTGCATAAACGCTTAGCCCTCAGTAAAGTCGAGTCTGTGTAGAGAGAATGGAACACAGTTAAGAAGTTGTTTTACCGAAAAGAGAGGCGTGAGGACAGACAACGGAGAAAAAGTTTCCCGGGCACCTTCTCACAGCCAACCTTGATATTCCCGTGAAATGCTGGTGAGTTTGTGGCATGCCTAGTAGAAGTCAGTCCACTAAGGTAGCTTGAATAGGCTTCGGTCTTCAGACCTGGAAGAGCCATGAAAATAAGATGTTTACGAAAGGCCTCCTGAACTATTTCTCTTCACATCCTTTGGAACCCTAGAAACCACTTCTGTAGCAACAGTAGTGAAACAATTGAGCGTTTTTTGAGAAAATATCAGCTCATGAGTGGATCAAGATTTTATGAAAACAGTTTAGGAGAGCTAATGGATATTGTAAATATGCCAAATGTTGCTGTTACAGCCTTCCTATCTCGATTGTCTTTTCACTTCTTTCCTCCGTTTATGCTATCCAAATGCAGTCTCAGACATCAATTTGAAGAAGGAACTATCATTTTAATGTTTCCAGGAGTTTTAGCTGGGTTGTAACATGGCAAATGGTAGTCCAGTATCTATTCTCACCGCCGTCCTTGGAGCTGGCTCATAGACTTCTAGTTAGAAAACATATTCTCCTTGCAGCTAGGGATGGACTAGGGTCTAAGTTCCCACCAGCAGTATGTCATCTGAAGGAACGTGTGCAAATTCCGGGCCATATGCCTTAATGGGGAAACTGCCTGTGCCTCACTCAGAACAGGAATGTGGTGCCAGTGAGCCAGCTTCAAGCATGTGGGGAGGACAGTAGGCAGAGGAGCATGAGAGAAACATGATGGAAGGAACCAGAATGCCTGGATGACCTCATGGATGACAAGCCCTGATCCCCTCACCTCATAACCAACCAGATGAAGGAAATAAGCTGCACCTTCCTTGAGCTGCTCTATTTTGGGCTTTCTCTGTTAAAATCACACAACTCAGTTATTTGCTCCTATGCTTTATTTTCTCACTAAGTACTGAATTTTAACTGGAATGATTTATATGACCAAGTATTTTCTGCTTTTGGACAGAGCTCATCTCCTACCTAGAAATGCGTTATGGAAGCAACATGCTGTCCAGAGTTTAAGGATACATTTAAATTCATAATCGAATCATATTAGATAAGTATAGAGGATGTAAGTAAGAGCTCATAGCATGATATACAAGAAAACATAAGTGAGCAATAGTATAATTTAGTTAAGCTTTACTTGCCCGAATAGTCATAGCAAAAATTGAAAACACGGATACAGCACTTATATAAGACTCACAACCAACCTGTGGGAATTTGCTTATACTAATCAGGTTTTACAGATGAAAGAACTGAAAAAAGATGGTAAGTGATAGGGCTAGGATTCAAATCCAGCTGCCTGACTCCTGAGGCCGCATTCTTCAATAATACCCTCTGCTCCCCCTCCCTTAGCCAGGCTGCTTCTCACCATGCAAGTCTCTCTATCTCTACACATCCTGTGAACTAGGCTCAGAAAAGGCAGTAACATGGCCAAGGTCACACAGCATATCAATCACAGCATTCCCACATTGTTGCTGCCTTTCCTTTGTCCTACTCTTTCAGGGGATCTGAGTTCCTAAATGAAAAATACAGATAGTAAGTGTAATTACAGTCAGAGAAGAAAAACACCCCAAATAGGTGGTCATGTAAGATTTGAGGACAAAGAAAAATATTTATAGGAATGCCTACAGCAGCCAGCAAAGAACTTGCTTTTTTTCTTTCAAATAGTAAATCTCCGTGTATGACTAATGTCAGTGCTCAAACGTGTAAAGACTCATAAAAGTTGATGCGATATGGACAGGCTGAGCCAGACTTTGTCCTGAGTTAGTTCCTACTCTTATTTTTTCTACTTCATACTTCTACATTTTCATCTTTAAAGTAGGGGTAATAATATTGCCATGACATTGATGCCCAGTTCCGTTTACAAAATATTCCAAATATAAAATATAGTATAAATGCTAACATAAACAAAAGAAAAATATTTCTCTCTCTTTTCTGTATATTATATTCTATATTAATATATACATTATATGTGTAACTCTTGCCAGTCTATACCTGCATTTAACATAAAAATCTCGGATTTTATTAGTAAGAACTCTACCCTTTCCTCTCATATATGGCTAAGAAAAATTATATATCTACTTACAAATGTAAATATAATTTGGTTCTGCATGGATGGGTCCAAGCATAGCATATTATTATGTAGTTTCAGGGTTTTCATAGAATTAAAATAACAAAATTATAATTAATGAAACTGAAACTAGTGGGAAATTATGTTGACCAGGATATAATAATGTTCCATGAATATCTAGGAAGGAAACACAAGGATGCTAAGAGGGCTTGCTTTCCTTCTGTGAATTATCATCTTACTATCTCAGTTTAATTCTTTTTTTTTCAGTAGTTTTTTTTCTTTTTGTTTCAAAGATTGGCACCTGTGGTAGCATCTGTTGCCAATCTTTTTGTTGTTGTTGTTTCTCCCCAAAGACCCCTGGTACATAGTTGTATATTCTAGTTGTGAGTGCCTCTGGTTGTGCTATGTGGGACGCCGCCTCAGCATGGCCTGACAAGTGGTGCCATGTTTATGCCCAGGATGCGAACCAGTGAAACCCGGGACTGCCAAAGCAGAGTGCTAACTTAACCGCTAGGCCGTGGGGCCGGCCCCATCAGCTTAATTCTTAACATAAGAGCTTAAATCATCAGTAAAATACCTTTTTCCTTATTATTTAAATAAAATAGTAATTGATTTTATTTTTCCCAAGCACATTCCTGTCAAATCATAATTAAAATTCACTAAGATATTCTTTGATCTATCATAGGATTAACTTATTCTGCAATTAGAAAGCTTTACGACAATACAATATTGTACAAAAGAGGAATACTAATAATCTTACCTGAAATGGCATCTCCATATTTTTCTGTTTGTCATTGACTTGTATGAATATTATTATTCCCCCAAAACAAAATATTAAATGAATAGATTAAGAGGTATAAGGTTGCCTCCAGAGTGATCAAGAAAAAAAGTAATTTATCTTAACTTTAAATAAAACATTTGATTAATGGGTGTAATAGATGATAGCATAGCAAAATAAAAATCCCATGATTAAAACATGGCCTTATGAAATGCGTCTGCTGAGTCTTATCTTTCGGGAGAGGCCATGCTGCTCCTATAGCAATCGTCAAACAATGGAATCATCAATTCTACATTTGACTTATGTGCATTCTGATGGGTTGCTTTAAATGATTAAGGAAATTTTAACTCATATAATAATATGGTAAAATTTTGATATTAAAGTTTGTGCCTTATGAAAGAGTGCACATAAAGTTTAAAAATTAAACTAAGGCAACTACCCTGAATTTAGCAATAGTCAAGCATTTGCTGAAAAAGAAAAGTGATACGGATCAACGCTAGCACCTAGTACAGAAGTAAACGTAGGCTCCCATTTGCATGCAACCATCATGAAACATTAATTTCATCAACTAAATATATGCATTATATTATCTGAATAAACCTGGGCACTCTTGTCATGAATTTGTGTTATAGGATGCTTGAAATAATGTACAGAACAAACCAAGATATAAATAAGTAAACAGATACACATTTATTTACTCAAGTGTTTGCTTTGTATTTTATTCAAAATTCAAAACAAAAAATCCTGCTATACTATTCACATATGTTATTTAAAATTCAAGTAGGAAATCACACATTTACATGAGGAAAAGAAAATCATAGACTGTAGTTAGAGGAGAAAAAACCATGTGCAAATCATGATTAAGATTTTCCTAAGGACTTAGAAGGAAGAATCCTTTAACAAAACATAATCGAACCAGAACATTGAACCACACTCACCCCAACAGCTAAAAGGAAATTTTTTTACTATATTAGATTCCTTGCAATGTCATTTTTCTATAGTTCTATGTCCCGAACAAAAAAAAAGAAGCTCCTTTATGAAGTGGACTTGTATGTGCTTCGTTTCATGATGCCTCTTTAAAGACAGTTCTATCATTTTGCAATTTTAGTAAAGCTAAATTTTTAGGAAGGCCACAATTAAAAGGGAAAATATAGAATATCCGGAAAAGTAAAAGTGCCTTTTGAACAAATTTTCCTTGAGATTTCAATTTATTCTGCATTTTCAGAACTATAATTTAAAAAACTTTGTACATTCATATTAGGATCAACCTAAAAATACTCCTCTCTCTCAATCTCTCTTCTCTCTCTCTCTCTGTATGTATATATATATATATATATGCATCATACTCAGACACAAGAACACATTTATATATATATACATACACATACATACATACAGAGCAAGGCATAGATATTCCTTCCCTCTTCATAATTTGTACATTTAGTAATATGTACTGGAAATTCAATATTATTTCATGTAATTGTTAAACAATTTAAATAAATTATCTCTTTTGTACAAATGAGAATATAGGACCTAAAGAAAGATATATGTAACCTGAAATCACACAACTTGTAAATGTCAATGTGAGAATTTGAACCCTGTTTCAAATATACACGTATATAGGTACATATCTCCATCTCCAGAGCTCTATCTTTGGGCCATATTTTTCTTAGCTGCAAAATGGAGAGAAAAATACCCGACTTGCATGATTATTATGAGGACTAGAATCAGCACATACCAATTGCTTATTACGTGATATTATCCCAACCAACTGAGGTCATTATCATTGGTATTATTATATAATTATTACCCACAATGTGTATGTGTAAGCTATCTCCCAACTGTCTTAAATCAAGTAGCACACACTCACACACACATGCAAACCCATCTCTTTTCTTTAGACAAAGAAATTAGTTATTTCAAATTATGGATTAATTTGATCTACTTGAATATTAATTTCTATACAAATTCTAGTTAATTCTTTCAAATTAATCTGTTGGATGCGCCTCTTTCTAAAGAGTTTCATCTTTAATGAGAAATTGGATAATTTGTTTAACTTTAGCTTTCATAATAAAATTTTAACAAAACAATCACTTGAAGAAAACAATTGACACAAGTAAATTGACTTTAAAATGTTCCCTTCTTTTTGTAAAATTGCACTCATCTTTGACACTATTTTGTCAAAAGAAAGAGGATTGTGCAGAGACGAAAGAAACATGTTTAGGATTAGGTAGCTCATTTAGTATTGACAGAAATGGCAAGACTTCCAAGAATATCAGGTTAAATTCAATATAATAAAATAAATATGACCAGAACATTCACTATAAATGCCTTCATAAATAAATATATACTCTTCATAGCTGCAACATTTATTTTGATATTAATCTATGATATTCCTTAAGGTGTTCATTTCCAATGTGAAAAAGACATTGAATTTCTCATCAAAGAGTTTAAAGGAAGTCTCCTCTGTCATCTGACACAGTTTTAAAGATATAGTTGGCAAAGTTTGATTCAGAAACCTTGTTATTATATAGTTACAACTGTGGTAGGTCCAGCTATCTCTGCAGATTATAGTTAGAAAGAAATATAATTATATAAATTGAATACAGATGAGAAAGCTTAAGACTAAGAGTCTTCATTCAATACAAGCATATAAGGGCCAAAATTTAGTTGCCAATATTCATGTTTTCATGAACCTTCAAAATATCTAATTGATTTCATTTTCCAGACTAATAAAAGTAGTCTACATTCATGTAGGAGTTTTACGTGTACTTTCTCAAATCAGACACAATATTCTTAATAATTTTTCAAAAATATATTATCATAACAATTATAGAAATATTGTACGTATAAATCAAATATTTCGGCTAACCACCATCATTGTCAAATAGATTTAGAGGGATGGTGCACTAAAAGATGGTGGTTTCATTCTACTTCGTGTTCATGTTGACAAATCCCGGGTCTGCATCCTAATTATATGTGTCAATTTTGCACTTAATTAGTATAGGTCATGTAATAATTAGATATAAATATTCTAGAAATCAAAAATTAAAAACAATTTTCATATATCTAATATAGCTTTCTTTTATAAAAGTCACTTTTTATTCTTTGACAGAAGAGTAGACGAAAAAAATGACTCTCCTGTGGACACTTTCTGGATTCTCCTGTGAGACGCAGAATCTAATTATGCTGTAGTTTGCCTCCTGGCAGAGCTGGTCTGTGTGCCATCATCATGGTACTGCGTCTGTAAAGCACCAGTTCCATAATAGGATTTGCCTCACTAATGTTTGTCTATTTCTGTTAATTTGCGATAAATGTGAGGGTGATGGTGTATTTCAGAGTGAATTCATTATGACAGTGTCTGGTAGTAACTTGTAAAAATTTAAAACAGAAGTTTAGATGAATCCTCATTTAATGAATTCATGACTTTTTTAACATCTCTTTTGCACACACATCTACATACAGAAAGTCATCAAATGTTGACTGCTATGGAATCCTCTTTTTTTTTAATTTTCACTTTCTCATCAATATATTCCTTTGTTTATCCTAAAGACTGCTTAATGTTGTCTGCTTTCTAGACACTTTAACTTTACAAGAATGGAGTAAAATGGAAAGAAAAAAAGCGGAAAAACAGGTATTTGAATTTTCTATTTACTAATATTACTTAAATGATCAGCAGAAAAATACATAAAAATATCTGAGGGAGAAGACATAGATTTATTTTTTCAAAAATAATTTACATTTCCCTTCATTTATGTCATACCATATGTATTTTAAGCTATATTTTTAAAGAATTGTGTCTTTCTGTTTCTGAAAGACAAATAAATAGTATTCTTTATGAATTTCAACAGAAGTGATTTTCAAAGTAAAGAAAATTGTTTGGTAGCATTCCATGTACAGAATAACAAGATCTTAGACTAAATGAAACTCTTAAGGGCAGTGATGTTTCTTTGCTCTTATCACTGCGGAATCCTCCATGCCGTTAGAATAGAGTCTAGAATGTATTACAGTAGGTGATTAATAAATATATCTGCAACAAACACACTGTGAAGTGGATCTATAAAGTAGCCGTGTAGGTAGGACTTTGTGTCCAGATTCCATGATGCGGTATTTCCACTCCAGCCTGCGTTAGTCAGACTATCTTTTACAGTGGGTAGCATGTTAAAGGGCACTCTCAAGCTGAGGGCATCTAGAGAAAGTGGTAATGAGCAATATTGGGACTATTCAAATGGAGAATATACAACCTTGAGAATATTTGGGGGAAGCTGAGAATTGAAATTTGAAATGCAATTTAAAAAGAGAAAACTTACTCTATCAAGTTGTATTTCAAGATCTGGATGGACACATGAAAGATACAAAAACACGTTGCATATCATGAAAGAACATTCCAGGCCGTAAGGCTGTAAGAAAACTTGCACTATTTCATCCACTTCTCTTAGAACAGCAATGTACCTTATTGTGCAACAACTTCACTGTTCATGCAAATGAACCAGATTACAGCACAGGCTTTATAATATGTTGGGCTTTAAACTTTGTAAAATGGAACATTCCTGTGAGCTTATACTTTGCTATTCATTAAAGATTCTCATTCTTATTAGAGGAAAAGGAATTTTAAAATATAGAATAACGTCCCCAAATGCCCCCCCTTTAAATTACAACGATGAATAGTTTAATCAATTACAGTAAATACCAAGGGGCTAATTCCTGACTACCAGAATGCCCTTTCGGTTTACTTCATAGGGCGGCATATGAATGATGAATCATGCATTTTTAAAGGCCAACAGTGACATAAAGATTCAATTGCTTTAAAAACTGTTTCTGGGGTCTATTTAAGATAGGATAGATTAATCCTCAAGACTTTTTACTTTTCTCAGTAGAGGATGAAATCTCCATTGATTTTAAAGGAGAGTAAGGTTCTAGCAGCAAGAATACTAGAGTAGATTTGATAGCTCACCTTTCACTCGCAACTTTGTCAACTGTTCATTGTACCCTTTGGGAAGTCTTTTAAAAATCTGTCATATTCAAAGCTGTATTTGTAAATTTGAATAATGTATTTTCCCACGCAATAAAAATATCTTTTCAATGTTAAAAAAAGCTTTGTTTAATAGATTTATAATAATTTTAAGTTATCATTTCATCTGTCTTTCATTTTCCCCTTTTGAATGCATTACAATATTTTCATTTAAAAGGCTCTTGAAATATTTCATATTAAAATAGATATAGGTACTTTTGTTCAAAATTATGCTTTATACCCTGGGGTTGTTAGACATCTCTGCGGTAGGAACAACATTGACCATTCTGTCCTCTTGATTTGCTACTTTTGTTTTTGCTTGGCTTTAGGACAGCTCTCCTTGAGAGGCAGTGTGGTATAGTCGTTAAGTCACAAACTCTGGAACCAACTGTTGGTTGGTTTTGTGAAGTCTCTTGACCTCACAGATGATGAGTAATGTGACCCTGGGCACGTGACCTGCTATCCCTATGTTCTATATCTGTGTCTGCTCTACTCTTTGCATTTTAATTTCTTAATGAGTATAAAACAGGAATAATAATGCAATAAAATAATAGTAATATCTCATATAGTTATCTTAAGAA
This sequence comes from Equus asinus, assembly GCF_041296235.1. Lineage (NCBI taxonomy): Eukaryota > Metazoa > Chordata > Mammalia > Perissodactyla > Equidae > Equus > Equus asinus. The sequence continues at coordinate 4,332,299 of NC_091797.1, read as the reverse complement.
TTAAATGCTTAAATATTTGGGAATTACTTTGAAAGTGCCTGGTATATAAAAAACACTCAATTAGTGAGAGCTAAGATAATTAAAAGGAAAGTTCCTTAATCCATCTTTTCCCTCCTCCACCAAAGGGTATGTACTATGGGGAAATGGTCTTGGCCATGCCACGATATGACTTTTTGGCATGAGGATTATTTGAGGCTGATTGCTTTTGATAAACTGGGACAGGGAAGGAGGTTCTGAGGGGTGGAGCTTGTTTGTCCATTGTTAGGAGACATTTGCATTATTAAGGAAATCTCTGTCTGTAAAAGTGCCTCCCTCTCCGTACCAGGAAGAAGAAAGGAGATGACCTTCTCTCTAGAAACTCTTAATCAATGCCAAAGGCAAGGACTTAAATCTGCATTTTGTTTACTGTACTTGTGTGGTAATCTCCCATGATCGACTCCCCCTCTACCCCCAACATCCTCCTTTGTCTTTAGCTATTTAAGTGGTGGTTTTGGCCATTTTGGTGAGTTGCTCAGCTTGCCTGACCTCTCCCATGTATGCATGTTATAATGCTTTGTTTAATTTTCTCCTGCTATTCTGTCTCATGTGAATTTAATTCGTTCTCCTGCCAGATGAACCCACTTTGGGTAGAGGAAATGTCTTCCCCTCTACAGTACCATTCTATATAACGTCACATCACATATATCTCTAAAGTTTGCAGTTCTGCTACAAACTACACCAGTCTTTATTTTTCTCTTTTTGACCTTTAGCTCAGGTCAAAGAGTGCAGTTCCAGATCATCCCTCTTGCTGTCTTCACCTGAACAGCAACTATTGAAAGGAAAAAAAATCCTCGTCATTCTCTAAAGTAACTGGGATTCAGAGTACATCAGATATAGGACCCACATCCAATTTGTCTAGGGATGCAATGACCAAGGACGATAGGGACAATAACAGGTCTCTGAAGTTTTGTCTATAACTGCTTTAAAAGCTTCAATTTCACAGGAGGAGTCATCATTTATCTTTTAGCACTGGCAGCTTTAGAGTTGAATTTAAATTACTTAAATGCCGTTAGATAAACATAGACATTTTCCCTTTTTTTCCTGGCCTGCTCTGCTTTGTCTATCCAAACTTCCCATGACACTGAGAGAAAGTGAGTGGCCTGATGCAGACAAATACAGTAAATGGGGAGCTCCCAAAGACTGCGCAGCCTCCATTCACAAAAAGGTTTTAAATCCGGTTTTCCTTTAGGGAATTTTTATTATTATAAAAGTTTAGATATTTTTAGAAGGGATATATTTTACATCTAGAATATTAATGCCTTTTAAAAATATGTTTTCTACGTGTCAAATTTTCCAAGTATAAAGCTTCTAAATCTAACATTCTTAGTTCTTTTGCCACATGGTGATTAGATGTTCAGATAGTGTTCTTCCTTTTAAAAGGAAACAATTATTCATTTATTTACTGAAACATCACAGGAGGTATATTGACTGAGAAGACTCAGGTCTCAGTTAAACAGAATGATGGAGGTAACCAGCCTCCAGGAATTCAATTCATTCTGTGTGTGTGTGTGTGTGTGTATGTGAGAGTATGCGTGTGTCTCCTTGTCTCCCTCTCTCTCTGTGTATACATATGTATTTATATATCCTTTTTTTCTCTACAGGTAAGGTGCAACTTTTTGCCTCCATCTTATTTATAGATTTTTCCTTTGTCTTTGCAGTTGTTTCTGCAGTTTGAATATGCTATGCCATGGCGTAGGTTTCTTTGGGCATTGATATGTCTTGTGTTCTCTGATCTTCCAGATTCAGTATTTTTCTGTCTATAATTAATTTTGGAATGTTCTCAGACATTATTTTTTCAAGTATTTCTTCTACTTTATTCTCTCTTCTGCTCCTCTGGTGCTCCAATTACACATACTTTGCGTGTCTTGTGATTGTCCCACAGTTCTTGAATATTCTGGTCTTTTTTCTCCTTTCTTTTGCCTCTCTGTATTTCAGTTTGGGAAGTTCCTATTGGCCTATGTGCAAGCTCACTCATGTGTTGCTCAACTGTGTCTAGCCTGCCGATGGATCCATCACAGGGACTCTTCATTTCTGTTGCAGAGGTTTTGATTTACAGTATTTCCTTTTAATTCTTTCTTACAGTTTCTGTATCTCGACTTACATTATCCACCTGCTTTTGTGTGCTGTCTACTTTTTCCATTACAACCTTTGACCTATGAGTCATAGTTATTTTAAATTCCCTATCTTCTATTTCCAGTGTTTCTGTCATATCTGAGGCTGGTTCTGATACTTGCTTTTCTTCCTCTGACTGTTTTTCTTCTTGCATTTTAGTATGCATCATAATTTTTTTGTGGCAAGCCAAATATTTTGCATTGAGTATTAGGAACTGAAGTAAGAAGACCTTTAATGTGAGGACTTGTGATAATATGGCTAGGGGTTGGTCTGTGCTTACTGTTAACTGTAGTTGTAGGTGAAGGGATTCAGGACATGTCACTCCAGAATATGCTGCTTCGGCATGTTGGTTATTTTGTGCTAAAGGCACTTGGGAAACAGCAGATGTGGGAAACCGTCTGTCTTCCCCACCTTCTACCTAAAAGTAGGTCAAAAGATTCCCCATGAGAAAGATGACTTCCTTGTCCGAAGAATGGAAGAACATTCTTATCACCAGAGACCGGGAGTCTATGCTGGAATGGACCTGTACAGACAAACCTCCTAAAATAACCAGAACCCTCCATTAGTTTCCCCCATACATTTCCCAGGCCCTATCCCACAACTCGCTGCCCCTAGCCCAAGCCCTTTTGACTGGTTGCATCCCTTCAATTTATCATTCTTTGTATGAAGAGGTATGTGATCCTTTGGTTGCAGCATCTTCTTTGGGTTTCCATTTTCCTAATGAAGACTCCTGCATACACATAAAAATGTCAATAAATTTGTACGCTTCATGCTGTTACTCTGTTTTGTCAGTGTAACTCTTAGGCCAGCCACACAAGCTAAGAGAGTAGAAAGAAGAGTTTCCTTCCCTCCACAGGTGCCAGGGAATTCAAGTTCCTTTTATGCTCTTATCTGGCCTCCCTTCTTGACTTTGGGGTTCTTGACGTCTTCCTCGCCGGCTCTGCGTCTTTCAGCTGTAATCCTTGGTTATTAGAGTGGAGCCCTGGGGTTTGGTGGTGAAGTGTGAGGGAGGGAACATTTTCTATAATTTTATTATGAAATCTTAGTCTTCAGTGTGCCCACGTCTATGGGCCTTCAAATGCATTTCTCTGCTGGTGCAGCCCTCCCTTCCTACGTGAAGGCAGGAGGCTCCCGGAGGCTGCAGGTGGGAGAAGGCTCCAGCGAGGTCTTTTCCCATGGATGGTAGGTCTTTCTTATGGAAATTCCAAATGTATTTCATGGTGATTATTCTTTCCTTCTCTCTGCCAGAGACGAGGTGGATTTTTTTTTTTTTTTTGAGAAATATTGACCCTGAGCTAACATCTGTGCCCATCTTCCTCCATTTTATATGGGGGATACCACCACAGCATGCCTTGATAGGTGGTGCATAGATCTGTGCCCAGATCCAAACCAGTGAACCCTGGGCCACTGAAGCAGAATTCCCGAACTTAACCAGTAGGCCACCCAGCTGGCCGAGGCAGTGGTCTTTTTTGAATCTTTATCATGAGAAACTGTGGAGACTTTGGATGTTAAACCTACAAACACTCCCCCAGGACTGTAGCCTGCTGTGGTTTCTCACTCTCATGCTAGTCTACTCTCGCCCATCAGCAATGTGTCAAAATTACCAGTTAAGTGTTCCTACCAGTTTATGCAGCTTTGCCCCCAGTAAGCAGACCTCCACTTAGCCTCTGAATTCACCTTGTCTTCAGATTAAGGGGTGGCGGATGGCCCTGCAATGTCAATTCTCTGAAAATCATTGATTTTTATTGTGTTCAGTTTTTTTGTTTGTCTGTTCATTTTAAGGGGAGGAGTAATGACTTCCAAGCTCTTTACATGTCAGAGCTGAAACTGGAAGTTAATTTTTTTATACATGTGATAGAAAGAAAAACAATCACTATGCTCAAATCCGCTGAGAAGACTTTTATGCCATTAAAAATGCTAAACAAATTAATCCCTATTCACTAATTTACATTTTTTTTAGGATACAGTATGTTTAAAATGTTCTACGTATTATAGAATTAAAAAAGACAAAATCTTTGCCCCGTATTTTATGGAATTTTATCACGTATTTTCTGAAATAAGGTTTATTGACAAATAACTACAATGGAATACATTATATTTCGATGTATATATGTCTATGTATATTTCCCCCATTCTAGTCAGAATTTGATAATAAATAAAATATCACAGAGATACTCTGAGATAATGATTCCTTACTGCAATGGGACAATCTAACATTTACAGGAAAACACATTAATAACATTAAAGAAATATTCATAATTATCCACACTTACTCTATTGAAACTGGACTAGCTTAAGTTATAATTAGTCAAGCCAATTAGGAAATAAATAAAAATAAGCAGAGTGGCCAAATAAGCAGTCTAAAGCTAAGTTGAATTGATTGTTTTTATGTTAATTGGAGAAAAAGACCTACCTTATTGAAGAATTATGCATTCATTAATCCCTTGATTTTATGTTATGTATTGCAAAATGACATAAATTATATACTTTGCCTTTTTTTTACATATTTTCAGATCCCAACGTAGTAAAATTTCGCACTCAATATTTTTAAAGTTTTAATTGGTACCTTGTATCAGCATGAGTGACCTCGTATTGCTTCATGCACTTTACCAAATCGAATAATAATCCTGGGCCTCTTAAATTAAAGAAAGTTCTTCCGAGATTTATAAGCTCATGACTTGTTATTGTTCTTTTCAAGCCACTGTGACCTTGTTGGCTCATCATTCATTTAATAAAATGAGCTCACTTTTACAGTGGTGCTAAGTCTCTGTGTTTAGAAAACCAGTGACCTTTTCTCTCACAATAGCAGTGTTTTCACAAGTCCAGTCTTCTTAAAACGAAAATTGCTTCAGAATTGTTTGCATCTTCTCCAAACTGTAGGAAAGAGAGGCATATCAACAGCTCGTGCCAGCCCCAGCTTGAAATTTTGCCAGGTTGTATAAAAGCTCAAGATATACTTGCATTCAGTTTTGTGGGTTACATTAAATAAAATGTCATTCACTGTCTGTCCATAAATGCATCCTTCACGTCCCAGGGGTATTTGTAGCGAGCCTCTCAAAGGCTACTGATGCTCTCCAGATACGTTATGCAGAGTTGCAATACGGAGGATTGCTCCAGATAGCATTGTTTCCGAATGTGTACGTTCGCTTGCTTATCTTGTTCTTTCTATCTGATAGCAATGCTCTTCACGTTTTTATAACGTTTTTATTTCCTAGACCAGAATTTTTATCAGCATAACCTGTGCTTTAGATGGTCTGCAATATTCTTTGCATCCCCTCTGGCAATATTTCTTCCAGGACTAGTCGCAAGGGAAGGACATTATCTTGAAAAATGTTCCTGTCAATTATAGACATATGGTGTACAACCCCCTTGCCCATTTTGATTGATGTGTATGATAGGGCTGTGCTGATAATTACACACAAAATTGGTAGCAGCCTTCCAAAACGTTTACGAATTTAAAGAAATAAAATAAATGTAATATATTATAATTCACGTAATCTATTAGAGTTTGCTTAATTACAACTATTAATAATTTTAGCCAAATCTAAAAGAGAAGCAATACCACGAACAATCTAAAAGACGTTAAAATTGACTGTTCAAATGATTTAGATAATTTTGTTCTTAGTAAAACTAATTTCCTAACTTTTTATTGAGGTTCCCTAAGTCAACACACACTTGCGGGAAAGTGAATATGTCCAAGTTATAATTATTTCTCAGTGGGGAGTAAACCGGGATTAAAACTTTGCTTAGACAAGACAGCATGCAGAAAACATACATATGGGGTGAGCGGCTCCAGGAAGCTGGCTCAGGGCAGCCCGCCAAACACTCACCGACCACCGCGGCCTCCGACCCTAGACCAAAACACGTGGAAAAGTGAGCCCTAACCACAGACCTGCCTTCTCAAACAGTAGAATGGGCTTCAACAAGAACAACCGCAACGGGAGCACACATTTACCGAGATCCTGTGCTGGATCAGGCTCTGTTCTGTGCAGAAGCTTCCCACTACCACACTACGAAATGGATGCCACTATTAGCCGCATTTTATAGATGAAGAAAATGAAGGTCAGAGTTTTCAGTCACCTCCCACAGTCTGGGACGAGGTGAATACAGAACAAGGTTTTTAACCCACTTCTTCTCATTTGAGAACCTGAAAGCCAGTCGTGCTCCCTGACTGCCCCGGACTGCAGTGGGCGAGGTCCTAGGCAGAGGGGTTCCTGCACATCACTTCTCATCACTTTTGGTTATAAAGCCAACTGGGACAATGTTTTCCCAGTTAGAGAGACAAGAACGCCAAAGTTCAGGAAGGCAAAATAAATTGTACAGGTACACTCCCCAGTGAAGGGCACTTCGAGGATTTGAATCTGGTCCTATTTTGCTCTTTAGTCTGTGTTCTTAACCATTTAGTTATTGTCTTTATATAGCAGTCGTCCTGTATTCCCCACATACAGCTGTATCAGTGTCCTTGTAACCTTTCAAATCTGACAGCCCTTACGGTCCGGTAGTACCAGGGCCCAAGTGAATCTTATTTTCAGTTTTCAGCTATCTGTGGAAACAAAGAGTATTTTAAAATATATATCTAATTCAGTATTTCTTTTTATGAATCTTTTTGCACCGTTTCCATTCTCAAGAAGATACTTGATGCTTGCAGTGATACGTGTATGAATAATACTGTTATTACTTGCTGCAGTGTTATTTTGAATAGTGGTGGTATTGTTAGTTTGATATTTGTCAAATAATATAAAGCAGAAAAAAATCACATGGGTAAGTTTGAATAAGTCCAGATGTTGGAAAATGTTTTAAACATTAATATAATTTTGAAGCATAAACTGGCCTCTTTTTTTGTCTACTAGTACAGTTTCTGGAGTAAGTGTTGGTGATTAAAATAACGATTGAGTTCACGGAATTGAGCATGATGGAGTGAGTGGCACGTGCTAAGAATAGGCTTGTCATCTGAGAATGCAATATTTTGGAATATTATCAATTATAGTTTCCAGAGCAAGAACACTTTATACATCATTTCTTATTACTAGCAAAGATTTTTATCGCCTATGTGTCAAATAAGAGGAAAGTTTCACGTAACTGAAAAGCTGTGGACATGGCCGTACACTACAATAGCCCTCGATTCTATCGGCGTTTACAGTAACCAGGGCCTCTGCATGTGGGAATTAGGGTAAGTCTTAAAGCAAAAGAATGTGCTGACAATAGTACTACAAGATGGAATTTATATTCCACATCTACTTCGTGTAGCTATTGATTATTTGAAATATTCTCTCTAACGCAGTCCTGGAATCCAGCTTGTCTTCTTCTCGTTGCTTTTAAACCGGCTCTATCTCATGAGGCAAAATCTCTTCTAGGAAAATCGATGAGAGTGAACCTGAACACCGGAACTCTTTCCACTCTCCTTCTCCCCAGAGGCCTGGCGCAGACCTGCTTGGGCAGATGAGAGCGTGGAGAGTCGCCGTGTCACAGGCTGCAGCAGTCGCCTGTGTATCCCAGTGAGGTGGAGAGCAGGCAGCAGGCCAGGTCAAATTTTGGGCTGTTAGAGAAATAGAGGTTTGCGCCCTTTACCCCACACTCCCACATGCCCCAAAGGACCTGTTGGAGTCGTGTCAGTCAGTATGAAGGTGTGATCCTCATCAGATTCCTCTTGGCGTGGATATTGAAAATACAGAATCCTAGACCCAATCTCCTGTCTACAGAATCAGAAAGCTGAGTTTGAGATCTCAGAATATGTGTTTTAACTAGCACCTTAGATAATGTTTCTGTTGACTTAGGTTTGCCCACTAAGGCCGTAGCGGCTTCTGAATCAGACAGACATGGATTAAAGTGAAAATTCTGCAACATGTTAGCTGGCAGTCCTTAAGCAAGTTAAGTGACCTCTCTGAGCTCTGATCTCCATTATAAAATTGTGGAAATAATGGTACTTACTCCAAATTACTCTTTCAAAAGTCAAATGAGAGACTGGGTAAGAGGCATATATAGTCCAGAGTATAACATGTGAAAAATCAGCAAAAATGGATATTCTTCTTAGTAGTAGCACTATTTACATGTTTGGGAAAGCTGCAAGAATGTCGGTTCTTGATCCAGAGGAAATGCTTGGCCCGTGTTTATGGAGTGGGTTGTTCTCATAGACACCACAAGAGCCTCCATCAGCCACATTTCTGGGTAAATAATTTTAAACGTTTTTCATTTTTCTTCCCCCGTCACATTCTACCAACTCAACCTCTAAAATAAATCTCCAGTCTATCCACTTCTATCCATTTATCCTGCCCTAAGAGCCAGTGGAAAGCAACTCCCCTCCTGCTGAGAAGGAAGCAACAGCCTTCTAAAGAAAAACACTGATAGTCCTTAAAATACAGAACTATTTGAAGGAATCTTCGACATAAGACTATTAAAAACAACCACAACTCCATACTGATTTAAAAAAAAAAGCCACAAAACCTCAATATTGCATTTGAAAAAGTAGAAAAGTCTTGCAAGCTCTGGTGCTTGCCTCTCCCTCTGGCCCCATATAGGAAACGAGCCCTCTTGGGGTCCGCTTCCCAGCAGCGCCACACATCTGTCTTCAGAAGCACTCAGGAATATGTGCAGGCGGCTCCTTTGGGTTATGGACTCAAATTCCAACTCCCGCCTCTTTCCTGGCCACCTCCCACTAAATTCATAGACCTTTCAAAGAAATACGCCCTGATAACAATTTAAATTAAATTCTCCTGCAATGCTTTTGTTTTTCTTTCCTTGGAATCTACATGAAATTGTTGTTTCTTCCTAACATCTAACACTTTTAGATATATATTTGCTTGTTAATATTTTTGGCTAGTCTGTTTAAGGCCACTATTCCTGTAAGCCTCTCATCTCCACGAAGACGTGGGCCTGTCTGTGTCCTTCTTCACTGCAGCCCTGGGGCCAGCACAGCCCCAAAACATCAGGCTCTCCTCACGGGATTCTCACCTGAGCAAATGACTGCACACTTCAGAGGCCCTCTGGCACAGGTTGCCCTGCTTGTCCGCAGGTAATCTTTTATTCAAAACTGAGATTTCTTCTAAGTCCTCGGGAAGAAACTATGGCACAGCATCATGGTTATTATTTTAGTGAAAAGCAAGGAAACACACGGACTCTTCAGCCCCTCGGCTTCCTTGCCCTCCTCCGGGCGGCAACACTCTTTCAGATGTTGACAGCGTAAAATTGGCTCTGCACTAAGTCCTCTCTCTGCCGATGGTTTCTACGGATAAATCAGCAGGCCTGAATAATCCTTGCCTTTAGTACGTACTGCGGGACAAGTAATCCAATTACTCCAGGGGCTTTTGTGACATTAAGTGAGGCAATTCAAGAAATTGCTAACAATATCCACCTTCAAGCTCTCAAAGTTTCTTGTATTTAAACCTTGAATGCTTTGCTTCTCACTTTCTTTCTATTTCTTGGAATTTAAGTATAGATATTTTCAAGATAAGGCAAATTATTAGTGTTTTTATGTGGTCGTGTCCGTGATGGTACAACAAAATTCAGAACCCTTACAATCTCTATGGAGAAAAAGTTGGCTTTGGACCCCTATCTCCTAGGATAGTTAAGGAGAGTAAGTGCCAGGTATTCTGCACACATTATTTCGTTCAACCCTAAAATGTCCTCAAACATGTGTCACTATTATTTGTATTTTACAGATGAGAAAACTAAGATTTAAGGTGTAATTATCAGGTTTAACAGACCAAGAATATTTAACTGATTCATTCATTTTTTCCCGTTTATTAACTCATCCAAAAATACGTAAACCAAATATGTAAATAAAGACTTCTACAGGGAAAGACTGGAAACATAAATAATAAACAAGCAATTATATTTAAAATATATTAAGAAGCATTAAGGGTTATAAAAATAAGGACTTTTAAATAATGTAGCTAAATGACCAAGTGAGGGAGGTGGAGAAACTGGGTTATTTCCGATATTGTGTTCCGGAAAGTCACTTCTCAATTTTTCCCACTCAAATAGAGATTTCAATGAAAAAAAAGAGTGAGCTTGAAATTTTCCAGGGCAGTGGCTTTCCAGGAAGAGGAACAGAAAGGATGAAGTCAGTAAAGCAAGGATAAGTTTGGCAGTTAAAGAACAGCAAGAGGGCCTGTAAGCGGGCCTCGCTGGTGAGGCACAGAGAGGTAGTATTCGGGCCAGAGAGATAGTCTTTAAAATCTGGGTCCTCAAAGGCTGTAGAAATGTCTTTAAATATTCTTCTAACCTTGACAAATGTCATTGGAGGGTGGGTTTTAAGCCATGAAGAGGCATGATCCTTTTTTTTCCCAAATAACAGCTTTTTTGGAGATATAGTTGACATAAATTTTACTCTTTAAAGTTTTCTATTCAGTGGCTTTTAGTAAATGCACAGAGTTGTGCAGTCATCCCACCATATAACTTTATAGCCTTCTCCTCAATCCCAGAAAGAAACCCAGCATCCATGAACAGCTGGTCCCCACCATCGCTCTTCCTCCAACCCTTGGTAACCACTAGTCTTTCAGTGAAATTAATGTAACTGTGTGATTAATTGTTTAATGTCTGTCTTCCCTACTAGACTGTAAGAGTCACAAAAACAAAGAAAACTACTCGGCATGTAACAGTCACTTAATGAACATTTGTGGTATAAGTGAATAGATTACACAAAGGAAATACTTCTTAAACTTTTCCAATTAAATTTTATTTGAAATAACCCCTTATTAGTCACATTTACCTCCCAGTAATTATGGAGTATTTGTGCAGTCTATAGGAGTTTTCTAAAACCAAGGGAGGGTTATATATTCCTTGTGTGTTATAGTCACATTCCCAGTAAAGTGCAACTCCAATTTGCGCTTAAAGTTTCTCTTTCACTTAGTGAACCATTTTCTTTTAGCTGTAGCATTCCACAGAAGTATTATAAAAATAGCTTTTTCAGTTTTTCTAAAAATGACCGCAGTGATTTCGTCACGATATTCATTAGCTCATTAATGAATATAACATCACACTATTAAACAATCATTTTCTAGATGTATTCTTTACTTCTTGTTTTCTATAAGGAGAATTGAATTTGGATTTCTCCTTAGGATCATTTTTTAAAGTAAAAAATATTACTTTAATATTTGCTTTTTGTTTTATTAAGTTATTGAACACTCAATGGTGAGTTGAGAAAGACAAAATTGGGATGAGATAAGAAAATGGAAATGGGCTATGCTCACTCTCTAACTCAATGACATGCTCCTGCACACCATCCTACAGCAGTCATAAAGTTAATTCAGTCTGCGGTAAAGTGAAATATTAGTTTATATTCTGGGACTTGAGTTTTGTTTGCAGATAGTGAAAACCAAGACTATCGCATGCATAAATGCTAAAGTCTACTGCAGATGTGAAAAGCTCAAAAACCCACAGAACCAGTGGAAGATGTTTGGATTAATGTGAAGGATCGGGATATGCGGTGAACTGGAGACATTACAGACCACCTAAATGTAGGCATTACTGCCTCTATGCAAAAGTGCAGCCCCAATATTAGCAGATCTTCTGATGTTTTAAGGACAAACTGGAAATTTTGATTATTCAAATGCGGTATCCTCCATCTTAAACGTTAGCTATTAATTAAAAAAACTAACACCATATTTCCTAACACTCCACGATACAAACAGCATAGCTCTGAGCCGGTTTTGTGCTATGGGTGAAGTCTGGTCTATTGTATTGTCTTATGAAAAATGTTTTTTTTAATTTTTAATTTTCTAAAATTTTTTATTTGTTGGTGTGGTAAATTAGTCACAGTGTATGAGAATAGAAAGGGTTGTCTAAGGTAAAATCATGCCTCTTTGGGAGAAGGCCCAAAGACCTTTGAATAAAAAGCAAGGGGCTAATTAAAAGGAGCAAGCACTTTCTATGGCATGCACAATTCCTCCTGCTACAATAGCGGGCAGTTCTATCTCTGTCTACAGCACTGCTTCCTAAAGCCCCAAGGAGGACATCTCTGAGCTCCTGGGCTATTGAACCTTATCACTGCCATGCAAAAGCATTAGCCTTTGGCAAAGAGGGAGGAGTGAGAATTAAATCTTCAAAATAGCTTCAATTATAGCATAGGATTAGTATGTAGTATTTCTCTTTGAGTTCTCACATGGATTTAAGATCTCTTGCTTTTTTTCCCCATAAAGTTTTAAAGTATGTCTCTCTTTCCTGAAGAGAACAGCATTATCCTTAATTAAAACTCCTGAGAGAGTTTTATAGGTCTGTGGTTTAGATTGTAGTGTTTGAATCTTTTCACTCAAGAATTTAAGCTCATCCTGCCAAGTTTCTGATTCTGTTTCAAGATTGGTGATTTGAGGGGCTAGGAATCAATTTTGTTTCAAGTGCTGGGATAGCTTTTAATGAGGTTTATAATGATATCCCCTTAACCAGTCACGTGGAGATGAAGATTTTACTATGTCAGTAGCAACAGCAAGACAGGTTCACTAAAAATTTGCCAAACTATTTTTTTAAAAAGATTCAGTCATTAAAGAAACATCTCATAAAATTACATTACTTGGTCTGTAGACACTGAGTATCTGAAAAGTTCCCCAAATAAGAATAATGATGTTCAATGGGTAAAAGATATATTTTGCTATGAAAGTAAATATAAGTAGCCCATACAGTCAGACGGGCATATAGGATTTGGGAGTTTTGAGTTCTAGTTATGCATCATCCATTGACCCTGAACAAGTCAGTTAATATCTCACCAAACCCAAATTTCTTGCTAAAAAAGGCAAGTTTGAATTTGACCTCTCCAAGGTCCTGTAATTCTGCCTTGCTGGGTTCCATTTTCTGTAGTAAAATGCTTTAGTTGTGAAAGTCTTGGGGAAAAGGATGACAGAGATGTACATCAAAATTTCTGACCAACCCATTGCTACCACTGTGACTTCGGAAAAATTGTCTCCTGTCTCCCAACTTCATTTTGTGATCTGTAAAGTTTAGAATTAGAGTATTTCCTATCTCTAGGAAAGAGACTCTTACAAGAATTAAATGAAAAAAGTATGTAGAGAATTTGAAAATGAACAAATGGGACTACATCAAACTAAAAAGCTTCTGCACAGCAAAGGAAATCATCAACAAAACCGAAAGACAACCTAACAATTGGGAGAAGATGTTTGCAAAGCATATATCAGGTAAGGCATTAATATCCAAGATATACAAAGAACTCATACAGCTCAACAACAAAAAAAACCAACAACCCTATTAAAAAATGGGCAAAAGATCTGAACAGAGATTTCTCCAAAGAAGATATACGGATGGCCAACAGGCATATGAAAAGATGCTCAACATCATTAGCTATCAGGGAAATGCAAATCAAAACTATAATGAGGTCTCATCACCTCAGTCCAGTCAGAATGGCTGTAATTAACAAGACAGGAAACAAGAAACGTTAGAGAGGATGTGGAGAGATGGGAACCCTTGTTCACTGCTGGTGGGAGTGCAAACTGGTGCAGCCATTACGGAAAGCAGTATGGAATATCCTCAGAAAATTAAGAATAGGTCTACCATATGATCCAGCTATTCCACTGCTGGGTATTTATCCAAAGAACTTGATAACACAAAGGCATAAAGAAAACTGGACCCCTATGTTCATTGCAGCATTATGCACAATAGCCAAGACTTGGAAGCAACCTAGGTGCCCATTAAGGGACGAATGGATAAAGAAGATGTGGTGTTTATACACAATGGAATACTACTCACCCATAAGAAATGATGAAATCCGGCCATTTGTGACAACATGGATGGACCTTGAGGGTATTATGCTGAGTGAAATAAGTCAGAGGGAGAAAGTCAAATACCATATGATCTCATTCACAAGTAGAAGATAAAAACAACGACAAACAAACACATAGCAAGGGAGAATGGATTGGTGGTTACCATGGAGTGTGGGAGGGCAAAAGGGATGATTAGGCTCACATGTGAGGGGATGCACTATAATTAATTTTTGGGTGGTGAACATGATGTAATCTACACAGAATCTGAAATATATTATGATGTACATCTGAAAGCTATGTAATGTTATAATCCAATGTTACTGCAATTAAAATAAATAAATAAATAAAATTTAAAACAACAAACAAAAAAAAAGAATCTGAATCAAGCTTGATACATCAGATATTCAAAAAAGAGTTAATGTAACCTCACAGAGCCAGGTCTCCAGAGGCTCCTCTCCAATGTGGTGTCAAATCCAAGAAGTGCAGCTCAAAGGTCAAAATGCAATCTTAATATACTTTGAGTTATTGCTTGTCTTAAACTGCAAGTAGCCAGAATTTCGTGTGTGTGTGTGTGTGTGTTGTTTGTTGTTATTTTTCAATCTTACTTACCAAGCTTGTAGGTCAGAGCAGGAAGTCAACAGCTCCTTAGTGGCGCTGACAGTGACACATGATGATGAGTCTCAGTACTCTCAGTAAGAAATGTAAAGCCATTCCACACAGAATCACTACTCCACAGAGCCTTAAATCCATGAGTGGTCTTAGTGTAGAGCTTCCTAGACTCTCATTCACCTTGCTTAGACATGTCTCTATTGCTCAGCTATCTTGTCATCTCGATGGCATGGACTTAGCACAGCTCAAAGTCCTTTTCTCACATCCGTGGCATAATAATTCCTGTGTTTTCTGTTCTATTCATTCTAAATGGTATTCAAGAACCATGGTCTACAGGTACACAATTCATCAGATGATTTAGCAGGCCCCGATTGATGGGAAAGTGCTGGAGCGTTGAACAAGCAATGATCTTCTCTCCCTTCCCAGAATTGCCTCCAATTTCTTTCAAAATTGGCTGTGTTTAAGGACAGATTAAAGAAAAAAAAAGGTTCAACCGGTAATTTCTCAAGCCATTTTTTTCCACTTCTGCTTAGTTAACTCACACTTGCCACATACTTCTGTTTTTCCTTCTGAAACATGCAGTCACAAATTGGATATTCTCTAGAGCGGAAAAAAGTAATTGCAAATTCAGCATGATCTTTATAATATCCCTATATCTTTCTGGTGGTATTTCAAGAATCATATCAGCTTGTTTAACATCCTGTTTTAGTCCATCACAGCATAAGTGAAAGATTCAGGAAGCGATAGTGAAATGCTCCACACCAGCTAAGTACCAGGTCCCAATTCCACCACCACAACCCCGGTTTTAACGCTGATAGAACCATAATTTTCTGGCTCCTGTTACTTTTTTCTATTCCAAACTCAATCCTTTGCTTATATTTTTAGAACACTGTAAAGGAAACCTTTTGCAAATACTAGTCATCTCTTCATCTCTCCCACCGCTTGCATCACTGATGTTCTAATGCCTTCATTTCCAATATTTCCTGGGAAAAACACCACTCTCTTCTCCCCATGTTACCCATTATAAGGATAAAAATGGCCTGAAAGATTTAATTTTGACATACTAGCCATACTCAAGCCCCTAGATCAATGAAGAACTGGAAGCAGTACGCCCTGCAGTACATAGAACCTAGGAAAGGTATTTTTCTTCACATCTCCTTAATTTATTCTAGAAAATCAATGTGGGCATTGAACTCTCTTAATATTCTCATCCTTCTTTAATGTATGACTGGAAGGAAACATAAGAGAAGTCTTTGGAGTCATGAATTAATAATTTTCTCCTCTCACATATACTTTTAAATTACTTTGATAACATAATTATCATCACAACTCAGGAAATAAATATTGAAAGAGAGCAAAGTATAAAAAGCAACGTGCTTTTGGAAAAAAAATTTAAAAAACACACATGACCAAAGAATGAAGAGTATTAACACGCATTTTATTTATCATTTATTCGACCTCATTTTGTGGGAACACTAGCCCCCCAAAACAATGATAAAATTATGAGTAGAGATAATTCGTCCTTACCATGTCTCCATTATAATCAAATATGATATTCACATGTCTACTTGAACTATTTGAGGGCCTATGAACTGTGAGGGCTATAGGAATTCTGAAGGAAAATGTGACTAGAATACATATAAGGCATGGAATTTACCGTCGAAGATTTTATTATGATGTGTAGAGGAAAGAAGATATATATACAAATGAGAATTTACCTTAGCTAAGGAGGAAATGCTGAATGGGTCTATATAGAGTGTGGAAATGGTCATATTTAAGAGTCTAAGTTTCAGCTTCCTAGCAAGGTCCTTGGCCTACTTAAACACTCAGAAATATTTGTTGAATTAGAACAGGAGTTATCAAACTTTTACTGCAAAAGGACAGATTATAAATATTTTATGCTTTGTAAGCCATAAGGTCTCTCTTGCAAATACTCAACTCTGCTGTTGTAATGCAAAAGCATCTATGGAAAATTTGCATAAATAAATTGGCATGGCTGTATTCCAATAAAACTTTATTTATGAACACTGACATTTGAATTTCATATCATTTTCACATATTATGAATTCTTAGTACTCTTTTTATTTTTTCCAACCATTTCAAAATGTAAAAACAAATGGCAGACTGCATTTAGCCTGTGGACCATATGATTTTACTACCCCTGAATTAGAACATTAATATCTGGGGAAGAGTGGGGGTTGGTGATTTCTTCATTCTGAGAAAGCCTTCTTGTGTTTGCAGTAGGAGAACTGAAGGAGAACCATGTTTCCGTTTGCTGGCATGATGAATAGTGAAGCTGTATATTAGAGGGAGATACTAAAAACATGTCGGTACAACTCGTGCTTTGTCCAATGGACTTTTCTTTCTGTCTTGTTCTTCGTGTGTTGGTTATCCCTTTTTATTCTCTATAACCCTTCCTTTAGTAACAGCTTAAACATGGGAACTCATTTAGTTCTCCTTCTTTTCCTCTGGTCTTGTATTTTCTTCATGTCTACATATATTTTAGCAAAAGTTCCAATGTTAGAAAGCCACCTAACATTAGCTAGACAGACCTATCTAAATTGAACTTCATAGGAAACAAGAAGATGCTGTTTAACAAAGTTTTTAGGGAAATGTCAGTTTAAAGTATTAAATAAATAATCAATCTTCAATAACTTTGCACATGTAATTTCCTGTTAACGTTTTGTTAATTTTAGCTCATGTATCTATGGGTAAACTAAGTGTGCTATCGTTGATTTTCTTCGGCAGTAAGACTTAGTAAACCATG
The DNA here is from genome assembly GCF_041296235.1 of Equus asinus. Classification (NCBI taxonomy): domain Eukaryota; kingdom Metazoa; phylum Chordata; class Mammalia; order Perissodactyla; family Equidae; genus Equus; species Equus asinus. Next base: position 4,315,067 of record NC_091797.1, on the reverse strand, counting down.
CTTCCGGTTTCTTCCTACTTCCTAGTTGATTTATTTGCCCACATGGTAAATTAAGCATTTTACAAAGAAGGAAGTCTTTTCTAGTTAATTGAAATCATTCCAAGTACATCTGTTCTCAAGGATATTTTACCAGACAGGCCCCTTCCCACACAGGAACTCTGAAGCAAAAATAACAACTGAGGCCTCTGAAGAAGCGAGGAAGTTGCAAGGTTGGCTAAAACAATCAAGAGGGAGGGACAGTGAAGATAACCCAAAAGCGTACATCATGGTCGGAAACCTGATGGATTCCTTCTGAATAAACATTTTGAAATACAGAGTTTGAGATTTCATCAAACATCATAAAAGTAGAGTACTTAAATCATTAGCATTTCTATTTTGCAATAGTATGTACCAAAGAAGAATTTAATACTATCAAAGAAAAATATCTTTCCTGACAATACTACTATTTCTGGGAAGAAAATACTAATGTGGCCACATTTATGAATATAAAGTTTTAATCTTTCTAATGTTCTGATTAGAATAATGAGTTACTATTAAGAAAATCTTATGAAGTAAATAAAATAAATTTGTCAAAAACCAATCAATACAATGACTTTAGCAAAACAGAGATGATATCAACCTAGTCAATCACTTACATGTTGTGTTTATTAAATAGAAGGGTACTTTTGTGTAGAAGAATATTTTTTGCCTATATATCTATGAATTTGTGAAAATGTATGTGTGTAAAGCAGAGAAAACATGTGTGAGAGAATTTCCTTTACTTTTTATTTATCTTTATTCTCTATTATACATTTGTATCACAAAAAAGAATTTTGTATCATGTAAGAAAATTTAACTTTGAGGTTTTTTTAATAGACGTTAGTTTTTGGAGCAGTTTCAGATATAGAGCAATATTGAGCAAGAGGCACAAAGATTTTTCATGTATCCCCTACCCCCCACACATTATCGACTTCCCCCGCCAGAGTAGTATGTTAGTTACAATTGATGGACCTGCATTGACACATCATTATCATCCAAAGTCCATAGTTTACAAGGAGTTTTACTCTTGGTATTGTAAATTCTTTAAATTTGGACAAATTTATAATGACAGGTATCCATCATTACAGTATAGAGCGGAGTAGATTCACAGCCCTAAAAATTGTCTGTACTCTGACTTTGCATTCCTTCCTCCCCACCTAATTTGGCAACTACTGATTTTTTCGCTGTCTCCATCGTTTTCCCTTTTCCAGAATGTCGTATAGTTGGAACCATACAGTATGTAGCCTATCTTTGAGTTTTATAGTTCCAAAATCCAAGCCACAAAGTTCCAAGTATCTCATGAACATTTTTTTCCCTTTGATGTGTATTCTTCAAGCTTTGTGGCTCAGAATCACCTGGAACTCTTGTGAAAATGTATGCTATCCCAAATATACAAATTTGATTGGCTTAAAAACACAGACCTAAGCATTCTGCATTCTAGACAAATATCCCAGGGAGTCGTATGCATTTCACAGAGAACCGCAACTCTAAGGTCTCCTTGCCTATGGCTTCCTATTCTCCCTCTTGACTATTCCTTTGCTTCTGCATTGGTTACAGCTGCCTATCAATTCTGTCTGAGTAGGAAGACATTACAAGCAGACCGCCTCGGAGACGCTGTGGGTTTAGTTTCAGACCATCAGACTAAGCAAATAACACAATAAAGCAAGTCACACAAATTTTTTGGCTTCCCAGTGCATATAAAAGTTATATTTCCTCTATACTGTAGTCTATCAAGTGTGCAATAACATTATGTCTAAAAATAATGTAGATACCTTAATTAAAAAATATTTTATTGCTAAAAACCGCTAGCCATCACCTGAGCCTTTAGCAGCTTGTAATCTTTTTGCTGGTGGAGGATCTTATTAAAAACAGCAAGAAATACTTATTTATAAATTAATTATTTATTTATAAAATAAATATTATTTATAAATATATTAATAAGAATTATTTATAGATAAGTTAAATAAAAAGAGCTATACCTGTACCTAACTTTCAGATTCACTGATATTTCTCTTATAACCATTATTTTCAGGCTTTGCCTCAAATTATATGAATATATAAAGCTTTAAAAAAATATTGTATCTGGATTAAGACTCAAAATCAGCATCAGAATCTCCAGCTTGTAGGGCCTAGGTATCTATACTTTTTTAAAACTACTAAAAGATTGTAATTTGTAACCAGTGTTAAGAACTCTAGTCTTAGGCCATTTTCCAAATTGTATCAATGTTGTCTTTCTAAACCATAAATCTTTTAAAGCACAATCAATGGCTCAATATCAACTTAATTATAAAATCTAAATTCTATAGTAGAATGACTTCCCAGTGTGACTCCTGCTTTCCTTTCTTGGGTGACCTGCTCACCCAGTACCTTCAAGTTATTATGGATCCTTTTGTTTTCCAGAGCAACTGAGGCTGTTTCAAGCTATTGCGCTTTGCCCACTCTTTTCCTCTGCCTAAGACATCGCACCTTATATTATCTAGCTAGCATACTCCCACTGTTCATTCAAAACTGCACAAATATTATCTCTTCAGTGAAAACTTCTCAAACTTTCCTATGCACACCTTTCCATTATACTACTTTACTAGCTCTTATTTGTGATTACTGCTTTGTAATTATTTTCATATATATGTCTCCATGTTATTAGATTGAGAGCATACCAAGCACATTATAGAGCATACCAAGCAATACCTAAGCATAGTGGATATTCAATAAATATATATTGAACTAATGAACATGTACTTTAAGTGTTCACTTGTGACTAAGGTTTATTTTATGGATATGGCACTCCTAGATGGACTATTTTCAAACTGTGGCCACCTCCCCCAAGTTCCTGGTTCCCAGTACTTTACAATGGTGATATTATGGGGCAGAGAAGGTGCTTAGTTGGTGGCAACTACAGGTTTTCACTCTCACTTCAAGCAGAGACTATTCGTGTTTATCTGCTTTATTAATAGTGGTCCCAGACTTTTGCTTCCAAGCCTGATAGAGTAATCTTCATTAACCTCCTCTCTTAATTAGAAAACTGAACAAGACATACAAACAATGACATGTAGACATTGGACAATAGATGCTACAAGACTAAGACAGAAAGGGGAACAAGAGATAAGTCCTACCCTCAGCTTACTACCTGGATGTAGTTTTAAGGCTACAGTGCTAAAAGGTGGAATCTCAACAGAACTTGGCAATCTAACTGATTTTAGGAGAGAGAGATGGGAGACCAGAGAAGCTAAGTGAGGTATAATTTTCAGGGAAGAGTAAGCATAGTAGTGGAGCTTCAGATATCTGCAGAGGGAACCCCCCAACTTTTTGAATGCATGCAAAGAAATTACCTTGGGCTGGGGAATAAACTATTGAAAACCAGTAGAATAAATAATTTCAAGTACCTACTTGTGGTTTGAAAGAATTCATGTTCATGCCAGCAAGAGTATAAAAACCTCAGAGCATATGAGACATTGGGTAGAGGCCTAAGAAGGCCAATGCCTTTGACTAAAGCTGCTCTGGACCATCTCAAAGAAGTTTAACAGCAAGCCACAAAAAGATCTAGTCTATCTCAAGAAACTTATCTGAGTGCCAGAACAAATCCAACACCATTCAAAGATACACCAAAACAGCAAAAGAAAGAAAACTCTGAGACACAACATAAAAATCACAATGTCTAGCATCCAATAAAAAAATAACCAGACATATAAAGAAGCTGGAAAATACAATTCCTAATCAGGAAAAATATCACTCAATTAAGGAGACTCAAAGATTACCGAAAGTATCGAATCTGCAAATAAGAATGGTGAAAAAAATATTTTAAATAGGCTTCATATGCTCATGTAGGTAGAAGGGAACATGAACACAAGGAGAATAGCAATGGAAGATATGAAACACACCCAGCTGTAATTTCTAGAAGTAAAAAATTTAATCTCTACCATGAAAAATATTCTTAATGGGGTTCACTGATGATTAGTCAGCACAGGAAAAAAAGATCAATATACTTGAAAAACAGCTAAAGAAACTATCTAAAATAAAACAGACTAAAGGAAAAATAATCTTAAAAAAATATGAACAGAGTAAGATTAAGTTTTGGGACAATATCAAATGGTTTATCAAACAGGTATAGTAGGAATCCCAGTAAGGGTAGTGAGAAGACAAAATAACTGAATAAATATTTTCTGAAAATTTTCCATTGTTAATAGGTATAGAAATAAAGATAGGTACAGGTCTATAATGATCCCAGAGGCTTAATGAACCTCTTGGATATAAATAATAATAATAATAATGGCATATTATAATCAATATTCTAAAAACTAGTGATAAAGACAAAATATTTTAAAAGGAGATAAGCGGGAAAAAAGACATCACATGTAGAGGAACAAAGGTAAGAATTACAATAGACTACTCATCAGAAACTATGCGGACCATAAGATAACAGAACTACATCTTTACTAAAATGTTTAAAAATGCCAGTCTAAAATTCTATAGCCAGTGAAAATGTATTTAAAAGATTAATATGAAATAAAGATTCACAACACTAAAGGAAGCTGAAAAATTAATCACTAACAAATCCACACTACAGCTTCTGAAATATTTCTTCAGATAGGAAGAAAATGATACCTGAAATACATGTGGATGTGTCCAAGGAATGAAGAAAGATAAAAATGGTAAATTATGTGTGCAAATATAAAATATGTATGTATATTTATTCTCATTTTTAATTAGGGTTTCCTTCAGTGATTGTTTTGGAAAAAGCATTCATAAAATTCAGTTTAAGAAGCCCTAGGATAACTTGAAAAAATGTAAATCATTCTTACAGAGTATTGGAAACCATGCAGTGAAGTATCTAACTTATTGCTTAGCATGGTATGGATGCTTCATAGATGTTACTTCTAATTCCCCTCCCATTATTTTTAGGAACTACAGAAATAGAATAGACTGACAATTTGTGTAAATGTAAATTAAAATAAATCACAAATATCAGAGAAAAAAATAAATAAATCCTTAAGAGGATTATTTTGAAAACTTTTATCAAGATGCCAGTGATTTGGAAAGTACTACTGGAGCCAATGTCACATCAAAGTAGTCTTCTAAATATCACAGCACTAGGATAGCACCACTCTAGACTGTTGAAACAGAAATCATGAATCAGTGGACATGAGGTAGCATATGGAATCTCCAAGGGCACGAGAAAGCCAGATTTACAGAACAGTAGATCCGTCATCAACCGCAGATTCCATATTTGCAAGTTGACCTACTCATTAAAATTTGTTTTTAATCTCAAAACCAATACTCATGTCACTTTAGTGATCATTTGTGGGCACGGACAGAGCAGCAGAAAACTTGAATCAGCTGAAGTTCAACAAGGCGACCACACTGTAAACACGTGTCCTTTTGTCAGTATAGTTAGTCCACATTTTTCCAGGGCTTTTTTGCATTTTTGTGGGGTGTTTTTGTGCAGAGGATTTTGCTGTTTCAAATGCCTACCAAGCACAGTCTGCAGTGCTGTCTGGTGTTCCTACACACAAAAGGGCTGTGATGCATCTTATGGAGAAAATGTGCACTAAGTCATCTTTGTTGCAGCATGAGTTATGGTGCTGTCAGCTATGACTTCCGATATGTGTTAAGTAAGATTTCTTTAAACAGAAACACATAAAAAAATGAGGTCATGCATTGATTTTTTGGTGAAATTGTTGTGACTAGAGGCTTTCACGAACCTAACCCTGTGTTTCCCCTAGGAACAATGACCCGTATTCTTCAATTCAGTGTTGGCAATGACTTTAAAGAACACGACAACTGTGAATAATAAGAATCATATTATATACGCATATCTACACAGAACCAGACTGCAGAGTTCTCTAAGGGAGCACCAACCATCGCCATTGTTGGGCATGGACAGCTCAGCTGACACCACTGATACTGTGCCCTGGACACCAGAACATCAGTGAACACTGTTCTCAAATGCCAAATGCTCTTGACACCACACTGGTCAGAATGCAGACACGCAGGACCCTTGCTTCTGCCTGGAAACCTCATCTGGATATGTGTTTTGGGTGAAGCATAGATCTCATGATAAAGCCCTCTCTCCAGGAGAGAGTGAGAAGGTGAGATTCTGGTGTCTGTCTTCTTAAAGCAGGAAATTCCCCAAATGTAGGAAGTATGTTCCAAAGGGGCTGGCTAGCCAAATAAAAATAGTGGACAAAAGTTGTGGGAAGGTTTACCAATCAGTGCAATTTTATGGTGAAGATGATTATAATAATTCCTAGTATTTACTGAAAGTTTCTTACAATGTGCCAGTTACTCCTCTAAACTTTGTATGACTTAGCTCATCTAAGATTCATAAATTCTACAAGATATTTATTATTATTATCTCTATTTTTCACTGGAGGAGATCAGTCAAGAAGTAACTTGAGTAACTTTCCCATGCTCACACAGCTAATAAAAAGTTGAAACTTGGACATAGAGAGTCAGAGAGCTCTCAAAGCTTCGGAAGAAACTATTTTAGGAAATACTGTAGCAAGAATAAACAAGCAAACAAACAAATGTAGGACAATGCTTCAAGTAAAGAAATGCAAGAGTGACTACCTTAATGGCATTTTTCTTTGCTTAAACAAATGGAAATTTTTCAAAAGAAAAATGGAAAGAAAAAGAAAAAAGAATGAAACAATATTTTTACAGATATTAAATATAAAATTTTTAATAGCTCTCAAACTTTGCTGCATATTACATCACCAGGGGACTTTTGAAAAATTGTAAATGCTTTGGGAAGCTATTGCAAATGTTACTTTAAAATTTCATTTTTCAGTAGTTTGTTGATAGAGACACAAATGCAGTGAATTTTTGTATTACTTTGTATGTGTCCTGAGACAAGTCTAATTGTATTTATTAATTCTAGTCACTATTTTTGTAGATTCCTTAGTTTTCCATGCAAACTTTTCCAGATTGTCTGTGAATAGTCAGTTTAATTTCATATTTTCCAAAATGTTTGAAATACATTTTTCTTGACTTATTTCACTGTTTAGAATCATTAGTACAATGTTGAATAGAAGAGGTGAGAACAAACATCGTTTCTCTTTACCCAAATTTTAAAGGAAAAATATTGCCTTTTGTACTAAAATAACAATGACCCAGGACTTTTGGAGATTCCCTTTATAAGGTTGAGTATATTTCTCTACATTTCTGGGTTGTTAAGAGTTTCTATTATGAATGGATGTAGAATTTTGTTAAATAACTATTCTATATCTAATGAAATTAGCTTATGGCTATTCTTTAGTTTGTTAGTATCATGAATTACATTGATTTTTGAGTGGTACACTGGCCTTGCATTGATTATAATGTACTACCATTTCATGTATTGCTTGCTGTATTCGACTTAATAAAATCGATATTTTGTTAAGGACTTTTGAATTTATATTTATGAAAAAAATTGATCTCTAAGATTTCTTTTCTTATTTCAATGTGTTTTTATTGCTTTGATATCAGGGTAACACTGGCCTCATAACATGAGTCTGGAAGTTCTCTCTCTTTTATCCAATATTATTTTCTAAAAGTTTATCTTATGGCTCTCCATACTTCAATTATTTTCTAACCTTCTGGAGTTTTCCCCCATATGTTTGCGGAATATTATTCAATTCAAGATTCCAGGGAAACCTATGCAGATGTCTGGAGCTCTCTCTTCAGAGCCGCCTTGTTCCAGCTCAGAATAAACTCACCCAAATTTTCATTTATAGATTGGTTATGGATTCTTTTCATCAACAGTAATAAGCACTATTAATATTATTGCCATGGCTGAGAAGAACTGTTATTGAATGTGAGGTAATTGGGATAACCAAATGCATTTGCAAATAAACACATTTTATAACTGAAAAAATAAAGTAACTTTTAATAATTGCTTTCTCTATGGTGAGACATCCAATGCAACACATGTGCAAACATTTATAGAACGAACACATACAGACACATACACGTACCCACATGAACATACTTGGTTTGTATTTAAACGCATAGAACGCGAAGCCACAGAAACTTCAAATAATAAAATTATCATTAAAGGGAAGAGAGGAAAAAAGGCTGGCTGGGGCAAAGATAGAAAGTACGCTTCTCTAAATAGATCTTATTTTGTTGATTTTACTTTAAACTGAGCAAATAATTTACATAATTTTAAAGCAGAATGAAGTTTTAAAAAGGCAGTTACTGCATATCAAAGACAAAATAAAACTTGAACTTAACTATATAATGAGTTAAGTTTTAACTCCTTTTTGTAGATAAAATGGAAATCTAATATGAACACTTTTCTCATTCTTCTTTATATTAGAAAAATATAGACTGAAATTCTGCCATGGAAGTATTTAGAGACATTCTTTATTCGTTTTTGGAGCCACATAATATGACATTGTGTGACTGTTCCACGTATATTCAATCAATTCCCTATTGGTTTCCTTTCGATTCATTTGCTATTACAAATTGTCCATTTGTCTTTTTGGATTTTTTTCTAGTGTAGCTTTGCAATAGACTCTTAGCAGTGAGGATGTTGAATCAAAATATAAATGCTATCTGTAATTTTGTTGCATGTGGTCAAATTCTCCTCCTGGTTGAAAGATTTAGCATTCCCTGCAGCAACGTGTCAAGCAGCTTACTTACCCACAATCTCAACAGCAAAGTGTGTGGTCAGACTTCTGAATTTTACCTAAGCATAAAGTGGAAAATGCTCTTGTGAGTGTAGTTTTAATTTGCATTTCTATTACTATGAATGAGGTTGAGTCTCTTTTTATGTGGTTAAGGCAATTTGCATTTCTTCTTTTGTGGACCCTGCTCATATTTCTTATCTCCTTCCATCAGGTTTTCAGGCTTTTTCACTCCATTTTTAGAATATTTTAAGAATATTTTTAGAATATAGTTAGAATTTATTAAGAAGATATCAAGAATATTTACCCTTGTTCTCTAATATAAATGGCAAATAAAATTTACTTAAGGTTTTTCTGACAATTCAAGAGGTTGCTTTTATTAGAGTCAAATTTATCAATCTTTCTGTGGTTGCATCTGGATTTTGAATCATCATTTTGAAGTACGAAAAATTTACTCTACTCCCAAGTAACAGATAAATTTATTCATATTTTCTTTTATTACTTGAATATTTTAGATTTTTAGATTTAAAACTCTGGTCAATTTTTAACTAACTTTGTGTGGATTATGAGAAACATGTTCAATTACATATTCTTCTTATAATAAACCAGTTATCTCTTTAAAAAGCTTATTACAAAAGCAATTTTCCTGCAAATTAGAGAAGTTAACTTCATCGCATATTGCTTTTATATATACAAACTGATTTGTTTATTGCTTTATTTACTCTGTTGGTCCCACCATCTACTTATGCGCCAACATCATATTCTTTTTGATTATTGAAGTTTTAAATGTGTTTAAATATTTGATAAGAATAGCACCTCTCATTCCTGCTCCTTTTTCAAGATTTTCCTGGCTACTCTTGCTTACTTGTTTTTCAAACAGATTGTTATAATGAATTTCTCTGATTCAAGCAAAATAAAGAGACAAATAAATAAAAATGAAAACAATGATATTCTCATCGGTTTCACATTAAATTCACTTAGGAAGCACTGACATTTTGATGGTGTTGAATTTTCTTATTCAAGAACATGATATGCTTCTCCATTTGCTTAAGTTACTTTTGTGTCTTTCAAGACTGTTTGACAATATTCCTCAAGATTTTGGACATTTTTTGTAAATTTATGGTTAGGTTAGCAGATATCCTTTTACAATACTTTCCTAATATTGCTGCTATCTGTAATTTGGACTCCTCTGACTGTGTTTTGGGGCTCAGGGAGTTACTTTGTCATTTGTTTTTATTGCATAAGTTGGCTGTAATAATTTTTGTTATTTTGTTTATTTTTGCTGTGCTACTTTTGTGAGATGATTTAAGGATATTCCTCAATTACACTGCTGCTACTCTCACTTTGCCTGGCTTGCTCAAAAATTTTTGAAACTGTGTATTTTCCGATATAAAATTCCTTTTACCAAATATGCAAAAAATGTTCCAAAATTAAGAGATAATTATTCCAAGGACACATCTAATCACAGAAGCAGCACAGGGCTATTATCCTGCCCTCAGGTGCTTGCTAATTAAGACAGACAGTGCAAACAGAATCTGCAAGAAACAAAACAATTGAGTTGGAACCAAAAGTTCCAATTTGTTTTGTCCAGCTGTCCCTCCTAATATGTGATCTTTGGCCCAGTTACTATTCCCTACTTCAAAGAAAGCAGATTATTTTGTTTCTCAGTCAAAATTTCCATTTATTCCATAATGTTCATGAGCAGATAGAGATCATGAAGTATCTTACACCATTGGCCTTAGTGAAATTCAATCATGTCCTGTAAACTCAACCACAGGCAAGGAATTATTGAATGAACATATGGATTGTTAATATATGGCTATGTACACGGAGAAGGTAAGGGGTTGTTGCTACCTGCAGCAGGGCATGTGGAGCCTACTCATCTGCCTGGCAACATGAGCTGTCTAGTCAAGATGAGTCTGGATGATTCTCTGAGAAAATGGAATGCCAAGGAGGCAATGCCACAATCTTTCATGAGTATTATGTTGGATTGGGGTTCTGGGGTCAGATCCAGCTCTAAGAATGGGTTCTTGGCCTCATGCAGGAAAGAAGTCAAGAGCAGTTCAGTTATGCCAGTTTATAGAGAGACAAAAGCTAGGCTGATTACAAAGAAGCTGAGGAAGGAAGGCAGCCTTGCTGATCAGGTAGAAACCAACTGACCAGCCCCAGGTGGGGTCTGGGGTACTGATTTATAGTGGTTGAAGTGCGCAGCTGGGGATTGGTTAGTCCGAAGTGAGAAGTTGGGTTGGCAGCTGAGGATTGGTGTCTGGACCAGGAGGTTATCTTCTACAGGCCAGGCGCCAAGATCATGATCAGACCATTGGTTGACTACCTGGGGTGGTCAGGCATCTAGTCAGGCACTGGCCTCAAGATCAGTTGGCTGGTTGGCTACCTGGAGTGGTCAGGCATCTGTTGTTGTTTGAGAGACAGATTTCGGTTCTGCGCTTTCCTTGTCTGAAGTAGATATAAGAAGAAAAACTTTCCACTTCAGCCTCTGGAGTTACCTCATGTAGGAATTAAATTCTGCTGCTGGAAGGTGATAGTTAATGAGTGACTTACACAGGTTGTTATATTTTTCTCTCTTATAAAGAAATCAAGAGGAAGTTGGTCTATGGCCATTCCTCTTTCTGCCAAGACACCCTTAGCATAGGACTTTCCTACTTGAGGTCACCTCACTGTCCCAGATGCTTACTGAAGACCCAAACATTATTTCTGGGGTCAAGGAAGGAGTAAGGAAGGTAATGAGGGAAATAAAGGATTTGCTACTAAATCAGGGCCCCTTGCAAGAGTGGTCTCATCAGCTTTCATCAATGCCTTCCACTTACTTTTCCTCTACTCCCAGTGGCAAAGAAGGTTGCAGATATGGGGATTTTTAGCTGGCACATTGCTGCATGAGGTAAAACCAGTGCTGTGTTACTAAGGAAGAGGAAGAGGCTGGTACTGAGTAGGCAGCCATCCTTCTCCACCAAGGATTAGAAGGCACTTTCCACCTGCGGCTGCCTCCTTTCAGCCAGAATAGGAGGAACGAATTATAATACTTGTAAGTTAAATTTTGAAGAAAGCATTTTAGCAGCTTTTATTATACCTTTTCCCCCTAAATATAGGTGTCACTACTATTTAACTGTCTTTAACACCAGGTAAAACAAAGCATAACAAAGGCATTTGTTCTTTGTATGGCTGGATACTTATCTGAAAATATTTAAAAAGAGCTCTGACATTCAACCCTTACAGAAGGAGAAATCTTTTGTTTCTTTGCATTCCAACGTGTTTTAACATTTTACGGCTTTTTGTTTAGGACATCAGTTCAGCAACCATGTAAAGTTGAATACCCAAGACAGATCAAGATGAATGTGGCCATTCTTGTTAAATAGGGCACTGTTTGCTCTATGGAAAGAAGATATATTACTGGGGTGGAATGATATATATATTTCTGCAACATCTTGTAACCACACTCCATTAGAAATGATTACCACCACAATGCTGCATGGTCAGAATTAGGTTCATATTTCTTCAGAGAATGAGGGCAAGAAAGAGGCCAGCTGCCAGGACAGCATGACCCAGTCTACTGCTCTGCCTGACCTATGTCAGGAGGAATCTCCATCAAAGCTGTAACGGCCACCATGTTAGCCAGGGCACTTCTAACACTGGTGACTTGTTGTTACAGAACTGCATCTAAAAATAACAACCGTCCATCAATGTCAGCCCATGAAAAATTGGATTTCATCAGAATTTAAAAGAATTGTGGGCTAGACTAATGCCATAGAGTAAAGTCTTGTGACTGTAATTTCTTCTCTCTGTTGCAGCAAGTTGGCAGTCTTCTGGACTAACGTTTTACCAATTTCTCTAATCAGAGGGGAAATAGAAGAATAATTTTCAAAAATATTTAGCTACTTTTATCACAAAGACCTAAATATGCATACAGGAGTATTTTAAGAGTATATTTGTTTGACACTTGCCCTCTTGGCCTTTTGGATTCAACAATCAGTGAGTGTATTCTTAAATATATCCCTCTTATGAAGGAGAGGTTTAATAAATACCTAAACCTAAAGTCTAGGTTAAAAGCATATTGAAGTCATTGATTTATTTGCAGATGGATATTTGTTACTAATGAACCACAATTTTAATCGTAGGATAGCAAAGAAGATCTCACAAATGAGTCCTCAGCATGATCCAACTTGATTCACAGCTGGGACGGGGAGAACATGGAAGGTCAAGGAACGACACAGAAGTTGCTTTGGAGTAACTTGTGAATTCACTAAGCTGAAATTTTATTAACTGGCTACTTGGAGTAAATCTGTATTAGAGTTAGAAACCAATCAACCCCAATAAGAGACGATTAATACAAATCATCAAGCCAAAATTTTTTTAAAAAGTAAATAGTTTAAAAATACTTAAGTGAAATTTTCTACTCATAGATAGAAGTCAAGCATGAAATCTTATGACTGTTAATATAGGGTAAGAGCTGATTCTTTGGAATAAAAGGGGCCTTGAAACAAAGGAACTTCTTTTTCGCTCCTGGGAACCTATTTGGAGAGAGAAAAAGAAAGAGAGAGAGACAGAGACAGAGAGAGAATCGTATGAGCAGAGGCAATTAATTTTTCATGAAAGATTATTTCACTTTTAAGTATTAGTTTTGCAAGTTTGTGTGCACATATAAACAAAAATAATGTAAAATATATATATATATATATATGTTTTTGGTAAGGCAGATCGGCCCTGAGCTAATATCTGTTGCCAATCTTCATCCTTTTACTTGAGGAAGATTGTCACTGAGCTAACATCTGTGCCAATCTTCCTCTGTTTTATATGTGGGACACTGCCATAGCCTGGTTTGATGAGTGGTATATAGGTCCATGCCTGGGATGTGAGCCTGCAAAGCCTGGGCTGCTGAAGTGGAGCACGCAAACTTAATCACTATGCCACCAAGCCAGCCCTGAAACATATTTTAATCTGTTGAATGCACTCAACAATGTTTGGAAATCCCTGCCTTGGAGAACTGGTATGTACATCTTAGCTATGTCATTAGGATAAAGCAAGCCAGGAATGAGATGACCTGAGGAAGTCATGCAAAGAAAAAAATAAAAACTGAATACAAGCTAGCTTACCACAAAACACAGTGATTTGTAGGAAACTAAAATATGGGTCTACAAAATACAATAAATACAATAACATCAACAGCACAGCTCTACAATACGCAAAAGATAAAATAAGAAATTTGTTGTTCTTCTTCATAGATGTAAAGTCATATCTCACTCAGCTATGCATACTATGCACACCTGTGTGGAAGAAAATAAAGATACAGAGGCAGATGAAAAGTAAAAGTGTAACAGGAGGCAGATTAGTAGTTATGACATCCTGCCTCTTACAATTAGAAAATTGGATGGGATAATTTCATAAGAGGCTTGATAAGTAATGAAGCATTGCCATTTTGTTCCAGGAACAATATTAAAATAGAGCAAAAAGATCAATCCAATGAAGATTAGAAAAAAATACCAAAATGAGGTCAATATCTATGACTGAGACTTCCATTTTCCCCATCTTAAGTTGTTTTGTATTCTTCTATCCCACACTTGTGTACGTGACATTTAAATAGCTATAATGATACTGTAGGGGGCTGGTCTTGGCCACGCCAAGATGTGTCTCTTTGGCATGAGGATTATTTGAGGCTGGTTTCTTTGCAGACAGGAAAGCAACTGAAAAGTAGCACTTGCTTACCCTTTTTTTTAGGATACATTTACATTTTAAAGGAAATCTCCATCTGTAAAGGTGTCTCCCTCTCTACCAGAAAGAAGGGGGAATGGCCTTATCTCTAGAAACTCCTATCAATACAGAATGCAAGGACTTAAATCTGCATAATAATCTTATTCCTGTTTCTGGTAACCTCCTGAAACTGACTCCCCCCACCCCTAACATCCTCCTTTGTCTTTAGATATTTAAGGTGGGGGCTTTAGCCATTTTGGGTAGTTGCTCAGCTTGCCTGACCTCTCCCATGTATACATGTTATAAAGCTTTGTTTAATTTTCTCCTGCTATTCTGTCTCAAGTGAATTTAATTCATTCTCTGGCCAGAAGAACCCAGAGAGGGTAGAGGAAATGTCTTCCTCCCCTACAATACCCAGAATACCAGATTATTAGATCTGTAAATTTGTGTTGTTATTTTGGTTCTTTCAATTTCTTCTTTTGTTTGTGATATTTTGAGCTACATAATCTCATTCGACCTTGCCATGGTAAGGACACTTGAACTTAGCCATTTTGGAGCAACTTAAATATCTGGACTAAAATCTCATGAGGTTTATGCAAGATTGTTTTCATTTTGTTTTGTTTTGTTTTCCTCACAGGCTACTTGCACTAAAAAATATTTTTGGACTATTTTAGACCTACAGAAGAAAAAGATAAATTCACTATCATGCAGGTTTGGAATTCGGAGAAACCTGGGGCCAAATTCAGGCTCTGCCACTTGCTGGCTGAGCTGAGTGAACTTTTATTCTCTCATTCAACAAATATTCCTTAAGCAGCAACAATGTCAGGCACTATTCTAAGAGCTGAGAGTAACTGCAATGAATAAAACACGTCAAGCCCCTACTCTCATTGATCTGATGGAAGAACAAGAAAAGAGAAAAACAAACCTATTCACTTTAAGTGGTAACGAGATATGAAGAAGAATACACAGATTGAGAGAGCTAGATAGTACATGTTGTTGAGACCTAGTACAGACAGGAGGGGAGAGAGAACTCACAGATGTCTAGGAAGAGACTGTCCTAGTAGGAAGAAACAACCGGTGTGAATCCTTTGAGGTAGGAGGCGAGTGAATTACAAGTAGGAGGAATAGAGGGAAAGCATGTGAGCCTGGTATAGAGTGAGCAAGGGAGACCGGTAGGAGACGAGAAAGTAGGAGGCAACCAAGAATCATCGTTTGGAACTTGGGCCATGATAAGCACTTATTTGAATTTAACTCCAATTTTTTATCTAACAGTTTAAACAAGATTCTCTTGCTACTTGTCTGAGTCCCAGCTGCTAAAATAAAACACCATAGACTGAGTGGCTTAAACAATGAGCATTTATTTCTCACTGTCCTGGAGCCAAAAGTCCTAGATGAGGGTGGCACCGTGACTTGGTTCTTGGTAAGGGCTCCTTCCTGGTTTACAGATGGCTCCTCACTGTGTCCTCCTATAGCAGAGGGAGAGAGAGATCTCTGGTTTCTTCCCCTTTTCATAAGGATATTAATCCTATCATGAGTGCCCCACCTTCAGGGCCTCCTTTAAACTTAATTACCTCCCAAACGTCCCACCTCCAAATACCATCCCATTGGGGTTTAAGGCTTCGGCATACGGATTTTGGAGGGACACAAACATACAGTCCATAGCACAACTGTAAAGAGAATAGACTCTAAGAGGGTCAGAGAAGGAGGCAAGGCTCTATGGCAAGGAGGCTAATTAGCAACTATTCTACTTGTCTAGACTCTAGTCAATAAGAGATAGTGGTTCAGACCACAGTTGTACTGGTAGAAGCAGTGAGAAGTGGCCAGTTTCCAGACCTGTTTGGAAGGTCCAGCTGACAGTTTTGCTAAATTTATTGGACGTGGGGTATAAGAAAAAAAGATATTAAGAAAGACTTAATTAGCTTCTCTAAGCTTTAATTTCCTCAAGCACACAATGGAGAACTTCACTAAAAACGTAAGATTGTTGTGAAAATTAAATGCCAATGTATGGAAGCAATTAATACAATTATTGCATGTTATGATATCAATATATATCATGTAAAATAATTATTATATCATAGGTAACAAGTAGCAGCTTAATATGAGCCCTGACTCCAAACTGGTTTGGACTCCTCCAGCAACAGGCGGGCTCAGGCTGCACATCTTGGTCTTTCTATACCTGCAGGGAAATTTTCTTTCCCCAATACCTTGTTCATGTGCTTCTACAGGCAGTTCTCCTATAGTTACCTCCTTTACTGGGCAGGATCAGTCTTAATTCATGTCATGTTAACTTATTTTAAATGTTGCCCAGTTTCCGTTCCTTCTCTTCCCGTCGTTTTGGGTGTTGCAAATCACTAGCTTAAAGACTCTGTGCAAGTGTTCCTCTTATAAAATTTCCTACTCTTGTAGGAAGGGATGTCAACAAAGACAAAGTGTCCAGGGCTGGCCTGGTGGTGCAGCGGTTAAGTGGGCACAGTCTGCGTCAGCAGCCCGGGGTTGGCGGGTTTGGATCCCAGGTACAGACATGGCACTGCTTGGCAAGCCATGCTGTGGTAGGCATCCCACATATAAAGTAGAGGAAGATGGGCATGGATGTTAGCTCAGGGCCAGGCTTCCTCAGCAAAAAGAGGAGGATTGGCAGCAGGCAGCTCAGGGCTAATCTTCCTCAAAAAAAAAAAAAAAAGGAATGATTACATTTGGAAATGTGAGAAAAATAAATAAAAGTAATGATTTTTATGCATGCAATTTTGCTTCTTAGAAAAAGGGTTAATGGTTGTTCAAATGTTGCTTTTTGCAATTACACTTATATTCATTCATTTGAACAACTACCACTTTAAAAATATCTTTTGCATTTACTTTCATTAAAGGAAATGCCATCTACGTAAAATGGAGTTGGTCTTCATCAACACACTGAAAATAACAGTCCAGGAAGATCACTTATATTTAGTTTTAATAAAAAGTGACCCATAATCACAGCACTTTGTGCTTGAAAAGCACCTTTCATCTTTGAAATTTCAAAGGCCACAGCATATAATATAGTAGTATAGGACATCTGCTGGAGCTAATCTTTAAAGAAGCCAATGTTCTATGATTAAATATTTTAGCAATAACTCTATAAGAACATATTTTCTGTCTGTTGTTCAAAACCTTAAAAACTTAGTATTTTTAGTATAATACTTGTCCATAGGAGGCTAACGAATCATTATTTTTCGCCTAACAAACATTTCTTAAACTGGAGTCCTTCCTCTAAAAGCTAGCTGTGATAATAAATAAATAAGACAAACCTTAGGTGCCCACTATGGAGTAAAATCACTCATTCATTATACTAAGGATTTAGTGATACATTATACTTTACTGGGGACCTGAGAAGTAGCTCCATGTAAGGACATATGTGCTAGGGTAACACTTTGCAGCTCAGATTTCTGAGAGCCTACAATGGCAAATAGAAAAAAGTCCAAGAAAATCTTTAAATATATTGATAACGCCTGTCAAATTATCATATTCACCGCATTTATAAACTTTTACAGGTCAATTAAAAATTTTTTTCTATTTCTGAGTAATCAATATAGATTAATATAAACTTTTAAAGTAATCATACTATTAAACAATTAAGTTATAAAATATTCAGCAAAGCAATTAAACCTATAAATAACCTCCAGCGTTTCACAGTCTTTCTGGGAGACTCCAACTAGGAAAGTAGGTACTTCTGGAGTCCAGAGGGTCAAAGATAGAAAGTTTTACCTCTTGGTCTGTCAAAATCACTTTAGGATTTAACCTAGGTCAATTTTGGTCTGATGATATTTAGCTATTTTGGAGATTTTAGACCAGAAGTTCCTAACCTGGAGTTCACAAAGAGAATTTAGGTGATCTGTTCACTCAAATGAGAAATATGTAAAAAAAAATTCTTTTTTAAATTTTCAGAAGTCAATCAACTCTAACCAGTAAACTTCAATAACCAATAACATAATAAATAATAACCACTATTCTTTTTCTGATGCTCTTCTTTATATATACCCAAGTTTCTAAACTACATCAATTTTCTTCTACTTCAAGAAGTTCCTTCCAACAGTTTTATGGGACAGGTCTACTGGCGATTAAATTCTTCACTTTTTATTGCCTGAGAATATCTTTATCTCTCCTTCACTTTTAAAAAGTGGACTTAATATTTCAATGTTTTAGATTTACACCAAAATTTAGAAAACAGTATACAGAATTTCTATGTATCTTACACCATTTCCCCTATTATTAACATTTTACAGTAATATGGTGCATTTGTTAGAATTAATGTACCAATATTGATGTATCATTATTAACTAAAGTATATAGTTTATTCCGATGTCCTTAGTTTTTATTTAATGTCTTTTTTGTTTCAGGACCCCATCTAGAATACCACATTACACTTAGTTGTCGTATCTTGTGAGACTTTCTTGTCTGTGATAGTTTCTTAGCCTTTCCTTGTTTTTGATGACTTTCACAGTTCTAATGAGAATTGACCAGGTATGCTGTAGAAGGTCCCTTTGTTGGAATTTGCCTGATGTTTTTCTCATGATTAGACTGGAATTATGGGTATTTGGGAGGAAGGACACAGAGATAAGGCGTTATTTTCTTCACATCATCTCAAGAATACATGCTATCAACGCTATTTATGACTGTTGATGTTGACCCAGAGCTCCTGGCTGAGGAAGGGATCCCCGGGTTTCTCCACTGTGAAGTTTCTTTATTTTTTCTTTGCCATACTCTTTGGAAGGCTGTGACTATGCACAGACAGCATTTAGGCTGTGTTGATTTATACTACCTCTCCTTGTGAGGGCAGATTATCTACATAAATTATTTGGCATTCTTTTGCGTGACAGATTTGTCTTTTCCCCTCCACTTATTAATTGTTTTAATCATTTATTTACATCAGATGGACTAATGGATATTTAATTTATACTTTGGATTATAATTTAATGTGACTTTATTTTATAGCTCAATAATTCCACCTGTTGCTGTTGGGAGCTCTTTCAGTTGCCTCCTGTGTCCCATTGACACACCCCCATCAATGATATTTTTTAGCACTTCCTTATTTTCTGGCGTTATGAGATGCTACGGTGTCATCTTGTATATTTCCAGCCCCAGTCATGGAATCAGCCATTTCTCCAAGAAGCTTCAATTTCTTGTTTTAGAGAATATTAGAAACCAAGATCTAGGTACTAGGTATGCTCATTGTTACTAGAATGTCAGTGCTTCTAGGTCCACTCAGCTAAAAGAGAAAGGAATTATATGTGTGTATATGCTAATCCATCAATAGCCACATATCTGAATCTTTCTGTAGGTAAACATCTGCATTTACAATACATTAAACATGAGTTTATACCGAGTCTCCAACTCCAATCTATTACCATACGGATCATTCTAGCCTCTCCTTGCTTTTCAGTAAATCCCCACTCCAACAGTAGGAAATGTATCTCCCACCATCTGCCCTCTTTTTATGTAACTGTTCATCTGGTATATATATATATATACACACACATATATACGTATATATAGACACACACACACACATACAATAGTATCAGACTTGCCATCCTTACCCCCATGGGAAAAACTTGATCAATTCATCACATGATATTTGAGGATGCATTATCCACTGTGCTTGCCTTTGTACCTTACTTCTGTGCGGTTAGTTTTTCCTTTAATCTTATGGACTCCGCTCACTTCCAAAGTTAACTAAGTTAGCATTTTTTCCCTCTCACTCCTACACTGTGATTGTTTCATACATTCATAATATAGCTAATTTCTCTTGTCACAATCTGCAATTCTTTTCTGGGAATCCTTCAGCCTCCCAAATGGATTTTTTTTCAATTTGCATACAATAAGGTTCAATCTTGGTGCTGTAAAGTTCTATGGGTTTTGACAAATGCATAATATCATGTATCCAATAGCACATTATCGTACAGAATAGCTTTGCTGCCTGAAAACCCCCTGTGCTGCACCCAGCTAGTCCTCACTCTCGCCCCAGAGCCACTGGGAACCAATGATCTTTTTACTGTCTCCACAGTTTTTCCTTTTCCAGAATATAACATTATTGGAATCATTGAGTGTTTTTTTTTTTAATTAACTAAAAACTCTAGTATATTTGCATTTCTTTAGTTCTTACCTAATGTTCTTTTTCTGTCCCAGGATTCTATCCAGGACTAACCTCATATTTAGTGGTTATATCTCTTTACGGTCCTCTTGGCTGTGAGAGTTTCTCAGACTTGTCTTGGTTTTGATGACCTTTACATTTAAGGTATCTCCACGTTATTTTGTGGTTTGATAGATTATTTCCTTTTATTGCAGAACAAAATTCCATTGTATGGAGGTACCACAATTAGTTTATCTATTCACCTATTGAAGGACTTCCTGGTTCTTTCCAGTTTTTGACAATTATCAATAAAGCTGTTATGAACATTTGCCTTTAGGTTTTAGGGTCGACACATATTAACTTAATTTTGTAAGGACTGCGAGCATGACTGTTGGATTGCTTGGTAGCAGTATGTTTGACTTTGTTAGAGACTGCCATGCTGTCTTTGAAAGTGGCTTTACTATTGCATTACCAGCAGCAGTGAGCCAGAGTTCTTCTTGGTCTGTATACTCACTAGCATTTAGTGTTGTCAATTTTTAAAAAAAATTCAGCCAATCTAATATATATATATAATCTCATTGCTGTTTTAATTTGCAATTTGTTAATGACAAATTAGTTGAGCATCTCTATATGCATTGTTGCCATTGTGTGTCATCCCTAGTGAGGCGTCTGTTCAGATTTGTTATCCATTTTTTAACTGACATTCTTTTTTTACTATTTAAATGTAAGAGTTCTTTGAAAATTTTTGATACAAGTCCTTTATTAGATATGTATTTTGAAAATACTTTCTCTTAGTCTGTGGCTTGTCTGTTCCTTCTCTTAAGAGTATCTTTCACAGAGTAGAAATATTAAATTTTAATGAATCCCAACTTAACAATTTTTTCTTTCTTGGATAGTGTTTTTGGTGTTGTTTCTAATATTTCCTTGCCAAACCCAAGGTCATCAAGATCTTCTCTTCTGTTTTTTTCTCAAAGTTTTATAATTTTAAGTTATGCATACAGGTCTGGGATCCATTTTGAATTAATTTTTGTAAAAGGTGTAAGATCTGTTTCTAGATTTTTTTTTTCCTGCATGTGTATGCCTAATTGCTTTAGCACCAAAAGCTTTCCTTTCTCAATTCGATTGGCTTTGATCTTAGGCACAGATCAGTAGACTAGATTTGTGTGGTTCTATTTCTGAGCTCTCTATTCTGTTGCATTGTCTATGTGTCCATTCTTTCATCAGTACCATGATCTCTTGTTTGCTGCAGCTTTACAGCAAATCTTGAAGTCAAGTAGTGTCAATTCTCCAACATTATTCTTCCTTGGTATTGTGTTGGCTACTCTGAGTCTTTTGCCTTTGTATATCAACTTTACAAGTTTGTTGATATCTAGAATTATTTTCCTAGTATTTTGATTAGGATTGAGTAAAATCTATAGATGAAATTAGGGAAAGGTGACATTTTAAGAATATGAAGTCTTCCAATCTATAGACACTTATCATCTCTCTATTACTTATTTTTTTTATTACTTTCAGGAGTTTTAGTTTTCAACATATAGTCCCTGTACATATTTTGTTAGATTTATACATAAGTACTTATGTTTTTAGTGCCATTGTAAATGTTAATGTGTTATTAATTCAAATCATTGATCATTGCTGGTACATAAAAAAGTAATTGATTTTATACATTAAACTTGTAACCTGTGAACTTGCAGTAATCATTTATTTTCTGGAGCTTTTTTTTTAAATCAAATCTCTGAGATTTTCTACGTGGACAATCATGTCAATTGCACACAATGATAGCTTTTTTCTTCCTAATCTGTATACTTTTATTTCTTTGTTTATCTCATTGCACTAGCTAAGACTTCCTGTATGATATTGAATAGAAATGATGTAAGGAAATTTTTTGACATTTTCTCCAATCTTAGGGGAAAAGCATCCAATTTCTCACCACTAAAAATGTTGTTAGCTGTAGATTTTCTCATAGATATTCTTAATTAAGTTGAGCAAGTTCCCCTATGTTACTAGTTTGCTAAGAATTTTTATGATGAATGGGTGTTGGATTTTGTCAAATGTCTTCTCCGCGTCAATTGATATGATTATATGATCTTTCTTCTTTAGCCTGTTGATGTAGTGAGCTACATTAGATGATTTTGAATGTTGAACCAGCCTTGCATACTTAGAATAAATCTCATTTCGTGGTGAAGTATAATTTTATTGACACATTGTTGAATCTTGTTTGTTAATATTATGTTGAGGATTTTTGCATCTATATTCATTAGAGATATTTCTTTCTACTTCACCTCTCTTGAAGAGCCTTTTCTGGCTTCGATATTAGGGTAATTTTGGCCTCATAGAATGAATGGGAAAGTGTTCCTTCCGCTTGTACTTCCTGAATGAGTTCCTGGAGAATTGGTACCATTTGCTCTTTAAATATTTGGTAAAATTCACCAGTGAAACCATCTTTACTGCATGGTGTTTTCTTTTTTGGAAGGTTGTTAACTATCGGTTCAACTGCTCTAGTAGATTTAGACCTGTTAAGATCATACCTTTCTCCTGCACGAGCTTTGAAGTTTGCATCATTCAAGGAATCGATCCATTTCATCCAAGTTGTCAAGTTTGTGGACATTGAGTTGTACATTCCTTTACTATCTTTTTAATGTCCGTGGGCTCTGTGGTGATGTCCTCTTTTTTATTTCTGATACTGATAAGCTATGTCTTTTCTCTTTCTTTCCCCTTGGTTAGTCTGGTTAGAAGTTTACAAATTTTACCAATTTATCGATTTAATCAATCTTTCCTAAGATCTAGCTTTTGGTTTTTGGATTCACCTATCTCTTCACAGGTCTGGATGGGGTTTTGTCTTACCATCTTAACTTTCTGTCTAACAAAAGATGTTGATTTTTAGTTTGTCTGGCTTTTTTCTTGTTGCTACATTTGGAGAATTTCCAAGACTTTTACATATTAGAACTGAAATTAGAAGTCTACCCCTTCCAGTTATACACAATTATTTTAAAGTATTTTTCTTGTGCTTGTACTTTTATTTTTCTTTTTATTTATTATTATTTACTTTTTATTTTTTCTTTTTTTTTGTGCTTTTACTATTACTTTTTTATAACCTTTTTTTGCATTTACAGTTTTAATGTCTCCCTGTTGGACTCTTTGAATAACAGTATCTCTAAAAATTATATTCTGCTCCTGGAATTATTTCTATTTCTTTCAGTCACAGATTTTATTTTTTAAATCATTTGTTTACCTTTTTTACATTTTGTGCATTTTCTTTAACTTCTATTGATCCAGATATTTCAGAATGATGCCTAGAATTTGAGAGGAGGAATTCTATATATGTGGGCAGGATCTGTCCAATGTCATTCTTCATTTTCTGTGTCTGGTCTCAGAGCTGAGTGCTTTGCTGGGCAGAGAGTGGAAGTGTTTGCTGTGGATGCGTTTAATTTCTATAAGAAAAAGTGCTGGTTTATAGTCCTTTGGCATTCTCAATTCAAAGTGAGGGAGGAAAATTGATAGTTGACCTGCTTTGTGCAGCTCCAATTAATTTCCCTGATTTTCAACCTCATGACTTACCTCTGCCATTCCTGGTGTTTCTAAATTCAAAGCTTGTCCAAGTTTACTTTGGGCAAGATCGCTGACTTCTCCGCCAAGAAAACACTAAGCATTCTAAGCTGAAGCTTCGGACAACTTATTTCATCACTTATCACTCCTCTATCTTCATTTAATTTTCCCTCAATATGTCGAAATTTCCTCTGATTTTTTTTTTCCTTTCTAATTGTTTTTGTTGTTATAAACTCATATTCTTTCCATTTCTATAAAATCATTGAATAACGTCTTAGGGAAAAGGTAGAAGAGATAAATGTGTATGCAACAGGCCTTATTTAATTTGAATTCTCACCTGAAATGCTTCAATTAAAAAAAAATTCATACAAACAAGTTAATTTGAAGGATATACAGATTATCACTTATTTATAATATTTTTATATTAGACTGTTCAATAAATAGTTTAGAGAAATCTGTAGAAACCCAGATTATTTTTCTGTAACTGTATTGAATTCCAAAGGGGAAGGAGTGTATTGATTGTCTCTTATTTACTACAACATTTTTAGATTTAGTAATTTTTTTAAGTGACAATCTTTATATTTTTCCAAGAAAAATATCAAGAAAAAGAAAAAACTAGAAATTACTATTAATGCTATCACTTCAGAACTGTAAGGACATTTTATCATGAATGTGGAAGAAAGATTTAAACTCCTAATAATGATCAAGGAAGATAGCGTGCCAGCCTACACATAAGCTTTATCCTGGGCTTATATAGTTTGTAGTCTGGTGTTGGGAACCAATTGCTTAGCACAATTATTGAAAATTATCACAGACTCACAGTAGCTTTTAGTAAGCTCTTTATTATTCTACATATTTGGTTGACTATGATGGAATTTAATCTGGCCTTCCTAATTCTCTTTACTGGCCTTTTGAAACAGCCCCAACAACTCTGCTGATAAACATTTAATCATGAAAGCCAGATCTCAATTGCTATAGCATAATTCACATGTTTTTGCTGACTACCCCCTGACAACTACAAGCAGCACCTGGAGGCACGGAACACTTGATACATATATTTAAAAATATGTTTTGTTTTTATTTTTGCCCATTATTGATGTGTTTACTCAGCTGAGAAAATCTGAAAACACAATTACTAGATACAAAACACTTTTAAAAGCTAGACATTTTTCCCTATAGCAGATCTATTATTAAAGTTGATACAAATAACAAAAAGGATTTGTTACTGTAGGGAGATTTGAGATCAAATAATTAAAACTTAATGGACAACCTTGATATTGAAAGACATTTATTTGATTTCTATACACGTTTTATAAATGGAACAGCTGCAATTTATTCCACAGTCAGTTACACCATCTTATTGTTTTGTATTGCTTGAGATTGTAGATGAAAACTGATTCGAAGCAACAAAATTAAAAGGCAGATTAGTAAACATCTGAAGAATTTCCTGAAAAAACATCTTAAAAACAATCAAAATAAAATTTTGAAAAGGACTGATGGAACTCAATGCTGATTCTAAACTAAGTTTAACACAATTTTAAAAGCCTCAATTTGGTCTTTAAAAAATGTTCAATTGCCACAAAAATAATAGAGAATTCAGAGAGATTTTTCCATAAAATGGCAATATCTTTTGCAGCTGAAATGCACAGGGATGTTATCTGAAATTAGAGGAAATTTTAGTTACCATGCTTTTTAACTTCAGACCTAATTTCAGAGCCTACAAGTTTGCCTGTAAAAATGATTCTAAATATTGTAGTGAGAAATAAATTTACTTACTTCTTTTAGGAAATATATGGTGTTTAACTTGTAATAATAAATAATTTCCTTTAGCCCAACTTATTTAACAGGATTTGTTAAACTAGCTTATATCATCTTTCTTTTCCCCAAATGCTAGCATTGAATTAGATCACATGGCAATTAAGTCACAAGCAGTGGGCAGTGGCGAGGGGACACTGCTTTTATCCTCAAACCCAAGATTCTTTCCATCATTGTATTAACCATAGAGGTGGTGAAAGGACAATGAGGAAAGCAAAATAGTCCACAGAAAAAGGATAAGGAGCATACACTTGATGCCTGTCATGATCTTGACTGATTACTTCTCCAGGCATGATGATTGTGCTGTCCTTCAAAACATTTGGTATTGCAGGAATTCTGAGCTAATGGGTGGCAGCCAAACTCACAATAAATTCTGCTGTACGTATTTGCAAATCTTTTACTTTTACAGGAACACTTCTCCATCCAACCACTTTTGTGGGCTATTTGCTCGTCAAGACTTGTCCCTGCTGTTCCTAGACATCACTGGAAACAAGAGCAACTGCCTTTCTTGTATGATCATTTCAAGGTTATCCTAAAATGCAAACTATTATTTAATGATTTGTTTCCAGAAGGGTTGTCTTCTAGGTAGAGATTATATTCTAAAGTCAGCATGCAAGGAAAAATTTTACTGAGTCAATGTTATGCTTGAAAATCAATGAAATGCAAATAAAAAGACTCCCCACCACTTAAGCCTTTGTGTGTGAGATGACATGCATAAGATTCAGAATTAATCAGTGTTAGGAAAGAAAGTTTTTTAGCTTGAACTTTCATAATATTTAATATAGTGGCTTCTTTTCATGTTTTAAAAAAGATATAATATTAGGGTATAATTTATGTACAATCAAATTAATTCTTTCTAGTATATATTTCTGAATGTCTGACAAAGCATACAGTCATGTAACACCAACACAACCAAGATGTAGGACATACCTAACACACTCAACAATTGCTTCAGGCAGTCTTGATTCAAATCGTCCCCAAATGCAAAATGATTAGAAACAACCGCTCTGTTTTTCACCCCTAGAGTTTTGCTTGTAACACAATATCATATAAATGAAATCATACTGCATGTTGACTTTTGAGTATGGCTTCTTTAACTTATAATGCATTCTTTGTCTTGTGTATCAGTGTTTCACTCTTGTTTTGATTGCTGAAGAACATTCTATTGTATGGATGTTACACAGTCATTTTTGTTTTCTTTGTTAGTTTTAGGTTTTTTTTCTTATCAATTCACTTATTGAAGGATATTTCAATTGTTTCTGGTTTGCGGTGATCACTAAGAAAGCCATTATAATGTTTATGTGAGAAAAGTTGTACTGTCACTTGAAGTGGGGGGTGAAGGCGGCTGGATCATTGGCTAAGTTTGTGGGAGAGATACGATCTGATTTCTAATTTTCAAAGGCAATTTGGAAGTCCACACAGCTGTCCTTACAATAAGGAATAAGCTAAACAAACCAAAAATCAACAAATTTTCTAGGACCCATCAGAGAAATGAAGTCACAGGGTAAAAGACTATCCAGAAATCTGGATGAGGCAAAAAGTCACAGCTGAGATTTGCTTACCTGGAGCAGAAACTTCTGGGATCACCAAGAGGTAGAAACACTGAAATGGTAATTTGGAGGGAAGACTGGAGGCTGAATATGGACCACCTTAAGAGTGAGAATCTCCTGGAGGCTACAGGCTTGGAGGGCTCCAATGGTCATATGGCTTCAACCTACAGAAGCTCCACAATTTTCCACACTAAAGAGACAAGAAAGGTCTGCTCCTGGCTCTGGTAGAATTTAGGGGTGTAAATATTGTGAATAAGTCCAGCGTGTCCTCCATAATAATGGACAGCTCTCCAAGGAAAAACATTTTACTAGAGCCTTATCCCACCCGAGAAAAGGGCTTTTCCCTGAATCCAGGCCTTTCCAGCCTTCCTGTCTCACCTAAGAGGAGGAGGGATGGAGCTCAGAAACACTTGTAAAAGTCGTGACCCAGGGATGCAATCCCACAAAAAGACTTAGTTTAATCACAAGACAATAGGAAGCTTCTTGCAACTGACACAAGACCAATACATCAACAGGGCTCCAGTATAATAACAGTGGACACAAGTGGAAGAGCTGGAAGAGGTACATTCAGATTAAGGAAGAGTCCTTAAGGACGTCCAAAGACTTCAGGGGACACAAAAAACAAGGGCAGAGAAACTTGAAGGTTTTCGCCCTTACAGCCACAGGGCATATTGACCGAAAGCTAACTCCTAGCCAGATTCACATAAAACTTTACACCAAAGGCCTTTGTACCTCAGTTCCTATTACCTTATATGGCACGCCTAGGTTTCAACAAAAATGACAAGGCATGCTAAAAGGCAAGAAAAACACAATCTAGATAGACAAAGAAAGCATCAAAATCAGTCTCAAATATGACACAGGTTTTAGAATTACCTGACAGGTAATTTAAAATAACTATGATCACAAGGGTTCAGGCGGAGGGTGGACAAGTGGAGTAGGTGAGGCATAGGGGACATCTTAGGACAATGAAGCTGTTCTATACAATACTCTAATTGTATGCAGACAACCTTATACATTTGTAAATACCCCTTGAAATTAATAACATCAGGGTAAACATAATGTATGCAAATGAAAAAGAATAGGAGATAAGGAAATTGCAAGATGAAATGATGAATATGACAAAACCATCTAATTATATTACAGATATATGAAGCAACTTCACTGAAGTGGGTGGGAGAATAAGATGCTGACCTGAGCAACTCTGGAAAAGAGTGGAGTCTGTAAAACCAAAGGCAAATGGAGCTGAACGTAGACACTTTCCTCTGCTTGATAAAATTCTTTCCACAGGATATGGGTGGACAGTTCTGATACTGATACACATGTGTATGGAACTGAACCATTAAGTAAATGAATGGTGGATAGCAAAAGCCACATTTCTTACTGATGAGTTAGGAGTTCACAAAAAAGGAAGAGCAAAGGGTTGGAATGATCCATATGGTAATGGATTAGAGTTGGATATATCAGTATACACTCCTGTTTAGTTTAATATAGATGCAAATGCTTGCATATAGAAATATGCTTAGGGTTAGTATGCACATGTGTATGTCCTTGCTCTTTCTCCTGGAAGCGACAATACCACAGAAGCAATGAGCACACAAAGCATCCAGATCTGATTTTTTAATATCACTCTTAAATAAAAGAAACCAAGGCTTTTAAAAAAAAATTGCTGATTCTACAACTTGGAAATATACAAGATAAACCTGGAGCATCTTGTAGTTTCAGAAAGTAAAGAAGTTCTTAGAAAAACTTTTAAAAACACAGCAATAGAGGCATGTCAAAGGGACACAAAAGCCAACAGAAAGAACTCCTAATGACCAAAGCTCGGAAAAATTTGAGCAACAAAATGAATAATGCTGTATTGGACTATAACCCAAGGCATAAATAAATATCCAAGAGTTCCTATTGGTATAAATCATTGAATAGATACAGAAATGAAAGATCTCCTTTGCAGAAGGATTTCAAATAATTGATGTAGATGTTCTGTCCTCAGGAGGTGGAGCATAACTCTCCATTTCTTAAGTGTGTGCTGTACACAGTGACTTCCTTTCAAAGAGCACAGTATGAAAAGTGGGTCAAAAAGAGGGACTTTACAGAGGAGAAACTTAACAGGTAAGTGTCTCAGCCGAGTGTCCAAGGTCTCCATCCACAATGATAAATCATGTGTGATGAGACATGGTGACAGTATGTACGTTGATATGATCTGATGAAAACAACACTTGACCTCTGTGTTCTTCGGTGACACTCACTCTGTAGTAGGATATGTAGCTTTTGGAGACTTAAGAGTGATCAGAAGTGGATGGTGTTGAAATCATGTGAATGGATGCGAGATCTTTCTAGGAAAGAAAAAAGGAGAAGAAATTGTAAGTTCAGCTGTTAGAAAACAACAAAGTAAATGATTCCTTCTCAAAAGAAACGTACCCAGTGTAACTAGAGCAATGGTCTCTGAGACTTCTCTGCTTCATTGTCTCCCACACCTTTTCTGTTGCAAGTAAATTGATGTGCCCTGATGGTTGGTATTTGCTTGAGTTCCTTTGGGAATCATTAACAGTAACATTTCTTTATAACTCTGTTTGGTGCATTATCTTTGATTATTTTATGGTTGGGTAGGTGATCATAGATCCCAGAGAAAGCTGGGCCATGGCCCATCTTCTTCTCTACAATATGCATACGCGTCAGTGTGGTCCCTTTGCAGAGAGCTGAGGATTATATTATCCTGAGAAAGTGTTGGCTGTGAGAAGTGCTTTCAAGACTCAAGTTTCCGTAGGAATTCTAAATAGAAAACAGATTCCATTGTTTGAAAAATCCTGAAAAACACTAATATTAAATAACTGTATACCTAACAGTATATGGAGAGGAAGTGCCGTAAATGTACATGAGGGAAAGTACCTGTGTTCATACAAGGCATAGTCTCAAGATAAGACTGACGGAACATAGCAAGATATTGAACGAATTACTACCCAAGACAAAGAAGTTTTCAATTTATATATGTTTATTTTTTACAATCAAATGTCACAAAGAAGATTGTTATGCGTGGGCCTTTTTTTGAAATTCTTCTTTTTCACTAGTCTTGGAAACTACTGCTAGAAAGGCATATTTTGGGTGTGATGGAGCCCTCCAGCCCTATAAGCAGCTTCTCTGCCTTGAGATGTTTCATTCCACAGGACAGCTGTTATGACTTGTAGCCATTCAGTCACCAGTGTGTTTAAAACAAATAGCTAGCCTAGGTATGCAAGCCCTTCAGCATTTAGGTATAAAATGTATGTAACGACCGGGTAAGTGAGAGCTTTATTTAAAGGAAATAGTGCAGGTCCGCTACGACTATCCGCTGTAAATCAACCAACTCCATGGAGGCAGCACTGAGCTGTGAGTTCAGGATGTTTAGGGGAAAACTCTGCTCATTTCCCTGCTGACTCTGACAGAGCAAACACCTCACTATAAATTTACATAGGAAAATAAATGACAAAAATGTCAATCCACCGAAAATCAGTCATAAAAGAGACTTTTCTATAATTCTGCGTCCAAAACAAATTCTGGTAGTTAAGTGATAGCTATAAGCAAAATGACGCCCATAGCAAAGAAATCAGGCCTAATTTGCTCCTCTAAGCTTCCTCGAAAGGCTCCAATCAAATTATTTCAAATTATTTGTTATTTGATTGATTTTTCCCAATGAACTCAGTGTAAAATATCTATTATATAAATATAAATTAGGTAATACATTACATTAACTCTCTAAGTCATAATTTCAACTTTTATTAAAATTTTTGCTTTTTCACCCTTCAGGCAACTGCTTCGTTTTATTTGCTTTTATTCTTTCTTTGTTATGGATGTTTTTACTTGTTTCCGTACGGCTAAAAATCTATATTATACTGCAGGTTTCTAAATGTTTACTCATTTAGGATCTATTCCAGGCGCTGGAGGGTAATCTAGCTTAGTATTTTCTCTGTCTCTCTTTCAATAGATAGATATAGATATATAGATATAGATCGTACTTCTCTCTGTGTATGTATCATCTCCTTCTCTCTCTCCATATATATACACACACTTCTCTCTCTATATTTTATATATAAACAGAAATACATTTATATATATATATATATAGTTTCTTCCTACCATTCAAAATGTAGTAAAAAAAATCACAAAAAAAGAAAAATAATAAATGAACCTAATTTTCCTAACAATTTAATATATTTTTACTCTTGACAAATTACAAATTTCAATGTCATTTTTATCTTGCCTAATTAGCAGGTAATGATAAAATCTAAAATGAGTTAACATATGCCAAAAAAACAAAAGTTTTCTTTTCCTAAAATGACTATGATACAAATAGATAGATACAGACAGACATATAATCATTCACGTAGTTTAGTTAAGCATATTGAAAACCTAAGGCCTGCTTTAAAAGCTGCATCCTAACTTCTTAAATATTAAAAACACTTGATAAAATAAGCAATAGTAAGTGATAAAAGTCTATTTCGTCACTCTTTTCTAATTTACTTTTCTCATTTTAAGTCTGAATATTTCCCCACAATACCGTCAAAGGGAAGTTAGTAGGACTGTGGAGAAGGCATGAGACTCCCCATCATTGAAGTGTAGGTCTCATATGACCCTTTGTTCTAATTTCAAAGACGTTTGAGGTACTGGTTCAAAGACGTTGAAGGAACCAGTTCAAATAGAAGTTGCTTTAAGGTGAACTATCCTGAAGTCATTCTGACTTTCTGACAATGACTAAATAACCAAACAAAACCTACAGAAGGGAGTCAGGTTTAGGTTTAGAATCTTAAGTCTGGATTTCTAAAAGGTTAATTTCATTAATTCCAAACATTATTGAACCACAAATAACGTAAAGTACATAAGTACTTTTTGTTTTACTGGATTTTAATGTTAATGTTTGATTTTCAATTTCATTTCTTCTTCTTTACCGTATCATTAATAACATTTACCAAACTCGAGGGGTACTGGTTTTGCATATCCGCCTCTTTCTTAGTTAGTTCTCAGGCAGAATATCAGAGGGCACTAATTCTGAATAAACACTAGGAAATTATACACACATAAATCAAATGTTCCTTGGATTATTTGAATGGCTATTTTTTTGTTATGTCATGAACATTTGAAAGCAACTTTGGTTATTCTAGTTAAGAGATTGGCATAAATACAGCGCGAGAGGATGCACAGCAAATCACTTAAAGAATCTTGGAGACTGATCATGAAGTCTCATTCTGGCTTTCTGGATTATTGACCATGATGCAGTGAGAAATTTATTTAATCTCCTCATGTCTAAGTTTTCATAAATAAAAAGGATTGAAAATAGGATAGAATAGTTTTAAGTAAAACGAAAGAGAAAAGTATAAAATGTTGTAGAGTAAGGATTGCTATATAGTAAGTTCTGACTAAACATTGCTTATTAATATCAACAGCCACATCTTCTGGTTGAGATGTATTGAGATTCCATTCTAACATTAAGGAATGAGTAAGATAGACTAATGGTAAAGTGGATAGGATGGAGGGATATCCTATAAACATTAAACAGGGAGACTGGGTACCTTACAACAGTGAAAAATGCTATAGAGAATATAACTTTATGCAATGCAAATTAACCTAAAAGCAACACTATTTATGTGGGGCAGTCTAGGAAGTTTTCTTAAAAATGCAACATAAGAAAAATAATAATGTAATAATATTGATAACACTCATGATAATATGTTTTAAAATAATAAATTAACAAATACTAAATATTACTAAGTACTTTTCTTATGATTTACATATGCTATTCCATTTATTCCTTATGAAAGCCCTCTGAAGAAATTTACCATTATTCACATTTTATTGAGATGTTAAATAAATTGTCTGTGATCATAGAACTAAGTGCTAGATTTGGATATTTGAACACCAGACTTGATACTAAAGATATATTAAAAAAAATCACAGAATATGGAAAATAGCTTAAAGAAAACACTGTGATGTCAGGCTTCTAGGAAATTCAATTCCACAAAAGTTTAGCATAAAGTAAAGCTCTAAATCTGTGCTGGATCGTTATGCTCGATATGAGCGAGCTTGATGATATGTCCTCCCCTCACTCTACAGACCTGCACTGATTTACTTAAATTCTCTCTACCTCCTACTTTCTGCCGTTTTCATAATCCCCTTCATATATACTCACAACACACTAGGGGGGAACACTTTCAGGATTATATTTCCTTTTTTTTTCCTTGTAATGAAAATTTTGTATTGTCTAGTCAATATATACTTTGAAATCAAAGGCAAGTGGAAATATCTGTATGTCCTGAGAAAGGCTTGAAAAAGACTGTTACGAAAGAGGCTCTTAAAGAAAAGGAAGCGAGGAGGTCAGTGTGGGGAAGGGCTGCTTAATTATCTAAGGCATCACCTAGAGACTAATGCCACAGTTATAGAGACAGTCGGCTTAACTGGGAGACAACATCATGTATTAAATGCAAGATGGAGTAAGAAAATGAGTAATAAGTTCAGTGTGTAGCAGAGCATGAGAGGTGAAGTTCAAGGATTGGAGATTTTGTACTGGAAGGAGAAGATGTTGCTATGAAATCTCTTTTACGTAGTTTGCCCAGCACCTAAAAGGAAGTAGATGAATGTTACTTGCAAAAGCCATACTAGCCTGAAAAAAATTTATCCATGAACCATGAATTGTGATTTTTTTCTTTAAACTAAATATTTTCAGTAAATTACAACAGAAGAACTTAAGCTTTTTCAAAAGAAACCATTTTTCCTTATCTTCAATGTTAGCAATTTTCTAAACCATTGTGGTGTCAAAAAGTTTTGTTTTTCCCACTGATGTTCACCTTTAGTCTCTCCCAAATTTTATCTGTTGTTAATATTTAATTGGCAGACAAGTTTTCCTTACAACTTTTGATCTTAATCTGTTCACTAGAAAGACAAACATTATTGCCATCTTGGATACATGCTTGAAATTCTTGTTATCTAGCACAACAAAAACTGGCATGAGCAAATATCACAGGCACATAAACGTAGCTCCGATGTAATACTCAGCCTCTCTGGTGTTCACTAATCACTTGCTTACAATACCAGAGACAGTGCTTCCTACTTACATAAAAAGCTTTCAAACTATTTTCATTATCCTCATCGTTATCATCATGTGCTATATTCAAATGGAAGGTATATGCATTGACATTTTTTGGAATTGTACAGTTTTTTAGGCAGGATGAATATTAAGTTTTTCTAGGAATAATTAATACTGTTTGCTTATGGACCCACACTATTAGATCTAGTCTCCTCTGTGGCCAGAAGAGGAATG
Source organism: Equus asinus (assembly GCF_041296235.1). Classification (NCBI taxonomy): domain Eukaryota; kingdom Metazoa; phylum Chordata; class Mammalia; order Perissodactyla; family Equidae; genus Equus; species Equus asinus. The sequence continues at coordinate 4,280,444 of NC_091797.1, read as the reverse complement.
TCTGATCTCTCTCTGGGACCAGGGAACAAATGAAACCAATTGACCTCCAAAGAACATATCCTCAATTTACAGGCTCATTAGCAATGTGCTCCAAGCAAAAAAAGGGAATGGCAGCTTCTGACTTATGTGCCTATTTCATACTTAGTGCTAGATTAGCTGTTTGAAAATCTTTGGTGAGTTTCATCCAGTGCACTCAAAAAAATTATTGTATCAAAAGTAGATTACTGGAATGAGTGTTATCTCTAATGAATTCCCACTGGAGCCCATACAGTACAGTGGACAGAGGATTACACTTAGAAATCTAAGGTTTGCTTCTCACTCTGCTATTTCTGAGATGTGTGTGACTTGGAAAGTCACTATTCATTTAAAAATTTTTAAAAAATGTATTAGGTAGCTGTTACTTGACAGGTACCACGCTTGGTCCTGAAGATACAAAGATGAGCAAGGGACTCTAGCCCCTAACCCCGAGATATCCTCAACACCTCCAGGGAGAAGCACAGGTGAACAAGACATCATAACCTAGGGCGCAAAGTATGTAATACAAATACAAAGACCTGTAGTGCAGGGTTTGTGCCTATTTTATTAACCATTCTATCTCCAACACGGTGGCTGGCATTTATAAGGCATTTGATGGGTAATTTTAAATAAATCAATCAGAAAATGAATCTCATTTTCAAATTTCATCAGAATGTGTGAATGAGTGATAAATTCTGCTTGATGGAAACCTGATGGTAAATCAGCTTAAAGACGAGTAAGATTTTCCCAGGAAAAGAAGGTGCTCAAGAAACAATATGGGTGAATTCATGGAAGCCTGAGGCATGAGCATGTGTCAAAAGTTAGGGAAAGAACAAAACCATGATACAAGACCATGTACTCTTTAGCAAAGATGGTGGGATGAAGCTGGAAAAAAGAAGGTTCGAACTAGATGGTGAAGAATTTTATGTTTCAGGCTAAGTAAATTTTATTTCATTAGAGTTAAAATATAAGTTATTTTATTTTAAGTTATTCCTATTTTCATCCCACACTTAAGGGCTTTGCCTACTTTACAAGGTGGTTATGGATATAAAGTAAGAGAATTAATTTAAATACATTTAAGAAATGTTGTTTAAATATGAGGACTTATTATTATCTTTCAATTTTGGAGAATAAAATTACTGGGCACTTAAATATACAAAGGAGGGGCAAAGATTGCACAGGGATGTAGCATGAGAGATTTACTGCCTGTTGTATTATTATTTAATAAAATGTTTTATTTTTATTATTATAGGACCATACTACCCCATATTTGCTGTTTTAAGGTTATTCTTCCATCATTTTTGATATAAAGAATTCTGTATTTGAGCCTGCCCTAATGGTCTTGTGGTTAAAGTTCAGTGCTTTCACTGCTTCAGTGTCGCAGCTTCATTTCCCGGTCGTGGAACCACACCACCCACCTATCAGTAGCCAAGCCGTGGCGGCAGCTCACATAGAAGAACTAGAAGGGCTTACAACTAGGATGTACAACCATGCACTGCAGCTTTGGGGAAGAAAAAAAAGGAGGAAGATTGACAACATATGTTAGCTCGTGGCTAATCCTTCCCTAAAAAAAGAAAAAAAAAGAATTATGTGGTTGTACAATTGGAAGAAAGATCAAGTATAATATTTTCCTCCAAATAGCATACTTTATCAAAGTTTAATTTATTAATTAACATTTCTGATTACTCTAATTCCTAATTAATAATAAGTCAATGTTTTTGGGTGAATCAGTTAAGTCCTTGGTGTCATGGGTTCTTACATCATGTAAGGCATTAGATGGGGAGAGAATCTCTTTAGATGAAACAAATAAAAGTTGAAAGCTAAATATTTTCAAATAAAATTCAGGGTATAGAGAGTTAATCTAATTTTTGGATCCTAATCATTTTTATGTATATGTACAAGACTTTGCTATAATCTCCTTAAAGATTCCCTTAGATACAAGTTTTTCAAAATGTTTTTGATGAAAACCATCTGTAAAATGCGATTTTTATTGACATCTTTTAGGACATGGATGGTGTTATATTCCTATACATATCCCAAAGAGAGGTTGATTATGCATTTTTTCAACGTCCTTTAGAGAAGAGAGAGTAAATGTAGAAAATTACGCATCCACCAAATCACAGAATAGTCTGAGAGAAGAGTCCTATGATCAACAATTTTAGTAAACTACATACCACGTCTCCTTCTCCAGGGTATTAGTATTTTAAATGATCTCAGAATTCTTGCTATAAAGAGATCTTCTAAAGCCGAAATTTCTCAGGATTATTTTGTCTAACACACTTCCTCTGTATTCTACTTTGTGTGTGTGTGATAACAGTTATAGCTATCATCATATTATGAAAGGGCTAAAAACATCTCTACTTATCTGGCTCCCCTACTCAAAACCTGCCATGTTTTCTCATCACACCAGAATTAAATTCAAAGTCTGTCCCTTGGTTTACAAAGAACCACACGATCACGTTCCTGCTCTCTCTTTCTTTGTCTTCTCCTGATTTTGCTCAACTTCATTCCCCTTCAACCAAATCGAGCACTCCTGCCTCAAAACTCTTCCCTCACAGTTGCTGTTACCCAGAATGCACTTTCCTCAGATAAGCATTTTCATTCAGGTCTCTCCTCAAAAGTCACTTTACCATCCTGTTTATAATGACCCTCCTGTGAAATTCCCTTGCCTCCTATCTCCTTTATTTTTTTCCATAATATTCATCACATACTACCTGAAAATATATTCAATGTTTATAGCATTATTTTCTGCCTCCCACCAAAATCAGAAACATAATTTCCATGAGAAGAGTCACTTAAGCGTCACTCGTTCATTGCTGCATCCCGCAATACCTAAAATGTGACCCACAAGCAGTGGAACACAAATGTTCATGGAATACTTAGCACTCAGATCATAACTCAGCGTTTAAAGAAAAGTTATGCCTCAGACAGATAAATGCACAGGTTTAAAGGGATTTAAATGAAATCAGTTTGAGTTATCTATATTTTTACCTCTCTATGAATTAAGTTCAGAGAAGTTAGCACTTATAAGATTGAATTTGAGGTAGTAAAAATCTGTCTTTTGATAACTCTTATCCAATGAGAGAGATGGAACTGAGTAAAGGGAGGGAAATTATGCCTTGATTTATTTCTAAAATAATAAAGGATTAGAAATAAAAATGTCACGAAGAGTACAAGAGACATTATACATCTTAAATGCATTTTTGCTTAAAAGGTTCAAAGACTGTTTTTGGTATTAATTAGTGGAAATTAAACCTGAATTATGTGTATTTATGTCTCTACTCTTAACGACAGTAGTCACTTTGGTAACTCGTGAAATTGCCCAGTTCTAAATTGCTCTTATTGCCATTCCAGATAACTCAAGGTTATTAGGAAAAGCAGAGTCACAAAACACAACATACTCTGAACTCTTGTTGAAACAAGTCAGGTAATTAATGTTATTTCTTTCCTCTCCCACGTACTACACTACAGTTGAAGTGACTGCTGTTAAGTGTAAGTTTCAAATGCTAACTCTACACGTCTGATGAATCCGGGGATTTAAATGTTATAATAGCAAACTGACACGTTCTTATAAAAACCAGAATTCACAGTGTCTTACCCTCTATTTACTCAAAGGATAAGTTTTACAACTGTGTTATCGCCACCAACTGAAGTTGATTTAAGAGACATGGTGCTTTTTTTTTTAAGGCATGACTTCCATAATAATTGGTGCAAGAGAGACCCCTAGCAGCATCTGCACATGCTGAACTCTTAAATCAATGATACTGGCTTCATTCCCAACTAACAGGTGTATCTACACTGATTAATCCTTTTTGCCACCAAGAAAAGGAAATATTACACCAGGGTCACTCACCTCGACTTTTTCAAATATTCATGAAATGATCTAATGTTTGCAAAAATATAGGAGTGGTTCTTCACTTATTCGCCCTGCGCTGCCCAGCCAACCCAAATGGATGGAGTCATAGGTGGTAATAAAATACCACATGGATGTTAGTTAGGAAGAAATAATACTTGGCTGGGAACCACGATCCTGAAAACCAAAATCTCTGACCATTTGTCTATTCTAGCCATAGATTTGCAAAAGGGATATTCAAAAAAGGTGTGTAAGACAAAAATCTCCCTATTTTTTGGAATAAGACATTATATCCCAATTTTGTCAGCAACCTGAGTAGTCACTGAGTGCAGTTTGCAGAAGTGGGTTGAGTGGTTTCGGGGTGCTCTGAATCTGAACTCTCTGGATTGACACATGAAAGGCAAGTAATCCCAAGGTAGAAGATATCAAGGAGGAGGAAAGCAATAAGATTCACAGAAGAATCAGTCAAATCTATACCCAGATTCTCAGGACGAGATTTCTTCCCAAACAGTAAATGGCAGCCTAGGATCTTCTTAGCAAACCGTCCAAGTGGATGATACAGAGATACTACAAAGAGAGATGAGAAAATGATAGATTCCACAGAATCAGTGGTCCAATACTTACCATTCACTTTAGCTGGCCTATGTTTCCAACAAAGGATGGAAGGGAGAAGACACTTTATGCTCTCCTAGAAGCCAACACTTGCCCACTTTTTGCTCTTCATTTTTTAACCCACTGGGCCTAAAAGTCAGACTGTTTACCACCGGGAATATAGCTATATCTGTGAAGGAAGGAGCTCAATAGAGCTGAGTATCAGAAAAGTTTTACCTAGATCTTCTCAAGTGGTTTTTTCCTTTATTCTCATTGGTCTAATATTCATCCTCACTTAGAACAATGCATATACATTTTAGCCACAGAGGCCTCTGAAATGCAACATGAGAAGATAATAATTAAGTTTACTTCAAGAACACAAAAGTTATAGAATGACACTTTCAACTTCTACTTCCCTTCTTGATTTATGCCTACCCATTTGTCTATCCAAGCTCACCATATAAAGGTTACGCAATGGAAACCATGTAACAGCGTGATGCCAGCAGTATGAAGTGCTTCAAATTTGTCCCTACCTCATAAATGGTGACAGTGGGAATCTCGCAACATCTTCAAGAGAACCTATTGATTCTACAGTGAAATTAGGGTTCGATAATATATATAAAAGCATCTTTCCCACTCAATTTTCTTCTTATCTGTGCTCAGTGCAAGCTAGAGGGTTCTCACTCAGGTGCTTAAGTGGAGTCAGCTTCTCTCAGTTAGCAGCTTTCACCATCTTCTCTAGAGCTTATCCCTTCCACTCCTCCACCACTGACTTACTTTAACTCCAGTTTTCTCAGGTGATCCTCTTGTGAGTAAGAACAGACATAAGAATAAAACAACACTACCAGCTCTTCATGAATACACAAATTAGAAAAATGAAACAAAATTTCAAAATTGTAGTTGATAACAATTGCTTCTGATCCAAGTACCAATTTTTTCTTAAAATAGAATTTTTCAGCAGATTGATGTTTCTAGAACCCAAAATAATATGATCTAGAATTATACAAGAGAACTTACTCAGATCAAACTTTACTAATAATTTGAAGGATCAAGCAATCAGGAGGCCAGACAAAGCAGGGAGAGAGCTGGGTCATCCCATGTGGCTTCCTGGGCTGTTGTTTTCTACATCAGATGTGTGCTTTCTACTCTAGAATGACAGAAGAGGTTTCTTTGAGAGGTTCACAGGTTACTATATACAGCCAGGAGAATTTAAATTAAAAATGTCTCTGCCCTATACCTGGACACGCATACCTATACATGTATACCTATACATCCGTATCCATAGAGAGAGAGTTGCATAGCTTATGTGGCTCTCTCCATAAATTATGTCTGTTTACCTAAGCAATTCTAATCCAGAACATTAAGATCATTGCATAGATACTGACTAGTATCATTAATCTATTTATCCAAACATTCAATTATCATGTTTACGAGAATATTACACCAGGTCACCTGCCCTTTTTCTTTCCTCTGAAGTGTCCCCTCATCCACCATTCATGGAAGAAACTGATCACAGGCTAGCTGCTATAACTTTTTCCTACCTAGTCTACCATCTGACCTTGGTCAGTATCTCATTATTAAAATTTTAAGGATATTCTGCAACACTTTTGGCAATAATTTATCCTAAAGAATGTTTCTCCTAACACCCAGATGACCGTCAGGATTTGAACCATCCAACTAGAATAGGCATTCTCTTTATTAAGCATGTCACTTATGACCAATCCCTCCATAGATCTTTTGACGTTCTTTGATCAGTTCATTTACTCTCTTTCTTCCATCATTCACAGTTATTTGTACCTATTTACATATATTGATGGAGACATGTGTTTTCATCTAGGATTTTCTATGGTCAAGTTCGCATTCCCCAGTTGATCCATTTCCATAAAATGGGAGCTTCAAATAAGCTGCTACCAAGTTTCCAAAAATATTTTCTTATCCTATGTATCATTGTTGACAGTCAGATTTATATTTAATTCTGTCAGTGTATTTGCAAACTCTTTGATGGGCCATGGGAGTGAGGCAGAGAAATTAGTGTTTGACATAATGCATTTCTGTTAAAATTACAACGCTATTTCTGCCCAATAGTCATGACATTTTCCCAAGTACCATATATTCCCAGTGGCCAGAAAGGTAAACAGAAGTCACTCTTCAGTAAATTTGGGATTTGAACTGGTTTGTGGGCATAAGCATATACCACACATCACAGTACAAATTTTTATAGACACTGGCTTTCCAGACACAAAGTTATATACAGTAGCATAAGACTAGGGAGGGCTGGTCTCGCCCCTCATAGTTTTATCTATATGTCAATGTGTTAAATTAATAATGGCATTAAATTAGTTCATCTCTCTAATCATCAAAAAGGTAGTTACCTATACGAATAGCATTTCAGTGCCTTAAGAAGGAATATCCAACTGAGGCAGGGAGTTGGGGGGTAGAACTGTGACTCTCTCTGTGGTAGATCAGCTGCATTACCATCCAGAGGCATCTGCTCACAAAAGTTTGCAGCTACTTTGGCAGCTGTCTTCAACTCAAGTCATCCCTTTCATTCAACAGGACTAAATCAGCACCACACCCCCTATCGTTATGCGTAAGAATCCACGCCAGTAATGATTCAATAGTTGTCTGCTGGCATCTATTTCTAAAAATATCTGAGTTGTTTAACGGAATGTACTCTGCTCTCAATAGTTACATGAATTTCATCTCGGCTATCAGTACAGTCTTTGGGGTAATCAATAGCCTTATTCATTTTAATTTACAGGTGACTATCAGTCTCTCAGGTAGCAAAAGAAGCACAAGAATGCTTTTTCAATGAAAGAAAAAGCTAGCTTTTCAAATTTTGCTTTTACTTTTATCTCTCTTTTTTCTTCAAAGCTTTAGGTGTGCTCTGTCCAATACACTTACCACTAGCCACATGTGGCTATTGAGCACTCGAAATGCGGCTGCTCCATACAGAGATATATGTAAGTGTAAAATACACTCTGGATGGTAAAGTCTTAGTATAAAGAATATAAAATAGCTTATTAATGATTTTCGGATTTGGATTACATGGTAAGATGATAATATCTTGAATATATTGAGTTGAATAAACCTTATTAAAATTAATTTCACCTGTTTCTTTTTATTTTTCTAAATGCGGTACTAGAAAATTTCAAATTACAAATATGACTCAATTTTGTCTCATGTTATATTTCTACTGGACAATGTTTATCTAGATTTTACCAGAGCTGTTGACAACAGCAAATGAATATAATTTTTACTACATTTCCTGTAGCTTTGTATTTACTATCAATCCACTTAGCCTGTTCACCCCAAGAGATGTCTACTTGCTCTAAATTTCAGTGGTAAGACTAATTCCCAATAATGTGCCTCAAATCTTTCACTAGTCTATACTAAGAATGAGTAGCAACTATCAAGTGTTTTATTCTCATCATATTTTTCCATCCCTTCATTTTTCTTGCTAAAATATTTTGATGCATTGGACTGAAGGACAATGCTGATCATAGCACCAATCTGTGTGGATATAGATATATCAGATTGTCCAATCAGAAATCCTGTAGTATCAAGCTTTATTCAAGAGGCCCAGGTGAAGCCCGCAGAGGTCTAAGACATCATATGTGGCACCCCAGGGCCTTTCTTCCTACACTGGACATGTGTCCTCTGGGCCAGACTAATGATGAAGTCTCTAACGTACTTTATGAGTCATCTCATCCACCAGGGAATGTTTAATTTATGAAATATCGCCACTTTATACCCCAACGAGTGCACAGTTTATGCAACATTCTCCAAAGAACTATATTTCATAAATCGGTATATTCTAAATGTGTTAGCTAGGTGCAATCCTAAACCAGAGACCTACTGTTAAGAACATTTCATAAGCAAGGACTATCCTCCTCACTAATACCATTAATCCACTTATCCAGAGGTCCAGTGACCATGTTTAGGAAGAGATTAGACTGTGTCACTACATTCTTTTCTTTTTCTGAGGAGAATTTCTCTAGTAATTAGGGAAGAAAACATCATAGGCCAGCTGTTTTAACTCTTTCCCCTCCACTGTAATTAGCTATAAATAATCAATATAAACTAATATTATTCATGAGGTATGATAGAAATTATGAAAGGAAAAAGAAAAAGGCTAGTTGTTTAAGGGTTGCCAGCCACTGATGTCCATAGTCCAGCATATTTGAACTCATCTTAGACTTAATTTCTGTTAAGGTGCTAATATGCTCTCAAATCCAAGGGTAAAGAAATCGACCACCTATTCGAACCACTTTCTTTCTATAGGATTGCAGTCTGAAACACAGTTGCACAGAGGCAGTATTTTGAATATATTTACTGAGTCTAGCCTCGTTATTTTCCTCTTTCCTAATGTCCATGCCACATATGTATACATGCATATATGCCTATGTAAACATATGTACATATATGGTAGGGACATTAAGATATGTATATATAGGTTATGTACACATCTTATAACCAGCCCTGGTGGTCTAGCGGTTAAGGTCTGGCTGGCACTCTCACTACCATGGCCCCAGGTTGTGTCCCAGTCAGGGAACCATGCTACCCATGTATCAGCTGTCATAATTGTGGTTGCTGCATGTTACTATGATACTGAAAGTTCTATCACTGGGATTTCAAATACCAGCAGGGTGATCCACGGAGGACAGGCTTCAGCAGAACTTCTAGACTAAGACAGCTTTGGAAGAAGAACCTGGTCCTTCTCTTCAGAAAAAAATGGCCATGAAAGTCCTATGAAGAGGAGTGGAGCATTGTCTGATACAGCCCCAGAAGGTGAGAGAGTGGTGCTAAGAGACCAGGCAGGATTTGGCTGTGCTGTACACAGCGTCCTTTGGAGTCAGAATTGACTCCACGGCAGTAACGACAAATTTATCTTATATTATATATGAATCTTTTTATTTCCTTTTTTCCCTCTACCTTGGCCCTTGTGTTTGCCACCCTACTGTAAACCGAACATGACCTTTGTCTTGGGACTCTCTCCAATTTTGCGAGTTGCTCACATTTACAGCAGTAAACTCTCCAAGCAAAGCTTATGGCTCTCCAGTTCCTCCACTCTCAAACCCTTGCTCTTTCTCAGTATTTCTCTACCTCCAGCCGTGTTCCAAACTGCTTTTTTCATCCTTGGGCTGAAATTTATTTCCCAGGATCTGGTGTTCTTTAGACCTTTCAATCCTACCTCCACGGGGAACTGTGCTGTGTACCCACAGATGACTAAGCCTTGTAAACTGCCTTAAAAAATTGGAAAGTAGTTGCTAGTCTTGCTGATGTTTCTAAGCCTGTGCTCTCAGGCTCCCAATCCATCTCCAGCCAAGCGATACTCCCCAAAATTATGTCCCTCCTTCTTGAGTGGCAATTACTATTCCGGTGACCACAGAGACTTTTCCCTTTATGAACTTATTTAACAACCTTCAGAATGCCAATATTAGCATAAACTTATTGTTATTTCTTTCCCTCAGCAGTAAGAGTCCATTTCCCTCATACTGTCCCCTCCCCCACTCCCTTCCTTCTATGAGATAGCAATCTGATTATTGCACAGGGCTGGACATTTTAATCTCTGAATTGAGAATGTTTTTGTGACCTAGAAGTTTCTTAGGAGTAAGCAGATGAGTAGTGAATCTTTGAGACATTCCCAAGTTTTATCTGAGGCAAAGGAAGATGTTCCCCATTAAACAGATTTTTAAATGGGAAATGGAAGGCAAATTTAATTTCATTCAGATCACATCAAAAGGCACTTGTTCAACAAGCTGGTTTCAAAGCTAAGGGTACATATATATTAAATTTTCCTGAAAGAGACGTTATTAACATATAAATACAATAAAAGCAAACACACTGCGTATCAATCATCTGTATACTGCTTTAAATGTTGCCCTAGTAATAACAAGAATCTTTAGAAAGCTTTATAGGTATATGTAATTAGAAGATCATTTTCCACTTCTTGCCCATTGAGAACCCATTACATATAATTGGATGTAAGTTGACATATTTACCAAGCATATTTTTAGTTTAGTGTTAATTAATCCATTTCATAGAGGGAGAAAGGGAAGCATAATGTGAATGAACTGTTTATCTATAATACGTCAAGAGTAATAGGCATAAACTCAAGAAAACCAAATTTCAGGCCATAGTCCTAATGAGTAGATAAAGATGTATCAGCGTGATCCATGAACCTCTGGGCATACAGCAAATTGGCCATATGCTAATTTCACTCTCAGAGCCGTTTTCAGAAGCTAAAATGTAGCTGGACTGGGAAATACTTGTGCCTGTGCTGTGCTCCCACAAGTCTGGTATATCCATGCTTTCTAGACATCTGGAGACAGAGTGGATCAGACCCAGGAGGAATTCTCACAACTCCCAGTAAATAGTTAGTCTCACTTTATAAATTACAGATTATCAAGGCAGGTAGCTCATCTCTAGGGCCCCTATTCTGCCTTCATACTATTCATTTTACAAAAGCCCATGGAAGCATTAAGAAAATACTATCTGTGATCCCCAAATGCATTATTGTTTTATTAACAATTGATATTTATATAGAGTCTCGAACTGTACGCTTTCCAAAACACATTCATGCTTCATTATCCCAATAACGATTTTCCCTAGGGCATAATTTATTATTCACATTTTGTATAGAATGAAGTAGACCTGGAGGGGTTTTGTAAATTGGGCCAAGATACTTTCATGAACACAACAAACACTTACTGCACAATCCTTAAATACAAAAAAAAAGGAGATGTAAGAGAGAAAAATAGACTTTCCTTGTCATAAGTAGCCACAATACATATGCAAACACCTAGTAAAAAAGACTGAATCAAGTACGAATAGGAGAACCCAACGAAATAGTGTGGAACTCGGAAGATGATCTGGGAGCCTGGGAAAAGCTTCTTAGGGAGGAAGACTTCAGAGTTAAACTTCAAAAGAATGCAGGATTTTACAGATAAACAGAGAATGAGGAGAAGAAGGAACTTTTCTTTAGGAACAGAGGGAGTAGCACTATCCACTATCAAAATCATGAAGCTCATCCTACATACCTAGAAGCACGGATATGTTCATGCAATAGGAACCTAGATCCTCTGACTTGGCTCCTGTCCCTGCTTTCTACAACTTCAAGCTGTTTGGGGGCCTAAGGAGGTTTCTCTAGGTTGAGAGGTATCAAGGGTTGAAAAAAAATTAAGCTCATGAAGTCACGTGGAGTTCAATTATGGTCCTCCAGGGTATCGTTGGAAGAGTCTTAAGGTTGAGATTTAGTGTGGAGGTGCACCACGGGACTCAGAGGATTATACCCAAGAGTCATCTGACAATCAATGTCCATCTCTCAGTAGTTAACTGTAGAGGAAGAAAAGAATTATATGCCTATGGGGAAGCCACCTTCTGAAATTTCATTCTGCATAAGCATCTAATTCCTTGATTGTAATAAGGAGAAATGACAATCAGATCACAGGGAAAATCAGAACTGAGTCCCAGAGTGTTATGATAAACTTTTCTATCCATATGGGTATTGTATGCGAATAGTCGATATTCACTTCTCTAATTTCAGGGGTTTTCTGACATTCTTTTCCCTCTGCATATCTCCTTAGCCCCACCACACATATATCTTACAGAATCATCATCATTGCATTTGTTTCTTTTCTTTTATAAGAAAATAGATTTAAAATTTTGCTCTCTAGAATACATATTTCAATTGGTATTTTTTTCTATTTGTGAAAGTTATTTCCTACTGTTTTTAAAGCTTTGATTTTTTAAGTAATTTTCAGGAAGATCATGAAAAAAGAACAGACGTAAAACTGTATATCTCCTTTTCAGAATTAATTCCAATGCACAAAAACTCACTTTGCTTCAATTTATACAAGAAATACAATATTTTTCAGCAAAATGGTGAGTGTTGTAATAGGTCAGTCTCATTTTATTTCTGGAAATCTTATAAAATACACAAATAGAACTAAAATTGAGTTTTTAACGGTGCTGGCTTGATTTGTACAGTAAACTGATGTATTCTTCCTCTTTTTTTTTGTCCTTCACTTCCTTTCTTCCCTCAAGATTTTCATTAATAATATCAATTTTAATCATGTTTTTATTTGATCACTTGGATGTGATTTTGGGGTTGTTTAAGATTTTATCTAAAAATGGATCCTTTATCTGAGCCGTGAAATGTAAAATTAAAAAAAATTATATTGGAATCAGTTCAAATGACTACATAATTGAAATATTAATGAGATTGGAACAGTTTAATTTTCAATATACTCTCTTTTTAAAGCCAATATTTTCATTTTTTTAATTTTGAATTCAAATGATTCTTTAGCCATATGGAAAAATGTTTTTCTTCAGCAATATAAGTAATATCTGTTGCCATACACTCAATTTCCTTCTAAGGGCCTAAGAGTTAAAATAAATAAGATGAACCAAATTTACCTAGGACAAAACAACTTTCTATGGGGTTAATTTTATATTCTTTAGAGGTCTAGTGATTAAGAACTGGTGTTCTCACCTCCGTGGCCCAGGTTCATTTGCAGGTCAGGGAAGCACACAACTCATCTGTCTGTTGTCACACTGCAGTGACTACATGTTGCAATGATGCTGAAAGTTATGCCACTGGGATTTCAAACACCAGCAGGGTCACCCATGGTGGGCAGGTTTCAGCAGAGCTTCCGGACTAAGACAGACTAGGAGGAAAGATCTGGCCACCCGCTTTCCAGAATTTAGCCATGAAAACCCTATGAACAGCAGCACAGCATTGTCTGATAGAGCGCCAGAAGGTGAGAGGATGGCGCAAAATGACTGACCAGGGTTCCGCTCTGCTGTACACTAGGGTCCCTAGGAGTCAGAAGCCACTTGATGGCACTAACAACAGAAAATTTTATATTCTACATAAGATAGGAGTTTCATTCAGTTACTAGTAAGAGACACCCAGAAACAGTAGTTTCAACTGTGTTAAAATAGCAGTTGATTATTTCTCATAAAACAGAAACCCAAGAGTAGACAGTCAGGCTCTGAAGCAGTGCCACGTGGTCTGACCCTCATTCTCATTTTCTCAAAAAGGCTGCCAGATATCTGGACATCATATCTTGTCTCAATCTAGGTAAAGGAGAAGAGTATAGGTTTAAAAAGGTGTGTGTAAGATGAAACATTCCACTTTATAAAGCCACTCTAGAATCCCATCCAACCACCTCCACTTATATTTCATGATTTAAAACTGTTTCATTTCACCATAGATAATCATAAGGAAGACTGGGAAATGAATTCTTTTTAGCTAGGTACACTGTTACCCTCATTGAAATCATATTATATTAGTAAGCAAGAAGAAGTGAAAATGTATTGGAGAGATAATTAATCAATGTTGTTTTTTTCCCACATATACTATAGTTGCCCCTAAGTTGATAATTCAGCGTTGAGTTACACAATGTGAGAAGAATGTTGGCTTGAATTGCTACTCCAGAAGGACACTCAATGAGGATAAAAATAAGTAATTATATAACACCCTGGGAGCTGCGTGTGTAGGAGCAAAATGATTAAGAACTTGGAATTTGGGTCAGCCAGACCTGGATTTTACTCCTGACATTATCACTTATAAAGCGTGAAACTTTGACAGGTTATTTAACTTGTCATCTCAGTTTCTTCATCTGCAATGTGTGATGATAGTTTGGCTACCATGTGAAGTTTTATAAGCATTATATAAGTTAAACCATAGAAAATGTCAGCACAGTGTCTGGCAGAGGAGAGGCACTAAATACAGCGAAACTATTGTATAACAATATGATTAAGAACTTTGCAAATTAGTAGTAAGTTATACAAAAATATAGGAATGATACCTTCCTTGGAAATATAAATTCGTGCTTCAGGAAGATTACGGGAGTATTCCTATATTATTTTTCTTGTATAATCCCACAAGTTTTGAGGATTTGCATAAAATATCCCATTAAAATGGCAGTCAAAGGGCACTTTATTGAACAACAGGAAATAGCATGTGTGTGTGTTAAATTTTTTTAAACGTGGCATTTTAGCTACTTTGAATATTAGTGGTGAACTTTGAAAATTAAGTGAGAGTTTGAGTGCTGTATTACCATCTGATATACTTTAACTTGGGGCAAAATAAAAACTTATTTCACAAGCATGAGGTGTAGACAACGTGTCCAGAATATGGCAGTCAGAGGGATGCTGCAGTCTGTTCTCACCAAAGCCCTTCTGGATCCTGGAACATCTTTCTGTCATCACAGGAAAGTTCTTATTCCAACATTGTCATGGGTGCCCAGTGTCTAGAGAGACTTCATTTTATGAAGGGTGAAAGATGGGCTATAGAAATAAAGATATTTTTCCTTGCTTTGTTTCCATTATTGAGCTCAGTATTACTAAAAATGAAACATTCAGGAATGAGAATTAGAGATCTGCATCTGTCAGTGACTCCGGATAAATAACTAAGAATCACCTGTACTCCAGGTCCCCATCTGTGGGGATCAGAGTGTGTCAACTTTCTGACTCAAAACATTGACATAACTATAAACAAGAAAATTAGGATTTGTGTTGTTCGGACAAAACAGAAGAAAAAAGGGGATGCAGGGTGGGGACAGGAATAATGATTTGTGTTTTGCTCAAAAAAATACATAAACATCCCATGTGTCTTCAAAATGAGAAGCTTTTACTCCTATCATATGCATTTCAAGTTGAAATTTTCATATCACATTATTACAAATTTTTATTTCTTTCACTAAAGGCACTTTTCCTGGTGATGAAAACTCATTCCAGGAGTTAAGAACTTGAGCGTTCCTTTTTATAAATCAAAGTTGCATATAGTTATGCCATCATAAAAAAGGTGTTAAACTGGTAAATAGGTTTTGCTGGAGTTTACACACATCACTGAAGAATAACAAGACCAAGAGTTCAGGACATTTATTTGAAAAAGTGCTCTTGCAGAGGCTTTCTGTCGAACATGATGAATTTCAGATGCACAAACCTTACAGTGGAAGCTCTCATACTTCTCCCTGTTTGTGATATAAGCATTTTCATAAATGTCACAGTTATTTATACTGTAAACACTCTTTTTTATTCCTTTATTGACAAAATAATTCCTCTCCCAAAGCAGAAAGATTCTTAAAGTTATATTCTTAAAGAAAATATTCATTAATTATTAAAAATCTCAACTAATCCACCTCCTCAAATTAAACTAAATGTACTTGCTTCAAATAACTTACTGCTTTTCCCAGAAAGTCTGTTAATAGTGTACGCTATTTCTCTAGCTGTTGCTTAGAAGTCAGATCAGTCTTGTGGCATAATTATGCAAAAATAACTCAAAGATAAAAATATTAATGTATCAGTGAGAAAAACACATGTTAAACTAACCAAGGACATCAAATGTTAAATATGATAAATTCAAGATTTGTTTATTACCTGTCAAAATAGTGAATCTCTATAAGAAAAGCTTCAGTGGAATTGTAAAGAATGCTGAAAGATTCCACAGACTCCATAAAAAGACTGTTAGAGAGCCAAAGCCCAGGGTAGGACAAGACTAAAAATCACTGCCTCTAATTATAGCGACATTTAAAGAAGGGCTGTAAGTATTTCAGCTAAATCCTTTTTCTTGTGGTTGTGTGCATGTTAAAGGATATTGAATAGTAATTTGTTTTAGATCATTTACTCATGTCCATAAAACTATTAAAAAAATCTATACATTCCAGGGGCCAGCCCCGTGGCTGAGTGGTAAAGTTCGGGCTCTCCGCTTAGGCGGCCCACGGTTTCGCTAGTTTGGATCCTGGGCGCAGACATGGCACGGCTCATCAGGCCATGTTGAGGCGGCATCCCATGTGCCACAACTAGAAGGATCCACAACTAAAATATACAACTATGTGCTGGGGGGACTTGGGGAGAAAAAACAAACAAACAAATCTATACATTCCATAAGAAGAGATTTCTACTGCTATAGAATGACCTCAGTGAAATGCCATATTTATAGGAAGAATACGAACATTCACTTTAGAGGAAATCTTGAATTATTTAAAACAGGGCCTTGAAGAGGCAAGGCACAGAATATTGTATAATCTCACAGCTGACTTGGAAGATTACCTTGATATTAACACCAATTTCTCCATCCAAAGGGTCAATCTTACAGTAAATTCACACGAACATGGATCATGCTCTTAGTTCATACTGAAAGAACTCTTTGACCTCAAAAATTAATATGACAAAATTATAGGACAAGGGGTGGACACAACAGATGCAGTGAGGATAGACAAACCTTATCTAAAGCTTCAGAAGGTCCGGATACCTCAGATCTTCTGTTCAGCATCATGTGGGAGCTGATTAGAAAAGCACAGTCTCAGCCTCCAGCCTTGACCCATTCAGCACAATCCAGGTGATGCATTTACAGAGCACTGGGGTTGTGATTAAGAGCACACGCTGTAGAGCCAGACTAGCTGGCTTCAGGTGGCCTTTCCACCTAGGAGATGGACGACTTACCCAAGTTACCTAAAGTTTCTGTACTTTGTTTTCCTCATCTGAAAAATGGAGAAAATTAAAGTACCAGTCCCCTGGGTTTCGTGTGAAAGCTAAAGGTGTTAATTCAAGTAATGCTTTTAGAGAGGACCTGAATACAAGAAAAGTACACAAGTGTTTGCTATTAATATTATTATCCCTTTTCAAATTGTGAGCACACGTTCTTTGATTTTAGGAAGAATAAAGGAAGAAGCGGGATAGTCGGGTTTAGAGGTTGAAGTGAGCTGGAAGTGAAGGTGAAGCAGCTGTCTCTGCTCACTTCCTGTGTCTTGACGGGAGCTGCTCTGGTTTGGAGCACTGACGTGTAATGTTTTATATTGCTGATTCTGATGAATAAGTATTTGCACATCAACATTCTTCCCCTAGTACCAAACATCTCAATCATCCTTTATTATTACCAATTAAGATGATGAAACTGTATTAGACACAATTTTGAAGAATAAAAGGAAACACCCATAATTGTAAGATGGCAGTAATGACTTTATTTTCATGGTTGTATTTACAATTAGGAACAAGTTTTAAAACAATTTGTTTGATTCAGTGAAGAAATGTTGAGAGCTTTCATCTACCAGCTGACAGCCATGCTCATCTGTGTCAGAATATGTAAGTTCCAGCATTACGCGTGTTCCTTCGGAATGATCCAAAGTTCACTGGCTGCACGGAATATATTCTCACAACTTTGTGCTCATGGTATGTTTAGCTGTGGATGAAACAGCAACAGATGCTAATGAAAAGTTTTAATCTGGTGTTAGGATATTTAAATATTCGTAGCTCTGCTTGTCCTGTTTGGTTATTTTGGACATTATTCTCTGAATTCTAACATATCTAGTCATTTGCCTAACAAATAATTTGAAAAACAATCAAAACATTTCCAGAAGTACCACATATGATTTCAGTTCTGAGTATTTGGAGCTAATTCCACAAAGGGACTATTAAAGGATACAGACATTTTGACCTGTCTCCTTGAGTTCTTCATTTCTTCACCTCAGCATTCTAGGGACAAATTAACGAGCTTTAATCAACCAGAATAATGAAGTAACAGGTTTGTATATAGATCCAGGGTTGTATACTCTCTCTGTTTTGTTCGCTTTTGTTTTTGTTTTGTTTTGGCTTTCTGGTACCAAAAAAATTATATACACAAATACTTACACCTTATTTCACTGTAAGATTCTTTTACAACTTTACCCAAAGTCTTATGGGTCACTATACGAAGGAAAATGTTTCCACTTGTCATAAATGGTAAATGAAGAATAGGAAGAATCATTTCTATGTGGATTTTCTTAAGGGCAACTGGTTCAGAATGAAAGTAAATGGGATTACAGTGAACCGAAACTCTTTGAAAAATAATGCAAGTCATTTGACAGATGAAAAAGATGGCTGGATTCACCCATCCTTAGAAAAAGTTAAATTGAGTTGAACTCTGTAATAAAGTAAATTAAAATATTGTTTGCACCCATGAATGCAAAAATACTGAAAATGCAGAGAAAAAAAAGCCGTGGTTAAGAGTATGCTTGAACAATTTGACCTATTCAATTTTAATAAAATGTGCATTAAAACAATAAAGCAGTAAGTGCAAGAAGCATGAGGATTAAAATTCAAAAAATGGTTGAAATATGAATTTTTTTTTCTGGAATAAATAAAAGCAACGTTTCCTATAACTACTGAATGTGTCAAGAAATATGACTAGAAATCTGAAGGGCTGATCGTGTGATGTGAATCTAGCCTTCAGAGAAAACAACCACGGGTTTGGGAGAACAGGGTTTTGGATTATTGTGGATTCACATAGAGAGCTTTTTTTTGCTCCTTTCATTGAATACAGATATAAGTTAAAATGAGATCTGAGGACTATTCAAAAATATATAGTAGTCAACGTCACTCTGAAGATTATTGATGGCGGCTTATTATAAGCTATGTCTCTATGTCATAGGACCAGTTTTAGAGACAGTCTTTGACTATGATATTTGTTAAAACATGCTTTCCATGTTGCTTATAGATGCAACATCTAAAGAAAGAACTACTTTAGGAGAAAAAAACTGAACTGTGAAAGCAAAAAATTTGTTAAAATTGAACATGAGTCTTTGGGAAGGTTAATGACAACTACATGTTTTTAATAACAGTATCTTCTTCCATCAAATTAAGGGAATTATACATGTAAACAAGCTACCTAAAAATGCATAGTAGGGGCTGGCCCAGTGACGTAGTGGTTAAGTTCTCACGCTGCTTCGGTGGCCCAGGGTTCGCAGGTTCAGATCCTGGGCGCAGACCTAGCACTGCTCGTGAAGCCACGCTGTAGCAGCGTCCCACATGAAGTAGAGGAAGACTGGCCCAGATGGGAGCCCAGTGACAATCTGCCTCAAAGAAAACTAAGCACAATAAAAACCTTTAATACGAAAAGAGTTTGAATTACAGTGGAATCACATACAGTTCTCATTAGTGGCTGTATTTAACTGTAAAGCTTGGATTTTAAATCTATTTTCTATGAGCTTAAATCCATAGGAAATTTAACATATTCATAAATAAATTTATGTTCAATAACTAAAATCTCTATATGCATAATCAGTTTATACTGATTTCAAATGATAAGTAATTATATATTTTTAAAATAATGGCTCTTGTTTGTTTTAAAAGTAAGTAATTATGGGTAATTAATAACATTATTTAATAATGTAAAATTTAAAAAAATCTTTTTTTGTATGTATTTTTATGAACACATCCTGAATTTCACTTATCTATAGATTCTCTATGTAGGAACTCAGTCATTTATCCATAAATGAATTAGAACATAGACTGGGTGCTTAAGATTACTAATAACATTTTTACTATTTTAATCATTTTAAAACCTAAATCAAATAGATTACACGCAGATCTAGTGAGAAGATCTAGTGAAATTTGCTTACGTTGACTATCACTGCAGCTTAATAAAAATATAAAAACGTTAGCCATTAAGTAAAAACATTAAACTGCAGTGAGAGCCAGTCACTAACACTTTAGTAAAGTTATGAAGAAGGAGAAGAAGCTTACAGGCGAATATCTGGGACCAGAGCATCTGCAGTCACGGAAACAGCATTATGGCTGCAGTGGAGGGGGCACCAAGTGCGTGGAAGGGATGAGGACAAGGGACCAGCTCACTCTGACGACTGTGGCTTCTATGCTGTGTGATATGCAAGGCCAAATGATATACTTGGATCTACATTTTAAAGGCCACTTTGTCCTTGAGGCAAAGTAGACTATAGGAGCATAAGCATGGAGGCAGAAAGGCCAGTTCAGAAGAAATTGCCATAATACAAGACATGGCAACAGCTGGTCCTGAGTGGCAGTGGTGGATGTGGTGAGACACGGTGAGGTCCTGGACAGAGCTCGAAGCGGTGCCGAGAAAATTTACTGAGGGATTGAGTGTGTTAAGGTCATTGTGTTTATAAAACAATGCTTTTAATACTGCAAATCTACTCCTTTTAGCTCCATCTTTCTTGACATGGATTTTCAAGCACACTCTCGTTTATGGCTCTCCTGCTAAAATGACATGATTGTTATGATTCAATAACTAAGAAAAACAGCTCAGTTCCACGTGACAGCTGCCTCCCAAGTAAGAAATGTGACGATTATCCACAGCAGGCTTGTGACAATAAGCAGAAGACAATTAGACAAAATAAATTGAAAACTGGTACATATGGAATATAACTTTAAAACTAATTATTGTTATGAAGCGGCCTAATTTTCTAAAATTTCTCTTTCTTGAGCTATTCTGGCTAATTTTACTGTGTGTTCTATTTTAGCCTTCCACAAGGGTCTCTCCACATTCCTACTGGGAGAGATATAAAGGTATTTATCTCTTGAATTTACTTACTTAATGAGTTTTCTCTTTTTTATGGCTTATACCTGTTTTACCTATCAAACAAATCTATTTTAAAATCTCTCTCCCATAATTTTCTCTCATAAAATGGTCCATGGAGCAGCATTTATTTATTCAACTACTTGAAAATATCACTTTACTATTGAGTTTGTTATTGTTTGATGTTTAAGAAATTTTATACAGTGTTTTATGTTAAACTTTATGCAATACTTCCTAATAATTCTAATTGGACTAGATATCTCGACAATCCCTTCCACATTAATTTAATGATTTCATGGCATCTAGTGCCTACATTTTTATTTTCTATTGTTATGTGATTAAGATCAAAGGCAGAATTTAGTAAACAGTAATATCTGTGAAAGAGACACAACGGGCCGGATTACAGCATACCCTGTCTACTGGTGCCAGTCATGCTGCCACAGAGAACATTCCAGAGGCTTCTGAAGCTAAATGCTGATCCACTCAGACAAACTCAGCCCTGTCTTGTGTCCTGACGCCATCAGTAGGTCCAGGCAGGCCTTCATCATCCCACCGTAACTGCCCCCATGAGATCTCTTTGCTGTGTGCTTCTCTGCTTTGTCTGCCCCTCACAGATGCTTCCTGGATTCCCTTTGTCTTGCATGGACCTGTCTTGTAGCAGTTGTTGATGAATGTTTGTCAAATAGTCAGAGAGACATCACTGAAGGAGGGATGTGAGGCAGCAGGGTGCCCTACATTGCACACAAGAAGGGTTCCATCACAGAGTGACAATTTTCCCATCTTAGCTCTGTCCAGCTTTGGGCATTCCTGGGTTTCAGCTGCCTCCTGTAATTCTCCTCTCATTAATGCCTAATTCTAAACAGTTGGGAGTACTTTGTGGGGTCACATGATCTGGCAGAGCCTCCTGGAACATTCAGGAAAGACATAAATTAGGGTCCCCATGTGCACACAATATATATTCAATAACTTTTTCAAACAGTATATGAGAAAGGAATTTTACTGTTTACCACCAAAAGCTTATTGTAACACACAAATATTCAGACTCCCTAAAGAGAACTGTTGACATTTTGAAAAGCATAATGAACCATGTAAATCCTAAAAATCATGGAACAATTTTGCACAAAGAAAGAAGTGAGGGAGACGGGCAATCACCTTTGGGACCCGAACATCTCTTGAAAACGAGCATTTGGTCAGTCTCGACAGGTAGATTTATTTCTGCAACATGATTTTAAATCATCAAAATTACCACAGACCTATATTCACAAGCAAAATCCCATTCTTTCCTACAGTCGCTACTGTCACAATAACCAGGGCAGCATTTTGAGGATGTGTATGTGTGTATGCGTGTGTGTGAAATCACTGAAGACCTTGTCAAAAAAATGTTAAGAGCCACATTTCAAATTGTGCTCTCTATTTTCATCAAACTTGATGGGGCAAAATGTGAAAGGATTTATTTATTTGTCTTCTAATGCTCACGTTGTTTGAATCTCTTTAATTAGGCATTCTCCCTGCTTTGGCACTTTGTTGTCAATACAGCGTCAGTAGGAATCAAATAATTAAATGATGTGCTGGGATGTCTCTGCACGTGAAAGAACCTTAACCTGCTTCATGGTGATGCAGCTCATTTAAATTTCTTGACGATCAATATATGTGAGAAAAAGGAGCAAGACAATTGAGAGAGGAAATGAGAAACAAAGCAGGAAACTGAAGAGAAAGGGAAGAAAGGAAAGCAATGGAGTTGGGAGGAAAATAATAATTGATTTAAGGCTAAAAGATTAATGCACCAAAAGCAAATGCTCATGTCTGTATCTTGGGGCTGCGTCATTTGTTCAATTAACTGTGTGGACTGCGCAGAGTAGACACATCACCAAGGAGAAACGTAAGGAGGTGTCGAAGACAAAAAATAATTAATTCACGCAGTTTCTGGATCTGGAACTGGAATTCGGGACTAGTAGTCAACATTACGTTTAGATCAACTTTGTTCATCTTGAAAACTGTGGTCCTAATTTGTGTTTGTGGAATGACAAAAAAAATCACTCCTTTTAAAGGGGTACTACATTTTTAAATTATCTAAATCAATACTGGACATTGAGAAATATATAATTCCTTGATTTTCATTCTGTTTGTCCTTCACAGGTTTTGGAATCAGCATTCTGTTATGACCAGAAGACTTCCTTTTAAAAGGAAACGAGTGTATGCGGTTATCTATGACTCTGCTCACTCTGCCCTCACTAGCTGATCTATATTATTGGCTAAGACAAAACATGCATTCACTGTATTTCCACCACTTTGAGTTTACCAAACTTATTTTGAGGAAATATATCCTAAGAGCAGATGGAATGGCATTGTGCAGAATGGCATTGTGCAGAATTACTGTGAAAAAAATCTAGTTTTTTGTACTTTCTGGTCTGTGCCAAAAGCATTTGAAAATATGCAGGTCTTCAACATCACTATAGAAAGCTCAAATTGCTTTAACTTAAAATGTCATCATCAAGAAAAAAGTCCGAATTCCTAATCCGTGGGGCCAACGCACATGCAGGCTAATCACATTCAATGCTTTTGAGGTCAAGATTCATATCTGAGTCTGAATCAATATTAATATTCCTTCTCGGCACTTGGTAGATGAAAAGTGTTTTCTGCAAAAGGAAGAGCTTCTATTACTTTTATTAAACAGTAGTTAGTTGGCTGCACTTTCCTTGGATTTAAAAAAGATAGTGTAGAAATGGCCGTGCTTATAGTTTCATAGTTTGCAGGAAGTGCTTTTGAGAAATGATATTTTAACTTTATGGGAGTCTATGACTTCACAATAACAGTATTTTCACTCACGTCACTATGCTCCTTCCTTAGAAATCTAAAAGTGTTAAAGTATACCATCTCGACGGCCTTCATAACAATCCCATTAGTTCTGAATGGACTCCCGTTTGATAAATCTTTGAAAAACCTGCTTCAGATGAGACATCCTTATTGTTCTCGGAAGCATAGATTAATTCAGTCCTCAACTGATCTCCTTTGTGAGAGTGGGAGCACATGAATCACTTCTTACAAATGTAAGTTCAGAGACAGAGCTTCTTTCTTAACTTGCAAGGAGTTTCCCTCCCAAGGAATAATCCTCACAGAGTGCTGAGGCAGCCAAGGTGAACTGTCCAGGGGACGGCTCTGCCACTTTCAGCATGCTCTTTCCCACTCACCCATCAGACTTCTTCACCTCTTTAAAGAGTGCAAACTTTTGCCGATAAAAGGAGAGAAAGCAGAAAAGGGAAGAAATGCCAGAGACTTTTTCTCCTACCCTCTGGAGCTAAAGATAATTTCCAGCTGAGATAATTTTAGAAACGTTAAAAACACTTTAGTGCATGAAAAAAAAATCCAAAAAGTATATTAGAAAAATCATACACTTCTTGTGCACTAGGCAATATATTATATTACCAGTTTTTTCGTTTATAAAAAGCCTCTCCAGTTGCATCTTGCTGGAGAACATGAAGTTATTTACATATATTTATGTTGCCTGAATGTTCACAGGTGTCACCTCAGTCACCCTGTGGCCTATCGAATAGCTGGTCCTTGTAAGACACTCTTGGCTTAGCCGTGGCTGTGTCTAAGGGTACGTAGAGAAGATAAGGCTACTTTGGAAATAAGGGAAACCCAGTAAGTTGAGTGATATATTTGTATTACACGGATTGCACGGTTCAAAGGTCACTTGTAACGGGCTTACTTTTTCAAAATATAAAGTAAAATTTTGCTTTTTACTCTTTCTAAAAAAAAATAAATGTAAGTATAACAAAATAGTAGATTGTATATTATTGGGAACTTGTAGCACCAAATGTTGGATTCTTCTTTAGATTTTTTAAAGTTATATTTTAAATTCCAGGGGGACAAATACACCAATACAATAAAAATTGGTTTTGATTTCTTGGTAAAAATTTGATTATTCATCACACACGTGACCTTACCTGCCAAAGAATCTTGTGTCCTCATTTGTTTTTTCTCCTACTTTACCCCTCAGGAAAGATTTATACCAGAAGAAAAACGTCAGAAGGCCCTTGAGAGTTACTCTATCCTATTGCTTGTGGCTGCATTTTAGCCATATTTAGTTTTTGTTCCCATGGCTTAAAGTTCTACCTCCTGCCCAGTTTTCTAATTTTCGTCCAGCTCCATAACAGATCCCTATTGCTCAAAGTAAGACAATGTCTTGTTGATTGATTCACGAAAGCAACCCTTTTATTTCTCACATCAGCAATCTGTATCCAGACCTCAGTTTGTGTCCCCCACACCATAGAAATTGTGTTCACAATCCTAAAGTAAATTGTTTGGAACAATATACCTGGGAATTATACCAGATATACTTTTGAGCACATATATTTTCTTTTGGGACTATTTATGTAATGCAAGAGCAGGAACAAATTGAGGAAGTCTATTTAATAGAGGCTCTGAAAGCTCTGTCTCACTATCATTGAAGAGAAGAGCTGTCAGGAAGCAAACACTGAAAAGATGCATGCTGCTCGCTGCTCAGTGATGTAAGTAGAACAATCTTGGACAGAGGGGTCAACAGCAGACAATAGGATAGCTAGCACAGAGTTGTGAAGCAATTAATTTCTCAGATGCTAACTCAGTGTCACAAAGAAGAAAGGAAGGAAAACAATAGAGCTACAGCAATCTTGTAAACATTGTGTAGACTATGGATTAATAAAGAGTAAGAAAAATAAAAAGCAGAAATATAATTTGAATTCACCTCATGCTAAGTTTGATTGGAAATAGCATAGCATTGCAAAATTATTTCTATTTTTATTATTTATTTTCTTTCTGTAGTGGAAGGAAAAGTTGGTGAATCTACCCTGCTACCCCAAATCCGTCATTCATCTTCTTTTCCAGCCAATATGCTGAGATAAAAGGTGGATTACAAGAATAGAGATTGTTTGAGAATTGTATTTCCTTACAAGATAAATCAGTAGTTATTTAAATGCTTCTAATTCAACAATATAAGTAAAAGGGAAATTAAATAACAATGTGTCTCTGAGGGTAGTGACTTGGGAAGAAAGAATGATTTTTTGAGTTAAACCACCTTCACAGCACAGACAAGCGCCACATGGCTGGACTGAGATTAGTCTCTCCTTTCCTCCCAAGGGCCTGTGACCAACCACATTTTGGGAGGCTATCCAGGTAACTTCATCATTTTGGTTACATTTTAAAGTCAGAAGCAACTTAAATGCTCCATTTTCATGTTCCAAAGTAGAAGTTCAAATTGTCTTAAAGCACAGTAGGTAAATCTGAAAAGAAGAGGTAAGCAAGTCCTCTGGCATCAAATCCCCCGCTCACACTCTCTGAGTGCTGCATGTTTAAATTCAGCTGATGCTCCAACTTTCATTGCCTCCAGGACCACTAAGAGAAAAGGTAGAATTAAGCTTGGGTGGATAAGTAGAATTATTACTTCCAGAATTAATAAGCTAGACCTTGCTGTCTCTTATGTCAGTGAAACAAGAGATTGAAGACAGATGAAGAACCATTTGAAAGAGCACAAAATACACAGTCCAAGCAAATATTACAGTCCCTGGATGCAAGGAAAGTCTCCTCGGCCCACATAAATTGAATTTGCTTTCCCATATTGATTAAAATTCTTTCTCGTCTCTTCCTCAAATTCTTACTAATGTTCCCTGTAAAAACAGGTTGTGGCATATGAGATCCAAGCTGTTCCATCCGTAAATCTCATGAGCATAATAACAAATCAGGGAATAGCAGAGGCAGGGATTCACAGGCATTCTTTATGGACAGTGCTGGCTTACAAGTTATCATTTTATTAGTCTTTCTGAGACCCATAGGCAAAGACAGCAACCATTTCAAAACTAGTTAAGTCAAACTGGAAGCCTGTGAGTTCATTCAGAGAGCCGCAAAATATTATGAGATTTTGAATTTATCCAATCATTTGTGTAATTATTTTGTACAGATGCTGTAAGCATTCTATCAGTATGTAAGAGGTAACTAAGAAGTTCTGTATAGCTACCCTTATTAATGCCTCTTTGGCTAATGAACTCAAAATGCTTCATGGTTTATGTACTTTAGTCTATAAGCACGAGGAGATAATGCACTATTAAATCATTCTTTTCAAATCTGGAAAACAATTTTCTGCATAATGTCACCTAAATGCACGTAGTCCTTTAATGTCTAGGCTGTCTTGAGGCCATGCTCTTCAATTATACAATTGCATTGTCAAGTCGGGATTAGCTTCAAAGTTCTAAGGAGGCTTTTGGAGGCACACAAAAACCTATCAAGAATCTCAAACTGAAGTGAAAGGCTGAATGAGAGCCGATATTGATTGTCATGCGGAAGGAAAGTTCAATATACTTAAGTAAATTATTTCATATCCTTTATCTTAACCATATGTTCGTAAAGTGGAAGAAAATACAAAACCTACTATAATACAAATGTACAATGTTCAATTATTCCAGTTTTCTTAAGAGGACAGATCACATAGCGCTGACAGTTGATTTTAGCAGTATCTAGAATAATGCGTCATCACTTGACTTTATTTTAGTGCACGACTAACACCCACCTCAGGCAGCTAAAGCACAGCAGCCTGGCTTCATGTGTCGTCACACAGCAAAGGCGTTTATTAGCAGACCATTAAAATACTCGTTGTGTTTATCTTAAGCATTTATTTGCAATATATGTGTGCTTGTCTCTGACAAGTAGTCACTTTGGGAAAAGCAGTTAATTAAATTGATTATAAATTATTTAAATGCTGCTAGAAGAAATACAACAGGTGAAGTGTTTTTCTTCAAATGCCGTATCTGCTCTTGATCTGTTTATTCCTTCCAGTACTTCTAAGCTCATTATTTTGACTGCATATCTCTATAATCAACTTGAACTTAATGTACATCTAGAAACTTCTAACTACCAATAGGTGACATTTAATTAATGTCTTTTTGAATAACTTATTGTTATAGTTATAAATGTTAATTTTTCTTCTTATTCATTGGTAACTTTATGACATAAAACAATCTCATTCTAATACAAAGTAGTATTATGTGAATTAGAATGACATCATAGATTAAATAACATTACCTAACAATGTTAGAAATACTGAAAGTTTAAAATGCTATGATTGGCCTTTGTCTATTGCTAAGTATATTGACCCGATACCATTTGTAAAAGGATTGCCTTCATTTTCTTTCATCTTTGGGTGTGTTTTTCTTTCTTTTTTTCTCTATTTTCAAATAACTACATTTGTATAAAGTAGCAGAATTCATGTCATAATTCAAGGAAGGACTTTTGGTGATATTAATAGTTGTATATGTATCATACATTGAGTTCAGCACATGCAAAATATCAAATAAGGAACAGTTATTCTGGTGGAATGGTGTATAATGGAATATGTCCCCCCCTAAGAATTAGGTCAATTTGAAAGTAAGTAGACTAATATCTTATCACTCTTTAATTATCTAAATGTCTCTATTTTTCAGACTATACATTTATTTTTCCTATTGCTGATGTGCTGAAAATGTTGCAAAAAATGCATCCATGTAAATCTATTATTTTGAAAAACTCTTACCACTAAATGGAAGATATGAAGCCAAGAGAATACGCTGACGTTATAGTTACTTTCTTAATTAAGTGTTAATTTACAATGCTTATACATAATTTGTTCATTGACATTTAATTTTTTATTAAATAAGCATATTTTGAGATTGCTCTAGGAACAGTGCTGAGAGCACCGAAGGAAAAGATGAAACATTATTTCTTTCTGTAATTCTTTTAAATAATTTGAGAGGATTATAGACACAGAAATAAATCATTATAATATGGTAAAAATAAGTGAAGAATAGAGATATATAAGAAATACAAAATAAGCATGGGAACTCTGAAAACACTTAAGTCCCTACCAAATGTTAGTCTGGGTCCTCCAAGAAGCAAATACCGAGATGATATTTGCTGTGCGAGAGATTTAGCAGGAGAAATGCTTGGGAAGGAAGATGCTAAGGGACCCAGAAAGGCTGAGACTTCGTCTGCCTGCTCCTCCCAGGAGGAGATCTGAATGGCATATTTCCACTGCTGCTGTTGCACAGAAGGTCAGGATCACCTACCCCTCGACCCCCGAGGGCATCTCTTCCTGAGGGGAAACTAGAAGAGAAATGTTGCTGGGATGAAGCACAGGGGCATGGCTACATTCGATCTCAGGCCAATAACTCATTCTCTCCTTCCACAGTCCTTTCCAAATGCCCCTCACCCTCAGGTATCAGGAACTAGAACTCTTGATGGCTACCGTGGTGATGCGACTTTTAGCTTTTATTCTGAGATGTCTAAACCCTTGGTTATCACATCCTTATCAGGTAAGGGGTGCTCTATGTATCTGTTCACATATGCCATGGAGAGAGAAAGCAGTAGAAGATAGCCAAGGAGATCACCTAGGTTCCAAATACATTTATCCCTGTCCTGCTGAGAAATTCTGTCCTACCTTCTACAGATCAGGATCAATTTCACTTGCCATGACTCCTCTTCTTGCCTCCTAGTGTCTAGGGATGAGGTATCCTAAGTGCCCCAGCAACATAGTCTTGTATAATTCAGTGGGACCTTTACTGTTATCCCCTGGCAAAAGGGCAACTGTAAGGACCAGGACTTCAGGGACAGGAGCACAAAATCCCCTAGTGAGTCATTGGAAGTGATTACAGTGCTATCACATTGCTAAATCCATATATTCTTCTTCTGGGGACACAGGACCATACAAAGGTCTCTTATTTGTGCATATACTGCATCCCGAATGGACACCCACGCTTTTAGTGTTGCCTCTCAACTGGCACATCAGCTGTGCTTTTACAAGGCTTTTCTATAATTCTTTGAGACTGGCTGCTTCAGTGTGGCGAGGTATGTAATATGCTCAGTGGATCCTGTGATTGTTGTGTCTCTCCTGAACCTCCTTCTCTTCAAAGCTAGTCTCCTGGTCAAATGCTAGGATGTATGGGATCTCTGCCTGTGGATCATGGCCTCCGGATAGCAATGATGGCTTAAGCTTAATAGTCAAGGAAATTCTATACCTAGAATAGTTATCTATCCAATATATGGAATGGAGCAATATTTCTAGGTATGGAATGCATTGCTTCCAGAATCCAAAGAATCCTACCAGATTCTGTGCTTCCTTCTATGTGATAGAAGACACCAGATATAGGAACTTGTCTTTTGCTTTGCCTGAGATATCTTGGCATGTGGCTGACCGTTGGACCCTTGAACACTTCACTGAAGTAGTTGATCACTGAGCCTTCAAAGAGTTAATCTCCCACCTTCTGGAACTCATGTCTTAACAAGATTTCCAGTGCCCTAGAAACATTTTGCTCATTCCATCTGATTAGCATGATGTCATCAATGCAATAGATCAATATGTTGTCTTGTGGGCTATCCAGGTATTCCAGATTTCATCAAATTATATTATGATAGGGGCATGAACTGTTTGATTAGACCTGCAATAAAATGAAAAATAAATATTCTTTTGTAGCATACGTGAATGTAAACTGTTTCCGATTGGAATGGAAAAGAATATAATCACAAATTCAGTGGCCAAGTCCCATGTACCTGAGACCTTATGAATTTGCACCACATTCAGCACCATAACTGGGACCAGTGACTCTGCGTGGATAACCTGCAGCAGTTTACAGGCATTTTTCAATCTTCTGCAGAGCAAGACTGGCATAATAAAGAACTATATATGATAAGAACCACAATCCCTGCATCCTTTAGTGGTTTAATATTGTTATTCATATCTATCTTTCTTATCTCCATAATTCAATATTATTTTTGATTTACTATCTTGGTCACAGGGGCAGTTTGAGAGGTTTGCACTTAGCCTTCTCTCTACCGTCAGTCTTACCCCAGAGCCAGGGGCCTAATATGGGGGCTAGTCCGATTATATCAATTCTAATTATACCCTCAGGAAATGGGTGAAAGTGCACATATATCTGATGCTGATTCAGAGCATATACAGCCCTCTGGAGAACCTTATCTCAGTCCTGTAAGGGATTGCTGCCTAGAGGGCACTGGAGTCTTCAAAAGGCTGTTCCACTACACTGTCAAGACAACTGCTTCAGGATGGAGCATAACATGATAAGACTGGTGGATTCCATGAGCACAGGGGCATTGGCACACTTTTTTTTTTTTTTTTTTTTGCCTGAAGTGAGTTCGCAGATCAGAAGCAGTGGTGCATGGAATACCAAGATGGTGGATAGGGCTTTCTGTAAGTCCGTGAGTGGTAGTTTTGGCAGAAGGATTGTGTGTAGGTAAGGCAAATATGTATCCAGGGAATCTCTTCCAGTAAGAACAAAATGCTTCCCCTTCCATGATGAAAGGGGCCCAATAATCAACCTGCCACCAAGTAGCTTGCCCATGACCCTGGGGAATGATGCCATATTGGGGATTCAGTGTTGGTTTCTGATGCTGGCAGATTGGGCACTCAGCAGTGGCCGTAGCCATGTCAGCTTTTGTGAGCAGAAATCCATGTTCCTGAGCCCACACTTAACCTCCATCCCTGTGGCCCTGGCCACTTCATTCATGAGCCCATTGGGCAATGACACGGATAGCTGGGGAAGGAGGCTGACTGGTATTGACAGACTGGGTAATCCTATCCACTTGGTTATGAAAACCCTCCTCTGATGTGGTCACCCTTTGGTGGACATTCACACGGAATGCATATATCTTCAAGTTTTTAGTCCATTCAGAGAAGTCTATCCTCATGCTTTTTCCCTAAACATCCTTGTCAATTTTCCAATCTTGTTCCTCCCAAGTTCTCAGCCAGTTGTCCAAGCCATCAGCCACAGCACCATGAATTGGTATATAATTGCATGTCTTGTCATTTCTCCTTCCAAGAAAAGTGAACAACCAGATTCACTGCCCAAAATTCTGTCTGCTGAGAGGATTTCCCTTCACCACTATCCTTCAAGGATGTCTCAGAACGGGGCTGGAGTGCTGCTGCTGTCCACTTTCAGGTAGTGACCGCATGGTGTGCTGAACCATCTGTAAACCAGGCCTGAGTTTTCTATTCTTCTATTAACTGGTCATAGGGAACTCCCCATAAGGACATAGGTGCAGGCTGAGAGAAAGTCATATAGCAGGAGTAGGGACCATGTGCGTTTGGCCCACTTCTTCATGTAACTTGTGCCTTCAGGACCTACTCAGGCCCAATCTCACATATACCACTTCCGTTTGACAATGGAGTGCTGCTGTGTACATTCAACTTTATGGCTTGGTGGATCACATAACACCCAGCTCATGATGGAAGTTCAGGTCACATAGTAATTTGGTAACCACGGTCCTAAGGCCAAATAGTAGCCTAAAAGCTGCTTCTCAAAAGGAAAATAGTTATCTGCAGAGATTGGAAGGGCATTACTCCAAAATCCTAAGGGCCTGCATGGCAATTCACCTATGGCGATCTGCCAAAAGCTCTAAAAAGAATCCCTATCTGCCACTAACTCTTCAAGCACCATTGGATCTGCTGGAGCATATGGCCCAAGTGGCAGAGCAACGTGCACTGGACCTGTTGTAGACTCTGCTCTTGTTCTGGGTCCCGATCAAAGCTACCAGCTTTTAGAGCCACTCAGTAAAAGGAGCAAAGTAACATACTTAAATGAGGAATATGCTGCCTCTAAATTCAAAATCCAAAGAGACTCAATCGGCGTTGTGCCTCATTTTTGGTCCTAGGAGAGGCCAGATGCAACAACTTATCCTTTGCCTTAAAAGGGATGTCTCGACATGCCTCACAGCACTGGACCCCTAGAAATATCACTGAGGTAGAAGACCCCTGAATTGTGTTGGATTTACTTCTCACTCTCTTGCATGAAAATGTTTTACCAATAGGTCTAGAGTAGTCGCTACTTCTTGCTCACTGGATCCAATCAGCATGTTATCAATATAATGGACCAGCGTGATATCTTATGGAAGGGAAAAATGACCAAGATTCATGAGCAGTAAGTTATGACATAGGCCTGGATATTGATATATCCATGAAGTACAACAGTGAAGGCATATTGCTGGCCTTGCCAGTTGAAAGCAAACTGCTTCTGGTGTACCTTACTGACAGAGATAGAGAAAAAGGAATTTGCCAGAGCAATAGCTGCATACCACGTACCAGGGGATGTGTTAACTTGCTCAAGCAGTGAAACCACATCTGGTAGAGCAGCTTCAATTGGAGTCAACACCTGGTTAAGCCTTTTATCATCCACTGTCATTCTCTAAGGTCCATTCAGCTTCTGCATAGGCCAAATAGACAATTTGAATGGGGATGCTGTGGCTATCGCCGCTTGATGGTGGCACTAATCTCTGCAGTTGCTCCCGGGATACAGTAATGTTTTTGGTTTACTGTTTTCCTTGGTAAAGGCAGTTCTAGTGGCTTCCACTTGGCTTTTCCCACCCTAACTGCCCTCATTCTTCAGGTCAGAGAAGCAATGTGGGGATTCTGCCATCTGCTGAGTTTATCTATTTAAATTATGCATTCTGGAACAGGGGAGATAACCACAGGATGGGTTCAGAGACCCACTGGACTCATGGTGAGATGGTCCTAAGCTAAACATCCATTGATCACCTGACCTATATAAACCTCTACTATCACCAGTGGGCCACAGTGATGTTTTGGATCTCCTGGAATGAGTGTCAGTTCAGAGCCAGTATCCAGTAGTTCTGAAAATTCTGTTTATCTTATTTTCCTCAATGCACAGTCACCCTGGTAAAAGAGCAGAGGTCCCTTTGGGCAAGATTAGAAGAAAGATTAACATTACAAATTTTTGGTAGTGTACTGGGAGTCTTCCTCGAGGAGATCCGGTCTTTACTTGAGCAGATCTGGGTCAGTAAACTGGCTCAAGTCTGGGAATTGGTAAGGGACTGTGACTCTCTGTTTTGTGATTCAGTTACTCCTGGTACCAAAATCTGTCTTAGTCGGGGTTCTCCAGAAAATAGAACCTATAGGATATGAAAATTATTTTAGGGGATGGGCCTGTGTGATTATGGAAGCTGAGAAATTCTTTGATCTTCCATCTGCAAGCTAGAGTTCCAGAAAAGCTGGTGGTGTATCTTGAAGACCTGAGAACCAGAGAGCCAATGATACACATCCCAGTCCAAGTCTGAAGGCCTGAGAACCAGGACCTCTGAGGGCAGAAGACGGATACAGGACTTTAACAGATTGTATGATACCCACCCACATTGGAGAGGGCCATCTACTTTACTGAGCTCACCTGTTCAAAAGCTAATGTCTTCCAGAAACACATTCACAAACACACTCAGAAAATAATACTTAGACAGATATCTAGACATCCTTTGACCTAGTCACGTTGGCACATAAAATTGACCGTCAGAATTGTCCTCTCCTCCAGATTCAAAGAGCCACCCCACATTTGCCTCATCCTCTGGGAACTTCTCTGAAATGTCAGATCTCATATTCTTAGAAATCAATGAATTCTGACACCCATTTTTATATCCAGGCTCCCTTGATGAAATTATCCCCAAACCCAATCCCAGTGATACTCTCCTGTCTCTTGTTTACATGCTACCAAATTCTTACAAGCATTTTACTGTACAATCTCTTTCAGGCTTATAATATCCCCAGGGATATTATCCTGAAATTTAACCTAGTTTCAGCATGGCAGCAAAGAGGGGAAGTTGGAATAGCCCTTGAGGTGACAGAGGAAAACATCAATTTCTTGTTGGGCCTCTGTAGTATCTTTCAATACCACAGATATCCAACTCTTAGGGAAAGGTGGGTCCACTTCTGCAAGCCCAGAAGGTTCATGGAGGTCTGCAGACCAACATGCTCAGAGACATCCATTTAGATGACCCATTCCAAGTTTTTGGGCCCCAAGTTTTCCATACTGAGCCACTAGCCTTGGTATTGCCTGAGCATTCAAGCATCTCCTCAGCTTTGCAAATATATTATATTTTTAGCCTGTTACTTAGCCCTGTCAACTCTTCTGCAAGAGATAAGGTCATCTTTGTAAGCTATCAAAGAGAACTTAGTCTTGAGCTTTGCCGTTAACTGTATGTTAATGACCCTCGGTTGTCATTATCCAGAATCAGGGTGTTAACAGAACTTAGTAATCAGGTAACTCTATTATCTTTTTAGACATTGTGTATATCAGTTTCTTTCAAATGCCCAAATAATCACACCTCCAAAAGCATTCCTTTTTACATGAACCTTTTCCAAGCTACCACTGTTAAAATTATTAGCATTTGGGGCCCTACTTTAGGCAGGAGATCCTCCTGCCCCACATACCAACCAGGTTAGTGCTATTTTTGCTTGTTGGGTGATGAGTGAGCCAGTCCTAAATTCCCATCTTATTATCTATTTTCTCAGTTCCACTTGTGTTAGTCTGTGTCCTCCCAAAAGCAGATGCCAAGACAGGATTAGATGTGTAGGGTCTTTATTGGGGGGAATGCTAACAAGAAATAGGGTGAGCTATGCAGAGGAGGCTGTGAGAGCCATTTTACTCTAGGACAGGGCTCATCATTGTCAAGAGGAGAGGACAGAAGAAAGATTGAGTGGAAGATTTTTAGACTGCATCGCAGTCCTAAGAAAGTTTCGGCAAGGCCAAGTTTCAAGCCAAAGTCGCTCATTGGAAGAGACCCAAGTCTCTCGGAATTTGCCTACCTTCGAATGTGTCCTACTCTCAGTCACTGGCTAGAAATAACCCTCAAGAAGCATGGGCCCAAATAATGTGGTGTGGTGACGGATTTCAGAGTGAGCAGTTGGGCTGTCCGTCCATTATGCAACCCCAGCAGGAGTTCTGAGAGCTGTGTGTTCACAGCTACCACATATTTATACTACTTACATCAAGACATTGTTTTACAATGACACAGAAATGTTTCTTTTTGTATCATAGAGGAAAGTTTTCCAAAACTATGTTGGTCTACTGACAGCCGTTGATTCAGTAAACATGACTAAAATGAAAGCATCCACAGGGGCCAGCACTGATGAAGGCATAATATGGATACATAATGAGAGGAATAAAAACCAATGATACAAATTTGATTCCTGAGCTTAAAAAGACAGAAGTGGAAGATCTGATGTAAATGCAGCCCTGAAAAATGTGAATAATGTGATTGGACAGTAAATTTTGCTAGCAAGTCTAAAGTGTTAATAATTCCTAAGTGCAGTTTTTCTCCCTTATTCAACAGGTCTTGACATCCAAGATAAAAGATTAAAAGGACTCAAAATCATTATGCATACTTTATTAACAGTTTAGTCAATCTCTAATTTGAGTGGTCTCTAGCCATCTAAAGAACCAAAGTAAGTCATGACTCACTAGAAAGCTTATGTTTTCCAAAATCAGCCCTACTTAATCTGAGAAAAATTTTAGTATTTCAATACTATAATCAAAGAGTTTCTGTGTCAATTCATGTTGCAGAAAACATAAAGTTTGCATTAAAAACTATTTCAGTTGCAAACAAGAAACAAAGTTTGTCCTGCTCTAAATCCATTGTCAACTCTATGTCCTACCAAACCCTGCCAACACACTAACATCCTGCCCACATAGCATTTTTTTTTTTGCAATGAATACTGAAGAGCCAATGTGCCCATCTGGCATGTAGGGAAAAGAAAATTAAAATGCCTTAGTAATAGACACAGAGTGAACAAGCACATCTTTGGTTAGGAACTCAGGTATCTCTGAAAAGACGTCAAAATTGACTTTCACAAATTAATACGTCTCATTTCAATTGTCTGAAATTCAACGGAAATTGCTTTATATGACAATATTATATTCTAATAGTGGTTTTAAGAGGATGTGTTTTTGTTCTACATCTGGGCACAATATATCTGCTGTTGTGTAAGGACAAAAACTTTCATCCTTCATAAGGCATTTAAATAATAAATGAGGTATACACCGTTCCTGTGTTTTGTTTATTTCAACAGTATACCAAAGAAGATTTATGACTACAGAGAATCTAGAAATGAATTTAAATACAGGTTATTAGTGTCACAGGGAAAATGGGATCTGGGTGCTCCATGTTAAGTGTATGATGTTTTGATGGCATATACACAAACACTTGGAGGTCACTTGAGCTCACTGTCTTATATTTAAGGGGCACTACCAGGAATTGCTTTCTCTACTGCAATCGCAAGCATGAAATGTATTGTATATTTAATACGCTTTACATTTACCATTGTAGAGGGAAATGAAATGGGCTACATTATAGTAATGTGTAGGGTCTGAAAGTCTAAAATTAAAGCAAATCCTCAATTTTTCTAGCCCCATATACACTGCTATGCTAATAGCAGACCTTATTGAGGCTCCTTAGCAGAAGGTGAATTGTTTCTGTGCTTTAAATTATTCTATAACAGGGAAAATAGTCAAAAGTGGATTAAAAGTTCATTCATAGGATTAAAAAATATAAGATTCTTTTGGATTAAATTAGGATTATAGGTATGTTAATCGAAATATAAGTAAATATAAATGTGAACATAGATAAATTTACATGAAATTTTTGTTTTAAAATTTAAATTTTACAGTAAAACTCCCCCTGGACTGAAACTTGGCTGACAAGTTTTCAGGCCAGATGGGAAATGCATTTTTAAGTTATATATAAAAAATAAAACATTCATTAGAAACTAAGAGTTGAAAATGAAAGATTGTAATTTTAGACTACTTTCTTCTAATTCCTTTTGAGTGTGATTCGACTTTTAACATCGTGGTTCTTAATTCAGAATGTGGTTTCTCTGTAGGCAAATTTGAATGGAATGTAGGGACAATTATTCAGGTAATGAAGATAAATAAACTTGTTCTAAATGAAAGTGGTTTTATTGGTTCAAATTAACCAGAGTGGATACACAAATTAATTGAATTAGTTAGAAAATTGCTCAGCACTTCACTTTGCATGTGTGGATACAACCTGAATAATATCATAATAAGGATATTTAAATGGTATTCCACAGGAATATGTATGCCTTCTTATAAAGAAATTTTTCAGTGAGTGAAATTGCCTAATAGTATTTTAATAAATGAGTGAGTCAAGGAAAATAAAATAGTATATATGTCTGTGATTTTAATAAACTTTGTTAATTACAAACGTTTTAGCAAAGGTTTCATTTTTCTTTAACCCAAAATATAAGAAAAAAATACACCCGAGTAATGATCCAATGAATATGATTTCAAGCATTACAGAAAAGTGCAGGACTAAAAGGCTCCACCCAAATAACAAATCTTTATTTTAAATATAAATTTAGAATTGACATTTTGTGACACTGAAAGCATTTTCTTCTATCACATTTGAAAAGGAAGACTCAGCCAGTTTTTGCCAGTCAAATCTATGTCCTCTCAGGCTACAGACCCATTATTGCCAACTCTTTTTATTTTATTTTATTTTATTCTATTAAGGTCATATTAGCCTTTTGTTTTATTGATGAGAAAAATGACCCTGAGCTAACACCTGTTGCCAATCATCCTCTTTTACTTATTTATTTTTTTGCCTGAAGAAGATTGTCACTGAGCTAACACTTGTGCCAAGGTTCCTCTATCGTGTATGTGGGATGCCAACACAGCATGGCTTGATGAGCAGTGTGCAGGTGCATACTTGGGATCGGAACTGGCTGCCGAACTGGAAAGCGTGAACTTAACCACTACGCCACCGGGCTGGCTCCCATATTGGCTTTTAACATTGTGTAAATTGCAGGTATACATTGTTATATTTGAATTTCTCTATAGATTGCATTGTTTTCACCACAGGTGGTCTGGTTTGTATGCATCACCATATACATATGCCTCTTTCTCCCCTTCGCCCTCCTATCACCCCCTTTTCCTCTGGTAATGACTAATCTGTTCTCTTTATCTATGTGTTTGTTTATCTTCCACATATGAGTGAAATCATGCAGTATTTGTCTTTCTCTATCTGGCTTGTTTCACTTAACATCATACCCTCAAGGTCTACCCATGTTGTTACAAATGGGACTATTTTGTCTTTTTTTATGGCTGAGTAGTATCCCATTGTATGTGTATGGGATATACATACATCACTTCTTCTTGATCCATTTATCTGTTCAAGGGCACTTGTGTTGCTTCCATGTGTTGCCTATTGTGAATAATGCTGCAATGAACATAGGGGCTCATAAATCTTTCTGAATGGTTGATTTCATGTTCTTTGGATAAACACCTAGAAGTGGAATAGCTGGATGATATCGTATTTCTATTTTTAATTTTTTGAGAAATCTACCTTCTGTTTTCCATAGTGACTACACCAGTTTAGATTCCCCGCAGCAGTGTATGAGGGTTCCTTTTGCTCCACAACCTCTCCTACACTTGTCGTTTCTTGTCTTGTTAATTATAGCCATTCTGACAGGCATGAGGTGATATCTCATTGTAGATTTGGTTTGCATTTCCCTAATAATTAGTGATGTTGAACATCTTTTCATGTGCCTGTTGGCCATCTCTATATCTTCTTTAGGAAGATATCTGTTCATATCTTCTGCCCACTTTTAGATTGGGTGGTTCATCTTTTTGTTGTTGAGTTCCATGAGTTCTTTATATATTTTGGAAATTAACCCCTTGTTGTATATATGATTTGCAAATGTTTTCTCCCAGTTTGTAGGTTGTCTTTTCATTTTGTTGATGATTTCCTGTGTTTCGAAGAAGGTTTTTAATCTGATGTAGTCCCATTTGTTTATTTTTTGTTTTGTTTCCCTTGCCTGAGTAGACATGTTATTCAAAAACACACTGTTAACACCAGTGTCAAGGAGTGTACTGCCTATGTTTTCTTCTAGTACTTTTATGGTTTCGGGTCTTACATTCAAATCTTTAATCCATTTTGAGTTGATTTTTGTGTATGGTATAAGATAATGATCTACTTTCATTCTTTTGCATGTGGCTGTCCAGTTTTCCCAACACCATTTATTGAAGAGACTTTCCTTTCTCCATTCTATGTTCTTGGCTCCTTTGTTGAAGATTGACTGTCCGTAGATGGGTGCATTTCTTTCTGGGCTCTCAATTCTGTTCCATTGATCTGTGTGTCTGTTTTTATGCCAGTAGCATACTGTGTTGATTACTGTAGTATATTTTGAAGTCAGGAAGAGTGATCTTTCTAGTTTTGTTCTTTTTTCTGAGGATTGCTTTGGCTATCTGGTGTCTTTTCTTGTTCCACATAGATTTTAGGATTCTGTTTCTAAAATCATATAGATTTTAGGCTCTATTTCTGTGAAGAAGCTCATTGGGATTCTGGCTCGTATTGCATTGAATTTGTAAATTGCTTTAGGTAATATGGACATTTTAATTATATTTATTCTTCCAATCCAAGAGCGTGGAATATCTTTCAATTTCTTGTCTTCTTTGATTTCTTTAAATAATATATTATAGCTTTCGGCGTATATATCCTTCACCTCCTTAAGTTTTTTCCTACATATTTTATTCTTTTTTTTTTTTGTGATTATAAATGGGACCGTATTCTTGACTTCTCTTTCTGCTGGTTTCTTATTGGTCTACAGAAATGTAACTGATTTTTGTATGTTGATTTTTTATCCTCCAAATTTGCTCTATTTATTGAGTATTTCCAATAGCTCTTTGGTGAATTCTTTAGGGTGTTCTATATATAGAATCATGTCAGGCACAAATAGTGAGTGTTTCTGTTCTTCCTTTCCAACTTAGATTCATTTTATTTCTTTTTCTTGCCTCATTGCTCTGGTTCCAATACTATGTTAAATAAGAGTGCTGAAAGTGGGCATCCTTGTCTTGTTCCTGTTCTCAGAGGGATAGCTTTCAGATTTTCTCCATTAAGTGTGATATTGGCTGTAGGTTTGTAATATATGGCATACATAACAAGGGCCATATTTATGTTGAGGTCCTTTCCTTCTATATTCATTTTATTGAGAGTTTTTTTTTAATCATAAATAGATATCAGATCTTGTCAAATGCTTTCTCTGCATCTATTGTGATGATCATGTGATTTTTATTCTTCATGTTGTTAATGTGGTATATCACATTAATTGATTTGTGGACCTTGAACCATCCCTGCATCCCTGGAATAAACCCCCCTTAATTGTGATATATGAGCCTTTTAATGTATTGTATTCAATTTGCTAATATTTTGTTGATGATTTTCACACCTGCGTTCATTAGCAATATTGGCCTGTAATTTTACTTTTTTGTGTTGTCCCTGACTGACTTTTGTATCAGGGTAATGTTGGTCTCATAAAATGAGTTAGGACACACCCAGTCCTGTGTAATTTTTTGAAGGAATAGTTCGAGAAGGATAGGAATTAAATCTTTGAATGTTTGGTAGAATTCACCAAAGAGGCCACTTGTTCCTGGACTTTTGTTTTGGGGGGAGGCTTTTGATTACTATTTTAATCTCTTTGCTTGTGATTGTACTATTCAGATTCTCTATTTTATCTTGATTCAATTTTGAGAGGTTGTATGTTCTAAGAATTTATCCATTTCTTCTAGTTTATACAGATTTTTATCATATAGTTTTTCATAGTATTCTCTTATAATCCTTTGTATTTCTGTGGTGTCCATTGTAAATTCTCCTCTTTCATTTATGATTTTATTTATTTGAGTCTTCTCTCTGTTTTCCATAGTGAATCTGGCTAAGAGTTTGTTGATTTTGTACATCTTCTCAAGCAACCAGCTCTTAGTTTCATTGATCCTTTCTATTTTTTTTTTTTTTTTTAGTTTCTATTTCATTTATTTCTGCTCTGATTTTTATTATTTCCTTCCACTACAGACTTTGGGCTTTGTTTGTTCTTGTTCTTCTTTTTCTAGTTCTTTAGTTATAAAGCAAGCTTGTTTATTTGAGAGTTTTCTTGTTGCTTGCGGTGGGCCTGAATTGCTATAAGTTTCTCTGTTAGTACTGCTTTTGCTGCATCCCATAAGTTTTGGTATGTTGTATTTTCATTTTTGATTGTATGTAGGTACTTTTTAATTTCTCCCTTGATTTCTTCATTGATCCAACAGTTTTTCAGTAGTATGTTGCTTAGTCTACACATATTTGTGACTTTCCCAGCTTTTTTCTTCTAGTGGATTCCTGGTTTCATAGTACTGTGGTCAGAAAAGATGCTTGACTTAATTTCAATCTTCTTAAATTTATCAAGCCTTGCCCTCTTTACCAACATATGGTGTATCTTTGAGAATGTTTCATGTTCACTTGAGGAGAATGTGTATTCTGCTGTTTTTGGATGGAATGTTCTACATATATTTATTAAGTTAATCTGCTCTAATGTTTCATTTAAGGCCACTCTTTCCTTGTTGACTTTCTGTCTAGATTATCTATCCATTGATGTAAGTGGGGCATTAAAGTCCCCTACTATGTCGTGTTATTGTCAATTTCTTCCTTTAGGTCTGTTAATAGTTGCTTTATATACTTTGGTGTTCCTGTGTTAGGTGTATATATATTAATAAGTGTTACATCATCTTGGTGGAATATCCCTTTTATCATTATATAATGGCCATCATTGTCTCTAGTTATCTTTTGTATCTTGAAGTCTACTTTGTCTGATATAAGTATGGCTCCACCCACTTTCTCTTGCTTAACATTTTCCTGGAGTATCACCTTCCATCCCTTCACTCTGAGCCTATGCTTGTCTTTAGAGCTGAGATGTGTTTCCTGGAGGCAGCATATTGTTGCATCTTGTTTTCTAATTCATCCAGCCACTCTGTGTCTTTTGAGTGGTGAGTTCAACCCATTTACACTTAGAGTGATTATTGATATATGAGGGCTTGATGCTGCCATTTTATCTTTTGTTTTCCAGTTGTTCTGTATTTCATTGTTTCTTTTCCTTTGAATTTTTGTCTGCCATTTCAGTTTGGCTTTTTTCTGTGACAGTTTTCTCAGTTTTTCCTTTATTTATAGTTTGTCACTCTTCTTTGATTTTTTGTTTTGTGGTTACTGTAAACTTTATATAAACGATATCATAGATGATATAGTCCATTTTCTGATAGCCTCTTATCTGTATTAGCCTATACAGATTCCATCCCTTTCCTCTTCCACGTTTCTGTTGTCACAAATTATTCTTTTTTGTGTTGTGAGTTTGTGACCAAATTGAAGTGGTTATAGGTATTTTTGAAGCTTTTTTTCACTTTATCATTTATTTTATAATTAAGTGTTTGCTAACAGATTTTGATAGAGAGCTGCGGTTTTCTGACTTTGGCTATTTATCTCCCTACTCAAAGCTTTGTAAAATTTTGACTTTTTGTTTCAGATAGGAGGGCTCCCTTCATCATTTCATGTAAGGCAGGTCTAGTGGCAATAAACTCCCTCAGCTTTTGTTTGTTGGGGAAAGCATTTTCTCTCCATCATATCTGAAGGATAGTTTCACTGGATAGAGAATTCTTGGCTGAAAGTTTTTATCTTTCAGTATTTTTAATTTATCATTCCAATCTCTCCTAGCCTGTAAAGTTTCTATTGAAAATTCTGCTGAAAGCCTGATAGGGGTTCCATTGCTGATTATTCTCTTCTCCCTTGCTGCGCTCAATAGTTTTTCTTTGTCATAGACTTTTCACAGTTTTACAATTATTTGCCTTGGAGAAGGTCTTTTTGCACTGATGTAATTAGGGGTTCTATTGACTTTATATTCTTGCATGTCCAGTTCTTTCCCTAGGTTTGGGAAATTCTCAGCTATTATTTCTTTGAATAAGCTCTCTGCTCCTTTCTCCCTCTGGGATACCTATAATCCTGTGCTATTTTTCCTAATTGAGTTGGATATTTTTCAAAGAATTTCTTCATTTTTTTAAAATCTTACTTCTCTCCTGTCCTTCACCTGGGTCATTTCTAGGTTTCTATCTTTGACCTCACTGATTCTCTCTTCCATAAAGTCTTCTCTTTTTGTAATGATTTGCATATTTTTTATCACATTAATTGTGTTCTTCACATCCAGAATTTCTGTTTGTTTTTTTTGTTTAGGGTTTCAATCTCTTTGCTGAAGTACTCTTTCTGTTCATTAATTTTATTCCTGAGCTCATTGAACTATATTTCTGAGTTTTCTTATAAACCATTGAGTTTCTTTATGACAGCTATTTTGAATCACCTGTCAGTCAGATTGTAATCTTCTGTGACTTCAGGTTTGGTTTCTGGGGAGTTGTCATTGTCTGTCTGTTCTGCTGTGTTACTGTATTTCTCCATGATGTTAGATGATTTGGTCTTCTGACAGCACATTTGTGGTGGTAACCTCCTTGCTTATTTGGGTAAGGCTTTGGTTACTTCGTTTCTGAGCTCCTTCTGGTTGTATTTGAGAGCCTGCAACTTCCATCCTCCATTGTCTCTATTAGAGGCATTATCAGTGTGTTCCTTGTGCTGCTTGTGCCTCTGAGGTTACTGGTGTCTTGCTGTTTTCGATGTAGCTGCAGTCTCAGGTGTTGCCAGTGGGGTCACCTGGCACCACTGCTGCCATTTTCAGGGTTGCCTGGGTCTCATGTTCCCCCACTTGCTCTCTGCTGGCTTTCCATGGACTTGGGTGCTGCTGCCCTGTGCACCACCTGTGCTGCTGCTCCTGGGTTATTTGGGGGTGCTGGTAGCACCACTGCCAGGGAGCACTTTGTTCACAGGTGTTGCTGTTGCTGTGGGGGACCCAGGTTCTTGTATGCAGACCCCACTGCTGGTAGAGCCAGTGTCAGGGTGCTGCCACTGGGGACTGGTCTCAGATTCTCCTGTGGTTCCTGAGGCCTCAGGTCACAGGTGCCACCTGTCACTGCTGGGGGATGAAAAGAGGCTAAGCCTCAGGTGTTGTAGCTGACCCTGCAGCTTGTGGTCACTGGTGCCTGTCGGTTTTTGAGACCTCAGGTCAGGGCACCCTTCTCTTACTGGTGAAATTTCTTGGTCTCCCTACTGCTGGAAAGACTGGTGCCACTGCCAGGGGAGGCAAGTCACCAGCTCCACTCTGTGTCCTGAAACCTCAGAACATGTGTGCCACCCACCACCACTGGGGGGGCGGCAGGCAGGGGCCAAACTACGAGTGCCATGTTTGTCCTTGAAGCCTGTGGTCATTGACCTGTAAGCAAGTGTAAATGTCTACGTTTTGGGTCACCTCTGCTGGGGGAGAGGAAGGGAGCTGCTCCTCTAGTTCTGCTGCC
The DNA here is from genome assembly GCF_041296235.1 of Equus asinus. Lineage (NCBI taxonomy): Eukaryota > Metazoa > Chordata > Mammalia > Perissodactyla > Equidae > Equus > Equus asinus. The sequence goes on along the minus strand of NC_091797.1, from coordinate 4,235,659 downwards.
TCTCAGGGGTCCAGTCCACCCACCTTCAGATGTATAGAGGCATGGATCACTCAGGCATTCTGATGTGCTGTGCAAGGAGTCATTTTTTGGCCACTGGATGTCTGACTGGTTGTAACTTATAGGGGAGAGACAAAGGGAAAGACTCACTCCACTATGATGCTGATGCCACTTGCCAACTATTTTTAAATTTCTGGAGTATGCAAGGAGGAAGAGAGCAATGTGTGGAGTTTGAGTTCCTCCTTTGTTACTTACTCACATGTGAAATTAAAGAAGGCCTCATTTACTTTATTTGTGAATATTAAATGAGTTTCTATATGGAGAAGTAGTTTCAAACTATATTGTTCTTTAAAAATGATACTATTATTAAGAAAATAATAGTATTTTAAAGAAAGAAGAACAAATATAAGTTGGAAACAGTAGTTGCTCAAAAAATTAAAAATATAAAGATATATTTAATTTCCTATTGTCTTATGTTAAAAAATATTCTCATTAAAGTCTATGGGAATTAAATATACAGAAACATAATTCTGAAAACATACACCTATTGATAGAATATAGAGTTACATAAGATCAATGCAGAATAATTACCAGTTGTTTGGTTTGGTTTTCTCCATCTATAAATAAACAGGGAATCCTGCTGTGTTGGAAGGAATACAACCTACTAAGAAGTGGAAAGAAGAAATCAGAGCTATAATTCCACAATAATGACTAACAAGAGTTTGATTCAACAAATTATTATTGAGCATCTACTACACTTAGAGAGCCAATGGTATTCTCTACATTATAAAGAATTCTTGAGGACAAATCACGTACTGAATAGAAATAAGATCTACTTTCAGGACATCAAGATAAATGTAATCAAATCCTTTGCATCCCTGCCTTATGCCCCTTGAGTCTTCCTTATCATTACCCAGAGGTCTCCTCAGTCAGTACAGGTTCAGTGCACCTGCTGGTATGAATCAAGTACATATTTATGAGACTTCTGAGTAAAGTATCATAGTGGGCATTGCATTGAGACAAGATATATAATCTTGAGGATATAAATAAAGGAAGAAGAAAAAGAAAATTAAAGGAGTGGTTCAGGAGAGATAACTTGTTGTCTAGTGACTGAGAGGACCTTAATGTTCCCATTCACTTCACTAAACTTTAGACAGTTGCCTTACTGCCTATAGGCCCCTGACCTCCCTTTCATAGAACATTTCCTTTAGAAAACTTGCCATTATAAATTCTTTCTCTGCCCCTTTGAGATGTATATCTTCTACAACCCAGCAATATCCTTCTCAAGGACATAGGAGCCATCCCTTTGAAATGCAATTATCAAGAAATATGGTGCCCCAGTCTCTCAATCTCTGTGGGAGCATAGAAGCCTAACTTAGAGAAGCAGCACCATGAACAGACATGTATGGCCTAATCACATGACCCACATTCCCCCATCATCCTCCAGGACTTTTCCACTAGCTCACACAGCACTTAAAAATTCTTCTGCCTTTTGTGTCAGAGGATTTGAGTTCAGTTCTTCTCCCCTATTGCAATAGTCTTGGATAAAGTCTCCTTGTCTATTTAACTGGTCTAGTGCAATTTTCTTTAAGATTGGGTAAAGATTGCTATAGAAACAATGAACTCCTCTTCCTCCCTCAGTCAATGAGAAAAAGTTTAAATTGGTTAAATAAAACCGAAAATATAGGGGGGAAAATGGCAAACTTCCTGGATCTCACCAGATGATTTTTATTTGCTTTGTAGTTCAGTGAAACTCAGTAGTCTCTTGTAGGTAGAAGATTGCTGAGAAACTAAGTATTGAATCTAACGTTTCTTTTTCTTTGTGTGTACACATATATTTAAATAACTACCACAAACAACACCCTGCTGGTAGAGTGGGAAGAGTGGGTAGTTCACTAAAGGTTTAAGAGGCATCGTTCAGTACTTGAAGGCTGACTTTTAAGTAGTTTTTAAATACTCACTTGGAGCAATGCATACAGATGCGCCCTGCCTCTAATTATTTGGTACATAGACCACCACTGAGAGAAATTTCCCAATGTTAATAACTTCAATTCAAAACTCTGCAAAATATGTCCTCTTGTCTTTCCTGCAAACATTTTATGTTAAAAGGAAGATTAGTTTCTAAGAAGATATGAAAGATAACAAAGATATGCAATATCAAACGTTAAAAAAAGGGATAATATAAGAGGATATAGCAAATGAGAATGGATACATTTCTAAGTTGAATTTCTAACTGTTTTGTATACTTTTTCTGATTATAAACTAGGTTTTCCCCATGCTGTTTGTAGAAGATTTGGACTACATAATAAATTCTAAAGGAAAAGGAAAGATTGTCATTGATACACTAATTCAACACCTAGATATTAAACAATTACAATGTGCTAGGTCCTGTGTTAAACTCTGTGGATTCTATGATGAATAGTGAAAGATTTATGACCCTTGCCAACAAGGGCTCACATATAGCAGAGGCAATAACTGGATTAATATATACAACGAAGTACGATAATTACAATATGTTCTAGGTAGGTTTTCTTGGGGAGATGAATCTCAGATTTTTATGATAGGTAGTAATTAACAAGATAGAAAGGGAACAAAGTAAAAACATTTCAAAAATCTGGTTGCATTCAGTTTTTCTATTTTTTAGTTATGTTACATAATTCTTATGTAAATTGCCTACCAAGGTAATGCATGTGCACTTCAATATTAGGCAAGGAAAATGACAAATCCTGTCATTAGGCAAAATCTATAGGAAATAAAAATATTGGGTATGGTCAAATTCAGTGGAGAAGATTCATGCTATTCAGATGCCCAAGAACTGAAACTGTCTCGGCTTTCTATAACCTCATCTTTCTCTAATGCCTTCCTGCTTCTTGTTAGTGGGAGTAATGAAACAAGATGGAAAAATAATAAATATCTTAATTAAATTAGTCTCCTCTCAGTTTAAACATTCCTTTAAGGGGCAAATATTAACTCAATTCACAATTCATATCCTTTATACTTTATTAATAATTATCAAAAAATGAAAGCAACCAATATGTCAATCACTAGGTGAATGGGTAAGCAAAGATACATGTAAACAATTGAATACTATTCAGCAATAAAAATATGTTTAGGGGCAGGCCCAGTGGCCCAGTAGTTTAGTTCACATGTTCCGCTTCGGGGGCCCGGGGTTCACTGGTTTGGACCCCAGGTGCTGACCTGCGCACCGCTTGTCAAGCCATGCTGTGGTAGGCGTCCCATGTATAAAGTAGAGGAAGATGGTCACGATGTTAACTCAGGGCCAGTCTTCCTCAGTAAAAAAGAGGAGGATTGGCAGCAGATGTTAACTCAGGGATAATCTTCCTGAAAAAAAATATGTTTAGAGGAAAGAACACTTTCAAAGAAATATATGATACTTGGAAATATAAAGAAAACTAGGTGCTATATACTGAAAATTTGTGTCCCACTCAAAATTCAAAATTGTTGCAACCAAATCCTTCTATGATTGTATTTGGAGGTGGGGTCTTGGGGATGGGATTACTTTCTTTCTAAAAGAGTGTCCAGAGAGCTCCTTGCTCCTTTTACCATGTGAGGACACTGCAACACAGCCCTCACCAAACCCAACCATGCCGGCACCCTGATCCTGGACTTCCAGCCTCCACAATCATAAGTGAATTTCTGTTGTTTATAAGCCACGTAGTCTATGGTCATTTGTTACAGCAGCCTAAATGGACTGAGGCACCAGAGAGGGGTGTAGCATCAGTAAAATCCATGAAAGAAGAAAATGCAATCAAACAAGATGTGGAAGAACTGCGATAGAGAATCAGAAACCAGACTGCAGAAATTTGACAGAAAACAAATAGAGCACTAATCGTCTGGACACTACGATATGCCAACCAGATCCACAGTTGCCCCAGGAATGAAGGATTCCTCTCACATCTCCTGGTCATACTGATGGAAGATGGTTCTCAGACGTCAGTCCTCTTTGGGGATTTCAATCATTGAAGATACTGCCTTGCCCAAGTTCATACCTCCTTCCAAGGACAATCTGTATCCAATGGCTGATCAATGTGGGGTATAATGCCCTGAAATACTTGCTCACAGTAGGTCAACTCTGAAAGTGTATCCCAGCTTCAGAGCTTCTGGTGAGATTGACCAAGAAGACAGAAGGGTAATGTTCAACCTGCACAATAAGGAGTAATTAAAGAAGGGTGACAACCAGCTGAGGACATTTGCCCCAACAAAAATTCATAAACCATTGTCCTACTCCCAGACCTGAGTCAGTTTACACCTGGAACACACTGAATGAAAGTCCAGGTGTTCAAGACGAAAGACTCTGAAATACTATGGCAAGTGTATCTGGTAACGCTTCCCTAATGTTTACCCAAAGTGATGTATAATCACTTCTACAGATAACCGCACACTTGGATAAGGGATTACACAAGCGCTTTAAGAATTTTTGGACACAGTGTCCTATTTCACATTTATACCTGGAGACTAGATATCTATGTATATATATACACACAGATACACACACATAAACATACCATACCATGGGCCATTGTAATGAGTGGGAATTTCTAAACTGTCCAAATGATGCATATTCCAGAGAGAATAGCAAAAATAAGTGCCACTCATAAAAACCTAAGGAATGCCTCACTAGTTTGCCCCTACAAAAATTACACCAATTCCATAGGATGACAGTGCATTACCACAGACTCAGCCAAGAAGTAACACTGACTTCAGCCTCCATGACACAAGTGGTATCTTTGCTAGAGCAGATTACACACCTCCTCAGCTATATAGTATTTGGCTACTGATATGGTGAACACATTCTTCCCTATAGTGTTATGAAAGAGAGCCAGAAACACTTCACATTCACTTGAAATGAAGAACACTATATATTCATAGATTTTGCGTCAGACTATGTTAATCCTCCTTTCCTCTTTTGGAATATAATCTGGACCATAACAGATATGGACTGTTGGGGCATCCTACAAAACATCAAACACAGACCAGATCAATTTGTCTGCTACGTTAATGACATAATGCAGAGCAAAAAATGGCTAGCACATAAGAAAACTTGGTAAGACACGAGCATTCCAGAGAGACGGATATAAGCATTGCAAAGATTCAGAGGCTTAGCACCGCATTAAATTTTTAGAGGTTCAGCAGTCTGAGGCATTGCAGGATATTGTTCCATAGTAAAGGACAAATTATTGCATTTGTACCTCCTACCCTGAAGGAAAAACACCGTCTGGTAGGCTTCTTTGGGTAATGAAGACAGCATACTGCACATCTGGAAATAATTTAGTGCAATACAGAGCGGAAAGTCTGAGTTATGCTTGACTCACTAAGTCTTAAGTTCAGGTGGGCCCAGCAACCATCCATTATAAGATGGAAGTAGTCTATCTGGGATCAGAAGGCACATGCAAGCTGCACAGGTAAGTAGTCCAAGACTCAAGGCCATGCCCACTCCTGCACCAGTTTCTCTCAACTCACACATGCGTGACTTAATGACTAGGATAGAAGAGCAAAATGCCCAAACTTGGATAATGGATAGATCAGCTCAACATATGGGTACTGACCAAATATGGACAGCCAGTAACAACAGTTTCTTTCAGGAGTTTTCTGGAAAGACATTTGTTAGGGAAAATCCATGCAATGGGCTTAACTGTGTCCTGTACACCTGTTCATTCATTCTGTGTCACAAAAGAAGTGGTTAAAGATTAGAGTATATACAGATTCATAGACAATACCCAACAGTTTTGCTGGCTGATCAGGGATCTAGAAGGATGAAGACTGGAAAATCAGGATTGGAGGCACATGGTCAGATATAGAAGAGTGACCATGTGTGTGAAAAACTTTGTATTATCTGGCAACATACAACATACACCTGAAATTTAAGAATTTACCTATCATGTTGTGTCCCCAGTAGGTAGAATATTTTGCTCCAAGAAACAAGAGCTGAAAGCAGGAGGGGCTCCACTTACTACCACTGTCAATGACCCACTCAGAGAACTTGTGCTTCCATCTAGTCACTGTGATTTCGGAAGTCCTGGTTCCCCAAAGGAGATTACGTCCACCAGGGGCACTGCAAGTTTGAACTGTAAGTCATAGCTACGAGCTGAGCACTTTAGGATCTTCATGACAAGGGGTCAGAAGGAAGGAGAGTCACCATCTTTGTACGGATAATTGAGGTGATTGAAGGGCAATTAAGGGCAGGGTTTTTGTTACACAGTGGACACAAAAGGAATATATTTGGCATATAGATAATCCACTTGTGTGTGGCCTGGTGCTCCCTTGCCCAATTGACAGCAAATTAACAAGTGTAGGCAGCCTGTCCTGCATCACACAGTGAATGCCTCCTTGAATTTTGTTCCTTTGTTACCTCACTCACCTCCCCGTGTTCCCTCCCCTGGCCCAAGTCTGTCTTAGAGATTAGAGGGTTTATTCTTCCAGCTGCTGGGAGAGCTGCCAGCACACAGTCTTTAACTGTCAACCATCCTTAGGGATGGCTTTGGTTGAAGAAAACTGCATTATCCAAAGTGACAACTTCTACCAGTGTCAGCCCATACCCCAAAACTGCTGATCATGCAGAAATATAAATACCCAGTGCCCTCTCCCTAACTCAGAACAACTCTGAGGGGCCATCTCAGCATCATAGCTTTCTGTGAAGTGTCTGAGACCTTCAATGGGGCTGCATCACAGCTCAACATTTCTCTCTGCCTAATCCTGCTTCTTCCCTTCTCCCCCAGTTGTTCATCCAAAGAAACCTCCTAAATGACGTTCCTGCTGACTAACCTTTATTTCAGAGTCTGCTTCTTGGAGGAAGACAACTTGTAACACTAATAATAAATAATAAATAAATTCTCTTATCTGTTAATAAATTTGAGGGCTTTAATTTGGGAAATATTAGCATTCATCAAAGCATCCTACATACTGACTGATTAATGCTATTTTATTTATCACATATTTTATCTGTGTCAGTTTTGATTTGAAAATCTTGTGTAGTTTTTTTTTTTCTTTCCTTTCCTTCCTCATCTTTCTTTCTTTCTCTCTTTCTCTCTTTCCCTTCCTCCTTTTCTTTCTTTCTTCTTTCCTTCCTTCTTTTCTTTGTCCTTTCCTTTCTTTCTTTTCTTTGAAGGTGGCAACATGACTCCAGGCTATTCCCGGAACAGAATACAGGCTTTATAATTTGAACTATAGTTCCATAACAGGTACAACTGTTCTGCTGTATTTGCTGGACATGCTCAGGGGGAAGGTTACATTTGAAAGCTATTTAATTTGCATGCCTAGATTGCAACTTGAAAGTTTATAAAGGCTTATTTATGAAAATGTACTTATTTATGAAAATTCTCTTTATTAAGGGCATTCCTCTCTTCTGCTCATAAATATGTGCCAAAGATCTCTTGACCTATTTCTTATATAATTCTTGTATCTCATTCTTCTGGGATCCATGTAGACACCATAAATATTAGCTAAAGCAGAATGATTAGATGTAATTAAATTGACGTACTCTCCTCAGGGCCAAACTAGTTAGATAAAGATTCATTCTCTGGAATGAATAATTAAGAAAATGCTATATTTCCTTTTGACTAAGCTGTCTTGGAGATATGGTCATGGCTTGCGGAAGATTCCTGGATGGACTTCTCATCTTTTGGCTAGAATTATTCATTCCAACACATACAGCACGGCATCACAGCCTATCCGATTCCTATTCTCGCCTCAAAAAGTTCTGCCTGCAGACCATGATCAAAGTTTATTGGGTTATATCTGGATAATAAAATGGAGTTTGACGCATTCAAACAAAGTTTCCATTAATTCTTTATCTAATTGGACCTATGTCTTTCTATGTGTTCAACTGTGGAGGTAGTCATGAAAATGTATACTTGTACTGTGGATTGAGGCTAACATTTCCAGAAATGTCTATTTCAACCTGAATTTTAACAAATCATCTTGAAGATACTGGGGCAAGTGAGTCTTTATTCAAACAATGCGGGTATTTTACCCTACTGATCAAAAGCTAATGATTGTTTATTTTTGTTTTGCTAATTTTGTTAAACAGATTTCTCAAGTTTTTATTTTTTTTCGAAAAGTGAACGTCAGGAAAAACTTTTTGGAAAATACTGGATTAATCAAGTGGAGAGGGAGAGGGGTATATCTGGTTACTATATCCCTGTGTCATTCTCGGATACATTGTTTAGTGATTTGGTCAATTAAACTGGTATTTTACCAGCAGTGTAGAGTCCACTAATGAGCAAACAGGCTTATCAATATAACATATAGAAAATGTTGCATAATACTTTATCCATCAATAAATCAAATGAATTTTATTTCACTAAGATTTAATTAAAAATTCTCTCTGTTAGTATCCTTTATGACTTTCTGAATATCAGAAACATCTTTTAGATATACAATTTTTTACCTACTATGTCGTTTAGGTAACCAGATTTTTAAGTGACTGGACTTTGAGGTTTAGTGTGATATAGTTATTATTTTAACATTTTAGTGAAAAACAATGTAGCTCCATGATTATAGTTTAGGTAGAAATCCTCATAATAAGATTATAGATATAAGGAAGATATAAATTCTAGTGAAAATATAATCTTTGAGCCTTGGTAATCAATAAGACATAAAACATTTCAGCTATGGAGCCCAAAAATGGACTTCTGTCCATGAAAAGTAGTGCAGTCTAGACTCTGGAATACTTAACTCGAGTGTTGTAACCATTATTTGAGTTTTCTCCTGCTTTGCAATTAGTGGTGGATAGACTTACAAAATTGGAGAAGCTCAGGTCTGGCTTAATTGACCACGTGAACCATTGGATATTCACCGCTTGCCACTCTGAATTATCCTGACACTTGAAGTGTTTGTCCCAACTAAAATTCTTTATAAGCAGGGGCAGAGACCCTTATTTACCAGATAAATGAGATCTTTTTCGCTTGTCTTCTATTATATTTGAACATATGTCTTTTAGATTCTGCCCATCCTCCTAATCAGTGGCTTGACAGGAGAAGAAAATCAGCAGACCTGTTTGTTATATGACAATGCTAAGGGTCACCTTCTCTGCTGGTTACAGAAGGATTCCTGTCTATCTATCTATCTAATGGTGATTATGCGAGTCTGGCGTGAGAAAACCTTTAGTGAAAAGTCTTAGATCACAAGGAAATTGGCTTTAGGTTTGTCCAGAATTTTTTTTTTTTAATAGCATCTCACTAATAGTCTAAGCTCTGTGAGGACAGAGATACTGTGTTTTCTTGAACATTGTTGTTTACTCATTTATCCCCAGTGCCTTGCACAATGACACATAGTAGATGCCCCCAAAAGGTATGTGACTGAATGAATATGTGCCTTCTTTAGGTTTAGTTTCCAAAGTTGAGTACTGTTTCAGAATTAGATTCGGATTTCAATCTCTTTTATTCAGCCTCTTCTATGCATCATACACTTTTTAGGTGCAGTTGTGCACATTTACTCTTTAGGTCACCCTGAAATACTGCAAGGAAAGATACTTCTCAGTTTAAGGTTAAAAACTTGAATTATTCTCCTCTACCCTCAGTGAAATAATTTTTAAGCATATACCATTTCTCCTTACAGAGTACATTTCTCTGATAAAAAGGGAACTTTATTATAATTATATGAGCAATTTTCCATGTCTTGGATGGTAAATAGCTTCCCTCGAATAATACCTCATTGACTGAGGGTTTACCTTAGTGGTTTTCTACTATGCCCCGTCCCTGACCAGGATGCTGCAGCACGTGTACACTGCCCGGAAGAGCTGCAAGGACCAGCAATCACACAGCTGTGAGGGTGAGCTAACTAAAGCATCTGGTCCAGATGCTCCTGTGTGTTCATCTGGAACAGCTCTGCAAAGTCAGTGAAGCCTGGACTATAATCAATAATGTATGAATCACAGAGTGGTTCTTTTTGGGGAACCCTAAGTAAGATGGAAAGATGCACCCTGACTCGACAGAAGCCCCAGTCCTCCTCGAACAGAGGCTTTGTCTTTCATTCATCCATGTAGTCATTCAGCCATCAAGTTTCTAACAGCACCTAAAAACATCATCACTGTCCAGAGCTAAGGATATTCTATTGAATAAGGCAGACTTGGTTCTTACACTCCCTATTTAGTGAGTAGAGTAAACGAACTAATAAGTTCCTATAACAGAACAGCTCAAAGAGCTATAAGAGAGAATACGAATATCTAGGTATACATTTGGGTGTGGGGCCACGATCCATCTAACATGAGTGATGAGGGAAAGACTCTCCAAGCAGGTGACATTCAAACAGAACTGAAGGATGAGGTGGAACCAGGCACACCATAGCAGAAGAGTGTTCTAGAAAAGAGACTGATTTGTGCAAAGGCCCTGGGGATGAAAAAATTGGGGAATTTTCAAAGAACTAAAAGCTCCCTGTTAGGCTGAAATATGATGAGGAAGGTGAGTTTGTAACATGATAAGTCCAGAGATTTAGGTCAGGACCCGATAAAGTAAGCAATGGTAAGGATAATATGATGTGTAAGCAGGGAAGTGATGTGAAATTGTTTACATTTTTAAAAGATTCTTTACTACTTTGTGGACACTTAATTGGGGGAGAGCACTGACAGAGGGGCACGATAGATACTTAGCTTCAGCCCGTCAAAGTAGTGTATCTCATCCATCTAATAATGGAGAAGGAACGTAATCTTCCATTTAAAACAAAACTGAGAATCCTTCTTTAATATATTTATTTACTTTCTTATCCTATTTGGAGACTTGAGCAATCAGTTATATATTATACACCAGAAAATATGTTAAAACTGAAAATAATTCATCTTTATATTTTTACTTATTTATGTAAAGAAATCTTTGTCACAATATGAACATTAGAAATACAAGCTGTGTTATTTTTTTTCTGTTGCAAAAGGTTTGCAATTCAAACACATCTGATTTATATTGATTTTAAATTTAGCACTGAGAGAAAACACTTACATGGTCTATAACATTGTTAAGCATCACAAATAAAATTAGAACATAAATTGTCATTGTTTTTGTAAGTTGTAAATTAGATGACTCATCATGTAGGAAAAGTGACTCTATGATGATTGGCTACTTTGTAATTTGAATTGTAAGCTAGGCATTATGATGTGGTTCCTGTCACAAAATTTGTGGTCTAGCATTAGATTATGTATTCTTATCTTGAGCTCAATTAAGCAACAAAGTACTGAGTTCATTTAGTGAATAAAATTCAAGAAACAGCAGCTGCTTTTTTCCCAAATTATAGTGATTGTGTGCTGTGCTGTCTCTCTGTCTGCAAAACCACCCGTATCATAATCTGCTCCTTACAAACCATGTAGTTCCAAAGTTTTCCCATTTTTACGTTCATATACTCCTCTGAATCATATTTTACAAGTCCTATTTTATTCCAGAGTAGAAGTTGACCATAATTATGGGTAGTCGTGAAAACTTGCTTTGCTGTGAGGAAAGAAGTCAAGCAGTCAGAGAGCTTGAACTAAAAAGTTACATCTATCGAGTCCTAAATCTCTAAGTCAGGTTGTCATGAGAATGGCTAGTGTTTATATGCTTTTGATTTTTGAAGAAGGTGTTGTTTTCTCAGAAAATTGGGTATATGTCTACCCAATGGTTCTATAGGTAAATGTCTTCGTTCCTAGACAGTCACCAATATTTATTTCATTCTCACGGTATGCTAAGGGCACTAGACATGTCCCATGACCTCAAACAGTTTTACTTTTGGTAGAAATGATAACTCTTTACATGCATACAATATCAACATGTGTGATTAAGTGTTTACAACTCTCTTCCTCACTAGATTATAAGCTCCAGGAAAGTGGTCATGATTCTTTTTAGAAACCACTGAGACCCCAGATCCAAGCATTATGCTCAGCACAAAATGGACATCTTAAAATTGGGCTGGATGCTTAAGGAAAGGAGTTTGGAGAACATGGAGTGAAAGAATACATTTGAAGAACACATTTCAGAAAGCATGTCATAAAAACGCATAGCCTACTAAGAAATCAGTTAATGGGGCTTCTCTTATTTAAATATAAAATATCAAATATATACAAATCAAAATATATACGATGAAAATTCTCTGCTACAGATATGAAGCTCATATGGACCATATTTTCAATTTAAACCGTTGTGGGACAGGAACAGTGTGAAACAAACAAAAGCAAAAGAAAAACATCAACCAATGAAGGAAGAAATTTTTTAAATAAAAATAATACATTAGTAGAACATTAAAAAGTCTCATTCATACTGGGATAAGATTTTGTATAGATTTTTAGCGAAGAAAAAGGGAAAACTGCTACTAGCATCCCAATGTAACGGATATGTGCTTAGGTCAGAAAGTTGCTGTGATATACATTCTAGCACCGAATTAAGGCATTCATCATTTTCTTTTGTATGCAAATGCATCTCCTTAAGGAATCTCTCCAGTCATTGTTCAGACAGATAATAGGCCAAATGGAAATTTTCCATCAATATTCTCAAAACTAGAATAGGTATTAGTACCTACTGCCAACAATATCATCTACATTCCAGACTTCAATGAAAAATGACCATCAAACACAGAGGCTTTTCATGGGGCTGATGGCAACATGGCTGTCAGGAAACTGGACCATGAGGCACCCAGAAGCTCACTGTGTGTTCATGGAGTTCTGTGTGCTGGCAAAGAGCAGTGAGATGAGGAGAGAATCAACCTGACTGAGTGTATCAACAAGAGAAGAAGTAATAACACTGCTGGGTTAGATTAGCCTTGAGTTGATATTCTGTGGTAAGATGCATCCCTCACCAGTTTGGTTATTTGGGGAAAGAACGTATGAAAAATATGGCAGACTGGATAATTGTCCACCACGTCCTAATCTCTCTGAATCCTTGGTGCCTGTGAATATGTTGCTTTTACATGGCAAAACGGACTCTGTGATTAAATTAAGGATTTTGAGACTGGGAGATTATTCTGGACTATCTAGGTGGGCCCAACTAAATCACTAGGGTCCTTATCAGAGGGTGTTAGAAAGGTCATAATTAGAGACAGAAGAGGAAATGTGATGGCAAAAGCAGAGTTCAGAGAGAGAAAGAAAGAGTGATTTGAAGATGTTATGCTGCAGGTGTTGAAGATGGAAGAAAGGGCCAGAAATAGAGGAACACAGATGGCTGACGTGAACTGAAAAAGGAAGGAAACAAGGAAACAGACTCACCTTCAGGGCCTCCAGAAGGAATGACGCCACGCTAACCCATTCTGGACTCCTGACCTCCAGAATTATAAAATAAAATATTTGTTCTGTGTTTTTTTAAGTCACTAAATTTGTCATAATTGGCGACAGCAGCAGTAGGAAACTAATATAGAGGGAAAGAGCTTCTGTAAAATTTCTATGGAAAATACCACAGGAAAAATGACCCTAAAGTCATTGTGTCCTCAGGGTCTGACTACCATGTCATGAGTTTTTCCAGCTCACGGACAGTGGGGCAGCAGAAATTGGTAGAACTTATTCTCAGCTCAGAGTAGATCAGAGACAGCAGAGGTCCAGAGCAGAGTTTTAGAACATTAGATGATAGTAAGTACAAGAAAGATTGAACGTGAGCTTGAAGTTGATTTGATACTGATGGAGTTTTGAAAGCTGATCTTGGATATTTGCTACATTTCTTAAAAATTTCAGGTTTTATCTTGTTAGGCTGCACAGAAATCTGTGAGTAAGCAGCACAGTAGAATCCCAGTTTTATAAGTGAAGAAACTGAAGCCCAGACAGGGTATGTCATTTGTCCAAAGTCACAAAATGGCATTCTCCTCACTCAAAATAGAAGGATATTTCTAATATGCTATAACTCTCTCTGAAACTATTTTTAAATTCTTATATTTTTATAATTCAATCACCATGCTGCCATTATGCAAACGTCAAAGGGAAATTAAATAAGAATTCTCTTAATGGACATTAGCTGGAAAGAGTAGCTGGTGGAGGCTGAGCTTTGAATTACTGGCAAGTAGGGTACAAAGAGAGTGACAGCTGGTTCTGCTTTGAGTGGCACTGTCAAGTATACATGGAAGTGTTCTTGGTGATGTTTATTTCTCTTTAAGTTTTCCAAGATTTAACTCTGAAAATTGTCTCAATCCATGAATGTTCTCTAGATTGCAGCTCTGCCAGCCCCTAGCCCATTCCTGGTTGTCCCCTGGAACACCACTGAAGGTCTGAATCAGTCTGGATGTCACCCAACCCATCTGCTTAGAGTCTGACATGCCAAAGAACACAAGACATTGTGCTCTCCTGCAACTGTGCTCTCACGATCTGATAAAGAGCAAAACCAGGGCCCTCTGAATTGGCACCAGGACCTGAGGATCTGTGCTGGCTTGTCAACTGATGAGCAGGAGAAAGGGACCAAAGCATTTTGTTTGCACAGCCTGAATCATATTTATTTCAGGGATGCAAGAAGAGCCAACATTTATCAGCCTTACTTCAACATCTAGAACCACAAAACTATATTCGTTCACTTAATCAATGAATATTTATTGGCCAGATCCAATGTGGAATGCCTGTACAATATGGTAAATTAAACAGACATGGTCCCTAACCTCCTGTAGTTTTCAGTTTAGGCTGAGAGACAGTTAATAGACAGGTGAGGAAACACATAAATACATAGTGACAACTTAGGAAAACAACTGAGAAGAATGCTAAGAGAGAATGGGTGGGGGTCGGAGACTTACTTTAGCTTGGATGGTCAGAAAGAGCTAATCTGAGAGAAAGACTCTGAAGTTGAGATCTAGGATGAAAAGAAGAAACAAATATAACAATTCCCACTTAACCGCAGAGATGCGCTCCAAGACCCCCAGAGGATGCCTGAAACCACAGATAGTAGTGAACCCTACATGTACTATATTTTTTCCTATACACATATACCTATGATAAAGTTTAATTTATAAATTAAGAACAGTAAGAGATTAACAGCAATAACCATAATAAAGTTGGCTTTGGGGCCATTATTAAGTAAATAAGAGTGACTTGACCACAAGTACTGTGACAGTGCCACAGTTGATCTGATAACCCAGAGGTTGCGAAGTGACTCACGGCGGTGGCATATACAACACGGATCCGCTGGAGAAAGGAGTGAGCAACATCCCAGTGGGACAGGGTAGGATTTCATCATGCTACTCAGAATGACACTGGCTTGCAATTTAAACTTATGAGAGTTGTTTATTTCTAGAATTTTCTATTTACTAATTTGGGACTGAAGTTGACGAGAGGTAACTGAAATTGCAGAAAGCAAATCCATGAACAAGTGGGGACTATCATAGTCAAACTGTTAGACAAGATGTTTCTTAGCAAGGAGCTAGCACTTACCAAGGCCTGGAGAGGAAAGAACCTGGTCTCACAAGAATCTGTGTGACTGGAGCCCACTGGGAAAGAGTGAGAGGGGTAAGAGAAGATCAGAGAGTAGGTAAGGGAATTTCCTAAAGGGATGTTGGAGGAAAGGCAAATCAGCTGAGATTTATTCTAAATTCAGTGGAAAGTAATGGGCAGTTTTTAAGTACAACCTTCACTTGTAAAAACATGAGATTGTAATTAAAATTCACAAGAGTTGTGAATAGTCGATGTGGAGCTTGAGGAGTGGTGGCTGAAGGGGAAGGTACCTTAGAAACTATTTTTATATTTTTAATCCCAGTGTTTAGCGAGGTACCTAATTATTCAATTAATAAATAAATAAGTATTAAATAAATATGTGATTAATGAGACAAGGGAAGGAAGGGAGGGAGGGAAGGAGGGAGATGAAAGAAAGAAGGAAAGTTATTTCCAACCACAAATAGGAAAAAAAGCTTCAACATAAAAGTTAAGTTCAGACAGAGGTAGAGCACCACGGCTATACATCCTTATTATATATTATATTATATATGTGAACTGTTAGCTATCACAGGATAGCAATGAAAAAGAAGAGAATTTAACTTGATAAATATAATCAAAGAAAACCCTGTATTTGTAAAAGCATTGCAGACAGATGGCATAGGAGCTCTGTGGTGAAATATTCATGACTTGACTTCAACATTTAATATGCATCTGATATTCATGGGAAGTTATTTAACCTCGTTGAATAGTAGTTTTGCCATTTATAAAAAGGCATCAATAGTAGTACCTACCTCATTGAGTTTATCTAAATAATAATAAGTAATAATATTTGTAAAGTGTTTAAGGTAGTGCTAGGCATATAGAAAATACTATAATAAAGATAATAAAAACAATAGTAATAGATGCTAAACATTGTAATAGAGAATAAAACTACTCGTTATTTTTGAATTAATGAGATATTCTTTTCACAGTAAAGAATGTTGAAATTGTGTCCTTAAGGTATGCAAATTATAGGAGTTCGACTAATGCACCTCCTTTTAAAGTAGTCAGGCTTCAATATTCAGTGATTCAACTAATATTTAACAAACATTTAATAAATGCCAGATATTATGTTATACATATCCTGTCTTTAAGAAGCTTACAATTTGGGGGGTGGGGGGGAAACTTATGCATGGATAATTACTGCAACATTGTACAAGAGTACAAGGCAGGAGGAATACCAACAAAGAAGGATCTGGGTAGTGAAACGTCAGAGGTGGGTCTCGTAAGCCATGTGCACATTTTTTTTAACCTAAGAGAAATGGAAAGACATTGAAAGGCTTTACAAAGTGAAGTGACACAATCAGTTTTCTATTTTGAACACATAACTTTGGCTCTAGGGGAGGTGGAATTGAAATTCTGGGTGAGCGAGTGAGATGCAGATGCTTTGAACTGGGTAGTGGCCATGGGGACAGACAAAGGTGAGAGGAGAGAGTTGAAGAAAAGAGAATATTGGGGGTTCTTTCTTGAGTAATTGAGAGGATGTTGTTGCATTTCCAAAAAGTTGACATGTGGAAGAAAAGCAGGTTAAATGAGTACATGTTTAAATATGCTTTGTTTAAGGTTCTTGAGAGCTATCCAGGAGGATGTAGCAAGTGGAATACACATGTCTAGAGCTCAGGAGGAGTCTGAGTAGAAAATATAATCTAGTGAGACCTAAATAGAGGAAAGAAAAGAAATTGAAGCCATACTTTGGATTAGATATGCCACAAAGGGAATACAGAATTAAATGAAATCAGGGTTTAGATCCAGGCCCTGAGACCCTTCGGTGTTTAATGTTTTAATAGATGAAATAGTAACATTTGTGGAACCACAAAATGACACTGAGAAGACCTGTTATGGGAGTATGAGGAAATGCCAGAGAGTATAAGTTCTTGGAAATCCAAATGATGAAAAATTTGTAAGCAGAGATGGGTGGTCAAGTTAATTGCTCCTGAGGAAAAGATAAAGATGTTAATTGATAGGAGAAGATAGAGAAAAATGAGGGGAAAAGTGTATTGGGATTGGAGATGGATAAAATAGCACGCAAAGAAGCATAGTGATGTTTAGTGACTGCAAAGACTTCTGTATGGTTGTAGCCTATGAGTTGGTAAAACAGGACCAGAGGAAAAAACTGGAAAGGGAGCAGTAGTTACAGCCAGGACCCATGTGAAAGCACAGACGCTTTTCTAAATTTCAAATATGGTGAAAATGTTAAAGTTGGGGTGTACCACAATCATATTTTTCTTTTAAAAAGATTATTCTGATTTATTCTGATAGCATTTTGGAAAATTGTCTGCTTTAAGAAAAGGGGAGCTCTAAACCAATTTCAGTAAATCAAGTGAGTAGTTAAAAGAGCATAAACCAGGGAAACATGCAAGAAAGGGAGAAGAGGGCTCAGATTGGAGGGGTGACACTTCTGGACTCGGTGACTGGAGGAGAAGAATGAGGCAGAGGAAGCAGGGCGGTCAAGCATGAGTCTTGCATTTTAAACTCGGTACAGTGAGGATAGAGCATCACCACTCACCAGGACAGCAAAGCAGAGAAGAACACTGTTCATTCATCTACTGAGCTGCCACGATGTTTATTGAGCTGCCACAATGTTCAAGGCACTGGGGATCCCACAGTGAATAAGCAGACAAAATTATTCAGCTCATGTTTACATACAACAGGCAAGAAGAGAAGTAATGTTTTAGTTGTCTCAAATGGGTAAAATAACTTCTCTGCTTTGGCAAAATGCTAACATGAATGGCTCTCGGGGAAAGAGTTTCAAGACTGAAGATTTTCAGTACAGAGTTAAAATTTTGCCATGCGGTTTTATGTGGAATAATTGCAAGGAAATCAGCTTTAAATGAGCTGTTAATAACTGAAAAAACAGCAGTTAATATATGTAATAATCCAAATATTCTGAAGCTACATCAGAAATAGTATCTACCTTAAATATACGTTGGATTCCATGAGCCTTACCCCTACACAAACGGGCAACTGACCAATAATGATGAACCAGAGATAGTTCAGCTTCGTCCATGGCATTCATGAAGGAACTCATCAGTTCCTCTGCAAACTCTCCCATCACATTCTACTTCCTTCCTGGTTCTTGATACTTAACTTCTCTCATTTTACTTCTGATTCTGTTCATAGGGCACTGTGTTGGCATTCACTTTCTCTGTCTTTTATTCTCAATGCTTTGCCTCCTACATAGTTAGAATCAGTTTCACCATTCCACCTCTTACTACAGTTGCAATATTCTGATTTTACCATTTTAGGACCAAACCTCAAGAATTCCAGTTCCACTCTGCTTAATCCTTCGCTAAGGAGACTTCAGGCAAGTAGTGTTTGGATAAATCACAAAGAACATTTTCTTCTTAACTCCAGCATTGGTCAAATACTTATTAGCATAGCGATTTCATTTGACATCTCTAACTGAGTCATAATAAAGAGAATTTGGAAAGAGACCAAGAGGAGTAATAACAAGGATTAACAGCTAGAGAAATGAGCCTTAGGAGAAAAGGCTAAAGAACTGGATTAGTAAAGCCTAGAGATATGAATGCTAGAGCCAGGGGCAGAGAATGAAGCTCTATAAATAGTGAAAAGGCTCTTGGTAGTGATGGAGAGCAAGACTTCTTTCCAGGAAGCAGCAGTGCGGATAGAGTCAACAGCAAGGTGTTTGGCCTGAGAAAGGATGTATTGATTTAATGGATTGTGAGGGTTAGGTCTCTTCTCTGTAGATTCTTAGTGACTCTGTGATCTTTTTCTCATTAAGGACATACGTATCTTTACTGACAGTTCTCCCACAATGGGTAAGCAAAGACAAAGGCAGATATCTAGAACATTTGGAATTTCTGAGAACACATTTAAAAAGACTTTCACAGCCTATGTATCTATAAATATCCATAATATTGCACTGAATAGATGTGGTTTGACAACTAGTATGAGAGGAAAATACTCTCTCAATAAAAAAATGACCATTTTTATTTAAATATCTTGGGCTTCAAATTATCTTGAAGCTATTACTATGCTACAAGGGCCGTGAATTTCATGACTTTTAAAATGTCTCACATGCGTTCCTAACGTTAGAAAAAAATTCACTTGGTTTCAAACGACAGAATGATTGAAAGGAAGCAACAAAAGATACCTTAAACCTAAAAAGGGTCTTTTGTGCCCTATAATAGCGTGAAACAATATTCAATCTCAATTTTTTCTTGTCTTGATTTGAAATGTGATAGCTTCATTGTTTCAGTGTCTACATTTAAAGACAACATAGCAACACGTTTGCCGCCCCAGGTACAGTCTTAGTACTGCACATTAAAATACCTAAGCAGCCATTTGTGCACATAGAAGCACAGAAGAATACTAAACATTTTACTTACAGATTTTGAAACTTACTTTTTATTCCATATTCAGCATTTTCTGCCTGCATAGTTGTCAATTCTGAACACAGAATCACAGCTATTTACAAGACCAAATCACATCTTTATTTTCTTGACAAAGTATTCCTATGGGGGTATTATGTTAATTTTATAGACTATAGAATCAGAGATTACATGAATATTGAGTACTCATGTAATTCATTCCATGCTCAAGTTTACTTTTACTACATTCAAAGTAACAGAACAACAGGAAGGAAGCACTACGGAAAATTAGTTAGTCACAGAAATTCTGTATGATGATGTTTTCAGCATCTTTTTGTAGTATCTCTGCCCATGTTACCACTACGTAGCAAAGGTAGCATTAATCTGCTCGGAATATTAGTCTAGTTGCACAGGAATCCTGCCACTAAAGAGTAAGAAACAAGCAGGAATCTGTTCCCTTTTAAAGATTTAACAAAAATGCTTATAAAATGTAATTTCATAAAATTCTCGAACGCTTAACAATATCAGATTCAAGGAAAATTATCCCCAATATGACAAAGTCTGTTTTTTCTTGGATTAACTTAGACGGAAAATAACAACACCTATTGACGATTTCAAATAAGAGTGCTTCAAATTCTTGGGAAACACTGGCAAAAGTAGGTTTGGTTTCATATGTATTTTATCCAGGTGGCAAACTCCCTGATTTTTAGTTATCCTTTTTGGCATGAGTATTCAGCTGAAAGTGTGTCTCTCCTGCAAGCAATCACGTTCTCCATATCATTTGTGAACAGACTTTGAGTAAGAGAATAACAAGAAGAAATACAAAGGGAGAGTTAAAACCATTGGAAAAATACGTATTAAGTGCTTAATATATTATTATTGGGTTAGTTGATGAGAGTAATACAGTGAAAACAGTAAAAACACAACTCAGGCCTTAGAAGAGTGTACACAAGTCGGGAAAATAAAGCATGCACAAATTTGGCAATCAGTCAGTTACATAACATTTACTGAACATCTACTGTGGGCAAGAGAGTGTGATAGAGAAATCACTCCCATTTTCTCATTGAATCTTCAAAATGATATTTTGGAGTATTTATTGTTGTTGCCCTTTTAAAGATTAAAAATGCTAACTTTTGTAAGATAACAACACCAATAATCAGCAGATTTGGTTTTCAAACGCAGATTTTTGCCTGGATTCTCTTTAGAAGACTATACAGTCTGCCCCACTAGTTAAATAATAAAACTCATTGGAAATGATAGAAGAGGAAACCACAGTCCTCCAGTAACCGGATGAGTGCAACTCATCTTATACTTGCGTTTCATTTTCGTATCTGCCTAATGACAGGATTGTTGCTGGGTGTTCCTGAAGTTTCCTTTCATTTCTAGAATGAGGTAATTCTACAAGTCTGTGTTCTTCATATAGACTGGATTGATTGGCATGGTAGTTCTTAAGGAAGCAAGAGCTACGCTGATTCTTGAAGGGTGGGGAAGGCTAGCATGGGGTGAGGAAAAGCCACAGCATTCCTGTGTGGTTTAGGAAAAAAGAGAATTCAAGTTCAGCAGCGAGAAGGCAGGGAAGAGGTGCGTGAGACTTGATCAGCATGTATTTGTAGGAGCAGAAGATGATACAGTTGGCTCGGTCGTGTGCAGTCACACTTAGTAAACATTTGAAGCAAGGATGCAGAGTCCTGAGATCAAACAAAAGCCGTGAATAAGGTGCTTGGCACCCATGTAATGATCAATAGATATTACAGGCTTCAGAAGCAGCTACAGTAAAATGGAGAATATTTGCAACAATTATCGCTGGTGAAAGCATGCTAAATCAAGCTGAAGGAAGAAGAGGAATGAATATCAGGCCCTTTCATGTATGGAAATCAGAGGTACCTCAAAGTTATTCCTCAGAACTCTCTTCTCTGTGTTCTAGCATAGCTGCGTTTTCATGTCTTGCTCAATTTGCATAACCATGTACCGTATGCAGTGTAAGACATAACTGCCCTTCCTCCCAGCATCCATTTCTGATGTATTTGTCTAACTCAGATCCAGTGTCTAAGCTGTATTTATTGTGCATTTCTGCCTGTTGCTTCAGATCACCTTTCACATTTTCAGTGGTCACTTTCACTGCTGATCCTATCTCCTCTGCAGTCTTCTTAACACATGTTTAGGGGATTTCTAAACCTGACCAGTCCCTGTCACTAATGAAAATTCTAACCACTGGTGTTTTCACAATTTCCCTCTATTGCTCATGTTTGGTTCTATATCTCCATTGACAGAGATCCTTGAAAAAACTGTTGTGCTGTGGCTCTGCCTAAACATGTGCCATCCTAATAGCTCTGTCATTTCACACTATGAATGCCGATACCATCGCAAGAGGCAATTGAACATTTTTCTACACCAAGATCAAGAGACATCGTGTCTTAGCCACAACATACATACAATTACCTCACATGTAAATACGATTATTTGAGAACCTCTTCCTATTTTAAATTTGACTATTTGCAAATTTTTAATATGTAATTTTATGTCTAATTAAGAAAAATAGTTCTTGAATACAATTTTGTATTTTACATGCACTTATGAAAAATATTTTATTAGCTACTATTGATGGTTTCTTGCTTTGCACAGATGAATTTCATTTAGCCTGTGTTTTTCATTATTTTCCTGGATTTCTCAAGTAGGCTTTTAGGATTCTCCAATAATGACAATAGCATGTCACTCTCAATAAACTGCTCTTAGAGAACGAGAAGCTCTCTCTTTTCTCTTGAGATATGCATAGCATAATGCAGAAGGTGTCAGAAATAATTAAGATGAATTACTTTCCATCCAATCAAATGAAATTTATCTTTTGGAATTTTGACATTTTTCCTATGCTGTGCATGATTCTAATAAGAGCAAATCAAGTGTGCATCTTCTCAACAGGAGTGGAAAGAATCTTATATACGACAGTTGAGAGTAATTAGTTAGTAGAACAATGTAGGGGTTTCAGACCATTAACAGCCACTGTGTTTCAACTGTTACACAAACAAGGTTAGAGCTTATGTCCCTAGATATTGGCAATTTGATAATCTTACTAAATGCAAAGAATTTCTATCACTTTCATGAGCACAGAACTAAATTCCTCTGAAAAATAATATTGTGTAACAAAAATAAGTTTTGTAATTTAAATTATAGCTCCAACTGCCCACTAGCTGTGGGAAACATACAAATCTCTAGTAGCTTCAGTAAAAAATACCTAGGTACTTCCAGAGAAGAAGTTATTCTATCGACTAGAATAAGTTTTACTATCAATATTTTCTAGACTGATTAGTTTTCAAAAAATGGTTACCTCTAACTACAATTTCTCAGCATTTAGATTTAGCCATATCATTTACTCATTCATTCAATTGTCCAAAAAATCAGTTGATATACATAGCAACATTCTTCAAAGCATATGTGTTGTTATGTATTATAGCAACATTCTTCGAAGGATATGTATTGGTATCTATTTAACATAGTATAACCACCTTGAAGTTTACCAAGTTGGCAATTTATTTACCTATTCTCAAGATGTATCACTAATGTCCTCACATACTGACAAGTTGATAATAAAATCAGAAAAGCCTACAGTGTTCTAAGGCTGTGGTACCTGTCTGATGCTATGCAGCTCTCTCCAAGGCCTGGCAATATGTCCCCAAGGGAAAAATCTGAACCCTGAGAATGGAGTGCTTTCCACCAAGAGGTTAAGGCAGCAAATTGTTCTCTGGTTTTCTGAATTTCATTTCAAATGATCCCAAGTGTCATGTATAGAAATTACTTTTCCAATTTTGAGGAAAAGATGTTGAGTTTTTTATCAGCACAGAAAATTGCACCCTATCTAAGTGCTTACCATATATGGCCAGAATTTGACATAAGACCTCTGATTCATTTTACCCATACTGGTGGCATTTCTCTAATTAGACACGTGTACTCATCTAAAACCTTCAGGCATTAATGTGTGTATGTGACGAGTAGAGCCTAGTCAGAGGCATCATCTAGCCAAGGCCCTGACAGGAGAGGAAATGTACTCTTCCAGTTGCTTTCTGGGACCTCACCAAGTCTTCATTTTTAGAAATGTTACAACCGTGTGGGTTTGAGCCACTGAGAATTTAAGTGATGTCAGCAGCATGACTGATAGTGATGAGAAATTTAATTTCACTTTCTGATTTCAGTGTGAGATGATATAAGATATCATATGGCAGTATAAAAAGCTCTCTCATAAAAATATGTTGGTTTGTCATCATAGCAAGTATTTTAACAATTATTAATAGGTACACTGCAGAGTTCGGGGTCAGACGAGTTCAGTGCAAGCTACTAACTAGCTACATGACCTTGGGAAACAATTATTCTCTCTTCTCATTTCCTTGTCTAAATAGCAATTATGCCAGAGTGATGTAAGGATTACGTAACATAATGCCTGTGAAGTGCTCCAGCACAATGCCTGGCACTTCAGAAGCCCTCAGAAAATCTTAGCTAGTATCATCATTACACGTATTGGGTCTTCTTTCCCAAAACACACTTTCAAAGTCTCCTATCTTCTGGCCTATAATTCTCCAGTTCTGATATGTATGACCTCAAATTTATGTGACATTTAGGGCAGCACTATTTTGTTATTATTAAATTTGCAGGAAGAGCATTACAATAAAGATAATCAAATTCATCTCTTACACAATATAAGGATGTACAATGTGTTAACAAAAAATTTTGATTTAGAACAGTGGTCAGCATACTTCTTCTGTAACAGGCCTGATAGGAAATGTATTCATTTTGGGAGCCATAAGTCTCTATCACAACTACACAACTCTGACATTGCAATTCAAGAGCAGCCATAAACAACATGCACACAATTGAGTGTGGCCACTTTGGGCCTACTGGCAGTAGGTTACAGACCTCTGGGCTAGCAAAAAACCCAAGGAATGGAAGAAAAATTATCAATATTGAATAACGAATGCAAATATTGTATAAATCAGGTGATGCCAACAATAATCACAATAACAAGACTAGATAAACTATCGAACCCTCCATTTTTTGAAAATAATTTTACTACCAATCAGAGGCTTTTCAGGAAAATACAATTCATTCTAGGTAAATCAAACAGGAAGGGATTTAATACAGGAAATAAGAGAATTTGAAAGGGCTTGGGCAGTGAAAGTCACGGTAAAGGGCCACTCATTTTCCAGCAGTCCAGGAACGAGAGAATCCAAGAAAATAACTAACTGTCAGTGATCTCAGCCCCCAAAAGCATCTAAGTAGCTGGTTTACAGGAGGGCATCTGGGAGCCAGTGGCATAACCTCTTTGCCTTCTGCCGAAATGCACATCCCTGCACTGCTACGGCAGTTGCTTCATTCCTTTCTGCTGCAGCCTTCCACACGTTAAGAAAGAGTCTTCCCTTAGTAGAATCTAAACCAGACACCTGCTGCTAAAAGAGCCTGGGAAATGGAGTTTCTCTGATTCTCATTCTTGAGATACAGAGAAGATCTTAGAAGGATAACAATGGTGCAGAGTAGGAATAGGTAATAGCTAGCTCAATATTATCCATGGGCAAAATGAAGACAATGGCCTTTGAAGGTGATATATGCTTTGGAACTGATAAGATAATGGCTTGAGAATTTGAAACTAGGATGTGTAAATGCTCAAAGCCACTTTAAGTTAGATAATAGCAAGATGAAATTAGAGTTGAGGAGAATGCACTTATTTTTAGTGAAAGCAAGAATTATGTTTGTCATCACCGAGTGGAACCTAAATCTTTTCATTTACATTTGATATGTCCATGATTACAAGGAAGATGGACAGAAATCTTTAAAGGTATTACTCCATGTTATAGCCAAAAAGAGTTATCAAAAAAAAAAAGATAGATTAAGAGATCAATATGCTAAAGAGTGTTGTAGGGGAGAAGGATGTAGGCTTCGTGGTTTATTTGAAGATGATCCCAGGAAGCTGAAGTGAGAGAACTGGAACAGTGAGTCAGAGGAGATGAATACGCAATACAAGAGTGCATTTTCAATCCCACTGCTGTGGCCACGTGCGGGACTCTGCCAGAACATCCTGAAATGTACAGTGTGCTTTGCAGAATTGTCTGCTTGAAAGACTAATTAATCCATTAGTTCCCATGTCCCACTGGTTGAGGGCACCCTCAAGAGCCTTAACTCCAGAGTCTCCAGGCTGAAGTGCATTTGGGCCACACAGGCTCCCCTGATATTGGAGAATGGCCAGAGGCAGAAAGATGCTGTGCCTGAGGTGTCATGTTGTAAGTTCTAGATAACCCTGGCTTGCCCAGAGCTGTCCACCATGGCTGCTGTTAGATCAGAAGTAAACCATGGAGATTTGGCCAAGAGAAATGGAAGAGAGTACTGCCACCTACTCCTTGCACTGCTCAGATTCACTCATGAGGGATTCTTACTGTACCCCGGAGTACCACTGTTGAGTCCTCCTTCAAGGCTCTCCCCTTCAATCATCAGTTCCTGGATCTGAAAATTGTCTCAGATCTGGAAATTAGCTGAGAAATCACAATTTTACACTGTGATATCTGACATCCATCTATTTTTGTCAATATGGTAGATGAGAAGGAACATCTCAGTGTAGTTCAAATCTTATTTTTCTTACTATGCGTAGAATCCGGAATATCCTTATATATTTAAAGGCTAAATTTATATCTGTTTCTGTGAATTGTTTGTTCATGGCTTTTGCCCATTTTTCTATCAGGTTTTTGGATTTTGGGATTCTTTCTGCTATCAAATTATAAAGATTCTTTTCATGTTGGAGAGATTACCACCTTGCCTATGGTCTGTATAGCAAGATAGCCTCCTAGCTTGTCACCTTTGATTGGATTTTGTGTATGATGTCTGTTATGATGATACAAACACTTGAAAAAAGATAAACTTTTGAGTCTCTTTTTTTCATTGCATTTGGATTTTCAGGCACAGGTTTAAAAAGGTTTCTCAACGTATTTAGTAGTATTTCAGCACTTGATCCGTCTTCAGTTGAGTCATAAAATCTATTTTTAACGTATTCTGTCAGTTTCTCACTGTATTTTCTATAGTGTCTGTTTTTTAGGGAGCGTTCTTTTTAATGTGGCGCACAGATCTTCAAATCATCGTATATCCACAGTAAAGTACCGCCTTTCACCTCATGAAGTGTCTTTCTTTCTCTTCTGTCATTTATTTTGGCCTCAATTTTATCTTGTCTGATAGTGGGATCACGATCTATTCCTTATTGTCTCCGTTTGTCTGGATACCTTCGCCTACAGACCAGCATCTCTGCCTTTATTCCTGTAACGGTACCCTAACTAGTCTTTCATAGACCACTCTTTGCCCCTACAGTGTGTTCTCAACACAGTGGCTGCAGCACCCTTGTAAAAGTGGAGTCATAATGTGTCCCTCCTCTATTCAAAGGTTTGCAGTGGCCTGCATGTCACTGTGAGTAAAACTCAAATTCCTTAAAATGGCCCACAATGTCCTAAGTGCTCTCAACCCTAGAGTTCTCTGGCATCCTCTTTCACCCCTTGCTTTCTGGAAACCATCCACACCAGCCACCTTGCCATTCCTTGGAATTCTTAGTCACCTTCTTCGGTGACTTTATACCAACTTCAGGGTCTTTATACCAACTATTCCTTCCAGCTGGGACATCTCTCAAATATCTAAATGGCTAATCTCCTCAATAGCTTCAGGTTTTGCTCAAGTATGACACTGGAATCTTTCCCTGGTCACTGTCTAAAAAATTGCAACACAACCCCAATCCCTCTTACACTGCTCTATATCTACTCATTTATTATGTTTCTTGTAATTGTGACTTTCTCTACTGGAATGACAGCACCATGAGGACAGGGATTTTGTATGAGTTGCTCACTGCTGTATCCTAAGAATCTAGAATGAGGCCAGCATATCGTAGTGCCTTGATACATCTGTGGCCAATGACAGTGTTGTCACCTTCTCTCTAGTCTTGCGTCATAGGATACAGATTCTCTTCAATAATGACAGAGTGATCTTTCAAAGTATCATTGAACCACACTGTATCCTTTGCTTAAAACCTTTTAGTGACTTCCTCTCACCTCTAAAATGAAACTTAAAGGCCCTTCGCCTGAGGAGCAAGGCCCTTCTTGCTTTCTTCCCAGATTCTCTAATCTTCCACAATTCCCATCTCGCATCCTCAATTCTAGCCATGATAAATCGCTTGCCTTCACCAAATATGCTATGTTTGCTCACAACTCTGTGTCCCTGCCCTTAGGTAAGTTGGCCCTATCATTTATCATCTAAACCAGGACACTTCTGAGAGTTAAAGTGAATGTTATTAATAATTTTAAAATGAGACTGTCTCAGAACAACAGGAATGAATGGTCGGTCATCTTATCCCTAGGCTTGCTGCCTGAAATGTCCTTCCTAATTTTTTTGCCTGATTCTGTCAAAACATCTTCTGTTTCAGTCCCTACATCACATCCTCAAGTAGGCCTTTTCTTCTGTCTTGTCCTAGACCAAACACCTTCCTTCGTCCTTGATGTGTCAATCATGCCCTAGCCTAATCAGCACCCTCCTCTGGGTGCACAGCCAGAAGGCTGGGCGTGTGCTCCTAGAGGGCAGGAACCCTACTCCTTAGGCCTCTCTCCTGACACTAGACACATCATATACCATATAAGACATAACAATGGTGACATACTGAGAAAGTGTAAGCTCTGAGGTTGAGCCAGACAAGTTCACTTAACTCCTGACTTTGTCAAATACTAGCTGTGTGATCTTGGGCAATTAAAGGCTGCTTGTAGAGGGGTCGTGGAGAGAAGTGAGTTAATACTGATGTGAGTAGCCAGAATATAGTAAAAACTCAGTAAACCTTAAGTATTCCAGCAGTAATTCAGTAAAAAAAACTTGCTGAATCAGTAACTAGTTCACTGAAATAAACAATAATCATGCTAATATTATAACTAATACTCTCCCCGGACTCTAAGGTATAAATATACTCCTACTAGTAGTATTTCACTTGATCCTTGCCTCCAAGAAACTCAGAAAGAAATAGCTCATGTGTGTTAGTATTCTTAATTTATAGCAAAGAAACTCATTAACAGGGTTGAATGGCCTGCACAGAAGTTGAGAGTTCCTATGTGAATTAGCTGGAGCACACCCACAGATCTGCACACTCGAGCCATGTGCTCTCTCTGCTGAAAACATTCCTCCTCTCCCCTCCTACCAATCTCCACAGTGCTTCAGGATGAGATGCAACTTCACCCAGGAACTGTTTCCTAGTCTGCTCCTGCCTTCTCTCCAGCCAGGTCAAGTGACCCTCCCCTGGGCAACACGGTGCCAAGTCGTCAGCATCAGTCTCTATCACACTGCTGGTCGACTGGCCCGCCTGGTGTCTCCAGTCAGGATCATGACACTCCCCAGGCCAAGAATTGTGTCCTAACAGAACGTGCCTCTGGGAACTAAAACAGGAGCTCACTGCTATGCTTGAAAGATAGCAATTGTTCAAAAATATTTGTCAATATTAAACACAATGCTAAATGTTGGGACCTTTCCCATATTCTGAGTGGCTGTTGAAAATTGACCTTAGAAAATTTTGCCACAAAATGGAAAATAAATTGCATGTTGAAACAAACAGAAAACTAAATTTTAATGAAGAAAGATTACTCTGAAAGATCACGCTGGCATTTATTAAAAGTGTGCTCTCTACTAGTAGTGTGCTAAGCACATCACACACGTTTTTCCACTTTTGACTTACAGTAACCCTAGGGGCTGAGTACTCTTATAATGACCATTTTACATAGGAAGAAAATGTTTTTAGACCATTCTTCACATTTTGTGTGCCGTGTACCTGCAAAACTTTAGATCTAGATAGAGAAGATACCAAAAAAGAAAAATGCAATCCTTCTGTGTGTCCGTTTATCTCAGGAAAGTCACCAGATCATACACATGGAGGAGTATTAGAATGAATTATATAACTGTGCTGTTTCTATTTATTTATTTACATGAGAAAAGGGTTTATTTTCTATAAAGCACATCACAAAAGAAATCCATCCTCAAATTATTATGTATAAATGGTTCATTCATATAGCTTTGCACTCCAAAATTATCTTTTATTATCTACGCTCCTAATAGCTAGTATTGAATACACTTGATTTGTCTTTTCAAAGTCATTGCTTTGATCATTCCATGATCTTTAGTCTAGTCTTAAAAGTAGTTGCTATTCTACTAAAACTCTTAAATATCAAATTAAATTTTCCTTTGTTTTTACAGTATAAAATGTCTGTTACCAAAAATAAAGGCATAATTTATTATATATTTATTATTTATTTTCACAAATTTTTTGGAGGGGTTCACCTACTACTCTTGCTGGTCACAACTCTCTATTTGTAAGATTTTACGAAATGTGTACATGTCTCAAAACATCATTAAAATTCTTTTGACCGCAGAGGCTGGCCCGGTGGCATAGTGATTAAGTTTGTGGGCCCCACTTTAGCAGCCCAGAATTCACTGGTTCAGATCCTGGGTGCGGACCTAGCACCACTCATCAAGCCATGCCTTGGCAGCATTCCACCTCAGGGACAATCTTCCTAACCTAAAAAAATTTTTTGCCCACAGTTCATGTGAAATATTTGAATCTGCTTAGATAATGGCATACAGGCTGTTGCCAGCAGACACAGAAGTCTGTGGTAATAACCTTTGTTGAGTGCCATGACTATTATTACTAGAAAGAACTAAGTTTTCTTGCATTGCAATGGGTTAAAAATGCTTCTAAAATTTAGTTTGGATTTGTCTTCTGACTGTCCTTTCTTATACGGCTTCAAATTACTTGGAGAATCTTCTTGGGGCAGCAAGTCTGCCCCATAATTGCCTGGTCGGTGCTTTGCTGTGGCTCTCACTAGCCTTCCGTCCCCTTCACCCCATCAATATTGTGAATACATGTGGGGCTTCCAGGAAAGGAGAAAATTAAACTCTAGCATCACTACGGCCTCTGACTCTGTAGCTGTGATCTTGTAGTTCTTATATCTTAACAGTTTGATCTTTCAATGGTATTTAGAAAACATAATTTAATTTGCAAAATCCAAAACATTGTCATGGCTTTATAAATCCTTCAGAAGTCCAGGACTAATGCCCTCACTGCTGCAGGAATTGCTCACAATTAGAAAATGAGAAGAACAAAGAGAGAAACAAAGTCCTTGTTCCAAAACATGAGAGGAGTGAAGACAGGAAATCTAGTTTCAGACGGCATTGGATTCTTACCTACTGTGGTTCAGGTATAAATTCATTAGGAAATTATTGAAGTTTCTTAGAAAGGACATATTTTAAAACCTATAAGTATCAATTAACCAACATGCTATAAGAACTTTCACAAAGGCATAAAAGGAAATCATGTGAAAATTAATTAAATAGATAAAAATATGTTGTTTTTATCCTCCAAGCACATGTGCCTGCCCTCACTTTAGTAAAGGTTTAAACCTGTGAAGCTATGGATATGTGTGTGCGTGATTATTTTTGATTTGTTACTCTAAAGGTCAATCGGTCACTTTTGGTAACTAGGTAGTTATGTTGACTATTTCCTACTTGGGAGAGGATCTGTTTGAAGGCCCCATCTTCCAGGCACGTTCCTGCATCTCACGGAAGACTATTTATAGGAGTCTATTTAAATGTATGCAAAATGGCATATTCCTATAAAATAAGAGTTACTGCATTTCTATTTGGCAGCAGGAAAGTTCAAGTAATACTGAAACTGAGTTTCTGACTGTGTCTGCACACGTGACCAGTTTAACTGTTTTATTTTCACCCATCTATCAAAGCAAACAATTGTTCAATTCCATTAAGCGACTTTTAAAGTGTCTATAAAAATTGACCAGTGGGATTATCGAAATGTTCAGTTGTTGAGAAAACGTAGTAAAACAATTTCTGTGGTATTATTATGCAGTATGATATTAAACTGCATAATAAATTCAGAATATGAAATTGAGTTTAATGAACATTTCTATAATAATTTTAAGAAACAAAGTGAAAGATGGATTTATCGATTCAGAAATTGGCAACTATAGAGAAAAAATGAGTTTTTTCTTATGAGATGTAGCCTGCATTAAAGTGGAAATTTCATATATTTCATTCATTCCACAAATATTAACAATTATATTTATGTTATCATAATAAAAATATTTATTAATTACTTATAGAATATTTCTTTAATAAAAGCACTTTTAAGTAAAAGACTCATCTATAATCCAGATAAAAGCTGGGGTGCTATAGTGGAAAGGGAGACTGTTAGGGGCCCTAAATTACAGTATTTTTCCACGTTCCAGATAAAACTCCACAAAACTCCAAATAATCAGAATTTAAAAATTACCACAAGTGAGTCAATGTTATTGACTATTGACATGACCACTGATATTTTAATATTTAAACATCAAAATTATTAAGTCCAAATATGATATGATATTTATCCAACTACCAGGAACTAATTATCTCTTGAATTAAAGTCAAAACATTTTAGGTGTGAACCTGAATATATTTGGATTGTCAAACACACTAAGACTATACACAAACTTTTTATAGAAACTCATTGTGAAAGATTCACTTTCTGTTGCTTACAGATAACAGTAACACAGATAATTCACATATAGAAAGATATCACCTTTCTGAGACACAATATTGAGATCACCCGGGATAAATTTCAAACTATTACAAGTCAATAACTGATTGGCATACACGAAAAATATATTTCATAGTGCCATGTTTCCTTGACCACCTCTAGGTGGGTTAACTCCGTGAATCTCAAATGCTTATTTTTGGTATCTCTATTTATCATGAGGAAAAATCTATGATACTACACATTGTGTAGACATAGAAATTCTAAATTTATAATGTTGGAAATGGCAAAAAGGAAGAGACGACTGAGGCTAATTTTGATTTAAACTTACATTTCTTACTGCATATTTCTATTATAATTTTGCAAGATAAAACTTTTCTTAAATGTCATTGGAGAAAGGAATCTATATTCTTGGGGGCGGTCAATACTACTAAGATAGAATAAAAGAAAAGGAGAGAGCCTTCCATTCTAGGAAAGAAAAAAAGGGCAGAGAAGAAAGAATGAGAAAACATGAGGCATAGAGAAGTCTTCCTTCCTCAGATCCCGGTATATTCTGTCTATTGGGATGCACGGGGTTCGAACACCCTTGAAGTATGTAACAAGTACCTGGACATCAGCGTCAATTTTATGTAAAAGGGAAACTGGTTTTTCTTTATTACCAAAAAAATGTAAAATACGATTCCATAGGAAAAAAAGTCTGACTAACAACCCATATTTAAGTCTACAGGAAAAACAAAACAGAAGCAGAGAATACTTCTTCACGGACTGAGATGCAGAGAAAGGAACACTGAAAACTGAAAGTGAAATTCTTAATTTTCTTTGAAAAAGAATAAAAATGTAAATTAATAGGTGTTGATGAATTATTATGAATTTAATTATTTATTTGAGTCTTAATTAAAGATCTTTTTAAGCCGATAAAATTGATAATTTTTTTTTAAGTCGGGTAATATTAGCATTGATGAGAAAATGCAGCAATGGGGACTCACGTCTCCTGCTGGAGGGGGACTAAATTGACACAACTACTTTGGACAACAATTTTATGTTATTCTGTAAAGCTAAATGTGGACATACGCAAGATATAATACTTCCACTAATAGGCATATATTCAAAAGAGCCACATCACTGGTGTACCAGAAGCCCTTTAAAACATATATATTCATAGGTTTTAAAAATAATCATTGTTTGTAATAAATCCAAACACAAACAAGAGATAATCAGTTGATAAAGAGGAGAATGGAAAAAAATTATTGTGATATATTCGTGCAAGAGAATTTTACACCATGTTGGATATGAGCAATCTATGCTTCATCCTACAGGAAGTTCAGAGTACAACACAAAGTGAAAAATCACATGGATACTGTAGACACAGAGCTTAAAAACAGAGAAAAACTCAGGGATAAAGTGTTTATCTATACACTTATATACACTAATACTCTATTTACATGAAGGAAAAGGTAAACACAAAATACCTAATAGTATTTATACTGTTGGAGGAAAGAAGGGGTTAATTTGGAGAAGGGTCCACAGGCATTGCTAATACTCTGCATCTGCGGATTGATGTTAAATACACAGATAGTTGCTTTGTATTTTTATCACAGTATGTTTTACATATTTTTTTAATTTGTACAATATTTTACCATGAAAACAAATTTTTTTGAAAAGTACAGGCCTCGAGGAAGACCAGGCCAATATCTTGCAATATTTGCGTGTTGAGGAATGAAAGAGATGGGGAAGACAAGGCTGCATTAGCAATTAGCCAATATGCTGGCTCTGAGATCCCTAATCCTGACTGGTTTTGGGAATGGTCCACGGAGCTTTATAAATGCAGATTACAAGCTTTATTCCAGACTTCCACGTGCTAATCTTCAGCTATAGGCCTCACAACCTGTATTCCTCAAAAGCTCCCCAAATGATACTTGTGATCAGTCAGATTTGTAAATCACTTCTTTTTGCTATCAAGATATTGTCTTTACATCTCTAAGTTTTATTTCTATGGGTTTAAATGTGATGCAATATTCTATTGTAGTTGCTAGAGTGTGAAACACTACCAAGGCTGGTAGGGTTGACTTTATAGCACAACATACAGAGACAAAGACAGGTAGGACTCTTTTCAGGAGTGTCATGGTAATTGAGTGAGAATAGGATTATGTTTTAATTGAAAACAAATAACAAGTTGATTATTCAACTAAATAATACCACCAGCTGGGACCATGGGAGTCACTTAACCTCCCTGAACCTATCTTTCCTCTTCTTTTTTTTTTTTTTTTTTTTGAGGATGATTAGCCCTGAGCTAACATCTGCTGCCAATCCTCCTCTTTTTGCTGAGGAAGACTAGCCCTGAGCTAACATCCATGCCCATCTTCCTCTACTTTTTATATGTGAGCCACCTGCCACAGCATGGTTTGCCAAGTGGTGCCATGTCGGCACCTGGGATTCAAACCGCGAACCCCAGGCCCCTGAAGCAGAACATGCGCACTTAACCACTGCGCCACCGGGCCGGACTTGATTTCTTCTTTTTCAAATGCAGGTATTTTGCTCTATTATTTTGATTATTCTAAGGTAAAAATCAGGTTAAGCAACAGAAAGCACATCTGAAGTCTGTAGGTTACTGTTCATTTAAATTCTTTCTCTCTGTGGGATTTATGTATCTAATTAAGACTTTCTTTCACAATATTTAGTTTGGCTTTTAAAATCAAGACTATTTAGGAATTTTTCTTTTTTTTTTCTTTAGGAAAGGCAAATCTTGACTTGGAGTTATATATTTTTCTAGATAACCATACCAGACTCAGCAACATCATTTCACAATTTACCCAAACACCATATCATTTTTAATGCAATGGCTTTTTCCAAAAGTTTGAAGGTGTTCAACAAATTTGCATGACTGTATAATCAGGGAGTATACTGCAAGCCACAGCCCAAGGATCAAATTCAAGTCTGCTGCTGATCTTTGCAAATCAAGTCTTATGTGAAAATGCCCACGCCCATTCATTTGCAGACTTCCTATGGCTGCTCTATGTGACAGAGCTGAGTGGTTGACAGAATCTATCTGACGTGCAAAGTCTAAAACATATACCATGTGGCCCTTAGCAGAAAAAAACTTGCTGACCCTGGAATTATCCTTATTCTCAAGGACTGATTTGTCAAAAGCTAGTCGGGATTCTCAATAAAATTCCATTATAGTTAATGGAATAGTTAAGTAAATAAAACTCAGGTACTTAAAAAGGAGTCTTCAAAATGGAGTATTTATGATAGTACAGCAGACGGGGACAATTCCTCCACCCTCCAGTCCTTCTGACAGGTCTAAGAATTAAAGTGGCATGAGACAGAACAGGAGAGAGTCAAACAGAGCTTTATAACATGTACACATGGGAGAGACCCAGGGAGGCTGAGGAACTCGCCAGAATGGCCAAGTCACCACCTTATATACCATTTTCAGATAAAGACAAGGGAGGATGTTGGGAATAGTGGTTTGTGGCTTCAAAGGGGAGGAAGGCAATTTACATGGAGATGAAAATGCAAATGTTTGTTAAACAAGCATTTGCTGGGCTGGCTAGGATATGGCTGATGTTATCTTACAGTATTAGCTCCTTCCTGGAACAGCCTTTCTGTCTTAAATCTCTTAGGCAGTTAGGGGTAGGGTCAAAGTTTCTTTCAGAGTCTTTTGTTCTTAAAAATAATTAGGCCAAAGAGACACATTTTGAGGTGGCCAATTCTGATCCCCCACAATTAATGTGTGAAGACTCAACATCATGTGAACTTCATGGGGATTACTTAAAAATTACATGTAGGCGCCGGCCCAGTAGTGCAGCCAGTATGGGCACACGTTCCGCTTCGGTGACCTGGGGTTCACTGGTTTGGATCCTGGGTGCAGACTTGGCACCACTTGTCAAGCCATGCTGTGGTAGGCGTCCCACATATAAAGTAGAGGAATATGGGCACGGATGTTAGCTCAGGCCAGTCTTCCTCAGCAAAAAGAGGAGGATTGGCAGCAGATGTTAGCTCAGGGCTAATCTTCCTCAAAAAAAAAAATTAAATGTAATTTTATATGTTGAAGTACCTAAATAATTAAAAATGTGATTATTTCACCTTAGTTTTTAAAATATTTTAGGTTTCTTTTTAAAATTGGGATCTTGATTGAGAGATGTTGATTGATAATTTCAATCACAGAGAAAATAAGTTGCAAACTTTTAATCATATGCAAGATAAGTGATTTTTGTTAGTAGCGTTGATGCAAATAATCCATAACCAATTTATAAATCAAAATTGGTGTGAGTTTATTATGAGCCACATGGGAAGACCATATAGCCCTGGAGAGCCCTTTCACAAAGGAATGGGCACTCCAAAGAAGTGAGGGTGTACAGAGAGGTTAGATGCCATCAAAGACCATGTGTCACATATGATTGGAATGTGATACATGCAGGTAGCAGGTCTGTGGTCTGGAGCTGGGTGGTCACAGCAGGTCAGCAATCAATCCCTAGTCTAGGGAGAGATGCTCATCCTTAAGGGAACGCTGGTGTGGGGGAAGTTCCATCTTTCCTAAAGGGCATTGTTCTTGTCTTTGGGACATAGAAAATACTTAAAGCAGACATACAATGCATGTTCAAGGGCCACGTCCGTCCCTTCTGGATAAACAAGGGCAGGCTGAATTAAGTTTACACCAAAGGGCATCCCCATATACTCCAATATATCCTATTGCTTGCCATTTATTTACCAGTAGTAGAGACATAAGAAGATCAGCATATTTTTCCCTTTACAATAGTTCTTAAATTTTTGAACATTTTATTAAAGTATCACATGTTTATAGAAAAGTGCATAAATTAATAAGGGTACAATTGAATGAATTTTCACAAACTGAACACACCAATGTAACCAACATCCGTATTAAAAACAGAGCATGGAACATTATCCTCACCCCAGAGTTTCTTCTTGTGTTTCCTTCCAGGCACGACCTCACTCACACAACATGCAATCATTCTTCTGACTTCTAAGGGTTTACAAAAAGATAATATCATTTTTCTGTATATATAAATTACGCTAAATATTCTTCTAAAATATCCAGTGCTTCTAGGGAATAGCTTATTCCAAATTTTGTCTATACCACTATGCGGAAATTAGAGGAAACTGACAAATTTAGAAAACTGGGTAATCATAAATTGTTTTAATTTACGTTAAGTGCATAGATCATACATTTCCAGGCCCTTCCAAATGATGGAGAATAGGAGTTAAATTACAATAACAAAAAAGACATTGGTACAATTTAAAAAAATGCTACTATTCTGTTGTAATCACAAGTTTCTCACACATTGGCTCTGTGTTCATCACCTGCTTTACTCTTCTTAGTGCCTGCAGGGAAGTGAATACACATCTGAATGCTTCTGTGATGACCCTCCCCCAGCCTGCAAATCCTTCTTTCTTCTCCCGCAACCTCAGCTCCAGATTACAGCCCTTACATGTCTCTGAGATACATCTGAAATAAATAAGCATTGTAGTGGCACAGATTGCAAGGTTTATGTTGTACATAAATGTTCACCCAACCACCAGTCATAACACCAGTTATATAAACACATAATCAACGTTTCCATCATGCAGATGTAACAGTCTCTTCCTTTTCACAGAGGCCAGAAATAAACACTAACTTCACTTGCTTTTAAATGTATTACAACATTTTGCTTTTACCGTTAAAAGGCAATCTTCTACCTTTTAACTCACCCTATCTTGTGGCTGAATCAAGTGACGTGGTTGTAATTGCATGCGTACCAACATCCTTTACACTGAATGCAATAAGAGAAACATCACGTAAATGTTTGTCACATTATAAGCACCCAATAAGGCTTTCATTCAGTGGACCCAGCAATAATTTCATAACTAGTTAAAAGTAAAGACTCAACTTTGGCTACTTATTTAATTATCCCAAATTAAGTCAAGCCTGTGTTTTTGGGTGGATATATTTAGTACCATTAAACACGAATAAATAAATAAACAAAGAAATCCTCAACAAGGTGTAGGCAGAATAATTTCTTAGGTTAAATTTATGTAGGTAAGGAAAAGAAAAATAAGAAATATCAAAATTACTCAGGAAAAAAAGAATCTGTTTATGTCTGAAGAATTATGCAGATATTTCCTAGACCATATTCAAAGGGACATCTGATTTAATGTAAGGATATTTCAATACCTGCTTACGTCTTACTGTACTTTGCACTTAACCTTGCACATAGCTTCAGACATCACAACAGAGTCTAGACACGCCCATGGCAAGGATGAAACTCCTGTTGAGTGTTCAGATATGCTATAAGCAGTGGCAGGGTAATCTGATCTTCTTGGTCTTAAAAAAAATACTCAGCAAATTTCTGATAATCTGAAAGTCACCCAGCCTAAAGATTCTCATTCAGGAAAATAAGCCCCCTGGTGTTGGAAAAGGTCTGATGAGTTCCAGGTCGCAGTCTATGTAATTGGAAGTGAAGAACAATTATTTATACAATAGGCAAATAAACTTCTGCAAAATTGTTTTGTCTGATTCAAATAATATAGATAGAATATACAGAGAAAGAAGCTGGAAACGGGGCCAAAGTAAGGATGTTATTTTATAAGAGTAAGGAGAAACAGGGAAACCAGCTGTTCACCACTCATTCAGATTCTCAAAGGATATTGCTGTCACCTGAGACAAAAGAGATATTCACATCACACAGACTGTCAGAGAATTTTCAGCAAAATTCTGCTTTGGAGGTTACTATCTGGGTTGCAGAGACAGGAAATAAATTGAAAGTTCAGAATATTAAGCTGACTGGCATAAAGCGGTTATCATAAATACAGGCTGAAAAGCAGTGATGTCTCAACCTAGAAGCTTTATTTTGGAAAAAATAACCACAGAAAATGTCCTCAGATGACTCTCTCTGTCTGTTACTTTGGATCTTTGTAGTGTTACTTTGCCTGCAAGGGGGTGTGTGTGTGTGTGTATGTGTGTACGTGTGCTCAAGGCTAACTAATTACATCATGATGCTAATGCAATTTCATATTGTAGAAAAGAGTGTCTGCCTAAGCAAGATCTGTCACACATTTCACTGTATATTGATTAATGTGACTTCTTTTTCCTGAAACATCGCAGGTCATCTTCTTACCTTCCATGCACTGAGTACTATACATTTCTCAATCTAGCTACTCTTTTGATCCTGACACGTAGGAGAGTTTCTTAAAGGGAGTAGTAAAAAAGACTAAACTGAAGCATAAAATGGAAATCTTTGAAAGATTTAGCTTAAATCATCTCTGGCTTTTGAGCTATACCTTATGACATGTGTGTTTATAAGAGTCTCATCTACAGCCAGCAGCACAAGTATGTCACGTCCCTCCATGCTGCTGATGCACTGGAAGAGAGACTGGCTGTACTGGACCAGCCTCACAGGAGAGGATGGCATCATGTCCAGTGAAGTGGCCCTGGCTCGTCAAAATTCCTCCAGTCATCAATTCTCTCTTTCACCCCTTTTGCTGCAGGTGATATATAACAATAAACCCGTCTATGAAACAAGTAGCACTTACAGAAAACTGAGGGTGCATTAAGCTCTTAATATATTAATCATAATTTAAGTCAGCAAACCATTTCCTTTGGGAAAGAAAGAGTATCTACTAATGTGTGGCTCTCATTGGCTAGATGCAAATAAAAGTCTCCATTTGCGGTTATATGCACTGCTGCCTGCACACAACCAAGGCTGACATAAAGTTTTCTACAGGTAAAAGTGCTTGGAAATATGTAAACTAAATAAATAAATAAAAACTAATAGAAAAATAAGAGAAAAATAAATATGAGGTTAATTTGTTTAAAGTAATTTTTCTATTTTAGGGATCATTTCTCACAGTGGGATGTCTACTGTGTGAGGCAATTGTATTTTAGTTTTCGGCACTGCACCATAAAACCATAATTTACCTTTTTTAATTAATAGACTTTATTTTTTAGAGCAGTTTTCGGTTTACGGAAAAATTAAGCAGAGTGTGCAAGCGTTCCCATATAACTCCTGACCCTCACACATACTTAGTTTCTCCTATTATTAACATTTTGCATTAGTGTGGTATATTTGTTATAATTAATGAGCTGATACTGCTGCAACATTATTATCTAAAGTTCATATTTTACATTAACATTCACTCTTTGTGTTGTATATTCTATTGGTTATGACTAAAGTATAATGATACAGGTTCTCCATGACAGTATCACACACAACGTTTCACTATCCCAAAGAGACCCTGTGCTCTGCCTTTTCATCCCTCTTTCCTTTCCCTCAAGATGCTGGAAACCACTGCTCCTTTTACTGTCTCTACAGTTTCCCAGCATGCCGTATCGTTGGAATCATACAATACATAACATTTTCAGAGGGGTTTCTTTCATTTAACAACATGCATTTAAGTTTCCTTCATGACTTTCTGTGGCTTGATAGCTCATTTCTTGTTATAGCTGAATAACCTCCCATTGTATGAATCAACCTCAGTTTATTTGTTCATTCACTAATAAGGGACATGTTGATTTCCTCCACGTTTTGGCAATTGTGAATAAAGCTGCTATAAACATTTGTGTACAGCTCTTTGTGTGGACATACCTTTTCACCTCATTAGTGTAAATCCCAAAGGCACAATTGCTGGATCATGTGGTGAAACTAAGTTTATTTCTGTAAGAAATTGCACAAGTGTCCTCCAAAGTGGCCATCCCGTTTTGCATTCCCACCAGCAATGTATGAGAGTTCCTGTCACTCCACATCCTTGTCAACATTTGCTATTGTCTGTGTTTTGGATTTCAGCCATTCTAGTAAGTGTGTAATGGCATCTCCTTGTTTTTTTAACCTGCGATTCCCTAATGACATATGATGTTGAGTGTTTTTTCACATGTGTTGGCCATCTGTATATGTTTTTTGGTGAGATATCTGTTGAGATCTTTGGCCCACTTTTTAATTTGGCTGTTTATTTTCTTATTGTTGAGTTTCAGTAGTTCTTTCTATGTTTTGGATACAGTGCTTTATCAGCTATGTATTTTGCACATATTTTCTCCCAGTCTGTGACTTGTCTTTACATTCTTCCAATGGTGTCTTTTGCAGAGAAGTTTTTAGTTTTAGTTAATCCCAACTTATTTTTTTTCTTTTATGGATTGTACTTTTGGCATTGTATCTAAAAAGACATTGTTAAACCCATGGTCACCTAGATTTTTTCCTATGTGATCTTCCAGGAATTTTTTAGGTTTGTACTTTACACTTAGGACTATGATCTATTTTGAGTTCATTTTTGTGAAGGATGAAAGGTGTGTGTCTAGACTCATGTTTTATATGTGAATGTCCACTTATTCTAACACTATTTGCTGAAAAGATGCTCCTCTTTTCACTGAGTTGCCTTTGCTCATTTGTTGAAGATCAGTTGACTATAAACATGTGCTTCTATTTTTGGACTCTCTATTCTCTTCCATTAACTGATACATATTTTGATTGTTTCACAGGTTTTTTTTACTTTATGGTTCTTTGTATAACACTGTAAAATGATAAGCAAAATTATTAATTTTCTTTTAAAATTATTTTAGAATATTATGTAGATTCTGTGCAATTAGCCAGAAATTAAATACTTCATCTCATTCTTCTTTTTTAGCTCAAAAATAATGATTTCCTTGAGAAAATCATATTTTCTAAACACAAATTGGCTCTATAGAAAATCTTAGAGCATGTGTAATCCAAGAAGTGATGTCTGCAGATTAAGATATTTATCTGCAGATACATAGACTGTGCAATAAAATAGTTCAGAATAATGAGATGAATTTTTGCTTAATACTATTCATAAGAAAGCTATTAAACTATTATTAAGTACACGGCACTTTTCTAAGATTTTTTTTTATCCCTTAGGAATTATTTCTAGGGGCTAGCCCGTGGCCGAGGGGGTACGTTCGCGCCCTCCGCTTCGGTGGCCCAGGTTTTGCCAGTTCAGATCCTGGCTGCGGACATGGCATCACTCATCAGACCATGTTGAAGTGGCGTCCCACATGCCACAACTAGAAGGACCCACAACTAAAAAATATACAACTATATCCTGGGGGGATTTGGGGAGAAGAAGCAGAAAAAAAAAAGAAGAAGAAGATTGGTAACAGTTGTTAGCTCAGGTGCCAATCTTTAGGAAAACAAAAAGAATTATTTCTAGTCAGTGGGTTTCAACGTTTAGAGTCACAGACACTTGATAATGAATAAACAATCTCTCTCCATATGAAAATATTTATATTCATCCAAATTTCTGTATACAATTTGAGGAGCCAACAATTCCTTTGAAATACATCCATGGACCCTAGGATGAGAAGCAATCAGACCAAGCCCTCACAAAGTATATTCTCAGAACACAAACTATTAGTAAGCATTAAGTGACCTTCTGGTTTCTGTAGTCAAATAAACTTGGAAAATGTCTGTGTAATTCAGCAAAGTTAAGGTTTTCCTAAGGTAATACCTCCTGACACTTTTTAAATATGTTAATGTACATCGTGACTATTCAAAAGGTGCATAAAGTACATAGCACTTAAAACTAATTTGAAAATGGAATCATTTTTCCCCTTCCTTTCTTTCCTCAGAACAACTTGGAGGAATACTGTTGCCGGGATGTACTTTGGAAAGAACTGGGCCAGTCTAATGTCTGGTACAGTCTCTAATAAAGGGTCGTAAAATTAGCAATCGCCCTATTTGCCTTTCCTCTTCCTAGAGTCCTTTAGCATTTCTAGAACTATCTTAAGTTTTAATGCATAGTAAAACAGCATGGCATTTGAATTTGGTATCCAAGATTTCATGTGGCACCCTGGAGCAGGTGATCCTAGAGAATGTCTGGAGAAGATTCAAGTCCCACCACAATACCACTGAGGTAGCCTGGAGTTTGCCCAATGCCTCAAAAAGTTGCCGTAATATATTTTTATTACATCCTCATTTCTTAGGTCTACTCTTGTTTATGAAATCTTTTTCTGATCTGCAAATTGTACCTCTTCCAACAATCCTACTCCAATCCCCAAATCCTACCTTTTCCAACAACCCTTGAGTAAGTGAAAGAGAATTCATTCTTTATCTTCTGTAGACTTCTGTTATCTTTCTCAAGTTGTCCCTTAGAGCATATTTATTTTTTCTTCTTGTGCATAATATCAATTTAGAGACAAAATTAAGTTTTCATTCATTCAATTGTCCCTTTGGCCTTATGTCATTCGACATCAGTGTTTCCTCTTTGAGATTTTGAGCTCTTAGGTAGAAAGTGTCATATCAGTTTAGCTTGATTTTTAGAGCACTCAATATTTCAACACGTATTTAAATAATGTATTATGAAAATTATTTTAAAAAATCAATGATGTATGCCATGTCCTCAAAATATTGTATGTGGTATTTTAATTTATTTAGGTAACTTCCATTCAAGACGGCTGGAAATTATGTTAAGATGACTTTTAAATTCACAGGGCAGGCTGAGAAGTTTCTGATTTTGATATACTTTTTGCATTTAGTTTTAATGAAGAAATTATTTGGGAAACTAGGAGATGGGCCCAGCCTTTTACCTCAGGAGAAAGGTTTGTAGGAACAGATTGAGAATGTTAGGAGAAATGAAGATCATTTCTCTCTCCTGCCCTGTATTACCTCATCGGGAATCCACCAGTTTAGCTTGACATGTTTCTCTTTTAAAATACATACAATGCCAGAGAGAGTGATTTGTTTCTCACGTATTTAACGTCTTTCTCTGTTGGTTTACCTGCGTATGTCATCCAATAACTGTACATTCCTCAATGTTTCTTTTGAATCTTTGAGTATGAGTAAAGCTAAGGACACACTGAATAGAAGTGTGAATGAATGAATGAATCCTTGTCAGCTAGGTGAAAGGAAGGTTATTGAGGACGTAAATGTTGAGAGACAATTTGGACTTGACTGAGTTGGAGCAATAGGCAGCACGAAGGCATTGAAATCTCCCCTCCATAAAGAAGCAAGCTCTTGCCCTGTCCCAGGGGCTTGGACTATTAGCTGCGCAACAAATGTCTTTTATAATATTTTGAGTCTCAGCGGAAATCTCAAGTAGCTTGTATTATATTGATAAAGATAG
The DNA here is from genome assembly GCF_041296235.1 of Equus asinus. NCBI lineage: Eukaryota > Metazoa > Chordata > Mammalia > Perissodactyla > Equidae > Equus > Equus asinus. Next base: position 4,191,351 of record NC_091797.1, on the reverse strand, counting down.
TCATGTATAGAATAAAATGTGATAGAAACAAAGATCCAAAGGAGAGAATAGAGAATTGAGGGGAGAAGAATTTCAAACGTGAATTTGTTTTGTTCTAAGAGCTTTTGGAGACTGCAGACAGTCTGTCGCTGTATGAGGGGACAGGTGTTTTCATTGCTTCTCTATCTCTTGCCTCTAGTCATCTGTCAAAATTTAAAAGTGAAATACATCAATTTACAGTGTATAATAAAACGCTAATTTTAATAATGATTAAGTAATTAGAACAAAATATATAATTGGGCAGAACTTGAAAGATATATTCTGAAATAGCTGTTGAAGTTGCTGAAATTATGCAGAATAATGTCTATAAACAATAAATGCTTTCAACAATGCCTTCAGTATATAACTAAGTTTCTGGTGATTCCACTGAGGTATTTTGCCAGTCCTCTCAATTTGAACATATTTCCAAAAAACATTTGGGAAATATCATCCAGTAGATGACAAATTAGTATATGAACACAGCTATAAAGGGGCCGAATGCTGTCCTGTCCATGAAGTTCATCACTCTAAAATTATTCCTTTGTTGGAACTATTAAAAACACTAAGCCATGGGTTATTAAGTATATTCTGTAGGGTACTGTATAAAACGCACTCTTATGGTAGGAATACTGCTACCCACAACACACCAGTCTATAAATTCCAACCAAGTTAGCAAACTATTTCATGACTTGGGAAACATGAATTCATGCTGCAGTGAATGAGCTATTTCCTCTTTACACTCTTTCTTCAGAAAAAGCAATTGAAATATTTGACCATAAGTAAGCAAGTTCAGGATGACTTCATTGAATGGAATGTGCCTGATTTGTTGAGGAACAGAAAAAGTGATAACGCAACAAGAAAATAAATTCCGCGTAGAGCTTTCTTAGTTTTTTGGGTTTCTTTTATAATTTAAAGAAAGTTATTTCAACATGCTAGAATTTGTTGAACCTAGAGTTTTCATTTTTGTAATGATTTTTAAATAATGTAAGAATGCCTATTTTACCTAAGTTCAAATGTACTTGGATATTTCATATGAGCTCCTTTCTCACTATAAAGTAAATTATAATTTTTTCCAATTTGACTACTGATACTAAACTTAATTAGATGACCAAATAGATAAAATGGACTCCAGAATCATCTGAGAGGACATGGCAAACACATCCTTGTCCTAGTGTTTAATTATTTCATAAATAGTCACTAGTATTTAATATTTTTTTTAATTTTCACATTTGAAGATATTTTGTAAAAGTTTTTTTTTTACTGAGCTGTATATTCATTTTGTATATTTCCTTATTTGGAAAAGATCTTACTTATGAATATATGTAGATAACTAGGATATGTATTTGTGCAAAGTACTAAGGTAAAGGTAAATGTGTTCTTGTAGAGTCTTAAAGCATGAGCTTCCAAAAATAAAATTCAATCAAAATCTTTGCCCAAAGGAATCATTGGTAAAAATGGTATAATTTTACATTTAATCCCTTTCTTGCTTACTTTAAATTAAAAACGTAAAAATAAAGCAATAAAACTTTTTTCTCTTCGTTAATGTCTTCTGTCACACTATCTGTTCCTTCCAATGTCCTAACTTACCGAAATGGACTCAGTTTTTCTGTGTCACATATTCCACATCTACAATGTCAAGAATATAGAAGAAATGAATAAAATGTGGTTGAAGGTCAAGAGAAGATTCATGTTCAGTGCACCTGTTATAGAGTATCATTGGACATATGACTGGTGCTACCGAGAGGACAGTTTGTCCTTTTCAGTGTCATAAACCTGGGACAATATCCACTAATGTCAAGGATGCTGTGACGTCTCAAAATATCTAGAGAACTTCACCTTTGGAATGTTTTTAAGATTATATTAAACACACAAGAAACAGAATCTTCTTCCTTTAAATATAATTTGTCTATAATGCTATTATGTATTTTGACATCACCTCAATACAAGAATTACCTTTGAAAAATGTTTGCTTCTTTGCAAAAATCAAATCCAGTACCAAAGAATACAGACTTTCTATCTAATATATCTAATAGCAACTCAGGCATATTTCAAACAAAAGAAATACTAGGGGCTTAAGTGGCTACTTTGAGGGTGTAATACCATCTTAGATTCATAAACTCTAATTTGTTTAAACAAAACTGCCTTGCAGAATTATCTTAGAAATTACATTTTGAAATGTGAAATAAAATCAGGAGAAATAAGGCATGTCTTTGGGGAATAACAAAAGAAATCTAATAAATATGTGACCAAATAACTAGAACTGTTTTTTGGAAAGCACCCAAAGATCCGGGAGGCAGCAGAGTGCAGTGGCTGGGAGAGAGCGTGTGAGACCAGGCTCCCTGTGTTTGAATGCCAGCCCTCGTACATACTAGCTCTATAACTTGGACAAGTTACTCCATCTTTATGTGGCTCGGTTTCCTTATCTGTACAGTGAATATAATGATAGCATCTATTTTATTGTTAGGAAGATTAAATAATTTAATAATTAAAGCATTTCTATGTACTTATATAAGAGCAATTCTTAGCACAGAGTAAAGTAAATAAACAAAATAAAGAAACTTGAACTCATGCCCAGGAGCTGCTGCTCACAGCCAGATACATAGCTTCTCCAGAAACTTGCATGCTTCCTAAATGAGAGAATCGGATTTATTGAGTCCTGTTCCAATTAACCATCTTAAGATTCTTAAAATGTACATTAAAAAGAGATTAGAAAGCAGGGAATCAGGGCATAGAAAATTAGGGCTGATTTTTTATATTAGCACTTCAGAAAGAATGAAGCCTATTATTCAAGAAAAAGATATCCCTTCTTCTCTTTAATAAATTCAGGTGAGCAACCCCTAAAAAGAGAAAATAAATTAATACTTTATTTAAAATTACTAAATGAGAACTAGAACTCGCTCACAAGAAGAAAGCTGTATGAGTTACCATGAGTAAACGAATGCTGGTATTGATGCTGCTCAGCTATAGATGTTGAAATTCTAGGCATGAATATATTCAGGAATATGATCTCTTAATATAAATACCAAGCTATAACACTTTATATTTGTTTTCTTATGAACTGTGACATGTTAAATGTTATGACCATTGGGAAATGAAGTAATAATGTCACTTATACTTATTATCCCTCTTTCATCTACTATTGGCACTAACCACTATAAATCTGCCTTATTATCCCTGATATTAATCCAGGCTCTTGGTTGCAAAATATAGAAATCAACTGTGGTTAACATAAGCAAAACAGGGGTTTGAAGAGTGTATTTTGGGTAGCCTATCAAATTGATGGGGAAACGACTAGAGAACTGGACCCTGAAAGATCGGGGCCGCAGAGGGAGAAGCAGCCCGAAGAAGCCTAGCTACCCACCACTGCTCCTCAGGGGGCTGCCATGGACCTTTGGACACCGGACAGCAGTGCCGCCACCACCGAACTAGGTTCTGCATTCCCCTTGTTTCTTTGGGACACTTTCTGAAGATTCGAAGCTTCAAGCTGGTATATCTTTGTGGCTGTTTTTTTTTTTTTCCCCGTATCTCTTCATTTTTTTATTTATTTCATTGAATTTATTTACTTTAATTTTTTATTGAGGTCACATTGGTTTAAAGCATTATATAAATTTCAGATGTACCTCATTATATTTCAACTTCTGTAGAGACCATGTTGTGCTCACCACCAGAAGTCTAATTACCATCCGTTGCCATACACACGTGCCCTTTTACCCTTTTCACCCCTCCCCTACCCCTTTTCCCCTCTGGTAAACACTAATCTGTTCTCCATGTCTGTGTGTTTGTTTGTTGTTGTTGTTGTTTTGTCATCCACATATGAGTGAAATCATACAGCATTTGGCTTTCTTCATCTGATTTATTTTGCTTAGCATAATACCCTCCAGGTCCAACCACATTGTTACAAATGGTAAGATTCATCTTTTTATGGCTGAGTAGTTTTCCACTGTGTGTGTATGTCAATACCACATCTTCTTTATCCATTCATCCAGTGGTGGGCAACGCTGGGATATCTGATGGGTCAAATCTAGGTCATGGGCCCTGATCCAGTTGTCAAGGGTTATAGAGAGCAAGTATCTGAACTTTCCAGTGTTCACCGTGGAAGGCAGAGCACTGTGTTTTATTGTAGAAACATAAGTTTAAATGCAGGGTGACTAAAACCAATAAACATGCACTACACCTGTCACAGTAAAGTAGATGCAAGAGCATGTATTCTGACCATCAATACGCGGGGTCTGCATTACAAATTGGGAATTACATACTACCTGTCTGGTAGGTCACAACGTACAAAAATCTTATGACTAGCACTTTTCCGACATGTAGACTCCCATGTTAACAATATTATACACTATGTGAATGTTCATTGTGAGAATTAAATGAGATAATTTATCTAAATCTGTGAGACTCATAGACATTACCTAGAGCATATTATTTAACATCCCCAATCTGCTTTCTTTAGCTTCTACACACACACACACACACACACACACACACACACACACACACACAATGTACTTGATATTGAGAATTCTACATCTGAACCATTACCGAAACTTTATGTGTTACATCTTTGGTTGACATTAATAAAGCACTTCAAGCTGGTGTGGGTGGATATTCCTTCCTGTTGAAAAGAGAACAAAAATTTCAACAGGGAGCAGCTGGAGACAAACATCGGAGAAAGCAAAAGCAGAAAGTGTTGCGTGGCTTAATCACTTAAATCACAGATTAAGTCAACATAGCAGAGAAAATGCAAAGAATTTAAAATGTGTTACTACAATGGCAAGCTCGTAGGGTCTTTTCATTGGGATCAACAGAGGAAATGAACTAAATGAGCACAATTTAATATCTCCTGAGAAAGAAACTAAAAACGGATTCATAAGCAAAAGTTTTATTTTACAGTATAAAATTATTAAAATTTCCTTTACATGCAAATCGCTTATGCAACAGAATACAACCGTTAACTGCATGAAAAACAATAAGAAGTAATAACACTATTAACTATTAAACTTTCTTGAGATTTCACCATGTACACATCCAAGTTAATCTGATTTAAAAATACCCTTTTTTTTACCTTACTATCATTGAAAAACTAAAATATGAAATGAGCTAAAAGCTTTAGGGAAGGTTATATTTTTCTCAAAAAATAAAATCTTGATTAGGAAATCTGGTACCATCATATTTTACAGCTGAAAGCAGGTTGGAGATAACCTTTTGATACTGAGTGTTTCAAGTGACACTGATGCTGATGTGCAAAAAATGTAGGAATGTTAGATTCTTGGCTGGTGCTACCACAGGCTAACAGTACTTTAATGTTTCAACTCAGTGGTTCAAAGGATCACAAGCTCGCCATCTGTCAACATGAAGTCAAGCTGCATATAATGATGACTATCTGATACCTCGCTGATATACAAGTTTCATCTGAGACCCTTTCTCCCTAGTTAATGAACACAGCGAATGGAGACGGCTCTGGAGAGAAACCTCTGCTATACATTACAGAGGGAGCTTATCTCCGCATCAGAATAAGTCAGCTCCCGGGGATTTTCAAAATTTTATTTATGAATGTGTGAATTTATATATTTATTAGTTATTTATTTCCCCATTATTCTAGGAATTATATAGGATCTTTGCCTTATGAGGCAACGTGATTACGGATTCTATGGAAGACAGTCCCTTCTGCCACTGTTGGAGATATTTTTAAGCAAAAAAGGTCATCAGTTTCATACCTGTTGTTAGTCAGCAGTCATGGAAGTTCCAAGTGAGAGACAATTTTATTTTTTAACCTAAGACAAGGATGGAGGTTGTTTTCTCACAACTTCAATTGAGGCAAAACCTCAAAATGCTCAGGCTCATGGAAGATCTGAATCTGTAGCGTGTTTGTAGTCCCAAGAGTAATCTCCCAGAAAGCATCATCAACCCCACTGTTGGGTTTGAATGAAAACTCCTACAGTTTCTTCAAGGAGGAGTGTGGTGTGGGGCTGTGTATGTGCTTCTTGGAGTCCAACTTTCTGAGCAGAATGCTTAACCATTATAAGGGACTTGACGGAACAGTAAACAGTGCCTGTGACAGGCCTGTAGATTGCTTTGTCCTTGGGCTAAAACCTCAAAACCAGGGACCTAGTGATTGTCTGTCTACTTTCCAGACTTTATTTTGTTGGGTCTTAAAGCCAGTGAACAAGATGCTCTTGATTCTCTGCCTTCTTTTTCTAGACTGTAGCCTCAGGCTGTCAAAATAAGATAAAAAAGGCCTAAACACATGTATCTTTAGCACATTGCTGTATTTGTTTATCACTTCTCAAATACTTATCATATCTGCAACAGATATTAATTGAAACCTTATCCACTACAACCTTTACATCTGGAGTAGATAATGGAGTAGTTTAACAAAGCTAATATTTACTAGCAATACTTTCTACTAGCTTTCTATAAGGCTTGTTTTAAGACATAGTTGTCCTTATTAAAGTTAAATTTCAGAAGGAACAAAGGTTTCAATTTCTTTTTATGAAGCAGATTTACTGTTGCTGTCAAATATTGTGATAGTTGCTCACAAAATAATAATACAGACTAAGCTCATTTATGAAAATTGGTGAAAATAACACATGAAGAACCAGATTTATTTCATGAAGGCACATGCAATTGAATCTTAAGAAATAAGTTATTATTATGTATCATATTAATAGACCTAAAAACATCATATGACGATCTCCATAGATACCCAAAAACTTTTTGAAAAAACTGGACAAAATCTTAATTAAAAATAAACCTGACAAAATACATATAAATGACATTAAAATTACAAGCTAAATAGTTATATGTGCTTGTGTACATATCAGCCCTAAATTCAGCATATTACATAAGAGAGGAATTCTAAGGTCATTTCTACCAATGTCAGGAAAAAGACAAGACTGATCACTATAACTAGTAATCTATTGGACATATCTGCAAATGTAACCAGACAAAGCAAGTAGAAGCATAAAAACCAGTAAAAAATTAAAATTACCTCTAAGAAAAATGTAAGACAGACTTTAAAAATAAGAATAATTTCATAAGAAAGGATATTAAATTAGCACAAATATTAGTAGCCTTCATATGTACAAATAGTTTCTAACTAGGCAATATGATGAATGTAGAGATAACCATTTTTTATTAACTTTTTATTGAGGCAACAGTGGTTTATAAGATTATATAAATTTTGGGTGTGCATCATTATATTTTGATTTCTGTGTAGTCTATGTCATGTTCACCATCCAAAGTCTAAATGCCACTCATCACCGTAGATATCATTTAAAGATAACTATCTAAAATAGCAACAAAATATAAAATAAAATACCTACATGCAAACATAAAAAGAAATGCAAATTATTTCTGAAAAATAAAAAAAGTAGATTTGAGCAAACAGAAAGACATACCACTCTCATGGATATAAAAAATAATTCAACATCCAAAAACTGCCAGTATTTTCTCAGTTAATTAGAAATTTAATACAATTGCACTAAAAATGAAAGTTTCTCTTTTAATCTATAGCAGAAAATTTCACTTAAAATTTCCTAAGGAAAAAATGGAGAAAAAAACCAAAAGAGTCTAAATAAATAGATATAAAGATATAAGAAACATGATATAAAGAAACACGAAATATTTGTGTGTGAGACATGGTGTGAGAGTAAGGAGAGCTGGTCTGTCAGATATTACAGTGAGTTATAAAGACTGCATAATAAACGAGCACAGTATTGATGCATGAATAGATACACAGAGCAATGAAACTGGATAGAAATTACAGAAACTGATCCAAGCGTAAATGAAATTCAGTATATGAAAAAAAAGGCATCTCAAATCTGTAGAGAAAAGAGAGACTTTCAGATAAATAATGTAAGAATGAGATATTTAAAGAAAAAAGATAAAATTAGATTTGTACTCATGAAGTGTATCCCAGTATAAAAATATTAGCAATCTAAATAGTAAAACAATTAAAAAAAGAAGAAGAAGAGAAGAAAATCTATACAAGCACTGAAGCACTACTTTAAAATAAAGGCCAATCTGTTTAAAACTTGAGCAGGGAAAACATTGCCTTATTAATATTTAGTTTTGTATGGTTCTTGTAACAGAGTATCACAAACAGTTGGCCTGAAAAAACAGAAATTTATTATCTTGCATTTCTGGAGGCTAGAAGTCCAAAGTCAAGGTGTCAGCAAGAGGGGCTCCTCTGAGGCTGTGAGGAAGCATCTGCTCCAGACCTCTCTGTTCGGCATGTAGACCGCTGGCTTCTCTGTGTCTTCACATCAGCTTCCCTCTGTGTGTCTCTCTGTGTGGAAACTTCCCCTTTTTATAAACAGATCAGTCATAGTGGATTAAGGTCTATCCTAATCACCTCATTTTACCCTGGTTATTTCTGTAAAGCCCATGTCTCCAAATAGGGTCACCATCTGTGGTACTTGGGGTCAGGAGTCCAGTATATCCTTTGTGGGGGGACACAGCTCAATCCATAACAATTCCTAAGAACAACTGAAAAAGCCAGAAGCATGAAGAAAATACTCAATAAATTAGAACTGTATAAAAATATAGTAATACCATGTTTAAACTTTCATAAAGCAGACAAGAAATACCACAGCAAACAACAAATGACAATCAACATAAAAATATCACTGACAAAAAAAGTGATTTTTAAACAATGAAAAGAAAAAGCCATAACTCAATGGAAAAATAGCCAAGAATATGATGAGACAGATCACAGAAGAAAAAGGCTTAGAAATATGTTAATAATAATTTTTTAAAAGGATGTAATTTTTCACTTATTAAATTTGTCAAAACTTTGACAGTATTTTCTGTAGGTGAGATTGTGGGGACAAAAGTCACTCTTTGCTGTGAATATGTAAAATGAAAGAAGCCAAAGAAATATGGAAAAATAGGTAGCATTACTATATATCCATTTGTCCATTGATCCAATAATCCCACTTGTAGAAATCTAGTCCCCAAACACATGACAAAAATATGAAATCCTTTATGAATATGATTATTAATTGTGGCATCTGCTAACAAAACATGGAGATGACTTTATTATCTATCAAAGAAATACATGATAAGGATAGAGTATGCAAATATGGTGATCCTATGTTAAGTGATCAATAGTCACTTGTGACCAGTAGCTTCCATGTTGGACAATGCAGTTCCTGAGACTGAAAGATCACTGTCTCTGGAGGTGTCTAAGGAAGAGAAAGGACCGAGGTGAATTTGGAGGGAGATGTAATAGATGTGTAGATCAAGTCGAGTCTTCCACACAGCGGCAATCAATTTGGACCATATTCCAATTACAGTGGGAAGTACTAGAGGGTTTTAAGCAGGAGGTTGAAAACGGAAATTTATTTCTCACCCTTCTGAAGGCTAGAAGTTCAAGATCATGGCACGGGCATGGTTGGGTGAGGGCTCTCTTCCAGGTCTCAGGCTGCTAACTGTAGCCTCACATGGCAGAAGAAGCCAGAGAGATCTTTCCTGTTCACCAAGGCTCCGTTCTCATGACTTAATCACCTCCCAAAGACCCCACCTACCAATACCATCACCTTTGGGGGTTAGGATTTTAACATATGAATTTTGGGGGGACATAAACATTCAGACCATAGCAGAGAGGAAATCTGAATGAGATCTAGACACTGTTATGTAGGTTAAAGGCATTGTGGTTGTATAAGGAGATATCCAAATTCCTTAAAGATATTGAAACTTCCATTTGTCTCAAAGGTACATACTGAAGTCCATAGGGTACAGTGATATGTCTTGGATTTGTTCTAAATACTTCAATAAGGTTAAAAACAAACAGATAATGAAAGGATGAGAGAGAAATCGTGTATGGCAAAAAATATCTTGGGACACGGGTAATGAGGAAGAAGTGTTATGTTATATTTTTCTCTTTAATTTTACATGCATTTTAAATTTTTTCAAATAAAGAAATGATGTGCATGCTTCTGAGAAGAGGTAGTGAAGCAGAGGTGGGCAGATAACATGAACGGACAGGCCGGCACACCAAGAGGGAGGGCCTGAGCTTTCCCAAGTGGGAGCCATGTCAAGGATGAAGAATAACATGAGGCCGGCAGGACTGGTCAGTAGGAAGACACTGCTGCCCTAGGAGTCATTCTAATGAAGTGTCAGAGGTGAAAGCTGAACCGCAGGGAAAGGAAGTTGACAATGTATAGGGAAAACAATGTTAAAAACAAGTTTTGTTTTAGAATGAGAACTCAATAGGCTGCATGGTAGCCAGACTGGGAGGAACGGACAAAAGAAGTGGTCTTTTAAAAAATTGATTTAACAGTATTTGGAATATTCAGGACTGTGTTACTTTTTTAAATGCCATAAAATATACCATAAAATATCTTACTCTGAGAAGAATTTATTTATTCTGCCCCTCAGTCATGGTTTCCACGAAACAGAGATACATGCGTGCCTTGGTGAGAAGCACCAGGCTGTGACCCGTGAAAATCAGGGGTTTAAATTAACCAGGAGAGCTTAGGCAAATTAATCTCTCTGAGCAGTGATTTTTTTCACTTATAAAATGGAGCTGGCAGGTATATACAAAATGCAGGATGTGAAGGTGTTTCGTCAATTGTACGGGATTTTCCCTAAAATACAGAAAGTATATAAACTAAACATAGAAGCTAAACTTCATCACTACACTGTGGATCAGGTAATAGCAATTAGAATAATGATAGAACCAGTGGTAACAGGTACAACATTTTGAGGCAATATACAGGTATTTTAGATATGCTGTCTAATATGATGTTTTATAACACCTTGCTGGGATGCTAGTAAAATTACACAAGCTCGTCAGTACTTTGTCATGCTCACAGCATAGCTACTTATGAAATTACTTTTCAAATCACTCTGGAACAGCACGTCATGCAGATAAGTTTCGATCATCACCCTCTCATTGAATGTAAAAAAAGCAAGCTGCTTTTACTGAAGCTTGTGCCAAAGATGGCCAGGGTACTGATTAGGGAACATATGTAAACATGTAGGCCCATATACCCTCAAAGACACTATGAGTAATTCCTGTTTTTGAATTTACTGTCATCCTCTTGAGTTTGAGAGATGCAGCATTCAAATAAGCATTTTGTGAAACATTGTTATTACCTTTTTATTTTACAAAAACACAGAATAAAGTGTTAATCTCTGAAATTTTGTCACATTGAAGAAATTGACCTAGAAATTCTGCTTCTAGAAGGGATTTATTATAGGCAATCATTGATACAAATATTGAGGTGCAATATTATGAATGGTAGTATTCCTTATTTTGGGGACATTTGCAAATATATACATACCTGTTACTAGTAAGTGATAAGGAGCACAAATTTGAAATTAGGCCACTTGGATTCAAATATTGTCTCTGACGATTGCTGGCTATATGATTTTCGTCAATAACCATGATCTTTCTGTGCCTCGGAATCCTGGTTTATAAAATGGGAAATAAGTGTTCTTTATATCATAGGATTGCTGTGAGTATTTGAAAAGTGTCTGGATCACAGACAGTGTTCAGTAAGTGCAGTCTCTCATTATTACCCCTTACAATATAGGGCTGTGAAGTAGAAAACAATAAAGGCATTAAAAATAACACTATGCATGACAACTAAATGCAAACTGGAATCCCAGATTGGACTTTGGAAAAGAAAAAGATAAATAAATAAATAAAATCTAAATAAAGCCTGTAGTTTAATTAATGAAATTGGTCAATATTGATTAATTAGTATTAACAATTTTACTGTGGCTATGCAAGACATTAACATCAGAGGAAGTTGGTTGAAGTATATACGGGAATTTTCTGTAGTATTTTTGCAACTTTTCAGTGTCAGATATTATTTAAAAATAAAACATTCATAAAATCTTATAGAAAAATTTATAATGATGTGTAAATATACTCATCACATAGATTTTTAAGTGAATTGTGCATGTTGTAGGATATATAGAATGATGCTGTACTTGTCTAAAAAATAAATCTATGCATTAAAAAGCCAGAAATACAGATACAAATTCAGAATGGTTCTCTTGATAGTATGGAAATCTGAGTGATATTTTTAAAATTTCTTTGCTTGTCCCTATTTTCTAAGTTTTCTATAATTTTTTTAATAATAAGAAAAAAGTTGAGACTAAAAGGTAATTGTTTTAACTTATGTGATATCCCTTTCTTGGATTTAGTACAATCTTTTGGTTTCAATTCTGTTCCAATGAGATTAAATTAGCTTGCATGTGTAATAGTTTGAGCTAAAATTAAAAATTACTAAATACAATTACTAAATACAATTTTGTCTTTTTATTTGAACCCATATGTTTCCATTTGAAGAAATTGAGTGACTATTTAAAATGATGAGAAATTAAAAAAATATAAATGTCTAAAATATGTATAAGACTCAGTCTTCATTAAGATCTGAGTAATAGAAACAGATCAAGAGTCAAGTAGTCATTGTTGGAATATAGTGAACATAAACTTATTTATTTAGTTGGTTTTGCTCTAAGGTTGGAAGTCTAAATAAGTTCCTTAATAAGAGTGATATGCTTTCAGACAAAGACTGACAAACAATAACATTATTATACTACATATTCTACTAGAAGAGGTGATTCAAAAGTGAATAAAATTGATCCCTACTTGCAAAGAACTCTAATAGGATCGATCTGCATGTAAATAAAGAATTACAAAAGAAACAAGAGATGGTAGAATATGATTCATTCTCAGTATTGTAAGGGAATCAGAGAGAATTTCAGAAAGGATATGACAACTGAGTGCATTTTGAAGCATGGATGTAAGTTCTTAGGAAAAACAAATAGAATTGCATTCTAAGCAGAGATCATAACAAAAGCAAATGGTGCATAAATCATTTAGAGGTTCTTTCAGCTACAAGGAACAGAAAGCCTGACTAACAGGAATTTAAATCATGAGGTCCTTTATTATTTGCATAAAGAAAGAAAAGCAGTTGTACAGTTGGTTCAGCACCTCCACAAATTTAGGGTGTTGGGTTAGTATATTTACTACCGTTTGAGTGTTCTTCTCATGGTTGTAAGATGGCTACCATAGATCCAGAAGTCACATCAACTTCTTCCAGTAAGCCTTACATCTCTTATCAGGAAGTAAATGTCTTTCAGAGAAGCCTCAGTAAAGTTCCAATTAAGTGTATTAGACATATTTGGATGATTTTATTTTTAGGTTCAAAGAAGTCTAGAAAAAACATGTTTTTCAGCCTCTTTAATAAATAGTCAATGATAAAGAGGGATAAAATTCTTCAGACCATCTCAAAGAGTTGGCCAACAGTACATTTAGGAAAAGTAAATACGTGAGTACTACTGGGCAGTAAACTATGAAGAGGAGAGTATCAGAAGATGAAGCTGGAGAGGTCAACACCTTTTGGAAATTAAGAGAAACCTGGGCTTTGCTGGAGTGATCAGGGATAGCCAGGAAGGAACTTAAAATAGTATCATCAATATAAATGTTCAGAGGCACACTAAGGTGTTAATGTGAAGAATGAAAAGGAACTCAGAGAAATCAAAGCTGTCCTAAATAAACAGAGAGATATTCCATGTTCATGGATAGGAAGACCTAACAATATTGCTAAGATGTCAGTTCTTCTCAACTTGATCTATAGATTCAACGCAATCCCAATCAAAATCTCAGAAAGTTAAATTTGTGGATATTGACAAATTGACTAAAGTGTATAGGGAAAGGCAAAAGATCCAAAATAGCCAACACAATATTAACGAAGCAGAACAAAGTCAGAGGACTGACACTACCTGACTTCAAGAATTGCTTTAAATGTACCGTCATCCAGGCAGTCAATCTGGTTATGGTGAAAAAATAAGCAAATAGAGCAATGGAACAGAATAGAGAAGAAAGAAAGAGACCCACACAAATACTGTCAACTGACTTTTGATAAGCAAAGGCAATCAAATCGAAAATGATAGTCTTTTCAACAAATATTGCTGGAAGAATTGACCATCCACATGCAAAAGATGAATGTAGACATAGACGTTATGACGTTTATGATAATTAAGTCCAAATAGATCATTAACTGAGCAAAACTTTAAAGCTTCTAGACGATAACATAGGTTTGGCAATGTTGGATTTGACAATTTGTTTTTAAATACAACACCAATAGCAAGATCTATAAAAGAAACAATTGATAAATGAAACTTCCCTAAAATTAAAATCTTCTGCTCTATAAAAGATACTGTTAAGAGAATGAAGAGACAAACCACAAACTGTAAATAAATATTTGTAAAGCCAAAGAATGGTCACTGATGTAGAGTTTAGCTAATAATAATGTATCACTATTGGTTCATCAATTACATCAAATGTGTCACACCAATACAAGATGTCGCTAATAATGGAAACTGTGGAGGAGGGGTAGGAGTGTATAGGAACTTTCTAATTTTTCCTCAATTTTTCTGTTAATATAAAACCCAAAAAACAAATTTATTAATTGAAAAAAACAAAAAAGTTGGCAAAATTGAGGGCTATGAAAGCAGTTGGGAATACAAATATAAATAAAAAATAAAGTTCCAGGAGCTGGCCTGAGGGAATGGCAGTTAAGTTTGCATGTTCATCTCTGGGCCCTGGTTCGTGGTTTCAGATCCCAGGTGCAGACCTATACACTGCTTATGAAACCATACTGTGGCAGGCATCCCACACGTAAAGTAGAGGAAGATGGGCAGAGGGGCACTATGTTAGATCAGGGCCAATCTTCCCCAGCAAAAGAGAGGAGGATTGGTGGTACATGTTAGGTCAGGGTTAATCTTCCCCAAAAAGAATAAAATAAAGTTCCACCTAGAACAAAGGTAATGGAAATGGAGAAAGGGGAATGACTTGGGAGATAAATGAAGGCAGCATCAGTGTCCCTTAGGCTTAGATTGGACAGTGGGATAGGGGCAATGAGGGAAAGAAAAGAATAACTTTCACAGTTTTGACAGGGGTGCCTGGGTGGTATCAATCACGGTAGGGAAGAGTAGATTACGGTGGAGAACAAATAATTTCACCTTTGAAATTCTTGAGTTTTACATGATAATGCCAAACAATGAAGGAGACGTCCTATATAAAATAATACGGTTGAAAGTTTAAAGATGCTCTCTTGTCAAAGACTTGGGGGCACTGTATTTTTAGGACAGACTTTCTCTCTCTACCAGCCTTCTATACTCTGTAAGCCAGTTTTAGGATGGAGCGAGAAAAGAAGATTTTAAAATCTGCTTAGACCATGCTAATGAGGGCAAAAGTTAAAGGGGACTGAACAAAGAGTCAGATGTTGTGAAAGAGCAAGTGCTGAGCATTATTTCTGAATTATTAGGCAATCTAATTTTGCATAACACCTACAGAAGAGGGAAACGGACTTAGACATAGAGCACTACAAATCCCTCAGCATGAGATGCTTCAATTGTGTCTCTGAAAATATTTTGATTTCTTTGTGTAAGTGCTACTGCATATCATTGCCTCTAACTACACACTTACAACACTCTTTGAAAATTGAGCTGGTAATTTAGACAGCACATCACAACAAGCATAGCAAAGCAGGGAATATTAAATGGATATGCAAATTGACTCATGAATATGAATAGCATCTGAAGTTACAGATACTGTCATAACATCATAAAATTAAAAATAGGATTTTATTATAAAGACTCAAGTTCTGTAGAATAAATTAAAAGTAGCTAACTATCCATAGGATTCTAGTTTCATGAACAACAAACAGCATTCTCCAATGCAATTTTTTTTTTTTAATGAGAAAATGAAGAGTATGCTAAGCAAAAGGCAGAATATAAAATACTCATTTGGTTTAATAGTAATGATTCCTAATAGTTTGATAATGATCTATGTTTTTTCACCACGTGCTTTCATAGAAGTATGCCGTGGGCCACTTGAATCGTGCAAGGTAAGCAGAGCAGGTAGGAATACGTTTATTTATAGATGAGCAAACTGTGGCTCAGAGGATTTAAGAAAGTTGTTCCAATTAAAAGCTACATTGAGTTCCAAGTCGGGTCACTAAAACACAGGACATTTTGCAAGAGATGAGTTTCTTAGAGTCTGCCAGAGATTAAACCTGTGGCTGTCATTTTACTTTTGTTTATTTTTGTTTCTTTCTATCCTAGGAAATCTAATCCTCAGGGAGAGGGCAAATCATTTTTGAGTCCCTCAGGGAGCTTCTCTGAAGGGAGAGTATAGACATCCTAGCAGCATTGAGGAGAGCTGCCCTAAGAAGAAGTGAGTAGGAACTCCGTGATCTGAAAGAGCGGGTTGCGATGCTTTTTGCATGAAGAACGTGTGAAAGGAGAAGCAGGTGTAGTTTATAGTCTGTGCTGTGAGTGACCTCAGTGCCGGCCCCGGCTGAGCACTCTGGAGCTGGCTTATGGGAAGCAGGATTACACAAAAACGTAAAAAATTTTATTATTAAGAAAATGTTTAGTGGCATCAACCTAGGACTTCTCCAGACCTTCACAAAAACAGAGTTTACAACTGATGAGGGAGCAACAGATCATACCATTACCTAACTCATTTGAGTTATTTAAAATAATTCATAATTATTTTATGAATTTCTTTTATTTAATTATTATGAAAATAACCCTTCTATAATCACATATAATTCGAATTTACATATATGTGAATAGTGATGCAAATGTCACCAAGCTAATCTCAGCAGTAGCCCATGTGCTTTAATTAGATAAACCCCCTCTGATTCTGTCATTTTGCCTCTTCTCGTCTCGTTGCATGTGTTCTCTATGGGTAGCTTTGTCCATTCCCTTTACTGGAATTGCTACCTAGAGTCTGAGAATCATAAATCTTTTTCCTAAAATTGAGACACAAAACATACTGTCCAGTAGGCATATTCACCACATCACACCAGCCCCACAAATGAGATTCTCCAACTTTCTTTTGTATCATTCTTCAGTCAAGATGAGCAGTTGAGGCTCTGCAATCATAGGGCTTTTCTCACCTGCTCGGTTCCCAGCCACTGGATCAGACTCAGTCTCTCTGCTTCCACGATTCCGAACATCTTACATTTCCAGGAGTAAATCAACTTTTTGCTTTTGATTTCTTATTGGGTTCTGTTTGTTCTCTGTGTGTGCATGTGTGTTTTACCCTCCATAGATTTTGTCTCTAAAAGGAATGCCCTTTTATTCCTATTCACCAGGAAATTTTCTTAACTTTTGAGACTCAGAGCAATTGTTACCCTCTATAGAAAGGCTTCTGTTTATCCCATCTTTGCGCCATAGCTGTTCTTTGTATACAACTCTGTCATGCACCTTCCAAACATCATTGCCTTTATTTGTTTACCAGCCCAAACATGCCCAGTTTTATCCAGATGGTCTCACTGAAAACAGGAACTAAAATAGAGGGGCATTCCATACATTCATAAGATCTTGGTACAGCTGTTTTAATGAAAAAACATTTTAAATCAGTATGGAAAAATATTACTTAATATTTGGCTTTTTTATTTATACAAAATGGCAGTCTAATGTCCCCCTTGCATCTCACCACATCCTGGTGTCTAGATAGGAGATGGTCAGGTGAATGAAAATGACTGGGTTAAACAGGTCACATCAGAATGTCTTGCCTGAAAAGTAAACTACATGACAAAGAAATTGGGAATATTTTTACACAAGAAAGGTCAGGAATATTAGACCCTATGTAACTATACCTAGATAACTAGAAAGATAACCAGGACGTGACAAATATACATCTTCTTCTAGTATCCCCTGATATACTTTCTGATAAGCTTAAATATTTTCTCTTTTTGCTTGAGGAAGATTGTCCCCAAGCTAACAGCTGTGCCAATCTCCATCTTTTTTTTTTTTTGTATGTGGGACACCACCAAAGCATGGCTCAATGAGCAGTGTGAAGGTCCGTGCCTGGGATCCAAACCCGAAACCCCTGGGCTGCTGAAGCAGAGTGTGTGAACTTAACTACTACTCCACCTGGCCAGCCCCTGATTGTAGTATTTTTACGTGAAAAATTGTAATTTATGAACCAAAATTATTTCCTAAGAATTATATTGAGAAGAGAGATACTTAAAACTGATGTACAAACCCCTGAAAGAGGATAGCTTTATTACTTGAGGGAGAAGGCATACCATAGATAGCCTTGCAAATGTGATGGGGAAAGCCTGTTGATAGTCAATAGCCCTTCCAGTCAACTGATGAGTACACTTCATCACAAGGATGGGTCTTCAGAGAACATTATTCCATATATTTATGGTGGACACCATCACTGACATTGAAGTTCTTTTCAGGTTGCTACTCAGTCTTGGGTGGAAGCTAAAACACGTGACTGAGAAGTTGCTGAAGTTGCAATTATTAGAGCAACCTTAAGCAAAGAGCCTGAAAGCTACTCTATAAATTCTTAAACGCTTACTAAAGCCTGGAGAGGAAGAATATGCTTATGTATTGAAGTTAGGACTTTGCCAGGGCAAGCATGAGCAGAAAGTCATTAGATTGAAAAATGTGTTCAAATACCACTTGGATCAGCCTCAAGCTGGGGCTATTTTAAGTGGAACACTCCATTCAAAATTTAATCTGAGTACAATTTCCCTAAACTTCTTTCAGTTATTAAAATTTTCAAGAGCATTTGGAAGGAAGGCAAGGGAATTTTGAGAGAAGGAAGGAATCATAACCTGGATGGAGTGATGCCTGCCATAGCTCTAGCAGCTAATACAGATGAATATAAATCAAAATGAATGTAAATATAAGTCACTACTTTACACATCTGTGGAAAGTGCAGTAGTAGTTGTCTTCTATAAAGATTTAAGAATCTACCGTAAGGAGATGGTAGCTCGATACCACATAAAATAGAGCTCTACGTGCCTATGCTGTGATTTTTAAGGTCTAGGTGCACTCAGACTGTGACAGTAAGGCATCCTTCAATTATAAGTCTTAGAGAGTTGGGAAAACTAGAAAAGCTATGGTAGATAGCAAAGGAGCAATGCTTTAAGCTTTCCTTGCGACACACCAGAATAAGTTCATGCCAGACTGCCCTGTTCATTTTCATGGGTTATGTGACCACAGTGATTATATATTTCAGTGAAGGTATCAGAAGACCTCCCGTTACAAATCCTCCATGTGTTAGGTCCATGGGTTTTCCTCCCAGAACCTGTCATATCTGGGTTGTGTAGTTATTAAATTGGAATTTCCTGAAGGACCCAGGATGGCAAATGATAACATAGAAATCCTTGAATTACAAAGATTAAATCGTACCAATCTTGGATATATGGAGAAACTATTGAACTTAGAGGGAAGGAATTCCAGGCTTTAAAAAAATAAATCAAAAGGAGACACCTCAACCTGGTTGTCCTAACTATACCCCTGTTCACTGGTTTCTTTGGGAAATCAGTGGCAAAACAGAGACAGAAGTTGTCACTCTTTGCCTCCACTGCTGGAGGGAACCTATTAGACTCCACGTTAAATGTTAAGTACTTTGATGTGGGGCTCTCTGATTTCCAACATACGAAATGAGAGGCTACGAAGAAAACACCAAGCCAAGAGTAACTGTCTTTTCCTTTTCTAGGAAAAACATCAAAAACTCTGGATTTCTTCTTAGTGTTTTTTGATCTTTTTTTGGGTTTTTTTTAGCCTCCTTCTCCTCCACCCTTTAATTAGCAATTCTCAGCCTTTAAAATCCATATCCATATGAATAGGGAGCATATCAAAAACACCTAGTAAGACTCTCTCTTTCTCTGTTTAACACACAGACACCCTACCCTATAGCAATGTAACACACCATCATAGGCACACACACAAGTTCAGGTTTCTTGGGGTGGAGGAAAAGATTGAAAGTATTCTTAATGAAGCCATATAAAAGTCTCCAGGCTTGGTCTTATTTTGACTCTACAGACCTGACCTGAGTCAGATTATTCAATCCTGAGGCCATAGCTACTATCCGTACACCAACCCTTGTGAATCTTCCTCTCACAGGAACAGATCCTTTGCACAGATCCGGAACTTCAGAGCCATGTTTAAACTACCCAACTCACTTACATGCAAACACGCATAAATGCCCATGTACCAGAGACACCTACCAACCTGCCCCTACTTCCCTGCTTTTATCTGGGAACAAAATGACTTCTGTAGAGTTGACACTAATCAATATTTGTTGAATTCAGCTGAACTGAAACTGTCAAATACCTTGCTGAACCTATCTTGCTTTAAAGTAGCATAACTTGTTAACTGAAGTCTAGCTAATACAACTTAATTTATCCAAGATTCCATAGCATGTGTATCTATTGGTAATAAAATTACTCAGACAGAAACAGGTGTTGTTTTATTGCAGATTTCTATTTCAATAGTCCTGGCTACTCTATGCTTTCAGCACCCTTCTGCTCTCCGACCTTGGAATATTCCTTCCTTCTGGACCTTGGAACTCTGTTGTCAATGACTCTCTCCATTAATCTCATTGACTGTCTAAATTATATTATCAAGCTTTTTTGCCTAATGCTTCAGTAAGAAGGTATTTTCTAAAAGACTTATGTGAGCATCCTAGAAAAACAACTCAGGTCTGTATCGAACCTTTCAGGCAGTCATATTATTATAGTCTCAGAAATAGTGCAGGATCATCAACTTGCTGTGTTTGCTTCAGGGACAATGCTTCTCCAGGAAAATAAACTTACTAGTAAATAAGTTTGTTATAAATTCTAATGTTACTAAACATGCACATAAATGATATCTTTTCCATGTATTAGAGAGAAGGACACATTTTTACTAGGTATGATGAAATTTTAAGGCTAGGTGTCTATTTCATTATTTACAGGAAAAATTGTGAGAAGCCTGCGATGCACAAATTAAAAGAATTATAGATAAAAAAAGTAAACATTTCTTTTAGTTTAAAAAATATTCCCCTTATAAAATGCTTTTTTCTAGTTATAGTGGAAGAAACCCGAACATTATCAAGGCATAAAACCAACTTTTCTGTTTATAGGCAATTAAGGGCACTAAACAAACCATAATGTTGGTCTGATTTGCTAACTTTGTGTAGCAAAAGGAGAAAGGAACACATGAATTTCTAAGGAAAAACAGCATTAGAATGAGAAATCAGAACTGGCAAGTTCAGAGTTGCCAATATCTCCATATACTAAAAGGAGTTTCAGGTTCCTGATTGCAACTCTTTGGATGTATGGTCAACTGTTCAACAGTTACTAAAACCATGCTCACGAGCTTGTTCTGCACAGATGCCAGGAGTCCAAGTCCATTGGAATTGAAAGCCACTTCCTATTGCAATATAGTTTTGTGTAAGTAGGACAAAAAAGCCAGCTGAAATCCCAAAGCCAAGTGGCTTCTGTGATGGGACAAAAAGTATAAAATCTCTACTGTAGTTTAAATTGTTTTCCTCCTCCTTCTCCAAGCTCACTCTATGAATGTGACAGCACTAGGGAGCTGTTTTGTTAGGTAACTGTGACAAACTAAAAAATAGAATTAGAATAAAAGAAATTGAGAGAATACTTTTCACTCCTTTGTACCATGGTGGAATATATTTTTCTGCACTAAATGATAAAAAGAAGAGAAAGAAGGAAAAAAAGCATTATATATCTTAGGTTGGATACAACAAGAATATCAAACATTAATTGTATAAATTAACCATTTTGTGCCTGGTTTTGGAGAAATAACGGCAATAGTTGACAAAAATGACTCAAACAGGCAGTTAATAGTTGCTGTTGTATTCTTGTTAGGAATTATAGTAACAACAAAGAAAATTTCTGTGTTCACTTATTCTATTTGTTTCTTTTATACCACAAGTAAACAGATTTCTTTCTCAATTTTCAGCCACTGAAGTGGGTGGGATTTGCTTCAAGTAGTTTTTGAAATTGCTTTCAATTACCTCAATAAGCTTGTTTCTTCAGGCAGCTGATAATTTGACTTTCTTGAGGCTTCTAGTCCAGAAGAATTGTCTCACAACTGCCTAAGCTTGAAAGATAATACATCAAACCCAACATTTTTTCAAGTTAATGGGGAAAAAATGACTGCTTTGTCAATGGTAGACAATTCCTCTGACAAAAGACAGACTCCTTTATTCAGTGGCACTAATTCAATAAACACTTACTGAGTTAAAAAGGGCCAAGCCCAGTGTCGGGTATGTAATGGCAAAACAAGCATTCATGACCCAGTATCTGAAACTCAGGTGAAGATATTGACACTCTCTTCAACAAGTACAGAATTCCTTATTCCAAATCTCATGGAGAAGACGCATTGATTTATATGGTTGAGTTGAGCTACAACCAAATATGAAGAGGATTAGAACATTCCCTGTGGCTAAGAGATATTGTAATTACAAGAGCAATAAAATCTATTGCAATTTACCCTAATTATGTCACTGAAATAGCTTTTTCAATTCATGTTATTAAAGGCAATAGATAGTCTTATTTTCTTATTTCATCAGATCTACTTGAGGCATTTAATGTGTTTATCACTTATCTACCTCAAAAGACCCTTTGGCTTTCATACATTGGTGCCTCCACTTATATTCATATTGTTCCCTCTTAGCCTAACATAATGGCTCCTCTTTTTCAAGCTAATGCCACTCTTAGACTGCAGCAAGTGGTTGTGTGTTACGGAGCCCAGAATTTGACAGCCTAGTGCTTGCCTTTCTATAGCTACACCCCTTGCTAGAAGTCAAGGACTGGTGGAGGTGGGGGGATGAAGCAATGAGCATGACCACCTGAAGCCTATGGCCCCTTCCAAAACAAATCTCAGTCATCCAGGACCCCAGAAATCCCTACATTATAAAGAATCGAGTTAAATCAAAGGACTTCATGGGTCTCTTCTCAGTTTTCATTCTCCCATGTATGGCCTGTACTGCTGTATGCAGTATAGCTAAGTTTGAGAGGTGGCCAAGGAACAGCAATTGGGTTAATGGAGGTGAACAGACCATATTTTTGCAGGCAAAGGTGAGCATCATCACCTGCATGCATGTGAGCATGTTATTGTCTGGGAAGAAGGCACCAGTAGAAACAGAGAAAGGGTGGGACATGGCTTAGTTCTCCATTTGTACACTTACCTCTGGAATGCACAAGAAACTGGTAAAAGTGGATGCTTCTGAAGAGGCAAATCTGTTGACAAAGAAGAAAAGTAAAATATACAACGTAACAAAAAAGGCCCAGATGATTTCAATGGCAAGTTGTACCAAAATTTCAGAAAAATATAATCACTGTCTTATATGACTTTTCCAGAAAATACAAAGAGTAGATCATTTTTTATTTATTTATTGACTTATTAAACCAATTAATTTACTAGGGCTGTTATACCTTGATACTAAAACAAGTCATTGAAAATAGAGAAAAATATTAAAGACCTTTTTCCCTTGTGAAAAAAAGCCAAAAGCAAATATAAGTAAACTGAATTAGCAATATTTTTTTAATTACCACACCTGACTAAATGAGAGGGATTCCAAAATTTTAATAATCTTTAATATTTGAAAATCTAGTAAAAGAATAAAAAAGAAGAGTGAGGATCCATAAATAGTAGGAAGATAAGAGAAGTGCTTTTTTGCTTTAGAAGAAAATCAATCAAGGGAGGTGGAAATCAATGAAGAATTATACAATATTGAATTTTAAGCCGTATGTTGTTTTGTACTGAAATGTAATTGACATATCCTCAGGAAGACTACCACTACCTCTACACACACAAAAAAAGTCAACTGGTATAACTTTTACATTAAAGATTTAATAAGAAAAGAAATGGAATAAAAAAGAGAGAGGAGGGAAAAAAGGAATGAAGGAAAGAAGGGGAAAGAGGAGGAAAGTGAAGGAAGGAGGAAGCAGGAGAGCAAAAGTCGTAAGAATTGGAAAGGAAGACAAAGTAAAAATGAAAAGGAATCGATGCACAACTATTAGAATTAATTGATAAAATAGTCTAGCAAGATTATTGATGTATGTTGGTATTCAACAGTCAATAGAATCCTCACACAACAGGAGCAATAAATTCAAAAATAAAATTTATAAATTATTTTATTCACATTCCATAAAAGTAGCAAAAATTAAGTCTAATATAAAAAAGCAAGAAGATTATAAAAAATTTTCTCTTACATTTTGAACAAAATTAATGAAGACCAATTAAAAAAGAGCAAACATTATAATTTACGGAAAAAAGTTCCATGATTTAAACAAAAAGCCAATGAAACTACAAGCAAAATTGCACCTCAGTCTTCGAGTAATTTGATAAGCTAATCCTCAATTCATAAGAAAGCGTAAGAGTGAGGAAGAGTTGAAATAATTCTGAAGAAAAATAAGAGCAGAAATTTAACCTACAAGATTCTAAGCCCTGTAGTTAGTCTACAGAAAATTAAACATTATTAACTAAAATGAATAGAACCATGGAAACAAGGAAGAACATGAATGTGACTCATGAGTATTTAGGGATCTTGCTGTGTAGCATTTTCTGGGTTTTTTTGTTTGCATACTCATGCAGCAGTTACATATGTTTCTCTCTTCTATGTATTTGGCAAAAAGCTACAGACACTGGAAGGGACTCAGGTTCAATGGATTTTTTAAGACTCTGGGTGGTTTGACGTTCATCCATCAGGAGACACTTATAATGTCTGGTTTTGTTATGTTTGGAGAGCAGCAAGTAATGCTCAATGCCTGTCTGTCCATTGTGGGGACTGGGTACAGCAATGGTAATATTCTAACTACATCTTTTTGTTTTCATTGGTTGGAATAATTTTATGAAGTGATTCTCCTTATCTATTATTTCTGTAAGGTTTAGTATATATAGAAATGGTAGAATAAATGCTTAATTCTATCCTTTGATTTTCTCAATTTTCAGTATGATGAATTAGGCCCCTCTCACCTCTGAAAGTGACCAGTTAATAACTATGAACTTAGAGATTTAAATATATTTGTTGACTTTACACTATTGTAATTTTTGTCAATTTTGAATCTTAAAATGCAACTAGCAAAGGGGAACCCTTCAAGTAGGCTCCTGAATCCTTTTCTCGTGAGTCTAGTTGACTTTAATAGCTTGATATTACCACCTAGTATGTCAAAGTCTTTCAGGCTTATCTTGAACATTTCTGCTCTAGATCTGAGTCAAGAATTTCTCCAAAAAGACCTAACAATATATTTTGATAGGAAATGGTATTGAATGACTACAATCGGGGCTGTATGAATATCCATTGCCAATGTTAGTCATTTGTTCTAGAACATTTCAGTGAACAAATCTGGGGAGATGATATAAACTATATATATAACTCACATAAAATGAGTTTTTAACATATAGTTTAATTTTACATGTGCAATGAGTTTTAGGCTGATGTTCAAATCCAGGACTGTCTGGATTTTACTTAACCTCTTCTGTAATATATCTCTGTCTCCTTTCCTCCACTAAGATTTTCACAGAAAATCCCCCAGAATTTCCAATGATAGAAAGGGTAGTGAAAAGGAGAATATCTCTAATTACTTACTTGGTTAATCAGTTTTTAATACAATATCTTGGAATAATAATATAATACTAACACTATCATCACCAATTATGGAAAATAACTAAATTTTCTGCATGTGCTACACCTATTCTCCCCTCTTAATTTTTATGTGTACATGCATAGATGACCACAAAGACAATATCTATGTTTTCAAATTGCATATCCTTTTCGCAGTTTTGTAATATTATCT
Organism: Equus asinus; assembly: GCF_041296235.1. Lineage (NCBI taxonomy): Eukaryota > Metazoa > Chordata > Mammalia > Perissodactyla > Equidae > Equus > Equus asinus. The sequence continues at coordinate 4,165,741 of NC_091797.1, read as the reverse complement.
CCTCTTCAACAACCCATTTTATTTATATATTCCATGATTCTTTACCATATATTTAATGCTCAACACCAGTCCTTGTGTTGATATCTTTTACTAATTTTGATTATTTGGAATTTTCTCTCTGGCAGATATTTAGAATGATCTCGTGGGAACAATATTGCCTGATAATACTTAAGGATTATGTTTGATAATAGTATGTACCATTAATAACAGAATGTTGATTTCAGTTCAATTGTTGCATAGATGATAGATAGATTGAAAGATAAATAGATAAAATAAATTTTCATTAAACAATTTTCATCCTTATGACATGTGGTGGGAATTTACATTACCAATTCTATTTTGAATTTTTAAAATGGTTGGGAAATGAGCAAGCTGATTTCACTATCTATGACTGGGTTAGCCTCTACAGAAGAGCACATCAAGAAACGACATAAAATAGGCTAACTCTTCTTGACCTGGAAACTCAAGCATACCATGGCAACAAAGATCGGCACATTATCTTTCATATAATGTCTACTCCTCCCCTGCTCTTCTCTTCCATTCCCACTTCTCTATTCCCATTGCCATTCCTGTCGTCCTCCCTCTCCCTCCACACTCTCACCACCACCTTACATTCCCACATGGAGTTCTACAAAAGACATTGTGTAAGGAAATTAATCATGCCAAACCCATCCATATCTTCACCTATATCTACAACAGGAATTTTTCAGAGAAATACTAGAAGACAGCCAGAGGGAGCACATAATTCTCAATTCTGCTGCTGCAGAATGATCTAAAGCTTCTGTGACTCAACCTCACACCTATCTTCAGGTTAAGAGAACATCATAAGGACGTTATATAAACCTCTGACAGGATTTCTAAGGTTAAGTTCAGTATTTAAATGGTTATTTAACATAATCAAAGTAATTAGAGTTTTCTTGCATTCAAAATTGGCTGCAAAATGTGTCCTAGGAGACAGAATTAACTTTGAGAACCTTAAATTTGTGTTTCCTAACTTTAAAGGGCTTAAATTATTAAGATTAATACTGCACTAAAAAAGTTTTGCATTTGTACATGGTAGAATGCCAAAAATCTATGACCTGTTAACAGAGCAGTAAGTGTGCTTTCCTAACGTGTACTCTATATCGTTAGGTCACTGAAGCTATTAAAATGCGTAGATTAAGTATTAAAGAAAAAACCTTTTAGCCTTTTTATGATCTCACTGGATTTTTATGTATCATTTACTCATTTTTTTAGAAGCACACAAGTGAATTCTAAAAAAATTATTGTAAACACCTTCACCCCAGAATTTCACTTATTCTCTACAAGTTCTCATTACCACAAGTTAATACAAACTCTCATTTTCATAGCTTATTAGTATAACCTCTGCTAGTTAATAATCTTTATGCCCTATAACTGCAAACTTTGTGATAAAAGACATCAGCATATTAATACTATTCTAAACACACATCTCAATTATCTTCCCCATTACTCACAGAACCAGGGAAAATTAAAAGAGCACTTTTCTTCAGGCAGTGGACAGAAGGGAAATGACCTCAAATTCACTCTTCTGTTGTCAAGGGGCACTCGCTTGTGGTGACCTAGTCTAGCTGCTTCTGTTGTTTCAATGTTAAGATGAGATGATAAAGATTTGTCTTAGGTAAAGTAAGCTTCAAATATCAACTGGCAGTACTACCATTCTTAATTTGTGCATCGTATCCATGAGACGACTGGAAGGTTTAATTTGCATTTATTTAAATATATTACTCCTTGACTATAACTTATTTTCTGAATGTCCTATTCTCTCTCATGGAAACATGTCATATATCCTTTTTCTGGATAGTCATTCCTTACATATGTCACCATCAGTATTAGCTATTCTATCTGGATATGCTCATCCGTATTTACCTCAATCCACTGATATTTGCATTCTAATTAAATTCAGAGCACCTCTACAATAGAGAATTCAAGCAGAACTTATAGCTATTGCCATTAAATCCGAGCTAGAGATTGCAGAAGAGAAGGATTACCTACCTAAAGGACATCCTAGTCATATGTTTGCATATAAACACATATTTTATTGCACAGAATTCTTATTATCCTTCTATGAAAGCACAAAATAAATTAAAGATATAAAAATCACTGATACAAGTCAGCTTGGTACTTCTATCACAACCCAGTTTCTTTCTTTTTCTGATCATACAGCCTGGGGGTTCTCAAAAAGAAGTCTGGAGAATAAAACTTTATTTTCTCTAAACTTAAGGATATACTGCACATTCATTGCTAGACTAGGCATTATCTTCTATTTCTCTGATCTCATTTCACTAGGGCTTACAATTTCAGCAATATCACTAGGCAGATCTGTGAATGCAATCTTCTATTCATGTTCAAAGACTCGCTTTTCTTTTTTTGGCCCAGAAAAGGAACATGTTTTTCACTTGGTCCCATATCCCACCCCCAACTCCTAGTCCAATTTTGGTTTTCAAAATCCATTATAAAAAGCACCAGAATGTCCAGAGGATGTACTGTTGATAAGTCAAGTAATATAAAGAACTGTTCATGAAATGAAATGATTCCCCACCCAACACCATTCCATCTTCAGCGCCTCTCCCCAAGGGTGACAATCTTAGCCATTTTCCTTCTTTTTTAACCTCTAAAACTTTAAATATTATACTTTTTCTCACCTGTATTAATAAACTGTGGATACTGTTGATTGAATCTCCTCTCTAAAAGATGATGAATTTGTTTATTGACATAATACCCATCTCCCTCTGTAAGTACCTCTCTTAAATTTTGATAGTTGCTTTATTTCTTTTCTTGTTTCAGTTAGCTTTGGAACTTTAAACATACATAAATCTACATCATTATTTCTTCTTTTATACAGCACTTCTTAATTCTCTCTTATGGTTAACAGAGCTTTATAGCTTTATCCCTTCCCCTATGTCTCCTGAATAAAGTTTCAATTGCAGTTTTTCACAGATACAACAACTGTGCATAGAAGTGCAGGACTTGCTAAAGCTCAGAGAAGAAAGAGAACTGAGAGGACAATTCTTACAGGCATTTGACCATTCATAAAATATATAGCCACCACCCTCCAAGGCTGGGGCAGGGGAGGAAAGCAGAACAAAAATAAATAGAATACAGATAGGGAGAGAGAGTAAACACCAGGACCAGGATAGAAGAGCAGAGTCTAGAAAAGCTGACAGCCAGGTTCCAAAACAGTTATATCTCCACTGTTTGTAAAACTGGTGCTTTGACTTTAAAACAGAAATAGATTTCTAGAATGTCTCTGATGATCAGATTTCAAACCCTGATGAAATAAAGTTTCTGATCCCACTCTCAAATAATTTGAAGATAGTGATGAATCTTACTAACTAAATCTAAATCTAACTAAAGCAACAAAAATGCCATATCCAGCTTTTACTACAGATAAAATTGTCTCAGTAATCCTTATCCAATGCTAGAAGCCTGACAAAAGAAATATTCTGGTTATAAATATTATAGTTTCCATTATTCTTTTATACATGATGATTGGCATAATTCTTTTTATAATACAAGAAATACAAAGAAACAAGAAAAGGTAACCCATGGTCAAGATAAGAAACATTTAATAGAAGCAGAACCAGAGATGGTCCAGATCTTGCTGTTGTCAGTATTATTTATGTCAAAGTATCTGATGGAAAAGGCCAAAGAGATATGCGTGCATTTGAGTAATTTCAACAGAGAGATGGAAAATACAAAAAAAGGTTAAGTGGAAATACTATACCTGAAAAACATAACATCAGAGGTAAAGTCGTATTATTGCCAGAACAGAGATAAAAATCTTTAAATTTGAAGAGTGCGCAAAAGAAATTATCTCAACACATAAAAAATATAAACATACAGTGACCTATAGGATAATATCAAATGACCTGAAAGATGCATAATTGAAAAGAAAGAAAAATATACAAAGAGGTATTGTCTAGGAATTTTCCAAAATGAAAGAAAGAACTCAACCACCAGAAACAAGAAACCCAGTGAACTCCTAAAAAGACAAATGGAAGTAAAAATACACTCAGACACATTATGAACAAACTGTTAAAAATCAAGAATAAATTGCAAATCTTAAAAAGCCAACACAGGAGAAATGACTTATCAGAATCAATGGAGGTCAGAGGACATTGGAAACATATTTTTAAAGAGTGCAAAATATCAACATGCAGAATTATTCTATATCCAGAAAAAATACTGCTCCCAAATGATGGCAAATTAAAGTTTTTTTTTAGACAGACAAAAGATTTGAGAATTTTTATCTGGCAGACTTGAACTTCAAGATATGTTAAAAAGAAAATAGAATGTTTTCCAGCTGAAATAATATCAAGCATCTTTTATGACCATAATGCTATGAAACTAGAAATCAATTACAAGAATAAAGTTAGGAAAGGGGCAAAGATGTGGAGATTAAACCACATGCTACTGAAAAACCAGCAGATCATTGAAGAAATCAAAGGAGAAATCACATATTATCTGGAGACAAATGAAAACGAAAACACACCATACCAACTCATTTGGGATGCAGCAAAAGCAGTCCTAAGAGGGAAATTCATTGCAATACAGGCTCACCTCAATAAACCAGAAAATTCTCAAATAAGCAATCTCAAACTACACCTAACAGAACTAGAAAAAGAAAAACAAGCAAAGCCCAAAGTCAGTAGGAGAGAAATAAAAATTAGACCAGAAATAAATGAAACTGAAATAAAAAAGACAGTAGAAAGGATCAATGAAACAAAGAGCTGATTCTTTGAGAAAATAAGAAATAATTGACAAACTCTTAGCCAGGCTCACTAAGAAAAAAAGAGAGAAGACTTAAATAAATAAAGTCAGAAATGAAAGAGAGAAAATCACACCAATACCACAGAGATACAAAATATTACAAGAGAATACTATGAAAAACTATATGCCAACAAATTGAACAACCTAGAAGAAATGGATAAATTCTTAGACTCTTACAACCTCCCAAATCTGAATCAAGAATAAATAGAGAATCTGAATAGACCAATCACAAGTAAAGAGATTGATACAGTAATCAAAAACCTCCCCAAAAATAAAAGTCCAGGACCAGACGGCTTCTCTGGAGACTTCTACCAAACATTCAAAGAAGATTAATACCTATCCTTCTCAAACTATTTCAGAAAATGGAGGAAGATGGAACACTTCCTAACACATTCTACGATGCCACCATCACCCTGATCCCAAAACCAGACAAGGACAACATAAAGACAGAAAACTACAGGCCAATATCACTGATGAACATAGATGCAGAAATCCTCAACAAAATATTGGCAAACAAAATACAGCAAGACATCAAAAAGATCATACACCATGATCAAGTGGGATTTATACCAGGGACACAAGGATGGTTCAGCATCTGCAAGTCAATCAACATGATACACCACATTAAGAAAATGAGGAACAAAATCACATGATCATCTCAATAGATGCAGAGAAAGCATTTGACAAGATCCAACATCCATTTAGGATAAAAACTCTGAATAAAATGGGTAGAGAAGGAAACCTCATACTCAATGGGCAAAAACTGAACGCCATCCCTCTAAGAACAGGAAGAAGACAAGGGTGCCCACTCTTACCACTCTTATTCAGCATAGTACGGGAAGTTTTGGCCAGAGCAATTAGGCAGGGTAAGAAATGAAAGTAATCCAAATAGGCAATGAGGAAGTGAAACTCTCACTGTTTGCAGACGACATGATCTTATATATAGAAAACCCTAAAAAAAAATCCTTCAGAAAGTACCAGAAGTAATCAACGATTACAGCAAAGTTGCAGGGTACAAAGTCAACTTACATAAATCAGTAGCATTTCTATATTCTAAAACCAAACTAACAGAGAACTCAAGAACACAATCCCATTCACAATTGCAACAAAAAGAATAAAATACCTTGGAATAAATTTAAGCGAGGAAGTGAAAGAACTATACAATGAAAACTACAAGAGTTTCCTGAAAGAAATTAATGACAACATAAAGAGATGGAAAGATATTCCATGCACATGGATTGGAATAATAAACATAGTTGAAATGTACATACCCCCTAAAGCAATCTGCATATTCAATGCAATCCCAATCAGAATCCCAATGACATTCTTCACAGAATTAGAACAAAGGATCTTAAAATTCATATGGGGCAACAAAAGACCCTGAATTGCTAAAGCAATCCTGAGAAAAAAGAACACAGCTGGAGGCATCACAATCCCTGACTTCAAAACATACTACAAAGCTATCATAATCAAACAGCATGGTACTGGTACAACACAGGCACACAGATCAATGGAACAGAATTGAAAGGCTGGAAATAAAACCACACATCTATGGACAGTAATCTTCAACAATGGAGTGTAGAACATACAATGGAGAAAAGAAAGTCTCTTCAACAAATGGTGTTGGGAAAACTGGACAGCCATACGTAAAAGAACGAAAATAGACCATTCTTTTATGCCATTCACAGAAATAGACTCAAAATGGATCAAAGACTTAAAGGTAAGAGGTGAAATCATAAGAGTTCTAGAAGAAAATATAGGCAACTCACTCTTTGACATCAGTCTTAAAAGGATCTTTACAGACACCATGTCTTCTCAGACAAGGGAAACGGTAGAAAGAATAAACAAATGGGATGTCATCAGACTAAACATCTTGACAAGGCAAGGGAAAACAGGATTGAAACAAAAACACAACCCACCAACTGGGAAAAAATATTTGCAAATCTATGTCTGACAAAGGGTTAATCTCCATAACATATAAAGAACACACACAACTCAACAACAAAAAATCAAACAACCCAATCAAAAAACGGGTAGGAATTATAAACACACATTTCTCCAAAGAAGATATACAGATGGCCACTAGGCACATGAAAAGATGCTCATCGTCACTGAACATCAGGGAAATGTAAATCAAAACTACACTAAGATATCACCTTATACCTGTTAGAATGGCTAAAATAACCAAACAAAAAAGTAAAAAGTGTTGGAAAGGTTGTGGAGAAAAAGGAATGCTCATATACTGCTGGTGGGAATGCAAACTGGTGCAGCCATTATGGAAAACAGCATGGAGGTTTCTTAAAAAATTAAAAATAGAAATACCATATGAGCCAGCCATGCCACTATGGGGTATCTATCCAAAGAACTTGAAATCAACAATTCAAAGAGACCCACACACCCTTATGTTCATTGTGGCATTATTCACAATAGCCAAGATGTAGAAACAACCTAAGCGCCCATCGACTGATGACTGGATAAAGAAGACATGGTATATGTATTCAATGGAATACTACTCAGTGATAAAAAAGGATAAAATCACCCCATTCACAACAACATGGATGGGTCTTGAGGGTATTACGCTAAGCAAAATAAGCCAGATAGAGAAAAACAAATTCTGTATGACTCCACTCATATGTGGAAGATAAATAAATACATGGGCAAAGAGAACAGATTACTGGTTACCAGGGGAAAGGGGGTGAGGGTGGGCACAAAGGGTGAAGTGGTGCATCTATAATATGACTGACAAATAATAATGTATAGTTGAAACTTCACAAGGTTGTTAACTATCGTAACCTCAATAAAAAAATAAAAAGTAAGTAAATAAATAAAACTTATGTTACAAGAGTTATTAAGATAATGAATAGAAAAGCCAGAGTCTAAAAGAAAGTATTTTCAATAATAGAGCTGACAAAGATACTTTACACCCCAAAATCTAGATATTTAAATCCATCCATCTATCTATCTATCTATGTTTCTATCACCTACCTCTCTCCGTCTATCTCTCTTTCTTTCCTCTTCTTCATCTCAAGAATAAAGACTAACAACCACACAAAAATATGGGCAAAAGACTCGACATTCAAAGAAAGACATTCAAATGGCCTATAAGTACCTGAAAAGATGAAACAAATCAAAATCTGTTGTTTTGTGTCAACTAATGGAGTAAGAAAATAATAAGCACATTTCCTTTTTGCTAGGATCATTCCTCTAGAGAGGTCATATTATTATAACATAATATAATATATGATGACTGACTCAGATATCAGGAAAATGAAAATAAGACTCACAAGGCATCAGTACTTCCTTTACAAACCAAAAAGAAAGTCTGGCAGGCCCGGCTTTGTGGCCGAGTGGTTAAGTTCTTGTGCTCCGCATGGGCACCCCAGAGTTTCACCAGCTTGGATCCTGGGCACAGACCTAGCACCACTCATCATGCTGAGGAGGCGTCCCATGCAGCACAACCAGAGAGGCCTTCACCTAGAGTACACAACTATGCACTGGGGGCCTTTGGGGAGAAGAAAGAAGAAGAAAAGAAGAAGAAAGAAGATCTGCAGCAGATATTAGCTCAGGTGCCAATCTTTGGGGAAAAAAACAGCAGAAAATTCTGGGAATGTCAAATGTTGCCAAGGATATGAAGCAACTAAAACCATCATATATAGTTGGTAGAAGAGCAAAATGGTTTAGAGACTTGGGAAAATTGTGGTTTCTTTTGAATTACACATATATATATGCCATTAAGATATAAAAATTTTCATCCTACTTATTTATCCAAAGACATAAAACTAAAAACCTATATCCATGAAGAAAAAACAAAAACATATGATGACAGAAACTTTCTGCACTGTAGCTCAAAATGGAAAACAACCCAAATGCCCATCAACCGTTGAATGGATAAGCACATTGTAGAATGTTGATTCATGGGGATACTATTCAGCAATATAAAGGGACCAATTAATAATACCACCACATGTAAGAATCTCAAAAATATTTTGTTGAGTGAAAGTTACAAAGACTACATCGTGTGACATTTTTTGTGTAAAGTTCTGCATCACGCAGTGATGGAAATGATGGTAGAAAGCAAAACAGTGAGGAGTTAACTGGGTTAAGGCACAGCTCCAGAGTCGACTGGGAAGGGGCGCCAGAGAGTTGTTCAGGATCGTGAGAATGGTGTACAAGATGACAGGGTTTTGGGTTACATAGCAGATATCCTCTTTTTGCAAAACTTACATAATTTACACTTAAGTTCTGTACATGCATTCTACATAAATTATGTTTCAAAAATGGAAATATATAAATATTATTTACCATTTTTTATGATTTTAGAGGCATTGTTGACTGCATAACCATTTGCATACTTCATTCTAATGCACTCATATGACCTCTGTGATGATTTTGGTCCCTCCATTATCTCTGCCTGGAGCTACTATAATCAGTTGTCATTTCTAGGTCAATCCTCTCTCTCGTACATTTTTTCATGCTGTCCAGCCTGTGCTTTACATTATGAGACCTATTTTCACTTTATTTTATGTTGAGTTTTAAATTATTATTTTGACAATTATATTTTCAATTCATAATGTCCTTTGCATTGTTATTTTTCTTATATAGTATCTTATTGTTGTTTCATGGTTGAAATATCTTCTTGAATTTCTATGAATATTCACTAAACTAAATCTTTTGGCTTCCTGCTGGTCCATTGTTCCTGTTTCTTTTGTTTTAATTGGTTGTTCTCTTTCATGCTGTTTTTCTCACGTATCTGTTAATCTCGAGGCCCTTTCCATGCTTAAGATAGAAGGAGTACAGTGCTTTTTCTTATTTCTTGGGTTACGAGCCCTCTGCTATTGCCGTTTTACTAATGTGTTTCTACCTGAAAAGAAATGATGACTGGAATTTTTAATGGGATTGGTATGTTTGCCAAGCTTGCTGCTTTATAAACTTTGCTTTACCATCACTGTGCAGAGAATCGCCCATCTGTGCAGAGGTCAATTCTCATGTCAGAATAAGAAAAACCACACTCCCATTAACTAACATGGTTCAAAAAAAAAGAACTCTAGGTGATTTGGGTTTTATTTTATTCTCGGATATGAATATCAGACCGCTTAGCTCGCTTAGCAGAGGGAGGAGGGCCAACCACAGAAATTTTCTGGAGATAAATTTTCGATTACTTTATTCCTTCTCTCATACTCCTCACCCAGCTCTTAACCTGTCGGCTTCCCTGCTTTCATCCGGAAGATCAGCTCCAGGTTACACGGCAGCCCACTCCTGTTGACGGCGCAGGCTACAGTTGCCCGGCTCTGTGTATCTGGGGACTTGTTTTCCACTTTTTCACTTCAAGAAAATTGCCAACATATGTTCATCTCTTGTGATTCACCACCGCTATCATCCCAATGAAGGATGCCGAGGGAAGCATATGTGTTCTGTCCACAGTTTTAAAGAAAAAAGGAAAAGCCTAGCCTACAGGATTTAACAAACTGTAATCTCACTTACTATCATCAGAGTTCTTGTCACTGCAATAGTCTTGCAACAATAAACAGAAAGCGATTTTTCTGTCTAATGAAACTGCATCAAAATTTACTGAAATTATACTTTTGGATAAATTATTTCACTTCGCTAAGCCAATTTTCATATCTTCTAAAGTAGATAGAAATCGTAGCATTTCCTTCACAGAGAGGTTGATCGGGTTAGATTAAATGAGGCATATAAAGGAGTTTAGCATTCTGTCTGGCACTTACCAAGCTTTCAACAAATTTTAAGCACAAATGTTATTACCCATTCCCTCCCTCATCTCTGCAAAATCCTGTGGGATGCAACACATTTGGAAAGGAGCACTGCCTATTCCTAGATGTCTCCGTACCCAAATTTATGCACGTGGGCAATAGTTCATCAATAATCGTTTTGTTGTTTATTGTCCATTCAGCTGTTCTAAACTGAAAGTAAATCATCCACTTTGAGGATATTCTCAGTTTAGTAGGAATTCACGGTTTTGCACTGCTCAGTTACATTGTTATGATTTACTTAATTTGCTATTTCTTTCAGGCCTCTTACTGAATTTCAAAAATTGAAGTGTAACATATTAGTATATAACATTGAATTCTCCAAATACGTCCCATTTGTCCTATCCTAAATTGCCCAGAACCCTGAGCTGCACAGTAAGAATGCCTTCCCATGTCATGTGCAACGTAACAAGAATAACTGTCAAGGGTAAGTGATTCTCAGTTGACAGTAATACTTAAGCTATAATTAAAAACATCCTCTGCACTACAGTTTGGTTGATTTGTTTGTTCCTGAGCAAAACTTGTGAGTTAGTTCCTTGCCCTACTCTGCTCTTGAAGGATAATCAAGAGGCAAATCTGTTGCCTGTTATTGTATCAAACAGAAGGAATTAATGTTAAATGGCAAAGACTATGCCAGGCTTTGTGATGAAAATGGCTCCAATGTCTGAAAGGGAATTGCTTGTGCCTTCAGGTTGTCATAACCTAAACCCTGAGGTGCCCCGGCTGCTGCTATTTGAGAACGTCTGTAATTTTTGAACTAGAAAATACCCTAGAGAGGTTCTAAGGAAATTTCATTTTTCTTTGTGAATATAATATATGCTTGTTAAAGAAAATGTTGCAAATCAAAGTAAAATCACTTGTAATTCACCATTGAAAGACATAAACTCTAAATGAATCAAGTTAAACAGAGAATAGAGTTCAGTATACAGATAACCAATGAAGGACAGGATCGGTAACTGATTCCATTCACAACAGATAGAAACGCGTCAGTAATCTAGCCATGTACAGGACCTTCATGAAAAGAAATCAGAATGATGAAATATACTGAAAGACATCAACAACTTGGGTGAACAAAGAACCTTGCCGTTCAATGTCATGTCTTTTCATTCTGGTGTAGAGTCAGTAAAATTTTAACAATGGTGATAGTAGCCACCCACATTTTGTTTGATTTCAGTAAGAGTTTACCTAATATTTTACATTTTGTGTGTGATAGAATTGTTTTGGCATGAAAAAACTTTTGTAAAAATGTGAAGGGACATATTCTAATATTTTTTATTTAAAAAAATATGGTGGCATTCTTGTTGGTTCGGTTTTATTTTAGAAATAGTAGGTAGATTGTATTAGAGTTCCCATGCATATCGTCTACTTCCTGACAGAGGATTTGTCCCAGTTCAGAGCCACGTGCTGTTCAGTGCCTCTTGTGGGAGCAGTATTTACTGTTCCATTAGTGATGCTCATGGATTTGTGAGGTAGTTGATCAGTGGTCTCTGAACAAACCTGGTAGGCTACATATGAGCGGAAGCTATAAGAAGCATCATAAATTTCCACGAGTTCTCTTGTTTTGTTCCCCTCTGCCAAGGGAATGGTGTGTCCTGAATGGAGCTGCTCCTTCAGCCTGGGTTCTGGAAGAAGGAGACCCATGGGGCAAATCTGATCAACCTGTGGTTGCTGACATAAAACATGAACACGACATAGTTGTTTGTTTTTAGAGTGGATACTTACCACTGCAATATCGTCTGCAATTTTATCCTAAGCCTCTTATCAACAATGAAGATGAGCATAAATTTGTATCTTATCTGAACAACGGTCAGCATGATATTACATCATTTTCTAAATCAAACTATATTCACACTCCAAGGTTAAATGACAATTTGGTATGATAAAATACTCTTATAAGTCAACATTGTTGACAACAATTTGCTAGTACTGTGCGTTATTTAGACTCTTTCCTTTTCAATAGGTATTGGATCTGGGTCTATTACATTCTTCTGGTTTTATTATTACCAGTGTTTAAAACTGAGTGTCAGACTGTCTATATTTTTATACATTCCAAAGGAGTTTATACATCCTGGTATTATGAAGTAATTAAAATTTCAAAGTAGTCTCCTTGAAAATTATCAGTCTTCATTAAATTTCTTATTTCTTATTAAACTTTTGATAATTCAAAAGACTGTATTGGGTCCAGCCCAGTGACGCAGCATTGAAATTTGTACATTCCACTTTAGTGGCCCGGGGTTCGCCGGTTTGGATCCTGGGTGCAGACCTATGCATCTCTTGTTAAGCCATGCTGTGGCAGGCCTCCCACATATAAAATGGAGGAAGATTGGCAGGGAAGTTAACTCAGGGCCAGTCTTCCTCAGCAAAAAGAGGAGGATTGGTGGCAGATGTTAGCTCAGGGCTAATCTTCTTCAAAAATAAAAAAAAATTGTGTTAAGTAATTTTTTAAAATCTTTATAGAAATATGGTTTCTAATTTTTGGTGTATTAGCCTCATAAAACTGTAACCTTTTGCTCATCTTATAGCGCACAACTGTAGTTCTCATTGGCACCCTCCTCTGCAGGTCCTTGGCCTTAACTTTCACTTTCTACTATTTCCTACACTGCTTCTCACGTTGTAAAAATACATTGATATCCCCTATCTGCAGTTGCCCCTCCTCCAATTCTCTTTATGCTTTTGGGTGGGGAGGAGGAGGTATATATTTCTTTCCTACTCTTCTTATAATTTTACCAAGTTTTCAGATAGGACTAAAATGATGAACGCATGTATTCAATTTGCCACATTTACCAGAATTTCTTTCATAAATTTTTATTCCTTCCTTTCCAGGACCAGCTTCAATGACACAGTCTCTGTGCTCGATCCCTTCAAATTCCAAAGTAGAACTCTTTCTCCTTCCTCTGCATTCTTCTAGCACTTTGCTCGTCATGATAACATAGCAATCATTATATTTTAGCTACATTTAGACATATTTATCCTCTTTCTAAATTGTGTTTTACTTTGTAGCATCTTATTCATTATAGAACACCATCTGGCATACGGTAGGTGATCAGTCAATTTTTGATGAATTTAATTGGAATTCAAGAAATTGGCACCCACCATACTAACCCTTCTTAAATTATTAGGTACAAGCTGGCTCTAATTGAAACTCAGAGGCGGTAGGAGGACTGCTGTCAAATTTCCAGAAGTTATTTTTTTTCCTTTCATTGAAGTGAATATTTGAATTAATATTCAAGGCAGTGTTTCCCTCTGCTTGGATTTCTGATTATATAAATGTAAAGCAGATGTCATAACTAGAATGCAGACTGTTATAAAAGAAGAGGTAAGTGACCAGCCCCATGCCAAAATGGTTAAGTTTGCAGGCTCCTCTTTGGTGGCCTGGGGTTCACCAGTTTGTATCCTGGGCACAAACCTATGCACTGGTCATTAAGCCATGCTGTGGTGCCATCCCACACAGAAGAGCGAGACTGACTCTCAACTAGGATATATAACTATGTGCTGGGGCTTTGGGAAGAAGAAAAAAAGAGGATGATTGGCAACAGATATTAGCTCAGGGCCAATCTTCTTCACAAACACACACAAAGAAGAGGTAAATAGTTCTGCCTGTGATCTTAAAAGTATTTATATCATGGAGGATTTACATTTCTGAGAACATGATTCAAAGATGTGAAGGTGCAGGGAGAATTGGAGAATCCCAGATGGGAGCTGGAGACAGCATCGAGGCACTTTTACTAGGAAGAAAATGAGAGTAAATTGATGGGTAAATTGTCCTTGGGAACAAGTCTCCAACTTCATTAGGAAGGGTTACTGTGAAGGACCTCATGTCATGTACTTTTGGAGTAATCACATGTATTATCCAGCTCATGTTATTCCTCCTCCCTTTCTATGTCATCTACATTCTCTATAGTTAGCCCCGTACATTCTATAAAGCTTGGTTAAATGTAACTCTGCTTTGAGAAGTGAAACATGGTCCTAAGTAGACAATAAGATCCCAGGAGAATCAGGACAGTGGCAGATATCTGGAGAAGACGGTCATAAGATATCATTCATTCAGTCAATAAAAAATACATATCCAGCACCCAATATGTGCCAGGCACTGTGCCAGGGCAGTGGAGAAGGAGCATTGGGTAGGACAGGTGTGATTTCTATTTACAGTCTACTGTGAGACAGATATTAAACATATAAACTTAATATCTAATTTTTTTCCCAATTGTCACAGCTTTCTTCCACTAGTTGGACTCATGAGCCAGTATGGTGCTGCTACTGGGATTGTGATGACTTTAGTAAGGAAAGGCAAAGGCACCGGAAATTGTGCCACACACATCATAAAATGTAGAATCGAGTTTTAAAACAAGGTACATTTCCAACGCCCTGTAATCACAAATTTATGCACCACGTAAAATAAATACCTATCAATGAAATTAGCCATTTTACTTCCTTTTGGGACCAGCATTTATATGGGAGTTATTCTCATGCTGGCATGGCAAACACCTGCTGACTTCACACTCTGAGCCACCATCACCTATCCAAGCTCTGAAGCTGCCTCAGGGCCAGCCCTTCAGAGACTGAGGAGTTTGAGGATTTGCCAACAGTCAGGACTGAGGCTCAGCAAATGCCACATCTAGCATTTGAAGTAGTTGAGAGAAGAGCACCCAAAAGGTAAACTTCCGATATGAGTGAGGAGTCTCTCACAAGCCTTATCACACAAAGAGAGAGGAGAAAGAGAGGAAAGGAGGAGGAGGGAGAAAGAGCAGTATTCAATACAGATAAAAGGTACAACTTGGAGTCCCAGGAAACCATTGCAAATCAAAATGAAGGAAAAATAAAGTACGCTGTTGTTTGTTTTGCATTTTTCTCACGTGTAAAATTGCAAATGTGTAAGCTCACATTGTTAGTTTACCGAAAATGCGTTAACATGCTTATGACGGCTCCTCTCTCCCGTGGACAAGCAAGCACACAGGCAGTTGAATTGAATTACGCCTTGTTATGTTTTTAATCTTAGGCCCTGAAAATATATTTCCCTCTTGAGCTTCAGGTTTACCACTGTCTGACTCATCACCATGTTCAAACTTCAAGTTCTTTCCAATTTAATTAAAATGAAAACAGTGAGGAAATTTCTGTAACTCTATGAAATTACTGATTCGACACCTGGTATTTTGCTCTATGTAACAGAGACTAAAAATGGAGATAATCCAGAGGGCCAGAATGACTCGGGAGAGTATCTTTCACTTTTATGTCAGTAGTTAACATCCAGTATGAGGCTGCACTGACTAAATTGGCTTCTATCTGAGTGTCCCATGGGAGCATGTAAGAAAACGAAGAAAGGGAATTTCTTATATTTTGACAATTCTTGTTGACTGGTCAGTTCCCATGACAGTCACTGAAAGGATGGTTGGTGATGCTGAAGATATGGAAGGGAGACTGATAAGGCACAAGAACGGCCTTCTTCCAGGTTCTCTTTCTGCCTGATGCAGAGGATTCTATTTCTACAGTTTTTAATACCTGATACATGAATTGTCTCTAATATTATTTGGCATGATCAAAAATTATTTTATATTTTTAAAAAGAGAAAATATTTTAGAATATCCTTCAGATAAAGTTCCAATGATGAGATTCAAGAGAAAGTCCAATGGATGGTAATTGTGTTTACATTGCCCATAGGCTATAAAACTTAGGTGACAGTGAAGTAAGATGTTTAGCTTCTTCTATTTGGAAGTCAGTGCGCGTGCACATTCCGTACGTCTGAACTATTTTATAAATAAGACATCTCTCATAATCTGAGATTAAATGTATAATTCAGAGCTGTGCTCTTCCATTTATATTCATAAGTAAAAGGTAAATCTGCCAAACCAGTATTTTTCTTTATTAAAAGGCATAGGATAAGGTGGACAAAGAGTGTTTTTCCTAGTCATATTTTACTTGAGTTTTCTCATCTTATATTCTTTCTTTCAATTTCTTTTCTACAAAATGTCATCATGGCTAATCAAATGGGAGAAAGTGACACATTTCTGTGGCCATTGTTGCTTCAATCTGTGATGTATTTATAAAGATACACACATATATAACTTATACATAAACATGCATGTGTATATAAAATAGTGAACACAAATAAATAAATGCAGTTTTCTAGGCCATATTTCCCCCTAGTTCCTTAGTCAATCAACATCCCTGTGGGGTGGGTCTTAGTAATTTGCCTTTTTAATAAGCACTCATACAGAATGTAAGATAAGTAAGAAATAACCAAGCTCTTTCCAAATTTCAAATGAGAAAATTGAGGGTTAGATGGCTTAAGTGAAATACCCCAAAGCAGGTGATAGATAGACAGACAGAAAGATAGACAGATAGATAGAGGAAGAGATATTTCTTCTGCTCCTGCCTATGAGTATTTTTACCACACACAGTTGTGTGATTGTGTTTGCTAAGGTTCTTATGATTGACACTTGCTCTGGAGGGCAGAAGCAAAATAAAGTTATTGGAAGTTTCCTTAGGGAAGTCAGGGAACAGAAGAAAAGTAGAACATTCAGGTCTTGGCCAGGACAGGATCCAGAGCAGCAATGAGCCCTCAGCCACAAGAGTTCTCAGGAACTATCTCTAAGGGGCAACTTATTTCTAAGGTCTTAGAGCTCATGGGTCCAAACTCTGCATCTCTGTTCAAGTTCAAAATTCTGGAAAAGAAACTCTGACTTGCCTAGCTTGGACCAAGTTATATTCCCTAGGTTGAAAACCATGGCCAGGGGAACAGGTCTTAGAGCAGAGATATGGCCCCTGGAGCAACTTACGTGTATTGAAAACTTTTCCAGCAAAGGGGGAATTACTTTGAGTGGTGACACCCAATGCAAGTGTCATGGACAGAATTTTGGATGATGAAGGACAATGGAGATAGATGATCCCACTTTAAGTAGCTAATAAAGAGCGATCTAATAATGAGGTTAAGTCAGAAATATCTAGAGAACAGATATGATACAGCTGAACAGAGAGAGTCAAAATCCAATTCTTTGGACAAGAGAAAAGGATAGAAGTGAGGTCAAATGTGCCACAAATCCAAGGTTCAGGTTCTGACTAGAACTAAACCAGAAGGGCAGTCAGACACGACACAGGAGTAGAGGAAACGGGACAACTGCCATAGGTGGAATGAAAGTATCTTAGGTTTGATTTTTTTAGACACAATTGCCTTAGTACCTGGATGGCTCCTGCTGATTTAAATGTGTTTATAGAACAAAATTTCTTAACAACTTGGATTGTGAGGGTAAGAAAAATGTTGACCTCATTGATGACTAGAGTTTTGATCCCAGGGAACCTGCATGATGCTTATCAAAAAAATCTCTCTCAATCTGACTTCCTGCTAAAGCTTCAAATTTTCCTTTCCCTTAGCTATCTCATGAGACTACAGATTCTAAAGACCACAAATTAAATGTTCCCTCTTCCTTCTCATATTCATAGTTCATAGTTCATTAATAACATCACATTCTTTGTAACCTAGGTTTAAATCTAATGGTTAGTTTTATATGTATATGTGTGTGTATTACCTGCATACATAAGTATATATGTATATATAAATATATAAATAAATGCAGTGATCGGATCAGAAATACTTCTACATGCAAGTTCACCTCACCAGCATCCTAAACAGAGAATCTGAGGCTGTTCTTTCCAGCTTATCACCATAATTCAGACGGATAAAATCAAAATGCTCAGCCTTGCTCTTAGACTTTATCTTGATTGCTAAGCCTTATAGAAATAGTCAAGTTCTCACCACAGTTAATATTTTCTCTGGTCTGTTGCCCAGCTCATTTCTCTCTTGACTGTTGTGTGTGCTCGGAGCCCTCATTGAAGATGTTCCACTCCAAGGAGTCTCCCTTGTATGTGACTGCAAGATGAGTCCAAGAGTTCTCGCCGTCTCTTTGATCATGCGCAACAACAGCACTCTCAAAGCGTATTTGACAAATTAAACCTACTTAAAACCATTTTTGCCTCAGGATGGGTATTAATTCTCCAAAGATCCAAGGCCCATTAAATACAACTGTAGCAGAGAACAAGACCATTTTTTTTAAATTTGTTTCTGGGTCTTTGAATGAAAAACAACAAGAGACATAGAATTATAGAACGGGAGAGCCTTTTATAGATTATTTACCATTCATTTTCACAAATGAGAAAGCAAGACCCAGAGCAATCATTTGATTTTGCCAAGACATACAGCCACCTGAGACGAGAACTGGATGTCTTTCCGCAGGCTTCCAGTGTATTGCTGTTTTTCTTGTTGTTATTTTTCACTATTCTACAATTTGCATCCATCTTGCCAACTTAATAGGTGCTTAATTTAATTTTTTTTTTTTAAGATTGGCATCTGGGCTAACAACTGTTGCCAATCTTTTTTTTTTTTTTCTGCTTTATCTCCCCAAACCCCCCCTGTACACAGTGGTATATCTTAGTTGCAGGTCCTTCCAGTTGTGGCACGTGGGACGCCGCCTCAACGTGGCCTGACCAGCGGTACCATGTCCGCGCCCAGGATCCGAACCCTGGGCCGCCGCAGCGGAGTATGTGAACTTAACCACTCAGCCACGGAGCCGGCCCCCCTTAATTTAATTTTTAATTGTTGTTCATATTGTCTCATACTTAGCATATGAAATGATTAATGAGTACTTACAGCAAGTGGTCAACCTCTCCGCTAAAATGAATATTAGTTGTACAAAAGCCTTAGTCTGAAAATTATTTTCTTAGGTTATATTTTGAAATGAAATTGTAAAGTCAAAAATTATTAGCATCTTAAGACTTGTGGTATATATTACCAATTTTCTTTCTAATACAGAATAATAATAGTAATTAAGTAATAATAATTTTATTAGAAAGATCTTCTTACTAAAGCCCGATCAACATTAAGTATTACTTTTTTAATCTTTTCCAGTTTTATGAAGAAATGAGATATTATTTTAATGAATGGATATAGTTTCCTAAGAATATCAATAAATTCTCTAAGGCTATGCTAAACAATATGATAGTCGCCAACCACATATGGCTATATAAATTTAAGTAATTAAAGTTAAGAATTCAGTTCTTCAGCAGCACTAGCCGCATCTAAAGTGCTCAATGATCGCACGTACCTACTGGCTACTGTGTCAGACAGGGCTGACAGAGAACATTTCCATCATCACAGAAAGTTCACAGGATGATGCCACTCGAAGGTACTAACCTCAATTTACAGAGGAAGACACTGGAGCTTAGTTATGCATCCTCATACACACAGCATGTGGAGAAGTCAGGTTTTGAATAATAGCGTCTAATTCCATATAATGTTTTTTTAAAACACTATTTAACCTTGAACCATTTTTTTTTCACTAAACATAGACCCTTTTTTCAGCCATTTGTACTTTCTGTATTTTAAAGTGTTTACTTACATGGAATAAATGTCTACTGACTAAATGAACACCCTTCTAAAATTTCTATTATTAACTTAATCTTCGTATTTTGTTTCTAGGCTAATTCTGCATTATTCTAAAGCAAATACAGTGTCACATTCAAATACAGTGTTACCTAACATTGGATAAAGTTATATTAACATTGTTCCTAATGTTTTCTCTTCCATTATCCACTGAAGGAGGTTTCTGAGCTAACCCATTCATTTCTTCTCTTCAGTAAGGTTCTTTCTTGCCAAACCAGATTTTGATCTGCTGGAAAAAAAATAATAGAGAAGTAATATAAGGGATAATAATGAAAAGAAAACATCACAGGTATTTGTTCAAAGTTCGCAATAAAAAGTGTACAGAAACAGCAGAGGAGCTGGGGTGTTTAAAGATACTTGAAGAGGGGTAAAATTTGAAGGGATTGTAAGAATTGCTGTACTTATGTTTATCTTCAGATTGTCCTTTAGGAAATATATGGTGATAAGTCTAGTTATATTGAATGTAGGTTTCGGATGCTGAATTATGCTCGACCATCATTTGAGACTGGTTCCTGTGGAAAATGGTGTTTTAATTACTAAAGGTTGTGATATACTTTGACAATGGAAAGTTTTAAAAAATACTATACGCCACACATATGCTGCACTTAACTGACAGAGTAAAGAGTAACTTTATTTCATTAGTTTTAGTGCTTTTATTAACAGAAGTGTTTCTTTGTTTTTTTCTGTTTCTAAGAAATCCATGTATCTAAGATATTTAGGACCTCACAGAGTCATTGTTATTTTTTTTAGAAAACTCCACAAATTACATGTATCTTTAAATAAATCAATAGTAACCATTAGGAGTTGTTCAAAAGAATGGTAGAATAGGACTCTGATTAAGAATTTGATTCTCTCTCTTGGGTCCATCCTGCTGGCATAGCAGTGAAGTTCAAGGGCTCTCTTCAGTGGCCTGGGATTCGCTGGTTCTGATCCTGGGTGCAGACCTACACACCACTCATCAAGCCATGCTGTGGTGGTGTCCTACATACAAAGTAGTGGAAGATTGGCACACGTGTTAGCTTGGGGCCAATCTTCCTCACCAAAAAACAAAAAATAACAACAGCAGCAAAAAAAGACTTTGATTCTCTCTCTCCCTCTCCATCTCTTTCCATATGTATATTCCATGAGTGTGTGTGTGTGTGTGTGGGTGGGTGGGTCGGTATGTGTGTGGGTGTGTGAAGATACTCTCCATCTTCCTTAAATGGGTCTTTTCACATTATAATAGGGATAGCAAATACAAACAGGCTTCTTAAAGAAGAGTTTGTTTTTTTTTTTAAGTCCCATTTTAAAGTATGAATTCCCAGAGACTGTTTTCACAAGATAGTTTATATCCTTTTGATTCCTTTCCCACATTTTAATTGGTTGTGCTTGGAGCTATATAATGGCCTTGGCCAGAAAATTATCCAGGGAATAACTTCCAAATGTCATCATCTGTATTAAAATGACACTCATCACATTGTTTTTAAACATCAAAGGTTCTTGAGGTCTTGCTTCTTTTAATTATTACTCACTTCTTAGCAAAGAGAAATGAAGTTTATCTTCTTGATTATCCTATAAAGTTCCATTCTTTTCCTGGCATGCTTCTTTTCCAGCCCGGATTTTGTATTTAAGTGCATTAGAACAGAATTTATAGGAATTTGAAAAGTTAGAAGCAGCTCAGGGCAAAGTTGCAGTAAATGTTGTTGATAATTTAGTCCTTAAGCAAGGTCAGGTTGCACATTTATATTTCCATACCAGTAAAACTCGAGTTTTGTTTGAACAGAAGAGTAGATACATGGAAAAAATTTACTATCCTACTTGTCAGGCGATCTATTGAAAATCTCTCTTTGACTCTCACGTTGACATGTACTGAGGGCAGGTATGCTTCCTGTTGAAATCCCCCGGAGATTACAGTAACAACTGCCTCAGGGTGTTCTCTGTTCCATTTCACCACTTCACCATCTGGGCAGACATATGAGGATCAGTTCAGCAGATTTTGGAAGTGATTATTATGGAGGTTATGCTTTTTAGCAGATGATTTTTTGTTTTGCTGCTCACACATAAATGTAAAACAGAAAATATGTTCTAAGCAGAGACAAATATGGAACATGCATATTTCCATTTTCCTCTCCAGCAGATAAAGTCACGGCAAAGTGAGCTTGACAATGTCCAGTCACAGTATGAAGGGCAAATTTTTAACTGAGTGTGCATTAGTGTGATGCATAGTTCTCTTGGCCGCCCCCCCCCCCCCGGATAAATTAGCTTCTTTCAAATTAAATGTAAATATAAGAACGAGCTGTAATTTTACTTGATAATTTAATTCTCCTTCAATGTGTCCTGGAAACTTCTAAAAAAGCAATACAATGTTTTAGAAGGAATTAATGCATAAAGTGTCAAAGTACTACAAGATTCCAACAGGTTTTCAAAATTGGACAAGCATTGATTTTAAAACATTTTTAAGTTCATGTTCTTAGCTAACATTTCCTTTGAGTATAGAAGTAATTTTAAGTAAGGTGGAGATGTCTCTAGCGTTTAAAATTCAAATACAGAGTGTGGATTTTATAGTTATGTGTTTTACACCCTTATTTGGAGATAATTAATAACTGCACAATCATTACAGACTTCCCACGGATTGAAGTAGAATTTTCAAAGTAGAAGAATATGGTAATATCTTTGACTTTATCCTTTTATATAGACTTAGTTAAATAAATCATCATACTTCTCAAGTTTGACTCTGGTCATAGAAGAAACCATATGATATTTAAAGACTATGGAAATATATAAAATTGAAATTATACTACGTATTTACAAAACGTGTGTGCTGAGTCAGAGTCTCTACAAGTTTTCTGTATTGGAACACTTCCTCTAAGCAATTGTTCTTAAGTGGGGGCATTTTGCTCCCCAGGGAACATTTGGCAATGTCTGGAGAAATATTTAGTCGTGACAACTAGGAAGTTGGCTACTGCCGGTATCCAGGGGTACATGCCAGGGATGCTGCTAAACATCTTACATTGCACAGAAGGCCCCATCCCCACAACAAAGATTTACATGGTCTGAAATATCAAGGTGCCAAAGTTGCGAACCTCTGCCCCAAAGCATATGTAAAGATCTACCTAATACCAAAATTTGACAAATAAATGCAATAAATTATGCACAGATAAATATTTAAGAAATTCAAAATCTTAGGATGGGCAATCTGCTATGACTGGTTAACACACGCACACACATCCTTTACATGCATACATTATACACATATATGCATATGTATTTATATGTGCGTGTATATATATAGTCAAACACACATATGCCAACTGATGCTCAAATTGTGTTTGACTCTGAATAATGCTTTGGAACAATCACTCTTTCCCTCAGTTACTAAACTACTATCCAGTCTAGATTCTTCATGTATCAAGTGATCAAAGCCACAATTTGAGTTAGCATAGTGTTTCTCCTCCTGGTTATCATGGCAACTACAAAAGGATGTTGCTTTTCTAATACGGGGCTCTGTCTAGAAGACCGTCTCTTTGTATGCCTATCAGATCTCTGGTTTGTTGACCCTCAGCCTCTATGACAGATTCATCTTCTAAATTAGACATTTTTCATCTTCAAGATGAAATGGTATCTTCAGTCATTTACTAAAATATAATTGCTGCTCTTGACAACTCAATATATGTTCAATCTGATTATCTAAATTGTGACTAAGACAATGAGCTGTCATATTTTGGAAAGTAAAGAGAATTATCATTCCCATCTTCCTCTGTACTCCAGCTCCTGCCCCACATGGAGAAGAAACAAAACTCGGTACCTCAACTCCCGCCTGTGGAAGGAAATAAATCTTATACTCTGAACACACCAGCCTCCCAGGCAAACAAAATTCCCTAATTTAATACTTACTGCTGATAAACTGCAGTATGGGAAGTACAAAAAAGGAGATTTATAGAGTAATTCTGTGTGTGTGATTGTGTGTGTGTGTAGTAAATTGTGTCTAAATAATGGATCATATCCACAATGTAATTTATTATCAGTGTAATCTAGTTAAACAACCGTGAAACCAACCTCCATGTTACATTGTTTGACCATCACTTGGAGTAAACTGACTTTCATATGCTTGTTTTGTTCTTAGTTCCTGTCATTAGTTTCAGACTACCTTTCTGTTTATTTACATGATGTTTAGGCAAAGTTTCACTAAAACAATAACCCAAGACACTAAATTTTATTCTACATAAACATTTTCAAATTGTGAATTATCCCTGAAAAATGAAATCTTTGCCTTATAAAATACAAAATTGAGTATAAAATCAGGTAGAAAGATTATTATAATTTTATATTCATAGAAACCGACGAGTGCCAAAAATGTTAATATTCTGGGAGAACAATTGATATTAAATAGGCAAATACAGATGCCAAAATTCTGTGGCAATACTCAATTATAACTATAACATGGTTATTTTGGATTATATCCTTATAGTATTTTCCTTAGGTTGTCATTAAAATGGAGAGAAAAACTAAAAGAAAATATTATAAAGAATTCCCAGAACTCATCCACTTTGACATAGGCAGTATTTAGAAAAGCATTACGTTGGAGGCAGTTTTCAGAAGGTTATTGGCAGAAGGGTTATAATTGGCAGCTCAAAGCTGAGTAGTTCAGGCAAAAGCACATGTGTGATTGATGATGCAGAGGCGAAGACAGTGTTTTTGTCTGTGGAGGGGTTACAAGGATGCTAAATTCAGACAAAGGCTTGCAAGAATTAGAAGCACTTTGAATGCTAAGATGTTACTATAGATACAATAAACAATATCCTGATTTTAAAGGATTTTGTTTTTAATTACCAAGTGTAATTTAAGAAGGTGATTTTTAGGAAAGTAGGTCAGACAGTAGTTCTTTTGGGTTCCTGAACCCAATTCCAACATGTGTGTGGATGTTTCCACACACCAAAAAGCAATTCTCAGACACCAGTATGGTATCTGAGAATTCAGCTCGGGTTCTCACACTACCTAATCGGAAATAACATCAGATTCCACAGGTTAAGGGCTCAGTCTGCCAAGACCACCCTTCACTTCAGATGCCAACTGCAAGCCTACATTGTTATGTGTGCTTCTGACAGACTGGCTATAAATCAGAGGTTCTCACAACACCCTCCTTGGCCTCAATTAATTTGCTAGAATGGCTCATAGAACTCAGGAAACCCATTTGCTCGCTCGATTACCAGTTTATTACAAAGGATAACCAACTGAAGAGATACGTAGAGTGAAGTCCCAGAGGAGTTTCTGTCTTGATGGAGCTTGGGGCCCAGCGTGGTGGCACATGGAAGTGTTCTGTTTCTCCAACCCAGAAGCTCTTTGAACCCCCTCCTTTGGGTTTTATGGAGGCTTGTTACATAGGCATGATTGATTAACTCATTAGCCACTGGTGATTGATTCAACCTCTAGCCCCTCTCCTCGCCTGGGAAATTGAGGGGTGGGACTGGAAGTTCCAATCCTCTATTAATGTTTGATTCCTGTGGCAACCAGCCGGCATCCTTACGTGCTTTCCAAAAGTCACCTTCCTTTATATAAACCTAGTTGGGGTGGAAAGGGGCTTGTTATGAATAACAAAACACCCATTTCACTTTTATGGTCCTCAAGCATTTTTCGGGAACTGAGGACCAGGGTCCAAATATTGTAACAGAAGATGCTACCATTGCTCTTTTTTTTTGAGATAATATTGGCTTATAACATTATGCAAACTTCAGGTGTACATTATTATATTTCAGTTTCTGTATAAATTGTATTGTGTTCACCACCAATAGTCTAGTTTTTATCCATCACCATACATATGTGTCCCTTTATCCCTTTTTGCCTCCCCCCATCCCCTTCTCCTCTGATACATGCTAATCTGTTCTCCTTATCTATGTGTTTGTTTATCTTCCACATATCAGTGAAATGATACAGTATTTGTCTTTCTGTGTATGACATATTTTGCTTAGCTTAATACCCTCAAAGTTCATCCATATTGTCACAAATGGCACAATATTGTCTCTTTATGGTGGAGTGATATTCCATTGTGTGTATGTCACACACACAATGCCATATCTTCTTTATCCATTCATCAATTGCTGGGCACTAGGATTGCTTCCACGTTTTGGCTATTGTGAATAATGCTGTGATGAACATAGGGATGCATGGAACTTTTCCAGTTAGGTTTTACATGCTCTTTGAGTAAACACCCAGAAGTGGAATACCTGGGTCAAATGTTATTTTTATTTTCAATTTTTAGGGAAATCTCTATACTGTTTTCCACAGTGAATGCACCAGTTTGCATTCCTACCAGCAATGTATGAGGATTCCCTTTTCTCCACATCCTCTCCAAAACCTGTGGTTTATTTTCTTGCTAAAAATAGACTTTTTGACGAATGTCAGGTGATATTTCCTTGTAGCTTTGGTTTGCATTTCCCTAATAATTCATGATTTTGAACACCTTTTCATGTGCCTGTTGGTCATCTGTATATCTTCTTTGGAAAAATATCTGTTCATTCATAGCCTCTGCCCATTTTTTGATTGGCTTCTTCACTTTTTTGTTGTTGAGTTGTATGAGTTCTTTATATTTTGGAAATTAAATATCCTTGTCAGATATGTGATTTGCAAATATTTTCTTCCAGTTAGTGGGTTGTCTTTTCATTTTGTTGATTGTTTCCTTTGCTGTACAGAAGCTTTGTAATCTGATGTAGTCCCCTTTGCTTATCTATTCTTTTGTTTTCCTTGCCTGAGTAGACATGATATTCAAAAAGATACTATTAAGACTTATTGATGCAAAATAATCAATAATCATCCTATAGAGAAGAGAAATAAGGTGAGTTTTACTTGAGCCAGAGTGAGGATTATAACCCGGGAAATTAGAAAGTGTTCCAGAGAAGCATGGTTTTCAGTACAGTCTTATATCTTTTTAGAGCAAATAACATACATTATACACACCCAGGATATATTTTCATCAAAATTTCAAAGGGTGTTGAGTTGCAAATTAGCAGGTCAAAATGACCCTGATGTCAGGAAAGAGACTAATAATCTGGGCCTTACCAATAGGGAATAGAAAGGGAAGTATCCATGTTTATCTTAAGATAGTGCAGTCTTTAATGGTTAAGCATATGTGCATAAATCAGGCTTTTTAGTTCAAGCTGAATCAGTTTTGATCTCCAATGCCTATCCCATATAACTCAATATGTGAAAATCTCTCGTCAGACCAATGTCAGAGTGTACCCCCTATATTTTCCTCAAGGGGTTTTATGGTTTCATGTCTGACACTTAAGTCTTTAACCCATTTTGAGTTAATTTTTGTGTATGGTGTAAGACACTGGTCTACATTCATTCTTTTGCATGTGGCTGTCCAGTTTTCTCAACAAATTTATTGAAGAGATTTTCCTTTTTCCATCATATTTTCTTGGCTCCTTTGTCAAAGATCAGCTGTCCATAGATGTGTGGTTTTATTTCTGGGTTCTCAACTCTGTTCCATTGATTTGTGTGTCTATTTTTCTGTGAGTACCATGCCGTTTTGATTACTATAGCTTTCTAGTATAGTTTGAATTCGGACAGTGTGATATCTCCAACTTCGTTCTTTTCTCCGAGGATTGTTTTGGCTGTTTGGGGCCTTTTGTTATTCCATATAAATTTTAGGATTCTTTGTTCTATTTCCATGAAGAATATCAATGGGATTCTGATTGGGATTGCATTGAATCTGTAAATTGCTTTAGGTAATATGAGCATTTTAACTATGTTTATTCTTCCAATCCACGAGCATGGAATATCTTTCCATTTCTTTAAGTTTTCTTCAGTTTCTTTGAATAACGTCTCATAGTTGTCAGTGTACAGGTCTTTCACCTCCTTGGTTAAATTAATTCCTAGGTATTTTATTCTTTTTGTTGCAATTGTAAATGGGATTGCATTCTTGACTTCATTTTCTGCTAGCTCATTATTAGTTTGCAGAAATGCAACTTTTTCTACCTTGATTTTGTATCCTGCAAATTTGCGGCATTTGTTGATTATTTCTAATAGTGTTTTGGTAGATTCTTTAGGGTTTTCTATATATAGAATCATGTCATCTGTAAACAATGAGAGTTTCACTACTTCTTTTTCAATTTGGATCCAATTTATTTATTTTTCTTGCCTAATTGCTCTGGTTCACACTTCCAGTACTATGTTAAATAAGAGTGGTAAGAGTGGGCA
This sequence comes from Equus asinus, assembly GCF_041296235.1. Lineage (NCBI taxonomy): Eukaryota > Metazoa > Chordata > Mammalia > Perissodactyla > Equidae > Equus > Equus asinus. The sequence continues at coordinate 4,137,577 of NC_091797.1, read as the reverse complement.
TCTTTGTCTTGTTCCTGTTATCAGAGGAGTAGTTTTCAGTTTTTCTCCATTGAGTATGATGTTTGCTGTGGATTTGTCATATATGGCATTTATTATGTTGAGGTACTTTCCTTATATATCTTTTTTATTGAGAGTTTTCATCATAAATGAATTTCAGATATGGCTAAATGCCTTCTCTGTATCTAGTGGTGTTGGTACCTTCTATTGCTCTTGTCACTAAGGAAATTCCAAGGGTTTTGGAAGATGTGAGCCAGGAATTGTGGATGAAGACCAAATATATATGAGTAGCATATTACGGTCATCTGAATGACTGTATATATATTTCTTATAAATCACAATATCTCAGTAGTATAACAAATGTTTGAAGGAGGACATATTGAATTTTGAGAGACAAATAAAATAGCTATTGCCACTCTTAACAAGGAGATTACATGAACTTGAACATGATGATATTGGAAGATTTCAATACAACTCTGTTAAAATGAAAAAAATCTAGACAGTATACAACCAATAATGTCAAACTAATATAATTATACAACAAAGAAACTCAAAAACATGTGACATATATATTCATATATACACATATAAAATCTCCTGAAAACAAAGAATATCCTCTTTTTTTTCATTATGTTTGTGGAACTTGTATAAAAACATGAGTCTAGAGATTGAAGTGCAATAGAATTTGCCACACCATTTTTTTCTCTTTGGCATAAGGATTATCTTTGGCTGGTTATTTTTTGAAACTGCAGACAAAGGTGAAGCTTTGAAAATGAGTAAAAGTTACCCTTTTATAAGAAATATTTAAATTTATAAAGGAAATCTCCATTTGTAAGGGCATCTCCCTCTCTGTACCAGGAATAAAGGATGACTCTAAATCTCTGGAAACTCTTTGTGATGCAGAAGGCAATGACTTAAATCTGCATAAAAAACTTACCCTTGTCCACTGTGCTTTCCCTGGTCACCTCCCACAACCAACTCCTCCACCTCTGACATCTTTTGTCTTTAGCTGAAGGTGGTATTTAAGGTGTTGACTTCAGACATTTTGGCAAGTTACTCAGTTTTTCTGGGCCTCTCCCAAGTATAGAGGAGTGTAGAGGAAGTGGGAGACTTCCCCTGATTCCCATAAGGTTCTTACAACTAATCAAGTAATTACAAAGGCAGGTTAACAGGAGAAAATAAAACATAGCTTTAAAACATGTGTACATGAAAGAAACATGAAAAACTGAGCAACTCACCAAAATGGCAGAGGATCTCATCTTAAATACCATCTTCAGCTAAAGACAAAGGAGGATGTTGGAGGTGGAGGGAGTCAGTTGTGGGAAACTACCAGAAAAGCACAGTAAACAAGAATAAAATTATCATGCAGATTTAAGCCCTTGTTTTTTGCATTGATAAGAGTTTCTAGAGATAACATTATACCCTCTTCTTTCTGGTACAGAGAGGGAGATATCTTTACAGATGGTGATTTACCTTACAAAGGTAAATGTCTGTTACAAAGGGGAAATTCCACTTTTCAGAGCATCTCCCATGTCTGCAGTTTCTAACAGTAGCCATCCCAAAATAATTCTCATACAGAAGAGAAAGATTTTGGATTGGCCCATTGTGATCCCCCAAAGGAGGTATACATGCAATTAAACTTCCATTTTTCTCCTGTCAGTCAGTCTTTTTTATTACAGAAATGTTTCAGCCAAGAACCTAGAAGGATAGAGAGAAAATTATTTTCTTCCCCCACAAATGTAATGATGGTCTTTCATTATAATTCATTCAATCAACCGATTAAATTAAACAATATAATTATGTCAATATCAGCTTTAAGCAAAAAAAGAATGTAAGTAAAACAGATATCAATGGACAGTAACTGCTGACAAAGGACAAGAGCAGATATCACTTTAAATGGAAAAATAGTAAAGCCATTCCCATTAAAAATCAAGAGCAAGGGGCCAACCTGTTGGCATAGTGGTTAAGTGTGCATGCTCTGCTTTGGCGGCCTGTAGATTCATGTGTTCAGATCCTGGGCACAGACCTACAGATCAGTCATCAAGCCATGCTGTGGCAACATCCTACATACAAAATAGAGGAGGATTGGCACAGATGTCAGCCCAGAGACAATCTTCCTCAAGCAAAAAGAGGAAGATTGGGTGGGAACTGATGTTAGCGTAGGGCCAATCTCTTTCACCAAAAAGAAAAAATCAAGACTAAGAGTGTATTGTCTTCCATTACCATTTTTGTTTGTCACACTTGTAAATTCAAGAAAAGAAGAAAAGAAATATACGTATACATGTTAGAAAAATTGAACAAATATATTCTTGTTGATGATATAAATTATTCCTAAAAAGAATCAAAAATGTTATTGTTAAGAAAGAAAAATTGATTGGAAATAAAAGCACTTGTTAAAATGGCTAAATATAAGATAAATATATACTAAAGAAAATTTTTACCAAATCCTTTTCCAATAATACTTAACAATGGCATTAGTAAAGATTATATCATATACAATGTAATAGTATCTAAGAGATATTTAAGATAAATTTAATAAGAAAAGGACTTGAATGATGACCATAAAATATCAGTGAAGAATATAAAATTAGAACTAAAAGATATGACATATTATTGGATTGCAACACTCTCAAAATTAATATATAATTTAATAAAATTTTAATGGCTGTTCCAGAGTGAGGAAGATTAAATAATATTAAAGTTCATATGGACACATAAATGAATGAGAGTAAAATTTGGAACAATAACAAAAATAATTGGGGATGAGGATTTGCCAACCAGATAACAAAGTTTCTTTAATTAAGTAAATGTAATAACTGACTTAGAAAAAGTATATCAATGAAGGTTGAAGTTCAAAACTATGTTTTAGTATATATGAAAATGTAGTATATAGCAACAAGGTCATTTCATTTAATTAGGAAAATAATTAATTTATTATGTTATCCTGGCATAAATAACTAGCCATCAAGGAAGACAATAAGCCCAGAACCCTATCTTCACTGTAAATAAATATGAATTTCAAGTAGATTAAACGTTTAAATGTAATTGTTCTTGATAGCTCAATATATATTAAATCTGATTGATAAATCTGATAAAAAATAAAGTTTTAAAAAATAGAATATAATTTTGGAGACTACAAAGGTTAATCTGAATGACTGCACGCATCAGTTTTAGTAAAGCGAAATCAAAGACACTATTATGAAAAAGAAGGCCATAGCTGACTCCATAAAGATAAAAATTGCTTGGCAAAAGATATCAGAAAACCAAAAGAAAATATAAATTATAATATATTAAACATATGTATGGCAAAATTGTAAAATCTGTAATAAATGTAGAATTTCTAAAAAATAAGATAAAAATATTTTTTAAAATAAGAAAAGAATATGAATAGGCAAGTTAAAGGAAGAAAGTGCTAACAATTAATGAAACCATGCTAAATCTTCTTCAGAGTTTAGGAAAATACAAGTAAGGTAATTAGGAAATATCACTTCCCACCCGTCACACTGTCAAAACTCAAGGATTGGCAATTCCGAGTGTTATCAGAGATGTGCCAAAGATGGCACCCATATGTTGTCCCTTGTGTAAACGCTATTTTTTTAGCCTTTTGGGAAAGCCATAAAGTATTATCTTTTAAAATGAAAATTCATAAACATTTCATTCTACATTTTCAGGTTTGAGAATATATGGCATAGAATAAAGGCATCAATTGTAAGGATTATAATAAAACTATTTATTAGTTTTGAAACCATCTGAATGATTACCAATTAGAGAATAATTGAGATGTCTGTCCCTAGGAATATATGTAACAGCAATGAATAGAATGAGTTAAATGCATTTTTATTTAAAGAGATGCCTCAATGCATTTTTAAATTAGAAAAATATTAACTAATTAATTCATTCATTCTAGACATGTTTATATAACACTATTTATTTAAAACAACAATAAAAACCTTACAGATTTTGTATGTATTTATTTGTATGATAATGAATAAAGAAAAAGTGATTCCATACCTTTAAACCAGGCCAATAATATTGGTTCCTTAAGGGATCATAGATAAGCAAACAGTAGCAAATAAATAATAATAAAAAGAACAAAACTGTAAAACAAATTGGAAAAGTCTTTAAGATTCAAAAGGTTGAAACATAATGCAGTACCATTTCTTTAAATACTATATGTGTATTTCTACACAGTTAGATGTATGAAAGTGCTTGCCAATACGTTGAGAGTATTTTTCTTCAGGTTATGAAGTTTCACTCAATATATATTTTCTTCTATAAAACTTCTTCTATTGTTTGACTTTTTCAAAAAATTTACTGGATGTGTTTGTACATATATATTATATATTAAAACATATATTTAAACTAAGGCTACCATGACATTTATTTTATCATATGTAGCAGTTTAACATTGAAAAAGCCTCAATATAAAAAATTAACTTCAAGACTCACAGGGATATTCTCACATAAACTAGAATATTTCACCTGGAAACATACATTATCGGGTAATATAAAATTATTGGATAATATAAAATATATATATATATTTTAAATCATCAAATAATATAAAAAACAAAATAAAAGTCATTTGGCCTAAGTGGGGTTTTTAAAAATGGATTGTGGAGGTGGGTAGAAGGTATGATTTAAAAGAGAGCTGAATGAGATTTATGGACACGTATGGAGGACAGTGTTGTCTCAAAGTCAGGTGTAAATGTTGAAGAGAAAGTAAAAAACACAAACATTTTCAGATAGAAAGAGAAGTAGAAAAGCAACGATTCTCCAGATTTAGTGAGCATCAGAATCACTTGGAGAGCTCGTGCAGAAAAACAGAGACAGCCGGGCCTCATCCCAGATTTTCACGTGCAGGAAGTCTGAGATGGGACCTACGTGCATCTCTGAAAATGCCTTTTAGTCCTGGCTGCACAGTAAGTCATGCGAGGAGATTTTCACAAACTCCAGTGCCTGGGCCCTATGCCAGAGCAATCTCCACAGATAAACCAGAATTGGGATTTGTTTTTCAATCTTCCCACGTCATTTTAATGAGCGCTCAAAGTTAGAGTAGAGTGAAGAAAACCTCAAATACGTTGGCATTGGTCATTCACTTAGGAAATATATGAAGGTACTTGCTGGAGGGAAAGAGGGCTTCAGGTGACATAGAAGTTGTTTAATAATGTCAACATGACCTGACTATTTTAATTTTATGTATAGGACTGATCTTTTAGAATAACTAGATTGCAATAGGCCTTTCTGCACTGATAGAAATATTCTGTGTTTGTGCTGTCCGATGCAATAGCCACCAGCCACATGGGGTTCTTGAGCACTTGAAATGTGTCTAGTGCAAGTAAGGAAACGAATTTTTTATTTGATTTCATTTTAATTAATTTAAATAGCCACATATAATTAGTAACAATATATTGGACAGGGAAGCTTTAGGATTTCAGAAAATAAATTAGCAATAATCTCTCTTCCAAGAGAAATAATAGACAACAAGACAGAAACTTAGTTGCCCTGATGGACTACAGTTTAGACAGACACAATACAGATTTGTTCTAGTGAGAATTAACATCCAGAACAGAGGTTGTCTACTTCTTTCTGCCCTGAGTTGTTTGGTTGTTTTGACACGCCTACACGTGCAGTTGCTCTTCCTTTGTTTTTCCTAGATTTACTTTTCCTCCACTCATTCTGAAAGCGTACTCTCCTGACTCCTGAGTGTTTCTCAAGATGCCAAGATGAAGCTTTCTAATGCAGTTCCTTTCTCTAACCAAGTTTGAAATTATGTATCCTTCCTGCTTTACTGACTGACATAATGTTATTCTCAAATTTTATTTTCTCCAATTAAATTTGAAGGAATACACATTTCTTAACTCCATACAATTCTGATACCACTGAAAGAAAGGAACTCCTAAGTAATTTTTTCCGCTAAATTTACACCGTCTTTTACAACTTAAACCATCGCTTAATTCCTTGATAGAGCAATACTTAGGCCCATTTTTCTCTGACTAGTATTCTTGTTGAGATGCAATTAGTATTTCTATAATTATAAATATGATTAGCATTCTAATTTAATTTTCGAATAATGTATTCAAATGTATCAAAAATTTAAAATTAGGAAAAGAAATAATAGTACCATGTTCTACTCCCATTGCTATATCCTTTGCTACTGGTTCCCACAGATATGTTTTATTTGTATCATTCCTGAGCTTTGAATATATTTTTAATATTTAAATATAAACACACAAAAAATTGTATGCCCATTGCACTGTACGCTTAGTATATATTGACATTCTTTCAAATTAGCGATAGAATTTTAACCAGAATTGTTTTGACTATCTAGATAAAATTGGGAAGAATTGACATCCTAACACTATTGAACCTTCCAATACATACACATAGTATCTATCTCCATTTCTTAAGGTCTACTTTAATTTCTCTTAGCTTTCTTTTATAGTTTTCAGTATAGAGGTTTTCCACATTTTTTGTTTAATATTTTCCTAAGTAATTTATTGTTTTGACACTATTATATGCTGTTTACTTTTTTCATTATGGGAAAAACACATACCATTAAATCTATCTGATTAACAAATTTTTAAGTGCACAGTACAGTATTGCTAACCATATGTTCATTGCTGTACTGCAGGTCTCTAGAACATTTTCATCTTGCATGACTGAAACTCTATATTCATTGCACAGCAACTCTCCGTTTCCCCCTCCCCACAATCCCTAGCAACCACCATTCTACTTTCTGCTTCTGTGGTTTTGATTACCTTAGATATCTCATATAAGTAGAGGCGTGCCATACTATCCTTCTGTAACTAGTTTATTTCAATTAGCATCATGTCCTCAAGATTCATCCAAATTGTAGCTTACGACAGGATTTCCTTCTTTTTTGAAGTCAAACAATATCCCAGTTTATGTGTATAATACACTTACTCTATCTATTCATTCATTGATGGGCATTTAGGTTGTTTCTACCTCTTAACTATTGTGAATAATGCTTCCATGAACATGGGAGTACAACTATCTCCTATTTTCAGTTCTTTTAGATAAATACCCAGAAGTGGGATGACTGGGTCTTATGACAGTTCTACTTGTAATTTTGGGAGGAATCTCCATACTATTTTCCATAGCGGCTGCACCATTTTACATTCCCCCCCAATAGTGCACAAAGTTCCCAATTTCTTCACATCTGCAAAAACATTCGTTATCTCTTGTCTTTTTGATAATAGCATCCTAACAGATTATATCTCATTGTAATTTTGATTTGCATTTTGTTGCTGATTAGTGATGCTGAGTAACTTTTCACAGACCTGTCGTCCATTTGCCATTTGTATATCTTCTTTGAAGAGATGTCTATTCAAGTCCTTCGCTCAATTTTTAAATCAGGTTATTTGTTGTTGTTTTTGTTACTGAGTTGTTGCAGTTCCTTATATATTTTGTATATTAACTTTTTATTAGATATATGATTTGAAACCATTCTCTCCCATCCCATAGGTTCCTTTTTCATTCTGTTCTTTCCCTTGATGCATAAAAGTTTTTTGTTTGATGTAATCCCATTTTTATATTTTTGCTGTTGTTGACTGCATGTTCGGTGTCATATCCAAGGAATTATTGCCAAAACTAATGTCATGAAGCTTTCCCTCTATGTTTTCTTCTAGAAATTTCATAGTTTTAGGTCTTTTGCTTAAATTTCAATCTATTTTGTGTTGATTTTTGTATGTGGTATAAGATTAGAGTTCAATGCATTTCTTTTGTATTTGAATATCTAGTTTTACCAACACATTTGTTGAAGGGACAATCTTTGTGCATTGTGTAGTCTTGGCATCCTTGCCAAAGATCATTTGACTATATATAGGTGGCTTTATTTCTGGGCTCTTTATTCTTTTACATTGGTCTATGAGTCTGTCTTTATGCCAGTAATATACTGTTTTGATTACTGAAGTTTGGCAATATGTTTTCAGGTCAAAAAGTGTGAGAAGTCTATCTTTGTTTTTCTTTCTCAAGATTGTTTTGGCTATTCATTGCCCTTTATTTACTCCATATTAATATTAGAAATTTATTCTATTTCTGCAAAAAGATACCATTGGATTGTTGATAAGGATTGTATTGAATCTGAAGATTGCTTTGGGTAGTATAGACATCTTTACAATATGAAGTCTTCTAATCCATGAACATGGGACGTCTTTCCATTTATTTGTGTCTTCTATAATTTCTTTCAGCAATGTTCTTTAGATTTCAGTGCACAAGTCTTTCATCATCTTGGTTAAGTTCATTCTCAAGTATTTTATTCTTTTTGGTGTTATTGTAAATGAGATTGTTTTCCCAATTTCCTTTTCAGATTGCTTATTCTTATTGTATAGAAAGGCAACTGATATTTTATGTTGATTTTGTATCCTGTGACTTCTGGCTGAATTTGTTTATTACTTCTAACACGATTTGTGTGTTTGTGTGTGTGTGTGTGTGTATATGGAATCTTTAGGGTTTTCTATATATAAGATCATGTCATCTACAATCAGAGATTACATCTTCCTTTCTAATTTAAATGACTTCTATTTCTGTTTTGTCTAATTGCTAGACTAGGACTTCCAGTGTTATGTTGACTAGAAGTGGCAAGAGAGGCCATTCTTCCTTTGTTCCAAGTCTTAGTGAAAAAGCTTTCAATTTTCCACCATTGAGTATGCTATTAGCTGTGGGTTTGATATAGATGACCTTTGTTATGTTGAGATAATTTCCTTCTATTTCTAGTCTGTTGAGTGTTATTATCATGAAAGTGTGTTGAATTTTATCAAATGCTTTTTCTGCGTCTATTGAGATAATCATGCAATTTTTATCCTTTGTTCTGTTAATGTGCTGTATCATATTGATTTTCATATGTTGAACCATCCTTGAATCCCAGGGATAAATCCCACTTGGACATATTACATGATCCTTTTTATATGCTGTGTAGTTCAGTATGCCGGTATTTTGTTGAGGACTTTTGCATCTATATTTATTAGCAGTATTGATCTGTAATTTTCTCTTTTGGCAGTATCTTTGTCTGACTTTGGAACCAAAGAGGTGGCCTCATAAAATGTATTTGAAAGTATACCTTTTCTTCAACTTTTTGGAAGGGTTTAAGAAGAATATTTCAATATTCTTCATATATTTCAATATATTTCAATATTTCTTGAAATGTTGACAGAAGCTACCACTGAAATCATCTGGTTCTGAGCTTTTCTTCGTTGGGAGGTTTTTACAGCTGTTTAAATCTTCTTACTAGTTATGGTTCTCTTTAAATTTTCTATTTCTTTATGATTCAGTCTTGGTTGGTTGCGTGTTTCTAGGAATTTATCCATTCTTTATAGGCTACCCAGTTTGTTGGCATATAATTGTTCAAATTAGTCCTTTGTAATCCTTTTTATTTTTATGGTATCAGTTGTAATGTCTCCTTTTTCATTCCTGGTTTTATTTATTTGAATCTTTTCTCCTTTTTTCCTAGTCTAGTTAAATGTTTGTCAGTTTTGTTGATCTTCTCCGAAAACCAACTCCAAGTTTCATTGATCTTTTATATTGTTCTACTGGACTCTAGTTCAGTTCTTTATCCTTTGATATTTACTATTTCCTTCCTTCTGCTAACTTTATGTTTAGTTTGTTCATTTTTAGTTACTCGGGTCTGAAGCTAGGTTGTTCATTTGAGAAATTTCTTTTTTCTTATAGTAATCATTTGTCAATATAAACTTCCTTCTTAGTGTTGCTTTGGCACTTTGTGTTTTCACTTTTGTTTGTCTTAAGATACTTTTTGATGTCCCTTTTGGTTTCTTCTTAGATCTTTTGGTTAATCAGGTGTGTTTTGTTTAATTTCCACACAACTGTGAATTTTCCAGGATTTTTTCCGCTGTTGATTTCTAGATTCATTCCAATATGGCTGGAAAATATACATGGTATGATTTCAATCTTCTTAAATTTGTTTAAACTTGTTCTGTGACCTAACATGTGATCTGTCTTGGAGAACATTCTGTGTGCACTTGAGAATAAAGCATATTCTGTTGCTACCGGGTGGCGTGTTCTATAAATATCCGTTGGATCCATTTGATCCACAGCATTGCTCAGTCCTCTGTTTCCTTTTTGATCTTCTATCCAGTTGTTCTACACATATTTAAAAGTGTAGTAGTGAAATTTCCTACTATTATGGTGCCACTATTTCTCTCTTTAATTCTGTCAATGTTTGTTTCATAAATTTGGATACTCTGATGTAGGGTGTATATATATTTATAATTACTGTATCATCATGATGAGTTGATGCTTTTATTGTTATATAATGTCTTTTTTTGTCTCTTGTGATAGTTTTTGACTTAAAGTCTGTTTTGTTTGATGTAAGTATGGCCGCCTGTACTCTCGTTTAGTTACCATTTGCATAGAATGTCCTTTTACTTACTTTTACTTTTAGCCCATGTGTGTTCTTATATCTAATGTCAATCTCTTGTAGACAGGATGTAGTTAGATCTTGTTTATTTATCCATTCAAGCCATTCTATGCTCTCTGGTTAGAGAGTTTAATCCACTTACCTTAAAAGTAATTACTGATAGGTAATGACATTATTGCCGTTTTTTTCTGGCTCGTAGCTTTTTTGTACTTCTTTTCCTTTCTTGCTGTGTTTCTTTGTGTTTTATTGTGGGTTTTTTTGCAGTGATGTGCTTTAATTCCTATCTCATTTTCTTTTGTGTTTCTTCCATAGGCATTTCCTTTTATTGTTACCATGTGGTTTACACAAAATATGTTATAGTTATAACAATCTAATTTTAGTTGATAACTTTATATTAACCAATCAAAGGGTAGTTGTTTCAATTTTCATTTTGTTCACTAACCTTTCCAATCACAGCTATATGTTATAGATCAGAGAAAAATCCTACAATATTTTGTCTGATCAGTTTTATTCTTCCTATATGAATATTGAGGTATAGGATTTTTCTTTCTCCAGGTTAAAATGAATATTAGAAATGAACAATTGATTTGAAAAATGATAAAGTAGCTGATTACATTAAAAATAATCTGCTGTGGACCAATTTATGAGTTTAACATGACATCTAGCCAACAGTCTCTGATGCAAATGCTCCAACTTTGTATAAAACAATTTTATACACAGAGAAAAAGATTAAACTAACAATTATTCAAATTTAGATAATAATCTAGAATTTTCATAACACTAGTGGAATATTTGTTGACTACAATGATTTGGACTGAGAAAAATAATGTTTGGCCTATCCATATATACCAATTATTGATTTATTGCCTGTTAAAATTCACCTTTGTGTATGTGGTTTATAATAATGTCCTGGACTCTTTACGCATTTCTTCTTTACAGTGAGCACAATGTTAAGCTTTATTCGCAGAGTCTACTGGAAGGATATAGTAGAAAGAAGGTTGTTTCTATTTCTCATTGTGGTGCATTGTGTTTTTGTTTTGCTTTGTTTTCACTCCTGCTGCACAGTCAGAGGTGCAGGTGTGAAGAGATGTCTAGTGGTGACCTGTTCCAGCTGCATGCCCAAATCACACAGTCCCTCAACAACCACAGAGTGCTCAAATCTGGATTCAGTGACCACCATCCCACAGCCCTCCCAAATCTGACACTGCCAACTCCAGTCCTCCCATTTGCAATGGTGCCCCAGTTCACTGTAGGTAACTGCCCTCCAGCCTGGGCTTGTGTGTACCTGCGAGGGTCATTTCTTATTTGGCTGGCTATAGTAGACAAGCTCTGGCTTGAACAATACAGCAAATATCTCTGCCATCCTCTGGCTGCCAACCCATCTTCTCCAATGAGGTACAAAGGCCAGCCTGGGGAAGAGAATGTGCTCCTCTCTAAGGTTGTTCTCCTTCAGGTCTGCTTCCTCAGCCCTGGTGTGGGTTTTAGAGTTCTCTTTATGTCTGAATAGTTAATCTCCTCTCATAACTTAATTGTTCTTTACGCCCCTTTTCAATTACTGTGTAGTTTGTCTCCTGATTAGCTCAGACTTATACATCATGTATATCTTTCTTGAAAGAAGAGCCTTATCCATTTCAAAGAAGATAGAAAGGCATTTCTTTTCACCAAATGGACTCAGGTTCCAAACGAGATCAGAATTAGAAATTAGGCCATATGCCCCATCCTCCTGACACCAGTTTTAATGAAAGAGAGTTTGTGCGATAAGCAGAATATTGTTTCTTCACTCCACTATCAAATTTTATATTTTCATTTAAAATTCCAGAAGAGTGGAGAAGAAAATGATGCTAGATAAGTGTTAAAATGCCATGGTGCATTCTACAAATTGTGATTTACACAAGTAAATTACTCTAAAATAATTAGGAAAAAAAGACAGTTTATAGTGCAAGAAAGACATTTGTCTCAAGGATATAGAAGGCAAAACGGAGAGCAAAGATTTTGGCTTAGGAATTCTTTAAGATTTGATGCCACACCTAATTCCTTTTATCTGGAGAACAGAGGAAGAAAAATTATGTATTTAGGAGAGGCCATACAGCCTATTTCTGATTCTTGACTTCACTCCCTCTGGGGAAGGAAGAAGTGTGCTCCCCCAAAGGGTTCAGGACACTCTGGATTAGATTTATGACTCTTTGGAAAGATATCTCACAGATGGTCTAAAAAACACAAGATTCTGTGGTGTAAGAGCTCCTTAACTGCTACAATGTAATGCAGCTGGCTTCATGTTTTGATCTACTCATTTGGTTATAGCCTTCATCTTCAGATGTACAAAGAAGTGTAGACCCTCTGCTCCATCTATGGGACCCTGCTCCTGGGGTGGACATCCTATCCTCGCCGTCTTCCCACCCATCAATTCAGAATCTGGGCTCCCTGCTTTGATAGGTTATTTTTCTCAGAATCATAGATTTCACCCTGTGTCTACACTCTATCTGAGCCCCAACTTACATTTACTAGTTGTACATAAATATCACCTTCTCTGCCATGATCTTAGGCTCTCTAGATTTGTGAATTTATGCTGCAAAACTCATTCTCATAAATGGTATTTCCAATACACTCTTAACCTGGGAATGACATCATTAGAAGTTCTCGACAGAAAATACAAGTACAGATGAGCGTCAAAGTCCTCCAAAACTCAAGAATTTTTCTTCATCTCACTTTTATTATTTTGTCAAATTTTAATTTCAACATGCTAAATCTATTCTGAGTATCTATTAAACAGTGGAGAAAGAAAAATGTGCCACCTATCCAGTGGGGAATGCTCTGGATCCAGGGTCGGCAAACTATGACCCTTGAGCCAAATCAAGCCTATTGCCTATGTTTGTAAACAAAATGTTATTGGAACACAGTTATGCACATTCATGAGCATTTACATGTTGTCTTCATTGCATTTTAGAGCTGGAGAGGACTATAGACATCATCTGGGTTTATTCCATCATTTTATAGATGAAGAACTTGAAGTTTAGGGGGATTACGTGACCAGCCCAGGGTCATACATGTAGCCAATTAAAGAAAAAGAGTCAGAAACAATTAATAGCTCTTTTCACTTTTTTTTTTTTTTTTGAGGAAGATTAGCCCTGAGCTAACATCTGCCACCAATCTTCCTCTTTTTGCTGAGGAAGACTGGACCTGAGCTACCATCCATACCCATCTTCCTCTACTTTATATGTGGGACGCCTGCCACAGCATGGCTTGACAAGCAGTGCGTAGGTCCACACCGGGGATCCGACCCAGCGAACCCCAGGCTACCGAAGCGGAATGTGCGAACTTAACCACTGCACCACTGGGCTGGCCCTCTTTTCATTTTTTTATTACATCTGCTTCCTTCCTTTTCTAGCTCACTTTGAGGTAATCAAGGACGTTATTAGTTTGGGCCACTGGTCTGGTTTGATAGTGACGTGTGTCACTCCAACAAAGTAGAGAAAAGCCTTTGTCTGTCTCTTCTCCTGTTACTGTGACCAGGGTGGCCGGATGTTCTACATAGTTAGTACACCAGGAGCCTCCTACAGCCTGGGTGCCTGAGCATCTCGATGTCGTGGAGCCCCAGCTGGCTGGTTTAGGGCACATAGCATGAATCTGAAGTAAACTTTACTTTGTATTAAGCCACTAAGATTTGGCGAGTTTTGTCACATCAAATCTCACATATCGTAACCAATACACTGCCTCTCGAAGACTATGAGTTCTAGGTTGGTAAATGTTTTCAAATATAAAATTAATTTCTACAATTTTAAATTAAAATGACTTGCTATAATAGAATTCACTGTAGCATATTTTTCTACGTAAGGCCTGCCCACCTTAACATTATTATATCTTTTTTAATGTAGATTATTTTATTGTAACTTTATAGTAGGTATCTTCTGAGGGCATTCCTATTCAGGTTGGAGAGAATTTGCATATGATATATTAAAAATGCCTTATAAATAAAACACTCTCTAAACCTGGAAATAAAAGGACTATTTGTAATTTAAATTATCTTCTTTATATGCAACATCTTGTTTAAAAGTCCAAGTCCATTGACACAATTTTGCAGTACAATGCTCGTGAACCATTAGTACACTCTACAAAATCACTTATTATGAAGGCTTACAATTTAACCTGCTGGGGACTACATGGATTTCCTTCTTGTGTCTTGTATGCTTTACTTTTATGCTATTTAGGTTTACCTCTTTGCATTTTCTCAATTTAAAATGTATACTATGATTGCTTTTTATGTATGGCCTAGATCTGGAAATTTTATGGTGGACACATTTTTACTACTTTTTAAATAAATTAATGTCTTTTCTGTAAAGAGAGATCTTTTTAGGTGAGAGCTCATCAGCTTCCTTATGAATATTTCTATTAAAATTTTTCTATTAGCTTTACATTTCTCTATAAACAAACATGAAGACTGGCATACAAATAAATAAATAGTTGAGTTACATAAAGACTGAAATAACCCTCAGTTTTATCAAATACCACCTTCATCTTCATTTGTGCAATTGTTTCGATTTGCTATTAAGATTAAATGTCTATGTCATTTCCTGATTTGTATTTCATTTTGTTGTTGTTTCTTTGTTTTCATTTGTTCTCAAGTTAAACTCATTGTCTCATGGTCCTTATTATTGTTTTCATTGCCTTACATTTATGCCTTATTTTATTTTTCTGTATTTGATGTATTAATAATTTGACGTAAATATCTATAGAATTTGTAACTATTTGAATTATTTCATTGAATTCTCTTAGATTATTATTTTTATTTCCAAGCCATTGGGAAATACAAATTTTAATTGGATAAATATGAAAATTTATTAAGAGACGTATATTAGATTACCCAGTATAATCAGGAGCCCTTAACTATTCTCACTTAATCTGATCTTCCTTTACCTAACCAGGATGACTATATATTAAAATTTGGGTTAGGATAGGCTCAGTGTATGCACACCTGCTATCCTGGCACATGATTACTAACACTTCCCTTTCAGTGACAAATATTGGGACTCAGACAATAGATTACACAGTCACATGGTCACCCTACAAACACGCATTTTGATAGTATTTTTTTTCGCAATACTACAAATAGTAGAATAAATCATAAGACCATCTTCCACCCCTGACATCCCATATTTGAAAGGAATTTAAGAAGATATAAGCAGTAGCATGCACATATTAGAAATCTCCATCATCAGAATTTCTGTGCATAGGGAAATGTCCTAGAATGTAAATGTTTTGAATCCTGTCTGCACTTTCTCACTGATACGCTTCTTCTCATGTTCTCATCACACTCTCAGTTTCCACCTAGTGCGAACATAGAGTTCCACATAAAAGAGAAGTCTCTGAAAGATTCTACAAGAGTTACCCTAACAGTGAGGACTGATATTTTATATAATTTACTTTAACTATTTCAACATAAACAGTGATAGGCATAGATGTGTGTAAATTAACTGGAATCCATATCCCAGAAGCGGAGAGTTACCATTTAAGTTATCACTCCAAAGGCCATGATCCAGGAATGCTAGCTAGTATTTTAGTGACCCTAATCAAAAATGCACCATCCCAAGTAGCATTCTGCAATCTTCAAATACCACTGTCTAAAGCTACGCTATAAGCTTTGTTAGTGAAAATAAAAAGTGATAGAAAAATTGATGAAATATGTAGCAATGTGTGTGGGTTATCTAGCTATTTTGTATAGACCCCTCTGACTTTGCCTGAATGTTACATTATAACCATATGAACTCATGAGCTAGAGTCCATCTAAGTGATTCTCTAGCCTATGACTCAGTCAATTCCAGTGTTCTATCTCTTACTTGGGGATTTCATTGCATGACATGACTAGATCTTTAGCTGATTCTGATGTTAGACTACTACTGACCTGACTGAAGTATACTTTGCATACAATGAGCTCACAAGAAGAGTTTGTGTAACTATTATGCTGTCCGTTTGCGAATGAATATTTGAGACAAATTTCAACTACTTTAACTGAAACATAAGTCTTGGCAACAAATTTGTTGGTAAGAAGCTCACTGCACTCTCCTACCTTTAGCCATCGGACCCAGCATCATGAATGGCCAAACTGGGTAAGGATGTAAGATATACCTGTATGGTCACTGTTTATTTCATGGTCAGTAGAACAATGACTTTCTTTCTCTCAAGAGGCCTGCCTCTTGCCTTTGAGTAGGACTTGAAAGCCATGACAGTTTGCACAGGATAACAAGTCAGTTGTTCATTAATTACTTGCCTATGTTTTCCATACTGGCATTTGAATGCTAATAAGCAGTGAATTGGTCAATCCCAGAGTAGCCAGGAAAGAAACAAACAGGATACATTATAAAATTGAATCATCCACTCCTGCATAATCAGGTTAGTATGTACAGATTTCATGTTGAACTGGCACTGTTTCTCCTAGTTTCCTTTCGAGTGCAAATTTTGTCAAGCCCTTTCATTCTCTGACCTTTCAAAATCTTATTTTGTACTAAATACTTCTCCTCTCCTTGATACTGAGTTAAATGAGTTCCCTGACAGATCATTTAGAACCGTTTCCACTGCTTTGCCAAACCTTTCAAGTAGAGAGCTTACCTCATGCTGGTTCGCTTATCTCATTATCAACTCAGTCTCCAACAATTCCCTTTCTGAAATTAGGAAGGGATTTCTCTAACACTATTCCCTTCCTATTCAAAGAGTCTCACTGGGGTCACATTGAAAGGAAATAGACAAACCTCCATGTCTGCATTTTCATGGGAAACAAAGGAATACCGACTGTTAGTACAGTTGTTTCTAAGCCACAATTGCCTGTGAGCACACAAGTGTAGGCATCCATGTACTCTAATCCAATATAATTAATTTGCTGTAGCACAGTGCCACCAAGTATAACAGAATTACTCACTGGGTACCCAGATCCACTATAAGCCAGAAAGGTATTGCTAGAGCAAAGGGCATCCCATTAATAATGAAACCGATTCTCTCCCACTCTAAAGATTAACGTGAGTGGCGGGCTGGATGTGCAGGTGCGTCCATCTTCTGAAACTCCTTCCCTCCATCCTGCTTCATGTGAAAAGAACACACTGTATGTGCCACTTCACACCCACATTTCAAGTGTTAACATATACACACTCTGGAAAAGCTCAGTATTAGCCACAACACAATCAGTCCCACGACTTACAAACGCCATGAGTCAATGGCGAAGGAGGTTTTATCCCATTTCTGTGTATGTTGTTAAACGGTGGATATGCAAGAATTGTATTGTTTTGCTTAACATGAATATTTCTATTATAATATTTTAGTCATTTAGGGAGACTGAGCTTTAGAATTTTTATAAGTTTAATAAGATTTTTATATACTCTCCCTACACTAGAAAATTATTTATTGAGGTGAAATTCACAGAATACAAAATTATCTATGTTAAAGTGAACAAGCCAGTAGCATTTAGTGCATTCACAGTGTTGTGCAACCACTTCTATTTCCAAGACACCCCCCTCACTACAAAGCAAA
Organism: Equus asinus; assembly: GCF_041296235.1. Lineage (NCBI taxonomy): Eukaryota > Metazoa > Chordata > Mammalia > Perissodactyla > Equidae > Equus > Equus asinus. The sequence goes on along the minus strand of NC_091797.1, from coordinate 4,119,672 downwards.
ACCTCTTACCAGTTAAGCAGTTTCTACCCATTCCTTTCCCTTAGCTCTCAGTCTGTGTTCTATCTGTATGCCTTTATCAACTCTGGATATTTTATATTAATACTGTCATACAAGGTGTGACCTTTCACGTCTATCTTCTTTCACGTAGGATAATGTCTTGGAGGTTCATCCATGTTGCAGCATGTATCAGTACTTCATTTCTTTTACACCTGGATAATATTTCATTGTATGTATGTGCAGCAATTTGTTTACACATTCATCATTTGCTGGATATTTGAGCTTTCTCCATCTTTTGCCTATTGTAAATTGTGTTGCTATGAACATACATGTGCATGTACTTGAGTCCTTGTTTCCAGTTATTTTAAGCATATATCCAGGAGTGAATTGCCAAGTCATATGGTAATTCTATGCTTAAGTTTTGGGGAACTGCCAAACTTTTTTCTACAGCTGCTGAAAAAGTTTGCATTCCCATCAGCAATGTACAAGGGTTCCAATTTCTCCACATCCTCATCAGCACTGATTATTTTCTACTTTTTATATGCATTCTAGTGGGTGCGAAGCGGCATATTACTGGGGTTTTGATTTGCATTTCTATTCCGAGTTTTCTGCGTGTTTCTTTCATGAAAGTGTATTGGAATTTGTCAAATGCTTTATTGAGATGACCATGGGTTTTTTTCCCCCATCTTTTTATTAACATGGTGTATTACATTGATTGATTTTCTTAGATGAACCACTGTTGCAGTTTGGAGTAAATCCCATGCTGTGCAGTGTGTAAGTCTTTTAATATGCTGCTAGACTCAGCGTACTAGTATTTTTTTTGAGGATTTTAGCATCTATGTTTATGCAGGTTAATGGTCTGTAATTTTCTTTTCTCATGTATTTCTCTGACCTTGGTGTTAGTGTAATGCTGGCCTCATAGAATGAGTTAGGAAATGTTCCTGCCTCTTCTATTTTTTTAAATTATTTTACTGAGATCTCATTGATTTATAAAAATGTGTAAATTTCAGATGTACCACTCCTTTTTCCTGAAGGGTTTGAGATGAATTGGTGTTAATTATTCTTTAAAGGTATAGTAGAATTCACCAGTGAAGCCATCTGGTCCCAGACTTTTTTTCTTTTACTGATTCAGCATACTTACTTGTCAGGATTCTTTGTAGATTCTCTGTTTCTTTTGAATCAGTTTTGGTAATTGTGTGTTTCCAGGAATTTGTCCATTTTATGTAACATTTGATTTGTTGGCAAACAATTGTTCATAGTAATCTCTTATAAGCCTTTTTATTTCCATATGATTGGTAGCAATATTTCCAATTTCATTTTTAATTTTAGTTATTTGTGTCTTCTCTTATTTTTCCTTGTCCATCCAGTTGAAGATTTGTCACTTTTGTTAATATTTTCAAAGAATAAATATGTTGTTTTATTGAATTTCTCTATAGATTTTCTTTTTTCCATTTCACTTATCTCTGCCCAAATCTTTATTCTTTCCTTCCTTTTGCCAGTTTTCTGTTTTGTTTGCTCTTCTTTTTCTAATTCCTTACAGTGTAAAGTTAGGTTATTAATTTGAAATCTTACTTCTTTTTTTAATATAGCCATTTACTGGTCTTAATATCTCACTTAGCACTTCTTTTACTGTATCTAATGAGTTTTGGAATGTTGTGTTTTCATATTTATTTGTCTCAGAAATCTTGTAATTTCCTTTGTGATTTTTTCTTCGACTCATCTGTTGAATGTCTTAACTTTCATATAATAGCAAATGTTCCAGTTTCCCTTCTTTTATTGATTTCCAGTTTCTTTCCAGTGTGGTGGAGAGGATACTTTGTATGATATGAACATTTTTAAATTTACTGACTTGTTTTAAGGCCTAACATATCATCTATTCTGGAGAATCTTCCATGCACCCTTGAGAATAATTGGTATTCTGCTGTTGTTGAGTGGAGTATTTTATACATGTTAGACCCAATTGGTTTATAGTGCTGTTCAAGGTGTCCAATTTCTTATTATCTGTCTACATGTTCCATCTATTCATGAAAGTGGAGCACTGAAGTCTCCAATTACTATTGCAGGACTATCTATTTCTTCCTTCATATTTGTCAATGTCTGCTTCATATATTTTGGAGCTCTGTTGTGTGGTGGGTATACCTTTATAACTGCTATATCCTCTTGATAAATTGAACTTTAGTAATGTCCTTTGTCTTAGAACAATTTTTGATTTAAATCCATTTCATCTGACAATAGCATAGCCACACCAGATTTCTTTTGATTACTGTTTCTTTAGAATATCTTTACCTATTCTTTCACTTTCAAACTATCTGTGTCTTTGGATCTAAAATTAATCTCTTGGAGTCAGCATACAGTTGGATCATGATTTTCATCCATTCTATCAATGGATGTTTTGTTAGATGAGTTTAACCTATTTACATTTAAAGTAACTGCTTTTTAAGAAGTTATTGCCAATTTGTTGCTTGCGTTCTGTATGTCTTATAACTTTTTTTGTCTGGATGTCCTCCACTACTGCCTTGTTTTGTGTTCAGTTGGTCTTTGCAGTGTACTTTTTAATTTTATTTTCATTCATTTTTGTGTATAATTTTTACATATTTTCTTAGTGATTTCGTTAAGGATAACAATATCTTCAACACAGAACAATAGAGTTGGAACCACTGCCAACTTAGTTTCAATAGCATACAAAAAATCTGTTCCTGTCCAGCTCTATGCCCCTTATATAATTGTCACAAATTACATCATTATACATTATGTGCCCAATGACATAGATTTAGAATTATTTATCATGCATTTGACTTGTAATCCTGTAGGAAATAAACAATGTAGTTACAAACATAAACTGCCATAACACGGGCTTTTATATTTCCCTTTGTACTCACCTGTATGAGAGATGTTGACTTCTTTGTACAGCTTTGAGTAATTGTCTAGTGTCTTTTTTATAATGATAAACTATTAATTATTTATGTATTATTTGTATTTTTTGTATATGTAATATTAAATATGTACAAACTTAAAATTATGCATAAATTTATAATATTCATACAACTATGAATCCAAAATATTTCATGTGAAGAAAAAGACTACAAATTGATAGCATTCAAATTAACGCAATATAACCATTCTGATGTCTGAAAACAGATCCATCCAGCACTGTGTGTGTATATAAATACATATTTAAAAATTTTTTAGAGAATCTATTTTTGAATATATATACACTATATATAATACATAATACTTTATTGTTTAGATCCATCTTAGATTCACAGCAAAATTGAGAGGAAAGTATGAAGAGTTTCCATACACCCTATGCCCCACACATGAATAGCCTCCATCATTATCAACATCCCCAAGAGAGTGGACATTCGTTACAACTGATGAACCTACAGTTACATACCATAATCTCCCACAGTCCATAGTTTATATTAGAGTTTATTCTTGATGTTGTACATTCTACAGATTTGGACAAATACATAGTGACATGTATCTATCATTATACAGAGTATTTTCGTGGCCCTAAAAAGCCTCTGAGCTCCACCTGTTTATCCCCAAACCCCTGGCAACCACTGAACTTTTTACTGTCTCCATAATTTTGCCTTTTTCAGAATGTCATAAAGTTGGAATCATACAATATGTGGTCTTTTCGCATAGACTTTTTTCACTTCATTATATATATTTAAGTTTCCTTCATGTCGTTTTATGGTTTGAGAGCTCATTTCTTTTTAGGGCTGAATATTATTCCTTGGTCTGAATGGACCATCATTTATTTATCCATTCACCAACTGAAGGAAAACTTGATTGCTTCCAAGTTTTGGCATGATCAATTTTTTAAGAAAGCACCAAAATATCTTCTAAAGTGGCTGTCCCATTTTGCATTCCCACCAGCCAAGAATGAGAGTTCCCATTGCTCCACATCCTCACCAACATTTGGTGTTGTCAGTGTTCCAGAGTTTGGCCATTCTAATAGGTGTGCAGTTGTATCTCGTTGTTTTAGTTTGCATTTCCCTGATGGCATATGATGTGGAGCATCTTTTCATATGCTTATCTGCAATCTGCATATTTTTTTGGTGAAATATCTAAGATCTTTGGCCCCTCTTTTTTTTATCATATTGTTTGTCTTCTTATTTTTGAACTTAATAGTTCTTTGTATGTTTTGAATGAGTCTTTTTATCAGATGTGTCTTTTGCAAACATTTTCTCCCCGTCTGTGGCTTGTCTTCTTTACAGAGGAGTTTTTAATTTTAATGAAATCCAGCTTATCAGTCATTTCTTTCATTTATTGTGTCTTTGGTGTTGTTTCTAAAATTCATCACCATACCCAAGGCCATCTAGGTTTTTTCCTATGTTGTCATCTGGGAGTTTTATAGTTTTACATTTTATATTTAGGTTTATGATCCATTTTGAATTAATTTTTATAAAGGACATAAGGTCTGTGTCTAGATTCATTTTTTTGCCTGTGGATGTCCAGTTGTTGCAGCACCATTTGTTGAAAGACTCTCCTTGCTCCATGGTATTGCCTTTGCTCCTATCAACGATCAATTGACTGTATTAATGTGAGTCTATTTCTGGACTCTATTCTGTTCCATGGAACTATTTGTCTGTTCTTCTGCCAATACTACACTATCTTGATTACTGCAATTTTATAGTTAGCCTTTATGTCAGTCCTCCAACTTTGTTCTTCAATATTGTGCTGGCTATTTTGGGTCTTTTGCCTTTCCATTCAAACTTTTGAATAAGTTTGTCAATATCCGTAACATAACTTGCTGGTATTTTGTTTGTGATTAAATTGGATCTACAGATCAAGCTGGGAAGAAATGACATCTTGACAATATTGAGTCATCCTATCCATGAACATAGAATAGCTCTCCATTTATTTAGTTCTTTGATTTCTTTTATCAGAGGTTTTTGTTTTCCTCACATAGATCTTTTGTATATTTTGTTAGATTTCTCCTTAAGTATTTAAATTTTGTAGGTGCTGATAGAAATAGTACTGTGTTTTTAATTTCACATTCCAAATTGCATTGTTGGAATATACAAAAGAAATTTACTTTTGTATGCTAACTTGTATCCTGCAACCTTACTATAACCATTTATTAGTTCTAGGCATTTTGTTGTTGTTGTTGATTGTTTTAGGTTTTCTACATAGAGGATCACATCATCTGTGAACAGATAGTTTTATGATTTTCTTCCCAGTCTGTATACATTTTATTTTAATTTTTTGTCTCACTACATTAGCTAGGACTTCCAGGTAGATGTTGAAAAGCAGTGATCAGAGGGGACATTCTTGCCTTGTGTTGTTCTTAGTAAGCTTCAAGTTTCTCACCATTAGGCCATGTTAGCTGTAGGGGTTTCCTAGATATTTTTTATTAAGTTGAAGTTCCCTTCTATTCCCGGTTTACTGAGAGTTTTTATCATGAAAGAGGGTTGGACTTTGTCATATTCTTTTTTGCATCTATTGAGATGATCATGCGATTTTTCTTTTTTGGCTTGTTAATGTGATGGATTACATTAATTGATTTTTGAATGGTCAACCAGCTTTACATGCCTGGAATAAATCCCATTTGGTCATGGTGTCCAATTCTTTTTATATATTGTTGTATTTTATTTGATAATATCCTGTTGAGAATTTTCGCATCTATGTTCATGGCAAATATTGGCATGTGGGTTTTTTTCCTTGTAATGTTTTTGTCAGTTTTTGCTATTATAGTAATGTTTCTCTCATACAATGAGTTAGGAAGTTTTCTTCTGCTTCTATCCTATGAAAGAGATTGTGGGGAAATGGTATAATTTCTTCTTAAATACTTGGTAGAATTCGTGAGTGTACCCATCTGGGCCTCATGCTTTCTGTTCTGGAAGCTTATTAATTATTGACACAATTTCTTTAGTAGATGTACGCCTTTGCTGATTGTTTATTTCCTCTTGTGTGAATTTTAACAGATGATGATTTTCAAAGAATTAGTTCATTTCGTCTTGGTTATCAAATCTGAGGGGATAGAGTTGTTTAAAATAATCCTTATCATTTTAATGTCCATGGGATATGTAGTTTTGTCTACTCATTCACTTCTAATATTAATAATTCATGTCCTCTCTCTTTTTTCTTAGTTAGCCTGGCTAGTTTTCAATTTTATTGATTTTTCAAAGAACCAGCTTTTGGTTTCATTGATTTTCTCTATTGATTTCTTGTTTTTAATTTTTTTTTTGATTTCTCTTCTAATTCTTATTATTTCGCTTCTTCTGCTCACTTTAGATTTAATTTGGTCTCCTTTTATCCAGTTTTCTAAGGTGGAAACTTAGACTATTAATTTTAGATCTTTATTCTCTTCAGATGTATATATTCAATGTTGTAAATTTCTCTCTAAACACTGTTTTCACTGCATCCTTCAAATTTTGATGTCGTGTTTTCAATTTGATTCTCTGTTAATGTCTTAAATTCTCCTTCATTTTGCCAGATACAAAATTCTTTGTCGACTGTGCTTTTCTTTTGGCACTTTAAATATGTCATTCTATTGCCTTCTGTCCTTCATGGATGCTGATTAAAAAAATCAGCTATTAGTCTTTTTAAGGATCATTTTTACATGACAAGGCACTTTTCTTTTGTTGCTTTTAAGATTCTCTCTATCTCTTTGGCTTTCAACAGTTTAATTACAGTATATTTTGATGTGGATCTCTTTGAGATCATGCCACTTCTAGTTTGTTGAGTTTCTTTAGTGTGCAAGATTTATGTCTTTCATTAACTATGGGAAGATTTGGGTCACTATTTCTTTAAATATTCTTTCTGCCCTTTTCTCAGTTTCCTCTCTGCCTGGACTCCCACAGTGTGCGTTTTATTCTGCTTGATGGCATCCCACCAGCCCTTTAGTCTCTGTTCATTTTTCTTCATTTCTTTTTTCTTTCTGCTCCTCAGGTTGGATGATTTCAGTTATCCTACTACAAGTTCAATTGCTCTTCCTTCTTCCTTTCTTTCTTCTGCTGTTGAATCCCTCCAGGGAGTTTTTTATTTTAATTCTTCTACTTTTCAGCTACAGGATTTTTGTTTGTTTTTTTAAAATTTCTATCTCTATCATATTCTTATCTTGTTCATATATTATTTTATTGTTTCTTATGGGTCTTTACCCATAGTTTCCTTTGGTTTTTTAGTATAGTGAGGAGAGTTGATTTAAAGTCTTTATCTAGTACAAGCACACCTTAGAGATATTGTGGGTTTGGTTCCAGATCACTGCAACAATGCAAATATCACAATAAAGTGAGTCACACAAATTTTTTGGCTTCCCAGTGAATATAAAATTTATGTTTATGCTATACGGCAGTCTACTAAGTGCACAATATTAGTCCATCTAAAAAACCAATGTGCATACTTTAATTAAAAGATACTTTATTGTTAAAAAATATATAACCATCACCTGAGCCTTCAGTGAGTTCTAATTTTTTATGGTGGAAGGTCTTGTAAAAAATGCAGTATCGGTGAAGCACAAGAAAGTGAAGTGAAATAAGATGAAATATGTCTGTAAATCCAGTGTCTGGGCTCCCTGGGACAGGGCTTTTGTCCATTTTTTTTCCCTTTGGATAGGTCAGATTTTCCTGTTTCTTTGTATGCTTTATGATTTTATTTTGAAAATGAAATATTTGAGTATTTTAATGTGATATATCTTGTAATTAAATTTTCCCCATACCCCAGGGTTTGCTATTGTTGATTATTGTAGGCTGCAGATGTCTGCCTGTATAACAACTTTCCCAAACTATTTTTTCAAAGACTATATTCTTGGTGTATGTGATTAGTGAATTCTCTGTTCCTTCAGCCTGTGTTTTGACAGAGATTTCTTTGAATGCCAGGAACAAAACAAAGCAAAACATACATTTCGCGGTCTTGGGAATTGACTCTGCGATGAGACACTCACTTAAGGCTTGGCCAGATGGTATACATTTCTACCTTAGGCTTCATTTCATGCTTGACCCGAACCTAGAAGTAAGCCAGTTGTAAAAATTTAGAGTTGTTTAAGGTCTTTTATGTCAGTGCATCCTGTCCTGCGCATGTGCATGGTTTACTGAATTCCCCAGTACATACAAGTGACCTTGAATGCCTCAATTTTCCAAAGAAACTATCTCCTCAGATTTTTCTCTCAGGCTTTATGCAGTTTATTGTATATCTCAACTATAATCCTTTGCCCCAGATGGCTGCAAGTTTTTCATTTGACATACAAAGTTTTCAACTAATGCGCATTGCTTGTCCACCCTGAGTGATGTTTAGGTAGGTGAAACAGAGATGAGCATCTTGCCTTAGTCCTCAGGTAGTACCTAGATAGGTTAGAAGGTACAAAGATAATAATTCATAAGATCAGCTATGCTCCTTCCAGAGCAGGGAACATCAACTTCCATCTTCAGCACTGCTGCTGATCTGGAAAGAGGGTGGGACAAAGGCAGGTGAAAATAACACAAAGCTGCCCTACCATTCACCTCTTTCTTGATTCAGCATTTCTTTGGTTGTAAATCTTTGACATTTTTTTTTTCTTTGGTGAGAAAGATTGTCCCTAAGCTAACATCTGTTGCCAATCTTCCTCTTTTTGCTCAAGGAAGATTGTTGCTGAGCTAACATCTGTGCCAGTCTTCCTCTATTTTGTATGTGGGATGTCCCCACAGCATGACTTGATGAATGGTGCGTAAGTCCACTCACGGGATCCAAACCTGTGAACCCTGGACCACCAAAGTGGAGCATGTGACCATAACCACTATGCCACAGGCCCAACCCCAATATTTGACCATTTTTGATAAAGTTGGTTCAGTTTTTATTCGTGTTTTTTTTAATTGAAGTCACATTGCTTTATAACATTATATAAATTTCTGGTGTACATAATTGTATTTCAACTTATGTATAGATTGCATCGTGTTCACCACCAAAAGTATAGTTGCCATCTATCACCATATACATGTGCCCCTTTACCGCTGTCCCCTCCCCTCACCTCCTTTCTCTCTGGTGACCACCAATCTGTTCTTTATACCTACATATTTATTGTTTATTTATCTTCCTCATATAAATTAATTCATATGGTAATTGTCTTTCTCCATCTAACGTACTTGACTTAACATAATATCCATTCATATTGTCACAAATGGCAAGATTTTGTCTTCTTTATGGCTGAATTGTATTCCATTGTATATATACCACGTCTTCTTTATTGATGAGCACGTAGTTTGCCTCCAAGTCTTGGCTATTGTGAATAATGCTGCAGTAAACATAGAGGTGCATATATCTTTTTGAATTGGTGTTTTCATGTTCATTGGATAAATACCCAAAAGTGGAATAGTTGGACCGTATGGTATTTCTATTTTTAAATTTATGAGGAATCTCCATACTGTTTTCCATAGTGACTGCATCAATTTACATTCCCACTAGCAGTGTATGAGTGTTCCCTTTACTCCATATCCTCTCTAAAACTTATTTCTTGTCCTTTTGATAATAGCCATTCTGACAGATGTGGGTGTTATCTCATTGTTGTTTTGGTTTACATTTCCCTAATTAGCAATGTTGAACATCTTTTCAGCTGCCTGTTGGTCATCTGTATATGTTATTGGGAAAAATATCTCTTCATATCCTCTGTCCATTTTTGATCAAGTTGCTGGGGTTTTTTGTTGTTGAGTTGTATGAGTTCTTTATACATTTTGGATAGTAACCCTTTATCGGATATATGGTTTGCAAATATCTTCACCCAATTGGTAGGTTGTCTTCCCATTTTGTTGATGGTTTACTTCGCTTTGTGGAAACTTTTTAGTTTGAGGTAGTCCAGTTTGTTTATTTTTCCTTTTGTTTCCCTTGTGAAGGAGACATGATATCCAAAAAGATATTCCTAAGACTGATGTCAAAGAATATACTGCCTATGTTTTCTTCTAGGAGTTTTATGGTTTCAGGTTCTTAAATTCAAGTCTTTAATACATTTTGAGTTAATTTGTGTGTGTGGTGTAAGATAATTGTCTACCTTCATCCTTTTTCATGTGGCTGTCTAGTTTTCCTAGCATCATTTATTGAAGAGACTTTCCTTTCTTCATTGTATGTTCTTAGATCTTTTGTCAAAAATTAGCTGTCCATAGATGTGTAGGTTTATTTCTGGGTTTTCAGTTCTGTTCCATTGACCTGTGTATCTCTTTTTTCTAGCAGTACTTGCTATTCTGATAACTATAGCTTTGTAGTATACTTTGAAATCAGGGACCGTAATACCTCCAGCTTTGTTCTTTTTACTCAGAATTCCTTTGGCTCTTTGGGGTCTTTTGTTTTTCCATATAATTTTAGGATTCTTTGCTCTATTTCTGTGAAGAATGTCATTGGGATCCTGATTGAGATTGCATTGAATCTGTTGATTGTTTTAGGTAATATGGACATTTTAACTATGTTTATTCTCCCAATTCATGATCATGGAATATCTTTTCATTTCTTTATGTCTTCTTCAATTTCTTTAGACAATATCTTATAGTTTTCAGTGTACAGGTCTTTCACTTCCTTGGTGAAATTTATTCCTAAGTATTTTATTCCTTTTGCTGCAATTCTAAATGTGATTACATTCTTGATTTCTCTTTCTGCTAATTTCTTTTACTTCTTTTTTAATGTTAATGTGGAGGGATGGGCATTTGGAGCTACCTATACCACCTTTTTGCACTCCCTATAATTTTGAAGGGTCCTTTTTTCATGAATCTACGGTAGATTTTCAAAAATCATTTGAATTACCATAGCTCTTTGAATTTCTCCAAGGCCTTGACCACAAACTAGCATGTTTTATAGCTGTATATGCATCCAAAGGGTAGATCAAAATCTCGTTAGGAATATTGATTGTTTGTAATTCATCTTTTTCTTCTATATCACCTAAAACATAGCAGGGCTCCAAATAGTATTTAATAGTGAAATAATTTTTATACTCTTATGCATGTTAGAGATTAGTTAGTATAACTTTCCAACACCAGTTAAATACAAGTTTCAGATAATCTGAAAACAAATGTGAAATTTTAAAAAAGCCCATCAGTATTGAATACCAACTGCTACACTGTCTGCCTCTTATCGGTCACCTCGACAAAGTAGAATCAAAATGACTGCTGAGTTCTGTTTTCCAGGTTACTAAATCTATATTTAATGTTTACTATCAAAGCTGTGGTCAGCTGCTATGTACTGTAACGAATGTGAAGATTTTAATTTTAAGAGCAGAACTGTACACATACTTGTTAAAATTGCTCAATATATCCTTCAATGGATCCTCTATTTTCTCTACAATGAAATCTGTAGATTTCATATGCACACGTCCATAATCTCAACTGTTTCATCTCTTCAACTAATGATGTGTGTCATCAGCTCTGTTATATTTCATTAATTGTTATTGCTTGCAAATTGTATGGCTTTGGACTAATAACCTCTTGGCTCAAACTGTTAGCTCCTCATTATTCTTATGCTTAAACCTTCCTTAACCTTCAGCAATAATGTCAAACCTCACTTCTGTCAGGGAGCCTGTGCAGACTGAATTAGTTGTCTCCTCATTTAAGCCTACATAACATCCTGAAGTGAATGTATTCATAATTTGTGTTCTATTTTATCCTGTTTGTGTATTTGTATAACTATTAAGAACATGGGCTCTGTTGCTAAACTTTCTGGGTTAGAATTCTGACTTTGCTACTTGCTGATATAGTAACATTGGAAACTTATTAGTTAGTTCTCTCAGCTATAAAATGGTCAATAATAGTAGTGCCTACTTTCTACATTTTTAAGAGGATTAAGTGAGTTAACATATATTAGAGGCTATGTAAATGTTAACCATAATAATGTAATTATACTATGCATGTAGTATAATAAAAATAAGTACATCATCATCATCAACATCATCATCATCTTATTATTATTATTATATTGGGAGCTCCTTGAGGACAGTTACTACGTTATTCATCTCTGTAGATTTGGAACCAAGCCAAAAGTCATGCATAAAATAGTTTCTCTGTACATACTTTGAGAGTGCTCAATAAATGAAGTTTATGGCATAAAATCAGACCCTTTAATTGTAGTCTTTGAATCAGCTATTGATGACACAACCACCAATCCTTCCCATTCAATATTAACAAAATCATGAAAGATGGCACAAACTTCTTCTTTTTCCTAAGCTGCGTATTTAATGAGTCCCAAGTCCTGAAATACCATACTTAGTTTTGTCTCCAACTTATTCTGTTATTCTTGTCTTGAATTGGGAGGATATGACTTCTTAGACCAAAGATTTTCCAACTTTTTGGGCCCCTGAACAGTCTTCTCTGTTTTAGTCTGTTTCCAATCTCGTTCTAATTTATGTGTCTTCCACATATCTATAACCTACCTGTTGTAAAATCTCCCCACCTCACTGAAGCTATGTGCCCTTCCTCTGTATTCACATGGCTCTCCTTTTGTTCTGTTACATTTAATGTACTGTCTGAGTTTATCTGTGTATACGTTTCACTAGCCTATGAAGTCCTTCAGAACAAGAAATAGATATAGATAGATAGATACATAGATATTTAAATAGATATCATTCATCTCTATTTTCTCAGAATTTCACATTTGCTGGACCTAAAGTAGATGTAAAGTTTATGTATATTGAATTAAATTGTTAAGAAATACACTAGCGTCCCTCTTGGTAATGAGTCAGTAAATTCTGCCTCCTATTCAACTGTATATTACCATGGAACTTAAAATTCCATTCTGTATAAGATAGTATTTGTCTATTAATTTTTATTTTCTCATTTGCAAGGACAAATAATGAACAGCTGCTTATCATGGTGCCTTATATTATTTTGCACTGTTATTGTCTTGGCTTCCTGCTTCAGTGTATGATTTTCATTAAGTCAACACTGAAATTTTAATAAATATGATAGATTTAGCTTTTTGAAAAAATTAATTTTCCTTTAAATTCCACTTTATTCTTATACCAATGGAACATTGCCTGCAAGATAGCTTTTGGAGATACCTATTCTTATAGAGTATACGTCTCATGAGAATAACAGGCACAGTTCAAAAGCATTATAGGTTATATTTATACAATTTATAGCTGCATTTTTAAATACTGTCTTGTAATTTTAACACTTTTATGTTGTATTGAACTAATAAAAAAAGAACAGGCAGAAGAATTTTGAAAGATTGCATCACATTTTATATTCCTTGAGCATCAAAAAAGAAATTTAACCACTAGTATTCTTGAATGTTCTTCTTAAATGATGCAGTAGATATGTTGATAATATACAAAGTTAAGATTAAAATCAAATATTTAGAAGCATATTTAAAACACTAATTTTAACTAATCATAGGAAAGTTATTTCATCATAAGAAAACAAACTTCCGTTTCTAAACATCCTTGTTTTTAAATAGCAAATCCAGTTCTAGAAAATAACTTCAATCATTTTTTCTTGACAATTTTCTCAAAAAAAAATTTTTTAATATAGCCAAGCCTTCTACTTAAAGGTTAATTGTTTTGAAAGTCACAGCTCATTTAAGGCTACCATTTGAATGTTAGAAATATAAAGAATGTTCGAAATATAAGATAACATATTCTTCACATACAAAAACAGCAAAGATTGTTTTTTATTGAATGAGACTTAAATCTCCACGATCTTTTAATCATATTTATTTTACCAAGCATGAAAAACAGTTTTAAAGAAAATTTAAATTTGTTTATTTGATTCTCAAAACTACTTCACTTTTATTGAAATTTTGTCCATGTTTTGGAAGAAAAAACAAGTACTTTCATCTCAGGAAAACATAGATTTAAGGGAGGCAATCTCAACAATCCCATTTATTTATGTGGTGGTTTGGTTTGCAAAAAAAGAAAGTGGTGAAGGAGGGTGACTGAAGATGCCCCCGTCATCATTTCAACCATTCAGGATATTTTGTGGAACTTCTGATAAAAGATGAAGAAGATAAAACCTTTTTAGCCCTATTCCCACCTTCGATATCTGGAAATTCTATAAAAAGAACAAAAATATTCTACATGATTTATCTTCAATATGCTACCATAATTACAGAAAAAGAAACTATAAAGGATCTTCCAATATATTGAAATTTAAGCCAAAACAATAGAGGATATTGAGATGTGAACACATCTTCTTAAATCTCGGAAAGGACGTAAATGTTTCTGAAAGTTTAAAACTCATAAAAGATCTATCAAGCAATCTTTTAGAGAAACATAATCAAGGGACTTGAGTGAACTGAAGGAGAGCAGGAAATTTTCTTCTTTGGATCAGAACCCATATCACAACAAGGTAGTGTAGCTGGAGCTAAGGGAAAATCTAGCAGATGTGTTGACCTTCATCATCTGTGACATACCTCGAACAGGAAGGAAACTACCAAAGATGAACTGTGGTCCACGATGGGCATGGGTGAAGAGAAGCAGTCACATGATCAACAAACAGAGCTCTACAAATGTGCAAAGGCTGAAAACAGAGTGGAAGATGAGTGGAAGACAGGAAAAGTAGTATTGTTTGCAAGATTTTGAGATGACAAACTAGAATTGAAAATGTTGCCTTCCCCCTTGTATCTCTTACAATCCCCATCCACATTTTCAAAACAAAACAAAATTAAAACATACCAAAAAAATCCAATTGTTTTGAGAAAAATTCTCACTCAAAATTGAACGACAATTACTTATGAATTGGCAAAGGACTTTCAGAGTAGAAAGAAATGCTAGTGTCTATGTTCTTTAATCTCTCAAAGGAGAAGTAAAAATTTATTATATGAAATTCAGATATTAGATAAAATAAGGTTTTTTTCTTAATTTTAAAGATTTTAGTTTTTTACAGTAGTTTTAGCTTAATCACAAAATTGAGAAGAAGGTACAAAGAGCTCTCATTACTCTCTACCCCCACAACTGCATAGCCTCCCCTGTTATGCACATCCCCCAACACAAGGTACAGTTTTTTACCATGAATAGACCTACAGCAACACATTATAATCACCCAAAGTCCATAGTTTATCTTAAGGTTCATTCTTGGGTTTGTACATTCTATGGGTTGGGCAAGTCTGTAATGACATGTATCTACCATTATACTTTCATACAGAGTATTTTTGCTGCCTTAAAAAGCCTCTATACTCCACCTATTTATCTCTCTCCCCACTACCCTTGGCAAACACTGTTCTATTTTTCTCCATAGTTGTGCCTTTCCCAGAATGTTATATAGTTGAAATCATACAGTATGTAACCTTTTCAGATTAGCTTCTTTCACTTCAAAATATGCAATTAACTTTCCTCCATGTGTTTTCATGGCATGGTAGCTCATTTTGTTTCAGCACAGAATAATACTCCATTGTCTGGATGCTTCTCAGTTTATCTATAAACCTTCTGAAGGATGTCTTGGCTGCTTCCAAGTTTTGGCAATTATGAATAAAACTTCTGTAAGCATCAGTGTGCAGGTTTTCATGTGGACCTGTTTACAATTCCTTTGGGTAAATACCAAGAAGTGTGATTGCTGGATTGTATGATAAGAGGGTGTTTACTTTTCTAAGAAACCACCAAACTGTCTTTCAAAGTGGCTGTGCCATTTTGCATTCCCACCAGCAATGTATGCGAGTCTGTTTCTCCACATAAATATTTTTTAATTTAATGAAATTTCTATTAATATTGGTTTGTGAGTACGTGTGCTTGTGTGTATGTGTGATTTTGAGGGTGTATAGGGGTTATTTACAAAAATTATCTGAATGTCAGCAGTTATATTTTCATTTAATCTTCTTCAGTTTCTTTTACTCCTTTCAAAGTCAAGTAAACTAACGTTTTTTTTAATAAAAATGGTCCTATTGTTTAAAAATAATTTTTATTTTGCTTTCTATATGTATATATACAAAAATAAATTCTTGCGATTGTATTTAGTAGATATGTTAATGATTATCAATAGAGGTAGCATTTGGAGTGAACTTTGTTTCTTTATACCTTATAAGCAATTCTTTCTCCTAATCTCATAACTTGCTAAAAAAAAAATGAGGTTTTCGCTCCAGACTTTACACTGACGAAGCTGTTTTATTCTTCCTCCATACTGTCTTCATTTCTGACAACATCCCGTCTTTCGGCATTCAGCACTCTGACCCTTCCTTTATGCTACCCATACGATCTTTACGGACCCTTTAGGGAGCACACCAATCCTACCAAGTTTCTTTTGCTCATTTCCTTAGCTCCTTTTACCCCATCACATCACTTAAGGGTTCTGTTTTCTGACACAGCAATGAAAGTTAAAGGACATAGAACATCGACTGGGAATACTGAAGGGATTAAGGAGTACAAGGGAAAAGCTCTTCTCCTAGGGGAGGGACAGAAACACTTCTTAGCACCACACCCCTGAGACACAGGATGACTGTGTACTCCAAAGTCTGAGACTTAATCAGAAGATCAGATAACACTGAGCCACATCCTACCATCCAGTTCATGTCTCCAGTAACGATAGCAATTG
This sequence comes from Equus asinus, assembly GCF_041296235.1. Lineage (NCBI taxonomy): Eukaryota > Metazoa > Chordata > Mammalia > Perissodactyla > Equidae > Equus > Equus asinus. Next base: position 4,103,260 of record NC_091797.1, on the reverse strand, counting down.
ATTGTAGCTCAAAAGTCTATAAGAGACAGCACACAAGGAAGCCACAGAGCTGCAACAGAAGACAAACACAAGGCCACTAGCTCAACTTGAAGCCTCTGGTGTCCATAGATACAAGAGCATCAAACATGGGCCAATCAAACGCCTGATCAGTTTAACATAATGCTCACACTGAATCCCTATGACCCCATACCCATTGTGCTATGTGTGTCTGTTTATCAACAAAAATCATAAGGCACCCCAAACACAGTCTAAAGAGTTAGAGCAATCATCAGAACCAGATTCAGATGTGGCACAAAAGTTGGAATTATCAGACAAAGAATTAAAATAACTGTGATTAATATGCTAAAGGTTCTAATTCCAATGTGCAATGCCAGGTGTTGAGTATATATCTGCAGAGAAATAAAAATCATGTAAAAGAATATATAAAACTCTACAGAAGAATCAAAAGAAAATGCTATTAATCAAATGCATAGTAAAAGAAATGAAAAAAGCCTTCAGTAGCAGGCTTGTCAAAGCCAAGGAAAGAATTCAGTGAACTTGAAGATAAATCATTAGAAATTACCCAAATGGAGGTGGCTGGCCCGGTGGTGAGGCAGTTAAGTTTGCACACTCCACTTCCGCGGCCTGGGGTTGGCCAGTTCAGATCCTGGGCATGGACCTATGCACTGTTTGTCAAGCCATGCTGTGGCAGGCGTCCCACATATAAAGTAGAGGAAGATGGGCATGGATGTTAGCTCAGGGCCAATCTTCCTCAGCAAAAAAAGAGGAGGTTTGGCAGCAAATGTTAGATCAGGGCTGATCTTCCTCAAAAAAAAAAAAAAAGAAGAAGAAGGAAAGAAATTGCCCAAAGGGAGACATGAAGAGGAAAAAGAACAAACTAATAATAGACATCTAAGAACTGTGGACCAAATCAAATTGTGTTACATACATGTAACTAAAATGTCAACTTGAGAAGAGAGAATGAGACAGAGGAAATGCAGTCGTGTTGCTTAATTGTGGGGATACCTTCTGAGAAACGTGTCACAAGGTGATCTTGTCCTTCTGTGAACGTCATAGTGTGCACTTACAAAAACCTAGATGGTATAGCCCACTACACCCAGGCTCCATGGTATGGTCTATTGTCTTGGGCTACAAACCTGCACAGCATGTTTCTGTACTGAATACTGCAGGCAACTGTAACACAATGGTAAGTACATTTGTGTATATAAAACTATCTAAACATAGAAAAAGTACAGTAAAAATATGGTATAAGAGATAAAAAATAAAAGTACATCTGTTATAGGGCACTTGCCACGAATAGAGCTTGCAGGACCGGAAGTTGCTCTGGGTGAGTCAGTGGGTGAGTAGAGAGTGAATGTGAAGCCTAGCACATTACTGTATACTACTCCAGACTTTAAACACTGTGCGCTTAGATACACTAAATTTATAAACAATATTTTTCTTCTTTAATAACAAATTAACCTTACTTTATTGTAAATTTTTTATTTTATAAATTTTTTATTTTTTAAAACCTTTTGACTTTTGTAATAACACTTAGCTTAAACACAAACGCATAGTACACCTGCCCAAAAAATTTTATTTGTTTATATCCCTATTCCATAAGATTTCTTCTATTTTTAAAATTTTTGATTTTTTTTTTTTACTTTTTAAACTTTTTGGTTAAAAACTAAGACACGCATACACATTAGCCTAGGCCAACACAGGGTCAGGATCATCAGTATCACTGTCTTCTGCCTCCATATCATGTCCCACTGGAAGGTGTTCAGGGACAATAACGCGTATGGAGCTGTCATCTCTTATGATGACAATGTCTTCTTCTGGAATACCTCTGGAAGGACCTGCCTGAGGCTTCTTTTGAGGAGGCATCATTCTTTTCAGAAATGTATCCATGGTGGCTTTCTTGGTTTGTTTCTTTTTTTCATCATAGATTTCCTTGTAGGCAGATAAGGCAACATGAACATTCTTATATATTAATAAAAACCTTCCAGTGTTGGGATCCAAGTTTTCAAACTTCTTTAAGGAGCTTGTCGAAATCTGCAAAATTTCTGCTAACCCCTGACTGTGAATTTCCCTGGGGTTTTTCTTCCCCTGAAGTTTCCTTTTCTCTCACCTCTTCTTCAGCTAGGCGTTCCTATTCTAGTTCCAACAGCTCCTCATTAGTCAGTTCCTCAGGAACCACCTCTGGGAGCTCCTCAGTGTCATCCTCATCCACATCCAGGTTAAAGTTGTTTGCCATCTCAACCACAGCCTTGTTGATTTTTGCAGCCTCCTCATCTTTGGCAAATCACTTGCAGCCATGATAAACCTCATGAGTGTCTTCTTCCAGATGCCATTCATACACTCCTTGGTGACATCAGGTCCAACCCAACCAAGGAGCATGATGCAATCATAAATGTTTTAATCCTCCCAGAATTGCACCAATGTCTTCTCAGTGTCTTCCTAAGTTTCAGCAATAGCTGGGGTAAAGGTCCTCCTTAAGTAATAGGTCTTAAAAGCTGTTATATCTCCTTGATCCTTCGGTTTTTCAAAGAGGTGGTATTTGGAGGGAGGAAAACATCTTTGATGTTGGAATGAAGATCACCAATGAAAAGAGGGTGTCTGGGACCATTATCAACAACAAGTAATATCTTGAAATGTGTGTTATTCTCCAAACAGTATTTCTTCATTTTGCTGGCAAAGTAATTCAGAAGGACACTTGTAAAGAGGAGCTGGGTCATCCATGAATTCTTCTGCTCCTGTAACACATTGACATTGTGTACTTTTTCATATTCTTGAAGGTCCTGATATTCTCCCTGTGCCAGATCACAAACTTTCAATTTTTATACTGTAACGTTGCCCTCAGGCAAGATTGTTACCCTGTCCTTAAAAGCCTTAATACCTGGCATTGACTTGGTTTCCTTGTGGATGACATCCTTCCAGGCATCCATTTCCAGAATAGATAGTATTCATCCATATGGAATATTTGCCCTGGCAAGTAATTTTCCTCCACAAAAAGCTTATCTAGAGTTTCCAAAAATTATTCATCTGCTTTCATATCAGTACTCACAGACTCATCACTCACTTTCACATTATGTAATGAATAAGAATTCTTGAATCATTTAAATCACAGCTACCAGTAAATTCAACATCATAGTTTGGTCCAGTCTTTTCTTTCAAAATTTCAAACACCTTTTTGCTTTTGTCACGATCATCATGGTGCTGAGTGGGTTAGGCTTCTGTGTCTGGTCTTCAATCCAGGTCATTAGAAGCTTCTCCGTGTCTGATGTAGGTCCTTCTAAAATTTTTGTTAGTCTCATTGCTTTCAATGAAGCAGATCCTTTAACAGCTTCCATCACTTTGTTCTTGTTCTTAAAGATCATAGCAATGGTGGAATGGGACATGCCTGACTGGCAAGCAATAACCATCATTGATTTTCTTCCTTTATAGTCCTTAATCACTTTTAATTTCATTTCCAGTTCAATCATTCAATGTGGCCTTTTACTGGCACTATTAGCAGTAGATTTTGTATGCTCAGGGGCCATGATGAACAAAACCACCCAAGATTAAATCAAGCACAAGAGAAAATTATGTAATCAAGAGATGTGGTGAACACGAGATGCATGAGGCTGCTGCTGGCATAACACAGCATACTGTTTTACAGTAAACTTTTTTTTATAAGTAGAAAGAGTGCCCTCTAAAATAATGATAAAAAGTATAGTACAGTAGATACATAAGCCAGTACCATAATCATTTATTATCATTATCAAGTATCATGTACCATACAAAATTGCATGTGCTCCAGTTTTACAAGACTGTCAGTGTAGTAGGTTTGTTTGCACCAGCATCACCATAGAGGTGAGAAATGTGTGTGTCGTGCTACTGTGTTCTGACAGTACAGCATCACTAGCAGATGGGAAATTCTCAGTTCCACTATAACCTCACTGCACCACTGTGGTGTGTGCAGTCTACAGTTGAATGAAACATTGTTATGTGGCACACCACTGGACTTGAGGTAATAATGGCTGAGAATTTTCCAAAATTAATTATGGAAACCAAACCAAAAATTTAGGAAACTCAGAGAATAACATGCAGGGTAAGTGCCAACATTAACACAAAAACTAAACAAGCAAACAGTAATAATAAAAAAGAACACAAAAACATATCAAACTGCAGAAACCAACAATAAAGAGAAATTCTTGAAGCCAGCTAGAGGAGGAAAATAAACCAACATCTGCAGAAAAACAAAAATAAAAATTACAGTGAACTTCTCCTCAGAAACCACACAAACAAGCAGAGAGTAGAGAGCAATCTTTAACATATTAAAAAAAAAAAAAAGAAAAGAAAACCCAGCCAACCCAAAATTCTATACTCAGTAAAAATATCCTTGAAATGAAAAAGAAATAGTTTCCTATTGTATTAGTTTCCTATTACAGTTGCAACAAATTACAAAATATTAGTGGCTTAAACAACAGAAATTTATTCTCCTACAGGTCTGAGAGCCAGAAGTTTAAAATCATAGTGTCAGTGGGATGGCATTCCTTCTCAAGTTTTGAGGGGGAAATCCATTCCCTTGCCTTTTCCAGCTTCTAGATGCTGCCTGCATTCTTTGGCTTAGGGTTTATTCCTCCATTTTCAAAGCCAAAGCATAGCATTTCTCTCCTCTCTGACTTCCTTCATCCCTTTGATAAGGAGCGTTGTGATTACATTAGACCCACCCAAACATTCCAGAATCATCTCCCCATATGAAGCACCCTAACTTGATCACATCTGCTAAAGTGTTTTCCTAGATAAGCAAACATGCTCACAGGTGCTGGGAATTAGGAAGTGGGCATCTTTTGGAACAGCATTTTTCAGCTTACAACATCCAGTAAACAAGAATTAAGGGAATCTGTTGCTAACAGGCTTACTCTATAATAAATACTAAAACCAGTGATTTATGCAGAAAGAAAATGATGTATGTCAGAAGTTTGAATCAGACAGGAAGACCATACAAAAAAGAATAAATGAAGGTAATATATAATCTTTTATTTTTCTCACTATTGACTGCTCTCAAAGAACTGAATCTTTTAAGAAAATAGTAACAATACATCAGATGTTTGTAACATATGTAAAAACAAAATAAATGATAACATCACAGAGAACAGGAAGGAGGACAGGGGACTATTCTGTTCTAAGACACCTGCACCACATGGGAAATGTTACACATTATTTGAAGGTGGACTTAGATTGTTTAAAAATCTATATTGTAAACTTGAAGGATGCTACCTTAACACATTATAAAAAGAAACATAAATGAAAAAGAGAGGAGATAAATTAGAATTATTAAAAACACTCACCTAAAGCCAGAGAAGACAAAAAATGGAACAAAATAAATAATGAAAAAGTCCATGAATAGAAAACAGTTAGAAAGATGGCTGACTTTAGTCCGACTGTTTCAATGGTTACTTTAAATATGAATGATCTGAACACACTAGTTAAATGATAGAGACTTTTAGATTGGATTAAAAACACAAGACTGAATAATCTACAAAAAACTCACTTTAAATATTAAGACTCACATAACTTAAAAATAAAGGAATGGAGAAAAATAGAAAGATATGCTACGAAAATAGTAATCAGAAGAAATCTCATGTAGGTATATTAATTTCAGACAAAGCCAATTTTGGAACAAGGAAAATTATCTGGGATGGAGGAACATTATACAAGAATAAAGTATTCAATTCTCCATGAAGATATAACAATCAAATCACACAGTACATTAGGTAAATTACTATATTATTTAAAGCAAATATTTGTGAATAAAGCATCATTTTTATAACATTTCTATACTATGCATACGAAAGATCTGTTGAATGATTCATGTACAGAATATTTGTTGAGAAATTTTTATGGACCTGGCAATATCACTAAGCGCTTAGAGAATGTGCAGTAGAATATAGAAGAAAAATAGGAACATAAACAATGAAAATATAACTTGACGTAATAACAAAAGTGGGTCAAGATACTCTAGGAGTATGGTTTGAATATAACACATTACTTGTTAAAACTTCCTCCAAAGGGTGTCGTATCTGTTCTATTTGATGCTCTGAAACAAAAATTATGGAAAACAACAAAAGCTTTTACATGCTATGTTGTTGTTCTACTCTATCCCGCACTAGCTGTTCTAACCTGGGAATGCCCTCATATTTTTTGCCTAAGAATATAAAAGATTCAGAAGCTATTCTGGGTATCTGTTTCCTTCGCATTAAAGTGGATTTTTTTCCCTCAAATTGAGCCATAAATACAAGTTACTCTGTTTTCATGCCAAACTAATGCATAGGGAACAAGTATTTCAGGGTTCAAAATAAATATGCTTTAGTGATGCATTTTGTAGAAAGAACTTTTCTACTGCCATACATAAGGGCATATATAATTTCTATTAAATACGTTAAACTTTTTTTGTGTGTGTGTGAGGAAGATTGGCCCTGAGCTAACATCTGTTGCCAATCTTCCTCTTTTTGCTTGAGGAAGATTGGCCCTGACCTAACATCTGTGCCAATCTTCCTCTATTTTATGTCTGATGTTGCCACAGTGTGGCTTGACGAGTAGTGCTAGGTCCATGCCTGGGATCCAAACCTGTGAACCCTGGGCTGCTGAAGCAGAGTGCACAAACTTATCCACTATGCCATGGGGCCGGCCCCAAATACACTACACTATTTTTTCTCCCAAAGCCCAGTACATAGTTGTATATCCTGGTTGTCAGTCTTGGTATTTCTTCTATGTGGGACGCCACCACAGCACAACTTGATGAGCGGTGTGTAGGTCCGTGCCCAGGATCTGAACTGGCGAATCCCCAGCCCCCAAAGCAGAGCACATGAACCCAACCACTATACCACCAGGCCTGCCCCACATTATACTTTTAAATAGAAATGGCCATCTAATATCTTAGCATCTTGTTAAATATTATCATATTTTATAGAACTGAAAGAAAATAGAATTAGATATAAAAATACTATTAATATAAATTTCACAAAATAAATTCTTATACCAATTACCATTATGTAGGTATGAATTAAGAAATTGTGTAGTTCCCAATTGTTGAATCATGAGACATTAGTTATTTTCACCTTCTTGTATTTGAAAATAATGTCTTAATTGGCATTATGGTAAATCAATTTCAATTCAGTTAAATTTTATTTTAATTCGTTTTTGATACCCTACTAAATGCTAATCTTTAAAGACACATTGTATGCAATACAAACAAGCTTCTTATTTTCCTAGGTGTCATAGGCAGCCTCTAACACGGCCTCCAATCATGGGCCCCTCTGGTGTTCATGACTTTGTGCAATCTCCTCTACTTCAATATGTGCTGAACTTACTGAGGCACTTCTAAAGAACAGGATAGCTAAAAGTGATGGAATGTCGCTTCGGAGATCAAGTTACAAAAAGAGTACAGGTTTTGTCTCGGGCACCCTCTGTTGCGGTCTCACTGGCTCCCTCTGAAAGAAGCCAGCTACCATGTTGGGAAACGGCCAGTGAGGAACTGAGACCTTCAACTGACCAGCTTCTTAGGAATTGAACCCTTCAGTCAAGCACATGATTGAATTTGGAAGAAGATCCCCTACTAGTTGAATCTTCAGATGAGGTGTTGGCTCTGGCTAAAAGCTTTAATGCAATATCGTGAGAGACCTTTAATCAGAGGCACTCAACTGAGTTCTGACCCACATAAACTGCGAGATAATAAATGTTTCTTGTTTTAAGTGACTATATTCTGAGTTATTTTGTTATGCAGCAATAGATGACTAATATAATGAAACGTACAGTCCACAAGAGAAATCAAACATTAAGTAAGCAATTATGGGTGCAAAGCCAATAATTTAACTACCATAGCCAGCTGTGGAAAGACTCCTTAAAAACTGACCTTTAATTTGGATTTTGTAGGAAGAGTAGAATATTGGGTAAAAGAACAAGAACCCTGATTTCATAAAATTTGCACCTAATGATTAACATAATGGGAAAAACTCAATATAATAGCTGTCTCCATTACTTGAAGTTCATAGAGCACCAATGACTAACATATAGAAAAATGTGAAAATTAAAATTCTCAGAAATGAGTATTACTTGAAAATCCTCTCTTCATGTAAAGTCATGAGTTGGCCCCAGGTGGATGGAAACCAGATGTTAACTGAAATCTATCTTCCAAATTAAACACAACTGAATACACCTTGGTGAACTTCATACACACTTATATAAATTCCATGGAGAAAGTATAATAAATTATAGTGAAAATTGAGCAGGCAGGATGAGAAAATAAAATAGATATTTATGTTAAAATAATGCATGTAATTTCAAATTAAACACTGGGTAAGCTCATTCTTAAAATGTTCTTTAGCCACAAAACCACTGCCTCTTATTTTGATCCTTCACTTCACACAAACACTACTCGTATAGAATTTCTTTGGCTTCACTCTTTCTTTCTTGTCTTCTTTGCCCCAAAATCTAACAGTGCCTCTTCTCCAACTCAGATGGAATAATTAAGACCCAATAATGCTGGTTGCTTGTGTTTCTGCTGACATTTATTCTTATAAGTTTTAATAGTCTATTCTTAAGATAGTTTCTCAAGGAAACTTTCTAATCCAAGAGGATTTCCAGAGGAGATTGATTATATATATATATATATATATAATATTATATATATATGGATATACAAATATGTATTTATTATATATATATACATATATATATGGTGAATAGTAATGCTCTCTATTCCTCCACCAACAGCACCAAAAGGAATTTAAGTAAATAAAGTCCCTCCAAAGACAAGTTGCACAGTTAAATTTCCATTTATCGTTGTTTTCCCTTTAAAATCTAAATTTTCATTTCAATGGTCTACTAAGCTTAGAACTTTGTAGGAAGTATTAAGAGAAGCAAGTTGGGGGAAAAAAGTGTGATTCTCCAGTCTGCTTAGTGAAAACTAAAGATTCGAGATGATAAGAGCAATTACAAAACAGAATTGCAGTAATAAATTAACATCCAGGTGCAATAGCAAAAATAATTAACATCACATGTGGCTTCAGTCCCCCAGGCATTACTACTTTTGTTCAGAAATTGTGTTTCAAATATACTTAAAGTATTCTGTAAATGTTTTCACTTTCTTTTATTATAAAAGATCCCATTTGTCTGTGCGTTGTGGTCAACCAGACCACCTGCCCTTCAGCCTCTTGTCTACTCTACCACACACTGGGAGCTTGGATGGTCTAGTCGAGCCTTTGCCGCACTGAGTCTGTTTCTGTCTCCAGCTCTTGGAGAGCAAGTGCAGTGCGGATGCAAATGAGCAATGTGCTCTTGCAGCCTCCGCCCTGGCCTCCTCTTCTTACCTCTCCACTGAGTGTCCTATGTGGATGTGCAGAGGGGCCATGTGGGGAGACCTCCCCTCATTCTTTGTGTTTTCATCCACTTCCAAGGTACGGGCCCCTCCAGGGGTCAGGGATAAGGGTTAGCTGTGTTTTGGGCTCAAGCTTCCATCTCTGTTTATCTTGTTGCCTATCTGGTGCTAAAGTTCTGCATATGTATATATTCAGAATATATATATTTAGAATACATGTATTCTGAAATAATTTATAGTTAAGCCATTACATTTTAGGGTTCATTGATGCCATTTCGGCAAGTACACTGCTTCACAGATTCGCAAAACTGCTTCTACAGACAGTGGGGAATGTCTTGTGTTATAAAATGTTTTGAGAAGTTAAGTTATTAATTTTCCTAAACATAGACAACAGAATTTACTGCATGGAGGTCTCTTTCTAAAAGCTACTATTTACTGATGGGCTTGGTCTGTCAGAGGCTTAATAGTTTTTTCTTCTCCAAAATTGCATAACTTTGGTGCTACTATTCCAACTTTAAAGTTTGAAGAAATTGAGGCTGAGTAAGGTTATTAACTAAAATTATAAAGTTATTTAAAGAGGTAGGATTCACAGCCAAATCTCTTAAGTCTAAAGCCTGAAATCGCTCCTCAATACTGCTGAAAAAAATATAAATTAAAACAAAACAAAATAATATTTAGAGATTTAATCTATAGTGTCATGATTTGCAATCCTATATTTAATTCTATATTAATACCTGAAGAAATTTAGAGAATACAGGAAATGAGAGAGTGAAGCTAAGCTGTTTACTCATTTTAAGGATATCTGTGTTTAAGAAATTGAACTAATCGTAATATATTCGATGTTTCCTCTTCAGGGATAATTTCTTTGTGATTGTAGATAAGAGGTTCATTCATGAATCAAATATAAAGACTTGAAGCCTGAAGACTGATTTGCATTTCACCCTCCCATATCTCCCAGTGGAATGGTAGTTGCCACTTCAGAATAAATGGCCATACATCTTAGAGAGAAAATTTCTCTGATTCACTCAAATGGCTGTTGCTTATGTCTGCTGAATGGAATTTATGCTTTTTTTTTTTTCCAGAGGGGGTGTGGGAGGCAAGTAATAATTAAAGCCTGTATTTAAACTGCATTTGATCTAAAATTATATTTCCAAGGAAATTGAACTTTGACTCTGAGACCGTAAAAATCCAGCAGCACAAAGCATAAAATATACCCAATCTTAATCAATGTAAATTGCACTGCTAGAAGAGATGTGGATATGCAACCAACAGCCATATAATTTTTCAGAAAGGTATTCTTTGAATAAACTCTTACAGTCAAAACTTAATGAATGAGATTCCGAAAGTGCACTTTTCAAATGAAAAAGTTGAATGATGTATTAATTTTTTGAGCTTTATGTTTTATTTAATTGAATGACAGAGCTGTTATTTTCATTTCTGAGGATATTGCTATCTTTGCCTATTTCAAACTCTGTGAATAAATTTTTACTTCAAGAACAAAAACAGTATTAAAACTTAGTTTGCAAGGTGCTAGTTATTAAAGTAAATATGATCATGGTAAAAAGGGAAACTGTCAACATAAAATTTAACCTTTGACAATGTTACTGGTAGCTATTGTTAAAACATAGTAATTGTCGTCTTCATTATTATATCATCAGTCTATCATTCTTCGTTCCTAATGAATACTAATTAGTAGGTTTTTACTCACAGTTTTATCACTGTCGCCAATATTCCCTGAAATAATAATACAACTTTTAAATGTCACAGTTGCAGTTTGGTATAATATACTGAAAGAACAGCTGCCTTTCGTTTTTAAATGTTCGGCTATGGTGTGCTATCCTACTAATAGAATTTCCTAAAGAGAAGAAAGCGCCTCTTCCCCTAAAAAATAGTCTGCAAATGCAAAGCTGCTTCCCATAGCTTACTTTGGCACCATCACTACACTCTTGTCCCATTGTGATCAGAACTGTGTTAGACCCTATGTTCTCTTGATTTTGCTTCCTCCCATGTGCATTAGGTTTATCCTTATCATACAGACGCTTCAGCATTCAGGGAGAGCTAATGCTAATGTCTCGTTCCTGAAATCTCTAAGAAAACGGTCCAGAGTTTCCTTCTCGCATGCAAGTCTAATTAAAATGACTGTAGAAAACGAAGGTGACATATGTAACAGAGCGTAGAGGTGTTTACATAGCAGTTTTCAGGTGTATAACAACACTGATTAAAGTGCGAGATTGTTTATTTACTCATTAGAAGGCAACCGGGCTCAGCTCAATGTAAAGCAAAGATAGAACTTTTGTTTAAATTACTCTTATAGGAGTTAAGCATCATTCAATAATGAGCAATGGAAGGAACAACTAAACAATTCAGCTGCAAATTAACAATTCAATTATCTTGCACAATGGCTGGGACAAGACAAAATGCTAATGTGATCCAAACAAGAAGGTGCCTTTTCAAGGCTCTTCCGCTCTGTCTGAACACTCTTGTACTTTCCTCCTCTCTGGGAGCGCAGAATTATGCCCTTTGTATAGGATTTATTTTAAACAAAAACCTCTGATTTTACTTGACTTGCAAAGAGGTACTGATATGAGAGGGGCTCTTTTTATAAGTTATCTGCCTATATAAGGAGGTAGATACATATTTTCCTGAATATTTGTCTCTTTTCCTTGCCATTGAATCTAATTTTCACTACACTAGACCAAATAAACCCAGTATGGAATTAAAAATGCACAAATTTGCTAACTATGAAATAATTCTAAAATTCACATTAACTAGACTTTTTCAAAATTTATTGGGTAGAGGATAAGGCACATTCATGCTGTAGGAATACATATCCACATACCAGATACCTCACGGATGTCCGATAAATATTTGTTAGTGACGATGAATAAGGCAGTCCAGCCATCCACGGAGGAAGAAACAAGCAAGAACACTGGGAGTAGCTGTACTATCACATGACTTGAGCATCAATCTCCTTTTACCACATGCTAGCAAAATTTCATGGTCCTGCTTCCCACTTCCTTTTGGATGTGACAAAATGCTTGCATTTAAACGTTATACTTTTATTGTTTAAGTGCCGCCTCTAGTCTTTGCACATTTTCCTGACTTTTAATTCTTGCTGAGTATATTTGAATGAAATGAGCAGAAACTTTTCAGAACAAAGGCATGTACTACACTGTGACAAACTGACATTAGAAAAAACTTACGTAAAGGCACTGCCAGTATTTGAATGGCCTTAAGTGTACCCGTTAGTTCATTAATAATGTTGCTACTCAAACTGTTCTCAAGGTGATGCGTTATCAGTGTGATTGTTATAGAAAAACTAAATAAGCAGAGGAAATTATAGACTAGATGGTCCCTCCAAAAAGGGAAGGATGCATATTCATCTTGAATGTTCTGAGCAATTTTCCCCTCACATTAGCCCGTGCCAGTGAAAACGACCTCTTGTGTAGCATATTAATATTTCTCATCTTCTTCATCAATCAGTTAATCAATCAGCAGCTGTTTCTTCTTTATGTTCCAGATACTATATGGGGCTCTCTTGAGATATAAAGTAACATAAGATACAGTCTCTACTTCCTAAGCTGAGGAGATAAGCTCTTTAAGCTGGAAAAAGTAATATCATTGCCAGGTAACATATAGTAGAAATGAGCTAAATAGAGAACCAAGGCTTTATCACCTGAATAAATGCTCAGGAAAATTGAAAGCAGAGGGTAACAGAGCAGAAACTTAAGATAAATGTTTCCTACAATGCTTTTAAGTTGGTTTCAGGAAACACTGGTAGAAAAAATGTTGAAAGCGTGAAGTGGGCAAAATTCAACAATTTTCTTCTTGTGTCACTTGTTTCATTTTTCTTTGGTGTTCACCAAAATTTATAAGCAATCCAGATGTGGCCAAGATGGCTTGACAAGATTTCTGAGGGAGAGTGACTTTGAAATCAAGTTCAAGAGTATTTCAAGACTGGAAACAGTCCTGCAGAAATGTAACTGGTGCAGCTGCTCTTTATTTAGCTGCCTGCGGTGTTTCTAGCACGTGTCCTGCACCTCCTTGGGCTGCCAGATAATCAGCAATTCTCTGTAATGCCTTTGGTCTTTCTCTCCTAAAGGGAACGACGTGGCCATGGTAGTTTTGAAACAGAGATGGAAAATATGTGGAGATTGTACTCAGAGGCTGCCCCTAGGACTTCAAGGTTACACGTGTATTTCAGCAAAGCCTTTGTTTTCAGTGGGATCTCTTGTCTATTGCCCTTTGAGCTACTCATACGATCAAGCGCAAAAATAGCTTGACTGGCACCTGCCTGGAGCTGTGCTTAATGGAAGCCTTCACTGTTCAGATGCCTGAACGGCATTAAAATGTGTACTTTAGGCAAAACCTTTCTGAGCATTTCTTTCTTTTTCTTTTTTCCTTCTGAATTGGTTGATTGAAAAAATAGTTTGGAGTAAGAATGTGCAGTGAGAAGAAAAGAGAATTGTACAAGTGAAGGAGTAGAAAAAAACTCAGTGAGGAAGTGTCAGGTTTACATACCTCAGGGAAGATGCAAGGCTTGCTCAGCATTGTGAATGGTAGATCTTGCGAAAACTGTTAGGAAGAAAACACATTCCTCAAAAAGACCCTCAACACAGGCAGGCAAACTTAAATACCAATAAACTCTAATTGAATGGGATAAGAGTAAATAGATTAACCTTTAAAGAAAATTGCTTTACGTCCATTACAACTTGGCTAACGTAAATTCTTCATGTTTAAGCCAGTTAATGGCTCATCATTTAAAAAGATATGTATCTGTTTGTTTGGGGTTCTTTTCGAACTATACAATTTTTCAGTTTTTACTGTAGAAAGTTTGGAAAAAATATAACCAAAACGTCAATAATGCCATCATCCTAAAATAATTAATTTATAAGATTGTTATATTTCGTTCATACATACACACAGCATAGTCATTGTGTATGTGTGTAAAATTATATACATATAATAATTGGTCTCTGAGTGTTTCACAAGTCAACATTTTGAGCATCAAGAACTCATTAATATTCAAAATATTTCCTCTCTGACCTTATGTGTCACACATAAATATGACTTTTAGTATTGTTTACAGTATTTTTTGACTTTCATACATTTAAAAGTTTTTGTGCTATTTAGTCTATCAATATTTTCCTTAGTTTCTTACTCTTTTTCATTTCAATTGTCCAGCTGATTGTTGTTTCAGCCACATCACTTTGTTTCTTGCTGGGGTATATGTAACCTCTTAAAATTCGTGGTGCATGATACATAGTGGGTCATTTCTCACAATGCTCTCATTATTGTGTTACTCTCGATTACATTTCTGGAGAGGGTCTTAATCACTGATTTGATTCTGTAAAATCGTCTGGTCCTTTCTACCTCCAGCATAGAGTCAGATGTTCTCTCTTTCAGTCTTCTTAAATCCTTTCTATGTCACAAGCCTCTCTTTTCATCTCAGTCAATTTTGCTCTTGTGATCTTTAGTTTGTTATTATTTTTTAGTTTTCTTAAGGATGCTACGCAATTCTCTGTCATTATCTTCTTCAGCCATCAGTAGATTGTTTTCAGAGTATAATCTTCCTTAGAAACACTTAGACGTTGTTCCTATTCTCCTGTTTCATAGTAATTGCATAGATACCAAGAGGATTAAAAAAATTTTTTTTTGCTTGTACTCACATCAGTCAAGATATAATTAAATGCAGTATTTTCCAACATATAGGCCCACATTTTATTTGTAACTCACTGATCCCCTGGGAGATAGATCAGATCTTTCAGACAGCCAGGTCCAGGACAAGTTAAAGCACACATCTCTTAGCCAGGAGAATAATCCTGAGAAAATTTCCCTCAATCCAACTTGATAAACCATTTTGCAAGTGGTCATTCCTCCAAGATTCTGGTGTAAGTGGAAGATGAGAGAAGATGTTTCTCACACACCACCTAGGACTTGCCAGAAATCCTTGGGATGCTTGTTAATTGGTGGGATCATGGTCACATCCTGTTCTGAAGCACCCAGGGAAGAGAGATAACAGGAATAGAATTTTAACCATAGAATGTCATTTAGAAATTAGAATACAGGTAAACTTTAAAAAGCAACAGTGGGACTCTTTCCCACTGCAAAAGACTAGGGTTTGCAACCAAATTTATAACAGAAAAACATTGTGCTTGTCTAAGAAGACTCTTTTCTTCTGTCATTAGCAGTAATGGGGGAAAAAAAACAACATTATGATAAGAGAAAAAAACTTAAAAGAGAATATCTGTAGTTATCCCCTAGTTGCATAACAAATAAGAAAGAAGAATAAAATTGGTATGAGTACATTAGGCACAAGGTGTGGGAAATTCCATATTTGACGTGATTTATATAGGGATTTTACTTTAGTCTCTGGATCTCAGTTTCCCTGCTAATGGAATGAGAACTTAACTGAAAATACCATAATGTTAATTAATATTCTTTAAAGTGCATATCAGATACAACAATAGTACTGTACAAATTTTTTAAAATGATGTTCTTCAACATGTGTATCAATTTAAGAAATGTTATTTTTTTCCTGATAAAGAAATGTCTCAAAAGTTATTGAAACTTAGAACTTTAGATTTCAAATATGGCAACACTCTGTAAGTAACAAGGTGTCTATGAATACAAACTGGAAGCTATTAACGGCTGAAAAGCACACCCCGGATCAAGCAGCTACTCACTCGAGTCTAGATTTGAAGTTTCTTAAGGTTGATTGAGTCAACCAAATTACAATATTGATTCACGTCTCAACTGAGATATCTTATATGTCCAACTCTTTTTCATCACTCTTACCAATTTATATCAGCAAAAAGTTCACAGATATTAAGCTTGATAATAAATACCCAAGACATTTGGACATGGAGGCCACCATGTGCTGTTATAACCGGTCCTGCTACTGCTGCAGACATTCTCGTCTGATCTGGATCTTTCACCATTTACGTGAAGCAGGGCTGCTTAAGTGTTGCAGATTTATGCAATAGTTTCATTCACTGAAGCTATGCTCAAGAACTTAGGAACCAGAGCATAACTCAGTTTTACATGCTGTCTCTGGCTCTATGGGAAACTCTACCAATTCAATAAGCTGTGATTCTGACCTAATGCACAGTACTGAGAATTCGTATATGCCAGTTAGAATCACCTGAAAATTACAATGTCAGGAAAACCAAATTTAAAAAGTATATTTGCATCCCTAAATTCTTTTATTAATTAATATTGTTTTTTTGAGGAAGATTAGCCCTGAGCTAACATCCATACCCATCTTCCTCAACTTTATATCTAGGAGGCCAGCCAGAGCATAGCTTGATAAGCAGTGCATAGGTCCATGCCTGGGATCCGAACCACTGAACCCCAGACCACCACAGCAGAGCACGTGAACTTAACTGCTGTGCCGCCAGGCCAGCCCCTATTAGTTAACATATTTTGAGACCACATATATGTATGTATATATATATATATATATATATATATGGCTAAGGCAAAAGTGTGTTTCTCACCAAGTCAAAAGCAAACCAAATTAAAACAAGGAGATACCACTACACGCTTATTAGACAGGCCGAACTCCAGAACACTGACCACACCAAATGCCAATGAGGGTGTGGAAAACAGAAACACTTATTTACTGCTGGTGGGAATGCAAAATGGTGCAGCCATTTAGGAAGACAGATTGGCAGTTTCTCACAAAACTAAACATACTCTTACCATGTAATCCAGGAAGTGTACTCTTCAGTATCTACCGAAAGGAGTTGAAAACTTTTGTCCACACAAAATCCTACTTTATTCATAATTGTCAAAACCTGGAAGCAACCAAGACGTACTTCAGAAGCTGAATGGATAAACTGGTAGATCTAGACAATGGGATATTATCCAGCACTAAAAATAAATGAGCTATCAAGCCATGAAAAGACAAAGAGGAAACAAATGCATATTACCGAGTAAAAGAAGGTTACTTACTGTATGATTACAACTGATCTGAAAAGGCTCCTGGCTGTATGATAACAACCAGATGACATTCTGGAAAAGGCAGAACTATGGAGAAGTGAAAAGATCAGTGGTTGCTAGGGGTTGGGGATTGGGATATGGACAAATAGATGGAGCACAGAGGCTCTTAGGGGCTTGAAAATACTCTATATGATTCTTTTATGGTGGATACATGTCATTGTACACTTGTCTAAACCCATAGGGTATAAAACACAAAAAGTAAACCCTAACGCAAACTATGGGCTTCGGGTGATAATGATCTGCCACTGTAGGTTCATTGATTATAACAAGGCATCACTCTGGTGGGGTATATTGGTAATGGAAACTATGCATATGTGGGGCAGGGGCTTTATGGGAAATCTCTGCATCATTCTCTCAGTTTTTCTGTGAGCTTAAAACTACTCTAAAAAAAATAAAGTCAAAGAAAGAAAAAAGCAAACTGAGACCAGTGCAAAATGATAAGAAAATCCAAACACTGGGATGTCTATGGCCTTGCTTGGAAAGTCAACGTCGTCGGTAAAAACTCTGCAACATTTAATTGCTAACAGTGTTAAGGATCACAATCAATATCTCTCATTGTAATTATAACAAAACTTTGTACGTTACATTAAAGTTTACAGTTACAAATTGATTTTGTTGTTATCCCCAATTCATGGATCATTATTTGGGACTCAGAAATGTCAAAGGTTTAGTCAACATCACATCGACTTAACTAATGTCACATGCCACATCTGATGGAGCTGTAACTGAAACCTAACTCTCACTTTAAACTCATATATACTTTTTGTTCTTGTATGCCTTTCACTCAATGGAAAAATCACAGGATTGAGAGCCAGTTAGCTGGGTTGTCATTCTGAGTCTGGCATTATACTTCGAGCAAGTTACTTTAATAGTCCAAGTATGACAGTGACTTGAGAAACTTACAGACACTTTCTCACTGTTGTAGTTCATTTTTCTTAGTATGTAGTAACTCACCTATGCTTGTTGCCACATAATTCTTCCAAAGTAAAAAACAAAAAAAAAAAAGACCTAATTTTTATGAATTACTCCACAGTTATAGAAAATGCAATGAATGCAAGGAGGCAGTATCAAGGAGAAATGTAATTTCTTTATTAAGTATGCACTTTTAGAATAAAAATGATCCAACTAGATTGAAGAAAGCAGAGCAGGCCTTTCAGAGAAGCTACATGAGGCAGAGAAAGACTAGCAGAATGCACAAAGGAAGCCCCAGGTGCAGGGTTGGAACAGTTGGTGCTAAACATACATGTGTGGGATGCATGAATGTCCAGAAAAAAACTGCAGACTTAGTTAACTCTTTATTCAGCCTGAAATAAAAGAGTCATGGGCTGAATTTTGAGGCATTTTTTATAGTGTAAGAGCATTGTCAACTCTAGACACGTACATACGTAGACACACATGCATATGGACACAAACATATGCATACACACAGGATAGTTCTAATTTCTTGAAAAATATATTAGGACCACATGAAAAATGAGCAGGGAGAAACAGTAAATCTGAATCATTCTAAGGACACTCAATCCTAATTTGTGCTCCTTATTCTATCATTTAAAGCTTTCCTCTAAGAGAAGTTTTCACTGGACAAGAGAGATTATGCATAGTCGAACCCACACTAGGATTCATAAAACCTGAGATAAAATAAAACTTATAGAAAGATGAAAACATGTCATTTCCTCATGCGCTCATAAATTTTCAACCTTACTTCTTAAAGAATTCACGTCTTTCTGTCAGACTTGTACTTTTCTAGCTGAGGTCCTGCTGGGTAAAGCGTGTCAAAATCCTTTGACCTAATAATTGCATCTGGCTTGATAAACAGAGTTGTAATTTTTTTTCAGTGAATACTACACATTTGCCCAAGTTTGCATTTATAAAGTGCCCAAAGCCTATTATAGCAAAAAAATGCAAATTTACTTTCATACATCAAAACGTTTTTAAAAAATACATCTTTATTCATATATTCTTTGTGTTAAAGTCTTACAATCTTTCACACATGTATCTAAAAACACAAAGGTAATAGCTTATAGAAAGAAGGCCGGTCTTTCAAGCACAATGTTCTCATCTGATTAGTTAGCAATTTGTACAATTACACCTGAATGGATGCAATGCTGATATCACTGGTTATTTTATTATAGCAGTAAAACAGGTACAGTGCTATCTGCCCTGCTTGCTTATAATATTACCCATAAAATATTTTGTGCACACTCTATTTCAATTCCCCAGCTTGATTAGCTAACAGTCTCCACTAAAACGTTCAAGGTAAAATGGGAAGCTAATTGCACAGAGATTTTTAAGCTCATTTGCACACAACAGAATTTATTAGTGCCAGTGAAGTTAAAAAACAGTATGACTTCTCTTGTATCCTTACCAATTCCCTCTGCTAATTCAAAACATCCACAGAAAACCCAAATAGGATAGAACATAGAAACAGAATTTTTGGTAAGGGCAGTATTTGGAAAGAAGAAAATGTTCCTTGGGTCTATGTATAGGTTATGAGTTGCTTTTATTCTAGATTATTGCTTGAATTTTAGAATGCTCATCAAATGATGTAGAAAAAGGTAAAGCTCTTTTATATTAAGGGCTGATTTCCCTTCATTGCATTCTCTTACAATTTCCCATTAGGCTTCTCTTCCTTACTCCTACTAACTGAATGATACCAATTATAGGATATCAAAGAAGGAGCCCAGGTGATAAAAGGCTCGAAAAATATCCTGCAGAGTGGTAGCGTGAAGATCTGCCATCCTAGACTGGAAAATAGGAAAGTTTAACTGAAATTTTTCTAAATATAGCCAAAACTGAATTTTTTTAAACTTTGAATCTTCTCAAAAACTGAATGCAAAATATATATGTTAGCACAAAACACTATTGATTTACAAAATTTTAAAGCTAGCTGTCATAAAGATGTAAAGACTTAGAGGTTAATAAATTCGAAATACATTTAAAAAGATAAAAATGTTCTGGTAGATATTGCATAAAAGGAAGTCCAAGACTTTTGTCAATGGTCTAGTTAAAAGTTGAAAAAAAAAAAAACTGCGATGCTCATTCTTAGCCCAGAATGGAATTAACAATTCTATCACTTTTCAAATGCAGCATTTCCGTTGGGTTATTAAGACATACGACTGTTTATCTACCCTGCTTGTTGGGGTGGGGACAACCACATCACTTTTCTCCCCACCACTGCCCTGGCAACCCTCCCTCTGCAACCATTTTACCCTGTCCCTGGACGAAATCTCATTCTTTCCTCATTTTTAGGCAGTAAATAGAGTGTCTTCCTCCACATACATGATAGAATACCCGGTCCGGTGTGGCTTCAAACCTGCAGACGTTTCTCCAATGTAAGACTTCTCTGCCCACCTGCTCTCTTTCTCTTTAGTCTTGTATGCCTGCGGGTGAGATGGTGCTATGACTTCTCTCTTTTTCCTTCAGTCTCTTCCCCCATCAAGAGCTGCAATATCGGCCCCTTCAGCAGTTTCCGTTGAGTGTGGAAGATCCCAGTGCTTGATTCTATGAGGTCTCAGGGGGGAGAGGATGTTTCCTGGGTGAGCTTTCCTCCTATTCCTGGGTTGGTCTCATCTACAGTTCTTTGAAGAAAACATGCGTCCTCTGATCACTCATCTCTCTCTCTCTCTGCTACCTGGTTTCTGAAGGTCCTCTCTGGTAAACTCACCTTGTCCCTTCTACTGTCCTCTTGGGCAGAATTCCACTCAAGGTGGCCTGGTCCAGCTGCCTTCTCAGGGACTATGTCACACTTACCTTGTATATGTGTGCAACGTTGCACTGCCTTTTACCCTGGAAGTGAAGTATCACCAAGAGCCATGTTTACTTTGTCATCTCAGGGTGCTTGCTAACCACTGGCTCTAGGCTTCAGATTTTTCAGGATGTGTCAAATACCAGCCCCTCACACTTCAGGAAATATATATATCAAGTTCCCCGGGTGATTCTCTTGGACTCTTGAGGTGAGGGAGAATTATTCCTCCACCCGTCATGTGAAAGTTTGGAAACTGAGCCTAAAAATATCTTTAACTGCTCAACTAATACTTTGCCTTCTCATATAGAACAGGGGTAACTGATGGGCTAATGCTGACTAAACTAATTTCACAATCTTTCATCAAGACAAGCCTATATATTCTAGTATAGCATGTCAGGATGTGGGTACCTGGTTCCTACTGTATTCTCCTTTGGACACTCAGCCGTAAGATCTAAGAAAGGTTACATTGTTCCATTTACCTCGCTCTCTCTCTCTCTCTCTCTCTCTCACACACACACACACAGAGCACACAGTAGACCCAATTTAATCACCACTAGGTTCTTATGCATTCTAAGCTTTCACAGAAAAGCATTAGGGGGAGAATTGCCTCTTACTTCCATTGATTTATAATTCTAAATCTTTAAAAGATTTTGCAACATATCTTAAAACTTCTTAAAAAGTTGACTTCTTCTGCATTTTTTTTATTTAAAGCACTGAAAACCCTAGCATCTGTTTGGTTATCCTAACACAGTCACGAAAAAATATGCCTATTTAAAATATAAGACATAAATTATTCATACATTAGCAAAGTGCACAATTGTCCTCTCTGGACAGTTATTAAAAGTCTAGTGTTAGAAGTAAGGTTAGATTCTGAAGGTATTATATGGTATTACATACATGGTCACAGAATGTACAATTTCTTTTCTGACAATCACCCCTTCCCAACCTCCTGCAACTTTCCGTATAAGTCATCTCCAAGAGATAAAAAGTTTAATGGGAATTGAAACATTACTTTGTTAGGCACTGAACAAGTGAAAGTTCACAATACCACATTCACAGCCATATTTGGCTTAGGTTCAAGTCCTACCGGGCCCTAATCTAAATCTTCAAAGTATCATTTTGGCATCCTTGTGGGGTTGGGGGCCTGGGAGAGGCAAAATGACACACACGCACACACACAACACACACACAGGCAGAGGGGTTACATTAGTTAGTATAGTTTCAGTTATTCTACACAATCTGCACAATCTCAGTGACTTCATACAAGAGGTTTGCTTCTTGTTCACACTATACTTCCCCTGCCTTTCCACATGTGGCTTCTGCTTATGGTCAATACCCAAGAATTCAAGGCAGGAAAAACAGCGCAGTAAAGTGCACGCTGTCTCCTGAGCTTCCTAGAAAGTGACACACTCTCCTCAGACTGATTTCTATTAGTCAAAGCAAACCGTATACCTAGACTTAACTTCAAAAGGGACAGAAAAATACGATTCTACCTGTGCCCAGATGGAGAATCAGAATATTTGGAAACATCTCTAATGACTTCCAGAAGTCCATTAACTCAACCAGATGCAAAGACCAAAAGAGACAGATTAATGGGGTCATGCTTTAAAAGCATAGCAACTGCATTCATTTTCACAGCGTGTTCTAATGCAGTGGTTCTCAGAGCATGATCTATGGACCCCCGAGCGTCTCCAAAGCTGAAAACATTTTCATAAGAACACTGAGATATTATTTCCCTTTTTCACATCCATTCTCTCATAAGTTTACAGTGGAAATTTCCAAAAGTTACATGACATGTCATATGGCAACGGATTGAATCCAGCTTCTCTCTATGGAACCAGAAATTAAGGAAATTTACAAAATGTTAGCAATGCCCCTCTTCTCATTAATTCTTTTATCTTTAAAATACAGTTACTTTTCATGAAAATACATTATTTATTTTAGCATAGAATGACTTTATTACGATGATTTTAAGTGAATTAATAAATGCCTTATCCAAGGAGAAGAGCTCCCATGCAATGTGCTGAGCCCTTTGTCGTTGCTGTAATACAGTTGAACGTCTTGCTCTGCCTGCTCTTCCTTCCTTCCATCCCCGATAGGCGTTGTTTTCAAGTACACCCCCTCCCACATTCCTGACTGCTGCTCTCTGTCTCAGTCTGTTTCCCAG
This sequence comes from Equus asinus, assembly GCF_041296235.1. NCBI lineage: Eukaryota > Metazoa > Chordata > Mammalia > Perissodactyla > Equidae > Equus > Equus asinus. The sequence continues at coordinate 4,080,001 of NC_091797.1, read as the reverse complement.
ACACTCTATTTAAGATAGTTGATGCAAAGAATCCTCCAAGGAAACTGACTCTAAAATTAGATTTTAGAGCTCTATCACCCACTGGCCAGTGGGCAAGTGTCCCATCCCTGGTGGTAAGTGGAACACCGACAGCGTCTGTCAAGTGGTAAGAGCGCATTTGTTAACACTTTTACCAGTGGTCAATGGTGATGGGATGCCAAGTGCTCTCTGACGGGTGCTGTGTGCCAGACATTTGGGAAGTGGAAGATAAATAATAATATGAGAATTATAGAATTGAATGGCTCTTTATGGAGCCAATTAATGGCATGGAGAAAGACAATTAAAGACTAAAAATGATTAGTAATCAACTAACCTCAAAGGATGAAACAGCAGGTTCTTGGAGCATATATTGGGAGTCAGTTCTTACAGCAAGAAGACAGAAAAAGCTGATGATGCGCCCAAAGTGCAATCATAAGGAAGAGGTTGAATTTTAAAGTCAGGATGCTCCCACCTCAATGTCAGGACCCTACACGGAAGAAGTAGGATCCTGAGATATTACCAGCTTGAGAACCTGGAATCCTCAGATTCTCTTGAATTCTCTTATTTTAACCAATTACACTGCTGTGTTAGATGTAGTATTTTACCAGAGCAAATTAACATTATCTCAGGAACATTCCACGTGGCTGCTGGTCTGACAAAAACATTCTTTTCTATTCCTATCGGAAAGGAGGATTAGAAACGTTTACGTGAATTTAGAATGGACTACAATGACCATTTATGGTATTGCTATACTAACTCTTCTACCCACTGTCATAATATAGTCCCTAGGGGCCTGGACCATCTGGACATTTCACAGCATATCATATTGGTCCATACTACAGATACTAATAGGAATTCCACGAGCCGTAAAAGAACAAATTGACAAATTGGAGTTTATGAAAACTAAAAATGTCTAGTCTTTAAATGTGAATGCTAAGAAAATTAAAAGCCAAGCCACTAACTGTGAGAAAATATTTAGAAATCATATATCTGATAAAGGACTTGTATCCAGAATATATAAAGAACTCTCCATATAAATAATAAGAAAAACATCCATTTTCAAAATGGACAAAAATTTGAACAGACACTTAACCAAGGAAGATATAGGATATGAAGAATAAACACCTGAAAAAACATTCAACATCATTAGTATTAGAAAAGGCAAATTAAAGCCATAATAAGATACCACCACACATCAATTATCATCTGCAGGCATGCAGATAAAGAAAATGAGGCACGGGGGCCAGCCCTGTGGCAGAGTGGTTTAGTTTGCACAGTCTGCTTTGGCAGCCCAGAGTTTTCCAGGTTCAGACCTGGGGTGTGGACCTAGCACTGCTTGTCAGGCCATGCTGAGGCAGCATCCTGCATAGCACAACCAGAAGGACCTGCAACTAGAATATACAACTATGTATTGGGGGGCTTTGGGGAGAAGTAGGAAAAAAAAAAAGATTGGCAACAGATGTTAGCTCAGGCTCCAATCTTTAAAAGAAGAAAACGAGGCATGGAGTACTAACTTGCTTATAATGTCCCAACCCGCAGCAGAAGAGGAAGCACTCAAACCCGAATCTGTCTCACTTCACAAAAGGGACTCCTCCCACTGGGCTGTGTAACACACTAGAAGCGACAGAACTGTGCAACAATCCTCCAATCCTTTGCAGGGCGTTGTTTTGAAACCAGCAACTGTGGCTTCACGCACATTCATACATGCAAAATCAAAAAATTTCATCCCCATCAACTTTTTAAAAATTCATTGACTCATTAATAGTTTTTCCCTAGTGGGTTTTTAAGAGCCCTTCAGCGTTTATTGGAGCCATGTGCTTCATTTAAAATTATATGCCACAATGTTACACAGTGGTTAAGAGTTTAGGAGTCCGTTTCTGAAGTACAAGTTGACATAGATTGATGTGGGTAGAATCAATGACCTGAGATTTCTCTAGTCTGTCTGGAGCAGTCCCACCCCCAACCCCACATCCGCTTCATCCCTGGCTGTGGACATGCATCATTTCATAACTGATGTTAGCATAGTATTGGAACATTCAGGACACAAATTATGTTTTGCACTATCAGTCTCTCGAAACTACTAAACTGTTTTATTTTTCAGTTTCAATCTACCCTTCTAGATTCTATATTTTACACCACGTTCTTGCCTTCTTCTGTACATAATCCTGTAGACTTTCTAATGAGTAAAGCATACAATCACTTTTACATGAACAAAAAAGTGGCTTGAGAAATCTCCTTCAGGATTAGATATGCAGTGTTTGGACTCATCCATACAGGAATTCAGGAACTTTCAACCTGTGACAACTTTGAGCACATTTCTCAATCTCTCTGACCCAAGTTTGCTTGCTCATTCAATGAGAATACCTGTACCTGTATTTTAGGGTGCCATGAATTAAATTAATTCAAGATACTGGCATACAAAACTCATTTTTTTTAAAAAAAGTGTAAATATTTATATTTGATATGTATCAAACTAAAACATTTCCTATTTTAAAAGATTACTTTTTAAACTATGTGAATCCTTTATAGGAAAACACGAAAGGAAGAGCTTTCTGCGTGAATTAAGTATTTCAAAGAATTTAGGATGTGCAAATGTAGACTTTTCTGCTGAATTTAAGAACTGAGGCTAGACCGAATTGAATTATTCTGCAAAACTGGGTGGTGGAGTGGGAAGAAGAAACTAAAGTTCCCCAAGACCATGACATGGGGAGAGGAGCAGTAAGAGAACGAGAGAGAGAGAGAATAAAGACAGACCTAGAGACGCAGACTTATTCCAGAGAAGGTGAAATTGTCATTACAAATGACAGCCCTAGTAGAGGAGCAGCCAAAAAGACTCTAGGGGACAGAGATGTGTAATGTATGAATCCTTTTTTCTCTTTGTTATGAAGATTAGTGAGTATAAGCCTTTCTCCATGATCCTACATTTTTTAAGTACAATTAATGTTTTGTTGCCTATTGCAGTCTTTTTTAGAGGACGCAGGTGGTTTGGGGAGTCAGCTGTGGGACCGACATAGGAGAGAAGGATGTGGTCACCGTTAGGGTCAAATTTAAGGTAAAAATAAAGGAAAAGTAGCGTCAGAGAAAATAATCAAAAGAAGGTAGAAAATGAGAGCCAATAAAGACAATGAGAATGAAACCTCATCTGGGAATTTTCTGACATCTTGAGGAGGAAATATGAAATGCTATAAAGGTCTTGTTGGCCCCATCTTATATTTGGGATAATATGATCACATTTGTGACGTACATATATTTATAATATTTGTACCTTTTTGTCTATATTATTTGTGCCTTTCTATCTTTCTGTCTTGATGGTTCCTTTTCCATTAAAGACGTTAAGACAGAAAAGAAAATCTAGACCCTTACAAAAAAAATAAAAGCAAAGCACAAGACACCTGATAAGGATATTAAAGGATTTCCTAGGCCTCTTATCGAGGTCTGGTGTTATCTTTCTTCAGGACTCTTTCCTGTCCCCCAGCTACTTTTTTAATCCCAGTCAGGATGTGATGTCCAATGCCATGTGGAATATATTGACTCAGCTCTCCTGAAAGCAAGTAGTCTCTGCTTCTTTCCACTTCAGTCCAATAGAGATTTTGTGCTTTAGTCTTTAAAACAATGCTTTTCTTTCCTTGAGTTTCTGCTGGGCGGTGGTTGTTTTATTAGTTCTCAGATAATTTATGATTTTTCAGTATACAAGTGCCTAGAGGCTAAGATAAATAGAGATATTTTTATAGTAAAATTTGAAAAATAGTTCAAGCCTTAAAAAGCAAAGCTTATTAGAGCTCAAAATTAAAATGAATGCTTTCTCTGCCATGCTATTTTTGCAAGGGACAAAACAAGACGTGAGGAGAAGTTTTCTGATAAATATTCTATTTTTTGCTCTCTATCCACAGCACATCAATGTCTAAGATAAATAGCAAGTCACTTACTATAAGATATCTGGATATTTTAGAAGAGAATAATCCTGAAAGTTATAACCCTCAAACTTGGGTACCTAAATCTTGGGATGGCTAGGCCTCTACTCCTTAAGTGTTAGAGATAAATGCCAGTCAATATACTAATGTGACTAATGCACAAAGATTTTATTTCCACATCTCTTCTTCATGAAAAAAAAGGTCAGATTTCTGTGAATACATTGATATATTAACTCATTTTTGTATAGTTACTATCATTATGTTAAAAATAAATCTCCCGCACTTGTATACTTCTTTGCTTTGATTAATGATGAGTAGATTTGATATTTTAATGCTCCAGAGGGGCACCTTCCTGCCTTTGTTGGGTGGAGAAGTCATCCCCACATCCCACAAACTACTACAAAGAGTACATAAGATCTATTTTTTTCTAAAACTCATTTCCAAATACATCATAAGATGATACTGATATTTCCAGTATTATAAATTTGGTAGCCATAACATTAATTTCCCATCAAGCTTAAGTAGTCCCCAAAAAGTTCCTAATGTTGATTATTATCATGAAGATTAATTATTATTTATGTAAATTCACATGCATGTTTACTTAAGTATATAAAAGTTATGTCTTTAATAAAAAATCAAAGTTAAAAGAATTTGGGTGTAAAGTATGCTTATTTGGAACAAGCTAAAGATAATTACTAACTCTCTTGGCTTAACTATTAACAGACTGCTTAAGTCATTTGACAAAATGAATACTAAATAGCATCAAGTGGTGGAGAAATGTTCTGGAAAGGACTGAGGTCAAACATGAGTTGCTGATGCACCTTATTACTCTCAGTAATAGACACGGCTTCTAACGTTGGTTCATAACCTGTATGAAGGTGATTAAAATAAGCATTCAGGCAATCAGCACAAGTTTTGATGAGGTACGCGGGGGCAATGAGGAGAAGGGGAAAAGGACAGGGTCATATTTGGGCCCAGGTGAATATGGATATCAAAGAGGTAAGTAAGAAAAAAAGACAGTGAAGGTACTTGAATGGAAGCCAGAGATGTAGAAGAAAAACAGAAGAGGATGTTTTAAGGAAGTGAAAGCATAGGATGTTTTAGAGAAGACAATACAGAAGGAATGCTGGAGAGGGCAGTTTCTATGGAGTGATGAGAGAAGAAGCCAGAACACAGTGGGCTAAGGTATCAACGGGAGGTATGATGTAGATACAGAGCCGATTAATCATTTTGAAAGCTTGCCTTAGGATGAAAAAGAAGTCACCAAACAGAAGGGAATGTAAGTTAGGAAGAAATTGTTTTTGTTTTGTTTGTAATACTGAATAGACTTTGTTGTATGCATGTGTTTGGAATAGAAATTCAATAAGAAGACAAAGGTTGATAATGCAGGACTGAGAAAGCTTGCTTGATGTATGAAGGTATTTGAGATGTGGGAAGGATGGAAACCAAAGCCCACGTGCAGGGATTTACTGTATAGAGGAGAAGGATACTACTTCCCTGATGAGGGAGGGGAGTTGGAAAGCAAAGGAACAAATGGCTACTCACACATAAAGATCAGGGAAGACGATATAGAAACTTATCCATTTCACTATACTAACAGGTAGGAAATTGGACTGAGGTTGAAAGAGCAGCTTGTAGGTAGGGAGTGTGAAAAGAAATTCCAAGACTGGAAGAGTCGCTTAAGGCATGAGGGAGAAATCTGGCTAAGGGATTTTTCAGAGGATCCCTGGATAGCAGTTGGATGGCATATGTGATGGGAGAACGAGAATTTATATTGGGTTCAATATGCAATGCTGCGACTTTTTCTCCAGGCACACTCAGTGAACCAGGTATTGGAGTGGTTAAATCATGTGCTTATATCAATTCAAAGCAGTTACAATGGAATAAAAATGAGATAGGGATGTTTAGGATAATAGGGAGAAAGGGACTTCATGTTTCATAGCTGAGTGACGGTATAATTTATCATCCAAACTGGGCCATGTTTAAGAGTGAAAGAAGACAAGAAAATAGGATGCCAGGAAAACAAAAGTAAACTGAGTCTGTCACCAGGAAAACTGGGATAAATGGCTGTCATGCTCATAGTGATTAAAACTAATTTTTAAAATATCATGTACATTTGGGGAAAACTCATAGTAAATAGCCTAAATCTAGTTGAGGTTGGGAAAAATTTAGATTGTGAGTAAGAGAATGAAAATTCTGGAAGCGTACAGTACTGTGGCTAAAAAGTGAGCTGTGGGAGTTTAGACCTCAGAAGTTTAATAGATACTGTAGCTCTGGTTAATGAGACAGCTTAGTGGTGCTGGAGTAGAGAAGGAGAGAAAGTTATTGGGGTCCCGAGAGTCACTGTGGTCTAAAGTTAAGGTGGAGATGTTTATTTTCCCACACACTCTAACATTGTCCAGGAAGATAGTGGAATTAATGGTGGAGAGAAAGTTTATAAGCCAGAGGCCAGAGTCCTCAAACAATGAGAAGGAATGAGCTTGAGGGAGTCAGTAACAAGGACGAGGTCTGGGTGACATGAGGTTCAATAAAGATAGTTTTATAAGAGGGCACAAGAGGTTTAGTAATAGCTATTAAGCAAATGAATACATTCGTCATTGCTTCATGTCATTAAGTATTTGACTCACCCTTGATCCACACTCACCCCAAACTTCGATTACGATTTTTTATTTCCCATGCCTACAGGGAGAGAATCCACTGTTTGTGCTAACAAGATTGTCAAGTTCTATGTATCAGTTACGGTGCTCATTTTAGATTAATAACTTGGACTTCTTGTTCATGATTTGATTCTGATTAACAAGAATTCATCCCTAAAGCACAATCTATTCTTTCTCTGCCAGTAAAAACAAGATTTGTTGCCTACAAGAGTCAGACCTCAGACTAGGAAAAATGTACCAGATTAATAGACAAAATCTGAGGCTTCTCTGAGGTTCTCATAGGATCTCATGGGATCCTGACTGTTTTCTATACACTAAATTCTAATATCAATAGAAGTAAAAAATTGAGGAGAAATATGTTCGCATCTTCTTTGCTGACATCACAAAATTCTTGATATATTCATTCCTTGTCTCTGCTTTTAGTACACAAGAATACTATTGCACACATACCTAAGTTTTATATTTTAATCCTTTTTACTATTACTGAAAGCAATAGTTACTAGCATTTATAAAATGTCTCAGCATACTCCTAATAAGATAAAGCTTTAAGAATAGAAAATTAGTTATTAAAATATTACTTGCATCTTTCCATCTAAGATATATATTTTCTTTTACTAAACTGAAACCAGCTTGCAGTGGGTATTAGCCTTTTACTTGAAGAATTTTGCTGGCACCAAAATGTCATTACTCAATGACCTGTTAGTAAAGTGAGTAATTATAATTCATCAGCATAACCAAGATTTTAAATTAAGTTGATTATGTAAGATTGTTGAAATTAGAGCAAGTTATAGCAGACCAAAAGTAAAACAAATATTGTTTAGCATTTAGTGAACATATCAATTGTTTAAACAGTTGTTAAAGCAATCGTTGCATTAATAACATTTTAATTCTATAAAATATGTTGATACTTGATGTGGTGGCTGAGTACATCTCCCCTTAGCCCTTTCCTTTTCTCCTGAGATAGGCTTCTTCATGAGAATTTTAGCTGTATTCTTCCTCCCCTTTTCACTCTGAGACCTCTCAGTAGAGTTGAAAATTAATTTAATTTTTTCAACTTCTCCTTTGGGAATACTAGCAAGCTTCCAATCTCATCACATTTACATAGTCCCTCTGAACTCATTTCACAAACCCTGGCAACCTGTAAGCTTCTTCAAATGTAATCAACCACACGATTAACAATTTATAAAGATGACGTTCTATAATCTTGAAGATAAAAGTGAGCTAGCTTTAAATTGCATCTTCACCCAATTTTGCTAAATATTTCTTTCAATCGCATGGCACAAGTCTGTTATCCAATATTTTGCCCATACAAATAGAGAACGTTACAGGCAGCTTCAAAACTTCAAGTAATTGGGGGGAGGGTTATACGAAAAAGTGGAGAACTTTCTTAATCATGGAAAAATACAAAACCAAAGACACACTTCAGGAATCATAGGATCAAACTAGTCTGTTCTTTTATGTTAATGAGAAATTGCAGCTGTCTGTTTGCTGGTCCTTTAAATTACTGTGCTTATTTTAAAAGAGAGCATAACCTTGCCTATAAAAGCCAGCATGCTCGATATTCAACAGTACAGCAATCTACAAGAGAGGCAAGAAAGGAAATTTTTCTAAGAATGGTGGCCCCCAAAAGGAGCCAGCCAGAGGAAAAAGAACACATTGACATCCTTCCTACAATGTAATTTAAATAAGCCTAGCATTTTATTCAACTTTGTCCCAGCTTCAGACTCTGCAAGGTTTTCAGTCTTAATTTTTCCCTATTTCCTTTGAACATTCTTTTCTTCAAATTCTGGATGTCTCTGTGTTGGATTTAAAAGACACACTATGGGGGCCTGCTGGGTGGCGCAGCGGTTAAGTTCGCACATTCTGCTTCTCAGTGGCCCGGGGATCGCCGGTTCGGATCCTGGGTGCGGACATGGCACCACTTGGCAAGAGCCATGCTGTGGTAGGCATCCCACGTATAAAGTAGAGGAAGGTGGGCATGGATGTTAGCTCAGGGCCAGTCTTCCTCAGCAAAAAGAGGAGGATTGGCAGCAGATCTTAGCTCAGGGCTAATCTTCCTCAAAAAAAACTATAAATAAAAAAGAATAATAATAAAAGACACATTATGAGTGAATAAGCAAAGGGCACGGCAGTGTGCGATTTATTACCTCTTAGGTAAATTGTGTTAATTAGTGGTTCTCAAAGTGTGATCCCTGGATCAGTAGCTCAGCATCACTTGGGAAATGCAAATTCTAGGTACCACCCCAGATGCACTGAATCAGAGACTGGGCATGTGGCCCAGTGTCTATGTTTCAACCAGCCTTCCAAGTGATCCTAATGTGAGCTGAAACCTGGAAACAACCGTGTAAAGGAATGTAACTTATTTGCATTTCAGCATATGGATTTTTTTCTATTAGAAATCACAGGAAATTGTTAGTTTATCGTTGGAAATAGAAATGTGGAAAGGAAGAATCATTCCCTTCCTTTACTATTAGAATCTTCTTTCTTTATTTTTTCTCTCCGTATCCCCCCTGATACGTAGTTGTATATTTTAGTTGTGGGTCCTTCTCGTGGTGGCATGTGGGACATCGCCTCAACATGGCCTAATGAGCGGTGCCATGTCCACGCCCAGGACCCGAACCCTGGGCCCCTGAAGCAGAGTCCACGAACTTAACGACTAGGCCACAGGGCCGGCCCCAGAATCTTCTAACAAAGTTCTATTGTCTTTATTTTTATTTCCTCGGGACTTATCTATACATTGGAATGATGGCCCATTTTCTTGTTTGCATTTTTATACTTCCCAACATACATATAAATACAAGTAAAATATTATTTTTTTAATGACATGAATTGAATTCAGCTCTTCTCAGAGCATTTATTCATTCCAGCAATCAACGTTGCTGCCTTTGTAAGTGTCTGCTTTGGGCCATGAACTGAGCTGAGTCCCTGAGTAAAGAAAATGAATGATGAATAACATATAACTCTTTATGCCAAGATATCCCAAAATTTACTTGAGGAGAGAAGTGTAGAAACTACTATAGTTGTCAGAGTTGGGAGGGCTAGGCTCTAGTCTTAGGCTCTTTTTTCTATAAAAGTCTACATTAAAAATTAAAATTGTTTTTAACATCATTTTTTCCAAAAGGATTTCAGTTCAGTTCTCTTATGCATAAACAATATTAATAAAGTAGAATATCAGAACCGTGGAAAGAAAGACAAACAAAAAGGGCAACCATGTAGACTCATTTACTTTTCATTCTTCTAAGAAACATTTCCTAAGCTCGTACTTTGTGCCGGGCATTATGCCATGCTGTGAGGATTCATAAGCTGGAGTATGTCCCTTACAGCACTTTCTGTCTAGTGGGAGGGATGACAGCTAAGTCAATTTAAGAATAGTCAACCCTTAAAATCCCAAGAATGAAATCTTGACAGGATAAAAGGAGGATGGGATTTAGACAACAAAAGGAAGGAGTTGTCAATTTTCCTGGGAATAATTTTTTTTCAAGTTTAATTAATTTCATTCCCTCGTTTCCAAAATGATAACTCTCAGTGAAGGACAAAGTAGAAGAGAACTTTTGCTCTCATAATTCACAAGCAACTTCTGTGGAATGGTTCTGTATATTTATTTTTCTTTCTTTTCCTATCAGTTTTCTTTCACGGTTGAGTCTGCACTTCATCTAAAATGTTGTGTGATAATTTTTTCAGCTAATGAATGAGAATTTTCTAATGATTTTTTTCACAATTTTCTTTAAAATGACTAATAGTCTATCATAACTTCTCAATATACTTAACCACTTCAAAGTTTGGATTTTTTATCTCATCATAGCTTATACTACCATTAAAAATCTTATAGCGTTATCTTCTGGTATTCACGTACGTACTTATGTTTATTCTCTAGATATGAATTTGTGAAATTGAAAAACATAAATATTTTTAACGTTCTTGATACACATGGCTGCACCACCTTACAAAACAATGCACAATGAAGGAATCAATTTTTTGTTCTGGAAATCATGCTGAACAAGGAAAAAAGTGATAATATCTATCTTGCAATTATAAAATGAAACAAGTGCATTGGGGTTTGAGAATAGAAAAATACTTTCGAGCCTGAATACTATGTTAAATTCTCATATGGAGTTTTATTAAAGAAAATATGTGTAAAAACATGGGCAATGTCCTTGACAACTGTTACAGCAACGTATGATTTAGCTCATGTAGCTGCTTCAGTGGGAGACTGGTCCTGGAGGGGTGGGATCTGCAGTCAGCATGCCAGGAATCAGGGCCCAGTTTGGCCACCAATAGGCTATATTATTTGAACAAATTATTGAATCTCTCTGAGTCTCAGTTTTCGAATTTGTAAAACGGGGTTAAAATATTTTTTCAAAAGGTGTTTGAGAGGATTAAGTGAAATAACATGTATAAGCACTTTGCAATAAATGAAAGCATGAAGAAACCAATAAAGGTTAACTCTTATTATTACGGGTGGCCTTTGGTAAATGTAGATGCCACATAAATTTATTATTTTTCTCTGTCTCAGTTACTTTGTATAAGGAAAGATTAGTCTCGGCATACGTCTGAAACCCCTGCAATAGGCAGCTTCAGAAATGGCTCTCAAGAGTCCCTGCTGCCCGGTGCTCAGGCGTTTGTGTAATCCCATGCCCTTGAGCAGAGGCTGGACCTAATGACTTGCTTATAGCTGATGGACTGTGGCAGAAGTGAAGGGACGCCGCTTCTGACCTTAGGTTACATAAGTCTCTGACTTCCCTCTTTTCCGCACACTCATGCCGTCGGATTCACTCACTCTGCTGAAGCCTGTTATCATATGGGGCGCTGTCGGTGGGAGAGGTCCACATGGAATGAAACTGACGGAGGTCTCAGGAATGGAGGTTCTCTGTCCGATAGCCTCTGAGGAACTAAATCCTGCAACAACCACATGAGTGACCTCGGAAGCTGACCTTTCCCAGAAAAGTTATGAGATGTCCCCAGCCCCACCTGACACCTTGACTTGTGCAAGTCTCTGATCTAAGCCATACTTGGATTACTGACCTACAGACGTGGTGAGACAATAAATAAATATTGTTGTTTTAAACCACTAATTGTGGGGTAATTTTTTACACGACAATAGATAACTAAAATAATCTCTTCCAGCTCTAAAGTTTTATAAAATTTAATGATCAAAAGAATCCTTTCAATTTTATCTTTTCTAAATGATATATATTTGTGTCTTGTAAGAAACTCTTTCCTGAAAAAAAGAATTTTACTAAGAGTTTATTACACATTTGTTAAAAACTTTGAGAACCAGTTTCTTCCCATATTAGATTTAGGGAGGCAGGGCATTTATTTATAACGAGCACCTCCACTTAATTCATTTAGAAAAAAATCCCTTTTTTTTAATTCTCTCACTAATGTTTGTTAAAATATCATCTCAGTACCTATATTTAAGTTATTCTGGGACCAAACCTATAGTTTCCAATTCTTCTGAAAAAATGTGGCAAAATTCTAAAAGATTTTTTAAAATTAATTAATACATATTAATTATAAAAAGGGAGAAAATGAAAACAAAATGAGGGGGTGAAATTTAATGAGTTATTGAAGCAGTTATAGATTATGTGAGTAATAATTTTAAACTTTAGAGTCATTTCCTATCAAAATATATTCTCCATAATATAGAAAATATGTTAACATTAATTTAAAAAATTAATTTATCTCTATATCATAAATTATTTTATAGCTAATAACAATGGAAATGCAACTTTTTAATGGCTTAAAAGCATACATGTAATTGCTTATTTAATGGATTTTTAAAATTTTTGGTAAGTAAATGAATATAGCTTTCAAACAATAGTAAAAGACCTATTCTACAATTTTGTTCCAGGAAACAATCCTCCTAAAATCACAATTTTGGATGAATTTCAATATTACACCAAGCAGAACATATTAATAAACCATTTGGCAAAGGGGAACAAGAATTCTGTGCTTTACTCTACCTAATACTGATCCATTTTGGCTATCCTAACTTAAGGAAAGAAGTTTCAATGGGAATTGTTTAATAATTTAGTGAGAGATGGAGGTATTTTGGAAAGAACACTCAGAAACAGAGCATTTAATGGCCAGTAAGAAACATGGGGATGAGACCAGCTTGCAGAATGGATACTATAAATAAGAAATAGGAAAGATTTCTGGACTGTGTCTTAAAACTGAATAAACGCAAGTTCACATAGTGTCAGAATTAACTTGATTTATTCTTCAGTGGGAAAATTAAAGAGTCAAAAATAAATGAGCTCAGCTCTCTGCAGTACCTAATGCTTCCTGATAGATAAGGATAAAAGTTACTTCATTCATACTATTAGGTGACTACTCTTATTATGGCTGATTTAAAGGCACATAAACTGCTAAACAACACTTTAGGCAGAACTGTTTATTCCAATTGCTGAATCTACCAAGTATAAACAGAGGAAGCAGTTAAGAACTTGGCTATGCAATCAGCCAAATTAGGTCTTTTCAAGCCAAATAGACTTACTTTGTGCCCAGAATTACACAAATGTGTTTACCACATTGATCTAATTAATCAGATGCAAATATTCCCCAAATTTGGACTAGTCATCTTATGTATATCCCAAACGTATGAATACGAACTTCTACTAGAGGATAAAGCAGGTCATCCCAGATGACCTAGACTGTGGGAGGCATCCTCGGATTGCTCAAATCCGTCAGAGAGATTCCTATTCAGTCAGAGGAGGTGACCACACTGCCCAGTCTTCAGCACGTGTCAGGAAAGGTGCAAGAGTCCTGGAACTTTCTGTAGCAGTTCAGTACCTGTGCTGAATTATATAACTGGATTGTATGGGCTACCCTGGAAGCCGAACTTCTGTTTGTTACATTGTTTCTATGAAATTGTGTATTTGAGTTCCAAATAGCTGACTGTAAATAAATAAATAGGTTTTGGAACAAAATCTGTTTGTTCACTGGGACCTGCCTATAACTGCCAAATCTCTCCTTTGCTTTGAGCTTTGTGAGCACAGCCATCAACAGACAATCAAATTATTGTTCCCATGGGGCCTGAGAGAGCAAATGCTCACTCCTATCTCACTGTGGCTGAAGAACGGGGATGCCAGGCAGAGTCTGGTTTCATAAAGTCGTCAAATACAAGGTAATCTGAAGGTTCAAATCTAAAGTTGATTTTCAATATTTTTAAAAAGATACTGAATTCTGAGCCATTATTCTCCCTTCAGGTTCAATACCAGTATTTTTTTTACTTGAGCATGATCAGCTAAGAAACCCTACAGTGCAATTTGTTTTTTCCATTTTTAACAAATTAAAAAGGAGTGTTGGGTGAGTCCTTGACAGCTATGTTCTCTGGAATAAAATGCATGCTTTGAGTGAGTATGGGTGTTAGGTGCCTGTGACCCGTTGAAGCTGTCAAACTGAATGATTCCTCCAGATAATATTATATACAGAAAATCAATATATAAATATATGAAGGACGTATTTTAATCATGTCAAAGTGGATGCTTCTGGGGACACCAGGTTTGGTCTTTCTGGTTTAATAAGCTGCCAAGGAGCCAAACCTCTGCCTAAGCCATTGGCTTCCTCTTTCTTCTGCAGGTTTTGAATATCTATGCCAAGCTCTTTCATCAAAGTAAGATAAGTGGATTTCTTTTAAAACAGGCTACTAGTGAGGAGCTATTTATGCTATTTATCCCCTTGAACTCTAAATACAGGAAAAGTACATGGAGAATGAACTGAGTATGGGATAAAATTCTCTTTTCAGTAAGTTAATTCTCATACATTCAATTTCTCCTACTAGCGTCCAGCACACCATTCTGGTCTCCACTGTCTATATTCTTACATGGTAATAAATCAATACTATGGTTTCCCTCGTTTATTCATCTTTCATTTTCATAACCTAAGTCAACATTTATTGAAACTACAATATACAAGTGTATACCAAAGGGTTTCCCACCTCTCCAAACCAGATTTATGCCCAGAATTGGAAGCTCAGACAGATCTCCCTTAAAAGAAACAGGAATGCAGGCTACAATTACATCAAAGAGAATGACATTCCTGGCAATCTTCTGGTTTGAAGAAATGAGGGAGGACGTACCCTGAGAAAGGTCAGTGTTGTTCTAGATAAGGACACTTCTTGAAGATATCTTTGGGATCTACTTTATAAACTTGTATTTTTCTTCCTCTAGAAAGGGACACAGTAAAGATAGAACGAGAAGTAGATTCTTCTGTTGTTTCCAAATGCCAGTAGTGATTAACCAAACACATGTAAATCACCAGCTTGCCAATATGGCCCAAGATTCATTTAAGGATAAAGTTTAAAAAGCTCCCTTTGTGATATTACTTTTCAAATATTGCGCAGATATTAATGTTAATGGCTAGAAAGTTTTATGTTTTTCATCTACATTCTTTGATTTGACAAAGTAGCTAATATTTTTTAAGAATATACATAACACACAAATGTGTATGTTTTAATGTGACAAAAATAGAAGTTTTTATTTGAAGTGATTTTCTATTATGCTTCCAATTTTTAAATTAATCCACTTTCCTGAAAAAATAGATCATCTCTTCCCCAAACCTTTATGTAGAGAAAAATCTACTCTTATCCAAACACTACTCTTGACCTCCAAGTCAGGGCCAGACATTGAGACGTATATCACTGATAAGAACATGACCTTTCTGGATAAAGAAAAAAAAAAAAGGAGAGTGGTTGTACACGCTCCTTGTAAAGAAGCAATGCCTAAGAAAAGAGACACTTCTGAGGCAAGAAAAGTGAGGAAAATGTTTCCAGCAGTTGATGTGGTAGAAAAATATTCACAAATCCACAGGATTTGACACAGTGACAGGAGCCAAATCTGCAATGTTACAAGGAGAGGTGAACACCATCCTGGAGGGTTTGGCTGGGAAGGAGCAAACGAAGAGAGGCCATGTGATTTTTAAAGGGACACCACACTGCTTGCCGAGTCTGAGGCACCTTCTCCTGACTGACCCAGGCTGAGCCAGCTTCCAGGTTCCTGCCCAGTGAACAGATCCCTCTCCGAGCTGGAGGAGAGCTATGGTGCAGCAGTACTGACTCATGCACAAGAACAGCGGTGAGGCTATTCAGGTTTTATAGGAATTGCAATGGAGGATTCACTGCAATTAGCAAGAATTGCCACTATGACAACCGAGGAGTAAGGAAGCACTTAGAGAAGGTGGGAGACAGAAGTACAGAAACACGATGAATCTTCCATCATATTTTTGTCCCCAAATGAGAAATATGGACAAAGGCAGAGAGCAACCATTGGATTGTTAATATGCACCCAGTCTACATGAAGGGAAACCTGGTGAAGGGAGTGTTGAAGCTGAGGAACACTTCTGATTTATGTTTACCCTCTTCAGTCGTTCCACCAGATCCTCTACTCTTCTAAGCAGTTGGACTCCTTCACGTCACGTCACAGAGAATATTCCGTAGGCTGCCATGGGAGGAAGCATCTGCCTTGGGTCTTCCCACAGAGTCACACTCATCTGCCGGGAAGATTCATTACCTAACGTCCACTTCCACCCCTGTTCCTTCAGTCCTCACTCAGAGCCTTCCTTGTGTAAGGACCTGTCCCAGGCCTCTTCTCTGAGTGAAAGTTCCGGTTCTCCATCCTCCCTGACCCTCACCTGGTTGGAGTTACCAGCATTCTTGCCAATAGATTGTCCCTGGCAAGATCGCACTGGTCCCTCTGGTCTCCCCAGAATCCCCACTAGGAAAGGAAAATTTTCCCCTGCCTCAAAGACCCTGGCCTCTTAGATTTTTGAACTCCCCTCTTTCATCCATCTGATTGTCATCCTACCACAGGCATACACTCACATAATCATATTTGATACCAGGGGTTGACAAACTATAACCCATTGGCCAGATCCAGCATGCCACCTGGTTTTGTAAAGCTCATGAGCTAAGGGTAGATTTTACATTTTTAAAAAATTTATATTTAAAATAGTTTATTAAAAAATGTAAAATAGTTATTTAGGTACCAACATCATATCTTCAATTTTGGTTCACAAAGCCTAAAATATTTACTACCTGGCCCTTTAAGCAAAGTGGCTGACCCCGCTCTAGGTCTTATTTCCAATAACGACAGACCCTCCGTAGTCACAATTTCAAACCAGTCATGCTTTGGTCACTACTCCCAACACTTCCAGTTTGCTCCCTCTAGAATCTTGACTCCTCAGATCTTTTCATTTCACCAGGTCCACCCATCCATTGATGCTGCCACCATTTCAAAGTGCCTCACTTGTCTGCTGCAAGGTACATGCTTAATAAATGTTTGTTAAGCAAATGATTTGAGTGGGCATATTCACCTCACATCCAAACTTGCCAGTCCCCTCAGGAGCCCCGTTGTCTGGGATCTGCCTGATTGAGCCATTCGCTAGTGTGAACTCCCTCCTCCACCCCAAAGCAATGTGTCTTCCCCTAATTGCTCTTCCTAGGTACAGGCAATCTGTGCCTAGAATACAAAAGCTGAAAAATAAACCAATGCTACAAATAGCAGCTGTCAATTTTTGAATAAATATTATGGACCAGGCACTTTAAAATATAATCTTCTTTGATCCTCTCAACAACTCCACAAGATAAGTATTATTCATATTTTAGAGATGAAGAAGATAAGCCTCCAAGAGGTTCATTGCTCAAATTTGCATAGCTTGTAAGTACCAGAGTTCCAGCTGAGGCCTTTGAGATGCACATCCCATGTGGTTCCCACTGTGTTATGTGCTGTAAATATCAAAGAATGACTCAAGAGGGGACATATCAGTTCATGTTGGGGGTGGGGTTAGAGAGGCCGTATTAGGCTTAGGAAGAGGGTTCAAGTGAAAGGGTTAAAGGTCTTACTCCTCCCTCAAGTCATAGCACTTGAGAACCCTATGAAATGCTAAGTAATCCAGACTCACCCACCCGGCTTTTCTGTGCCGCAGTCTGGGAGTTCTCCTAAACATGATAAATGTGCAGGCAACTTCGTTTTTTCCAAATATCGCTATACATCAAGAGTTCAGCTGTGTTCCAGAACCTTGTAATTGTCTAGCTGGACAACCATGATGGCTTGACGGGAAGATCTTCCCACTGAACCACAGAGGAGCTGTTTCTTAGTTTCCTCCAAAAATAGAGGGTTGAAAAAATTTACTTAATATGATAATTCAACCAAGGTTAAAATTATTTTTAATTAATGGCTTCATGAATTTTCTCACTCTCCCCTCATCAAGAACAATTTTCACAGTTCTTCTTTCTTCTAGCCTAAGGTTTTTTAAGAGGACTAACCAGTTCCAATAAAGAAATTCACATCTGAATCCTAGTAGGCAGTTCGAGTGTGTAGTTAAAAAAAATGCTGAGCTTGATCTATAAAATTCATTATTCATATTATTCTCTTTTGAAGACTCTCTCTTAAAAAAAAAACCAAAACTCTGTGTACTTTTCAAGGTCTCCACGGCATAGTCACGCCTCACCCCTCCAGAGTTTGTAACTTTCCCACAAATGCTTCTTTCCCCCTGTGCCGCTGATGTTCTCTTGCTTCCTTGATTGATTCTACGCCCAGGTGAGTATTTAGATTCAGCGACCAAGTTTTTTCACTGAGCTCCCTCTGACATGTCTTTGTAGCTCTAAGTTGGATAGTGCAGTATTAATTTCCAATTTTAAAATAAGAGCCATTGCTTGGGTATGCTTCTCCAAGTCTTATTCTTATTCAAGCTAACTTTCCCCTGTAAAATTAGAGCAACAAACTCTTTACAAACACATAAGATGCCCTCTGCAGACAAAAGCTCCCTTTTAACATTAACAGTCACTGCTTACTGTGTGTCAGGCACTGTACTTCCCATGCACTAAAGTTATTTAGTGTTTAAAATAACTCCATGTCGTAAATATTATTTGTTCCCATTTGTGCAAATAAAGTAAGGAACTAAAGGACAAGGAGATTGAATAAGATGCTCAAGCTCTCACAGCTAATATATGTCAAAGATTCAGATTTAGCTGTCTTACTTCAAAAAGTATTTATCCACTAGATTATATGCTGCCTTAGGAATATTTGTGCTAGTCTTCTTCATGAATGGTGTGTCACTTTTTCTCAGAGTGAGCAGAGTGTCTTCATAAAAACTGGCCTCATTAAAGTGTGATGTATTTTCTCCCCCTAAAGAAATGTCTTTGGAGTCACCAAATGCCTAGCGACAAGCTTTCAAATTCATGGGGAAAACTTGTACTGCTACCCACATTGCTTTCCAACCTTCATGCTAATTTTTCCATCTGGCCTTGTTGCTTTAACTTACGGCTCTGAAATATGCAAAAACACAAATGTGTACTTCTAAACTAATATATTTCCCTCTTATGTGTCCCAATCACAATGTCTGGCACATAATAAGCACTCACTAAACACTGCTTCCATAGGAAAGAAGCGTTTGTGAAGAGATGTTCACGGAGGGAAGGGACTAAGATCAGTGGAGGAGACTAATCCCAACTTCAACCCACTGGGTGCAGGGAAAATATGTTTAAATGTGTATATTTATAGTATTTGTAAATTTATATATTTAATTTTTTATATTAATAAATCAATTTTATAAATAAATGAATTCTATGTCTTATATTTTATATTACATACTACACATCTTCGTGTTGACAATACTTAGCCTGTTCCTCTGTGCAGAGAAACTATTTTTGTTGATGATATTGACCTGTGTGATGTCTTCCTCCCTTATTAGTCAAGAGGATACGGGGGACAGAGTCAAAGGAAGTTGACTTCTCACAGCAAGAAAGGAATGTTTGTTCAATATATAGGTCAACATCCAAGGTTTTATACATATTGCGACAAATAAGAAACTGTAGTGTTCACAGGTTAAAGGTATTTCATAATTTTGAAACCCTTAATTGACTGAAATTCAAATCCTGCGTCTTTGGAATGAAGGAGACCTTCACCTAAATGCAGCTGTCTCTTGAAACTAGAGAAGAGCTCGTATTTCCTCCGTGTCATTCAGGTCTTCCAGAGATCCTCAGCTCTCCCCGCCGGGCAGCATCTGCATCACTCTGTCCTCAATTATTGATGACAAAAGATAGTGCCAGAAAGTGGATGTTTCTGATAATCAGACCGAGTTCAAGGTTCACGCACACGCATTCACAGGGAACCTGGGGAATTGTTTTCATTTTTTAGAAAACACACCTAATTCGATGTTGTTTGCTTTGTCCGGTGCCATGTCCAATCATTCTCAGAGAGATCTTTCTGCCGCTGCTAGAAGATGGCCGCTTGTGTCGTTGCTCTCCTGTTGCTGCTAGCAGGAGCCCAAGTTACCTTCTCAGTGCATAACTACCCTACATGCACTTCAAATTTCTAAGGAAAGAAACAGCCTGCTCCCTCCTGTGTTTTGAGCAGTCTCTGTGTGTTTCCCGGACTTGCTTTAATTCTTAGGGAAATCAACAACCACTTAAAGTATCCAACCAATTTTTTCTCTCCAACTTCCCTCGCTAAGAAACAAAACGCAGCTGCAGCTGCTTTACTTGTGCAAAGTACTATTATACTTAAAGTTCATAGTTGAGGGAGAAAATGCATTTCTAGAAAGAGTTAATTTG
This sequence comes from Equus asinus, assembly GCF_041296235.1. NCBI lineage: Eukaryota > Metazoa > Chordata > Mammalia > Perissodactyla > Equidae > Equus > Equus asinus. The sequence continues at coordinate 4,059,863 of NC_091797.1, read as the reverse complement.
TTTTCTGGAATTTTGGGGCAATACAGCACACTGAAATATTGTTCTTTTGTTATGCATGCATATCTGTAAGGAAAACTAATTCATCAGTTTATATATCTATGCTTTCATACCAGAGGAATTTTTTAAAACCACACAAAGGGACTGGACCTACAATTATAATATGCTCCGTCTAAGTAATAGTGAGTGTCTTGATTATATGGCCTGTACTAATTCTGGAATCTGTAAGAATTACCCAAAACATTTTTCCCCAGAGTTCTAGATTCCCATTAACTTGGTAAATCAAGACTTAGGTAGATATATACGTTTCTAGAAGGTGATTCTGATCATCAGGCGGGCATTTGGAAATGGCAAAACCAAGCTACCAGATTTAAGTATTAGGTGAATCAATGAAAAATCCAAATAAGGAACAACTCCAATCCCCAGAGCCCTTTAAAATATCTGAACTTCGGTGAACTTTATAATTCTTACATCTTTTAAAACTAAATAAATGTTCATTTATTTTTTCAGTCCTAATTACACTTTAATTTAATTTAATTATTATAAAGTCGGGTGATAGACTATTATGAATATCTTTTGAAACAACAGAAGTGGATCCGTACAGATCTAGGGTGCTTTGGTACAACCTGAAATGCAGAATTGTGTGATGGTACATATGTTCATTTAAAGGAGATCAAGTCTATATTTTATTTTTCAAATTTTCTAAAGGTTCTGTGACCCAGAATACCTAAAATTCATTCTTACCAGTGAGGCGGGACCTATTAGGGGAGAGAATATGTATTATTGCTCCTGTTACGATTGTACATCTTGGGCCAAAGTGCCAAGTAAATATTTTTTGAAGGAAAGAATGAGAAAGAAAGGGAGGGAGGGAGAAAAGAAGAAGGTAGGAGAGAGGGGAAGGAGGATGAGAGGCAGGCAGAGGAAGAGAAGCGTTGACCGTTTTTGTTGCTGTTCCTGTCCTCGACGATTTGTCAGCAGACAATGGGGATGGCTACTACACATCCAGTGCTGGTGCGCCCACTCCAGACAAGGCAGGGCTTGCAGTTTGAGCTTTCCAGGAAAAAGACACTGCCAGAGAGAGAGTGTGGCTCTTTTTATTGGGAAGTTACACCAGTGAGAGGGAAAGGGAGGGAGAAGGAATGGCTAGATCTGACAAAGCCTCCATCAGCCCCCCAGGGAGCTCTAGAGTAAAGGAGGCCCATTAGAGGAGAGCCCCTCTCAGCGGCAATGGCTTAGCCCTAGGACCACACCTTGTTCAGTCACTGGCTGGCAGCCATTCCAAGCAGAGTGCTATCTCAGCTTGAAAGCTGAGTCTGACCATGAGGAAGCTAACTAGAGGCCGTTGGATAACCACGGTCCTAGAAGCTAGCATGTCCTTTCCTAAAGGGAGATCTGGAAGGAACATCTCTGTGTCTTCTACACAAAGTAAGAACGAATTTCTTTCACTCCAGAAGACAATCTAGGAGTAATCAACCTTTCCCTCTCAAATTGCCAGCACCAAATAAGCAGGGAAAATAATTCTTTCCATGAAAAGAAGGACTCCAGCAGAGGCGTCTATGCATGCATCAGTCTCTGCACTGTGTTTCTCTTTGTCTCTACCTTGTTTAGTACAGGCATCCACAACAAATGCATTTCTGATTATTTAGGATTGGAAACACAATATCGATCAAAATGTTTAAGAAAACGGATAAGTATTTCTCACAAAGAACAACAAAGTAAGGCATTCAAATGGGAATCATCTGGTAAGCCTAAAATGATTTAATATCTTTGTTTCTCCTTTTGCCTCCCTTTTTGTGGGTTTCCATGGGAATTTTTGCAGAGCAACTGACTACAGCTGAATCTATATGCGCTCTAACAGAGTCAGTTTCAATTAAAGACTTGCTGCACCTGCTCCTTGTGGCTCATGAAAAAAGTCAACATGAATTTATTGTATGATTAATATGTACCCAAGAATATGCAAAAATTTCTATAAGAAATTCAAAAGCCTGTGTCCCCTCGTGGCAATGAGAAATGAAGCTGGATTTATGTTCATTAAGAGCACAAGGATCTTAGTTTATCTTTTCTTTACTTCTATTCATATACTCTCTACCACCCCCCCAACTGAAGTGGCTTTCTCCAATTTAAGGAAACTGCTAGGCTTGGAGTAGGTGAAAATGGAAGTTAAAAGAATAGTATTGTAGACAGTCAACCAGTAAGCCATTCATTATCTCAATCAGCCAATGAATAGAAATTGAGTATCTGCACTTTGCCAGTCACTATGATAGTAACCCAGTGCGTAGAAATGCCCCTCTCTTCAATGAACTCATATGTGACCAAAATAATAATAATAATTTCATAGAACTATAAGGGCTAAGAACTAAATGAAATAAGAACTATTATAAAGGGTAAGCACTGTGGGGTTGGAGAGCTGGAAGATTTTATCTAGGCTGACCAAGCCAAGGCAATTTGTGGAGATATGATTTTAACTGAGATCTAAGAGGTGATGAAACAATCAAGTGAAAATCTGGTTGGAGAATGTTGAAAAGAGAAGACAACTTGAAAGAAAAATAAAAGTTTCCGAAATGGAAGTAAGTTTAGTCTGTTCTAGAAATATTCTGTACACTAGAAATATAATGTGACACATATATAATTTCAAATTTTCTAGAAGCCACATTAAAAAATAAAGTGCATTAATATTTAATTTTCCTTTATTTTGTCTAATAAACATTTGCACATGTTATCAATGAAAAAATTAATAAGATATTTTAAATTAACTTTTTATACTGTCTTTGAAATGTGGCACATATTTTACACTTATAGAACAAGTGAATTTAGGTTAGAGTATGTAATATGGTGATCATATGTTAAGTGATTAATAGTCAGCTGTGACTAATAGCTACCCTGTTTGACAATGCAGTTCAAGAGACTGAAGGAAGATCACTGTGTCTGAAGGTGTTTAAGTAAGAGAATGAATCAAGGTGAGTTTGGAGGAAGAGATAATATATAGATCAAATAAGGACCTCCTAGACAGCAGTAATAAATTTGGACCATATTCCAATTACAGTGGGAAGTCACTAGAGAGTTTTAAGCAGGAGATTGACATGATATTATCAGTGCTTGTTTTGGTCTATTCAGGCTGTTATATTAAAATACCACAGACTGGATGGCTTATAAACAACAAAAATATATTTCTCACTGTTCTGGACATTGGAAGTTCAAGATCACAACACCAGCATGGTTGAATGAGGGCTCCCTTCCAGGTCTCAGACTGCTTAGTTGTAGCCTCACATGGCAGAAGAAGCCAGAGAGCTATGCAGGATCTCTTCTAAGAGGACTTTCTCATTCGTGAGGGCTCCACTCTCATAACCTAATCGATTCCCCAAGGCGCCACCTACTAATACTATCACTTTGGGGGTTAGGATTTTCACATGCGAATTTTGAAGGGATACAAACCTTCAGACCACAGCACTGCTTTAAAGAGACTCTTTCTATGTGCTGTGTAGAGAATGGGCTATGGAGTGGGCAAGAGTGGATGCAGGAAAGCCAATTATGAGACTGTTACCTTTTTTAATAGGGTTCTTTGATTTTTTGATGTTGAGTTGTATGAGTTCTTTATATATTTTGGATATTAATCCCTTATTGGATGTATGATTTACAGGTATCCTCTCCCAATTGTTAGGTTGTCTGCTTGTTTTGTTGATGGTTTCCTTTGCGGTGCAGAAGCTTTTTAGCTTGGTGTAGTCCCATTCATTTATTTTTTCTTTTGTATCCCTTGCCTGAAGAGACATGGTATTCAAAACAGTATTGCTAAGACCAATGTCAAAGACTATATTTCTAGGAGTTTTATGGTTTCAGGTCTTACATTCAAGTCTTTAATCCATTTTGAGTTATTCTTCTGTATGGTGTAAGATAATGGTGTACTTTTGTTCTTTTGCTTGTGGCTGTCCAGTTTTCCCAACATTGCTTATTGAAGAGACTTTCCTTTCTCCAATGTATGTTCTTGGCTCCCTTATTAAAAACTAGGTATCCATAGATGTGTGGGTTTGTCCCTGGACTCTTGCTTCTGTTCCATTGATCTGTGTGTCTATTTTTGTGCCAGTACCATGCTGTTTTGATTACTATCACTTTGTAGTATATTTTGAAATCGGGGAGTATGATACCTCCAGCTTTATTCTTTTTTCTCAGGATTCCTTTGGCTATTTGGAGTCTTTTCTTGTTCCATATACATTTTAGGATTCTTTTTCTATGAAAAATGGTATTTGAACTTTGATAGAGATTGCATTGAATCTGTAGATTGTTTTAGGAAGTATGGACATCTTGACTATGTTAATTCTTCCAATCCATGAGCGTGGAATGTTTTTCCATTTCTTTGTGTCTTCTTCAATTTCTTTAAACAGCATTGTAAAGTTTTCTGGTTATAGATGTTTCACCTCTTTGGTTAAATTGATTCCCAGGAATTTTATTCTTTTTGTTGCTATTTTAAATGGGGCTCATAAGTTCCTGCAAATATGAGAATATGGTGGTCTGCATCCGTCATAAATTCGATTTTCACACAACACTCCATTTTAACACATTCAATCACAGCACTCATGTGTGTTTTTAGATCTAAATATTGTTTTTCACATCTCGGTTGACTAATGATGATTTTACTCTATCTCTTGGCAGCACTGCCCCCTAGTTGCTTCAGGATCTTTTGTAAAAATATTTTTGACCCTCTGATGTATTTTTCAGATATCCCTTATGTATGGAAGTAAGTTGATCTCTTTAAGGGAAATGTTGACAAAAATAAAGAACAGAGAAAAAGTCAAATTCAAAAGAAAGAGATACTAATCTTAGTTTTAGACAATTAGATTCTGATATGACAGAAGGAGATTTCTTTTGCCATTTATAGATACCTTCTGGATCTAGTTCCTATGTAACATTACAAGTCATTTTCACCCTTCTCTTTGGAACCTGAGTAATGACCACAGCCTGTTGACAGAGCTCAGAAGCTGGTCTCACTAGGATTTTCCAAAGGACCTGGAGGATCCATGTCAGGGCAATTATCAACACACCTCTCAGGATGATCAGAACATCACAAAATAATGCAGAATCTTGAGTACTAGCCAGTTAACCATTCAAATTTGTTAAACCTTTATTTTTAAAGAATCTCTAAGTAGTAGATATTTTGGTCTCATTTCATAGACAAGGAGAGTGAGATGTCTGCCATTTAAGTGATTTGGCCAAAATCTCAAGCTAGTAAATAGTAGAGACGGGATTCAACCTGGTTATGTTTTACAGCAGATTATACACCCAGTAGCAGCATGGGACTGCTTCCTGAGAAACTACTTGGAAAGTAGATCTGGGGATCAGTTGTGTAGCTTCACCATGGGAGCCATCGCTATTTCTCTGTGGTATAGAAGTCCTGTTCCAGGACACATGACCACTACTTTTCAGTGATCTGAGGAGTGGAAGATTGCAGTGGTTATGTTAAGATAGAGGTGGTTATAATTAGGAGCAATAAAAGAGAAGAAAGAGGAGTTTTAAGTCTCAACAGATCCATGACATTTGATGGATTATGCAAAAACAATTTCCATCCAATAAGAAGGGCTGTAATTTATCATTGATTTCCCCTGAGTTTAATCATTGCTAATTGCTGTCTTTGTTTTTTCCTTTAATTTTATACTGCAATTTTGCAGTTTCCTGCCAATCCTTTGTGCTTTTGTTAAACTTATTTTTTGTGTCCTCTTCAATCTTGTTGCATCCAATTGTATGACATAACCAAGCAGGTCCATGTGGCATTTAAGGACTCAAAAGATGCTCTAAAGCTTTTGGACCAGTTCATTGATCAATTATGTTTACAATGACTGCAATCTGACTAGGTTGCTGAGTGGTTAAGGAAATGGACTGCTAATTCATTGTGCTCTCCACACATGGGTTGAATCTTATCCTTGTCATGAGTTTTCCTTTAAACAACAACTCTGGGCAACGTCAATGCAAATTTCTTGTGCCCCAAAGAACTTTTTTGAGGGTCTAATTTTGTAAATTATTTTAAAGCCTCATTAGGACAGAGTAGCTTTTTTTATGAAAGTTGTTAAATTATACATTTTTAAATGTACCACCTTTATGATCACAGATGATTGTTCAAGTTGTTAAACTCTGGTTAAATATCAAGCACCTGTTAGAGTCAACTAATTTAGCAATAATGTCCACATTGTCAGTTCTGACTAGATCTGTAGAAAGAGGCCACAGATGAAACCCTGCAAATTTAAGTGAGGATTTTGTAACTAAAGCCATTCATTCATTCATTCATCCAGTGAGTAAGCGTTTACCTCAAGCCTTCTATGAGCTTGTCAGAAGGGTAAGTGCCGAAGAGGCAATAATTAGCAGACCTTCCAAGGAGTGTAGGGAAGGAGACGGACACATACTCTGATAAGTAATAAGTGTTGTGAATATCCATATGCTAGAAAATGCAGAGTACTATCAAAACAATGTATAAAAGTTGTGTGCTTGGTTTTGCTTAATAAATATCTATTCTGTGAAATGAAAATATTCCTGTGTATAATAAAAAGCCAAAATGGTATCATATAATATGGAAAATTCCCTTAGTATCCATGTAGATTGTCACATGCAATTTAGGAAATACTGCTTTCTCAGACTGGAGAAAAAATTAAAGTACTTCTTTAATACTGATATACATAGATGGATGTAGATATAGATACAGAGAAAACATAGACCCATTACTTAAAGAAACTGTTCACCATTTAGAAAATTTCATAGGAACTGATAAATATATAACTACATATTATCATATTTACCTGTTATTCTATTAGTTATAGCTGCACTGTGCTGCTTAGCCTTGTGCTATTTATAATTCTGTGGATAACTTAAGACAAAAATGCCTGAATGTTTCCAGACTGTTGTAGATTAGGTTAAATTATCACTTTCATTTATCGGGGGATATTCATCTGGTCAGAGGTTAATTTCAGAGACCTCGGAAGATAATATTTATTTAAATGAAAAAGAATGAAATCACTTGTATAATTTATACAAGGGATGGTAGTCAAAAATATAATTGAACCAGCAGGGATACTAATGAAGAATGGATACCAGCTGTAAACAATCAAGACTGGTGAACCAGTGGACATTGGTCAAATGTCAGATACATCAGATCAAGTTTGTTTTTCTAACTACGTCTTTCAAAAATTATTACATAAATGCTGAGCAATATAATAAACTTCTTGTACTTTATTTGTTGGGAAAACATCCAAGGTCAATTACTGACTATTTTCTTTTTCCACAAACCTGGGAGTAAAGAATACTCATGTTCAAAATGATCCATATGTGATTTGCCTAAGTATTTAAGGCAAGGTCATATTAACTGGGCTTTAAAACTGAGAGTTGAGTCAAACAGACAGTATTGGGTTGGAATTTAGGATATCTAGAAAAACAAGACAAAATGTAATGAAAAAAGTGCAGGCACAGCCATTAGGAGGTGGCAGCAGTAAGTCCCTTGATAGCATAGCATTAATCGTTCTTTTCATATTTTATTTACTATCTTGAGACAAAGTTTTATATTTTTAAATTGACATAAAGAGTAAGAAACAGATTTTATTTTGCGTGTTTTCAACGGTCCTATAATATTTCCCAAATTTCTGTTCACCCCACCTGCCCTACCCACCACACATGCTAGGAACTAACACTAAAATTCTGTTGGATGTCTTTCGTTGGGACATTAGTTGAAGGGTATTTCCCCACACTATGCTTGTGTAGGAAAAATATAAAAGTTCCAAAGCTAAAGCTCCTCAAGTAGTTAATATTTAAGAAGGTAAAGTCTGTCTCATTATCACACATGCAGGATGGAGCCGTGAAGGAAGAGGAGAGCAGTGGGAGGACGGACAATGCTAAGGAAATTCACGTTTCTTTGGCTTAACTTCAAGCAGAGATGAAAAAATGCATTTTTATGATTTCTCCTCTCTTTTAGGGGATTAAATTGGACTACTCTGCTTCACCTCCCACTGGGTTCCAGAGAACCTCAGCCAATTGTGTGTTTAATGCAGGAAACAGCCGTGGCTGTCGTATTTCCCTAAGTACTCTGGTGTTTGTGATTTGCACCATCCTTCTAACCCAGCTGTCTTTTTGAGTCACTGTCCCTGCCCCATCTTCTTAGATGTGACATAGCACACTTTAAACAGGAAAAAAAAAAAACTTGCAATAATATTGGAAAAACTTCATGAGTTCCCAATTCATAAGCAAATTACACTAAATAGTACGTTACACATAAATAAGTGCCTTCTCCTAAGTTATTAAAAAATTCATAAGAAGCCAATAATAAGATAAGTGAAATATTCAGATTATTTAATCAAAGAAAAGGAGAAAATTCTATTTGATTGTTGTGCACATACCATACTGTGGGACAGAATTTACAATGCACACGTGTAGCTTGGTCTTAACAGCAATTAATGGGCATGGAAAGACCGAATAGAACAAATTTATCTTGCACAAATCTGCTAGATCATCCAAAACATCTCCCACCTGATTTATTTCTTTAGGCTAAGACATTGCTCACTAAAATTGAGTGTTAAAATAAAATTTGTTATCTAGGAAAGTTATGCATCCAAACAGCTGCTGATTTCTATCAGTTTTATCCGAATTGCCCTATCTCCTAGCTGTGACCAGGGCCCTAAGGGAAGAGGATATGTGACAGATAAAGTTTGATATTAGGCAGATGAGATACTGAACATCGCCCAGAGTAGAGTTCTGCAGGGGAGGGCCTGGATGTGAAAGGGTGAGCATAGAACACTTCAGGGAGGGCACCTCGATAAAGGGAAAGGAAAGAGAGCACCCCTCCACATTCCACCAGGGTCCCTCCCTGCAGGTTATCCATCTAGTACTCTCAGCCACTCTACACATCAGAGATTATCTCCATGGAATTAATAAAGCAAGTAAGCAACACACAAAAATAGAGAGAGTGATGAGATACTTTCCTTGGGAAAATCTGCATGTCTAAGATAATTTAAGAATTATCCTAATTATTAATGAGAGGAAAAAAGAAAGATAAGAAGAAAGAAAGAGAGAGAAAAGCAAGAGAAAGAAAGGGGGAGAAAATGAAGGAACTTTTAAGTAAAACGAAATAAGTAACCAATCATTGATTATGTACATGCAGCAAAGGCTTCCAAAGTCATCCACAAAATGCTAATTATGATCACGATCACATTATGAAAGGGCATCAAAACCAGACTGTGAGAGAGCAAATTTGGGTTGTAAGCTGGCCTTATGATATTACCAAATATTTCTTGAAATTAGGGAATGTGTTATCTCCCATCCTCTGAGCCTTCTAATCTGTCCTAGGGGTGCCTAGACTGTCCTAAATATTTATTTTTATTCTTGACTAGATTCAATGACTCTAAAAATTTTCAATTATGTTTATGGGGCCACACTCTTCAAAGCGAATTTTCGTTTTCTGGCTCTTCAAGGCCCTAGAGCTTACTTCCACTCTGGAAGTGGTTGTGACTGACAGGTGTGGAAACACTAGACTATCTCCCAGGGAATCATTTCTTTGTATAGGAAATACAATAAACACCTGTTGGTACAGCATGCTTAGGAATTAGGATAGCTTGGTTAAATACATATTCCAGTTAGCTGAGGAGTTGTATGACCAGGGAGAATTAACAGATAGTTATAATATATATATAATATTTATATATACAATGTGTGTATTAAACCTATTAGTCCTTGGCATACCACTTCTTCTCATTCATTTTTAATATATTCATGGAAATACTTTTTGATGCTGTATAAATTAAGCATCTACAATTCAGAAATTGTTGATAGGGTAGAAAATAAGCAGGGTATAACTTACATTTGATTGCATTTTTGAGAGTGTGAACTTCTTAAGATTTTCATGTTTATTGAGCTGCCACGTGTGCTGGTTTCTTACCAATGAAGTGAACCAGTTGCCATTGTATACTTAGCTAAAGCTGGTTTTCGTTCAGCTTTGAGGCAGTGGCATTCAGGGTAGGTCTACAGGGGCCACTTTCACTTTCAATAATATCATATTATTTTCTTCCAAAATACCATATCTACCCACATCTATAATGAGGCTACGGACAAATTCGGAATGTCACTTTCTTTATTTCAGCCTCAATTACAGCGAACTACATGTCAAATACAATCAGTATTTTGTGAGGCTTTCATTTCATTACTGGCTGTATAGTACCCACATCTGTAGAGTGAGTAATGTTCAGTTACCTGGGGTCATTTTCATTCATGGATATTTCACAGACCAGCCATCTCTAAATGCCTGGGGTCCTTGGAAACTCAACTATAAACTGTTGATTAAAATTTCAATCATTTCACACCTAGTAGCATACACCATATGCTAGATATCAAGTGAACAAATTGCAGAGCACTCTAAAATTTCACTGTAGTCAGCTCTGGGCAACTCCTTGTGCAGAGGCTAGCCTGAGCTTCCACGGTCCTTCGGGGAATAGGGAGAATGTGGCTGTGAACCTCCTCAATTCCTGCTCTTCAGAAGGAAGGGAAATACCACAGCATAGTGATTGTGGCGGATGAGAGCCACAATCTTTTCAACAGCCACAGCCTCCAACAGCACTGCGCAAAGTATAGTTAGGAGATTGGAAAATTATCCCAATTCTATATTTATTGATAATTGGGCTCATTTTTTAGAATAATGGAATATTAGATAAGGAGATAGCCATTTCCCGATCACAACACTCTGAAGATGGGTATAGAAATATTATAGCAGGTGAGGTGTGTTATCTTGTGAAGAAATTTAGGTATGGGTTCCTCACACTTTCATTTGATGCATCAGAGTGGGGACTCAAGCATCTTCCCCTAATGTGTTACATAAATATCTTATGCAGAACAGATTTCCTCTAAATCAGTGATACATATCGTTTCTTGGATTTATTCCACAGTATTCTACAAGATTGCATAAGTCCTCTCATGAGACAAATGTACATACAAAGATATGTTAACAATACTGCTTCCATTTTAAAGGATTCAAGAAACAATCAGATCTCTTCTTTGTGTCCATGATGCAAACTTAAGATTTACAACTGCCCGAAGGAGAATATGTGTTGACATCAACAAGGAGTGAAACGCACCATCACTCAATGCAGGAGTTATATGTCAAAAAACCCCTTAGATAATTTAACTCTCAAGTAGAGTGCTCTTCCCTGGTTCAAGATAGGGCATTCCTGGGGTGTGTTCTGGGGCCCAGAGAGGAAACAGCCCCCTGGAGTTGTCTGGAGGAATCAGATGCCTCCTGTGCCCTTGAGACAGCTTGTTCCCCTACACGCAGGAGAATAGACCGGCTTATGTAACCACTTACACATTTGCTTCATTTCCGTACTAAATGTACTCATACATGTTGAAGGAATTTAAAGTACTCGACTGAAATCTGCTGAAAAATATTCATTTAAAACCATTTTATTCAGTACTTGCCCATAATTTTCCCTAGTTCATGACACAAAATTATTAATTTGTATTATTTGTAGGCAAAGTATTTTGAACAGCAAGAAGATTTTTAAGAATTTTAAGCCAATACTAAGAACATATCAGAGGTCGTTGTATTTGATCCATGAGAAATTGTAAAGGACAATTTAGTCTGTGAAAACATATCCATGCAATGCATTTCACTGTGCCCTGCGTCTCCTAATTTCTGCACAGGAGGAGAGAAGCTTCTTTCTTGCTCCCATCTCTTCCACCCTCCTCAACACAAATAGCACACATTTCACACGCTCTCTTGGGATTGCTTAACTGCAGGGAGAAAATTGCCATCCTAAAAAAGGAAGCCCTGGCATATCTCTGAACTGAGCTAACCAAGGTGAGGAAAAGGATGTTCTGAGAGATGTGTCTTTGTTCCTCCCAGGATGGCTAGAGCAGTCTCTGTGAGCAGCTGAGCATAAATAGTGAATGTTACACCTACTCGTGCATTTGGTTACCTTGCCCTCTGGTCCCCTCCCCCGGAGTTTTAAAATGTAACCTTACTGCCTCAGCCCAGATCCAAGCATACATGTCACGTTAAAACGGGCCATTCTTTGTCATCTCTGAATTCTATCCTTGAGGAACCACCCTTCATCATATCATTGTAATACTACTCAGTCCATGTGTTCATAGTAGCACTCACTTTCCCTGCCCATGGGTAACTGTGTGACTAAAACCTGGCTAATCAGAGTGCACTATCTACATTATCAATCAGACTACACTGCCTTCTTGGCCAGAGTGATCAGCAGAGAAGACCTCATGATCCCAGCCATGCTAACCAGAATCTCATAATTTTGTCCCTCTTGGCAGAAAATTTTCTATTCAATGGGATCTGGATATATTTGAATGATATAAAAGGGCACTAAAAAACCTTGGTAATCAAGACAAATGGTATGGTAGTACATCAAAATTAACGCAAAAAAAAAATCCATGCTGAACAAAGTATCAAAATTGTAAGGCTGGGGCCAGACCCAAACACCCATTGTGTACTTCCAGTCTGAAAAAGGAAATAGGAGTCTGTTAAGACACATGTACTGTCATGCAGCCAGGAGTTCAGGGATGGATTGGTGGCCTCACTGTCCCATGATGAAACATTGAGATGGTTGTGAAGAAACAGAAACTATCAGAATGAAATTCAGGTTTCAGATGAGACCCCTCAAGCTTGGACACTTACTACCAGTCCAGGGAGGAAGCAGGGGACAGTCAAACAAAAGTCAGCTGTGATTTCAAGGGTGTTATTTTGTCAGAGAAACTTTAACCCTGGCAACTTTTCAATGCCTAAAAGAATTCAAATATCTCTGAGTTTACATGAAAAGGAAGTTGCCCACCGAGGTAGTGCTGCTCCAAAGATGGAAGCACTCCAGTAATCTCAGACTCAGCCGTAGAGGAAAATGGACAGGGGCAGCCAGCTAGAGAACAGAGAGCCAGGATGACCAAGAAAGTGACTCAACTGTCATGTAATAGTGGCCTCTGGTCCCTGTCCAGCAAGAATGATGTGTGCTCTAGCTCAAAGGCCACTGTATGTTACTAATTCTCCTCTCCTTTTTCATATGATGGTGTCTATGTTCTGTGTTTATCCCATTCTACCTACTTCATTTGGCCTTAATATTTTGGGACTATTTAGATTTATCATGAAGCTGTATATTATAAATTTATTTAGGGCAACATCCAGACTGAACAAAAGCATGTTAGATCACTCAAAGATCCTAACTTTGGAACTGGATGCAGAAATTGAATAAGACTTGGAGTTGTCAACCTTTAGGGAGAAGATTAATGCATTTGGAGTATTATGTGGAAGTAGTTGCCTTGTGGTAGAACTGGCATTTTTTTTAAAGTGTATGTACGAGAAGAAAAATGCTTGTGGACTACCATGGGGTAAACTAATGGATATTTGTTTTTTCTCTCTAGCTTCCCTTCCATTGGGAATGAATTATCCTACATTACTTAATAACCCTACTCAGTCCAGGTGTTTTTGTGAAACCAACGTTGCCATACCTCTGCTCATTCTCCAGTCTACTCCTTTCCCCAGGACTGAGCCTCGCATCCAGGCCTGGACTCTCACAAAATTCTATCCCCTTGTTCTGTCTCCTGCTCCCTCTCTAATCCTCCATTTAGACTGTGTTTCAGTCCTGACTAGCACGCCCATATTATATTATCTGCCGTCTTCATTGGCCTCCTCATGAGGCATATGATGAATGCAACGTATTCAACTAAAAAAAAACTAACTAAAGAAATATGTGCTCTGTATCTATTCGAGTTCTGCAAAAAAATCTCCATTTTCACAATGACCAGAATAGACAATTCACCACTTAAAAAGAAAGAAGTTAATTTATCGAGATATAGGATAATCATTCAAAGAATTAGAGAAAAACAGCATCACTGATTTCTTATATATTGTACAAATAGCTCATAACTGCTGAATTCCAGGAACTATGAAACAGGAAACATTATAATCATCATTATTTTGTAGGTGACAATAACAAAGCATGGGGTGTTTCTGTCACTTTTTCAAAGTTACATTGCAGTTAAATGGCAGAACTGGAATTCAAACCTAGACAGCCTCAACATGGCGTCCAGGCACCCGACCCTTCATAAGCACCATGGATTCACAGTAGAGGAGAGTAAGACATTGTGGAATGGAAGAGTGAAGTGATTCAAGCCCACGTCAGGCCAGACTAACAATGCGCCTGACATATGAGGAAAGACATTCTTAGTGGAAGAGCCTCATGTCATTTTGTACAGAGGGGCATGTGGTTTGCACCTAGAAAGAGCCTGTCCCTGCATACATGAGTGTGCATTGGTATGTTTGTATACGTTCTTTCTCCATGTCAAGAAGAATGGAATTACCTCTGTTTCACTGTTCCTTCTTCACTTCCCCTCTCCTAAGCATGCACACAAATATCGCCTTCAGCACGTTAAGCAAATTTTGCCTCTGACCCTCCTCGTCTGCTATTTACTTCTTAAGTATGTTTGACTGTGTGCTGCATAGACTTTATTTTTTTTTACTTGCAAAATAAAAGCTACTCAACATAAGTGCTTTATTTTTGCTGTGCTTCCAGCTAAATCCTGCACAGTAAAACAAATTAAGCAGATGGCAGACCTAAATGTTAAAGATAGGGAAAAAAGCATGAAGAAATCTTAAGATAAATTAGAATATAGAACAGAATATATTGAAATGTGATGAATCAGAGGTTACAGTCACAGAGAATTTTAAACAATTCAGCTTCCTTGAAGACATATGAATGGTTCAGGACAGTAACTGAAAGTGCCCTTCCACAAGAAGAGTACCTCTGAAATGGTTAATTCCCAAATCAGTCAGATGCCTTATTATGTGGCTTTCTTGCTTCATGAAGGCATGCACATTATCAAGGCCGTCTTTCTTTCTTTTCAGAGTAGAATGTTCACAGCCTCAATCAGCATGGGGAAGGTACAACGGACAGGGGTTTATATGGCTTAATACGAATGATACCCATGGAGATTGAAAAGAAAATAGATTCTTATCTGCCATCCATTATTAGTTTCCTCAAATTTTACTACCGGGGAAAATGCGTTCGCTGTAAAATTTTGAGCTCTGTTAAAATGCAAATTTTCCTGGGAGCATTCAATCACATGAGTCATTTTCACCTATGAGTAAATGAAATTAGGAGATCATTTCCTAAGAACTGGTTTAGATAGAAAAAAGGAGCAGTAAGCAGGAAGCTCCCAGACACATGGATTAAGGAAGAAAGAAGCGTAAAACTAAACTGCCCAGGATAGGAGCGTTCTAAAGTCAGAATATGTCTCATGAGATATTTTTCCGGGGCTAGTCTTAATTTTTATCTGTTTAAAGATAATTCGCCTAAAGAGAAGTAGGGCTGTCTTGATTCTATTTAAAGAGTAAAGATGCAAAAGAAGGAAAAAGCAAAGAAACAACACGTATGCAGTGCCTATTGTGCGCGAGGTATTTTATTATCTCTGCCATCTCCACTCTCTGAGATGTGCTCATGGATCCTCTGTCTCCTGTGAGGAAAACGAGTCTCAGAAATGATACCTTACTTGAGGAAGGGCACACATCTAGTAAATAGTGTAGAGGAAAAATTCTGCAAAGCTTCGGTCCTCTCCACACACCAATTAATAATGCCTATCTCCTTTCAAATCCCCTAATTGCATGATAACATTTAAAATCATTAAACAGGGAGTGATATATAATTTCATTCCATAAATTAAGGTGCTAAACATATTGATGCCAATAAGATGTTACTAGTATCTTTGTCATCAGGAAGAAGAGGAAAGAGGAAGGATTGCTGGGAGGATGGAAAGGGCACAGAGTCAGGGGGAGAAAGGCAACTGGAATTGATGTAATCACACTCAGCCCCCTTAGGAGCCACTTAAGGGCTCCTGTCATTGCCACAGATCCAAGACACACTCACTCCCGATACAGAATATTGATAATAGAAAGTGAAGGGGTTGAATAAAGGCTTTTGAGATAATGTAATGATAAACAAGAAATAGAAAAAAAATTCCAGTGAAGCCCTTTAAGACAATAGCGGCTAGAAGTAGTTTCTTTTTACAATGTTGAAATTCAGGCATGTCATCCTCAGTCTTCTTCTCTGCAGTTAAAATTTCCTGACCTTCTATGAGCCCGAACAATAACAATATATAATTAGGCTGATCTCCTTTTGTGGCTCAGACTTTGGGTGGAGCAAGAAGCATTGTGTCTGAAGTATAATTTACAAAGAAAATCTGCGTGGGCATGTTCAGGTAAATGACAAGCTACCTTTTAAGTGTTTATATCACAGGAAAAAAAGGCTTTAATAATTCAGGTTAACTGCAAAAATGACTCCAGAAGAGGCATTGGATTAAAAGAAAAGCAAATGTAAGAACCAGGAGGGAAGAGACACCTGAATAGCTACCCAGATCTGAGGCTATTTCCTTCGGGAGTTTGTAAAGAACACACTTTACATAAATTTATGACAAAAATATGATTTCTTAGGATACGTGACAATGTTTGAATGGCCAAAGCTACAAATACAGAGAAACCATATTTTATCTCTAATGGTACGCAGTAACATGTGTATCATCAAGGCATTTGAAGTCACAGGCTTTTTAAGCTGAGTATTTTCTTCTAGATTTTGTATTCTCAATAGTAGTGGTACATTTTTTTTGAAATATAAGTGCATTTCTGAGTTTAGTATTTAATAAAATATCAAACTTTTATTAAAAATTAAATTATCTTTTCAGAAGGAGCAGTATTATTCCCTCAGGGATTTATGATGAATAATGATTTCGAGCCGACTGAGAGGAGCATCCTTCTGTGGACAGTGCCTCCCTGTCTTCCTCTGTCTCCTCCGACTCTGCTCACTCCCTCGCCCCCTCGCCCCACTGGCACACAGGCACGAAGGCCACCAGGATTATACATGGAAGTAAGACCACCTGTTCTAGAGCCCACTGACTCAGTCAATTTACTATATTTTAAATAAGTATGAGCAGCATTTCTAAGTAGAGAGCAGAGAGTCTGCTCAGCATACTGGAAAATGAACCCTGGTTCCTAAAGTCGGCCTCAGAACAGAACCACAAATAGGACCAGGTGAGCTGAATCACTGTGGATGGAGTAGTGTGTGAATGAGATCTTTGAACTCTGGAGAAGACAACCAGTCACTTCATGTTATTAAGAATACTAAGGAAGCTTCATTCTGCTAATAATACAAGTCTGGCACAATACTTTACAAGTTCTACTTGCTCAATACAATTCTGGCTTCCTCTGCTGATCATTTTTCCCACTAGAACATAGAGGAAACAATGAAGGAACATCTTTAAACAATTCTGAGCAACAAGGCGGAACAGGTTGGTAAATGGAGATGACAGGAGAGTTTAGAGAAAATGTCATTGTCATTTTATAATTCAATATAACATGTATTTTTAAAACAAATAACTTCAGCTATTTAAAATGTTTACCCTCTTCTTGAATATAATAAAAACTTTAACATATTTTAACTCCTCACTTGACATGTCCCTACAACCTTTTCTATCCTCCTTTTGTTTGTTGGTTTGTAAGTTTTATGGAATAAATGCTTTTTCTGATGGCCTATGTTTAATTACATGTAATAATATATTTACTTTTTGCTCACAAGTTTTTCTTGTTTTGTTATGTTTTTTAAAAACTACTTTATTTCTCTGTGTTCACATTTCTTATTGCTAAAGTACATCCCTTAGAAATAATTTTAGGGCTGCTCTGTGAAACATGGACTCTCTTTGTCTTTGTTTGAAATTATCTCTACTTCTCCTAACTCTTTGGTGAAGCTTTAGCTGGGTAGAGAATTACAGGTTACCAGTTACTCTGCCTCAGCCCTGTCTCAAGGGATGTATTATCATTAATATGAAATTTTTTGTAAATATAATTTTCTATTTTGAAGGTAATAATTCACTTTTATCTATATTTTTAAAGATTTTCTTTTTAACAATGTTTGAAGTTTCTCTATAATATGTATCCTTGCCTGCAGTGTCACAATACCCTACCCCACAGAATGACTGATCTAAAATGCAGTATAGCTATATCGTGATCTTGCTTAAAATCTTTCGACACTCTCTCCTTTCACTATCTATAGGATAAAACCCAAATTTCTTAGCAAAACATGCTGGTTCATGTTAATCTCTATGGTCTCATCTCTCACCTTTCCAGGCCAGGCCACAGTTTGTGCCCCAGACACATAAAACTACTTTTAATTCTCTGAACACTCCAGGTTGTTTTTAGCTTTTAAGCCTTTATTCATTCCATTCTCTCTGCTAATACGTTCCCACTCTCTATGGGGCTGGCCCAGTGGCATAGTGGTTAAGTTCATGCACTCCACTTCGGTGAACAGGCACCTAGGCACCACTTGGCAAGCCATGCTGTGGCAGGCGTCCCACATGTAAAGTAGAGGAAGATGGGCACGGATGTTAGCTCAGGGCCAGTCTTCCTCAGCAAAAAGTCTTCCTCAAAAACAAAAATAAAATAAATAAAAATTTTTAAGAAAGTCCCCACTCTCACTCTCGTGTTTATTTTTAACTATAATTTAGTTGCCTTTTAACAGTTATGTCTTAGTTAAAGTCTTAAGTCCTCAAAGAAGCCTCCCCTAAGACCTCAGGCTGAGCTAAGTGTGCTGCTTTGTGCTCCAATAACGTACACCAGTTGTGTGCCAGCCTCGCCCAGTGAACCGTACGTTCCTTGAGATCAGAGGCTCCATCTTATACATTTCCAGCCCCTATCATGTCATACAGTGCCCTACACTTAGAAGATGATCAGTATATATTTCCTGAATAATGAAAATAACTAAGAAAAAGAAAGAGAACAATATGGGCTAATTATTATTCTAATTTCACGGACACATAACATAGTGCACTTAATGTTAAAATTTCAACTGCCATCCTCACATTTTAATTATTTTACTTACTCTAGAATACTCACAAGCATCTGAATATTTGATATGGTCAATAATCCAGAATTAGAAAAAGGAAGAGTAGTACTCTTTCCACCTCAGTTTTCACAGAGAAAAGGAGTAGTGTGCTAATGTACACATTGAAATATCTTTATTTCTAGATAGAAAGAGAAGTCACAGCTAATTTCTGCAAAGAATTTAAAATACTGCTACTGAAACACTCAAAATCACAATAATGTTCTTTACTTTGAAATGAAATATGAAAAAGATTTGCACATTATTTCTATCAATTCCTATTTCTTAAGATAAAATGCTTTAATTTGATCCTACTCTACATATAATTTTCATGGAAATATGTATTTAAGCGTAAAAAGAAGGCAAATGATACTAAATTGGCATACACAATTGTCATTGTTAATTTCAAATAAGATAGCCAAGTTGAAAGTTTATGAGCATTTTTCTAGCATTGTTTATTTGGGCAACAATATATCAGTGCTTCAGAGGTTCAACAGATATGGTTCTTTCCTTTCTATTATTAAGAAAGATATCACTGTATCTGGTCTCTGATGGGCATTAAATCTCTTTCTCTGATATCTATTTCATTTGTTCATTCACTTATTTAGCAAATACTTAATAAGTGCCTATGACATCCTAATACACTGCTGAGCTCTGTGGATACAGCAGTAAGCCAATCAGACAACAAGACTAATCTTTGAGCATATAGCCTAGAAGGGCAGGTTAATATGCCGTAATAATAGCATATAAAGGGGGCCGACCCAGTGGCACAGCGGTTAAGTGCCCACATTCCGCTTCGGCGGCCCAGGGTTCACCGGTTCAGATCCCAGGTCCAGACGTGGCACTGCTTGGCAAGCCATGCTGTGGTAGGCATCCCACATATAAAGTAGAAGAAGATGGGCACGGACGTTAGCTCAGGGCCAGTCTTCCTCAGCAAAAAGAGGAGAATTGGCAGCAGTTAGTGCAGGGCTAATCTTCCTAAACAACAACAATAATAATAATAGCATATAATGGACTGATAAGGAAAGTACAGGGGCTATGAAAACAGTTCTTCAGCAAGGGCTTATTACCAATCTAATAAGGATCAAGTAGCATAATGCACACAAGGAAGAAACACCTCATGTAATCTAATGGATATGAGGAAACAGCTACTTGAAAAAATTATGTTGAAAATCGTGCCTAGAAGATCAAGTAGGAAATCACCAGACAGAGGTCGAAAGCATGTTTCAGGGAGAGGGAAGAGCAAGAGCAGGCTTAGGGGAGGGAGGGCTTGCTGAAGTTGAGCACCTGAGTTCAGCATGGCTGGAGTTCAAATCGTGGGCCAGAAAGTGTTGATGATGTGGGAGGAACAGCAGGGTGTAGCTACAGAGGGAGGCAAGGGCAGGACACAAATCTGCTTTCTGAGGACGACACAAGAAAGCAAAGGTTGAGAAGTAAGTGACTTGCCCAAGGTCAAAAGTGTGTTGGTGGTGAAGTGGGTATTAGAATCCTAATCACTGATTCTCAGCCTGAATATGATAGAGTCAGTGTAGAAGTGACCAAGGATCATCACCCATGGTTTGACTCCATAGGTTCAAACTTGGCTTGTGTGATTGCTGGATGTCAACCGTAGGTAGGATAGTTAAAATTTCTATACTTAAGCTTTAGTGTCCTCCAAATCGTGTACTGATCGTCAGTACTATTCCTAGGTATGAGGAATGTGGCAGCTAGTTTCCAAAGATGCCTCTTCCCCCACTAATGAACTATCCTCTAGCTATTCATACTTGTGCATAGAACTTTTCCCTTGAATCTGGATTGGCCCTGTGATTTCCCTTTTGGCCAATTAAATGTGGCAAACAAGCTATGTTGGTTCATAGGTTAATTACAAGAAGTCTTGAGTTTCTGTTTGGGTCACTTGGAATGCTCACTCTTAAGACACTCCCACTTGCAACCCAGGAGCTATGCTGCCAAAAACTGTGGTCACATGGAGGACCCATGTGTGGGCACTCTGGTCAACAGCCTTAGCTGAACTAGCAGACAACCAAGATCAACTTCCAGCCATGTGAGGGAGCCATATTGGACAACCAGCCCAGACTGCACTTCAATGACAGTAGCTCCAGTCCACTTCAGAACGCAATCATAGGTAAGTCCCCAAGTGAGAAGCATCCAGCTGAGTCTAATTAACTCAAAGTAGCATGAGGGATCATAAATAAATGCTGGTGATCCTTGGCAATTCTTTTTTTAAATATTTGTACGTATTTGTTTTAGACATTAAAACAAAACAAATTTTACACAAGTTTTTGTTGCTGTTATCAAATATCTGACTATTTGCTAACTTCACCTCAAGATTCCTCTTTCTTAAGGAATTACCTCTCTTACCTTCCAATAGATAGTTTCCATTTGGTTCTGAGAAATTAAATAACCTAAAGGCATGTCTTTCAATGATAAGAAAGTTTTGCCTTCTGACAGTCTTTCACTCTAGAAGAAAGACTATCATATGTCCTATCTCATGCTAATTTACTTTATATGCATTTTTTTCATTTATTATTTTCACCATGGCATTTGACAACCCAAATATTAATTCATGCCCAGTGCAGAAAAAGGACAAAAATTTTCTCCTTAGCACAAATCCCATCTCACCAAGATAAAAGTGTTAACAATTTGTTATATGCCCCTTTAGTTACCCATACATAATTTTCTTTTTGCGAGGTCTTATACTATACTGATACTCTACTGTTTTGTAGCCTGCTTTATTTCACTTTGCAATATGTCGTGGACCGTTATTATGTCCTTTTTTTAACCTCTTCCAAAATATCATTTTGTTGCCATAGCATTGTTGGTTCAACAAATCCACATTTTTAAACATTTAGTTCCTTCCAAAGCTTCATATTTGTAATGTCTTTATTTTATATTGGGAAATAATACAACATTCCTGGTATTATTATATGAAGCAACCATTTTCCTACATCTTCACAAATGTTAAGTGCAATATTTTAAATTACTAATTTTTGACATCTCTTATATAATTGTTGGCCCTTTTAATGTAAATATCGCTCCATGTCCTTGGTCCACTTTCTACAGTGGGCTCCATATTGGGGATCATTTTTAAAGTTCTAACAATTGACAATGTTACCATTTCGTCATACATGTTGCAAGTATTTTTCGATATTTGACTTTTATTTTTGATTTTGGTGGATTTAATTCTAGGTAGTCACATATATTCACCTTTTAGTTAACCTTATTAATGTCTTACTTGTGCAGCCAGTTTTTGCTGTATGAATTACGATTATTCTGATGGACCCATTGTTGATATGGAAGACACTAAAAGTATCCTCCTTGTGTGTCCAAATGTTTCCAGACTTTTTATATTTTGAGCAGAATCCTACCCTTTTATGTCCAAAGCAAGTAATTCAATTTCCCCATTTTTAATATTATAAATTATAGCTCCTTCCTCGAGCCTTGATCAAGGTCTTTAAAATGCTTACAAATGTAGCTTGTCCTATTTTGCATTGAAAACATGTGAGGAATTCTTTACTTCCATTTTTACTTCTTTCATCTCCTATATCATTTCATCCCAAAATACGGATGATAGTCCTTCCCTTTACTTGCCAAGGCAGGGTTAAACAAGGCTGCTGATTTTTAAAAACTTTGCTAAAATATTACAATGACATTTAATATTGGATATCATTTACCCCATTGTTTATGGGCTAATATTGTTTCTCTTGGGCTTCCCAGTAAAGCTCTCTCCCTTCTGAGCTCAAACCCAGCACAATGTTACAGAGAATCTCCCTGTACAGATAGGAATTTTCTCTCTCTTGCTCCTCTTTCTCCTGTCTTCAGAGGTTCACGCATACCCCCTGCTTTTAAAGGATGTCCAAGATTAGTTACCATGATAATCCCTGAAAAAGATTTTGCCCTGTCCTCAATGAAAACCATTTAAGCATAATATTAAAGGTGTATTTATACTATCAGTAGGTATTTTGGATTGCAAATGGCAGAAACAACTCAAACTAAGTTTGGTAAAAAAGATAATTCATACTAAAGCTCATGTAACTAGGGGCAGAACAAGGATCTCTAGTGAGATTGGACCTAGGGAATGGAATGCTTCACTTCTCTTTCCCAACACACACAGGTGACTCTCATTGCTACATTTTCTAACACGTTGGATTCAGTTTTTCATACTGTGGACCATCCACAGAAGAGACACGGTAGATAAGGGCTACCAGCAGATCCCACACTTCCCACCCTAACCTTCACCAACTGAAAGGGACGGAAACAGACTTCTAGCACTCAATTTAAAGACACTCCTGCAGCTTTTAAATGACCATGTTGTCCCCACTCAGCAATCATGGGCTCAGATACATGAGGTAAAGTTTTTGACCACCAAATAAACCCATCGAAAGGAAAAAATTGTAGACTTGCATCAATCAGAGGAAAACTTCTGAGAATTTAGGAGATTCTAAACATATTTCCAACTCTAATTTTCTAGGACACCAACTTCTTCCTTCTTAGACCTTCTTGAGAACTTTATTTCTACTCAACTTAAGACTTCATTAACTTTTTTGAGCCTACATTTTCTGTGCATGGAACGTGTAATAGGTAGTATTATAGTACAAGAGGAGTTGGTGCAAGCTAGTGGCTAAGAGCATGGAGGCAGTCTTCCCACATCCAAATCGTGCTCTGCCACACATGAGCTGTGCCACTTGGGGAATTACTGAATCTGTCTGGTCTCAGCTTCCTCATCTTTAAAGATTTTATTTTTTCCTTTTTCTCCCCAAAGCCCCCCAGTACATAGTTGTATATTCTTGGTTGTGGGTCCTTCCAGTTGTGGCATGTGGGATGCTGCCTCAGCGTGGTTTGATGAGCAGTGCCATGTCCGCGCCGAGGATTCAAACCAACGAAACACTGGGCCGCCTGCAGGGGAGTGCGCGAACTTAACCACTCGGCCATGGGGCCAGCCCCTCAGCTTCTTCATGTTTAAAACAGAGATAATAATAGTACCCGTCACGTAGGATTGTTTTGATTCTTAAATAAGCTAAAGTATGTAAAGCACTTAGAATGTTGCCTGACATATAGTAAGCCCTTAAAGGAAACAAACATATCATTTTCAGCTATCAAATCTTACAGGTATCAAAACAGTATAAGTATTTTCTTTCTTTACAAATTACAGATTCCAAATGTAATACTTCAAATTTGATAATAATTCTTCCTTTGTCTTATTCTATTTTATTTTATTTTTGAAGCATAACTTTAAGAGATTTAGTAACAAATCTCCATTCCAACATACAATTGGAATAGTTTCAGAGCCTGGTAAGCAAAGAGCCTCTCATATATTCTTCCTTCACCTCCTACTTCCCAACTAAGCATAAAAATTGTCAGAGGCGTGAAAATTACTTCCTCATGGGAAACCATTTAGTAATGATTTAAAGCGGTGATTTGCAAATCAACTGTCTTGAAATTTGGTTATCTTCAGTACTGTTGTACCCTGGTGACTCTGATCTCTAAAGTGACAAAAAAGTTTAAGAAGCAATCATCCTTATCACTAAATATTAAGAATCTCTGCATTGTACTCGACCCTGGCCTAAACACAATGCCAACAGCAGCAACAACACATAAAAAGATATGGGGGGGATCTAAGAACCCGTCAGCTTCAACTGGTTTCTCTTCTCTAGCTGTTTGCTGGCTTAAAGTGAAGGGACTCCTTGCTCTGATCACATTTGTCTTGACCAAGATCAATACTGTGCCTTCCAACTCTCAAAAATAGTGATTTTTGAAGTTACATGATTTTGACCTTCTGCTGCCCCAGATAAGAAACTGAAAACCTTTCCAATATCTTTCCTGTTCCACAGTGGAGTTAACTGCTCTTTTGAATTTATAGACTGACTTTTATTTATCACTATTTAAAATGACATTCCCCCATAATGATTAAAATTTCTTAGATCTAAGTTGGATTTAAGATAGGAAAAATTTTATAATTTTTCTTTTGGAAACAAATATACAAGGAAGTTCTCATGATTTTGTTTATCCAAAAGCCCAAGGTTTAGCTTTGCCAACTTTTTGATTTCTCATCCTGAAGCATCTATGAATGTCTACGAAAGGAGAGCATAGTGTTATTTCATGGGACATTGTAATACATTTTTTCAGTCAGGGACCATCCAGGAAAAAGAAACAATTTTAGCTTTTTCTTAAAGATATTTAAGACAAAAAATTGGTTACATTTGTGATGGAATAGCTTGAAGTTAAACAAAGAATGGTAAAGCAATTTAGAGATTAGTAACAGCAGAAAGCCACCAGAGCCCCAGGTGTAGGGAAGTGAGAAAAAAATGTGATTATGCAACCAATCTTTCCTGGAAGCCAGAGAGCAGTGGAGCCTGGGAAATGTGGTTCCCCACGATGCAGATGAGGGGTGAGGCAGCAGACAGAGCCAGGAGCAATCGGCAGTCATCAGTTACGTAGAGAGTATATACAGTGAAGACAGCGCTCTAGCTCAGACGTATGGATCCTCGGATTTCCTTTAGGAAGATAAATTCTTATGCCCCACCCAAATGTACAGATTCAGAACATCAGGGTGGGCCCAGGCATCTGTGTTTTAACATTCACATCCATAAGGTATCGGACAAGTTTGTGGTCGAATAAACTTCATCTTCTCCCTCTCCCTTGTATCTGACATTGTAACATTCTGGGATGATGATGCTCAGAAAGGTCAGCGCTTTTGACAATGTGGCTAGTGTATTAAATCATCTAGCAGGTTTACTAACTAGAATGAAACATATTGTTTCTACTTCCATATCTTATGCAGAGAACAATAGAGACACCTCCTGAGTATAAGTGGGTACCACTTAAGTTGTTTCTATTTTCTGAGGTGGCAGTTAAGGGTCAGGCTGAGTCATTGTAGCCAGCTCTGATTGGATGTGATGCTCATGATTCTGGGCAGTGACATATACAAAGAAATATGTCTCAGGAATCTGGGCTTTTCTCTATTCTGATGGGAGCAAAAAATAAACTGCTTAGCAAATCTCCGTTCCCTTATCCACAAGATACAATTCTCCCCTGTCACTTTCGAGAGCCAATTTTCTCTTGTCTTCTGTCTGCTATGAATAGATTTGAAGAATACAATATTGTTAGCTGAAATATTCTATTCAGTTTGACACAGTAAATTTGCTCCATTATTTTCCATCTTAACTTGCATTTGCTTACTCTTCCAAATTGGTTTCTTAACTTTCAACAGTCTGGGAAAGCTTTCTGCATAGTACTTATGTTGCTCATTGAATCGTTTCATTAACTCCAATGCTTTGCACATCTTTCTTTGTTAGTTACACTCATAATGATTTTGAATAAAAGTTTCAGCATTCCAGTGTACTTTTAAAATTTCCATTGCTTGCATTGTCTTCAATATAAACACAGACAATATAGCTTAGCAATTAGCAACTTTCTCTTTTGGCTGCTCAAAATTTGTGTAATTATAAAAATTGGAAATATGTTCAGTAGAAAATACTTAATAACTTTGCTATCAATAGTCTCAAGTTTGGATTTCTCCATATCTAATTAAACTGTTATACTTAGTTTAGAAAACTACAATGAGGAGGGACAGAAGAAACTATACCTTAGCATTCCTATTTTAAGAATAAAAATATGATACATTACAACAAAATAAACAACACAGTGTGTGTTTTGCATAAATTAAGTTTTTAAAACCTTATTGATGGTCAAATGTATTTTGCACAAAAAAAAAATCCCCAAGTAACTAATCTATTATGCGGCTGACATGCAAGCAAGGCTTTTGATGGGAAAAATAGACTAAGTAAATATTTTTACATACATTCTCAAAAAGGTCGGTAAAGAATTGAATGCATGAACTGGATTGGATGAAATGCAGTTCTCATAGAAATTCTCACTAAATGACCTCTGTTCAGTTCTCATTTTCAGGGAAAGGATGCTAGTAGGACGAAGTCCATAGTGGCAGGAGGCACCATCCACGACACGAGCCTGGGAATCGTATTTACAGCTGTCCGCCTCAAGCTCTGAGAGAAAAAACAGAGTCAAGATGCAGAGAATCTGAGTTCCATGTAGCAAAGTGCCACAAGGGTTGCTGAATTCCAAACTTCAGAAGCAACAAGAAGAAAGGAGTAGAAACAATGTAACTAGATCAGAGGCCATTGGACTGAGTCAGGATCAATATGTTCAACGACCAGTGAGAGGAAAAATTCAAAATCTAGGTGCTAAATATTATGTGCTATGACTTTCTTTTTATGCAGTTCTTGGTGACAGTGCAAAGGTGGAAGAAAAGAAAAAAAAAACTAAAGGTGCTGTAGAGACTAAGGAATGGAACATGGCAGAGGTTGTAAGGATGTTAGGGAGAAACAGGTAAGACAAAGGAACTGGCTGTGGTATTAAAAGTCTTTAAATTTCTCTTTTAAAATATGTTATATTTTTGTTATAGACTCCCTTGTTCTGATTGGAATACAAACAGTTTTAGAAATCAGTTCTGGGAATCCTTCTGGTTAAAGCTATCTGCTTCAAAAATAGTTTGTAAATTTGCAGCTCACTAGGGACCATCTCCCCAGCTAAGGGAGATACAGTGGTATTTGGAAATCTGCTAACGCCAGGTCATTTGTTACAAAGATTTCTGTTAGAGAGATAAATTTTAGTCTGTGCCTTTCACAGACCTCACAGCACCTAATGTAACCTCTTCCATGTAGAAAGAGCTCAATGTACTGCATAGAGTTGAATTAAAGGACATGAAAAATTGTTTAATTTGTGGGATCCCCTACACACCTGGGAGTTGCCATTGACCTTGAGATCTTGAGGGCAGGGTCTCTGTTGATTGTCTCTGAATCTCCTCCCACCCAGCACAGAGCCTGGTGTCTAGTTGCAGCTGACTTTCAATGTATGCCTGTTCCATAGGTAATTCTAATTGGAAAAATATAGCCATGTGATTTTCACCTTTCTCACTGTGTCTGCCTCCCTCCTCCTTGTATATTTGCTATATGCAAATGAGGTCAAGAAAATATAGCTACAAAAAAAAGTAAAAGGAAACCAAAGGAGAAACACAGTTCTCTTTTGCTAGTTTTTCTCAGAAAGCTAATCAACAAGAGAATAACATTGCAAACATAGGCTTTTCTTCCCCCTAAATTAATGCATGCACGTGGAAACAAAATCTCAAATGGTCCAATGGATATAGAATTCAAAAGGTTTTTGTCCTCCCACTCCTTTCCAGTTTCCTAGTTCTTCTTCCAAGTAGCAATGGTTGATACCAGTCTCTTTTCATATACTAATCACAATCATAAAGTTCTATGTCATTATTTGTAATGACTACATAGTGCTCAAACAACTAATCATTATAACTTACCAGGTTATGTATTCATGGCTCCAAGAATATTCCTATAAATATAGTCATGCATCACATAACAACGGGAGTATGTTCTGAGAAATGCATTGGTAGGCGATTTTGTCATTGTGCGAGCATCAGAGTGCACTTACACAAACCTAGAGGGTATAGTCTACTACACACCCAGGCTCTAGGATGTAGCTAATTGCTCCTGGGCTACAAACCTGCACAGCATGTCACTGCACTGAGTACTGTAGGTGACTGTTGCACAATGGTAGGTATTTGTGTGTCTAAACATACCTAAATGTAGAAAAGACAGTAAAAATATAGCATAAAAGATAAAAAATGGTGCACCTGTGTAGGACACATCATGAGCAGCGCATGAAGGACTGGAGGTTGCTCTGGGTGAGTCAGTGAGTGAGCGGTGGGTGACTATGAAGGCCCAGGACATTATCGTCCACCGTTGTAGACTTTATCAACACCGCGCACTACACTGAATTTATACAGAAATACTTTTCTTTCTTCAATATTAAATTAACTTTAGTTTACTCTAACTTTCATTTTATAAACTTCTTAAGTTTTTTGCCTCTTTTTTAATAACACTGAACTTAAAACACATATTGTACATCTCTACAAAAAGATTTTCTTTCTTTATATCCTATTCTAAAACTAAGACATAAACACACACATTAGTCCAGGCCTGAACAGGGTCAGGGTCATTAGTATCACTGTCTTCCACCTCCACATCTCGTCGCACTAGAAGGTCTCCAGGGGCAATAACGTGTGTAGAGCTGTCTTCTCCTGTGATAATAATGCCTTCTTCTAGAATATACATTGCAGGACCTGCCTGAAGCTCTTCCTGAGGAGGTGTTACTCTCTTCGGAAATATGCCCACGGTGGTTTGCTTGGTTTGTTTCTTTTTCCATTATAGATTTGCTCGTCAGCAGATAATGCACCGTGAACATTCCTCTCCATTAATGAAAGCCTTTCATTGTTGGGGGTCCATGTTTTCAAACTTTTTAAGAAGTTTGTTGAGGTCTGCAAAAGCTCCTGCTAAACCATTCACTGTGAATTTTCTTGAGCTGCTTCTTCTTTTGTCCTCTTGCAGTTTCCTTTTCTCTTGCCTCTTCTTCAGTGATGCATTCCTGTTCTAGTTCTAACAACTCCTCATTAGTCAATTCCTCAGGAACCACCTCTCGGAGCTCCTCAATGTGATCCTCATCCACACCCAGGGTAAAGTCGTTTGCCATCTCAGCCACACCCTGTTGATTTTTGCAGCCTCATCATCCTTGGCAAATCTTTGAAGCCATGGACAAACCTCTTGAGTGTCTTCTTCCAGATGCCATTCATACACTCCTTGGTGATATCACCCCAAGCCCAAGCAAGGTTCTTGATGCAGTCAGAGGTGTTGTAATCCTTCCAGAATTTCATCAGAGTCTTCCTCAGTTTCAGCAACAGCCTGGACGAAAGTCCTCCTGAGGTAGGAGACCTTAAAAGCAGCTAACTCCTTCATCCATTGGTTGGATCAAAGAAGTGGTGTTTAGAGGGAGAAACATTGCCTTAATATTGGGATGAAGAGCACCAATCAAAGAAGGATGTCTGGGAACATTATCAATAGTGAGCAAAACCTTGAAACTTATGTTATTCTCCAAACAGTCCATTTCCCTTTCACTGACATAGCAATTCAGGAGGGCATCTTGGAAGTGGAGCTGGGTCATTCATGAATTCTTATTGCTCCTGTAGTACATGGGCAGTGTGTGTCCATTGACATGCTTGAAGGGCCTGGGTTCTCACTGTACCAGGCCACAAAGGGTCAGTTTGTAGCCTGCAACACAGCCCCCAACAAGACTGTTATCCTGTCCTTAAAAGCCTTGAGGCCAGCATTGACTTGGCCTCCTTATGATGAAAGTCCTTCAGGCATCCATTTCCAGAATAGGGAGGGTTCATCCATATTGAATATTTGCTCTAGCAAGCAATTTTCCTCCACAACAGCATACCTAGAGTTTCCAAACGTTCTTTAGCTGCCCTCACATCAGCAGTCACAGACTCACCACTTACTTCCACATTGTGTAGTGAATAATGATTCTTCAATCATTTCTTTTTTTTCTTTCCTGCTCTATCTCCCCCAAACCCCTGGTACATAGCTGTATATCTTAGTTGCAGGTCCTTCTAGTTTTGGCATGGGAGACGCCACCTCAATGTGGCCTGACAAGTGGTGCCATGTCTGCGCCCAGGATCCGAACCAGTGAAACTCTGGGCCGCCACAGCGGAGGGCGCAGACTTAACCACTCAGCCACGGGGCCAGCCCCTTGAATCATTTCAACTGCCCAAATCCGGCAGTAAACCCAAAATCATAGTCAGGTTCAGCCTTTTCTTCTAACATTGCGAACAAACTTTTTGCTTTGGCTGTGATTGTGACGGTGCTGAAAGGGATACACTTTTGTGTCTGGTCTTCAATCCACATCATTAGATGTTTCTCTATGTCTGCTCTAAGACCTTCTCAAATGCTTGTTAGCCTTGTTGCCTTCAATGCAGCAGACCTTTAAACAGTCTCCATTACTTTGTTCTTGGTCTTCAAGAGTGCAGCTATAGTGGAAGGGAGCATGCCTAACCGGCAAACAATAACCTTCACTGATTTTCCCCTTAGTAGTCCTTTATCACCTCTAATTTCATTTCCAGGTCAATCACTTGACTTGGCCTTTTACTGGCACCATTAGCAGTGGATTTTGCACCCTTGGGGCCATGCCAAACATAACCTCACGAGATTAAATCAAGCACAAAAGAAAATGATGATGCAATCAAGAGATGCAGTGAACACAAGACGTATGGAGGCTGCTGCTGGTGTCACACAGCATCCTGTTTTACAGTGGTTTTTTTTATAGGTAGAAAGAGCACATTCTAAAGCAAGGATGAAAAGTCTAGAAAACACATAAACCAGTAACATAGTCATTCATTGTTATCATCAAGTATTATGTACTGTACACAACCGTATGGACTATACTTTTATACGACTAGAAATGTGGTAGATTTGTTTACACCAGCCTCAGCACAAATCCGTGAGTAATGCATTGTGTTATGATGTTAGGATGCCTGTGACATCACCAGGTGATAGAAATTTTCCAGGTCCATTATAATCTTATGGGACCACCATTGTATACGTGGTCCTTCATTGACCAAAACATCATTATGCAGCGTGTGACTGTAGATTTTTTTAAACAAGTAAGTTTCTTAATAAATACATGCCTAGAAGTGGAATTTTACTGCTAATGCCAAATTATCTTCTAAGGGAGTTGTTCGAACTCATGCTCTCCTAAGGACTGACAGTCATACTGTGACGTATCAAGTTACTGAGTCTGACCATTCACAGAAGAGAAAACATCACCTAAATGTGATTATAGTTTGTGTGTATATAGTTGTCATAAGACATAGTTGAGCACCTCTTCATATTTTAAAAGAATTTCTTTTCTATTAATAGTCTGTCATATCCATTACCCATCTTAGTTTTTGTTATTGACCTTGTCTTCCTATGGATTTAATATAGTTTTTATATAAAGGAAAGTATGTCTTTGTAATGTGACATGCAAATATTTGTTTCCACTTTGTCTTTGGACTTGTTTACAGTATTTTTACACTCAGAAATTTTTCATGTTTATGCGTTAAAATATATTATATTAATATTTTTAATTGTACGTCTTTGGCATGTCATGTCCTCCATGGAAAAGACTGTCACCAGAGGAACATTAAATATAAATAAACCCATCAATGCAGAAGCTGTGTACAGCTTCAAAAATTTATGAGTAAATAGGAAGAATACTACATATATGTCTTTTTTAATAAAGAAATTAATAATTGCAACAGTTGAGGATTATGGATAAATACACTCAAAGATTTTCTAGGTCAGCTTTTCTCAAAGTTTAATAAATAGAACTTTAGTCAGTCATGATCCTAATAAATATCCTATAAAAAAAAAGTATTCTGTGGTTAAGTCAATTTAGAGTATGCTGAATTACATAGGGATAACCAGTTTTTACATCGTGGCACTTCTCAATGTGTTTAATAAGACGATGTAAAGAATTTCACATGTATTTGTCTTAGTTTTAGATCCCATCCATGTCCTTTCCCCAAAACAGGGTCTGAGTCAAGGATTCCACTGCAAGTGGTTTATTTGGGAAGCAATCCCAGGAAGCAGCAGCAGGAGAATGAGAAGTAACACACAGCAGAAAGGAAACCAATACAGATTGAATAACCAGGAGGTTCTCACTGTGGGCAACTGAGGCTCAGTTCCACTGGGGACCTCTGAGAAACAGGGCAGAAAGTACCAGCCCTGCAGGTGGGAACTTGAGGTATCTACCCCCCCAGCCTCTGTCTATCATGACTTGAGAACTGTTCCCAGTGATGCTGACTGCCCAGCACTTCCTTTGTGAAAACGTCTGGCTTGTTCAGGAATGATGGGTGCTAACGAGATCTGGACGGTGCACAGCAGCCTGTGCTAGAGCTGCCGGTTTGTAAGGGAAACCACCCAAAGGCCTGTGGAGATAAAGGAAAAGCTTCCACCCCTGTCCACTCTCAGTCCACTCCCTCTTCCTTTCTTTTCTCTAAGGGAGGATGGGTTGCTATCTGCTTGGTCAATTTGCAAAGGTAAAGATGTGTCACATTTGTGAGTAGACAGGATCCCAGGCTTGTAAAAATTGTGTTTGTGTTTATGGCTGTCTTTGAAATTCTCCTTCATCCCTGCTTTAGATCCAGCCCCAGAAACAGCTTAATTACGTTGACCTCTTCTTTTTAAGCACTCGATTATGCTAACGATTGCTTCAGGTCCTTACACCAAATGTCTCACCTAACAGTGATAAGTTACCAAGATTTAGACTTTGTGTTAGAGGGAGATATGATGGTTAGTTTTTATGTGTCAGCCTTGGCTAGGCTATAGTACCCAGTTATTTAATGCAACACTAATCTAGGTATTGCTGTGAAGGTATTTTGTAGATGTAGATAACAGCTCGGTGACCTTAAATAAAGAAGATTACCCTTAGTAACATGGATGGGGCTCATCCAATCAGCTGAAGGCCATCACAGCAAAAAGTGAGGTTTCCTGGAGAAGAAGAAATTCTTCCTCAGGACTGAAGTGTCAACCCCTGTTTGCCTGCTGGCTTGCCCTACAAATTTCCTAGAACCTGACCTTACCAGAACCCTGCATTTGTGCATCAGGCACTGGTCCATGTAACAATAGGAGGCATTTTCCCCTTTATGTTAGGGATCCTTATTAGTGTGGCTCCCTCAGAAATCTCATGGGAAAAGAAGCAACTGGCAGACGGGCCGCCAGTAGTCTTTGAATCTCAAGACAAACACCCAAATCATATCATAACTCTTAGTAGTCTCATGTTTAGTCAAATGAAGAAATTCAGTCCTGACCACATGATACTTTCTGTAATCCTACTACTTCGGCAATGAAAATCAAGCTGACTACTATGACTGCCTCAGGTCTCCAAAGCATGTTCACTCCGGTCACCTCTTTTGAGCACAATCGCAGTTTATTACTTATCTATTTCAGGCATATTATTAATAGGGAATTATCATATGGTTTACCTATATTTAATAATTGTCTGGCTATATTATATACTTGACTTACACTTGATATACTGTTAGAATAAATACCAGACTCTCTGGGACAATCCTAGTTACATGTTATTTCATTTTGCTATAATTAGGATATCTTGTTAAATGCATATATTGTATAGTTTAGTTTTATTTGATTTCAATATACTTTATATGGATAATTTCACAAAACATGAAAGCAATCTTCACACCATGAGTCCCAGTTTGTAGTTTAAAAAAAATCCATCATCATGACTATAGAGACTATATCAGGTATTTTTAGTTTGAGTTTTTAAAAAATATATGGTTTCATTGTTGCCTCATTAACCACACTCATGTATTTGGGGAGAAAAAAGAGAGCACCTGCCCATATCTGGAAGCAACTCATTCTAATCTCAACCCCACTAAGTTTTTTGTTTGTTTCTTTCTGTAAGCAAAAGTGTAACTGGAATTTTCAACATATAAAATGAGAGTAAACACAATAATTTAACAAGTTGGAAAATGGAAAAAAATCCTGGGAATGAGGTAAGAGAACATATTTCCTGAGAATAAAATTTGCAGGAAAATGTACTTGAATCTGACTGTGAAAATATTAAAAAACAAAATATAGGAAAGAGGGTAAAAGAGGTTGTGAAATCTGCTTAACTTGATTATTTGCAGAATTTGACAGTGTTTCTGTTTAGTTATTTCACTAAAGAATTTGCAAAATGATAAGATTATGAACACTGGAATAATGACAGCTTCGGGATATAGTAATTGGCAGTACTAACAGAATGAACTTGAGAAATAATAGCAGGTAAACCAGAAATGTTATAGAGATAATTGGAAAGTATGCATATCTATAATATTCAAAGACAAAAGGAAACGCTAAGATTTTTTCATGATGTAAATTTGGTTTTTAACACATGAACTAACTATACACTTTGATATGGGTAACACTAAGATATAACTTGATCTATTTGGGCAACTATCACGATTTTAGTGTTTTCAAAACCAAGTCATTCTGTTCTCAAGAACTGTGTTCTTAGGAAGTTGTCTATTAAATCATGAATATTTCAGAAACCATACAGTTAAAAATATATTCCTGTGAGATTTAAATAAGCCTCTGGTTAATATATTTCAGCTACACGCAAAAGTAGCAAGAGGATAGATTATGATGTGGTAACACCAAGTCACAAAATCCTGCTGATTTAACGCAACTAAGATTGATTTCTCACTTGTCAAAGTTTTTCACGGGTCTGAAAGACTTCCTAGGATACTTATCCTCCATGTGGCTTCTCACAATCCTGGGTTGACGGACTCCGCCATCCTGCTGTTGCACCCTCTGCAACGTGTGGCATCTTTGGTCAATGCAGCAGGAAAAGGAGCACAGCAGGGTCTCAAACCATCAATTAAATGCTTTGTTCTGGAAGAGGTATATGTTACTTCTGCTCAAAACATATTACATAGAAACAGTCACGTGTCTGTACCTAATTACAAAAGAGCATGCGAACATAATCGCCTCTTTCACCGAAAAGGAAAGGAGAATCGGATGTACGAAAATATCAGAAGTCTCTACCCCAAGCTATAAGAGTTTAAATTCAAGCTCCAGGCAGAATCCACAATACAGGGTGCCCAGTGATTCTTCCATGTTGCCTAAGATACAAAGTTTGCATTACTAAATATGTTGCATTTTGTATTATCGTAAATGTAACTTTGTGGTAATAGCTACGTCATTCTCTAGCTGGGTATGAAGCAACTTTTGGAATGATGTTGCACAATTTAAGGACAATAATGAAAATGCAACAATAAGAACATGCACATCCATCATTAATACAAAATTCCCCGTATGTTATTTTAACGTCTAATCAGAAAAATTCCTACTTTAAGACAGCTGTAAATGTCAAGAAACTAAATAAAACTCTAACCATTGCCACATATACACAAACTTACCGAACAGGTCAACATTTCTGCTCAGTGTTAGCTGGTGGCAATTCTCCAGGGCCTTCTCTTTTCCTAGGGTAGTTTCCTCCAGAGAGAAGATGCAGCAGTTGCAGCAGCTGTTCCTGCTGAATGAGAATGTTATTATATTCATGGTAACAGATGTTACACCTGGAGGTTCATCTTTTACGTTCAGGAAAATTTCACTCCAGTACAGGAAGTTTGATAAAACATCAATAATTTCACAAAGTGAATGTTCAATTTCAAATTTAAACTGTTTCATGAAAAAATAATAAACATGCTTTAATTTCTCAAAGTTAAGGTGATCCATTGAAGCTGGCCATCATTTCAAAAACTTTAAAATATCACTACCAGAAAATGAGTGAGCTTTTAGATACACTGACTTCAAATCTGGAATTACTTTCACTCTTGCAAGTACATCTCTCTCTCTCGCTTTTTAATTAAGTATAGCTTGATCTTAAGTTCTAATGGCAACTAGAGTGAGAGGTAACAATATTTTATGTTTAATTGTTTTATTCGTGAGTGTGACTGAGGTGTTCAAACTTTCCCATGTCATTATAATCAGGACATAAATCTTTCTTTAGCTGAAACTTCAAAAGAAGATAGAGTAGAAATATGTTGATTAAAATTAATCCTATCACATCATATTTCATCATCTATCTGAATCTTTGATGGACTTTTAGAGAAAGTCAAAATGAAAATAATTCAGAGCATGAGGACCATTCCATGTACAGTATTCATTCCATATACTTCATTCAGCAAATATTCACTGAGCACCCACCATGTGCCTGCCCTATGCTTGGCTCTTGGTACAGAGGAGTGGTGCAGATGAGCATCACCGGGAAGCAGACTCTGAGAAGGAGGTTAGATCTCTGACAGGCAAAGAGACTTGACCTTCTTATACACTGGCCAGTCACTGAATGCAGCAGCCCATGGGAAGGAGGTGTGACCTTGGACAAGGGAGCCAGCAGCTTTCTAGAAGCTGGATGAGCAAGACCTTCACTCCTGGAGGGGGATCCAATGAGCACAGAGTCCATACAATCCCTTCCTTCAGAGAATGTAAACATCATTTCACAACATATATTATACACAAGTTTCCTTGTGCTTCTGATTTGAATTTATAATTCCTTTTAATGAAGTGACTGGTAAAATTCCTGAAAGATAGGTCTCAGATCTGTTTTGATTTGCATCACCTTTCTCAAATGTATTTCCACTGTCAGGTGAGTATGAGTGATATCTTCACATATTAACTCTGAAAAATATGGATTCAGCTATAGCATTAACACATTTTCTTCAATTGCTCAACAGAAAAAGAAAAGAATGCGCTACTATATTCATTGAATCTTTTGGGGGTACACGAAAATTTATGTACGTGATATAGTATTCATAAAAATTTTGAAATGAGTAATATTTTGAGATCAGTAATATTATGATGTTCCATTTAGAAGCACGTTAATAAAAATGATTTAAATATAGTGTCATAAAGAATGGTATTATACAAAGTTATCTGAAGCAGACACTTGATATTAATTTGAGGAGAATTGTGTGGATTTGCCTACATCAGTTATTACCCGTAATTTTAAACGACCGTTTAACCTTTCTGTGGTTTTAACTACTTTTGGTCCAAGATGGAATTACGAGTTATTCAAATAGGATCTAAATGGAGATGTTTAAAACTGCTTGTAACTGCATTTGATTCTGCAGTTGTCTTACAAAAAGTCGCCCTTCAGGGGGCCTGACCTCCAGGATATGTTTTCCATGCTCAAAGGAACAGGAGATAATAGAGGTTTTAACGCAGCTATTCAGAAACTAACGGAGCATTTTAGACCTCAGAAAAAAATGTTCCCTCAGAGAGACATATGTTCAGAGAGATAACTGAAGAGCATGGCTAGCCTGTTGATGCCTTGGTTAGCAATCTGAGCACCTAGTCTCGTCACGTGACTTAAAAGTATAAAATCACACCATGTGATAGAGTCTAATGAGTAGCAGATTCATTTTCTGAGAACATTCCATAAGGAGACTAGTAGTCTAGGATTTTATTCCATTGAGAGTATGTGATTTCTTAGGCCGTGAAGGTAGTATATCAGCAAGATATACATGTTCCTTAGTATACTAAGCAAACCAAAAGGCAAAAAAAGCCGGAAGACCCAGAAAAAGATTCTATCAGCAATTTTCAGATTTCAAAGCACATTTTATTAAACAAACTTCTGGTATGATGATTCTGGCAGTGCATTTGTGCATACTTGGCACCAGAAAGAGCAAAGTTACTCTTACATCTGCAGTATCTATTGATAAAAGATATTCATGTTATGTACTGAATATTAACCTAAACAAATACATTAATGATATTGAATGACAGTCACTGTGACAAAGTGAGAATTGAAATCTGAAATTAGAACATCCTTCCAGAGTATAAAATATTCGTGTTTCTGAATAGTGGCAGACAAGGAGATATTTTGTGTAATATTTTCTGTTCTCTTCAAAAAAGCCTTCAAACAAACTAGCTCATAATGTGTAGAGCCCAGGAAAATGACCTGTAGGAGTTGTGTCTCTGGATAGGGAGAATCCTGTATGAAGGAAGTGACTATAACTCTCTTAGCAAATCTACAGCAAACAGAGTACTCTTGTCAGGCAATATAAAGTCAGAGTTAGTTATTGAGGGGCTTAACAGTTTTGTTATCTACTCTGTGGGACAATATTTTCAATTAAATTATACAAAATTTTAAGACTACCTCATTTTTATTTCCCTGCAAGCCATGTGCCTGGCTTCTTTCTTTGGGCTATTGGCTAACTGTGTCAAGAGGAAAGAACGGCTGTCACCCAAGATCAGTGTGGAAGAAGAGGGAAAGCATCCCCAAAGATGAGGGGAAGAGCAGAGGGTACGTCACAGCAGCACAGGTGGAGCCACCAGCAGTGCCTCCGGGCATCATCAAGTGGGCTAAGGATCTCTGACCTCAGGCTGACTCATTTTGAAGACTGCTCTGAGAGAGTTGTTCATTGGCTATGCTCATATCTCTTTCTGATGAGCATTCTCAGAAAATGGGGTGTGTAACTACACCTCATTCCTCGGATGAATAGGTGAACCTAGAAGAAGGACTTTGGGAATCAAGAAGAAGCAGAATTTCTGAGTTAATTTGAACAAGAAGTTGAGCCTTGTTGGCCCTCAGATTTTATCAATCAGGCAGATGGGTTTTGATTGACCACTGGTGTTAGTTGTTGGTTGGTTTTTCTTTTCTGTGTTTTTAAATTTAATTAGTTCCTTACAATTAAAAATTGGGAAATATCTCATACAAACCTAGATTTCTGACTCAGATGTAGCAACACAGAGTCGACATTACCACACTGTACAATCAGCTGGTGCTCTTCCTTTCAAAAAGAACACTCTCTTCAGTTTGTCTTGTTCCCCAGCTTTTATTCATATTCACAACACAGATTCACCAACAGGGGTCAGTTGTTATTTTCTTGGAGATTACCTATTTTTTTGTTTTCACAATTAGCTGCTTCCCTCATTTGCTACCTGTCTGCATCCTGCATGCGCCTGAGTCGACTCCAGTTCTAAATGAAGAGGATCTGGCACAAATACTCCTAATGTCAATTTTCAAATGAACAGAAATAGACATATCTTTACAGACCGAGACTAATGTAGATTTTACAGCTCAACCTTGAATTAAAATCAGAATGTTTTTGAGCTCCTGAGAAGATGGAGTTTACTGGCAGTTTAAGGAAGTCTGTGAAACTAATGGTTGAAATTGACTTATTTACCGTGGATTTTTCCCCCAGGAATGCTCCTTTGGAGATTAAAAAAGCATATGCATAATGAGGATTACT
Source organism: Equus asinus (assembly GCF_041296235.1). Classification (NCBI taxonomy): domain Eukaryota; kingdom Metazoa; phylum Chordata; class Mammalia; order Perissodactyla; family Equidae; genus Equus; species Equus asinus. The sequence continues at coordinate 4,020,320 of NC_091797.1, read as the reverse complement.
TCTTACAGTTTGATTTAGATTTCCATATATTCCCATATGTTGGGCAAGTAAGATTGATTATATTTTGTTTTATTTTTTCCATTATATGGAAATAGCAGTTATTATTCAAATGTCTCTTAAATAGTATTTTTAGATAATATACTAAAATTCTGAGCTTTATTGAATTATTCTCCTCAGAATAGTATTGATATCATGTAGAAGATATAGGATTAAGTCTTTTTTAAAATATTAACTTTGTGTATGTATAAATTTTTTTCACTTTGAAGATTATTGGATGATAACTTTATAGTTTGCGATGTTATATGAAAGACATAGCAAGATAATTAATTGTCCAACATACAAATACCTTGCTTTATTCTATATTTATTAATTTTGTCTTCAATACTCATTTGACCTGATGTATAATCTAGTAACAAAGAACTAGAAAATATACAGATAATAAAACAAAACGAAATCTTAATAGAATTAGAGTAAGGAGAATATTTTTGTTTTCCTTAAAATGAGATACTATCCAAACTACAATGCATTGTTTTCTTCTCTGGGGTCGGCCTGGTGGTGTAGTGGTTAAGTTCTAGCATTCCACTTCAGCGGCCCAGGGTTCCCAGTTTGGATCCTTGGTGTGGACCTACACACCGATTTCCAAGCCATGCTGTTGTGGCGTCGCATATAAAATAAAGGAACACTGGCACAGATGTTAGCTCAGGGACGTTCTTCCTCAAGCAGAAAGTGAAAGATTGGCAAGAGATGTTAGCTCAGGGCCAATATTCCTGACACATACACAAAAATCATTGTTTTCTTCTCTGTTAAAAGCATTTTATATATATGTGTGTCTATAGGTATATATGTACTTATTTTCATGTCAGGTTTTATAGATAGTTTATTAAACGATACTTTTTGAAATTTAAAATAAGAAATATTCTAATCCATTCAGTTTTTGGTGAATGTTTCAAGCTTAATAAACTTTTAGTTTCAAATGACTCAGAATTGGGTCAAATTTTATATTATTTGCAGCAAATAACATAGTGTATATTACTTGAGCAGCATAAAGCATATCTATAACATCTTTTGCTTTAAGAAAACATGATGAACTCTGATGCTACTGTTTTATATATATATATAGACATACTACTTAGGATGAAATGAAGTGTTTCCAATTATATTATAAAATGGAAAAATCCCAAGCAAATCAACAAATGACAGACCACTATTATTTACTGGATATGCATCATTTCAGTATGCAATGTCATCTTGCACTATTGAAGTCTAATTTATATTTTATCACTCATAAAAAACTGGCCTATGGAAAAGTCAGAAGCTAGACTATCATGTTACAAAAGCAAAAAATAGACTTTCAAAACAAATCCATCCACTAAATATAACATAATATAATACAAACACCAAGATTTGTGATACGTGGGAGGCATTAACAAATATTAGAATATTGTAATAAAATCAAGTATTCTTTTGGACACATACATGCTTTTCAGTTTCTACTCTTGTGTAAAACAAAACAAAAAATGCCTCTTCCAGTTTTAACAAAATTTGCATACAAATCAAACGATAAGTCCCCTGCCCCTTGCAAGGTACAAGTGACTACTATTGTGGAGAAGGGACGGGGAAGTTCTGTTTACTTTGGTCCTTTGCACAGTTTTTATTCCCATCACGGAGCATATAAAGACAGCATGAATTGAGAAGAGAGTCCTCATAGAGGATGCTAATATCCAGACTTTAAAATGTAATGGTCTATCCTTTGTTTGAAGTATCTAAGAGATCCTTAAAGAAAGAAAACTTGTGTTCAAGCATACGTTCAAATGTGCAGTGGGAATCAATTATTTATTACTTTTGTATATCAAATAAAACCTAGCCTTAAATTCTTTAAAGATTTTTCAGCAACATCCAAAGAGAAAAAAAATATGTAGAAGAAACAAGTAAAAAAATAATTTTTAAATAACATATTGCTAAAAGGACAGGGTTTATCTAAAGATATACATTTTAACAAGCTATCAGTTACATATTTGCTGTAATGTCTAGGGGTAAAGTATATTGACGTCTGCAACTTGTCCATAATGCATAAAAAAAGACAAGGTACGCAAATGGATGAATAAAAGGATAGAGAGAGATATGATAAAGCAAATATAGTCAAATGTTAACTATAGAATTCAGTTGGTCTGCTCATGGATATTCTCTGTAAAAATTTTTCAACTTTTGTGTATGTTTGCAAATCTTTATAACAATGTGATGTGATGAGAAAAAATGTTTTACTGTTTTCTAATTATATGACAGAATTATTGAAAATTTACAAATACAAGGTGGGTGGATGGAAGTAATAGTCTGTTCACGCCAGTGCCACAAATAAATCCTATGTCTGAACACAAACTTTCCAGAGGATGGTAGACATAAATTCACTGGAACATTTTCTATTATGTCAGATATGAATAACTCACAACTACATATCAGTTTAAATAAGGAATTTACAGAAAGAGGACAAGAAAACTAATGTTAGCAGCACAAAGGGGAAATATTATTGGAATCTATTGCAGTATTTTCTGCAACAACTTGAACAATAAGAGCCAATCATTGTCCTTAACACTGGTCCCAGGTTGCCATTTTTGAGACAGTATATAAATTTACGTATCTGGGAAAATATCAAAATATTTAAAAGAATGTCACAATAAAGGAAAATAAATTTTCAATCACCAACAGCTAACAGGCAGAAATATTACTATTAATGTATAGCATACACAAATAATTCGCCTAGTCTCCAACATAATTGAGGGCTTATGTGAACATTACCATATGCACGGGATATATGAACATGACCATAGAATGGCATATGTGTCATTGATATTCTGCATCTAAGGGACGTATTGAATAAAAGGCCATCTTTAGCCACTGTTCCTAGAACAAATCTAGATCTATTCTGACTGTCTAATCTTCTTAAGTATTCTCTCTGGACCTGGGATATCACATATATTTTTAGTGGGAATCTTGAGAGTTGTTCCCCATAAGAACTAAGTCCCATGGAATTACCTTGAAAATTGGTTTCATAATTTCAAAATTAATCTTTTGCTATTATCTGTTCCTGTACTCTCATTTTTTTTTTGTCCTGAGGGAGTTTTTCCCTGAAGTAACGTCCATTACCAATCTTTCTATTTTTTTGCTTGTCAGAAGATTGTCCCTGAGCTAACATCTGTGCCAATCTTCCTCTATTTTGTATGTGGGTTGCTGCCATAGCGTGGCTGATGAGTGGTGTAGGTCTGTGCCAGGGATCCGCACCTGTGAACATGGGCCACCGAAGCAGAGTATAACCTCTATGCCATGGGGCCAGCCCTTGTATTCTCATTTTTATAAGCATACTATTCCAATTCCTTAAAAATATCCACAAAATCTTGGAAAGTGGTTGCTCCAATTTTATTCCATATGTTAAAATTCAGAATTTCTAACTGGTAGCAAGAGTGGGTGAAAAAAAAAGTTATAATTAAATTAAGAATTCCTGAGTGCTCTGGACATCACAATTTTTTGTTTATTATCTAAGTTTGGTAGAGGAACTCTCTAAGTCATCCTGCACGGACCCAGACAGTTTTGGTCCTGTCAGAAGCTTTAACTGTGGTTAACCATGAGACATTATTGGATGCTTGTGAATGGTTCTCAAAGACACACTTTAGGGAACAGCAGAGTATTCATTTTCACAGAGAGCACACGTTTCCAGAAATTCTGTAGGAAGACTGGAAGCAGGCATGGTACAAATGCTGTGTTGAAAGTCTGCTATGCTAAGTTTAATGCTGCTTCAAGTAGTAGATAACACAAAATAGTCTTAATGATTTACTAAAAAAAAAAAAAATGAACTAGGGTTTCGGCTATTTCAGCCAAAAGAAAGAAAAAAGATAAATAGATTACATTAAGGCTCAGCCTCACCACCTAGGACACTTCTATAGCCTCACGTTTTCCCAACTATTAATAAACTTAAAATCCAAATGACTTAGGGTTTCTTCATTATAAGTCAAATAAGCCTGGATTTAATTGGAAATTCAAGATATTTAGCTACACATATTTAAGATCTTTACAAAAGTATTAAAAGAATCTCACATTTTATCTGGTGTTTTTCTCTGCCAGTATTCCAGGGTTGCATGTAATCAATATTTCAGACATATTTTAAAATAAATAATATTTTTGCACATTCCTCATTGAGTTTCAGTCTTTTATTTCATTAAGCAATATAATATGCCTTGAAAAACAAAAATGCTTTGGTTGAGCAAATTGAACATCATGACATTCAGCCTAATATTCAAATATACAAGTTCTGAGGAAGGAGTATTAGTAGGTTCTCTTCCATTTGGAACTAAATTAGGAGAAGTCTACAGTTAAGGATAAACCACCTCCCACCAGACGCACGTGGTCCAGCTGGCAATAGTCTTGTCTGTTATCAACATGCCACAGATTTACTTTTCATTTACAAAATTGTATGCAATGCCTCCAGGCATATCTACAAAACAGCAAACAAAGACAAATAAATGTTTATTTTTAGACAAAGAAATATGTACCAAAGTTTAGCTTTTTTGCACATTTACCTAAAAATAAGTCATCTAAATTTAAGCTGTCAAGAGAAGGAGAGAGAAGAGCCTCCTTTCACACCAAAGGATAGAGTAGATAACTTTGACTCTGTACCAGGAAATTAGCTGGCATTTTATATATAGGTTGAATGAATCAATGAATAAAAAATATAAATGAACGATAATAAACACCTATCATAGGAAATTGTTTGTTATAAACGTAGTAAGAGTCTTACACTCTAATATCAAATAATCTGACAATTTTTTTATTTGACCCAGTGGACATTTTATCTCTCAAATTGTAGGAGTACGAAGTTGGATTGACGAGATCTGGGTTTAGTTATCATTAATAAGAAGGGACTATTTAAGGAACTGAGATGGTGTGGATCCTAGAGGAAGTGCCTGGCCTCTTGGAATGAATAATAAGGAAAGAGAGAGAGAGAAATGCATTGACAGAATGTATGAACAAATTTTGCTCAAGAGGGCTGAAAATCTCAAAAATATTCCCGGGAAGCGTTAATGAATAAGTAGAGAGGCATGCACAGAAAACAGTGTGAACGACAGGAAACTGGTGAGTGGAGAGCACAGGAAAGTTACTGATTCTCATGCCTCTTTGAATGCCCAGTGCCTGGTGTAGCCTGAGCTGTGCAGGTGCCCAATAAATATGGTAGAGGGTAAAATAAGAGCAGGACGATGGTTTTCCCCATGAATCGTGGTTGACCTGTTTCTCATGTGTCCTGACTGATCTTCTACTTGGACTATGCCATTCTTTGATCATTTTGCAATTCAACAGTCACTCCACTAGAGGGAAAAATAGGAATAGGGAATCAGGTGAATCTTAAATCCACCATTGTGGCCAACGGTAAGCGCTTCTTCTAACGTGTACCTAGGTAAGCGCTTCTTCTAACGTGTACCTAGAGAAAGGATTTTAGGACCAACTAAATATCAGAAGGTGCAGTGTCATACTGATTCTCATTTATCTGATTCTTGCAATTCCTGTTTCTCACCACCATTCAACGAAAAGGCTTGTATTAATTATAATCACAAAAATAAGTACAATAATAGAGTCAAACCAAAGAAGCACTTGAAGTAAAAACAAAAAAAGTGTTTAATTTATTCCTAGTAGCCAATTATCAAACCATTTTTTTAGTTAAAAATTCCAATTTTTCTTTTCTGTATGTAATATTTTCCTGTTGACCTGCCACTATGAGGGGTCAATGGAAACACATGATGCAGCATGTAAGCTAATGGGAAATGTTTCATTAAAAGAGCATTTATTCAAAGGAAAACTGAGTCCTGGTCACTGAATGTTGGGAGACACCAAAAAGTATGTCTCCCCTGCCTCTGTACATATTACTATCCTATTATGAAACTATGGTCTGCCTATATGATAAAAAAAATGGTCAGGCTGTAATGAAAACTTCACCAAACTCAGTATATGTGCTGAAAGTACTGAAAGAGGTAAAAAGAGAAATGTTTGGGTGTATACAAGGAATGTTTAATGCATTGAAAAAGTATTTCACAAATTGATGTCAATATCCTGATGAGTAGTGTGACATCAAATTATCTAAAATTGGATTTATATTTTTGTATATAATTTCATTTGCCAAAAAAAAAGGATTTCACATCTGCTTTGTTGATAAAATTCCACTCCTAAAAGGGTAAGGGTTTTTCAGTCATGGATGAACATTTATAAGAATGAAAGTAAGTGGTTTTCACTAACTAAACTCCGAGATTAGTGTATAGCTGAATATTAATTGGCCAATTTTTCAATAGGGAACATTCTTTGTAATGACTGGAGTTATATGTATCCGCTGTGCAGGATGACCTTTTTGAGATAAGTTACGTGGAACATTAAATTAGCCATTAAACTTTCCTTGGTGAATGAAGAATAAAAGAGAAAGAAAGGTGATAGGAAGGACAGATGGAAGGAAGAAAGGATGGACAGAAGGAAGGAAGGACAGATGGAAGGAAGAGAGGATGGACAGAAGGAAGGAAGGACAGATGGAAGGAGGGAAAGAGGAACAGAAGGAAGGAAGGATAGACAGAAGGAAGTAAAGGGAAAGGAGAGGTAGAACAGAAAAGAGAAGAAAGGAAGAAGGCTCCAGTGATATTTTGGACAATCTTGAAAAATGCCTGGGGCAGCGCTACCCTGCAGGAGAGTGCTCCTCTCTGCGCCTGATTGCACACACTTCCAGATGAACCTCCCTTCTCGTCAGAATACGTGTGCACATGGACGGCTTTTGTTCCCTGATTCTGACTATCTGCTGTTTTAGTTTTCTGTTGCTACTATAGCAAATTATCACAAACTTAGTGATGTAAAATAATACAAATTTATTATTTTATAGCTCTGTAAGTTAGAAGTCTGAAATGTGTCTCACTGGGCTAAAATCAAGGTGTCTGCAAGGCTGCATTCCTTTCTAAGAGAGAATACAATTCTACGTCTTTTCTGGCTTCTAGAGGCTGCTGCATTCTTTGGCTCATGGCCCCATTCCTTCATCTTCAGAATCAGCAACAGCAGATCAAATCCTTGTCATATCCTGCAGCCCTCTGACCTCCTCTTCTGCCTGCCTTTTCCATTTTCAAGGACCCTTGTGATTGCACTGGGCCCACCTGGATAACCCAGAGGAATCTCCCTATCCTAAAGTCAGTTGGTTAGCAAACTAAAGTCCATCTGCAATCTTCATGCACTTTCGTCACATGATGCAACATATCTGTAGGTCCTTGGGATTAGAAATTTGGCATTTTGGAGGGAGGAGGCTATTATTCTGGTTACTGCCCTTACCTTCTGTGATGCGTTCTATTTTGTTAAGACTATTCATCAAGCTTCAGCCTAGAAGTTCCTCCCATTGATTTAAGACACATATTGCTTTTTGAATTATGTGACTTAGTCAAATCTTGGTATATTTCTATTTCTCTACGGTCTGAATCCACAGAAAGAATTCCCCAAATATCTAATACTGTAACAATAATCATAAGGATCAATCTCACATGAGAAATCATCATTTTTATGTTATATTCTTTTAATACACAGATACATCATGTTGCATAGTATTAATTCTTACTCTCAAAGGATTTAAAGGGTTTTCAAGGCTGCACATCACAATTACTGAGGTATATTTAGAAATGCAGATGTCTGGCCCCATTGAAGACTCCATGAATCAGCATATCTGGAGATGGAACTTGGATAATTTTTAAAGTGCTCAAATGTATTTCTAACATGTGGCAGGGTCTAAGGACTCTGATCATTTTTTGCAGATATATCCTCAAAGTAGATTCTTTCTCTTCCTCACACACGATTGATATTTCACTAAACATTAGTGTGTTTAGAGACTTCCCTTTCTCATAATATGTGGATTCCGCATATTTCCAAATATGTTGTTTCACTTTTAGACTCAACAATAAATGAACCTTATTTATATAAATAGCATTGGCACACCTAGCTCAAATATCCAAAAAAAATAAAGAGAGGATAACGAACCTAAAAACCAATAGACAACAAAGTCCTAAAAGCCTGCAAACAATCGTACAATTGGGCTAGGATGAGGTTGGCGTACAGTGACTCAAAGATGGCATCAGGTGTGTTTTCACTGTATGTTTGCTGAGTAGCTTTTCATTACCACATAGCCGGTTTTGAATGCAGCAGTTGAAATAGCATCCTAAATGATAATTGTAAAAAGAACTGAATGTTCTCATGACCCAAATTAAACCTTTTGTTGGAGAGCATTGAGGAACACTTTTTCTTTAGGCTGAATTTCTAAAACAAGTGTGGTCGTATTATATCTAACCTATATTTTATAGAGCTGTCGAGTTCCAAAGCAGAGTTACTTCAAAAGAACTTCCACTTGCAATTACAAAACAAGTGATTTATAGAGTACAGTTTATTTTTAAAAGGTCAGTCAAATAATATTGTAATTTGAGTTACTAAAGATTATCTTCCTTAACTAATTTTAATAACCAAAATTGTTAATGTCATACAATGCAATAGGAAAAAAGCAGCACAGTGATTACATTCCCCATATGAGTATTCATATGTTAAGTAATATGATAAAGTGACTATATTTTCTTCTTCAGCTTGTCAAGTAAAAGCATTGAAGATTTTTATTGTGCTAACAGAAAAAAATATCATTGGCGAGTTAGAAGAAGACCTTCTGAGGGCGTGGTTACATTTGACGACGTCTACGTAGACTAGGAAGAAACCACAAATTATATTGATCTTTTTATGGCAGGGCAAATGTGGTATTTCTTCATATGAAATGGTATGCTTTTCGAGTGACTATCATGAAGAAAATTAGGAGACTTGGGAAAGCTCAAGGGATAGAATAAAATTAAAGGGGAGCTGTACAAATAGTCTGAATGTTGACATGAAATACCACAAATCTAAAGAGATTATTCAGAAATGTGGAGCTCTTTGATGATTTCCTTTTAAAAGCAAGCAATAACAATTTGGATTGACCTGTTAAAATTTACTGGAGAAATAGAGCATTTTCGTGTTTCAGAGTCTGTTCTTAACAATAGGTTTATACTGCTTTCAGACTTGAAAGACAGAAATTTGCATTTATAGACAAATAGGTTAAGTGGGAATGCTTTGTCTTATAGTTGAACCACTGTAAAGTTTTATAAATAGACGCTCCACTAGTCTAGCTGTTTATGTATAAATCAGGACTCACTTGAATGAGAGTCTGAGCCTGGGGGGCGGAAGAGCCTAAACCTGAGATATTTGAAATCTCCATGAACTGAAAATGATTTGAAAATAGAAAAACTGTTTAAAATATTATAATATAATTCAGTGGGAAATATTTAATGCATATCCACTGGCAAAATTCTGATACCTTTGGATATGGGCTCTGATTATTTAATGAATATTCACATTGTGCATTAAGAAAAATAAATAAGAGGAAAGGAGAACTTAAAAGATTACTGTTATAAGACTTAATAATTTCCTCTTGTCTTTAATGATACATACAGTTCAACTTGCATATCTGTGCAGATACTCATGTGCCATTACAGTTTGGAAAGTAATAGTAATTAAGGATTATGTTTAACTTTATAATATATATGGAAATATAAAACTGCCTTGTATTAGTAAAAGATTCATTTAGATTGATCACTATATTTAATCTAGAATTATTTTCTTGGTATTAAAAATTAGTGTTTAACATAGGAAATATGTTTTACTTTAGAAATGATTTGTGTTCCAAATAATTGATTTGAGGAGACTAAATAATCCAGGAAAAACATCTTCATTTAGGAGTTAAAAGATAAAAATGTATGCATCATGCCTTGTGACAGATACAAGTAAAATCAGCTTAAAGTGATGATCCAGTGGAAATTTGACTATAACCTGATCAATATTCTAAATCTTCTACAGAAGATTCTGTTTATTAGATGTGGGTTTGCAGAAGTAGAAGGTTAGAAATAAAGAGTCCTATTGTCAGCTGACTGCAATGTGCTCCAGCACCGAGAGGGCAGAGGCGGCTTTGAACGATTGGCACACCTAGGAGAATGGGCTCTGCTGTCCAAATACTTGGATTCAAATCCTGATTCTTGCACTTAATTGCAGCATAGTAGGGTGGCTTGTCAGATGGTCTCTGAAGATCTCCATCTGTCCTTGTGCAATCTCCTTCTCTGGAGTGTGGGCTGGACCTGGTGACTTGAATCTAACCAATACAACAGAGCAAAGGTCATAAGACGTCACTTCCATGATTAGGTTACAAAAGATGATAATTTCCATTTTCTAGAAGACCATCTTTATTGCCTTCTCAACTTGCATGCTCTCATGTAGCAAGCTGCCATGTGGGAGGCTGTCTTCCAGTCAACAGCAGCTCCCAAGAAACTGAATATTGCCAACAACCGCTCAGTGAGTTTAGAAGCAGTTACTTCTACGGTTGAATTTTCAAATAAGATTACAGTCCTTGGGCCAACACCCCCACTGGTGTCTCTTGAGACACCCTGAAGGAAACAATTTAGCTAAGGTGTGGCTGGATTCTTGACCCGAAGAAACTACACAACAATAAATTGGTGTCGTGCTAAGCCACTAAGGCTCAGAGCGTACAGCTGTAGATAACTAATACATGCAGTGTGTTCATTAGAAAATTTTTTAAGTTCTCAAGCTTTCAGTGTTCACATCTATAAAACGATGCTAATAAGAATAGCTTTCCTATCTATAAAAAGCCCTTTAGCATTTAGTAAATATCCTAGGAATATGTATTAGGGAATATGGTAGCACCCAATAAATAATACACAGCTTCTCTGACTGAATTCTGAAACAATTTAGAAATAAGGCAGAGTAAGGCAGATATAGAGGGGGAAAAATGTTAATACAGATAAAGCTGAGTCTGAAGCATTATGACTTATATCTATATGCAGGTACTTGAAACTACTGAATCCCAGATTTGGGGAGAATTTTGCAACCAGTAACAAACAATAACATGAGACCTAGCACGCCCTCCCTATATGAAAGGTCTACTCCTATAAGATTTATGGCTTGGAAAAACAAATCAGTGTTTGCGTTGTCTGTGCACAGAGTCCCCAAAAGAAAGAGAGAAGAGAGGATGGGGCTGATGTAGGTGTGGTAGAGTTTTCCTTCTAAATGCACCAATCAGATAAAGTCATGCCAGTATGGCAGTAGCGTGCATGAGAAGACAGAAGACAAGGAGGGGCCTCGAGGGTTATGCCAATGAATGCCCCTCCACGGAAACACCCAGAATAGATAGTAGAAGTGGTGGGGAGAGACGTAGTAGCAGATGCAGTTGTGGTAATGTTACTGATAGCTAGCTGATGACCTCTCAGTGGAAATGGGCATTTCACTGTTTTTGTAGACAAATGCACCAAACATGAATAGCATTCATGTTTTCCCTTGATAAATACCACATGTATTAAGAAATCTTATGATTGCAATTTGAATTACTATGAGATCTGCCTATAAATAACGTCAGTGAACACCAATCCAGTAAACATTTATTATAAAATATTTATTAAAAAAATAAGTCAATCTGATTTTTATGCATGCCTCATATCTACCATTGAGCTCATTGCTTCTGGCTGCACTAAGAGAATCACATTTCTAAGACTGACAGACGCTCATTACAGGAGCAGATCATGCTACGTAGTGATAATGCCAACATGCTGCCATCCCGTGGAGGCCTGTCTAAGTGTCCAGCCAGGTTTCCTCCGAAACATGTTCTTCAAATTGCAATAAATGTTGACAAACCGCATAAATCGCCTGGATTAGTTTGAGAGTTCTTAGCGATATTGTTATCTTTATTTTATATAGTTGCTTTGTTCCAGTTAAACCATTCAACTTTACTTGTCTTAGACTTAAACAATAACTCTGGTGACAGAAAAAAATAGAAATTTCCAGGAAATTAATATCATATTAACTAAATCAGAGCCTAGAATGTTAAAGTAATCTAAATACTAGAAAATTATTGGAGGATTGTACTCAGACAATAGCAACTAACTACTATCAGTAAAACAATAATATTGTTATGTTCCATAGAAGTCAGTCTCTTGTTCACAGGTGCTTAAATGACATTCTTCCATCCATTATAGGTATGATTATTGATCTTAAAGATTAATTGTCAACACCTTGAATAGAGGTATATAAATTCTTACACTTTGTGGATCGTGAAATGGAAGTTCATTATTAATAGTGATGATAGACATGCAAACAAAAATTCCAATCTGTAAGGTTTGAAAAACAGAAATGACCAAGTTTGTAGATAAAAATGCAATAGTCTGAATAAAATGCAATAATGCGCAAGGAAGACTAGCTTTTGATTATGCCATTTACTAAATATTTTTCCTGTAATGAAATTTCAAAAAAATATCCCCAAACAGAAGCATGTTGACTGTAAGCACCGTGTTGTTCCCTCTTGGCATCTTGCACCACCTGGAGAATTACGTGAGTTAAGACAGCAGCTGATAAATGATACGTATTTCCCTAATATGGGTTTAGCGTAGGAAGGTTGGATCATTTTTCTTTTAAGTGATCTTTTGCCCAGCTAGTTGTGGCCACATAAAGGCTCTAAAATAAGTGAGAAATATTTATTTTTTGTAAATATTCCCTTTTCAAAATTGTTTTAAAGTAACTTACTAAAAATAAAATAGTGTTAATACAGCTGAAGTAGAAATAGAGAATTCAGACATAGGATAAAAAGCACGAAAAACTTGAAAGGTTTAGCAGGGAGCTGCAAAGAGGAATAACTTTTGGAAAATAAGGCCAATGGGAAAAAAAATCAAAGAACTGAGAATTTTAACCAACCTAACTTATTTCTCCAACTACCTCACTAATTCCCATTCTTAACAGTATTCACTGAAGAAAAAATCACAATGAGAGGAAAATAAGAGGCAAATGTTTACAAGGCAGCATAAAGGACTAAAATTTGTCTGAATAGAAAAAACCAATCAATTGTGGGAAAGAGAATAGTAAGGAAAAGATGTTTGACCTCTCAGGAAAGTAAGACTAAGATCCTTTAGAAAGTTGGCATATGACACCCAGGTATGAGGCTGGACATTGACATTTCTAAGGGGTCTAAGGACAGAAAGTTCTCTAAGGAAATAGTCTAAGTTCTAAGACCTGAGAAAGCTTTGGGTATAAACGCTGCCCATTTTACTACAAGAACCCAACCTGTACAACTAGTATATATGGAAACTCAGGGGAGGGGAGAGGAGGTTTTCAGTTGCTTTTCAGGAGTCCTAATGGATGCCTGTAGTTGAAGGATGAAGACAGTCTTAAGAATGGTCAGATGCATTAAGAACCTGATTAAGATAAAGATGGGAGAGATGACTGCTATTCAGAGGGAGTGAAGCCTCATCCTTACAGAATATCACATGTTCTACTTGCTAATAAAGGACTCCTAAATTCGTCCACAATGGATGTCCAGTGATGTGTGGACTTGGCAGAGATGCACGTAAAGAAGGTGGCTCTTCAGCATTAGTAAGAGGAGGCCCAGTCTGACACAGATTCATCTTAAATACCCTCATCAATCTTCTGAATAACTGTATCCAGGCACTTGGTTAACGTCAGACTCACTCCTCATACCCTCCTTCTGCAGTCGAATATGCTCGGACTAGCCCTCAGAATCATGTAACCCAACACAGAGCAAACGATCATATCTTCTTTATTTCTTTTTTATTTAGTAAATCCTTTTTCGGGCAAGATAGGGGAATCCTAAAGGATATATGCATATTAATCATAGTTAGCCAAAAACTATGTTAACCACTACATTACTTTAAAGTTGGTGGAGAGTTGATGGTGAAAGTTAATCGTGGTACTCAGTATTTAAAAGAGAATTGCATAACCTTTCTGACAGACTTTAAAACAGACATTACCTTTAAAGTGCTGAAGAAAAACTGATTAAATCAAAATTTTAAACCTTGTTTTAGTGACCTAATACAGAATACAATTCATTACAGTTTAAATACTGTATAGTATATAGATCATAAAACATTGTTTTCCTCTTTATCAATTTAAAAAAGGATTTTCTTATATCTCCCATGGAAATTCTATTTATGGATAGAGCTGATAGATCCCATGGTGGTCATTTTTTTTCCTGTGAAATAGGCTGAAATTCTTTTTTCAAATAGAAATTCTAAAATGTATGATTTATTCATTTAAATGATGCACATACCTGAGATGAAAAATATCTGAAAAGAAACATTCCTTAAAATTCAATGGACTGACTTGATTTAGGAACTAAAGAACAGACTGCACTTCATCCTGTTATAATGTTTACAAAGTGTTTTTTTAAAACTCAATAGCATCTGTTGAGTGATTATGAGGCTTTTTAGATCTTTCCTAAGACTTATAGCAAAAAAAAAGAAAAGCATTATATTTTATTCTTTTGGAAATCTTTTGGCAATATATACCCATAGACAAGTATGTAGAAGGCACATTATAAGCTTCTGCAAAGATGAGCTCATCAGTGTCTTGGTTTCAAACAGCAGAAACTGATGTAGATTTCTGGGACCAGGAAGAGAAATGATCGGACGACTACCGGAAGGAAGATGGAATCATCCAGATTACTAGCAAACTCTGCTTGCACCAAGACTTCTACAGTATTTGTGTGGCTAGTACTGTAATAAATTCTAATCTATCCCTTAATTCTTTGTGTCATTGAGCTAGAGCTAAAGTTCTAAGTGGTAGCCTTGAATTGGCTCAGTTGGGCTAATCAGCCAGCACTCTGCATGCCAGGGATAAAGAAAGCCAGCACACATTCTTTCAGACTATAGTGGGACCGGCACCACCCTTGCCTGTCACCAGACTTACATAATGGCTCATTGCTCCAACTTTAGAAGGGGTCTCAGACGCCACACTGCCCCTCGAAAGAAATATGGCTACTAAAGTATACAAAGTAGAAACTTCTAAGAAATGTGAATTACAAAAATATCATATACTAAACATTTATAAAGAAATAAATGTTATTCTTCAACAGCATCTGTTAATAAGGTGCTTTTACAAAGAATTGATTTTCAATTTATACATAGCTTTATAATAAAGTATATTAAAACATATGTGTATCTGTGTCATTTTGTATTTTATATTTCGTTGGCACTAGGTTAAGTAAAGATTTTTGGTTTCTGGGTCATTTATTAATAGATTTTAATGGTTTCCTCAGGCCCATTAGTTTTTCTGTGTTTTCATAGTTAAATGACAGCTAAAGTGGAAGAATACAAAACAAATTGTTTTTGAATAGATTCTATGCCATGATTTTGTTTTTTGGCAGCATTAAATGATTAAAGTATTTAAACTTTGAAAACTACCAGGCGTTATATAAAATAAAGTATTTAAATCAGTAAAATTCTCTTTGATGCTTGATTTACTGTTCCAATTATCTTCATAATGATGTTCTTTCCACAGAAGATCTATTTTTTGAGAAATGATATGCAGTGCTATGATAAAGGAACAATATTAGTCTTAAAACAACACGAATAATAAAGACATTGTTTTAAATTGGCAGTGACATATTTACTAGTGTAGGCATTGTTATATTGCACTAACAAATTAACCCCCAGAATTCCTGTGGCTTATCAGAACAAACATTTATTTTTGCTTACACTACATGCTAATTTGGTGATTAGTAGGATTGCAGGGGAGATCTTGTGCTTTCTATAGTTTCTCAAGGGCTCAGACTGACAGAATTGCCATCATCTATGGATATGTTTCTTGAACTATGAAACCACTTTAGTTGCCACAAAAGACAAAAAGAAGACCAGAAAATTGTGCGTAGGCTTGTTACTGCTTCAGCCTGGAAATGACATGCATCGTTCTTCAGTTTCATTGGTTAGCATGGTCACGTGGTCTGAAAGGAGGGATGGGAAAGACAGAGAAGTAAATGGACCACTTGCTGAGTAGTTTTGTCTCTGCCACTGGCAATTTTATATTGCTTTTATCATGTAAAATTACCTTTTTGACTTTTAAAGACAGTAAATTTAATTTCCCCTCAACTAGATGCATTTAAGACATATGTTTAATGCCATTGGAAGGAAGCATTTAGTAGCGTGGATTGTAGATCTCCAATTATTATTTCATCCTGTATCTGGATAAGTGTTCTTTTCAACCTGCTGGTAGAGTTTGAAGGAATTGTGTGGAAGATTTTTTTAAAAAGAGCTATAGAATACAAAAGAAGGAATATTATCATCTGTTTTCAAACAATAATTCCATAAATTAAATGTTTTTACCTTACAAGTGCTACTGTGTCGTATTTTCTTAATAATTTGTTTAAATCTTTAGCATATGTAATTATATACATCTATCTGTAGATGCATATATCAGGAGAAAACAGATAGTGAGAAAATAAACATAAATTAAATTCAAAATATATACACAAAAATTCAAAAATCAACATTTTAAAACAGAAGAACTTTGATGGTTCTTTTTCCTTCCTCCTCATTTTCATGCTGTTTGTTCTTTTCTAATTAGAGGTAGTACATATCAAAACTTGGACATACAGAAAAAGCTTGATTTGTCATGGAGAACATAAATGTCTGTGGATAAATGATCAAAGTACACAAAAAGTGGGAAAAGACACCCAAATAAATAAGTTAGGTGTAAATAACTTGACTTCAGTTTGAAAAATACTCCCAAATCTACGTGTATAATTAGCTAGTTGTACTATATATTAACATACGTGTATATTATATATATACATATGTATGTATGCATATTTATGAAAATACACACATATATGTATATGCAACATTTATATGGGGGGAGAAGAATTTCTACCCCTTAACCTTCCAAACTTCCAAATTCTTTAGAAAATATATAATTCCAAAAAGCAGCAAATTTTAAAAATACAGAATAGCTAGTGATTTAAAAAGAAATATCATGCATTTTGTTGTAATACATACATATATTTATATGTTTATGTATACACACATATCATAGTTTTTTCAAATTATTTATGATCTAACATAATCAATCAATAAGACTTATAAGAAGACATATGAAAGGGAACTGACTTTATCTCCTAAAAGTGAAAACAAATATATATAAGTGAGTAATTCTAGTTTCTTTAATTCCTTTGACTTGAACACAGATTCCCTATGGGAGTTTGTCTGTAGTAGCGAATTTGGGGCTCCATAAAAGAAGGAATTATTTGCCAGAGTTAAGAGTTAAGCAGAAATGTCATGGGAGTTCATGAATAAGAAAATGTTATGAAGGGAGACACATGTTAGGAAGATTTATTTGACATTCTGTACAAGACTCATAATGCTCTTGTAATGGCTGTTGATGTGACCTGGGCAAAACCAATGAGGGCTTCATCTACTTTCCAGCATTGCCAATGGAAAGGAGGCATAGCTTAGGAGAAATAGTCATAAAGCAGAATCGAACCCAGGACAACTGAGGTGTGGGGGAGTCAGAACACATTATTTTTCAGGATTGATTAGCTGCAAGTGTTGGATACAACTGGCAGTGATAAGAAAGCGAAGCTCTTGGGGTGGAGATATGTGGACAGAAGGAGCCATGGGGGTGGGGTGATAATGCCATTGCATTATGTTCAGATTGAAGTCAGGCTATCTGGTGAAGGTAGTTGACATTAAAGAAGATGATGTTTTCAGGGAATAGAACCTAATGAAGACAGAGAATGGGTTGTCAAGAAATCACAGGAAATGCCATAATACATGGAACATAAGAAAAACAAAGTAAAGAAGACACATTGGAGCAAAGCAGCTGTGAGATCACATTCAGATATTTCCCATTACTGTGTTCCCCGGGGGAACTGACCCAGGCTGCATGAGCCTCACTTTCTTGATCTGTAATAGTGAATAATTCCTAACCTGAAGGATTGTCATTAGGGTTAAATGTAATAAAGATGTAGAGATCCTAGCAGAGCCAGTAGGACACAATGGATTGTAGTTATTATTTTCATAAGGAGAAACAAATTATGCTGTAGTAGAAGCCAGAAAAGAAGAATGCTTCCAGAAATTGCAGGGAAGTAGAAATGTGTAAATGTGGCACAACTGATGGAGAACAACTCATAGAAGAGGTTGAAATGGAAGCCTGGTAGCAAGGGATTAAAAAGAAAATGGTTTAGGGGCTGGCCCTGTGGTGTAGTGGTTAAATTTCCATGTTCTGCTTCAATGGCCGGGGATTTCCAGGTTTGGATCCTGGGCATAGACCTAGTACTGCTTGTCAAGCCATGCTATGGTGGCATCCTACATACAACAGAGGAAGACTGGCACAGGTGTTAGCTCAGCAACAATCTTCCTCAAGCAAAAAGAGGAAGATTAGCAACAGATGTTACCTCAGGGCCAATCTTCCTCACAAAAAAAAATATGAAAAAGAAGAAAGTGGTTTAGGGGACTGGCTCCATGGCATGGCAGTTGAGTTTGGCGTGCTCCACTTTGGTGGCCTGGGTTCATGGGTTTGGATCCCAGGTGTGGACCTACACCACTCCTCAGCCATGCTTTATACATGGCAACCCACGTACAAAGGAGGGGAAGACTGGCACAGATGTTAGCTCAGGGTGAATCTTCCTCATAAAAACAAAAAAGACCGTGATTTCCGACACAGTGAAGGCCGTGAGTATAAACTGTTCTTTCAGATAGCTAGACAGTGAGGGAAAGAAGAGGTTGGACTGTGGTGGAAGCATAGTAGGTTTGAAGGAAGGCAGTCTTTGTTGAGTTTTCTGCTATGTGACGCAAGAACAAGCTTACCTTTACAACTGTCAGATGAGAAAGTGTGTTAAGTGTAGGTAGGAAAAGTAGTAACTGGAGGAAATTGGCCCTAGAGGAGGCAGACATGGAACCAAGCACAGGCAGAAAGATGCTTCACCGTGCCAGAAACCAGGTGTGCTTCTCGGAAGCTGCGTGGACACTGGCATCTGGCAGACCTGAGTTAGAATCCATTCACCGTCATTAGCTCCGTGTGTGCAACCTTCTGCGAGCCACTTGATGTCTCTGGGCCAAACATTCTCAGCTATAAGCTAGGAAGATGATACTAATGTCCATAGCTGTTTAGAACACTGTGATAAGAGTAAACTTTCAACAAACGTTTGTTTCTTTCCTTCCTTCCCTAATTATCCAGAGAAGGAGAACATTAGCAGTTAAGGAAGCTGAGAAATGGCCTACATCTGTTTAAAAAAAGTAAGTTTGGGTGTATAAGGTAAAAGGACAACTTTCGTGGGGAATGTGGTGGGGAAGGCAAAAAAGAAATGAGAAAAATAATTGGCCAGATTTTGTGAGAGTATATTTCAGGCGGGAAAACTTGTGAATTCACTGAGACAATTCTCACTAACCACAACCCTGGATACCGTCTTATTAATGTCATCTTTACCACTTTAAATAGATATTGGATTCCCTGAAGAGTTAATAATGTATAAAACCCGGGAGTAGCTTGGACCCTGGAACAAGCCAGCTCAAACAGTATACAACCAACAGTACGTGGCTTTCTGTGAGCTCTTACAGACAGGCCTCCAATAATCCTCAGGGACGCAAGGTTTATTTCAGATCATGGTTTTAAATCATTCATCATTTCTCTAAAGAATGTGTGGCATGTCCCTGGCCAGGGAGTCACTTACACACTTCCAGCTGGTTGACAGCACTTGGTGTGTGAGCGTGAGAAAAGAATGCTGTTTGGAAAGAAAAGATGACTTTTATTTCCCTTCTTTAATGCTTAAAAATTTTAGATTGCCAGAGAAAAGAAATATGATGTAGACATCTGTAATTGAATGTGAGAGGAAGATTTCCCTCATCTAATGAGGAGAGCAGCACAGCTCGTGAAGACAAAGTTGTTCTCTGGGCGACTTATGCCCCAGATTGTTTCATTAATATTAACCAAGGTTTGCAAACCTCCTCGGGCAAGTGTGTGTTGTAACTCAGAGAAGAGAAGCACATAATAACTCGCAGAGTCTACAAACTTATCTTTAGAAGTTAGAGGAGTAACGGGGGCAGAGAAGCAATGTTTGGCAGGTAAGGGAAAGGTTTTCCCCCACTGGGGAAATGTTGCTTCTCTCCAGAAGAAAAATGTTGCTGTATTTACGATTGTGTAACACTGACACAGAATTAAATTTGTAGCATGCATTTCTCGACCTAGGGGCTTATTTTTTTTAAAGGTAAGCAATGCAACATATGGCTTTCGAAATTAGGTAAAACAAAATATGTATTTTAATTCTATATAATGTGTTCTATTTAAATGCTCATGATTTTAAAACAAAAGCACTGTCTGGCTATATGCTGCTAACAGGCTGACGCGGGACTAATAGTAATATCTAGCATTTATTGTGCTAACCATTTAAATTATTGTATCATTTAATCCTCATAACACCTCTGTGGGAGGGATGGGATTCACTTCTGCATTTGAAAGATGAGGAGATTGAGGGTTAGTAAGGCAAATTAACTTTCTCACAGCAAAAATTAGTGGAGATGAGGGTGGAATTCAAATTTGTGCTCTCAGTATATATTGTAGAGCAGATATATACTTAATAATTATAGCAAATACTCAATATTTGTATTAAATACAATGAAACAAAAGTATATCAATCTTTTACAATATTGTATGACACACTGTCCACTTGCTAATCCCCAAATTTCATTTTCTCTACATGATCATACGTTTTAAAGTGGCGAGATAAGGCAGATGTACCATCAAAGAAACATCTTGCATTTTTGGCAAGGTAGATGTGGAAGCTGTTTTAAAGAACAGAATTAAAAGTATTTGGTATGTACAAGTTTAACACTCTGGCTGTGTACCATTCAATTTGAGGGACGGTAAAAGGTAAGCTCACACTAACTGAAAATAGCTTTGGTTTTCAGGAATTCAATTTACTTCCGTGCCTGTCTCCTCACTAAGCAAAAGCTGCTCTCTCTCCACCATTGTACTGCTTTAAAGATACCAGTAGATAGTTAGATCCACTAGATTGTGAAATTCTCATATGAGCAGATTACAGTCATTTCTGACCCAGCTTTGTCCTGATTTTATTCTTATATATATACACACACAAACACATATATGCACATACATACATGTTTTGTGTATACATACACACAAATACATATGTACCTATGTACACATACAAGTGTGCTACAGAGGGAGCTCCAAGTAGAAGACCACAAGAGTTACAGACAGAAGCCTGGAATGATGACATGTCCTGCAAAAATGAAATGCAGAGTGTCTTCCTCATATTTGTAGGTCAATAATCCCATTAACGATGACGGTGAAAGATGATTAGACTCAAGGACTGATTCACATTCGACAAAAGCACAAGAATTTAAAACACTATCAAGCACATTGCTATTTTATGGTGATGCTCATATCTAACTAAAGAATTGGGATGGTTTATGCCAACTTCCCAGTGCTTGTGCTTTCTATCTCTTAAAAAACTCATGGGGAAATTAAATCACTAATAAGTTCACTACACATTTATTAAATATTTTATGAATATCTAGTATTTTATGTGGCTTGTAAGGTTTAAAACTTGAGCAAATTAATGGGATTAGTTCATCTTGGTTTGCAACCTCAGGAGTTTCCTGGTGAAATCTGAAACAAGCCACCCTACACAGAGGGAAGGAGAGACCGAAGAAAGAGGCAGGTCAGCCAGGTGGGTAGGTGAGAGCACAGATACTTAGATAGGAGGCTTGCATTGGGCGGCCGCAAAAGTAGCAGATCTCATACCTACCTGCCGGAGTCATCAAAGTTTATACAGAGGCCTTAACTATAAGCCATGTATACAGTCCAGATACGCTCAACAACACATTGTTTTCTCAAGGCTGCATCCTTGAAAACACCTCCCACTGTGGCAACAGTGGGCAGAACCCAAGGACAGGGTGATGGGGAGGAGCTTCTGACGGCCGGGTCCAGCTCTCAGGTCAACCAGTGTTCACATCCTCTCGATGACCTCCAACAGTTTAATAGAGGATCATTTATTTATTTAACAGATATTGAACCCTACTATGTACTAAGAACTTACATTCCTCATATCTATTACTTCACTTCAGAATATTGAATTCTTTGGTTTTCTTCCACATTGCTTTCCATTTTCTTTATCCATTCGTGCACCCACAGACCCTTAAATTGTTTCCATATCTTGGCTGTTGTGACTAATGCTGCAATGAACATGGGCGTGCAGACATCTCTTTGAGGTACTCATTTTACTTCATTTGGGTATATACCCAGAAAAGGGATGGCTGGATCATACAGTAGATTCATTTTTAGTGTTTTGAGGAACTTCCACACTGTTTTCCATAGTGGCTGTAGTGGTTTACATTCTCACCAACAGAATACGAGGGTGGTCTTTTCTCTACAATCTTGGTAATACTTACCATGTTTTAAATAATAGAAGAAAGTTTTAATACCAATTAGCTTTCCCCACTTTTTCAATCCAATGTTTCTACCTCTCCCAAAGCTGAGAAACAGAGAGAGAAAGTTTCTGAGAAATCCTGGGCAGTCTTAAGTGTAGAACTATTTAATTGTATCCATACTTTCTTCAAAATGTATTGGAATAAAAAAGAGTGACCATTGATAAACTTCTATGATCCTGTGCTTATTTCAATCACAGCATCTTGCTAACTGAAGTTACTCAACAGATGTTGAGTGATAGCAAATTATTGAAATTCTGTTAATTTTAGCAATATTCATGTACTTGTTAGGTCTCCTATCACATCCCACTAGTTTTTAACAATAAAGCAGGTATGAAAATACTACTTTATTCCCATTTTGTAACAATGAGTTTAATATAAAAACCACAAAATTATTAAAAAGAAAGGCTATTTAGGAGCATTTACACGGCGCTCTTTAGAGGTACTGTCATTATACTAAATACTTTTTTTAAACTTATGAGAAATATATGCATATTTGGACTCATTTTTCATTAACATTATATATATGTTAACATATTTTATATATATATATATATATATATGTTAAGACAAGACAATGGTCAGCACAATTATCTTCCACACACACAAATTGTTGGTATATAATCAGTATAATAAGAATGATAATTGCTAATGTTTATTGAGGCTTCATTATGTAATACATCATACTAATCATGTTTCACATATTATATTATTAAATCCTCATAACCACCACAGGAAAAAGTTACTATTATTATTAAATTGTTTAAATAAGTCAGCTTAGAACATATAGCTAGTAACGGATTGAGTTAAAATGTCATTGCTAGCTTTCTTAAACACTATGTATGCACCATCTTCATAGTATTCAAGATGCATCCAAAATAGTAGAAACAGGTGATTATTTCTAAAATCTTTCTCTGACTTAGGGCTCCATCCTATTTGAGAAAAGTACGCTTAGGAGCTCTGAGCAGTCTACAAAGAAAATACCAAGGATAGATTCCTAGGTATATTGCCAGTATCTCCTCCCTCAGCTGCCCATAGCTGACACCACTATCAACCAAAACTTGTTCACACTGAGGCAGCATGGAGTTTTAAACTCCTTTTGAACACAGTGATATAGAGTTTCAATCACTGTGCTAGATCAGTGTTGGCAAATGCAGGAGGATACATAGGTGATCTCTGGAATAACTGTAACCACACACGCTTTCTCCCTCGTCAGCACAAACCTTTCGAAATCAGAGGCACTGTTAAAACTTATGGAAACATCCTAGAGTCTCCCTGTGGGAATGAGAGATCTCAGTGTGGGGTGAGGGTCCATTATTTTCTCCAAGTCTTTGTTTCTAATTTTCTCTCTTAGACGTGGAAATTATTGGATATGAAAGATACAACCGATGGAAGGCAATCTGACTTGTTCTCAGCTATAGTTCAAAAGCAAGGTGACAAAAATTTTTTAAAAAGATTTAAAGACAACCTATAGCAATATAATCCACGTTCACCCTTGGAGAAAGTGACATTTCAAATATCCAATTTGTAATTAAGCTAGTTTTGGCCCCTCCATATGGCTATCTATTATCGAACACAGTGCAAAGGAATCACTTTTGCATGTGTACATCTTTTCACCTTTTTCATGATTTAAGTATTTTTAATGTAAATCTACTAACAA
Source organism: Equus asinus (assembly GCF_041296235.1). Classification (NCBI taxonomy): domain Eukaryota; kingdom Metazoa; phylum Chordata; class Mammalia; order Perissodactyla; family Equidae; genus Equus; species Equus asinus. The sequence continues at coordinate 3,996,305 of NC_091797.1, read as the reverse complement.
TTGTCCAACATGTTTACAAAAATTTACATCTTATAACTTGGATATCTCTCTTTATTTTCATTTTTAGGAAGTGAATGTTATGTCTTAAAATTTAAAGAATCAAGTGCCAAATAATCACTTTATTCCAGTTAATGTGTTTTACTTGTTTTTTATTCAACAAATATTTATTGAACTTTTACTGCCTCCAAATTTTCTGACACTAGACAGCTTGAAATGATAGAATTCAAGATAATCATTAAAATATGTTAATTAATTCTTTTACCTTTTATGTGAACTCAACAAATGAATGCTGTTGTTTTCTTCTGTCCTCAATTAAGCAATGTGTCAGGAAGGCGTAGGATTTCTGTCTAATACTAAGTTATAGCAATCTGAAAGTATACAAATATATGTACAGATGAGAGCTCCGAAAATGTTTTTCTTCCATCCAACACACGTGATGATAAATACCAATGAATTTTAATCAGCATGACAGATATTTTTTTCTTTAGACTGCAATTTCTATCGAAGAAATAATCTCTATTTCCAATATTTAATTTTATTTTTAACCTTTAAGTTCATGAAACCTCTCTAGTCAAAGAACTTGCTACAGAAGATTGCCATTGCTCAGTGCCATGTGCCCGCATGTGCTTGGCTCATGAAACGCAAGACTTTAAGTCATGCAACCATCGTGAGACCTCCTCGTGAGGTCACATTCTAATATGAAGCATTAAAAGTCATGATCTAATTATATTTGTTATAATATAGACATCTAGATATATATATATATAGGAAGAATGTTTTATTAACTATGTGGTATGTCTATACGGCATAGTTTTATATACATATGCCTGCATATATATTACAGCATACACATAAAATATAGTTATACACACACACATACATTCAAGACAATACTTTCAGGGGTTCGGGTAACATAAAGCACAGCCAAATAATTAAATATAATATTTGAAGAATTTTTAAAGTTTCCTTAATTGAGAACCACCAGCTGGACGGAGGTCAGCCGTCTCGCCATTGGTTTCTGTTTCTGTGGATGTGTTGTGTAATTAATATACCAAAAACAGTGCAGATGGCTTATGGAAACTCTAAGAATACTTTTGATTTTACTGATTCAATCTTTTTTAACATGATCTCAACAAATACGAGGAGCTTTATAATGAGATATAAAAATCACTATAAAGTCGCTCTAATTTGATCAATAAGGTTGTAAACCAAAAATATAACAAGACTCATTTTCTCCCCTCCTGAAATAGGAAGCTCTTCAGAATAGTTGATTATCTGTTGGTGACTTTTATCATCTGCCCTACATTCAAATTATACGTAAGAATTGAATAACCATATTGAATTTGCATTTTTCACTCTGCTATTTATTTAGAACTAGAAAAATCTCTGAGTCATACTGTACAGTCAAGCTAGGTTGGGAATGAGAAACCTGTTAATAATTAGCCTTCATTGGTGTTCAAACACATGTGATAGTTATCTTCCTGAAAAGGTAGAGTTACACAATTCTAAATGATGAAGATGACAGTGATGATGATAATGACAATGAAGATGATGATGACAGTGTTTCAAAAAATGAGAGTTACATTTTTTGAGGGTGTACCATGTGCCAGTCACTGTATGAACCACTTCCCATGCATTAACTCATTGACTCTTCACAAGAATGACAAGATATGTAACACTATTATCCCCATTTTACAGATGAAAAGTAAGGTTCAGAGAGGTTAAATTGCTTAAGATTCCTGCGATAAAATCCTGCTGAGGGCAGTACACCAGGTCCAACTTCAGAAGTTTAAAATTGCTCTGTATCTAAACTGGCTTTTCATCATTAGCTGTACCTAATCTTGTGAAAGAGAACACGATCATTATCAGAGAATGCTTCTTTATGACAAAAATTTTCTTGTAATGGAAATATCCACAATCAATTTGTATGTGAGTAGGCTTGACCTTATGTACGAGGACAATGTGTTTTTGTTTTTTTCAGTCCAGATCTCATAAAGTGAAAGAGTTAGCGTGGTGTTTCTAAGAGGGTATACTTAGCTGGATGCAAGTCTTAAAAACTTTTCAGCTGAGATCTTAGATCAGTTACCTTCTCTGATTCTCAATATCCTAATCTGTAAATTACAGCAATTCCTAAAACCTAGCTTAGAGAATGTCTTGATTATTAAGTGGAAAGTGCTTAGCATAGTACTAGACATAGTGGAAGTGTTCAAATGTTAGTTATTTTTGTTGTCATCATGTTGTTTTGTTTTGTTTTTAGTAATTTGTTCTTCAGTAAACCTGGACGGACGTTTATTCATGGTTAGCTTCCTTTTTTTTTCTTTCTAAGTCCTAAGGCTTTGCTGACACCGGTCACTAGCTGGAGGCTAGCATTAGAATAATGAAATAAAGAAACAAATCAATATTACTTTATATCAACCAGAAAAAAAGATCCAATTGCCTGCCATCATCGGCACACACACACAACAGGACAACGACACAGCAGGAAGACTGAGACCTGGATCAGCTGAGTTTTCTATGCCATGGATTCTTAACTGTGGTATTTAATGTTTTGAAGAAAATGATGAAGAGTAGCTACCAGCTACACCTTCTATCTAGAAGATGCAGATACTCCGCCATTCTCAGTCCAAAGATAACGTAAAATAGGGAAAACCCAATCAAAGATTAATCATACAGGTTATTCCACATTAAAAGTAATTATATTTCGGGGCTGGCCCCGTGGCCGAGTGGTTAAGTTCGCGCGCTCCACTGCAGGCGGCCCAGTGTTTCGTTAGTTCGAGTCCTGGCGCGGACATGGCACTGCTCATCGGACCACGCTGAGGCAGCGTCCCACATGCCACAACTAGAAGAACCCACAACGAAGAATACACAGCTATGTACTGGGGGGCTTTGGGGAGAAAAAGGAAAAAATAAAAAAAATCTTTAAAAAAGAAAAAAAAAGTAATTATATTTCCCAACAGTCATCTATTCTTTCAGCAGCTAAACTGCTTAGCCATAGTTTTCATTTCAAAAAGATGAGAGCCTTGACTTATTTTAATGAAGAAATCCCTCCCCTAAATTTAAGTGACGTCCTCAAGTAGACCTATTACTAACGTCTTAGGCAAAAAGTTCTATTTCCCTATGACATTAATGAGCCGTGTTCTAATAGAACCACTTTCGATGTCTCTAGAGTTCTCTCTTAACTTCTCCTGATATTCCGCATTTCTTCAGCTTTTATTTTTACTTCTTTTCTTTTAAATTTTTTCACAAAAATTATGTATTTAAAGTGTATAACATGATAATTTTATTCACTTGTACATTGTGAAAAGATTCCCATAATCAAGTCAATGGACACATCTCTCACTTCTCATAGTTACTATTTTTTTTTTTTTTTTGATAAGGATGCTTGCAATCTACTCTCTTGGCAAACTTCAAATATACAATACAGTGGTGTTAAGCATAGCCACCATGCTGTACATTAGACCCCCGTAAATTATTCATCTTATGACTGAAGGTTCGTACCCATTGGCCAACCTGTCTCCATTTCCCCCACCCCTCTGCCCCTGGCAACCACAATTCTACTCTCTGTTTCTATGAGTTCCTTTTTTTTTTTTTAAGATTCCACGGATAAGTGATACCATATAGTATACGTCTTTCTCTGTTTGGTTTATTTCACTTAGCATAATGCCCTGCAGTTTCATCCATGTTGTCATAAATGGCAGGATTTCCTTCTTTTTTAAGGCTGAATGATATTTCATTGTATATATCTACAACCTTTTCTTTGTCCATCCAGCTGTCCATGGACACTTAGATTGTTTGCATACTTTGGCTCTTTGAATAATATTGCAATGAACACGAGAGTACAGATATCTTTTCAGGATAGTGATTTCCTTTCCTTTGAATATATACTCAGAAGTGCGATTATTGGATCATATGGGAATTCTATTTTTAATTTTTTGGGGAAACTCCATACTGCTTCCCATAATGGCTGCACAAATTTATATTCCCATCAACAGTGCACATGGGCTTCCTTTTCTCTGCATCCTCACCAACACTAGTTATTTCCTGTCTTTTAAATAACAGACATCCTAACAGGTGTAAGGTGATATCTCATGATTGTGATTTGCATTTTCCTGATGATTATCAATATTGAGCATCTTTTCATATACTATTTGTCATTTGTATGTCTTTTTTAGAAAAATGTCTATTCAGGTCCATTGACCATTTTTTAATCAAGTTTTTTTTTTTGCCATTAAGTTGTATATGTTCTTTATAGTTTGCAGATTAACCCCTATATCAAATTTGTGGTTTGCAAAGATTTTCCCTCATTCTATGGGTTGTTTTTCATTTTATTGATGGTTTCCTTTGCTGTACAAAAGCTTTTTAGTCTGATGTAGTCGCGCTTGTTTATTTGTGTTTTTGTTGACTTACCTTGTGGTGTCAAATAGAAAAAATCATCTAGGAGCTTACAGCCTATGTTTTCTTCTAGGAGTTGTATGGTTTCAGGTCTTATGTTTAAGCCGTTCGTCCATTTGAATTGATTTTTGTGTATCGTGTAAGACAGAGGTCCAAATTCATTCTTTTGCATGTGGATATCCGGTTTTACTAACACCATTTACTGGAGAAAGTATTCTTTCCCCATTTCATATTCTTGGTATCTTTGTCAAAAATTAGTTGATCATATACATGTATGTTTATTTCGGGGCTTTCTATTCTGTTCCATTGATCTATGTGTCTGTTTTTATGACAGTACCATACTGTTTTGATTACTGTAGCTTTGTGATATGCTTTGAAAGGAAGTGTGGTGCCTCCAGCTTTGTTCTTCTTTCTAAAGATTGCTTTGGTTATTTGAGGTCTTTGATGGTTCCATACTTAAAGTTTGTGAAAAATGTCATTGGAATTTTGAATCTGTAAGTTACTTTGGAGAGTATAGATACCTTAACAATATTAATTCTTCCAAAACATGAAGATGGGATATCTTTCCATTTATTTGTATCTTCACTTTCCTTCATTGTTGTCTTATAGTTTTCAGTATATAGATCTTTTACCTCCTTGGTTAAATTTATTCCTAGATGTTTTATTATTTCTGATGCTATTGTAAATGGATTGTTCTCTTAATTTCTTTCTCAGATAAGTCATTGTTAGTGTACAGAAACAAAACTGATTTTTGTATGTCGATTTTGTGACCCACAACTTTACTGAATTAATTTATCAGTTCCAACCTTTAAGCTCATGAAATCTCCTTAGTCAAAGAAGTTGCTACGAAAGATTGCCGTTGCTTAGTGAATTTCTTCAGCCTTTGTCTAACCTAGGTTACTAGGCGAATTCAGTCAAAGAACTTAAACCAAGGGCAGGAAAAGCCTGTTTTTGGGTTGACTGCTTCACATTTAATTTCATTAGCATACACTTTATAATTAAGCTGCCAAATTAAACACTTCACAAATCAAGAGAAATCATGAGAAATATCTTATTTACCTTGGATTTATAATATGATAGGCCATCCCCTGAGGCATCATAATTTGTCAATAAATGAGTTGCATTTCATTATATAACTGTATGCTGTTTGTTGTATTTACTGTACAAGTTGTAATGTAGACTATCAACCTTCCCTGTCAGTTTTGATCTTGCTTTCTAAAATTATGCTGAGTGAATTTAGCCTATTAGATATGAATTCCCTCAACTAAATCCAGAAACTGTCTTTGTGTACTCGTCATTTCCTCAGTTCTCAGAGAGATTTGTGTTGCTTTTTGTCATCCTTTCACATTGCTCTGAACGTCCTTTCATGTCCTGAGAATTTTCTGTGTCTTCTCTCTTTAGGTTTGTCCTTATTTAAATCTGCTCTCTTTATTGCTTCTATAAGGTTCTCTATCTTCTTTTACTAATCCCCTTTTTCGTCTTTCTTTTGCTAGGAATTTATTCAGAATCCTGTCCTTCATCTGACTGATTAAGGCTGACTCACAACATTCTCATGAATACTATGGCTTCATCAATACTATGGTGTCCTCTGCTGGATACAGTCTTGACCTCCAAAAACATTCCATTCTTCTGCATTGCTACTGTGTTACCGAACTTTCTGCAAGTCATCTTCTGAATCTTCCATATAACCTCTAGCTCAGTATTTTAATGAACTCTCTTTTCCCCTAAACTACATCCTTCCATTATTGCTTATATTATGGTAACATCACTTACACAATTACAAGAAAATCTTAGAAATAAAACTAAGTTAATCTTCAACTCATAGTCAGTTTCTAAGTCATCCTGTACCTAGCTCTTTGATATTTTTTGAAGCTTTATTGAAGTATAATTTATATTCACTAAATTGTACATATTTCAGGAATATACTTTGATAAAATGTGTGAGATATATGTATAAATCCCTCTGAAACCATTACCACAGTAAAGATAATAAATATATCCATCACCCAAAAAGTTATCTTACGGCACTTTATAAACCTTTTCCTGCTGCTGCTTGGAGCCCTAACCCCACACCCTGTCTCCACGTATCCACTGATCTATTTTTACTATGTATTATATATTCTTATGTCTTCTACATCTCTTCTTAACAATCTTTTGTCTACTTTATTAAAAATATGGAATTCAGCTATAGTGGCTGTTTTAATGTCCTTGTCTACTAATTCTATCATCTGTGTCAAATTTGGATGTTCCAATTGATTGATTTTTCTCCTCATATTGAGTGGTACTTTTCTGCCTCTTTGTATGTCTGCTAAGTTTCACTTTATGCCAGACATTGTGTGTTTAACATGCCAGGTGCAGCCTATTCTGTATTTCTATAAATACTCTTGAGCTTTGTTCTGGAAATCATTATGTTACCTACAGAAAGTATTATTTTAAACTTTGCTAGGCAGTATCAGAGCAGAATTTAATTTATGAATAATTTTGTCTCAATCCGAGGCAAAACTTCTACTATACCCAATGCCCTATAAATTATGAGAGTTTCTACCCTAACTGGTGGGATCAGGAACTGGTTTTGGTCCTCTAATCTCTTCAGGGAGCTCTTTCCTCAGCTTTGGGTAATTTCCCATTACATATCACATATGCAACGATGAGGGTTCTGCTGAAAGTTTTCAGCTCTCCAAAACTCTCTCTTTCTCTCTCTGCAATTATCTTCTCAGATATTCTTCCATGAAGACCCCATCTAGCTGCATTGGCCTTCCTATACTCTCAGTTCCACTTCTGCAATTCAGAGAGATCATCAGTCTGTATCTGGGTCCCCCAGCCCCCTGTGCCACAGACTGGAACCTCTTTCCAGGTAGCAAGCCAGGCAATTGTGGGACTCATGTTGCTTTTTTTTCTTGTCTGTCAGGAATCAATGTAATTTTTCATCTGATGTCCAATGTTTTGAAATCCATTGGTTCATGTATGTTGTCTATATATGAACTTCCATCCTGGCCAAAAGCCAAAGCACTCTGATATCTTATGTACTCTTTTCCCCTTTTTCCCCATATTGACTAATATAATTTTACTCAGGTCTTTACCCTCTCTAACTGGAGTCCTGGACTTCATTTTCATGCTATTTATTAATTGTCTACCTAGGACCAAAGCATTCTTTGCAAAACAAAACTTTGACCATGTTTCTTTCATTTTCAAAATCTTTCAGTGCTGCCCTTTTTATCAACATAAAATGGATACTCAGTCTTTTGGCATGTAAGTCTCTCCATGATCTCATCTCTTTCTATCTTTTCAGCTTTCTCTCTTGCCATTTCTCTTATTTACGTAGTGCTCCAGCTGTGCTAAATCACAGATTTCCCTTGTTGAAGATAAATACTTCTAAGGATCTGATCGTGTTGTTTCATGTTCCCGAAACAGTTATCCATCCCATTTCATGTTTCCTGTTAAACACTTAGTTATGCTTCAAGATCCAGATCAATTATTTCCCTCTTTCTAAAGTCCTTCCACATTCATCAAAGAAGACTTTATTATGCCTTCCTTTGTGTAGCGACTGAACTATTTTTGCACACATCTCAGTGGAGTGTACTTCTTTGTTTGTTTGTTACTGTAGAGATACAGGCCATGTCTTTTTTATTTTTGTGTTCCCTAGAAGTCCGTATGGTATATATGGCATAGTATAAATCATCATTACTTCTGTGAACCAGATATTCCAGCTCTTCACCTTTCAGCCACATGATAAGTTTGTATTTGTTGGACCCTGTTTGGTTAGTTGGGGCCATGTTGCTAGTTATGGTCAATGGGTTCTGATGAAAAGATCTATGTCACATCTTGGATGGATCATTTCTGAAGAGAAACTCTTCAGAGCACCATTATTATTTCCACAACTAGCAATGCTCTCAATGGTGGCTGATCCTTCTGCTTGGATTCAGAGCGGGCAACTCACTTGAGATGGATATGTTGCAAGAGTGAAAAATAACTTTGATGTTTTAAATTATGAAAAGTTTGGAGTTATTTTTTATGAAGCATCATCCAGCCTATCCTGACTAATATTAATTTAGATTCTCAATAAGTGTTTCATTGAATGTACAAATAAACTAACAGGCATTTCTTATAGATTCACAAATGTTATATTAAAATATTTTGAAAATATAGTTTTATAAAATGACAATACTTTATGGTTGAATTGTTTTATAGTTTACATGGCTACAGTCCATGTATGAATTGATGTGTTCCAGGGCACAGGGTGGGTCCAAAACAACAGCCATAGACTACTGTGAAATTTAAGTTTATTTGATTATACAGAAAAGAAATAATTAATCTGATAATTAAAGGAATTTCATTCAAATTAGTAATATTAGAGATATGTGTGGGTTGATAAAAAGTACCATCATTTACCCATCTATTAATTATTTTTGCGAGCTGAACATTGACTGCAGGTCATGGCATAAATTAGGGCATATAAAATCTATTGTGCATATGGTGGGAAAATCACAAAGTTCTCTATATCATTGTGTTGTACTTGTGTTGTGCTTTGCAGTTTACAAAGAAATTTTGCTACCTTCATGTATCTTATTTTTGCATTCAGTCCAAGAAATAGGTATTATTATTTTCCCTGTCTCTATTTTACAGTGAGGAAATAGAGGCTAGGAGGAATTAACTATCTAGCCTAAGGTGATGCCACGCTTAAGATCCAGGGAACAAAATAGGTCTCGGAGTTCAAATGCTTGGTACTTTATAAAGATAGCTTTCAAAATATTTAATTTTAAGCTGTGACTTATGGAAATCAATGTTTACACTAACCATAATACTAATAAATCTAGTGGATTGCTCTATTTTCAACTGAAGAAATTCTGTTTATCAAAATAAACCATTAAGAGAGAAAAAAAGGAAATCCAAAGGGTGGAAAAAGACATTTGCAATACGTAATTCCAATAAAGGATAAAGAGCTTCTACAAATCTATATGAAAAGGACATTGCAGCTAATAAAAAATGGGCAGACAACCTGAACAGACACTTCAGCAAAAAGCACATCCATATTGCCAGTAAATATATACGAAGGCATTTATTAACTTCCTTTATCATCAGAGAAACGCAAATAAGAACAACAATGTATCCTTATTTCACTACACTCTGCAGGATGGATGAAGTTTAAACAAAAGTAATAATAATAAGGTAATAGCAACGGTTAGCAAGGATGTGGAAAAACCAGAATCCTCATACACTGTTTCTAGGTGGGCTAACTGATCAAACCTCTTTGGAAAGTGTTTAACTGGATCTACTAAGGTTAAATATGTGCCTGTTCTATGACCCAGAAATTCCACCCTGGGGTATACACACCCCAGAAATGCATATATGTTCATAAAAGAACTATTTATAATAGCCGAAACCTAGACATTCCCGAAACGTCTATCAACAGTAGAATAGAAAATAAATTATACTACATGAAAATAATGGAATACTGCACATAAATGACAGTAAACAACCTACAACCACATCCAACAGTGTGGATGTCTCATTAACATAATATTGAGTGAAAAGGACAGAGACAAAAGACTACATACTAAATGACTTCATTTATGTAAAGTTCAAATACAAGCAAAATGAATCTATCGCATTTAAAGGATGGTGGTTAACCTGGGGGAGGGGTCAGTGACTAGGACAAGCCACAGGGAGTAGGTCTTGTGGTGTGATGGTAATGTTCTGTTTTGTGATCTTGATGTCTTTTACACAGTTATGTCAAGTCTGTGAAAATTAATTTTGAATTTTAATTAAATTCACTTTATATGTGTATGTGTATTGTACTTCAATAAAAGTTTAAAAAACTGAACTCAATCATCAAAAGATGTATTATTTTCTGGTATCTTATGTTCACTTTATATTTCCATTTTTAAGAAGATCCATAAAAGCAATGATTGTCTTCATTACACATCATGATTATTTTCCATATGTAACATAAAGAAAAGCAAATAACTGAGCCTCTGACATCTCAGGCAGCCACATTCAAGAATAAGGAAAGTCTAATGCAGTGGTACGTGACATCAAAATACGGCAAAAACATATACTTGATATGTGAAAACTCTGAGATTGTGTCCACAATTCTAAATTTAAAGTCTTTTTTGGACAATATCATTTATTTAATAGTCAGTTGATATTGCAGTTGTCTGCTAGGTGAAAGCATGACACCAATTATAAAAATTACATTATAATTATTACAGCCCATTTGTTCTCTCAGCAAATTATAAGAGGTCTTTGAATAACAGAAACCTAGAGCTAACAAGTGCAACTTTACTGGGGAAAAAATAATTGCCTTCTTAATAATTACTTAAGAATATTATTTGTTTGTAGACGTTTGATCATTCTTGTGCTCCTAATAATGAGTTAATGAAAAAAATCTTCTTTTGTATTACTCCTTTGAAAGCAATTATTATTTAGTGCATACTACTCTGTGCCAGCACTAAATATGTATTTGTCTAGCACACAATAGTGAGCCCAGCGGTTTTATGTTCTGAGACACACCAACAAGATAATATAAGATAATCACAGTCTCAACCCATCTTATGGTAGCAGGAGAGTGACAGGCATTTTACTTAACATTCAGTATATATGCTATTGCATAGAAAAAAAGAATATATGAAATTTAATTTTACTCCAACAATGTTTATTGAATATTGTATGAGCCAGGGACAGTGGGTTTTTGTTGTTTTTTGTGGGTTTTGTTTTGTTTTCTTTTTCACAATGCTAAATAAGAAATATATGATCTGTGTTCTTACAGAGCTTTCTGTCTGGTGAAGAAGACAGATAAACATTGCCATTAGGATATATTCTAACAAGCTCTACCACATGCAGAACCAGAGAGTGCTCAGAACACACAGGAGGGACACATAATCAAGAATTGAGAGGGGACAAAGGATGACGTCCTGAAAGAAATGAACCCCAAGTGAGAACCGGAAAGATGAGCAGGGGCAAGCCCAGGTAAGGCAGGTATAGTGTGGGGAGAAGTGAAGCACGTCTCACATAAAGAGCCAGAGAGAACACGTCAAGGGAAGGAAGGCAATGTTTGCTGTGTCAAGGAGTTAAGAGTCTGAGGTGGGGAATAGAGAGGTATGAGGCTTCAGAGATAAAGAAGATCAAAGTGAGAGAATTTTGGGCTCCTTCCAAGGAGCAAAAAGTCCCTGATGTCTTTTGGAGCAGTAGAATATCATCATCAGATATATGTTACAGCAGTATGATAATGGCTTCTAGGTAAGGAATGGACTGGAAGCCAGCAGAGCATGAAGGGAAATATGAGCACTTAGAAGTTGTTGTGGTACCAAAGGCCAGAGAGTTTGGCAACCTGAATCAGGATCCAGAAGTTATATGGATGACACTGAATGAATGGGAAGGAAGTTTAAGAAATAGAATCTGTAGGACAGGAAAATTAAATAAATAATTAGGTTCTGAGGGACGAGGCAAGGATTAAAATAAAGTTTCTTTCTCCAGAAGTGGGCAGATGTTAGTGATTTTCATCAGTATTGGGAACATAGGAGGATGCATACTTTGTCAGTGGTGGTGGTGGTGGTATAATCTTGGTATTGTGATGGGTAAATTCAGTGATATCCTAAAAAATTCTAGCACTCCACATGCTCAAGATCCTGCACTGAGTCGCTTTCAAAGATGCACAGATGTGAAACCATGAGTAATTAAAAAGGACTTTCTATCTTTATTGGTATGTCTTGAAGAATTTTAGAGAAGATTATTTAATTCGTTACCAGAAGTAACATTTCTCAAAATCACGTTTCCACGCCTCTGCAGTTTCATTTACTTGATGGCGGTTCTGGAGATTTTCACTAAACACACCCCACATCCGATCCACAAAGTTGTTCTCACTTTTTCTCTCACTGCGCCTGCCGTTTAATTCTTTCTCATCTAGATAAACTCCTCTCTTGGCTTTCTTTTGTAGTTGTCTTGCCTCTTTTTTATTTAACACGGATTCTCCACAAAAGTAGAGTACGAGGTTTACGTTGCTCTCTGGAAACCTTTTCACCTGTCTTCATCCTTTGCTAGGAGTGGTCTGCGACGGCAGGGCAGAGTCAGGAGCAGAAGCCATGGCAACAGACACCGAGATGGAACTACCGATTCCGAGACTGTTTTATTGCTTTTATGTAAATTTCTACCACCATGTGAAACTTAAGAAGAAATGAATCTAAAAGAATCTCATAGGCTGGAAATCCAGGCAACATCCTTATAACATCCGCGAAAGGCCTGTAATGTAGTTCGTTGCATTTCACCAGTATCAATTTCCTGGTTTTGATAATCTACGATAGTTATATAAGTCGTTGTCATTAAGGAAAGCAGGATATTGGATAGAGAGGCCCTCTCTGCACTATTTTGTCAACTTCTTGTTTGTCAATAATAATTTCAAAATAGTAAGTTAGAGAAAAAGAAAGAATATGGAAGTTAGTATATAGTGAAAGAAGGCAGATGAGTTCAGTGTTTGCCTGAATGAGGTTGGGGAGGGGAGGCCAGAAGAGCCAGGAGGCGAAGATTACAACTGTTGGAGATTTATGTGTGTATATTCACTGTCTTGATTGTGTTGGATGGTTTCACAGGTAAATGCATATGTCAAAATGTATCAAATTTTGTAATTTTAGAAGGTACTGTTTATTGTATGTCAATTTCACATCAATAAAACTGTTTTAGGGACTGGCCCAGTGATGGAGCAGTTGCGTTTGCATGCTCCGCTTTGGCGGCCCGGCATTCACCAGTTCAGGTCGGGTGCAGACATGGCACCAATTGTCAAGCCATGCTGTGGCAGGCATCCCACATAGAAAGTAGAGGAAGATGGGCATGGATGTTAGCTCAGGGCCAGTCTTCCTCAGCAAAAAGAGGGGGATTGGCAGTGGATGTTAGTTCAAGGCTAATCTTCCTAAAAAAAAAAAATCTTTTAAAAATTGCATTTAGGATCAATGATAGGAGGTATATGTATAGGGTGATTTGGAAGCCTGACCCAAGGGAACTTAAACTAGTTGTGAAACACAAAGCTGCCTGCAAAAACAGAAGAAATAAAGACAGGGGAGGAGGGAGGGAGAGAAGGAGGAAACGAGGGAGAGAGAGAGAGAGAGAGAGAGAGTAGGTATTTAAGAGGATCCCTGTGAACTGCAGGGGTAACTCAGCTGAAGAGGGAAGGGAGAAGGGAGTGTCAGAAGAGCATGCACAGCAAAGGGAAGAGCTGAAGCAAAAGACTGAGGCCCAGAGGAGTCTGCTATTTTTGTTAAGGCTTTGAAGAAATTGAAAGACCCTTGGGAGGCTAGGGCCAATCTCTAAAGTAAAGGGGCATAAGTCTTCTCTAATTCTCTCCTTTCTCTCTCTCTCCTGGGGCTTCTCCTTATCTCACTGTGGCTTCTTTCTGAAATTAATGTTATCAACAAGACCAGCTATTCTGGGCTATTTCATTTCCGATGGGTGGTCCTTGGAAGAACACTTGAGCAGAGAGAAAAAAGCAGAAGCTGAGGGGAGCTAGAAGGGAGAACCTAGAGGCATTCTTTTCTGCAAATATGCAAATATCTCAGAAAATAAGGTGGGTTTCCCGTTGTTCCCAGACTAATGTCATCAGTCCACGCTGTTCTTTTTGAGTAAGCCAAGCAGAGGTAATCTCTCACTTACATCCTTGGTCCTTGCAGTGGATGCCTCTTTATTGTCCATTACTCATTCCCTCTCCTTCTTGGTAATAGCACCCTGAATATTTTGGGGAGAGGAATCACCCCACCTCCATTCCTAACCATAGAGATTGGATAGGATTGGGGATCCCTCAGTGCCAGGAGCAACCTTGTATTGTTTAAGACAATTTGCAGTGAACTTCCCCTGGGCCACCATAATTGGTTTAGAAATTGGCTTGTCACATGATATGAGGCAAGGATACTCAGGATAAAGGTACAGGAAGTTCAAGGAAGGGCCAGTAATGATTGGAGGAGCCCTTCTGCCTCCTCCACTGTCAGGCAGATGTGAAGGATGGTGGGAAGTAGGTTTATGCCAGGCTGGCAGGGTGGTCATAGCAGAAAGAGAGGAGAATGCACAACTTGCTGATAGGGAAATAAACATAATTTAGCAGATGTTCAAGTGAAATGAGGTTGTTTTAAACAAAGAATATACCAGGAACCAAATTTTCTTACAATTTTCCATTCTTCCTGATGGCAGAGAAAGAAACGTTAAGATTCAGCAAAGATCAATGACAGAAAAATTTAAAAATCTACAGTATTTCACATTTAAGTTACTTCGTGCTCCGTTCTGTGCCTCTATATGAAGGAGACTGTTTGGGATTGCTAAGAATCGTGTGCTTTATGTGTCTGCTCCATGGGCTAATTACAAATGTCTAGACCAGAATTAGGGAGCCAAATCATTTAAGGTTAGGCTTGCAATCTTGTGAGAGGAAGAAAGTGCAAGGCAAATTCAGGGTAATCAGCCAGTGGAAGAAAGAGAAAAGCATGGAAGTTATTTTAAGGCTAGTAATAGCATCCGAGATCACAAGGAACAAATACTAAGCCTAGGAAATTATGTGTGTGCATGGATGTATACATGAATGCATGTGCATTTTTTTCACAAAGTTAGAATACCCTATATATCTGGGTCAGAAAGGGAACCCGCTGGTAATGCTGAAGCCAATGCTAGGTTAAGAAATCATGAGGGATATGTGACTGAAGTCACGCTGGCCTCATGAGTATCTATGGTTTACCAGCACAATTTTCTCCTGGGTCCAGAGACTGGCTTATGAAGGAAGTGGCAATAGGAGGCAATAAAGGATGTATGTTATTGATAAGGTGATATATTCTGAGATATTTCAAAAGTATGCTAGTTAACACATTCATCATTAGGTAAATTTAATAGAGTGGAAGAGTTAGATAGACGATAACGCAGCATGAGATGGCCTGCCTCTATGATACTATTTCGAAGATTTCATCTGGAAAGTGTATTTGAGAAATTAACATTCTAACAGAGACTTGAATGATAAAAAAAGGTATCCAGCCAAGTGAGAATGTTGGGGAGAGAGTTTCAGGCAGAGAGATAGGAAATAGAAGGTTCTTAGTGAGAAATTAGCCTGGCTTGTGGAATTACACAAAAAGGCCAGTATGCATGGAGTATTTTAAACTTGAGTGAGAGTAATATGAGATTAATTTGGAGACACAGGTAAGATCAGATCATGCAGGGCTATTTAAGACACACACATATGCACACTCATGTTTATAAATCTACATATATGCTTGTTATGGCTTTAGATTTTTTTCTCTAAAATTCACTCTCATGGCTGTGTGGAAAGACCTGGGATGGGGCGTAAATTAGTTCCTAGGAGGCTCTTGAAGTTAACAGGGACTAAAAGGTTAAAAATCAAGATGATCTAATGTAAACCAAATTTTGGATTCATAGTGAAAGTAAAACCAACATGTTGTGCCAATGGATTTGATGTGTGGGAAATCAGGGATGACTTCCAGGCTTCAGATTGACAATTGGTAGTGTTGTTAGCTAAAATGGGAAAAACTGATAATTAAGAATTTTGCTCTGAATATGTTCAGTTTGGGATCCTCAAGAAGGTTGGGTGGTAACTATGTAGGTGAATCTGAAGCTTAGGGGATATGATAGCACTAGACATGGGACTCCGTCTCAAGAGAAAATATTAACACTTAAAAGAAAAGGGGCAAAAACTGAAGCTTGTAATTTTCAGACATTTAGATATCAACCAAAGGAAGAGGGTCCAGCAAGGAAAATTAAGTTAACAGCCACTGAGGAAAGATGGAGACAATAAATGGAAAGTTCTTTAAGAAAAAAAAGATATTCATAAAAGTGAAAATCTCTCCTGAGAATGATTGAGCACTATGAGAACAGACAACTTGTTAAAGTCAGACAAGACACGCCAGCAATACATGAAGGCTTGCATCTATTTAAAAATATTTGGACAGGATTTGGCAAAACTTTCAATCCTAGAAACTACAGTTGGGAAGCTTCCCTGGTACAACCTAGCTGGAAAGCCGCTTGGCAGTTTTGCTAAAAGCTTTAAATGTGTAAATACAGTTTAACCCGATCTTATGGCCCCTTAGTGAAAAACTATAAACAATTTCAGTGTGTATCATTATGAGAATGGGTAAGCAAACTAGCACGTCTGCTTAATAAAATACTAAACATGTCATTAAAGGATTTACAACAACATGAAAAAATATAAATATTTATAGTCAAATTAAAAACAATACAATTATGTAAATAATGCATAGGATTCATATATATATATATATATATGTATGTATAATATTTTTTTCCAAGGGGAAAATACATTGAAACGTAAAGAGTGCTTCTTTAGGTTATAAAATTATTACTGGTTTTACTTCTTTAAATTTTCTGTATTTAAAACAAATTCTTACAAGAGGGGCATTATTTTATAGCTGAAAAAATTAGACTGAAAAAATATTTGAACATATCTAAATAGATTGTATCACACTAAAATTTTTTAAATCAATTATATATTTTCCATATTTTTTTGAATGTTCCCACTGTTTCCTTTATGAAATGTGAAACAGAATTTTTTTACATAAGGTTATGGTAGAATTAAAGTTACTATGATTTCAATGGGTAAAGTGCCTTGAATATTTGAATTACAAATCAACTCAGGAAATTAAAATGCACCTATTCATTTTGCCTACACCTCCACTTCAAGAAATATATCTGAAAGAAATAATTACGTAGATATGTAAAGCCATCTATACCAAGATTCTCTCTTAGCACTTTTTATAGTAAGCCATTTGGAAATACACTGGATGTTCATCAATGCAGGAGGAGCTGGGTAGAAGGGAGTGTGACCCACCCATGGAACAAAAGGAGAATCTCTGCAGACAGCAGAGCCGCGGTCCACCAAATATTGTTGAGCTGAATAATGGTAGATCACACTTGCTTTGTTTCTCATTGAATATTACACAATAACCATTTTCCAGGTAACGAGTAACCTTTGAAAATATTGTAACGCCAAGTAATTAAATATTTTCAATTGTATCAATGCACTGCAATTTATTTAATCATTCTCTACTTATTGGCCAGTTAGGAGAAAATAAACACAAAAAACTTCTCCATGCATATTGCCTCCATTAACTCTAATATAGAGATGCAGCTAGAAAGAGTTTTTTACACTTTCTCTGTTACCAAAGGAAACCCTTGGATTCTCAGGCACAGGAAAGAGAAAACACCTACTTATCACTGGGAATGTAAAAGGTTTGCAATATGATTCTTTAACATAAGAGAAGAAGGCTTCTTAATCATGCAGAAAGCCCTAAAATCTAAAATTGTTTCTTTGTGCAATTGACTGCCTTACATACCAACTTTCCACAAATGAGCAGAATATTATCATGTTGATCAAACAAAAGTAGAAATAATGTTTTTACAAAGCTACTTTACATATTATTTTAAAATAATATAAATAATTTAAATGTACAAACTTCCAGTTATAAGATAAATAATTTCTGGGGATGTAATGTACCACATGATGACTAAAGAAAAAATAATATGATTTATTCACTATTCACCAAATATAGCATTTGAAAAAGTGATGTTTGACGTGTGTAAACTTTACGGTGAGTAAATAGACATATACTAAGTATGGAATAATAATATAATTATAATTATATTTAATTATGTAATTTGACATTAATGCGAATGATGCTTTTAATTCATGATTACATAATATCAGAGATTTTAGAGTTTTAGTTTATTAGCATGGTGTCATATCAAAGTATATTTTATCATCACAAAAGTAGAAGCCAAAATCCAAAAACTGATTATTTTTTCTTAACCTGAGTACTAAAAACAACTTTTTTCTAATTAAATTATAAATGATACAATGTTTTTATTATCAAATTAAAAGTGTGTTAAGTCTAAAACATTTTTCATCTTATTTGTTAATATTACTTAGAAATAAGGCCTTAAGATAGGGATAAAATAAAAATATAATTAACATTTCAAGATCAGGTTCTATTTTCTTATCACTTTTCCTGCCAATTTCTTAATCCATAATGGGCCTTAAGTATTAGTAAGATTCAAAATGTAAACGAATGAATTTGAATATTGAGGGGAAATCTAACAGTCTCGAACGTATGAACAAATTTTTAAACATAAGATTAAAATTACTGATGGAAAAAATTCTAAACGCTTTTGGTTTTAAAGCTGCATCTGGACAAATGTTATCTGATTCTGTCTCATAGCTTGTACTTCATTACCCATAAATGTTTAATTTAGTTTTTTAAATAGAACTTAGAATCAGAGTGGGAGGAAAAGCAGTAGATAAAGAACAAAAATGCTATTTGCATATTTTCTGCCTAAAATCAACTAGATATATTTATTGGATTAGCTATATGTATCTCAAGAGTTTCCATTCCCTAACTGTGTTCAACGAAGAATGTTGTGGGCTTATCATTTTCTGTAAATTATTTTAATTAGGACACCACTGGCTCCCAAGCTCCAGTTTTTGAGACCTGATTTAGCAATGCCTCAATACACACACACACTCCCTTGCTTGCAGCTGCTCAAGACTCTTTCAGAAACTAAAGTACAGACAGGTGCTCAGGTGGCTCCAAAGTTACCACAGATGGTAATACTCATGCTGGCCTTGCCTCCAGTGATCCAGACCCTGGTACTGAAGCAGAAGTACCCATTCGATACCCCTTTAAAGGGCCTCTGGGTATAGAGATGTCCTGCAGCCCAGGGTTTTGCAGGTCCCAGGAGGCCTCCACCGTGTGGCTACAGAACAGAGAGGCGTGCCTGAAGCCCATCACTGTCTCAACTTGAACCATACCTGAAAGTACCATTCCAGAAACACAAGGAGGCAGCTTAGAGCTCGGACAACAGAATGAAGACAATTGTAAGCCACAGGGAGCTCACAGGGCTGTTCTATTTATCAATCACATAATTTAAACCAAGTCACCTATGAGCATTCTTTTTTTGGATTTTATTTTTTCTCTGCAAATAGGAATGTTTTATTTTGGTGTAAGATTATTGTAGAAATAAATGGATTTTAGTAAAGTGCCTTGAAGGTTATCACTTAAAGCCATATATAACACGCAATGTGCAGAAAAATCTATTAAAATTAAAATAGGTTAAAATTTGGAATCAATAAAATATAATTTTTGCTAAAAGGAAATTGTCAATTTTATATACAGGTATTTTCAGAGTTGGGGAAATCACACAATGCTTGTATAGTTATGTCCTGACACTTGGGTGTGGTGGAAATGTCACAGGATTGGAATGAGATAAGCAGTACTCTAAATTAATAAGATTTTTAAAGAGGCAACTCAATTAGTGAGAACCTGCAGCCTTTTAAAAGTGCATGTTTTACCTGGGAGAAGTCTGGAGGCATGAATTACAACTGGCACTGGGAGTGTGTCTGCCCTTCGGTTGTTTCTTACCAGCCTCCACTAGAAGGGGAGGCAGCTGGTGGCCTGGAATTCGAATAGAATACGTTCAAGCCATGTGATTTTGTGGAATCTAACCTCTCCGAAGCTTGGTTTCCTAAACTGTGAAAAGAAAGTAGCAATAACTATTCTATGTGATTGTTAGGAAAATTAACAGAATAGGGTTTTACTGCTGTTGCATTCAGTGTTTATTTCTGTGAAAATAGAAAATTGATGAAATTCTTACATCAAGCCTTTGAAACTAAATATATTGATTCACATTCCATACTGTACTCCTCTCTCAAGAAAATTATAGTGTAATACACTCTTCCTCTATCAGGGGACTATCTGTCAACGTTCTTCAGTGTCCCCAGAGATTCAAATGGCTTTACAAAAACTGAGGGTTGCCTTTTAAAAGATGTATTTCAATATCAGAACATTCTCTATATTATAATAATTGTGCTGTATCTTGTCATTTTTAGAATAATATGGGACATTTTAATTTCAACCTTTGCCGTTATGAAATAAATCTCTCATAATTTGCCGTCCAGAACTAGCTATTACCCTGCTGTTTACGATGGTGTTTGCGTGCTCCTAGCTGAAACGAGATCCTAAAGGTCAAAAACTAACGTCCTAAACACCAATCAGTTAAGGGCTATGAACAGGTTCCATGGAATATAATTTGCTTTGGCTTCAGTCTATGTTTGTATCTTGGACCTTAAGAAACTCAATCCTAGTTGAGGTTTCCAAGCCCATGAGAGTTTAAGAAGGAACTCAAGAAAATAAATGTGTATCAAAGAGGCTGGAGTGCAGGCAGACAGGGATTTTTTTAGCGTGACGGGATCTCCATTCCATTTGAACGTGCAGATACCAGAAGGCGCTAAGACCAGCAGAAATAGTTTCTGTCGTCTCCAGACATAGGGAATGATGGCCCAGCAGGGTTTATCAGGTTGCTGAAAAGTCTAGTGCATCCAAACTGCTCCTCCGTAAAACAGCCACATCGTTTCAAGGCTCTATGAAAACCTGGCACCTTCCGTTTTTTCCAAAACACCCCTTTCTAGCAGCAGCCCTACACACCCAAGGGAAGGAAAACCGTATCTTCAGTTCTGGTAGAAATGACAACAGAGGCTAGAAGCATGAAATAGACTCTAGCTTTCATAAATTGATAACATATACTTTACTTTCCAAGCTTTGTGTATTTAATAATATATCAATAAAAAATCGTATAACAAGCACTTGCAGTCTCATCTATTCTTTATAAAGTTTACAATAGGCAAGCAGCCTTATGAGAGGAGTTAAGTGTAAACATCAGGGAAAGGTAACCAGTATATTTCAAAAATACTGCCTTGATATAGGAATTACAATCTATCATTGCTAGGAGATACTGAGATTTATTCAATTACCCATAGCGAAAAAAAATTTTACCAAAATTAATGTGACAAAAATCTTTTCAATTCTTTTTTTATTTATTTTATTTTAAATTTTTTTAAAAGATTGGCACCTGAGCTAACAACTGTTGCCAATCTTTTTTTTTTTCTGCTCTTTCTCCCCAAATCCCCCCAGTACAAATGTGTATATTCTAGTCATGAGTCCTTCTAGTTGTGGCATGTGGGACGCCACCTCAACATGGCCTGATGAGTGGTGCCATGTCCGCACCCAGGATCCGAACCAGCGGAACCTGGGCAGCTGAAGCGGAGCACGAGAACTTACCACTCAGCCACGGGGCCAGCCTCTCAATTCTTTTTTATAAATAAAAGTCTTATTTTGATCTTTAGGAGTTACTAGCTACACTCAAAATATCATGATAACTGTCTATATCGTCTTAGTCATATTAGATTAATTTCCTTTAACTATTATATAGATACTTCTCTGTTTCCCATGAGGTCAGATTATATTCGAAGAAGACCAGGGAAACCACAGGCAATGCCCTTGGGATGTGTCTGCATTGAAAACTTATTTATAATACGCCTTCAAGTTCAGTAGGAAGAGTGGCTATGAGGACTAGATTTTCTGTTTGGGAGTATGAATTCAAACTCATAAAAGTAAAATTGAGTTGTGAATATATTTAGTTTCACAAATCCCTCAAAGACAGCATGCTTAATTCTTACAAAATGTAAAATTCCATCACTCTCCCACTGATTAAAGAGGAAACGACAGAAATCGGAGAAAGATTTCATCATTACCATGTGAAAATCACCCTTTGTTGCCAAACATAAAATCCATCAGAAGTCCTCCAGAGGGATGAAACGTGCTTAGGATGGGGAGATAGCCTGCTCTCAGAATATGTGATGAGCTCTAGTGTCCAGGACCACTTTGCGAGCTCCTGCCATATTGATCTTTACAGCATTTTAATAAAGCAAGCGTAAGATTGGCCATAGGTACTGTAACTCATTTCTCAAATGTGAAGCTTCAAAGATCGAAGAAGGACCAGAGGCAGCATCAACAGTGAGTGGCAGCCTCAAAATGAGCCCTGCAGTTTAGGAAGCTCCCAAGACCGTTCTCTGTAACACTATGTGGTGCTTGCTGGGAAGGTTGGGGTACCAAGTATATGCCATTCTGCTGATTGACAGAACCTTCACATACCTGTGTATGCCATGGCATTCACTTCATTAGACAAGAGGGCCCTCCAAAGATCTTTCATAGATGATCTCATCTCTAATTTGGGCTTCTCCTGGTACGGCTGTGGGGATCTGAGCCACACACTTAATGTTATCTGACATTAAGTGCAAAAGCACACTCTAAACTTCCAATCTTCCTGAGGGATCCGCTAAGTGTTGCCCAGCCACACACTTGGCTTTTTTCCAAGAGCCCACTTTCCGAACAGTCAATCTCTTCATTTTAGCATTGTTTGCAATCTGGATATGCTGAGGTTTTCCCAAATCATCCAGTATGGTTGCTTTGTGTTTAACAATCCTTCCCTTAATTTCTCTCTTTTATCTTGCATTTTACTCTAAGCATCAAAAAGAAACTAAGCTGCACCTTCAACACTTTACTTGGAAATCTCCTCAGTTAATGTCCAGTTTCATCATTCACAAATACTACTTTCCACATAACTGCAGGGTACAATTGTGCTAAGATTCTGCAACTATGTAACAAGGATCTCCTTTCCTCCAGTTTCCAATAAGATATTCTTCATTTCCTTCCAAGCCTTGGTCAACAGCACCTTCAACATCACTTACCAACAGTCTGTTAACGACAACTTAGATATTTCTAAGGCAACAAATGTTTCTCTACCATACTTTTCACTTCCTCCTGAGTCCTCGCTAGCAGTTATTAACATCCGTATGTCTACTAACAGTCTGCTCAAGGCAATCTAAGCTTTCTCTATCATGCTTTAAAATCTTTCTAGCCTCTGCCCATTGCCCAATTACAAAGCCACGTCCACATTTCTAGGCATTTATTACAGCAGCACTCCAATTCCAGGCGCCAAAATATGTATAGTTTTCCATTGTCACCATACCAGATTACCACAAATTTCGTGGTTTAACATGAATTATTATTTTACAGTTCTGAAGGCCAGAACTCTAACATAAGTCTCACCAGGCTGCAGTGAAGCATTTGTTCTTTTCTGGAGTCTCTAGAGAGGAACAGTTTTCTTGCCTTTTCTGGCTTCAAAAAAGCCACCAATTTCTTTAGCTGGCTCGTGACCCCTTCTATCTTGGAGGCCAGCAGTATCAGGCCTAGTCATTCTCACGCTACTATCTCTCTTTTTCTCTCTTCCAATTCTCCTTTCCATTTTTAACGACACTTATGATTATACTAGGTCCACTCAGAAAATCCAGGATAATTTCCCAGTGTTAAGACAAATGGTTAGCAGGTTTAATTCCAACTGTAACCCGAATTCCATTTTGCCATGTAACTATTGTATCACCAGGCTCTTTGGATTAGGATGTAGACATCTATGTGGGAGGCTAGTACTCTGCATACCACATCTAGTGTCATTAGTTCCAAAATATTCAGACCACAAGGAATTGCAGAAGCCACCAATCCTCTCCCAGGACTGCTAGAGGTTGTGACTGGCCTAGGGCTCCATGGGAAATCCTTGGGCAGCTAGGACTATGGGGATTATGGCCAGATCCTTTGTAACCCCGAATAGCACTTCTGTCATGGCCTTCAATGAGCTTGAGCTTGGGCAGCTTGTTTCAAGGACAGCCAATCATTTCTCTGACTGCTTGGTAGGTAAAGAGTGTTCAGCGTATCTGGACAAGTTCCCACCATTGCAGAATGCACCAGAGCAAGATATCAATTGGAGAATTCAGACACGGTTTATAATTTTCCTTTATATAAATTGCTTCATATCTGTAAACATTCCATAAAAACATGGGGTATTATAAGAAATGTTATTCAATGGTCTTTTGGGCTAGTATTTGTGACTATAAGTAACACAGACCCTCCTTCACTGAGAGAGTTACACTTGCTTTATCCACCATGGGACCAAACCTGTGGACATTAATGACATGTATACTTAGCAAAGCCCTACCTGGGAATATATCTGCACATTCTGTAAGTAATGCATAATCTGTGCAATCATTTATTAGTGATTTATCTTATTTTTGTTTAACAAACAAATTAAGTGACACATTTTGAGCACTGGCACAGTTTTTCCCCTCCCAGTACTTCTAGGAATATCTGAAAAACAAGACAAATACAGTTACTACCTAGTTGTAGTAAGAAGTTTAGTGACCAGGAAACACATTTCCTCGTGTAATATTAGAGCCGTAGAACACTGAGACACGGAGAATCTCTGGATGATTTTAGAATGCAAAACCTCCCCACCTCACATCTATGGAGAATCTGCAGGAATACTGTGCATAGAGTCCAGGCTTTGGTTCCCCCCTCTCACACAACTTCACTGAACTCAGATTTATTTCCCCTTCACAGCCCACACAAGCATCTTCTGTATGGCATGTTTCTCACTCCATTCCCCAATATACATTATGAATCAAGGGATGGAGCTGGGCAGAAAACCTTCCTGAGAACTGTAGATGATGGTGACTACTCCTTACAACAGCTTACTTTGAACATATTACAACCCTCACCATCCCTGATGCTATAAACTATGGAAAGTTTTTACCTGTGGTCCAATTGACATTTAATTCAATTGAGGAAGTAGGTAAGAAGATGGATTCTGTGGATTATTTCATTTTCTGTTATTCTTTTGTTGAACTAAGCAGAATGATTAAAATTTCAGTTTTAACAGATAGTCCTCCAAAACCTCTCCTGCAGATTTCTTCCAACCTCAAAAGAAAGTAATACACTTAAATCTTATCAACTGGGATGCTGACTAGAACAGTGCATGGCAGGAATCAAAACGCTGTGTCTATTTTGTTCATGTCAAGTGTAACTGTCCGTTTAAACAGATTTAACTAAAGCTCTTAAGCATACTTATTAAATTAATAATAATGGTTTTAGTTTTTTTGACAGCCTAATTCCTGAGCAAAAAGTAAATTAATCTTTTTTATCAGCAGGTATTACTTTTATCCCTGGATAATCAGTTGGTCAAGGAAAAATAAAACAATATGTGTGTAGAAAGAGCTGACTTTATAATTGGGGATACATGGAATCTATTTAAAGATGATATGGATGTTTGTTTGGAGGGAAAAGGAGGTTCATGCCATTACTAAGGGATCCATGAAGATAGATGCAACTTAGCAGTATATTGACCTCAAAATATATAAATTTTGTCCTTATCTGCCATTTTCTATTGTATTTATGATGGTGGAAAGCTCTAAAGTCGATATTAATTTCAGTTGGAAGAGAAACAAATTGATGATGCAATATCAAATATTTTAACAAAAATAAATAAGTTGAGATCACGATTTTTAGCTGTCTTCTTCAGTGCCAAGTTTAAAAATTAAAGTTCTTTCATATCATCTGTACAAATGGTCTGAAAATTAGTTTAAAACTTCCAAGCATAAAGAGAGTCAAAATGAGAAGCAGATGGGCCTCTTCTTCCTTAGAGAGGAACTGTCTGTTTCTCCTTATGATAACAGAAAAGCAAGAAAGGAGAAATGGAATAGAATGCTCACGATTTCACACACACTGCCACACATTGCCATGTAGTCATTAGATAGCCAAATATATTCCTATTAGAACACTCATTCTTCTTCAATATGTTCATACCATTATGTGTGAGTGCTTAATTTTTTAATATTTGATCGGAGTTGAGTATTTTACACTTAAATTATTTAGGGTAGATATTAACTAAATTTTGCTTTAGTCTAAGGTTTATGATATTCTCATAGTATTTGGAGAGATTATAAATCTTGATTTAATCTTCTTACATTATTTCAACTGTGACATGTAAATGCTCTTGCAGTCTTTATTGTAATAAATACAATAATAGCTCAAAGGCCTACTCACCACATATAAATGGTTAGTTTGACTTAATTATGATCCTTATACAAAAATATGAAACACTGTATTTTTAATGGCAATCACCAATTCCCCAAATTCTTTGCTCAATAGTGCGGTAGAAACATCTAATCGTCATCAAGATTGATGAAGAACTTTTGGTAATGGTACCCAAACTGAGACGATTTGATCTTAAGAAAAAATAAAAAATGAAAGAAATGGAAGAGTAACTAAAAATAAAGTTTTAAGATTCATGAATCCTTTGTCCTTCAAATACTGCAAGTTTAGACAAAATGTAGTCCATTAAGGAACTAAAAATAGAGCTAACCAATAAAGACTTGCTTCTGCACTCTCCATCACACCTGCTGCCGAAATATACCACACTGTCATTTTCTGGCTCATAGTACACCATCAGCATGCTATTTCTCAGATTGCATTTCTGCCGGATCTTCTTTGTTCAGGTTGACAGTTTACATGATTTTCTCAATCTTGACCTGCTGTATTACCCGACTGACAAGATACATATGTTCCCGAGACATTTATAAAACACATGCATGTCAAAAATTGTACTTTTCTTACTGAATTCTATTAAAATCAAGCGTTCTTATAAGAGAAATAATTTTATTTCAAGTAAAACACTTGCTTTGCATTTTCACTATTTCACTACTAACAGACATTTGTCTTTCTCCATTTCAGAATAACGCATCTTTCACCAGGCTTTCATGATCTCATTTGGCTATGTAAGCAGTCCCATGTAAATATCCCCTATTGTCTTCTGCAGTAATCTGGACTCTATTACCTGTACACAAATAACTCCTATTTCATTATCCATAAATCCTTTCATTCTGTCTTTTCAATATCCCTCAAATCCATTATTTTCTCTTTTCCTCCATTAACATTGCTTTGCTCAAGATCTCATGATCCCCTTTTTGGACTGGTGCATTAGCCTCATAACTGGTTTCAGGCCTCCAGTCTTGCCAAGTTCCCAACTTAATTTAACTACTAAAATGGATTTTTGAAACACACAAAGTACATGGATTTGCTGCCATATTCAAAACTTTCTACATAGTCCATAACAGCATCTTCCATGTTGTGTTCCACAGAACATTAATTGAAATCCAAACTGGGATTAGAGGAGAGAAACAAAAGTTCCTGGGACAAATAAGCATAGGAAACTGTGGCTGTAACTGTTTTCATTACTGTAGACTTCTTGGAGTACTTTAATGTTATAGGCATTTTTAACATCCGAGGAGATGGAATAGCATTCAGCATTTCCCAAACCTACTTGTTCATAAAATCCAGGGCAGAGAGGGAAGGGATAGTAAATGCTTATGAACACAATTGGATAAATGCTGCCTGTGGAATAATTTCAAACTCTCATGTTGGCAAAACAAGAGTGCTTTTAATCCTGCCCTCTTCTAAAAGCTGCTCATATCAACTCTTCTGTTCTCTGTGATTCCTCTTTCACTGACACACTTACAGCGCCTTGGTTGGCAAAGGCACTTGCTATTATATTGCCTAATAGGCTCTCTTCTGGGAAAACTCCTGCCCCACTCTCAAAAATCAGCACATGTATCCCTTTCCTTAATCCACCTTATTTGTCCCCACCTATCTATTCTCTAGAATCATTTGAGAAATCTCTAGATCTCTAGGAGTGAGGCCCGGGTATCTATTTTTTCCATCCCTGAGGTTGATTCTGAGGGAGTGAGAGTGTTGAGAATGATTGCATTAATTCTTCCAAACAGAGCTCATTCTGACATTGGATCATTCTGGCTGATGCCCCTGTTACACTCATCACACTGCATTGTGTTTATTTGCTTACATATTTTGTCATTAAATCAGGACTATTTCTATCAATGTTTGTATGTCTGTAATGTACTATTATGCTGAAACAGAGCAGGTATTCAGTAAGGATATATTAATTACTTTTAAAAAGTTGGTCTAATTGGATTTTAAGTTCCTGTAGAGATGGGCATGTTTATAAATGTTTATTATTTGGCTTTAATATAATAGAAAGACAAAAGAATCACACCCTCATAGAATAGCTATCATCATGAACAAAAGACTATCTAAAACAGGAAAATTAGAAAGAAAACATGATTTCGAGAATTGTGTAAGTAGAAATTTTATCTCCTTACATTTGAAAATGATTGTAAAGAAAAAAAACCTGAGGACCAAATTAATAATAATTATTAAAATATTATAAATCACTTGAGCTTTGGCAAGATAGATTACACAGAAATTCAACAAATCTATTGTGGTAATAGCCTTTAGCATAATGAGGAGAAAATCACTGTATGGAAGACTATGTATGAAATAAATGATTTATTTTGCCAAAAGCACAGGGTAAGGTTAGGGAAACAGTTATTAACAGAATAGGCCTGGAAAAATGATTTTCAAAGCAATAAAGAAGAAAACCAGCTCTGTTTGTAAACAATGTGTCTGAAGATCACCCATCAATATTTGGCGCAACACTCTTAAAAATCTAGTTAAATATAACAATAGCAGAGACCAATCAGAAACATTTAAGTAAAAACAAAATCTCAGGCATGAGAAACTGAAATAAAATTAAGGCACTAATGAACAGATTATCAGATTTCTAAGAAATAGCCTCCTGGAGTGCTCAAAATTTATTGTCCACCCCAATCCATTTTTTTCTTCTTCCTTAATACCAAAACCCTAATTTTGTTGGGGTCACATTGTGTCCAGCTACTAACTCCTATGCTTTCAGCTTTTTTAGCAGAAATAAGTTGTGACCAATGAGATGTGAGGGGAAGTTTTGGGTGAGGCTTCTCGGAACCTGAATTCAGCTGGCAGGATTCTAAGGCTCTTCTACCCTTCACAAAGAATTGATGGGTGGAGCCACAGTGACTACAAATGACAATGAGGTAGTCTAGAGGATGGAAGTCACTTGCAAAGAATGAATGATTCAGGAGAAGATCGCCTGTGGTATGATGGCATCATGGAGTCACCACATCTACACTAGATTATGTACTTTTGGACTTTTTAGTTTATTTCGCTAAGCTAATTTTTCTCATAACTAAATAACAAATTTATAGATAATGCTACTTCTTGGGTGACTGTTATTTAACAGGTGTCATTTATTACTTCTTCCCTGGGAGCACATGCTAAATGTCCGCTGTACACATGTGAAAGGGGACTCTAGAGAGATGGAAATTATCAGTCTCTGGCTTTTCTGAAGGTCTTGTCTGTTTCCTGGAGGATTACCATCTAGAACGGCCATACTTTTAAAGAAGAACCCAACCACTACCCATGAGTAGCATACCAGATATCCACAAAGTTCCTCCAGTGCTGTAGTAAAAGTTAGCCTGTGATAAATTAACTAGGGAGCTTCAAAATGCAGAACAAGCTTAATCATCACCACATTTGTCTAAATCATTTGATTTGAGACATTCTCTATGCGCAGTAATCTGATCAAAGTGACCTAAGAATGCTCTTAGGAAGGCATGACTGGATTTGACTGTAACTAAGGAAACACATATTAAAATAAATACATTTAACTGTGTTCAAAGAGCTTGACGAATATATGAAGAGAAGGGAGATAGACTAAAAAAGGAAGGGACTAAAAGCAAACGTGGTAATGTCTCTAGCATTAGTCAGAAGAGAATGTGCCTAATTTAAATAAATAAACTTGTGTTCTCTGTGAGCTTCATTAACATGAATCCAATTCTGACAGTTAGGCTGTAATGAATTCACCAAAATAGTGCCACCCTGTTGGGATGTGTGTGATTGGCCAGCTGGCATTCCTCAAGTGATTTCTCTCACAGTCACTAGCATGCAGTTTCCTCAAACACATCACCCCTACAGGAATGTGACCTTATCCAATACCCTCCATCAAACAGCTGTATTCAGAGTATAACCTAGTTATTCCCAAACCCATATAAGGAATACAATATAGAGAAAGGAGAGGAGGAGAGGAGTGTTTGGCATTCTTATTCTTGACTTCTGTACAATCTCTTCCCTGATTGATGTCCTTCAGCATACAAACATCAAATATATATATATATATATATATATATTTCTTCCCCTAAGAGCAACATCCTCATTTCACTCCTCCTCTTTGCAGTAAAATACCTCCAGAGTTGCTATACTTGTTTTCTTCGATTCTTCTTCTATTCTCTACTTAATCCACTCCCGTCCAACTTTTACACTCATTTCTCCATGAAACTACCAAGTAAATGTCACCCATACCCTTTGTGTTGCTAAATCCAAAGGTCAATGTTCTGTCTTCATCCTACCTGATTCCTCAGCGGAAGTCACACAGCTGATCACTCCTTCCTCATCAATACTCAATTAGTCTCCTGTTTTCCAGAACTCCACATATTTCGGATGCCACTTATAATTCACTGACTGTTCCTTCTTTGGTTCTTCTACTGATTCCTCCTCTTTTCAGCCATCCACGTTGGTGTGCCAGGAATTGAGTCTTTATCCTCGTTTGTTCTGTGTCAATACACATTCCCTTGGTATTCTCAGGGCTATAAATATCATCTATATGACAAAAAACTCCCAAATTTTATGTCTGCAACTTAGACCTCTCTCTGTCACATCACAGACTACCTCCTTGACATCCCCACTTGCAAGTCTAATATACATCTCAAATATTATCTGTAAAAACTGAACTAGTAATCTTTCCCCAAAGCATGTGCCACTAGAGTTTTCTGTCTCTCAGTTGATAGCAAATCAATTCTTCCAATTGCTCAAGCCAAAAAAACCAAAATAATTGGATTCATTATTGGTTCCATCTTTTCTCTCAGGCCCAAAAACAAATTTTTCTGGAAAGTTTACTGTCACTAAGGTGAAAATATATTAAGAAGTTGACCACTCTGAATACCTCTACTATTCCCCCCCAGCAGGAGGGAGCGTGATCTGTCACTAGGGGAGTTGCAATGGCCTCCTGACTGCCGTCTCTCAGATTCCTCTCTACCTTCCCACCCTTTTCTCAACACACAGATCAGAAAGACTTTCTCAATATGTAATTTGGTTCATCTCACATCTCCTCCTGCTCCCCTTCTCTCTCAAAAGCCCAACAGAGTTTTGGTTGGCCCAGCCCCTCCTTCCTCTCTATCTTATCTCCAAAGGCTTGTCTCCTCACACTATTCCAACCACACTGCACTTCCTGTGGCACCTTGCACATAGCAGACAACACTCCCTGCTTAGGGAGACTTACACTTACTTGCCCCTCTTTTACCCCAAATATCCATTAAAGATCCATGCTTCTCTGAACGTTCAGCAGTGAGGCACACTTTTCACACCAGAATCAGTCCTTGGCCCTTGATCATAACAGCTCTGGGATGATATTTTTTTTGCATTGATGCTCATGGCTATATTCAGAGAAAGGGTGAGATTTGCAGTTCTGCATTGATTAGGAGATGGAAATGTAGCTGACATTCTTCCTCACCCCCTGGCATTGCCCTTCATGTTCCACATTTCTGGATAGTGAGAATTCTTGAGAAGAAGTAAGAGGACAAGCCATGGGTAAGACAAAGACAATGTTCGTGGCATCAGCAGGGATGATAATGAATATAATTAACCATAGAAATGGCATGGGTCCTGAC
This sequence comes from Equus asinus, assembly GCF_041296235.1. NCBI lineage: Eukaryota > Metazoa > Chordata > Mammalia > Perissodactyla > Equidae > Equus > Equus asinus. The sequence continues at coordinate 3,964,595 of NC_091797.1, read as the reverse complement.
AATGAGAATGTCTGTCAGGAATGCAGGTGCATTCCTGTTGAATATCAGCCCTGAGTGGGGGAAATTTTTGGAAGATCAAGAAAGGTCAAGAGAGACTAGATGAAGGAAGAAATAAGGAGAATTTAATATAAAGTTACACTGAGAATAATTAGAAGTTTAAAACTAAATAAGGTCTGGAAAGAGGAAATACCAAGTTTTCAGGCTTATTACCCCTTTGAAAATATTTTGTGATTCAAAAAATAGCCCATCTTAGTCTGTTCAGGCTCCTCTAACAAAATATCACAGATTGAGTAGCGTATAAACAGCAAAAATTTATTTCTTGCAGTTCCGGAGGCCAGAAGTCCGAGGTGAGGGTGCCAGCATGGTAGGGTGAGGACCCTCTTCCAGGTCAGAGATTTCTCGTTGTGTCCTCACATGTCAGAAGGGGCAAGGGATCTCTCTGGAGCCTCTGTTATAAGGCACTAATCCTATTCGTGATGGTTCCACCCTCATGACTTAAGCACCTCCCAAAGGCGCCACCTACTAAAACCGTCACATCAGTCATTAGAATTTGTGTTTATGAATTCTGAGGGGACACAAACATTCAGGCCACAGCACAACCTATCACATATTCTCCACTTTGAGCCACGATGACAGTGATCTAACCTCTTTAAAGGTGACTGTGACCTGAGAATATCCTCTAACAGGAAACTGAGGAGATAACTTAATGAAGGGGTTTGTTTTCATCATTCAATATTAGAAAACGTATTTTGATCTCATTAGAAGTGAATTTACTCTGGACACTCCATTAAATTCTGTGCACTTAATTTTCTGGTAATGTACCTCTAGTGAGGCGGAGGCCTCTTAGATCTGCTTCCTGTCTCATTTCCACTCCCTTGCACTATAAAGTGGTAGCAGCTTGAGTCCTTCTGAGCCCCTCAACAGCTGATGCTCCCCCACTCTCTCTGCCACTTGGCTACCGGCTTCTGGCATCTCACGCTGGCAAGCATGATTCCCACTGTTTCTAGGCGCGAAGAAGCCAGTGCACGTAGCACGGTGGTTAAGAACACAGGTGCCAGTGCCAGACTGCTGAGACTCAGTTCTTACTCTGACACTTATTAAGCGGGGGACTTCAGGCATGGTGCTTAAATCTCCATGCCTCAGTGTTCCTCTCTGTAAAATCAGGATAATAATCGTACCTAACTCCTATGATAACAGTGGGATTAAATGAGTTCATATATGTGAAGCATTGAGACCAGTCCACAGCATTTAGCAGCTACTCAGCAAGTGCACACTGTGGTTTATTATTAAGCTTCAGTTAATTTATTAATACTAAAAATATTTCATAGAAACTAACACCTTCTTTTGAAGTATTTTTGTTTATTCTAGAAACAAAGCCTTTTTAAAAATCAGCAATATACTATGAACAAAGATGAGACCAGTATTCAAAAAATACATGTGGTACAATTTTTTATCATTCAGTGTACCATTCTTTTAACTAACAGCCCCATATTTTCAATGAGTCTTATGATTTTGCATTATTTTGGCTGCAAACACACACACACAATTGAAGCTGCACCCTTAATCTATCACCTTTAAAATTGTAAAACTGCTTAGAATATAATGATACTGTATTTTCCACATACATTTTTTAAATAAACCTGTTCTCAATGATTGGCATTAATAATATTCAACTGCAACTGTTGTGCTAACATTTAAGAAATATTTTTAAATGAGTTTAAAGCATGCATCAGTTACCATGGAAATATTCCAAGGTGGCTCAACACAAAGGCAACTTCTGACCCCTGGACCTGCAATGGGATGAGAAAGAAGGCCAACTGACTCTGGGACATTCATCGTCATTTCAGTAAGGCAGGAAAGACAAGGTGGTCACCCCAGAAGCTCATTATCTTCTTCTAGCCATTATGCCTACAATTCCAGTGGCTGCCAATCCAAAGCCAGTTTTGCCAGCTTAAAGACACAGACGATATTTTTTAAAGTCCTGCATTTTGTAAGCCACTCTTAGGAGCTGGGATAAAGAAATAAAGCAGTGAGTCATTTTTATGGTCAGAGTTTTGGTAAAGTTTTTCCTCTTTGAAAATTGAAGTGAAGTTTAGGATCAGACTGTGAACATGGTTAGCCCAAAATGAGTTAAGAATCAAAGCTCTCTTTTACGCTGGCCAGCAAACCCAGGAAGCCAGAGAAATGTTATGATCTAACATATTAGGTATGGTCCTCTGAGTAAGTTAAAGGAGCTACAGTGAAGGCAGTGGATCAATATTAATCAGCCCTGCCCCATCTCACATGCATTTCTTTGGCAGAAGATTCAGAGGAAAGAGGCCAATGAGGATAAGGTTCTACTTCAATATCACTGTCTTTGGGAGGAAGAAACAGTGAAAGTTGATCCTATTCCGATTGCAAGTAACTGGGGAACTATTTTTAAATGTCTGAGTCCTAGACACAAACCACAATTCCTGGAGTTAGACCATCCGTGTAATCGGCTGAACTAAGACTCAGACTTAGGCCCCAGCTCTCCCTGGCTTTACAGAGATGAGGACCTGCATAGATGGGGTGTCATATAAACATGGAATAAATGGCTTCTACCCTTCAAGTACATGCTGGTAAAATGTGCTTCATTTAGTTGAACATGAATAGGTCAGGATGATTTGAAATTCAATATTATAAACTGAGATAGCCCAAAAGTCATTCCAAAAAAGTTTTACTTGGTCCCAGTACACAGACCTTCTCCAGATATGGACAATTGATGTCATATAGACAAAAACATAATTATTTTTTCTGTAAATTATATTATACTTCTCAAAATTACTTCAGGGTTTCCACTGCCAGTGTCTTAGAAAAGGACTCATTACTTCTCATTAGATGATTTCAATACCATTGCAATTGGCTCATTTCCTTTGCTCTCTCTCATCTTTACGTTTGTTATCAGAGTCACTTCCATGAAAGCTTTTCTTCTGTGTTATCTCTAGAATCTGACACAGTGACTGGAACAGAAGAAATAGTCAGAAGACAGGCATTGAAGTAATGAACGAACCCTAATCAGAGCTCTGAAAATACCAGTTCCCTGCTTAAAAATTTTAGTGCACTCATGATGAACATAGGGTTTACACTTCTAAGCATAATAATTATATCTTCTACAACCTAGATCCTAATTTTCATTCCAAAAATATCTACCACAATACCTGAAAAAGTATACATTCCAGGTAGACTAGACTCTCAATCCAGTTAACGTAGCTCATCCTCACAGCACAGCTTGCCCTGGGAAGTCTTTGCACAATGCCATTGCCTCAACCTAGAGTCCCTTTTCTTCCTCCTCTGTCCTTTCAACTCAGATCCATACTTCAAACACCAGTTCAAATCTCACCTAATCCATGAGTGATCTTCCAAGTGGAAGAAATGTCTCTGAGTATACAAACTCTTTGGTTATAACTATTTTCAGCAGTATTTATTTTTTGATTCATAGAATAGTTATTGCAAACTTCTATGTACAAGGCATTGAGTTAAGCGATGCGGATCTAACAGTGAGTGAAGCGTGGTGCCTGCCTGTGAGACACCTCGGCTAGTAGCAAATCCAAATACGCAAGCAGATCGCAATGATAGGGATGTTGTAGTGGTTTTAAGTACAGGGGTCTAGACTACCTATTAGGAGGCATTCGACCCAGGTTCTTGGGATGTCAGGAAAGACCATCTGAAAGAAGCGAAGTCCGTTGTGCTTGGGACTCAGTAAATCGTTGTTTGAAATAATGAATGAGCCCCAAATTAAAGTCTGATTGTGCAAATTCCTTCCTTAAAAACTTGTGAGGTCTCCTTATTGTCTACAGAATAGAGCTCATGCTGCTAGGTACTTACAGCTGTGCAGCAGTTAGTCAGACGAATGGAGGCCCAAAGAGGGGAGGCAGAATATTTGCAGCTAAGAAAATGCATGAAGGACAGAAATCATGGCTCACTGGGTGACTGCTACAACTTCTCACCCCCTGACCCCCACCTTGTTCTTCAATAAAGAGCTGCAAAATGGGCCTTGTTTGCCTTTGTGTAGAAATACTAGAGCATCTTTTTTATTTTTTAATCTTCACCACCAGATGGTAAGTCCTTTATTTGAGAGAGCTTGTCTTATGTTCTCAAGAATGTCACACACAGTCTAGGACACTGATCAATTAATCATGTTGAATGCAATTAAATATGCTGGTAATATTCAAAAGAGAAAGGATCAATGTGAAGGAAAATAAGGTATCTTCTTTTTATATACTGTCAACTGCTATTAATCATTGATTAGTATTGAACGTAGTTCTGTCTTCTCCAGAAATTATTTTAACTTATTCTCCACTCTGATGTTTCCAGTTTACTCCCAGCTAACCACAAATTGCATTTCCCTCTATCTATCCGAGCTCTCCACTTAAGATGTCAGAAGTGGATGTAAAGTTTTGTGCCTAAGGCATCAAAAATCTTTCATCTTTCTTGACTATACTAAGCTAGAGCTCTGTCTCCCCTTTTTTCCTTAGAGTTCTATTTTGTTTATCTGTATAACTTTCATAGAGCAAGAAAGTCTTTCCATCTGTATTCACTTTTCCTACAGTATGCAACATGAACTAAACCTTGAAAAGCGCATAGTCATCACTTTGTAAATATTGCCACTGTCTTACTCCTTTTCCTCACAGGGACAATCATGCCTCTTCTATAGCCACTCAGAAGCTAATCTCTTATTAGTCCTACTTTTTTTTTGAAAGAAGAGCACAAATAACTTGTTTTTTCGTAAACTAGTTGTAAGTTAAACACTTATTATACTGTCACTTCCAAATGCCTTGGTGTGCAATTCCTAGAAACAAGGACATTCTCTAACATAACCACAACTTCACCATCAAAATCAGGAAATTAACACTTATTTGTTAATATCATCTGTTATGTGCTGAATTGTGTCCCGTCAGAATTTGTAACCCCTAGTACCTTAGATTTTGACTGTATTTGGAGACAAGATCTTTAAACAGGTGATTAAGTTAAATGAGGCCATTAGGGTGGGGCCCAAACCAATCTGACTGGCATCCTTATAAGAAGAGACAATTTGGACACACAGAAACACCTGGAGCCTGTGTACACCGAGGGACAGCCATGTGAAGAGGCAGCAAGAGATCAACCATCTGCAAGCTGAGGAGAGAGGCCTCAGAGGAAACCTAACCTGTCAACACCTTGATCTAGGGCTTCCAGGCTCCAGAACTGTGAGAACATAAATCTCTGTTATTTAAGCCACCCATTCTGGGGTATTTTGTTATGGGAGCATTAGCAAACTAATACACTATCTAATGCACAAACCCATTCAAGTTTTACAATTGTCTAATAATAAAATGTATAGTGAAATATCTAAATGAGGATTGTCAGTTGCATTTAGTTGTCATTTTCTCTTTATTCTCTTTAATCTGGACTAATTCCTCATTCTTCCCTTGAGTTTCACAATCATGATGGTTGGACACACAATTCTGCAGAGGTCCTTTATACAAATGCACTCAACTTGTCTTATATTTCCTCAAAATTAGATTCAGACAATGAATGCTGTGGTTTGTTTCATTGAATTCTATCTTGGACTTTGTCCCAATGTTAGTGATGGTTATTTGACTGCTTGATTAGGGTCATGTCGGCCATGATTTTCCACTTAAAAGGTCGTCGTTTTTCCTCTTGCAATTAATTGTTTGTCATTGTCATTTTGTTGTTGTCCACAGGGAGATAGTTTGAGATTATGCAAATATCCTGGTTCTCATAAAAATTTCACCCAGTATTTTTGGCAACATAGATGATTCTTGCTTGTATCAATTATGATGATATTTACCAAATGGTGAGTTTTTAATTCCTTCTACATAGATTACCTGGCTTTCTACCAAAACAAAAGATTTGTCTTCTCTCCATTTACTTAGTCATTTATTTGTATAATTTATATATTTATTTTGACGCTTAAATCATCCCTAATTTCAACATCCCTAATATCCCTCTTCAAGCTCAGTTCTGTGTTCTTGTCATGTCCCAGCATTCTTTGAGGACTTTCTTCATAAGACGTTCCAGGCCCATATTATACATTCACTTCCCCATTCCTGGAATCAGCCACTTCTTCAAGAAGCTATGGTTCCTCTCAATGACAGTGGTATTTAGAAGCCAAGACCTATGCATCAAATGAGCTCATTGCTATTGGCATGTCACTGGTCCCTGGCTCTTCCAGCTCTTTCAGTGGACAGACTGGATACACACACACAAACACACACACACACACACACACACACACGTGTGCAAATATGATTTCACATTCATAATCCACTTCCAATCCAACGTCATCACAGAGTTTATTGTAGATTTCTTTCTATATTTATGCCTCGATTTTCTGACAGTTAGAAATCTCCCTCATCAATATATACACCAGGGTAAACAGGTTCAGTTCTTACGTATGTAACAAATCCATTCTGACACAACCCCAGTGCAGATCCCCTCCTCACCTTTCTCAGACTCACACTCCATGCCTGGACACCACCATCACCCCCTGTTCAGACACTCTCTTCCTCTGCTCAGGGTAACAACCCTTCCCACCAGTTCAGCACTAAATTGCTCTCACCCCCGGCTGAATTTTCCAGGAAGGAAGCAAGCAAGCAAACCACATTTTTTAAGTTAAACATTTTATCTAACTAAAAAATTTAAACCTAGATATTCCAGACCTCACCAAAATGTGAGTAAAAATGATTCCCAAGTTACAACAGCCCCTTTTCCTGCAGGTGTTCAATTAGACGATCTTACTCATTTATTTCAGGGTCTTCCAATGAGATTACAAACAGATGTGCTGTTGGAAAGCTCTTTAGTTCTTTCCTTCTGTTTCGTGAGGATTAAAAGCAGTTGTGTCCACCTAATTGAACAAAGAATCACCTGGGAGCATTTAAAAACCGATGCACTAGGCCCACTCCAAAGTTTCTACCTTCCGTTAACTGCTGATTTAAAGTTCTTGTTCTCCTTGTCGTTAAAATAACGTGACCTAAACTTACTGTGAGAGGCAAATACTAAGATGGAATCTATGATCTCTATCCCTGATGTCCTCCACCCCTATACTCGTCTCCTTTCAAGTGTGGCTGGGACAAACTTCTAGCCAATAGAACATAGCAGAGGTGAAAGGCTTTTGCAGATGTAGGTTCCGAGTCAGTTGATTTTGAACTAATCAAAAAGGAGGTCATTTTGGTTGGGCCTGACTTAATTAGTTGAAAATCCTTAAAAGACTAACCTAGCCCTCCCCAATGAGAAGGACTCTCTCTCCTTCCAACCAGAGGGATCTTGGAAGATGATCTTTCCCTCGCTGATCCTCTGATGAGAATGCAATCTAACAAGTAGATTTCACCTTCATGAGATCCTGAACAGAGGACCCAGGTAAGCTGTGCCCAGGTTCCCGAGCCACAGAAATGTGAAATAGTAAGTACATGTTCTTTTAAGCTGCTATATGTGTGATAATTTGTTATGCAGAAATAGAAAACTAATACAATACAGTTACCAACCTCTTTTAGGCTGCCAGGCAACATTCCCATTCGTTAGAAGTTATTGATCTTATTTGGATCTGAAGATGGAAAATGTAGAGCAGTGGACACAGGGCAGATGACCAGGAAAAATTCTGACCAACCATAATATCTGAGATAAAATAATCCATCTTATGATGAGTGTGTCTGTTCTATGTCGTCTTCCCAAAGAATAGTTACATTCTCATGGAGAAACTTTGATGTCATTTGCCCTCTTTTTCTGTGCTGTAAGTAAAGCCAAAAGTTTGGCATCCTTTTCTTAACGGGTCATAGTCCCATACATTGAGACATTAGTGGATAAATACTATAAAATTAAAGTGGTGGGGGTAGACTATAGCACTGATTCTTTTAATTGATTGTATTGTGATTATCTTTAATGAAAATAACATGGATTAGGTTAAGTGTGACTTCACCTCACCTGTTCATACTTCCTCAAACCCTCAATACATATACACCTTTCAATCAGAAAACCCACAAAAGCTTTGTGTTTTCTTTCAACCAACTTGATTATATCTCTCTTACAACGTCTCTGAAAAGATCCTTTATAAATATATACCTAGGATGAGAACAGTGACTTTCTCCTTCAGGAAAATTTGAACCAGGGGGGAAACTGAGATAGAGTTGGCCAGAGCTGGAAATTATAACAATCTGTGAACAATCATTGAAGCTTCATGAAGGTACTAGAGTGGTCTTTGGTAAGTGCTGAACATGACTGACGCAGGAGGCTGATTGGGTCTGAGATTTTGTCCATCCATCTATCCTGTATACCGCCACACTTCACCCAAACGTTTTTCTTCATGTCTTGTGTTCTCTGAACCTAATTTTCTCCTTTGACACTGCCTGCTTGCCTTCACACTCATCTCTAACTACTAGTCTATCAGAAGGATAAGTTCATGTTCTACTTTCTCTATGAGGAGGATTAGCGCTCCCCTAAACTTTAAATGTATCTTCCTAGCAAACGAAAGGAGGAGAGAATGGTATGAACAACGCAGTTCCTTAAGGCAGCATGCTATGAGGTTTTCACAATCAGGTCCTAAGAAATTAATGTCTTAACTCTATTTTAGGGAATATCCAAGTAGATGTAAATTACCCATGATAATAAAGGTTTTGAATCAAATGAGTTGGAGAAATACGGAGTCAAAATTAAAAAAAAATATTTTTAACTTTAGCGCTTCTTAGATCCTTTGTTGTAACTCTCTAAGAAACAGGACCAGATAGTCTGCAGGATTCCCATAACATTTCCAATTGCTGAAAATTTTTAACCCAGGAAGACAAATAGGTAAACTTACACTCAATGCCAGTGGTTCCTAAAGTTTGCCTCCCAGACCAGCCATTTCAGTATTAACATCTCCTGAGAACCTGTTATAAATGCAAATTATTGGACCCCACCAAAGACCTACCGATTTAGAAACTCTGGAGGTGGGAGCCAGTCGTCTGTTTTCACATACCCACTGCCAGCTGAACCTGATGCCTGCTGAAGAGGAAGAGCCAGCGCCTTATTCGACATAGAACTTGGGTAATCCCAGCCCACCCTTCCTTTCAGAGCAGATATTTACTGTGACGGATCTTTTTAAAGAGTATGAGCGTTAACATTGGGAACTGTGAACCACTGATATTGGGAACACAATTTCTCCCTGTGGAGTGTTTAAATGCTTAATGAGAGTAAGTCAGGAGACATGAACAGTGTTTAACTGTTCTGAAAGACTTCATTAAAGGCATTGACTCTAAAATCAAAGATGTTTAATTGATAAGAACAATATAAATATCTTCCCTCTCTGTCAGTCTGATAATTTACAGCCTAAGAGATTTCTTTTCAAATGAACATCTAAGAAGTAAATGTGTTAAACGTTAACATCTGTTCCAAAGCAATTCCTCAGCGTTGCCAAACACAGATGAGGCGACACTTCCTCAAATGCCCATTTAAGTCACTTAAGGTTGCATGTGTTAATGATAAATGTTAGGCATTCAACTTCTAAAATCCCAGCAAAAATGGTAGGATTTAACAGCTTTATGATTAATAAAAATAATTATGTAATACCAAAGGGCAGTAAAATTGGAGGTGAGGGGTTTAGTTTCTATCTGTACTGCGTGGAAATAAACAATGATGAAGTTTAGCCTGGCTGGTTGGAGCTTTTTAGATGGGCCAAAGATCAGAGTGCTATTTGCTGTCACTTAAATCTTTAGGTCAAGAAAACAGGTCCCATTGAAATAATCTATTGGAATTATCAGTAAGAGATTTAGGTCAGGACCAAATAAACCAAGACCAGTTCTCCAGTTAACTAGATTACCTAGTTAACCATTGGCTGTGGTGTACTTGCTGTTTCATCTACGTTGAAACCTTAATTCATTCTGGTATGGGAGAAGATATGGTGCAATATACCAATCTTATATTTCTAGTAGTCTTTTAGCAAAGTTGTTCCTCACATAATTCAGCAAGATTACAGCAGACAGCTCAATGGGCCTGTGGAGTCAAGTAGTATGTAAGTAAAGGAACTGTTCTCTTATCTTAAAAACAAAAAATGCTGTCAGTGTCAAAAACTAGCAATTCTCCTTTAAATTACCCTTACTTTAATATGGAAAGCATACATAAAGTGAGCTAAATTCTTACTAACCATTCGCTTACCGGCTGTTTATTGCTACTATATCTTCTCAACAATCATTATTTACTAGTTTCTACTTTTCCATTTGAGGCTACCTGTGTATAGAAATCACATTAGGTATTTTTTACTGATTGTTTGCTCATCTCCATCATAACAGGCTCATGCACGCTGCCAGGTGACAGGTGTGATAAAGCATTTTTAAACTCTCATAAACATCCCGCATGGCTATTTTCAGTGAGGGACTGATGCTTGGTGTACTCTCTCAAACATCCAGTATGTACTGACAATGGAAACGTGAGGATCTGAGTATTACTTAGCTCTAGTAAGACAGGGTAAAAATGCGCTTCATGTGCGTGATTAAAGTATTTTCTTTACCCACTGATCTTTTGACAGCAAGATGGAAGGAGAAAATTGAGAGTTATGACTTCAGTTGTAATTCACCTCTGAATAACTAAACACAATCACTATTTGATGAAAGTTTAACATTCTAAATTATTAATAAATCAACACTTTTGTCTAATGTATAACAGTATATGAGACGTTATAGGAGTTAAAAAAAAATAGGGTTTAAATCTTATATCCACCCTCTCCCTTCACTCAAACTGTTTTAGCCTATTTCCCTCCACAAAACAATGAAGATAATGCTACATACTGGAATGAGGTATTCCTGAAAATTTAAGTCATCTGTATGTAAAGAACTTAAACTAAGCCTAGCACAGAGTTAATACTCAATAAGCTATGATATTCTTGCAGTAGTAATTATTATTTAGCTGACAGATTATGCAGTGGCATCATTTATTTCAGTTATTGTACCATATATATTTCAGGAGGTTTTTTGATTATTTTGTCAGCACGTGTGAAGAAACCAGAGGTCAATTATCAAGCAGAATAGGAATAAACACTCATTTGGCAGAGAGAAGATGGTTTAATGCTTAAATTCAGTGGTCACCTTGGCAAATGATATTTTTCTTTCCAAGGAAAGGCAACTTGAGCTGTGAGCCCTTCCTTACCTTCTCGCTGTCCTGGGAGATCTCATCTCATCTCGTCTATGGTTTCACCAACCACCTATATACCAAGTCTTTATTTCTAATCCAAATATCATTCCTGAGACCCACCCTTATATATCTTAATACTTGCTACATGTGTTTTTTTTGGTTATTCCACAGATGCTTCAAACTGAACATAACCAACCTGGATCCCATCCCTCAATTAAAGAAAAACAGAACCTCCTTCTCTTTCAGGGTTAAATATTTGAGTTTATGATGCTATCAATCACCCAAGAAACCAGACTTAAACTTGGAAATCATGCTTTGCTCTTGCATTCACTAAAAACTTCATATCTGACTCACGAACAGTCTGTGCCCTTGGCTCCCTCCTGCCACCTCCACCCACCCCCAGGCTCCAGGGCCATCACTGCTCAAGCGCTCACCTCTTCCTCTTGGCCCTTGTCTCAGAGGCCCTTTCTACGTTCTGCCTCTTGATTTGGCCAGATCATCTCCACTATTTCCAAAACTTAGTTCACTAAGAAGTATGGTTTCCTCACTGGCTTTTGCTCAAGATTTGTCATTTTTTCAAGCTTCTCTTACACAATAATATAACTTTGTATTTTTTTGCTCACTGTTGAAAGCATTAATCCCCTCTACTGTCTCATGGAATTTGTTTTAGTTGTCATTTCAGAGCTCTTTGCCTAGGGAATTGGGTGGGGTGGAAATAGTGGATGACAGTTAAAAACAAGCTTTTTTAAAATTGTGATGGGCTGAAAGCAGAAGTTGCAGACATCTAGGAGCTATCTTTGCCAAGACTTTGGTGGGGCAAAGAAAGTTTGAATGGAAAGAAGCAGAAGTAGACCATCCTAATAAGGTTGAGATTCCTCAGGGTGGTGATCTGGGATGTTCTCTGCACATCATGGAGCAAAGCCCCCATCAGCAAGCAATGCCCCACTTTGGGGCTAGCTGTGGGAAATCAGTGGAGACTGCACACTACACTTTCCAGACTAAAGAACAGATTAAAATGTAACTGTGGGCAAGTGTGTGGGCAGCGGACTGTGACTGGCATCCGTGGGAGTCATCAGTGCTATTTACCAAATATATCTGGGTCTCTTCCTGGTTACGTGGTGGGATTTTATTTTGCCATCCTTTGGGATTTGGGTGTGTCTCATGACTTGCTTTGGCCAATGTTAAACATGAAAGGAAGTGGCACATCACTTTTTGGTAGAAGCCTTACGAGTCAATGAGGGACTCATGATGCTTTTCTATTTCCCTCTGTCATGGCGCCTGGAAACACTTCATTATCCTGGGTCCCAGAGTGCTCAGATGCAGAGCAGAGCACCCCTCCCGAGCTGACCTGAACTGAACATGTAGCATGAGCAAGTAAAAGTGATAGACTTTCTGAGGTTTGTTGCTACCACAGCATAGCCTGACCAATACAATATCCTTGAGTCCACTGTGAGCAGTGTCTTGAGCTGCCTTTGAAGACCCTCTCTTGTGGTCCTGGAGAGCAGAAGAATCCAAGGAAACAAAGGCATTGCTCGGGATTAAGGGCCTGACACATTCCTTAGATTTTTGGTAACCAGTCGAACCCTATGGGGGAAGGGAAGCCCAGTGGTGTCTGAAGTTGAAATTCTTGCATCAGGAGAGGCCTTGATGCAGCTTTAGTATGAAATATATCTTGGGTTTGTGCACAAAGACTGCTATCTGTTACATGTGCTTTGTGTCTAGAAATCTCTGCAGCCCAGTGAACTAGACCTGTTCCATCAACTACAACATTTAATCCTAACTTCTAAGAATAAAATTTGAGCTAACGCTCCATGTCCTGCTCCCCAAGAGAGCTATTAGCATTGAATTTGCTAGTAGATATAACATTAGTAATAATAACATCACTAATTTGTTGAACGCTTACAATGTGCCAAGCAATATGTTAAGCAGTTTACACGGATTGTCACATTATTCCCTTCAATAAATCTATGAAGGAGGTATGATCTTCATTTACCCTTTTAGGAACTTGGAAATTAGAGAGGTTAAAAGCTAGCCCTGAGTCACCCAGCTGGTAGGTGTCAGAGGCAGAATGACAGCACAGGTCTGCTTGATAGCGATGCCATTGCTCCATAGAGCACTCATCAATCACCTCTCACCTGGGTTATTGGAACAATTGTCTAACTTCTGTTTCTGCTTCTTGTCTGGCTTTCTTCTTTCACCCTCTCCCATTCTAGGTAGAGTTATAAGTAATGCAAATCTGACCTTGGAATTTCTTTTATTAAAATTGTTCTGGTTCCCAATGGCTTCTTACATAAAATCTAAACTCCTCCTTGTACCATAAAGGCTCTCAAGGACAAGGTCCCAGCCTGCTTCTCAGTGTAATCTTCCACCACTATCTTTCTACTCTATGACCTTCTAATACTAGACCGCTTCTGCTCTCTTGATGTGACTGGTGGTCACCTTGCTATATGCAATGCCCTCCAGGGCAAGACCCAAGCACCCTCTTGCCTAAATCCAACTCTCATTTAGTAAGACAATGTGGGTGTAACCTGCTCCAAGGAGACTACTGCCATATACCAACCTGGCTTAAACATTCCTATTCTCCCATAGTACTTTATGCAGCACCTCATCATTGTATAGACAATACAATACCTTAAAGACATGAGCCCTCAAATCACAAAGTCAGGGGTTTGAACATCAACTCTGCCACTCTCTAGTTATACATGTTTTGACAAATTATTTCACCTCTGAAAACCTTAGTTTTATAGTTGGTAAAAATGGTGTAAGCACAGAATGTCCTTGGACAGATTTTATTTCATCATGCTTTGTTTTAGAATTATATTCAATAATGACTTTAATACAATGTCTGGCTATAGTCAGAGTTCAATACAATATTTGCTGTTCTTATTTCACTCACCATATTATAGAATGACTATCTAAATATCAGTCTGTGAACCCCCAAATGTCAAGACTCATTTTTTTTCTTCTTTAGACCCAATGCCTAATATAGCAGGCCCTGAGTAAATATTTGTTCATTGAATAAATGGATGATTAAAACAAAAAATCAGGAGGATGCCATTTAAAATGCTTAAACTCAAAGGGATGAGCATACATTCAGGGCTCCTCAGGATGCCAGAAAATGGAATCAAAAATATAGTTCTGGGTTTTGAACAATTACACTCCATTCTATTCCTGAGACAATGAAAGAATGAAGGAAAAAAATGAGGCATGCTGAAATACTGAAAGGAGTCCTCCTGAACTGTCCCAAAATGCCCAGTGGAGTAAGAGATCTGCTGAGATTGAGGAAGGAAAATTGGAAGCTTATGGGCTAAAGGGATTTGGAACATTTCTGAGAGTGATGAGCCAAGGAGGCAATGAGGGAGAAATGTCAGGCGTGCTGAGAAGTGGTCAGGGCCAGGTTGCAGCTGGTTGCTATAAACACTGAGAAGGCCAGGTCTACTTGGCTACGCCTCTTTCTCTAGCACAGATGCAGGCATCAGGAAGGTGGTCCTCATGGTGGGTCCTATGAAGGAGATCATCAAGGACAACACAAGATTACATAGGCAGAGTATAGAATTTTACTGTAATCTTTTCCAAGGTCCAAGAGAATGAGCACATATTAAGCTTTTCATAAATATTTTTTGAAAACCTTTGATGATACGAATAACACATATGTTATTTCTGAAGCATATATTTCATGGATAAAGCCCAAAAGAATTAATCAAGTATTACTTTTAAAGTACAATACTCTTCCTGAGGAGGAAGTATTTTGTGTTCGAGTTACAAAATTCCTAGATTTTGCTTTCCAAAGTATATTCAGAACAAGATTAATAGGAATAAGTACATGACTCTACAAATAATGTCGAACTGCCTTCCTTTGCTAGACTATGTTTAGAGAATGTTAAATTTAGAGAGTAGAGAATGATTTGTGATGAAATGAATCATCACTGGAATTTTTCTTTAGCATCACAATAACCACAATAGAGATAATCAATTCAAGTCATTTTAGAGAATTAACCTATATAAACATAATCTTTACTTTGATACGATTAAAACTGACAGGCTCTACAATAAATTAATACAGACACCATTTTTTTCCTGACTTCGCTTTTACTTGTATATGCCTTTCATGGCATAATGGGAAAGGAGATGAAGAAGGAGAAGATGATAAAGCAGAGGGATTAGGAGCACAGCAGTGTGAGCAAAGTGTTGAATGTGGGGCATTTCTATTTAGAGACGGAAGGAAAAAATGAACTGACTGTTTCTTTTGGATGACTTATTTTGACTCTTCCAAACTAATTAGTGCCTCTAGTAATCACCTTGAGTGGTGCCACAGGCAGGTATGACAGAGATGATCAGGGGAAGAAGCAACAGGGTGAATGTATTGCCACGCTTGGGAATTAAACACCTAAAAGCATTCAACTCTCCTCTGCTCCAAGTTTCACTCCCAGGGAAAGTTAAGTTTAATCCCCACGTGGCTCTGGAAACTTTGAGTGCATTTTAAAATTTACAGAGCTCTTGGGGCTGGCCCCGTGGCCGAGTGGTTAAGTTCGTGCGCTCCGGCTGCAGGCGGCCCAGTGTTTCGTTGGTTCGAATCCTGGGCGCGGACATGGCACTGCTCATTAAACCACGCTGAGGCAGCGTCCCACGTGCCACAACTAGAAGGACACACAACAAAGAATATACAACTATGTACTGGGGGGCTTTGGGGAGAAAAAGGAAAAAATAAAATCTTAAAAAAAAAAATTTACAGAGCTCATTGGTTTCAGTAACAGGGCTATAAATATTTATTAAGCACACAACATGTGGGGGTTTTTTTTTGGTGCCCATAAAATGCATCCTTTTTATGCTTGCCAATTATATGAAAGTGAGAAGTGATTTTCTTTCATAGCAAGAAAAGCTCCCAGGATGGAGCTGCTTTCCAAGCTCTACCTTGACTGTGCCTCTCCAGGCGCCCAGGAAGCAAGGACACCCTTACCTAAGTACTGTTATACCGACTTACCCCAGAGAAGACAAACTCGGACACCCCTGGAGGTCTCAGCACGTTTGTACCAGGCTTTCTGACTAGCCAGCTGACTTTCATTCCCAGAGGAATCAAATGACCCCATCTATGTCATTTACTTGTATCAAATAAGGGAATGTGGAGCAAGTTTCTCGGATTAGGTACGGAAGGATATCCCATATGACTCTGCCCTGCCGCCATGTCTTCTCCTGTCTCCCCACTCCTCACTAGTCTCCCTCCACCACGCCGCTCACCCGCCCCATTGCTGGGTGTTCACCTCCTGGTGGACGCTGCTCTCCTCTCCAGTGCAGAGCAAATGTGAATCTTTGTGGCTTGCGCTCTGTGGTGCTGTGGACCCTGGCCGATGTTAACAGGGGTTTTCCTTTTCCAGAACAAGGATTAGGTTGGGCTCTGGCATAAAAACTGTTTTAAAGTTTCTGAAGTCAAAGTAGGAGCTGCCATGACTGTGTATGTGAGAGGGACTCATTTAGTGTGAGGCCTCAGAGAGACTTTAGTCAAAACTTTATTTTTTTTAAAGCTGAGGTGAAAATAATGCTACAACTATGGCACAGAATGGGGACAGAGGGGCAGCAAGAAGGAGGGAGAAAGGGAGCACATTAAATAGTGCTTTCTTCATGGTCCTGCGTAAATATTAAATCTCTTTAATTAAGATATACAGAGGATATTACCATTTTTATTTGCTACACATTAACATCTATTGACAGAAAAGATGGATATTCTGAGAGTTTCCATATTGTTATTACTTTTCTACAAATATTCCATATATGTCCTCATAATTTATACTAAAATTGACTTTGGCTTTCTTCAAAACAAATCTGATAATGATTTAGGAGGAATAAATAGACACGAAAGAAACCTGAAAACTACAGCAACAAAGAAAATAATATTCTCTTGCATGTACTGAGGATGAGCTAAATAATAGCAATAAACGGGCCGTAGTGGCTGCTCACAGGAGAGTATTGCAGACCTACCTTGTCTCTCCACTAGAATAGCCGAGCTCTGTATAACGTGGTGTACTGTGAAGGCAAGTTACTTTCAAGCCACCAAAAAGTTGCATACATATTGCAGGGTGTGTTTATTACATTACTTACTGCAAGTAATCAGCAAATGATAAACTAATTGAAACTGCTCAATTCGTCAAAACCCACGTGGCCTTGAAATATAACTGAGCAAAGAAGTCAGGTGGGAATCGGCAGAAGGAAACTTGTGTGGGACATGCTCGCCCAGCTTCTCTGGAATACTTTCTGTCCAGCGAATTCTTTTACATGTCACATTTCTCCAGTGGTCTGATCCCATTTTCTAGATGCTTCTTCACGCTTATCAACTGGAAATATCAGCGTCACCATTAAAATTAGTGCTTTAAACTGTTCCTCAGTAACTTACAAGAAAAATACATAATTAGCACATTGCCAATCATATCAGTAATTATGTCTTTTTAAAATGAAGATGGTGCTAGAGAAGAAAATCAATAGAATGGAGCTGTTCAACCTTTTTTCTGGTAGTGTTTCATTAATTCTTAATAGTTCTAAAAATACTCATTGTGTGGCTATTGTCAGTCAACTTTCTAGATCCTGGAAACAATATTAATATGTTGTAGACCCGGTCTTGCAAAACACTTGATCTGGAAGGGCAGACCAGTATGTCAATCACATACAGCTTTCTAGGTGACTTATAGAGACAATGATAAACTATCAAAGGAGTACAGAGACCAGAGAGCAAAACAAGTAACTCGGAAAGTCTACGTGGTAGCCTTCAACCAAAAGACGGCATTCCATTTGTACTTTGAGTGATAAAAGTAAGGAAGTAGGAAAAAAATTATCCTGAGAATAAGGCTTACACTACTCCATGCTAAGATCTGCATCCAAGGGATAGGAAACATGTGGAAATTATTTTTAGAGTGGAAATAAACAGGAATTGATCAACTGTATGGGAGAAGTGATGAGAAGAATGAGTCAGTTTGAGATGTACTCAGGAATTCCACATTGGAAGAGTAGACCACTGACTTGTAATGAGTAAAGTTTTGAAAATATTCATGTCATGTTCTCTTTTGACTTTTCCAGGTGATTGACCTTAGATCTAGGCCATCATAGACACCCACAAGCATGGAGTAGACTTGAATTTGTTGCTGAAGGGGTTCAAAATGAAATACTATTCAGATTATGCACCCTGGGCTATCTTAACAGGAATTTTTCAAATTTATTTGCAGCTGCATCCAATCTGACAATTTGAATAGTTTATTTAAGCAACAGTCAGTGTCTTTTTGATAAGAATGTTTTGTTTACTGCAGCCAGCCCAATGGCATAGTGGTGTAAGTTTGTGTGCTCCATTTTGGCAGCCCAAGGTTCGCAGGTTCGGATTCTGGGTACAGACTTACATCACTCATCAAGCCATGCTGTAGTGGCATCCTACATACAAAACAGAGGAATATTGGCACAGGTGTTAGCTCAGGACCAATATTTTTCATATATATATATATATATATATAGTTTGTTTAATGCTGAATTTCTATCATCTGGTTAGTGCTTGACACAGGGTAAAAATTTAATAATTACTTTTGTATAATGAAATAAAGGAAGAATGATTGTGTGTGTGTGTGTGTATATATATATAGACTATCTATCTATATATGTATAAAAGATGAATGAAAATGTTGACTAAGGAAGAATGAGCCATGAAAAGGGATTATTAAGTCAAAGGCTCTAATGCGGGAACCAATCTTGGTAAGAACACCAGTATGTCTACTATAGAATGAGTTCTGGGCATGAGTTCTCTGGATCAGGAGTCTGGGCACAGCTTGACCAGGGCCTCTGCTTAGGGTTTCCCAAGTCTGTGATCAAGGGATCAGATTGTGCCCTCATCTCAAGGCTCTGCTGGGGAAGAATATGCTGCCAATGTCACTCAGCTTGTAGGCAGAATTCATTCCCTTGTGATTGTAGGACTCAGGACCCTAGTTTCTTCCCGCCTGTTGGCTAAAGTTGCCCCTCAGCTCCTAGAGGCTTCTCAGCTTCTTGCCATGGGAGCCTCCAAAATATGGCTGCTTGGTTCTTCTAAGCTAGCAGTAGAGTTTCTAAAGTAAGTCAGCTAGCAAGACTACACTCCACAATCAAAGGAGTGACATCTTGTCAGCTTTGCCATAGTCTGCGGGTTAGAAGCAAGTCACATGTCCCACCCACACCCCAGGGAAGGGGTTGCAAAGGCATAAATACTAGAAGTCATGCTTTGTGAGACTTCATGCTTGAATCTTATACCCACCACAGATATAAACTGGCTGAGTCTCCAATGACAATATTATACAGCTGAACTAACCCCTAGACTTACCTACATTACAGCTTTTTCTTAAGTGAGACAACAAAAGTCCTTACCCTTTAAAGCCACTTTTGATAAGGGGTTATGCTACTTCCAGCCAAAAATATCCTGTCTACCATAGTGACAAGAAACATTAAGAATTTCTCAGTTGACATCTTCTCTTTCCTCTTTGAATTAGAGAGGGATGATATATTTGGGCTTTACCATGAATGAAGGTTGGACATAGCAACTGTAGAGAGCAGGAAAAGGAGATGACAAGGATCACATACAAGGAACTTCAGGTAGATTTTAAGGCCCAGATGAGATCAGATAGTCTGAGTACTTAATCACAACAATCTATAAACTGTGAATTTTTCCTCACTCTGCTCAACAGCTTAGAGCTGAGAGCTGGTGAAGAAAGGAGGCTTGGAAGATGAGACTATTGGCAAGAGAATGCATGAATTGATGAGTAACATGATCTAGCTAGATGGAATAAGAAGCAAAGAGACTTTTCCTGGTAAGCTGGAAAAAATAAGGTAGTCAAAGATAGGCTTTCTAAATGCAGTCAGAAAACAGATGTGAAAGGAATAAAGGAGTGAGCATCTTGAAGAAATAGCCAGGGAGTGGAATGTAAGACTCCAGGAGTGAAAATATTGCCACAGAAACCTATTCCAGACTGTTAAAGATGTGGGAGTGACTGATGCAGAATGGGAAAAAGAGTTAGAAATTGAAGGCAAACGAAATGAGAAGTCAGAACACTCTAAGGTTTGCCCACGTGAAGGCCACAATTATAGCCAGGCTTAAGGCACATGGTAAAACCGTTGACTGGGATCAGACCCTTCAGGGAGGATGGTCACGGATGTGGGATATTGACAAATGTTGGGTGGATGGTGGAAACCTGAAAAGGATCGAGATGATAAAGCCAAGTATAAGTGGTAAAGTAGAGTCTGCTTACATACATGGGCTCTGAGTCGTAATGGTTTAGAAACAGCAGCAAAGAAGCAAGATACTGTCAAAGCAGCCTCCATATCCTGCGTTACATGAGCCTTGGGAAACTAAGAAAACTCCCCTTCAGAGACTGAAGTTGAAGTCACCTTCTTAGGGAAGAACCAGGTGTTAGTAAAAGCCAACAGAGAGAGCCTTCTGTAGCCTGGTAAGGGATTTGTGTACGTAAGATTGGGGTTCCTGCTTGAAGTGCAAAGGTCTGGCTGGGGTTGGAGGATGGGTCTGTGTTGGAGAACACTGAGACATATGGGGATGACATTGCTGAAGAGAACACATTATCTACCACTGCTGAATTTATTAGATTTGTCGCTTTTAGCAAAACAAGACTTCCAGCAGATGTCCAGACGTTTGAAGTCCCACATTACCACTATATCTTGCTTCTGTGACAGTTTCATGATCTGTATTAGGGAAGCATCTGCTGGGCTGAGCGAGCTGTCATCTTCTTCCACAGCAACATCATTTATGGTTTCCTTTCCCTTCATCCTCACCCAAATGTTCTACTGTGATCCACCCTCGGACCCATGGATTCCCATTCAGTTGCACACCTCCTTGGCGTGCAAGGATACTCCTCCACCACTTCTGTTCTGTTCTCTTTTTATTAAGAAAACAATTTAATCAAGTTCTGGGCTCTTTCCTTAAAAGGTTTCCATGATAGATCTGAATTGATACTAGCTGACTTATGCCAAAGTGTTTCTTTCGTATTGTATGTTATCAGTTCTCGGTATCTTTATTTCCACAACTAAGGACTTTAGTATGTTTATTGAATAGATTTTCAGTTACTTTATATGGTACACTGGAATTTAGCTCATACCATTGTTTCCTCTATTTTTCTCTATTTCTTGCTTTTATTTTCTAGAACATTCTACTTTTCAAATCCTTTAAGAGTAGACACCATTCAAATTTTTAAACTGACTTTTGTATGGATTGTTTTAACTCTTGACAAATTTATTTTTCCTAGTTCTCAGGAGGTGCCCTCTTTGATGCATCGAACAGCACTTACTAGTATTAGAGGTGTTTTTATTCAAATCCCTTTTAGCATATCCTAGAGAAGAGTTATGTATATAAGAGCCAAGAATGTCTTTGATCATGAGACCATCAGTAGTCACCAAGTGCGGTGGGTCTTGGACACCCAACAAATCTTCCTGTTCTTGTTACAGCCCCCTAACACCTGATGCTGCCGTCCGCACCTGACTCAGTCAAACCATTATGGGCTACCTTCAAGATGGGGCAATCAGATTCACATGCTGCCTGGGAATTTTGATCATAAACTGAGAGCTACCCACTGGAATCTCGGGAGAGATGAGGCAACTTGATGACAATACCTCGTTATAACATCGAGGAATTCCTTGTCCCTGGAGCTGTTCTGGCATTGCCCTTGCAGAAGCTTTGCCACCCTGCTCTTTCATTGCCTTTGAGTACCATGCTACCTTCTCATAAATCTCCTTTGTACTTAAGTAGGCCAAGGTCCATTGCTTTCTATTGCATGTACCCAAAATAACATTAACAGATACAATAAGCTTGTTAGTGCTACACAGAGAGCTGTTCTTTGCCCAAGGACAGCACATTTCAATTTAGCCAGGTATTTTTTAAAAATCTGTGCCAGGAAGCAAAGTTGAATCTGGACCAAAAAAATATACATGAATCAGTGAAAGTCCATTATCTGTTATGGAAAAGCAAAAGAACACGTACAAATGACTCTAACAGTGGATTATAACATAAAAGCATACTTTCTGTATGTTATGTATATGAGTTTTGATTATAAAGAGTTATGCCTCAATTCTTAAATGTGTCACAGAAGTGATTTCATT
The DNA here is from genome assembly GCF_041296235.1 of Equus asinus. Taxonomy (NCBI): domain Eukaryota; kingdom Metazoa; phylum Chordata; class Mammalia; order Perissodactyla; family Equidae; genus Equus; species Equus asinus. The sequence goes on along the minus strand of NC_091797.1, from coordinate 3,942,377 downwards.
GCTAGTTATATCATATGTTTACCATTTATGAACAAAATCTTTATACGCTGCACATCTGTGAGAATTCCTTTTTTGTGCGATTTACCAAGAAAAAAATGAAGGGAGATAAAATTAATCCATCTCTTACATGTACTCCAGTTCACTCTATAAAATAAAATGAAGGTGGTTGAAGAAGGCAATTATAAGATTTCGTTTTCTCGCTAAGAAGCTCAAAGTACTTATCTGTCGTTATTCAATTGATTTTGTAGGATCCCCTTGAGAGTTGTGGAATACAGTTATTTTATAACCAGAGAAATTAATGCAGAAACACCACATGCTGTGTTAACTGTAAGAGCAGGATTAGGAATCATATCCTCTGAGTTTATAAATTATCATTAGCCCATTAAATTATGTGGAGTTCGTCCCAGTGCTGTACGCTTTCTTCTTCCTAACTGTGCTTCCAATGTAGCAATGAACTAAATGGCCAACCATTTTATGAACCTTCTGGTTTAAGGTAAAAGAAATCATTTAGTGTCAATTAACTTCGTTCATGGATCAACCCCTGTCTTTACAATTCCCTATGAGAGCGGGTGGGTCACTGTTAAAATGTCACATGCATAATGACAGGCAAACCATTTTAGAAGTTAGTCACTTTTTTTGGTCTTCTATTAAACGTCTTGGACTGGTAGTCTGTGTATATCTATCATATCTTTCAATGGCATCTGCCTTTAATTTTCCACATTTACCATCCACTCAGCCACACTGTTTTATTTCCCATGAGGTGAACATTATTATCTTTTCCCACTTCCTTTCTTTACATTTCTTATTTTTTTCTGACTCATGCTGTTTCTCCTGACATAATGACATCTCCTTCTGCTGACTTGACCTAAATCCTGTGTATCCGACCTTCTCCATAGGGTCTTCCCTGGAACTTCAAACTAAGCCATTCCTCTCACTTGTAAATTCAGGTCAGACTTGTCTCTCTGCTGTTAAGGGTGTTAGTACTGTTTACTTAACTTCTTCCTCATCCCTTGAACATGTATTTAACCCTCATTTTGTTACTTCCTGTACTGACATCTCTTCTTCCCAAGGAGATTAAAATCTTCCCAGGACAGGAACAGTGACTTACCTGATTCTAGCTCAGATAACATCCAGTGCAGTATTTTGCATTTACCAGGTATTTAAAAATGCACAGTGTGGAGTGTTGATTAATTTACTTAGCATGCTTCAGCAAATCTGATGCTTTGGAAAGCAGAGGAAATTTTAAAATGCTTAATTTGTACCTATTAATAATATAAAGGGGGAGAATTAAATACTTCTATATTTATAAAATGAAGAATGGTTCACAAAAATATGATTTTAGTTTGTAACGTCCTTACACTGAATACTATTCCATTAGACAGCAATTTACTTTTCATATAGTGAGTTAAATAGCACAATCACTAGAAACTCCTTCAGATTAATATTAATCTTGATTGTCTCGTAGTCTAAAGGAAGATACCATTTTTGTTTATTGGGCATTTTATTCTGTTGTCTATGCGGGCAGTCATTGGCCTCAGTGTAAACAGCCAAGGGTTCTCCCCAAGCCTACTTTAAACCATTATTCTCTACTTGCTGTTTTGACCCACCCATCCACAATTGTTATAACCTATGCTTCGCCTATTGTGTGGTAGAGAGCTGGTCAAGTTCATGGTTTTTAGCCTTTGTATACAATGCTTATTCCAGAGCACCCTAGACCACCTCGTTTCTCTGAGCTCCTTCTGCATCTCACTCTATTTCTTTACTCAAAAACATAAACATTCAGTTAAATAAATCTCTCTTGAGTTCTTATTAGCAGCAGGGTACTGGACTAGCTGTTGCTAATGAATCTACTGCTGTGTCAAAATATTTAAAGATTACATTTTGAAATGTAATCTTTGATCAAGCTACTCCACCCTAAGATTTTATCCTGAGGAAATAATCAGAATTAGGCAATAACATTCATGTACAGAGATGTTCATAATAGCATTATTTGAAATGTCAAAATATTTAAAACCAAAGCAAGAAAAATACTGCATTTTCATAAGCAGGAAACAACTTATAAACATCAAAGAACATCAGAAAAGGATATTTTATGACAAGATAAATGGGTACCACATATTGTGATATAGCATGATTTATTAAATCATTTACTATCACATGCAATATGTCACACATAAGTCAAGGCACTAGTTACATGGCCATAAAAAAGTAAAGAAGCACCTGCCCAGGTGAAGCTTACATTCTCATGATGAAACAGAGACTAAAAGATAAGAAAATAACTACATCGTAAATATCAGGCAGTGACAAATAGAATAAGGGGGAGCCTGACTCAGGAACTATTTTTCATGATAGTCAAGTAAGATAAAATCAGTCAAGTGAATACCTGAAAAAGAGTATTTCACACAAAGCAAATCTTAAAGATTTGATATTAGAATGTACTTGGCCTTGAATGTAGTTGGTGTTCAAAATAAACGAATGAAAACTTTATTTTTTCAATTCTTTCAGCTGTGATCTTCAGAATTGCATACGTTTTATTAGTCAGCTGTATAGAAGCAGGTACTATGCCTTCTATCTATCCCTGGGCCTCTATGATGGAGTGCCTACCATTTTTCAGGTACTTTTTTGCAACTTATTTGAAATGTTTATAAAATAAGAATTTCAAATCTATCAAATCTAAAATTTTGATATTACGCCTCCTCCTTTTTCTGAGAGACAAGGGGCTAATATTTTTGACTACAGCTGCATGAGTCCAGGATTCAAACATAGCCATATGTTGATGTATATCCAAAACTCTTTCTACCACATTCTACACTCTGTCATGACCAGCTAAGGTGTGAACATTTGTACATTTGCACAGAACAAAAAGTAGGAGGTATCTGGGGTGTGGACTGCTAAGAGAAAGTGCAATTTTGTACATGAGCTTCCAATACACTCAAAAAGTATTAAATTTTAGTACATGAACTAATCCCTGCTAAGCTTAACAATGACATATAATGTCCAATATAATTTTAATGCAAATTTCTATGATTCATTTCCTGAAAGTTTCAACAGTAATTGGTTACTGCTCACATTAAACTTGAATTTCCCTATTTGGAAAATTAAGCATTTTCTAGTTTTACGAACATGTCAGTCTTCCTTTTTAATAATAGTTTAAAATGATATTTCAGTGGTTTACATTTAACGCTCAGATTTACCTACTTCCTACCCCCCATCAATGAATGACAATCGACCTTTAATTCTAATCCCTCCGCCTGGAACTTACCTTGTTCTCTGCTGATATTCTTGGACCTAAAGTCTTTTTCTTTGCTGGTAGAAAATTATCTCCCTTTTGCCCAGCATCTCTGAATTCCGCTCAAAATCTTTCATTTTCCCTAATTCATGGTAGGAAATCTCAGAAATCTGAAGGGTTACTGGGGTCTGACCTGGTGGTCTCATTGTCCGGCAGAGCTTACTCTGAAAACCGGCCGTCTACACCAAGGCCCTCTCCACTCCCGTCTCTTCCTTGATCAACTAATAGGTTTTAAGTTGAAATAATTTATTTTACTAAACAAAATTTGACAACATTATTACTTTGCATTTAAGAGCAGAGACTTTAGTGTCAGTTACACCCGGGCTGAAACAGCAGCTGCTGCTCTCATTACATGTTACTCAATTGTTTCAGCCTTCCATGCTCAACTGTAAAATGGGGAGAATCCTATTTTATACTATATAAGGTTGTAGAAGGATGAATTTTTTTTAAAAACAAACTTCTAAAAACTCTAAAGTTTTAAGTAAAAATCTTAAAAGTTTAAGAAACTATATGGTACATATTAACACAGAAGGAGTTGTAATTATTATTACAAACCACCTCAGATAGCTAGTAGAAGTTTGATTATTTGTAAAGATACCAGCTGCTCTTTTCCTGAAAATGCTTAAATACATACTTCAACAAACTGAACCATGATTCATTAAAAATCAGGTTACAGAGAAAATTAATATGTGTGAATGTTTCTGTTTGCTGTAGATGTGATGAAACATATACAAGGCGTTTTTCCTTTTACTTATCTTCCTTTTAATTATTTTAGCATAATGAGCTATACAACAAAACAGTCATAAAACTATGTTGGCACATTAATTATATAATCAGAAGGCCCCTGTTTAGTGAAGAGAGTTTAGATTTGAGATCAAGTGTAGGTTTTATCTTATCTAGCTGCGTGGTCCTCTGGTAAGATGCTAAACTTCTATGAACCTCTGTGTTTTCCTCATCTCTAAAATGAGAGCACTGCAGAAACATCCCATGAGTGTTTAGGATGATTCATAAAAGTAGTATTTAAATCAAAAATTATATGGTAAGCATCGCACACATACCCTCCACCCTTATACACACACACACACACACACACACACTCATACACATTTACAAAATAGAAGGAGTTAATAACGAAAACAGAAGAACTTACCAAACTGTACAATTAAAGAGAGTCAGGGAGGCAGAGAGTCATAGTATGCATGCAAAAAGAAAAAAAGCACAAAATCCAAAGTAAGATATAATTAAAATTCATAAAAGACCACTTTGCTCAACTACAATTGATGACAACTATATGATATAGATGACAAGCTGATCACATGCAGTATTGTTAAGACTAAAGGGAAACAGGCATTTATCCATTATGATGAGAGTATAACTCATGTAACCTTAATGGAAAGCAATTTGGCAATCCACTAAATTTTGTAATTCACGTACACTTTGACTCAACAAATTCACGTCTTGAAATTTATCCTACAGACTCTCTTACATGTGTGAAATGATATATGTACATACAGAAAATACAACCTAAATAAGGATTTGTTATATTATCTTGGGACCATACAATGAAAGGATGTCACTCCAGGCTCTCTTTTCCCACTGGAAGAATTGTAGGCTCAGGAGAAACCCCTGTCTGCGTCACTGGGCTGGCTGGAGGAGGGGCAACATGGTTAGCATGTAGCCTTTCCTCTTACCCTTCTACCATGGTCTCTCTTGGTCTCTATGGTGTGGGGAGTGTGCTTCAGCCTCTTCTCCATGTTCTAGGATTCTCTCAGTAATGTGTTGTCCATGAATAGTTGTTAGTTTTTCTTGTGAAGGAGAATGAAATCAGAAACGACCAATGTTACTGTCTTGCTGGTGTCACTCCTACTTTTTTTTAGCTTTTGAATTTTTTTCTATTTTTTGTGTATTATAAGTTCAAAAACCATAATGTATTTTTAAAATCATAGATTCGTTATTTTGAAAAGCTGGGACTTAAACCTGTATTCTCTCTCTTACATTTTCGCTCAGTTCATTAGCATATAAGAGCTCTAAAATTCATTTAAAAATAATTATTTTTGGTATACTTTCTACCAAACATCATACTAGATGCTGGGTTTATAAGCATGAGCAACACAGACACAGCCACCAATCTCACGAAGCAGCTTATCATTCAGCTGGGAAAACAAACCATAATGAAATAAATTAATATTTTAAACTATTTTTTATACATTTTTCAGTATCATTTGACTATATAACTTTTTAATGTGTATCACTTTTAACAACACTTGAAACACACTTTAAGAAATACTATGCTGTAGTATTCTCTTAACAGCAATATCTTTCACAAAGGAAAAATAGACCAAAAAAAGAAACAGAAAAAATAGGCTTGATATACGCTTAATGCCCCCTCCAAATGAAAGAGAAATGAAGAAACTTTTTAAATTTGGGGAAACTGGTTCCACACAATAGTCAGTTCTTTATTTATATTATATAGAATTAAGATTGAATGAGATCATTATACACAGCAGTATTCTGAGTAAATGGGTAATAAATATGAGCTATTGTTGATATTTTTATGAACACATCCTTGTAAGAGATACAGTTAATCTGAATGCATAATATGAAATGTGCTATTTGAGTCCGAGCTCTATATACCTCAGTAAAGAGTAAAGAGACTGGCATACTGATTAATGATAAAAGGTAATAATAGATGCTTTGATTGGATTAACCAACTCCTATTCACCATCCTTCTTCTGCAGCCACTATCCAGTAAAATTGGTCTACAAGTGGCCACATGACCCAATTTTGGCCAGTGCAATAAAAGTTGAAATCTCTGAGTAGAGCTTCCAGGAAGACTTTCTAACAGAGAGAGGCTTGGCAGGCACACCACTTTGCCCTTCACCATTTGTTCCTCTTTTGCCAAGAGCATATACGTAAGTACAACAGTCATCTTGAAACTTCAAGGAAAGGCCATATCTAACAAACAGCACACAGAAATATTGAAGAGACCCTGCTTCCTGATAGTGTCACTGAGCCAGTATACCAGCTCTGGTCTGCTTATCATCAGACACCCTATTAAGCGAGAAAAATAAATCTACATGTGTTAGTTAGTTTTCTGTTATGTGCAATAAAATGCATTCCTCACAAATAAAAGGAAAAATGGGGACTCGAGAAAAATTCTTATACAAAAACATGCTACAGAAAAAGCAAGGCTAATATAAAAAGTAAAAATAAGCATAGCCATAAAATAATCAATCATGGCATAAACCATAATCCTAAAACCATCAGAAGAAATCATGCTTCTTATGAATAATATGTAAACCTTTGCTTAGGAGGAAGGAGGGTTTTATTGGATTTCCCATAAGAGAATGATAGTCCTGGAACATTGAGAGACAGGTAATAATATTTAAAATTCCCAATATTCAATGGATGGATTATCCACATTTAATCCTAAGATATAACCTAGCTATTTGTAAATTGGATCAAAAGCATGCCATTCACTTTTGTCACTTTTTTTTAATATCAATCCCATGAATATATTGATAGGCATTACATTCTACTTGCTGAAAGAGTACCAAGTCATTGCTCAAAGAGTGCTATTCTGCTCCCTGAGCTGCAGGGTCCTCGGGTACAGGATCACAGGGATTTATGGATTTAGGAAACACACATTTATTGAGTAGCTATTCCAGCACACACTGTGCTGAGTGCTGGAAAAGAGACTACAGAGATGACTAATTTACGCTAACTGTATGTAATGTAGACTTCAGTCCATTAGGAGGACCAGACATTTCCAGAAATTATACACAAATGCAACGCAAGGGAGGTAAAAGTACCGACTACAGTGAAGACTCAATAGTCAAGTGCCATTTTCGAATTGTTTGCTGGCTTTGGGAGTGATGGCGGAGTGTTGCAAAAGGTCTGACCAGGATCAATGGTGTTATACCCCAGTCCCCAAATCACTGGCACCAGGAAAGGATATTTCCCAGATACACCTCCTTCTCACACCCCACCCTTTCCTCACTAGCTAGGAGAATATTGGGGGAGGAGGGGGGCAGGGATTGGACTTTAGGACCTTAGAAGTGTCTTCCAGGTCTACCTGCATCAGCATTCTCTAAATTATAAGGGGGAGATTGTTGACTCCTCCTAGAAGCAAATGTCCTCAGAAGAATAATTTTTCCTCTTTCTTCATGTGAAGGAGAATCTTTTCAAACACATGGGTACTTCCATCTTGCCTCTGCCTTCTAGTCTTCTCCTCTGTGTTAAGTAATACTTATCCTCAAAGTTTTTCTAGAATTCTTCAAACCCAATGGCTAAAATAAGACGTATCCCTCCCTACAGCTCTCTGTATGAAAGGCAGCGTTCTCATTCTCCACTATGTAAGGTTTTAGATGTAGAATATACATTTCTGTACCTATTTCAGACCCCCGGTTCTCCATCTGCAAGTGGTGCTTCCCACCACCACCTTTGAAGCTTATGTCTGGCTGCTTCTCCTACCTTTACTGCTCCTTCCTCGGGGGGCCATGGCAGTGGACTCACAGTCCTCGCCCTCACCATCACGGCCATCTGGGAGCTTTGGTGGAAGAGGGATGGATGGTGCTTCAGAATCTGTGTGAATGGCCACACAATATCTTAGATGAAAATTATTTGAACTCTTTTCCTCCCACACTTATGACCTTTACTTAGTAATTTATTCTCCAGATAGTACCAAATCCTGGATTCATCAATATCTAAAAATTTAAAACCCAACATGCCATTTTGGGATTATGATCCCTAATCCCTATATTATTCCATGCTGTACTGCCATAAATATGTTCTTCAATCTCATCGATCTCCACTCTTTCTTGAGTACTATCTTTTCTCAGTGTTTATTAACCCTTCTGACTTCACTAGTGTTCCAGTATAGCAGAGCTACCCTCCCAACCAAAACCACATTATTGAAATTACTTTTGAACTATAGATCCTTGGTAATCTATCTTCTTTTTAACCTTAGATCACTGTGAAATAATTTCTGAATTCTCTATTTCTAAACATGGGACTACTGTTGTCTAGTACTAAAGTATCTTAGTTATCACCCACCGATTCCCACCACACACACACACACACACACACACACATCCCAGCCCACGCTCTACCACACAGTCGCATGCTCTTATCAGTAGACCCTCTCAGTCTCTGAGTAGTTACTTCTCTTACTCCCCATAGCTCTTCCAAAATAATTTTTTAAAATATTTCTCAGTATTCCTAACCTGTGCAAGTTCCAACTTCTTCTCTATTAGAAGAGCTTGCTTTCTACTCCTCAGAGAAAGTTGAAGTAATCAGTATCGACTTCTTTTATTTAACCAGCTATAAATATATTATCTGCATGGACTCTATTTTCTCACCTCTAGTCTCAAGGGAAAAAATGTCCCTCTGCCTCTCTAACACTAATTAATTCGATGGTGTCTGAATCAGAGCTTCTCAAACTTTAATGTGCTAATGAAGTACCTGGAAATCTTGTTTAATGCAGATTCTGATTCAGTAGGTCTGGAGTAGAGCCTGAGATTCTAAAAAATTCTGAACAATGTTCATGTTCCTGCCCCACAAGTTATACTTTGAACAACAACGTTCTCAACTACCATTCCCTCTCTTCTCGAAAACCTTCGTCTATCAATTATATCTTCTCTCTCTTCTGCTCTTTTAAATTATTCCTCTACACTGGCCTCTTAGACTATGTAAACATTTATTTAAAAAGTGAAAGGAGAGGAAAACAAAGACAGCCTCTGAACCCTGGGATTCTACCTCTTACAAAAGTCCTTGCCTTGCCTTGTCTTTATAGCTGAGCTACATGGAAAATTCTGGACCACAATACTGACACTTCTTCCTCATGGTCAATATACTCTTCAACATCTGCAATATGATGTATGCACCCTTGTCTCTAAAAGTACTATGTCAAAGATAGCCAATGATGTGCCTAACCCAAGGCTCCACCTTCTGTCCTTTAATTACTTGACAAATGGAACATTCAACACTGTAGCCTCTCTTTATTTATATTTAATTTAATTATTTTTCCAGATTCTTCTATTTCCTCCAAACTCTTAGTATTACCATCATAGTCCCTTCTCTCCAGTTGTACCATCTCTGTTTTGTCCTGCATCATCAGCTCCTTAGATGTTTCTGTTTCCTCAAGGTCACCCCGATAACTAGTTTCTTTTCATCCTAAAAATCATCCATAAGTTAGCTCATTTGAACCTACAGCTTCAATTCTTCTGCATATAGTACTTACTTTCAGTTTCGACATTCCCTATAGATGTCACGTGTAAGGAACTTGTCTATTTCAATGACCAAGAGACACTTCAAACCAATGATGTCTCAAACTTAGCTTACCATTTTCTCCCTCAAATCTATGTTTTTCTCTTTTATTATTTATGATCCGTGTCACCATCTATCCCAATCAGGGCTGACTTATCCCAAAGGACAGTAGGCACAGTCCCTAGAGCCACAATACTTTCAAAACCTGAGGAAAGCAATAACTTTTAGGTCAAAGAAACTGTTTTAATATATAGTATACACAACATAGTCATAAAATATAAATTTTTAAATTTTTTTCCCTGGAGGAAGTAGCTCATGAAGGCAAAAGTGCCTGGGACCCAGGAAAGTAATACTGTGGCCCCAATCCTAGTCTCCTAAACTGTGATAACTCGGAGCTCTTCTAGGCACCTTTTTTCTCCCTCTATTCTTACATTCAATTGGTAATCAAATGCTGGTAACTCTATACCACTTTGGAGACATTGTCTTAATTCCAGGTCTTACATGGACTACTGAGTGATTCCTAACTGGCTTCTGCCTCCTGTCTTGTCCTCATGACTCTACATGGACTAGTGATTGCTCTAAAACGAAATGCCAATGATCGCTTCTTTGTTTAAAAATCCTCCAGGGCTTTGAATATCCTACAAGAAAAAGATTGAATACCATTTCTTTCATGACCTATGCTTTGCAGACCTTGCTAGTTTCATTTCCCTTATATATCCAGTGCTTCCTCTAGGCCAAATTACTGGCAGTTCTTTGTGCCTGATGTTCTACATATATATGCAGGCAGGTGCTTCTGACAGGGGAAGCCACTTCTCCCCAGTTAGCAGAATAAGGTCTTATTCACCTTAAAAGCCTCTCCACCTCCATAAAAACAGTAAGTGCATGTAATTACTTACAAAGTAATCCTCCCATAGTAAGTACACAGTTCAGACACACAACTCACCACATGCATTTGTATCTATCCATTTTCTTTTGTGTCTTACTTTAGACTGTGGGCTCCTCAAGGAGAGGAATTTTGTCTTATCAATCCATATGTATTCAGCGCCTGGCATAGATAGGTATTCAACAAATGTATGTTGGATAATTGAAGAAATGAATGAACTATTTGAAAGTACACTTTAGATATGCATTTTATTAAAACTGCAAATAGTAGCAACCATCCTTGAAAGTGACATGATTTCAGCCCAAATCCCCATATCCATTTCTGATTATCTAGTTATAATCTGTCACTCTACCTCTGAATGGTCAAAAGCAGCATATAAGTGAACAATAATTTGATATAAATGTAGAACTCAATTGTAAAATACAATATTTATGGTTAATGCCAATGCATACAACATGTGACTTTAAATATGCAATATTAACACAAAAATATAATCTAAAAGAAAATATTCATTTACTTAAGAAATTGCCTCATTAATAGACCTCAAGAATCTTCTTAATCTCCTACTTTGGTAACCTAAATAATTTTCGGAAGTACCCAAAGGAAGTACCTAAAGAGAGATTCAATTCAAAATTTAGAAATCCTCAAATACGTCCACTGAAAACTGAAATAATGTTTGAAAATGAAGCTATATGCATTCTCTTTGTTGCTTTTCTTCTGTGACCACTAAAATTAGACAGTATTCTCAGCTGATTAAGGTGTTCTTTGATCTGTCTAGTACCTACTGTAACATGAAAAAGAGAATCATCAAAACATACCACAAATATGGTTCAAATATGTTTAGCTCCTCTGTTTTCTCCACAATAACTTTAGGTTAGCTATTCATTCATTAATTCAACAAATATTTACTCAATGCCTACTAATGACTCAAGTGCCTACCTGGCACCTTACCAGATTTGGGGGCACCAAAGGGAAGTAAACAAGGAGTTTGCAATTTATCAGAGCACACAGACAAAAATAAATATTGATGAGTGTTATGGATTGAATGTTTGTGTTCTCCCAGAATTTGTATGTTGAAGCTTCAACACCCAATGAGACTGTATTTAGAGATAGGGTCTTTAGGGAGGTAATTAAGGTTAAATGAGGTCATAAGAGTGGAGCCCTGATCTAACAGGATTAGGATTCTTATGAGAAAAGACACAAGCAAGCCCGTTCATTCTCTTTCTCCAGGTCATGTAGGGACACAGTGAAAAGTCAGACATCTGCAAGCCAAGAAGAGAGTCCTCATTAGAAGCCAACCCTGCTGGACGTTGATCTGGAACATTAAGCCTCCAGAGCTATGATAAAATAAATTTCTGTTGTTTAAGCCACCAAGTCTATGCTATTTTGTTATGGCAGCCAGGCAGACTAATACGGTGAGATAAAGGATATGAAAGGGGATGCATGAGATCATTTTTGACAAGAGTGCCAAGACAATTCAATAGGAAAAAAAAGTCTTCAGCAAATAGGGCTGGGACAACTGGGTATCCACATGCAGAAGAATGAAGGTGGCCCCTTATCTCACATCATATACAAAAATTAATTCAAAATAGATCAAAGAACTAAGTATAAGAGATAAACTATAAAACTCTTAGAATAAAACCGATTTTATAAGTAATTTTATAAATCTTTGTTACCTGGATTAGACCATATTTCTTAGAGATAGCATCAAGCAAAAGCAACAAAAGAAAAAAATAGATAAATTGGACTTCGTCAAAATTTAAAATATTTGTGCTTCAAAGGACACTATTAAGAAAGTAAACAGATAATCACAGAATGGGAAAAAGTGTTTGCAAATCATATATCTAATAAGTGTCTAGTACCCAGAATATGTTAAGAACTCTTACCACTCACCATTATAAATACAAATAACCCTATTTAAAAATGGATAAAGTATTTGAAATCATATGGTGTTTGTCTTTATCTGTCTGGCGTATTTTGCTTAACATGATGTCCTCAGGTTTCATCCATGTGGTTGCAAATGAGATGATTTCCTCTTTTTTTATGGCTGAGAAGTATTGCATTGTATATATATACCACATCTTCTTTATCCGATCATCAGTCAGTGGGCACTTGGGTTGCTGCCATGTCTTGGTTATTGTGAATAATGCTGCAATGAACATAGGGGTGCATAAGTCTCTTTGAATTGTTGATTTGAAGTTCTCTGTGTAGATACCCAATAGTGAGATAGCCGGCTCATATGGTATTTCTATTTTTAATTTTTTGAGAAATCTCCACACTGTTTTCCACAGTGGCTGCACCAGTTTGCATTCCCACTAGCAGTGGATGAGGGTTCCCTTTTCTCTACAACCTCTCCAACGTTTGTTGTTTTTTGTCTGGGTGATTATAAACATCCTACCGAGTATAAGATGATATCTAATCGTGGTTTTGATTGGCATCTCCTTGATGATTAGTGATGTTTAGTATCTTTTCATGTGCCTGTTGGCCATCTGTATATCTTTGGAAAAATGTCTGGTAATGTCTTCTGCCCAATTTTTGATTGGGTTATTTGTTCTTTTGTAGTTCATTGGTGTGAGTTCTTTATATATTATGGAGACTAACCCCTTGTCGGATATATGATTTGCAAATATTTTCTCCCAGTTGCTGGGTTGTTTTTTCATTTCAATCTTGGTTGCCTTTGCCTTCCAGAAGCTATTCAGTCTGATGAAGACCCATTTGTTTATTTTTGTTTTTGTTTCCCTTGTCTGAGTAGACATGGTATTTGAAACTATCCTTTTAAGTCTGATGTCAAAGAGTGTACTGCCTATATTCTCTTCAAGAAGTTTTATGGTTTCATGTCTTACCTTCAAGTCTTTGGTCCATTTTGAGTCTACCTTTGTGCATAGGGAAAGATAATGGTCTACTTTCATTCTTTTGCATGTGGCGGTCCAGTTTTCCCAGCACCATTTATTGAAAGGCTTTTCTTTCTCCATTGTATGTTCTTGTCTCCCTTGTCGAATATTAGTTGTCTGTAGATGTGTGATTTTATTTCTGGGCTTTCAATTCTGATCCATTGATCTCTGTGCCTGTTTTTGTACCAGTACCATGCTATTTTGATTACTTTAGCTTGTAATATATATTGACGTCAGGGATTGCAATGCCACCAGTTTTGTTCTTGTTTTTCAGGATTTCTTTGGCTATTTGGGGTCTTTTGTTGCCCCATATGAATTTTAAGATTCTTTGTTCTATATCTGTGAGGAATGTCATTGGGATTCTGATTAGGATTGCATTGACTCTGATGATTGCTTTAGGAAGTATGGACATTTTAACTATGTTTATTCTTCCAATCCATGTGCTTGGAATATCTTTCCATTTCTTTATGTTATTATTGATTTCTTTCAGCAATGTCTTATAGTTTTCTTTCAGCTCCTTGGTTAAATTTATTCATAGATATTTTATTCTTTTTGTTGTGATTTTAAATGTGATTGTATTCTTGAGTTCTTATTCTGTTAGTTTGTTATTTGAGTATAGAAATGCTACTGATTTTTGTAAGTTGACTTTGTACCCTGCAACTTTGCTGTAGTTTTTCATTATTTCTGATAGTTTTCCGATGGATTCTTTAAGGTTTTCTATACATATAAAATCATGTCACCTGCAAACAGTGAGTTTCACTTCTTCAGTACCTATTTGGATTCCTTTTATTTATTTTTCTTGCCTAATTGGTCTGGTCAAAACCTCCAGTAATATGTTGAATAAGAGTGGTGAGAGTGGGCACACTTGTCTTGCTCCTGTTCTCAGAAGGATGACTTTCAGTTTTTCCGAATTGAGTGTGATGTTGGCTGTGGGTTTGTCATATATGGCCTTTATCATTTGAGATCCTTTCCTTCTATACCCATTTAATTGAGAGTTTTTATCATGAACGGATGTTGGGTCTTGTCAAATGCTTTCTCTGCATTTGTCACGTGGGTTTTTTTCCTCATTTTGTTGATGTGGTGTATCACATTGATTGATTTGTGGATGTTGAACCATCCCCATGTCCCTGGTATGAATCCCACTTGATCATGGTGTATGATAATTTCAGTGTATCGCTGTATTTGATTTGCCAATATTTTGTTCAGGATTTTTGAATCTATTTTCATCAGGGATATTGGCCTGTAATTTTTCTCCTTTGTGTTGTCCTTATCTGGCTTTGGTATCAGGCTGATGTTGGCCTTATAGAAGGTGTTAAGAATATTTCCTTCTTCCTCAATTTTTTGGAATCATTTGAGAAGAATAGGTAATAATTCTTTGAATGTTTGGTAGAATTCTCCTGAGAAGCCATATGGTCCCTGACTTTTATTTTGGGGGAGGTTTTTGATAACTGTTTCAACTTCTTTACTTGTGATTGGTCCATTCAGATTCTCTATTTCATCTTGATTTCAGTCTTGGGAGGTTTTAAGAGTCTAAGAATTTATCCATTTCTTCTAGATTGTCCAGTTTGTTGGCATACGGTTTTTCATAATATTCTCTTATAATCTTTTGTATTTCTGTGGTATCCATTGTAATTTCTCCTCTTTCATTTCTAGTGTTATTTATTTCAGCCTTCTCTCTTTTTTCTTAGTGAGTCTAGCTAAGGCTTTGTCAATTTTGTTTATCTTCTCAAAGGACCAGCTCCTTGTTTCATTGATCCTTTTCACCGTCTTTTTTGTTTCAATTTCATTTATTTCTGCTCTAATTTTTACTATTTCCCTCCTTCTGCTGAGTTGGGATTTGTTTTTTGTTTTTTTTTCTAATTCTGTTAGGTGTAGTTTAAGACTGTTTATTTGAGCTTTTTCTTGTTTGTCAACGTCAGCCTGTATTGCTATAAATTGCCCTCTTAGGACTGCTTTTGCTGCATCCCATATGAGTTAGCATGGTGTGTTTTCATTCTCATTTGTCTCCTACTATTTTTTGATTTCTCCTTTTATTTCTTTGATGACACATTGGTTGTTCAGTAGCATGTTGTTTAGTCTCCACATTTTTGTTCCTTTCCCTGATTTTTTCTTGTAGTTGATTTCTAGTTTCAGAGCATTATAGTCAGAGAAGATAGTAGATATGATTTCAATCTTCTTAAATTTGTTGGGGTTTGCCTGTTTCCCAACATACAGTCTATCCTTCAGAATGTTCCATACGCACTTGAGAAGAATGTATACTCTGCTGTTTTTAGATGGAGTACTCCATAAATATCTATTAAGTTCATCTGGTCTAGTTTTTCATTTAATTTCACTATCTTCTTATAGAGATTTTGTCTGGATGATCTATCCACTGAAGTAAGTGGGGTGTTTAGGTCCCCTACTATTATTGTTCTGTTGGTAATATCTCCTTTTAGGTCTGTTAATAGTTGCTTTAGGTACTTTGGTGCTCCTGTGTTGCGTGTATATATGTTTATAAGTGTTATGTCTTCTTGGTGAAGAGCCCCTTTTATCACTATATACTGCTCCTTTATGTCTCTCTTTAGCTGTTTTATCTTGAAGTCTACTTTGGCTTCTATAAGTATGGCAATGCCTGCTTTCTTTTGTTTGACATTAGCTTGGAGTATCGTCATCCATCTCCTCACTCTGAGCCTATGTTTGTCTTTAGACCTGAGATGTGTTTGCTGGAGGGAGCATATGTTGGGTCTTGTTCTTTAATACATCCTGCTACTCTGTGTCTTTTGACTATAGAATTCAGTCCATTTACATTTAGAGTGGTTATTGATATATGAGGGCTTAATACTGCCATCTTATTGCATGTTTTCTGGTTCCTCTGCATATCATTTGTATCTTTTCTAGTGTATATCAGGCTACAAATTTGATTAGGTAGTTTTCTATGTTGGTTTTCTTTATTTTCTCCTTGTTTATAATATATGTCTCTGCTCTAATTATTTTTTTAGTGGTTACCATTAGGTTAGCATAAAAATTCTAGTAGATGAGATAGTCTATTTTCTGATTGCCCCTTATTCCCTTAGATTATACTGATTCTGTCCCTTTTTTCTTCCCCTTCTAAGTTATTTTTGTCATAGTTTATTCCATCTTCTGTTGTGAGTTTGTGGTTAAGGCGATGGTATAATTTTTACTTTGGTGTTTTCTTTTTCTTTATCCTTGATGTAAGAGTTAAGTTTACCAATCTGATCCTATAGAGAGCTGCCATTTTCTGATTGTTGCATACCTATTCATCTCTTTGCTCAGGGCTTTGTAGCCCCTTTCCTGTTTTTCTTTTTTCCTTTCATGTATGAGGGCCTTTCTGAGGATTACTTGTGGCGGGGGGCGGGGGGGGGAGGTCTTGTGGTGATGAATTCCCTTAGCTTTTGTTTATCTGGGACAGTTTTTATTTCTCCATCACATCTGAAGGAGATTTTCATTGGATAGATTACTCTTGGCTGGAAGTTTTTGTCTTCCAGGATTTTGAATATATCGTTTCACTCTCTCCTAACGTAAGGTTTCTGCTGAGAAATCCACTGAAAGCCTGATAGGGGTTCCTTTGTAAGTTATTTTCTTCTGCCTTGCTGCCCTTAGTATTTTTTCTTTGTCATTGACTTTTTCTAGCTTTACTACTATATGCTTTGCAGTAGGTCTTTTTACATTAACAATGTTGGGAGTTCTGATAGCCTCTTTCACATGGATTTCCATCTCTTTCCCAAGGTTTGGGAAATTCCGTTATTATTTCTTTGAACAAGCTTTCTGCTCCATTCTCCTTCTCTTCCCCCTGTGGAATACCTATAATCCTTATGTTGCATTTCCTAATTGAGTCAGATATTTCTCTGAGAGCCTCTTCATTTCTTTATAGTCTTAGTTCTCTCTTCTCCTCCCTCGGAAGCATTTCTATAGCATTGTCTTCTAAATTGCTAATTTTGTCTTCCACATTGTCAGTTTTGTTGTTTAAGGAGTCCGGATTTTTTTAAATCTCCATCCATTGTGTTTTTCATCTCCAGCAGTTCTGGCTGGTTCTTCTTTAAAGTTTCAATCTCTTTTGTGAAGGAGCTCCTGAATTCGTTACTTTGTCTTTCTGTGTTTTCTTGTAACTCATTGAGTTTTTCATGATTTCTATTTGAATTCTTTGTCATTCAGGTTAAGTATTTCCGTGTCTTCAGGCTTGGTTTCTGGGTACTTGTCATTTTCCTTCTCATCTGGAGATTTGATATACTCTGTATATCTTTATGCTTTATGGTGTGGATTTTTGCCTCTATATGGTGTTATTATCTGGTTGCTGCTGCCTTGTGCCTCTGCTGGATGAGGATCAGTCCTGTGTATCAGCATGATCTGGGGCTCTGCAGCTCTGGCCACTGGCTGCTTTCCTCATTGTGCAATGCTCTGGCTGATAGCAGATCTGGAGCATTGGGTAGGGATAGGGGTGCTCTCCTTCCCCTGTCCTGCTCTCAGACTCTGCTTCTCACTCTGTGTGGAGCTGTGGGCATTAGCAGGACTGGAGTGCCAGGCAGGGTTAGGAGCACTTTCTTACACCTGCATGCCTCCCCCAACCTCTGCCTCTCTCTCTGCTTGGTGCTATGGGCCCCCAAAGGGTTCCACCTGCCACTGCTTCTCTCTCCGTGCAGTGCTCCCAGCAATCATGGGGCTGGAGCATGAGACTGGAGCACCAGGTGGACCATGGTGCCTCTCAGCAGCTCTGCACTTCCCCCAGCCAACCCCTCTCTCACCATACTGCTTTCTCAGCAAACATGGGGATGGAGTGTGGGGCTGGAGCACCGGGTTGGAACAGAGCATCTCTCCCCAGCTGTGCACCTCCCCTAGCTGGCCCCTCTCTCACTTGGCCACTTTCCCAGTGAACGTGGTGCTGGACCACCATATGGGAATGGGGCACCTATTCTCAGCCACTCACCTCCCCTAACCATGGCCCCTCTCTCTGTGGAGCTCCTGCTGAGGCTGCATGGGTCTCCCAGACATCCCCTGTGTTATGTGTGTGTCCTCTGTTGGTGTTTGAATGTCCTTTTGATTGTATTTTAGAAGGGGAAGTCTGAGGGAACAGCTCACTCTGCCATGATGCTGATGCCACTCAGAGATACTTTTGTGGTGAAGAAAATGTTCTAGAATTAGATAATGGTGATAGTTGCACAACCTTGTGCAATATACTAAAATGAATATACTAAACTGAATATACTAGAAGTCACTGACTAGTCCACTTTAAGATGGTGAATTTTATGGTATGTGTATAATAGCTCAATATTTTTTACTGCCAAAAAAATAAAAATAAAAAATGTGATGAGATCACAAATGAGAGTCATTGACCAGATTTCAGAGATTGAGGAATGTTTCCACAAGATGTATAATCTAAGATCAGGAGGTAGATGAGAACCAGCAATGTGTTTGTGTGTGTGAGTGTGTGTGAGAGAGAGAGAGAGAAAGAAAGGGGGGAGGTGTTAGGGTTGGTGTAACATACTGTGTGGGGGACAATATGAAAGGTGAAAGAACAGGAAAGGTGAGTAGGCACACAATTATGCAAGGACTGTAAACCAAATTTTTCCAGACTCTTATAGGAGCCATTAAATGTTATTAAGCCAATGGGTGACATCTTTAGATTTGGAAAAGACTAACTCTGGTGATAAGAATACTGGATCTTTTAGAACATACTGCCAAAATTCAGGTGGAGAGCCTCGTAGCCACACTAGGGAATGGGACTAGTACTAGAAGAAAAATACTTCCAAAAGTATTGAGAAGGCAGAGTCTAAAGAATACTAATAACTAGAGAACATTTCAACGTTTACATAGTGTAGCCGCCCCTGACACAGGAAGGGTTAATAATCACTGGAAAAAGCTTGCCAACAAACTGTGACCCGGAGGTGAGAAGGCCAGTTAGCCAATGACGGGTAAGACCCCCTGGGGGGGCAACCTAAGCCAGGCGGCGGCCGCCCGGGGGCACAGATGGAGAAACGATATCGATATCGGGAGCAAGAGGGACCGTTGCCTAAGAGACCTTGCCTGCTCTGAGATAAAAATATAGGAGCACAGCAACAACATGATAATATCAAAACAGAGGCCAAGGGAGGGCTCCTTGAGAAATCACTAAGAATTCTTGGCATTCACTAATTACTTCATCCAGAACACCTGTGTATGTTTAACAGCTGTAAGCTATGTATATATTGAAACGCTGGTTATAATAAACTCAGAGTGGCCATCAGCCCTCTCCCAATCTATCCTGATGTGTACATTAGATTGCAACACCGACAACATAGAAAAACTATGCCTTCAATTTCTAGACTCCGGAATTAATCATTATTCCAAAATGTTTCTTATGATGGTCTCTAAATTTAACTTAATTATGAAAAAATAATTTTATACACATTCCATCTTTCCCACCCCCTACAATCCAACAAGTTCTTAAAGCTCCTGAGCTTCGGTTCTAAATGCTTAAATGCTCGCTAACAAAAGTTTACATTTTTTTAAAAAAAATAAAGGAATACACATGCACATTTGTATATAAAAACATACTGTTAAATGTTACAGTAATTTTATTAAAACAATAACGCAAATCAACCCAATACATAAATTAATAATTCTATTGATGATAAAAATGAGTGCCTTTTTTAGTGCAAAATTTTTTTAATTATGTAAGAAATTGATTCAAAGGAGGAAATTTTAATATCAATTGGGCATGAAACATGGTTAATTAATTTTGAAGGTTTATCATGTATGTTATCGGCTGAATTGTTTTCTCCAAAAATTCGTATGTTAAAGTCCTAACCCTCAGTACCTCAGAAAGTGACTGGATTTGAAGATAGGGTCATTAAAGAGGTGATTAAGTTAAAATGAGGTCATTAGGGTGGGCCCTATTCCTATACGACAGTTGTCCTTATAAGAAAGGCAACTGGACACAGACACGCAAAGGAAAGACCGTGTGAAGACACGTGAAGACACAGGAAGTCAGCCATCTATAAGCAAAGGAGAGGTCCCAGAAGAAACCAACTCTGCCAACGCCTTGATCTCAGACTCCTAGCTACCACAATTATGAGAAACATATTTCTGTTGTTTAAGTCACTCAGCCTACAGTATTTTGTTATGACGGTCCTAGAAGACTCATAAATTGTCTCTCACTTTTTTGCATTTTTTTCGTTTTCAGATAATTTCACACTCACACAAAAGTTCAAAATCATACAAGAATTCCCATACCATTCATCCAGATTTCCCAGTTGTAAATATTTTAATACATTGGCTTTATCACTAATCTCTCTGCATATTTGTACAGATTTTTATTACTTTCCTAAACAATTTGAGAATAAGTTGCAGACATGATGCCATTTACCCCTAAATATTTCACCATGTATTTCCTAAGAAAAGATATATTCTTTTACTTAAACACAGTCAAATTACCAAAATCAATAAATTCTTGTTGATAACAACAGTTAGCCTGTCTACAAATCTTAGTCACATTTGCCTAAATAGTATCCCTTAAAGCAAAAAAATTAAAATATTTTTAAAATTATATAAAACATATATATGTATATGTATGTATATAAGTATGTTGTAGATTTGTCCCATTATTCATGTTAACTTTGATGACTTGGTTAAGGTGACGTCTGCCAGATTTTTCCCTTGTAAAGTAAGTAGTTTCCTATGTTTATTTAATAAGTATTTTATTGGGAGATACTTTAAGAATATGTAGATATAGTAAACTTCATCAAACTTTGACCACTAGTTTTATTCATACATTGGTGATTCTTACCTAATAAATTATTACTATTGTATTTTTCAAATGGTGATTTTCTTAAGTACATCATTCTTCTCCATTCAATGTTTGTCAATGTACTATTAGAACTTGCCCTACTTCTTTATGTGTATCACTACAGACTAGTGGATTCTTACTTGTTTAGTAGGTTATAATCCACTATTGTCACATACTTTAATGATCAAATTGTCAGAGTCAACTAGTAGAGGCCCCTTTAAGCTGCTTGTCTGTCTTTTTTTTTATGTACCCTTCATTCTTTGAGCCCTTTCTTAGTTTCAGACCCAACGAGATGATAGGCTCATCTTATACATTCCCTGCCCTAGAGCTGGAAATAGTCCTGAACCTGAATGATCCTCCTTTTCAGAGTGAGGGGACAAAAGATATAGCTGGGAGGGGATGGTCCCTGTCATAGGCACCAGTGATGCTAGGTTTGAGTCACAAACTCCATCATTCATCAAAGACCTGGTATATGTTGGGGTGGGTGGGGGAAGCATGGAATTTTCCAGTCATAGGGGAAAACATTAAACTGGAGTGAAAGAGGCCTGATTGGAAAGTTATACTCTCTATGAAAGGGTAAGAAATTCTCCTTGGATGAGGTGACATTTGAACCACAATGTGAGTTTGACACTCAATCCTCCAGAAGATAAAATGAGGAATTTTAGTATCCTTAATATTGTTTTTAACCTTCCTCTCATTCACTACCAAGGAGAGACTTGGTTGGAGGTTTTGCAAGGATCATATTTTTTTCTTACAAGGGCCATAAGGGAAAAATTATGTAATTTTAACACATGACCCCTCAATTGTGATTCTCTAAGTTTGGGAAGATAAGTTATAGCTAGCCTAAAAATTCTTATAAGCCATGACAAAATGTTGACAAAGGATAGTTATGACTCGAAAAATGGGCAACAGGCACATGAAAAGATGTTCAACATCACTAATTATTAGGGAAATGCAAATCAAAACTACAATTGAGATATCACCTCATGCCCATCAGAATGGCTGTAATTAACAAGACAAGAAATAACACGTGTTAGAGAAAATGTGGAGAAAAGGGAACTCTCAAACACTGCTGGTGGGAGTGCAAACTGGTCCAGCCACCATGGATAACAGCATAAAGAGTCCTCAAAAATTAAGATTATAACTAACATATGATCCAGCTATTCCATTTCTGGATATTTATCCAAAGAATGTGGAAGATATATGCACCGCATGTTCATTGTAGCATTATTCACAATAGCCAAGACTTGGAAACAACCTAAGTGTCCATCAATGGGTGAGTGGATAAAAATGTGGGATGTATACACAATGGAATATTACTCAGCTATAAAAAGGATGAAATCTTGCTATTTGAGACAACATGGATGGACCTTGAAGGTATTATGCTAAGTGAAATAAGTCAGATGGCAAAAGTCAAATACCGTATGATTTAATCCATAAGTAAAAGATAAAAACAACAGCAACAAACAAACACATAGCTATAGAGATTAAGTTGGGGGTTACCAGAGGGGAAGGGGGGAGGGAGGAGGGAGAAAGGGACTATAGGGCACATGTGTAGGGTGCTGAATGGTAATTAGTCTTCCCATGGTGAACATGATGTAATCTACAATGAAATTGAAATATGATGATGTACACCTGAAATTTAAATAGTGTTAAATGAAATGATCCAAATTATTAAAAAAAAAAATTTGAGAAATGTAAAAAGGAATTCATAAATAGCTAGATAGGCAATAATATCCTGAAAACATCAAGACAATATACATAGAAGATTATCCCAATATGCTATTCTTTAAATACAAACTAGATTTATCCTGTACCAGTGTTCCTTGTCTCCTTCCCATGCACATGTATATTGGGATAACATGCTCTTAACGATGGAAAGGAGATGAGCAGAGTTATGAACGGCATAGCTTTGGACTCAGGCAGACCATGAGAAGAAAAATGATGATTCTGTAACTCAAGGCTCAGGGCTTCCTGTCTGAGACTGAGACTGGTAACGTCTTACTCAGTCATCTGCTGCATTATAAGGTGCTCAGTCAATGAAGGCTGATTGAGATGAAAGAAAGCAAAACAAAACAAAGGCTACCAGGATCAAAACGTCACATAATAAGATGTGCCAGTGAGATGTGCTATTACAGTGGTTCAAGCAAGTCAGATGCTGCCAATAAGATATGCACAGTGTATTAGGGCATAGGGCCCTGGTACCTACAGAAGGTAAAGCTGAGAAGCCACTTATATAGGGCCAGCGCCATGTCTGAGTGGTTAAGTTCACACCCTCTGCTTCGGCAGCCTACGGCTTCACCAGTTCAGATCCTGGGTGCGGACCTGCACACCACTCATCAAGCCATGCTGAGGCAGCATCACACATAGCACAACCAGAGGCACCATAACTAGAATATACAACTATGTACTGGGGAGCTTTGGGGAGAGGAAGAAATAATAAATAAAAAAGAAGATTGGCAACAAATGTTAGCTCAGGTGCCAATCTTTAAATTAAAAAAGCCATTTATATTAGTCAGAATTCCAAAAAGAAACAGATGACACATTTATATTTGAATAATTTGAGAACAGTTTGATAGAGAAAATATGTGTGAAAGTGTGGACAGAGTATTAGGAATCCATAAAGGATGGTGTGGCACGCACAGAGGAATAGAGAAGTATTACCTCTCCTACGCCTGAAGAGGTAAGAGAGACTAGTTTTCAGAACATGGAAGCAGAGAATCTTGTGGAGATGGTCACCTTTGAGAAGCTAGGACTAACCTCAAGGAATGCAGACCAAGTGATTAACTTTGCAAGGAAGTAGCCAACATGATATATAAGCTGACTTTAAACTCCTTTATCCCTGGAACCTCCTGGGGCTCTCCATTAGTGAAAGCCACATGGAAGCCCACTGGCATGGAGGTCTGCTGGACAGTCCCAACAGAGCTAACAGCCCAGGCAGAGAGCAGGGTACAGAAGGGTGGAGAGCAAATCTGAAAGGGAAAATGGATGACAACCAGCAGAGACTTCATTACTCATTAATCACATTAATAAAACAGAGAAACATCTGTCAGTATGCCAACGGAGTCCACAAGAGTCTAGGCTCCAGAATATTGCACTAAGGGGTCAGGATTTCACCAGTATAGTAACAGTGCTTTCCTAGATGTCAAAATGAAAGGGCTTGTTGCCCTTGTTCTTTTTCTTCTTATGACCAAAATGTATTCTAGAAAGTACGTGATTCCCTAGCCACCTTTATAAATAATTATGGATACCTGCTATGATTTTATCTGTTATTTCAGCAAGACTATTCCATAATATAAAGGGCACAGATGTAGGTGCATGTGATCATATATACTTATATTGAAGGCGGGTGCTCTTACTATATGCATGTTAGCTATTTTTGTGCTTAGAAAATAAGACAAGGAGGATTAATGAATATGTATAAATGCTTTGAGATATTGATTAGTGTTCATAAGGATATATATTTATGTAATAATCCAATGTCTAGGTATGTGAAACAATTATGTTTCTTTTTCATATGCGTGAAATTGTTCTTAATGATACATTCCTGTAGGTGGAAGCAAAGTATGTCTCCATATCTTTGATGAGGAGTATCAAAGGAGTATCAAGGAGTATTTGATAAGGAGTACGCTAAAGCCAGAGTACCTGCTGAGAATAATACTAAGCTACTGAGATTAATTTTACTGTACTTATTAAGAATGTATATGCCATATATTTCATTCAAAATTGAAGGAAACTTACAGAAAGATTCAATGTAATGCCAAATATGGCCTTTTGGGATATACAAGAGAATAAAAATCACGTAAAGTGAGCAGAGAAAGTAGATACAAGCAGGCACCTAAGCTGTACTTATTTCACTCTGAATTTAATTCCAAACTTGTTCATATTGATATTTAAAATTTTTAAGATATATAATAAGTTATGCATTTATATTCTAAAATATACACAGAAACTACCCTAAGGGGAAAAAATGTTTTTCATAGAATTTCATTAAAGCAGAAAATTTACCATATATGTTTTATTTGTGTTGTAATGGTCAACATTATAGACAATGTCTTCAGCGTTATTTTCTAAAAGATGCAAAAACATTATTCAAATAGGTTGTTATACAAAAGGTTTTTGTGATGATTAAATTAATGTATATAAAGATCTTTGATCTGTGCCAGGCACATACTGAATTTTCTACAACTGTTAGTGTATAGTTATCATTACAAAAACTAAGGAAATAACTTAAAAGTTAATGTAAATATTACTTTAATGAATTGAGAAAATATATCTGGCGAGTTGATTTCTGGTCTTCTATCTTAGTACTGGGATGAAACTTACAGACATAAGAAGAACAGATAGTTAATACATCTGTTGAACTCTCTTTCCCTGTGAAATTTCACAAGTCCTGTGCCAACCCTTGGCAGTTTTTAGATTTTAGTCAATTAGTACTGAAATTTTTAAAGATGAATTCTAATGTAAAAATTCTCTGTTGTTGGTTAAAGTGAGACCCATATGCTTTAAATACTATGTGTGAGAAGGGAAAAGTTATATCTCTGATAGAAATTATAATACTTGTCCTTGAGTCTCATCCATATGAAACACTAATATATTTCAGTGCAGTCATGGCAATAGGGCTGCCTGCTGCCTAAAGATATAGTTTATATTATTCTCAAAAATATGTTTGACTTTAATGTAATGAGATTGTTTTGTTAACCAACATATATGGACTACCTGGCTTCGAACCAAGTAGAATACCAAATCCTCCAAATTAAGAAAGACTTGATAAGAGCATTTCACTGAATAAAATAACTTGTGAAATAATCATTGGGAATTTGAACATTTGTAATCTTCTTGCAGAGTATGGAAGACATTTTCTTTTTGTCCCTCAAAAACTACTCTCAACTCTTCTTAGATGGCTGACCTTTTGGGAGTATGTATCAAGAGATGCCTTTATCCATTGGCCTTCAGTTGGATTAGCCAATAGGAACACTAGGAAAAATCAGAAGAAGGAAGATAAGAGGATTCAGGGTATTTGTTCCGCTGCTCCCTCCTTCATGGTTTGCATTGGTTGCTGCCTCACTCAGGTGAAGATCAACTCTACTGTCAAGCTGCCCTCCGCACATAGCTCTTTCTTACTGCAAATTTGAGTACTGCTATCTTCCCTTATCATCTCATCACTCTTGCTCAAATGATCATCTGACATAGCATGGGTTGGAGTGCAAATAGATGAGGATATTAGGAGATGTGGTAGATCTGACACTTAGTCATTATGGTGAGTAATAATAAGGCAATGGGAATAGCTCACTTGCCCCCATGATCCTAGACAGTTTAGATAAGGAAAAGGAGAAACTGAAAGCTGTACATATCCAAATGAGATTGTGCAGGACCAACCTTACAACCTTGACAGCAGTTATAAAAGAGTTTGCATCTCCTATAATTGCAGTGCAGATATCTATGCCTAGTGGACAAAAGAGTTCCATAGTTGCAGTGCCAGATAAATGTTAAAACTACCAAATCTTTTGCTAAATCAAGGGCACTGGAGGAACGTATTGAGATCAGAAATATGGATGGGGCATTTAGGAGAGAGACAGAAATCTGACAAATTTGAACTGTTAAATCTTCTTGAATTTCCTTTGCCACAAGAGGTGGACCTCTCTATTTTCTTCATTTCCCTAACCATTAAGAGCTTTCCTCTTCTTTATAAAACAATAATAAAAGATTTCACCTGGAGAAGCTGACTCACAAGCATTTGGTTCTCCCACACACACACACACACACACAACCCCTGCCACTACGTTCATTACCCCTAGGTTCTTAATGAGAATTAGATCTCAGCTCGACTTTGTAAAAAAGTAATTTTTCAGGCAGAAATGGGCCACATAATCTGAAGTCATAATGTGTATCAGTACAAATCTGAAGATCATGAAAGGAAATAGATTCTCAGAGTTAGACCAAGAAGGATGGGGTATAAATTTGATCATGCTAAATTTACAGATATGAGTACATTCACTTATGATTAAAAATTGAATGTGTTGGGTTGAGCATACAGGAGTGGCATTGACAGACGGCTTAGTTAGAAAATTCAAGCTTTGAGTCAAAAATGGCTTATAGATATGTGGTTGAAATATTTGAATTTCCCTGATACATGGTAGAGGAAAGAGTCCAAACTCAAATGTGAAGATATTGAAATGGGTATGTTTTATGCATCCTTCTTGGCCAACCTCCAGTCACATCCCCAGAGAGGGTCCTCACGGTATTCATTTCACAAGGGCATTAAGAAAGGCATTGGTAAAGGAGACACTAGCATTCTTGAAATGCTCAAGTGTGTCTGTCCTCTTTATTCCAGTGACATTGGTGGGAAGTGCTACAATGGAATTGAATTCTCTGATATCAGTGGGGTGATGGGATTTAGGAAATTTAGATGCTAGAGTGATGATGCTGTCAGCAGCAATTACCACAATAAGCCACAGGAATGGAGTCATAGTCAGAATGTTTTGAGTTGCACATATATGTAGTGATGATTATGTGCTTCATCTAGAAATTTTTCTTAAAAAGCAGCTACTAAGGTGCTCAATTTGTTGAACTCCTAAACTAAGATATATAAATATAGATAGATAAAGATAGAGAGAAAATGAGTGGAAATAGAAGTAGAAGTATACAGACATTTTTCCTAGGCTTTGTGAGCAGGAACTTAACTCTAGCTACCAATGTGAGATTCATGTCCACTTGTCCTAATATAAGCCTGTTTATGGTCCTGGAGCCCTTTGACTAAGGTAAACGTGATTAAAGATGTTGAACAGAAATGATGTACAATAAAAATGATACGTAGTGATCAGATAGAGGTCAAAATATCCACTTTATATCTGATAGAACTGGATCCGAAAATATGGCTTGCCCTTGAAATTGAATTGGACTTCCCCAAACTTCTTTACTCTGAATTAAACTTGCAAACTCAGTTGTAGGCTGAGCAGCTGGAGAATTTCAAACTTCTTTATACAGACAGAGGGCCAGTTTTGGTAGTTTATCCAGGTGGATGACAGTAGAACACATTCAGATTATTACAGATTACAACCCCCTACGAGAATTCAAACTCGGCTGAACTATGCTTGTTCCACTCCCTCAGTATCACCAATATCACCAATCAAAATAACACAGTGTTCTTCTATTGGACAAGACTGAGTGAGAGGTGCAAACACAAGTGGTTATAGAAAGTATAATTACCTGTGTTGTGGATTAAATAAGAACAGTGGAAAATGGTCACAACAATTGCCCCTAAAGTTATGTCTTCTTTTATACTTGTGATTCAATTTGCAAATTTTCTTTCTCTTTGATCATATTTTAAAGTTTGTCTCTTTTATCAGTCCTTTAAAACCTTTTTTTCGTTGCTGATACTGATAGTGGTCTGTATGGTATCATATTTAAGAACTTGAAAACAGCTACTTGAACTACCACATGTTCAATTTTTGTAAATGATTCCTGTTTGTTTGGAAAGAATATTTATTCTCTGTATATTTTTTTTTAGATCTGTATATGTATTGTAAACAACCTAGACTGTTAACACTTTTTTCTTCAAGTTTTTCATATCTCCACTTACATTTTTATTACTGAGTCTGGTTTCCAATAAAGTTGACTTAAACTCTTACAATTTGATTATTAATTCATCAATTTTTTATTGTTTTTTTACTGTTTTTGCTGTACGATTCAAAATGATGTTACTAAGAGCACAAGGATTTTAAATGTCATATTTTCTTGATGAGTTTTTTATTTGTTTTTTTTAAATCAATATTGTCCCTCTTTATCCATTTGGAGGATTTTCACATGATTAAATCTTTTTTAATCTATTGAGATGTTTCTAGAATATATTTTAAATCATGCTAATTGCTTTATTTTGTTGTGATGATGAGTTATATTAATCAATTTTTAAATATAAAACCATCCATGCATTCCTAGAATAAACCCAACTTAGTCTTGATGCAACTTTAAAAAAAACTAGATTGCATTTGCTAACATTTAATTTAGAAGAGTAGTAATTATGCTTGAGAATAAAAATGACCTATAATTCCCCATCTCATAACAGCGTTTTTTATTATAATTATATGATTACTATCCTCATAAAATGAGTTGAAAACATCTCTTCTTTTTCCATTTTCTAGAACAGTCTCTATTTAAAAAGATTTTATCTTCAATGATTTTCAGAATTTGATCCAAGAACTGTCTAAATCTAGTGGCTTTTTGGTTGATATTTCAGAAACAGTTCTATTTTAAAAATATATAAACATCCACATTTCTTACTTCTTCTGGACTCTGACTAGATACTTTATAGTAAACTAGGAAATTGTTTATAATGTATAAGTTTTCATATTCAGTGGCACATTTGATTTTTATCATTCTCTTGCTTTTTAACGACATTTATATTTGTTTATAGCTATGTCCACATTTTTTCTCATTTTTATAAAGTTTAGCTTCCTATAATTTTGCCTTATTTATTTCCCTTGAGGTTTATTTTGTTATAATTTTAATGAACAATTTTCAACTCTGTTAATGCTACTATGTCTTTGTTTTCTATTCCTTAATGTTTCCTCTTTCACATTTCCTTCTATTTTCTGTTTGTTCTGCAGCTCTTTTTCTAGATTTTGACCTTATTTTTATTTCATTAATTGTTAGTATTTTTTCAAAAATAATCATGTTTGACTATAAAATATCTAAGTACTGCTTTATCTGTCATATATATATAAATGTGTATATATATGTGTGTGTGTTTATATATTTAGCTGTATTATATACATGAATATATACCTGTATAATTTTAAATAGGTTTCTATTTTCATTGCATTGTGGTAAAAGACTGAGATCGTCATGATATAAATTCTTTAAAAGTTCTTGAAGTTTTCTATACAAACTACTTAATACATGGGCAAATTTTGTAACTGCTGCATATATGTTCCTAAGGGTTATATATTATTCATTTTGCCCATTAACTCAAAAATATTAATTAATAGCAAACATTTTCTGCCCTTATTAATTCCTCCACTTGACCTAACAATTTCTGAGAGAGATGTGTTAAAATTTCCTTTTATGATCAGGATTTATCAAATAGTCTGTCTAATTCTATTTATGAGACTATTATTTTGAACATTTTAGTCGAAATTCTGATGTTACTTATATATCAAAAAGAAAGAAAATTCACAATTGCATCATAAGTATAAAATAAGACATAACTATAGGGACAATTATCCCATCCTTTATCCATTGTTCTTATTTAAACCTGTAACAAACTATGTGTTTTTGTTTCTTCATTGTATCATTACATAGTGATCACTTTTATCCCCAATATTGCCATTTACCTTAATTACAATTTTGTCTGATAGCTATAATGCTCCATATTGCTTTTAGGTATAATCGCCACATCTTCTTTCAATTTCGATATTTCTGTGCTCTTGTATTTTAGTTATGTCCCTTGTAAATAGCATGCGTTGATTTTGTTTCCAGATCCAACCTGACAATCCAATGTTCCACTAGTGATTTAGTGCACCTGCATATATAACATATACTAACACAATCGTATTTGTCCCTTTAACCTTTGGAGTTTACACCTCCCAACTTATGCTATACTTTTGTGTTTTCTATTTTATCTACATTATTTGGGGACGATTAAGATTTTTAAACTCCAATTATTTCCCAACTATTACTCTAAAATCTGTGCATTCTATTTCTACTCTTTTATTTGCAATCCTTAAATTTTAATATAAGTAATTGTCACAACAGAGAATAAAATGTGGTAGTATCTCGATTTTTTGCTTAAACATTACAAAGATCTTAGAATGAATTCATTCTATTCACTACCCTTCACTTAGTGAATGTTACATATCACTGTGGTCTTTGTGCTATATGCTTAAATGAATAATTTTATTATTGTTTTACTGTTTAAATGTATCTAAAAGTATATTTCTTTAGTCACCATTCTTTCTTACATTTTTTCTTTTTGTCTGACTTCATTGTGTTCTTCATAAATGACGTTGGTTAGTTCTCTAGTAGTTCATTCATAGGGACCTTCAAGAGGTAAGCTCTTTCAGTCTTTGCCAAAAGAAAAAAAAATCTTTATTTTTCTGATATTTTTGGATGGTAATTTAATTAGATGTCATATTCAGTGCTGACAATTACTTTCTCTCAGCATCTTGAAGACTGTATTCCTTGAGTTCTACTGTATCTTGTTGCTGCACTGTCAATACAGGCATTCCTTCTTTGGAGGTGATCTCTCACTCTTTTTAAGAACTTCACTTTGATTTTGTAGCTCCATGGTTTCAGCACCATATCTCTACATGTGGATTTCCTTTCTTCCTTCCTTCTTTCCTTCCTTTCTTCCTTCCATTCATCCACCATCCGTCTTTCCCTCCCTTTCATCCCGCTTGATACTTGTCATTTCTAGATATGAAGATAAATGTCTATTAAAAATCTTGGAAATTTTCAAAACAACCCACTAACTGGGAAAAAATATTTGCAAGTCATATATCTGACAAAGGCTTAATATCCTTAATATATAAAGAACTCTCGCAACTCAACCACAAAACATCAAACAACCCAATCAAAAAATGGGCTGGAGACATGAACAGACATTTCTCCAAAGCAGATATACTGATGGCCAATAGGCACATGAAAAGATGCTCATCATCGCTGATCATCAGGGAAATGCAAATCAAAACTACACTAAGATATCACCTTACACCCGTTAGAATGACAAAAATATCTAAAACTAATAGCAACAAATGTTGGAGAGGTTGCAGAGAAAAAGGAACCCTCATACACTGCTGGTGGGAATGCAAACTGGTGCAGCCACTATGGAAAACAGTATGGAGATTCCTCAAAAAACTAAAAATAGAACTACCATACGATCCAGCCATCCCACTACTGGGTATTTATCCAAAGAGATTGAAGTCAGCAATCCCAAAAGTCCTGTGCACCCCAATGTTTATTGCAGCACTGTTTACAATAGCCAAGATGTGGAAGCAACCTACGTGCCCATCAACAGACAAATGGATAAAGAAGATGTGGTACATATATACAATGGAATACTACCCAGCTGCAAAACAGAACAAAATCATTCCATTTGCAATAACATGGATGGACCTTGAGGGAATTATGTTAAGTGAAATAAGCCAGTGAGAGAAAGATAATCTGTGTATGACTCCACTCATATGAGGAATTTAAAACTATGGACCAAGAACAGTTTAGTGGATACCAGGGGAAAGGTGGGGTGGGGGGTGGGCACAAAGGGTGAAGTGGTGCACCTACAACACGACTGACAAACATTAATGTACAATTGAAATTTCACAAGATTGTAACGTATCAATAACCCAATAAAAAAAGATAAAAAATAAAAAAGTCTTGGAAATTTTCAAATATTACTTCTTCTCTATTCTTTTTACTGTCACTTTTTGAAGTTCCTATTAGACATGTGCTGGATCTTTCATTCTATGTTGTAGTCTTCTTAACATGTCATTCATTTTTTCTATCTCTGTATTCTCTTTATTGCTTTCTGACTCTCTCAATGTAGTATTGAATTTGTGGTTTTTACATGCCTACTAAAATTTTAATTTGTGGAATTTCTATTTGGTGCTATTGAATTTTAAGATAATTTTTGTCTTTTCTCCTGCTTTTGAGTCCTTTTTTTTTTTTTGCCTAATCAGCTTCAACAGATATATTATATAAACATCATCCAATTGTTTTGTTATATAAAATCCTGTACTCAAATAATTTTATTTGTCATGTCTGGCTATTGTTCATAGTAACTTGTTTCTTAGTATATTTTGTAATTTTACAATATAAAAATCATGTCAGTAATACTTTGTGGAAATCTTTTTCGGACTAGATTGAGCTCCTTTCCCTCCCAAAAGATTTTGCATCTTTTTCTGCCAGGCAGCTCCACAGTGTCCCTGACTGAGGACAAGGTTTATTATTGTTTTTGCTAATTTCTTAGACTGGAGCTTCCTGGCCCATGAAGGTATTGTAGATTTGTACCGCAAACTCAGATGTGATATATTTAACATTTAAAAACCTTATATTTTTTGGAACCATCTTAGTGGTAAGGCAAAGACAGAGAAATGTTGATTACTCACTGTGCTGATGAGTTTTATTTTCCTACTGCATACTTTGGAGCGATGGTATAGTCTTTTGAAGGTTCTGGGTTAAGGCAACAGAATCACTTCCATCTCCACATTCTGCAAGAGGCTAGAGCCTTATGTCCCACCCTCCATGGTAAATGCCTGCTAACACCTCTGCAGCATCAGCCCATGTGCTCACCACTCTGGTCTTCAGTCCATCTTTGTTTTACGTTGCTGCGTGTTTCCCAAACTTTCTTGTGAATTCAGCTACATAGTATTTAAAGAATGTGGGTCTTATTTTTTCATCATTTCTAGATGTCTTGAAGCAGAAAATTATTTAGGTTATCTAATCTATCAGACTACTGAAAGGAGACGCCGTTGTCTGCTTTTATTAACCTTAGCCTCAAAGGATGATATGTGATGCCATCTTAGAATTTCCCTGACAGAACTCAGACCTGCGTGTGGTTTTGTACATTGGGACCTCTCCTTTCCAAAAAATTTGTACTCGATTTTATTTAGAAACCTAACAGCTTAATTGAGGTAGATTAAGACTATTTTTTCTGTTTTGTCTTTTTTTATCCAAGTATTGTTGATATATAACATTATATTAGTTTCAGGTGTACAACATAATGATTCAATAATTGTATACATTGTGATGTGATCACACAAATAAGTCTAGTTAACATCCTTTATTATACATAATTCCAATTTTTTTTCCTTGTCGTAAGAACTTGTAAGACTTACTCTCTTAGCAACTTTCAAATATTCAATACAGTATTATTAACCATATTATAACTATAATATAACTATATATATATAACTATAGATAACTATAATATAACTATATATAACTATAATATAACTATTATTACGTCACCACGCTGTACATTACATCCCCAGGACTTCTTATTTTTATAACTGGAAGTTTGTACATTTAGACCCCATTCATGCATTTCACCCACCCTCACCCCCACCTCTGGCAACCACCAATCTATTCTCTGTGTCTAAAAGCTTATTTTCTTGGTTTTCCTTTTTATTTTGTAGATTCCACATATAAATGAGATCATATAGTATTTGTCTCTCTCTGTTTAATTTTTTATTTCGCTTAACACATGCGTCCTCAAGGTCTGTCCATGCTGTTGCAAATAGCATGTTATTCTTTTTTATGGCTGAACAACATTCCACTGTGTTTGCATACCACATTTTCTTTATCCTTTCATCCGTGAGTGGACACTTAAGCTGTTTCCATTCTTGGCTATTGTAAATAATGCTGCAATGAAATAGGGGTGTGTATGTCTTTTCAAGTTAGTGTTTTCATTTTCTTTGCATGAATACCCAGAAGTGGAATTGCTGGATCACATGGTAGCTCTATTTTTAATTTTTGGAAGAACTTCCATACTGTTTTCCATAATGGTTACATCAATTTACATTCCCACCAACAGTGCACAAGTGTTCTCTTTCCTCAACATCCTCATCAACACCTGTTATTTCTTGTCTTTTTGATAATAATCATTCTAACAGGTGTGAGGTACCTCATTGTGGGTTTGATTTGCATTTCCCTAATAGGTAGTGGTGTTGAGCATCTTTTCACATAGCTATTGGCCACCTGTATGTCTCCTTTGGGAAAATATATATTCAGATCTTCTGCCTATTCTTTTAATTGGACAAGGTTTATTTATTTATTTTTTTTGCTATTGAATTGTATGAGTGCTTTATATATTTGGGTATTAACCCCTTATCAGATATATGGTTTACACATTTTTCTCCCATTCAGTAGGTTGACTTTTCATTTGATAGTTTTCTTTGCCATGCAGAAGCTTCTTAGTTTGATGCAGTCTCACTTGTTTATTTTTGCTTTTGTTACCTTTGCTTTTGATGTCAGGTTCACAAAATCATTGCCAAGACCTATGTCAAGGAGCTTAATGCCTATGTTTTCTTCTAGGACTTCTATGGTTTCAGGTCTTACATTCAATTCTTTAATTCATTTTGAGTTAATTTTTGTGTATGGTGTAAGGTAGTGGTCCAGTTTTGTTCTTTTGGACGTGGCTGTCCAGTTTTCCCAACACCACTTATTGAAAGGACTGTCCTTTCTCTATTCTTGGCTCCTTTGTTGTAAACTAATTGATCATATATGTGTGAGTTTATTTCTGGACTCTCAATTCTGCTCCATTTTCCTGTGTGTCTGTTTCTACGGCAGTACCATACTGTTTTAATTACCATAGCTTTGCAACATAGTGTGAAGTCAGAGACCAGGATGCCTCCAGCTTTATTCTTCTTTCTTCTGGTTGCTTTTGTTATTTGGGTCTTTTGTGGTTCCATACAAATTTTAGGATCATTTTTCCTATTTCTGTGAAATATGCCATTGGAACTTTGATAGTGATTGTAATGAGTCTGTAGATTGCTTTGGGTAGTATGGACATTTTTACAAAAATTCTTCCAATCCATGAGTATGGAATATCTTTCCAATTTTTGGATCTTCTTCAGTTCTTTCAGTAATTTCTCACAGTTTTTAGTGTA
This sequence comes from Equus asinus, assembly GCF_041296235.1. Classification (NCBI taxonomy): domain Eukaryota; kingdom Metazoa; phylum Chordata; class Mammalia; order Perissodactyla; family Equidae; genus Equus; species Equus asinus. The sequence goes on along the minus strand of NC_091797.1, from coordinate 3,906,685 downwards.
CAGGTCTTTCACCTCCTGGGCTAAACGTATTCCTAAGATATTTTAATCTTTTTGATGCAATTGTAAATGGGATTGTTTGCTTAATTTTTTTTCCTGGTAGTTCATTATTAGTGTACACAAATATAATAGATTTTTGTATATTGACTTTGTATCTTGCATCTTTATTGAATTTGTTTATTATTTATAATTCTTTTTGGTGAAGTCTTTAGGGTTTTATATATATAATATTTTGTCATCTGAAAATACTGACAGTTTTTCTTCTTCCTTTCTCATTCAGATGCATTTATTTCTTTTTCTTGCCTAATTGCTGTGGCTAGGAATTTCAATACCATGTTGAATAAAAGTGTCAAGAGTGGGCATCTTTGTCCTGTTCCTGATCTTAGCCTTTCACCCTTGAGTATGATTTTAGCTATGGGATTGTCATTTATGGCTTTTATTATGTTGAGGTATGTTGCCTCTATACCCAGTTTGTTCAGAGTTTTTATCATAAATGTATGTTGAATTTCATCAAACGTTTTTTCTGCATCTATTGAGATAATATAATTTTCATCCTTCATTTTGTTTATGTACTGTATCATTTTGATTGCCTTGAAGATGTTGAACCATCCTTGCATCCCTGGAATAAATCCCACTTGATCATGGTGTATGATCTTTTTAATGTATTGTTGAATTTGGTTTGCTAATACAGTAATGTGTCACTTAGCAAGGGGGATGCATTCTGAGAAATGCCTTGTTATGTGATTTTGTTGTTGTGCAAACATCATAGGTGTACTTGTATAGCCTACTACACATCTCGGCTCTATGGGACTAATCTTAAGGGACTATCATCATAAATGTGGTCCATTGTTGACTGAAATGTCATTATACAGCATATGACTGTATTTTGTTGAGTTTTTTTGAATCTATGTTTGCTGAGGATATTGCCCACAATTTTCTTTTGTTGTGGTGTCCTTGATTGGTTTTGGTATCAGGGTAATGCTAGCCTCATAAAATGAATTTGGAAACACTCCCTCCTCTTCTATTTTTTGGAGGATTTTGGGAAGGATTTCGATTAATTCTTCTTTGAATATTTTGTAGAATTTACCAGTGAAACCATCTGGTCCTGGATTTTTGTTCATTGGGAGGTTTTTGATTACTGATTCAATATCTTTTCTAGTAATCAATCCATTCAAATTATCTATTCGTGACTCAGTCTTAGTAGGTTGTATGTTTCTAGGAATTTTTTCACCTAGGTTGTACAGTTTTTGTAATATAATTGTTTATAGTAGTCTCTTATGACTTTTGTGTTTCTGTGGTATTTGTTGTAACATCTTCACCGCCTTTCTGATTTATTAGAGTCCTCTTTTTTTCTTGGTGAGTCTAGATATAGGTTTGTCAATTTTGTTTATTTTTTCAAAGAACCACCTCTTAGTTTCATTGATGTTTTTTATTATCTTTATAGTCTCTATTTCATTTGTTTCTACTCTGATCTTTGCTATTTCTTTTCTTATGCTAACTTTGGGCTTTGTTAGTTCTTCTTTTTCTAGTCCTTGAGGTATAATTTAAACTATTTATTTGAGGTTTTTCTTGATTTTGAGGTAGGCATTTATCACTGTGAACTTCCTTCTTCTAACTGCTTTTGCTTCCCCTAAGTTTTGCTATATTATATTTACATTTTCATTTCTCTCAAGATAATTTTTCTGGGGGAAGATTAGCCCTGAGCTAACATCTGCAACCAATCCTCCTCTTTTTTGTTGAGGAAGACTGGCCCTGAGCTAACATCCGTGCCCATCCTCTTCTACTTTATATGTGGGATGCCTGCCACAGCATGGCTTGACAAGCAGTGTGAAGGTCTGCACTGGGTATCTGAACTGGCAAACCCTGGGCTACCAAAGCAGAATGTGTGAACTTAACCACTGCACCACCAGGCTGGCTCTCAAGATATTTTTTGATTTCTATTTTGGCCTATTGGTTGTTCAGTAGCACATTGTTTAATGTTCACATATTTATAAGTTTTTCAGTTTTCTTCTTGTAATTGATTCCTAGTTTCATATCATTGTGGTCAGAAAAGATATTTGATAAAGTTTCGATTTTCTTAAAGTTATTAAGACTTTATTTTGTGGCCTAACATATGATCTGTCCTGGAGAATGCTCCATATGTTCTTGAGAAGAATGTGGATTCTGATGCTTTTAGATGGAATGTTCTATATATCTATAAGTACATCTGGTCTAATGTATCATTTAAGGCTGATATCTCCTCACCGATTTTTCTGTCTGGATGCTATCCATTGATGAAAATGGGGTATTAAAGTCCTCTATTATTATTGTACTGCTGGCTATTATTTAAGGCTATTTTACAGGTTACGATTTGCTTTATATATTTAGGTGGTCCTATATTGGGTGCATAACTATTTATAAATCTTATGTCCTCTTGTTGATTTTTTACATCAATATTTAATTTTTAACTTTAATGTGCAAATAAATAAAAGGAAAACTATATTCATTGAAAATACATTTTAGTCTAAAAGTTTCTTTAATTCTCAAGAATTGTGATTTCACCTTTAGGGATTTCATCTCCATCCAGTGACAACTCATGGTCATGAATAGACATGTCTGGATTTAGAAAAATGGTTGGTTAGGGAGGCAAGTGGTTCTAAACAACATGGACACAGTCACCTATTCTTCCTTATTTGGGTACAGGCTATTTTCTAGGTTTTCGTCTTTGATTTAATGACTTCTATTTTTCACAATCTTATAGAAGAAAAATAATAAAATGTTGGTGCCTGAAGGGTTGTGGAAGTTTAAGTAAGAGATAGCAATGTATCATCAGGGAATGACATCACCAAAATGGCAATGTAGGAGACAGTATCATCCATCTCCCAAAAAGATGAACAATTAGACAGCTATCCACAAACAAAATCAGCTCTGGGGACACTCTGGATTCTAATTAGGAAACTTGAGCAACACAGTGGAACAAAAGACCTGAGAATAACTGCACAGAAGAGAAAAGAGACAACTTTATTTTGTCTGCATTATCCCATCGCCCTAGCTAACATTGCTCAGTTCCCAGAGGGAACTTCCCAGCTAGAAAGAGTTCCCCTCACCAGGAAAGGATTATCAGAGTGTGTGGCCAGCTTCCGCAGCATTTTGGGGCACTGCACAGAGGTCTGCTTTCGTTTCACCTCACCCAGACTGGCAAAGCTCAGATGTACAGAGACAGCTAGGAACAAGGAAGAAAGCAGGAGTTACTAATAGCAGCCATGCTGCGGGAGCAACTGAGGTCCCTGGTGACTTGTGCTACAAACAAACACAGCAGATTTTGCCACTAAAGAGACTAAGGACCAGCACAGCAGCCTTGGACCCCCTGCAGGTTTCACCAGCTTTCTCCCACAGGCATTTGCATTCACTGACACAGCCACCTCAGGTCTCTGCAGCTGTGTGAATGCAAGGAACCAGCCTAGACCCCGTGGCTAATTCTCACTGGCATCCATGCATTCAGAGCTAATCCCTCCAGCTGTGCATGTGCACAACACTGGCCTGGTACTGTCACCGACCTCCATTGCAGTGCATACCCCCTTGGGGGAGACTGTGCAGCCACAACAGCGCACACCAACAGCCAGGTCTCCACAACAGCCAGTAAGCCCATTGTTAGCCCCAGCCTTTGCTGCCTTCCCTTTCCCTAATAATAAGTGTGTGCCTGTAAGTGGCCCCTGCCACTACATAGGTCGCAGCAGCTGATTTTGTGCACACTACTAGGTTCAGCCACAAACACTGCCTGCCCTGGTCTCTAACCACTGGACCTGGAGGCATGGCTGAGGACCCAAAAACCCTTGAAGCCACTACAGACACTGTAGTGCTCACCAAGGACAACAGAGCTGTCAGGGCTGTGGTCCCCAGTGGTGTAAGCCAAAGAGGTATCACTCCCTCCTGGACCCAGTGCTACCACACACACTCACATCTGGTACCCTGGGGCCCACCATGTCCCCACCCGCAAGTGAAAGTCTTCCCTTACTGAAGATAGTACACAAAATCTGAAAGAGGTGCACAGAAATATATGCAAGACTGCATGGATTATGAAGAATCAGGGAAACATGATTCCACCAAAGGAATACAGTAAACCTCCAGTAAGTGGCCCTAAAGAAATGAAGATCTAAGAATTTCCTGATAAAAATTGAAAATGATTGTTCTAAAGATGCTCAGAGTGCTATAAGAGAACACAGATAAACAATTTAACAATGTCAGGAAAACAATACAAGAAATAAAGTTCAAGAAAGAAATAAAAATTGTAATAAGAACCAAATGGAAAATTTGGAGATAAGTATGTCATGACTGAACTAAAGAATTCAGTAGAGGGCTTCAAAGGCAGACTTGACCATGCAAAAGAAAGAATCAGTGATCTGGAAGACACATCAATTGAAATTGTCTAATAAGAGTAAAAAAAAAAAAAAGAATGAAAAAGCATGAAGAAAGCCTATGAGACTTATGGGACACCATTAAGAGAAGCAATGTATGCATCACTGGAGTCTCAGAAAGAGAAAGGGATAGAGAGTTTTTTAAAAGAAATAATAGCTGATAAAAGCTTCTCAAATATGGGGAGAAATTTGGACATCCAAATTCAAGAAGTTATAAAGGTAACCACAAAATATCAATACAAAATTATTTGCAGTGAGACACATTATAATAAAACTGTCTGAAATCAAAGACAAAGAGAGAATTTTAAAAGTATAAAATGAAAAAAAAATCTCTCATACAAGGGAACCCCCCTAAGCCTATCAGCGACTTTCTCAGAAGAAATCTTGTATATCAGGAGAGAATAGGGTGATATATTCAAAGTTCTAAAAGATAAAAACTGCCAAACCAGAATACTTTACCCAGCAAAGTAGTCCTACAGAAATGAAGGCAAGGTAAAGACTTTCCCTAATAAAGAAAAGCTGAGGGAATTCATCAACACTAAACCTGTCTTAAAGAAACACTGAAAGCTGTTCTTCAAGCTGAAATAGAAAGGACATTCAAGAGCAGCATGAAAATGTGAAATTATACAACACACTAGCAAAGGTAAGCATATTGGCAAATTCAAAATACTCTAATACTGTAATATAAAGAGTGTTTACTTAACTATTATATCATTAAATAACAAAAGTATTAAAAATAGCTATAGCTACAATAATTCATTAAAGGATAGACAATATAAAAAAGGTTTATGGTGACATCTAAAACACAAAAGGGAGAAGTGAAAGGGTAGAGCTTGTGTATTTGATTGATGTTAAATTGTTATCAGCATAAAATAGATTGTTCCATCATAAGATATTTCAAGTAAGTCTCATGATAACCACAAAGCAAAAACCTACAGTAAATATACAAAATATTAAGAGAAGGGAATCAAAGCATGCCATTATAGACAACCATCAATTCACAAGGGAGGGAGAAAGAGAGGAAGAAAGGAAAAAAAGGAACCACAAAACAGACAGAAAAAAAACAGAGATGGCACTCATAAGCTCTCACCTATCAAGAATTACACTAAATAAAACTGGATTGACTTCTCCAATCAAAAGTTATAAAGTGGCTGGATGGGAAAAAAAAAAAACAACCAATAATGAGGAAGGAAATTGAATCAGCAATCAAAAATCTCTCAAAACGGAAAACACCAGGACGAGATGGATTCACTAGTGAATTCTGCCAAACATTTAAAGAATTAATTCCAATCCTCTCAAATTCTTCCAAAAAATTAAAGAAGAGGGAACACTTACAAACTCATTTGGCGATGCCAGCGTTACCCTGATACCAAAGACAGATAACACTACAAAAAAAGAAAACTATGGACCACCATCCCTGTCGAATATACATGAAAAATTGTCAACAAAATATTAGCAAACTGAATTCAACAACACATTAAAAGGACCAAGCGGCATTTATCCCTGAGAGGCAAAATGGTTCAACATACATAAATCAACAAATGTGATACACTGCATTAATGGAATAAAAGATAAAACTCATGTGATCATCTTAATAGATGTAGTAAAAGCATTTGATAAAACACAATGTCCTTTCATGATAAAAACTCTCAACAAAATGTGTATAGAAGAAATACCTCAACAAAATAAAAGCCATATATGAAAAACCCACAGCTAACATTACACTCAATGTGAAAAATTGAAAGCTTTTCCTCTTAGATCAGGAACAAGACAAGGGTGCCACTCTCACCACTCTTACTCAACATAGTACTTGAAGTCCTAGCTAGAGCAACTAGGCAAGACAAAGAAATAAAGTCATCCAAATCAGAAAGGAAAAGTAAAATTGTTATTTTCGGAAGATATGATCTTTTATATAGGAAACTCTAGACCTAATCAAAAAACTGTTGGAACCAATCCACAAATTTAGTAAAGTTGCAGGAATAAAATCAACAAACAGGAATCGCTTCTGTTTCTACACATCGACAATGAAACATCTGAAAAAGAAAACTATCCTATTCACAATAAAATCAGAAATAATAAAATACTGAGGAACAAATTTAATGAAGGAAGTGAAAGATGTATACAATGAAAACTACAACACTTTGAAGAAAGAAATTGAAGAAGACCCAAAGAAAAATATATCTCATGCTCATGGATTGGAAGAAATAATATTGTTAAAATGTCCATAGTACCAAAAGCCATCTATAGATTCAAAGCAATCCCTATCAAAATTCCAATGGCATTTTTCACACAAACAGAAAAAACAATTCTCAAATTTTTATGGAGCCACAAAAGGCCTTGAATAGTAAAAGGAATCATGAAAAAGAAGAATAAAGCTGGAGGCATCACACTTTCTGTATATTACAAAGCTATAGTAATTAAAACTGTATGGTACTGGCATGAATATAGGCACATAGATTAATGGAAGAGAATAGAGAGCCCAGAAACAAACCCCCAAATTTACAGTCAACTAATATTTGACAGGGAGACACAAATATTCAATGGTTAAACGATAGTTTCTTCAACAAATGATGTTGGGAAAACTGGATAGCTATATGCACACAAATGAAATTTGATCCCCCACTCAAAAACTTTAACTGAAAATGGATTAAAGACTTAAATATAAGATCTGATTCTATAAAACTCAGAAGAAAACATAGGAAAAAATAAGCTCCTTGACATTGGTTTTAGCAATGATTTTTTAGATATGATACCAAAAGCACAAGCTATGAAGGGAAAAATCATTAAGTGGGACTACTTTGAAATAATAAGCTTCTGCACAGCAAAGAAACAATAAAAAATGGAAAGACAACCTAAAAAATAGAAGAAAGTATTTGCCAACTATATATTGGATAAGAGGTTAATTTCCAAAATACATAAATAACTTGTATAACTCAATAGAAAAAAAAGAAGCAACCCAATCCAAAAAGGAGCAGATGAACTAAATAGACATTTTTTCCAAAGAAGACATCCAAACGGCCAACTGGTATGTGAAAAGATGCTCAACATCACCAATAATCAAGGAAATGCAGATCAAAACCACAGTGAAATATCACCTCCTACCTGTTAGAATAACTATTATCAAGAAGACAAGAGATAAGTGTTTGAGAGGATGTACAGAAAAGGGAACACTTGTGCACTGCTGGTATCAATGCAAATTGGTTCAGTCAGTATAAAAAATGGTACGGTGTTTACTCCAAAAGTTAAAAATAGAACTACCATATGATCGGGCAGTTCCAGTCCTTGGTATAGATCCAAAGGAAATGAAAACACAATATCGAAGAGATACATGCACGGCTATGTTTACTACAGCATTATCTACAATAGCCAAGAGATGGACACAACCTCAGTGTCAATCAATGGGTGAATGGATAAAGAAGTTGTAGTATATAAAATCTAATGGAATATTACTCAGCCATGAGAAAGAAGCCATTTGCAACAACATCAATGGACCTTGAGAGCATTATCCTAAGTGAGATGTCAGACAGAGGAAGATAAATACTGTATGATATCATTTATATGTGGAATCTAAAAAAGGCTGAACTCATAAAAACAGAAAGTAGGAAGGTGGTTACCAGGACTGAGGGATGGGGGAATTGGAGAAATGTTGTTTTAAGTGTACAAACTTGCAACTAAAAGATGAATAAATTCTGGAAATCTAATGTACAACATAGTTACTATAGACAACAATACGGTATTAGGAACTTCAAAGTTGTTAAGCAACTAGATCTTAATTTTTCTCACCACAAAAAGGAAATGATAATTACGTGATGTGAGAGAGATGATAGCTAAAGCTAAGTTGGTAATCATACTGCAATATATAAATGTGTCAAATCAACACATCATACACCTTAAATTTATACAATGTTATATGTCAATTATATCTCAATAAAAATAAAATAAACTGAAAATAGAATGCTTGGATAATAAAGTTTGTATATATATTTTGACTATAAGAATTTTCAGGGGCCAGCCCAGTGGCATAGCGATTAAGTTTGTGAACTCTGCTTCGGCACCCTGGGGTTCGTTGGTTTGGATCCCAGGCGTGGACCTAGCACTGCTTATCAAGCCATGCTGTGGCAGGCGTCCAACATATAAAGTAAAGGAGGATGGGCACAGATGTTAGTTCAGAGCCAATCTTCCTCAGCAAAAAGAGGAAGATTGACAGTGGATGTTAGCTCAGGGCCAATCTTCCTCAAAGAAAAAAAAGAATTTTCAAAGAAAGATTTTATACATACTAATCTAATTGATAAACTATAGAAATTTTATTTGTGTTAAAATTATCTTTTAGTAGTTATTCTATGAATTCTATGTTGCATGTTAAATCAGAGAAGATAAAAATTATACATGCTTTGAAAGCAATCTAACACACAATAATTTTTGATAGACTAAGAAGCGGCTGATCCTTTCCAAGGTAAAAAGGAAAATGCATGTTTTAGAATTCTTTAAACTGCTCAAATTTTCTATTATTGTAACCTAGGACCTACAATTTCAGGACTAAAAAGTTAATATGCTGAAGAACAAAAATGTCTTCAGAACACTTAAGTAGGTCATGTTATCCGCTATAGAATATATTTTACGGTTGACATTTTAACAACATCATAATATCTATCTATGTCAAGGGATTTAACTGTAGTACCTAGGCTCCAAGAGAGGAATAAAATTAATTTCCAGTGGTATTGCACTCGATCTTAACTTGGATGGGAGAGAAAAGGAACTAGTTCAAGGAAATTTAGAAATTGGGACTATTAGAGACTTCTTTAGCTATTTGTGTCACAGTTCTTTTAAGCACTTTATCATTTCTTCACTCTGAGGTTATCAATACATTATAAATCAAGGAAAAGAAAAGAATTGAAAGATTAATATGTTTATTTTCTAAAATAGAGAATGAAAGAAACATTAAAAACCCTTCTAGGAAATCAATTATAAACAAGAATTATTACATCATAAATGTACCCTAATTATTGTCTTTTATATTTGTGATTTGTGTGAGAGTTTCATTTCCTAATCTATAAATTTATACATGCAATCATATTAGTTTTCTTTGTTTCATTTAGGTGAAAATATATTCACAAATAATAGCATTACTTTGAAAGAAGTATTTAATTAATGGAGGTACTATTTTAACTATTTGACATTTATTTTAATCATCCCTCTACGTGTTTCAATTCTCTAAATTACATAGTTCCATTCTTTCATTAGGCAAACATATATTAAGAACCAATAACATGTCATGCATTATATTAGACAATAGACAACTACAAATATGATCATCTGTGTCATCAAAGGTTTTTCTAACTAATGGAGAGAAATCTTTCAGAGTGGTTGTATTTACCTTAGTATATTAACTGACTCTTTAGGCACTCTCAAATGTTGTTGCCTTGGACGTAACAATGTGATAAATATTCAGAGGATCTGTAAAAAGTGACAGTTTTCTTAACTGCTATATCGTAAATTAGGTGTTGTATAATTACACATAACTTGGTTATTCAGAAAATCTATATAGTACAGACAGGAAAGCATTGGACCTGGAATGTGACTCCCCAAACTGAGTAACATGAATTAAATTTGGCCACTTGTAGTTGGATGCTGCCCAAAGCAGCTGTGCTGTTGGCATCTGACTTGGATGTGACGGTAGGTAAAGATGGAGGGCAACTGAAGAGGTTGTCAGCACATTGCTGGTGAGCTAGGGAGTCTTGCGCCTGATTTTCTAAAGCAGTACTGAAACATTTTTTCATTTGTTTTATTATTTTTATTGGAGAATTTCAAATATTTTCTTATCCAGAAGTTTGGTAAATTTGCTGTTGATAGATGGGTTTAGATGTTGAGCTATTTTGTACAATCATTTTTTTCTTCAAGTATGTATAAATATACTTCCGTTTCATAAGCTTGGAGGCTCTATCTTTGGATAGTTTTATAATCATATGTGGTTTTGAGATTAAAATGTTAAGTTACAGGTTTAATTGTATCTTTCTGAATGAAGAAGTAAAATAATGAATTATGATATCAAAGAGAATTATGAGTAATTTATTGATATTTAAAATGGCTCTTAAGATTCTTAATGGTTCATATAGTGTATTTACAAACCATAAATATATGTTGAATAAAGCTATATCACCTTAAATTCCACTTTATGAAAAATCAGTACTTAAAGGTCTAACTGTTATATTTTATTTTAGAGGAATAAAGCCTTGGAATAAACATGTGTACATTCATATGTGCAAAACAGAAAAGAAAACAGAATTATAAAGAGAAAAATCTATCTGTACATTTAGTGTGAATAAAATAGACACATTATAAATTAAAATTAAAACAGAGGAAACCAAGATAGTTCACCTCTTAGAAGTTATCTTAGATCTTTGACTTAATGGATGAGAATCCCACTGAATTCTCATCGTTTAAGTAAAAGGTTATAGGTTGATTATGATTTGTTTAGAAAATTGTTAATTGCACAAGGTCATGGATCTAATTGTATGAAACAATTAGCTTTGCATAAAAAAAAATCAACATCAATAACAACAAAGCTGTTCTACCAACACAAATTGCACCATTAAGTGTGGTCAGCCATCCCAGGAAGCAAGCCAGCGGTCCCAATGGGACGGGTGCAACATATTTTCTCTCCTGGAAGAACAATTAAATACACATTTCCAGCTGTTGGCAGTTCAGCAGTGGCATCTTAATTTAGGAAGACATCTTTGAAAGAGAAGGAGCTAAGGAGGAATAATCTGTGATGAAACAGCAGGCACAGAAGCCTAATGGAACATAACTAAAAGGTACAGAGTTATAACTGTCCACTACTCCAAGAACTCAAGCCACATGAACGTTTTGGACTTCCAGTTAATCTCAGAGCTTTGTGGACTCTTAGGAGCCTTTTGGAATTCAAAAAACATTGGATCAGTGCAGTCCTGCTGCTATAGCAAGCAAACCAAGTAAGAATGCCGAGAAATGTCACTGTATTTATTTGCAATAGTACGTATACCAAGAGCCTTAGCAACAGGGTATTTCAACAGTTGTCTAACTCCCTCTTACCTTTTATTTGGCCATGCAGATCTATTCTCTGCCCTTGTTTATACCTGAAAACCTGAAAACCTGATCCCTATCAACTGCATCACTCAAACTCCTGTTTCAGTTTCCCGTTTCCTGTTGACTATGGCAGTGGGTGACCCAGAAGATCAGAGGGCAGAAGGAGAGTTGGGTTTTAGTATTTCTGCTCTTCTCTCTGTGTTCTGAGCCACAAAATATGTATGAATAACAAGCAAGTTTGCCACACCCCGCAGACACTCCCTTACCTGTGCAGGTGGATCTCTGAGATCAGACCCAGAAGATGAGTGAGCTGCTCAATCTCCATTCTGCCCTAATGCACTGATCTAATGCCAGAATCACTCTCCTCCTGTTCTTATCTCCACGTTTCAAGATATGTCCATTCGTGTTTTTTCCATCTATTCTGCTACACTTATGTAATCATGATTTAAAAAAATTATTTCAGGGGCCAGGTAGCCGTTAAGTTTGAGCGCTCTTCTTCGGTGGCCCAGGGTTCACGAGTTCAGATCCCGTGCATGGACCTATGCACTGCTTATCAAGCTATGCTGTGGCAGGTACTCCACATATGAAGTAGAGGAACATGGACATGGATGTTAGCTCAGGGCTAATATTCCTCAAAAAAAATATTTTCAGCAAACTTCACACTGAAGAATAACTCACATATAGAAAATTGCACAAATCCTAAAGATTCAATTAGATGAATTTTCGCAAAGTGAACACCTTCATGTAACCATTACCAAGAACAGGAAATAGAACATCCCCCAGCATCACAGAGAACTCCTTGTGTCCCACCATATCACTACCCTCAAGGGTAAAGAATATCCTGGCACCTAACATCAGAGTTAGTTTTATTCTTTTTGAATTTATATATAAAAGGAATTATATAATATATATTTTTTGTATCTGACTTCTTGCACTCAATTTTCTATCTCTGAGATTCCTCTCCTCATCCTATTTCATTGCTTTCCTCCCTCTTATAAAAAGAAAAGCAGATCATTAAAAACCTAGAAGTTTTTTCACTCTCTCTCTGCTGGGTGGTCACATGCCTACAATACTCTTGCTGGTTAAATTTTGCTAAAGACTTTCCCGAAACTTGCAGCCAGTCACTTGCAGACACAGACACCCATTCTTCTTTCACTCTGAGCATGACCTAAAGGCTGTGAATCTTATCTAAGCCATTTTATTACGATGGCCTTTCCACAGTGTGTCTAATCCAGAGTTCAAAATTTTCCTCCTTACCACAATTTTGGACCACCACTCCTCACCCAATTCTACTCAAAAATATGGTGATGTTTTAACACCTGTTTACATCCAGCAGAGGTGGCACTATCTTTTCCATCACTTGCCACAATCTTTCAATCCAGAGCCCCAATGTGGTGGTCTGCCTCCCACCATCTCTGTCATACGCATTTCTTTGCTTCTTTTCAGAAACAATACAATTTTCTATAAAAATCTGGTGTCTGCAGTACGTGGATCACTCTCCATTGGGCCCTTCCTCTATAACTACGGCAAAAAATTTGCCATGGTGATCAGCATAAAAAGTAACTTTGGAGTAGAGCCCTGGCTTTCTTACTGAACCACCCACTCTTGGACTTTACCCAGAGGCTTGGGGGCTGTTACAGAGCTGTCACTCCCTCATAGCTCTCCATCATTACTGCTCATACATGGTTCAGGCCCATTTCTCTCCACCAGCTTAATACCACCATGGTGCTTTCCCAGTTAAAGATAGTGACTTAAACTGGTAGGCAGACATTGGATTGCCATTAAAATTCCCACACTGAAGTCTCCACTCCTCATGCAATCCCTTAGTTTTGCTTTTGAAGCCTGGGGAAGCATAACAATGTAGTTCCCTGTAAGAAAGTGAGATTTACCATTGGCAGATCAGGGATGCATACAGCATATTACGATGATGCAAAGTATTAATCATAAAGTTAATTATGAGGCCATTCAAAGTCCATCTCAAACCAGCATTTAGGGTTTCCCTTATTTTCCCAGTATCTCCTCCTCCTTTTCCTTATCTCCATATACCGCCTGCATCTGTTCTTTCCCACAGTCCTAGATCTAACTTAGTGTTGCAATCAGTTCCTCCACATTCCATTTTCTTTCCACAGTCCATCCATGAAAAGAATTGTCAACTTCCTAATTTGAACACTGAATAAGGCCCCGTAGAATCTTCAGAGACAAAGATATAAAACAAAAAAAATTCTGTCCTTTGCTAATTTCAGCTGCCTCTCATGTCATAACACTGTTGACTTACTGTACTAACAAAGTTTCTGTCTCTTTACTGCATTTAACTAAGAATAAGGAGAAGTGAAGCAGACATAAAGTACCATCCTGCCATATCTATAAGTGTGAAGTCAGATGAAAGGCTTTAGAAAATGCAACTTATTTAATAATTGCAATGGCTAATAAACCAAATTTTCAGAATGGAAATTTTAAGATCATTTTTTCCCTGATGTTTTCCACATGCCAATTGGAGGGCTTGTTACAAAACAACAGATGGAAAATTAGAGGAAGCTCTTAAGAGTTGATATGAGGAGGATAAGTATACCTGGGTGAACTATTTAAAATCATCAGCGATCAAAAGGAGTTAAAAACAATACACTCTTACTCAGTAATATTGTCAATAATACATTTGCTCTGCTCTCCATACAAAGTAAGTCATAGAATTAGGAATAGCACCATGTAGGATAAATAAAAATGTTATAAATAAGGTTATGTAATGTGCATATTATGTAATTCATGAAGAAATTGTGGTCAAATTATGAGGAGTTGTGAGGAGCAGTTTATAGTCAAGTAGTGGGAGGAATAAGAAGGACCAGCACCTAGAGTGAATGGAAACAAGGTGTAGAGACAGAAGCAGTACCAGAACAGTCAAGTGCATGGTTGTATTTGAAAAGGTGTTTGTGTTTATTTCAATGCTTCATCCCTAACCGTATGTCAAGATATATGAACAATAATTTCCTAATAACAGCAGGAAAATAGATCTGACATATTTTGTAAGACCTCTGGTTAAAAATAAACACATTTATTATGAAATGTTTTTTAAGATAAAATAACTCTGTGTATCATGAAGATACTATTACATGATTTAAAAACCCACCTAAAAAATGCTAGGAAGTACCCGGATGTCTCCCATTCTCTCTCTCAGGTAGCATTCTTTTATTCTTTTAAAATCTATTTTCCAAAATATATATTTTAGAACTTCAAAAGGTTATGCAAATACAGTTTGAAAATTACTCTCAAAAACTCAAGGAGAAACTCGTGGCTCTCTATTTGAATTTGAGATTTCTAAAAGAAATGTGGCAAGGTAAATTCCAAGAACATTTTTTTCCCACTTCAATAAGGTAGTTGGAAGACCGTCAGGCAACAAGATAAAGGAGCATACACAGGATCATTTTCCTATTCACATGCAAAAAATTAAGCTATGACAACAGAGAATATGTAGAACTATAAATTGCATTAAGCTCTGTAGCCCGTGTAATGTTTCAGCTGGCCAGGAAGCCTTCATTTGAATCCTATTATTACCTTCAAGAGCATGCTCATATGCAACAGTGATCTAAATATGTACATTTCCCAAAATACTACTGAGAAAAAAACAAAGAGAAATTCATCCCTTTCAAGTTAAAAGGTACTGAAGAGTGAAAGCAGCTCTTACTTTTCAAAATCCAATGAAACAGAGATAAAGATTAGGGCAAGTTAGGCCACTGACGAGACCACAGCATCGGACTGTATGGATGACCAGAGCAGGAGGCGGCGTGTGAGGGAGGCAGCAGGGGGTCGACTATCTGACCCTCATTTACAAAATGGGAGTAAGAAGAGCTATTGCACGGGGCACCGAAAATCAAATGTCTAAGGCTGGGGCCAAAATAGAATGCATAATCAGATATCAGTCAGATGCAGATTTTGCTTCACGCTGTAACTGATGAATTTCAGTGCTCATTCGTGGCTGGCCTTACCTGGAGGCATCTGAAGGCACGCGTGGATTCTGCCAGGGATGCACAAAGGCAGTGACCACAGGTACAACTCAATTTTAAGGCTAGTACCTGTAATTTCTTCTAAGCACAGGGGGAAAAATAACCAACTCTCGTCAAAAACAAAATTTTTTATTACACCCAAGTAATCCTGACTCTTCTAAATCTTACAATTCTCCTAATTCAGTTCTGTTTTCTTCAATTCCTTCACTTTAAGTGCTTCTACAAAAATGATTACTCCAAACCTAACCTCAATAAATATAGCAATAGCAGAAAAATTTTTGTGTTTTGTTAGTCCAGTGAAAAATCCATAGTGAGCTCATTGGTGTCATGCTTAGAAGTTCAATGTATGCAGACCTGGTTTGTGGCTCTACAGTGCTTCCAAATGCTACACTCTCTGTCTCCATGTTTCAACCACCACCAAAATAAATAAATTTTTAAAAACACTACTAAGGAAACATATCATCCACCTTACAGAAATAATAATGCTTATAAAGGAATACTACAAACAAATATATGGTAACAAATTAGATAACAGAAGAAATGGACAAATTCCTGGCAAGATAAACTATACCAAAACTAGCTCAAGTAGAAATAGAAAATCTGAATAGACTTAGCACGAGTGAAGAGATTACACGCAATTTTAAAAACTTCCAATGAAGAAAAGCTCAGGGCCAGATGGCTTCACTGATGAATTATATCAAAAATATAAAGAAGAATTGATTCCAATTCTTCGTAAACTCTCTGAAAAGATTAAAGAGGAAGTAACTTTTTCCTACTCATTCTATGCGACCAGTATTATGATAATACTAAAACCAGACAAAGCATCACATTAAAACCACAGGCTGATATCTATTTTAAATATAGATACCAAAATCCTCAACAAAACGTTAGCAAACTGAATCCAGCAATGTATTAACGGGATTACACACCATGAGCAAGCAGGGTTTATCTCAGAAATGTAAGGTTGGTTTAATATCCCAAAATCAATTAATGTAATAAGCCATATCAATAGAATAAAGACTAAGGCCACACGATCATCTGACTATACACGTAAAAAGAAGTTGACAAAATCTAACGCTTTTTCATGATAAAAACACACAACAAATGAGGAAGTTTCTCAGCCCGAAAAAGGGCATCTATTAAAAACCCACACAGCTAATATTATCCTTATTGTGTGTAAGATTGAATGCCTCCCCTTTAAGATCAGGAAAAAGACAAAGATATGTGCTCTTATCATTTTTATTCAACATGGAACTGAAGGTTCTAACCATAGTAATTAGACAAGAAAATCATCCAGATTGGAGAAAAGAAGTAAATCTATGTCTATCTGCAGATGGCATAAGCTTGTAGACAGAAAATCCCAAGGAATCCACTAAAAACTATCAAAACTAATAAACTAATTCAGTAAGATTGTAGAGCATAAGATCAATGTGAAAAATCAGTTGTTTTCTATACATTATGAATGAATCATTCTGAAAATCAAATTTAAAAAACAATTCCATTTATGACAGCATCAAAGTAAATAAAATATTTGGAAATAAATTTGGGGCCGGCCCAGTGGCGCAGCGGTTAAGTTCGCACGTTCTGCTTCTCGGTGGCCCGGGGTTCGCGGGTTCAGATCCCGGGTGCAGACATGGCACCACTTGGCACGCCATGCTGTGGTAGACGTCGCACATATAAAATAGAAGAAGATGGGCACGATGTTAGCTCAGGGCCAGGCTTCCTCAGCAAAAAGAGGAAGACTGGCAGTAGTTAGCTCAGGGCTAATCTTCCTCAAAAAAGAAAATTTAAAAAAAGAAGAAAGAAATTTAACAAACAAAATACAAAACTTATGCTCAGAAGCTAGAAAATATTGTTGAAAGAAATTAAAGAAGACTTAAATAAATGAAAAAATAGCCCGTGAATCAGAAGATTTATTATTGTTAATGATGACAATATTCCTGAAATTGATCTGAAGATTAATAAAATTCCCATCAAAATTTCAGTTTGCATTTTTGCATAAATTGAAAAAGCTGATACTAAAATTCAGATGGAAATACAAGGAACCCAGGTTTGCCAAAACAATCTTGAAAAGGAAAAATAGTTGGAGGATTCACACTTTTTGATATCAAAATTTATTATAAAGCTATCATAATAAAGACAGTGTAATGAACATAGAGATCTAAGGAACATAATTGAAACTCCAGACACAAACCCTTACATTTACTGTCAATGAATTTTTAATAAGGGCGTTAAGAAAATTAAATGTAAAACAAATAATCTGTTCAAAAAATGATGCCAGCACAATTGGATGTCCACATGCAAAAGAATGAAGCTGAACCCTTTCCTCATACAACACACAAAAGTTAACCCAATAATGCATAGCAGACCTAAATGTAAGTGCTAAAACTATAAAATCCATAGAAGAAAATACAAGTCTGTTTATTGCCTATTGAATTAGCAAAGCCTTTATTGATATAACACCAAAAGCACAAGTGAAAAAGAAAAAAATAGACAAATTGAACACCAAAATGTAAAACAATTGTGCTTCAAAGGCATTTTGAAGATCCTTTAAGTGATAAAACAATTCACATAAAGGAGAAAATATTTGCAAATCACATACTTGTTAAAGAATTACTATCTATAGCATATAATGAACACTTACAACTCAGTAAGAAGAAGACAAATAATCCAAATTTGTTTCAGTAGGAGTACTACAGTAAGCGAAAAAAGCAAGAGAGGGGGTAAAATGTTTAAACTCCGATTTTGATGTCATATAGTTACCAGTGATGACAAGGTACAGGATGTACCTAAGAAGTGAGTGGGTGGGAAATGTAGGATGGAGGGAAAGTTTGTTAATGCTTGGAAAGTAAAGAAGCAAGAAACCAAGAGAGTCATTCATTCGGGTGGTGAAGACACTGGGATATGGGTGAAGAGGAAAGCAGTGAAACAGAACCGAATTGTTCTGTGAATAAGTGGGAGTGACGGGGAGGCTACTTGGCAGAAGCAAAAACCAGAATTTCAAGGGAGTTCAGGAGGAAGATGAGGTGGTAGCTACAGGTAGCAATATCATATAAAAGTTAAAAACTTGAATTTAAATCACTGCTTTGTCATTATTTGATTGTGTGGTCTGACAAATCACTTACTGTCACTAATCCTCCCTCCATTTCTTCATCTGTAAAACTGGGAAGAATGACACTTATTTCATAAAGTTATTGTGGGTATTAAATGAAATAATGAATATGAAGTACCTGGCATGTACTAGGTTCTTAAGACATGTTAGCTACCTATTGATTAATGTATGATTAATGCATTGATCTAAGTCATTTTTGAAATAGAAATTCCTGAAACTAGCCTAGGCAGAAAGGAAAATTAATTGAAAGGCTAAGTATTGGACATTTATTTTGTCTGCCGGTCTCTGAACTGACTACATTTGGGAATCTGCCATTGTGTGACTCATGGGGAAGGGTGGGATTCACCTCTGACATCAGAAATTTGCTCTCCTTAAGTCTTGGTAATCAGTGTGCATATACATTCTTATGTTGGGCAATCAGACACTCTCACCTGGGACTTTAATTTGGATAAGTGAGGCAAAGAAATTGACAATTGAGAATCCATTCTTGTGGAAAAAGCAGCGACATCAGGAGGTAGAGGTGTTAGAGATGGCATCTAATGTCCAGACACATCTTCCTCAGACTCCCACTGTGATTTGCTGAAGCTTCTCTTGACAGCCTTCCCATTTCCAAGGTGGGTTTCCCAGAACAAGGAACTTACTGCGACTAGGTCCTTCCTTTAGAATATCTGCTTCACTCTCTTGGCTTCATTCTCTCACACTGTCTCTGAATAAGTGGCTGGAAAAATAACCAGTATCAACCATTACTCCTCATGTCAATGGGGAGGGCTTAAGATTTCCTTTATTTTGTTACAAGTACAAAACTGGAGGAAGACTGTAGTTGTAATAGTTTGTGGTGATGTCTATTCTTTGGGCAATTAACTGTGGCCACAGTGATGAAGAAATACAATTTGGCTTAGATCAGATCAGATGCTAAATTTCACACCAATCAACAGACCAATGTCTCTAATAAAGATGGAGTGGTACTAGAATAAACATGGTTAGAATAGGGGGAGGGGCATTTCCCAGAAGAAGACAGGCAAGAAGGAGAAAAAGGAGTCAGAGACAGGAGGGTTAGAAACATCCACCACACTTTATGATACACAGGAGCAAGACAGTAACATAGATAAGATATTACTTTGTAAATAGATGAGAACCATTAAATAATGTTTAGCAGAAATTTGTATAATCCACACAATGTTTGGGAATATCGTGTGATGACAGGGTATCAAATAAATGATAGGAAAGGAGAGACTAAGGAAAGGATATTAGGAAGGAAGATATTTTGTTGGTTCATCTATGAGGGCCTAACCTAAGGTAAAGTCAATAAAAATATAAAGAAAGGGCTAAGTTAAAGACATTTTGAAAGAAGAATCAATAAAACTTGATAGATAATTCATTCAAGTTAGTGAAGGTGATTTCAAAACTGACATCAAACATATTTGTAATAGTAACCAAAAACTTCTAATAGAAATATGGGATTTGTTTGTGTGCCTGTCTGTGTTTGGAAGGTCCATCTGATGGGAGTGGGGGAAGCAAGTGAAAACTACTTGAAAGAATTTCTACTATATTAATACAAAGGTTTTCCTTCATTTTCTTTTGTTTTCATTTAACTTCTCCAAAACCATGTAAATGGAAATATTAATAAATGAGTGAATATATAAACACATAGAAACATTCCTATTTTACTGAGAGACTTTCACATGATACATCAAGTGAATGCAACCCATAATTTGGGAAATAATGCAACTAAATATATTTTTATATATATATATATAAATATGCTATATATATAATATATATAAATATGCTAGCATAGTGCAACAAAAATATATTTAAAATAAAACATTCTTCCAGTGGGCAAGCTGCTACCTGCCAGCAAATTAGGCACTTTCTGACATTGCTTCAAATAATAATTTCAGGCCATGGGAATAAATAATACTTCTGATACTAAATGTATTCTCACATTCTGTAAGAATTGATTTGGTTTTCAAAAGCAAGTGACACCTTGGAAATGGTTTACTTCCTGTAAAAATCAGGTCTGGGTGTATCTCCACGCTTTTTACCTTCTGTTCAAGACTGCAAACTTGGTATTCATCTTGCTTCTGTTTGGAAATCAGAGATATGTGTGGAAAACTTTACCTTTTCCTATTGAAACACACAGATCAAGAAACTACTTCGTTTGGTTGTTCTCTTTCCAGAAAATACATCTAAAATAACTGCATACATAAGCTCAAATATAAAATTTTGGCTTAATTCATAAGGGCTTCAATTGTCTGCTTTAGAATTATTTAACAGAAATAAATGTGTCATCCTAGTTGGTAGTTCTCCCGTGAGCCAGACTCAGTGACTTGTTTTCAAGAAATAGAGTAAAGAAAGGGAAAAATAGTATAACTAACCATACAGTAAAGACAGCTGGCAAACAGTCCCTTGACCAAGTTAAACACTACCAGTAATAAGTTAGGTTAACATTTTGTGTACCCTAAGATAATTTGATGAGAAGGCACTTCACCTCAGTGGCATTCTTCCTCAAAAATCCATAATCCCAGTCTAATCATGAGAAAACATCAAATCCGAATTGAGGTATATTCTACAGAATACTTGATCAGTACTCTTTAAAAGCGCAAAGGTCTTGAGAAACAAGGAAAAACTGAAAAAAATCACAGACTGGAAAAAATTAAGCAGAATGATGATTAAATGCAACATGCCGTTCTGGGTTGGGTCCTGGAACGTAAAAAGAATATTAGTGGAAAGACTTACAAAATCTGAATAAAGTTTATAGTTAGTTAATAGTATTGTGCCGATGTTAATTTCTTAGTTTTGATAAATATAAAAGGTTATGTAAGATGACAGCTTTGGAAGAAGCTGGGTGAAGGACATACAGGAACTCTCTGCACTATCTTTGCATTCTTCTGTAAATCTAAAATTGATTAAAAATAAAACATTTTTAAAATATCAAAATAACAAAAATTATTTTACATACCCTATACACATGAGAATAAGTGATTGTATCTGTGGGTATGGTGTCTTCCAATCGAATTTCCATTTTCCAGAATAAATAATTACTTCCTTCTGGGCAGAAGTTCATGCAAATTAATCTACATAAAAGTGTTTTACCCACATGTGGTTTGTTATGGGAAGAACACTTTCACCTACATTCTGGCTTATTGTACCAGGTGATCTACAGGACAATTCACAAATACACAAAGAGTTTTGTACCTGGAAGAGACCATACAGATTAACAAGTTCAAATTCGCATTTAGAGATGAAGGAACTGTAGAGAAGAGTTTGAGGTCCACTCAAAGTCACAGTTAGAGAGAGAGAACCAGAACCCAAATTTCCTGGCTCAAGGTGTGGTGTTCTCTCCTTTTTGTGCACGCTAATATGTGCTTAAGTAGCTGAGTATTGTCCCACCTGTTTGTGTTTGTCTATACTTGATCTGGTTTTTGAAAATCCCCCAGACACTGAACTTTTAACTTTGTATATAGCATTTCTCAAACTGTGGTCCATGGATCCCCAGAGAATACAAACATAGTATAGGGGCCTGCAAGTATTTGAGTTTGAGTGTAAGCTAGATTTTGTAACAGAATTTATTAATCTAGCATTATCGCTATTAATTGGGTTCCTTTGACTCCAGTTACCACTGTGACTACTGAACATATCCATCATCTCGTGTAAGGTTGCTAAGGAATAAAGCTTAAATGCAGCAAGGATTCTGACAGATCTCTGGGAGATTCAACCCACTCATGCACAACAATTAATTTACAGTATAGTCCAATGAAATATTTTTTAAAACTAATACTTTTTGGAAATAAAAAGGAAGAGAAGAACCAGCATTGTTGATGTTTGATGGATGTTGCATAAATAAGCATGACGTAAGATATTATACACCGAGTAGTCAGTAAGAATAATTCAATATAATTTTAACTTATGGTTTAATGCAGAGCGTATAGCAGACGGTCTGTTACCAGTCCTCTCTCTACCTTTCTGGCAGAGACTAGTTTTGTTGAAATGTCTGTCTCTCCTCCATTTGACTTAGGGAAGGGTGATCCGCTCCTCAGTTCTCTGGGTAAACCCTGATTGACTTAAACTAGTCGTGATGGTTCTATTGTCCACAAAGTTATCTAAAATCTAATGGAAGAACCTGAAAGTTTTGGATATGAAGTGGTAAATGAAAGCAGTAGTTTATGAATACTAATGAGATAACACTTTGCTGGCCTCTGAGACAGGAGACGAGATCTGCTAGAATGCTTATGGGAAAGCTGTCCTTACCCTATAAAGATATCAGAGAAGACAGTTCCTTTTGATCTTTCTGGCCAGTGGCATCTGTAGATGACCTGCTTGGAACTGTTGCAACCATCCTACCATCTGTTTGAGGTAGAAGAGCCAGAAAGTAGCACCACCTTGTAGATTAAAAGCTAACTTTCAATCATAGGTTACTGTTACTTGCAGCCAAAGGCATCTCATCTAAATGAGTACTTAACTCATTTAGGCAAAAGTCAGCTGTCAGCCAAAATAATGATTGGCCTATAGTGCCTACTTACAACAAAATGAACCCGTTTTTTACATTGCATAAAAACTAACAGCTAAATCAAGAATCAGGGAATTATTTTGCCTTATATGCTTAACAAACCGAAATGAGAAGAGAAGCAATGACATAGATGCATTTTTATGAAATTATCTAAATAATTGCTTCAAATAAAGACTTCGCTTTAAAATATGGGTCTTCCAAAGACTTTCTGCCTTTGCTTAGGGTTTCTCTGAGGATTAAATAATGTGCAAATACCCAGTACACAGCTTGGAATGTTATTTGTGTAATATATATCATTCACCTTATTCTTATTCTTTGAGTATTGATGCTCAAACACAACAACAATTCCATTCATTTCACATTCTTTAGAAGGAATACTTGAGAGAGATACATTTCAATTTATCACTGGAAAATGCTTAATTACATGGTTTTAATGATGTTGCTCTTATCAATGAAAAGAAATACATTAAGCATTTTATGTATTAGAGCAATAATTCAAGCATACAAATAGTAATGAAAATTACAAATAAACATCCCTATATTCTAAAGGGAATATTTAGAAAGTGGTAAAATTTTATTTGCCAAAAAAGGGGAATTATTTACATAACCACTGTTTTTGTTTACAGAAGTTGCATACTGAATTCTTTGTTCAATGATCAGAACATAAGTTCTATACTCTGAATCTGATAAATTGATACTACCAATTATAGTTTATCTTGAAAACTCTCTCTGTGGGTAGTGAGAAGATGTAAAATGAATGAAGAATATAAGAAAACATGTACTTTTCTAACTTTATCAACATATACCTGACATGTGCAGACTCCATTACATATGGATAAACCACTAGTTTTCTAAATCTCACTTTATTCTTGAAAATTGCACACACTTATTGTTTTTCTGTTGGAGAAAAAACATAACATAAGTCTAGTAATTTGAGGAAGAACCCATAGACAGAAGTTGTCTCATATATGCATATTGAGGTCATCCACTGGGTCACTTTTTTTAAGAAGCAGAAACTGTCACTAACTAACTTAGGCAAAATAGAAATTTCTTACAAGCCTACGATACAGCATACTTAGAATCATAATTCTTAGAATTCTAAGAATACAGAATTCTTAGAATTCTCTAGCTTAGAGAGTTAGAGAAAAGGCTTAGATATAGGCAAGAGCAAAGGTTGTTCCAAACAGTACCTATGAAATAGAAACTACAAAATTGGAATATAGGCAAGAATGTTTTTTCCAGGGAACCATTACTAAGAAAAATAAACTTATCTTCTTTCCTTCATACTCCCTTCTGGGAAAGTCAAATATCTAGCACCAACTATTTGCAATTCACTCTCATAAGTGCTGTGGAGCATACAGAGAACTACCAAAACACACAGATCTTCCTCTCAAAATGCTTACAGTCCAACAAAGGCCATTTCTGAAAGAGAAAACAGCTAGCGAGAAGTTAACGTCAGTCAAACAGCCGCCAAAATTACTAAACCTGTAATGTGTCATTTTCTTGTCTTTTTAAATTTCCCTCTTCCCATTACTCCCCAAAGTCAATCTACTCACTAACTCCACTCCTCCCTCAGCATACTGTTTCCTTTCTTATCTCTTTACTTTAACTTTCCAGTTGGAATTTTCTCCCTCCTTTCTTTACATATTAAAGCTCTCACTAACCGTTTACACCAAGCTCAAATCTAGCCACTTCTATTAAGGACTCTGGTCCACAGAGCTGCCTTCTTTTCATGGATAAGCTTACCTCATGTTGAGTATGCTGTGCTTTTGGCACTGATGTGCTGGCCTGCAGTGTAATTATTCATTCTTTGCTTGTCTGCACATGCATTTCTTCTCAACTAAATTGCACTTTTTAGGAGGGCAGAGGCATTCCCAATTTTTTTTACTCCCTTTCTTTCCACTCCATACCTGACTTTTATCATCTTGTGGCATACACCTTCAGCCCCATCTATGCATGACATGGTGCCATAGTGCTTTGTCATAAACTACTAACCTTGATATAAATATATAATCTAATGCGTAGTCATTGGTATTGATAAGAACAGGGACCATTCAGCCAGCTGCTTCCACTGACATCAAATATAACTATTTATAGTTCCATTTTCCCTAGCTTTTTTGACCCCTCCTCTCAGGAATGACATCAAAATGGAGAAATCTTTTAAAACTAATTTCTCTTTCCTTTCTTACCTGATTCAGAGTTCTGGAAATCTAAATACCCTTACATAGTCCTTAAATATCCTTTAATATTTCCTTAAATGTCATTTTCTCTACTTCATAAATGCCCAATTAACTTTCTGGTTGGCATCTCCCAACATGCTATTGTTCTGTAAGCAGTATCTTTAGACATTAAATGAGCAATACGGCAGCATGAATAATGCTATTATTCCTTATTTTATTTGGGTAGTATTTACTTGCTTCATGGGAACAGGTGTAAGGAGTCTGAGTATTTCAGCCTGCTCAACCCATATGTCCAGGCAGTTGTTCGATGGCTTTTCATTTTCTCAGGTGACACTTAATTGCTGAGAAACTACAGTATCAGTGGCTTGCATATCTATAAGAGATTGTTTCCACTGATGAAATTTCCTTTATTATTAAATTTTCACTCACAATGTTTTATTTAAATAATCATTTTGTTGGCAGAATAATAAAATTACCTATTCCTTTTTGGGCTTTGCATGCATTTTATTACTTAGAAGTTTGTGCTTTTAAACTTATTTCTAACAGATTTCTGATAGGAAATATAGATAGTTAAATTGTTGAGTATGTCTAAATCTTTTTAAATAAGAAGTTTCTTTTTTAGCATCTCAAATATACTCCAGAATAAGCATAGCTTTCTCTGATTTCATCTGATTATTTTGTTAATGGGATAAAAGTAGTTTATATTTTTATATTCTTACACTTAACCTATTAATTCCATTTATTGACTATGTTTATTTTCTACTAGAGCATTTATTTTTATGCTTCAGATTTCTTTTTTTATCTTCCTTTGGCTTCATTGTTAGTATGTACGCATAGAGCACATGGTTACATACAAATCAGAATACATTTAACACATTTCTACATAGAAATTTCTTCTCAAAATTACATTTCAAAGGGGAAACCTAGGGAGAATGTGAATATATTTCTGTAAAATACCGGTTAGCCTTATCTTTTTCATCTTTAGATAATCTCCTTTTCAAACACAAATCATATGATGGTTGGAAAGGAAGCTTCATTTTATGCATATTTCTTAGTAAATGGATGCAGACTTTCTCATCACTCTTTCTCAGTAGAAAATATGGGTATGTTTAGAATTTTTCAATTCTGTACTTTTTGTGTAGGTAAGAAAATTTATGTACAGATGTTAGGCAGTAGTTGACTTTTTCCTTTTTTCTTTGAAAAATCTCTTTCAGTGTGATATAGTGAGTTAATTTATAAACTTCTGCAAGATGGCAGAACTCAAATATTTGAATCTTTGAAATAGAGTGAAATATCTCCTGAGATCATTTAGGTTCTCCGATATCAAAACTTCCATTTCTTTCATAGCATGGATTTTATATTGTTTTCATGGATTCCATAGTAACCTGATGAACTATAATTATTAAAGCAGTCCTGTTTTTAATATAACATAATTCAGTCCAGAAATAAGTTAGAAATAGAAAAAAGTTATATAATAGAAATGTTTAGATATTCAAGATAAGAAGAAAGAAAAAACAACAACAATAACAAACTACACAAAGTAGATCCTACAGACTTCCAGGCAATAAGGTTTGAAATTCTGATTGAATATACTTCTGTATTTTGCAGATATATTGCAGAAAAATATGCCTTTAAAAATGTGTAACTCCAAACAGTAAAAGCATATTATAGTAGAGTTAAAGAGGTTGATTTCAGACCCACCCCAGTGGGATTCTAGTATAACAAGAGTGACCTGCTTTGGAAAACAATCTGTCAACACGTCATAAGCAAGACGTTTGTGATAGAAACAAGGTCACATCACCTTGATCTTCAAAAGAATTTTTTTAAATGACCCTGCTCAATAAATTAAATATACTTTATTATATTTATCCAAATTACCAAATCATCAAAATAAGTATATCATATTTTATAATTATGAATATGCTTTAATTGTATACTTTTCCTAAATATAGGAAATATTGATTTCCAAGAAATAATCAGACAGAAAAGGGAATAGAACTTTTTGGAATAAAATGAATAAGCAAGCACCCACATTTACTGATTCTTCTTCCCATAATCCCATGAAAATGAAACAAATACTAGAAAAATAAGAATTACTTCATAGCCATTCTAGAAGCTCAACCCCCCCCCCAAAAAATATTATCAGACTTAAAATTGTGAAGGATTTTAGAAGATATAAAGTATGTGAGATCATAGCGGGGATGAAATGGAATAAAACTAAAGAATTTGCAACCCTTTTATCAAAGAAGAGAAGCTTCAAAATGTGAGTATTCCTTGAAAAACTGTTTCGTAAGCCTAAGGTTGTAGGTATTAGTGGATGGTAGAAGGAAAAGGTTTAAGGCAGCTGGCCAGGTAATTAGAATATCATTTAAAAGGTTACGCAAACTGGTATTTACCTCCAGGATAAAACAACAAATAAAGATTTTAAGCCACAGTTGCATGCATTTTACACTGCTTAGAGCCGAATGCAATGTGAACTTATAAACCTAGGCATTCACACTTATCTGTCTTTTTCTCTCCCCATCAAATTAATTGATCCAGGGTGCCTGAAATTAGAAGAGTCAGCGACAGGAGACCCCTCAACAGTGGCTGCAAGAAAGTAGAATGAACCCCCACAAGCTAGGCAAAATGAAGAACAAATCAGCATCCACTGGCACCACATAGACAAATTGTATTGGGGAAAGAAACGGTGAAATATAAACTATGAATTCAAGGAAACTAAATTTATACTGGGATTTAAATACAAGCCGCCACCAACAGACTGCTTGAAACCAGAGAGACTGAGTTACATTCCCCTCCATATTTCTGCTCAGAGAAAATGGAGAGGTGTTTTCTAGGGAGATATTGTTTGCTATTGAAAGCAAAGACCCTTGTCTTATACTTCGCACATTCGTAGTGGACATAGCTGGTGTCCTGTCTGGATCCCTTTACCCCACTAGCACACGGCTCTCTAGCTGCTCTGTCGGCTGGTATAGCTCATGGCTTCTTCTGCCTCTGTCACTCTCCTTCTCCTGAGACGGCTCCTCTAAGAAATCACATGGACACGCTTCCCTCACTTTAGGAAAACCTACCTAAGACATCTAAGTGCCTGCGTGTCAATTTTTTCCCTACAGTTACATTTGGTCATGTGTTTATAGATCTGGGATAAAGCAACCTATGAAATTTGGGATAAAATTATGTGTTTGAAGGCAATATGATACAGTTTTTTGTTTTTTTTTTTTTTAAAGATTTTATTTTTTCCTTTTTCTCCCCAAAGCCCCCCCGGTACATAGTTGTGTATTCTTCGTTGTTCTTCGTTGTGGGTTTTTCTAGTTGTAGCATGTGGGACGCTGCCTCAGCGTGGTCTGATGAGCAGTGCCATGTCCGCGCCCAGGAGTCGAACCAACGAAACACTGGGCCGCCTGCAGCGGAGCGCGCTAGCTTAACCACTCGGCCACGGGGCCAGCCCCAATATGATACAGTTTTATGATGAATACTTCCAATACCTGATCACAGATCCTAAGTGTCAGACCTTAGACATAGTGAAAAGTCCAAAAAGGGGTTTGCTAAAGAAAGAAATGGTTCTCTCAATTTTACCCAGATGCCCATGCCTCTCTTACCAATCTCTGAGTTCAAACATAAACAACATCCTATACTAAGGTACTGTTTTTAAAAAAGAAGAAAATGATAGCTAAAATCTATGGCCCTGCAAGGAGTTCAAAATAGCTAAGTCGGTGCCTGTCATGAGAGTATTGCTTCCATTTGTTCTTATGCCAGTCCTGATAACGTGTCCCCTAAGAAACCAGCTTTTCTATTAAAAATTTAGAATTATACAAGCTTATGTACGAATAGAATCTCTATTATGGAAAGGTGAAAGGAGATGAGATAGTTCTCATTTACATTAATGAAAAATTAATACTTGTTTTCTGCACTGTAGCCTATGAGAATATTGACAGATATCTCAGCTAACATAGAACATGAGTTTTACTTGAATCGACTTTGACGTACACAGCACAGGCATGTCTCCTTGCTCTAAGTCTTTCAAGAGTCCATCAAAAAATATTTCTAAGACCATTAAAAAAATGGAAAGTGCTTAAGTCCTTCAAATATACGATAAATCAGTTAAAAGAAGGTTAACTTTAAAGATATGAAGTTCTTTGGCTATTTTCTAAATTAAATCTTACAATGGCTGTGCAAAAACGAATATTCATAAAGTTTCTAAATATAGAAAACTATTTACCAAATAAAAACAAGGAAAACAACATACATTCTGTGTACAAAGGAGCTATTGTGGGAAAGCAGACACACAAGACAGAGCACAGGAAACTGACACAGCAAACAGCCAGATATTGAAGATAAAAGGCAAAGAGATGCCTAACCATCCAGAAGCAGAAATGGTCCATCATAGACTCTTGGCAAGGGCCAATGGAGAAAAGAAAATGTCTTGAAAATCAATATGGCAGTATTTTAAGTAGTAGTTGTAATTTTAGACTGGGAAGAGAGCTGAAGTTCCCGTTTTCAATTATTCCATGTCTTTGTTACCATGTCCAGCTTTAAAACATAATTTCTAGTAGTCTAGTACATTTCTTTTTTCTAAAATAAGGATCAATTGTGCCATAAACTCTGTTGGGAGATATTATCATCTGAGTGATTATTTTAAGTCAAGCATTTTTAAACAGAATAATAGTATTAACCCTGGTATTCTAATGCTGTATGATCTCAAAATTACATATAGATATTTGCATGTTAGCATTATCCCTTATTAATGATGTTAATGCTACCGGATAATGTGCTTCTTCCTCTCCTGAGCAGGAGCATGGATTTTGTTAAAGGGTGGCAGTGTTATGTGCACACTCACTAGTTTAGTACCCTTGGAGAACAGGTTAGCAAAGTTACTCTTAGTTATGCTGTTTTTGAAATCAATGATTGTTTTTATAACAGGCAGTATTTTGTTAGAGAAATTACTGAAGATTTTAAAAGTCCAAGAAATAAACAACCATTAAAAAGAGAAAAATTATGACTGGAGAGGGCGTTTGAAATGAGAATTTAAAGAAATCAGATTGGACAGTTAAGTTGCTTGTTATTAACATTAGGAAACAGAAAGACTGAACTAGAAAGGTAGGAGAAATAAAGCTGAATTGAAGGACAAAATAACTATGCTCTTCCAACTGAAAAGAACAATCTCAAATCAATTGCTTGTGGTGTCTAATCACAGAAGGATGGAGCAAGTGCCAACGCAAGCAGTCACTGCTCCATGGCTTTTCAGTGATGGCCTCTGCAAAGTGGCACCTCCAGCCAAAGTAAAAAGCCATTGTACAAGGGTGGCTTAAATAAACAAAAAGAAATTTAAGATCATCATCCTGAGAAAGAATCAATGAATGAAACTATGGTGGTGAAACATGGTAAAGAGCCCGTTAGTGGAATATAAGTGAAGTCACAAAATTAAGGTGCCTTGGGCCGGCCCCATGGAATAGCGGTTAAGTGCACCTGTTCCCGCTTCGGCGGCCCGGGGTTCGCTGGTTTGGATCCCGGGTGCGGATATGGCACCGCTTGGCCAAAGCCATGTGGTGGTAGGCATGCCATGTATAAAGTCGAGGAAGATGGGCATGGATGTTAGCTCAGGACTAGTCTTCCTCAGCAAAAAGAGGAGGATTGGCTGATGTTACGTCAGAGCTAGTCTTCCTCAAAAAAAAAAAAAAATTAAAGTGCCTTTTAAGAACAGTGCAGGATAAAAATGACGACAAATATCTGTACATTATCCTGACAATTAAGGTCAGCTAGAGTATTTCTGCTAATAGTCCTCTGAGACTGGAGCATTGGAGAGAGAAAGTATATTTTTTAGCTAATATTTTTATCAGGAAACGTGTTTTCTTGGCCAAGCTGCAATTTATGTGAGTGTGTAGCATAAGATTAATATCGTTTGCTATGACTTTGCCAAAACGTTTATGTTATTATAAAAATATAGGCACTGGATTTTATATTTCATGCATATTTTGTCTTCTAGGATAATTTTAATCTAATGTCTTAAGTAGAAGGAAATTAACAATTCCAAAATGTAATGAAATTATGTGAGAGAAATGTGCAAGTACTTCACTCAAAACTTTTCTCAAAGCATATTCCCTTTAAGTGAACCCAAGTATTCAAGTAATTACCTACTTCCATCATGTTATTAATTATACATACGCCTAGTCTCTTCATCTAAAAGTATATGTATATGAAGGACAGAGTCAATATATAGGCACATGCATGTGGTAACTCAAAGTAGAAGTTTTCTGTGAGCATAAGAAAAGTTCTATATGACTTTGAGGTCCTGCAGTAAGTTTACCACAAAAATTATATTTTGCATGAACTTCATTTTTATAGTTTAAATTTTGTAAACATTTTAGAATGGTTCTGAAATATGGGTTGCAAGGGAACTTCATTCAGAAATAAAAACCACTTACTAAACAAAGTAGACCACACGTACGAATAACACTGTGTGGTCTGCATGCCTCTAAGGAAAATTATCAATGAAACTTCCTTCGTCACCTGCAAGTTTTAGTCATTATTCTTTTTCTAATTTGAAAGCTCCAAAAATGTAGAGACAGGCAGTCACTGCACAGATGCTGGACCTGAAGCTGTAGCCGCAGCAATCACGTATGGCTTACAAACAGTTGATCATTAAAACTTGAATTACAGCCTATCTAGAGGGGACGAGCGGAGATAGTAATGTGACGGGTGTTTTTGTACTTTTGATCCGACCATTACAGTCTCTCCACTGAAGGCGTCTCTCCACCGTCTCCTCAGGTTTCCAAGGAAGATGAAAAAGTGGTAACTGGAGCGGGACACTAACTCATTTGATAAGAGCTTGGAAATTGACTCAGAGTTTGAAATTTGGCAGCCTGGGCAAGTTCCATGAGAGTGGGGTTCTTCATCACATAGCTGGAATAGTTTACTGCTGTTATCATAACTTGACTTTAGTAAATTAATTAATTTAATGCGATATTTGCTGATTACTTAATTGATCCTGGCTTTTTTAGAGGTGTTGAGGGTACCATGGGGACAAAGACAAGATAGCCACTGCTATGGAACCTGATAGTCTGGCAGGAAGCAGTAGATTTTAACAAATAATTCACCATACAATTTCAGAGGGTGATAAGTAATGAAAAAAATCAAACAAGAGTAAGTTAAATGGAGAGAAATACAGGAGAAGCTAAGGTGGGAAAGTCTTTCTGAAGAGGTGACCTCCGAGACGAGGCCTAGAAAGCCTAGCCACATGAAGCAACATGACACTCCGGGCAGAGGGACAGTCAAGGACGAAGGCCCAAATACATGGATGGAGTCAGTGTTCTCATAACAGAAAGAGGCCCACAAGTTTGTAGTGCGGAGAACTAATGGCATAATGGTACCAAATAAAGAGAAAAAAGCCAAGACTGGAAGACGTTTTTCTGCCTCAACAGCATCTTCATTAAAAAGCGTTTTTAAATGCCTAGTAGGTACACTAGCAGACTCGTACAAGAATTATTTTATCCACGGATGTTTTATAATCTCTATCCACGTGACTGTCGGAGCAGCGCAATCTTCACCCGCTAAGTCATTTTTAAAGAATCCATAGAACAAGAAAGTCATGTTCCGTCAAGGGACTTTCAACACTCCAGAAGCTCCAGGTCAGCTAAGGACATGACACCACAGTGATATGGCGGATGGAGAGAAGAGCATTGCGCAAAGAGCGCAGCACGTGGATGTAGAAATTAAAGCAAACAGAATGCTTGCAAGCCTTAGCATTTTTTAAATGTCAGTTTTCAAGTTTGTGTGAGTCTGTCTCATTTAAAATATGTAGAATATTTGTTTTTCGATGTAAATTTAGTTTGTGTAAACTCAATAGATAAAACTAACCACATTAAAATTATAGTGAAATACACATATATTTTCCACTTGTGTCATAGCATAGATAACATTTTCTATCCACTGAGGAGATAAATTAAAATTCATAAACTTAAGTCCAAATACATGTATCAATCTATAAATAATATGTTTATATATGCTCTTAAATTTTCTAAATAGTTTGAAGTAGTTTAAATTATTATAAATCCTATAACTTTTTAAATTTAATTTTATACTGATGTAAATAAAATACTTTAACAAATACCATAAAAACAGAATTGATGTAAACTAATTGCTGTATTTTGAAACATATGCACAGTCCTAGACATTGTGGAACTTCCAACATAGTTTTACTAAGATGTTCAGCTGAGAAAAAAAAGTAATAAAAAGAGCAAGCGAACCGCAATGTCCATATGATATAGACGTAAATCCCTGGTGGCTTGTAGGGCGAACCTTAATGTTTTACATTTTTCTGGGAGAAAAGAACAAGATGTAGTTTAAAATCATTGGAAATCCATCCTAGTGGCCTAGCATCCTGGTAATTCACTGAAATTATTTTGTTGAGCTAGATAAAACCTAAAAAGGGAGGGCGCCCCTTGGCAGAGTGGTTAAGTTTGTGCACTCCACTTTGGCAGGCTGGGGTTTCACTGGTTCTCTTCCCAGGCACCGACATGGCACCGCTCATCAGGCCATGCTGAGGCGGTGTCCCACATAGTACCACCAAAGGTAATCACAACTAGAATATACAACTATGTACTGGGGGGCTTTGGGGAGAAGAAGGAGAAAAAAACTAAAGTAAAATGGAATTTAAAATGG
Source organism: Equus asinus (assembly GCF_041296235.1). NCBI lineage: Eukaryota > Metazoa > Chordata > Mammalia > Perissodactyla > Equidae > Equus > Equus asinus. The sequence goes on along the minus strand of NC_091797.1, from coordinate 3,872,777 downwards.
CAGATCCAGGTCCAAGAGTTCACCACAAAGCAGCTAAATATGTGCTATTAGAACACACAGCCTATAGAATCAAAGATGCTTAGGGAGCACCTCTGATAGGAGAGCATCTGTAGATGTTTGAACAATTTCCATTTTGAAATGATTTTTTTCACTTTTCAGATGGATAAATGATGGAATTCACAAATGTATATATCTAATATCAATAGACATATTAATCAGGAATAGAAAGAAGTATTAGGAAACAGCATTACATAAGCAAGTCAGAATAAATGCTGGCCGTTAGGAGATTTCCAATTTATAATACACAGATCTCTTTGTTCTAATTCTGGAGGGACCAATAAAAATGCCAGTTGGGGAACTTTAGTGTGAAATGCAAAAATGGATCACGAAAACAAAATGTCCCCGAAATATGTTTTAGAACATGCATCAGTAGTGCTCCTAATTTAATTCAGGATAAAATCTGGAGGGAACCTGTGCACGTGGGAAAGTCAGTAATTTGTTGCACAAACACATTAGGACAAAAGCTATGTACATGAATACAGGTGAGTATTCTTCCATGAGGTGCCATATTTTCCAGAAAATGTATAAATTGTGTTTTCCTTAATGACTTTAACAGCAGTCCTGTATTGTTTACATTAAGCAAGTATTTTTCAAAATAGTACATACTAACATTGTTTCCAAATGAACAGAAAGCAAATTCTTTTTTTATTATTAATGTATATAAATGGATTGAGACTGAGCTTACTTTAGGAAAAAAATGGCTTGCATGTGCTTTTCTTTATAGGTGTATAATTTCACAAAGCCATTCCACCTTTGAACACAACTTATAACCTGACCTAACATGCTTATCAAATTGCCAAGGGTGTTTTGATCCCAGCATCATTAAACTATGAAAAATGGATGCTATAATAGAAGAAGCAATCTAATTTTTTATTATAGTTCTGGTAGTATAATAGTATTATGTTAAGATGAAAATTCTGTAGATCTTAGGCCGTTATGCATAAGGTCCAAGAGTGAGGCAATGTAATAAAACACAGTCTTTCAGCAATCTTTTAGCCATTAAGTTCAAAGTCCCTGGTGCGAAAGGCTTTAAAGTTATCTTCAGTTCATTATAATAAAAGACTACCCACACGTAGCATTCTCACACGCCTGACATAAGAACTAAGAAAACAGGGAGATTTAGACAGACTTGAAAATCATTTTTGAAGAAAAGTAAATAATTAATTCTTAACACCTGCTCATGTAATTTCTTTTCCAATAAATGTATTGTTTTGTGGATAAGCAGTATGAAAAAGGCAAGTTCTTCAGCCTTTAAAAAAAATTCCAGAGAATGGCTGGGCACGGCTTTAGGTGACCTTTTTGTGTGTGTGTGAGGAAGATTCACCCTGAGCTTACATCCTTTGCCAGTCTTCCTCTCTCTTTTGTTTTTGTTAGAGGAAGATCAGCCCTGAGCTAACATCTGTGCCAATCTTCTTCGACTTTGTACGTTGGATGCCTCCACATCATGGCTGGTGAGTGGAGTCAGTCCACTCCTGGGATCCGAACCCCCGAACCTGGGCTGGCGAAGTGGAGCACGAGAACTTAACCACTCCACCAAGGGCGGGCCCCTTAGGTGACATTTTTATTTCTAGAAACCATGGTGGAATATTTTTTCCTCCCCATTTATTACTATAATTAATAATACTTGAAGTCTTGATAAAGTATTTCTTCAGGGGAATTCAAAACCTGTTAGTATTTTTCATATCTACTTCATGAAGCAGAAGTATTTTGGTAACTTAAAAAATTAATCATACACAGCTTATCCTCTATTCAAGGTCACTAGGATGAATCGTGTTAAAAATCAGGATTATAACCAAGATTTACCACGTGGTGTCCATTTATAATGTACACAATAGAACACGTTTTCCTCTCGTTGAACCTTGGAAAGGAATATGGAAAATCGCTTGAATGGAAGAACAGGCATTATAATTTTGTGACCTTGAAATTATTATCCTGTTAGAAAAGGAAAGTAAAATCGAACTCATCACATAAAATAGGGTCATTATGAAATGTGGAAGTAAAATGAATCGAAACCCCTAAGTGCATTTATTGAAAACATTTTAGCTTAGTTTGTCTCTATTGCCAATGACCAGTCAGGCTCTGAGCTGGAATCGGAGTCTAGCAAGACGGACGGCAGGTGGACACAAAGCATTGCTTTCTCTCCGTGTGTTCTATTTCCAGTTAAACCAGGCAGTTCTGGTAACACCATAGGAACAAGAACAATCGATGCAGAGATTGTGACCTTTTTCACTAGAATGAACCCTGAAGCTGAATTTGTGGGAAAGCAAAGGAAATGTTGGTTCTTAAACCTAATCATACCCAGATAAAAAGCAGCTGGAGACCAGATTCTAAACTTTTAGGTTGATAATGGAGGTGGAGAAGCAGGAACAATTGTTCACGGATTACCACTCCTGATCATCAGCATAATCCACAGGGGACATGTTCAAATAAGCTTATGTCTGTTTTTGCCTTTAGCAATTTGCAAACAGCCCCACGTAATTTTTCATTGAAATTTCTCAAGTTGCTAGATTACACAACCTAGATTGCAAAAAAAAAAAAAAAGATTCCTTCAGATAAATGTGGTTAATTTATTAAAGTGGTTAACAACGTTAATGAATTTAAAGTGCTAGAGAAAGTTAAAACAGATTTAGTTACGATGGCTTTATATTCACTTACATGAAAGCAATATATACATAATATAATTGAATAAGTTAAAAATACAGAGTCCTATAGAATCAAAGGAACTGTCCCTGTCACAAGTGAGGGTAAGAGTATAGTTCTCGGAAGGAAACTTTACAGTTAAAGCTCAAGGGGATAATTATATTTTTATATTCATCCTAATCTGCAGGAGCTTAGAGAAATAAGTATAGTAAGAGAATGCCTTGCGAAAAGTTAAGTGCAATGAAACAGTGAAATATATCACCCAAAATAATTTAGACAATAACAACAAAAACAAAAAGGAAATTTGAATGCTCCTCTGGTGACCACAAAGTTTTCAAAGCACCGTATTTTCAAAGTGCTTTTGGCAGCTGAATAGTATGCTTTCCTTTTTATTGTTGAATGAAAAATTCACATCCCCGTTCTCTCTGATCCCATTATTATGTTTTCAGAGATCAGAATCATGTGGATTGCAGATCGTAACATCAGAATGCAACAGGCTTCTGCATTTCTAAACTTGCACTCCCAGAGTTCAAGCAGCTGAGCACCATTTCACAGACCATGCACCATTTCTGACTATTTCACTGTAAATCTAACATCAGGCGAGCAGGGATTTTTTTTTACAGTAACGGTGCACACACAGGGTTATAGCAGATGACCCAGGTACACGATTTAGTTTTTATGTAGAACTTTGCTCTTATAGTGGCATTTGCAATTTTTCTTTTGTACTTAAATCAACAAAAAAGGTAATAATTAAAAGCAAATTTTACTCATGGCATATAACTAGAGAAAGAGGAATTGACTTTATAGAAGTGAGGCGTCTAGACAATGTCATTATATTTTTGAGACTGATTTTACTGTATTATGAATTTTACCTACTATTTAAAGAATGTTACCTAGTATTTTGAACCAATAAGCAAAAATACATTGTATGTAACTCTTCTTACTATAGATCTCAAAATAAATGTCTGAGAACCAATAATAAAATAAACATAAAAATAATAAATAACAAAGAACAACAGTATTAATTAAATTCTTATGATACATAAAGGTCTTTTCAAATAAGCCCACCTGTAAGTAACATTTAAAATACAGTTTTAAAAGGAAGGTACACACACTGTCTTCAGATTATATATCAAAAAGAGGCAAAATTATACTATTTCTCTTTTGTGTTTTAGTCTCTGTTTTCTACTTCCACCACTAGTTGCCAGCGCAATCCTTCATGTTGGTCATTTATGTTTAATGTAAGTAGTTAACATTTATAAATTAAAACATACACATACCCTTAGGGTTACACAAAAGATGGTTAAAAGAAAGAAGTAAATGTATATATTATATGGAAAAAAATTACCAAGTTGTTTTCTAATATAAACAATCTATATTCTGAGATATTAAATCTCTAAATCTCTGAAGATGAAAGGCAATTAAATTGCATTACAACACGTGATCTTATAGGAGAATTAGACAGCCTCGTCACAGTAACAAGGTTAGACACAAAGACACTCAGTTTTTGTGGATCTTAATGAAATTTAGAATGACAGCTTCTTTCCAAAATGTTAATTCCACTGTTTCATTATAATGATGTGAAAACCTAAGTATAGTAGACACTTTGTAATTTAACTCTAATAGTATTAATTGCAGTAGACCCACGATTATTAGGCTTGTAGCAATACAATTGGCAAGTGAAATAAATAATCCCAGATTAAACCCTTATCATCATTTTATGATGCTGTGAGAAAGATTGATCGATACAAAAATCATTTATACTTCCATTGCAAATTGAATATTATTCATATTATATATATTTGAATATAGCTCATAATTCCAACCAACCAGGAGACTTGCATATTATTTGCTGATGATTTATTACCTTCTGTATTTTTGACAAGAACTTTGTCGTATATGACTCTTCCTCAAATCAGGAAAAGCTTGGGTGACTTTGACTTTCAAACATCTTCTATAACAAGCCAAATGGAAGAGTCCTAATATCTTTGTACTAATGGTTTTGTATAACACATTCTTTGAAGTTTCACATCAGGAAACATTCTACACTCTGTCCTCCAAGAAACCCAAAGTTAACTAGCTGGCATTTTCTATTCTACAAGTTGACTATTTACATCCCTCACATTTTTAATATGTTTTAATTTAGATGTTCGGCCTTGGTGATCCTTTTGTAAAGTCTTTATTCTTATGTCCTCTGCTTTTTTATTTCACGTTTATTCTACCTCATTTCTTATTTGTCTTTTTTGCTTGGTTTAGTTTATTTTTAATTAACTTCAGACAGGAATGGAGAAGAAACGGAACGTCCTTATACTCTGATGGTGCATGCGCAGGAATTTTCCTCCCTTTTTAGCTCCTCATAAGTCCCCAAATGAAACACAAAGCCCCACACCTAAACACAAAGCTCTTGGTTTTCTGCCTAATTTCAGGTTAAAATATTTCCTATAAATACAATCCCCTCACCTCTAAAGATAACTCTGGAGTACTAAAGAAAAATAACTATTTTCTCACATTTAGAACCACCGCTTTAATCTTGAAAAATAAGGAATGATATCATCACTTTACACAATCATTTTATGCCACTCAATCTATCCACCCTGTCACTTGCAGCCCCCAGGGCTGAGTGGACAACCATATCTAGAGAAATCCAAGTAAATGCATGCATTCCCTCTAACTTAAATGTGTTCTTAAATTTGTTTTCCAATAACTAAGCAACTTAATGGAGATGTGGAAGGGTGCAAAAGCAAATTTAAAGCTATAAATCTTGTAAACTGTTTACCTGGAATATTCACTACATAGAAGAGACAATCTGCTGTCATGATACTTGTGAAGTTTTCAGTCTTTTAAGGAGGAAAATTTCTATAAAGTGGAATTTTCTCCTTCTGGTTCTTCTTCTCTGGTTAATATTGTATGCTAGTATCTTGTCTAGGATTTTTGCATCTATGTTCGTGAGAGATTGGTCTTTAACTTTCTTTTCTTGTATTTGTCAAGGTTTGGTATAAGGGTTAGGCTGTCCTCATAATTTCTAAAAGAGGGTTCATACAATTGGTCTTATTTCTCACTTAAACATTTCATACTATTCACTAGTAAAACCATTTCATTCTGGAGTTCTCCTTGTAGGAAATGGTTATGACAAATTTAAAAGCTTTATTAGATACAAGTAGGGCTTTTCCAGTTACCATAGTGTAGCTTTTGATGTTGAATGTTGCAATAAATTTGCCCATTTTATCAAAATTCTTGCAAGTATTGGCATGAAATTTCTCCTACCTCCTTATTACTACTAGAATGTCTGTAGATTCTTTAGTGATTTTTTTCTTAATTACACTCAGTAGGTTTGTTGAATTTTAATAATATTTTTAAAGAGTCAAGTTTTGGCATTTAAATTTTTCTCCAATTTTTGTTTTCTTTTTAATTGATTTCTGCTCTTATCTATATTATATCTTTCCTTTAGTTTAATTTGTTCTTTTCTACGTTTCTATGGTGGAAGCTTACATCACTGAAAGTAGAACTTTTCTTTTTTGATATGATATTTGAAACTATTCTTTTTTCTCAAGCACTGCTGTAGCTGCCTTCCACAAGTTTTGATATATTTTTTCAATGTAATTCAGTTTAAAAATTTTCGTAATTTCCATCGTGTTTCTTCTTTAACCTACAGACTCTGTAATAGTATATTGGAAAAGAAAAAGAGTCCACAAGTGTTGGATGGAGTGGATTATAAATGTTCATTAAATAAGGTTGTGTTCAGAATATGGCCCAAACTTGCTCTAATCTTGTTAACTTTTCAGTCTTGTTTTCTTCATTGCTCAGGGAGAAGTTTGAAAATTCCCTGTTATGATTGTAGATTTCTAGATTTCTGCATTTATTTCTGTCAATTTTTGTTTCATTAGTTAGGAAATTCTGTTATTGGCTTTGCACAAGTTTATAATTTTGTATCTTCATCATAAACTACCTCTTTTATCACTATAAATGGCCCTCTTTATATCTGACAGTACTCCTCGTCTTGAAGGCTACTTTATTTGATATTAACATGGCTATCCAGCGCTCTTGTACTTAATTATGTTTGCATCATATATCTTGTTTACATTTTTTTGCTTCCAACCTATATTTGCCTTTATATTAATGAGTGTTTCTTGTAGACAGCACATTTTGGTCCTGCTTTTCTATTCTATCAGATAAAACACCTTCCAATTAGAATCTTTAGTCCGTTTACTTTAACCAGTATATTAACATACTTGGTATAAATAAAATATTTTATAGTAATACTTTAATTTCGTTGATTCACTTTTTAATTATATTTCAATATTTATATACGTTACAAAATGATCACCATGGCAAGTCTAGTCACCATCTTTCACCATAAAAAGTTGTTATAATACTGTTGCCTAATTCCCTATGCTGTGTGTTACATCCCCATGACTTATTAATTGTATAACTAGAGTTTGTACCTCTTAATCCCCTTTGCCTATTTCCCTCTCCTTCTCCTCCCCTCCCCCTTCTTGTAACCACCAGTTTGTTTTCTATATCTATGAGTCTATTTCTGTTTTGTTTGTTCATTTATTTTCTCTTTTAGATTCCACATATAAGTGAAATCATACAGTATTTGTCATTCTCTGTCTGACTTATTTCACTTAGCATAATATTTTGTAGTTTCATTCATGTTGTCACAAATGGTAAGATTTCATTCTTTTTATGAATGTATTTAACAGTACATTATTTTTATATACATCATCTTCCTTATCCATTCATCTGTCGGACACTAGGGCTGCTTCCATATCTTGGCTATTGTAAATAATATTGCAGTGAATATAGGGGTGCATATATCTCTTCAATTAATGTCTTTGTTTTCTTTGAATGAATACTCAGAAGTGGGATTTCTGACTGTATGATAGTCCTATTGTTCTTTTTTGAGGAACCTCCACACTGTTTTCCATAGTGTCTGCACCAACTTACATTCCCCCCAACAGTATGCAGGGGTTCCCTTTTCTGTACATCTCTCCAACACATTATTTTTTGTCTTCTTGATAATAGCCATTCTGACAGGTGTGAGGTGATATTTCAAGGTTTTGATTTGCATTTCCCTGATAATCAGTGATGTTGAGCATTTTTTCATGTGCCTGTTCACCATCTGTACGTCGTTTTTGGACTGGCCCCTTTATCATCATGTAATGCCATTCTTTATCTTTTGTTAAGGTCTTTGTTTTAATATCTATTTTGTCTGATAATAGTGTTGCTACCCCAGCTCTCTTTTCATTTCCATTTGCATGGGATATCTCTATCCTTTCCTTCATTTTCAGTCTCTGTGTCTTTAGACCTCTTGTAGGCATCATACAGATGTGTCTTGTTCCTTTTATCCATTCAGCCACCCTATGTCTTTTGATTGGTGCATTTAGTCCATTTACATTTCAAGTAATTATTGATAGATATGCACTTGTTGCCATTTTCTTAATTGTTTTCTTATTGGTTTCTGTACTTTGTCTCTGTTCCTTTCTTTTTGTCTTAGTTTCTTCCCTTGTGGTTTGATAATTTTCTTGACTGTTATGGTTGAGGTCCTTTCTCTTTTTTTGTGTGTATCTATTGTAGATTTTTGGGTTATGGTTACCATGAGGTTCATATATATATCAACTTATAAATTTTACAGTCTACTCTAAGCTGACAGTCACTTGTTTCAGTGCATTCTAAAACTACTACATTTTTTCTTCCCCCACACACGTTTTATGTTTCTGAGATCATATTTTATGTCTTGTTATTTTGTGTCTTTCTTAACTACCTATGGTAGTTATAGTTGATTTTACTACTTTTGTCTTCTAACCTTCATATTAGCTTTTTTAAGTGGCTGATCCACTGCCTTTAAACTATATTTTTGCCTTTTTTTAAACTATTTTTACCAGAGAGATTTTTTCTTCCATATATTTTCTTATTTCTAGTTAGGGTCTTTTTTTCCCCACCTAAAGAAATCCCTATAACATTTCTTATATGGCTAGCTTAGTGGTGACAAACTACTTAATTTTTGCTTCTCTGGGAAATTCTTTCTCTCTCCTTTAATTCTGCATGATAATCTTGCCAGGTAGATTATTCTTGGTTGTAAGATTTTTCTTTCAGAATTTTAAATATATGCTGCCACTCCCCCCGGGCTGCAAAGTTTCTGCTGAAAAAGCAGCTGAAAGTCTAAGGAAGTTACCCTTGTGTGTGACTAGTTGTTTTCATCTTGCTGCCGTTAAGATTCTCTCTTTAACTTTTGCATTTTAATTGTAATATGTCTTGGCATGGATCTCTTTAGGTTCATCTTGTTTGGGAATCTCTGTGTTTCCTGGATCTGAATGTCTGTTTCCTTCCCCACTTTATGAAAGTTTTCATGCATTACTTCTACAAATAAGTTTTTTGCCCCTTTCTCTCTCTCTTTCCTTCTAAGACCCCTATAATGCAATTGTTAGTATGCTTGATGTTGTCACCTCAGAGATCCATCAAACTATCTTCTTTTAAAAATTCTTTTTCCTTTTTGCTTTCTGATTGGGTTATTTCCACTATTTTGTCTTCCAGATCACCTATCTGTTCTGAATCATCTAATCTGCAGTTGATTCCCTCTACTGTATTTTTCGGTTTAGTTATTGTGTTCTTCAGCTCTGACTGGTTCTTTCTTATATGTTCTGACTCTTTGTTGAAGTTTGCACTGTGTTCCTCCATTCTTCCCTCAAGTTGTGTGAACATTTTATGACTATTACTTTGAACTCTTTATAATAAAGTAAATTACTTTTCTTCATTCCATTAGTGGTTTTTTTCTGGAGCTCTACCTTATTCTTTCATTTGGAACATATTCTTGTGTCTCTTTATTTTGCTTGACTTTCTGTGTCTGTTTCTATGATTTAGGTGAAACAGCTTCCTCTCCTGGTCTCGAAGGAGAGGACTTGTGCAGTGGTCATGTGTGCCAGGCGGCATTGACAGGACAGCTAGAGATGAAGTGGTCACAGTCAGGGGTTCCTGGAGCATGCTGCACCAGGGCTGCCTTGAGGGGATGGCTGGAGCTGGTGTGCACCAGGGGCCTGGGGAGTACTGGGGTGGCTTTGGCAGGTTGGCTAGAGTGCCTGGACTGTGCTCTCACCACACTATCAACGTGGAGGGTAAATGCAAAAAATTGTGTTCACTGATGCCTTCAATCCTCAAGAGAGTTCCAGCAGTTCCCTGCTCATTTGGCAAATGCTGTAGGGTCAGTAAATGGATTTCCTTCACATATAGTCTAGGTACCCTTTCAACCACTGTTTTTCCCTGTAGTCCAGGGCAGGTGAGACTGTGTGTGGGCTCCTCAGTAATATCCCTCCCTACTGCAGGTCACTGATCAGTAGTGGTGTTCCTATCAATGTCATGTCTCCACCAGTCCTACCGGTCTCTATGTGGTCCTTCTGCTGTTTGTGGTGCTGAAGCTGCTCACTTAGCTCTCAGCTCTTCTTCAGGAGGAATTGCTCTATACGTAAGCATAGATTCAGTGTTTCCAAGGGACTGAGTTCAGGGTCTTCCATGCTACTAATTTGGAACCCTCTTCCTGTATTCTTCTTTTTAATATTGGGCATTAAACAAGCTGACATTTTTCTTAGACTTAGTAAATCTTATCTTAGTAAAAAAATAAAATAAAAATTTTACAGAAAATCTTTTTCAATTTCTATTTTTCTTCAATTACTTTATATCTGAAGATAGGCGAACAAAGGGGAAAAAGAAACTAAATTTAAATATGACGACAGAGCAATAGGGAGTTTTACATGCAGTTCAGCATGAATAGTATCTAGCAAAAGACAGGAAATATTGCTACCAACTTGTAAATGATTAAATAATAATTATATTAATTAAATCTTCATGTTGCCCTTATTTAAAACAAAATAATCATTCCCCCTATCCTTGTTCAAGTTAGTTATTTTTGTGTTGTCTCTGCTGCTAAATCTGGATCCTTACGGAGAGAATGAATATCTTATGTCTCTTTCTCTCCTCACAATAGGACACACAGGGTATCTTGTTAGTTCTCAAAACATTATTTGTTGAATTAATAAGGTAGGAAATTCACTTTTTTCTGAGCCTCTTCTTTAGGCTGGGGCAAGAAAATAAACACAATTTTATTTTGCAACATCTCTGCCCAGTGTAGTAAAAGGATTTGTGGTTCCTCTAACCTTTTGTCCATGTAATGTCCCAGTTGGTGTAAGTCATTACCATACTGCTATTGGATGAGCCAATGTCTTTATTTTAGGATCTTAGGGAAAAAAAATACTGACAGTCTAACTCTAACTTGACAACTTCATGTCAAGCTTGCCTTTGGAATATTGTGTAATTATAGTAATAACGTACAAAAACTTCCTTCTACATTTTTAAGAGGCTTTATGGTATAAAACGTTTCACATATATTTTATTTAATCTTCATAACAACATCCTAGCATCTTTATTAAGAAAAATATGAAAAAATTGAGAATAAGATAGAAAGATGATTACATGTGCTTTCAATGTCACACTGGAACACTGTTTGATAGTCTCTCCCATGAATTGTTGAAACTCTAGGGTAACAAACTGTTTTTTGACATGCCCGTTATTAATGATCAGAGTCCAAAGTCTCTAATGTTACATGTTACCTTGTACATTTTGTTTGGTACAGAAGCAAATAATTTCTGTCTGTTGAAATTATAACCAAAGGATACAGTTTTATTGCCCTTTAGGATGTTATTCTGGATTGTATATAACCTAGAAATCCAACATTTTTTGCTTAGTGCATCTCAGTGCTCAATTCCTCAAATGCTCTTTGAATCAGTTACCATCCTGCTTCCCAAATTAATGAGTTAAATAAATCTATGCCATATCCTTAACCTTTATTTGTATTATACCCATGTTTTATGATGTTCTTGAAAAATTATTCTTTGATATCACTATGCTCATTCTCAATTAGCCCCCTTGAGCTGATACTAAGAAACACAGAAGAGCTGTTATATACAAAAATAAAATAGGAGCACATAACAATCAGTATGCCCTAATTATTAATTCTTGGAGGACAACTTCTCAGAAGTCACAGTTTGATAAAAATAAGAATTAAACCATCCAGCATTGCCTGTAGGAAAATGTATAAATAGCACCAGACTGCACTAATGGCAAAGTTGGGGGAGGAGGGAGAGATGTACAATGCCAACCACACAGAGCCATCATTTCACTTTCCCTCTACAAGTTTAAAATGAAACACATATGATGTGTGGACACATCAAGATAAAGACAAAAAAAATGCCCGTGTGTGAAACAGAGACATCAACAATCTCATTACATAGTAATCAAACAAAAGCAAAACTCAACTTTAGTGAGAACAAAGTTACTTCAAGTACAACCTTTATTCTGTTTTCATCTCTTGTCTTTTTAATTTTTTATCAAGGTATAATTAACATATAACATCTTAGATGCACAGCATAATGATTCAATATTTGTATATACTGCCTAACGATCACCACAATAAGTCTGGTTAACATCCGTTACCATACATAGTTACAGATTTTTTTCCTGTGATGAGAAATTTTAAGATTTGCTATCTTACAATTTTCAAATATGCAATATAGTACTGTTGACTATATTCACCATGTCATACATTGCATCCCCTTACTTATTTATTTTATAACTAGAAGTTTGTACCTTTGACTAACTTCTCTCATTTTGCCCACTCTCTATCCTCTGCCTCTGGCAACCAACAGTCTGTTCTCTGTATCTGTGAGCTTGGTTTTGTTTTGTTTAGATTCCACAAATAACTGAGATCATATGGTATTTGTCTTTCTCTGTCTGAATTATTTCACTTAGCCTAATGACCTCAAGGTCCATCCATGTTGTTACAAATGGCAAGATTATCTTCTTTTTCATGACTGAACAATATTCCACTGTATGTAATTACCACATTTTCTTTATCCATTCATCAATCGATGGACACAGGTTATTTTCATAACTAGGCTACTGTGAGCAACGCTTCACTGGAAGTTCATATATCTTTTTGAGTCAATGTTTTTATTTTCTTTGGAGAAACATCCCAAGATGGAATTGCTGGATCATATATAGTAATTTCACTTTCAATCCTATAAGGAACTCAATACTGTTTTCCAGAGCGGCTGCACCAATCTACATCTCCAGCAACAATGCACAAGGGCTCCCCTTCTCAACGTCTTCACCAATATCTGCTTTTTCTTGTCTTTTTAATAACAACCTTTCTAACAGATATGAGGTAATAGCTTATAGTGGTTTTGATTTGCATTTCCCTGATTATTAGTGATGTGGAGCATCTTTTCATGTACCATCCCTGGAATAAATCTCACTTGATCATGGAGTGTGATCTTTTTAATATATTGTTGAATTCAGTTTCCTAATATTTTTTGAGGGTTTTTTCATCAATGTTCATCAGGGATATTAGCCTGTAATTTTATTTTCCTGTGGAGTCCTTTTCTGGTTTCAGTATCAGGATGATGTTGGCCTTGTAAGGTAAGTTTGGAGGTTTTCCCTCCTCTTCTATTTTTTTGGAAGACATTGAGAAGGATTGATATTAACTCTCCTTTAAATTTCTGGTAGAGTTCACTAGTGAAGCTGTCTGGCCCTGGAATTTTGTTTGTTGGGAGGTTTTAGATTATTGATGAAATCATCTTACTAGTAATCAGTCTGTTCATATTTGCTATTTCTTCATGATTCAGTCTTGGCAGTTTATGTTTCTGGGAATTTGTCCATTTCTTCTAGGTTGTGCAATTTGTTGTTTATAATTGTTCGTAGTAGTCTCTTTGATCCTTCATACAGGCATACCTCATTTTATTGCACTTCGCTTTACTGTGCTTCACGTATATTGCTTTTATTTCAAGACGATCCACCAGCAAAAAGATTACAACGTGCTGAACATTCAGATACTAGTTAGCCTTTTTTAGCAACAAGGTATTTTTAACTAAGGTACGTACATTGCTCTTTTAGATGTAATGCTATTATATACAATAGACTACGGTATAGTGTAAACATAACTTTTATATGCACAGGGAAATCAAAAGGTTCATGTGACTCCTGTTATTGTGATATCCACTTTATTTCAGTGACCTGGAACTGACCCAGCAATGTCTCCGAGGTATGCTTATATTCTTTGGTATCAGTTGTGATGTCTCCTCCTTCTTTTCTGATTTTATTTAGTTGAGTCATCTCTCTTTTTCCCTGAGTCTAGATAACGGTTTCATTTTTTTAATCTTTTCAAAGAACCAGCTGTTAGTTTCATTGATCTTTGCTATTGTCTTTTAGTCTCAATTTCATTTATTTCTGCTTGGATCTTTTTTATTTCCTTCCCTCTATTAACTTGGGGCTTTAAATGTTCTTCTTTTTCCGGTTTCTGGAGGTATAAAGTTAGGTAGTTTATTTGAGATATTTCTTCTTTTTTGACGTTGGCATTTATCACTATAAACTTCCCTCTTAATACTGCTTTTGCTGCATCCCATATCTTTTGGTATGTTATATTTCTATTATCATTTGTCTCAAGATATTTTTTTATTTCCTCTTTGACTTTTTCTTTGACCAATTGGTTGTTCAGTAGCATGTTTTTTAGTGTCCACATATTTGTAAATTTTTCCATTTTTTTCTTGTAATTGATTTCTAGTTTCACACCATTGTGGAAAATAATGTTTGATATAATTTCAATCTACTTGAATTTATTAAGACTTGTTTTTTGGCTTAATATATGATCTATCCTGGAGAATATTCCACGTGCACTTGAGAAGAATGTGTATTCTGTTTCTTTTGGGATGGAATGTTTTGTATATATCTGCTAAGTCCATCTGGTCTAATGTGTCACTTAAAGATAATATTTCTTTGTTGATTTTCTGTCTGGATGCTATGCATTAATAAAAGTGGGGTATTAAAGTCCTTACTGGGGTTGGCCCAGTGGCATAGTGGTTAAATTCACAAGCTCTGCTTCAGTGGCCCAGGGTTCATGGATTTCAATCCCAGGTGTGGATCTACACACTGCTTGTGAAGCCATGCTGTGGTAGCATCCCACATACAAAAGAGAAGAAGATTGACACAGACGTTATTTCAGGGACAATCTTCCTCAAGCAAAAAGAGGAAGATTGTCAACAGATGTTAGCTCAGGCCAATTTTCCTCACCAAAAGTAAAAAAATAAAAAATAAAATAAAATACATAAAGTCCCCTACTATTATAGTATTGCTATCTATTTCTGCCTTTATGCCTGTTACCATTTGCTTTATATATTTAGGTGCTTCTATGTTGGGTGCATAAATATTTACAAATGTTATATCCTCTTATTAGATTCACCTCTTTACCATTATGTAATGACCCTCTTTGTCCTTTCCTACACTCTTCATTTTAAGGTCTATTTTATCTGATAAAAGTATAGCTACTCCAGCTTTATTTTGCATGGAATATCTTTTTCCACTCCTTCACTTTCAGTCTGTATATGTCCATCCAAAGTGAGTCTCTTGTAGACAGCACATGAATGGGTCTTATTTTTTACCCATTTTTTTACTCTATGTCTTTTGATTGGAGAATTTAGTCCATTACAGTTCAAGTAATTATTGATAGGTATGTACTTATTGCCATTTTGTTCTTTGTTTTCTGGCTTTTTCATAGTTCCTGTGTTTCTTTCTTCTTCTCTTGCTCTCTTCCTTTGTTAGTTGAAGATTTTCTATAGTCATATACTTAGACTCCTTTCTCTTTATCTTTTGTGTGTGTGGTATAGGTTTCCATGAGGCTTCTATATAACAATCCATATTTATAACAGTCTCAATTGTTATCTAAGTTGACAACAACTTAAGTTTCAACACATTCTAAAGCTCTACATTTTTACTTCCACCCCATGTTTTATGTTTTTGATGTCAAATTTTACATCTTCTTATCTTGTGTACCTCTTCACTAATTATTGTAGTTATGGTTATTTTTACCACTTTTTTTATTTTAACCTTCATACTAGCTTTATAAGTGATTGACCTACCACCTTTACAATATTAGATTATTCTAAATTTTACTATATATTTACCTTTACCAGTGAGACTTATACATTTTTTTCTGTTACTAATTATTGTCCTTTTTTTCAGCTTAAAGAAGTCCCTTTAACATTTCTTTAAATGTCAATTTAATGGTGATGAACTCCTTTAGCTTTTGCTTGTCTGGAAACTCTTTACCCCTCCTTCAATTCTGAATGATGACTTTGCTGTGCAGCGTATTCTTTGTTGGAACTTTTTTCTTTCAGCACTTTGAATATATCACGCCCCTCCCTTCTGGCCTCAAAATTTCTGTTGAAGAATATGCTGATGGTCTTGTGGGGTTTCCTTTGCATGTAACAAGTTGTGTTTCTCTTGCTGCTTTTAAGATTCTCTCCTTGTCTTTAGCTTTTGTCATTTTAATTATAATGTGTCTTGATGTCGGTCTTTTTGGTTTCTCTTATTTGGAATTTTCTTTACTTCCTGGATCTGGATGTCTGTTCCTTCTCCAGATTAGGGAAGTTTTAAGCCATTATTTATTTAAATAAATTTTCTGTCCCTTTATCTCTCTCTTCTCCTTCTGGGACCCCTATAATGTGAGTGTTGGTCTTCTTGATGTTGTCCCATGAGTCCCTTAAGCTGTGTTTCACATTTTCCATCCTATTTTTCCTTTTGCTCCTCTGATTGGGTGAGTTTCACTGCCCTGTCTTTGAATATACTGATCCTTTCTTCTGCTTCATCTAGTCTGCTGTTGAAACTGTCTAGTGTATTTTTTAATTCAGTTATTGTATTCTTCAGCTCTATGACTTCTATTTGGTGCTTTCTTATATTTTCTATCTCTTTGTTGATGTTTTCACTGTATTCACCCATTTTTTCTCCCAAGTTTGGTGAGCATCTTTATGTCTATTATTTTGAACTCTTTTTCAGGTAAATCACATATCTCCATTTCATTAAAAACTTTTTCTGAGGTTTTAACATCTTCTTTCATATTGAATATATTCCTTTGTTTCTTCATTCTCCTTGACTCCCTGTGTTGGTTTCTATGCTTTAGACAAAACAGCCATCTCTCCCAGTTTTGAAGAAATGGCCTCGTGTCAAAGATGAATCTTGTTGGCTTAGTTCTTGGTTGTCTCTCAAACCTTTGTGATAGTATATTTTATTTTTAATAATTTCCAGTAGTTGAGTGTGTGCCAAGACCTGTCAGTGTCCCAAAGGGAAGTATGGCAATCAGCAGCTAGGTTCAAGCTGGTTGGAAGCCAGATACTCAGGCAGCAGCTTTAAGGAATGAATCTGTGGGGCCACAAGTGTCAGTTCTGGCCACCAGAGCCAGGCTATCTAGAGGTGTCCCTTGGGGCAGTCACAAAAATTGGGGCACCTGACAAGTGTACAAGTTTCTTCCTGGGAGATACTTGCAAGCTGTAGTCGGGTACAGGGAAAGCACAAAGATGGCTCCTGCCAGCTTCCATCCCAGGAGAGTACTCCAGCAGTCTGCTGCCTGTGTGTTAATTAGATTCCTACCCCACAGGCAGATGCTTTAAGGAAAGTAATGCAGCCTCTTTCATATAATGTCTTGGTGCATCTTTCACATAAAATCTGGGCACACCTCAATCAACTGCCTCTAAGCTGGTCCCTATGGTTAGTATGAGTACATGAGCCCTTTAAGAGCTGCTTCTCAGTTTGCTATGGTCTTGTATATCTCACAGATGTGAGCCCTATTGGTTTTTGTAAGCTAGATGTTTTGGGGGCTTATCTCTCAGGTGCAGGTCTTAAATGCTGGGGTGCCCAATGTGGAGTTGAAACCCTTTGCTCCTCAGGGAGAAGCTCTGGGTTTTAGTTCCCTCCTAACTGTGGATCATTGTACCCGGAGTGGGGGTTTATGTTGAGATTGTGTCACAGCCCCTCCTACCTGCTTTGATGGGGCTTTTTTTTTTTCATTTGCCTGAAGTGTAGGAGTCACTCAGCTAGTTTTTAGGTTTTCTTCAGAGGAAATTTCTCCATATGTGGCTGCAGATTTAGTGTGCTCATGGAAGTAGGTGAGTTCGGGATCTTCCTATGTTGCCATCTTGAACCAGAATCTCCCTATTAACTACTTGCTCCAAGGATTACAATATATACTTACAAATTACCACACTTATGTTAGAATTAATATTATATCCCTACAATTAAATTGTATGAAATTACATTTTGTGTGTACAAATTCATAAAAGTGTTTAAAAAATTCCATTTATGCCCCCATTTTTGTGTGACTTATTTTCATGTCTGTAACATGCACACATATTATTAACATCAAAATGCAATTTTGGAATTTTTCCTTTAAGTAGTTATTTGAATTTTAAAGAATTAAGGAAATTAAAAGATAGTCTTTTATATTTAGCTACTCATTTTCCATATCCAGTGTGTTTTATTCCTTCTTGGAGATTTGACTTTCTTCTGATTTCATTTGTCTTCAACCTGAATAACTTCCTTTACTGTTTCATGTAGTGTAGGTCAGCTGGTGATAAATACTTTCAGCTTTCATTTTTTTTTAAAAAAATGATTTTATTTTACTGTCGCATTTGAAGAGTACTTTTGTTAGATATGGAAGTTGGAATTTCCAGGTTTCGTTTTATTGTTTCTTTCAACATGTTAAGTTAATGTTCCGTTGTCTTCCGGTCTTCATCATTTCTTATGAAAAGTCTCCTGAAATCTGTGTCATTATTCCTCTATATGCAATCCGTTATTCTTCTCCAGCTGGTTTCAATACTTTCTCTATACTTTTAGTTTTCAGCAATTTGACTTTTTACTTAGCCTGCTTTCAGTTTGTTCAGATTCTGGGATTTTTAAATTAATATTTTTCACCAAATTGGGAAAATTATAACAAACCTTTCTTCAAATAATTTTTCTCTTTTTCTTATATTTTTTGGATTCAAATTACATACATGCTACACTGCCTAATATCATTCTACTTTTCACAAAGGCTCTATTCAATTTTTGTGAACTTTTTCTTTCTCCTCTTTGAATCGGATAGTTTTTATTGGTCTTCTTCAATTTCATTGACTCTATCTTCTGTCATTTACAATCTTAGGTTAAGCCCATGCTATAGTTTTTTTATTTTGTGTATTGCAACTTAGTTAAACAGTTTCTATTTAGTTCTACTCTGTAGTTTCTATTCCTTCACTGAAGTACTCATCTGCTCAATAATTATGACTATGTTTCTCTTTAAATCCTTAAGCAAGTGCATTATAGCTGGTTATCTTCCCATTGTAAAATTTATGTCATTCCATATTCTGTTTCTCTTCACATTTTTTCTTGACAATGGGTCACATTTTTCTGCTTCTTCATCTAACTAATAATTCTTTTTAACTGGACGTTGGACATTGTGGATTATACATTATAGAGACCATAGACTCTGAAGTACAATGATTATCTTTTAATAGGGAGTTCAATTACTTTCTGTTCAAATTTAAGGTTTTTATGTTATGCTTTTTTTAAAGTAGTTCTGTAGAAAGCCCAAACTGTTAATAAGTTTCTCCTTCTTGTTAGGATTCAAACACCAAACTCTGTTTTTTATTGTGATGGGCAGCAGCAAAAATCTCTCCTTGGTTTTTGAGTCTTTCAGCTACTATTTTTCACAGGGTAACTTGGAAACTCTTCTTCTCATGTGAAATTCAAAGGCCTACAAAGGATTTGAGCATAGCTTATATGTTGATACTGGGTGTCTCCAAGCTGTGTATCTCTCCTTTCAGTTACTCTTCCCCTCTTAATGTGTAGCTACTCAGACAGCCCTGTTCTCCATACTTGATGCCTTGATGTCACAATAGTTTTGATTTTTATTGGTGTTCTATTATGCCTCCATCCTTCCAGCAGACTGGAGAATGTCCTCTAGGAAAAGTCAATTAAAGTAAGACCTCACCTACTTTGCATCTCTTCTTTCAAGAGTGGAATCTCCTCCAGTTTCTGCCTGCTTTTGTTTACTTATCAGAGCTTCAAACAGTCAGAGGCTTTTGTACTTTTCCTAGTGTTTATTGTTATCTCCAGTATGGTTTGTCCAACAGGAAGCTCTGACATTACTATAATTGGATACTTTATAAGTTTTATTTTCATTTTACTTTTCTGTTTGGTTTGCTTCATTTTAAATTAAATTCATGTAGTAATGGAGGAAAGTAAGTAGGAGAATGGGTAGAGTGGCAAAAAGGACCTTGCATAACAATAATACTTAATAAAATCTTGCCTGTGGCATGTATGATATGAGCCCCTCCCTTCAACCCAAATTTATTTAATATGGTCTACTATACTTTTAAGAATTGTACATGTATAAATAATGGTTTTGTTTATTTTTAAATTGGGGTACTTTGTGCCTGGATCCATGCAGTGTGGACCAAGCCCAGGGAGATATTAGATCCATGCAGTGTGGAACAAGCCCAGGGAGATGTTAGATACTGCCCCTCACCAGCCCAAGTTTTTGCAGAAATCATTGGACTTGAATAAATGATGAAAGTGGAGATTCAGTTAGGCAATTTTACCTAATATGAGAGAGCAGAGAGTACAGAATGACATTCTTGTTATATACATATATATATATATATATATATATATATATGTTGCACAATATGTAGGCAGACAGGAGGCCAGGCAATCCAAGTTAATTTTTGGCTACTTTCATGACACTGGTGTAGGTATAGAACTTAAGTGTCTCAAACAAAAGCAAGACAAGCCCTTAATCTTATAGGAACTAACAAATTACAACTTGTGTATTTGGGAGGTATGTGCTGAATTTATATTGATGATCACAAACCACCCATCCAAAAGGTTAATTTATTAGATGCTTGGCAATGTTCTTTGCTGCTAAATTATCCTAAAGAGGCCTTGTGGATGTAACTCAGGTCTTCATAAATAAGACAATATAAGCAATTGTGGAATTATATTATGGACAAAACAATAAATTAACACTTGCCCGAAAAATTAAGGAGTCATACAAGTCAACTTTTCCTTACCATTTGCTAAAGAATTATGGAAACTCACCCAAGTACTTTTGAATTGCTTGGTAAGATTCAAAGCTCATGTATAAGAGTATTAGCTCCACTTAAAGGTATTTCTACTAAAGTGGATTGGTCTTCTTCCTAGGTAAGAAAATAAGTCAGGCTTCTAAAAATTTAGAATAAACAACTTTTTGCTACTTCATTTCTAATAGTATAAACATGTGACTTTCTTCTACAGCAATACAATATGTAGCACAGGGCAGTGATTAAGCATATGGATTCTGGAGCCAGACTCAATGGGCTTGAATCCTAGTATCCTTAATTCCTAGTAGTTTGAAATTGTGCAAATAAATTACCCTTTCTGTGCCTCAGTTTCCTATTTATAAAATGGTGAGTACTATAGTATCTATATAGTAAGGTTGATGTGAGGATTAAATGAGTTAATAAATATAAAGCATTTAGAATGATCACTGGCACAAGTATCATTGTGCCAATAATCACAACCATTATAATTTTGTTGAAATGAAACATTTTTTGAAATGTTTCAAATAGTAGCATATTTTACTCCACCATCTTCCAAAGATTTAGAAAGTCGTGAGAATACTGAAAGGGTCATGACATAGCCATTTTAAGTATTCATTCATCTAGAGTGTTCAAGTTCTATTAATAGTAAATTAACAGTAAATATTTTCACAGCTCCTCACAAAGTGCATCTTTGCTGAGGAAAAGAAGGGTTTGTACATTTATTCTTTCCGTCAATATTTGTTGATCCTACTCTTAGGCAGTGAAGAAAATGGCCTCCAACTGTCTACCTCATGGAGTTTACATGCTAATAGGAATTCAGAAAATATGCAAGTAAGTCATGCAGTAACGTGTGCTAAGAAGATTAAATGGAGAGAAAGGCTATAGGAAGTGTTAGGAGCAAGAGCAATTGCAATTTTAAAGAGCGAGGTTGATGAAGAAACATCCATTTTACTAGTGATTTTCTGTCATTTGCCATCTTTTCTACTTTGTTATATATGGATTCATAAAGTAAGTTTTTTTGTGGGTAACAGCACAATCTTTAAATCAAATTTGGGTGGCAATTAATTGCCATGTCTACAGATTATTAAGTATTTGATTTGTGTAATTACCTAATTTCTCTAGGTTCAGTTTCTCCATCCTCTACAGCAGGACAAACCTACCGTATACAGTTGTTGTGACAAACAAATCAAATAGAGATGGGAAATTGTTTGCAGACCTTTAACTGCACAAATAGCAATCCCTCTTGGAAAATCCCAACAGTTTCCTCTTGAGAAAGACCTAGTTATTCATTTATTTTATTTAACAAGCTAACATATTTCGTTAACTCTTTTGAAATGGACTATTCTAAGCACTTCAAAAATAACAACTCATTCCATCCTCATAACCACCCAATTAAGTTATTATTATTATTCTCATTTTAGGGATGAGGAAACCGGGGCACAGAAAGGTGAACTAACTTATTCAAGGTGACAAGACTAGTAAATTGTAGGAAAACTATTCCATAGTAAATTTTCTGAAAGTTTATGTTATTGTGCACAGTTAGGAAAAGGAGATGCCTCCCCTGGTCTTGGCAGACCAATTAGGAAAAGACCACATCCTTCCTGATGGCGTAGTCCTCTGCCAGGGCACAGGATCTGCTGAAGGGAACTTGAATGGGATTTCAGTGCCCAGTCATGTTCCTCTTGCTTTGTGTATTCCACTGATCCTTAGGAAAATTTTGCACTGTCCCCATCACCTGCCATATAATGATATTTTTTTTCTGGGAGAGACATAAATAGTATTACACTTGATCCTAAACAATGAATGCCCAATGTCAGTGCATCCTGTGATTTTTGTCATTCCTTATTTGGAACAAGAGCTATATTTGCACTTGAGAGAGGACACATAACAGATGTAAATTCTGTGCTTAAAGCACCTTGTGTTTAAGCATTTTGCTGGTTTATCCTTTTGAATCGATGTTCCCCCTATTTAGGAAGAGTCTTGCTTTTGCATTTAAGGTCAAATAACATCAACAGGATGAGAAATAATATGTATCTTTTTAAACAATACCTGGTAGGAATAAGTCCTGGGGAGCCTGAAGGGAGAATTGAACACCAGGTCCTATCTCTGCCTTCTCTCCCAAGGAGAAAGTTAGAAAACGTCTCTGCCCCTCCTTCTAGGCCAGTAGCTCTGAACTCTCTGCACATCATAGTGTTATGGGATACTTTTTTTTTTTTTTTTTTTGACCATGGCACACACCAGACTAAAATAGAAATTCTGGGTATGGGGCCTGAGCACGAGTGTCTTTAAAAAGTTTCCCAGGTGATTCTGTCCTTCAATCAGAGCTGAGAACCACTGATCCAGAATGTAAGAGCTGGACATCTGTCACCAATCCTGGACTCAGGCCCTCTTAAAGGGAAGCCTCTCACCTTCAACCACAGGAACATAAAAAGTCCAGGGAATGTCAACATATTAGTTGAGAATTGCTTACTAGGGAGTAAAATATTTGCTGAAACTCTTTGACTAGTTTCTCCCTTGGTGTCCTGAAATTCCAGCCCATAGTCATTAAAAAGATCAAAATGCCATCTGGTACTGTAGGGGAGCCACCTCTAATTTTCTGTAACAAAATTCTTTGTCCATGGTTGGCATATAATATGCCTGCATAGATGGCAGTAGTTATTAGCTATGCAGAAAATTTCTCTCAAATGTGTGTACTTTCTATTTAATAATGATGACCATGTAAAGCATATATAACTCAATTAAGTCTTATTTGCAAATGAAGCCACAGGGAAATTTCAGGGAACCAGTAACATCTATGCTCCTTGTTTGTTGTATGATGTTCTGTTTTTGTACAAAATTTGTTTGCTTATTTATATCATGGTTGATTTTGAAATCTAATGGCATAGCCTGAAATATGAATACATAACTAACACATTAAGGTCATGCCATCAAATATTTATTAAAGTTAAAATCTTGTCGGATCAATGGTTAGATAGGATGAAATTTACAAAATGTTTTCCTATGGATATTTTTTTTGGAGGGCCAGTTCATTACTATAGGAAGAGCTTTGGCTATATGTTCAACTTTAAGAAATTTTGTAAACAAAGGGTTTATTATTCAAGTCTTAAGTTAATAATCTGAGCTGGTAGTTTGGAAGATAGCATTAACATAGATCACCAAAGCCAAAAGAGAAAATTTAAACACTTCACACTTCACATATCATAATCCAGACTAACATAAGAAAATACAAGTTTTATGAATGCTGCCATTATTATAACATCTTCTTACTGGAATTCAATCTTATTTAAAAATATACACTATTCCCCCAAGTCAAAGTAATAATAAACATAAAATTCTGGATACTAAAAATGGAAGAAAGTAAACAATTTATAAGTATATTAGTTACAGCTCTCCAGAGAAAGGGAGCCAAGAGGAGATATATGTACACACATATGCATACACACACATAAAAATGCACATACATACATATACACGCAAGTCCCAAGATCTGCAGGTTGAGGCAGCAACCTTGGGGAATTTACTTGGGGAAATTTACTTGGGGAATGGCCAGGGTTGTTTTTCTTTTCAAGCTTTCAACTAATTGGCTGAAGCCCACACACATTAGGGAGGGCAATCTTCTTTACTCAGTCTATCAGTTTAAATGTTAATCTCATCTAGAAACACACTCAGAGAAACATTCAGAATAAGATTTGACCAAATATCTGGGTACCCTGTGGCCCAGTCAAGATAATACACAAAATTAGCCATCACAATATGTTTATGTAATGTGCTATAAATATTGACAACCTGAGACTATGGTTTGTGTTTGTAGAGAAGAGTGTGAATGCAGACCGTGCGAGTAATTGTAAATGAGCTCACTTTCTTCCTCTGGGACTGCTCCTCTCCTGTCAGTGCCTTCTCTGTGTTGACACCACCACCACCACCTCCAATTCCACAGGGCTTATCTTTGGCCAGCATCCATATGATGCACTACGCTTTCAGCTATCTGCATGTTTGTAGACAAGCTGCCTAATTTTTTTGCCCTGTATAGCTTCATTTGTAGGGAGATGACTGAATTCCATGAACTCCCAGATCCTTTGTTCTTTATAATCTCTAAAGGAAGATGCAGATCTCACATTTTATTACCATGGGAGAGATTATGGTATAGAAAACCCACATTGAAAAGATAATGAATTTTTACTCTACCTTACTAGCATATGGTTCCTGAGAATGTTACTTGCCCAAGTTGCTTAACATCTGTAATCTTCAATTTTCCCACGTACAAAATGTGGAAGAAAACAACCTACTTTACAAAGTTATCATACAGACTAATTAAAATAATATATATAAAGTTCCTAGCACAGTGTCCAGCATGTTGTAAAAGTATTGGTTGCATAAATATATTTTTCATAGGAAACTCTAGGAGGGCTGTCTCTTTAACTCTAGGTTTCTACCTCCAGGTTTTTTCCATTTTAACACAAATCTGAAAATATTGACCTACCTTAACAATAGATTACAATTTCTGCAACTCATCTCCTCAGAGTTAAAGATTTTTATTCTAATGAAACCAAAAGAGGAAAAAAATTTATTTTTTGTCTTCTCTCTCTTTTAGGTGCATGTGAACACCCTCATAATCTTCTCATTCAATACACCAGTTGTTGTCAAACTCAGAAGATAATGGCTGAGATTCTAAGTTATAATATCTCAGATCTTAGGGAACAGGACAGGCTTTGAACATGTTTCAAATCTCTTGGCTTCTTGAGAAAACAGATACTAAATCTGTCACTAGGCTCAAAATCAAGTAGTCAGCCTTTGGCCCCATTCCAGTATATAATGGAAGAAATTCCAGGCCTCTCCCAGAGTAATTCTTATTTGCAGTCCAGAGACATAAGGCTGCTCTAGTTAGATGTTAATAAAACATCTCATGCAGTAGAGCAAAGTACAGGAGGAGTAAGTCTTGGTGTGTAAGCCAAATGGGCCATTCTCTGTCGTCTGGCAGCTGTCAGGAAGAAAGAGCAGAGAATAGAATTATAAAGCATGGGTACACTTGCATATTAAAGAAAATATTGTCATATTTTTAAGAGAAGCATAGAGTTAGATACAGTTATAAAGGATAATGTATGTAAAAATGAAAAGAAAAAAATGAAATTTAAAAATTTAGCAAAAACTCTATCTCAATTCAATTAATCCAAAAATGTTCTTCTGTAATGAAATTATAACTTCCATCATTTATTATTTCCATTAAAAGAGGAGTCTGGTCTGATTAGCTCAACATATAATTTAGAATTTAAGTCTCTAAATTGAATCCTTATATCATACAGTTACTCAAACCAGGTGTATGTTGAAGTGAGCAATAGCATGTAGAAAATAATAAACATCATTACTTGAACTAATTCCTCCAGGGTAATCTTATTGGTGACCACATGGTTGAGGTAATGTTTATGGTTGGTTGTGGTCAATTAAATTAACTAAATCTAATTCTTTTCTAATTTGAACAATTTCATTCAGAATTAAAGTTTAAAAAACACTTTATATATTAAACTGTTATATCACGAAAATATGGATAAAATATTCACTTTCATTAAAGTAAAAAGGAAATGCTAATAAGAAAGCCCCAAATCTATATGCATTACTTTACGGGATGTTTATTCACTCTATTTTCATAATCAGCTATATAGAAATGCACTGTCCAAATTTTATATCTACCAAGGCAGACTTTTGTTAGAATTTAAAAAATAAATATTATAAGAGAAATTTTCTTGGAGGCATACTAATGGTCACAAGATTGTATCAATGCCACTATCCATAGTGCTTGCATATTTGTACCTAACTAAAATTGGTACTTTCTCACTTCTAACAGTGTGGATCATTATGCTAGTGAATCACACCTAGGGCTCTACATCAAGATACTAAACCTAAAAATCAATAAAAAGAAGCAAAACAAAACAAATGATATTTCATAAATGGAAAACACAAATATTTGTGCAAAAAAGTAGAATCAGAACTGAATTTCTATTTAAGCTCTAGAGCTCAATATATATTGGTAAACACTAAACATATAAAGAATAAAATAATGTATAAGATGAGAATATTTTTGACAGAAGTAACATCATGGAAAATGCAGAGCAGGACATTCAAACAACCAGTACTTCCACTGAAACAATTACAATCTGGCAAAGACTGATGGTATCAATTTTTTTGGAACTCTAGAATCTAATCCAAAACTTTCTACCAGAGGACTGCTTAATGAAGAAAAGGACAGCTGATTTTTAGTAAGAGATCATTGTGGCATTTTTGTTCACCTGCCTACCATCTCCCATTCCCTAGCATGATGGTGGTGAATACCAACTACCAGATTGCCGGGTCCAGGGGGCTAATATTGACCTTGGTCTTAAAATGCTGTGGTTGTGCATTTTGATATGTTTGTAATCCCCTCAGGCACCAGCACAGAGGCTGGCTTTTGTTTTGTCCCTTCTTTCCTGTCTTCCTCAGGCTGGAGAGGCTGTCTACACATCTATATCTGCTGGAAGATTTAAAGATACATACTGTCTGAGCCCACTGGGATATGAGATAGCAGACAGGGAAAGTGGCAGAAAGCCCCAAAAGCCCAAGGAGAAGGTAGAGGAGAAAGTCTCTGGAGGGAATAAGAGCTCAAAGGACGTCTGCATTTATTAGGGTAAGAGAGAGTGCAGTGCACATTTTCAGGTCCAGACACAAGCTCAGGGAAGGCCTGAGAGGACCCTCAGCTTGCACTGAATCTGTGGGCTCTGTGCAAGGAGAAAGTAAAGACAAAACTACAAAGTCTTACAAAGAGGTAAAGACAGAGCTGTAGGTGGCCTGGCTTAGCATTGAAGGAGTGCCCAGCTCATGGCCATGCTTCAAAGTTGGGGTAAAGTAGTATGTTTTTTTGTCTCTCTTTTTTGGCTCAAGATGTTTAAGAAAATCCCTGTCAGGTCACTAGCTGACCCCTGAGATAATGAACAGAGACTTCAGTGACCAAACATGACAAGGAATACAGGCTTTGCCAAGAGAGTTTGGGAAAATCTGCAAAATGCTAAAGGAAACCATGGGCAAAGAATGAAGAGAACCACAAAACAACTTAAGAACAAAATGAGAATATCAATAAAAAGAGAGAAATTATCAAAAGTAAATAGAAATTTGGGAGCTGAGAAGTACAATATCTAAAATAAAAAATCACTAGAAAGTTCCAACAGGAGGTTTAAGGAGGAAGAAAAAATAAACAGTGAATTTGAAGATCAGACCATTGAGTAGAATCAAGAAAAGTAAACAGAACCAAATGGCCTGTGGGAAACCATGAAGTGTACCAGCATACGTACACTGGAAATCCCAGAAGGAAAAAATGACAGATAGACATTCATTTTAAAATGTTTAATTTTATGTTATGTAAATTTCACCTCAAAAAAATGAGAATATTTTCTATAGTTGCTATTTTACAAGATACCTGGCTAATGGACTCTAATTTTGAGGAAAATACAGAAAAACCCAAATTGAGGAAATTTTACAAAATAATTGGCATGTAATCCTCAAAAATGCAAAGATAAGTGACGTCAGCATCATGGTGAGCTTGCCTGGGACTCTCTCCCCTCCAACATACAACAAAAAGGAGCAACCATATTCCAACTAAAAATACCCTAAAAGCACAAAAATCTTCAGAGTCACCCCAGCCACATGATGGAGGGTGGAGAGGCTGGAGCCCCCCTCGGGGGAGCTAGAACAGCGTAAGAGAGAACTTCACTCCCTCCCCTAAAGAGTGCAGTCACTGCTGCAGATGGCTCCATGAGGGAAGGAGTGGGGGAGGGGTCACGGATCCATGGGATCACCCAGGACTCCCTAGAGCCTTTGCAGCCTAGAGGGAAGCCCTCTAATGGGGAGAAAGCTTTCCAGTGGGGGTGACCTCATCAAGCCAAGACCCCAGGAGACCAGATAGTGAGAACTGATCAGACAACTCAGGACTGCACACAGGAGACAGCACCCCTCCCCTCACCTGAATCATGCCATCTTGGCTGAAGGCAGAGGGCTCAGAATATGCTGCTCTCGACCCCCATCCAGTGCTGATAGGCTGTAACTGCAACCAAATAATAGAATGAGGAAGAGCTAACCTTCCAACATCAGACACGACATCAAATCTCCAGACAAGAGAGAGAATGACAAGCACCCAGAACTAAGTCCTGAGGACACAGAAATAAGTAAACTAAATGACAATGAATTCAAAATAGCTATTGTCAAAAAACACAATGAAGTAAAAGAGAATATAGAGAAACAATTCAACAAGGTCAGGAGCTACTTCACAAAAGAGATTGAAACTATAAAGAAGAATCAATCAGAAATATTAGAGATGAAAGACAAAATGGAAGAGATAGAACAAAATACAGATTCCCTGAATGCCCATGTGGACAACATAGAGGAGTGAATCAGCATAATCAAAGGTAATTCATGGATAATTTATGCATAATTCAAAGGGTAGACCAAAACACACAGGACAAGAAACAAAGGAAATGCAGCAAAACCAGAAAACGAGTGATATAATGACAGCGTTAAGCCCTCATACATAAATAATCACCCTCAATGTAAAAGGATTGAACTCTCCAATAAAAAGACACAGAGTGGCAAGATGGATTAAAGAACAAGATCCAATAATTTGTTGCTTCCCGGAAACATAGCTCCAATCACAAATACAGGCCCAGAGTGAAGGAGTGGAAGACAATACTCCAAGCTAATGACAAACAAAAGAAAGCAGGTGTCACAATACTTATATCAGACAAAGCAGACTTCGAGATAAAGCAGGTAAAGAGAGACAAAGAGGGGCAATGTATAATGATCAAAGGGACACTCCATCAAGAAGAAATAATAGTTATAAATATCTACGTACCCAACACAGGAGCACCAAAGTTCATAAAGCAACTATTAACGAACCTAAAAGAAAATATCAAAAATAACACAATAATAGTAGGGGACCTCAAAACCCCACTCACATCATTGGACAGATCATCCAGACAGAAAATCAACAAGGAAACAGGGGAATTAAACAAAAATCTAAAACAGTTGGACTTAATATAGAACACTCCATCCAAAAACAGCAGAATACACAGTCTTCTCAAGTGTGCACAGAACATTCTCAAGGATAGACCATATGTTGGGAAACAAAGCAAGCCTCTATAAATTTTAAAAAATTGAAATAATAACAAGCATCTTCTCTGATCATAATGCTATAAAGCTAGAAAGTAATTACAAGAAAAAAGCTGAGAAAGCGACAAAGATGTGGAGACTAAATAATACGCTATTAAACAAGCAATGGATCATCGAAGAAGTTAAAGGAGAAATGAAAAAACATTTTGAGACAAATGAGAATGAAAACACACCATGCCAATTCATATGGGATGCAGCAAAAGCAGTCCTAAGAGGGCAATTTATAGCAATACAGGCCCACGTGAACAAACAAGAAAAATCCCAAATAAGCAATCTCAAATTACACCTAACTGAATTAGAAAAAGAAGAACAAACAAAACCCAAAGTCACCAGAAGGAGAGAAATAATAAAAATCAGAGCAGAAATAAATGCTATTGAAACAAAAAAGGCAGTAGAAAGGATCAATGAAACAAACAGCTGGTTCTTTGAGAAGATAAATAAAATTGACAAACCCCTAGCCAGACTTACAAAGAAAAAAAGAGAGAAAGCTCAAATAAACAAACTCAGAAATGAAAGAGGAAAAATAACAACAGACTCCACAGAAATACAATGGATTATAAGAGAATACTATGAAAAACTATATGCCAACAAAATGGATAACCTAGAGGATATGGGTAAATTCTTAGACTCTTACAACCTCCCAAAGCTGAGTCAAGAAGAAATAGACAATCTGAATAGACAAATCACAAGGAAAGAGATTGAAACAGCAATCAAAAGCATCCCAAAGAATAAAACCCCAGGACGAGATGGCTTTCCTGGGGAATTCTACCAAACTTTCAGAGAGTATTTAATACTTATCCTTTTCAAGCTATTCCAAAAAATTATGGAGGATGGAACACTTCCTAACACATTCTACAAGGACAACATCACTCTATACCAAAGCCTGACAAAGACCACACAAAAAAAGGAGAACTACAGACCGATATCCCTGATGAACATAGATGCAAAAATTTTCAACAAAATTTTGGCAACCCCACTTCAGCAATACATCAAAAGGATCATATATCACCATCAAGTGGGATTTATACCAGGGACACAGGGATGGTCAACATCCGCAAATCAATCAATGTGATTACACCACATCAACAATTGAGGAATAAAAATCACATGATCATATCAATAGACGCAGAGAAAGCATTTGAGAAGATCCAACAGCCATTTATGATTAAATCTCTTAACAAAATGGGGATAGAAGGAAATTACCTCAACATAATTAAGGCCATATATGACAAACCCACAGCCAACATCATACTCAATAGGCAAAAACTGAGCACCATCCCCCTGAGAACAGGAACAAGACAAAGATGCCCACTATCACCACTCTTATGCAACATAGTGCTGGAGGTTTTGGCCATAGCAATTAGGCAAGAGAAAGGAAAAAAAAGGAATCCAAATAGGGAGTGAAGAAGTGAAACTCTCATTGTTTGCAGATGACATGATCTTATATATAGAAAACTCAAAAAAATCCATTGGAAAACTAATATAAATAATTAACAAGTACAGTAAATTTGCAGGGTACAGAGTCAACTTACAAAAATCAGTTGCTTTTCCATACTCCAATAACGAACTTACAGAAAGAGAACTCAAAAATATAATTCCCTTTGCTATCTCAACTAAAAAATTAAAGTACTTAGGAATAAATTTAACCAAGGAGTTGAAGGACTTATACAAAGAAAACTATAAGATATTACTGAGAGAAATTGATAATGACTTAAAGAGATGGAAAGAGATTCCTTGCTCGCAGATTGGAAGAATAAACATAGTTAAAATGTCCATATTACCCAAAGCAATCTGCAGATTCAATGCAATTACTATCAGAATCCCAGTGACGTTCTTCACAGAAATAGAGCAAAAAATACTAAAATTCATATGGGGCAATCAAAGACCCTGAATTGCTAAGGCAAACTTGAGAAAAAAGAACAAAACTGGAGGCATCACAATCCCTGACTTCAAAATGTACTACAAAGCCATAGTGACCAAAATGGCGTGGTACTGGTACAAAAGCAGGCACACAGATCAATGGAACAGAACTGAAAGGCCAGAAATAAAACCACACATCTACAGTCAGCTAATCTTTGACAAAGGTACCAAGAATATACAATGGTGAAAAGATAGTCTCTTTAATAAATGGTGTTGGGAAAATTGGACAGCCACATGCAAAAGAATGAAGGTAGACCACTATCTCACACCATACACAAAAATAAACTTAAAATGGATCAAAGACTTAAAGATATGTACTGAAACTATAAAGTTCCTGGAAGATAATATTGGTAGTACACTCTTTGACATCAAACTAAAAGGAACTTTTCAAACACCACGTCCTCTCAGACAAGGGAAACGAGAAAAACTAAAGTAGAAATTCATCAGACTAAAGAGCTTCTGCAATGCAAAAGAAACTAGGATCGAAACAAAGTGACAACTCATCAATTGGGAGAAAATATTTGCAAATCATATATCTGACAAGGGGTTAATCTCCATAATACATAAGGAACTCACAGAAATGAACAATAAAAAAGCAAACAACTCGATCAAAAAGTGGGCAGAGGAGATGAACAGATATTTTTCCAAAGAAGATATACAGATGGCCAATAAACACATGAAAAGATGTTCAACATCACTAATCATCAAGGAAATTAAATCAAAACAACACTAAGATACCACCTTATGCCTGTTAAAATGACTATAATCACTAAGACTAAAAACAACATGTTGGAGAGGGTGTGGAGAGACGGGAACCCTCACACACTGCTGGTGGGAAGGCAAACTGGTGTAACTACTATGGAAAACAGTATGGAGATTCCTCAAAAAGCTAAAAATAGACCTACCATATGACCCAGCTAACCCACTACTGGGTGTCTACCCAAACAATTTGAAATCAACAATCCAAAGTAACATATGCACCCCTATGTTCACTGCAGCACTATTCACAATAGCCAGGACATGGAAGAAACCCAAGTGCCCATCGACCCATGATTGGATAAAAAAGATGTGGTATATATATACAATGGAATGCTACTCAGCCAGAATAAAAGACAAATTCATCCCATTTGCAATAACATGCAAGGACCCAGAGGGCATCATGCTAAGCAAAATAAGCCAGTCTGAAAAAGACAAACACTGTATGATTTCACTCATGTGGAATATAAACAAATACTGGGACAAAGAAAACAGTTCAGTGGTTACCAGGGGAAGGAGGGTGGGGGCGCACTGGGAGTGAAGGGGAGCACTTACGTGGTGACAGTCAAGAAATAATGCACAAATGAAATCTCACATTGGATGTAACCTATTATAAATTCAATAAAAAAAATGCAAAGATAGTGAAAGTCAAGAGGGAAAATGGAGAAATTGTTCTAAATTAAAGGCTAAAGATGTATAACAAATAAATGCAGTGTATTATCCTGGACTGGAATCTTTGCTATTAATGACGTTATTGGAATAATTGGTTATTTCTGAGTGTAATCTGTAGATTAGGTGATTTCAGTGTATCAATGTTAATATCTTGATTTTGATGGTGGTACCTCGATTATATAGCCATGTACTTTTTTTTTTTTTTAAAGATTTTATTTTTTCCTTTTTCTCCCCAAAGCCCCCCGGTACATAGTTGTGTATTCTTCGTTGTGGGTTCTTCTAGTTGTGGCATGTGGGACGCTGCCTCAGCGTGGTCTGATGAGCAGTGCCATGTCCGCGCCCAGGATTCGAACTAACGAAACACTGGGCCGCCTGCAGCGGAGCGCGCGAACTTAACCACTCGGCCACGGGGCCAGCCCCTATAGCCATGTACTTTTAAATGCATACTGAACTTTCCAAGAATTATGGGATATAATGTCAGCAGTGGATAAAGAGGGAGAACCTTGCAAAGTGCTAACAATGAAGTCTAAATGAAGGGAATAAAGGGTGTTATTTGTGCTCTTCTTCCCTCACCATCAGAAGGCACGTATCTCTGTGTTCATCAATCTAAATTCATGATCTCTAAACATGCTTACCTTTCCAACTCTGTTCATTTTTTTAAAATTTTAACTACTACCTTGATTTTAAGGATTCGCAAATCCACACATTCACTCCAAGACTTGTTCTTTAGCATTCCACTTATGCAATTCCTTGAAGTCACAATCACTTCAAATTTAACACAATCTATTCGTTCATTGATTGAACAAGTATTTACTGACTTTCTATATGGCAGGTGTAATGCCAGGCACTAGCAATATATTACTGAACTAGCTACTAGATAGCTGCTGAGCTGAACTTTCATGAAGCTAAGTCTTAATATATTACTTTACAAGTCTTCCTTTGCTAAATTCTGTACCCTATAATGTCATCCAAAAAGCTGAGTTATCCAACTTTATGCTTAATTATCCTCTACATGCATTTTATTACAAAGTTGTGTCAATTTTATTTCCTAAAGATTTCTTTGTCTGTCTTGCCTTCCTTGCCACTGCATCTTTTCCATCCCTATGATTTCTGTCATAATTTGCCACTAACTCTCCATCCGGACTGTCTCAGCAACCTATGAATGGAGCCTGTTACCTAGAATCTTGCCTAGCTTAAGTCTATTTTACATGCTGCAGCCAGGCTGATACATTTTATCTAAAAGTTTAGTCATATTCATCTGCTAAAATGATGCATTAGGTCCATGTTACGTAAAATAATCTTTATCATTTTAGTTTAAACAGAGAACACTTTATGCTACCTCTTTTATATCTTTCCCCAAAGATTACACTCTTAGTTATGCCTTACCTGGCCACTCTTTCTAAATTTCTACACCCTACTCTCATTCACTATCTCTTCTATCACTTTATTGCTTATTTTAGTTCTAATCACCTTATTAAATACTTTATATTTTACCTATTTCTCTTGATTAGTGCCATTCTTCCTGTCCCTAGAGTATAAGCTCCAGGAAGATAGAGATTTTTATCTATTTTGGTCACTGTTGAATCCCCAGAGCTTAGAACAGTACCTGGTATATGACAGCCACTTAATACATATTTACTGATTAAATTAATGAAGGAATTTCAAGGAAACTTTACATTATAAATCATTTAAAGGAGCACTGTTTTGAATGAAGAGTAGGGGAGAAACAAGGGTAATGACTATCCTCTCCCCAATCTCTAAACCCATCATGACTCTTGTTTCCACTAAGGAACCATAAAGCCACTGTCACAGCTAATGAGCATAAGACCCAAGTCCTTGGTCTGCTTCTCAAAAGTCCTCTCTTTTTCTTTGTAGCTCATACTCCAAGCTCTAGGTAGCTAGGTCTTCTCATAGTTCCCTGCCTTGGCCAGGATGTTCCATGTCTCACGCATTAACCTGTACTCCCTTTCCAAATACAGTATTTTTATTCATTCACTTCTCCAAGTTTTACCTGTGGCATCAGCCCAAACCTCTCTATACTCCACACTACGCTGTACAATCTGATTCTATGCCAATGCCACCAATACTTCTGTCTTGATATCATAACACTGAAAATATATTGAAATATTTCTTTTTTTTAATTTAAAGACAGAGTATTATGTTCAAAATGAAGACCAAATTCATTATTTGACATCTGATAGGTGTTAAACATTTTTTTCAACAGATCTGAATCAACTGGATTTTACAAAGCACTAACTACTATGATGATTTAAGTGAAGGGTCAGAATTAGATTGCAGTTTCTCAAGCTCAAACCTTCAGACTAGAAGAATTATTAAGCATCTTTTGATAGAAGGATCTATTATTTTGTTTGTTTTTCATTTATAAATGGACATATCATCCACTATCTGGAGAAGGTTAAGGAAAAATTTAAATGAATGACAGTGTACTATATGGCAAGTACTGCTAGGCACTTTACATGTCTTATCTTAGTTAATATTCATAAAAAGCCAATATTTTTACATATTTCCTAAATATAGAAAAAGAAAGTAAAATTCTAAGAGACGAGATATTTTGTCAAACATCACACAATTAGTAAAGATCAGAGCTGGAATTCTTATCTAGATTTATAATATTCAAATGTTGATAACATTTCCACTCTTCAAAAGTGCTGTTCTAAGAAGATAATAAGAGTGGTAGCTTAAGATGATTGAATATCTACTTAATATGCACTGTTTCATTTACTCCTCACAAAAACCTTGTGAGGTAGGGACTAATCTTGCATCAACATCATCTCCCTTTTTAAGGATAAGGAAACTGAGGAAAAGACATCAAGTAATTTTCCCTAGAGAACTGGAATTTGACCTCATTCATTTTGACCCCAAATATGTGTTCTTATAAACATACACATAAGCAATGAACTTCAGTCTTTTTAGGAAAACAATTTGTAGGCCCAGAAATAAATGCCAAATAGTTTGATTCAGATAATGACTATAACCAAATTCCAATAAAAGAGAGATCAAGTAACCTTATAATTATAAACAAAAACTTCTCATAAGAGCAGAACTTTAGCAATATTCAAACAAGAAATTAAATTAGGAAACAATATTTTAATAGAACTTATTTGCTAACATCATTTCTAATTATATAATTTATAAATGTGTTATAATTATTGAGTATAGACACCAAGAGAGCAGGAACTGTCCCTGTTTTGTTCCTTGATATTTTCCAATTGTAGAGAATGCTGATGCCTGGCAATTGACATTTTCTGATTGTCCAATGGTGGGAATAGACTTTACAGCGTAGCTGGGATTGAGTTAAAGTGTTGTGCTTCTGCCTACAATGGTACCTGCGTAAGAGGTAGCCTGAAATTCTAATCAGGGAAGGAGTGTTCTGTATAACAGAAGTTAGCACGAGGAAGGAATTTCAGGAAAGGCAGGAGGTCATCTAATGACCAGAAAAGCCAAAAGCACTCTTAGTTTTCACTTTATAGACTAGGCTTGAGAAATTGTGAAAATTATTTTGAGTAAAATGAACAAGTTTAAAGACTGAGCTTACCCTGAAATATTCTGTATTTATATGCATCCAAACATCAAGTATTATATAAACATGCATAATATAAATTATACATAGAATATTACTTATCAGATAATATTACATTAAATAAAATTATTGATAAAAATGAAGATATTTCAACCTAGCAAAAGTAATTAAATACATACTTAGGGAATTCCTTATTAAACATCTATGAATAAAGGTGATAAAAGGACAACTATTGCAAACAATTATGTATCAACAAATTGGACAACCTAGAATAAGTGGATAAATTCCTGGAAACATACAACCTACTAAGACTAAATCATAGGAAATCTGAATAGACGGCTTCCTAGTAAGGAGATTGAATAAGTAATCAAAAGCCTCTCAACAAACAAAAGTCCAGGTCTAGATGGCTTCACTGGTGAATTCTAGCAAACATTCAAAGAGAAATTCATACTAAATCTGCCAAAAAATAGAAGAGGAGGGGACACTTCGAAACTCATTTTATGAGGCCAGCATTTCCCTGATACCAAAACCAAAAAAAGATGCCACAAGAAAACAAAATTACAGGCCAACATCTTTGATGAACATAGATGCAAAAATCCTCAACATAATATTAGCAAACCAAATTCCACAGTACATTAAAAAGATTAAATACCATGATCAAGTAGGATGTATTCCAGAGATGCAGAGATGGTTCAACATCTGCAAATCAGTGTGATACAGCACATTAACAAAATGACAGATGAAAACCACATGATCGACTC
This sequence comes from Equus asinus, assembly GCF_041296235.1. Taxonomy (NCBI): domain Eukaryota; kingdom Metazoa; phylum Chordata; class Mammalia; order Perissodactyla; family Equidae; genus Equus; species Equus asinus. Next base: position 3,835,311 of record NC_091797.1, on the reverse strand, counting down.
GATGAATGCAGGAAAAGGATTTAACAAAATGCATCCATTTATGATAAAACCTCTCAATAAACCAGGTATAGAGGGAACGTAACTCAACATAATAAAGGCCATATGTGACAAGCCCACAACTAACATCATATTCAACGGTGAAAAGCTGAAAGCCTTTTTTCTAAGATGAGGAAGAAGATAAAAATGTCCACTCTTACCACTTTTATTCAACATAGTATTGGAAGTTCTACCCATGGCTATTAGGCAAGAAAAATAAATAAAAGGCATCCAAATCAGAAAAAAGGTAGAAAACTGTCATTATTTGCAGACGACATACTATGTACAGAAAACTCTAAAGACTTTACCAAAAAACCATTAGAACTAATAAAGGAATTGAGTAAAATTACAGGATACAAAATAAATATACAAAAATCTGTTTCATTTCTATACACTAACAACAAACTATCAGAAAGATAAATTAAGAAAACAATCCCATTTACAATTGCATCAAAAAGAATAAAATATCTAGGAATAAATTTAACCAAGGACATTGAAGACCTGTACATTGAAAACTATAAGTCATTGCTGAATGAAATTGGAGAAGAACAAACAAATGGAAAGATATATTGTGCTCATGGATTGGAAGAATTGATATTGTTAAAATGTTCACAGCACATTGACTCTACAGGTTCAATGCAATCCATATCAAAATGCTAATGGTATTTTTAACAGAAATACAACAAACAAACCTTAAAGTTGTATGGAACCACAAAAGACTTCAAATAGCCAAAGCAATCTTGAGAAAGAATAACAAAGCTAGAGGCATCATGCTCCCTGATTTCAAACTATATTACAAATCTATAGTAATCATAACAGTATGGTACTGGCATAAAAACAGACACATAGATCAACGGAACAGAATAGAGAGCCCAGAAATACACTCATGCATATACGGTTAATTAATTTATGACAAAAGATATAAGAATCTACAATGGAGAAAGGATAACTCTTCAATGAATGGTATTCAGAAACTGGAAAGCCACATGCAAAAGAATGAAAGTGGACCACTATCTTACACTACACAGAAAAATTAACTCATAGTGGATTAAAGACTTGAATGTAAGACCTGAAACCATGAAACTCCTAGAAGGAAACATAGGTGGTAAGTTCTTTGACATCAGTCTTTGCAGTGACTTTTTGGATCTAACACCGAAAGCAAAGGCAACAAAAGCAAGAATAAACAAGTGTGGCTACATCAAACTAAAATGCTTCTGCACAGCAAAAGAAACCACCAAGAGAATGAAAAGGAAACCTATCAAATGCAAGAAAATATTTTCAAATCATGTATCTGATAAGGGGTTAATATCCAAAACACATAAAGAACTCATACAACTCAATAGCAAAAAAAAAAATAAACAATATTATTAAAAGATGGGCAGAGGATCTGAATAGATGTTTTTCCAAAGACAACTTACAGACGACAAACAGGTACAAGAAAAGTTGCTCAACATCACTAATCATCAAGGCATTGCAAATCAAAACCACAATGAGATATCACCTCACATCTACTAGAATGGCTATTATCCAAAAGACAAGACATCACAAGTGTTGTCAAGGATGTGGAGGAAGGGTACCCTTGTGCACTGTTAGTGAAAATGTAGATTGGTGCAGCCACTGTGGGAAACAACATGGAGGTTCCTTAGAGGACTGCATATAGAACTACCACATGATCCAGCAATTCACTTCTGGATATTTATCTGAAGAAAACGATAGCACTGGTTCAAAAAGTTCAAAACCCCTATGCTCATTGTAGCATTTTTTACTGTAGCCTAGATATGGAAATAACCTATCAATGGGTGAATGGTTAAGAAAATTTAGTAATTATACACAGTGGAATATTATTCAGACATGAAAATGAAGATAATCTTGCTATTTGGGACAATATGGATGGACCTTAAGACCTTAAGGGAATTATGCTAAGTGAAATAAGGCAGACAAAGAAAGACAAATATCATGTAATCTTACTTATATGTGGAAGCTGAAAGAAAAAACAAAACATGCTCATAGATACAGAGAACAGATTGGTGATTGCCAGAGGTGGGGGTTGGGAGAAGGCAGTCAAAGGTACAAATTTCTGGTTATAAAATAAATGTCATGGAGATGCGACGTACAGCATGGTGACAATAGTCAATAATACTGTAGTGATATTTGAAAGCAGTGAAAGTTGCAAAGAGAGTAGAATTTAAAATTGTCATCACAAGAAAAAAATTTGTAACTATGTATGGTGACAGATGTTAACTAGACTTACGGTGGTGATCCTTTTGCAATATACACAAATATCAAATCATTATGTTGTACACCTGAAGCAAATATAACAATATGTCAGTTATATCTCAATAATATAAAAAAGAAGTCCCCTAAAGCAAAGCCATTTTTTAAGAAAAGTATAGATATACGTTTCTTGATGAGTTATTAGGAAATCTGTCTAACATATTGTCAATAAAGAGTTAACATTTTAAAAAAACAACTATTTTGAGAGGGGCAGATTAGAGGAATTGTTGGAGAGTCTGCTAATAGGAGTAAATTTTTCTTGAGGGAGAAATAAAAATAGAATTTCAAGCAGAGAAATAACTGAGGTTGATGCCAACCAGATGTAATAGTGCATGATATGTTCAAGGAAGGAAAATTTTTCATTATCCAAGTTAGCAATATTTAATTTATTCATTCACCAAACATTTATAGAACACCAAGTATGTGTGACAAGCAAACTGTAGTAACATAATTGAGTAAGATGGTAGTTCTCCACTGATATCTACTGGTGATAGCTGCATATTACTATGAGTAGAAATGAATTCATTCATTTCCTTAAAACTCATCTTGATAATATGTTTCTATTTTATTAGAAAATACAATCAATAGTTAAATATATGCATGCATTCTACTCAGGAAAAACAATAGTCTGCACAGACATTCAATTATTCCATTACATTAAAAGCATTATGCATTTAGATACACAGTATGGTCTGGATACAGTGTGTCTAGTTAAAGAAAAGGCACAGCTCTTCCTCTCAGAATAAATTGTTGTCAGTCCCCAGGTGCATGTGAAGTATTTTCCCAACTGTAGAAGGTAAGAAACATTCATCCTCTACACTGTGTGGTTCTTTCTAATGCATCAGGAGCAAAATGGCGGCATTATATAATTTTGATTTTATTTCTATCTGTACTCTCAAAAGGATCTTTCAAACATAATTGAAAATGTTTTAAAACCCCCAAAGGCTGAATTTTTGTGAAAATTTGGATATAGTTAGCAATTTTAACTAAATTAGTTTGATAATAGAACTAAGGTTTATTGCTCCCATATTTATTAGTTGCCTGAATTTAGGCAAGTTAGTTAGCCTCTCTCAGCTCAATTTATTGATTTTAAACAAGGGAAATAATATCCCCTGACTCATAGTGCTGTGGTAAGATTCAGTACAATGATCCATGTATAATCCCTAGACTGAGGTTTACGAACTAGCACTCAACAAATGCCAACTATTATTATTAGTATCTTCTCAGTTTGTTTTTATCAGAAGATATCTTTCCAATAGTAGGAGTAAGACCTCAATTATTGAGATGACGACTATGTGTCATAATCACAAAACACATCTGCTTTCAAAAACTTAACTCTCCAAAACATTATAGAAGGCAAAATAAATCCTCCACATACCTGCAGCCAAGAAAATATGGAAGTTTGAGGGAAACTAAGAAAAATTAATTCAGGAGTGGACATCACCAAGATGGTAAAGTAGGAGACCCCAGCCTCCATCTCCCCACAAAGATCAACAATTAGACAACAATCCATGAGCAAAAGCAGCTCTGGGAGAGATCAGGAGTCTGCTTAAGAAACTTCAGCAACACAGTGGAACAAGACATGCCGGAATCACTGCACAATAAAGGAAGGAAGAACAGCTTCACTCTCTGGGTCATTCCACCTCCAGGCTGGCATGGCTCAGTGCCAAGAGGGAATTCTTCAGCTAGAAAGAATTGCCCTAACCGGGAAAGGGAGAAGGAGGTGAGGGGCTAGCTTCCCCAGCCATTTGGGACACTGCAGGAAGGACTCACTTTGGTTTCGCCTCACCCAGAGACCAGCAAAGCTGAGATGCATAGAGACAAGAACAAAGAAGAACAGGGGCTGCAATATCAGCCCCGTAGTGGGAGCAGCTGCAGTTCACAATAACTGTTCTGCAGAGAACTCCCAACAGCTTTTGCCACTGAAGAAACCATCGGCACGCAGAGCTGCCATGGACCCCATACAGATTTCACCAGTTTGCACCACATAAGTATTCACATTCCAGACATCAGCCACCTGAGCCCCTCCCCGGTGCCTCCCCCACCCATGCCAGTGCCTGAGATCCACACTGGTAGCCAGCCCAAGCCTCTATAGCTGTGTGAGTACAAGATACTAGCCTATAGCCCCAAGGCTGGCCCGCACCACTGTCAGTATGAGCTTGAGGCTAGCCCCTCCAGCTGTGTACTTGTGTGCCACCAGCCTGATCCTCATCACTGGCCTTCACTTCTGTGTGTGTGCCCATGATGAGATCTTACAGTTCCTTAAGGGCTCAGATTCAGCCCTATCTCCAGCCACTTGTCTGAACCACTGGGCTCACTACAGCTACATTGCTCAGATGTGCACCCGCACAACTCTGGTCCAAACCCTGACACTGGCACCACTGCTGTGTGCCCATGGCAAGACTCTGCAGTTACAGTAGTAGATACCAAGAGTCAGAGCCCCCACAGCTGCTTGTGGGCTTGGTTCTGGCTCTGTCACCTTTCAATGGCCTGAACTTCTGAGTTATCTTGCAACTAGCCCATTCAGCTGTGCATGTGCACCCCACCAGCCTGACTCTCATCACTGGCTTCTACAGCTGTGTGCACCCGAGGTGAGACCCCAAAGCCACAGGAATGCATGCTGACATTCAGGGCTCTGAAAGCTGCCAGTGTGCCCACAGCTGGCTCTGGCCTTTGCTGCTGGCCTTGGCCCACACCACTATGTGTTTGTCTGCAACCAGCCCCTACCACTACACAGTCACCTTCAACTGGCCCCTGCAGCTGAGAATGTGCACACCACCCACTCCAGCACTACTGTTGCCTGCCCTGGTACCTAGCCACTGGACCAGGAGGTGCTGCTGAGGACCACAACAGTGTTAGCAGCCTCTACAGATCCCCCCACAGTGCTCACCAAGGACCATGCAGTTGTTGATGCTGTGGACACCGTGGTCTAAGGTGATGAGACATCATGCTTCTCTGGACCTGGATCCACCACACACCCTGCACTTGGCAGGCTGCACTACTAGGTGTGGGGTCAAAGCATGCTCTACCATGTCCCCACTGCAGGTAAATGTATTTCCTTAACAAAGTCAGTCCATAAATTCTGGAGGAGGTGACTCCTTCTTCACACGGACAGAAATATACTCAAGGCTACAGGGATCATGAAGAATTAGGGAAACAGGACACCACCAAAGGAATTCAGTGCTATTGTAGTAACTGACCCCCATGAAATGGAGATACAGGGATTGCTCAATAAATAATTTAAAGTAAGTGCTCTAAGGATGCTCAGAGAGCTACAAGAAAACACAAACAATTTAATGAAATGAAAACAATACAAGAAAAGAAAAACTCAATAAAGTGATACAAAACATTAAAAAGAACCAACCAGAAATTTTGGAGCTAAAGAATACAGTAACTGAACTGAAGAATTCAATAAAGAGCTTCAACAGCAGACTGGACCAAGAAGATGTAAGTATCAGTGGGCTCAAACACAGATCATTTGAAATTATCCAGCAGAGGAGGAAAAAAACGAATGAAAAGGAATGAAGAAAGTCTATGGGACTTATAAGACACCATTAAAAGAAACTATGGATCTTTGGAGTCCTAGAAGGAGAAGAGAGGGAGAAAGACTCAGAAAGCCTGTTTAAAGAAATAATAGATGAGAACCAATGGGAGATTTGAACACTCAAGTTTGAAGCTAATCAGTCACCTGATAATTTCAATCCACAATGATCTTCTGCAAACACATTATAACAAAACTGTTTAAAGTCAAAGACAAGGAGAGAATTTTAAAAGAAGCAAGAGAAAAACTTTCTCATTCAAGGGAAATTCCATTAGGCTATCAGGTCGCAGCAGAAACTTTGCAAGCCAGGAGAGAATGGGATGATATATTCAAAGTGCTGAGAGAAAAATACTGCCAACCAAGAATACCTTACCCAAAAAAGCTGTCCTTCAGATGAAGGCAAGATAAAGACTTTCAAAACAAAAGTCGAGGGAGTTTAGCCACATTAGACCTGCCTTAAAAGAAATACTGAAAGGAGTTCTTCAAGTTGAAACAAAAGGACACTAATTAGCAATATGAAACACATAAAAATATACAATACACTGTTAAAGGTAAGTATATAGTCAGATTTAGAATACTCTTTACTATAATATGGTGGGATGTTAACCACTTAAACCTAGTATAAAGATTAAAGGACAAAATTATTAAAAATAACTATAGTTACAACAATTTGATAATGGCTATATAATATAAAAAGATGTAAATTGTGACATAAAAACATATAACTGGGGGGGAGTAAAGGAGTAGTTTCTGTATGCAATGTAAGTGAATGAATATGTGCTTAATATAGACTGTTGTATCAAAAAGATTGTTTCAAGTAAGCTTCAGGTTAATCATAAAACAAAAACCTATAGTAGATGCAGAATGATAAAAATAAGGGATTGCAAGTAAAGAAAACCATCAGTTCACAAAGGAAGACAGCAGGTGAGGAAGAAAAGAACAAAGGAACTACAAAATAGCTGTAGAACTATCAACAGCATGACATTGGTAAGTCCTTAATAACTACTTTAAATGTAAATAGTTCAAATTCTCCAATCAGAAGACATAAAGTGACTGGATGGGTAAAAATACAAGAACCACAATACGCTCTCTACAAGAGACTCACTTCACCTTCAAGGACAACATAGGGTCAAAGTGAAGGGATGAAAAAGATATTCCATGCAAGCTGATAATACCAAAAGAGAGTGGGGGATGCCATACTTATATCAGACAAAATAGACTTTAAGCAAATATTGGTAATGAGACGAAGATAGTCATCAAATAATGATAAAAGTGTCAATTCCTCAAGGGGGTATAAGAATTGTCAACGTATATGCACCCAACATCAGAGCATCTAAATATTCGTAAAATACTAACAGATAGGAGGAGAGTAATAGACAACAAAATAATAATAGTAGGGGCCTTCAATACCCCACTTTAAACAATAGATAGATTATGCAAACAGAAAATCAATATGGAAATATTAGATTTGATTACACTTTAGACCAATGGACCTAACAGACATACGCAACACATGCTCTCCGACAGCAGCAGAATACACATTCTTCTAATGCATGTAGGGACATTCGGGATAGATCATATGTTACATCACAAAACAAGTCTTAACAAATTTAAAAAGATTGAAATCATATCAAGTATCTTTTCTGACCACAATGATAAGAAAACAGATATTAATAAGAGGGGGAAAGCTGGAAAAGTCACAAACAAAAGTTAAACCACATATTTCTGAACAACCAATAGGTCAAAGATGGAATCAAAAAAGAAATTTAAAAAATCTTGAAAGAAACAAAAATAGAAAGACAACATATGGCAAGAAACATATGGATGAAGCAAAAACTGTGCTAAGAAGGAAGTTTCTACAGATAACACCCTCCCTTAAGAAAAAGAAAGATCTCAAATAAACAACCAAACTTTACGACTCAAGGAACTTGAAAAACAAGAACAAATCAAGCCCAGTTAGTAGAAGGAAATAACAAAGACAAGAGCAGAAATAAAGAAATAGAGAATAGAAAAACAATAGACCAGATTAACAGACCTAAGTTTTTTTTAAAGATAAAAAAGTGACAAATCTTTAGTTTCACAAAGAAAAAAGACAGGAGACTCAAATAAATTGAATTATAAATAAAAGAGGACGTTACAAGTAATAACACACAAATACAAATGATCATAAGAAACTACTATAAAAAATTATACACCAACAAATTGGATAACCTAGAAGAAATGGATAAATTTCCAGGTATATACAACCTACCAAGACTGAATCACAAAGAATAGAAAATCTGAACAGGTCAATAACAAGTAAAGAGATTGAATCAGTAATCAGCAACCTCCCACAATGAAAATCCCAGCACCAGATGCTTCATCGGTGAATTCTACCAAACGTTTAAAGAATAATTAATACGGATCCTGCTCAGATTCTTCCCAAAAACTGAAGAGGAGGTAACACTCCCAAACCCATTTCACAAGGCTATGATTTCCCCTTTAGCAGAGCTAGACATGGATACTACAAGGCAAAAAACCCAAAATAGTTCAGGCCAATATCTCTGTTGAATATAGATGCAATAATCCTCCACAAAATACTAGCAAATTGAATTAAACAGCATGGTAGAAGCGTCAGACACCATGATTAAGTAAGATTAATCCCTGGGATGGAAGGATGCTTCAACATATGCAAATCAATAAATGTTACACTATTTTAATAGAATGAAAGACAAAAATCATATGATCATCTCAATAGATGCAGAAAAAGCATTTGACAAAACTTAATATCGTCATGATAAAAAGTCAAAATTTGGGTATAGAAGGAACATATCTCAACATAATAATGGTTCTATATGACAAACCCACAGCTAACATCATACTCATCAGTGAAAGTTTGAAAGCTTTCCCTATAAAATCAGGAATAAGACAAGGGTGCCCCTTCTCACCACTTGTATTCAACATAATGCAGGCAGTCCTAGCCAGAGCAAGTAGACAAGAAAAATAAATAAAAAGCATCCAATTAGAAAAGAAGAAATAAAATTGTCTTGGTTTGCAAAAGACATGATCTTGAATATAGAACATTCTAAAGACTCCAAAAAAAAAAACTATTAGAACTAATAAACGAATTCAGTAGAGTTTCAGGATCCAGAAATCAGTTGTATGCTGAATGAACTGTCTTAGAAAGAATAAAAGAAAACAATCTCTTTTAAAATAGCATCAAAAACAATAAAATAGATAGGAATAAATTTAACCAAGGAAGTGAAACATCAATACACTGAAAACTATAACACATTGATTAAAGAAACGGAAGAAGACATAAAGAAATGGAAAGATACCCCACATTCATAGATTGGAAGTGTTAATATTGTTAAAATGTTCATATTATGCAAAGCTGTTTATAGAGTCAATGCAATCTCTATCAAAAGTCCAATGACATTTTTCACAGAAATAGAAAAACAATCCTAAATTACCTATGGAACCACAAAAGACTAGAAGTAGCCAAAGCAATCTTGAGAAAGAACCAAGCTGGAGACATCACATTTTCTGATTTCAAGCTATATAACAAATCCATGGTAATCAAAACAGTATGGTACTGGCATAAAAACAGATAAACAGACCAAAAGAGTGCAATTAAGAGACCAGAAATAAACTTATGCATATATGCTCAACTAATATTTAACAGAGAGTCAGGAATACTCAATGGGGAAAGGATAGTTTATTCAATAAATGGTGTTGGTAACACCAGAAATTCACATGAAAAAAATAAAATTGGACTACTATCTTATATCGCTCACAAAAACTAATTCAAAATGGATTAAGGACATAAATGGAAGACCTGAACCCATAAAACTCCTAGACAAAAAATTTAGGGTAAAATCACAAGCCACAAAAGCAAAAATCAACAGGCAAGCCTACGTCAAACTAAGAAGCTTCTGCACAGCAAAAGAAACAATCAGCAAAATAAACAGGCAACCTACAGAATGCGATAAAACATTTGCAAACCATATGTCTGATAAGGGGTTAATATCCAAAATATATAAAGAACTCATACAACTCAACAGCAAAAAAAAAAAACCCCAACTATCCTATATAAAAAAATGGCAAAGGACTTGAAAAGACATTTCTCTAAAGAAGGGATACAAATAACAAACAAGTACACAAAGAAAAGTGCTTAACATCACTAATCACAGGGAAAATGCAAATCAAAACCACAATGAGGTATCACTTCACACCTCTTAGAATCACTATTGTCAAAAAGATAAGAAATAATAAATGCTGGTGAGAATATGGAGAAAAAGGAACCCTGGTGCATTAGTGGGAATGTAAATTGGTGTAGCCACTATGGAATACAGTATGGGGATTCTTTGAAAAATTAAAAATAGAACCATCATAAGATCCAACAATCCTACTTATAAGTATATATCCAACGAAGATGAAATCACTGTCTTGAAGTGATATCTGTATTCCCATGTTGAGTGCTACATTATGCATAATAGCCAAGGCATGGAAACAACCTAAGTGCCCATCAATGGATGAATGGATAAAGAAAAGGTCACATGCACACACACCGGAATATTATTCAGTGATAAAAAGGAAGGAAATCCTAGCATTTATGACAACGTGGATGGACCTTGAGAGAATTATGTCAAATGAAATAACTCAGAGAATGACAAATACTGCATAATCTCTTTTATATGTGGAATCTAAAAACACTGAACTCATAGAAACAGAAAGTAGAATGGTGGTTGCCAGGGACTGAGGACGGGGCGAAACGGGGACATATTCGTCAAATTGTACACAGTCTCAGTTATAAGGTGAATAAATTCCAGGGATCTAAGAACATCATGGTGACTATGGTTAACACTGTATTGAATACTTGAAAGTTCCTCTGAGAGCAGAGCTTTAATGTTCTCAGCATATCAACTAAATATGTGAGGTGAGGGATGTGTTAACTGACCTTATTGTGGTAAACACTTTGCAATACATACGTGTATCAAATCATCACATTGTACACCTTACAACTGACATACAACAAAGTGTAAGTTTATCTCAATAAAGCTGGACAAAAACAAAAAAAAAATTAATTTAGTCAGATACAGTGGATGTTTGTAATATTTGATCTTTCTTTTCCTTCAGAAATCTGTTAATCCAACATTTTATATTGTTTATTTAATCTCAGTTTGCTTCTTTTTCTTTCTGGGAGAAAATTTTCTTAGTCTAAACCTGACATTGTCGTGCTGCTCTCCCTCCATGGAGATGCTCCTTAACAACTCAAATTTAGAAGGTCGATCACACACCCCACAAATAGCCGGAGAAATTTAACTTCCAATAATTAACACATGGCTTTGTCAGCAAAAGATGATCAAAGTGTGAGCAGTAAAAAGCCAAATTATATTTTTCTTCTCTAAAAATGTGGCAGCAACGCTGTTTACTTGCACATTCATGTCCTATAATCTTATGGATATTAAGTGATTTAATGTTAATGCAGAATGCCTCTCATAGGTTAACAAGAGAAGAGGGACCGAATGCACTCTGAGAGCTTTCTAATCCAGGTCGGAGGCTTTACAGTCCGCTGTTCACATGACTTGTCCTTTGCTCCACTTCCCACAGAAAATGTCACCCACAAGAGAGAGGAGCAATAATTACCCACTTGAAAAGCTCTGCATTTGGTGTTACCCTGTGCAAGAACAAATAAACACTATTCAGTTTTTATAATTCCTAATCACTTAGCATTCAAAAAATAATGATTTTGATAAGTGTTATATATTTATAAATTGCTTTTCATTCATGGTCATCCTATACAAATATCTCTAATTTGAACTTAAATCATTTTACAAGATGATTTCTGATGAAAATTAAACTAAGCTACACTAAAATAAAGTAAAAATCAGGAAAAATCTGGCTTAATTGAGTCAGTTCAAAGCAACTTTAAAGACTTTTTAAAAATAATAAGAGCTTGAATCCCCCTCTAAAACATACCACATAATTCTAGAATAAGAAATGCAAGAGCTCTCAACACTATTATTTAAAATGTCTCTTGTAAAGCTCATAGTATCCCTGCTCTAACATTATGCGTGGCTTTATCTTAGGAGATAAAACTGAAATCTACCATTGATGGTGGTCAGCTACTCCAAACGATTTCTTTTACAGTTGTTGCAATGGAGGGTCCAAAATCAATGTGACACGAGGAACCTAAGTAGTCATCTCCTATTGGGATGTGGAAGAAAAAAACCTTTGCCGTCTATTTGTATTTATTTTTATTTCAGCCGTTTTTAAGTTTTGTTTTTATTTGTTATGTATTGTAAAGCAATAATATCATACATTGATATAATGCATAAATAAATATGCATCTGTTTAGAGGGTGTACACCAAAAAAATATTAACTGAGAGGCTGTCCATGCTGTACAGCAGTTGGGGTTGCACACTCCACTTGAGCAGCCTGGAGTTCATGGGTTCCAATTCTGGGTGCAGACTGCTCATAGGTCCATGCTGTGGCAGCATCCCACATGCAAAATAGAGGAAGACTGGCAACAGATGTTGGCTCAGGGACAATCTTCTTCAAGCAGAAAAGGGAAGATTGGCAACAGATGTTGGCTCAGGGCCAATCTTCCTCACCCCCGCCCCCCCAAAAAAAACGTTAACTGCTAGAAATGCATGATATAAAAATTTAGGAGACCCCTAAACTTAATAATTATACTTTCACATTCAGACAACTTTCATTTACAAAAAGGGTGGGAGGTTATGTTTTGTTCCCTCTTTATCTCAGTTTTATTGCCACTTTCCTGTAGCTCTCAGTTGATGTCAATACTCTGCCCACAGAGGGCTGAGCAGTTCCCTTAGCAGAGAAAACAGGCATTACTTTCTTAAGCTATGATCTACAGTCCAAACTGACTCATCAAACATCCCAACCTATATTTTTAGTGCATCTGTTTAAAGACTCAATCCATCTTAGGTTAGTAACTTACCTGCATAGCTAGGGTTTGGCTCAAAGACTTACTCTTTATAGGAAGCAGAGGCATTTTGGACAAGGTTCTGGAGAATCAACACCTTTATTTTCTTGAATTTACGAGGAGAAATTCAGCAGGTGTGACTAGGGGATGGAGGTGCGGTGGCAGGGAGGCACTCCTACTTGCTGCCAACATTTTCAACCTAATCTGTCCCAGGTTGGGAACTTCAAGTAAGATTTTGTTTTAAGAAAGTATTCCATTGTTACAATACTTTTATAAAACAGAGGTTTACCTAAAGAAGCAACACTAATCTGGCTCTATATTCATTTTTTTCTTTTTTTCTATTTCACATAATATATTTTCTAAATTTATATCACATTTATATCACATATCATGTTTCACTTTAACATTAAAAATATTGCCTTTATTATACACTCTATAAATCTCCTGAGTTCAAAAAATACGTTATGAGTATGTGCAATCTAGCCCATCTTTTAGATGGTTTATGTGGGTCAAATATAGCTAACATTTTGCTTATCTTCAGTAAATCTCAACTGCTGTGTTATGTTCTGTGGCTGATAACCTTGTAAGTATCAAAATGTATGTGATACATTTTTTCATTCAAAAAGAATTTTAGTATATATAGTTACATGTTTTTGGAGTGTCATAAATGAACTGCTATTTTTAAAGTTTTTGAGAAAATGTCCATTCTACTTTTTTCTTGTAACATAGCGTGTTTTAAAATTGAAGGTCAAAAAATATATAGTGTATGTTCTAGAAATAAAGTGCTCTTTTTAAGTTTTTTATCATGAATTTGTTAAAATATAGCTGACTATTCTAATTACCTCAGAAGTACCCATCCTCAGAAACCACATTTTCAATAGTTGTGTGTGTTTTCTCTGCCCTTCCTGCTGCTGCTGAAATTGGGCCCCATCTTCCAAAAGGGAAAACTACGTAACCTGTGAGACTGCCTCATTATCCCCATTTTATAGATTAGCAAACTCAGCAGACAAAAATAAGAGGGAGCTCCCTAAGAATCTAACAACCAGAAACTAAGAACTGATATTCAAACCCCGATTGTCCAGTTAAATATAATTTTCCACTATAACAAGATCCCTTATAAAAACATTGATAGTTCCAGCAAAATTTTTGTACTCATAAATACCTAGTAGGTATTTTCCTGCATTATAGCTACAACTAAATGGTGTTTTCAGACAGAAAGAAAAGTTATTCAATGAAAACATCATTATATTTAAAAATATTAGTGACAGCAATGCACTGAAGTCTGAGTGACTAGGAAGGATGACAGTAGTTTATACAGTGAAAGTGTCAGCTTTCTGAAAGACTGCATTGGAAATTATGGAGGCTTATAGACGTGTTCTGCATTTCTCTATTCATTGTTTTTTAAAAATTAATTCTATGAACATATCATACCTTCAAAGAGCATATATGAAACATACAAATAAAAGAATATCAAGTAAAGAAAACCCAAGCATCTACCATAGAGATTAATAAATAGAGCATCGTTAATACATACCTTTGAGAACATTTTTATGTTCCTTCCTATGAAATAACCATTTTTCTCAGAACAGAGTTTACTGTTATTCAAAATTTTATTGTTCCCTTGCATTTCTTTGTAGCTCTACCAACTATGTATGTATCTCTAAATAACATTTCGCTTCTTTATGTGTACCTTAGCATTTATATAAATGGAATGATACTGTGTATTTTCTCTTCCTAATTGCTTTATTCATTCACATTATTTTTTTGAGATTAAGACCTGTTAATGTGTATTGCTGTACCTCATCTGACATTCTATTATCCCTCAATTTATTTAATAATCCTCCTCCTAGTAGACATTTATGTTGCTTTTGTTACTATTGTGATTCAAAACAATGCATTATGAATGTTTTTTTAAATATCTCTTGTATACATTTGGAAAAGGCTCTCAATTACATACCCAGCAATAGAATTGATAGGTTGTAGGTATGCACATCTCCAACTTTATCAGGCAATTGTCAAATTGTTTCCAAAATAATTGTGCCAACTCATCCTCCCATTAGTAATAGCTAAGCATTCCTGTTGCTCTAATATTGAATTAAAATTGGTATTATCAGGGGGCCGGCCCAGTGGCATAGTTGTGAAGTTCATGCCCTTCTCTTTGGCAGCCTGGGGTTCGCAGGTTCAGATCCCAGGCGTGCACCTAGCACCACTCAAGCCACGCTGTGGCAGCATCCCAAACAAAGTAGAGGAAGATTGGCACAGATGTTGTCTCAGGGCCAATATTCCTCACAAAAAATTTAAAATTGGTATTATCAGACTTTAAAATTTTTGCTAATCTTGTAGGTTTACATATTATCTCAATGTGACTTTAATTTGCATTTGCCTGATTATTAAAGAGGCTCAATAGCATCTCATATATTCACTGGCCTTTAACGTTTTGTCTACTCTGAAATGTCTACTTTGTCTTTTACCATTTTCTATTAGTTTATTTATCTAATTATTAATGATCTTTTAAGGAATTCTTTCAATATTTTGGATAGTAAACTCATCAGGTATGTGAGTTAAAATATCTTCTCACAACTGTCTTATGGTATCCTTTAATGACAGAAATTCTTATTTTCCATAGTCATGTTGCTTTTTCTATTTCTTTCTTGAATTAAAGACTGTCCAGCTTACATGTATGGCATAATAGGGTATGATATATAGCCTCATATCCCTCTGGGTGCTCGAGCTTTCTCTAAAAGTTCATTTCACGTCTCTCTGAAGTTTGGAATCAACAAACATATAAAGCAGACACCATAGTAATATATTCCTCATGAGCCATTTTTACTAAATAAATTCCCTAGTCTTTTTCCACTAACCCCTTCCTCCTCAACTACTGTAACCTTTCTCCTTTCCTTCCTGACTAAATAACTTTAAGGTATAGTTTATTCTCACTTCCTTAGCCAACACCGTGTTTTTCTTCCTTAAGTCCTGGAAATGTTGCTTCAGCTCCCAGCTCTCTATGAGGCTTCTAAAAGTCACTCTTTAACTACTAATGTTTGGCAAATATATTAGCCTTTTCTTGGGCCCAACTTTGCAGTTAAAATTAGGACTCTGTAAGGCATTTGATGCTATGGAGGAATCACAGCTCAAGGTCTCCATGGTGGGGGCTCTTTCTTCTTTGTTCCTTCCTATTTCCCTCTGTTTCTCTGGAACTGCACTATATCCATGCCCGGCCCTTTGCCCTCTCTTCAATTCTTAGATGAAGTTATCTTGTAGGGATTAGTCTTTGCACTGTTGAATAAGAAAAATGCAAATTTCTTTGAAAATTTTCTATACTTATTTGGCTTCGTGTGTCAACTTTTATAATTAGAGGATACAGAGAAGTTCTGGGCACATACTAAGCAATAAATAAATATTAATTTAATAAATCAATGAGTAAGTGGCTATTGGCTATCTCTACGTCCAGCCCTGACTACTTTCTTTCACTGAGAACAAATGAGTGCATCTTCCCATTTGAATTTTCAAAAGATACTACACAGAAATCTCAAACTAATTAATTAACACAACTCGATATCATTGTCCACAACCTCCTCTTTCCCATATCTGAGCAGTTGAAACCACAATTATAATGACTGTATTTTGTCAAATTAAAATCAGCAATCAAAATTTGACAAATATATTGGTACTCAGAGAGCTAGCTAATAGACTATTTTAAATTAAAACTAAAATCAATTCACTTAATTCCCCCAAAAGTCTATGTCTTAATTTGCTGAACTTCAAGAAAGCAAAGGTAGCCAGCTTGAAAAGTTCTTAGCATTCTTTATCAAGGAATAAACACTGGCTGATATAATTCTGGCATATATGTTATTCTCACAAAGTATTTACACAAACTTACAACTTAGCCATTACATTATATTAATATAATACACTGTCTTACACAATTTTGCTAGTAAAAAATCAAAAAGAAGATATAACTCTTTCAACCTAGAAAAGTTGTAACACTTAATTTACCATACATTTTAACAAAATAGCACAGATAAACCACTTCCAAGGTAGCTATTTTAAAGGTTTTCTTATGAATTCTCAATTGTTGTAGATGTATTTTTCAACAGTTCAGAATCTATAACAGAGTCTACTACAAGATAAGTACTTACTAAATATGGATAATTAGTAAATACAAATAATTAGTAAATATGAATGAATATTTGTTGAATTGTTTCTCACAAGAAAGCATTTAAATTTCCTTTTTTCCCATTTACTTACTATGTAAGAGAGACAATGTACAAGTTATTTTCAGAAAAGCACAAAATTACCCCACACATTCAATTAAGATATCATTTCCATCAAAAATATTTTTTGTTGAAATTGGTTTTCCAGGAAAATTGATTTTGCAGAAGTTGTTATTCATCAGGAACCTCAACAGTTTATTTTGAAAGCACAATAATGAGAATTATTTTATTTGGTCTTGAAACAGATCATTGGCACATCTCTCAGGTCAACATGTTTCTAAATAGAAAGAAAAGTGTTTATTGGGATCTTCACTCATCATTTCCACATCATATAACATTATAAATGTGTTCCTATCTCTAGTCTTATCCTTCTTTGATTTCCCAACTTTAAACACACTGCCCAGCATACAGAATATATGCAATAAAACTACAATGACGTAAATGAGTCCACTAATTCTTTCTTTCTCTACATGTCTATTATAGGCTACCCTTATCCTGCAATAATTTGGACATATCTGGTAAATTCAAAGCATGTACCACTTTGGTTGTATTTTTTCTTTTTAAAAATGATCGTAGAGTAGGGAATGATCTGTTGGTTGATGGATGTCTGTTTAGTTGTAACTTACAGGGGAGAAACAAGGGGAACAACTCACTCTTCCATGATACTGATGTCACTCTAAAAACGATTGTATATTGGCTTAATTTCAGACTTATAGACTACAACCAAAAATAATAGAAGAAATTGTACTCTCAGAATCCCCCATTGTTAATATTTTACACAAATGCTTTATGTCTCCCTCTCTCACTCTCTAATATTTTTTTCTAAATCATTGAGGATTAAGTTGTAAATATGATGCCCTCTTCCCCTAAATATATCAGCATTTTTTTCCTAAAAACAAGATATTCTCCCATATAACGAGAGTATAGTGATCAACATCAGAAAATTAAAGCTGTTACAATAATAGTATCTAAACTATAACCGTTATTCAGTTTCTACAAATGTACAGTGTCCTTTATAGTAAAATAAAATCCTAAATCAGATATTGCATTTAATTTTCATGTCCCTGTATTCTCCTATAACCTCTAAAGTTATTCAGTCATATTTTGTCTTTGATAACCTTGCTATATTTTAATAGTATAGACAAGTTATTTTTAGTATGCCCCTTGATTTGGATTTGTCCAATGTTTCTTATGAATAGATTCAGATCGTGTATCTTAGGCAGGAATATCACAGAAGTTACTTTTTTCTCCTTACATTCTATCAGAATATCATGGTTTCAATTTGTCCCATTGCTGGTGAGGTTAATTTTAATCAACTGATAAATGTGGCTTCTACCAGCCTTCTCCACCAGAAAGTTACAATTATTTCCTTTTGTGATAATTATCTTATGGAGAGAGACTTTGATATTAGGCAATATCCTGATGCTGAACAATCCGATACCCACAGTCATAGTGTCCTTTATGATTCTTATCTAAACCAGGTATTAGCCTGATCATTGTCAAATAGTGATTGCTAGTGCCATCATTACTTTTACATTTAATTATTGGCTTTATACCTTAAGGATGAGTTTTCTCATTCCTCTTAGTTAGTTAGTATTAACTAAATACATTTAGTTAATTACTTAGTTTGTAATGTTAGCATGGACAGAAATTCTTAGTTTATTCAATGGGTTATGATACATTACTATTATTATAACTATTTGATGTCCAATTTCTCCTAGATTTGGCCAGTGAGAGCCCCATTAGCTGGTTCTACATTTGCTTATATAACAATAATATTTGAGCACTTCCTTAATCCAGTCCAATGAGATATTACAGGCCCATATTGAATGTTCCCAGGCCCAACCCTGGAGTGAGCTACTTATCCAAGGAGCCCTGGTTCATTTTAATAAAGAATAGTATTTAGAAACCAAAATCAGTGGAGGAAGATCTTTAAAATATTAAGAAAGAAAAAACTGTCAACCTGGAATTTTATACCCAGTGAAAATATCTTTCACTATGAAGAGGAAATACAAACATTTTCAGACACACAAAAGTGGAAAGTATTCATGACCAGCATACCTACACTACAAGAAATGTTAAATGAAGTGATTCAGGGCAAAGGAAAATGATACCAGATGAAAATCTGGATCCAAATAGAAGAATGAAGAGCAACAGAAGTGGCAACTAGATGGGGGCATTTACACATATAGGAATTTTGTATTATTTAATGTTTTTAAAAGATAACGATCTGTTTAAATAATAAGACTATATTGAAGCATTTACAACATGTATTTTAGTAAAATGTATGACAATAATATCACAGAGGAGAAATGGAGGTATACTATTATAAGATTTTCATACTATATGTGAAATGATATAAATAATTTTAGGAAAGTTTTAATAATTTAAAGATTTGTACTATAAATTTTAAGGAAACTGCAAAAATAAAAAATGAAGAGCTACAGTTAGTGAGCCAACAAAACACATAAATAGAATCATCAAAAATATATAATACAGAAGAAGGCAGAAAAAGAAATGTAACAAAGTACAACATGACAAATAGATAACAGATATCAAGAAGATAGACTAAACTAAATCATATTAACAATTATATTAAATATAAACGGTCAAAAATCACAGATATTTTTATATTGGAAAAAAACTAAGGCCCAAATATATATGTTGCCTATTACACGTGCATTTACATGGAAAGACACAAATAGGTTAAAAATAAAAGGATGTAAAAAGTTATACCATGCTAAATCAAATCAAAAAAAAATCTTGAGTGACCATGTTATCAGAAAAGTAGTATTCAAAGCAAAGAATATTACCAAGATAAAGAAGGTTATTTGATAGTGAAAAGTGTGTCAATTAGTCAAGAGGGTATAACAATCCTAAATGGGATGCAGCTAATAACAGCTTCAAAATACATGACGCAAAAGGTGGTAAAACTGAAGGAGAAATGGAAAAATCCACAATTATAGTTGGAGATTTCAAGACTTCCTCTAATAAATGATAGAAAAAGTGGACAGTAAATCAATAAGAATATGTAAAACTTAAACAAAACTATTAAGTCATTTCATCTAATTGACATTTATGGGATACTTCAATACCAACAGCAAAATACATATGATTGTTTAGTACACACAGAATATTTAATTAAGATAGTTTGTATTGGAAGCCATAAAACATTTCTTCATATAGTTAAAAGAATTCAAGTAATAAAAATATATTAGCGAACTGTAATGGAATTGAATTAGAAATCAGTAACAAATATATCTGGAAAATTCACAAATATTTTTAAATCAAATAACATGTCTAAGTAACAGGGTCAAAGATAAAACCAAAGGAAAACTATGAGCATTTTTAACTTAACTATTAAGATAGTGCAACATATCCAGTTTTGTGGGATGCCGAGAAAGAGAATTAGGTTGATATTTATCACTCTATAAGAAAACATGAAATATCTTAAATCAATGACCTCAGTTTCCACCTTAAGAAACTAGAAAAAGAAAGGCAATTAACACAATGTAAGCAGAAAAAAGGAAATAATAACAATTAAAGAGGAAAATAACACTATAGAAACAGAAAAACAATAGGAAAAAAATCAATGAAACCAAAAACTGGTTCTTTGAGAACAATAAATTGATAAACTTCTGCCTATACTAGAATAAAAAGAAAAAGAGAAAATACAAATTATTGTTTCAGGAGTAGGAGTGGTGATGTTACTACATGTTTTGTAAACAGTAAATGAACAGTAAGTAAATACTATGCCTATAAATTAAAGCACAAGATAGAATGAACAAATTTCTTACAACACAAACTTTCAAAGCTCCCTCTAGAAAGTCTATACAATAAAACTACAAAATATTGCTGAAAAAGATTAAAGATGACCTAAATAATTGGAGAGATATACCTTGTTCATAGAGCAGAAGACTCAATAGAAAGAATTAAGTATTCGTTCTTCTCAAATTAATCTGTAGATTCAATGCATTCCCGATCAAAATACCAGTACACGTATTGGTAGAATTTGACAAGCTGATTCCAAAGTCCACATAGAAATGCAAATGAACTAGAATAGCCCAAAACAACTTTGTTAAAGAGCAGCAGAGTTAGAGGGCTAACAGTCATCAAGATCGTGTTGTACTGTCATAACGACTGACAAATAAAGCAATGGAACATAAAAGAGAGTCCAGAAAAGGACCTATGTGTAGACAACGTATTTTTGACAAAGGTGCAAAGGCAGTCCACTGAAAGATTACTTTTTCAACAAATGTTGCTGGAACACTTGAATAGCCGAATCCAAAAATGAATAAATAATACACTAAAATTAACTCAAAAAGGATCATAGATCTAACTGTAAAACCTATAGAACTATAAAACTTCTAGAGAAAAACAGAGGAGAAAATCCTTGTGAAATTATTAGGCAAAGGTTTTAGATATTACACCAAAAACACACTCCACAAATGAACAAATTGATAAATTTAACTTCCTCAAAATTAAAAACTTCTGTTCTTCAAAAGATACTATGAGGAGCATGAAATGACAAGCCACAGACTGGGAGAAAATATTTTAAAATCATATATCTGATAAAGAACTTGTGCCTAGAATATAAACAGAACACTCAAACTCAATAATAAAAAATCAAACAACCCGATTTTAAAAACAGACAAAATATTTGAAGACACTTCAAGAAAGAAGATATATAAACAGCAAATAACCACATCATTAGTCATTAGAGAACTGAAAATGAAAACAATCACGAGATACCATTTCACACTTATTAAAACGGGTAAAATTAAAAAGACAGACCCTATCAGGTTTTGGCAAGAAGGTGGAGAAACTGGAAATATTGTATACTCTCATGGAAATGTAAGATATTACAGCAGTTTGGAAGCGAGTTTTTTCAAATGTTAAACATACACCTATTACATAATCCAACCATTCTATTCACGGATATCTACCTAAGAGAAATAAGAGGAAATGTCACACAAAGAGCCAAGCACGAGTGTTCCTAACAGCTTCGTGGAATGGCCAAAACCAAAATCTACCAGCCAAATAGGCAGCTTCCTCTGCTATTCTTCTCTTGTCTTCCGCATACAATTACTTTTTACTCTTGAAAGAAATTCTAGATCCTGGAGAATTTAGCATATGTCATTTTATCCTTCTATATCTATGCTTTCAAATGTTTACTACTCTATATTAATACAAGTTGAATTTTATGTTCTTTCTTTTAATTTTTTATGGCTGGAAGGATTACACAACATTAGGAAATTGCCTTTGGTTTTTCAGAATACAGTACAAATATATTTATACATAACTCTTTTTCCATTTTGCCATTCTACTTAGTGCCCCTTTACCTTTCTCCTCCAGGGTTTCTTGTATCCAAGAAGGATATTACTAGTTTGTGAAAAGTGAGTGGAGGAGTCCTCTAGTGCTTTTAGGTATTATTAATGAAAATCAGCTTTTAACTTTTTTATATATATCTTACTAGTTGTTAAGTTTTCCCATCATTTTTTAGAGTAGTATAATTGCACAAGATAATGTGAAAGGGCATCACTTATTTTAACGGTAAATGCTAAAATAGAATATATCTGACTGATAATGTAACTTTGAAATAACAGCCTTAATGTTACTATATATGCAATGCCTGCATTTGACTTGCAAGTGAATTGGAAGAAAAGAGAAAGGGTGAATGTCGATTTTGATTACTCTGGCTTCTCCCAACAATTTCGTATTTTGTTTTACACAAAATCCTATATTTAGCAAGTAAGATGTCCACATTCATGGGTCCAGAAATTTTAAGATTCCTAACGTGCCTTGTTCTGATTTCTTATGATCATTACCCCCAGGAGTGTTATTTTGGAAAGGATGATGGAAGCTGAGAAGTAGGGATTGGGTAAAGAACTAGGTGTAATATCGTGTACCTGTATACAGAAATATATGTTTTTTTAAAATTACATATATATGCATTTATTTTAAGGCAAAAATAAACATCTTAAAATTAAAGCTAGTGGAAAGTTAATAAAATGAATTTGCAATTGTGCTAGATACTATTGATAAGTCCAGAAAAATAATTTTCTAGTTTTTCCCTTTCTCTTTATTCTGTTTATTTCTCCTGCACAAGAAAAATAAAATTCTTAAATGTATATCATAGACTTGGCTTTGATTACAAACACTGAAAATCTATATCTGTTTTCTCTCTGAATTAAAAATAAATTTTGATTGATCCACACACCAGCTAAGTTCATTAGAGTTTCAGATAAAGCAGTTTAAATTGCCACCGAAGTACTATGTCTTATTCTGAATACCAACACTCAACGTTGCCAAATCACAACTCAGACATGATCTCAAGTTAACGGAACTGCTGTGAGAGTGCAGATTCAATGTGAATTTCAAAGCTGCCTGCCAAAGGCTCTCCTCACTCACGTGTTTAATATTTTTAGGGAAGCTATCAAACAGCAAACCAGGCTTATTAATCATTGCACGTCACACAGTATTTAATGTGTTCTAGGCATATGAGATCAGGTTCGTTATCATAAAAATGCACTGATTTAACTTACATATTTTCTTAAAAAATGGTAATACCTGAAGTAGCCACTTAATTTTTTTTATTTCTACATTTCTCTCAGGACGCATAAAAGACAAAACATTATAGAGAAAATAAAATTTCTCCTTAATTCACTGATACTGTGTCACTTACTGGTCGTTGACTACAGTAGCACACAGTGGAAATCATTTTTCAATTAAGTTAAATGAAAATAAACATCTAAAAAGAAGGCAAATACTTCACAAATGTCATATTAATTTTAAATGATTTAGAGAAAATTAACTAAAGTAACTTAATATCTGTTTTTTTCTGTATGAAATATATATTTTTCCCCAATTCTCTTCCCCTGGTATTTAACAGACATATACTGAGCTCTTACTACTCACAAAATGCCATACTACTCATTTGAGAAAACTCGAATGTATATTTTCAATAATTCTTCTTTCAGTTGTGTCTTTACTTCAGCAAACTTCACTTTGTGCACAAGTCAAAATTCGTTCACATGTATCCTCATTGACAGATTTCTAAAGATTTTGATATCGCCTAAAGTTTACTGGTTTATTAGTTAGAAGTCTGGTGGCTATTATCAGAAATACAAGAAGAATAATGTAAGTCACAAATGGGGTGGAGTTCTATAACTCATCCAATTTAAAAAATGTCAAAGTAGCCATCTCTGATGCTGAGGAAAGCTGACACAATATATAAATGCTCCTAAGTCTGTTTTCTTCTCTCTACTCATTCACCCTACGCTTTACACTCTCTAAATGCAAACATGCTTAATTCACCTAATAGGCAACAGGTCTGCCAATAATTCCGACTTTTTAACATCAGCTCTTCAGCTACCATAAAAAGATTCAGATAAATTCATTTGCCTATAAGATTATTTCTGCAAGAACAGACATCTCCCAGCTCCTTCACTTTGGAAGTATTTGTTGTACTTTAAGATTTCCAAAATTAGTTAATCTGATGGCCAAATCAAAGAGGTAGATTGTTTCCATCTTTCTTCTTTTCCATCTTTACCTTATTGGCTTGTCTGCACAGTTTGATATGGGCTTTCATCAGAAGATGTCTGATCCAGCCCCAAGTATCCTTTCTCGGTCAGCAATATCCAAGGGAAAGGGCATTTCTTCTCATGCATCTCTTTTAATCACAGAGAAAATCATTTCCAGAAACTTCCATAGGGCTCCACTTCAGGTCTAGTTGGACAGAATTGAGTTGCACCCCTACATCCTACCTACAAAAGTGAGAAAGTACAATTTTTTCCATTTCTAGTCCTCCATAATTGGAAGCAGGTTCTGTAAGTGAGCAATAAGGAGGTGGAATAGGTTTCAACAGGAACCAATATCTGCTAACTCTCTTTGCTCCCAGTTCCAACAAGAGAGAACAGGCTTTTTGTCACATTTGGACCTTTGGCCAGAGATGTGTAGGTTTAGAACAACATGGCAGCTTTCTAGGGATTCATTTGAGAAGGGAAGTGTCCAGAAGAACTGTCTGTCCTTGTGGATAGGTAATACCATAAATTTCTTCTACAGTTACCTCCTTGGCATCTCAATACATCCTTCTTCCCAAATATACCATCCAAAAATGTCTCCCTTCTCCCCAGACTATGTTTTAGATATATTATTTTGGGTATATCACGTTAAATTGTGAACACTTTCACTCCCACTCTAAGAGAAAACAAGCCAAAGTCATGGCTAACAGCTTCATCCACTTCCAGATTCAGTACTTCTGGTTGTTATTCATTCCTCTCAGTCTTGGACTGTGGCTTTATTTAAAAAATAGACTTCATTTTTAGAGCAATTTTGGGTTCACAGAAAAATTGAGCTGAAAGTAAGAATAGTTCCATATGATACAGTTTTTTATGGTCAAGCAACATATGGAATAAATGATAAATTTATCATTCACCAACACATCTAACATGCCAAAAAAGAGATTAAAAGGAGAACTGTCATCAAGGTCAGAGAGAAAGAGAATTGAAACAGGTTTCAATTGATCCTAGTGGGTTTCACTTCATACTTTTGGGTTTCAGCATATCCTGCCATCCCCAACTTTACATTCATCTTCTCTTCTAGATTGTCTGTCCTGAGGACTTCAAACTCCATCATATGGAAAGGCAAGATCGCTACATAGATTACTTAACCAGTTCCCACAGTTGCATAAGTTCAAGTCCCTATAAATATACATATATATTTCCATCCTTAGTTGTTCTGCTTCTCTGAGGGAACCTTTCCAGATACAGATAAATAGACAAATCCAGAATTGTAATCATACTTGGAATATTTAACACTCTTCTCAGTAATTTGTAGACCAAGTAGAAAATTGGTAAGGATATAGAAGCAGCTTTGTCAATCAACTTGACAAAACAACAATAGAATATATCTGTTTTTCAAGGGCAAGTGGAACATTCATGGAGAATGATAATAGGCTGGGCCATAAAAAAGCTTTCAATAAATTTAAAATGAATGAAACTGGAGTGTGAAAATCCTCTAAATATTTTGAAACTAATATCCATGGATTAAAGAAGAAATCACAAGGGAAACTATAAAATATTTTTATCCTAAGGATAATGAAAATAAACCAGATCAAATTCTGTGTGGTAAATCTTAAGCAAGTCTTCAAAGCAAATTATAGCTTTAAGTACTTATATTTGAAAAGAAGACAGGTTTAAAACCCATGATCTAAAATTGCATCTTGTGATTCTAGATGAAGAATATGAAAATAAGCCTGAAATAAGTAGAAGGTGGGAAATAATAAAGATAACAGCAGAAATAAATGAAGTTGAAAACACAATTCAGAAAAATCAATAAAACAAAAACTGGTCTTCTAAAAAGGATTGGTAAAATTGACAAATCTCTAGCTAGACTAATCTAGGAAAAAAGAGAGAGGAAACCAATTGCCAATATCAGAAAGTGAAAAAAATGACATAACCAGAGGTACTACAGACAATAAAAAGATAATAAAGAAATATATTTTAAAACTTTTGTGCCAATACACTTAACTGCTAGAATGTAATTGACAAATTTTTGAATCTCAAAAATTACCAAAGCCAAAACAAGGAAGAATGTCAATATGAATAGCCCCATATCTACGAAAGGAATTAAATTCTTAGTTAAGAACCTTCCCACAAAGAAAACTACCGGCCAAAAAGTCTTCACTTGGTGAATTCTACCAAACAATTAAGACAGCAATAAAACTAAATTAACCAAAGTCCTCCCAGAATCAAAAAGGATAAAACATTTTCCAACTAATTTTAAAAGCCACCCCCTAGAAAAACTCTAATAACCAAAAGCTTACAAAGACACTACAAAAAAGAAATAAAATGACAGAATCCAGACAAAGATTCTGATAGCAAGAAAAGAAAACTGCAAATTAATATGCCTTATGCATGTAGATACAAAAATCCTTAACAGAATATTAGAAAAGCACACCCAGCAATTTATAAAAATAATAATCTAGCATGACTAAGTATGTTATATCCTAGGAATTCAGGATTGGGTTAACATTTGACAATCAATATAATTCAACATATTTATAAAGGATGAAACCCATATCAGTATTTCAATCCATGTGAAGAAAAGAACATTTGACCAGATTTACTATTTGTTCTGGATTAAAAAGAAAAAAACTCTGAGAAACTAGAAATAGAAGAGACCTTTCCCAATGTGATACAGGGAATCTATGGGGAACTTAACTAATATTATACTTAAGAGTGAAATACTGAATTCTTTCCAAATAAGATCAAAGTCAGAGCAAGGATAATCACCATCAGCTCCTTGTAATTAACTCAGTACTGGAGGTCCTGGCCAGCGCAATAAGGTGCTAAAATAAATGTAAGGAACAGAGATTGAAAAGGAAGGAAACACACACATGACATGCATGAGACTTAAACTGAAAACAGAAAACTGCAACACATTGCTGAAAAAGGCTCAAGAAGACCTAAGAAAATAGAGAAGTATATCCTGTTCGTAGATTGAGAGAGTCAACATGCTTAAGATGCTAGCTCTTTCTAAGTAGATCTCCAAAACAATCACAGTCAAAGTCTCTGCAGGCTTTGGGGTAAAAATTGACTAGATTTATATGGGAATTCAGAGTCCAGAGAAGTCAACGCAAATTTGAAAAAGAACAAGACTTACTACAAAGATAGAGTTATCAAGACAAAGTGGTACAAACATGAGGATAGTGTAGCTATATGTCCAAATAAATTTCAACAAAAATAACCAAGAAATTCAATGGAAAACATCACCTTTTCAGCAAATGATTGAAAATATCTGGATATCCATGAGGGAAGAAAAGGAAGTTGGCCCTTATCCCATAACGTGCACAAATATTAATTCCAAATATATCGTAAGGCTAAAAGTGAAAAATAAGACTATAAACATTTTGAATAAAACATAAGAAAAAGTTTTTGTGACCTTGTGTTAAGCAAAGATTTCTTGGATATGACCCCCAAATCATAACCCATAAAAGAACACATTAATAAATTTACCTTTATCAAAATAAAGAAGTCTGCTTCTTGAAGAACACTGTGGAGAGAATGGGAAAAAAAGTCATACACTGAAATAAATTATTTTCAAATTCATAACATATTAAAGGACTTCTATCCAGAGTACACAAAGAACTCCCAGAACTCAACAAAAAAAAAAAATCAATAAAAATGTTGAAATTATTTACAACTTGAAAATGAAACTTTACTGTGGTCATCATAAAGAGTAATAGAATTACAAATAATTCTAGCAAAAAAAAGTATAAGATGTGAACACTGAAAACCTCAGCTTATTGATGACAGAAAATAAGAAGACCTAACTGAGAGATACAGCACACTCATGGATTGGAAGGTTGTAATTTGAAGAATTCAATTCCTCTCAAGTTATTCTACAGGTTCAAAGCAATCTCAACTATAATTCAAGCAGCATTTTTTTTTTTTGTAGATAATGCAAAGCTGATTCAAAGATTAATTTGGAAATGCAAAAATCTTAAAATAGACACAGAGAAATCTTGACAAAGACCAAATCTGGAAGAATTAAATGGCAAAAAGACTTAATGGCAGAAAATTAAAAGGATGGGCAACGCTAAATGTTGGTAAGCAAATATAGTAATAAGACTCTCAACATTGTTGGCAGTAAAAAGATATAACCCCTGTGGAAAAATCTGGCAGTTTGTTATAAAGCTAAATATGCACCTGTGGATGTTTTAATTCTAGATACTTGTCCAAGAGAAATAAAAAACATGTCCACAAAAAGATATGTACAATAATTTTTATTATAATCCAAAACCGGAATAGGTCATGTGCCATAGCAGAAGAATGTCTGTGGTATACCCACACAGTGGATTAATGAAAAGGAATGTACCATTGACACATACAACATGGATAAATATGAAAAACATTATGCTGAATAGATAAGCCTTATACATATGTATTATGTGATTCCTCTCATTTAAATTTCTTAAACTAAAAGAATGAATCTAAGATGGAAAGAATAAGAAAGAAGTGCTTGCCTCTTGGTGGTAGGGGCACAGATTTACTGGGAAGGGGCACAAGAGAAATTTCTAGGTGACGGTAATATTCCAGAAATTGATAGAGGTTTGGGTTACTATCTGAATTTGTCAAAAATTGAATAGTACACTTAATATTTGTGCATTTTACTTCATATAAATTTTACCTCACCAGAAAAATGAGAATTGCAATTAAATATTGAACTCAACTTAATGATATACATGATAAAATATTTATGGTGACATTTCCTGATGTTTACAACTTACTTTGAAATTCATCAAAACAATCAAATGGATTGATAAATGGATAAAAGGATGAGCAGATGGACTAATAACTGACAAGTCAATTATAGTAAAATTTTAGCAGTATAAACCAGTCAGTGCTTATGTGGGCCTTCACTGTAAAATTTTTTCAACTTTTCTGTGTGTTCAAAAGTTTCCATAACAAAATGTTAGAAAAATCATGTTTAAAGACAGAAAACAAAACTTGCAAAAGAATATTTCTAACAGTTTTATTCTAAAAGTCCCAAATCAGAAACATTTTATGTAAAATATGTAAAAGGCATTTAAATATTATTTATTATACCTGTCAGTTATCCAAAATTGATTTAAAAGTATTTTAACATGTAACATGTGAATAAACAATTTGTGGTATTTTTTGAAAAGGGTGAACTGATGCAAGAAGCAACAACATGGATGAATCTCAAAAACATTAGGCTGTGCAAAAGAAGCTGGACTCAAAAGAAGTATACCACATGATTCTATTTATGGAAAATTCTAGTACAGGCAGAAACTAACTTATAATGACATAAAGCAGATCAGTTTTTGCCTGAGGCTGGGGGAGGGAGAATTTAACTACAAAAGTTGTGGAGGGAATTTTGGGGATAATGGAAATAGTCTATATCTTGATTGTAGTAGTGATGTCTATATCTGTCAAAACCCATTGAAATACATACTTAAGTTGAGAAGATTTATAATATGTAAATTATGCCTCAATAAAGTTGATTTGAGAGAAACATCTACATACTTGTGCCAATGTTCTGTATAACTTTTCAGATGTTATTGTTGTTTCAATCTTATAACTCTTTGCTGAGAGCTACAATAACTCTGTGTTAATATTTCCTCATCAAGTCTCCTAAAGCTAGCTATTTCTTGGAGCTCAAGCCATCTGCTCAGTACCTAATTTAACCAAGTACTCTGCTCATTTATAATGAGGACAGTTAACTTTTCAGTCCAGCTAATGGGGTATTCACTGCCTCCCCAAACCCTGCATCGCTCAGACTCAGATAATTTCTCTCAGATGCTAGTGACATAGACTTAACCCAAGCAGAGAGGAAATGTTTTGACTTATGGGACACTAAGAGGTTTACGTAATGAAGTCCTGGGAAAGATGGAGATGCAACCGGCACTTGGGAATGCCTAGAAGTAGGTAATATTTCCAGAGCTCTTTCACCATCTCTTTCCCTGGTTTGTTTGTTTGTTTTTTTGGTAGTGGGAGGATATGTTTTTGTCTTGTTCTTTTTCTGAATTTGGACTTCATTCTCACACTGCAGACTATCGACACTTTTTAAGACACATGGCTACTGAATTTGCCAAATTCTAAATCCTGTGGCTTCACTAATAGGTGAGAGTTAGTATTGATGATTTCTGTAGTCCTAATCACAAAAGTCCCAAGAAAGGACCTCTTTGGCCAAGCTGAGTTCACATAACCACCGGTGGTCCCAATGCCCTGGCCAGGGAACTAGGGGATACGGGGTCATGAAATGTGTGCTATCCCAGTGATAGCTTTGAGGGTATCAGGGCTGAAAAATTGGAAAGGGCATGCTACAAAAAAAGTGAAAAATACTGGGAAAACAATTTCATATAGGTCCGTGGTAGTAGGCATATTACCATGTTAAATATTTATCCAAGTATTTATTTATCCAAGTATTAAGACACAAAGTGAATCCTTCATTCATTTTGTTTTTGCTAAGATAATATGTAAAATACTTTTAAATCAATTTTGAATAACTGACAGTTATAATAATGAAATATTTAAATGCATTTTACATAAAATGAATATTTCTAAATATAATTTTGAAATAAGAATATTCAGATTTTAATCATGTTAGCAATGAAATAATGAGCTGTTTACAATAATATAAAACTAACAATCTAGGGAAGGAAAAAGTCTTATAGTAAGTACAAGTAATTGAAGGAAATGTTGCAGTAAGAACATCAGATTAGGAAAAATTAAGAGAATTAGTTTTAGTTCAGCAGTTGATTACTGGTTCTTCCACACTGTTAACCTCTGGCAATCAGTTTCCTATTCCACAAATTAAAAACCTTGAATTGGGTGGCCTTCAGTATCCTTATCATTGCGATACTATGGGGTGTTGCCTTGCCCCATCACCCTTTCCTCACACAGTTAATGTTAGGAGGTAGAACGTATCCAGGGCTAATTCTTATGACTCCTACTAATGTGTTGAAGAAGCATAAAAAGTTAGAGTATAAAATGGTTAGGCATTCTCTGATAAACAGAAAGATGCCGGAGGTCAAATTTTCATTGTAAACCATGGTTCAAGGCCCCCTTTATCATAATTTACTTTTCCTTTCCTCTTCCATATTCCCCATCTCACTCCTTGCTCTAAGTGATGGGTTCGGTCTATCACCATCATAGAACACTATGCTACATAACTAAAACAATTAGAAAATCCCTCATCAATAGACCTTTTTCAATATTCCGGCAACATTCTTGGCATTGCTTAGATTGAATGACTGGTTTTGTATCAATCAGCTAATTTCTTTATACCATTATTCTTTTTGTGAGCAGTGAATATGAGAAAGTAACCTTTTTGTAACTATAATAGTGAATAATTTGAGGCATTCAAGTTTTGCTAAAATTTGATAATGCCATTATTTTAAACATTGTCTCTTTCTTCAAAAAAGTCCATCAGAGATATATTTTTCAGGTTTTATTTGACTCCTTGAGGCATCTCTATAAAAACATAATCCAAAGAAATATAATACAAGTGTATTTTTTTTAGTAGCAATGTGTTTTTTGGTATATTACATATTCACATCCTTTCTGGAATGTGAGAAGATGCAGTAAATATATTGGCTACATACAAATCCTATGTTTTGGCATTTATGGAGAAGTTACTTATTTTCTAAATATATGTATAAATTCAAAATACATTCTGATTCTGGGCCGGCCCAGTTGCACAGTGGTTAAGTTCGCATGTTCTGCTTTGGCAGCCCAGGGTTCGTTGCTTCAGATCCCGGGTGCAGTCCTACATACCACTTGGCAAGCCAAGCTGCAGCAGGCTTCCCATGTATAAAGTAGAGGAAGATGGGCATGGATGTTAGCTCAGGGCCAGTCTTCCTCAGCAAAAAGAGGAGGATTAGCAGCAGATGTTAGCTTGGGGCTAATCTTCCTCAAAAAGAAAAAAATATATATGCATATATATATTCTGATTCTAATGTAAAGAATGGAAATCTCATAGTTTTAAATAAATGACATGTAAGTCAGTCATTACTTTCATCATTCTTTTCGATCTTGATCTTATACCAGCTAAACTAAAGCTTTCAATCGTATTTTTAAAACATATTAAAGTGTAATGTTTCTCGGACTTTAAAATTGCATCAATTCCATGAATGAAATTCTGATTTTATGTATCTAATTCTACATTAAATTCAGGTCAAGCAGAGAGAAGATTATCAACTTTAATATCCATTAACTACTCCTTCATCACCCAGAATTGGTTGTTGTCCTTCATATTAATGTTTACCCAATCATTTCAAACTGAATCCCTGAGTTAAGCATTTCTGCACGAAATAATAGCAATTTTTAAAATAATCAATATTGAAAATACTAGTGGTTGATCCTTAATAGATCACTATAGCAGATATCAATTTTTCAATATGCTTCCCCAAAATTTCCCCAGCATAACATAGTATTTCAAAAAATACTTCAGTGAAAAAATCAATAGGTCAGCCACTTTTGTCCATGAACAAGTTCTCAGTAAGAAACTTATAACCAGGTAAACACAACAGCCTTTAAACGAGTGACTGAAAGCAGTGTTTCCAACCTGTTCAGTGCTATTTGGGGGGCAAATTCCCCCTACTGCTATAAGTCGAACAGTTTGCTCTCAGCTAATATGACTCATTTCCTCACAGTCGGAAGGAAACCTTTTGAATTACAGGGCAAATCTTGGCAGCATCTTCCAGTATTTATGGATAGTACTTCTAACATTTAATTTTAAATGTTCTGATTATGCAGAAATTGCTACTACCTAGAAAAGACAAAGTACATAAAAATTCATGTAAAGAATTAGATGCTGGGATCAGTGTTCTACAAGGCAGGGGTTTAGTGTATAGCTCCCTAATGATTAAGTGTTAGTGTTGTAATCGGTGAAAATCCAGGACTCTTTGATCTTCCAATAAGAAATAATTTGCATAGAAATTTACATAGCTCAGTTGTAAAAGTCTTCCTTTGAGGTTGGTAACCAAATAGCCGAACAAAAATTATATTTCCTTATTTATTATACCAAGTTTTACCAGTTAGAAATTATTTGACTGCATACAATAAAAAAAAGTACAATAGGTTAAAGATTGTTTACTTTTCTCTTACATAAGGAAACCTGGAAGGAGGAGGGCAAACAAAGACTCCACTAGGTTATCGGTGACAAAGGTGATTATCTTTCTGCTCTATTGCCAAGGGCATGGCTTCCATTCTAAAGATCATCTCATAATTCAAGATGGACTCTGAAGCTCCAGCTACCAAAGGAAAAGTTTATAAGCCAGAAAAAAGAAGAGTCGCTAGTGGAAATCCTCCCAGTTGTCTCCCTTAAGCACCTTTTCCGGAAATTTCTCCAGAACAGTCCTTTACTCTCTGCTTTAACATTTGCTTCTCTAGACTAATTCTTCTCTTGTAGAACTTGGTTGAAACTAGCAAAACATTGCCCATGTGCAATAATATAATGACCAGCAACATCCCTTAGTACACAGAATTGATGGTCATATGTCTGGAGACTGTTTTCATTGCAGTGATGTAAAAATGACAACTTCTTTTTAGATATCAAATAATTGAAATGCAACTTGACTCATTATCTTCTGATGTTCTATATTACAGACTAAAATCTGAAGTCTCTTCTTCCTCTGTAGGTAAATTGTATTGCTTTTCTGCCTGGTGATTTGTAAGATGCTATCTTTACCATTATAAAACAAACAACGCTTGTGAAATGACTAATTCTTGGCTGGCATATCATGAATCATTTTGATCTGTAAGTTCAAGACTCCCTTCAGTTCACAAAACTTGTCATGTCTGGGATCTGTGTTTATTTACGCTGATCCCAGCATAAATTAAGATATGTAGTTTATATTCAGTTTTGTGTATCTATACTTGATCTTAGTAAACCAAGATTGTTGATTTTGAACTTTCTTGAACCAAGGAAATTCAGTTCAATTTCTGCAGCAGTGAATTCAGTTCAAGTGAAGAGCTTTCCATCTACCTACCTCAGAAGGTGAAGAACTTTTCATCTACAGTATCCTTATTGCTCCTCACAAGATGGGTGATAGGATTCTGACAGAATTTCATCCATTTACTTAGCATGACACCATACTTCTTATAAGAAAGAGGATTTTTGTAATTTTGTTCTTACTATGCTTAAACTTCGTTCTATTTGCCCTCGATTTTTCAAAATACCTGGAAACTTTGGCATTTAGATTGGATTCTATGTTTAGAGTGAAATTAGAGGAATTCTCCTATTTTTACATTTTTTTTAACTTTTCAGATAGGGTTTCAAAAGGAGAGATTTAAACACTTGTGCTTAAGTTTTTATCCGGCCAGAAAGGGCAAACCTGGATTTAGTATACATTTCATGTACAACAAGAATGAATTTCTCTTTATTTTATTATCCTGATATGTTCACTAAGATAACATCAAAATATGTAAAAAGCTACACTACTTTATTTTTAATTATTTCCTTATGATCTATGTGGGTCTATATACATAATCTTGATACTGTTCGATTCATCTATTTTTCTACCCTTATACCAAAACCATACCTAAACTGACTACTATAGCTTTATAGTAAATCTTGACAATAGGTAGTATAAATAATTCAAATTTATTTTTATTTTTTCAAAATTGTTTTGGTTAGTCAATGTCCTTTGCATTCCCACATAAATTTTAGACATCAATTTCTACCAAAAAAATCTTGCTCGTATTTTGATTGTGATAATTGTGTTAAATCTACAGATCCTTTTATGGATAACTAATAATGTAAAACATTGAATGTCCCCAACCATGAACATGGTGCTTCTGTCTATTTATTTAGCTCCTTAATTTCTCTTTGAAATATTTTATATATTTCAATGTACAACTCTTGCATATCTATGGTTAAATTTATTTCCACATACTTTGTATGCAATTGTAAAGGTATTAGATTACAATTTTATTTTCACTTTTTGCTAACGTAAGAATAAAAATTTGATATTTACATTAAATATGTACTTTTCAAATGTGTTAAATTAATTTATTAATCATATTATTTTCAAAAATTCTTTAGTAATATTTATATATAAAAATCATGTTTTGTGAATAAAAATAGTTTTAAGGCTTCCTTTTAAACTTTATGAATTTTATTTCATTACGTATTTTTTTCTTGCTTTATTGCACTGGCTGGAATCTGCAGTACAATGTTGAATGGAAAAATGTGAAAGCAGACATCCTTGCCTTAGTCCTGATCTTGTGGGAAATCAATCAGTAGATCAACTTAAGTAAGTTGTTAGTTGTGGGATTTTAGTACCTTTCATCAGATTGCAAAAATTCTCTTCTATATCTTTCTTTTTCGAGAATTTTTTAAATCAATATGAGTGCTAAATTTTGTCAGACATTTACTCCTGTCTCTATTAAGATGGCCATGTGGTTTTCTTATTCATTATTTTAGTATGATGAATTATACTGTTTGATTTTAGAATATTGGACCAACCTGTCATACCTGGGATAAAACACATTTGGTTGTGGTGCTTTATTTTTTATATTTATTTCTGGAATTACTTGCTTACTTTACTAAGATGTTTATGACATGTCCATGTGGGATATTGTCTTTCTTTTTTGTTCTTTTGTAATCTCTTTGTAAGTTTAGGGTAGCAAGGTTATACCAGCATCATAAAATAGTCAGAAAGTGTCCTTTCTCTCTCTATTTTTTGAAGTAAAATTGCTGTTATCTTATTATTTTTGTTTCTTTAAATATTGGGAAGGATTTGAAGCAATTTGGTGTTGCAGTTTTCTTTGTGGAAAGATTTTTTTGTAATTTGAAATAATTATAGATTCACAGAAAGTAGCAAAAATAGTAGAGAGGTCCATGTATCTTTTGTCTAATTTATCCCAATGAATAGAGCTTACGTAACTATTCTACAGTATAAAAACCAGCAAATTGACAGTGTACAATGTGGGCATATAGTTCTACGGCATTTTATCACATTTGTATATTTATATAATGACAACCACAGTCAAGACACAAACCTATTTCATTACAACAAAGATCTGCCTCATGCTACTCCTTTATCATTACACCCACCCAAGTGCCCCACTACCACCATTTCTAACCCCTAGAAGCCACTAATCTTTCTTCTACTTCTATAATTTTATCATTTCAAAAATGTTACATAAATACAATCATATGGTATGTGACATTTTGAAATTTATTTTTTTGACTCAGCATAATGCCCTTGAGATCCATCCAAGCTACCGCATGCATCAATAGTTTATTCTTATTGTTGTTCAGTAGTATTACGTTGTAGAGACAAATAAGGTGAGCACTGTGATTTCCCCAGAGATTTCCCAAGGGTCGAGTTCAGGCTACAAGTTCAGGCTGTAGAGAGTAGGAACCCAAACAGAGCCTGGCGTCTCACTGAGTAGATAAAATGAATATTGAACTTCAGGGAGGCTGCGGTAGCTAGAATTTGCAGCAGAGGACAAAATCAGCAGAAGAGTCATGTATGCTCTTTGAACTAGTGATGAACCGTGCATGCCTGGCTTAATATCCGCATGCATGGATAAGTTAATAGACTGAAAAATTTTAAGATCTCACATACCTCTAAGAGTATCTTTTTCCCATTTAGATAGAATGGAGAGAGCTCATAATACAGGATGTTGCATAATACAGGACAGGCCTCAGTAATGAGGCTAAAATAGAGCCTGAACAATAGCTAATCTGGACTGAGATTAGAAAACGAAGTTCAAAGTCAAACTTTAAAAAATATAAAATTGACTCTCAAATAACCTAAGTTCCTGAGAAAACAAAATCCAAGCCTGTTTAAAGGAATATTAAAAAAAACCAAACTGCAGGGGCCAGCCCGGTGGCGCAGTGGTTAAGTGCACACGTTCCACTTTGGCAGTCCAGGGTTCCCCAGTTCGGATCCCGGGTGCAGACATGGCAAGCCATGCTGTGGCAGGTGTCCCACGTATAAAGTAGAGGAAGATGGGCACGGATGTTAGCTTAGGGCCAGTCTTCCCCAGCAAAAAGAGGAGGATTGTCAGTAGTTAGCTCAGGGCTAAGCTTCCTCAAAAAAAAATGCAGTTCTCAGCCATAAAATATTAACCAAGAAAGTGGATTCAAATAAATGAAACCAGAAATGAAAGAGAAGTGACAACTGATACCACAGAAATATAAATGATCATAAGAGACTACTATGAATAAAATATACACCAGCAAATTTGAGAACCTAGAAGAAATAGACAAATTCCTAGAAACATACAATCTTCCAAGACTGAATTATGAAGAAATAGAAAATCTGAATGCTGATTACTAGTAAGGTGATTGAATCAGTCATCAAAAACCTCCCAAGAAACAAAAGTCCAGTATCAGACAGCTTCACTGGTGAATTCTACCAAACATTCAAAGAATTAATACTAATCCTTCTCAAACTCTTCCTAAAAATAAAAAAGGAAGGAAGACTTCCAAACATTTTAAGAGGCCAGCATTATCCTGATACCAAAAGCAGACAAGATAAGAATCACAAGATAAGAAACTTGAAAGCCAATATCCCTCATAAATATAGATGCAGAAATCCTCAACAAGGGGCTGGCCCAGTGGCACAGCAGTTCAGTGCACACATTCCACTTTGGCGGCCCAGGGTTCACTGGTGCGGACCCTGGGTGTGGACGTGGCACTGCTTGTCAAGCCATGCTGTAGTAGGCATCACACAGGAAGGAAGATGGGCACGGATGTTAGCTCAGGGCCTGTCTTCCCCAGCAAAAAGAGGAGGATTGGCAGCAAAAGAAAAGAAAAGAAATCCTCAACAAAATATTAGCAAATCAGATTCAACAATACATTAAAAGAATCATAAACCATGATTAAGTGGGATTTATTCAAGAGATGCAGAGATGGTTCAACATCAGCAAATCAATCAATGTGATACACTGCAGTGACGAAATGAAGGATAAAAATCACAGGGTTGCGTCAATAGATCCAGAAAAGCATTTGACACAATTCAACATCCATTTATGATAAAAATTTTCAGCAGAGTGGATATAGAAGGAACATATATCAACCTAATAAAGGCCATATTTGACAAGCCCACAGCTAATATCACATTCAATGGTTAAAAGCTGAAAGCTTTTCCTCTAAGATCAGGAACAAGGCAAGGATGCCCACTGTTACCACTTTTAGTCAACATAGTATTAGAAGTCCTAGCCAGAGTAATTAGGCAACAAAAATAAATAAATTCATTCAAATTGGAAATAAAGAAGTCTGTCACTAATTGCAGAAAATATATTATATATAGAAAACTCTGAAGACTCCACCAAAAGAAATGTTAGAATAAACAAATTCAGGAAAGTTGCAGGATACAAAATCAATATGCAAAAATCTGTTGCATTTCTATATGCCAATAGTGAACTATCAGAAAGAGAAATTAAGAAAAAATCCCATTTACAAGTGCGTTGAAAAGAATAAAACACCTTGGTTAAATAAAAGATATCTCATATTCATGGATTGGAAGAATTAATATTGTTAAAACGCTCATACTACCCAAAGCAATCTACAGATTCAATGTAATCCCTACCAAAGTTCCAATGGCATTTTTCAAAGAAATAAAACAAATAATCCTAAAATTTGTATGAGACCACAAAAGACCTGAATAGCCAAAATAATCTTCAGAAAGAACAAAGATGGAGGCATCCAGCTGATTTGAAACTATATTACAAAGCTACAGTAATCAAAACAGTATGATATTGGCATAAAAATAGACATATAGATCAGAGAAACAGAATAGAGAGCCCAGAAATAAACCCATACATCTATGCTCAATTAAATTATGACAAAAGGGCCAAGAATGCACAATGGGGGAGGAAGAATCTCTTCAATAGATGGTGTTGGGAAAACTGAACAGCCACATGCAAAAAAGTGAACTGGACCACTATCTTATACCATACATAAAAAATAACTCAAAATCCATTAAAGACTTGAATGTAAGACCTGAAACCATAAAACTCTTAGGAGAAAACATAGGTGGTAAGCTCCTTAATATCAATCTCAGTGGTGATTTTTGGGGTCTGACACGAAAAGCAAAGATAACAAAAGCAGAAATAAACAAGTAGAACTACATCAAACTAAAAAGCTTCTACACAGAAAAGGAAACCATCAAATGAAAAGGCAACCTATGGAATGAGAGAAACGATTTGCAAATCAGATATCTGAGAAGGGGCCAATATCCAAAATATATAAAGAACTCATACAACTCAATAGCAAAGAAATAAACAATCCAATTAAAAAATAGGCAGAAGATCTGAACATTTTCCAAAGAAGACATACAGATGGCCAAGAGGTATATGAATAGATGCTCAACATTACTAATGATCAAGGAAATGCAAATCAAAACCACAATGAGACACCACCTCAACCTGTTAGAATGGCTAAATAAAAGATGAGAAATAAGTGTTGGTGAGGATGTGAATAAAAGAGAAAACTTGTGCACTGTTGCTAGGAATGTAAATTAGTGCAGCCACTATGGAAAAGAGTATAAGGGTTCCTCCGAAAAATTAAAAACAAAACTACCATATGATCCAGCAAATCTACTTCTGGGTGTTTACCTGAAGAAAATGAAAATACTAACTCGAAAATGCATGTACCCACATGTTCATTGCAGCATTATTTACAATAGCCGAGATATGGAAACAACCTAAGCATTTATTGATGGATGAATGGATAAAGAAAATGTGATATATATACAATGGAATATTATTCAGCCATAAAAAAGGAAATCTTGCCATTTGTGCCAACATGATGAAACTTGAGGGCATCATGCTATGTGAAATAACTCAGGCAGAGAAAGACAAATACTGTATGATCTGACTTATATGTGGAATCTAAGAAAACAAGCTCATAGAACAGATTGGTGGTTGCCAGAGGTAGGGGTGTGAGCAAAATGGGTTAAGGGGGTCAAAAGGTACAAACTTACAGATATAAAGTATGTCCTGGGGATGTAATGTATAGCATGGTAACTATAGTTAATAGTACTGAATTGCATATTTGAAAGTTGCTAAGAGAGTAAATCTTAAAAGTTTTCATCACAACAAAAAAAATTTTGTCCCTATATATGGTGACAAATGTTAACTAAACTTATTGTGGTGATCATATTGCAATATATACAAATATCAAATCATCATGTTGTACACCTGAAACTAATACATTATATGTCAATTATACCTCAATAAAAAAATTAATACTGTCTAGTTTCCAGTCAAAGTGGAATAAGCATCAAGAAAATATGATCCATAATTATGGAAAAAAACCTATCAAATTAATAGAAACAGAAATGACATAAATGATGAAATTGCAGATAAGGACTTTAAGACAACTATTATAAATTTTATAAATATGCTCAAGGATAATCAAAATCAAAAAACATGAAGAGAAGACAAATGTAAAATATTTTTAAAGACCCAAGTGGAACTTCTACACATGAAATTACAATATTGGAAATTAAAAAAATACTGAATTGGATTTACAGCAGAATAGACATTATAGAAGAAAAGATAAGAGAACTTGATGACATAGCAATGATTTAAGATGGAAAAAAGTTAAAATTTATAGAACCAAAGGGATCTGTGGAGAAGTATTGAACAGTCTAATATACATACAACTGAAATCTGAGAAAGAGAGAAGTAGAAGGAGGGAAGGAAAAATATTTGTAAAAATAATGGCCAATATTCTCCCAAATTTGATAAAAATTATAAATTCACAGATCCAAGAAACTCTCATGTATACCAGCAGAAGAAATGCACAGAAAACACATCAGGGCACAAAATAACAAAATTTCCAAAACCTGGTAATAACAACAAAAATCTTAAAATAACCACAGGAGAAATAGACATATACAGCGCAATGAAGAATGATAGTAGATTTCTCACCTGAACCTACTGGTCAAGAGACAATGGAAAGACAACTTTGGAGAGCTGAAATCTATATTCAGCAAAAATTTTGTTTCAAAAAGTATAATGAAATCAAGATTTTTTCATACCAGCAGAAGCTTAGAGAATTCATCACTAGCAGTAATGAATCGCAAGATATTTTAAAGAAAGTTCTTTAGACAGAGGAAAAGTAATATCAAGTGAAAATCAATTCATACAAAAGAATGCAGACTGACAAAAACTAGTAAATATGTAGGTAAATATGAAAACATTTTTACTCAATTTATATATTGTTAAAATATAACCAACTACTTCAAGCAAAAATAATAACAATGCATTGTAATGATGTTACAGCAGAAAAAATGTGCAGTGAGTAAAAGTGTATTGTTCAAAGGTTCTTATAGTGTTCATCGAGTGCTATAATTTTATTTGAAGGAAGACATTGATAAGGAAAAATATATGTTATAAACCCTAGAATGACTAAAATATTAAATAAGAGAACTAATTAATCAATTGTGGAGATAAAATGGAATCCTAAACAAGATGAAATATATCCAAAGAAAGATAAGCAAAAAGGAAAAGGGAAACAAAGTGGAAAATACGTAGCAAAATGTAGATTTAAAATTAACCATGGCAGTAGATATATTAATGCAAATAGACTAAACACTGGCAATAACAGAAAGATATTGTCAAGAGAGAAACCCACTTTAAATACAAAGATACAAAAAGGTTAAAAATAAAAAGATGGTAAAAAATCTACAAGCAAACACTAATCACAAGAAAACCTGAGCGGCTTCGCTAACATCAGAAGTTACAGGGGCCCGCTCCATGGCCGAGTGGTTAAGTTCTTGCTGAGGCGGCCCAGGGTTTGGATCCTGGGCGCGGACATGGCACCGCTTGTCAGGCTATGTTGAGGCAGCGTCCCACATTTGACAACTAGAAGGACCTGCAACTAAGATATACAACTGTGTACAGGGGGGGTTTGGGGAGATAAAGCAGAAAAAAAAAAAAGAAAAAGATTGGCATCAGTTGTTAGCCCAGGTCCCAATCCTTAAAAAAAAAAAAAAAAGAATGGCAACAGTTGTTAGCCCAGGTGCCAATCCTTAAAAAAAAAAAAAAAAGAATGGCAACAGTTGTTAGCCCAGGTGCCAATCTTAGGGGAAAAAAAAACAAAAGAAGTTACCGTAAGTTAAAGATTACTAACAGTAGTAAACAGGAAGCTTCCATGATGATAAAATTGTCATTACATCAAGAAAATAAAATAATTGTAAATACGAATGCATGTAATAGAGCTTCAAAGCATATCACTCAAAAATATGATAGAACTGAAAGTAGAAATCTAGAATTATCCTTGGAGATTTCAACACTCCTTTCTCAGTGATTTAGAGCACAAGTAGATGTTTTCTTAAAAAAATCATTAAGGATATAGAATTCTTATTTCAATACTTTATCAACCACTTGACCTGGGTGACCTTTACAGTAGAATACGTTCCTTTCTAGCGCACATATATCATTCATCAAGATAGACACTATTGTGAGCCATAAAATGAATCTCAATGTATTTTAAAGGATTTAAATCATATAGAGTATTGTGTTATCTGATTGCAATGGGATTAAACTAGAAATCAATGCCAGAAATATGTATGCAAAATACATAAATATTTGGAATGTAAACAACACACCATTAAATAACTTGTGTCAAGAAAAAGAAACCACAAGAAAATTTGAACTGAATATAAAAATAGAACATGTGAAAATGCATGTGAAGAAAGAAAGTTATGCTTAGAGGGTAATTTATAGCAATCAATACTTATACTGAAAATAAGAAAAAGCTAAACATCAATGATCTCAGCATCTACCATGAGAAACTAGAAGAAGCTGCTCAAATTATACAAAAAGTCAACAAGTGGAAGGAAATAAAAAACAGGAGCAGAAATTAGTGGAATGGAGAAAATCAATAGAGAAAAATCAATGAAACCAATAGTTATTTGTTTAAAAAGATTAGTAAGGTTAGTAAGTTTCTAGCCAGCTCGTCAACCACACAAAGCAGCCTTCCCGCTTGTGTGAGCTGAATGCAGTTAGCTGACTGAAGGGCATATATGTTACTTGATTTTACATAAATTGACAAGGTAACTTAATAATCCTATCTTCCACTCAGTACATCACGTTCTGTGAGAGAAATGTAGGAAATGGTTTGAGTAGATATAAATCATTCTGTAATTGAATAGTTGCTGGAACTGGTGGTTTTGAGCATTAAAAAGAATAGGTGTTGGGTAGCAATGGTAGTTCTCTAAATATGTTCACACTGGCGAAGTGGCAGAAGTATTGGACCTGCTGTATGACTATTGAGAGCTTGAACAATACAAATGCATGAAAACTAAAAAGAACAAATATGGGCCCCTGAAAAGGATAGTTCAGTGGTTTCTGAATTCCTATTGCTCACTATTTGATATTCTCTTGTTTATTATTGCACTTATATTACAATAACTTGTATACATACCATCACCCTAAGGAGAGGACAAATACATTACTTTATATTTCCCACGGTATCTGCATCTGACACAGAACTTTGCATTAGTTTCCTTCTTACAGGAAGGAAACCTTGCGTATAAAGGTTTATCAAATAATGGATTGTTATTGGTATTAGAAGGAAAGAAAGGGAGGAAGAGAAAGTGAGGGAGGGAGGGGAAAAATAGGATAACTTGGCAGTTACTCAGTCATCCTCAACAGAAGGGTTCAAGCAAATCTGGACGACCTTCCTGCTGATTTGTCGTTAAGGTCATGAAGGAGTGAGTGGAGTGTCACCATAAGGCCTGTGTTTCACAAAGTGTCTTCCGGAAAGCATTGCTGCTTAAAATCTGACTCTTGCTCTGTTGCCAGTCAGCACCTGTGTGTTTTCAGAACCTGATGAGATGAAGTACATAAAATGACGGCAAGCTTTTAGGAACATTTATAGCAACGGGATAGGTTAATTTTATGTCATTTGCTTCTAATGACAAAATTGAGAGCTCATATTTTGCATGTCTTTATTTTATTTTTATTGTATTTTACAGAAGTATCAGTCCATACAAAATAGATTTTTTAATAAGTCCTTTCCAGCAGATAGTTTGAAAGCACTGCTACAGAACAATAGCCCCCAAAAATATTTCATCCTGTAAGTATTCCATGATAAAATGAGTTCAGGAAATGTTTCATTGTGTTTCGCTTACAGATTACAGGGCACATTGAAATGTGAAAGCCTATGAAAATTAAAGCTGTCTCTGTAGCTTTGTTAACCCATT
Source organism: Equus asinus (assembly GCF_041296235.1). Classification (NCBI taxonomy): domain Eukaryota; kingdom Metazoa; phylum Chordata; class Mammalia; order Perissodactyla; family Equidae; genus Equus; species Equus asinus. Next base: position 3,790,608 of record NC_091797.1, on the reverse strand, counting down.
ATTTTTCAAGCCCTTTTGAACTCAAAATTATTTTCACATAGTACTATTAAGATTCTGGGGAAAGAGTGCTCAAAGGAACATGCTTAGAATTATATGATATGAGAGTTATGAGGAAATTTCCAAATTTGTGATATTACAATGTCAAAATATTAACTCTTTCAAATTTCTAACCATATTGACAAGGTTTTCAGTTATTTATGAGAACTCAGTTGATGTGTAATTAACAGATGATTATCAAATTTTCCATTACCAGAAATAGATTGATACTCCTAAAACAGTATATCATATACTTTAAAATTACATGTGATATACTTTGGCAAGTGTAAAGTGAGATATAGGCTTAAATAATAAAATGCCTTAGAAATCACAAATAGAAAATAGTTTAATGCTTCTCATTGCATTTTTATCTGAATAATAAATTTAAAATATAAACTTCTGATAATAAACTATAAATATCACTTATGTCTAAGATGGTTTTAAACTGTCATCAGTCAACTTTCATATGAAGTTATTTTTTATAATTTCCTTTGAACAAACCATTTTAATATCCTTGCTAGCAAAAATTGTAATGCCTCTCCCTGAGGAAAGGGTGTTGTGATTTTTATTTATCTGATTACTTTCATTCTGTATGTTCTGGAGAGTATATTACTAAGGAATTACTTCAACATCCATTTTTCAAAGATCAATTAGGTACACAGGGAAGAAGAAAGTCAGTCACGGGTATAACACAATCTTCCATAACTTCAGAAATATCCGAAATGAAAAACTGTCAGAAACCGTGTCTAACTCACAGTGTTCCTTTCTTTCAGGACATAAACTTCAAAGTAAAAGCGACCACGGCTGTTGGAAAATTGCCAAATACAATTAATTAGCAATGGTAGATATTAGATAATTGGACATGATACTTTATTCTGACCCATTAACCAAATAAAAATTAGTTCCCACTCTTCTCATTTTTTTATAGTAAATGTAAAATATTAGCCTTTGTAGAGAGACTTGATTTCCTTTTCATGTTTACCTGAACTGGTAAAGGCGATAGAAAAGTGAAATTCACTCTGAATATAAAATGTGTGTTATGCTTATAAGATTTTCTGTGGTCATTTATGAATTTCAAGGTGCACTAAATCAGTTTGCCTATGTGTTTGTAATACTCTATTTTCAGAAACAGTGACCTCTGCCTGCAGGGGCCAAGCATCCCACTCAGATTTTGAGATTTTCTCAAGGAGGGGAAGTATTTCAGAAACTCAGGATTGAAAACAACTTGAACTTATTAACATAGCCTTTATTTTTTAGGAAAAGAAAACAAAAATAAGAATTATTCTCTTGTTACCTTCTGAAAGCCACTGTGAAGGGGATATTGACAAATAGGCAGGTGTCTGGTGTAATATTCAGGAGTTCAAGGACGTGAGAACAGGAGACAAAATCACCTTCAAATATTTTGAAGTGTTAGACTTACTTTATGTAGTTAAAAATCTAGGACCAAGGAATATATACTATGGAAAATATATTTAAATGTCAAACAGAGACAAAATTAGCAATAATTACAGTACCTTGGAAATTATATCTGGAGTAGTAAATGGCTTAATCAGCATGATACAATAAAGGCTAGATGGAGCTACGTTAGGGATATTTCAGAAAAAAAATTCCTATGCAGAGAAGTTGAAGACTCCCCAAGTCCTTAAAAGTTCTCAGATTCCGCGATGTGATTAGATATTGTCAAAGCTAGAGAAAATTCTTGAGTATTTGAAACTCTTTTCACTTCATAAGAGAAATTAAAAGATCCATATAAATGGATACTTACAGTTCCATCTAGTTACAAATGACTCAGATGTACTTTTTAGGCACCTAACTCATTAAAAGCAACATTTTTTTACTAGACTCAAAGTGAAATAAATAAACAAAGATTTTGTATGTAGGACCAATTGTTAAGGAGCTATTTATTTAAGTAATCAGTTTTCTATTGGCCACCTAATTTGATAAGAGATGCTGTCACCAGACATGGGCCCTCACCTGCTTCTCTTTCCCTGCCTAAAAACATCTTCTCTTGCCCTGTTTAAAAATCTAACTTTTATGTTTCACCTAATTCTCTTGTCTTCATGCAAGGTGCAGGCATTCCTTTATCTAACACTTTGGGGCGTTGAGCTTATGTGGTTTGTAGATATGTTCCAGGAAGACGCTCTAAGCAATAACCCCCTTGGACTCAGCTGCGCTAAACTGGACCAGGCTGGCCCGGACCACAACCACAAGACTGGCACCTGCACAGGCAGGCTGAGAGTTAAACCAAAGTAGCCTGCCCTCATTAACATCATAAATTCCCCTCCTCTACAGGGGTGGAGCAGCCATTTTTAGATCGTGTGATGTATGTAGAAGCATGATTTCAAACCACACATGTGCCAGCTTATGCCCACCTCTACATGCAATGATGAAACTTCCCCTTGGAATATTCATTCTCTACCCCAGATAAAGGTACCCACCTCCCTGTGCTCAGGGAGCCACAGCTTTGTGAAATTATTCCCTATGGTCTCCATTTTCTTTGCTGCATGCCACAAATAAAATTCCTGCTTTGTGAGACAACTGTTTTTGATGTAGTTTGATTTAACCTGCAAGAAGGGACCCACCTTCAGTCCAGTAACAAGGCTACGCAGTTATTCTAGTTACTGATTCAGTATGATTTATGCATTACTGCTTCATTTTTGAGGAAAAAGTACACTTTCTCTGGGATCCAAAATACAAAAAGAAATATTTCCCCCATTTCTGTAATAGAAGCATAGCTTTACCTGTGAGAAACAGAAGATGTGAATACAGATTTTTCCTTTTCCAAGTCTCAGAAAACAAATCACGCTCTGTATAGTTCTGTGATTGAACCACAATTTGTATTACTATGGTATGTTTAGAAACCATAGATCATAGTGGTGACGTGTGCAGAACATGGATTCAAATAGACTTAATCAAATTCTGGTTCCATGAGCTATTTGTGTAACATGGGCAACAGAACCACTCCAACTGTATGTAAGTCCTTATCATCTGAACAATCGGCACTATAATTGTGTATTTCTTAATGTGTTATAGTTAGAATAAAGGAGATCATTCATGTAAAAGTCTTAGGACAATTTAGATGGGATTATTTTTAAGGATGTGGCATGTTGTATAAGTCTTAACTTTGCAAAATATGAAAATCAATTTATTTAGAAATAGTTTTTAAAATTGCTTTATGCAAAAACCATCAGTAGATATGACCACTATGCAATACATTTTGATCTTAAGTAATATTTTTTCAAATTAGACTCCCATCTCTAATGCATGGTGTCTAGGTTGAAGAATATAACTACATAAAAGTACAATTTAATACCTACACAGAAGACACAGCCTCAAATTCACACCCTTACTTCAATGTCTTATGTAAAAATATTGTATTCACTTTTGAATAGAACTATCAAAATTTTAAAGTTGTATTATATTAGTCATTTTTACACACTTTTTTTTAAGATTGGCCCTGAGCTAACATGTGTTGTCAATCTTCCTCTTTTTTTTTTCTTCTTCTCCCCAAAGCCCCAGTACACACTGTATATCCTAGTTGTAGGTCATTCTAGCTCCTCTATGTGGGATGCCACCACAGCACAACTTGATGAGTGTTGTGTAGGTCTGCACCCAGGATCCAAACTGGCGAACCACAGGCTGCAGAAGCAGAGTGCCCAAACAACCACTCGGCCATGGGGCTGGCCCATAAGTATGTTTTTAATTAAATATATTTCCTAAATTAGCCCAATTTATTTGTATTCAGGTGAAGTCATTCAACAAATATCTAACTTAAAATCACCTGGGTGCTATCATAATAGCACCATTCTAAGTTCTGGTTTTAAAAACAGCCCTTGACTTCAAGGAGCATCTCCTAACATGGTTTAAATAAATGGATAACATTTTCTCATTTGTTTTGGAGGCAGAACATCTTCAAAATTAAATCAAAATAGTTTTTCCTAGCAACCAAATCTGCAAAGCAGGAACATATGACTTAGATGTGAGTATCAAAGAAATTTGTTTCACTTTGTGGCTATATATTCAAAAAGCAAGTTTTCCAGAGGAAGTAAGACAGGCATCATACAGGTGTGATTTCCATTCATGTGTAAACATAGGCTGAGGGGTATACTAGCAAGGCGAGGTTAGCTGTTGTAACAAGAAACCAATTTCGTTTGCAGGAATTGGAGGGAAAATACAGTTATGTGGGGACCCAGGCTCCTTTTCCCATTTGTACTGCCTTCTTTTGGGTCCTGCAGCCTGCAGGTGAAAGAGAGCAAAGATTGCCCTAGAGTTCCTATGAATTCACAGGTGGGACCTCCTAATAATTTATAAAAAGTGCAAAAGTGATAAACATTAATTATACCCAGAATTCATGAAGAATATCGTACCAGTTACAGATATTCAACATTTCTTATTGATAGTCTTGATATGTAGATGAAATTAGATAATGAATACAAAACACTGTATAAATCATAGTGTATTATGTAAAACATTTTTATTGCACAATCTTTTACTATTAGTATTCTTGATACTCATCAGTACTTGTTCTAAAGGACTTATTTATGCTTATCATTTAAACACTTTGTCATATTACACAGAGAAATTCATTTCCATATTATATATGTCATATGTATATATATAAAGCCTGGGTATCATTTATGTAGAAGAATGCATTTGAAAGTTGGGGGCCTTTTGCAGTTTAACGTTAATTATTTTACTTTATTTGATTTCCCATAGTTATATACTGCTGGACTTTGAAATAGAGTTAACTCCATATTAGCTATTCTTTCAATAAAGCAATCAAAACTACATGATTTTTTAGGGTTTATAATATGATGATTTAATACACATATACATTGGGTAATGATTACCAATATCAAGTTAATTAGTGCATCCATCATCTCACATAGTTACTATTTTTGTGTATGTGGTAACAACACTTAAGGTGTACTGTCTTAGCAAATTTGAGGAATATGATATGGTGTTATTTACTGTAACCACCAGGCTGTTACGTTAGATCCCCATAACTTACTCATATTATGACTGAAAGTTTATATCCTTTGACCAATATTTCCCCAGTTCCCCTACCCACCCCAGGGCCTGGCAACTACCACTCTACTCTCTGGTTCTATGAGTTTGACCTTTTTAGATTCCACAGATAAGTGAGAATATACAGTATTTGTCTTTCTGTGTCTGGCTTATTTCACTTGGCATAATGTCTTTCAGGTTCCATGGAAATGGCAGGATATCCTTCTTTTTTAACACTGAATAACATTCGATTGTATACAACACTTTGTTTATCCATTCATCCACTGATGGACAATTAGTTAGTTTTCATATCTTGACTATCGTGAATAATGCTGCGATTAATATAAGAATACAGATTTCTTTTCCGGATACTGACTTCATTTTCTTTGGATATATACCCAGAAGAGGGATTGCTGGATCACATGGGAGTTCTATCTTTAACCTTTTAAAGAATCTCCAAACTGTTTTTCATAATGGCTCTACCAATTTACATTCCCACCAGCAGTACACAAGGGTTCCCTTTTCTCCACAACCTTACTAGATTTTCATATTTCTTGTCTTTTTTGATAATAGCCATTCCAACAGGTTGAGGTGATATCAAATTGTGGTTTTGATTTGCATTTCCCTGCTTATTAGTGACTTTGATTTCCTATTTGTATACCTACTGGTGATTCGTAGGTCTTCTTTGGAAAAATGTCTATTCAGATCCATTGCCCACTTTTTAATTGGGTTATTTGGTTTTTTTGCTATTAAATTGTTTGAATTCCTTATATATTGTCAGTATTAACCTCTTATCAGATATATGGTTTGCAAGTATTTCCTGCCATTCCATAGGTTGCCTTTTCATCTTGCTGTTGATTGCCTCCAAAGCGATACAAAAGCTTTTCAGTATGATGTAGTCCCACTTGTTTATTTTTGCTTTTGTTGCTTGTGCTTTGGTGTCAAATCCAATTATTGTCAAAACTAATGTCATGGAGATTTTTCTCTATGTTTTTTCCTAGGAGTTTTATGGTTTAAGGTCTTACATTTAAGTCTTTAATCCATTTTGAGTTCATTTTTGTGTATGGTGTAAGACAAGGTGTCCAGTTTCATTCTTTTGCATGTAGATATTCCAGTTTTCCCAATACCATTTACTGAAGAGACAATCGTTTCCCTATTGTGTATTCTTGGTACTCTTGTCAAAGATTAGTCGACCCTATGTGCATGTATTTATTTCTGGGCCCTCTATTCTCTTCCTTTGATCTATGCAGCTGTTTTTTATGCTTGTACCACACTGTTTAGATTACTATAGCTTTGTAATATAGTTTGAAATGAGGAAATGTGATGTCTCCAGTTCTGATGTTCTTTCTCAAGATTATTTGGAGATTTGGGGTTTTTTTTGGTTCCATACCAATTTTATAATTTTTTTTAAGTATGCAAAAAATGCCATTGTAATTTTGAAAGCGATTTCATTGAATGTATAGATTGCTTTGGGTAGTATGCACATTTTACCAAGATTAATTCTTCCAAACCATAAACACAGGATATCTTTTCATATATTTGTGTCTTTCAGTTTCTTTCATTAATCCTTTAGTTTTAAGCATAGAGACATTCACCTTTTTGGTTAAATTTATTCATCAGTATTTTATTCTTTTGGCTGCTATTGTAAATGGGATTGTTTTCTTAATTTCTCTTTCCAATAATTTGTTGTTAGTGCATAAAAATGCAACTGATTTGTGCATATTAGTTTTGTATCCTGAAACTTTACTGAATTTATTTATTAGTTTTAATATTTCTTTGGCAGTGCCTTTAGTGTTTTCTATATGTAAGATCATGTCATCTGCAAACAAAGACAAAGTAACATCTTCCTTTCCAATTTTGATACCTTTTATTTCTTTTTATTACCTAATTGCTCTTCCTAGGATTTCCAGTTATGCTGAATAGAATTGGTGACAGCGGGAACCTTTTTCTTGCTCCTGATCTCAGAGAAAAAGCTTTCAGCATTTCACCAGTGAGTATGATGTCAGCTGTAAGCTCATCATCTATGGACTTTATTATGTGAAGGTACATTTCTTCTATATCTAATTTGTGGAGAGTTTTTATCATGAATAGATGTTGAACTTTGCCAGAAGTTTTCTCTGCATCTGTTGAGATGATCATATGATTTTTATCCTTCATTTTGTTAATGTGATGTGTTGTTTATTGACTGGCATATGTTGAACCATCCTTGCATCCCAGGGATAAATCCCACTTCGTCATTATGAGTGATACTCTTAATGTGCTGTTGAATTTGATTTATGAGGATTTTTCCACCTATATTCATCAGGGATATTAGCCTGTAATTTTCTTTTCTTGCAGTCTTCTTATCTGGCTTATATATGAGGGAGATGCTGCTCTCATAAAATAAGTTTGAAAGTATTTCCTCCTCTTCAATTTTTGGGAAGATTTTGAGAAGGAAAAACATGAAATGATTGGTATAATTCACCCACAAAGGCGTCTGGCCCTGGGCTTTTCTTCATTGTGAGGTTTCAGATTACTGCTTAAATCTTCTTACTCATTATTGATCTGTTAAGATTTTCTATTTCTTCATGACTCGGACTTGATAGGTTGCATATTTCTAGGAATTTATCCATGTATTTTAGGTTATCCAATTTGTTGGCATATAATTGTTCACAGTAATCTCTTATGATCCTCGTATTTCTATAGCACCAATTGTAATATCTCTCTCTTCATTTGTAATTTTATTTATTTGAGTCTTCTCTTTTTCTTGGTTAGTCTTGATAATGATTTGTCAATTTATCTTTTCAAAGAACGAACTCTTAGTTCCATTCATTTATTCTACTGTATTTCCAGTCTCTATTTAATTTATTTCTGTTCTGATCTTTGTTTCCTTCCTTCTGCTAACATGGGGCTTAGCATGTTCTTCTTGTTCCTTGAGGTGTAAAGTTAGGTTGCTTATTTGAGATGTTTCTTTTTTCTTAATGTAGGCATTTATCACTATGAACTTCCCTCTCAGAACTGCTTTTGCTGCATCCCACAGAGTTGGTATGTTGTGTTTCCATTTTTGTTTGTATGAAGATGCTTTTTGATTTCTTCTTTGACCCATTGGTTGTTCAGCAGTGTGATGCTTAATTTGCACATATGTGTGAATTTTCCAATTTTCCTGTGTTGTGGACAGAAAAGATACTTGATACGATTTCAGTCCTCTTAAATCTGTTGACTTGTTGTGTGGCCCAACATATGGGCTAGCCTGCAGAATGTTCTGTGTGCACTTGAGAAGAATGCGTGTTCTGTGACTTTCGGACTGTTCTGTATGTCAGATAGGTCCATTTGATCTATAGTGTTATTCAAGTTCTCTGTTTCCTTACTGATTTTCTGTCTGAAAGATCTATCCATTGATGAAAGTAGGATATTGAAGTCACCTGCTATTGCTGTATTGCTGACTATTTTCCCTTCAGTTCTGTTACTATTTGCTTAGTATTTCTAGGTGCTCCAGTGTTAGGTACTTCTGTATTTACAATTGGTACATCTTCTTGATAAATTGGCCCCTTATCATTAGATAATGGCCTTCTTTGTCTTTTATGACTTATTTTTACTGAAAGCCTATCTTGTCTGAAATAAACACAGCCATTCCTGCTCTCTCTTGCTTACCATTTGCATGGAATATCTTTTTCCATCTCTTCCTTCTCAGCCCACATGTGTCCTTAAAGTTAAAATGAGTCTGTTATTGGCAGCATATTGTTGTGTCCTCTTTTTTAATCCATTCAGCCACTCTGTGTCTTTTGATGGCAGGCCTGTTACCAGGTGTGCTGATGAGTGCGGCTCCATCCAGACCCCTGGAAAAGTTCCCAAAAGGACACATGGGGACCTTGGTCAGGCAGGATTGGCCTCAGACTGTGGTTCAGAGGACTGGAACTAAGTCACAGGGCTGCTTCAGGATCTGCTTTTGGGCTGAGGACGGCAGGCCTACCTCTGGGGCTCAGACAAGCATGTTTCTTGGCAGACTCCTGAGCAGGCATGACCACTCCTGGCCTGCATCTGAGATGGCCTGAACTGAGTCGCAGGACCATTTCAGGATCTGCAATCAACTGGACCAAGGTCAGAGGGCCTGCCTCAAGGCAGGAGCAGGCATGTCTTCCACCTGTCTTGGGCTCAGGACTAGAAGCTAAGAGGGCCTAGAGCTGAATCACTGGCCATCGAGGGGGCCACAGCTGGGAACACAGGTCCACGGACTGTTATCCAGGGCGTGAGTGGGTGTGACTCATTCTGACTCTCTTGATGAATAGTGCCAGTGGCAGGAACAAGGCCAAATGGGGCTATAGCCTACTCCACAAGGTGACAGGGCTATTTCTGGGTCTATAGCTGGGTCCACAGTCAGTGAATCAGCCACTCGCATGCAGCTTGCCTTTGCAAAATGAATTTTCTGGGCCTTGGGCTCCAACAGAGTTTCAGTCTCAAGGGCATTTTGTCTGTATGTGGCTGCCAAATGCTGAAACATTGTTGCTAAGTGGAGTTACAAGTGGGGACCTCCTATTCTGCTGTTTTGCTAATGTCACTCTCACAAATGTTTTCTAAGTATTTGTCCTCAAGCTTATAATAGAAATAGAAAAAAAGTTGCCGTGCAACCCAAGCCAATACATGATAAGTTCCAAAATGGCTGCAGTTATAATTAATGAGGTTTTGTGTGAGTGAACCCTTCATGGGGAAAATGGGACTTTCCTATCTGAATGAAATATTTAGTATCTATGATGAAATTCCTTTTCTTCTTCATTTCTTCTCTTGTCTTACTCTTGTGGTCTCTTTAGAATTGAAACTATGTGTCAGTAACAGATATAACTTTTAGTCATAAAACCAGGTTATTTGCAAAAAGGAAAGTAGACATTTCAACTTTGCGGCTTTAGCAACCACATGTATCATCAAGAAATCTGGGTTCCCTGGACGTGAACAGATTCAAGTAAGCATATGCTTCCCTGAATAGCCCTGCCAGGGAAGTCTGGGTCTGCTGCGAAAATAGAATTGCCATTTAGAGCAGGTGGATCCTGCCATTGTTTTTAGCCTCCTTCTGTCCTTCTTTCAACACCTTTCAGGAATAAGAAGTTAGGTGAGACCAAGACACCTCCCTTATTCAAGTGTCTGAATTCTCCTTTGAAGGTCGTTGACCGCGTAAGACAAAGCATCTCAAGATATGACCGTTTCTTAGACAAAAGCCTCCTTAATCTGTGAATTTTTAAGGAACTGAAAACATCTATTAAAATAACCAGCAAGAGCTGAAATAGAAACTGGAATGGAACTCTTCACAGACAGAACACATCTTTAAAATCTGTTTACTTTTGGAACAAACTTGCTCTTTCTTTCCCAAGAGAGATGTAGTGACGTAGAGAATGATGTAGATAAGTTATGGGTTTGGGATAGTATTTGTCAGTGGTCCCTTTAACGATCACTGTGGGTTCATTCAGCACATGGCTACAGACAACTACCTTAATGGCAGGTGTTTTCTGCTATATTTCAGGCCAATGCAGGTCAAATGGGACAACAGGTGGTTCACCTCTAGCCCCTATGTATGTCAGGGCCCCCCTCTCCCTTCAGTCATTCCTGAAGTGCTCTCTATTCCTTCACCACATAGACTTACTCATAATTTTCAGTAACTACCAAAAATTAATCAAGGAACTAAGTCCTGCCAAAGTGAGAGTTGATAAAGCTTATGTTCCTATCCCTTTCAGAGTATATTTGTTACTTTTTAATAAGTAAGTAAAATACTTATTAAGACTAGAGTCTATTTCTTTAAAATCAATGTAAAAAAGCAACATTTTCAATATCAAATTATGAGGTTTGAGGAAATAATTTTGGCACATGAACATTCTCAGTATGCATAAAACCAAGCCCCATATTTCATCTATTCAGAAATTATGTCCTAAGTATAGATTGCTCTCTACATCTCCAAACAGTATATTTATAGTTAAAAAAATCAGAGTCAACCTGGTGGTGTAGTGTTTAAGTTTGCATGCTCTGCTTTGGTGGCCTAGGGTTCACAGGTTTGGATCCCAGGCACAGACCTACACACTGCTCATCAAGCCATGCTATGGTGGCATCCCACATGCAAAGTAGAGGAAGATTGGCACAGATGTTAGCTCAGGGACAATCTTTCTCAAGCAAAAAATGAAAGATTGGCAACAGATATTCACTCAGAGCCAATCTTCCTCACCAAAAAAAAAAAAGAAAGAAAGAAAAGAAAAACTCCAAAATTTAGAGGATACAATATCTCTTAAATGCTTCTGCATTTCACTCAGAGGAGAAGCAATGTCTTTGCAGTGGTCGGCTAGCAGCTCATGGTCTCCCATTCACTTTTCTAATCTCTCTACTATTCCAACCCTCACTCACTATATCCCAGCCACAGTGGGCTCCTTGCTGACTTCAAATACCCCATGTTAGGGCCTTTGCTCTGACTATTCCTTTGACCTGCAAGCTCTTCTTGAAGATAGATTTCCAAGTCTGCACTCAAATTCCAAATTCTCAGCACATTCTGTCCAGATGGCTCTACTTAATGAAACAAAGCAAACCCCCTACAGCTGTTATCCACAATCTCCCTTACTCCACTCTCATTTTTCTTTTTCCATGAAGCTTATTTCCATAAACTTTATCATTTTACTTTTTATACTTATTGTTTATATCTCACTGATACTGGAAGGTAAACTCCTTGAATATAGGAATTTTCATCTTTTTTTCACTGACATATCCCAAGTGTACAGAACAGTACCTGCTTCAGAATGAGCACTCAATAAATACTGATTGAATGACTAACTTAATAAATAGATGAGTTAACATTGAAATTAAGCCCAGTTCTCTGTCATTTATTCTCACTTGAATTAAGTAATACTACGAATGCAAGATCTCACTATTTCTTTGACTATAAATTTGTAAGAAATCAATTTTGCTATTGCTCTGCTCAGTTGATATATGAAATACCCTATGTAATTACTCAACACAATGCCATTGGTTTGGAAGCCATCTCAAATTGTGTAGGAAGAAGAAAAAACTTCACACTATGTTGTTCAATCACTTGGAATCCTTCTCTTCAAACTTTTCTAAAATTCGTCACATTAGCAAAATGGTTAATTCTTTCAATCCAAAGGATTGAAGCAGGAACTTGCTAAATGGCAGTCAAACACCTGAAATGACCAAAGAACTTCCAAAAAGTTTTCGTTAACTGAAAGAAGTAACCTGAAACATACAGAAATCTGCTGACCTCTTAAACAATGACACAATCACTTAGTCGATATAAATACACACTGAAATCTAAATTCCCTCAGTGAGAACTGTGGAATTAAATAATAAATGTGTTTTCATGACAGTGAGAAACTGCTCTCAGTGCTGTGACATGCACATTAGGAACAAAGAAAGAAAGCTGAACACAATGCAATTCACTTTAAAATTCTATCCTAATTCGATATGAAATTATTAGATGTCTATATTGTTCTGCTTTTGAACTAATAGGCATAATTAAAAGTAGTGAGATTGAATGACATGCTGTTTTCCATTGACTTTTTATATTTTAGGTTTTTATAGGCAATTCTTAAAAATGTTTTGTAAGGCAATTGACTATGGAAGTATTATAACTCCTTTATTCAGGTTGCTATCACTGGAGATCCTAGGATACAAAAATATCCTTGAGGTTTTAGACTAGAAATATACACCTTATTTGTGCTTCTCTCTGTACTGCTTGGTACCTACATGGACCTATGCACATTGTTGATACTTAATAAATATTTATTAAATAATGAATGAGTAGTGATAGTTACCCTGACATAGGCCTGAATTTCTTAAACAATGATACCTTACATGCATTCTTGAAAAAATGAGATTTTTTTAAATAGCTGCTTTTAAGTGTCTATGGCTTTTAGGCTATTCTACTTCAGCTACGGTTCCTCTCAGTTCACTGATTAATCCCATTAACAGTTCAGCCATCCTTTTCCCAAACTGTATTTCTCTTTCATCAAACATATAAAGGCAATTATAATAATGGCTCCATCCATTTATGTCTATGATTTTACCACATTATTCAGTCCATATTCAATAAGGTACCATCTCGATATTTAAAATTTCAACAAATTTTAGGACAAATAGGCTTAATTGTAACTTAAAAGTAGGAATGAAATCTTTTGATGTTTAATCATGTGGTCTTTCAAGCCAAGGTATTTTTCCTAAAGATCAGAGTTCTCAAAATACAGTGCACATTGTTTAGTGTACTAGGTTGAATGGTATCCACCAAAACTTCATATCCTTCCTGAACTTCAGAATAAGACCTTATTTGGAAATAAAGTCATTGCAGACGTAATTAATTCCCTAACATGGGGTCATACTGGAGAAGTGTGGGCCCTTAACCAATATGACTACTGTCATTATAAGAAGAGAGAAAGAGACACAGAGACATACCAGCATGTGAAGATGGAGGAAGGGTGTAGCAAAGCAGCTACAAGCCAAGGAAGAGAAGAATTGCCCGCAACCACCAGAAGCTAGGACAGGTAAGACAGGCAAGCTAGGACAATCTCCTCCCCTAACGCCTCAGAGAGAACACAGCCCTACCAACACTTTCCTTACAGACTTCCAACCTCCCAAACCAAGAGAGAACACATTCCTATTGTTTGAAGCCATCCAGTTATGGCGCTTTGTTATGGCGGTCCTTGGAAACCAATGTACTAAGTATTTCGTTAACCAATTTGTGTGCAATATGAACATCTATCATTTACACGGTCACCTCACGCCGTGCCACTGAACTACTGAGTGAGAAACTGGGTGTTTTCATGCCTTCCATTGCAAGAACTGCAGCATACCTTTTGGATTTGACTATGACTACATTTCAGTAAGTATGTCTAGTCTCTTCAAATCTGAGACACTGAGGAAATTTATATTAAAAAAAAGCAGGTATATCTATAAATGCTTATGTATAAATGTTTTAATATATACACATTTACATATATTATAAATAATTCAAATTGAGAAACAAAAATATTGGAACATTAATCCCTGCCCTCTGAGGATTTGTCACTCAAAGGAATTGAGCCTCTCTGAAGGTGATCTATGGACAATAAAGCAGCTTAAGAATGGAAAACTCCAATTCTGGATCTGGGGTTTTAATGCAATATTTTGCACAACAGATTGGTTCTCATATTAAGAAATTAACATACATCTGTACACTATTTTCATATTTTTCAAATGTTAATTTATTTCATCCTCTCCAAATGATGCAGTCTCTGCACATGCAAGTCTCCACTCTCTCCCAAAAAACTGTATTTTCAGCCTAGAAAGCTAGCTTTAAAAAGGATGGATAAAATATGTTGCAGACATTATCTTGGCCATGAAAACATCTTCTCTATACAATCACTTCATGAGAAATAATAGAGGGAAAATGAATTTGACTCTAATAAGATAAAGTGGATATATGTTTTGTTGATTTTACAAAACACTGAACAAAGGAGTTTGTTTTCTGCTATAAGCAGACCAGAAACATTGATTTTTCATTACTCAATCCAGAAGAGCACCCCGCTGGAGAATTTCCAGGCCATAGAGGGAAAGCTGCATGATTACATTTATAACTACTATTTGCACGATTTTATTAACTGACAGTTACTAATTTCCTGTAAAACTACCTCTAGTTATGCGGGAAATAGTGTTTTCTTGTCCTTCCTCATCCAGTAACTAGATATTTTTACTTGCTCTGTGATTTGTACACTAAACAGCATTTATGAGCATGTGTGTATTTTCAACCTATCAGATTGCACATCTCCACTGCTTCTCTGAGGTCTGGACAAAAGAGATTCTGGGACATCTTAAAAAGTGTCATGAGAGAGTGAGTTGGCTGACACCCACTGGAACTATAACACCTGGTGGGCTTAAAGAAGATATCCAGATTGTCATACTACATTGCAACCATTTTTCTTTGGTATTTTACACCCATGGAGAGCATTCATTTAATATTCCAAAAAGGCTTTTAAAACTTTCAACAATATAATCCATTATTTATAAGCACATTTTATATCCTTACCTTAATCAATTATTAAGTGATTTTTAAGGCAGGTTGAATGTCAAAGTCTATTTACCCATGTTTTTGGCTGTCCATATTTGGCAGAATGACCGTAGACATATAACGAAGACTTCCTGGTCACATAATTCAAGCTTTTCTCATTTCCCTCTGATCGTTTATGATTTTACCTTTTCTTGTATCCCTTTAACAATAACCCCCAAATTAAACTAATGCTGTGTACAATTTCTTTCCTTAGGTCACCTTCTAAAGCCAGAACAAAAAAGATTGCACTGAATTAAGATTTTATTTCAGTTACAAATTTGAAATTAGCTATGTTAGTTGAAGAAATATATTTGAAAGTACTTTGTGTATTACAAAGCATTGTAAGAAAAGCTGGTTGTAATGATTGCAAACACTTGTAAAGTATACTAAACCTGGACTTTAAGAAAATAGAGTGTTTGAGACATGTTGCTTTACCAGTAATTTTCAGTACTCTGATGTTCATACTGAATGAATTGACATACGTTTTCCTTGTCAAATTAATGAAAAACTGTGCTATTAAAATATATATGAGTTTTTCTGAGCTTTATTTTAGTTGATGCGAAGTATTTGATTGGATAGACTCCCTTTGTAAAGCTTGCTAGAAGGTCTGAAGCAACACAGAAATGTTTCTGTTTTGGTTTTTAATCTTGAACCACTCTCTCTCTTGTGCAATAGAATTTAAGTCTCTAGGTATTAAGAAAAGCTTAGAGAAAAAATTTGGAAAGTGTTGGATATAGTATTCTGTATTTTCGGAATTTTTTTGCTATTAGTCATTTATATTCACCTTAAACGTGTTTTTCTTTTATGCTAGAAACATATAATAACTACCACAGGTTGAAGTTTTTATCTAGTGAAAACTCACATTTCCTATAACACAGCTGTCTCCATATTGTGTATGTGTATGTCAACCTAGGAGTTTTAAAAATCTGTGACTTCATGTCAATAAATACATATATGGTAAGTATACATCTAACCATTTCAAGCTGCCCATTACATTAAAGTATAAAAGGATAGTATATTATTGAAGAAATATCTACCTGTGTTGTATTTGGCGGCCGCAAAAGCATTATTTACTTATCCATGTGACTTTGTTTAGCATATATGCTTTAACTGGCTGTAGTCAGTACTTGAGTAGCCATGAGAAGATTGAGTATCCCATTGTAAGTAAGGAATCACCAATGGATGTTCCAGGAGATAAAGTCCATGTGTTAAAATTTTAGCCATTGCAGGAGATTTGATCCTAGCCCCAAGAAAGGATAATACGTATAGTGCTTTATAAAATATGCAATAAAATTTCTCTCAATTACACAGTTCCTTTGTTGCCTCATACAGCCCGTGGGGTAATTCTTCTAAAATACTCATCATGTTTATTTAGATAGGATCAAACTCAATAGTTTATTCTTTGGTAATGATAAACATACAGCAAAATTATTATGAAGTGAGAAATTCCGGGAGGCAGTTTTACAATTAGAGAAATATACTCATGTGAATGTGACTTCTAAAGAACATGCTTTAAGTGCGTTTATGTGTTTACTTGAATACCACAGACTTTAGGACTTAATTAGTACGTGGTTAGATTTACCTTACACTGCAGGCTTATTTGGTGGGAACTTCAGTGTTATAAACTTTTTATATTTCACAAACTAAAAGGTAGTTGACTATTTTGTAAGAAGTTGAGTTTCCTCCAAGGGAAAAGTAGTTTCTAGGACAAGCCCATTTTTATACATTAGGCTCTAGCCATTAATCTCCTTCAAAGCCGACTTTAGCAATTCTCATCAGATTTCATCCTTTTCCCATGGACATGATGATTTGCAAAGCTTAAGCTCAATCATGAGCCCTAGCCCGCAGAGTTTCATCAGATTCTGCTCCATTACTGTCATAACCACGTCTTTCCAAACTAATTAGGTCTCTGCTGTCCTTCCTATTTTTAATTTGTGGATAATATCCAGCCTTGCTTTGCAAGGCATACCTCCTTCCCGTGATCAATACCTTCTCTTCTCCCTATAGCTAAAGTTAATATTACCTCCACTGGCCAACCCAGGCTCCTTTCTGGTTATCTGACCTCCTGATGTCAACTCAGTGTCTAGACATGGAGTTATTATGTACTTTTATACCTGCTTAAATATCAGTGCTTACCCATCAATCTGAACTTGCTTGCCTTTGGGCCAATGACATCCCCATTCAATGTCTATTTACCAGGGCTTTCCCACATAGTGGCATCATATGATCAGCAAGATCCTAAATGAGAGGCTGTTCCTAGGGCTGACTATAAATCACTGTAGCTTTAAATTTACTTGTCATTAAAGTGTTGGTCATACACCAACAACACAACTTTACAAGAAACTTTGTCAGGGGAACAACAACTTTTTAATAATATTGTGTTCCCAGAAATACCTACTATAAGGATTGCAGATACCCAAACCAACAAAATATAGAAAACGACTACTGTGTATTATATATCAGGGAGTGAGACTACTGGGTGGATACATGGTTATTAAATTGTTAAGCATCTTAATGACATATTGACAATAAGCAATATAAAGTTTTAACCAGATGAATAATGTGGCAGAATTTATGATGTAGAAAATTTCCATGGAGAATGGAATAAGAATGGAGGAATGGAGCAGGAGAAGTTCTTGGAAAAGAGCCTGGAAAAACCTTGGAAGATGGATAGAAATAGATGCCCACTTCTATGCACAAGATTAACACAGAGGTTTTAACAGAGAAACTTAGGTAAAGGGGTGACTATGCCACTAGATCCCAGATTCGAGAGAGTAACATTTTGAACTTTCTGAATATGTTGCTGAGGCTGTTTCCTTGTCTTAATTAGAATTAGTTTACAAAGAGGCATGTGGCAGAATCTGCAGGTAGGAAGAGGCGAGTGGACCCACTTCTAACAAGAGAGGGCTGGTAAGGACAAAGAAACCAGGCAGAGGCTGACAAATTTAATACACAAGGATATAAAAGGAGGAGAAGGTGTAAGGATGAGGAATAGGGATGGGAGCAGGTTAAAGTAAAGTTGTTTGGGGCTTACATTGTGTTTTAAATATTGTGGGGCTTTCAGGTAAAGGCCTAGTGGAAAACTGATTATCTTGTTGAATATGGAACCATGGAGAAAAAAATGTGGATTAGAGGTATTGGGTCACGAAATACAACAGAGGGAGAATTTCAAGAAGAGAAAAGCGTTATCTCATGAGTTAGAATGGTTAAATGAGATTAATGCTGAAAATACGCCATTGATTTGGCAATGCAGAGGTCTTTGATGATCTTAACAAATGCTATTTCAGTAATGTGATGGGGTACACAGTGGAATGCACTGAGTTATAGGAAGTGAAGAAGTGAATGTAGTTGACTCATGCAAGTAGTTTGGCAAGGAATACATAGAAAATAGTTTTATGTCTGTTTGCCAAAAGAAAGAGAGGTTACAGATTTTTTAAAACTTTCTTTTAGACTAGAGAAACTCAAGTTAATATGCAAATTTTAAAAAATAAGTGGCAAGTCAGTCCAGTTCCACATGTAAGGAGCTTGGAAGTTAACACCCTATCCTAATAACAAGTAAAAAGCTGAACAGACTGAAAAACCCACACCTCTTCTTGTATCCATAAGACAGGGGAGGGCACAGGGCAAACTGCTACCCCTCAAGATTGAGGAGACAGACAGGCCAATACAGTGAGTTGTGGCTTACCAGAGCAGAGACTCATGACTGGAAACCACCCCAAGAACCAATGCTGGGGTAGGAAAAGCTGAATTGTAATTGATGAGTGGCTGGAGGCTCAGTGTGGACAACACTGAGAGTTAAAAACTCCGGAGGGACCCAGTCATATCGGGACCCCCACAATATTGTGAGATTTATCTCTAGGAGCTCAACCAGGTTCCCACAGTAAATAACAAAGAAAATTCCCCTCATGCTCCTGACAGGAGGAGGGAAAGAGCAACCATTTTGAAATGCTTCAGAGCCCTGTTTTTCTTAAGAAGGCCTGCCCTCAGGGGAAATTAGTTAACCAGAGCCTAACCTGCTGGGGTATTATCAGAGCCAACTGTCCTGGGAGAAAGGAAATACTCAATTCCAGCCCACTCTGGCCATTCTGTCCTGCCTAAGGGAGAGAAAAAAATAAACACCTGTGAGGTTCACAGGATAGAGACACAGGCTCACCTAAGGACTGAGACCTAATCATAGGACTACAGAAAGGTTCCCCTCCCCCCACACTTCACTACCACATTACTAATGACCCATTTAGTTAGTGTAGTTCCCTTCACCCAATACCTCATGTCTGGCCATAAGGAAAGTTGCAAGGCTTACCAAAAGACAAAAAGCAATTTGACGAGTCAGAGCAAGCAGCAGACCCACATGCGACAGGGATGTTGGAATTATCAGCCTAGGATTTAAAAGAACTATAATTAATATGCTAAGGGATCTACTGGATAAAGTAGACAGCATACAAGAACAGAGGGACAATGTAAGCAGAGAGATGGAAATCCTAAGAAAGAACCAAAAAGAAATGCAAGAGATAAAAAACACTGTAACAGGAAAGAAAACACCTTTGATGGGCCAATAAGTAGATTGGACACAGCTGAGGAAAGAATCTCTGCTCTAAAGGACACATCAATAGAATCCTTAAAAACTGAAAAGCAAAGAGAACACAAACTAAGAAAACAAAATGCAATACCCAAGGACTGCAGGACATCTACAAAAGGTGTAGCACATTAATGGGAACACCAGAAGGAGAAGAGAGAAAGGAACAAAGGAATTATTTGAAGCAATAATAACTGAGAATTCCCCCCAATTAATTAATTAATTAATGTCAGACACCAAACCACAGACCCAGGAAGCTCAGAGAACACCAAGTAGGATAAACTCAAAAGCACTACCCTTCGACATCTGGTCTTCAAACTATGGAAAATGAAAGATAAAAAAAAATTTTGAAAGGAGCCAGAAAAAAATGCTTTACCTATAGAGGAACAAAGATAAGGATTACATCCAACCTCCCCTCAGAAACTACACAAGCAATTAGAGTACAGAGTGAAATATTCAACATGTTGAGAGAAGAAAACCACCAATCTAGGATTCTTTACACTGTAAAATTATCCTTCAAAAGTGAAGGAGAAAAACTTGCACAGACAAAAAAATATTGAGGGAATTTGTTGCCACTAGACGTGATTTGTAATAAATGTCAAAAGAAGTTCTTTAGAGAAAATAAATATAATATATATCAAAAATTTAAATCATCAGAAAGAAAGAGCATCAAAGAAGGAATAAGTAAAATTAAAATTTTTATTTTTCTTATTCTTAATTGTTCTAACAGAATATAGTTTGTTCAAAATAATAATAGCAGCAATGTTTTCAATTGTGTATGCTTATGTATATATCTTACGTGTGTATATGTGCTTACATGTGCTTATATAGAAGTGAAATAAATGACAGCAATGATAAAAGTGATAAGAGAAAGAAATTAGGATTATCTTGTTATTATAAGGTACTCATACTACCCATGAAGTGGTAAAGTGTTATTTAAAATGAACTTGGAGGGGCCAGCTCCATAGCCGAGTGGTTAAGTTCATGCGCTCCGCTGCGGCGGCCCAGGGTTCGGACCCTGGGCGCAGACATGGCACCACTCGTCAGGCCACATTAAGGCGGAGTCCCACATCCCATAACTAGAAGGACCTGCAATTAAGATATACAACTATGTACCAGGCGGGTTTGGGAAATAAAGCAGGAAAAAAAGGAAGATTGGCAACAGTTGTTAGCCTAGGTGCCAATCTTTAAAAAAAAAAAATTAAAATTAAAAAAATAAATAAATACAATGGACTTGGATTAGTTGTAAATGTCATTTCAAACTCGAGGGCAACCACTAAAAAAGTCTTAAAAAAAAAAAGAGTGGAAGACGAAAATAGGAACAAAGACAAGGGCAAAAAATAGAAAACAGTAATGAATACAATAGACATTAATCCAGTTATATCAATAATCACTTTGACTGTCAATGGTCTAAATGCACCAATTAAAAGACAAAAATTGTCATGATGGATCAAAAAACAAGACCCAACTATACGTTGTTTACAAGAAACCCACATTAAAGTTAAAGACACATATAGATTATAAGTAAATGGTTGGGGGAAAGATACTATGCTAACACTAGTCCTAAAAAAGCATTATCTCTCATAATTTCAGAGAAAGCAGATTTCAAAGTAAGGAATATTACATAAAGGGATTAAGAACATCACATAATAATAAAAGGGTCAATTCTCCAAGGAGATAGAGCAATTCTTAATGTGTATATGCCTAACAACAGAGGATCAAATTATGTGAAGCAAAAACTACTAGAACTACAGTAAGAAATAGATGAATCCACTATTGTCATTGGAAATTTCAACATCCTCCTACTAGAACTCAATAGATTGAGCTGGCAGAAAATCAGTAATCAGTCAACTAGATATAATTGACATCTACAGACTATTTCATTGAACAAGAGCAGAATACACATTCTTCTCAAGTTCACGTGAAGCACTCACCAAGGTAGACAATTCTGGGTGATAAAACACTTCTTAACAAATTTAAAATAATAGAAATCATACAATACCTGCTCTCAGACTACAGTGGAATTAAACTAGAAAGCAATAACAGAAAAATAAATGAAAAATCCCAAAAACACATGAAGATTAAACAATACACTTCTAAATAATGCATAGGTCAAAGAAGAAATCTCAAGAAAATATTTTGAACTAAATAAAAATGAAACCACAACTTATCAAAATTTCTGTGATGCAGTAAGTTCAGTGCTTAGAGGGAAATTTACAGCAATGAATTCGTATATTAGAAAAGAAGATCTAAAAATAAATAATTTAAGTTTACATCTTAGGAAACTAGAAAAAGAAGGACAAACTAAAATAAGGAGAAGGAAAGAAATAATTTAAAAAATAGAGCAGAAATCAATGAAATTGAAACAGGAAATCATAGAGAAAATCCACAAAACCAAAGGCTAGTTCTTTGAAAATATCAGTAAAATCAATAAGCTTCTAGACAGGCTAAATAATTAAAAAAAAAAAAAAGAGAGCAGACACAAATTAATAATATCAGTAATAAAGGAGAAGATCTGACTACAAATCTCATGGAAAATGAAAGAATAATAAAGGAATACTACAAAGAACTCTATGCCCACAAATTTGGTAAGCTAGGTAAAGTGGACCAATTCCTTGAAAAACAAACCTGCCAAAACTCACAAAATAAGAAACAGATGATCTGAATATTCCCATAGCTACTAAAGAAATTGAATCAATAATTAATAACCTTCCAAAACAGAAAACACCTTACACCAGATTCAGTGGTGAATTCTACCAAACAATTAAGGAAGAAATTATACCTATTCTCTACCCTCTCCTTCAGAGGATAGATGCAAAGGGAATACTTTCTAACTCATTTTATGAGGCCAGCACAACTCTAATACCAAAACCAGACAAAGATGTTACAAGATAAGAAAACTACAGACCAATATCTCTCATGGTCATAGATGCAAAAATCTCAACAAAATATTAGCAAACTGAAACCAAAAAGTATAAAAACAATAACGTACTATGCCCAAATGGGATTTATTCCAGGTACACAACACTGGTTTAGCATTAGAAATCAATGAATATAATTCATAACCAGACTAAAAGAGAAAAATCACATGATCATATCAATAGGTACAGAAAAGCCATTTGACAAAATCCAAGGCCCATTCATGATAAAAACTCTCAGGAGATGAGGCATAGAAGGGAACTCCCTCAACTTGACAAAGAATATCTACAAAAACCCTACAGCTAACATCATACTTAATGGTGAGAAACTTGAAGCTTTCCCACCAAGATCAGGAACAACGTATTTATGTCCCCCTGCACCACTCCTTTTCAACATTGTACTGGAAGTCTTTGCTAATGCAATAAGGCAAGAAAAGGAAATAATAGGTATACAGATTGGGAAGAAAGACATGAAACTGTCTTCATTCACAGATGACATGATCATCTATGTAAAAAAATCCAGAAGAATAAACAAAAACCTCCTGGAACTAATAAGCGGTTATAGCAAGGTTTCAGGAAATAAGGTTAGTAAACAAAGTCAATTGCTCTCCTATATAACAACAATTAACAAGTGGAATCTGAAATTAAAAACAAAATACATTTACATTAGCACCCAGAAAACTGAAATACTTAAGCATAAATCTACCAAAATGTGTACAAGATCTATATGAGGAAAACTACAAAACTGATGAACAAAATCAAATAAGGACTGAATAAATGGAGAGATATTCTATGTTCATGGATCAGAGGACTCAATATTTTCAAGATGTCAGTTCTTCCCATCTTGATCTATGGAGTCAATGCTAACCCAGTTAAAACCCCAGAAGATATTTTATGTATATAAACTAACTGATTCTAAAGTTTATATGGAGAACCAAAAGACCTAGACTAGCCAACACAGTATTGAAGGAGAAGAACAAAATTGGAAAACAGATGACTGACCCCAGCCAATTTCAAGACTTATGATACAGCTACATAATCAAGACAATGTGGTATTGGTGAAAGAACAAACACCTATATCAATGGAACAGAATAGAGATCCCAAAAATAGACACTTATAAATGTAATCAACTGGTTTTTGACAAGAAGAAAAGGCAATACAATGGAGAAAAGATAGTATCTTCAACAAATGGTGCTGAAACAGCTGGACATAGACATGCAAACAAATGTATATACACACAGACTTTACATAATTCACAAAAATTAACTCAAAATGGATCATAGACCTAAATGTAAAATTCAAAACTATAAATCTCCTAGAAGATAACATAGGAGAAAATCTAGATGACCTTGGGTATGGTGATGCCCTTTTCAATACAACACTGAGGACATGACCCATGGAAGAAATCATTGATAAGCTGAGCTTCATTAAAATTAAACACTTCTGCTCTGTGTAAGACAACATAAGAATAAGAAGGTGAGCCACTGGTAGAAAATATTTGCAAAAGATACATCTGATAAAGGACTGTTATCCAAAACATACAAAGAACTCTTTAAATCTCAACAATATAAAAACAAATGACCCAATTAAAAAACAAACCAAAGATTTTTAACAGACACCTAATCAAAGAAGATTACAGATGGCAAATAAGCATGCTAAATGATGCTTCACATAATAGTTCATCAGGGAAATGCAAATTAAAACAACAATGAGATACCACTATACACTTAGTAAAGTGGCCAAAATCCAGAACACTAAAATACCAAATGCTTGGGAGAATGTGGAGCAATAGGAACTCTCATTCAGTGCTGGTGGGAATGCAAAATGGTACAGCCACTTTGAAAGACAGTTTTGTGGTTTGTCACAAAACTAAACATACTCTTACCATATGATCCAGCAATCACACTTTTTGGTATTTACCCGAAGGACATGAAAACATGTCCACACAGAAACCTGTACATGGAGGTTTATAGCAGCTTTATTCATAACTGCAAAACTCAGAAGCAACTAAAATGTCCTTCAGTAGATTAATGGATAAATAAATTGTGATGTAGCTAGACAATGGAATATTATTCAGCACTAAAGAGAAATGAGCTATCAGGCCATGAAAAGACACGGATGAAATTTTAATTCATATTACTAAGTGAAAGAAGCTAATCTGAAAAGGCTACATACTGTATGATTCCAACTATTATGAACTTCTGAACTAAGAAAACCATGGAGAAGGAAAAAGATCAGTGCATGCCAGGGTTGGAGGGGAGGGGAGGATGAGCAGGTGGAGCACGGTTGGTTTTCAGAGCAGTGAAAATATTCTGTATGATAATATAATGATGGACATGGGTCATTACACATTTGTCCAAACCCATAGAATTTACAACACCAAGAGTTCACCCTAAGGTAGACTGTAGACTGTGGGTGATTATGTGTCAATGTAGGTTCATCTTTGCTTAAAAAAAAGTACCATTCTGGTGAGTGATGTTGTTAATGGGGGAGGCTATGCACATTTGGGGGCAGGAGGAGGTACCTGGGAAATCTCTGTACTTCCCTCTGAATTTGTTGTAAAACTAAAACTGCTCTAAAAAAATAAAGTCTTAAAACTTAAAAAATACGTGAAAAAGAGAGACTGAAGATAGAATTATGATGGACAAGGTTTTAAAATGTAGAGGAAGAGCACAACCAAGAGTACAGAGGATATCTGCACACTGTTGAACTGTGACGGGAATACAAGTTGGCACGATTTTCAAAGAACTTGTTAATATTTTTCAAGAATCGGAAATATGATCTGATCCCATGTAGAAATACTTTAAACTATGTGGTTCTTTGCTAAATAATCTTCATACTATAACTTCTATGATTCTCTCCTAAATACATAATCAGATATGATAAAGTAAATATATACAAGCATGTATGCAATTGTTGATAAAGTGGAAACAATTTAAGGCTGTCAATAGCATAATAATTAAGTATGTATGCACATGCTACAACGTTCTGGGACCGTTAAAACACTTGCCTTTGGAAAATATGTACTAACATGAAATAAATTATCAGTACATAATGATAAATAAAAAAAGTAGCATATAAATTTCCTTAGAGGGTAATTTATACAATTTTGTAAAATTGAAATACTTAGAGAATAATCATAACCATGCGTATAATTTCCAAATATAGAAATAACTGAAAAACAACGCATCACAATTATTACACTGGATCAGCATGGGGGTGGTGAGTGAAAACAATGTGCATTTTGCTTTGAAAGGATTATTTTGGGTGAAACATGGATAGAGCTTAGAGGGATATGAGTACACACAAAGAGAAGAGGGTAAGAGGCTATTGCACAAATATTGGAGGTTTCTGGGACTAGCATGCTGTTAGTGACCAGGGAAAAAAGTGGAAAGACCCTCAAAATACTTGGAAGTTAAATCAATGGGATCTGATGAAGAGAAAGTGAGTGAGATCAGGTTGTCAATTATAAGTCATAGGTTTCTTTTCACCTTGAATAACAAGAAGGACATTGGAATAGTACTGATTGCTTATTGCTATACCCAACAAAAATTTTTTTCCATGCTTCTTACTTAAGCGCCCAGCAGCTCAGCAACAGGTTGCAATGTTAGCCATATTCTCTGTGATAATATAATTAGAGGAAAGCACTTTTTTATCTCTGCTTATTTCTTCTCTATCTCCTTCACTGCCTCCTCTCCTACTGTACTTATAAGTATTGTACTTCTTAGCAATCATAGTTCTAAATCTCCCTCTTTTTATTCTATACACTATCTCTTGGTTAATGACTTAAAATATTTTGGCTGTGGCCCACAGTAAAAAATAAATTTTACATTGCAACCTAGCACACATGTATGTATTTGTATATAATTGAATCAAAATGTTTTTGAATAATACTTTATGTGCAAAGCATTCTATTTTGTATTCTATGCTATTTTATTTCATTTTTTAAAAGTGAAGTTTTGATCCCTCCAAATTTATTCACTACCCCCAAAGAGAACTTTGCCCATGATTTGAAATCATCCTTTGAAGTGTTCTCCACTACAATGACTATAGTTTTATCTATAAGCTGATTAAACACACATTTGAATGCCCTGTAAAAAATCTCTTCAAAACCCAAGCTCATAAATTTTTCTATTTTTTAACTCTCTTAGAACAAATTAAAGACACTTAAAATTGACTGAAATTGGGCCTATGATATCTCCCTCCAAAACTGCTCCTCCTCCAGAAACCCTTATTTCAGCAAATGCAGTGGCATCTACAAGTTGTGCAAGCCAGGAACTGGGCTTTGCTCTCATAGCATCTTTCTCACTTTTCTCTATAATCAACCAATTGCCAGATCCTGTCTACTCTATTTTATATTTCTTGAGGGCATGTTCTTCTCTTGATCCCCATTAATGATATCTTTGAACCCTATAAAATTTTCTCTGGATTACTACCATAAATGATATCTTTGCTTCTAGACCAGACCAGAACAATATTTTTACCCTACTGCATCCAGACAGATTTTTTTAAATCAAAGTGTTTATAGTACCTCCCCATCTTTAAAAGTCAAATAGTGCCATGTCAGTAGTAGTAGTTCTTTAAAATGGGGATAATCAGGGTGGCCCCAGGGCGTAGTGGTTAAGTTTGGTGAACTCCACTTCAGCGGCCCAGGTTCATGGATTTGGATGCCAGGCTCAGACCTACACCACTCATCAGGCATCCCATGGCAGCAACCCACATATAAAATGGATGAAGATTGGTGCAGATGTTAGTTCGGGGCTAACCTTACCCAGCAAAAAAAAAGGGGGAGGGCATGATCCCTTTCATGATTATATGTAGATTTGCCTCTCTTGTCTGAAATATTGGCACTTACCCCTTTGCCCTGAGATTCTTCCTCCATCCCTGCAGAATTTTACAGATTTTAGTAACTCTTATGTGAAATGCCATTGCTCCCCAAATACTGATCTTTCAGGTTTAGGGTAAATGCAACTATTTCAAGAACACTTTCCCATTCCCTGTGGACTGGGTGACAGATCAGTTCATGAGTCCCATCTTACACTTATTTCTAGCACAATAGTAGTCACACTGAGTTTTATTTGCCTATTTTCTTAACCGTCTCCTCTTTACTATATATGCTCTTTCAGGGAAGGGATTTTTTTGGTTCATCGTTGAAACTTCAGTACTGGGCAATGAATTACTGGCACAAAGAGAAGAAAATCATTAAATTTAGAGGATAGGATGAGTTATCAAAAAATATTTCAAGTGATGCCATTCAAGTTTAAGATGCAGATGGAATCAGTGCTTACGTTTCCTTCCAACTTTTCATTAAAATACTCGTGAAGGATCGTTTCAGTATGGGGTCTAATGGAAACCCCATTTAGATGCCCACTGATACAATCAAAGGATGAGAAAAACAGGGCAATGTATATACATTAGGTATGGAAGAAAATACACGCACACGCACACATATGTAATAAGGTTGATCAATTTACGCAAGATACTTTGCATATGAGATCACTGCATTATATTTAAAAAATAATTTTAAAAAACACCTAGGATCAACTCATAAAACATTACATGCATGAAAATGAAAACAGAATTTACCATAACCCAAGAACATTTCCCAATCTGAGAGGGCAAATGTTGGAGGGAGGGTCAAGGGTTCACATTAAAGAAACCACATCCTTCCTTCTTTTGATTTTAGTTATTGTTTTCCTCAGTTGTAGAATTTCTATTTGGTTCTCATTATACTTTCCAATTATCTGCTGAAAATATCAATGTTCCTTGTATTTCCTTGTGCATATTAAGCACAATTGTTCTAAGGTCTTTTTCTGACAACTCCATTATCTGGACCCCTTGCAGTTCTGTTTCAATTATCTATTGTTTGCTATGGTTTAGAATCACATTGTCTTATCTCTTCATGTGTCTCATTAGTTTTGATTGAGTGGTGGATGTGTACATAAAAATTGTAGAAATAATTTCAGGCCCAGGATAATGTTATTTTCCTCCATGATGATTTGCTTTGCATTTGCCAGGTGCCTGGAGAGAACCATTCTGGGAGAACCACAGTCCAGTTCAGGGACTGAGATGACCTAAAGCTGAGCTGCAGTCTGTTACATCATTTCTACTTCTGGTTCACTCCTACTCCTCGGGTGCAGTCTGTCTGTCTGAGCTCACAGAAAGCATGCTCATTAGCAAATATCACTGGCATGTCCTTGACTTCAACATCTGACCCTTAGCATTATGGAATTGTCAAAATTTCTCCCCAACTTTTCAGATTATCAGTCCCTTCAAAACAGAAAAATGTCTCTGGAGTAGAAATAGACCCAAATACTGTGCTCATGTCCCTGGGTCTCCAGCTTCCCCCAGATCTTAATCCAGTATTTGCTCGCTCTCTTGGTATCTTTCCACGCCTTCATGCAGATATATCCAAAGCACATCAGAGGTGTGGGTCTAGATCTATATTTATCCCACTTTTCCATTTTTTCTGAGCCAGAGGATTAGTCTGATTAGGACAGTTCACTTTTAGTGGAAGCAGAAATCCCTGAGCTAATCTTAAATAAAAATTCCTCTGTGGAAATCCTATGAGAATTGAGTTGAGTCTGCTTTCCTCTAGAGCATCTTTACATTTGCTTTTATCCAGTGTTTCTTGGCTTCAGATATATTTTCCTCTTCTTCTGTTTGTTACTTTCTGGCCCACACAGATAGCATAAATTTGAAATTCAAATATATTTGAGGTTCGGGTTCTTAGTTACAAATTCACAGGTAAGATGTTTTTCCTGACCTAGAGTCTAAACGGAAATGTAGAAAAGTGTTTCTATTCTGTCAGTCGTAGATTAACTCCTAATGCCTAAGGGGTGGGGTTCCTTCCCATAACCTTCTATACATCCAAATAAGATCTTGCCCCATTTCTCTAGGAAGATGTCAAAAACCAAGCCCCTTCGTTATCAAACTGGAAACCCAGCAGAATGGCCTAAGAGTAAGTTCAGGTATTCAACCTTTCTGATTTCATTTGGACTAAATTATCAACTAAGCCTGTGAGACAAGGGAAGTTCTCTTTTTCTTCTGTTTCTCAAAATAAAAAGTTGGTGTTAGATATAAAGTCTGAAAGCATTCTGGATACAGTTTACTTTTTCAATTGTGGTGTTGTTCTGTATTCCTTTCGGTCAAAGAAGAAGTACAAGTTGCAGTTTATTATATGGGAGAATATTTTCCTCACAGAGATAGCCAGTCAATGTGGGCAGGAGAAAAGTCCCTCCTTAGCCACTAAAGCCATTTTATACAAGTGCTGCAAGGCCATGGGAATTTGTCAAGTGTGTGTACACATCTAGACTGCATAGTTGAAACTGAAAAGAAGGATTCTGTCCATGCCCTGCTGAACATTATCGCATAAAAGAGAACTCACATATTCTCTGTGGGCAAACATCAATCCTACATAGTGTTACCCTCATCTAAGATGAATAAGTCATTAGCAACAGCAGAGAAAAGGAGAGGAAATTCTCCAATATGGCAGAAAGGGAGAATTTCCCTAAAGATTGACAAATTATGCATTTTAAAAAGTTTTTTCTATGGAACAAAATAAACATTTGGAAAGCATCTCCTTTGCACAGCTGTAAGACAGATACGAGGTGTGGCTACTGTGAAACGTGAGATTAAATGTGAAATTAAAAGACAAGGGACTGAGTGGCTTAGGGTACAAATATAAAATGATTCCAATAAAGATACAAAAAGAATGAAAAGTACCTAAAATGGAATATCAGACTTAAGTTCCCCAGTGGGAAAGTCTATGAAAAGGAGAATCAACACTACAGAGAAATGAATGAATGACAAAATGAAAGGTGGAAATCCAAGGAAAATAGAATATAGATGAAAGTAAAATAGATGATAAATAAGGAGGGCAGAGAGGGAGACCCAACCTATGAATTATAGGTGCTGCTGAAGAATAAACAAGAATAAATGGACAGAAGTAACAATCATAAATATAATCTTCATAAAAAAAAAACTGCTCCTGTGGAAGATTGCAGATCTTTCTGCTCATAATGCTATGCGAAAAGAAACAAAATTAACCCTTGCCCAGGTTGATACAGAAATACATATGCTTATTTTTAAAAAACTTAAATGTAAACCACTAGTAATTTTTTTAAAAAAGAGGATGGAAGGATCTGGCTTTCACAGCAAATATAAAGAAAACATAGTTCATTAAGAAAAATGAAAAGGAAATAAAAACATTTGCTAACATGTAAATTCACTTATGTGCCTCAATATTTCCTAAGCACTTTACATATAATCTCAGTTCCTAAGATTACATATGTTAATTTTCACAAGAACCCTGTGATGTAGGTACTATCAATTCCTGATTGTAGGGAAGTAGATTAACCGATTGCCCATCTTCACACGTTGGGAAGTGGTGAAGCCAGAATTCAAAACTAAGCAAGACGTTTCCAGGAACTGTGCACTTTACCAATGTGTCATATCATCTAAGTTTATTTTTAAATATTCTGAAAGATGTTTAAAACAAATAAATTACGATTGAAAGATATTAAAACAAATATATTTTGGTTAAAAGTGAACATAAAAATGGTTCTAATTTTCTAATAATAAATAGATTCTCAGATTGAAATTAAAACATACATAACTGTGTATTTCTATTTTAATCAGGACTCGTGTCTTCCAGTAACAGAAAGCCAACTCAACATATGAAATTTATCAGCATATATAATTGCAAAATACAAGTGGTGTGACTGGTTTTAGATGTGATAGGATCCAGTGGTTCCAAAGAAGTCTTGGGACTGATGGTTCTCCATCTTTCACCTTCATTTTCCAGTGTTGACTTCACTAGAAGTCTCTCTCCGTATGGTCACCAAGATGTAAACAAGCCACAACTACAGATTTAAAAATTCTTAGTAATGGGTGATTCGCAGGGAAAGAAAGGACTCTGATTGGTGCAATGACAGCTACAAATCCTTTGCTGCACCAGTCACTATAGCCAGGTGTGTGGGAATCACAGAGCCATCCCTGTGACAGCACAGGTGGAGAATGCAATAGTTCCCTTCCACTCACTCCTCCCACTCCCCCAGGGAAGGAGGAAGCTCTAGAAAAGAAAGAAGTGAAAGAAATGAAGAACAAACAAAAAAGTAACAGATGTCCACAACAACTGCTCACAAGAGCCCCAAAATGATATAAAGATATAAAGAAAAAGGATGAGGAAAATTTAGAAAGAAAACATAAACAATGTAAAATTGGAATATTAACATCGGAATTCAAAAAAAAAAGCCAAATATAAGAAACATTTATACTGCTAAAGGTTAAATGCATAATGAAAACATAACATATATAGTCCTCTATATTAATTGAATAATATAGCAAGAAATTGTAGAAAGAAAAACTGTTGGAAAAAAATGATAAATTGAGAGAAACAGAATTAGAATGTAAAAAATAATCATTCTAAGACAGTAATCATTCTATGACAGATCAAGAAGAAATATGAAGACAAAGATGATTGTATAACATAATCAATAAGGAAAAATGTTGATATGTATTTTGAACTTCTTCACCTAACATAGAAAATATGTCTTTCTTTTAATTTTCTGTAGACATTTTCAGAAATTGGCCATAAACTTATACACACAAATAAAATCAATCTTCAAATTTCCAAAGCATAAATTATGTTGGCTAGAAATAGACATTAATAACAAATATTTAGGAGGATCTTGTCAAGATGATGGTGTATGCAGACTCTGAACTCACCTCCTCCCACAAACACAACCAGATTACAACTATTCTTAGAAAAATTAGCCCAGAGAGAGAACTGAAAATTGGATAAAAAGAACCCCTATGACAAGGGACAATACTGACTTAGGTGGAAGAGGCAGAAATTCCTTCTGGAGAGAAAAAATCCACCTTTGTGAGCAGTAGAGCTTCATGGCCAGCCATGTGGGAGCCACCATAAGGTACACAGCCTTCCCTGGAGAAGTGGGGACCTGAGCAGGGGCACGTAAATGCTACAAGCATCCTTCAGACTCAGCACAACTGAAACAAGTGTCACCCTATCTGGTTTCACTGGCTACTAACTACAATGGGGAATATCCTCAGAAAAGCTTTCAACTTAAGTAGAATAAAGTCAGTTCTTAAAGGGCCCACATAAATTCACCCATCTGAGAGAGCAACCTAAAATCACCACAAAGAAAGGCACACAGTCTGTTGGTGTAAAGAGACTCACTTGGTAGGCTCTGGGTGTATCTTGGTGAGACATGTGGCCTCTCCAGAGACTGACACACTGGTGGCAGCCATTGTTGTCACCTAGTACCGGTGTGCTGACACAAACCCAAGCAGATGTCATTGGAGTGCTCCCCTGACCTGTTAGCCCAGGGGTCTGCCACACCCATTAGAGTGAAGGTTTAACCTAGTTCAGCCAGGGCAGGCAGCCTGCCCTAGGGATTGACCCCACCCAATAGCAAGCCCTCGGGCTACTTGTCAGCGTGCAAGACTGGCTGCCTGGATCCTCTACAGGCAAGTGAGTGTATCTGGCTTTGTGAGGTAGGGTCTGTGTGAGGACCAGGTGAACTGTGGGGAGCATTGATGGTGAGGTGAGGGCCCCTGCCATGGGGTAACTGGGCACACTCCTGGGGGTTGGGAAGTGTACATGGGCCAGGACTGTATTGATGGTGTGTGTGGACCTGTGGGATTGGGGCTTATCAGTGGCAGAAGATCTGTGCTTCAGATAAGGCACAAAAAGGATCAGCCCCACCTTCCAAAGCCTGAAACAATTAGGTGCTCACATGCCTAGGGCCAGGCACACTCAGCTGCAATCCTGAGAGAGCTGACAACACCCTTGCAGGTCTGAGGCCCACAGCAACTGTAAGCCCCTGAGCCTAGCAACCAGCTGCACTGGATGCCTATTCATTTAAAAGGAAAACTGCAACAGGAATGTGCTGTTAGACCTTGTAGCAAATGGTGCTGGGGCTCCCCAAACCTGAATTACAAATAGCCATCCAGGGAGGGGAAGCCTAGACTCCCTGGGCACCTGCAGTAAGAGCAATCCTGATGCAGCAGAAGGACACAAGTAGCTCACACACGGGTCACTCATGGATCATTTGGACTGGTGACAAGAGGGAAGGACACTGCTGGGCCTCAAAAGGCATCTCTTACATAAGGCCACTTCTCCAAGATCAGGAGACATAGCTGACCCACCTAATACATAGATAAAAGCACAGAGAAAGAGGCATAATGAGGAGACAAAGAAATATGTTCCGAGCAAGAGAACAGGACAAAACCCCAGACAAAAGAACTAAATGAAACAGAAATAAGCAATCTACCTGACAAAGAGTTCAAACACAAAGTCATAAGGATGCGCACTGACCTTGGAAGAAGACTTGATGAACACAGTGACACTATCAACAAAGGACTGTAAAATGTAACAAAGAACAAATCAGAAATGAAGGATACAATACTGGAAATGAGAAATTCACTAGAGGGACTCAATAGCAGAGTAGATGAAACAGAAGAATGGATCAACGAGCCATATGAAAGACTAGAGGAGATCACCCAAGCTGAACAGATGAAAAAGAATTAAAAAGAATGAGAACAGTCTAAGGGAAATCTGGGGCAATATCAAGTGCAGTAACATTCACATTATAGGTGTCCCTGAAGGAGAAGAGAGAGACAAAGGGACAGAGAATCTATCTGAAGGAATAATAGCTGAAAACTTTCCTAACGTAAGGAAGGAAACAGACACCCAGGTACAGGAAGCACAGAGAGCACCAAACAAGAGAAATCCAAAGAGGCCTACACCATGACACATTATAATTAAAATGTCCAAATTAAAGATAAAGAGAGAATCCTAAAGTCAGCAAGAGAAAGGCAACCAGTGACAGACAAAGGAAATCCCATAAGGCTGTCAGCAGACTTCTCATCAAAACCCTGCAGGCTAGAAGAGAATGGCATGACTTATTTAAAGTGCGGAAAGGAAAAAACCTACAGCCAAGGATACTCTACCCAGCAAGGTTATCATTCAGAATGGTAGGAGAGATAAAGACTTTCCCAGACAAGCAAAAATTAAATGAGTTTATCACCAAGAAACCAGTTCTTCAAGAAATGCTGAAGGGAATTATTTAAGTGGGAAAGAGAAGACTACAATTAGGGATAAGAAAATTGTCACACAAAAAAAACAGGCAAAAAAACCATTGGTAAAGGCAAAAATTCAGTAAAGGTAGCAGATCAACCACCTATGAAGATAATATGAAGGTTAAAAGACAACAATACTAAAATTACCTATTTCCGTGATAAGATGGTAATGGATAGACACACACAAAATAAGAGATTAGATATGATTTCACAAACATAAAATGTGGGAGGAAGGGAGTAAAAGAGTAGAGCTTTTAGAAAGAGGTCTAACTTAAGAGACTATCAACTCAATATAAATTGCAATATACATAGAATATTAAATATGAACTTCATGGTAATCACAAACCAGAAACATATAATAAAGAAACAAATAATTAAGAGGAAATAAATCAAACATATTACTAAAGAAAGCCATCATTCCACAGGGGAAGAAAGCAAGAGAAAAAAAAAGAAACAGAGAAGAACGACTAAAACACCCAGTAAAAAAAAAGTAACAAAATGGCAATAAATACATATTTATCAATAGCCACTTTAAATGTCAATGGACTAAATGCTCCAATTAAAAGGCATAGGGTGGCCATTTGGATAAAAAACAAGACCCATATATATTCTGCATACAAGACTTCAGACCTAAAGACACTCACAAGCTGAAAGTGAAAGGATAGAAAAAGATACTCCATGCAAATGGCAAAGAAAAAAGCTGGGGTAGCAATACTTATATCAGACAAAATAGACTTCAAAACAAAAACTGGCAAGAGACAAAAAAGGGCACTACATAATGATCAAGGGAAGAATCCAACAAGAGGATAGAACACTTGTAAATATCTATGCACCCAACATAGAAGCACCTAAATATATAAAGCAATTACTCACAGACATAAAAGGAGAAATAAACAGTAACACAATAATAGTAGGGTACATTATCACTCCACTTACACCAATGGAGAGATCATCCAAACAGAAGATCAAGAAGGAAACATTGACCTTAAATGACATCCTAGACTAGATGCACTTAGTAGATACATATAAAACATTCCATCCAAAAACCACAGAATACACATTCTTTTCAAATGCACATGGAACATTCTCCAGGATTAATCACATATTAGGCCACAAAACAAGTTTCAATAAATTTAAGAAGATCAAAATAATACCAAGCATCTTTTCTGAACACAAAGGCATGAAACTAGAAATCAACTACAGGAAGAAAATCAGAAAAGCCACAAAAATTTGGAGATTAAACAAAATGCTACTGAACAATGATTGGGTCAATGAAGCAATCAAAGGAGAAATCAAAAAATACCTGGAGACAAATGAAAATAAAAATATGACATGCCGAATTCTACGGGATACAGCAAAAGCGTTTATAAGTGGGAAGTTTATAGCAATTCAGGCCTGCATCAACAGACAAGAAAAATCGCAAATAAACAAT
This sequence comes from Equus asinus, assembly GCF_041296235.1. Taxonomy (NCBI): domain Eukaryota; kingdom Metazoa; phylum Chordata; class Mammalia; order Perissodactyla; family Equidae; genus Equus; species Equus asinus. The sequence goes on along the minus strand of NC_091797.1, from coordinate 3,754,497 downwards.
CTAACAGTGCACCTAAAGGAACTGGAAAAAGAAGAACAAACAAAGCCCAAAATCAGCAGAAGGAAGGAAATAACAATAATCAGAGCATAAATAAGTGAAATAGAAACTAAAAAAAAAATAGAAAAAAATCAATGAAATCAAGAGCTGGTTCTTTGAAAAGATAAATAAAACTGACAAACCTTTAGCTAGATTCACCAAAAAAAAAAAGGAGAGAAGTCTCAAATAAATAAAATCAGAAACGAAAGAGGAGAAATTACAACAGACACCTCAGAAATACAAAAGATTATAAGGGAAGAGGGAAGACTATGAAAAGATATATGTCAAGAAACTGGATAATCTAGAAGAAAAGGATAAATTCCTAGAATCATACAACCTTCCAAAACTGAATCAAAAAGAAGTAGAAGGGCCAGCCCTGTGGCAGAGTGGTTAGCTTCACACACTCCACTTCCATGGCCCAGGATTTCACCAGTTCGGATCCTGGGCGCAGACCTAGCACTGCTCATCAAGGCGTGCTGAGGCGGCCTCCCACACAGCAGAGGCAGGAGGACCTACAACTAGAATACACAACTATGTTCTGGGGGACTTTGGGAAGAAGAAGGGAAAAAAAGACGAAGATTGGCAACAGATATTAGCTCGGCTGCCAATCTTTGGGGGAAAAAAAAAGAAGCAGAGAATTTGAATACACCAATCACCAGTAAGGAGATCGAAACAGTAATCAAAAAACTCCCCAAAAATAAAAGTGTAGGACCAGACAGCTTCCCTGGTGAATTCTACCACACATTCAAAGAAGATTTAACACATATCCTTCTCAAACTCTTCTAAAAAATTGAAGAGTTTAAGAGGCTTCCTAATCATTCTATGAAGCCAACTTTACCCTGATACCAAAGCCAGACAAAGACAACAAAAAAATGAAAATTACAGGCCAATATCATGAACATCAATGCAAAAATCTTCAACAAAATATTAGCAAATCAAATACAATATATTAAAAATTTCATACACCATGATCAAGTGGGATTTATTCCAGGGAAGCAGGGATGGTTCAGTATCCACAAATCAATTAACATGATACATCACATTAACAAAATGAGGAATAAAAATCATACGATCATCTCAATAGATGCAGAGAAAGCATTTGACAAGATTAGTATGCATTTATGATAAAAATTCTAAATAAAATGCAAAGATAAGGGAAATACTTCAACATAATAAAGGCCATACATAACAAACTCACAGTTAACATCATTCTCAATGGAGAAAAACTGAAAGCTATCCCTCTAACAACAGGAACCAGACAAGGATGGCCACTTTCACCATTCTTATTTATTGGAACTCCTAGCCAGAGCAATCAGGCAAGAAAAAGAAATAAAAGGTATCCAAATTGGAAAAGAGGTGAAACTGTTACTATTTGCAGATGATATGATTTTATATATGGAAAACCCTAAAGAATCCACGAAAAAACTTTTATAAATAATAATGAATACAGTCAAGTTGCAGGATAGAAAACCAGCATACAAAAATCCGTTGTGTTTCTATACACTAACAGCAAAGTAGTGGAAAGAGAAATTAAGAATACAATCCCATTTACAATCATAACAAAAAGAATAAAATATCTAGGAATAAACTTAACCAAAGAGCTGAAAGATCTGTACACTGTAAACTATAAAACATTGATGAAATAAATTAAAGAAGGAAATATATTACTATGTAAAGCTGAAAGTTGTATAATGTTATAATCGAATGTTACTGCAACAAAAAATAAATAAAACTAAAAGACAAACAAAAAATAAAAAATAATGAATATTTATATTTGAAAAATTCCAAACACTTGCAAATTTAAAAATCATCCTGAATTAATTATTGGGCCAAATAAAATGAAAAGATTACTCCTAACTCCAAGTTTCTAGGATTGGATGAGTTGAAAATAGTGATATGACTATGAAGTCAGTGAGCCCCATTATTTTTAAATGAAGTGAAAGCACTGTTTATTGATGTTTAAAATTAACGACTAATTCAACAGATAAAAATGTTAAATGATTGTGTTGAACTTAGTAAAATCTACTTTAATCAACTTAATTGTGTATTTTTAAAGCCCCAACTCATTTTATTCCATATCATGTCTTCAAATATGTAAAATAAACTATTCCTTCATACTTACTCTTTCAAAAGAATTGATGTTGATTAGAAGGTGTCACATATGCTAAAAAGTTCAATAAAGCTTGATTAAAAGGATGCATCCAATATAACTATATTCTTATTGAATTTTATAGTAATGATTAACTAGCATAAGGATGATGAAAAAAATTATCTAGAATTATTTCCAACTTTAACACATTTAAATTAGTCTTTGCTCTTAGAAACTGATGACATTTTTCTCTCAGATATCTCTAAATTCCAAAATATAATTAATTTCCCAAACGAATTTGGCAAACCCTGTAGCTACTAGAGGGCAGTAAAGTCTTGTTATCTGCCCAGGAGATGCCAGGACAATCAGTCCCTTGCAAAACCACAGGGTAACTGTATGATGCAACTTTCAGCTTTCTTTTCTGCCCAGTAGTAAAGTCTGAGAAACCAATTTGTGTCTAATATTTGTACTTTAAACAAAACCCCATCACTTGATCCATCCCTGTCAATAAACACTGATCAGCAAGGAACCACTGCAGTTAGGTCACAAATCGGTTAAAGTAGTAGATTCCTTTTTAAGTATCAGATGTTAACATCCTTCCTATGAAACTCTCCACTCAAATTGTTTCAGGACTTTCTTTAAAACGGTCATTCAAAAGTTCAAGAATTGCCTCGTTTACGATGTCATGGCAAATATTTACTAGAAAAATCATGCATCTAGCAAACTTTTCAACATTTTATTATTCATGGGAAAGAAATACTCAAAATAGAATTTTGGTGCCCTGAGGAATATATGTAAGGATGATTTCGTTGCCTAGCAACACCCTCAAAAACATAGAAGATGAGAAACTTTGTATACTGTTTACCCATTTTTTTTAAAACGTTATTCCCGTAGTGCAGCGTACTAGATGAGCGTGCCTGGTGAACAGGATTTTAACAGTCAGGAGATGTAACTGTGTTTAAGATTCTTTTTTCCAGTCACTAGTTCATTGTCAGCGGCAGCTACAGAGCAGCTTTCTGTGCCTTCAGAGACCGCCAGCAAATCAGTTCTGCATGACTGCGCCAGCACTGTAGCTCAGAGTAGGAGCATCGCCCGTTTCCTTAAGCAATTGTTTGTTCCTTATGGAGATAACAATATTAAATACTATAATTCTGGTGTAAAAAAAGTAGTCCCGCCATTATAATTCATGTAGGAATCGTCACCCCTGAAAGAATGACTCATACTCTCGACTTTACTGTAAGTTTCCATGTGATTTGCCGGGCTTTTCTTTGCTTTTTTGTTGCATTCCGAATTGCTTGATAGCTGTTGTCAGCTTATTTAGTGTCTTCAAACCTTCTTCTAAACTATACGAGGCCGTGTCAGTGAAATGAATTCAGGGAAAATGAACATTTAAAACTAGCAACAGCTAAAATTAAACTGATCTTTAAAATTAAGGCAAATGTTTTTGTTTCTATGGTTTTCAAGGAGGAAAAAAAAAAAGCATGGCATTAAGATTTTCTTATCCAGACTAATTAGTCAGTAGGTTACATCCCAAAGTAAATTAGCATCGTTCCAGTGTGCTCACTACTGCCCGTTCCTGTCCACACGCACCCCTCGCACGCCCAGCCCCCAGTCACGCTTCATTCTTGTTCTTTCTGTAACAAGGCAATATAAAACATTCCTATAGCCAGTTCTATAGGTTAGACATTGTTTCCTCATTAAACTCTTAATTGTTATTAAACAATTAGTTAACATTAATTTATTAAACATTAATTGGTAAATACTGCCTTTGAATATTCTCTAAGATTGAGAGGACTCTTTTCCCCATTTCACACACTGCACATGCAGATGCAAGCTTGTAACTAGTCTTAGTTTTTTTGGATACTTTTCCTAATCATATATCAAAATATGATATACATAATCCCTAAATATTATACACCCCTGCGTGTGCACACATACACACACACAACTTTGAGTTCGGGCAACTTATCTTTGCCCGAATCCAAAGGTGTAAACACATTTAGAATTCAAGACCTAGGAGTTTTCCAGGGGAATTTCTGTATTTTAAGGCAGAGCTTCTATTTTATGCTCCTAAGTGGACACCATATATCTATATGCCTCTTTCTAGAATTTCAACAAAATTATTAGCTGTCGCTTTTTAGATCTGGGAAACTGATATGAAACTATAACCTAGAAAATGGCTAAGAAATTCAGTTCAACAGAAATGTATTAAGAACTTCTTCTGCAGCTCTAACTCTGCAATGGTGGATAAAGAAGTGCATGACACAGTTCTTACACTGAACTTTGCTCCTTCAACAATATGAAAGATACAATTTACCCAGCTATCATAATTTTTTGGTTGCAAAACATAAGAATATGTCAAGCAACATCAATTTGTAAAATTTTGTAATAGCATGAAGAACAGAACAGAAGTTCTGCATAACCATATTTTTCAGATTGATCAAATTCCATTTTATGATGGAATGACGGGCTTCCTAACTCAGGAGAATCAGAACATGTAATATAGTGATTTGGCCTAGTCAGGAATACTAGCAAAAAATGGGGACTCTGGCTTACTTTGAATTGTTTGCTCTGATGTTAGAAATGGAGTAGTCTCAGAAATGAATAATATATTAGCCGAAGGAAGACAGAAAAGTACTCCTATTAAGATCAGTTGTTTAATCTGAGCTTGATAAACGACCAAGTAACATGCAGGGCGTTTGTTGCAACACAAGACCAGTTGCAGCAGACACCAGATAAGGACCTGGGAGCGACGGGTCCGCAGCCGCCAATGTCAGCCCAGGCAATCAGGATGCAACTGAGCTTTGCAACTGGTGCTACTTTCTAAAGAGCTGAGTCCTAATTTTTAGTTCATGTTCTGAGAGTATCTTAAAGCCACTCCCCACAAATGAAGTTAAATTTTGAAAAACTAAAGGGCATGACAATTCACTTAGTGAAAAATACTAAACTTGTTCAAAAATATTAGGACTACCAGCCCACAAAACAATACGATTTAGAAAGATACATGACAAGTTGAATTATGCAGGCTTGCGATGATAGGGTTAGGCTGTGGAAAAAGAAATGGTTCCCATCGACATCATTCCATATTTTGCCTAGAATATCTGTTTGTGAATGTAAAGCTGGAATGTGAAGGGAGAGAGGGAATCCTTTAACTCCTAAGACATGCACAGCGGTGAGCTACAAATATCATCATGGGGCATGATGTCTTCAGCAGGTGTGCAGGTGTCCTGACAAGGACACTAATCTGAGGGGGTGACTGTGGGCTGAAAGCTACCTCACTCTGCTCTTGCAGGCACCGGTCCTGGCACAGGGCTCTGTTGGCCTGGAAGGAAGGGACACCCTTTTCAGACGTATTTTGTTCAACTCTCTGATCAGTCAGTGGAGGCACAAGCATTTGCTCACCCATGAAGAATTTTCTCTGTTCATGTGTATCTTCTTGACCTTTCCTGCCATTGTGTAATGAAGAGACGTCAGCACTTTGTACTAAGAGACGTTTTTACACGTGTTGCTGGCATTCATTGTAAGAAAAGGAGGCATTGACATGTAATTTTTGTCTTTTCATAATTCGTTCAATTATTTTTATTTTTTTCACATTGAAATTTTTTTTTTAATTTTAAAGCAAAATTTTAACTTATTTAACTCGATCTAGCACAATAATTTATACTTTAAAAACAAAAGAAATGTGGGACCGCCCTATGGCCTGATGGTTAAGTTCAGTGCACTCTGCGTTGGCGGCCCAGGTTCAGTTCCCAGGCATGGACCTACACCACTGTCAGAGGCCATGGTGAGCCAGTCACCCACATGCACAATAGAGGAACTTGGCACAGACATTAGCTCAGAACGAATCTTCCTCAAGTAAAAAGAGGAAGATTGGCAACAGATGTTAGCTTAGGGCAATCTTCCTCAGCAAAATAAAAAATGAATTATACATAACTTACCTAAAAATAAAGAGAAAATTACCCTTGCCTGAAACCAAACAATAAAAAAATAGAGAGTATATCATTGTCACTATGCTTATTCATAAAAGGAATAACTAACTAAATGAACCCAAAGTTAACTCATTTAGGATTCAAGGCCTAAGAGTTTTCTGGGGGAATAAAGAGCTGGTTCCATTTCATATCCTTTAATAGATTTAATAGATATGAAAACACTTTGATCTTTGCTTTATTTTGAAGTTAATATTTTTATCTTGTTAAAAAAAAAAGCTAGTCAAAATGTAAGAATGAAGATTTCTATATTAGCTACAAAATTTTATTTTCTAGGTAAGACTTAGATCATTCTTGGAAAAAGGAAAGAAAAATATCAATTAATGTATGCGATATTATGGTGTTATTTCATATCACCAGCCAGTTGATGCACTGAATACAAGTAATCGGGCTAAGAACTGTTCAAAATTTAAACTTTAGAATGGCTTTAAGCCCATTGGAAGTTAACAATGTCATCAGAAGTAATCTATACAAGGTTACTGTGTGACAAGTCTTGCAAACATATATTTACTTTCCAAAAACATAATCCTAATTGTAAGATTTTACAGTTCTGCCTGAGAATGTAAAGAATCTAGGGACAATAAAATTGGAATTTTATTGAAAGAAAGGAACAATAAATGGTGCAGGTAGTCTGCAGCACGTGGGGGCAGCTGCTTAAGAGTTGGGCTTCTTAAAGAGAGAAGAGAAAATAAAGGATGAAAACATAAAGAGAAAAAACGTCTTCACCTACCAAAGTAGATAAAAAAAAAATTCCTCTTTCTTACTTGACTGTCATTTTAACTTAACTATGCTTCATCTCTAGTCATGCCTCTCCACCAACACCTGTTAGAGGAAGGCTCAGCAGGTAATGATGATTTACACTTCTATTTACTATGCTTTGTTCAAGTTTCTCATGCAAAGACTTCCCATATGTAGGGAGTCACTCATGTACCTCCTGTCTCTCTAGGAGCAAGAACTGCTAATAGGAATACCTGTTCGATGTTACTTCGTGATTCCTGCCACAGTCATTCCAGCCTTCGGATGACTTCCTTCAGAGGATTGGATCTGGAAATCCACAAAAGGTTGTTCATCGAAGCAATGAAAATTCAGTGACCAAATTTGCATGCGCTAAGATCTCCAGGAACCAAACTGTGTCAGAGACTTGCATCTTGGCCCAGAACCATCCCTGTGGCCACTGGGTCTACTGCAATGTTGCACAAGGCAGCACCCAGTACACAGTAACATCACATATATTTTGCACCTTCATTTACAACCAGGAAAACACATAACACCTTGCAAGAACATACACAAATACAGCAAGAAGAAAATGAGCACAATATTGAAGAGTTATGGGGAAAAAAAAGAGACCCCTTCGTCACTGCTAACTCCCCAAGAGAAAATAGAGAGTATATCAATGTCAATATGCTTATTCATAAAAGGAATAACTCACTAAGTGGACAACTGTCATTTGAGGTAAGTTAAAAGTATGTGGAAGTGTCGTTTGAATTTGGTCAAATAGAAATTAATGGGTTCAATTATAGAATTGCCGTATCTATAGGATTATGCTTTTGGTAGATCAGCTATGTAATAGGGTTCTTCACGGACAGGTATTTACTTGCTTGATTTATATCTGTAAAGATCTACTGTTATTTCAACTTGAAGATTTGGTTTTATAGATCTATAACAACAGTAAAGGCCAATAAAATATTATTTAAAAAATAAAATGAGACTTGCAATAGATCTTCAAGTGTATAAGATTCTTAAAGATTCTAGTAACTATCTCCATCCTGACAGACCATAACTCGTATTGTTTATTCATATTTTCCGGGACGAGAGACCCTAACAATATCACAAGTTACTCAGTTATTTTTCCCTCATTTAGGTTCCTAAATGCTCAAAACCAAAACTTTTTTCTCACTCCAGCAGAATCTTGATACTCTATCTGGAAATTCCTGTGAGTTTTCATCCATTATCTGAATGAGCTGTGGAAATAATTCCTTGTTTTGTCTTAGGTAAGTGCCCTAATGGACATCTGATAGCCTCATAACCCCTGAAGGTAATGGAGTGAAACTGCCCCAAACTGGCTAGAAAAATAGAGATCCTATTTCAGCTCTGCTCTCTCGATAGGTGCAAATCACATACTTTTTCTGTTAGAGAGTAATACAATTCCTCAAAGAATATTCCTTAGTTTTCACTCAGAAGAAGATAAGAATTTTGAAATATTTTATTTAAAAAATGACTTTCTAACCAAATAAATACTTCATATGCAAAACTATTCAAATCCAAGTATTGGGTTATCATGAACAAATCAGCGTTTTTACTCCAATCGTAAAACTTCCAGATAATGATTGTAACAGCCAAAGCTGTCTGAACACACAGTCTCACTTACTATGCACTATGCAGTGTGCTTTACACACGTCTCAATGCCCCCGAACAAGCCAGCAAGGTCGCTGTTTCTATTGTATCTCTATTTTTGATACATTATAAATCAGAAAGCCTAAGTATCTTGCTCCAGACTGAGTCAGAGTATATGCTTCATCTTAATGAAATCTTATTTTTCGAATTGCATAATGACTTCATATCACATTTTTGCCTTCATTGTAGTTTCATTCCACTTGAAGCAAGTCTGATCATTAGCGTGGACTGATTCCTTATAGACCAATAAATTGTCATTTTTTAAATTAGAAAACTCTTTGATTTATAAGTATTTGAATCATTTTTCTTTTGTGAGAGGTTAGCTGAAGAGAACTTATATGGCAAACTCCATAGTGTATTTTTTCTGCATATCCAGGGAAAATGATTTCTTTCTCAACCTGGCAATTATGAATTAATGTTTTATTCTCAAATTACTGTATCCAGTAACTGCTATATTTCTGCTTGTTTTCAAACAGCTACATTTGTTTTTAATTATTTGTTTTCTAAGGGATATGCAGGGAGTTACAATATCTGTGATCTAAGTACTGTTTCAGTCTCTCATGACGTGGATTGAAGGAACAGGTCTCATCCATCAAAAAATTGCCGACTAGCAGAAGAACTCAACAGATAGTATTTCTTTATGAGCCAGAGAGATTCCAAGCGAGGGAAGATATTATAGTTCATCTCTATTTTCATAGACCCACTCTCATTTATCCTCATAATACTAACCTTTGCAGAGTTAAAAATATAAAGACTTTGAAAAATGCTTGAAATAAATGATTTAAAAAGATGACTGGTTAAAAAAAAAGTCCTTTGATGAAACAGAATCTTGTACTGTGACATAAGAAACAGAAAGAAGAAAAAATGAATTAAAAATGGGAGTGGGGGAATGAATAAGTCTACAAAAAAATGAGTGAAAGAGAAAAGATAAAGACTCTGGGAAGTGGATGAATTATTAATGGGGGCCTTCATAGTACCTCCCCAACCCTACATCGAGATCTCCCCACCCCCAAAAAAGTGGAGGAAAAAGTCATGAGAGTTTGCTGGGGTATCTAAGGAGCCTTTACATGAAGCCTATATTTTTCAGCTGTTAATTGCAGCTATGTCAAGAGAATAAGCAACTCAAATATTTGGATCAGAAATATTTGAAGAATCAATTGTATATTAATAGTAAGTTGTTACTATGTGTAGTGGTTTAAAGGGCATGTTTTTGAGTGAGACAAATATACGTTTGAATCTTGGCAACATTAGCTCTTAAATTACTTAAGCCTTCTGAACCCAGTTTTCTTATCTTAAAATGGAGAAGATAATATTTACCTCGTGAATGTTGTTGCAGATTGAATAATTAAACAGAAAATGCCAAGGAAATGGTAGCACAAAGGAATAACGAAGCAAACTAGCGTGCCTCACCATCTTGCTCCCTGCGGGACAGCCAATCCATCCCCTCTTTCAATATTTTGCACCCTTGTTAACATCTCCTATGATAAGATATCAACTCTGATTCACTCTGTCCTCTCATGGTGACCCCATGGGCAGCCACCATCCACGACCTGCACAGAATAAACGAAAGCAGGGTGGAGAGGGGTGTTGAGGGAGTAAGTCTCTCTGATAGACCTCAGTTATTTGTGTCTATTAGGAATCCAGAGAGATCTGCTTACTTGACTAAGGATAACATGAGGATGATACAAGTGGGCGACGAGGTGGGGCACAGACAGCAAGGCAAGAAAGAGGTCTGAGATACTGCTGAGCGGAGGACTCTTTGGAAAGCTGAGGAGCAGCAGAAGCGAAGGCAGGGGAGGAAGTATGGTCACAAATAGTCTGGAATTTTGGAAACAAAGTCAGGAAAGAGTGCTTGATTTTTATTGTTAAGATATGGAGCAATACTGCAATTACAAAATCATATATAACACTACTTCCTCCAAAAATGGATAATGTTTCCCATGCAGACTTATTAGAAAATAATATGGCCGTGGACAAACATCCATGGTTGCTCCCAGGCCAAAAACTGAAATGTGTGCATGGATGAACTGTTTCTACACCGAACACAAGCTCATCCGTATCTGTAGTTACCAGACACTGGAGCATAAAAAAGACAAGAAAAGGCAGAAATGAAAAATGGACACAGAAGAACGCATTTTAAATGATAATTTTAAAAGGGAGAGAGAATGTCAAAGCATAGAAATTCTGCTTTTAAACTAAAATGATTATTTGTGATGCTGAGTGATCCATCATTTATATAAATTTAATATAGAGATTAATTTTCATCTCAGAACAAGACCTGTCAATGATCTTTCTCCTGCTTTAGCCTATGCACAATTGTGAAGCAGACAAAGGGCGTTTGCCCTCACTTTCATCTGAGTCATCAACTGTTCTCCTTTTTACTTCCTATCAGTTTGTGATTGATAAAGTTTGTGATCAATAAAGAAATTACTGAAAACCACCACACTGCACACATTAGGTGGCTTTGAATTAAGAAACTGGGATCAGAACCTGTTTTAGGTCAAGTTCCCTGGAAGAAGAACCTGAGATGGAGATTCTTAAATCAATGATTTATGGAGGGCATTTTCTCAGGAGAAGCCTCTGAGAGTGTGAACACAGCAGGATCAGGAAAGGGGAGATGTGAGGGGAGGATGTGGTTGCAGGGGAAGCCTAGCCTCAGCCCAGTCCTGCAGCTTATCTGGAGCTCTAGAGCATAAATTGCATTATGGGGTTTGTGTCCCACGAGACAGGGACCTTTGTGGCCCAGCACAGGCGGGTCATCCAGCCTCCTAGAGAGAGAGGCAGCTCCAAAAACCAAAGGGAGCACTCAGGGAAGGTTGCAGGAAGCTGAGCCCCCAGCAACACCTGCAGCTGCGCTTAAGAGATCCCCAGGAATCTGGGTGAGACGCCAATTGTCACCAACGCCATTATCAAAGTGATCTAAAAGATTATCAAAAGAGATTTTTATGAAAATCTCTAAAAAATTAAAGTGAAATCGTTTTTGAGTGGCTTGGAAAGTGAGAAGGCCTGGTGAGGGAAGAAAAAGCATCTTTCCAGTATCCCTGGGATCATTTTTCCAGGTTCTGACCCTGATTCTCACTAATATGACTTGACAGTGTTTGCTAAACATTGGCCCAAAGGAGGAGAAAGGCTCAAGTCTACAGACTTTCTGATCTATGTGGCCCTTCTCTGTGTGGAGTATTTTTCAGGTTTCTACATATAGATATAGATATTATATCTTATAATAATACAGATATTATTCTTCAATCTTCTAATGATCCTGAGAAATAAGTGGGGCAAGTATTTATTATCATTTTATAAATAGGCAAGCCAGGACCTACAAAAGCCATAGACTAATCCAATTCACGCAACTCTTTTTTCTGTTTTGTTTTGTTTGAGGAAGACTGGCCCTGAGCTAACATCTGTACCCACCTGCCTCTACTTTATATGTGGGATGTCTGCCATAGCATGGCTTGATGAGCAGTGAGTAGGTCCACACCCAGGATCTGAACCAGCAAACCCCGAGCTGCAAAGCAGAGCGTGCTAACTTAACTACTACGCCACTGGGCGGGCCCCCTATTCACACAGCTCTTAAGTGGTGCTTCCAAAACCTCAGTCCAGATTCTTGACTAGTAACTCAGTGTTCTTCCCATGTTGCTGCAACCTCCATTTTGAAGAATGTTGCAATTTCTCAATCCGTGTTTTCTTTTAAATCTTCTGTTGTCTAAACATGTCAAAAGCTCATCCTTCCAGATAACACTGTATGAGACAACTATAGTGACATAAGCAGGCAAAGCACCGAGAATCAAATGAGCGGTGTTCAAGATCGACATTTATCACTTGTTATCTAGATGAGCGAGGACAGTTCGTGGTGAGCTTTAGTTTTTTCCACTGAAAAATTACAAGTAGAAATAATACCTTTGCCCCAAGGTTGGTTGGGCTATATTTGTAAGAGATAAAATATTTGCATATTGTAAAATGCTGCAAGGTATTGTTATTATCAACATCACTTGGAAAAGACCAGATGACCTATTGCCAGGCACAGTTATCTCCAGGTGACCATTACACCAAGACTTTAGATCTTTTACCATTCAGAAAATTTTAAGATTCCAAGATAATAGATCTCCAGACTTAGATTTATGATCAGATAATATCTTGTCCATTCTAAGGACAGCAAAACTGGTCTCTTCTTCCATTGCCTGGGGCTCAATGCCGCTTTGATGCCAGACACCCTACCGAGGCCCAAAGCATGTACTGAACTTTCTTGATAAATTTTCCTCTGTTTTTGTTGAAATAAGTGCATCATTTGCTGCCTAAGTAACATAGTTTGCTGGTGCCATTTAACTCCATTTTTCTGAAGAAAATCTTAACATTCTACAATTTCAGTTTCCCTGTGAGGTCAATTAAAATTGTAAATAGAATTCAGAACCACAATTTTGGGCCATAAAGTATGAAAAGCTATAAGTTTTTCTTCAAAGGTAAAAAAGAATAAATTCTATGGTTTTAAAATGAAAAAAAAAAACCTACCATATTTATAATGCAGGCCTAATATAAATTATTCCCCTCCATGACAATGAGTTAGAGATTTCAAAAATTACCTTAGCTAGTGTAACACTTTCCTCCTTAACGTCTCTGTCAGGAGCTCTGGATATTAGTGAACCATTACTCCAGCATTCTGACCTAATCATTATCACAAGCCATCATTGGCTCTAAAGTTTCTTGAGTGTGTTAACACATTTAAAATACAATAATACACTTTTGACAAATTATCACATTCATAAGGGATTTGAATTGAAACACATATTCTATTAAAAAGGAATCTAAAGCAACCATATCTCAAATTATTTTAGTCAAAATAAAACATATGCTTTGGTTTAAAGAAGGTACCTAAAAGACAGTCAAATATCTGAATGTAATACAGTTAGTAGTAGAAGAAAATAGTTTTCCTCACACATATAGCAATTGTGGCTTGAAATATGAATAATTTCCTATCGTTTTCCTATTTGCCTGAATTGGACCCAGCAGTGGTAGCTGTGCGATAATGCAAATGACTAAACACATCCTAAGCGCCTGCCATTCTAAATTTTATGGTTGATGATTCAAACTGCGGTATAACACATAACTAAGCATTAATGAAGAAAGACAAAAGAAAGACAGACAGACAGAAAAAAAGAATGAAAAAGAAAGAAAGAAAAGGAAAGATAGACTTTCAATAAGATCACATAATCATTTTGTCACCACATTTTAGTTGCTTGGATTCCGTTGGTGTAATGCCAAATATCGCAGCAAAGAGAGTAATTCTGTTGAAGATAATTCTACAAGGACTCTAAAACGTTTAAAGGTTGATGCTACTCTGTCGTTTTCAGAGAAACGTCTCTTCTAAATCAAGCTCTTTGTCTTGACATTGATATAACCTTGAAAACAAACAAACTCATATATCTCAGATGGGAAACACTGGTTTTGAGAAGTTTAACTCTCAGAATTTAGCCTTCTTCTGCCTCTGCATCCACACGTGAGAGGGAGGGTTTAAGGATGCAGTTATACTAGTTTGTTAAATCCTAAGGACAACACAGATACCCAGCTGATCTTAGAATATCCTCTTCTGCTACCAGCTTTCAGACCCCCGTGTTCATCCAGCTAGAGAGGGGAGCAGTAGTGCCCACACAGCCTGAACCGAGTCCTTTGGTTTAGTTTGAAATCAGCGAGCACAAAACAGCAATTCTATGTGAAATTGGACTTGTACTAGTGTAGTAGTATATTTTTGAAAGTATCATGTCAAACCATGAGATAGAAAAATGGTACATTGGGTCAAGCAGAGGATTTTCATCTCTATCCAATTATTTTCAGCCCAGGCTCTTATCTACCTATAGTCACAAAATTGGATAATTATTCTTTTTGTTTTGCCAACATGCTATAGCCACATAATTGAGTGTATTTTGGCCTCACTAAACTCCAAATTGACTCTTAATAAGGACAGCATAGTGGAACAACTATTTAATGATATAGTTGTTTCCATCACCAAGACACGCTTCAAACCTGTAAAATCCCTAACGGATTCTGCTAATTGGTTTGCAGTTTTCATATGAATATCATTATATCTTTTGATTATTTTCATAAATCAGTAGAAAAAGTGTTTCAGATGAGGTGACAACTATTAAATCGTCCAGTTTCCAGGTATAAAATAACAAAAACGTTAATTCTTTTACGTTAAAAGCTAAATGAATATGAGTATAATAGCATCTAAGGTGGAGTACCTTCACAGGAAGAGACAAGCTGATGGATAATCTACAATGAAGTTTCAATTATTTTTTCTGTGTCCGAGAAGTTGTTAATAACGTTCCCCATCACGTTCTCTTTCAGTGTTCATCTAAGGAAGGAAGGTAAATTCTCATATCTATTAGTGGATATTATTTATCCATGGAGATGGTCCCTCTTTACTTAGGTAATAGCAGTACCATTCATTCAAATGGCAAAGGAAGGTGAAAAATATTTCACCTACAGTGTGCTCAATACGCAGGTACCACTCCACTTTGATCCGGTTTCTTTTTGGGGAGATGAACTTTTGTATCAATCACAAATCCATTCTTTATCTTCCTGTGGGAAATCGATTGAAAACCCACGCTCAGTAAGTATATCTCAATTGGGTTCTGGGTAGCACATTCTCCAGCATATAAATTTTGGGAATTTATGTTGCATATGTGGGATTCTTCGTTATTTAAAAAAAAAACAACAACAACATAGATTATAGGTATTTTGACAAAGCATGGCTTGGTTTACAATTCTACCAAGCAGAATAACTCTTAATTCTCAAGCTTAAAGCTCCATTCGGTTTTGTAAAAGCTGTCAGATAATCGCCTATTCACAGCCATTTAATTTAGGCATAGTGTTTATGCCACATTTTGTTATGTCATCTCTTATTTAGTGGCTCTGGATCAATCATTAAGGCTCAATGTCAATCACACAGTTAATATTGGGGTGCTGTTATTGCTTTCCCATCTTTCCTATTTTATTTATTTCCTTCTATTCTGTCTTCTTCTTCAATCTCTCCACCAGGGCAACCACTGAATCTTTTGTCTGCCTGTAGTCTTTCAAAATGTATATTATTGTTTCATGTGCTTGGATTTGTAATTTTCATAAAGGCTAGTGTGTTATGTAGCTAATTCTCTTTCCCAGCTTTTTCACTAAGGATGCTGTTTTGTTGTTGCTGTTGTTTGTGAGGAAGATTGGCCCTGAGCTAACATCTGTGCCAATCTTCCTCTGTAACTTTTCATGTGTGAGATGCAGCCACAGCATGGTTTGAGGAGCAGTGTGTCGCTCCACGCCTGGGATCCAAACCTTTCAACCCAGGCCACTGAAGCAGAGCGTGCATGCCTAACCACTATACTACAGGGCTGGCCGGTAAGCACTCTGTAAGATCTGCCTGTGTTACCCTGTGGGCCCTAAGTTGGTTGCTTCCAACTGCAGAAAATAGGGCATGCATCAAGCACCTTTTACTTATAGAACCCCTTGTAAAGGACATCCAAAATGCTTCCACTGCTCACTTCCACAAATACCTTGCTGCCTAGAACTCACACATACATAATCCCCTGTGGATTTGTATAAAAATTACTCTGGGACTTATATTCAGGAAGGTCATTGATGACCAAGCAATAGCACGCTTTTCCCCAGAATGGCTGCACCAATCTACAGTCCCACCGGAGGGCCCTGAGTGTTCCCAGATCCCGTACAGCCACCAGTGCTTTCCGCTTTGGGTTAGGCTAAGAGTGGTGTGGCACAAGGCAGTTTTAATTTGCATCTATATGATTATACTAGGTTTGAAAATCTCTTCATATACCAGTGAGATTTGTGGTTTACTTTTCTGGTCATTGCTTTCTCATCATCATTTGCTCATTTTCTATTTTGGATGGTTTCTTTATTTTTGTAAAGGGATCACCTGTATATTTAAGATGTTGTATCACGATTTCGAATTAATGCTAATTTTCTTAAGTATGATATGCTGTGGTTGGGTAAGAAAATGTCCTTGTCTTGGACAATTCATGCTGAAGTAGTTAGAAGCAAAATGTCTTGACGTTTGCGGCATTCACTTGGAGAGGGAAAGAGAAAAACAGAGCAGCTATGTTAGTAATTGGTCAATGTCGGTGATGGGTGCGCAGGTATTCATTCTATTGTTCATTCAACTTTTCTGAGCATTTGAACATTTTCAAAATAAAAGGCAAATTTTTAAAAAGTTGATGAAAAAGATATACAATATAATGTTCATTATGACAACGTCTTTTCCTCTCTATCGTCTGTGGTCTCTTTCACAACACAAAACCCCTCAATTTTTACTTAATCCCAATGGTCAAAGTTTTCCCTTATGATGTGTGCTTTTGAAGATTGTTTACTATTTCCCCATACGTTGGTCACAAAGTTATTGCACTGCATAGGTATCAAAGTGGGATGCAGCATTAAGAAAGTATAAGAGCAGGTTATAATAACTGACAAGAAAATATATTCATGTTGGGAAAAACAAATCGAGAGAATTATTTTTAACAATTTTACCTTCTAAAGAAAGCTTGTTTTCAGATTTTTGCAGACGTATTCTAAAACAAACACAAGGGTAAAGACACTCTGCAAAGAATTATATGTGAATTCCAACAGATTTCAACTAGGGTTGTAGTGAGAATAGCGTATAGAAAGCTGACTAATCATTAGAATGGGATGTATATTTAGTGATAACAAAGAAGGAACCCAAACTCCATTCTTTCCCCCAACTGTTCTTCCTTCCCCACGCCTTCTTTAAGCAGTTCTCCTAATAGTGAAATAAAATAGAATCTAAGTTGGTATTTAAGCCTTGAGATAATGAGTGAATATCAGTCTATCTTTGAAAGGTAATAGATTACATATTTCATCACACCCAACTTTCAACATTGATACTTAATTGATAGTTAATTGATTATTAACTTAATTGATACTTAATTGACATTTAAAATTCTATGGGAGCAATAAGGCAAGGGTAAAACTGAATTGTCTGTATATACAAAAAATTAGGTAATAGTGTGAAATATAAGAAATCTCATGCCTATTATTAAATATATTAAAATAACTTTACTAAAAATATTTTATTAAAAGCTAACTGCTCATATACCCTCAAATTTTTTGTTTATTTTATTTTCATCAATGCATGTAGGAAGAGAACTTTGATGATAATCGCAAGTGTTGAAAGTTGCAAGACATTTTAAGCAATTTTAGAAGAAACTATTTCAAAGGTAAATTAAGTTTAAAAAACTAAAAGTTTATAATTATGCAAAAGTATAAGAGCAAGTTATAATAACTGGGCATATTGTTTTCTGTTATTACATTTGTTTTCTACTTAATTCAAGAAGAAGATTAAGACAGATTTATAAGCACAAGAAAAATAAAGGATCTATTTTAGGAATGAAGTATTTCTTTAGAACAGTTGTATCTGCATTTTATTTCTTTAAATTTCTAATTCCAAACTAAGTATGTTAATTCACTGTTAATCTCCAATCACAACCTTATTCTTATATACCAGATATTTTGAAATGCTTTTTATGACTTTATGCATTTTTTCTATATTGAGAATTAAATTGTCATTAACTAAAAAGATGCCAATTAAGTAAAATGATAATTTCTAATTTTTGTAGTTTTGCTTTTCAGGTTTCTGTAAGCACAAGTATTCTGTAGTTGTGTATGCAGTGTTTTTTGTTTGTCTGTTTTTGTAACCTTGAATCATCCTCCTGGTTATCTTTGAAATGAACAAAAAGATACAATTTACACTAATCTCTGGCTTTTTACCACCCCAAAACACAGCTACCAGTGCAGAAGGAAAAGCCTTCTCTGGAAGCTCTGTGTGGCTAAGACATGACCCCTACTGATTCCCAGGGTTAGATGACACGTGTGAGAGGTTATCCTCATCTGCCATCAGGGCTGCACATGTGTTTGCTTTTCCCCAAAACTAAGTATTTCATCAAAAAGACTGGCCTTTACAGGTAAAGGCAGACTTGCTTGTTGGTCAAAGAACTGACAGCAGCAACTATTCTCTCATAGAATTTGTAAGCAACCTTAAGGAAAACTGCTTGTGTCAGCAGTCAGATAAAGTCAATTGAACCAAACAGCCCGCTGTGTGTTTCCCATCACTGCTGTAACAAATTACCCCAACTTGGCACATTAGACAACACAAATTTCTTATCTTACAGTTCTGGAGGTCAGGTCTGACACAGGTCTTGCTAAAATCAAACATCATTGGGGCTGCGTTCCTTTCTAGAGGCTCTGCATAGGTATGTTTCCTTACTTTTTCCAGCTTCCAGAGGCTGCCGGCATCCCTTGGTTTGTGGGCCCCCTCCCTCCACCTTCAAAGCTGGCAAAGGTGAATCAAATCCTTCTCATGTCACATCACTCTGCCCTCTTCCATAGAGACATCTCCTTTGGCTCTTCTGCCTCCTTCTTCCACTCTCAGGTACCCTTCTGATTCATTGGGCCCACCTGAGAACTCGGGCTCCTCTTCCTATCTCGAGGTCAGCTGATTAGCATCCTTGCTTCCACATGCAACCTTAATCCCATTTTGACATGTAACCTAACATATTCATGGAGTCTGGGAATCAGGACATGACACTTTGGGGTGTCATTATTTGACCTCACATAATTGTTATATATCTGAAGCTGATATTTCACAAAGTTTGTAGCACCTGCTGCAAAATGTTATTGATCTTCATCAATATTCAATTTCTTTATTTACTAATTCATTAATTCAGCAGATTTTGTTTTAGACTATTAAGTGGCGAGTACTTGATATGTGGTACAAAGTAAAATAAACATGCTCTCTTCCCATGATCTTGAGTCTACTCCCTACAACAATTCTCTGCCGAAACAAAATAAAATAAAACAGAAAGAAATTCTATAAATGATTGTTTGTTGACTGATTGTTCTCTCTGGTATGTATCTTTGTATTTTATTTTAGAGAATTCCTGATATGTAGTTTATACTTGGTAAATATTTAAATAGCAAAACCTCTTTTAATAAATTATATTTCTCCATTTAACTGAGAATACAGAATACAAATAATAAAAGTTTTTTCTATGTCTCAACCAAGAAGATTTAAGGACATTTTATAGATTGTAAATAGATGCTATATTTTTTTAGCAAAGCTACATTCTCATGAGCTTTCTAAAATATGTTTTGGATTCATAAGACAGCAACTTTCCTAATAAATTGGAAATAATCTATAAAACTTTACATGGAGACAACCTGTAGTCTTCTTAGGAAGTTTAAGGGTAGTTTCCAATTTTATTCAACTATGATTTTCCACAAAGATCCCTTTCGTCATTTCGATACACATAAATCACAGCAAATTATTTCTGTGAGGCTTCTAAACTAAGAATTTGTTTTATTATGTGTAGGCCATTGGACTAGATGGGGAGGAAAAGAAAATAAATACAATAAAATAATTTAAATTGCTTCAAAGTAAAAGGATATATTATCAGGCAGCTATTGTTATATGAACAACCACAAAATCTCAATGACATACAAAACAAGCATTTATTTCTCTTACATCTGAGGTCCTATTTTAAACTATGATTCCAGATGGGTTGGCACTCACTGCCTCTTCATCTCTGTTCTACTTATGCTTTCATTCAGAGCTCTGGGATGGAGAGGCACAACTACTCAGGGATGGTCTTCTCATGGCGATGGCAGAAAACCAAAATGCAAGCCCAGGCACATGCCAAATTTTGCTTGCATCAATATTGCTATCTTCCCATCGGTCACAGCAGGTCACATAACCAAATCCAGAGTCAAGGGTTCATTCAGCCTACCATGAGGCCAAAAGAACACATACAAAATCCAACATGTACTGAGACAAGGCGTACATCCCACCCAAAGGGGGAGCAGGAGGGGAGTAAATATTTCACAGATAACAAATTATTACAGATTTCTTTTGAAACAAATACACGGAGACATCATTTTTACATACATTACTAGGCACAGGAAAAAGAAAGCACATAGTCATCATCTGGAACATATAAGTTTGCGATATGATCCCTTAACATAAGATAGGGAGTTTCTTTATTATGCAGGAGGTCCTTGTTTTAATTTGCTCAGGCTGCCGTGACAAAGTATCATAAACTGGGGGGCTTAAACAACAGAGTTTATTTTCTCGCAGTTCCGGAGGCTGGAGGTCTGAGATCATAACCCAGCACGGGGGCTCTGGTGAGAGGCCTCTCCCTGGCTTGCTTTCTTGCTGTGTGCTCACCTGAAGGAGGGAAAGCACCCTCCAGTCTCTCTTCTTATAAGGACACTAATCCCATCATGAGGGCCCCAAGGTGATGACCTCATCTAAACCTAATTACCTCCCAAAGGCCCCACCTCCAAATACCATTACCCTGGGGGATAGGGCTTCAATATATAAATTTGGAAGGGACACAAACATTCAATCCATAACAACCCCTAAGGAGAGGACCTTGGAAATACCCAACAAAACTACAAATGCATTTATCTTTGGGCCCAGCAATCCCACTCCTAAGGATTTATCCATGGAAATAAACTTCTAACTATGTTTTAAAAAGTCACGACACAAGATTATTTATTGTGGCATCATTTGTGATAGCAAAGTATTGGAAACAATCTTAATGCCCACACAAAGGGACTGATTAAATAAACTGTGATGCTCATGCAACCAGGTACTATGCAGATGTTTAAAAATAGAATGAGGAAGAGCCCTATGAAAAGATGTAGATTGATATCCAGGATGTATCATTAATACTTCTAAAAAGCTAAGTTCAAGAGTTTATATAATATGCTGCCTTTTGTATAACAAAGAAAGAAAAATGAGACTATGTGTGCACATTTGCTTAATTTCCAAAAAGAAATGCAGGAAGGACTAACCAGAAACTAGTGTGGTTGTTTCCTTGCAGGAAATTGGTGAGAACGAAATGGAAAGGACAGGAAAGAGAACGAGATATCTTTGCGTAGCGACTCATTATATAGTGACTTTTTAACCATGTGAAAATTTTACATATTAAAAAAATAAAAGCAACAAGAATAGAGGAAAACCCTTTAAAATTGAATAGAAACAAAGCGAAGTGAATCTAACTGCATATAAATTGACAACATACACAGATGTAATTTTGTACACAAGTAAATTTTGGACACAGTCCTCTTACTGTGCACCTTCAAGAAAACAAGTCTAGAGGCCGGCCTGGTGATGCAATGGTTAAGTTCACATGCTCTACTTCGGCAGCCTGGGGTTCGCGAGTTCGGATCCAGGGCGCAGACCTGCACACCCCTCAACAAGCCATGCTGTGGCAGCATCCCACATACAAAATAGAGGTTGTTACAAAATAACAAATGTTAGCTCAGGGCCAATGTTCCTCACCAAAAAAAAAAAAAAGAAAACAAAAGAAAACGAGTCTAATGACAAAGCAAACTGCAGAAATGTCTGAACCATACTTGGTGAGTGGGCAGTGGTGTTTTAATTGTAAAACCGTCTTGTCTGTATTGAAATCAGAGTAAATGAATAAATATATTGATATTGTTCAGAAGCAAGGTTCTCAGTGTTCTCACATATACGAGAGATCTAAATATGGAATGCAGGAAGGAGAGAAAGAACCCAGTGAATGGCTTTGACTTGGAAATATTAGCATGCAGACAGGACTTTCCTAGCTCTGATCACTGAGAGGGTGTAGAAGCAATGATATCTCAATAGCAATGAGCACATCTAGTGCCCATATTTTACTCACTAAGTGCCTTTCACCAAAAAGGGAGTGGGGAAGGACCGCTGGAAAAACGGCAGATTCCAGCACTTCATTATGAGAATTGCAAGTTAAGGTAAGCCTGGAATATTTTGTTGCTATGCTGAGAGTAAGGAAGTACTCAAAACCTGAAGAGGATATATCAGAACAGAAGGCAGCTTGATAGAGTTTCTGTTTGGAACACTTTGAGCGTCAAAAATAATGATGACAGTAATGGAGTATCACACTGAGTGGGTGTGTGTGAACTGAGTCATTACTGATGCTCAAAAACACAACAGAGGGGCCAAGGGGAAGCTGTTCTTTACAGAAGAATGATGATTAATAAATGTAGAAGGAATGATAGATTAAAAATGACCCTTAGAAACCACTAAAACAATAAATGATATAGAAGGAAACATCACTTGATACTAAAACCATTAGGTGAATGATTGTTTGGGAATAAAATATTCACTTGGTCTCAAAGATTTTATATTAATATATTAGTTCTTAATTAAAAAGAGAACAGGATACCATAGTAATGAAAAAACCTGTCAGGCACTTCCATCAAGCCTTCGAAATCAAAAAGTTCCAATCACAGAGCACACTAACATTGTGTGCCTCCTGCTGTGATACACTGAGAAGGACATGTCACGTAGTGTTATTTTCAAAAATATTTAATCTGAATATCATAATGAGCTACTAATCAGAAAAATGCAAATTGAGGGACATTCTATAAAACAATTGGTCTGAATTTATTTTAAAATACTAACATCATGAAAGTCACAAAAGGAAGGGAGTGATTTCCCTAGATAAAAGGAGACTTTAAATTCAATGCTTTAAATTCCATTGGATTCTGGATATTTTTTAAAAGCTGAAAGAACATTATTAGAAAAATGCAAATTTTTCAAAATAGATTGTATGTTAGATAACTGGATCAATGTTAAATATTTTCTTCTGATCATTGTGGTAGAGTTATATGACTACAATTTCCATCATTATTGGGCATCATATATTAAATATAATACGATGATTATAAATTCTTAAAGTCTTGGCAATGTCTGAATGCAATCAGTAAACAAGCACTTATTTAGAGCCTCTTGTATACCAACTCAATAATTGCCAGAAAGGGGATTCTTAGGCATGTGACAACCTCTGTGCTTGACAATTAAGAGATTATCTAGTTAGACAATAGACAATAGAGAATAATATAGATAATATACTAAAAAAACTCAAATTCTATCGTATAGACCAGTTCTTCTTAAATTCTTTTATGTGCTTATGAATTACCAAGGATCTTAGTGAAAGGCAGACTCTAATTCGGCAGGTCTGGAGTGGAGCCTGGGATTCTTCATTTCTAATAGGCTTTGGCCCTTGCATCACAATTTAAATAGTGAGTATAGACTGTAAAAGCTATTGAAGAAAGAAATTAATAAGCATTAGAGTAATTGAGGAAGGCTTCATGGAGGAAATGAATCTTGATAGTTGACTCTTTATCAAAACTGAAGGATCAAGAGAAAGGTAGAAAGGTATTTATAATGGCGGTATTCGTTGATTCACTCCTCCCCTGCAGGTCCTCTCAGCGTCCAGCACGTATAACACGCTGTGCAGTGGTGAGGGCAGTGTTCAGTTTCACTCAGCATCTCTCACAGTGTCTTAGATACAGGAAGAGCTCAGTAAATATGTTTATTAAACTCAACTTAATTTATGGTTAGGAAACAACCTGAAGACCGAATTGGAGAGAGAAGTTATCATAATGCAATTGTGGGCTTGCAAAGTAAATAGTTCTGACTTCAGAGAAGCATAACTGCGCCAGGATGGATACAATGAAGAAAGATTACGGAGCATCTCAAAAGACTAGCAGAGAAGTGTACATTTGATAGAGTTAAAATTTTCTGAATTTGGGCATAACATTCTAAAAAATAATGTTTTAAGGGGCTGGCCCCGTGGCCGAGTGGTTAAAGTTCGCACACTCCGCTGCAGGCGGCCCACTGTTTCGTTGGTTCGAATCCTGGGCGCGGACATGGCACTGCTCATCAAACCACGCTGAGGCAGCGTCCCACATGCCACAACTAGAAGGACCCACAACCAAGAATATACAACTATGTACCAGGGGGGTTTGGGGAGAAAAAGGAAAAAATAAAATCTTTAAAAAATAACGTTTTAAGACAATTTGGCAACAAAAAGTCTTGATTGGAGAGGGGTAAAGTAGAGGCCATTTGGAAGCTGTTATGTAATCCAAAGCAACCATCTTTCCTTCTAATTTATCAGTCTTCTCCTGGCTGCAATCATTTCCTCCGCCTTTTCTCTTTCGTCTCTATCAAAGGCTGGGGAGACTGACTTATTCTAATTCCGGGACACTAGGTCCTTGGTAAAGGTGAGACCATGGTCATCTTTTCCTTTATCTGTGTCCAAGTTCTCATATTCACAACTTATTTTTTGTAAACTTTTACAAAAATTTCAAGTTGACTTTAAACGAACTTTATGTGAAAGCTAAGGCACTACGTAAGTCATTTTAATAGGGTTTTTTATTGAATCATTGAGAAAGTTCAATTAGCTAGACAATTATTGATGTTAACTTGTTAGGTACAAACATTTAAAACCTCTGTATGTTAACACCTAAACCTGTTAGTAAATACTCACATGTATATGGTGAATAATTTCTCCCTATGGCTTGCATTTTTATTTTCTTAATGATATCTTTTGACAGACAAAACTTGCTAATCTTTAAGAATAGTTTATCCACTTTTTCATTTTTTCTAATAAACAATTGAAAATTGTCTAGAAAATTTTGGAAAAGAAACAAAAAAGAGTGAACTTTGAATTACCAGATTAAGTCATATTATAAAGTTAAATAATTTAACATATTGGTTCTTCCAAAAAATTCAAAACTATAAGAATAATTAGAAATGGAAAATGTGGCATTTTAGGTATCCATGCATAGTCCTGGAAATACAGATAAGGAGTAATAGTCATTTGTTACTATGTGACAAATTACCACAAATTTGTGGCTTTAAAAAACACAAACCTATTATCTCACAGTTTCTTTGAGTGAGGTGTCTGGGTCACATTATGTGGGTTCTCTGCTCAGGATCTCACAAAGCTATAAGCAAAGTGTAGCCCAGGCTGCTATCTTACCTGATATTCATGGCCCTCTTCCAAGAGCGCTGGTTGTTACAGAACTCAGTGCCTTGCAGTTGTAGGACTGAGGTCCTCAGCTACTAGAGGTCATCTGTTGTTTCCTGGTATATGGTTCTTTCCACAAAATGGCAGACTGCCAACTCAAGGACAATAGAACATCCCTCCTCTGAATCTTTCTGACTTTTTCCATCTCTGACCTCTAGACTCTCTTTCAAAGGGCTCACATGTCCGGCTCATCCAGGATAATCTCCTTTTTGATTAACTTAATTGATTAGAAATCTTAATTACATCTGCAAAATACCTTCATCTTGCCTTATTACCTAATATGATATTGGAGGGCTTTCTCATCCATACTCACAGGTATCCCCCACAATCAAGGGTTAGGATTATACAGGACATGTACACGGGGGAAGTGTGAGTGTGGGAAAATCAAATAATTAGAAGAAAATAATGGTGAATCTTTAGTTCATTCTACTGTGGGGAAGAACATTCCCTGAATAAGAAAAAAAAAGAGAGAAATCATAAAAAAGGATAATATATTTGTTTACAAAATACTTCTTAGTTATGTAAATTAAAATTATAAAAATATAACAAAATATGAACTTGGAAAAATATTTTTACATTTATAATTTAAACTGTTCATATGCAAACATCTCTCACAAATTAATAAGAAAAAATAACCTCAATTGGAAAATGGAATGATTACATTAGCAAGAATCTTAAAACATCCTACCATTAGCTGATACTCATATTGATTTTACTCTGCCACATTCTGTGCTAAGTACATGCTATCAATTAATCTTCACAATCAGCTTGTGATGAGACAACATGAGTACACCTGTATGAATTGAACTTCATCTCCTCCAAAAAGATGTGCTGGAGTCCTACCTCCAGTACTTCAGAATGTGAACTAACCTGGAGATAGGGTCTTTATAGAGGTAATCAGGTTAAAATGAAGTCATTAGGGTGGGCCCTAATCCAAATGACCCCTTTATAAGAAAGGGAACTTTGACACGGAGATAGACATGCATAAAAGGAAGAAAATGTGAAGGGACACTGAGAAGGCAGCCATCTACACGCCAAGGAAAGAGGCCTCAAGCTGTTCCTTCCCTTACAGGCCTCAAAAGGAACCAACCCTGCTGGCACCACAATATCGATCTCTAGAACTGTGAGAAGAAAAAGGTCTGTTTATAAGCCACCCAATTTGTGATACTTTGTTACAGCAGGCCCAGCAAAGTAGCACATAAAAGAAAATAATAACTTAGAGATATTAATTAACTTGTCCAAGGGATACATACAATGATATCAGAGCTGCTTCTCAAACTCAGCTCTCTGTGATGCTGAAGGCCCTGTGCTTAACAGATCTGCTGCACTGAAGACTCCTAAGGGGTCAATACACATGTAGGGAAGTAATTCTCATTAGGAATCAAAAGAAATGCTTAAAGAAACAATGATATGTCTTGCTTATCAATAGGAAAATATTTTTAATAATAAATATTGCAGTGGAGATGGTTTTAGAGTCGGTTACTCTTGCCCATGGTTATTTGGTGTGTAAATTAGCACAAACTCATTTATGACATTCGATAACTGGCTATATATATATATATATATATATATATACACACAAATCCTTATAAATTTTTACTTTTTTCACTCATAAGGGATTTATTCTAAGATGTAATTAGAAATGTGCAAAAGGTTTGATCATTGCAATATGGTTTATAGTACTAAAATATTGGAAACATTCAAAGTGATCAACCATATGGAAAGGTTTAAATGAGCTATGGCGCATTCATACGATGGAATTTTACATAGTCATTAAAACTGATGATGAAGGAAATGTTTCTTAGAAACAGCCAAATATATATTATTTTTAAAAGTTATTGGTGAAAAGTTTCAAATAGCATGACAATGATTGAGAATAGGACATTAGCAAGATGGCAGAATAGAAGTTTCTACTGTCATCTCACTCCCCTACACTAGAGTATAGATTTTCACAATTACCCACAGATGAGAATATCATTGTTGGAGTCCAGGAGTGCAGCAGAGACGTTCCAGCACAACACTAGAGCAAAAAATCAGGGAATAGATGCACTAAATAGGATAAGAAGAACAGTTTCATTTTATCCACATCACTTTCCCCGCTAGGTGGCACAGCTCAGTGTCAAGAGAGACCCCCTCTGCCCGTGATGTCTCCCATGGGAAAAATGAGAGTATGTGAGTGAGTGCCCAGCTTCCCCACCTGCACAGATGCTGCCCAGAGGCCCACTTATTTCTCACTCCACACAGAATATTGAGGTAATCTACAAAGCCAAGGAGTCAGGAGAGGCTTGGAGCATAGCAACAAGGGCTCAGGACTCTTCAAAGGGATGCTACTAACCAATTCACAGTTCATTCTACCAACCTCTTCATGGACTGCATCAGGAAGCCAGCCCATAAGCCACTGGGGATGCCTCACCTGCAGACCCCTTCTACTGGCACATGGGCACCCCCAAGGCTCCAGTGCTCTGCACACTTCACCCACAATCCTCTTCCAACCATGGCAAGATCCTGGCACACTCCTGCAGACAGCAAGTGTGAGCCTTTGCAGACAGCTAGCAAGTATACACAGAAAGCCTCCCAACCCTGTGGGATTGGGAAAAGACTCAAAAACTTGAGCATTTCAGGGCACTGCCCTAGAGAAAATAAATGGGAATTTCTCAGCACTTGTCTGGCTTCACAGGACTGAGGAAAGGCATGCAATATTAAGAATCTCCCCCCTCAAGAGGGAACAAGTGTGGAGCAGGCATAGTCATAGAAAAGGAGTGAGAAAGCCTCAGAGTCCCTGGTTGAACTGACTGGTGAAGGTATTTCTCTCCTAGAGCCAGTCAGCAAAGACTGGAGCAGATGACTTTCTTCAAAAGCAAAAACAACGCAAGACTTCAATGGACATGAAAAGTCAAGGACACATGACATCACTAAAGGAATATCAAGTAACTCATTTCAAAAAAATGGAGATATACTAATTGCCTGACAAATAATTCAAAATAATTTCTTTAAGGAAGATTAGTGAGCCACAAGAGAACACAGACAACTCAACAAAACCAGGAAAACAATACATGAACAAAATGAGAGTTTCCACAGAGAGAGAAAAATCATAAAAAATAACCAAACAGAAATCCTGGAGGTGAAGAATGCAGGGTAAGAAATGAAAAATGCAATAGACCATCACAGAAGACTTGATCAAACAGATGAAATAATCTATAAACTCAAAGACAGATCACTTGAAATAATCCAGGCAGAGGAGAAAAAAAAGAATGAAAAAAAGAAAAGAAAAAATTTGTGAATTATGAAATGATATCAAGAGAATCAATATGCACATTATGGAAGTCCCAGAAGGAGAAAAGAGAGGGAAAGGGGTAGAATGTTTATTTAAAGAAATGATAACTGGGGCCAGCCCTGCTGTCCTAGTGGTTCATGTTCAGTGCACTCTGTTTGGGCAGCCTGGGTTTAGTTCCCAGGTGCAGACCTATACTGTTCTGTTAGTGGCCATGCTGTGCTGGTGGCCCACATAATAAAAAACAAAAAACAGAGGAAGATTAGCACAGATGTTAGCTCAGGGCAGATCTTAAGAAAAGAAAGGAAGGGAGGGAGGGAGGAAGAAAGGAAAAGAGGAAGAGAGGAAGATGAAAGAAGGAAAGAAGGAAGGAAGGAAGGAAAAGAAGGAAAGAAGCAAAGAAGCAAAGAAAGAAAGAAAGAAAGAAAAAGATGATAGCTGAAAACTCCTCAAATTTGGGGAGATCCAGGTAGACAAAGCTCATAGGTCTTCAAATAGATTCAACCCAAAAAGGACTTCACAGAGCTACATTACAATAAAATTGTCAAAAATCAAACATAGGGGCCGGCCCCATGGCAGAGTGGTTAAGCTTGAGCGATCAGTTTCAGCAGCCCAGGGTTTCACAGTTCGGATCCTGGGTGCAGATATGGCACTGCTTGTCAAGGCACACTGAGGTGGCATCCCACATGCCACAACTAGAAGGACCCACAACTAAAATATATAACTATATACTGGGGGGATTCAGGAAGAAAAAAAAGCAGGAAAAAATAAGATTGGCAACGGATGTTAGCTCAGGTGCCAATCTTTAAAAAAAAAAAATCAAAGACAAACAGAGAATTTTGAAGGCAGTGAGAGAAAAGAAACTCATCATTTATGAGGAAACCCCCCATAAGGCAATCAGAGTTTCTCCGCAGAAACCTTACAGGCAAGGAGAGAGTGGGATGATCTATTCAAAGTGCTGAAAGAAAAATATGCCAACCAAACATACTTTACCCAGGAAAGCTGACCTTCAGAAATGAATCAGAGATAAAGATTTTCCTAGAAAAACAAAAGCTAGGGGAGTTCATCACCACTAGACCTGCCTTACAAGAAATGCTAAAGAGAGTTCTTCAAGCTGAAATTAAAAGGCACTAATTAGTTATATGAAAACATATGAAAGTATAAAACTCATCGGTAAAAGTAAGGATAAGATGAAACAGGATTACTCTAAAAACAGAATGTTAGTATGTAATCACTTATCCATAGTATAAAGGTTAAAAGATAAAAGTATGAAAAATAACTATAGCTACAATAATTTGCTAATGGATACACAATATAAAACGATGTAAATGTGACATAAAAAACATAAAATGGGATTGGAGAAGTAAAAGGGTAGAGATGTTGTATGCAATTAAAGTTAAGTTATGATCAGCTTAAAATAGACTTCTATAATTTAAGATGTTTTATGCAAGCCTCATGGTAACTCCAAGGCAGAAGTCAATAGTAGATATACAAGAGATAAAGAGAAATGAATAAAAAAAAACACTATGGGAAATTGTCAAATCACAAAGAAAGACAGCAAGAGAAGACAAAAGGAACTAAAAAACAGACTAGAAAATCTTAAATAAGATAAGAATCATAAGTTTATCAATAATTACTTATCAATAATTGCTTTAAATCTAAATGCATTAAATTCTCCAATCAAAAGACAAAGAGTGGCTGAATGAAATAAAAAAAAAACAACAAGATCCAACAATATGCTGAGTACAAAAGATTCATTTCTGGTTTCACAGACGTGCATAGGCTGAAAATGAAGGGATGGAAAAAGATATTCCTTGCAAATGGAAACTAAAGGAGAGGTGTCTATAACTCTACTTATATCAGACAAAATAGACTTTAAGCGAAAACCTGTAACAAGAGACAAAGAAGGTCACGTATAATAATATAGGGGTGGGGCTGGCTCCGTGGCCAAGTGCTTACGTTCACATGCTGTGCTTCTGAGGCCCAGGGTTTTCCTGGTTCAGATCCTGGGCACAGACATGGTGCTGCTCGTCATGCCATGCTGAGACCACGTCCCACAAACCACAGCTAGAAGGACCCACAACTAAAATATACAGCTATGTATTGGGGGGATTTGGGGAGAAAAAGCAGAAAAAAAAAGAAAATTGGCAACAGTTATTAGCTCAGGTGCCAATCTTAAAAAAAAAAAGAACAGGATTTTGAAACAATAATTAAAAATAATAATAATAAAGGGGTCGATTCATCAAAACGAAAGTACAATTATAAATATATACGAACCCAACATTTTAGCACCTAAATACATTAAAGAAATATTAACACTCCTGAAGGGAGAAATGACAGCAATTGATTTTGTATTCTGCAACTTTAGTGAATCACTTATTAGTTCTAACAGTTTTTCAGTGGAGTCTTTAGGGTTTCCTATATATAAGATTATACCACCTCCAAACAGAAAATTTTATTTCTTTCTTTTTGATTTGGATACATTTTATTTCTTTTTCTTGCCTAATTGCTCTGGCTAGGACATTCTTCCTTCAGAAATGTTAATGTAGGAACTTCAATACCCCATGTTCAACAATGGATAGATCATCCAGACAGAAAACCATGGGCCAACCTGGTGGCACAGTGGTTAACTGCACACGTTCTGCTTAGGCAGCCCGGGGTTCCCCCGTTCTGATCCCAGGTGAGGACATGGCACCGCTTGGCAAGCCATGCTGTAGCAGGTGTCCCACATATTAAAAAAAAAAAAAGTAGAGCAAGATGGGCATGGATGTTAGCTCAGGGCCTGTCTTCCTCAGAAAAAAAGAGGAGGATTGGCAGCAGTTAGCTCAGGGCTAGTCTTCCTAAAAAAATAACAGAAAGAAAGAAAGAAAGAATAAAATGCTGAGGAATGAATTTAACCAACAAAGTGAAAGACATGTGTACTGAAAACTATAAGACATTGATGAAAGAAATTGAAGAAGACTTTAATAAACAGAAAGATATTCCATGCTCATGGATTGGAACAATTCATACTGGTAAAATGTCCATACCACCCCAAATGATCTATAGATTCAATATCATCCTTATCAAAATTTCAAAGGCATTTTTCACAGAAATAGAAAAAGCAATCCTAAAACTCATATGGAACCAAAAGAGAGCCCAAATACTCAAAACAATCTTGAGAAAGGAAAAAGCTGGAGGCATCACACTTACTGACTTCAAACTATATTACAACATGATCATAATCAAAAAGTATGGTACTAGCATAAAAACAATGACATAGTCAGATTTAACAAATATTAAATTTTTGCCGTGTGTCCTACAGATTAAATAAACATATAAAACTTAGCAGACAAGGTTTAAAGACACTCTTACCATCATCTATTTTCTTTCCTCCTTATCCAGACCTAACCCTATTGAAACTGTTATGCTTGTTTTCTGACTGTGTGGATTACCCTTATCATTCTATGTGTCATATACTATATGATTTTTAAATTTTTTAGGTTTACATAAATGGTTTCGTATTGTAGTATTAGTTTTTCCACTTTATTGCTTTGAAATTTGAAAAGTACAATATATCTCTTGACGTCATTCACTTTATTAAGATGTTTCAAATATATATTTTTTCAATTTCAAAAACTACGGTACAAAACATTATATACAAGATGTTAGAATTGTGCATATGTACTTAAATGTACTTATACATAGGCAACAATGTGGACTATTACAAATAAAAATCTTACCATGTTTAGTTCTGAATATTTTCTTCCTAAAACTGTTCACATATTTTAACGAATATATATGTTCCTTGTGAAATTATGTATATTATTTGTATACGCAACTTTTAAGAATCACGTCCATAAATCAATGAATGCATGCAAATTGAGGGACATATTCATTATTCATCTATTAGTATTAGGGAGGTGGGAGTTGGGTCTAAAATTTTTAGTCTTTTACAAAGTGTTTAATTTATAAGCCAAAGTGATTTAAATATATGAAATCTGTATGGACATATATTAAATCATAATTCGTTTCGAGCAAAATGTTTTAAGTAGAGCATATTAATCCAGTAGAGAAATAGAAGAGTTATAAAGAGAAAGAAAATATTTGAACAAATATAAGGAAGTAATGGGCTAATGTAAAATGTAATTTATATCCAAGAAAAAATGACATTGAAATACCTGACCTTTCTTAATCAAGTAGTGAAATTTTTGAAATTGTCAAGCCGTGCACAGAGATTGGAATAAGAAAGTAAAATGTGTTTAATTACCGTAGTATTTATTGAAGTGACATAGTGAGTTTTATAATGAAAACCCAGATACCTATCATCAGTACAGGAAAACTTATCACAATGACAGAGGAGAGCCTCCCAGAGCTCAAGGAGTCCAGACAGAGGTTGTTAGAGCAGAGGCACAGCAGGGTCCTGGAAGTCTAGCATATTTTCCTTCATCTGTTTGGAACCTTAATGTTGGTCCACACAGTTCTCTCTGACTTCATCTTCCATCAACAACCCCTCTCACTCAAGCTTCCTTCCTTTTCAGCACCTCGTTCCTGAGTTTTGGCTTCTGAAAAGTTGCTTAACCCTGTGGCAAAAGCTGCATAACCTTATGCTGCTGGCTCCTTGGGACCGATATACTGGATGTAGAATGTAATGCCTGATGTCTCAGTTTCCCCCCTCACATCGCTTTTATTCCTTGTAGATTTCAGATAATTATGTAGTTGTGCACTGAAATGGCATCAATGCAATCATATCAAATAAAAATAGACTGTAGTCATTCTATTGTTGAGATAGGTGTTTCCTGCTAATAGTCACATGGTGTTAAAGACAAAATAACCCTGGACTTGGATTCAAACGAGTTAGATTTGCGTTCGGGTGATTCCACATTGTATAGGTAGATAGTTGGGTAGACAGATAGGTAGATAGGTAGATATGAACATTCATCAAACTTTCTGCATTTCCAATTGTGCATTTATAACAGGATTGAACAAACTTTTTCTGTAGAGGATCAGATAGCAAATATTTTAGCTTTTGTGAGCTATGCTTCTCTGTCACGACTACTTAACTCTGCTCTTGCAGCTCCAAAGCAGGCATAAATGATACGTAGAATACTGGGCATGACTGTGACCAACAAAATTTTATCTACACAAAGAAGTGGCTGGCCAGGTTTAGCCCACAGGCCTGAGTTGCCAAGTCCTGATCTATGAAATGGGAATAATAACGCCAGTGCTAGCTCTCTCACAGAGTTGATAAACATGATCAAATACACAGGAATGGGCTCCCTCATAAACTATAAACTGCTAAGTTGCTATACTCCTGGCATGATGTTATCATTAATGATTGTATAACGTTAGAGTTAATTCTATGAGATACTTTTATGTTGAAATATCATGATCTGATCCTTAAATACCGTACCAAATAAATTTACTCGCTTCCACAAACACCTTGATTCTAAAACCTACTCTGTAATTTTGAAATACAAAATCCTAAATTTTAAATATATCTTTAAGTGTAAAATATTGATGTTCATCTGTGAAGAGTATATGGCGTCAACACATGACTGTATTTTATTTGGTTAATGAACATCAATGAAAATGTAGATTAAATTATAAAGGGAAATAAAATTGATTATATAAAATTAAGCATACATAATATGACACTCTTTTACTGTACTACCCTAAAGAGATAGAATGTTCCATCAAGAGTACTAAGAGATGATGCTATCCATTTAAATAGATTTTAATTCAGTCTAAATTATAATTGAAATACAAAGCACATGAGATGACCACATTAAAGAGTCATTGTTGAGCGAGGTGGCGCTTGACGGCAGTTTCACCATCTACTTGGGAATGAAGAACAGAGACAATGGCACTTCTGCTAGGAAATCTGGGAGAGCACATTTTATGGACATCTCTGAGGAGCAATTAAACTAACTGAATTCAATTAAAAATTGGCTTGAGATCAAGAGGATATGAACTTAGCCAGGAGAACAGAGCCATGTACTTTTAAAACATGTTTTTAAGCCCTAGACTTGGAGGCGAGAGGTAGAGCTTTGTGCTCGTTCTTTCAGATGCTATCTAGGATCAGACTGAGCTATTGCTATAATAAAATCATTTACTATAAAGTAAACATAGCAAATCATTTTAATAAGCAAGGAACTTTAGGAATTATTTCCAGGTCACTACTTCAAAAGCTAAACCAAGGAACTGAGTATAAACCTAGCCAAAGTACGTAGTTAGAAAGCTCTTCTACACCACTTAAAATATTCTCTTCTTTCACATTACAATTTGTGTGACAGACGCTAGATAAGCCTTAACCTTCCTCAGTGATACATTGAAAACCACCTATACTTTTCTAACTTAATCATTTTGATCTAGTTTAACACAGTTTATACTTTTTTATGTTTTACTGCTCCTTATATTAGCTTCATCAACACACGCACACATATATACACATGAGGAACAATAATCCACATCCCAAGAAGACTGTCCTTTTATTATAAACATTTAGATGAGTACCTAACGGGGCTCACAGATTATCTTTTTTCCTCAGTATGAAATTTACTACTAAATAATGGACATCAATCACCATGAAATGAAGAGTATGTATTTCTTCCTAAGTATTTTTATATTTATCTATTAAATACATGCAAATATATGAATTTGAATTTATGGACCCAGTAGAAAGGCTTGCTCGTAGGGTGGACAATAATAAATTATCTGATTTGATGTTATATATGAAAACATTACTAAAATAATACAAATAATGAGCAATTTTTGTTATAATTATTGGATATATTAAATATATATGAGGCTTAGACAATGATTTTGAGTTACTACGAATAGCAATAGCAATAAAATATATTGGTCGTTACTGTGTGCCATGTGCTACTTAC
The DNA here is from genome assembly GCF_041296235.1 of Equus asinus. Classification (NCBI taxonomy): domain Eukaryota; kingdom Metazoa; phylum Chordata; class Mammalia; order Perissodactyla; family Equidae; genus Equus; species Equus asinus. Next base: position 3,718,960 of record NC_091797.1, on the reverse strand, counting down.
TGTGTGAAGCATTTTAGTTGAATATATTTCCCTTATACCTCACAATAACTTTATGAAGCAAGTGCTATTATTATCCCCATTTTATATTTGAGGAAACTGTACCTTTGATGGACTACAAATGGTAATCAGTACTTTACATTCCTTACCATTAATCCCACAACAACTCTATAAGGTGAATATTACTATCTCCATTTTACTGATAAAAAAACGGAGGTTCAGGAGAAGAAACGCAAATGAGTGGTAGTACTACAAATTAGACCCAGTGTTCCAATTTCAGAATACACCTTTTTAGCCAATACAAGATGCAAAATGTAATCGCAATATCAATATCAATGTTGATATTGAATTAGCTATATAAGATTGAAATTAATTATCTTTATAGCTGGTACCAGAACATTGTTCAGGGAAGAAATATCTTTGTTTAGAAAAATACATTGGTGAGCTGCTTAGAGGTAAAACTTGAATACAGGGGTACAAGGACATGATTGAAAATAAGAAAATGTTTTGGCTGTGGTTCCCGGAAAGAGGAAAGATGGAAGAGGAGGAGAAAAAGATGAAGGAGGAAGATGGCTATATAATTAAAGGGAATTTAGATCTGATATTTCATTCGGGTCTCAATATCAATTCCTTTTTACATAACGGGTGAGATAATCTGAATCTAAAATTCCTATTGAATTTCAATGGAATTCTAAAATTCTATGAACTCCATGGGCATTGATATAAGAGTGTGATGTCCTGGCTACACAGTGATCATTTTTGGAGACTCAGAAGAGTAAGAATTTGTCTGACAATTTGTGTAATGTTCTCTTCAAAAGTTTCCATGAGTCCTTTCTCTTCTGCATTGAAATAATTGATAAACAACAATTTTCAGAAAATGAAAATATTAGCTGTTGTATCAAATTAACTCTCATGCCTAGTAATTGCTTGGAAAGAGTTTTGCAATTTAGTAACATGTAATAATGACCACAAACACCATTTAACACCTTTTAAAAACGTCAATACCTAATAACAGCTAGAGTTCAATCAGAACCTTGTAAGTAGTTTGACATTAGCTAGAAATATTCATCTCAGAATAAAACTTTACATTTAAAGCCTCTTCCAGCAAACTTTTTAATCACATGGATTGAAAAAACATGAAAATTCTTAGAGTTAACATATGTCTTGAATCCATTCTTATACAACCCTTGAAAATTGAGATGATCACTACTAAATATTCAAAAAAAAAGAATAGGTTTAAAGATTTCAGTACCATTTTCTTACAGGTAGGAGAATTTTAATGGATATTTTGATAGTTTATTATTTCTTCTATTTTCACAGAAATAAAACTAAATTTGAGTTTAAAATGTTAACATTGTCCCTGAATAATGGACTTCTATTCATTACCCAAGTCTGATTGTATAAAATTAGTCAACATAACTAGGAATATATCTGAGTGTTAGTTTTATATTTCACTAATAACTAAATGCTATATTCACAAGTGAGAACAGATTTATGTTTAGACATTTACTGCTTGAAAAGACATAATGCATATTCTATTATCCACGTGATATTTTCTGAAGAGAATTTAAACATGTTCAGAATTTACTGATAACCAGACAGACTCCAAAGTTCATGGCCTAAATGTTACCATCTTTAGAAAAACATTTAATTCAAATATTTTTCTATATCTGGACCTTATTTTGCTTTCGTGGAAAAAATATGTATGGTCAAATAGCTTAAATAATTATACTTTAACGTTTAAACAATAACACAGAATAGGTGTGTATATTAGCGCTTTTTAACTATCCCCTGCTGAGTGCTTGGAACAACTGATACAGCAAGTAGTCTCTTGTCTAAACAAAAGGTCAGTGGACGACGGCTACAGTGTTAGAGGTGGACCCTTTTCCTCCTCCGTGCCCAGCGCTATCTGCAGTGTTCCAGGAGTCCTTGGAGACTCAGAAGAGTAAGAATTTGTCTGACAATTTGTGTAATGTTCTCTTCAAAAGTTTCCATGAGTCCTTTCTCTTCTGCATTGAAATAATTGATAAACAACAATTTTCAGAAAATGAAAATATTAGCTGTTGTATCAAATTAACTCTCAAACCTTTCCTCTGCCTGAGAACAGGAAGCTTTTGCGTTCATCCCTACATCACCAGTGCTTGACTCGGTCATACAACATGCTTGTGAACAGTGCTCATAGTTACCATTTACAGAGGTTCTTTCCATTTCCTCCACCATTTTTGGCACTTCCCATATCACCCCTAATCTTCATGACAATGACGTGAAGTAAGTGGTATTGTCTTAATTGATTTTTTAAAATACTGAAACTCAGACACGAAGTGACTTGCCCACGTCTAGACAGTCATCGTGAGGCCCAGTCAGAAGTCAAACTTCAGTTTGTCTCAGAACCGCTTCTGCAGCACTGACACGTCTTGGTTATCTGTGCACTGCGGGCATTGATAATCTTCTTTGAATTATTTCAAATCCAACATATGTGTTTCTGGAACTAAGGCATGACAGACATTCTTCCTAAATGGATGCGTTAATAGAACTTTACTAGTTCTATAAATAGCACTCTTTCACTTCCATGAATTTCATACACAATTTTTATTAATTAATTTCAAAGTGAACTCATCAAAGCTCTCAGCAGTTACAAGATCCTTAATCAGCTCTCTATGGAGACTCAGATAAGACGGATCACCAGGACAGCTCCATGTTGGGTGAAGGCTGCCCACTCTCAGGAGTTATAATGCAGGTCCCAGTGCAGAAAGAGAAACAATGCCTATATCTTATCATCAAGTAAGAGAAGATAACGCTGTGTGTTTTTTGTTCAAATAATCTAATATAATGATAAAAACATCTACTCTGGAGCATTGGGTGAATAATTATCTCATTCAGGAATCAAGATAAAAATACCAAAATAGAAATGGTTTTGGAAATGGGAAAGAGCAACAGACCATAAAAACAGTAAACTGTTTCTGGTATTTCTCACAGTTATGAAAATCTGTAATTCTATTTTATAATTCTGTGACAAAGTTTTATGTGGGAAAAAAGGAGAGTAAATAAACCAAATGAATTATCTAGATTTTTTTCCAGTTCATAAATTACTTTCTTAAAGAAAATGAAATTTAGCCTCAGTGTATATTCTGTTGTTACTGAAGGCCCAGATTCAGGACAGCATGAGGAATGAAATTTTGAGTAAAATAAAGATGCATGTGTGAAGCATGAAATTCTTTCCATGTTTAATATGTTCAGCTATTCAGAAGGGAACATTTTTTCAACGAGGATGCTTCATTTTTAGCCTACGGAGAAACTGAACAAGTTGATATGCATCCGCATTTTTATATCTTAATGGCAGATTAAAGTGAAGTTTTCACTAGTTTTAATTCAGTTTGATTCAACAGAGGCACAGAGGGAAAAGATTAATAAATTGCACATTGAATCCTCTTCCTTTCCTATAAAGAAAATATGAAGATGCATTTAGATAATTGATACCAAATTAGCAGTTTGTTTTCCTTTTGAAGTGACTGGATAATTCCTTTATAGTTACTGTTCTAAGGATTAAAATGTCACCTGAGCATTGTGCCTGCAATCTGAGCAGCGTCAACTCCACAATAATACCGAGCCACTCGGGGATATAAAGAAGTTATGTCAGATGCTGACATTGAAGCGTCAGTTAAGGAGGTTAGGCGGCTTTTAAAAAGAGAACTTTGTGAGGAGTTGTTTATCAGTTTTTCCTAGTAGAACAACTAAGATCAGAGAGGACAGTGTTGATGTGGAAACGGCAAATTTGCCCGAGATTTAATCTCCAATAGCAAAATCAAAAAATAACCTATTTAAGGAAATGCCTTCTCTACAAATTGGAACTGTGAAATTCCCCATAGTATTAAAATTCTGGATATATACACAAGAGATTTTAGTAAACAAATTGTCCTCCAAAAGACTTTGAGATATTTAATAGATAATTTTATCTTCAAGGAAAAATGTTTTACAATTATTAAGAAAATAAATCACCCCAAATGGATAATCTACATAACTCCTGTTAATTAAGACCAAAATTATGTGAGACAGTCAGTTACACCACCAGGAACCCTCAAACTTATGTAGAATTTTGTAAGGATGTTAAAACAGCAGAAAGATGTCCATATAAAGAAAGATAAAACAAGCAAAAAAGTTCAAATGTGTCATAATAACAGGAAGACTGAAGAAGATCCTGCCTTCAGGGCACAGAATGTTTAACGACAATAGAAGACAGAGGGAAAGCAGCATTATTCCATTCCTCCTTTGATTTCATCTTCTACTAAAAAGAGAGTGATCCTTGAAAGTATGGTCCAACAATGTTTGAATGAAATGATAAGAAATCAAGAAAATATTAAAAGTACCCCTGGACACTTTATATTGATTCAAATGTCCTAGTCTAGAAAGTTGCACCACAGTATACACAAAGAAAGTAGACATGCTCTTAGAAAACCATTTTCAATGATTTTTGAAAAATCCTGGAAAAGAAGGGGGCACAGGAAAAAGACAGTATTAGATGATAAATATTGACTCTATTTCAAAAGGGAGAAAGAACTAATTTCTAGAAATCATAGTTTGATGAATTCAATATTGATTCCTGGAAAAATTATGGAATAAATTATTGAATAGGTGGTTTGTGCATATATAAAAACAAAATGGGTATAAATAGGAAGCACCACGGAATTAAGAAACAATATTGTTAATCTAACAGCTACTGCAAGGGACGTTATAAGAGAACAATGTCGTAGGGGTAAGGCACATGCTTCTTCTTGTAAGATATTTGGCAAAATCTGGCATATTCCTGGAGAGAGGAAAGATAAGCACGCGGTGTTTGGTTAAATGGCATTCTGTAACAACGAACGGAATATCAATCAGTAGGCTAGCCAACAAACATGTGTCAGGCACTGTCCCAAAGGCTAATATCAGGACATAAGAGTAGCCCTCCCTCTAGAAATTTACTTTTTAGTGGAGAGAAGTTTCTAGCAGTATGTGACTGGACACTGTGTTTGAACCTGACCTATTTAACACTGTCCACTGACTTGGATGAGCACGTTAAATAACCAGATGTCATTGATCTGGAATAACACAGTGTTTTGAATGATGTAATCCACCAAGTAGACGTCAATAAACTGAGTGTGCACATGTATCACAGATTTTCTAACATTCCTTCCACTGAGAGAGGTAAGTCCATCAAGAACTAGAGACATTCTGCCCTGCTGCCCTCTTCTGCTCTGGGTAGGCTTAGTGACTGCTTTGACTAATAGAATAATGTTGGAAGTGATGTTGCACCAATTTCTAGACATAGGCCTTAAGATACTGGCAGCTTTCTTTTGCTATACGTTGGGACACAGACTCACGGAAGACAGCTGCGATGCTGTGTGGAGGACTGAGCAGCCCTCTGGAGAGGCCATGTGAAGAGATACTGACACCTTCTGCCAACAGTTCCTGCTGAACCCTCAGCCAACAGCCAGCACCAAACACCAGTCATGAGTAAGTGGTCTTGGAAGAGGCTCCTCCAGATGCAGTTGAACAATGTCTCCCAGCTGACATTGCAAGGCACAGAGACAACCTCCCCACCAGCACAGCCCTCCTCAGGTTGCATATTTACAAGAAAAACAAATGATTGTTATTATTTTAAGTCACTGTGTTCTTGCAATGTTCTCTCTCTCGCACACACACAGGATCAAAAATTCAATTGTATAAATAAGTAAACAAATAAATTGGTCAAAGTACTGTAACTGGCAGTCGCTTCCGTATGAGCCCACAGTGCACAGATCCACCCATAAATGCCCTTATCCAAATCCAGTCATTTATGCTATATCTAACCATGGACAAATTCTATTGATTTTACCTCTAAATGTCTTTTGGATACTTCTCTCCGGCTCCACCAGTGCCGCCATTGTTGCTTATTTAGTAGCCTTCTAACTTGTTTCTTCACACCCATTCTTACCTCCCTCAAATCGCTCCTTGTACTGAAGGGAGAATGAAGTATTAAAAATGTAAATCTGAGGGAGTTACTTCCCTGTTTACAATCCTTCAATCAATATTGCTAGTATTAGCATAAAGACCAACCAATTTTTACTCTAATCTTTATCAACAACTTCATCAATTGCCACTGACCCTTTTGTTCTTTCCATTTCCTTCACCTGCACTTTCTTTTTCTAGAATGTGTCCTTCTCCCTCCTGCCTTGATATCTTTGCACACTCTGTTCCTCTTGCCTGGAAAGATTAGTAATCTCTCTCTCAATCCTTCAGATCTCTGGTCAAAGGTCACTTCTTCAAGTAAAAGTTCTCCACCGTGCCACACCAGATCATACACCGCCACCCCCACCACACACTCCACATCTCTCATAGCATCATATCTTTATCCCCTGAGACAGTTGACACATTTGCAATTTATAATTAAATAGTGGCTAGCTGTTCATTAGCTACCTCTACCAACAGAGGTAACATCACAAGGGCAGAGACGTTGCCTCTGTTTCCCAAACATCTTACAATATGTCTCACATGGACACGTGAACAGCTTAGACATGTCTTACATGGAACACGTGAACAGCTTATGTCATGTCATATGTGGAGCATGTGCTTAGTAATTATGTGTTAAATGCATCATCTCTTGGTTCATTTCAGAAAGTTGAAAGCCTTATTCTCCTCATATGGAAGACCTTGAGATATTCATCCTTGTGACCATAGAGTTTGGCTAAGTAGACGCTCAGTAGATGTTTATTCATTTGAACAGAACAACAGATTTATTGTATCTATACTGGAAAGTTAAAATATGGAGTATTTTTTTTTTAATTATGGCATCAAAGGACTGTGACAAACTGAGATAAAGTCAATTGAGAGTGGTCATAAAGGTGGAAAGTCTGGAGACCATGTCACATAAGAATGACTGAAGAGAATAATGAGCTTGGTCCAGGGAAGAGAGAACACCAGCTGAGTTGTGATACAAATATATGCTAGACAGCTATCAAAATAGATGTTACTCCAATAGGCATAACTGATACCAATATGTGGAACTTATCATGTTGCAAATTTCAACTGATTCATTCACTAAATATCTCCGAAGCACTTACTATGTCCCTTGAACTATGTTAGCCAAGAGTATATAATGATGGAGCTTACAGGCTAATGAAGAAAACAGATAAAGAACAAGTAAATAATTAAAAATTAGCAAGTACTGTAAAACAGGCAAATAAGTATCTTGAAAGAGAACCTAAGGACAGAGTTCACAGATTGGGTGGTTAAAAAAAGAAGTTTTCTCTGGAGAAAGGAGTTTCCAGATGAACCTGAGGGATGAGAAAAGAGCAGGCCGGTGGGCATCATTCCAACAGCAAAAGAAGGGCATTCATTCCTCATACAAGAAGGCTGTAAGGAAAGGAAATTTGGTGTCTTTGAGACATAGATAGAAGATCAATGTAGCTTAGCATCATAAGTAAGCACAAGGGTGGCTCAGGATGAAAGCAAACCAGGAGTCAGATGACCAAGGGTTTGGGTTTACTATATGTGCCATGATAAGTAACTAGGGTTACAAAAAAAACCTCAACTTTTCACATTTTTTTGCCTTGAGCATAGTTTATTGCAGGTATATTAACAAAGAGTATTAGACACCACATAGGAGGCTATTACAGTGAACTAGGCAGAAACTATTTGCTTCAGAAAAGAAGGATGGCAGTGAAAAGGGAAAGGATGAGTTATATTTGAGATATATTCTTTGGGTGTGTTATGGGTTGGAATGTGTTCCTCCCAAATTCCTGTGTTGAATCTCTAACCCCCAGTACCTCAGAATGTGACTCTATTTGGAAATAGGGTCTTTAAAGAGGTAATTAAGGTAAAATGAGGTCACTAGGGAGAGTCCTAATCTGACTGATGTCCGTATAAAAAAAGGAGATTAGGACATACAGAGAGACCCCAGAGGTACACAGGCATGGAGGGACCACCATGTGAAGAAACAGCGAGAAAGTGGCCATCTGCCAGACAAGAAGAGACCCCAGAGGAAATCAACACTTGGAACTTTGATCCTGGACTTGTAGCCTCCAGAATTGTGAGAAAATTAGTTTCTGTGGTTTAAGCCCCCAGTCTGATATTTTGTTATGACACCCCTAGCAGACTAACACAAAGTGGAAGAAACAGCACTTCCCAAGGGATTGGATGTGAGAGTGATAGAAAATGAGGCACAAACATGATTCCCATGTTTGCGAGTTGAATAACTGGGTGGATAGTGGTGCCATTTACTGAGATGGAAAGACTGAGGAGGAACATATCTCTTTGGAAAAATCAGGAGTTTTGCTTTGATTTTCCTTAAATCTGAGATGACTGTGAGACATCTTTAGGAGAGAAGTCAATTAGACAACTGATTATATAAAAATCTAGAGCTCAGAAGAATTTTCTGGCTAAAGAAATATATATGGTTGTGCCAGTGTATTTGCACATAACTACATATGTAGGTATGCATGTATATTTGTACATATGTATATGTACATTATTATAGTGATATTTGATATTAGGGAATGTATTAGATCACCAAGAAAGAGATGGTAGAAGTATGAGGGAGACTAACAATTATTTCTAAGGAAGTGGCATTTCAAGGTCACATAGAAGAAGAACCAGCACGAGAGACTGGGGAGTCAGCGAGGTCTAGGTAAGCAGGGCAAAACAGAAACCAAGATGGAAGTGGTGTTCAAAATGTGGAGCATAGCAAACAAAATGCTGCAGAAAGTTGGAGTAAAATGAGAGAACACATTTATCCATAAACTTGGCAACATGAAAATGTCTTTTTTTTTCTTTTTAAAGATTGGAACCTGAGCTGATATCTGCTGCCAGTCTTCTTTTTTTTATTCTCCCCAAATCCCCCCAGTACATAGTTGCACATAGTACTTGTGGGTCCTTCTTGTCATGCTATGTGAGACCCCACCTCAGCGTGGCTTGATGAGTGGTGCCATGTCCACGCCCAGGATCTGAACCAGCAAATCCCTGGACCGCCAAAGTGAAGCACGCAAACTTAACCACTCGGCCACAGAGCCAGCCCCAACATGGAAGGTTGGGCAGAATTTTTCAGTAGGATAACGAGAGTGGAAGCCAGACTGGGAGTGAATTGAGAAATGAGAGAGAAGTGTGGAAGTGAGGTGAATGTGATAGACTGCTTTTTAAAAAAGGTAGTTATGAAAGGGAACTGAGAAGTAGGGACTGTTGATCAAAAGTTGTTTTAGGATGGGCAGTACTGCTGTACAATGTCTGTATGCTGATAGAAAGGATCCAGGAGGGAAGTATCTATTACAATAGATAGCTGAAGGTTGTAAGTAAATTATTATGATAATGGGCATGAGATCCATAGGGTATGCATTAGTTATCTTGTGTTGCATAACAAATTATCTGCACCCTTAGCAATTGGAAATAGCAAACATTTGGTATCTTCTATTTTCTGTAGGTCAGGAATCCAGGAGCAGCTTAGCTGCGTGGTTCTGATTCAAGGCCTCTCACAGGGCTACTGCTAAGATGTTGGCCAGGCCATAGTCATCTTGAGACTTGACTGGGGAAACTTCCCCTTCTGAAGTCGCTCGCATGGCTATTGACAAGCCTCAGAAGATATATTTCTAATCAAACTCCCATGGGCCTCTCCACAGGGCTGTCTCACTGCATGGCAACCAGCTTGCCTCAAAGTAAGTGATGTAAGAGAGAGTGAAAGAACTCCCAAGAGGGAAGACATTGTCATTTTAAACCCTAAACTTGGAAGTGACATCCTATGACTGCTGCCATATTCTGTTCACTAGAAGTATGTTTCTAAATCTAGCCCACATGCAAGTAGAGATTATTACACAAAGGCACGATGACAGGAAGTAGGGATCATTGGGGGCCAAGTTAGAGGCAGCTTATCGTAGGGTACAAGGAGGAAAGAGAAAATGGGAGAAAGAAACTGATGAGATCAATGGGTTAGAGATCTGAATTTTATGGAAGACTTACCTCTGGGTGATTATTGAGCAGGCGAGTTTACAATAGTATAAAGTCATAATCAGAGAATTGGAACATTAAATTTGAAATACTGGACGTGGTATAGTCATCGGTTATGACCTCTTTAGTCAGATACCATAGGAAAATGTGGGAGAGTTGGTATGAAGGAAAATATAGAAGTGGAGCTGAGAAGCTATTGTGCCACATAAGCCATCTGCATGGATGTTGAAGGCATGGGAAGGAAGACAAAAAATTGAAAAGAGAGGAAAACTATGAGCCAGCAGCTAAAGTATTGCATGAATGCAAAGAAAACTCTTGGAAGTCAGTAGATGATAGCAAAGAGGAAGAGGTGAGGCTGGCAAAGGGAGATGGAGTAACCTCTAAGGAAAGAGGGGTATAAAAGTGAGGTGAGGAGTAAGGATTTGAAACCAGCAGTGGCAAGCAAGGACATTGATCCTATTTCCCCACAAACCCTAGTTAATCAGGGTATGGAAGAAGCATACATATAAGTGGCTTCCGCTTCACATGGTTGCAAGAGATGCCTAGTCTTCCTAAAAGAGCAGGTTTCAGTCAACAGAAGGTACAGAGAGAACATTCTGTAAACAGGTGTGTTGGTACAGAAGAGCAAGGACACCTGGAAGGTGAAGTGGGAGAATTTGGCAGGAAGAGGAAGAGTCAGGATGAGGGGTCAGGATTGGGAAGGAACAGGGCTGGAGAGGCACGAGAGCGCCGAAATAATGGATGATCAATAGACCACCACCTCTGGTGTTGATTAAGGTCAACAGCCGTGCTGGTCCTCACAGCTTTGTTTTTTGTTGTCTTTATTGGTAGGGTGGGAACTCAATCTAAGAAAAAAATTGATCGCAGTGAAGGAAGAATAAGGACATAAAGGGCTGGTCTCTTTTTTTGCTGAGGAAGATTCGCCCTGAGTTAACATCTGTGCCAATCTTCCTCTATTTTATATGTGGGACACTGCCATATCATGGTTGATGAGTGGCTTAGGTCTGCGCCAGGGGATCTGAACCCCTGAACCCGGGCCGCCAAAGCAGAACACGCCAAACTTAACCACTAGGCCATGGGACCAGCCCCCAAAGGGCTGTCCTTACATTAGCAGATGACAACAAGGACGGAAAGGCAAAGCTGGTAAATATATGGAGGCTCTAGAGAGACTAGAGGTATTTCCCATGTTTGAGTGGAAATCTTGTGGTTCTTCTTAGTCTAGGATTTTGTTGTATTTTTCTCTCATTGTTTCCATTTTTTGTGAGATATCTTCTTTTATTTAGAAGATATCAGGAAGAACCTTAGAAATTATTTAGCTAAGCCCTTTTCTGTGAGGAAATTGAAGTTCAGAGAGTTCACAGCTTCCTGTGCATAATCAGGCATATAATCAGTGTCAGGTTCAGGGGTAAAAATGAAGACTCTTGATTTTGAGTTCATTTGAAATTCTAGAGATTAAAGATAATGGCACAAATACAGTAACTTTCTACAAAAACGTAGACAAAATAATTGACAAGGGAAGAATTTCAGGGTGAATTCATACTTAACTGCAAATATATATTTTGAGCTTTTAAAGGCCACATTTTCCAAGATGCTTCTACCACACACAAATGTGACATTATGTGTTACCTGGCCGTGGCATTTCCTGAATCCCAAATGAAGCCTTGGGAATTGATGGCAAAAAACTTTCTACCAATTTAAGTTTTTTACGTGTGTCATTGTAGAGAGAAAAGATGATAAAAATGGAAACCTCATGCAAATGAGCGATTTGGACTAAAAGTAACCCTGGCTGTGTCTGACGTGGGGCAAGGTGGGATGAACTACCCCAGGATAACCGTCTCACCACATATCTCTGACTCTCTGCTTTCACTTTTCAGTACTTTTGTCACATACTTTCTATTCTGGGATGTCCAAGGAGAAAATAGCCCATCTGTTTTTACAAAGAGACTGAAGATAATCAGCTCAGTCCCTGAGAGACTTCACTATTTGATAATAATAAGGAAGAAGGGGAGGAGGAGGAAAAGGAGGAGGCGGAGTTGTTTCAGTTCATAGCAAATATGTTAATTTTAAGCATAAGGTAAGTACTCATAACAATTTAGTCATGCAATATTTTGATCGTTTCATTAACACAGAATATATTAAAGCATTAGTTGATTATAGTAAATAATAAGATAGTTAAGGTTCATCTCTCTGAAGTTATTACATTAATTCCCTTTAATTAGGAGATTAGTGGCTTCCAAAAGCCTCTTTTGGTGTATATTGGAGACATTAAGTATTGAAAAATTAGAGCATATTGAACAAGGAACAATCTACACACTTATTTGTGCTTCTTAAAGCTTTACTGAAGAAAAGTTATAAAGTTCAGAATGTGGTAATGCGAGAAAGACGATGAGAGGAAGGGACAAGGGGAGAGAAAACACTTCCTAAAACTGAGGAAACATACCCAAAACATATTATTAGAGTCTGAGAATTTGCAGGTGATACCGAATTTTAAGCAATGATCCTGGAGGATGGGGTTCTTTTCAAACGTAAAAGAGCTAAACTTAGCAAGAAAAAAAGGCAATCGAAGAAAAAGAGATAAATTACACTTAGAAATCTCATGTGTCTGAAGCCATCTTAATAAAATGTTTAAATAATAGGAGAGACAAATTTGAAAAACTTTTACTTTACATACCTGGGCCAATTTAAAATACAACGCAACTCTATATTTTGATGTGTTACTATGGGTTTCTCAATAGCGCTTTTGAAATTTGGCAAGGAATCTTAAATGAAAATTAGTTTATACAATTAATCTGACAGTTTTGAGGTGAGACTACTTTACTTTATTAAAGAGAAATATAAAGCAATGTAGTGAAACCATCCTCCCAGACAAATATATGTGTTATTAGTGACACACATATGTACCTATTATATATTTATATATATACGTACGTGTGCACATACAGGCACATGGACATATAAAGTGTCTTCGCGTAAAATATGTGTGTATAGATGTCTGTCCACCAGCAGACATATACACAGACACACACATGCACTTGGGAAAGAGGCCAATGCAGGCCGACAATTATAACTTGAAGTGGTGATTTTGAAATGTACTAAAGCATAAAAACAGACCCATCTCAGCAGGGAGGGAAGGACACAGAGAGCCTCTGATGTAAGTGTGTCACCTGCTGCCCTCTCTCTGTCGTTGGGCCCACATGTCAGCAGTGTCTTCCCGTGGAACACAGTGCAGACGTGAAATAGGGTGCTTCTCCCTCACTTCGCCTGTGGACTGTGCTGTTGTCAGAGTCCACAGACCAGCTTCTCCATATACGGTTCTTTTGTGATTCTTGATTATGACCCCCTGAGGAAACAAGACCAGCCTGGGGTTCTTGGAGACCGTGTCTCGCTTGGCATATTTATCATCCACAAATCATCTGCTATAAATATACCCCGGCAGGAGCATCATCGGACCGGCTCAGCAGCCTGCAATTTATGAAGGTTATGGGAACCAGTGTGAAGGGTGAACTGCTATACGAAGGGTGGCTTCCCCTGACCCAGCCCTGCCTTCTCCTTGAATATAAATGACCCTGGGAGTTTGTGCTCCTCTCCATTTAGAATTAAGGCTTTTTAAATTGTCCCTTTTGGCCATTATTGTTATGTCACCGTGTCATGACTAAGATTTCCTGAGAAACATCAGAGTGACAGTGTTCAAGCATAATGTGAGAAACCACTAGATGCAAAATAGAAGATCAACCTCACAATGATTCCTCTCCTTTTTACGTACTAATCATGCAAAACGTTCTCCTTTTCTCTATTTTGTTCCACATCTGTCATTAAGCTCTTTAGTTTTGCTCATGGCAAAATAACAGACCTCACCAAAATGTCTTACAAATATCATAATTACAATCTCTATGGAAGTTGAAATAAATGAAATGTGCTTCTCCTTTGTATTGCTGAGTATTGTTTGTTTTTAAAAGAAAATGTATTTGCTTGAGACACAATGTTTTGAATTATGCCCTGGTCATAAAACGTTATTTTACTTTCACAGTCCCTTAAATGACTAAAAAATACTGTAATGAACCACAAATGACAGAAAACCAAAACGCCACCCAGGCTGCTCTTAGCAGTGAATTTTCCTGGAACGTGGTGAAAGCCCGCTGGATGGGGAATGATTAACTGTTTCCCTTACAGGGTGTTATTCTGAGCACTTGTCCTAGAAGAGAAAGCCTTGAAGAGGGTCACCCTATTAATTATGTATTAAGCAGCAAAGGGCCAACTTTAATATTTCAAACTACTCCGGTGAATAAAAGATCATCGGCACCTTCCTGTTTTCACTAGAATCCTCTTTAAAAATGTTCTTGGCTATCCAATCGCCCCACGGGAAAGGAACAACGAGAGAAGAAAACCAGCAGTAAAAGCAGGGAGAGAAAAATGATGGAAAATTGTTTATTCAACTTCAACTGCCACTCAAGCAACTTACCCTTAGGAGGACTCCAGCACTTTACACGAATTACCCAGTACGGTCTCCTCCCCCCACCCCACCGCACAAGATTTCAGCACTTGTTTTGCAAACCGCCAACTGCGTTTACAAGCAGAGACATAATCAGTAGGCGAATGACCTTTTGCAGCATGTATGTGAAGCTAGTTCATCAAATACTTGTCAGCCAACTGTCTAGGAGGCAAAAAAAAAAAAAAAAAACACACATAAAGGTGGGGAGTGGTGGAAATTTATCCCTTTTTTCCTGCTAAATCGAGAATCTGGTAGTTTCTCCTCCCTCTCCTTTCCCCCGTTTCTTCCCACTCCCGTCCCCAAACCTGTTACTAGGGAAACTTGAAAAAGAATCAGATACATTAGGAACACAAAACAAAAGTTTAGACCCCACAACCATGATCCCATTGCCATGCAGAAAGCAATGCAAGATGCCCAACCTCGGTCGCCGCACCGCGGTGCTGACAAAGCCTGTATCTAGCCAGAACAAATAAGATGTTAATTGCAGCCTCGCTGAGAAAAACTAGGATTGTTCCGCCCGGAGACACGCCGCAGCTCGGGAGCCGAGGTGGTGCCCCCCGCGCTCGCCGTTGACCATCAATGCCTCCGAATCCCGCTGCTGAAATGACAGCTCGTCGGCTGCGACAGGTCCGCGCTAAAAGAAAGAAAGACCGTCAAGTCCTGTATTCACTTCCCACCCCGCCGAGCCGCCCTCCCGTCCTGCGCAGCCCCCAGGCCTCGCCTCCCAGAGTTTCTCTTACAGTCGCTCGCCGCCAGCCCCAGCGGTGGGAACTGAGGATGCACAAGCCTCCCAGACGCAGAAAATCGCGCTTTCGGGACGTGCTGGGTTTTGAGAAGCCGTGACGGGCAGGCGCACCGCGGCCAGGGCTGGAGCTCCGCCTGGCCCCCTCCCGCCAGCCGCCCCCTCGCCCGCGCACTCGCACCCGCCCGCGCCCTCGGGAGGGGCCCGAGCTCCGGGAGGGCGCAGCGGCCGCGGGGCGCGCGGGCAGCCTCGGGCCTGCCGCCGGCGCGGGGCGCGCGGGGCTCGGGGGCGCGCGGGGCTCGGGGGCGCGCGGGGCTGCGAGCACGCGGGTGGCCGGCGCGCCCGGGGAGAGCGAGCGCCGCGCGCCCCGCGCACGCCCGAGACAGAGCTTTACTATCTCGCTCCCTCTCGCGCCTCCCTCCTCGCTGGGCATTCAAACAGCTTTCCAACATCAGCAGCCGAGGATTTTTCCCTCTCCTTAGCCGCCGTCCGTCCATCAGTACCCGCGGGGGGAGGAGGCGGAGGGAGGAGAGCGGAGAGAGGAGACAGCCTAAGCCGAGCCTGGCGATCCGACCGCGGTCCTCCTGCACTAAACCCGCCGCCCCGACCCGGCTGCCGGAGCCGCCGCCGCCGCCGCCACTCAGTTCGCGTCTCAGCGATTTCTTTGCTTCTTGGCTCCTCGGTTTGTTGGGGGGTAGATTTGGCAAAACACATCCTCGCTCCTAAGCCACTTGCATTTTTTCGTTTTCTTAGAGTCTCTCCTCGGGGGTCCCCCCCCCCCCGTTGGAGCTTCGATTCAGTTGGATACGGCGTCAGGCTCGGGGGTCCTGGAGGCTTTTTTTCTCCCACCCCTCTCCTCTTTGATTTCCCCGCATCTTTTCTTTTCTTATGTGTGCATTTAAAAAAAATAAATCCTGATTTTTGAAGCTGAGCCGGGGAAAATGGGCAACGGTGATTGGGACCGAAGGGGAGTCTCTCCGTCGCTGTTGCTGGGACGCGTGCCTGTGCTGGTGTCTTAGAGCAAGAGCCTCCCAGAGCTTTCGGAGTGGAAGGTAAGGAAGGGGGTCCAGGGTCACCTTCCCTCTACCAGGGGTCGCCACCGAGGAGCTTGGGGCTAGGCGTTTGCGGAGGGAGGACAAGAAGGCAGGGCTGCTGCTGGCAGGTGGAGGGGCCGCGAGCAAACCCGCCTGTCTGCATTCACTTAAACGCCGCAGCTGAAAAGTTAGAGAAGTCTGGCTTTCAGGAGAGGCGCTGGGTCGGAAGGAACAGGCAGGGAGACGTAGAAAATCGGACGGTTGTGCGTGACTGGGGTAATTTGGGGGGGGGGGGCGGAATTTTAGGTTAGAAGGAAGTTAAGATAAGGGGAGGCAGTGGGTCTTCCATTGGGGAAAAAATTCAGTGGAGTGATGGCGCCGTCTAGGTTCGACTAAACTAAAGTGTCACGCAGAAAATCAGTTTGAGAATAGCTAAACTAAACGCCGGTTTGCTTCTCAGTGGGAGACACATAAAGAAAGAAATAAAAACATCCTTCAGACCTCAGTAGCCAGCCTTTAGACACCCCTCACCCCATTCTTTCTTCCTTAAAGAGGGAAATAAAATTGTGTGAACTGGCCTTGAAGTGGGGGGCTGTGGGGCGGGCAGAGTTCAATGATTCATTTTTGATTATTTAGGGTAAAACAAGACTCCGTAAACCAAAGCTTAATGGTGAGAATAAAGAGCATTCTGTTGAGGGGGCTCCCTTGAGCAGGCCTGAAAGTGAGATCAGAGCTGTTTCCTCGCTCTTTCTGAGCCTGGATGAGCACAGCAATGCAGACAAGCACTGTCGAATAAATGGAAGCAAAAGTACCGAATTTCATTAGGAAAAGAAATACGACCTCTTTTTGAGTTACCGATTATAAAACGAAGCCCCCTTTCATGGATGGAATTCCTAATTTAGACACTTATTGTCACATTGGCTCTCAACGCCTACACTCTATCCTGAAGAACACTGCGCAGACCTGCATTGCCTGCAAAGTGCTACAGCGAAAAAAAAGGGGAAATTATTTCCAGAATTTCCTACAACTTCCCCTATTTGTTAACCTTTAGATGCTCGTTGGCTTTATTTTCTCAGGAAGGAAGTGCATTATTCATTGAGCTGTGTGCTTGAAACAGACAACACTGTTTTGGTAGTCCCAACAGTTCTCGTTATTTTAAACTGCTGCTTTATAGAAATTTAGAGTTGGGGCTGCTTTTGCCTATAGCAAGACATAGAATGTGGATTATGATCTGGAGAATGCAGACCTGTCTTCAGTCCCTGGATCCCGTGTGCATGCGTTGGTGTGTGTTATGCAATGGGAAGGAAGTGGTTTTATCCTTTGGTTCAGAGAAGACCCAGGCAAAGACATGAAAACTCTTAACTATCTATGTGTCTGTATGTCTGTCTCTGTTTACAGAACAGTGGAAGAGACTGCAGCCTAAAGACTTTTAAAATTAACTTGGCATCACTTTTCTCAGCTCAAAGGCTAAACAAAAAAGCAGTGTCATTTATTCTAAGAAATAACTTTAAAGGTTAAAGCTGAAAAAAATTCAAGTTATTTTTGGATAACAACTTACAGAGGTAAATATAACCAAGGCTTACTTTCTTATGCAAGGCCAGGTTAGAAAAAAGAAAGAAGAGGAGCTGTGGAGCTGTTGTTGGAAAGGGAGCAGTTCCGTAACTGAAATCTGCTAGGAAAGAAAACGCTAGTATCTTTTATCTGCCATGTGTAAATCTTAAATTACAGTAGGTAACTCTAGATAAAATACCCATAATTTAAAAAAAAAAAAACAAAACATTTAAAAGAGTGAAGCCAGCTCAATTACTGTGGTTCCGGGATTTTTCACTGACATCGCCTTTGGATACAGATCCTAATACAGTGATCCACTTTACGTATCCCAAGAGGGCATGTCACATTGAAATGACGGCCCTAAATCCTGCTTCTCAATGGCGATGTCCAACAACGTCTTCCCTATGTCTCTACCCCTCCATGCCCTTTCTCAGATGATGGTTTTAAAATTCCATTCAGCCACATGAATGAATGCTGGTGATGGTATTTTTGCATGGAATTCCCCATCAGTTCCCACAGCAGCCCCTGCAAAGACAAGTAGGGGTATTTGGGAGATGCTATTTCATCTGCAACAAATTTTCATTTGTGCTTTTAAAATTGTGGCTATCGTTTATCGTAATTATTTTTCACATTTAAGAGAAAAGAAATAATGTGACAGCTGTTCCCAGATTATCAGATTAGATTTTGTGTGCTGATGTTTACTGCAGGCAGAGGACTGAGGGAGACAGAAGGTTGTACAGGTTGCTTAAAAATATTTCAAAAATTAACATTTAGGCTATGGGATTTTAGAAAACATATTTTTCCTCTTCTTTCAATATAATCATAATAAACTTGGAGGAAATCTGATAGATAAATTAGAGCATTCCTATTAATAATCTGTTAAATATTTTTAAATCGAATGTAGAGAACTGGCCATTGTGAATGACCACGTGAGGGCGCTGTTCACACAGCAACAGATAATTTTCCGGCGTTATAAAATAGAAATTATCTGCCCTTCTTTTAAAAAGGGTTTTTTACTGAAATCTTGAAAACAGCTGGCTGTCATATTGGAAGGAGTTTCTTTTTCAATGTGCGTAGACTCCTACTTGCATTTTACTTTCATTGCCATTTTTACAGGCCAAATGACATAGGATGAAGGCTGTTCGTAACCTGCTGATTTATATATTTTCCACCTATCTCCTGGTTATGTTTGGATTTAATGCTGCCCAAGACTTCTGGTGTTCAACTTTGGTGAAGGGAGTCATTTATGGATCGTATTCTGTAAGTGAAATGTTTCCCAAAAACTTCACAAACTGCACTTGGACGCTGGAAAATCCAGATCCAACCAAATATAGCATTTACCTGAAATTTTCCAAAAAGGACCTTAGCTGCTCTAACTTTTCCCTCTTGGCTTATCAGTTTGATCATTTTTCCCATGAAAAGATAAAGGATCTTTTAAGAAAGAATCATTCTATAATGCAACTCTGCAATTCCAAGAATGCTTTCGTTTTTCTACAATATGATAAAAATTTTATTCAGATACGTCGGGTATTTCCAACCGATTTCCCAGGATTACAGAAAAAAGGGGAAGAAGATCAGAAATCTTTTTTTGAGTTTTTGGTATTGAACAAGGTGAGCCCAAGCCAGTTTGGTTGCCATGTATTATGCACTTGGTTGGAGAGCTGCTTAAAATCAGAAAATGGGAGAACAGAATCCTGTGGGATCATGTATACAAAATGCACCTGCCCTCAGCATTTGGGAGAGTGGGGGATCGACGAGCAGTCGCTGGTTTTGTTAAATAACGTGGTGTTACCCCTGAATGAGCAGACCGAGGGCTGCCTGACCCAGGAGCTGCAAACCACCCAGGTCTGCAATCTTACCAGGGAGGCCAAGCGACCGCCCAAAGAAGGTGAGTGCCCAGCAGAGAGGGGATGAAGGGCACGGGGGGCGGGGGATGGAGTTAAACGGGGCTCCAGCAGCACAGGGCCTAATCGTTGCTCCTTTACTCTGTCATCCTTGGATTCATTTGATTTGTGATCTTCAGTGGTAAAGGTCTCTTAATCTAGTTTTAGGATTTCAAGATTTTAGAGATGGGGCAGGGAGGATGGGCTAGCTCTCAGCAGCATGCCCAGGAAGTGCGGGTGGACTATTCAGGAGAAAAGAGATGCCGAAACGTGGAGTGAGTTTGAGTGGAGGTTGATGAGCAAGGAGAAGGAGGCCTTTATTAGGCTGCAGCCCCGGGGGAGACCCACTCATACACTGTCACACATGACACCCGTGAAATGCATTTGTAGACTTCTGCCTTCGGCCCCAGCACAGCAAAAAGTCCCCATTCACTTCCTCTCTCCTTTCCCCTCTCTGACCCACGCTCTCATGCACGACCCCCTCTCCAGGTTTGAACTTGGGGCGCCAAGACTAAAAGGTGAAGCATATTCAATAGCAAGACTGTTTGGACCCAAAGACTTTCTGACACGTGAACACAAGGGCGCCCCCTCTTCCGCAGGCCGGGGATTGTGTTTAAGATGCTCTGCACAGTTGAGCCCACGGGCTCGCTCTTTGGTGGGTCAAGAACCCCACCGGGGGCGCACACTCTGGGGTCTCCTGGCCGTGAGGTCACGCAGGGGCAGCGAAGGAGGGCCGAGTTAAAACAGAGGCTGACTTCCCTCTTGCGTGATTTTTGCTCTTATCTTCTTGGTCCCCTGTTGATATACACCAGGAGAAAGGGAGCATGTCAGAGATGAGCTGGATGGAAAAAACAGTGCAACGGAAATGCGGAGGAAAAAGAGAAAGTAGGGGAGTGATTTATAGCTTCCACCCTGTCGCGGGTCGGGGAGCTCCCAGAGGATCTGAGCTTGTGGATTACGTTTAATAATACAAGAAAGCTACATATTTTGAGAAAATGACTTTCCTGTTTGGAAGGTTACTGGATGTGTTCCATTCGTTTGAGGACATGGCTGATACATACTCGTTCTTGCTCCCCAACCCTGCAACCAGAGAGTCTGTTGATTTTTTATGCAGGAAATGTTTTCTGATCGCCACAAAGATCCCTGTTTGTGGAAAGGGACAGACAAGCTCCAGTCCCTCTTTCTTCCCCCTCCCCCAACAGAAGTTGTCTTTGTGGCCAATATAAAATTGACACGTTGTTGGAGAATTTTCTTTAAGGGTAGCCAAGGCTTTGTAAGGAGGGGAGGGAAAGAGAGAGAGACGGGCCTGACTAGCTAAATGCGAATTCTCTGCCGAAGGCAGTTTGGGGGATGGGAATTATGCAGAGCGATGGTTGGAGCGGAAAAGATTTGTTAGGAATAAATGCAGGCTGATGGCAATGAGAGGGGCGAAACCCTTTCAGGTTTCCACAGGTCAGTGTTTTGCTAACAGCTGTGACTGAAGAAAACAAAGTGGTTTTAAATTACAGGAGTTCTTTTCTCTAGTAAAAATCCCAGAGAAGCACTTGCAACTGCGGGGATGGTATTTAACACCATTTAAAACTAATTAGAGTCCCTGAGAAGAAGAAGCTGCAGCACACGCTGAAAATGTGATGGTACAGGCTGGCTAATAAGACAATTAACGCCAGAAACTAGTTTTGGTTTGCTTGTTTTACTGTTGTTTTAATGAAATTTGGAAAATTTGTTTGTTCAGAGGTTAGAATTTTATCATCAAATTGACTGCTGATGACAGTGGAAAGTGAATCCAGCTTGCAACCCTTTTGTGTGAATGGTAGCAAGTGACAAAAAGTTGTTGTGTGCACATTAAGCATGATTTTTAAAGATTTTGCTGGTCATGATCATGAGATGTGGCTCAGGACCATTCTGAGATTTATAGAATTTGGAATAGATAGCCATTTGTTTTGTGAATGACTAAGAATAAGAGCGATTTTAGACATTAGATGTATAAATCATGTGGGAGAATGTATATTTCTTTTGGCTAATTAGCTGGCAAAATGAGAAAGGAATACCACCATAGACAAATAAATAATGATATTCAAATTGTTAGCATGGGAATAGAGCTGAACCAAGAAAAGTTTATATAACAAGGGAAGGGTATATGTTGTATCAGTAAAATTGCAGAGCCTGTATTCTCTGTATTTGAGATTTGTGCTCTTTAATTGTTTGGGTATTCTGAGTCAGAAAGGCAGGGATAAGTAATTCCTGATGACATAATTGTAGCTGATGCATTTGTAAGTAATTCTTATAAAATATATACAGCACTCCTTACCTCATCCAAAGAAGGCCTTTTAGGCTACACTGCATTGTAGGAAAGGCATGTGAAAATCTGCAGACTCTTAACTTACTCAAATTTATGGAAAGCATATTAAATCTTAAATATTTGGTATAAATAATATATAAAATCTTATGAAAGAATTATTTAATACCATTTCAAATAAACTATCACATAATGATATTCACAGGGCTCGAGGTCAATAGTTACATATAATTGTGCTACTCATGTCTAATTTTATTCTAAAATATCTTCACTTTATATGGTAACATGTAATCCCAGCTTCTAAAATGAGATTTTAAAAATTCCACTTATACTTTGTATTACTTTATGATTTTGATTTTTTATGGAAAATTAGTCAAACTCTCCTGTAAGTCATTAAGGGAATAAATACAAGATTATTCTGCACAGTATTTGACTCCCATTTTATTCACCATAGTGAGTACTGACCCAAAAAAGTAGAAATATTTTCCACGTTTGTTACATCATAGAAGTGGCACAAATTTGACAAAAGAGTCTTTACACTCAGTAGATGCAATTCCAGATTGTTTTGTGTGATGCTAATGGTGATGGCAAAGGTATACCAAATGCTGAGTATTTTCAATGCGTCCATTGGAATCACAGAATCATATTTAGTTATTATTTGAGAAAACTATAGGCTCCCAGGAATGGGATGTCAATTTTGAGGTAGGATTTCTACTGAAATGTTTCTTAATAATACTTTCAGGGACTGAAGATTTCATAGCTAGAAAATGCCAAGAAGAAAACTATCACTGTTTGTAGTGACAACACCAACAATTGCACGTGATCTTGAATACACGATAAAAGTAAATTATTGGACTGAGGCTTCACTGCAGGGTTAAAGTTTTGTACATTCAAGTATCTTCCTATTTAAGATCATACTTGACAGTGGCATGTAATTGTAGAAACCCATTCCCTGATTTTTATGTGACATTTTGAAAATTATGAAAAATTTTGAAAAAATTTCAAAATAATTTTTGAAAAATTTGATAAAAAAGTAAATCGACCAAGTGAAGCATTTTAAAAATAATAATGTCTTATTTCAGGCAGCTATTTAAAAAGAAATTGTGTGCATATTGTGTATATAACTTTTATTTTAAAAGAAAACTGGAATAACGTTGCTGTTTACCTCATTTTCAGATATAAGTCTGAAGAGAGGCTGGCATTTATTCCTGAGGTCTTTATTATATTTTATAGGACTCTTTTACCAAAGGTAATTGTGGGCTATATGGCTAAAATATGAAAGGTGAGATTAGATCTTATTTCTTACTCCTTTGTTTAAAATAAATAATTAAAGCAGTTAGGGCAGAAGAATTCCACCCCAGGGTCTCTAAGTCACATAATCAGCCTTAATGGAACCTTTGTTTTCTACTTACATCAATGGCGCTACTTATGTGCAGGGAGGTTGGGAATCCCTGTATAGATTCCAGGAAATCTGAATACACACATTCATTTGTCTTTTCATTCTGCTTCTTCTAATCCTTGATATTCTACCACCCAAGGGAAGTGTAAAATCTAGCTCGAGTTGGTGTGTGTTTGCATCTTTACGCACATATTCGTTGTCTAGAACAATTTGTGTCTCTCTCAGTGTTCTCATTTCTTCCTACCTTTGCTCGTTTTGCTCTCGTCATTGTCTGAGCCACCTTCCACCTTGCTCTCTACCCTCCATTGATCTTACTTCCTTTGTAAATGACTGCCATGAGCCCACACCCTTTATCAAGATGTAGAAAGATAGACTGAGTCTGTTGTTCCTTGAATCAGAGCCTGACAGTTGCCCTGCCCCTTGGCTGGATCCCATAGGCCTTTGCATGTACTGTACTTCTCTTCTAGCGTTTATCATAATGCAGTGTATCGTCCATTTATATTTCTATCTCCCTCCACTAGACTTGGGAATTCTTCAAGTATAATGACTGGGTCTTTGAATTGTCTAGAACAGTCTTAACAGAGCTTCAGTAAATATTGGTTGAAGTGAATGTTAAATGAATAAAACAAAAAAAGATCTCCAGAGGAAAGATAGCAATAAATTGGTACTATCAAAAGAATAAAAATACATCATTTTGGGAAAGCGGCCACCTTTTACTTTCTCTTTTTTTAGGGCAAGATGGCTACCATTTATATAATTTCCAATTCCATTAATGTATTATTTATACCAGCTCCTGATCTCAAGGTATTATTTAATAACGTTTTTAAAAGAACAAGAAGAATGCAGTCATTGAGCAATATTCTTACTTTCATATATATTTATTTTAAGAGAGTAATGATAAATATAACTTTCTATACCTGGTTGTATACAAAAAAAGTGATAAGAGAATTTGCCAGTTCTGTGTGTTTGTCTTCATTGGTCTCTGCTTTTCTCTCTTCTGACTGTAACATTGCTTCTACGGTAAGGACCCTTCCCAAATCCTCTCTTCCACAGTTTGAGGAGAAATATATGCAAACCTTTTCCAAGAAAGAGCAAAAGAATATTTTCATGTCAAGTTCAGTGCTTCTGTGTCCTCTCCTGGTCATGATCTATAAATACTGTGATAGTAGAATATTACTAAAATTGTAGGCCTGGTCAAGTAAAATGCTGTAATTTTTAGTTTTGTCATTTTAGAGTTTTGTCAAACAGTTTAGGGAGTAGCTCATATACATAGTAGGTAATGAAACACAACTCCATTACTTGGCAACAGATTATTTGTAGACTATAAATAGTAACATGAAAATTTGTGTGCCCAATGCATGCATGTCATACTTGCACACGTGTGCCAAGATGCATATTTCGGTGGGTTTTTATGATAGCTACTGATAAATATACTGCAGGTTAGTCTTCTTCCAAAACTGAGATGGGAATTTTACTTAGAATCCAGCTTCATGCATGACTTTATTTACTTCATTTCGTAATAGAAGCAATTTTATTATTAAACTGAATACTTTTGTAAAGTATAATATTCTTTAGAATCAGTGTGCTATATATTACCTATAAAAGTCATCTTAGCCTTGGATCTGAAATCAATGTTCATTCAAAAATTAACTTTTCTTGCTTTTTCAAAGTAGCATGCTCTGGGTTTTAAGGTCCTGAACCAGAGAGAGCTGAGTTTGAATCTGCTCTTCCTCATGCCTGTGTTATTCTGTGTTACTGCTTTCCCCTTCTCAGATTAGGTTAGTAATACTTGTTTCTCAGGGCACAGGAGGACAGGAAATGACGTCATGTATTTAAAAAAACTCTAATGAAATTAATGGCTTGGAATACTTTAGTTCCTGTCAGCCCTGTGGAAATTTGTTCCCAATTCAATTAACTAATAAAAATCGGAGAGGTATTCAATTTTTCTAAGTGTGTCACTTCATTGAAATGAATGAAAAGGGATGTTTTGGTGTAAGATGTACTTGGGTCCCTACAGTGACTCAGCTGACCAGTAGCATCTTTGACAAGTGACTGAGCTGGGCTGAGCTCGACTCGTCAACCTGCCGTAGCAGAGCGTTCTGTTA
The DNA here is from genome assembly GCF_041296235.1 of Equus asinus. Lineage (NCBI taxonomy): Eukaryota > Metazoa > Chordata > Mammalia > Perissodactyla > Equidae > Equus > Equus asinus. The sequence goes on along the minus strand of NC_091797.1, from coordinate 3,693,516 downwards.
AATGAGGTTGCACACGTGAAACACTTGTCTATTGCTCTAGCTATGGTAGGTCCTCAATTTCGTTGTTGAAACCTCTTTTTTATTCTTATCTTTTGGCTATAACTGATAGAGAATTGGTAATAAATAATGAAGTAGCTTGTCCTTTAATATTTGAACTTATTTAGGAGTATAGGGCATTTGACAAAGGATCATTAAGCCTCTGGAATGTATGTCTGTTTTGTATGAGTTGAAGGAAAGGTGGCATTGCCGTAACGTGGAGGCGTGACTAATTCAACAAATAGATGGAGCTCGTGGTGGGTGAGTCATCCTGGGCCTGGGATGCTGTCCTCTGGATATCATTGCTGAGAGCCTGCAAAGCCATTTAAATTAAACAGTTTCCGAGTATTTTATTCTTTGCCACATTGTGCAAAATTGAGTTCATGTTTTGAGATCTGTTTTGAAAAGGAATTATCTTGAAATATATGTCCATTATAGCCAGATGGGAAAAAGTAGGACTTCTTGGAATTTTTTCCACCGAATTGTTATCAGTTATTACAGACCAGTGAGCCCCAAGATTCCCCCAAAATCTTACATATTCAGATACTGAAAAGAAAACAAAAAATTTTGTTAGTACTCATTTGAAGATTCTGATATTTTCTTAAAGCAAAATTAGAAAATGCCATCCAAGAGACTCCATAAAATGCTAAATGCTGTGTTCAATTATCTTTCAACTGTCATTCAGGAATTTTGCTCACTTGCAGAGAATGACCTGTCTACATATCTGTTAAAGGTTAATAATTCCTGTATTTCAGGTTTGCACAGAAAGTGCAATAAGTAACAAATTTATAGTAAATACATCAGTAGGCATCTGTTTATCTCAAAATTAATTGAGTGAATAAAAGTCATTTCTGAAATCTGATGTGGTTGCTGATATATATTTTTCCCATAACCAACCCCCAACACATAGTCATTATGCTTGAAACAGGTTATAAGATAGGAATGTAAAATGGCTACTGTTTGAATGTAAATGTATGAATGCAAATGGCTACCATGTTAAGTGAAATAATCTACCCTCTAACATAATCCTGGATATTATATTCTCAAATTATTTCTTCTAGATAACGAGTTTCATTGGGGACAGAGAATTGTTTGGGAAAATAGAACAAATATGTGCATGGAAAAGACATTAGAACACTGATGGAACCAGATTACAACATTTAGAATGCAACTTAAATACGCTCAGACATAATACAAAGCATTAAAACAATTATGGACTCAACCAGAGAAAGCTACCTTGGTAAAATCACTTTTTAGCAATAAATATGTTAAGGTGATAGCAGTGTCAAAGAAAGATTTGCTCTCCTGGGTAATTCATACTGGGTAAGTAGTATACATTATTCATTTCATGACAGTTTTACTGGTGTTCCTCCTTTTTAAGGTAATTTTAAAAATTTGATAAAAAATTAATTTCTGCACTTGCAAATCTAAATAGTAGTAATTTGTTCTCCAGTAAACACATTTTTAAAGAGAAACATCATCTACATATCACTGCTAAGACAATAAAGAAGTAAAACGGTTTATAAATTGAAGGAATGTGGTAAAGTCTAACTTTGAGCAGGTGCTCTCCCGTTTGCAAAGCCCTATCACAGATACTGATTTATTTGGGCAATAGCTGTGTGAGGCCTGTGCTGTTGGCTCCATTGACTTGTGCTGAGTATACAGAACAGCCTAAGTACTGTGGTCTCCCTTTCTCTAAAAATTTTAATACAAATTGGTTCAAATGAAAAACTAGAGAATTTCAGAGCTATGGTCTTCTCACTCCCTCTGTTTCTAGAGCGTTTGAATCCGAGTCACCAATTCTCAGTCATAAAGGACTTTGGGCGTTAACCAGACCAGATCTTCCTGATTAATGGAATCCCAATCTGCAAACATATGATGGAACATCATTTCAACTGAACATAACTGTTCTTGGAGTTTACATTCAACACCATCTCTATAATGTAAAAGAGACACCCTCATTTAGGACTGTTTCATAGATTTAAGCAGTAAAAAGAAATTACTTGGCGTCTAGCCAGGACAATAATCAGAGTATATTTTGCTGTGCTACTGAATGCAGACCAGTCTCTGCAAGTTAAAGCTTTCATTCATTAGATTTTTGTTCTATTTGGTGTATATTATTTAAGCAAATGTGATGTAGGTCTCAAAAAACTATTGACCTTCAGTCTAAGCTCATTAAATTGAAAGAACAATGTGTTTCAAGCTTAGAGTCTGTCTCGATTTACTAAGTCGATTTAGCAAGATCCTTCTTGGGTTTTCATCTCATTATCATTTTCTAGAGAAATATGCGTTTTGGAGAAATAACGTCATCTTACATTTGTTAGTTCTTCTGTGGTACACAGAGGAATGTTTTTGAGGGTGGGTGACGAGCTGAGATCAGGGCCCTCTGCCTCTATGGAAAGTCACAGCTTCTGTCGGGTGGGCTCACCTCTGAGTCTGGCAACCACTCTCTCCTCTTCCCTAGGCTTGTGGGTAGTAATGGCTCCCACTGTTTCTAACCCCGGGCACTGTACCATCTCTCCTTGGTTTCTTCAAGCACTATCCATGCTTGACTCTCTTAAGTTGCCTTAGTTGGGGGCACCATCTGTTTCTTACTGGGACCCTGACTAATAGAGGGGTGTATAATTTTGGTGGTGAGGTCATTTCTGACTACTTATGACATTGGTCTGAAACCGCTGGTGTTTTAAATTTCAATACTTCCTTTTAATGTGCAAAAGGTCTTCTGTACTAATTAGTACTTCCACAGATTGGCATAGAGAGCAGCCCAAGTAAACAGAGAAAGAAAGAATAATAATTTAATGAACTGAGTTAATGAAAATTAAAATCACTTGGCCATTTTATTTTTAGCTCAGTTGAAATGATATTTTTTACATTTAATGCTCACTCAGTATCGGTTTGTGTTCATCTTAATAACTCGATTGAGTGTAGACCCTCCAGGTGTTTTTTCAGCAAGGCTGTTGGTTTTTTGATTGTTTGGCTTGTTTTTAAGTTACGTAATACGTATACATTCATATACATCATATACACATTTCTTTCAGTGTTCATGTGACCCCAGAATATTTGAATGGGCTTGGACAGTCAGAGAAGTTTCTGAATTGATAATTAAAAACAAATAACTTTAAGCCTCCCATATGAAACATAAAAATTCCTGACAGATTAAGATTTAGTTCTAAATTGGTATCATTATAAAATTGGAAATATAAAATGAAAGCAGGGTCTCAGTTGCTAATCCAAGTTTCATTTTGCCTGTTAATTTCAGTCTCTCTCAAAGCAAAATGAAGACAAAACACACACAAAGCATCATTTTCCTTCTTTGTTTCGTTTCACAAAAGGAATTGAGGCAAAGTTTGCCCAAGTTTGCCCTTAGAGTTTCATAAAGAAAATTATTTTTTACTTTTTCTCTGTGTTTATCTATTTGTTGCCTTTCACATCAAGGAAGGATCCTGAGAGGAACAGGTGAAATAACTTGCAAAACCGCCCCCCCCCCAAACAAAAAAACTACCATCTTTTTCTGAACTTCTCTTGAAAGAGAACTTTATGATTTTTTGAATAGGTAATACATAACAAATATTATACTGGGTGCTTTGGGAAATATTTCTTGTTTGCTACTCATAGTAATTGTAATGTGGAAAAGAGGGCACCTTGGGAAGACAAAAATCTGTTTACTTTATATAATCTTTCCACATAAATCTGGCAGGCTTTCAGAGCCCTGCTTCTGCACAGTAGACTGAGAAATTTCAGTTTATTTTGGCTTCCCAGGGAGGTCAGCTTCCTTTACAGATGTGTCAGCCTGTGGTCAGCTCTCTTTGGCTGGCCTTGGTTTTTGTAGCTTGAAGGGCAAACAGTATGTATTTTTTAAGTGGTGCCTGAGAAATTAACCAAGTACAGTGGTGGTGGGTTTTTTTCTTTTTTAATGCTCTTTACTTTCAAATATGGTGAAGTAAATAGCTGTGGAGCACACTGTTGAACACCTTAGCCTGTAATATATTAAAATCTGCCCTTCCCTGCAATTTTCTCATGACTATACTGTGGTGTGCAGCTGCTGATAAACAGCACATGTGCGTTGGAGGCATAATAAATGTTACCTGTGCTTGCCTCTGGCCTCTGCATTCCCGAGACCACAGAAACCACAGACAGGGCAGGAGGGGAGTTTGGAAGCAGGATAGAAATTGATCCACTAAGTAGTAAGAACTGATGAAGGCGGAAGAAACACACACATGTAGCATGTAAATTAATACAACTTTTTTTTCTTAGCAGTGGAGCATTTTTTCTAAATAAAAGCCAATATATAACACAGATTTTAAAAAATAGAGCTGCTTGGGTGGAAGTGGCCAGGAGGCCGGGAGCCGTGCATGGTCAGCCTCTCCTCTCCTCCCACGTTGGCTCCAGAGGCAGCTCTGCTCGAAAAACCGCGGCGGAACTATAAATCTTAGAAGCTTCCGTGTGGAGCCACATGTGAGAAATTAATGTTAGAAACCTCCTTCCTTAGAGAAACTAATATTTCCAGTGTTATGATCACCAACAACGTGTAAGAACTGCTGTTGTGTTTTTGGTGCATTTTGCTTAGAAGAAAAATCATCATTTGTGTGGGCTCCTCTGGCCCACGGATCTGTGCTTCCTTTTCTCCGTGCCCTGCTCCTCCCCACCCCACACGGTAGGCACGGTGCCTCGCGCAAGCCCTCAGCCTGCTCTCGTGCCTCTCAGGCAGCTTCGATGCCTTCTTGGCAGCATCCCATGAGCATTCTCTGTCACCTTTCTGCCATGTCATCCAGTCAGGTGGGCATCTGCTGTCTCCTGCCAGGCTTTAGCATCTCTGCCATTGGCTTGAGGACTTCAGTATAATGAAATCATGCTGTGTTTAGACCAGAGGTGAGACCCTCACCCCTTCTCCTTTCTCTGTCACACTTGTCTGATAAGAAACCTGCTCATGACCAATCTCTAGTGCCTGTTACGTAAACGCGTCCATCAGTCTCCCTGGAGTCAGTTCCGTGGCTCCTTGTGGGGCCTCAGGATGAGCGTGACAATTCTCCATCTTTCTCTCTAGTTTTCTGAATCCTAAACCTCTTCCACTCTAGGTTCCCAACCCTTCTGTACATTTGCTATTCCAGTCATATTTCTTGCTCACACACTAGGTTACCTAGGTAAATAAAAATGTTATTTTAGAATTTCTTTGGATCAATTAAAGTTAAATTGACAAATATTCAGAAGCCCTAATTTTAAGTCTTTATAAATGTAATTTATTTGAGTGTTATTTGTTCTCTCTTCCTTATTGTTTTGTTAATCGCCAAATAGTTCAGTTGCAAACTGTCAAACTACTTGGAATAAACTAGTTACTAGGGCACTGAAAATTATTTTGAGGCGTTTGATTGTTCACATGTAATGGAAATCCAGAACTGAAGAGAGCTTATTAAAACAACGACAAAAAGCTTGTTAACGTTGACGTTCCATAGATAGGAGTGGATAATTGAGGTGTCGTTAATGTTCCTCATCAAATAGTTCCAGCCTTCTACCATTCTGAGCACACGTAGGAATTGTGTTCCTGGACCACTTGTGGTTGGATGGGGTCATATGAATGGCTCTGGCCAATGAGTTGGGAGCAAAAGTGACATTTGTCGCTTCTGAGCTGGATCATTTCATTGCTGGAGTGAGACCAGGAAGGTCTCTACCTCTGGTGCTAAGACCTGTACCGAGAGAGAAAGGGCTCCTCTGTCAGCCTGAGTCCTTAAATGACTGAAATGAGGGGAGACCCCTGCCCCATGCCCTTGCCCATCTGTAATGGTTGTGATGCACGAGCAAGGAACTTTTTCTGTTTTAAGACCGTGGGAATTTGGGGTTTGTCTTTGTTACTGCAGCCTAGCCTGCAGTCTAAGTGATGCGGAGTCTAGGGGTTGGTGCTGATCGATAGTGCTAAAGGTGATCAGGTGCACGGGGATGTGACACAGCCGTGATGCTGCTATGGCTGTGTCCGTCTATGAGATTCTGGGGGGAGGAACTCACCCACATATTCTACAATGTATTCTGGAGTAGCTGTATTTGAATTTATTGCCAGCAAAACTCTGGAACTCATTTTAGGTATTGTTTATCAATATGTTATTGTTTTAGCCTAATTAAAATTAATACTAAAATAACTATGATAACTGTATGTTTATATTACAAGAAACCATTCTTTCAACACTTATTTAAAAAATTAATGAGTTTTTCTATATTTGCAAACTTACCTAGAACAGAGACTATTGTGGTCTTTTGCCGAGTCATGCTTGTCACAGAACTAAGTAGAAAACATTCATGTTGGCTGGTAATTTTTGCTAAAAGATAAAAACTTGTCCTACTCCCTTCCTCTTTGTCCTCCCTTCCTTTCTCTGTTTTCTTCCTTCCCTTCCTCCCTCCCTTCCTCCTTTGTTCTCTTCTTCCTTTTTTTCAGATACTTAGGCTGTGATTTACAGATGTTGATCTAGATTCCATATTGCAGTAATGTCTACAGACTCTGTTATCAATATACGTGTAGGTGTTTGTGGTAAACAGATATTTCTGTGGTTCTTCATGGGGAGCTTGTAATTACTTAGGAAGCACTGCTTCATTAATCTTAACAATTTTCCTGCGAGGTTAATTATGTAGCAATAATTAACGTCCCCTTTGAGTAGGTGGGCTTTTGTCACTTTGAGAAGCATTCTTGCCTCCCACGAGAGGCTGGAGGGCAGGTCGGCTGCTGTGAGCTGTACTCTGTGGGATCCTTAGCGGGCGTGATGAGCTCTTCGCCAGGTTAGCGGTGCACCGGCAAGTTCTGCTCTGCTGGCCCTGCCTTCCAGTGTTTCCCCAGCTTTCTTGTTCTCAAGAAGTTTGGATTATGCTATGCTCGTTAATTATAAGAGACACGCTCCAGGACTCAAAGAGGCATATACAGGCCATTGAGCAACTGAGAAATTAAAACAAGAGCAACAACAAATACTTTCTGGGTTTTGTTTCCATCTTATATTGTGTTCTGAAGAAAATCCAGACGTGGAGCAAATTGTCAGTTCCCTTCCCATGTGTTTATATCCTACAGGGCCACACACGTACGCATACTCGCTTATCCATGAATTTGTGGTATTGGATGCCCAGAGCTATTATAAGCATAGATGATTTGAAAAGATAAACATATTCCAGTAGTTTGAGAGTATATTTCCTGTTAAACGGCATTCACTAACTAAATATTTACTAAACAAATCTAACTAGAGTGACTTATGAGAAGATCATAGGAATGACAAAGAATAAACATACCTTTTGCAATGGAAGCTTTAAACTTTAAGTAGATTTATTTGAAATTTCAGGTGGAGTCTTTTTAATAAATACATTCAGAACAGTATTCTGTGGATCTTCTTGGATACCTGAAATTAAAGTTTTACTTAGAATTAAAGAGTAAATCATTTGCCAAGCAGGTTTCTAAAAGTTGAAAAGAAATTTCAAAAGTGAACAATTTACTTTTACATTTCTGCAAAATGCACATAGATCATGTTATAACAAATGAACACTCTCTTAAATTGTCTTTAATCATTGATTATTTTCTTCCTTTGGAACTTTGCTACGTGCTAGATCCCACGCATCCCACAGCCATAAATTCAGCTTCGGATTTTAGATATTTCCTGAGAGAACGTAGTTTTAATGTGAAACAAAAATTGCTGCAGGAGCCAACGTTTCCTAGTAACGAAGAGTCAGACTCTGGGTTCAAATCTCGTTTTCTCCACTTCTGAGAATGTTCCGCACCTCTCTAAACCTCACTTCTTTCTCCTGAAGAGGTGATTATCTTAGTGAGGTAATTGAGAGATTGAATGAGATAATTAATGTAAAAAGCTTAGCATGATTCCCCGATTTTGTGGTAGAGGCTCAATAAATGTTAACTTTCATTAATTAGATGATTCTGGAACTCTTTACTGGATTAGGTTTCTTTAAGACAAGTAAAATTTTGATTCATAATAAAAAATAATCGATTTATTTAATTGACCTCCGAGAAATTAAAATGCCTCCTGAATCGCTTAGCCTACAGAAATGCACTCTGTATCTTTAATCCCTTATTCCCTCTGAATACTCATGTTCCTGAGAGAAACAGGCTAGTTAAGCTGCCATATCCGTTCTCCTTTACTCCTCATTTCAAAAATGAACCACTCTGTTCACAACATCATCATTTTCCCTCTTAAAATGGACTGGTCAGTGCTGTGCACAGATTGTTTGACAAAGGGTGATTGCCCCGAGTGATTCTCTCCTGAAGACCCAGATGCGCTCTAATCAGAAAGCAGTGTTGATTCTATTTGTCTGCCTAAGCAACTTCATCTTCTGGGTATTTTCCTGAAAATATTTATGTCCCTTTGGTTTAGTCCTTTCTGCATAATATTATGGTTTAAATGGGTTCACATTATATCTTTTAGGTCAAGTTAAAGTCTATATTTCGATTTCTTTCTAAGAACTGGTATGCATGTTAAAATCAAGCAAACTGTAATTACTTCTTGCCCTGCGATGACTCCATTTTCCTTCTGAGCAATCAGATCTCCTAGAAAAAGATCTTGCTGCCTGCTTTTAAAATTTGTTCTAAGGCTTAATGTAAGAAAATATCAATAAAATATAAATCCATATTATATTTTTCAAAAGACCCTAGTTTTTTACTTTCGATTTTGTCAAACTTTTACTTTTGCCATTACAAGCAAGAGAATTAGCAACGTGACATTAGATTTTAACTCTCTCTAGTCCTTTGTATTTGGAAGAGCGCTTAGATTAAAAGACTGAACAACTGTCCTCTGGCTAAGATTTGCCATCACCATCTGAGCACCTGCAGGCGAGGCCCCTCATCTCTCAGAGAGAACTTCAGTTTTCTCAGTTATAAACAGAGAAATGATCATGTGAAACTCGTAGGACTGGATGGAAAGTAAAACGTGAAAGCCATTTAGAAAATGGAAAGTGGCATCCAAAAATGTTGTTGTACTTGTTATTGCCAACATTAACTTGTAGATTTGGTTAAGTTTATTAGTTTAGTCCATTGGCATGTATATATGTGAAATAACGGTCCTGTCCTATGATAGTAAACATCAAAAATTGTTGGATTAATTGTTGGGCTTGGCATTTGTAGGTAAGACCTTGATTTTCTGTCCTTGGGAAAATGCTCTATTCTCTTGGCTTTTCTTTGTATTTTCTCTATCAATGGAAGCAATGACAGTTTGAGCTTCACATTTAGACAGTGCAATTTGATTCCCAGCCCTGCCTTCCTCTAGCTTTGTGACCTTTGGCAGTTTGTTTCATATTTGTGGACCACATTTATGTGTCTGTAACATAGAGATCATCTCTATGCCATTTCCTTTTTTTCAAAGGTAGTCTATACAAAAAAACAATACTAAGATTTATGCATGAGTAATGTGGAAGTAGTCAGTTCAGGTTTTTTTAAGTAATCAAAAACCTTAAGTTTTAGGCTGCCCACAGTAAATTAAAGTATGACTTCACTGCTGTTCAGCTCTAGCTTTCCTCGTCATGGGATGAAGATCAGAAATATAATGAATCACTGCATAATAAGCTTCCACTCTTACGTCAGTCAGATAACCAATTTGAAAATAAACACATCCTTTCTTTTTCGTGGGAAAGTCAAAAGTTTGCATTGGAGGAGAATGAGTACAGATGAATGCTGTGGAAAAGTTATCCCAAGTGCCAAAAAAACTGGGAAAAAACTATAATTTTACAGAACTAATTATTTTCTTTAGGGAGCAAAATTTCGGTGACATATCAAGTAATTAAAAATTAACTATATTAATCTTTAAAGAATACAAATCAGGTAAATTTTGCATCAGTGTAAATTCTGAAATAGACTAAAATATGGAAACGTGGATAACACTTCATAATTTCATGGACTGTTTTTGTGTCAGTCCTGAAAAACTACAGGTTGGAATTTGCCCCTCTGCAGGTTATGGGTGGGAATATTTCAGAGGAAAAATGTGATCTAGCAGCCAGCCATGCAAGTGTTCTGATGAATTACTCATCACATTTAGTGGATAAAATGCCTGCTAGTTACTTTCTACTTAAAATAATCAACTTGTGAAGAGTTTTGGCAAACCTAATACCTGGTAAACACTTTTAAAAAGCATTCAATTTTGTACTTTTGAACAAGTGTGGCACACTTAGTAGGTGGAAATAGATTCAGATTTTTAAAATAAACCTTGCTTAATTCACGTTGTATCAGCCTCAATAGTTATTTTGACTTAGAGCTTGCTACAACTGGCATTGCACAGCTTAACCCCTAATGTCATAAACTTTTCGGTTCACCTGATGTCAGTGAGGATTGGCTTTTTCAGAAATCCATTAATAGAAATTTACCACAGACAGTGGATATTTTGAAGAGAATCCAAATGGAACATAACAGATCACCAAGCCTATACATTTTATTCTTTACTTTGTGGACTTGTTTATTATTTGTGCATGTATTTTATAATCACAATACCAATGAATACTTTACGGTGTGTCAGGTACCATTTCAGATATTAACTCTTAATTTTCATAAAAGCCCTAGGAGGTATCTAATATCATCACCTCCAATTTCCAGATGAGGACTCTGAGACACAGAGAGGGTAGGTGACTTGCCCAGTACCACATTGAGAAGGGGAGGAGCTGAATTTGAGTCCTTCTCTTTTTTTTTTTTTTTTCCCCTGCTTTATCTCCCCAAACCCCCTCTGTACACAGTTGTATATCTTAGTTGCAGGTCCTTCTAGTTGTGGGATGTGGGACGCCGTCTCAACCGTGGCCTGACAAGCAGTGCCATGTCCACGCCCAGGATCCAAACCCTGGGCCGCCGCCGCGGAACACGCGAACTTAACCACTCGGCCACGGAGCCGGCCCCATGAGTCCTTCTCTTAATCCCTACCATCTGCTGCCACGCTCTAAAGACAAACACAACCTAATATTTTTCAATAATTCGAAAGTTGCTTAACTTATGCAAACCATTGTAACTATAAGATGTTTTAAAATAGTATAAAGTTTTATTTGAAAACCTCCGAAGTCCATTTCCTTTTAATATTTCGTAGCTCCTGGTCTGCTAATGCTTATTCCGACTCCTCGTCTTTCCTCCGCCGCAGCCTGTGTGTAGATCCTCATTAACAAAGGAGCTTTCTTCTTTAACCAAGTCCGTGATTCGAAGAACTCTTCAATCTCATCTCTCGCAATGAACCTCCAAGTGATTAAAATAGGAGTATTGAGTTTGACCTGCTGTGAGACTTGCAATGCTTTTGAAATACTTTTTGTTCATAAATGTACATTTTTGAATTTTATATTTGCAAATTATATATTAAAAAGTATATAAAATATTTATACATAAAATGTATTAAAATATAGGGGCTGGCCCTGTGGCCAAGTGGTTAAGTTCGTGCGCTCCGCTGCAGGCGGCCCAGTGTTTCGTTAGTTCGAATCCTGGGCGCGGACATGGCACTGCTCATCAGACCACGCTGAGGCAGCGTCCCACATGCCACAACTAGAAGAACCCACAACGAAGAATACACAACTATGTACCGGGGGGGCTTTGGGGAGAAAAAGGAAAAAATAAAATCTTTAAAAAAAAATGTATTAAAATATATATAAATGTAAATATTTAGATATAAGAGTAGTCTGGTTTTAATTTTTTTCCTGTAAAAATTAATTTCCTAGGCTACAAGAGTATAGATGGTAAAGGCTGTGGTTTAATTATCTTGAACTTCACCTGGCACCACATTAACACAATGAGACGCTTAATCTTTTCTGTAATTATGATCACAGAAGATCAAAATAAAATTAGAATTACAATTATCTTTTCTTGTAGAAGTTAATGACTTTACGTTGGTAAGATGCCATTTACATTAGACAAAAATAGTTTATAGTTAGATTAAGCATCTCTAATACCAGAAAATACAAGGTATTATAAAAAGAAACAGAGGTGAAAAGTTCATTCCTCATTCCCTAGCTCAAGGAATGTTTTATTTAATCTTTGTCTTTAAATTAATTTTGATAAGTTCCTTTTAAATTCTCAACTTTTATTTGCCTGGGCACTGGGAATAAATACTATCCTATTGGGAAAAAGGAGTAAATCCTGATGCTTGCCGACTAAAGTTATTCTTACTGGGATTTTCTTAATTGTGATAATACTCAGATACTGAAAACCAAGCAGATGTCAGCTTTTCGTTTTGAATGATAGTGATTCAATGTTTTGGGGAATGTAAGGATTTCTAAAGAGGAAGTAATCGAAACAAGGTTATTTTTCTTCATAGAACGAAAAGCTATTCCATTTATTCTAACAAGGAGAATTCAGAGATTTTGTGTAGGTCAATGTCAGTCATAAAACAAAAAGAGAAAAAGATAACTGAAAAATAATTATCTGAAAGTTCATATAATGAGAAGTTTTAAGTTTTATTTCCTTTTTCTCTTCATTGATTTTATATTTTCTTGGAATTTCTTTCACATTTATATGAGCTTGGAAAACAATTTACCCAATAAATAGATTGCTAGTCTGTGTTTCTTACTGATATTTACACATATTACTTTTTTTTTTTAAGATTGGCACTTGAGCTAACATCTGTTGCCAATCTTCATTTGTTTCTTCTTTTTCTCCCCAAAGCCCCCCAGTACATAGTGGTATATTCTAGCTGTAGGTCCTTCTGGTTGTGCTGTGTGGGACGCCGCCTCAACGTGACTTGAGTGGTGCCACGTCCATGCCCAGGATTCGAACTGGCAAAACCCTGGGCCACTGAAGCAGAGCATGGGAATTTAACCACTCGGCCACGGGGCCGGCCCCAACAATTTTATTACAATACAGATTTATCTTATATACTGTCAGCCCCAATTTAATTATTGTTATACTTCATCATTTCAAAAGGTATTGCATTTGAATTACTCCAGAATTCATATTTCATGTTAATTTTGTAGCAATGCTTTAGGTATATGATTAAAAATATTCTGTCATTTGCATAATTTAACAGATTAAGAAGAATAATTTAGAAAAACATTCCAGGGCAATTTACTTGTTTTGAACATCTGGTTAACAGCTGGAGTAATGAAAGTAGCATGGCGGTAACTGTCTTTTACACTGATCCCTCGTGCACACACAAACACTAGGAAGGATTAACTACTATTAATTCTGGCTTTCTTTTGTTATAGGGATTTGCTTAAAAAAGGGAAAGACTTGAGAATTCTTAACTGCAGAATGTCAGCTGAAATTTATATGCAAAATGTGAATAACTGATTATAATCAGATTTCAACTTCTTTAATATAAACTAAAAAAGGCAAGCTAACTCTTGACAGTTGACACGGATAGCTATGATAGAATTTCCTTGAAATTTGTATAAGCACATTTAGGCAATAAACGATATCACAGTCACAGCCAGTGTCATATTTAGCAGAACCTTAATGTTGATTGATTAGTAGATAGGGACGGAGCACACACCTTTAAGGCATTTAATATTTGTTAGATTAAAAATTTTGTGTGTACAATAAATGAGTATCTACAGTATGTGTTAAGACTCCAATTTTTTTCCTTTCAAATGAATCTATTTTTCTGTATTAATTCTTCTATTTTCATTTAGTATGTTGATAACTTTGGGATACTTTAGATAAAAATGTCACATTAGCTTGCCTGCTCAGATCCTAGTGGAAAAGAGTTATTTTTCTAATTTAATTAAAAAATAATCTTTATAATCTCAGTTATTAGAAAACACCTGAAGTTGTATGACTTGTCCCTTCAAATTACTCAGAAAGCACTCAAACTGATTCCCCTCCCTTTTAAGATTTTACTCCCATATCTAAATTTCTAGGCATACGTAAGACATAATTAATAGAGTGATAATAGATTGGTTGTAGATGGCATATATATAATTTATATGAGATAAATTGAGTAATTGGCTGAAAGAAAATCATGGTCCTTGGTGTCTTCCCTCTTCTTAGTCTGCTATCATTTTGCAAAAATAAAATCTTATGAAGCTTACATGTAATAGTTCACGAATATGTAATACAGTCCTGCATCACTTAACAAGGGATGCATTCTGAGAAAGGCTTCGTTAGGTGATTTCACCATCGTGTGAGCTTCATAGAGTGCACTTGCACAAACCTAGATGGTGCCGCCTACTACACACCTAGGCTCTATGGTACTAATCTTAAAGGACCACCTTCGTATATGAGGTCTGTCACTGACTGAAATGTTGTTATGCAGTGCGTGACTGTACTAGCATATACATAGCATCTCAGGGTGATGTGGCATACTGAGATCAATTATTTCATATACAAAATGTTTGTTTTGGAACTTTATTTTCCAAGAAGAGTCTCTAGATACGATATTATGAGTGATAATGGCAAACACACACTTCCTGCGTATGTTATATTCTTGGCCTTGAGATCAGAGCCATGTAATAGAAATAAGGAATATATTTAATATTACCCAAAATTAGAGAAGTATTTAAGATTTTTGCCATTATTGGGAAGAAGCAAACACTATAGATTGTTGATAAGAAAAGATCAATAAGGCCCATGGCCATTAGGGTTTAGATTGGACTTTCAAAGATTGGCAAGAATATAATTTAGGTGAAGGAAACAGCCTTAATGGAGGTTACATAAGAGAATGTTTATGGACTATTCTTGAGTGGTGTAGAGATTGTATTATAAGAGGTATGGGCACACATAGACAGGTGGGACAGATCGGAGCGTTCTTGATTTAGGCGACACCTTGGATTTTAGTCTGAAGGCAGAGGGGAGCTTTAGAAAAAATTTGGTAATGAGTGCAGTGGGAAGCAGGCAAGAGGTTAGTTATGATGAAGAAGGTAGACGTTGAATGAAGTTTGAGCTAGCAGAATTAGGTTATCTGGGAAGGGATATGGGGTACCAAACTATGGGGACTAGTGAGGGGGCTTCTGCTGTTACCCAGAGATAGTGTGAGTAAAACAGTAGATATTGAAAAGCAATGATGAAAAGCAACAGGATGAATCTGAGATTAAAATGGCATGAGGTGATGAAGTGTTCAAATGAAGTACCAGAGGGAAAGAAAAGGCCTGAGCTTTGATGCTTGTGGCATTGGCACAAGTTAGGAATTTGCAAAGGGGAGCTGGTTCAATTTAGGTTCAGAAATGATGAGTGTGAGGTTTTGGCAGATGATAAATTGGCATTGTCCTGTGGAAAAGCGAACAGACTTTCATATGATAGCTCTGTCACTTAACAGCTATGGGACTTGTCACATAAAGAATTAAATACATATCAGGAGTTTAGAATAGTTCTTTTTATTTAATTAATGCTTAATAATTTTGAGGAAAAATAGTAAATAATTGAGAATGTATTCTAAGTTAATTTTCAGAGAAATAATTTATTTCATAGGATCAAAAATTACAATAACCTGAGATAGAGGATTGAGGTGAAGTCCACAGGATAGGGCAATGCCATTGGGAGCCCTCAAGAGCAGTCAGGTGCTGAGAGGTGAAAACAGGATCCTAAGGCCTGAGTAAAGGACTTTAAAGCTGTCATCATAGGACAAGAATTTTAGAAGTTGTATTTTTTTCCAAAGCATTGTAAAATCTAATGTTAACATCAAAGTAGTGCTATGCAAAGGAAAAGGAGAGCCATGAATAGCCAGAATATAGAACTATTTCTTCTATCAGTGCTTCATAAACACTTTTTTATGGGTCATTGAGTTAAGAGAAAGGTTTTATTCTGGTGTCCATGTATACAGAAATGGCAAATGTGTTTTTTTGTGGGTTTTTTTTTTTTTTTTTGCTTGAGGAAGATTGGCCCAGAGCTAACATCTGCTCCACTCTTCCTCTATTTTATATGTGGGACACCGCCACAGCATGGCTGATGAGTGGAGTAGGTCAGTGCCTGGGATCTGAACCTGTGAACCTGGGCTACCAAAGTGGGGCACATGGGACTTTAACTACTCCGCCATGGGGCTGGCCTGGCAAATTTTTATTGTTTTGAGGAAGATTAGCCCTCTGCTAACATCTGCTGCCAGTCATCCTTTTTTTGCTGAGGAAGACTGGCCCTGAGCTAACATCTGTGCCCATGTTCCTCTACTTTGTATGTGGGATGCCTGCCACAGCATGGCTTGATAACCAATGTGTAGGTCTGCACCCGGGATCTGAACCGGTGAACCCCAGGCTGCCAAAGCAGAGCGTGCAAACTTAACCGCTGCGCACCACAGGGCTGGCCCCGCAAATGTGTATTTTTGAAATAATGTTAGAATATAAAATTCACTCCTTATAGAGAGTTTATAGCACAGGGCATTACATATAAAAATATCATTTTTAGTCTTGTTAAAAAATCTATTCTGTATATAGATTAATGTTATCACAAGAGAATCATGAAAATACTGCTTGTTGCCTTTCTTTATTAACTATTTCACAAATTATCTATAAAATCACTATTCTAGAACTATTCACTTATGGGGAAAGTGGAAAAAGATTAACACCTGAGATTATTAAGAATTGATGTTATTTATATCATGAAAAAAGTGTTGCTTGTTTTTTTTCAGATATGATATAATCTTGATTGTCAAATAGACAATAAATTTTCTTTATATCCATTTTATCAGCTTTAACAAGTTATACAAATAATAAAAACTAAAATAGATAAGAAAAATATGTAAACAACTTATATCTTCTTTTAACTTACCTTTGTTATTCCTGTTCATTTCTCTAAAATTTCATAAATAGATAGGAAGAAGTCTATTCATATTTTAAGAAAGTCTTGATGGTATTTTGTAAACAATCAATTGTAGTTTGTGTCCATTATATAATTTCTATATAGAACATTAACTACCATTTCCCCATCAGTTCTATTTTGAAAAGCTATTGGAAGTAGTTCTTGATTTTGGAATCAAAGTTTTTTCTTCTTAGAATTTTTTAAATGTATGGTTTGCTAAAACTTTGCGCCACAAATTTATTCATAAACAAGTCACATTTTAGTATTTGAAAAAAATTATATTTTATGAATTATTTTAGGAACTTTTCAACTTGGGATTAATAGGAGTAAATTATCCATGGAAGCCCAGACAAGCAGTGGTGTGCCTTTTAAATTGCCTGCGTTTGCCGGGATCTGCCATGAATATCGGCATGTGTTCTGCCCATGGAAGGCAGTGCACTGTAGGAATTCAGAGTCATTATGAAAGAAACATTTTGTCTTTAAAGAAGATAGGATTCAGGATTGCCTGCTTGAAATTTTTGCCTTCATTCTTTGGAAGTCGTTAATGGCTTTGAATACAAATAATTTTAAAATAGAAATTCCACAGCTATCCATGAGCAAATTGCCTTGATTTCGACGTCAATTAAATACGAAGAGCTGAACAGAGTATGTGGCCTCCCACGGTTTCTTCTTCATCTAGAAACTTCGTTGTTAAATATGTGAAAGCCAAAGATGATTCAAGTCCTTTAGTACACTACAGATTGTGTTCTTTACAATTACATTATCTATAAATTACAAGTAACCTAACTAAAACATCTGCAGTGTGGCAGTTTCTGTGCAATTTAATTTTCACTAAAAGCTTGCGAGTCAATAGCAAAATCACCCTATCAGCAAAATTTGAACATAGTAATTCCATTCATGGGATAAAAGGATTATTTTTAAATGGAGCAAAATATGCTGAGTGACTTTGTCATTTTGTTAATGATGAATGTTCTCATTTGTCCGAATTTATTTTATTTTCCCCTATGCTCTCCATTTGTAAAATAGAATAAGTAATTTTAATCACATTTTTATATTTTACAATACCATCACTGCATAAAGCTGATGGGCCATCGTCCTCAAAAACTACATTTTTTGAGTAATATCAAAATGTTTGAGGTGTGCTTGATATTTAGGATATTTTGTCATCCCTCTGTTTTCGTGCTGTTCTGGCCCAAATGAAGAAGCTGAGGACTAGAGGTTGAATGTGTCAGTCAAGGACTCACAGTGGCAGAGCGGGACCTGCACCAGGCCGTCTGTCTCCGGAGCGTCTGCCCTTCACCACTGCACTTGACCGCCACCAAATATTTCATGAAAAGTTACGTGGTAGGATGGCGAGTGGTGGAGAGAGTGTGGTTGCAAGTGAATAAGTTGGAGCAGCCTGCATCAGAGTTTATAGTTATGGTGAAGTTACCCCTCTTTATCAACACTCCACATTTCATGGTATTTGTAGGTTTTCTGAAGTTGGTATTTGGGGGGTTATGTGGTATCATTTCTTTGATGAAAATGGAGAGTTCGTCTGTCTCTTTATATTTGTTTTATGGTGTTCACTGTGTTTCAAGGGTTGAGAAAAGGTTCAGCAAGACGCTGATGCTCTGCAATCTTTAACTGTCATCCAAAATATTTTTTCTGAGAAGAATTTTATCTAAATTAAAATCCTAAGACCTTAGTATAACTTGTATACGTCTGGAGGATAAAAATACAACAGTGCCTATCGCTCAGAGCTGTGTTGAAGTTGAATGAAGCTGACAAACATCTGCAGAGTGTTGGCCAAGTACCACGCACCCCAATAATCACGCAGCAGTGCTTGGCTGTCAGCAACATCATTGCTGTCACGTGGTAGGCCTTTGTTGGGGCTAACATGAAATGTATTTTTGTTTGGGTTTCACTTTAAATGCTGAATGAATTCAAAGTAATAACTCTACAAGTATTTTACTCTGAATGTAATAACTGGTGAAATAAAATAATTCCCATAATTTAAGTTTAATCTTTAGCGTGGAATTTAATATCCGTGTATTCTTGTGGTAAGCTTTGACATTTTATGAGCTGCAGCCATACTGTATAAATTTATATCAGTCAAGCATCAATATGTTAGTGTCTAATTTCTGTATTCCCAAGATTAGCAATGGAACATATCTCTTAAGAGTTTACCTAACATTAAATGACAAATAGATATAGTCTTAGGTTTACTATAGGTTTAATCATTAGTAAGGTTTAATTATTAATGTCTGTATCCAGCCAGAATATATTCATAGGCCTTTTTTTTACCCCTGACCTTAGATGAGACACTTCCTTTCTGTGAGTCTCATGTTCTTCATTATTAAAATATGTCGTAGACGAGTTCTAGAATCATAAACTCGCAGATCTGAGTCTGCCTGGAGAAATGTTTGATGTGTCAGCACAGTGTTAAAGCATTCTTTAAATGTCTTCAGTCAGGGCATGGGGTCATTGGTTCTCTTCAGACACTACTGCTCTTGATGCTTACCTGTGGCCGCTTCATCTGTCCATGTGAGGTGTGACCACAGAAGGATTTGAGGCTTTTGACTCCTAGACATCTATCTCTGAGGTCGCTTCCAACTCTGAAGTGTCTGTGTATCTGTGTGGCTGTTCGCCTTGAGTGGAGAGTTGAGCAAATCTGCCCCTATTTACACCCACCTGCCCCATAACTCACATGTTTTGCTGGATCTCTCTGGTTGTCCTTTTCCTCTTGGGAGGATGGCTGTTTCTGTTTTGAACAGAGGTCTCAGAGAATAACATTATGTTTTTGTAAATGCCCCTTATTTTGCAGTCTATAAAGATATTTCAAGAAAAAAATATGCATTTTCAATTCACCATAAAAAGTAGCAAATTTAGATTCTATCTTGTATTCTCAATTTTGTCAGTGGCTATTTTCATTTTCTCTGAGAATAATTTTTGAACACTTGTGAATGTCAAGACTGTAAGTTATTTTGAGCTTCATAAGCATAATTGGGTGACTACCCCAAAAAGCTAATGATAAATGAACTTGATGTAAAAGTCATGGAATTTTGGTGGGCTAACGATCAAGATAATAAGGTAATTTAAAGGGAGGTGATTTGTATTCTGAAAAAAAGTGTCACATCCAGATTAATAGGATTACTTTTAATATTTTGTAAGTATGAAGTTGACCCTCTACTGTCCATAGCACTACTTGGAAAGTCAGAGTTGTCACTCACTGGTTCTAGTGGATTATTGTGCAGTCAAACTGCCTTCTAATCAATGGCCGGCCTTCATGTGGAACTGGTGCATTTAATTTTTTAATTTTTTTTTCTTTTTACTTTGGGAGAGAAAGTAATATTAACTAAAATATGAGGCTCAAACTTGGTCTCATTAGCTGAGATCCGTTTATAGCCATAGAATGACTAAGAATGAACTCATTACTGAAAAGGGGGGCGGGGGGTTTGAGAAGGGTTAAAAGTAATTATTTGCTCATAGTGCGATAAAACTAAAAGTTTAGTATTACAGATTTAAGCAAACACATCAAACTGCTGGTGGTTTCACACATCTACTGAAACTGGGTTTGCACGTGAAAATGCTAATTCATAGGTCTTTCTCTGCTTCAGGTCAGCAGTGCTGTGTCCTCTGTGTAACCCAGGGCAGAGACTCAGAAAATGAACGTTAGGAACTCTATATACAAATTTATGTCTATAGGACCTTAGAGAG
This sequence comes from Equus asinus, assembly GCF_041296235.1. NCBI lineage: Eukaryota > Metazoa > Chordata > Mammalia > Perissodactyla > Equidae > Equus > Equus asinus. The sequence goes on along the minus strand of NC_091797.1, from coordinate 3,673,133 downwards.
TTACAAACAATTCTTAATAAAGAAATCAATATGATAGAGAGTCCATTCACAATAGCAAGATTTTATAACTATAGCTAGAGACAACCTTAATAAAAGTTTATAAGGAATATTTGAAAAAAAGAACACCTTGATAAAGAATGTAATTTTTAAAATGGAGAAATATGCTTTTTTTCTTAGAGGATAAATGTAAGAATTATAAAAATGTTAATTTTTCTGAGGTCAAATTATAATTGCAGTGGATTTTTTTAGTGGAAAGTTTTCAAAATTTTATTCTAATAGCAAATTTCCTCAATGAGAGTTCTGAAGGGAACTCAATTATCAAGTGATTTTCAGTTATAAGTAACAAGTGTCAGTATTTACCCAAGAATTGACATATGAGTGAGGTTCAGTATAGGGCCCTGGAGACCCCGGTGTAAACAGGAACTTGGTGTTCTATAAAGGGAGCATCACAAACAAATACAGAGGGTAGCAAGGATTCACCCCATAGCACTGGAGGGCTATTTGCAAACCCACAACTCACATTTAAATCCTCTCCTCAAATCTTATGCTAAAAGGAAAAACATCTGGATGTAACTGTGTTAAATGTAAATGCATAGTTACAAAAATTGGACGAAAATTGATGTTGATATTGACAAATTGATATTTAAATAATCTCAGGTTATTTAACCTTGGGAAAAAATGGAGGAAAACACCAAAGAAATTTTTGATAGAATTGACTACCAAAAAAGGAAAACTAGTGCATATCAAAAAATGTTGTAATCAAACTTAAAAGCCCAACTTCCAAATGGGCAAAATATTTACAAAAAAATATTTCAAATAATAGATTGATGTCCTTACTGCATAAACATCTCTTATAAATCAAATCTCTACTTTTCCTTGTTCTTGGAAAGCAATATTATTTTAAATTAATAATGATCTAATCAGAAAAGTACCATAATGAAAGAAGAAAGGGTATGAATAGAAAACAGACCAAAAAATAAATCCAAAATGATCAGTAACTGTATTAGGATGAGCTTCACTAGTAATGACATATGACTCCGATGGCAGTCAGGTGCCATTTAGGATTTCACATTTTTATCTATCAAATCAGAAATTTTTTAAGATAACAGTGATAATAAGAGTGAAGCTATAGGTGCCTTTCTTAGACTGCTATTGGTAAAAAAATACATAAAAAGAAATTTGGCAATATATATCAAGAGCTTTAAACCAGAAATTCTGCATCCTAAGAATGTAACTGAATTTTCAGAAAAATCCTTATGTAATGTTCTCGTGTAAGTTTTATATTTGTTATAACCTGGGAAACATTCATGTATCCCATAATAAATAAATGATTAATTCAGTTGTGATATGTTTTTGTGATGAAATAATATGAATATTCAAGTTCACAATTTTGAATATTTAATGGCATAGAAAAAATGACCATGATATAATATTAAGTGAAGAAAAGATAGAAAAATTGTGACTGTGTAAGCCAAGGTTTGGTGTTAAATTATGTATGTTTGTAGAGACTATATGGAAATGCGCGTAAGTCTTATGAGTCTTACCTCTAGTAGGATTGTGGGTTGATTTCATTTGCTTCCTAATGTGTTTCTAATGTTTTTTCCAAGGAGTATAAACAGCATATAAGAAACAACTGTATAGTTATTTTAAAACTTTCCATTCTCAGAAGATATTACTTTTTGCTGAAATAGATATTTATTATGATAAAAATTGCAATAAGTCAAAGTTCAGTTACAAGTAACAGAAATCACTCTAGCTCTATAAGCACAAATGGCTTGACAGGATTAGATGTTAATACAGTTAATGGGCACAGCAGCACCTGCACTTGCTCTCATCTGATGTCCTGACTGGGGCCAGAGCAAAGAGGGCTTTTCTCACAGCAGGTGGGCACCTTGGCGCTCCTCCATGTGTCCTCATTCTCTAGGAGGCTCGACTGGGTCTCTTCGCTGCATGGTGTCTCAGCATCCCAAAACAGCAAGATCGGAAACCACAAGCCTTCTTTATGCCTGCGATTCCAAGCTGCATGTTGTTATTTCTACCATATTGTGTTTGTCAAAATAAGGAACAAGGCCAGCCCAGACTCAAGAGGTAGGGAAACTGACGCTGGATGGGAGGAGCTGCAAAATGCTGTTGTCACGTTTTTAGTCAACTGTACTATGTGATTTTCTTTGGCCAATGAACACTGAAAGATGCTTGCGATTAGAGCTAGCCTCCTGGAAAATGAGAGACCACAGGAGAGAGGACCCAGCAATTCTGGCTATCCTGGGTGTACTCAGCCATCCCCACCATCCCAGTCATGGGCCCAGATGTATGACCATCCAGGGCGAGCCGAAGTGCCTGAGGATCAGGAAAACCACTGGACGTTCTGCATAATCTTGAGAAATTATAAATATTTATGGTTTCAAGCCACTAAATACTGTGCAGCATAAACTAGCTGATGATAATCCCCTTTGTTACAAGTCAGAGAACAAGAAGTTACCGGGTCAAATATTGGCTCAAAACTGTGCAGCAACTGCTAGAGCCAAGAACTGAAGCCCCCTGCTAAGTCTTCCAACAGCCATCATTAATGGACCGATGCCCTGAAAGACAAAGCACGTTCATGAGCATCCTTATAGGAGAGAGCATCTCCCTTCCAAATCTTGTACAATGATGTCTAATAAGCTGAAACTAGATTACAGCAAGAACCCTACTTACAGGAAAGCCTGAGAAATGTAGATCTCGGTACTCCAAAATCAATAGTACATCTCATATTAAGAAGATGTGATATTGTGATTTATAATAAACATATATTTGGATGGAGTTCTTGGCACAGAGCTCCTAAAACCTTGGAATTTCTTGTGATAAGAGTGATAAAAATGTCTTTTCTCGTGTTAAGGATAGTGACTTTTGGAAAGCTCTTAAGTTTCCTAAGGATGGGGGCTGTTGCCATGTGAACCAACCATGTGGTGAGAGGGTTGGAACTTTCAGTACCACCCCAACCTCCAGGGAGGGGACGAGGAAGAGGGGCTGAAGGTTGAATCAATCACCAATGGCCAATCACTTGATCAGTCATGACTATGTAACGAAGCCTCTACAAAAACCCAAAGGACAGGGTTCAGAGAGCTTCCGGGTTGGGGAGCACATGGAGGTGCTGGGAGAGTGGCGCACCTGGAGAGGGCGTGGGAGCTCCAGCCCTTTCCCGTGCCTTGCCTTATACATCTCTTCCATCTGGCTGTTCCTGATTTACATCCTTTTGTAGTAAACCAGTTATCTTGGAAGTAAAATGTTTCTCTGAGTTCTGTGAGCCACTCTGGCAAATTAATGGAACCCAAGGAGGGGGTCTTGGGAACCTCTGATTTATAGCCAGTTGGTCAGAAGCACAGGTAACAACCTGGGCTTGCAACTGGCAGCTGAAGTTGACTGTGGAGGAGAGGGGTGCAGACTTGTAGGACTGAGCCCCTAATCTATGGGATCTGATGCTATCTCTGGGTAGATAGGGTCAGAATTGGGTTGAATTTCTGATACCCAGCTGGTGTCGGAGAATTGCTGATTCTCTAGTACCAAAGTTTCCTGTGATTTTCTTAAGTTCAGGATGGTGAGAAAGGCTCATTTTTACTTAGTCTTCATCCCATTCTCCTGCCTGGCTCATTATTGCCAAGTTCCTTCATGTGTCTCTGGGCCCACAGATAAGCTCTTTCTCCTGTAGGACCTCTCGTTTTCCTTCTCTCACCTCTGAAGTATAATTAACGTGTCCTCATCCTTCCCTTCCCAGCCTAAGAATCGCTTTCTGAAGGAGGCTTTCCCTGACTCCCCAGACTGAGTCAGGGGCTCCTGTGACAGGCTTCCATAACACTGCATATTTTTTCCTTATAATCGAGTGAAAAGGTGATGGGCAAATTAATTTTAGAAGAGCAGTATCTAGCAAAGGGGCTAGCACTGAGAAAATATTTAATAAAACTTAACTAAATGAATGGTTAAGGCCCGTTTGTATTCCCGGGAGTTTGACACTTCCTATTTGTCTTTGTCCGTGAAGGACACGGGCTGCCTGGGGTTCTGGGTTGAGCTTGCCTTGGAATGGGCCACTGCCTGTGGCATTAGAGAATGCAATGGTTTATACCATGTGTCAGCTTGGCTAGGCCATGGCACCCAGTCTTTGTTCAAACACCTGTCTACGTGTTGCTGTGAAGATGTTTTTTAGATGTGATTACATTTAAATCAGATTTTCAGTAAAGCAGATTACTCTCTGTAGTGTGGGTGGGCCTCATCCAATCAGGTGAAGTCCTGAAGAGGAAAGACTGATGTCTCCTGAGGAAGAAGGAATTCTTCCTCCAGATTGCCTTCAAAATGGAATTGTAACGTCAACTCTTCCAGCGTTCTCCAGGCTGCAGGCATGTCCTGCAAATTTCTGTCTTGCCAACTGCACAATCACATAAACTAATTCCTTAAAATAAATCTCTCAGTCTTTCTCTCTTTGTCCACACACACACACACACACACACACATATCCAACTGGTTCTGTTTCTCTGGAGAATGCTGACTAATACAGAGAGCTAGAAAGGCGAGACGTGAGGGAACTAATCCTACCAAGTGTAAGAATTTTGCTTGGATTTCGACTTACTGTTAGCTCTGTTAATTCCCGTAGAAACCCTGGGAAGTGAGTTTAATTATTATTGCCATTTAGCGGGAGACAAACTCCATCCCAAAGAAGGGAAGGTGTGCAGCAGAATCCAGCATTCTGAGGGCCCAGCTCCATCAGTCTTCCAGCGCTCTGCCTGCTGCCACTGGAGGAATTGGCTGTGGACCTTGACTAGCCAGAGAGGCCGGGGTTCCTAAAATAAGAGAGGCTCTGGGAGCAGAAGAAGGTGATGGACCAACTTTAAGTGTTGTTGGGAAACTAACACGCTTGTCATTGGGTTTTACTAGCAATCTTTTTCCTGTCACTGCCCTGGGTTCAGAGACGACAGAACAATTTCCCCCGTTCTAAAAGAGGTAGTATTTTTCTAGGCTCTTTTTTTCCCACCCATTAGTGAACTTCGGAGGTTTTCTTTTTCCTGCTTTTAAATTTATTGCCTAATTTCCCTGAAGCAGGTCCTAAGTGCTGATATTTCATGGAGGCTGGCCTAGGACAAATCTTTCCACTCCACACACAGGGTAGAGGAGCTTTCCACTCTGCCTTTAGCAGGAACAATGCTTGAAAAGTTGCCAAGATTATAGAAGCCTTGGGGAAAAGAAATGTAAAATAATTGGATACTTTGTACTCTAAAATAAGAGATGGCCTTCAAAGCTCAAAGCAAAAGTTATTTCTGAATATCTTTATCGTTGGAAGTTCCTTGGAAAGCTTCTCACATCTATTTTTAAAACTGTTGAATATGGTGACCTTAAGGCACCATACTAGATGCAGATTCTCTTAGGATGTCTGAGGGGTTAGCCTCTTATTTATATAGAGAGAGGAAGGATTTTCTGGTATTAATGTGCTTTCTGTGATTGATTTTTCTTTGGGATTATGTCAAAATATTTTAGGTGAAAATATGCATTGGATGCAACATAACGTGATTATAGAAGTGAAAGAATTTTAGAAGATATGAGATATTATAAGATGCTGTAAAAAGGAATATTTTTTTCACCACAAATAGATATAAATAAAAACAGATGTAAATAAAAACAAATAGCAGTAAATAACAGATATGTATAAATAAATAAACTCGGCGTCACAGGGGAAATTCAAATAAAAATCTTATTTTTCTCTTTTTGAGAAGTTTATAGTCCATTAGGGATGGCAAAGCAAACAACAAAGGAGATGCTAAAAGAACTAGGATTTAGGCTCACCTTCAGAGAGCTGTGATCATGGCTCTTGGTTTATCGTGCTCTGGGGAAAAATGAGTTTAAGTTTAGGTGAGGGATGAGTTGGCCCTTGAAGGACACCTGTGATCTCAACATGGTCAGATGAGAGGAGAGGTCCAGCCTGTGTGAGGGAGCAGGGGTGCAGAGAGCGGAAGGGAGAGGAGATCCGCATTCACTGGAGCCCAGTGGAGACAGTAGCTCGGGTGAGTAATTTCTCCACAGTACCAGAACCAGTTCAGTAAAAAGAGGCAACATTAGAGCCAAGCATTTTTAGCTCCAAATCATGTTTTTCAAAAAACAACCGTATTGGAGGAGCAGAGGAGCATTCTCAGGGTTCATAGATTCCTTGGGTTTTGCCTGAGGCAGAGGGTGTGTGTCAGAGTAGGAGAGAAGGTAGGAAAGTTAGTTTAAAGGTAAGGTTTTGGACTCATTTTTAGAGGATGTCCTCATTCTGGCTAATTTTGCAAATATTGAAATTTAACATACACCAATCCTAAATTTAATGCAGTTTAGTTGCAAGCAGTTGGTGTTGTCGGGGTAAAATTAATGTCTTCCTCTGACCCATGGTTGGAAAGTGCAGGGTAGCTGAGATTGAGTTAGGCTCCATCCTCCGTCAGCTGATACATTGACATTGCCCCCTCCAAGCTTGCATCTCGCCAGTGGTCAATTCACAAAGGAAGAGAACATAAAGGAGGTAAGTAACAAATTGATAAATTTATTGCTACGAAATTTAAGTTCAGGCCTAAAACCAGTAACCAGAATAAAATATAATGAAAGAAACAGGTACTCAAAATATTTAAGATAGGAGATATACAAGCTCAAAAGCAAAGGGAAAAAGAAAAATTATTTTAACTGGACTTAAAATCCAAAAATAGTATTTGGAACTAAGAAAGAAAGTGTTGGAATAAAAAGAAAAATTGAAAGCAAAGTGAAGTAAGAGGCTAAAACTTGCATCTGAGGTGGAGAGAGTATGAGAGCCCAGAGGACCATAGGACGTGGCAGTGAGATCAGGAATAGAAAGAAGCAGCAGGAGGGGAGGGTTGGTGATCAAGAAAAGATCTGCAGAGATGGCAGCTCCCAGCGGAGTTCCCTGTGGTGGCAGCTTCTCCAGTCACCTTCCCTTCAGGTGCCTCCGAGGCCTCCCTTCCGGAAGGGCCCTCAGTGACCCAGCCCCTTCACTGGTTTTCCTGTTTCGGCTTAGTGGGCAAGTGTTATGTAAGGTCTTCAGTCACTTTGCTATTTGGAACCCTCTCTAATCACCAAAACCCCAAATAAGGAGTAATTGAAGAACCTGTTGTTGATAAAAGTAAATGCTCCTCTTTGATGATTTTCTTTATTATTTTTTTGATTAGATTTACTATAATTTAAAAATTTTATAGAATTCTAAAAGAGTCCATCCTCTCTGCTGACTCGCCATGTCGTTTTCCACTCAAAGAACAATGCTTTATTTTCTTTGTCCTGTTTTAGCATTTGTATGAAAAAATACTTTGTACATGTTTATTCAAAATGTTTTGACCTGAATAGTACTCTCCTTTAAAATTGTCTTCCAACATTTTGTTGTTGTTTGTTTCCTAAATGAAAGTGTGCCAGTTTTATGGATGGTGTTCTCTTTCTAGAATGCTAATGCAATAATGAAACTGTAATAAAGCTAACTCATAGCCGAAGAACCGCTGTTTAAGCACCTACCTATGCTGTGAATCTCTTGCAAGCTACATTATTAGGCACTTACTTCTGTTTCCTAATATTTCTATGGTCTTCCGTTCTCAGCTAGACTGTACGATCTCCCAGGACAGGCATGATAGCTGGCCGCTTCTGTGCCCTCCATAGCTCTCGTTACAGTGCTGAGTGCATGTGCTTGTTAACGTGTGTGCATTGAATTAACGATGCAGTTCTTCTGTGCATATAACTTGTCATGTGACCTCTCTAAGTTACCAAGGACTTTGAGTCTAGCAAACCTGCACTTGAATGAAAATAGCTTCTTTAAGAGGATAAGGATAGTCCCTAATTCAGTTTGCCAAACAAGATGCAGCTACTCAAGTGCCAGACGTTTCAGAATATTTCTTCTAATTGCATTTTGCTGTTTGACTCTAGAAATCTTAAATAAGTCCTATTTAATACACAACTTTTCTTTTTTGGAAAAGAGTCTACATAAAGAGTCAGCACTCCATACATTAATTTTTGGCAAGAATACCTACTTTATTTTGGCAAGATTTTGTTATTTGTTTTATTCAGATATTTGCATTTCTTCAAAGCCTCACAACAAACCAGAACAATATGTGTATTAAGTGAAATGGAAAGTTTTTTTAATGCTGCAAATAGTTTATTTTTCTTAAATAGTAAAAGATTTGGCATCCTCAGTGCATCTCTTCAGGCTCTGGTTCAGTCCCAATCTTTTGAAACTCTCAGTTTTCTTAGGAATTATTTTCTTGGGGCCGGCCCCACGGCCGAGTGGGTAAGGTCGCACGCTCCGCTTGGGTGGCCCATGGTTTCGCTGGTTCGGATCCTGGGTGTGGACGTGGCACCGCTCATCAGGCCACGACGAAGCGGCATCCCACATCCCACAACTAGAAGGACACACAATTAAAAAATATACAACTATGTACTGGGGGGATTTGGGGAGAAAAAGCAGAAAAAAAAGAATTATTTTCTGAAGTCATTTTCCTCCTGTCACTCAGACTGTAGCTCAGGGTCTTTCTCATGGGATATGACTATTTTTCCCTGTTATCTTTCTTTCTTTACCTGAAGGTTTCAAGGGGACATTCAGAATTTATTGATGTAAATGGAATCACGGGAATTTTTAAAGTAATTATAAGTAATAATAAAGGGGACTACATAAAAAGACGCATCCAAATGTCTTTCCTTTTTCTTTATTCACTTACATGAAATTTTTTTTTAAATGTGATGATGTGAGGTATAATCCTGAAAAAAAATAACAGTATTAAGAGTTTATCCATTGGTAAAACCATCCTAGAAACTGCCATCTCGTCTCTGTAGGTCATGCTAAATCAAAAGAGAGGTCAAGGGATCTTGGCTCCCCATTGATCTTTGCTTTTTATTTCCTTCAATTGAAAACACTCTCGACTGTTTACACACAGGTAGAATTTTATAACACAGATCAGGTCGGTGTCTACAGCTATTTTGGTTGCCTCCCAGTGTTTCAAAAGTTAAGTTGATTTCACATGCAGCTCTGGATTGTTACGTTTTCTAAAAAAATCAGAAGAGTCAGAAGCACTAGACCGGCATTTGCACAAGGCAGTTGAGTTGCCTGGAGCATCTGCTCCTTTTAGAGGGTCAGATCTCCCCCATTTCATCACCAGCCCGCCATTCCCAGTAAGTGTAACCAGGCAGGCATGGGCCACTCCCATCCCCTTAAGCTTTTGAATTTGTGATCTCTGCTGTAGAACATAGAAAAGACAGGTACCTAGAATGAAAACCTATGGGGGCTGGGGGGGAGGCTGAATTCATTCAGAGTGCGGATGTGATCAGAGGAAACTTACGTGGAGTAAAAGATATGAAATTGGGGACTATATCCAGGTTCAGATCGTTATTTTCAGGATTCCCACCTGTTGGATCTAACAGCCAGTTTTGCATCTATCCTTTTTATGAATTTCTAATATTCATTACTTTTATGATTTTTTATATGCAAGATTGTTAGTATTATAAAAATCTTAACACTATTTCAGGATTCAGTTAAAATCTAGAATTTGCAAATTAAAATAATAATGCCAATCATGCTAATAACAACGGCATCAAAGGAACATTATAATAATAAAAACATTTTCAAAAAAATATTATTTCAAGTTGTCCAATGACTTACCTGACAGATCTTTGGTGCTATGCATGTGAATGCAAGTGATTGCTTTCCTTAACTCCATTTCTTTTAAAATTTCTATCCCAGTTTAATTGTTTAGATTTTTACATTTTCTAGATTTCTCTTTAAAATATTTATCCTGGGATTCTCAAACTTTTAAATTGTATAGGAGGCACTTGTGTAAAATGAAATATGTGGTAGTTTAATATGGAAATACAAAGTCTAGACAAAAAATTTCCTGAGATCCATAATGTGTTAGTTTGGGTAATGTTTGCTGCTGTAACAAATTCCAAAATTTTAGAGGCTGAACACGAAGAACTTCACTTCTTGCTCGTGGAGCTGTTCCATGAAGCTGTTCCTGGTTTGTGGGTGGCTTTCCTTCCTGGGGTCATACAAGGATTCAGACCCTTTTTGCGGGTCTGCATCCCTTAGAGACTCTCCACCTGTCGCATCCAAGCAGAGAAAGGGAAAAGCCTGTAGAGAAGGGACACCTGCCTCTTGTGGACAAGCAGTGGCAATTCCGCTCACATTTTTACTAGCAAAAATTGGTCAAGCCTGTCTGCCAGCGTCAATGAATTCCTCCATCTGAAACCTCAGTCTATACTGGTCACAGTGCCTCTGCTCAGAGGGCGGGTCAACCTTATTTTTAAAAGCAAAACAAATAAGCATAAAACAACTGAAGGACACGTTGCAAAGAAAAGCATTATCAAAATAAAAAAACTGAATTCAGGTTATTTTTTTCCCATAGAGGAAAAATTGAGAACAGTAAATGTAAACACTTAAAAATAGTACAACAAATAATGAAAAATATTCTTCACAGGTATATGGTTGTTAGATAAGTATAGGAGGAGGAAAGAAGAATGCAACAAAAAAGGAAAATCTTTTCATGTACCTGTTGGCCATTTGTATGTCTTTTTTTTAGAAAGGTGTATTCAGGTCCTTAACTCATCTTTTAATCAGATTATTTGCTTTTTTGCTATTCCGTTGTTTGAAGTTCTTATATGTTTTGGATATTGACCCCTTTTGGGATATAGAGTTTTCAAATATTTTTGCCCATTCCGCAGGTTGCCTTTTCACTCTGTTGATTGTTTCTTTTGCTGTGTGGAAGATTTTAGTTTGATGTAATCCCACTTGTCTATTTTTGCTTTTGTTGCCTGTGCTTTTGGTGTCATAGCTAAAAAAATCATTGCCCAGACCAATGTCAAGATTTTTTCATATGTTTTCTTCTATTAGTTTTACAATTTCAGGTTTGTATTTAAGTCTTTAATTCATTTTGAGTGGACTTTTGTATACACTGTGAGATAAGGGTCCAATTCCATTCTTCTGCTTGTGGATATCCAGTTTTCACAACACTATTTATTGATGAGACTGTCCTTTCCTCCTTGTGTATTCTTGGCATCCTCCTTGAAGATTAGTTGACTGTAGATGGATGTTATTATTTCTGGGCTCTCTCTTATGTTCTATTTATCTATGTGTCTGTCTGTATGCCAGTACCACACTGTTTCGATTACTGTAGTTTTGTAACATAGTGTGAAATCAGGAAGTGTGATGCCTCTGGCTTTGTTCTTACTCAAGATTGCTTTCATTATTCTGGGTCTTTTGTGGTTCCATATGAATTTTAGGATTTTTTTTTGTTTCTGTAAAGAATGCCATTGGGGGGGCGGCCTGGTTGCACAGCGGTTAAGTTCATATGTTCCACTTTGGCGGCCCAGGGTTTCCCTGGTTCGGATCCTGGGCACAGATCTAGCACTGCTCATCAGGCCGTGCTGAGGCAGCATCCCACATAGCAGAACCAGAAGGACATACAACTAGAATATACAACTATGTGCTGGGGGCTTTGGGGGAGAAGAAGAAGAAAAAAGACTAGCAGCAGATGTTAGCTCAGGTGCCAATCTAGAAAAAAAAAAAAAAAAGAAAGAGAAATTTGCCAGAAGAGTTGACTTGACATGTTTTCACCACACAAAAAGTATTGTAACTTTGTGAGGTGACGGATATGTTAATTAGCTTGATTGTGGTAATCATTTCTCCATGTTTATGTATATCAAAACATCCCATTATATGCCTTAAATATATACAGTTTCTGTATGTCAATTATACCTCAGTAAAGCTGGACAAAAAGGGAAAGACAAACTAGGGAGCAGGAGAAAAAAAGGAAGGGGGAAGATAGAGTAAAACTAGATCCATACAAACTAAGCAGAGGGAGAGAAAGAAAGAGCAACAGTGGGCAGGGTGGGGAAAGGGAGCTTGGTTTTTTCTTTTGAGGAGGATTAGCCCTGAGCTAACATCTGCCACCAATCCTCTTCTTGCTGAGGAAGATTGGCCCTGAGCTAACATCCGTGCCCATCTTCCTCTACTTTATATGTGGGACGCCTACCACAGCATGACTCGATAAGCGGTGCATGTGTCCGCAGCCAGGATCTGAACCAGGGAACCCCAGGCCGCCAAAGCGGAGCCCGTGAACGTCACCACTCGGCCCCTGGGACCAGCCCCAAGGGAGATTTTGAACTGTGTGCTGGAGGGCAGGCCTCGCTCTGCACTTTGGGAACGAGCATCCTGGACTCTCCATGTAGTTGAAATGCCACGGAGCTGGTTAACCTTGTTGAGACTGCTTCAGGTCCTTTAATCCTAAAGCCTTTGAGGCGCCACTCTGATTGGAATAACTAGAGAAACGCAACAGGGTAGAAATTAATTTCTACACCTAGGGATCAGGAACCAGAAGAATTAAATGAAATCAGTGACAACTGGTCTCATAACTGATCTTACCCTTTTTTGAGCTATACATATCAATAGGTGAATAGCAAATATATATATTGGAAATTAAACCAAATATTGCTAAATTTATTTCCTATTTCAAAATTTTGGGATTGTAGGGTTGCCATGACAGGACTCAGCCCTCCTATGCTATAATTTATGCAAAATGTAAGAGATCAGCTTTTAGTAATATGAGAACATAGCACAGAAGATAAGAGTGATTTCAATAGGATATTTTAAAATCATCCAAAGAAGAAAGAGATTCAAGGCTGTGGGATAGATGCTCCTTTTTTCTTATTCATTACATCTTTGCAGCTCTTCTTGCTTACCTGTAATAGTTAACATGAGTTATGTATCCTTTGAAATCTCTAAACTATTCCACAGAATAGTTTAGTCTTTATGACTTCCTTTCTCTTCTATCTAATTAAACCTAAGTTCTGCTCGAATTCATAGACTTTGTTATTTTAGCAGACATTAAATGTAAATTATCTGGATAATGAAGGTGGAAACATTAGGACATTTTTAAAGGTACAGCTTTTGCTTGGTTGTTGTTTTTTTTCTCGAAAACAAAATCACTTCAGTGAATTATGTCATTATTCTAAAACATCATGCCTTTCCAAAATCTGTAGAGATGCAATAAACTGAAGTTAATATCTTTCTGTTAATGAGGTCAGATTTGTTGCCATTGCAACTCTTGTAACACCTAGATATTGGGATGAAGGAAAAAATGTTTCTGATCAGGCTGAAGTAATAGTCATAGTGGCTGGTATTGAAGATTTCTCAATTTATCAGAGGATATTTTCTAGCTATATTGAGCATTGATTGACTTAATTTACAAAAATTATAATAATCTTGGTGATTAGAACCAAGAAGTGTCTGCACCCAGAACCTAAACTCTTCCCGTGACACCACCTGAATTCCTAGTCTCAGAACAAGGTGACATTACAGGTCAGTTCATTATTGGGTGGGCACGATAGTGACATTAAGTAAGTAAGAAATATCTATGAAATATTTGGCATACATAGTTTTAAAAAGTGAAGAAATGTGCTTCCAAAGGACCTTTTGGAGAAAATTGTTTAAATGCAATCTGTTGGCACTTAAATGAGAAAATTCCAATTTCTTGGAACATTTATATACATGAAAAAGCACATTTCATGGCTACTACATTTATGTCAGCAGAATCAAGGACTTTCTCAGAAAACAACTACACATTTTCTCTTGGTTATTATTTTTAGAAAATTTTAATGTTGAGTTGTAATTCATTCTATATTAGTCTGGGCTCGCCAGAGAAATAGAATCAATTAGAATATATACATTACTATAATATTATGTGTATATATTATTAACATATACAGAAAGTAAGGAATTGGCTCATGTGGTTCTGGAGGTTAAGTCCAGGAGCTGCAGGCAGCCGCCAGGAGAGCTGATGGGGTAGTTCCAGGCTGAATGTGAGTCTGAGCGCAGGAGAAGACCAGTGTCCCAGTTTGGAGACAGTCAGGCGGGGAGAGCAAATTCTCGCTTATTCTGACTTTCTTCCATTCAGGCTCTCGATGGATTGGATGGAGCCCACCAACACCGGGAGGACAGTCTGCTTTACTCCGTTTACTGATTTGAATGTTACTCTTATCCAGAGACACCCTCACAGACAAACGCGGACAATCTTTAACCAAATATCTGGGCCTTTCATGGCCTAGTCAAGATGACACATAAAATTAACCATCACAAACTCCTAGGAAAATTTGCATCAGAACTGGTTTCTGAATCATTATTAATATAATATAGTTTAAAAACAGTATTAAACACTCAGCATCGATCATAAATATACTTAACTAACCAGTTTTCAAAGAAAATAGTCAATTGCTATATATCACCACTTTTAATTAAAAATAATTTTCTTTCTCAAGATATACTATTTCTCTTTTTTTTCCTTTCTGAACTACAAATCCAAGATCAGAGAATTCATTATAGAGCTAGACTAGATTCAGACTGGTCTTCTAGGCAAGTGAATAATAATTCTAACAACAACAATAATCAGGCTATGATGGAACTAGGCACTGGGTGAGTGCACCTTAGAACTTGCCCTTCCCCCCAGATGCATATATCTCTCTACACATTTTCTTTATCTATTCACGTGTTGATGGACACTTGGGTTGCTTCCATGTCTTGCTTATTGTAAATAACAATGAACATGGGGTGCGTATGCCTTCTAGAGTTGGTGCGCCAAACCAGAATCGCGCCCCTGGAGACAAAGCTCCTGGGCCACCAGATAGGCCTCATTGTCAGAAGACCGGGCTGTGCTTCAGTCCCCTGGCTGTGCCGTGCTCTGGGGGTGGTAGCCTGCCAAGAAGTCTCTCCAACTGTTACCGTCCCTGGGAGCCAGGAACGCAAGGCCCCCTGGCCTCCAGGGCCAGGAGATCAAGGGGCATCCCTTCGATGACAGCCACAAAATCCGGGTCACCAGCCGGAATCACCTGGGCACCAGATGTCTAGCAGCTGCCCTCCGGAGTCAGTGGGCTCTGGAGGCGGCAGAGGGAGCGCGAGGATGGTGCCTGCTGGCTTGAGGGAGGCAGAAGGGGACTGCAGGATGGCACCTGCCGGGAAAAGGAAAAAAGAAAGAAGAAAAGATGAAAAAGAAAAGAGAGAACAGAAAGAAAAGCCAGCTTTGGCGAGGCAGAGGGAGCGCACAGCGACGGCGCCCGCAGCCTCCCCGAGAGCGTCCGGCGGGCCCTGCCCCTCGGACGGACGGGCTTTAAACCCAGAGAGCGCCTCTTCCATCCAGGCTCGGGCGCCTCTGCCCGCCGGGCCGGCTCTCGTGCCGGGGCCAGAGTCGGGGCGCCGACGCGGTGCGGCCTCGGCTCCTCGGGGAGCAGCTCCGGGAGGAGGCCCCTCCGGACGCGGGGTTCCTGGGAGCCTGCGCCCCAGCCTCCCTGGGTGCCCTCTCCTGCGGGGGAGGCGCGCCCCGCCAGCGCTGGGGCTTCTCTCGGAGGAAACTGCGCCCTGGGCAGCTGTAGATTCAGGGTCTCCCGGAGGAGCCGAGTTCAGACTCTTCCTTCCTGGTCAACATTGCCATCCTGCACCGGAAGGCTGAATTTTTTAGAAAAGAACAAAATAATAAACAATTATTATTCTTTAGGAAATTTATGTGATTATCTCTTGTTAGTGACAGTGGCACTTTTTACTATAAAAAGCAAAGGGCGAAACCATAACAAAATAGTTAAGTATATTTGAGTCCTCAAAATTAAAATGTTTGGGGTATACCAAACACTATAAATGAAATAACAGATGACACAAAAGTAGTTGATTCAATGTTTTCTAAAAACCAAATGATTATATATTTTTAAATAAAAACAGCCAATACTGGGGGCCGTCCTGGTGGTACAGCCGTTAAGTTCGCAGGTTCTGCTTGATGGGGATTTCAGATCCTGGGTGTGGACATGGCACAGTTTGGTAAGCCTTCTGTGGTAGGGTCCCACATATAAAGTAGAGGAAGATGGGCACGGATGTTAGCTCAGGGCCAGTCTTCATCAGCAAGAAGAGGAGGATTGGCAGCAGATGTTGGCTCAGGGCTAATCTTCCTCAAAACAAACAAAAACAGCCAATGCTGGTTAGATTTGGCTATTTAATAAGTTGGCTCATAATTCTTCCTATCTTTCAAAAATAATCTGAGATGTTTGCAAATATTTTTATGATGATAGTATTTATAAAACACTGTTTTGGAAACCAAGTACCCAAACATTGGGCAATAATTAAATTATGATATATGATAAGTTAGTATGATACAGCCGTAAAAACAAAGATGATTTGAAAACTTTTTATGGACCTGGTAAATTTGTTTGCATCATTACTATTATTAAAGTTTAAAAAGCAGATTAACAAAAAGACGTATATATTAAAAATAACCAGCATAGTGGTTATTTTAGACCGTGGAATTTTGAGTATTTTTTTCCTTTACACATTTTATATTTTTAAAGTTTTCTACAGTGAATATGCACAATACTTTATATTAAGTAAATGTTGATATTAAGACCATTGAGAGGGTCCCTGGAAATCAAGATTAATCTTGTGGCCCGGCAGCCAGAGTTGTATGGATATTGTAAGGCTAATGGCTTCCATTTGGAGTGAGGTGTGGGCTCATTGGAGGGTTGGGAGCATAGGAGCGATAGTATCTCACTTACGTTTATAAATACCTCCTGACACTTTCCTGCTTTTAACCTTTAAGGTGGTGTTCTTCAGTCTGTGCAAATGCCTCATACCAGGCATAGCAAATGCAAGGGCCTGTGTGTGCCAGGCAGGTACACAACTGGGTAGAGGTGTCAGGTGTGAGTTTGTGGCAGTGCCTAAGCTGTATGAGTGATGAGGCTGCAATAAACCCTCTGGAAGGGACAGCTGCTTCCTAGCCCCAAAAGATTGCTGTCATTTGGAAATGGGGGCAGCTGTTACCCGATCTAACATATTATCAAGAAAAGCTAAAGATCTACATTTTTATATGAATTTTAGTTATGTGACATGCAGCAACACAGACCGGACTAAATCTAGCTGTGCAGTGTTAGTTTGCAGTCTTTCGTCTTGTTCTCATTTCAGAGTGTCTTAGGATAATTTGTAGCCTTCCAGTATAGTTTCTTGATAGCTCTTATGTCTGCCCTCCGGTTTTCTCTGTCACTGTAGGTTTAATCTACTGGGTTTAGCTACCTGTCTGTCTTATTTATTGATCTGTTCAGGTCTGTTCCTGAGCCTACACAATGCCTTTCTTGGCTGTTTGCTTCTTAGTTTTAATTCCATTGCATTGTTTATTATAGTTCACACAAAGTCAGTTAAAAAAAAAAAGCTCAATCAGCTTTTTTATAACAATCTTGTTAGCTCAGAGGCAAAAGAGGTACAAAAGGTGTATTTTTTTAGACCCTCAACCCTTAAGAAATACAGAATGTGGCCCTGTATTTCTTAAGATTTAATCTTACATTCTATAATGGGGTCATTGAAGTTTGAATTGAAATATCTGGCCTACTTTTAATTAGGTCCTCTCTTTTAATAGCCTTTATTAAGAGGGACTTGATTTCCATTGGGAGAAAAATGAGGGCAATAGGATATAAATTGCAATTATGAGAGATTCTAATGTTAATATAGGGGACATTTTTCAGAAAACCCTTGAGGATGTGTTTACAATATACTAGTTGCACATAAATAGATTAATTTCTGCAGTAGAACTGATGCCATATTCCATGTAGCCATGTAATTTTATTTTAAGTTAATACTTATCACTAAAATCACCATAAAATTCTCTTTTTTAAATAATCAGTCTTTTTAAGTAGGAGCCTATACTTTTGTATATTTTAAAAATATGCAAATATAGAACCAAGGAGTGTTCTCGTTGACCCCCACAGTCATACGAGGGTGGGGTGACATGCCGGACAAAACAGGGAATGAAAATGAACAAAGAAGCTGCACTTCACTCTTACTCCATTCAACCCCAGATGTTGGTACCACTTACACCCTTCAGAGGAATGACTGGACAGAAACAGAACTCAGACAAAGAATCTCCAGTGGAAAAACTTGATTTGCGTTTCTCTGAATCCCATTGGTTGGACACACCCTGCACAGACAGGCAGAGTTTCCAAATGACTTATTCAGTGCTTTACTCCTGAATAACGTAAGGAAAATTTCTAATATTAAGAATACAAATAAAAAGGGTGAAAAAGTAACGCAAAGGAAATGAAGAAAGCGAAAGAAAACTTCCAGAAAGCTATAAATTATTATCCTGAGAGAAATAGAATATATTGCATTTCTGAAACAAAAAGGGAATTATAAAAAAAAAAACCAACAAACAAAAAAGAACTCTTCAAAATTAAAAATATGGGAAGCCAAATAAAAGTTCAATATATGAGGTTGAAATATAAAATTAATGACAATAGAAAGTAGAAAAAGTATAAAGATGGACAAGGGGAAAGGAAAAAATTAAAAATATATAGAATCAATTCACAAGATGCAATGTTTGATTGATAGGAGTTCCAAAAATAGGAAAATATGACAGGCAGAAAATAGAGTAAGTTATTAATTATTAAATTTTTCAGATGAAGAGTAAAGGACATGAGCATCCAGATTGAGGCCTAGTTCCTCAGTACAGTAAATGTGGGGTATGTGTGGCAGACACATCATGGTTAATTTCTCAACATTGGGAATACTGGCAAGATCTTAAATGTTTCTAGAAAAACAAAAAAGCAAGACAGAAAAACAGACAGCATATAAACATTAAAGATAACAGGGAGTTAGAATGTCATTTCATGGTGACGTTGTAAGCTACAATATAAGATAAATCCTTTTGAATTTTCAGGTAAAATGATTTTCCACCAAGAATTCTATCCCCAGCTAAATAATTAATCCAGTAAGAAGGTTGACTGTAGACATCTTAAGACCAAAAAATGACAAAAATTTGCCTCCTAGTAGTTTTTCTCAGGAAGCTTCTAGGTGGTCTACAGAAAAACAAGATGTAAACCAGGAAAGAGGAAGATATGGGATCCAGAAAACAAGGAATTCAGGGAGAGGTGAAGGAATTTTCCAGACTAATGATAAAGGGAAGTCAAACATGGTAACCCATATCACAAACCTAGCAATCAACCAGTCCAGAAAGAAACCTCTAGAAGGGATGGCTCCAAGAGCAAGAATACCTCAGAAATTTGAACATACCTAAAAACATACAGAATTCCAACTTACGATGTTAAGATCCAGCTCAAATGTGATTACTCTTGGATTTTCTCCAATCCAGAAGCAAATTAATAGTCCCTCAGCTCTTTTTCAAAGTATTTACCAATTCATTATAGCTGCCCTTATAGCACTGAATGGCTTTAAGGGGCTTCTTTGTGTATATACCTAACCCTACCAGACTGTGAGTATCTAGAGATTAGGGGCTGATTTTATCCATCCGTGCACCTGCAGTGCCCACCAGAGACATCATGTCAGCATAGGTCCTTAAAATGTGCCTCCAGATCACAGAGCATGTGTTTGGAAAGTCTTGGCTGTTATTTCAACTTTAGAAAATATTTTGCTCTGGAGTATTTTAAAAAGAGCTTGTTTTATATTCATTAAACTAATTACAATAGCAAACTCTTTATAATAAGGCAAATTCTGTGTTGTGATGTTGACTCAAAATTGAGAATGTTAATAGTTTTCATGTAGCATTATATATATATATATATATATAATATGCGTGTGTATAAAACTTGCAAAAGAAAAACATGGGATGTGAAATTTAAATGTCTTTCTCTATAACGCCAATAATAGAAGCTTCTTTTTCTATGACTCAAAGCTGATATTTAGGAATTTTTCCGTATATTTAGACCATTAGAAATGTTGCCACGCGTATATGGATGTTCTCCTGATATAATGCCAATGTTACTGTGTATGTGTGTCTGTATATATATCCCCAAATTACTAAAAGTCACTGAGTGCACCTAATGTTTTGCAGAGCATATATATATTTTAAATCACTTTTTAATTTATAGATGCAGCTTTTCGGATTATCAAGTCATATCTTCCTGAGAACTAGAATCTTCTTAATGAGAGGCTATGTTATCTGTAGTTCTTCTGCAAGCTGCAAATAATTCATGAAAATTGGAACTGGATAAATAAATAAACTTAGTGTGTGCTCAGTACAAGTTTATGGACTACTTAGTAGAAGAATCCAGATGTAATTAAAGATGACATTAGGGATAGATGAGGATAAGCTTAAAGTTGGTGGTCAGATTTGTTAGAATCATTATGTATGAGGTGGAAATCTAACATTTCTGTGCCCCAAATTACAAAGATAAGGAATCTTTTAAAAATATTTTTTGGTGACATGGATTATCATGGAAGATTGCGGAATTTCCCTTTCTGCAGGGGTTTGAATAGAACATACATTTTGAACCGTGTGCGTTTGCTAAGAAGCGTTTCCTAAACTGTGGACGTGAGTTAAATGACTTCTGCTCACAGAGGAAAATTGTGTGGCCATGCTTGTTTCTGTATTGTTACTGGAGTTCTTCACGTTATTAACCAGCATTCATTCGTTGATTCATGAATAATCAACACACATATATTGTGTCTTTATTACATACCACTCACCATGAATCTTACCTTTCAGAGGAGAAGGCTTTAGTTATGTAGCTTACACGAATAAATATACAACTAGCAATTTTGGTAAGTTCCGTGAGGGAACAAGAGAGTACTATGAGAAAGCAGTGTTCTTTAACATGCTTAGTTTTCATGTGTGAAATACCTGAAAATTCCCAAGCTTGTTTTTTCTCTCAATGCTAGCATTTATAAAGTGACGTTTCTGAGGTCCATTATTCACTAAGGTACACTAAGTTTTAGTGTAAGAACAATGCAATTTTTTACCATTCCTGTCAAATTCATTCAGATGGAGAGAAATATATTGTTATCTCTATTTGGCCCTCAGGAAAATTGAGTCAAAGGGAGAGTGAGTAACTTGTCAAGAAGATTGAGTCACGAAAGCTGGGGTTCCTTACGTCCAGGCACTAGTCATAAGACTGAGTTGTTAGGCTTGGCTTATGGAAAAAGAACCTAGAAATCCACCCCCAACCTCATCATTTTGCAGATGATAAAATTTAGGTCAAGGATTTTGCCCACTGTCACAAAAGTGAGAGCTTAACTAGTGAGCAGCTGCCTGGATCGCAAGCCTTCTGTTCTCCTTACTTCTGACCTTATGCCGTGGTCACTAAGGTTAACTTTAGATTGTCTAATTTTCAAAGATTTTACTTTCTCTTTAAATTTAAATATTCCATACTTGTAAGAAATTATGATTTTTCCCTCCACCTACCTGTGCTTAATTGGGTTGCATAGTATTCACCCAAACGTCAAAAATCTAGAAAAGGGTAAAACCCCTAAGATATCTAGTCTTGAGTCCTGGTTTTAACTTTTTCCTCAGGCTGGAATTTCTATTGAGAGACAGAGACAGAAAGAGAGAGAGAGAGGAGGAGAGTGCCAACCTCGCCCACTCCAGTTTGTTCTTCCCCAAATGCCAAGACTTCATAAGCACTTAAGTTTATAGCTTGTGCTATCCATTCCAGTGAGTTTTATGCAATCCCATCTCCACCGTATGATTATAGAAGTGCAGCTTGTGGTTCTGTCTGGATTCTATGAAAGCCTGTCTGTCCTAAATTTATGACCCTAATAACACCCCAAAAGAATAAACTATATGGCGAGGGTTATACAGAGGGATGCACTGAGTATAAGCATTCCATGTTTAACTTTTTTTAACGTTATTTTTCTTTCCCAGGTGTTGTGTTCATTCTTCAAATTTTTAAAAACATAATTATCATTACTGATGTGAGTTTTATATTTCTTTATTAACATACTATTTTTAGCTGTGGGTTTCACACTAGTGCAAGGAAATATATACTTCCTTTTAACAAAACCATATATATTTTGAATATTAGGGATAATGTTAATCTAGTTGGTGAACTCTGCTTGACCATTCTTAGGGAAAAACAACATAAAAAACCCAGGTTTTGTTGGATAGAAGCCTTATTCAATTTTGAAGGCCTTTTTAGAGAAAAAAATAGAAAAGTATAGGTATGGAAATGAATATTTATTTAAGACAAGGAAACAAATTCATAACAAGATACAAATTTTAAAAGCTGATAAATGCCACAAACATCATGAAATCCAGAACAATACTTTAATAATTTTAGTAGTTAACGGACTGGGTTAGCTCTTTAGAAACATTTTTTCCTAAATTTTCAACTGCATACTTTTGAATCACCTCTTCACAAGACATCGATCTTATATTTTTTTCCCTAAAGAAAATAGTTAATTCAGTCTTCCCTCCAGTATGTATTGTATTATTGATAGTTGAGATGAATAAAACATGCAACTTTGCACGAAGACAGACTTGCTGTTTGTAGTATTGCTACAGGTTCGTGGGCTAAAAACCCAAGGGTGCTGACAGATTCTACTTCCTGCAATTCCTGTCCATAAGAGAGAGGAAAGAAAGCATGGAGTGTTCGTCCAGTGCATTGGCAATAGCAGGAGCTTCTGTTGTGACTGGGTGTTGATGGGAACCAAATTCTCCACTTAGAGTTTTATAGGCCTGAGGATTGCAATAGTTTTCCACAGAACTCACTTCTTTCTTGCTCTGTACATTTTGAAATCTTTTTTCCTCTCCACTAGCCACATACTTCCACTGCTGGGCGTGGTAGGAGATGTTCTTATTGTGATCAAACCTTCATGTCACTATGCTGGAAAGCGACCACTAGGAGGACTCCGGGAATGGATTCATACCTTGGGAACGATGCCGATAATGGATTAATCACATATGGGCATGACTCTGACTATATAAATAGATCCTCAAAACCTGAACTAAATGAATCCCTAACTCACCTTCATCATAGCTGCATCTCCAGTCACCCGTGGACATCGTCCTGCCACCCAATAGGAGGGGAAAATGTGATAGATAATGTTGTCTTGGAAAGAGACAGTGGTCTTAACAAATTACCATCGAAATATCTTATTTATGCAAATTTTACAGAAATAAATTACCGTGTAAACATATTGCTCACTCCTCTCACAAGACCTTGAAAGATCCCTGCAAATGAGGGGCCCTGAAGCTTAAGCTTCCTCGAGTTCACAGGAAATGAGCCTCTGGCCTCTGAAAGCTGAGAATCAAATTTGCAACCCGTCTCTATGAATAGACTATAGGACCTGATTGGAATATATTTCTGACGTCTAACCTTTTCTCTGGCACTATTTAATCTTGCTGTTAATGATTTCTTATTGTCTTAATTGTTGCTTATTTTCTTCTGTCACATTATATATATTTTTTCCAAAGAGGCCTTGTATTAGACTCCCAACAAGACACAGATGTCCCCGACAGAGGGTTTACCTGAGGAAATTTTAAGGAAGGGCCTGTTTACAGAGGTGTGGTCAGAGTTCAGGTGAAGTGCCCAGGAGCTAGCCCAGTGGGAAGTTGTCAACTACCCCAGGCCTGAAGGTGCAAATTGAGGAAGTCAGCATTGGAGAGAGCTCAGGCTCCTGAGAAGGGGCTGAAGGAGAGCAGCTGTGTTGAGAAGGAGGCATGCAGGTGGGCAGGCGGGCAGAGGGCTAAGCAGTGCCCTCAGGCCCCTCCCCAGGTTTCCTGTGGTGCCTCCCAACTGGCTGCTACAAGTTGTAAGCTAGAGCCTAAAGGACTCTGGGTGTTGCAGTTCATAGGGTACAAAGCTGAGCAAAGGATGGCAGACAATGAATATACAGGCATACCACAGAGATGTTGTGGGTTTGGTTCCAGACCATCCAAATAAAGCGAATATCACAATAAAGGGAGGCACACAAATGTTTTGGTTTCTCAGTGCATATAAAAGTTATGTTTACACTACATTTTAGTCTAATAAGTGTTGTGGGGCCTGGAATTGGCCACCCCAAGATATGTCTCTTTGGCATGATGATTATTTGTGGCTCGTTACTTTGCAGACAGGAAAGCAACTGAAAAGTAGAATTTACTTACCCTTTGTAAGAGACATTTGCGTTCTAAAGGAACTCTCCATCTATAAAGATATCTCCCTCTCTACCAGGAAGAAGGGGAGATGACATTATCTCCAGAAACTCCTGATCAATGGGGAAGGCAGGGACTTAAATGTGCATTTCTTTATTGTGCTTGTCTGGTGGCCTCCTGTAACTGACTCCCCCCACCCCAACATCCTCCTTTGTCTTCATCTGGCTTGGCTGTGGTGGTTTCAGCCATTTTGGCGAGTTGCTCAGCTTGCCTGAACCTCTCCCATGTATACATTGACAAATAGAAATGGCAAGCAATAGGATATATTGGAGTACATGAGGAAGCCATTTGGTGTAAACCTAATTCGGCCTGACTTTGCTATTTTTTCCAAAAGGGCCTGACGGTGGCCATTGAGCATGCATTGTATATCTGCTTTAAAACATTTACTATGGCAAGAACAAAGGCCCTTGAGATAAAGGTGCAACTTCCCTCCCCCTCCCAACGTTGGCATTTCTTTAAGGACTAAGCTTCTTTCCTTAGGCTAGGAACTGATTGCTGTGCTCACCTGTGACCACCCAGCTCCAGACAATAGACTTGCCTCCTGCTATGCCTGCCCTGAGAGATAGCAGACCCACTACCTGCTGTGTTCATCAAGTGCTGTGCCAACAGGGCAATCTTGTGACTATTGTGGGAGGGACATTTCAATCATATGTGAAACATCCTGTTTGGGGGTATATAACCACTCCTTGCACCCCACTTCTTTGGTGCCCTTTCTTCCTTCAGGAAGAAAGGCCCCGGGCCATGGTCCTCATAAAGCTTTGTTTAATTTTCTCCCGCTATTCTGTCTCATGTGAATTTAATTTGTTCTCCGGCCAGATGAACACAGAGAAGGTAGAGGAAATGTCTTCCTCCCCTACAGTGTGCAACAGCATTATGCCTAAAAATACAATGTGCACAATTAAATACAATGTGCTTAATTAAAAAATACTTTATGGCTAAAAAATGCTAACCATCATCTGAGCCTTCAGTGATTTGTAACCTTTTTGCAGGTGGAGGGTCTGGCCTCGATGTTGATGGTTGCTGACTGATCAGGGTGGTGGTTGCTGAAGGTTGGGTTAGCTCTGGCAGTTTCTTAAAATAAGAAAACAATGAAGTTTGCCACATCAACTGACTCTTCCTTTCATGAGCTATTTCTCTGTAGCATGTGATGCTGTTTGATAGCATTTTACCCAGAGTAGAACTTCTTTCAAAATTGGAGTCAGTCCTCTCAAACCCTGCCACTGCTTTATCAACTAAGTTTATGTCAATATTCTAAATCCTTTGATGTCATTTCAAGAGTCTTCACAGCATCTTCGCCAGGGCTAGATTCCATCTCAAGAAACCACTTTCTTTGCTCATCCGTTAAGAGGCAACTCCTCATCCATTAAAGTTTTGTCATGAGATTGTAGTAATTCAGTCACATCTTCAGACTCCACTTCTAATTCTAGTTCTCTTTCTGTTTCCACCACATCGGAAGTTACGTCCTTCACTGAAGTCTTGAACCCCTCAAAGTCATCTATGGGGGCTGGAGTCAACTTCTTCCAAACTCCTGTTAATGTGATATTTTTACCTCTTCTCATGAATCACGAATGTTCTTAGCAGCATCTAGAACAGTGAAGCTTTTCCAAAAGATTTCCAATTGACTTTGCCCAGATCCATCAGAGGAATCACTATCTATGCCAGCTACAGCCTTACAAAATATATTCCTTAAATAATAAGACTTGAAAGTCAAAATTACTCCTTGACCCATGGACTACAGAATGGATGTGTTAGAGACATGAAAACAACATTAATCTCCTTGTGTGTCTCCATCAGAGCTCTTGGGTGACCAGGTGCATTGTCAGTGAGCAGTAATATTTTGAAAGGAATCTTCTGAGCAGTAGGTCTCAACAGTGGGCTTAAAATATTCAGTGAACCATGTTGTAAACAGATGTGCTGTCATCTGGGTTTTGTGGTTCCATTTATAGAGCACAGGCAGAGGAGATTTAGTGTAATTCTTAAGGGGCCTAGGATTTTCAGAGTGGTAAATGAGCACTGGCTTCATCTTAAAGTCACCAGCTGCATGTGCCCCTAACAAGAGAGCCAGCCTGTCCTTTGAAGAGTTGAAGCCAGGCCCTGACTTCTCCTCTCTAGCTATGAAAGTCCTAGGTGCTGTCTTCTTCCAGTACAAGACTGTATCATCTACACTGAAAATCTGCTGTTTCGTGTGGCCACCTTCATTAATTCTCTTAGCCTGATCTTCCGGAGAACTTGCTATAGCTTCCACATCAGCACTTGCTGCTTCCCCTTGCACTTTTATGTTACGGAGATGGCTTCTTTCCTTAAACCTCATGCTTCAGACTTTTCTTCTGCAGCTTCCTCCCCTCTCTCCTCCTTCACAGAATTGAAGAGAGTTAGGACCTTGCTCTGGATTAGGCTTTGGCTTAAGGGAAGGTTGTGGCTGCTTTGATCTTCTATCCAGACCACTGAAACCTTCTCCGTATCAGCAATACGGCTGTTTCACTTTCTCGTCATTCGTGTGTTCACTGGAGTAGCACTTTGAACTTCTGTCAAGAACTTTTCCTTTGCATCACAACTTGGCGGTTAGGCACAAGAGGCCCAGCTTTCCGCCTGTCTCAGCTTCTGACACGCCTTCCTCGCTAAGCTTAATTGTTTCTAGTTTTTGATTTAAAATGAGAGATGTGTAACTGTTCCTTTCCCTTGAACACTTAGAGACCATTCTAGGTTATTAACTGGCCTAATTTCAATAGTGTTGTGTCTCAGGGAATAGGGAGGCCTGAGGAGAGGGAGAGAGAGGCGGGGAACAGTCAGTCGGTGGAGCAGTCAGAGCACACAACACAGATTAAGTTCGTTGTCTTATGTGAGTGTGGTTCATGGCACCCCAAAACAATTACAATAGTAACGTCAAAGACCACTGATCATGGATCACCATAACAAATATAATAATAGTGAAAGAGGTTGAAATATTGTGCGAACTACCAAAATGTGACACAGAGACAAGAAGTGAGCAAATGCTGTTGGAAAAATGGTGCCAATGCACTTGCTCAGTGCAGGGTTGCCACAAGCCTTTAATTTGTAGAAAACACAAAATCTGTGAAGCACGATAAAGCAAAGTGCAATAAAACAAAGTCTGCCTGTAGTGGAGGAACAGGCCAAAATTAACCAGTGCGGACCCCAAATACCCTTTCTAGAAGGTCTGGAATAATGTGGATTACTCTTCGATTATCTGGGTGCATGTCTATAGGAATTTCTGACATTTGAGATATCTCTTTACACTAATTAAAACCTCGTGAAGAAGAAAGCAAAACTACTATTGGTTTCCGTTTGTTCATTTGGTTTTGTTGTTTGTCCTGTTTTCTTATGATGGGGCTGAAGGAAACAAAACAGTTTTATAGAAGTCCATAAGGCCCTGTGAATTCATACAGTCACGCAACACAGGGATTTATTGCTAAACATGTTGGTGAAGAGCACATGTTGTCAAGGGCGTGTGAACTGTAGCTTGAGCCCAAGATAAACGACCCTGCAAACAAAAGTCCGGAGCGTTTCCTCGCCCTGGACGTCCGCAAGCTGCTGACGGCGTCTGCGCCTCTCCTCCGTGTGTGTGTCATTCAGCATCACTGACCTTCTAGACTCAGACTCTCCTTAGGCTGCTTGGCACCGCCCTTGTCCAGGGCGTCCGTGGGGACAGGCCTAAAGGGGGCGACAGTGAAGCCCTTCTCAGCACTGAGAGGTGGCCTCGCCTTCGTCCCTCGTCTGCGCTCATGGACCCTGAAATCGGAGAGAAGTGAGCGATTGGTGTGGGCGCACAGCTCCGCCCTTCTGTGCTCCTGCGGCGCTGGGGGCAGCGTGTGGGCCTAACTGCAGCTCTGGGCGGGGGGGACGTGTGGGAGGTTTGTACCTGAAAAGATTTGGAAACACCATAATGCCCTTTTGTTAGTTTGCCTGTTTGCGAGGCGTGGAAGCACCGCCTAACATATATTTAGGGGCTGCAGGTCTCCTGTCAAATTTAAATCTCGGAAGGAATAAGTTGTTTTTATGTGACATAATAATGGGTTCACTGCTGTCAGAATGAGTGTTTCTGCCCACTGGTACGCCCTCCATCAAATTCCTTTATATTTTAAATATATAGGAAAACTAAGAAGAAAAGTTTGCATTTCTAACCCCTGAATAATTCTAATTTATCATTTCTCGTGGGCTTATGGACAGAACATAGACTTTTGATTTAGAAAAGCTTGGATTTGATCCACTTTACTAATTGTATGAAATTGAGCTTAACCTGGAAGCCTAAGTTTCCTCATTCCTGTGAGATAGGCTAACAGCTTCCTACCAAGGAATAAATACCATTATACAGGTTAAACCAGTTCTAAGTTGGTGTCTAGCATGTGGTTGGCACCCCAAATATTACAGTTCTCTTCTTTCATCTTTTCCTCCTGCTTTATTATTTCATGTTTATTTTCCCATTTATTTCATAGAGCACCCACTCTGGGTTGCACTTTTCTTAAGGAAAGGAAGAAATTATCCAAGGAATTTTTTTAAATGCCAATAATCATTTTACAAAATAACTAGGATATCTTTTCCAGACAACTAGGTACTATATCCAAAAATGCCAAACTATGTTACACATTTTAGGAGCTTGGTAAATATTGGCCAAGAATGTTTTCCCCTGATTTTATTTCATTTGTTATTACTGTAGACTTTAGGACAAAGTAGTTTAAAATACGTATAGGTTTAGTTATAATCGTGTGTCCCCTTTTTAGTTCTAGGGGCATCCGTTGAATGTTTGAATGGAGCTTAACAAAACTGAATGTTTTATAGAGTACATGACTTTTTTTCTTAATTAACTGCCTGAATTGTGGTCGATGTTGTGTTAGGTTTCTCATCATGTTTTCTTTCTTTTCTCTGAAAATAGCTGCTGACTTTGTAAAAGTGTGAAGTCACAGCTGCATGAACATTCCAGAGCCTCGAAGCAAAGCCCTGGCACTTGGTCGATTGATAGATGAATGTGCAGTGTCTGAGTTTTATCCCTCTCAGGGAAATTTTGAAATTGATGTGGCTGTCGCTAGCAGCAAGCCGCACATCCTGTTTGAAGCTCTGTATTACCAAGTGTCTCGGTTAGTGGACTCCTCAGATGGAAGGCAGGATATTGAAGTTTATAATCTATTATCCCGCCATCTCAGTGCGACTGATTTTAGATGCATTGATTATCTAGTTCTTTCTTTCTTATTTTTTGGTGAGGAATATCGGCCCTGAGCTAATATCCATTGCCAATCATCCTTTTTTTGCTGGAGGAAGATGGTACCTGAGCTGACATCTGTGCCAGTCTTCCTCTGCTTTGTATAGGGTCGCCACAGCGTGGCTTAACAAGTGGTGTGTAGGTCTGCGCCTGGGATCTGAACATGCGAACCCCAGGCTGCCAAAGCAGAGAGTGCAAACTTAACCACTATGCCACTGGGCCAGCCCCTCTAGTTATTTCTTATCCAACAATTTTAGCTATGATGGCAGTCATTGGAGAGACATTAATACAGTCTTATGTTATTTAATTCACGTTTTCACATCATTAAAGTGATTTTGTAAGTATACAAATCAGACCATGGACTATTTTGGTACATAACTAGCTACAATAGGTGCCAATGTGGACAATGAACTAATAGTTGTAAGCACTTATTAAAGTGCCAGTTTTTATTTCTACTCTGTCAGAGAGTAAGTACTAACTATCCTAAGCCTTAATTGAAAGGACCATGATTTATAAATATCAGCGTAAATTCAGCCTCCATTTAAAAAAATCATATATAAAGTGCTCATAAATTTCAAATTCATTATCTTTTTCTAACATACGAATGAATTCAATGAAAGCCAGATCTTACTTCACAAAAAAATTGTTAGTATATAGAAGATTGACAAAAGAATGGCCATATGTACACAATTGCACAACTGTGTGCATGCACACTCATGTGTACAAAATCCATGATGGATTAATTCCAACATTTAGATCACATTGTAATTATGAAAGGAGGGTTTTTATAGTTATCGCTAAAATTAATTTCAAATATATTCCCTAGAAAACTTAAAATAGGGTAAACGTTTTCTAACATTTGAAGTAACATGAAAAATCTCTTGAATTCAGTTTTTAGAGTCCATTAACTTTGATGTCATTCAAAATGCTGTTTACATATGGAATAACTACTTTGATTATTCCCTAGGAAGTTAATTTGGTGTTTAAAGCAATGAAATCTGCTTTCCTGCACATTTAAAATTACAGAAGGAAAAACCAGTTAAGAATGGCAGTAGAGAAGTTAGGATACTGAGAAACACAAACCAGGCTGCTCAAAGTAGGTTTATGCTCTTAAACTTCTGGGGTTTTTTTCTTCTTTCTAATTTTAGGAAGTGAGGCAATACATTTAATATTCCATATGTTACACCATTTCTACATCTTGGTTTTTTAAAAAAGAAAAATATACCAGAGTTTACCTAAACCAGTACTCCAGCTACCTAAAAGCCCAGGAAACGCACTTCACCAGCAATGGTCCTTAACTAATGCTGAAATCAAAGCAGCAAGAGAAGCCTTAGGGATGTTGTAAAGTGATTGTTTGAAACAAAATAGTCTGCTGGAGATTACTGAACATTTCAGTGCTGTGTTGTGTTACTAGAATTTTGAAACTGATAGAATTTTGAAACTCGATATCACTGTTTTAAAAAGTTTGCCTTTTGACTCTCACTCCTGCTTTGAGATGTGGGAAAATTATTTTTCCTTCTGCAAAGGGGGTTGTAAAAAGAAGTGAAAGTGTAGCTATTAGTGTCCAGAGACTTGCCTCCTTAAAAGTGTCAACAATGAAACAATGTTTCCCAAAGGGCTCCGAAAATCACACACTTAAAAACATATACTGAAAAAAAAAACAGGCCTGCTATCACTGTTCAGCTCTGTAGAATCTATTTAAGGGAACTTGGAAGCTGAAAACAGACAGCATGTTTGATTTTGAAGGTAACTGTGAGTCTAAGGAAGGAAATACTGCAAAGATGCTTAAAGTAAAATTTTTCCTAATAAAAATCTCTACTCTTTTATGGTTTCAATGGATGATATAATTCATTGGCCACATTTTTCTTCTCATGTCCTTATAATTCCAGCTGCAGGTTTTAGGCTTATGAAAATTAATTGCACAACAGAGAGAGTGAATGAAATGAATTCTCGTGCTTGGAGTGTGGCCATCTATTGAAACATAGTCAGGAGTATCATGAATCCAGTGAAGAGAAAATCGCATTGCTATATGTTTTAGAGATGGTCTTCTGCATTTAAGAAATTTCAAATGTTTGAAAAGATATTGCTAGACCTTTCCATATTATATACCATAAATCAGTTAACCAGATCATGGCATATTTCTTTCCCCTGATTCCGGAGGAAGAATTTGGGAGATGATTAAAATTAAGTAATGCATGATATCTTATACCCAGTGTTTCTTTTCTCTGATGTCTGTCAGTCTTTAATTTTCATGCATATTTATGCCTATGAGTTACCAAAACAATTTTTTTCACCCTGAACTTATGATATCAGCAGGACTGGATGTTCTATACTAATTGACAAATTAGATGCAGATTAATCACCAGGAACACATGGCATCCACCCCTAAATTTGGAAAGCACTCAAAAGTATCATTTGCAAATTTGGGACTCTTGACAAAATGGGCAGTTTTTCTTTGCACGAGGCACAAGGCCAGGGGCCTGGTGAATTGACATATTGAACCCTATTTGTAAGAAAGTGTAAAAGATATGAATATTATTTCCCAACTTGGGTGGTAAGACATATAGATCCATTTGGAATCACCATCCATTTGGATGGCAGAAACCTAATTTTAGTGACTTTCTGATATGACCCTTACCCCTCAGTTCCCTGAGATTTCTTCAAGTTTGAGGGTAACTAGTATCAAGGCATTGTACTGGAAGTGGGGTGAGGGGTTCATGTGTGTGGAGGGCTAATCCACCTTGTTTTCAAGTCTTCTGCCTACGCACATAACACGTAGATGTCTGCTGAGATGTCCGTCATCCCATATGGCGCTCAATTATTTTTCCTTTATGTTACCTCAGAGACATGCTGTGTTCCTGTCAGACCGAGCTCTGAAGGTCTGGTGCCCTCTCTCCCTTTTTGTAGTTGGCAAGCATTTTGTTGTTTCCAGGCTACACTAGGGAAAGGAAATGGGTACTTTGTGCTTTCCAAAATCTCAGCAACTGCCTGCTCCCCCGCCTCATCTTTGGATCCTATCCCTTAGCCACCGTCTCCTTGCTCCCTAGGCCAGGGTTTCTGTTTTTAGAGAAAGCTTCAGTCCCCTTAAACCCTGTTCTCCTGATCTTTGTGGTTATGTCTTAGACTCTTCTCTGTATCCCTCTGGGTTTAGGCTTTTAGAAACCAAAGTCAGGAATACTTGATCCTTTTCTCTGTTGGGCTATTTTATATCTCTTGTTATGAGGCAATAGACACAATATAGTCTATTGTCAGTGCTGTCCAATAAAACTTGCCGTGATGATGAAAATATTCTATGTCTGTGATGTTCAATATGGCGCCACTAGCTGCATGTGGCTGTTGAGCACTTGAAATGTGGCTAGAGTGACTGAGAAACTGAAGTTTTAATTTTATTCAGTTTAATTTAAATTTAAATTACTTCACGTGGTTGATGGCTACTGTATTGAATAGCACAGGTAGGTGCTTGAAATATAGAGAAAAGAGAAAGAGGAGAAATATGAGGCTTTTTAAAAAGTGGCTATAATTACAAAATGTCATGCAGTCCTAAAATCATATCTGTGAAGTACCATTTGGCATGTCAAATCTGAATTTTACTCATTGCCACTCAGATTGCCTGTGAGAAAAAATTGTCCCTCTTTCTGAATAGAATTTCTTCTGTGCTCCGCTGTCATGAATGGGTGGAGGTGGATAGCAGGGAGAGCAGAGGGCGACAAATGTAAACTTTCAGTGTAAGATGCTTTCTGAGTAAATTCTCAGTCTTTCATGAGAGCTCTCTCCTTCTTTTTCCAAAATGGCTTCAAGATGTAAAAGAAAGCCTATGGATGTGTCTTCTGGTGATAGGGAAGGGCCCCTGGATTGCATGCCATTCTCTGGGTCTCTTTTGGTCTCCTAAAGACTGCAGCTGGACGGGTCTGATGTCTGGGCAGTGGCTTAATCCCTGCTGTTGTGGTCCACAGCAGGTCAGACTTCTGGTCTGCTCTTGATGGCTCTGCCGTTGGTGTGCCCTCCCAGACTGACCCAGGGTTGATGGGATCAAGCTGCTGGCTCTATCATGTGGCATGGATGAAGGCCTCTCTCTCAGAGTCTGGATAGAAGTTTCTGCATAATTTCCCAGTGCTTTGGATGCCAAAGAGGCACAATATCTGCCTGTGCCCCATTCAGTGTGGTGGGGAAGGAGCCAAACGTCCAGGTGTTCCTGGGTTCCCCATTCGCACTTCTGGAATTTCTGCTGTGGTTTTTCTCAGCCCCTTCCAGTGTTTGGCTGGGGCCCAAAGTGGTCGTCTCTTTTCAGGTTCTGTTTTGCTATATTCCCTGCCTCCCAACTGTGAAGGCCTTCCATTCCTCTTCCTGCCTGGGCAGAACTTCTCTTAAATCCTGTTATCAGTGGTTGACAGTAAGCTTTTATGATCTGAATGAGCCAACCTTGGATCTTAATATTTAAAAGAACCTTTTAGAATTTCTAATTTTCTCCTTAAGCAAATCTTGGCTGTCACAATTATTGTGGTGTCACTGTGGAATCAAATGCTTACTTTGGAAATTAAAAATGAATACTGATTTTTCTTCTCTTTACTTTCCTACATTAAAAATACAGAAGGCGTATACAATGTTAATACTGCGATCTATGAGTTTGGGGTTTTAAATTTTTTATACTTTGCTATGTTTTGAAAGCTGAAATTTGTCACTTCTATATCCTAAAAGGAAGAAAAAAATCTAAAAGAGGAAATTATGAAATTTCACACAACCACATTTAAAAGTAAAAGTCACACCTGAAATAATGAAAGTGTTTGAATAAGCAAAGTCCTGAATGTCATACATTAGTCTTTGGACAGAGCAAAAAATCCGCATGAGCTTCTTTTTAAAATGTTTAAGTATATAAGATAACAAAAATAAAGTATTTCACATTATATGAAAAATTCTGAATAATATACACTTATCTGATTTTTGTCTTAATTATTATTAGTCATTAAGGGGCAGTTTCCAATCTGGCTCCCAATAGTTGAACTTTAAACTGTTTTAGGGTTCCTTAGTCAATAAAATGATTCATTTACTTATAAATTGTAGAAGATCAATATGAAGCAAGTTTAGCCAAAGTGTGGTTAACTTTGCTTGTGCATTTGCTTTAAAGAAACTCTAGAAAGCCCCAGATTGTTTCCTTTCCTTGTAAATTGATTCCATCGTGCAAATCTCTTATAGTGTGGCACTTACTCTTGGAGAATTATCACGTGAGCTCTTTAGTCAGATCAATCAGTGGGAGAATAATGAAAAACCTCAGGTGACCACAAAGAATCCTATGGAGAAACTGTGAGGAACTGCGTGTGGGATGGATCGAACCTTGAGATCTACAATGAGTTATGTGAAAAAAAAATTACAAATTTCAACATTTCTACCTAGAAATTAGTTTTACACCGTACTTTTTTGGTGAGACATCATTTTTTGTATTTATGATGACAAAGGTAAATTTCCTAAAATTACTGTTGCATTTTACTTAACCAATTCTTCATGGTTCATTTCAGAATGGGCCTCTTGATATTTTTGAAGTTAGCAGTTTTTATATGTGGTCTGCTTTTGATCATCTTCATGGATCCCCTTGCTTGTGTTAACCTACATGGCAGATGACTGTTTCTCTCTGAGCATATAAACTCGCATTCATTTACATTATTTGTTCTTTTAGAATCAGGTGAAATGCCTTTCTATGGTGGTTTTCTTTTTTCTCTCATTTATCTTTATTTTAGGAGGCTAAGTCCTTCATAATAACTTTCTTTAGTGTTGACCCATACTGGAGTTTTTTCCCCATTTTTTTTTAAGACTGTTATTTTTTTAGAGCAGTTTTAGGTTTACAACAAAATTGAGAGGAAAGTACAAAGATTTTCTATATCCCTCTTGCCCTCGAACATGCATAGCCTCACACATGGGTATCAACATCTCCCACCAGAGTGATACATTTGTTACAATTGATGAACCTGCATTGACACATCATAATCACTAAAAGTCCATCGTTTACATTATAGTTCACTCATATATTCTGTGGATTTGGACAAATGTCTAATGACATGTATTCATCATTATGGTGTCATAGAGAGTATTTTTACTGCTCTAAAAATGCTCTCTGTTCCACCTATTCATCCCTCCCCCAACCAACCCCTGGCAACCACTGGTGTTTTTACTGTCTCCATAGTCTTGCCTTTTCCAGAATGTTCTATAGTTGGAATCATACAGTAGGTAGACTTTTCAGATTGGCTTCGTTGACTTAGTGTGCATTTAAGTTTCCTCCACATCTTTTCATGGCATGATAGCTCATTTCTTGTTAGTATTCAATAATATCGCATTGTCTAGATGTACCACAGTTTATTTTTTCATTCATCTACTGAAGGGCATCTTGATTGCTTCCAAGTTTTGGCAGTTATGCCTAAAGCTGCTATAAACATCCGTGTTCAGGTTTTTGTGTGGACATAAGTTTTCAACTCCTCCTGGTAAATGACAAAGAGCATGATCGATGGATTGTGTAGTTAATGGTATGTTTAGTTTTCTGAGTCACCACTAACCTGTCTTCCAAAGTGCTTGTACCATTTCGAATTTCCACCAGCGATGAATGAGAGTTCCTTTGCTCTACACTCTCACTAGCATTTGGTGTTGTCAGTGTTCTGGATTTTGGCCATTCTAATAGGTACATCCTGGTTATTTTATTAATAATTTCAATCATTCTAGCGGAATGATCTAGCTATTTGTTTCAGCAGAATGGTGCTCACTGTTTAGAAAGCGAAGATCCCACCTGCCTCTTCCTTCCTTGTCTTTTGTTCAGTTCACATGCAGAACAGCACTGTTGGTCATTCTACTAGTGGCTGATGCCATTGCTTGCCACCTGTCATTTAATCTTTAACATTTGGTAAAACTCACACCTTTCAGCATTTTCTGTATTGCCCTAGTTCCCAGGCACATGACTAGTTCCTTGCTATTGAGTATTTTCAAAGGCCGTAGAATTTGCAAATAGGGGAACTTGAGGCTGAATTCTGGCTCCACCAATTAATATTCAAATAATGTTGTGCAAGTGCTTATGATATAAACTTGAGTTTCTTCACCTGTAAAATTAGATTAGTAATGCCCACTATTTAGGGTTATTGTAAGGATCAAATGGATATTAGAATCGTAAATAGATATGAATATTGATATAGATAGATATTGCTACAGATTATTAAGCACAAAATATTGTAACTATTATGGTTGTATTATTATATTATAATGATTGCCATTTATGTTGGATTTGTAACTAACCAATGGAATCCTAATTATATTCTACCTTTACTGAATTGTCTTCCACTTTCTTCTTTTTGTTTGATAGGTAGTTAGCAAAACTAGAAAAAGTCGACAAAATAGTGAAAAGGAAGTTTTAGAGAAAGTTGAAATGCAACAGGAATCAGTTGTGAATGTGAAAGATTGTAACACAAAGAATAGAAACCAATGAGGAAAGACTAAGAAGAGCTTAAATTACACCATGAAGAATTGAAATGAGTTTTTCACAATAAATAGAAAACCTTGATTCATCAATAAAATTGTCTGTTAATAGCTCTATTTTGTTAGTTTATTTAATCATTTTAGAACATTTATTTCATTCATTCCTTTTTTTCAATCTTTTTATTTTATTTCGACTGACATCATTGAGTGTCTTACTAAGTGATAGACATAAAGCATCATTCTTATCCTTCTGAGGGTTAGTGTTGAGCATAGGAGCATTAAAAAACAGGTCGTATAGAGAACAAGGTTATTAATAATATGATGAAAATATGCTTCAGAGAGAGGAAAGCAAGTGGGAGAGGTATTTGTTCCAACCTATGGGTCAGGGAAGGTCCATGGAGGAGAGGGCGATGTGACCTACATTTGTGATTCCAGATAAAAGAAAGCGAGACAGACACAGGTAACTGACACAGGTGATAGCAGGACCAATGCTATCTCAGGCCTGTGAGTCAGAATCTCAAAGAGGTGGGTCTGGGCACGTGTGCGTTTTGTGTAAAGCTTGGAGGCCATTCTGACCCCTGCCCTCCACTCTTCTTACTACAACATAGAAGTCTCTAAATTTTCTGTAGTTTTATTTTCCACAGGAAAAAAATAATTAATAAAGTGAGTGTAAAAATATTGTTTTAAAAGGAAGCATTTATTTGTAATGAAAACATTTTTTTTTACGTGCTACATATTTTGGATAGCAAATCCCGAAAAGTCACGTCCTATAATATGAATGGGTGTTAGCTCCTCCCTACTTAGCAACTGGGGAAACATGCTTTGAGTAAACAATTTACAGTTTACTTCAGGCTAATAAATCTGATGATTGGTATATCTACTTGTGCAGATTACTGTTATTAACAAAAAAACCCAGCCAGGTAAATAATGTAATTCTAAAGAGGAAATCCAATGAATTTCTCAGAAATTTTCAGACATCAATATTCCAAACAATTTTTGTAAAACCAAATAGATACAATTCTTGGGATGTCATGATTTGTTTTGAATACTGGTAGAAGGGGATGAACCTTCATAGTTTGACTGAGAAGAGTTGTAATATTTTGGACTACGTTTAGGAGAACCTGAAACTGTGTTGTCTGCAGTAGCTAGTGATGTTGGATTGATCACATTTGTTTCTATTCAGACAACCTCTTCCTTTTACATCCCGTAGGTTCCTTTGAATTAAATTGGCATCTCTCATTTTGAGATCCCAATCAAACCTAAGAGAATAGGGACCCCAGAGCTGTGAGTTAGAGGAAAATGAGAGACGGAAAGAAGATTGCACAGTACCACCCAGAGTGTTGAGCAGCACAGCAGGCCAGAGGATGCCCATTGTGACTAGCCATCCTGGGCCTCTGGCCCCATGTCCAGCTTTGAGCAGTCTTCCCAGCTATGCAGCTTACACAAAAAGGCAACCCCAGAGACCCCTCTGCAGAGGGAGGGGAGTTAGCAGTTCCAGCAGAGGGCAGGTCTTCAGCACTGGCTTATGTGAGGTCCCTCCTATTTGCAAAGGCATCTCCACTCTTAGCCTATGACTCAGATTGTTCTTTTTCACTCAGTGGTGAAGATGGCTACTAGCCATTATTAGGAAATCTGTAAAACATACAAATGCACACATACAAACCAGGGACTAGTGGGGAAAAAGGAATAAAAGCAAAAGTAAATGAACAAGGTATGATGTCAACCTGAATGCAGAGGCAGATATTTCTACACACAATGCAAAGGCACGTGCAGGTGTGCGGGTCAAGGAGCAGGGAGAAAGTGCAGTCCTGAACTTGGACCTGAACTTGGACTTTCACAGGGAGACCAGGCAAAAGTTCCAAATTCAAAATTGTTGTGCCCAGAGCAGATTTTCAAGTAGGCATCTCAAATACACCACCAAATATTTATACTCCTTAAAGCAAACAATATGTGGGTTTTTTCTCAAGTAGATCTATTTTATTTTCAAAACAACTAATTTTTTTTCACTTACTGTGGTCAAAACAAGAAGGGATTAAAAAGAAAATCAATGCTAAGTGAGTTGGATTCGATTCAGAATTTCCCAATCATAGGAAAGTATAAAAGAGCTGCTGCAAGTTTTCTCCTCTAGCTCCTACCATTAAAACAAAAAACAAAACTATATTCAGTGTTACTCTATTTTTTAAAAATGTGGTTTTTTCCCCATCCACCAACATTAAAACAGTTTCACTATGAGAGAAACAAATAGAAAAATCCTTTTACAAATCAAATATTATTTACCATGGAATTGAGGAATGTTTGGATCTGCCCCTTCTTTGCAACTGAGATAAATAATTTGTAACGTGTTTTAGATTTAGTCCGGGAATTCTATAGGACACAGGAAAGGCTTCAAGATCCTCGCTTTGATACTGTACTGAAGCATCATGAAGAGCATCCTAAAATGATTTGAATAACTAATTAAACTTGCCATTGTGAATCTGTCATTTATCTTTGTCAGCAAGGAAATGGCCTCTGAATAAACCTTACCGTGCTGAAAAGGGTACAATATTAAAACCAAGAAATCCATTATATCACCTGGATGTTTCTCAGTCGATGACTATAAAGTAATTTCAGATGACCGCTTGAGCCAGGGCTGACAAATAAACAGGAATCTCTGCTAGGTCCCTCCGTCCTTTCCAACAGCAGCTGTCAATCACCGTTGGGGCACTCTTGCCCTCCTGGGGCAATGAGGACCCACAGTCGCACTCAGTAGAGGGCCCCAGGATGTCACTACCAACTGATCAGAGCTGCCGCATAAGATGAAACGTATTCACTCTCCCCATATTAGTAAATATATATATATTTATAAAATAATTTAATCAGAGTGGGAAAGAAGCCTTCTGTTTTTGCAAGGTGTTTGTGGCTCTGACGGTAGCTCTGCCTCATCTCAAGTTAACAGGACATCTTGAAAACTTGCTTCTTTTATTTAATGATCTCGTTTTTACCCCATCTTGGATCAGGACTCTTGATTGACAGCTTGCAAATCAACAGGTTCATTTTTCTCCTGTGCTTTGAAAGTCATTTAAATTGGCTGTTCATTATTGTTCTGCTTCAAAAAAGGAACTCAGAAGTTTCCCAGATTAAATGCCACAGACACATGGCACCAGGAAATCCGTCTTTTTCACGTGTGTCCATTTTCCCAGTCACTCATAAAGATAGAAATGGTGTTCATAAACACTTGAGGTTTTCAGTTTGTGTTAATTTTTTTCCAAACTAGGAAAAGCAAAAGAGTCTAGCCACAATTGATTCTGGTTTGGCAGGGTTGATAAATTGTCTTAGAATTTGAAAAATTAAATTTTAAATATGGTCTTTGCCTGCATTTATTCAATTCATCAGATTACTTTTCAACTCCTTCAGGACTTGAGGGCTGGCGAGGCAGCCTGCAGGGGGCAGTTCCTGCCCCACGGAGTAGAGCAGGAGCCGTCCAGGAAGAGCACACCAGTGAACTATTCCTTCCACATGGCAGAGCCTCTTAATTTTTCAGTCCCGTTAATAAGAATGTGTATAAAGCTGAGAGAATCTATAATCAGCCAAGATAAAACAACCACTATCTCATGGTCATATTTAGTCCTTTGCAACCACTGAGTGTGGTTTCTGTTTCCTAATGGGACCTGGCTGGTGCACTTGACTGAAATATAAAATACGTAGGATTTGCTTTTATTTTCCGGCTACATTTATATGTCCTTACAACTTACATACTATGCTGTCAGTTTTGGCCATTATTTCACAGAGCGTTTAAAATAGATCTGTGATTTTTTGAAATATTTTAAACTTGAGCTTTTAGCAATATTATTGAAAACCCTTTTTAGTAGCCATAAGTATTTTTAAAACAATTCAAAGAATTGAATAAATGTAATAAACATATTTACAATTCAATATTGTCAATTTATTTTTAAATGCATGAAAAATAACATGGATGGATGGTTGGAAAGATTAATAATGGATAGATATTAATAAAACAAGTATAGTAAAATGCTAATAAAATCAAAGTAGTGAGTATACAGCTATTTTACGGTAAAATTCTTTCCACTTTGCTGCATGTTTGAAAATATTTCAAATAAAATTTTAGGAAAAAAACAAATTTTGTAGATTCCAAAACATATTTTTGTTTTCTGACACTCAGAATCAATGGTTTAGAGTTCTTGATCAATATTTTTGTTTCTCCTAATTTGGTAAAACTTAACAAGAATACCAAGCTTAAATACAATTTAAACAATCTCTCCCATAAACTACCACTATTTTGTGCATCATCAAAGGACCATAACTTCAAAATTTTGGGAGCATCATTTTAATAGTCATAAAGGTCAGATTCAGACTTGAAATATAAGAAATTATTATTATTCACTTTCCTATTTTTCTAAAGTAAGTTATGGCTATAATTGGGGTCCTTTCCTGTTTCAAAGATTTAATTGACATTTTTACAAATGCCTAAAATGTTAAATAGGAGGAGCTTCATTCTTTGAGATTAGTGCATTGCCCTTGATATACTCCGTTTAATGGAGGCCTTTGCATGAAGCTTACAAGTGGAGTGTTGTCAGTATATAAGTCCCTCATACCTCCTGATAACCTATTTGATTATTTATATTTTACCATTGAATAGCATTCTACCATTTTACATATAAATTATTATGAAGCCCAGTTGTGCTTAATTTTTTTATTTGAGATATAATTGACATATAACATTGTGTAACTTTAGGGTATTCAACATTGATTTGATACATTTATATTGCAATATGATTGCCATTGTAGCATTAGCTAATAATACCTCTGTGAGGTCATGTGTTGATCCTTTCTTCTAAAGGTAGTCACTTAGCAAGTTTAAGGCTTATAATATAGTTTTATTGTCTGTAACACTGTAC
This sequence comes from Equus asinus, assembly GCF_041296235.1. Lineage (NCBI taxonomy): Eukaryota > Metazoa > Chordata > Mammalia > Perissodactyla > Equidae > Equus > Equus asinus. Next base: position 3,631,662 of record NC_091797.1, on the reverse strand, counting down.
TGTGTATTTATCTCCAGGACTTATTTATCTAGTAATTGCAAGTATGTACCTTTAAACAACGTGTGTCTCGTTCCTCCACCCCCCGACCCCTGGAACTACCATTCCACTCTCTGTTTTGCCAAGTTCATTTTTTTTTAGATTCCACATATAAGGGATATCACATGGCATTTGTCTTTGTCTGACTTATCTCACTTCGCACAGTGTCCTCAAGGTACATCCATGTTGTCGCAAATGGCAGGATTTCCTTGTTTTCCTCATGGCTGACTAGTATTGCTTTGTGTATATGTGCATATCTATAGGCTGTCTTCTTTATCCATCATCCATTGATGGGCACTTAGGTCGTTTCCATATCTTGGCTGTTGTGAATAATGCTGCAATGAACATGGGAGTGCAGATGTCTCTTTGATAATCTGTCTTCATTTCCTTTGGATTTATACCCAGAACTGAGATTGCTGAATGGTAGGATAGTTCTATTTTTAATTTTTTGAGGACCCTCCATACTGTTCTCCATAGGTCTGCATTTAATTTACAGGTAGTACAAGTTTTTTACAAAATATAAGAAAGAGGCCTCTGGAATACCAAGGTAAGCATGCTATTATTGAAGCATCAAGGCTTATTAACCTCGCTAGCTATACATCTTTGTTTTTGTAAAAGTTTTGCTCTGTTTTTAGATTTGGGGCATTTAGAGAATAATGCCAACCTGATTATCATTCTCAAGTGAGCTTTCAAGAGTTCATTAAAAGTTAAGAAGAGAACAGCATGCTCTCTGAAGCAGCTATTTTTAAGAGCACCAAATTTGAATTCACCTACTTTAAAGCTTTTCACTGTTTTTAGAAAATATGTCTATCAATAATTTTTAGATTATAGGTCTATTGAGGTCAAAGTTCATAGACTTAGATCACAATGATCTGACCTTTTTGCCTTCAGACAGAATTTATGAGAATCAAATCCTTTCACTTCAAGAGCAGCCTAAATAGAGAAGCAGAATATACAGGTTTCCTCTAAACAAAGAAAGAAAAAAACAAAAAACCCAAAGTGTTCAGTTTAATTGGGAGTCCACAGGTATGTATAATTATGCTTTGATTTGATAAATGGCTGCTAAGGCTTTTTGCCATAGGAAATCCTCACTTTGTGGCAAAGGGCTTCTTTTAAAAGTGAAAGTTTAAATGCCACTGAAAAATAAAATCCTACAACATTGGGTATCATTTTGTCTTGAATTTAAATTTAAAAAAACCCAGTTGTTGAAAGCTATAACATCTTCTTAGGAATTTAGTTATATCACAAACAATATATTTTTAATTGTACTTAACTATAAATTATATTAGTATAAATTTATTTAGAGAAATACTGGAAAATATTTCTAAAATCACAAATGCATTTAAGAGTAGTTACCAGACAATAGAATGCTACATTTTTGGAATATCGTGTCTGGAACAGATCACAGACCTCTCGAGTGCTGTTCACTTTATCTGGAATGTTCTTGCTTCTCTTTTGCTTGTCCAGCTACTCTTTACTCTTAGGGACCAGTGTAGTAGTCCTTGCTCTAGGTCCGTTTCCCTGCGCCTGAAGACTGGCCCAACCATGCTGTTGTCGTTCTCCAAATACAGCACCCTGTAGCACTAACTGCAATGTTTATTGTATATTTTCTCCACGAGAATCTAAGCTCAACTTGGGCAGGGATTCTGGTGTTCAATGCTTGCACATTGCTGTTTGCAGCTCCCCGTGCACAGAGTAAGTGCTCAAGGAGTTGGAAGAGTAGACTTGCTGTCTGCTGCCTCCCTCTCTAAGGGCCATTCTAATGCAAGTCAGGTTTCAGTGGTCTTGAAAGGGAGCAACCTAATTTTAGAGTTCCTTTCTTTTTTCATAATATGTGTGCTTATCTGAAGGATCGTGATGGAGTCAGCCTAGATTTATTATTCTCCGTCTCTCTCTATCCATCAGCAGCCCTCCAGGAAGCAAGTGGACATGTGAAGGGTTTTACTGAAGACGAATGAATGAAGCGGCTCTTCAGAGGTGTGGGCGGGGTAAAGGGGACCAACCTGAGATAGGAAGCACTCAGAGACTAGTGTTCAAGAAAAAACAGCTGGAGAGGAGTTAAAGAGGCAAAAACAGATTTTGTTCAGGAACTGTGCAATAGAGGAGGGGCCTTGGTATAGAACGAGGCTCAATTTTGAATACAGTGTGGACAAATGGGAATTTATAGTGAAGGAGTAGGGTGCGGGTCAGTGGATGGAAAATTACTGAGAGGTGGAAAGAGGGCTGTTTGGCTAAATGGACTCAACAGGATTCTTGCTGAAGGTGGGCTAAGGTGATCAGATGTCACCTGGGGGATGGTGAGGATGGGGAATTTGATGGGATATCAAGGTGAGCAGATATTTGAGGATGGAGGCTTCTCTGTAAACTGACTTAGCAGAATTTTTGCTAAAATTGGGCAATGAAAAGGTAGGCACAGAAGTCCAGAGATTGAGGCCTCGTTGAGAAGAGAGTTCAGAGGAGCCTGGCCACAGTTTGATGACAGAGAGAGTCTTTGTCATTAGCATCAGAGAGAAGCTGTTCCCACCCCTTAACCTGAAAGGGCAAAGGGAAGGAACACATAGGAGCTGGGGGTTAGAGAATGCAGCCGCTGGTGCCTGCTTAGGAAGGAGCTGAGCATGAGGAGAATTGGGGGGTGAGAATAAATACTCCAACTTGCCAACCCAACCGGAGGCCAGTAAGCGAGGGAGCTCAAGTGTAGAGGTCAGTCTCCTGGCAAAGAGCAAGGCAGAGGAGGGCAGAGACCACAGGGGTTGATGGAGAACAGTCAGCACATACTCTGACTGGCAGGTGCCTTTACACAAATCATTCATTCCCTCTAAACTTATTTTCTCCTCAATAAAATGTGAACAGTAAAACCTAATTCATAAGTACAAGTTGAAGAGACAGAAGAGATGTAAGTCACTTAGCGTATGTTAGTCCCTATAATTTCCTTGTTCTTGGTGTTCTGTTGCTAGCTTTGTGGCTCTGAGAAAGTTACTTAATATCTCTGTGCGTTAATTTCTACATCTATTGAATGAGATAACAATATTGTGTGTTGTAGAATGACGTGAGGTACACCAGTTAAGTTCTGAGAACAAGTCCTGGGACACAAAAAGCACTTAATAAATGTTAGTAGTTTTACAGGGATATGTAATAATTTTAATGCATATATAATGTTATATATCCGCCCATGGGTATTCAACTATAATTAAGATTGTTTTGACTAAAGGATTTGCTGACAGTGACCAAAAGGTCATCTTTTTGTTTTTGTGTAGCCTACAGGCACTGATCATCTGATGGGTTACATTGGCATTGGTCTTGAAACAAGGCTGAAACGGTGTTTAAATCACATCTTCTTGGATTGACTGTGCTCTGTAGATACTCTCCTTCCTAGCATCGCATCTGTGTCCTTTATCCAAATACCCTCAGAAACCCCTGTGATTAAATAGTTTCTGTTAGAACGAGGTACAGTCATTTCTGTATATCTGTATGTGTGTATTTGGAAGAGAGAATATTTCAAATATATACAATTTATTCTTATAAAAAGTCATACTTAGTGAAAAAACAAATGAGTTTAATTTTACCCATGTATCAATTGTTTCCAGTTTATATGTTCAATTAATATAATCCAATCAAATGGGCTAATGATTAAAATATAATTTCATGTAAGGATGAGAGGAGTAATTATACTTATAAATTATTGAGAAATAATATTTGTTGTTTTTCAAGGTGAATCCATCATGTCATTATAATCTCATTAACTAGTAAATGGAAGAATAAAATTGGGTGAATTATTTTTAGGAGGAACCCCGGCAGTGAGGGACTGTGAGAGGTTAGTCATTCTGACCGTTACTCCCGCCTCCCTCCCCCAATGGAGAATGGCCTGCCAAGGCCTCCAGAGTGGGCTGCCATGGGGGGGCCATGAGATGAAGGCAGAGCTCTGGAGATCTGAAGAGGAGGGTTAGAAAGCCTCAGGGACAAAGATGCAGTGCAAGAGGGGGGCTGTGCAGAGACCCAGGAAGGTGGAGTCACAGAGAGAGGAGGAGACAAGAACGCAAGTGGCATCGCAGGCTGAGCAAGGGCCGAGGAGACAGGATAGCTGCACATTTTCTGGTTACCCTGAGGCTGAATGGTACCTTCTGTACTTGAGATCCATGAGATTTTCATGTAAAAAGCTCTTTTTGTCCTTGAGCCAGGGCTGAATTATAACTTTCCTGTCCTGAGGCACTTTTGGCTTCATGGTTCCCTACCTCCATTAAAAAAAGAGAGAGAGAAATGTAACCCAAGCTAGATAATATTCTCATTTCTCCTTTCGGTTTTACAATAAATTAAAACATTTCCACGGGCGACTCGGCCCTGTGCCTCCTGTGTTTGGTGGCAAAGTCCGCCCTGACCTGAGCTTCCTCAGTGTGTTGCTGTCCCCACCTCATGCAATCCGTATCCGGGAAATGACGTTTTCCAGTGAGGTTTCTTGGGGGCTAGGTATATGGATATACACCATCCGTTAAATTAGCAGAAGCTTTATCATCTTACATGGTTAGATTTTTAAAACACGGAAACTAAAGATACTTGTAATTAAAGAGGTCTAGCATTTGAAAGATCTAAACCACTGACATCTGTGCTGAATATTCAAAAAAATATTTTGAATTATTTCAAGAATAGCTAATTAAGAACAAGATAATGGCTTACTCTTGATACATATCAGATTTGAAGCTTCGTTTGATTTCATTTTTTAAGTAGTTTTATCTTACCAAAGCTGAAGTGAATATTTCATACTTGCAAATGGTATCTTATGCACTTCTGAAAGTGAGCTTTTTTTAAGAGCTTGATTAATGCCAGAGCCTATTATCAATCTGTACCTAATGTCATTTTCCTACTTAATAGCACTGAAATCAGAAAAAAATCGTTATACTTCGTTGGTTGGCACCTACACTCGGGTTTTGATGAAAGGAAATGCATTCCGCGTGCTCCCCTTTAGTGAGGATTTGTTTAAAATGTAGGTTGTTCTACTTTAAAGCTCAATGCTCTGGACATTTTGAACCTTTTGCTTCATTAACTGCATTCATTCTGAAATACCTTTCAATTTAAAACAGGAGATAATTGTAATACCTTGAAGCAAATGAGATGTTATTGCAATAATTAACTCCAAAATGAGATGCAGATCCTTTAGACCTGCTGCCGTTTCAGCTAGTTAATAGCAAATAACGTTTGCATTGGTCACACTGATTTCTTTCTTTTCCAGTGGAGACAGAGGACTGCATACTAATCGTATTCTAATGCGTTTTACAAGAGGTAAAATGTGTGTCAAGCTCTATCACACTATTTTAAATTAATTTAACTTCGCAAAAATTATAATAATTACATGACATGATGCTTTCATCCCATACAAATATGCATCAGATTTAAGAAAATAATTTTACATAACAATCAGATTACTTGCATACTAAGTGCATGTTTTTGCAGTAATGACTGTTGGTAGAATCAGGGGGCTTTTTATTAGTTCTCTCAAGCTTCAGAAAGTTTCAGTGTTTAAAATGTGCCTCAAGGTTTCAGCTGGAGGTGCAGAGCCTGTCGACATGGTGGGGTGTGAGGATTGCTGTGCTAAGAGGAGAAAGGAACGGTTTTCTCCAAATAGTGTGACTTTTAGGGAGTGTGGGAGAAGGAATATCATTTCCACCAAGGACACAGCTCCTGCATTAAAGTATTAAACTGTGATACATTATTTGTGTCAAAGTACATATGCAAAAGGAAGTTTTTGCTTACAGAAATAAACTAAATATACTATTTCTCTTGACCAACTACTTTAGGTAGATGGCTTTCTCTTTTAGTGAAGATTATTGTGTGCTTTGGTGTCCGAGAAGCTGAAAACCCCTGTGTTCTTCCTGCCTTTCGTTTCAGTCCTTGCCCATGTTGTTCCTCATTGCTTTTCCCTTGAATTGTACTTTTACTAGTATTATTATTTTTGTTGTTGAGGAAGATTAGCCCTGAGCTAACATCTGCCGCCAGTCCTCCTCTTTTTTTGCTGAGGAAGATTGGCCCTGAGCTAACGTCTGTGCACATCTTCCTCTACTTTATATGTGGGACACCTGCCACAGCATGGCTTGACAACTGGTGTGTAGATCCACATCCGGGATCCGAACATGTGAACCCCGAGCCGCTGAAGGAGAATGTGTGAACTTAACTGCTGCACCACCGGGCCAGCCCCTTGAATTTTACTTTTAAATGATAATACTATTAATGGTAATAATAGCTGACACTGTTAACACTTCTTCAACACTTACTAAGTGCTGGACACTGTGCTTAATGCTTTGAAAGATTACATCCCTGAACCCTCACAATCCATAAGCATATAAAATGTTCTTGTTATCTATATTTTATAAGCAAAAAGCCCGGAAACACTGGTGGCAGCTGACTTTCCTGAGGTTCTACAGCCAGTTAGTGGACAGCAAATTTCCCTGGCCTGGGAGCTCATGCTCTTAACTCCTCCCTCATCTGGAGGTTGCAGGGGCTGGCAGGTGGAGCTGGGACGACAGGATCGTCAAAGATGGAGGGGAGTGTTTTTAAAAAGTGTTCTGAACATACCCTTAGCCTATGCTCTCTTTGGAAGCATTGGGGAGCCCTCTTCCCTGGAAGGCTCTCGCTGGCCCTGGTTCTCTTTGAACGTTGCTGAGTACTTCCACTCCAGAGCGGGCACTTGGGGACCATTTTCTTGTCCTTTGGCTCCCCATGGTCCACTTGCTTTGCCTCAACTTTTATTCTGCATGTTCTCAAGCATCGGCTCCTGCCCTCATTGCCAACTTTTCTGTTGAGTTTGGTGTTTCTCAATGGCGAGTGCCATCCATTCTTTGGGTTTGTCTGATCCCTCTCCTGGTAGCTGACGTGCTTTTGCTGAGTGTTTAAAGAAGAGCCAGCTTCCCTTTCCTCCATCTACACTATTTGTGTAACATTTCTAGTTGAAGGCAGAGCCTTCTCTCCTTCTGGCATGAGGAACCGGAGGGGATGGACGAGAAGCAGCCCTGGCCCCTGCAGGGCACGTCTCTACTGACCTTCCTCTAGGTGCTTCCTGTGCAGAAACCACTCATGACTGAAGGGCCCTGGCTCCTCCCTAGTTTCAGAGCTTTCAACTTGGGGATAACTGTTAGCCCAGCGTTTCCTGACCTTTCCTTACCAGAGGATCAGCTGGCTGGTCTACCTGGAAATTGGCCTCCTCAAGGTGTGCACTGATAGTTTGAATTCTTCCTGAGTGCTTGCCTACTGCCAGTAGTTTTCTTTCTGGGACTCCTTTTCTTCTTCCTTCCCTTCCATCTCTTGAAATAAATCAAAGACTTTAGTGGGGGACAGGTAGCTATTCTAGTTCCTATTATCCCTTCTCACCTCGCGAACTGCTGTAAAAAATTTAACCCCAGTAAGTCCCCATATGTGTCTGAACATTCTTTGTTTTTCTACCTGGGCCAGGTCTCTTCATCATCATGGAATGAGGGCAATTGATGCTCTCTTTATCTTTCTAGATCCCAGATCCACAACTCAAGACCTTTGTTTGTTTCCTCTTGCCAAAGGTGTGACCTACTTGTATTTCTCTCTCTCTCACCTATTATGACATTTTCTTTGTCTTGGACTCCTTCCCCTTCCAGAATACTGGTAAACTCTTTGCAATTTCTAATCCCTGTTTTACAACGTTTTCAAAAACAGCACATAAAATAATTTCTATTTTATATTAGCTTTATGGTTAGCTCATAGGAAAGCAAACAGAATTTACAAAATTAGCAAATAATGAGAATTATGGAAATTGCCAGTCCTTTAAAGGCTTAATTCAAAATGAAATGGGAGCTAAATGTACTTTCCAGTATTCCCCGGGATGACCCTTGACTATCTGTGTGGTGTTCCCCTGACAGTCTCTGGTTTTCATGTGAGGCCTCAGCCAGCCCAGCAAAGCCAATGAGATTTTAGCCCCAGGAAATCCAAGGTTGACTTGCCTCTGGGTTGGCTGTTAGCCCATCGTCCAGAGAGTCCTTGCTGCCCACTTCTCTTTTCATTCTCTGTGGCCTCTCTGTTGGATTAATTCACGCTCATGGCTTCAGTCAGCACCAACTTAAAGATCTGCAAGGTTAACTTATCGCATGACCCGAAGAAACATGTTTCTTGCCCCTTAGTAGGTTAAACCTAATTAGCATGAAGATTTTTTGTAAACTAAGGCTGTGAGAATACCTTAGCTACCTAATGAGGCAGGGTTGGAAGGAGGGGCTTTTCAGGGAAGATAATTTATTGGAAAGGTATAGTTTTAATGTGAATATATCTTAAAGATTCTATCTGTTCTTGGCTTGAAATACTATGCTGTGGAAACAAAAGATAACTGTGGGGTAAATATTCTTAGAAAGTAAGAATTAAAGCTCCAAAAATAGTGACTGAGGCTAAAAATATTGTAAATTTACTGACTTCCAAAGTACACTAAAATTTTTATGAAACAGAAGTTGAGCAAAGGCTGAATTTGTGTGTAGGACATCATTATTTTGTAACTTATCTGAGTTCAGCAGAGATAAAAATCCTTTAATAAATAAAGAAGCAGGAGTTTTGGGTGCCTATGAATGTAAAGGCAAAGGGCATAGCTATATTAGCAATTTTGGTCTTCCTCAACACCACAGGCATTTCAATAACTACTATTTCAAATTCACTTTAAACTTATTTTTTTTTTTTGCATTTTAATAGCTTTGCTTCTAACACTAGAATGCAAATGTGAATCTTTGCCTCTAGCATATTTTATTCCTACCTTGTCAAAGTCACTAGGAATCCACATCCTTATAATAGTACCCTGCACTTTTCAGAAAGCAGGAGGAGAGAGAACATAGGGGTAAAAGGGAGAGGGTATGAAAAGAGGGAGTCTTGTGAAAAGGAGGACAGAGTCAGAGACAGAGAAATACAGGAAGGATTAGGGAAAAAGGAGGTGCTGGAGAGAGACAAGGGAAAATAGAGAGGAAAACATGAGAGAGATGTTCAGTAAATGATGACGTTGAATGTTCGGACCAGCTGAATGGCTTTTGCTTCCTCCCATTTACCTGGATAATAAACATTGTCAGCTTCTATCACTGTCATTTGGAATACTCACGATGTGACAGGAACACCCCTTTCTTCCTCAGAAGTAGCTTGTCAACTTTAATTTTCAGAGTTCAAAGTTTTGATGTTTTTAAAATAAATCTTATTGAATGCTGAGGGTTTTGCTAATGGATGAAAGGATTTTTTCTTTTTTATAAATCAGTTTGGAACTTTACAAATGTTGATCAATTTCTTGTTGTGCTTAAATACATCTTTGACATTCAAACACCAGTAGAAAAGTCTGTTTCTTGTTTTGTTTTTGATTTTTGATTATTAAGGCTGCCTTGTACCAAAATAGCCGAAGGTTATACTTTGAGTCAGCAGATATTTTGTATTTCTCAGCCTTTTCTTTCAAATCGAACTCAGGTTTATGGTCTAATTAGTGATAACATATGATGTGAACAACAACAAAATGGTGCCTGGATGGAAACAAAAAGGCTCAAAGGTAGATGGATTAGGCACTTTCCCACAGTTTTCAATTTTTGTGAGGAAATCATTCAAAGAATGTTGTTCTGAATCAAATAATCAGAGGGCATACCATTTGTCTACCTGCACCCCCGCAAACACTCTGTCTACCTCATGCCTGGAGGATTCCAATTGCCCTTCTCACTGGTCTCCTGGAGTTCGTGTATTTAAATTCTTAGGTATATTTTACATGATGACAGAATTATCCTGGAGCCATTTTGTCCAGTAGGTCTTGACTTCTGCCCTGTTTTCTGTTTTCAGTCTCTGTCTCTCTGACTGTCCATTACTTTCTGAATCAAACGGAAATTTTTTTAAGTTCACCTTCACATTTTCATTTGCTTTACCGACTTACTTCTGCTCTCGTTTCCCATGGGGAATCTTCCATTGCCACCTGTCTTGTTAACGGGTTGCCTTCTTCCTGTCCCTCTGTTACAGCATAATCCCATCTAGTATCTTTGCTTTAGGCTGAACTCTCCAAGGACAAGAAAGGGCAACTGCCCTCCTTTCAGTTACTCACAGAGCTCTCTCTCTTGTTTTTTAACGTAAAAGAGAGACGGGAAAAGTGCTGGCATGAAGTCCTTGAGGAGATAAGGGAGCACGGATCCAGGTCACACGGGGAGGGCTGGGTGAAGGGACACATCGATCTTTAAATACAAGTTAAAATTTTATTTTTACAGCTAGAAAATTGAAATAAATTTCTCTTATCCCAGGATAATTTATCTGTATGACTGTCTACTACTTACATATATAGTTAATAATCAATGTTATGTAATCATTATATAGGCATTAATAGGTTTATTATCAAATTTATATTATAATGATTATTTACATAATAAATAAAAGTAATTTTTAAAATTAAATAATAATGTAATTTAATGATAAATAAGACAATATATTATTATTTATGAATTATATATATTATGCATTTAAATATAAATTGCATATTTTATACACAAGGAGCATTATGGAGTAATTTCTATTCCTCAGAAGGGCAGTAAATACTTACTAACTGTTGTTTTAAGAGTATTTTTTGGCTACATACAATCTAAACACTTTGTTCCTGTGTTCTTGCCTATAAAATGTAAACATTTTCTTGGGAATTTTGGTAAAATATGTGAGTGCCTTGGTGGATTTAATATGTACTTCAGCCTCTAATTTCTGATGTAGACTTTTGAATTAAAAAAACAAATGCTTAATTATATGTTATTTTGAAAATTTGTTGATCGTTCGTCACTGTCATGTGTTGATAACCTAGGCATCATTTTTAATTGCAAAAGACAAGAACACGTAAGAGAGAACCTATCCAAGACAGTAAATTGTAATTCGATTATACCCAGAGTTTTTTGTCAGCAGGTTACTGCACATGTTGTATGCTTCCTTCGCCTCAGGTCGTGTGGCTCTGTTGTCAGCATTTACAAAGGTTTTATCAACATGTGGTGGTAGTGGGATGGCTGACGTGCAGTTGTGCTAGCCACACCTAGGCTCGTTTGTTTATTTTACCTAATAGACAATATGGAAAATAATGATGGGAAATACTGATCAGGCAGGAAAACACAGCATGATAGAATGTTCTGTGTATCACAATACAACTGGCCTTTTGAAAAATTGTTTGAAGGTGTTTCAACTTAAAATATACATGTAATCAGGATAAAGGGGAAAATATTGAAGAATATGTAAAATGGCAGACTTGTGGGAGTATAATTTTACAGTTTAATACATGGTGTGTCTTAGGAATAACAATGAACCATTTCAAAGGGAAGGGGAACTATATAAAAACATTGGATTTTTTTTTTTGATTCTTAAAATGTTTTCTATTATAATGTAGCAAGCGTTTAAAAATATATAGACTTTGAAATTAGATCTGAGTTGCCTTCTCTTTCCTGACCCTTCAGCTTTGTAATTCTTGGAAAGGAAGTTGTCAGAAATTAAGTATTCTCATCTGTATGATAAGGTTACTATGACCCAGGTCACATTTCAGGTTGTGAGGAAAATCAAATGAGCTAACGCTTACAAAATGTATTAGCAAAGTGCACCAAGTGGTAGTTATCTTTATCATGGTTAAAGTTTTACATCAAATAATTGGCTTTTATTTATGACAAAATATAAAAGACCTTGAGGCTATTTATTTCATGGGAAAGGGCAGGTAGTAGGGCAAAACTGTAGTCTGATAAGAAAGTAATTGGAAAGTACTTTAATGTTAATAACCGTACAGTTCCAGGCATTGAAACTGCATCAGAGACTTACAAGGATTGCTGGGGAGCGTCATAGTTCCCATAAGCCTCTAGCGGTAGCTCTGCGCATCCTTTAGCACACGTCTGCTCTTTGTTTTTGTCCTGCTCCTGTTCCCCTTCTATGTAGGGGCCTGTGAAGAAGTAAATTTACTGATATCTATCAAGCACCAATTAGCTGTGAGATCTTTTCACCTTTTCTTGCTTACTTCACATGATATTTTTCATTGGTAATATTAGATCCTTTTTAGTAAATGAACAACTGAGGAATTAGAGAAAGTAGTGACTTTTCTACAGTCATGGGACTAGTCAGTGGTGTACCTGTTCTGGATCCATAGCCCATTCTTCCACTAACCATCCAAGCTATTTCAAAGATTACTCTTTGTCCATCCTTCTAAATTTATAAGAGGAAAGGAGAAACTTTTGGTAACTGTGTGGACAGTTAGTGTGCTTTGTTTCAAGCATTCCACTCCATGCTTTACAGAAGTCACATTAAATCTCACCAAGATTCTAGAAATCAACCATTTTATTCCCATTGGTATCCACTAGGACTCTGTTGGCTATGATTAGCAGAAAATAACTGAACTCAAAATGTTGTAATAAAAAAAGGAAGCTATCTTACATAGCACTGTGTCCAAAAGTAAGAAGAGGAATGGCTGATGGGCTGACAACCCGCAGGAGCAACTCTTCTTTCATGGAATGTGTATGTTGGTATGTGAGTCTGTGGGGGGATGTTGACAGAGTTTGGGATTAAACCTTTACGGACTAAGTGACACACATATTACATACATTAAGGGTCCTGAAGAGTCAGGATTGGTATTATCTAGATTAAGTAATAAAGAAACAGGTACAGCTAGGTCAACTGAGTTGTTCAGGGTTACACAAATCATAACTGGTAATCTGGGGATTCAAATGCAAACTTTTTTGATTTTAAAATCTGTGCTTTTTCTACTGACCACACCACCATTCTTCCATTAAAATGGCTTGGGAATACCTGAGGATAATCTATTCAGCTTCTTCATAGATTTGTACTTGTTCAATTCATGGGGATGTATATATGTTTGTAGGGACTGTGTATGTAAGTATACAATCCAGTTGAGTAGATTTGAAATATTATTATCTTACCTGATCCATTGTACCTTCTTTCTATGTCCATGGTCATAAAAGAACCCTGAAGATATTAAAAATCTCCTAAAGTTGTGGACCCATGTTATACTGGTCCTGTAATACAAGCTGCATTTTCTGTATTTATTTGTGCATGCTAAAATTTGTGTCACAGCTCATTTTTGCTTTCTTTTCTGGAGATGAGTGGAGCCAGCTCACTCTAGCTCACAGAGCTAGCGTGTTTTCCTGACTCCACATTGAGTGACATCACACTGGTAGTTGGAAATCACCCATGGTACGAGTATTTACACCAAAGAAATTGGCAAAGAGTATAAGTTAGAGCTTCCTCCTTCCTCCCTAGCCCGCCTCTCACCTTGTGCCACCCCAGGAGAACCAGTTCTTAAACTTCTTCAAGCCCATCACTGCTTTTAACTCTTTTACTAGGAAATCTGTTGAAGTATTTGGGAGATTTGTGAAGAGTCTGCTTCTAAGCAAAGTCTTTTGCCCTTCTGTTCCCTCGAGATAAGCTCTGACTGTTGGAGGTGATTGACTTTCTCTGAGGCTGTAAACTTAAGATTCACGTATTTTTCTTTATTGTAGGATTTATTGGTTTTCTCGTGTTCTTTATTTCCATGAAGTGACTTTGTGATGGAGCTGGCTTTCTTCATCTCTCACTTAGGTGCTTATCTCTCTACATGGGCTTTTCAGCACTTTTCAAGTTCTACCTAAGAATGTTTTGTTTGAAATGGCCATCCTTTTCAAAAAGTGCCACAATATTTTATAACATATTTATAAATAAATTGCTTCCATTTGCCTTGAACAACCTTTCAATAAAGGAGAGTCTTTAAGGGAAATTTTTGCTTCTGCCATATCAACAGTTTTAAATGTTAAGTTTGCACAGCTTTAGGAAGGTTCTTATAGCAATGGATCTATACATAATTCACATTTTATAATAACCCCAAATTTAGAGCCCCAGTTATAGATGCTAATTCCACCAATTCAAATTATACTCAAGGAAAGCCTTGGCATTAAAAAATGATGTATTTTAGAATACTGCATCATAACAAATTCTGGTGTCCAAATGTCTTAGATATTCAAAACGATGAAAATAAAAGTTATTTTATAGAAAGTGTTCCTGAATGGATAAGATGAAAAATGTGTTTTAGGGTAGAAAAGTGCAAGGTAATGCATTTAGGGAAAAGTGATTTCTACTCGTAAGTCACTTGGATCTAAGAGCTCTTGCGCTGGGAAAGGGCTGGAAGCATCAGTTTTTTTAAGGATTTGGTGAATTTCTGTTGATTAGAGAAGTCTTCATATCACAGCCATATTTAATGAGCATATAAAACTTAACCTCAATTTTTTCTTGTGATTTCATAAATTAATACAGCCATCGTGTCTATCTACATAACATGATTTCATAGATTAATAAAGCCATAATGCCTATCTGCTATGTTATATAAACTTCATAAATATGTCTCAAGAAAAAAATATGGAGAAATTCCATTGGACAGATGATTTGATGGAGAATGTGTAAGAAGAGGGATGTGAGTGAGAATAATTATAGGGAATTATATATTTCATTCCAGAAAGCTGAGGCCTGGAAAGGCAATAGCTAAAGTAGAGCAATTCCTCAGTGGAATGATGCGATGTACACAGGCTCATTCGCTGAATTGACGTAAGTTAGAATGAGCAGGAACTTCTTGAAACCACTTTAGGGCCGGCCCGGTGGCACAGCCGTTAAGTTTGCACGTTCCACTTCTCAGCGGCCTGGGGTTCGCCGGGTCGGCTGGGTGCGGACATGGCACTGCTTGGCAAAAGCCATGCTGTGGTAGGCGTCCCACATATAAAGTAGAGGAAGATGGGCACGGATGTTAGCTCAGGGCCAGGCTTCCTCAGCAAAAAGAGGAGGATTGACAGTAGTTAGCTCAGGGCTAATCTTCCTCAAAAAAAAAAAGAAAAGAAAAGAAAAGAAAAGAAACCACTTTAAACAGTGCATAGTGAACCTCTGGAAACTTTTACTTGGAGAGAGGATAAAGACCGAAAACAGGCTCAAAAGTAATTCTAAGATTCTTCAGCCTGACTCAACTTGTTCAGCCTGTTTCAAATGTTAACACTCTTCAGCCTGTCTGAAGTGATTTAGGAAATGTATTTAGAGATGTTTAACTAACTGTGTATGTCAGTGGTTCTCAAGTATTAATGTGCTTCAGAATCACCACAATACTTACTCAAAATAGCGATTTCTCAGCACTACCGCAAACCTTCTGAATTGGGATTTCTAATGATGGGGGCCCATGAATCTAAATTTTAAACAAACACCGGAGATGGTACAGCTGAGCCATGGACCACTAGAGAACTCCTGCTTTCTGTTAACGTTGAGAAAGAGCATCCTAGTGCATTTTAGAAAGCATGAGCGCACCCTCCTGGTATATGTTCTGGTGCCTCTGTCAGATCGGCTTCAGTGATCTACCACTGACTTGTTGAAGACGTCCTGTGCTGTTAAGCCTTTTGTCTTTCTCAAGTTGTTTCCTCTTGCTGAAATTCCCTTCTCTCTGTATTTACTTATTGAGGTCATCTTCATCTTTCAAGACCCATTTCGTATCTCCCCTCCTCTGGGAAATCTTCCCCAGTTCACTCAGTCAAATTTCTCTTAACCCTGTGTTTCCAGAAGACACTGAGCATATCATAGCATTTATCACAGTGCATCTTGCATCTATATAGAGTTTTTTTATCTATTATGGAAGTGCTTATCTATCAGTCAGAGCTGGGGTTGGCAAATTATGGTCTGTGGGCAAATCCCGCCCACTGTCTGTTTGTAAATGATGTTTATGGGAGCACAGATTTGGTATCCTGTAAGTTATCTAAAATAATTGGTGAAAGAATGAAGAAACAGTTGGGAAGTATATCTTTATCCTGCCAATAAAGGAAATATAAACCCTTTTTGTAATTCTTGCCTTGGTTGTTTTGTATCCCTCTCCTTGATGTTATTATTGCTCCAAAAGAGCTTTCCATGATGCTGGAAAGCATCCTTCCTCTATGCTGTCCAGTGCGGTAGCCGCTAGGCCCATGTGACTGTTGAACACTTGACAAGTAACTAGTGTGACCAGATAGTGTGATAGTTTAATTTAATTGTAAGTAATATAAAATTAATTAAAATATTACAGCTCATGGATACCATATTGGACAATGTAGATAGAAGAAAAAATAGACAGATTTATAAATAATTGCACCTAAAGACAAACAGCATGCAGTGAGCATGAGAAGGAGAGAAAAACTAATTCAATAAAATCCATGAGAGCCCTGGTGCCTTTGCTAACAGTCGTGCACTGGAAAGATATGTAACCCCTAGTTGTATTTTGGCTGAGTACTCTAAGGTTTGGATGTAAAAAAGTTAGAAACCAGTTCCAAAAGTTAGACTGAACTTCTTACAGATATAAGCTCTATTCTTAAGTTTCCGTTTTTTATTATGGTCTTCCAGTATTTGCACTGATGAACATCAGTTCAAAGAGTAAATGGTCCTAAGATAAAAGTGAAAGAAGGAAATTGGGAACTCGTAAAGATTCTCAAGTAATTTCTTCATGTGAGTTTGCGTTGCGAAGTTGGGAATGGAGTCACCAGAAGGGACAGAGAGGAGAAGCGAGGGAGAGGTGGGCTGAGGGCTTTGGATGCATCATCTTTGGGAGTGGAGAAACGGAGGGCTTCTGTGTTTCCCCAACTTATTTGTGTGGTTATCATGGCTACACTGTGTTCATTGTACTTTAGTTAGGCTTTCTTGTTCACATGAACGTATTTGATAAGAAACCTATAGCCGTGGAAAAGTGCAGGTTCAAGGAGTTGATTGTGAATTGATATGTTTAGACCCATCCACCTGCTTTGGGGAAGAGACTAAAGATTATCTAGTGTGTGATGAAGTGGAGGAGGGTGGAAGGGAAGTTGTTTCTGATGATACATTGCAAGGTCTGGAGAGCAATAAAACACTCGAACATTCTGTTTCACTGAGTTCTTAGAACTGTCCTGTCAGCCAGTGTAGACAAAGTCAAGATTAGCAAGATGATAATGATGTTTTTCTTTGTAGTAGTTATCTTAATGCCTTAAGTAGTTATTTTAATATGGTGTTCAAGCTTTCTGAGAGTTTCTCACTCTTCAAAATGGGTGAGGCCCCTAAATTATCACCTCAATCTCAGAATGATATCTATAGATATAGATATCTCTCTATATAATATAGATATTATGTATTATAATTATAGATATGTAGTAGATATTATTGATATATAGATATTATATATTATATAGAGAGAGGGTGAGATAAAGATATCTATATCATTTGATATATATATATCTTTAAAATATGTTTATGTATACATATTTTTAAAGTGTTCTTGTCTTCTCTAAATTGTCTAAGCAGAGGAAAGGAAGAGAAGACCCTACTTTAAGTGGATCTGTGCACTCAAAGAGGCAGCAACCCATACTCCTCAGTGAATCCTCCTTTTCCAGTGTGAAGCTCTTTAAAGGGAGGAGGGAAGAATAGACAACTTGGATAAACTTTTAGAAGTGTGGATTAAGCATCTCTTTAACTTAGGATATTTACTTAATCAATGTAACTACACTAAATTTTATATATATTAAATATTTTTTCTTCACTCACATATTATGAAACCACTTTCTTCCTTCCTTTCATGTGCACTTTGTACAGCTGTGACTACATCATCAGCAGGGTTATTTTTTGAACTATATAATGCAGATTCACAATATCATCACTTCCTACCAAATTACTTGAAATATAGCACGTCTTGAATCTATGCAAGATTTTAGTCCAAGCCACAAATATTCATTTCCACAACATGAGGATTTAAAAAATTGATCCTGAGATAAATGTTCACAGGTGCCACAAAGCATCACTGCTGTTTAAAAAGTGGGGTTATACTGTTTTGAATGATGAATGAATTTGTGTTAAATTTCTTTCACTCTTTTTTTAACTGAGTCTATCAGGTTGTTTCTGTCCCCAAACCATCATTGCTTGAGATCATTTCAAGCTGATGTGCTTTCCCAAATGGCACTATATTTTGAAAATCAAGTGACTAGAGCTTGCCCCATAATGAGAGACACTGTGTGAAAGCTCAAATATAAGTCAGCTCTTTCCTAGGGGACAATTTTAGGCAGTGATCCCCTCTTGTCTGTATTTAATTATTACATATGGTGATGTTCATTTAGAAATGAGACCAAGAAAATAAGCAAAAAAGGCAAGGGAAAAAATCTAGAACTCTCAGGGAGGGGAAAGTGAAACAGAAGGCCTCCAAGGGCCGGGAGCTGTCTGGAGGGCCACCCTGGGGTCTTTTAGGGGCTTCATGTGGCAGTATTTGTTTGGTGAAGTTTTGACTGTGGACATAACTGTACTCAAATAACGGTGTTTGCAGATATTAACATATATCATGTAAAAAACTTCTTTTGTTCTGATTTTATGCTCAGCTAGCAAACTTCTGGTAATTTGGCTTCCCATGTAGTTTGCTCATAAGAAGATCTTGTGAAAATGTATAAAGATGACATGCTGCACGGAGTCAGTCCTTGGGTTGGTCGATCCCACGTATGCCTCCACGGCTTCCCCTTCTGCCTTATTATTCCCAGATTGAACAGTTCTCTTTTAACCGGCATCATCTATCTTCAGATGTGTTAACACATTCAGTGAAGTTAAGCCAAGGTCTGCCAGTCTGGGAGATATTTGACCCCTTTAAGATGACTTTTTATGGCTTCGATCTTATCTGCTAGGTGACAGTTTGACAGTTTCACTCTCAGAGAGCAGTCTTATTTCCCACTTGCACTAGGAATCTGTAATTCCCGAAGAGGAATGGTTGTAAATTGTGTTCTCCCTCACATGAAAAATTGTGCAACTTCCTCACACATAAGAAAGTCAAATGCTGTTGGTGTGGAAGTTTTTCCAGGAGTAGAGAGACTTATTCTCCATCGATACTTAGGTATCCCTTGGAGCTAAGACATATGTAATTGTAGGATTGCTGAGATGGAGTACAATGTATCGTCTTAAATGTTAGCACTTAATAACTTTTTCAGGAAGCATTTCTTGAATACTTACTGTAGGCCAGATGAGGTGCTAGGTAATGACTGAATAAAGAGTGTAAGCTGTGTTTCTCCCCACCTAAAGCAGCGGTTCTCAACTGGAGATTATCTGGAGATGTTCGGAGACATGCTGGGGTGTCACATCTGGGGAGGGTACCGACATTTAGTGTCATCTGGTGCCATATAGGGATGTTGCTAAACATGGACAGCCTTCCACGTCAAAGACATATCCACAAAGTAGTGCCAAGGTTGAGAAACCTTGACCTAGATGTTACAACAAATGTAAATAAATTTTTGCGTGACATGGTAGGGTCTCTAACAAATGTATAGAGGAAATACTAAAGGAACAGCCTCAGTGGAAATATTGTTTTTATCCAGTTGACATTTATTTTATATGTTGCATATTATGTACTGGTCCAGGAAATGTTGAAGTCTCAGCAAGTACTTTCAAGAATGATGTATTTGTTATGTTATCACTTAAGATATCCAGTTTTCATACAGATTCCTTTTAGCTTTTATTGCACAGATTTCAAATTCCTGACTAGAAACAGATTTTTAACTGCTACATGGGGAATACAAAATTAAATTAGAGGTTCGATGGACTTCCATTGACTTTTGGGAATGGTCAAAATCTAGGTCAACTGCAGGTCAGTTCTCTAAATCTCAATAGTTTATTGTCCTTGAAAGGAAGTATCTAATTTAATAAAGTCTTGCTTATGGTGTAAACAAGCTTTTCTACTTCCTGGATACTAGCAACATCTTTGAAAATAATAATAAAAGAAAACCACACACACACACAGAGAAAAACTCCCACAAAACCTTGTATTAGAAGTAAGCAAAAATAAATAAATTAGTGATCTTATAATTTTAATCTGAACTCTTATATGCCAGAATAAGAGAATTGATTACTGACTTTATGTGTCCCTTTGTTTTCTTGATTTATGATCTTGGCATATCCAGGCTAGCACATATAACAAACAAGCACAAATAAACAAAAGTGAATTGTCTTACAAACTCTTGTCTCCTGATGAGTTCTTGTGAAGAGAATTTCCCATTCTCCTCTATTTCTTTAACTTTTCTCATTGGGAAAAAAAATATCCAAGAACCGTTTACTTAATTCTTCAAGAAAATGCCTAAGCAATTTTTTAGGTGCTAGGAATATAAACAAGACCAAAACTTGGTCTGAACACTTGACAGAAATATAGTTACAAATGTTATAACAAGGGCATGCGTGCAGCCACCATACATACCAAAATTTCTAATACTGTCCTAATGCTTAAATCCTCTGACCTATGGTTTACATGAATATATTTATATTTGTCAGACCTCGTGGCTGTGCTACTGGGAGCCAGAGAATTGTGCTGTCAGTCACCTTGTGGAGCAAAGAAGTCTTCACGGATTAGGAAGGGGCTGGGATATTCTAGGCAGAAGGGATGGGGCATTCAAGGGCATTGCACTATGAACATACATCCCAAGTTTCATAAAGAACAAACCTGTGCCCCTCTGGAAGTTTGTTGGAGGAACAGTGGGAGGTGAAAATGGCAGAATTTGTTTCAATTTAGAACTTAAAGGATGTTATGGAATATATTGAGAATTTTATGATTTATCCCATACATGATTTACATTCCTAAATTTTTAAGGCGATGAGAATCACATGATCAGATTTTTGTTTTAGAAAAATAATTGAGACAGTAGTTCAGTTGATAGATTAGATAGAAGGAAACTAGAATGACAGAAATGAGTTAGGAGACTACTGTAGTAATCCACATGCTGAAGATGCGAACTAAGCCAGCAGGTGCTATTACCCTAAAGGCAGTGTTTTTCAACAACATCTTCACCACCAACTGAAAGGAATTGATGACCAATTAACTGTCAGATGAGAAAACACAAGAACTTGAGAATGATGTCGTGGTTTTAGCTTGGGGGACGTGGAGAATGCAGACTGAAGAACTGTTGGAGACTAACGGTGGTTCTCAGTTGTCCATGAAGCGTTTAGGGAGTAGTTGAGAAGACTGATCTGGTCTCAGGAGAGAGGATAGAGTGGGACATTAGGATTTAAGAATCATTAGCAACTTCAGATGGTGGTTCTGGCTCTGAGAGGGGATGCGTCTGCACCGGCACAGGGCGCAGAGTGCAAAAGGGGCACAGTGACAGAAATTTAAGGGGGTGGGGGTGTGGATGAAAATGAGTCAAGAGTCTGAAATTAAATTAAGCTAATTAAAGAAATATAGATTCCAGTGGAGTGTGGTCATAGTAGTCAAGATGGAAATGGGAAGGCTGGAGGATAAACAACAGTGTCAAATGTTGCAGAAAGTCTAAAAACGATAAAAACTATGAAAGAGAATTTGGCAACTAGAAAACTATTAATATTATCAACTATAGATTTTTCCATAACACTTGTGGATAAAAGCCAGACTGTAGGATTAGGGTAAGTGTTGGAGGGTTGCTGTTTGTTTTAGATTAGATCTGGTAAAGATTAATCAAACATTGTATGCTGGAAAGTTTTTCTTCCGTAACTTGTTTTTCATTATCATCTGAGTGAATTGTTGTTTTATCCAAAGGTATATAGACCCACATAAAAATAGAAGAAAGATATAGAAAAGGACTTTTTAGATTATCTTATCCACCTATTCAATTTAAAGAGAAAGAAATTAGAATCAAAAAAGTTGTGTCTTGCCCAATATGTGGACACAGTCAGTTGCAAAACCAAATCTGAGGTGGGTCTCCTGATTCTTGGTCTGGTACATTATCCATTCTTCCGTGAACAGAAAGATAGAGGTCATTTCTATGCAGAGAAAAACAAATCAGCTGTGTCATTGCAGAAATGTTCTGCATGGTTTGCTGCCATCTGTCTTAAAGCTTAGTCTGGACTCCCAGGAATTAGACTGCTGAGCTGCATTTAGATGCGCCATGTGGACAGGGCATGGGCAATCTTGTGTTGGGAGGGTTTGGGTATTTCCATATATGGAATATAGGACACAGAAAATATTTAGGGCAAAATTAAGAGCCTAGGGCTGTGGAATTTTTGAGGACTGACTTTGATTTCCTGTTTTGTAAGATTCTAGACCTTTATGTCTTCTTGTTAGACCTGGTGTATTTTATGCATGTGACCTGCTATTGGAGTAAAATAATAAACATTGCTTTCAGAGGAGGAAGATGACAAAGCCATCAGAGCACCAGAATGGAGGTCAGGTAACCTGGATTCTGATCCCTTGTGCCTGTGGACACCTCACACTCTCCGGGCCTCAGTTTCCTTACTGGAATAGGTCAGGGTTTGAAACTGGAGGTCTTTTGAAGTCCGTTGAAGAAAGACAAGTTCCATCAAGCCCACACAGTTTTTGGAACTTTAATGTCTTCAGCTGGAAATGCTTTCCCTAGGACACCTTGGGTCCTCTTGTCAGATATCCACATCCTGGCATCTGTGAACATTTGGGTTTGTGAGCCCGGAGGTGTAGTTCCCTTTAGCTTGGCTATTCAATGATTCTGCAATAGAAGGATTCAGACTTAGTAGCTCGATGTGGTCGAGTTTTCAAAATATTGATTTGCTGTGTTGAAACTGTCAAAGCAAATGCACTGAAGATATATCCATGCGACAAAAAACAAATATAGACCCAGAGCTCTTTTCCAGGTTTAGTATTTGTTACCTGTACTCAGATAGTTATAAACTCCTGGAAAACAAATTTAAGGCTAGAAATTAAGCATCCTTTAGGTTACAGAAGCATATATCATTGAATGTAATTAAGGTAATACAGAGATTATCAGAAGGATTGAACCAAGATGTGATCAATAGGATCATCTTTCTTGGTTGATTGTGTTTAAAGAGACTTTCCAAATTACTTTCAGTGCTATTCCATAAACTTCGGAGAAGAAGCAAAAGATATATACACAGAAATCGTGATGGTACCCTGTAATTTAATCCCCTTTTTTCCAAAAGTCACTTTTTAGACTGACATGTTTGTCATTATAAAGAGTTACTGCAATTCTTTATCTTCTTTCACTGAGACTTTCTCAATTTAATTTTAAAGGGTCATAAGATTTGTCTGACGTATGGAGTATTGGGACTTTGTGTTCTTCAGGCATTCTTCAGAAGTCCAAATGTCACATGAATAACTAGGAAATTGATGCTAGGAATTATTTATTTGAATTCACTTGTGTACTGCATCCAACCAGTTGACAGCAAGTCCTTCTGGGTGATAAAATGTTGTCATCTCAATCAGATGCCAAAAAACAATTCTCCAGCGTCTACTGAACTCCTTCACCAAAGAGAACTGTTGCACTTTTAATAGTTTCCGAAAATGAAACAATCAGGCATTTATTTGTCAGAAGCTTAATATAAATTTCTTTCGTTTGATTTTATCTGGGCATTTTTATTGAATTTTACCAGATTTGATTTTTCTGACTCTTCTATGAGAATGGCTTTTTGCTTGTAAGTTTCACTCAAATTGACATTTTGATGGTTTAACACATTAATGAAATTCCTAGAAGATAAGCTATGTTCTTTGAAAAAGAAAATATTGACAGAGTACACTAAAGGGACATTTTAAAGTGCATTTTGATTTCCTTTGCAGCTAGATGACATATTTGCTGCTGTTTGGTAGCTCCCTAAGCCCTACTTCCCGCTCCATGCCCAGACGATATTTGACAATGTTGCTGTCCATCTTTCCGTATCTAGATTTATGGATGCAAATTGAGCTCTTGGCAGTCTGTGAATACCACAAGACCCTCATCTCCCAGTCTAGCAATTTGAGACCAAAAAAAAAGGCACTTTCTGAAACCATGAAAGAATCTTTTCCACAGCTACTGAGTCTTCCAGACCACACAGACTCTAATTTGCTTCACAAAATATCTTACAAAAAAACATAAATGCACACATATAAACAGTTTCATAGCACTATGTGCCACACATTTTCTAAATTTTATATGTAATTCATTTCATTTGTTCCAGATAGCATCCTGTGATACAGGGACTGTTATTAGCCCTGTTTTACAGATGAGGAAACTGAGGCACAGGTCACACAGCAAGAAGAGGAAGAGCCAGTGTTCAGCAACACAGTGTGGCCCCAGGGTCCCTAACCCTAACCAATAAACAGTACTGTGCAGCTCCTGCTGAAATGGGCAAAATGCGATGTAGGAGGGTAGTTCCCAGCCAGACAATGTAATTATCAGAAGTTCTTACGCAACCCAGAATTCTACAATGTACTGTATTCTTTTTCCAATTCAGAGACATACACAAGCCTTTTCCCTTTTCAACAGTGAGTAACAAACTAAGCTAAGCTGCTCTCATGTAGGCAGGGAATTTAGAGGATGTGAGGATAGAGAATCCAAATACTAAACTACTAAGTAAATTGAGAAAATTTTTGCATTGTAATCAGCTAAATAAACAAGCAAAAAAAGCAGCATTAACAGGTGGTATTAGTCTACCCATGGGAGTTCTTGTCCCTGTGTCTGGCACCCTGCCCTGGCCAGGCTCTCAGATGGTGGAGCTGCTGTGAAAGCTCTCCTTGTTAGCTTTTTTGACGTTACTTACGCTGAGTCTGGAGGTCAATACTCAGAGCATCCTTGGATGAGTAGTAGGGAAAATATGAAGTGCCTTTGGAAAGTGTCATCCTGAACTTAAAATCCTTTTAATGCTCAGTTTTCCATCAAAATCAGTAGGTAGCTGTTGAAAAGCGTCTGTTCTTTATTGTAAGACTGTGTCTATCCTAATCTCTTTAGTAACCTTGATCATGCTATGGAGATGATATGCTATCTGATCTCTCATCCAGATAAGCAGAAATTCAGAGCGCTCCGTTTAGTGCAAGAGAACATGCTGGGCACTGGACAGAAGGCCAAGGTGGAGGATCCAGATGACCAGCGTGGAGCAGACCCTGCAGGGAGTTCTGTGGCTCCTGCAGATCCACAGCCCGAACTTTGAATGGAGTTCTTATTCTCTTGGGTAGTCGGTTAAGGGCGCTGAGCCAGGTCAGGGTCGCATAGGATTCCCTGAGAATCTTTCCCATCCTAACTACTTACAGAATCAGGGCCAAAGTTTCAATTATTTTTGTGTGGTTGTTGCAATTACCATTGCTATTATGGTGGCACTTTTCAGAACAGTTAATGTCAGTGCTGTGCTGAGGAAAGCATGGTCGCATAATGGCTTTCCTCCTGGCTTTATTGATTCTCCATTTACAAATGCACATTTTCCCCTCTATAGTCTTATAGTATGGATCCCACTTCTAGAAGCCAAAAATCTATTATGCCAAGTTATAAACTGGTAAAGCAGTTTTCTCTGCTCTGGGAAGACAAAGATGAATAAAAAGCCACGTTTGCTGTAGAGAAGTTTATAATCTAGTAGCAAATGGGTGCTTGAAAAATAAGGCACTTGGTATTTGGAAATAAGGCTATATTCTATTCCATTTGTTTACTTGTCTGTTTCTGTGATTAAATAGCAAAATACTGGGAAATTGGGCCTGTGTCTTATTCACCTTTGTATGTCTGGTGCCCAGCACAGTGCCTGACACACGGAAGTCTTCCCCAAACTGAACCATGTGAATATTGAAATTCTTACATTCAGTTAAAGATGCAGTAAATTCATATTTAAAATTTTAGTAGATTTTTAGCCATAAACAATTAATCATGTGACCTTGCAGAAGTCATTGCCATTCTGTAAACTTCTAGAACTATCCATCATAAGAGGTTGATGAAACATCACAAGAGAGAGTGAAATTAATCTCATAAGAGGAAGAACATTTTATTCATATATAAATGTCTTCAGTGCCCTCAGAATCTAACCACCATGATGTCTCTTTCCTTTAGAAATTTTCATTTTAAGATGGAATTATGACATCTAGCAAACATCCAATATAGTGATGACTCAGGCACTGTGGAGTCAGAAGAAAGAATTAGGAAATATGGACATATAAATATTGAAATGATCCACATGGAGGAATTTGTCACACAACTGACTCTTAGCTATTAGAGGACTGTGAATTCTGGGGTCCTTGTTCATTTTCCCAGTTTACTTCTTGTTTTTTGTCAGTGTTGGGCTCTCATCCTTCTTGCAGGTGAGCAGAAAGAAGGAAATAAAACTCGAGAGTCATCTCCATAATTTTCAACAACTCAGTTATAAAGAGGAGGAGTAGTGGAAGATGCTAAAACTAAGGGTTTAAGTGAGGCATTTTAATTGTATGTAGCTTTCATTTTTGCATGAGTATCCTTTTTTCAATTAGTGATAAATCTGTAGTTAGCTTTTTTCCAGATGTTAATCTGCAGATTGAGACAGTGCCCTGCACTCCAGCACTGCCACTTGCTTTGATGTCAATCACAGGCCTTCAGGGTTATGTTCAGAGAAGAAGAAACAAAATCTTAATTATTGAGAAAGGCGAGGAAAAACTTCTTTAGGGAGAACACACGAAGGAATTGATGATTTTTCTGAACTACAGCCAAGCAACAAGTAAGTCCAATGTGTTATTTAATCAAGTTTAAGAAACTATAGGAAAGAGAAACAAAAGATGTAAGTCCTTTCTTCCAACTCTGCTGACGGTGAAAGAGACTTGAGAATCATAATTACAATAAGACAGATGTAGAAATGAGTATTTGGTCAATAATCTCACATCTCATCTTCCTTTTCTCTCAAGAGTGTTTTCCTAGAGATATCCCAATCTTCATGTTACTGATTTACTAAAGGTCAATTATATGTTGTATTTTTTTTTCCAAAAAGAAACTTAACTCCTCTAGAGTTTGATTTAAGTTATTTCTATTTGAGTCTTTTACAAGGAATATACATTATGCTTTGATGCAATAACATGAACTATAATATGGGTGTACTTCCAGGCATAACTTAAGTTGCATTTCAAGATGTCAAGACAAGTACAGGCCAGTCACCCAAAAAGAGCTACTGAAAAAAACAAAGGCCTAAAATTGAACTGTAACAGTAGAATACGATCTACAGTGCTGGTACTTTTATTAAAAAGCTTGAAGTTTAGAACATAAATGTTTTAAAAGATGATATCCTTCAAATAAATATGTTTCACACTGCCTATTAATAGAACATATCACTAATGTCCAAGCTCAAAATTTTTATACACTTTTGGATTACTCAGGTTTTTGTCACAGGCATAGTTTATAACATACATTGACATATGTCTAAACCAAATTATTTTCATTTGTAGTAAAACAATGAATCATATGATCTTAGTCATTTTACAATGTAAAGTTATATTTAATTTCAGAGTTAAGAAAGAAATGAGATATGTTTGGATATTACTAATTTGTAGACATGTGGACGTAGAGGAGGAAGATGAATCCTCTACTCTCTGGGTCCTTCTGGCTGGGCCACGAATTAAATTCACATGAGACAGAACAACAGGAGAAAATCAGACAAAGCTCTATAACATGGACACATGGGAGAAACCCAGGAAAACTGAGTAACTCTCAGAATGGCAGAGGCTCTCATCTTAAATACCGTCTTCTGCTAAAGACAAAGGAGGATGTTGGGGGTGGGGAGAGTCAGATATGGGAGGTTACCAGAAAAGCACAGTCAACAAGAGTCAGGTTATTATGCAGATTTAAGTCCTTGTCTTCCACATTGATAAGAGTTTCTAGAGATAAGCTCATAACCCCCTCTTTCTGGTACAGAGAGGGAGACCCCTTTACGGATGGAGATTTCCCTTCCAAATGTGAATGTCTCCTACAGAAGGTAACCGCTTCTTATACTTGGTTTTCAGAGCTTTTCCCATGTCTGTAGTTTTTAAAAATAACCAGCCCAAAATAATCCTTATGCCAAAGAGACACATTTTGGGGTGGCCATTCTGGTCCCCCACATGGATCACATTATCACTATGTACAAAAATTGATTATTGTTCATGAAGGTAATAGACATGAATAAATTATATTCCTTAATAAACTTAAATACATATATCTACATATATGCACATACATATATACATGTATCTGTTGAATGCTTTCAGTTTTTTTCTAAGACTTTATCGTTCAGTGGAGTGAAAAACACGCCCAGTACCTTCACGGGTATATTTAGCTGATCCACTCATGAATGTAATGTATTTTTATAAATTGAGTAATTTTATTATGACTCCTTATAATAGTGAAATAATTGTTTGCTAAATAATTGGTCATTTAAAAACACAATTTACTGGTCTTAAAATTTTGTTCAATTTAGGAGCTGGCCTGGTTGCATAGTGGTTAGGTTCATGTACTCCACTTTGGCAGCCCAGGGTTCGCGCATTTGGATCTTGGACGCGAACCTAGCACTGGTCATCAAGCCATGCTGTGGTGGCATCCCACATAAAGTAGAGGAGGATTGGCACGGATGTTCGCTCAGGGCCAATCTTCCTCACACACACAAAAAAATTTGTTGAATTTAGTTATTTTAAAATATGTTAGTAATGGACTTCTTTTTTTTTTTTTTGATGAGGAAAATAGTCTCTGAGCTAACATCTGTGCCAGTCTTCCTCCGCTTTGTATGTGGGTTGCCACTACAGCATGGCATGATGTGCAGTGTGTAGGTCCACGCCCAGGATCTGAACCCTCAAACCCTGGGCTGCCGAAGTGGAATGTGCGAACTTAACCCCTACGCCACTGTGCTGGCCCCAATAATGGACTATTTTTAAAAGAAATTTGTTTATATTATTAAAGCTGTAACAATTTGAAATTCAGAAATGAGTAAAGAAGATAAAAGCCCATGCTCTCATCATATGGCCGTTACTAACACCGTGGTGTGATCCCGGAGAGATAGTGAGAACATGAGCACTGTGAAGAGCCTGAGGAAGTGGAAACAAGATGTTCAGAATGACTTTGCAGAGCGTTCCCCTGAGGGTGGACCAGAGTCAGGTTGAAGTGCAGGTCTCTGCGGGACCTTACTGTGTATTCGAATCTGCGAAACCTGGGGGCTCCCACTGTATTTGAATTTACGTGATCTGTGGGGAGTCCCAGGTAAGGGTGTTATTTCAAAGCTCCCAGATATTTTCAAATGTGCATCAGGGTTAAGAAAAATTATTTGTGGTTTTCAAACTTTGGAGAACATCAAAATCACCTGGAGGCCTTGTTAAAACACAGGTTACCACACCTCTCCCAGAGTATCCAGGTCACTTGGACTGGGGCTGGACCAAGAGTTTCTATTTCTGATGTCATCTCAGGGGATTGTCCTGGGGCCATACTCTGAGAACCACTATGCAACATCCTTATAAGGATTTTGGTCTTAAGATGCAGAAGAGTGCTGTCCAGTAATTAATTAGAGAGGGTACTTTCTCAAATCCTTCATGGAAGAAGATGGTATCATAAACCATCTTGAATGTAAAACAGAGCTCATAGACATATTTTGTACTAGAAAATAGTTGAGCAAAATTTTAGGGTATGCAACAGTTTCTCACGGGACTTGAGAAGGAAGAAGTGTTAGTGATGGCACATGTCACAGGAATCGAGAATACAGCTGGAAAGGAGCAGAGATGCCCCTCACCCCCAGACAGAGCAATTTTGAACATTTCCTCTTGAACATTCCCTTTCTAGCTTTCTTTTCTGAGCAGTGCAAACCTACAGATTATCTTCTGTCAGGTTCTTATTCCCTATTCATAGCTGGCATTCACATTGAAAGATTAGCATCTTACCCCTTTACTTTGACTGGAATTTATCCACGCTGGAGATATTCTTTGGCATAAGTAATACTTAGTGGCATTTTAACTAATCAAGAAGACCAAGGAAGTTAAGGATATGGGTTTCTGCAGTTGTTGAAAACCCAGAGGGTTGAGGATCAAAATGTCATGGTGGTGAGAGACAGAAAGTGCTTCCTCTTATCATAATAATGTGGTGTAAGTCTTGGGCATGTGTGGAATGAGAAAATACAAGAAAACATTCAATTTGAGGTTTTGAAACTTTGAAAGGGCCATCCATATGGATATTTAAAATATACCCATGGTGATTCTAATGTAGAAGAAAGCAGATTCTGTAAGAACATTGAGAAGTGTCGTGGATGCTGGAGGATGGTAATAAAAACGGATAGAGGTGGATATAGACAGATGACAAGGACATTCAAGGAAAAGGGGTGACTAGGCAGGCTGGCTAGATAGTGTGTCACCTGGAGACAACAGGGAAGGGTGAGGAGAATGCTGGACTGCCCTTTTAACAAAACATGTTAGAGAATGGTCAACTCTTAAACTTAAAAGCGTTTATAGAAATGTGGTATGGGAATGCCTCCTGCTTCCTACACTATTGATAGAGTCTAACCTGGACTTCTGCTAGGAAGTTCAGTACTTGAATGAGCAAAGTGAAGTGATGAAAATATAGAGATCACATAAGGTCAGTACTACTTATGAAAATGACTAATACTGATAGAAAGATTCAAGAAAAAGTTCAAAAATTGATAGACTATATTACTGACCATGCCACTCCTAGTTTAATATCGTTAGTTCCCCATTGAAAGTAAAAAATAGAGATAAAAAATAAACCTTTATACTCCACATCATCTTGTTCAACTCCTCACCTCATTCGCTATTCTATATTCAAGCCATCCAGGACTTATTTCAGTTACTGCAAGTTCACCATGATGTTTCCTGCCTCCTGTTCCTTGTTGTTTCCTCTGCCTTAAATATTATCCACTTCACCTGTCTCCCAGACCCCCTTCTCTAGCTGGGGTCACTAGTGGTGAGCTCTGTGACCATCTCCTTTACAACCCTCAACATGCCTGTGATTATTTGCTCAACGTTTTTCCCCTTCTAGCCTGCTACCTCCAAGAAGCAATTGAGTCTATCTTATTCACTGATGTTCACAGCATGTCTAATATATACATAGCATGTTATCAAAAGTGTTAGTTGAGGGCTGGCCCCATGACCGAGTGGTTAAGTCCGCGCGCTCTGCTGCAGGCGTCCCAGTCTTTCATTGGTTCGAATCCTGGGTGCGGACATGGCACTGCTCATCAAACCACGCTGAGGCAGCGTCCCACATACCACAGCTAGAAGAACCCACACTGAGAAATATACAACTATGTACTGGGGGGCTTTGGGGAGAAAAAGGAAAAAATAAAAAATCTTTTAAAAAAAAAAGTGTTAGTTGAATGAATAAGTAATCAAGTTCTAGAATCAAATTCTAGAGTGAAGGTTATTAATTAAAATATAAAATATAGATAGTTGAATCTCAGACATGTCTGACACACAAAAAAAATAGGCTTACCTCAGTTTCTAAAGCACTGTTCAGTGCTCAGACTATGTAAATTTTCTATGATGGAGAATAAAATGATGATTTGATAGAATCTGAGAGAAATTAAATTACATCACAATTATAGGCTAAGTGTATGCAATAAAGAAGAAAACATAGTGTTACGAATTAGTGATAGAAAATACATCTATTAATTTATTGAATAAATATTTGGAAAGTACCAAGGAGGTTGTGATGGTTTCACGATAAGATTGTGCCCATATCAGACTATGTTGGAAATTAAAGATTTGTCTAATTAAATTGATTACCAATTTTGGAACTTTTTAGTATGCTCAGTTTTGAGGGTGTAACACAATGAGGAGGGATAAATTCCATCTTCGAATTTGTTCTCTGGAAAGGCTTCTAACCTGCATCCTGGGGCTTGTCCTGTCACCGTGCCTTGCATGAAACAGTTACTCAATGGCACTTAAGGCATTAGACCGGATTTAATTTAGGGAGAAAAAGAACTAGAGATCACATAAGCCCGTATTAGGGGCAAACTCCTGAAACCTATTTGGTTGTTTTTTTATGTCTGTCTTAAAATAGATGAATGCTTCATTTTTAGGGAAAGGTTTTGAGGGAAAGATTTGCAATCTTCAAAACGTAACCACCACTGAGTTCTCCTCTTGACCTAAAAAATATTTTATTACAATTATTTGCTTTGAATTTTGCACTGGATGGAGAATGATGTGACTTTAAATAGCTTAGCCATGTTTTATGGTGAAATGGACCTGTTTAAATTTGAAATCATTATTATGGTAATAATGATTACTGGAAGCATTATTATCCTTCTTATCAGAGTAACAGCAAGTTGAAAAATAATTCTTTAAAAAATTTACAATATAAATAAATGTGAATCTCTCTGTGAGAATAGAAATACGTTAAACTGTATTAATCTGAACCCCTCTTATCAGTAATTGCTGATGTCAATTGACAGCAAGGTTTATTTTTTCACAATTTGGCTTTCATTGGACTTTATAATTAAATGCAGATATAGTACTATTCTGTGTAAATACTGGTAAGATTTAATTGAGGGCTCTAAGATAAAGAGCTCTGGAGGGGCAAGCAACAGAGGGGCTGGGTCAGGGAAGACTTGAGAAGTCCCCCAAACAAGACTGGGATGCTTTGTCGAGGACTGTGCACTTAAGACTAAAGGAGGATGAAGATTGACTTGTGTGAAGAGGAAAGCTAGATATCAAATAAATAATTGCAGTTGCTTAATTAACATAACGTCTTTGAATTTATCCACATTCCTAAGGGAAGTAGGCAAATTTTTTAAAATTACTATTTTTAGGGGGTTTTTTTTAGTACAGAAAAGTCACAACACTCAAAGACACTCACTGCTACTAGCTGTTATATTTTCTGTCAGTCTGTCTCTCTTTCTTAAACATCCTTGAGTTATTCATGTTTAGCATTTTAATACCCCACACCTTTCAATAAGAATATTTTCCCTTAATCAGATATAATAAGCATTTTCCTATGTAATAGGAAACATTACATAGGTTTATGATATACTCTAGTCTGTGAACAAACCATAATTAGCTTAACACTTTAAAAAAAAGTTTTGGTCACTGTTTTTCTATCATTTCAGTATAACTTGACAATGGTTATCTTCATGCTTAAATCTGTATGTGCACTCAGATTATTATTGCTCACAACTGGAATTACTGTTGAGAAGTTATGAATCAAGTATAAGAGTTGTATGAAATAATCTTCCCTCAACCAGCAGCCAGCGCCCCACATCCTTCATAGCGCTGAGTGTTTTGTAATTTGTTGTTTAGTAGGGAAAAAATGGTATCGATATTGTTTTGCATTTATTTCATTTGTAGTGATGTAGCACATTTTTCCCATGTACAAAAGTCATTTGTATTCTTTTAAGTGAGATTTTTCTTATTATTATTTGTTTATAAATCTCCATTTTAAATATAAAGATGCTATTTCTTAATAATAAGTCTTTTAGCTCCTCAGGGCTGGCATCAGGCTGAGGATTCAGGTATTCAGGCTCCAAAAATGCAAGTGTGTGCCCCTTGCACCATATGCAGTGGATGTTATTAGCAGGCACTGGATGGAAGGCAGGAGGTGGGAGGAGTGTAGAGATCCCGTCTAGGAAGCTGAGGCCAGGGAAACGGAGGGCCTGAAATAGCTGAGTTCAAACATAGCTTGTCTCTCCCCGTGATGAGCTTGTAATCTCCTGGTTCTCAGGGGCTGGAAATCAGCTCACCTTCCGATAAAAGACTGTTTCAAACCAAAGCCCAGAAACATAAAACTGGAAGTCTCCAACAGTGAATGTTTATTGAACGCTTCCTGTGGGCCAGGCACTCCCTTAGGAGTAGGCACACGATGGTACAGAAAAATAGACAAGAAATATCTGCCTTATGGGAGTTTATATTTTAGTGGGCAAGGACCCACAATAAATACATTCATCAATTAAATATATAATCTGCTATGTGGTGATAAGAGCTCTGGCGAAAGATAAAAGAGAAAGGAGCAGCAGGCTGGGGAGAATGGAATATGAGTTTTAATAGAGTGGTTGGGAAGGGCTCGCTAAGAAGTGATGTGTGAGCAACGATCCATCAGAAAGAAAAAGGGAGTGAGCCGTGCTGATAGTTTGGGGTAAATGGTCCCCATCAGAAGAAACGGCAAATGCGAAGAAATAAACAAGAGCATGGCTGGCGATCTGGAGGATAGCAGGAAGGTCCTGTGGCTCCTGTGAGCTGAGTAAGGGAGGGAGCGGCAGCAGGTGAAGTCTAAGTGGAAGGAGAAGCCAGAACCTGGACCACCTTGCAGGCCATTGTGAGGACTGCGGCTGCTTCTCTGAGTGATGGGGAGGCCTGGGAGGGCTGTGGAGGAGTGACCTTATCTGACAGATTCTGTAAATGGATCACTCCGGCCTCTAGGCTGAGCGCAGTTGGAGGACAATGGTGGAAGCAGCAAGACCAGTTCTGGGACTGTTCCAGTAACCCAGGACAGAAAGTGATGGTGGACTGAATGGGGTTGATAACTGTGGAGACAGGGAGGCAGTGGTGCACATGGTGAGAAATTATTAGAGTCTGGCTATATTTTGAGGGAAGAGCCAACAGGATTTCCTGAATGGTTAGGAATGGAATTTGAGGGTAAGAGAGTAATCAACGAGAATAACCTCAGATTTTCGGCCTGAGCAACGCTAAGAAAGGAGTTGCTGTTTACTGAGATGAGGAAGACCATGGGAGAAGTAAGTTTTGCAGGAAGAGTACTGGTTTGGTTGGAGTCACAATGCATCTGAGACATGTACTTCACATTCAAGTGGAGGGTGTTATACTAGTCTGGAGTTTGAGAGGTCCAAGTGGAGACGAAAATATGGACGTTGTCAGTGGATATTTAAAATTATTGAAACTGTATGATCTTACCCAGAAAGTGATTGTAAATAGAGAAGAGGTCTGAGGACTATGCCCTGTGTCACTCCAACATTAACATTTGGAGACATGAAGACACAACAAAGGAGACTGAGATGAGGTGGTCAGTAAGATAGTAGGCTAAGATCTGGTATCCTGCACACCAAGTCAAGAAAGGGGGACGGGCCTGAGCAAATGTTTCAAATTATGCTGTCGGCCAAGTGAAATGAGGACAGGTCCTGCCTACTGACTTAGCAACATGGTGGCCATCCATGGCCTTGCTAAGAGGTCTTCACTTCTTGCAGTTGTAAAAGGCAGAAGTCTGCATGACCTGAATCGATTAGGTTGAAGGGTGAAAAGGAAGAGAGTGATTGGAAATAACAACCAAAGACAACTCCTTCTTGGGACTTTGTTGGAAAGGGTCGCAGGCAAATGAACTGGATATTGGCAAGGTACGTGTGGTCAAGTGGGAGTTTTGTTTTGATTTGTTATTAAGGTGGGAGAAAGTTTAGCATGCTTTAATAGGCTGATGAGAGTTATTCTGTAGAGAGGAAAAATTCGATGATAAGGAACCAAGAGGATAAGAGCTTGCCCTTAAGGGGCTGGGAGGAGGATGGATCCTGGCGCGCAGTGGGAGGGCCTTTCTTCAGATGGGAACGTGGAGGGACATAAAAGACCCCAGAGTCTGCAGGTCCAGATACAGATCGTTGGTCATTATGCAGGGAGAGCCCTTGGAAACTGTATTCTGCTTATTTATATTTTGTGATTATAAACTCAGCAGCAAGCGAGGGTTGGAGTTATTGAAGGTCTAGAAAGAAAGGAGATGTGGAATAGTTGAGTATGAAAGTGACTTTTCCTGTCGTAACTCCGACTTATTTTTAAAAAATACATATTACTGAATACAATCCACATATGTTTACATATTCAAATGGTAGGTTAATTATTAACAGACATCAGCCGTCCTTGGCGGTTCACTGTAGAGTTGAACTGCTCAGTAGTCATTTAGTTTCCTTATCTCACCCACTTGGTTTTAACTAACTTTCTTTGCATTTGTTCGACTTTATGTACTACTGGTAGCAAAAGTTTGTAGCTTGTTGAGGGAGATGCTCATTTAGCATTTTCAGGTGATACTTCAACAATATTCATGAAGATGAGTACGACCATAGGAGATCAATGCCAATTATTCAGAAGTAGTAGATCTACATGGAGCTTTCTGGAACCCCTGTTTTTTCGGTAACTGTACACTTGCTTGGGCCCATTAAATGTTTCATGCTTCTACTGCTCTTGGCTAATCAATAAAGAATTGCTTTCAAAACAAATCTCAGTGTATATTTTGGTCAGTGGAAGTCTGTGCTGCTTGTTATCATACATGGTGTTGTGTGCTTGCACAGTCTCTTCAGAGGGCCCTGGTTATGTTATTCCATAAAGTAATAAATAGCAACAAAAAACAAACAAAAATATTCTTGTGGATAATTAAAATGCATTTTTTAAAAACCCATCAACTAGTATCATTTACCTTAGGTGGGAATATGGCAGAGAAATAAGGTGAGAAGTAGATACACTGTTTTAAAAACGTTCAAGTGGGCTAGTGAGAATGAATCATAAATTTCCTAGGAACCGTGGCATCTTATGGGCGACAGTGTTAATTTTTGCATGTGCTTTTATTTTTAAAATATGCAGGCAATTGTTGCAAAGTTATCCTCTCACAATATTTTGTGTTACTAAGACATAATGTTTACTTGTATCCATACGTTTTGGGAAACTAGTTTCAGTGTATTTAGGGAAGATCATCAGTAATTTTTGATGGAATTTAAATTGGGACACAACATTTTCTTCCATTTCTCCTGCTCTCTTAACAAAGATTAAGTGAGTCTGTGGGAAGTGAAACATAGTCGGGAGGCCAAGTCCATCCTTCATAGGACCCCACTCCCGCCCCTGTAGCTCTGTCATGTGGACCATAATCTGCTTTCTAGCTAAGGGAATTGAGAAGCTGATCTGGATTATCACAAAAAGTAAAATATTTGGTGTTCTAAGAAGTTCTGTTTTTATCCACATCATACAGATTATGAAACTGAGGCAGAGGAGATAAAGTAACCTCCCCAAGGTAGCACAGCTCGCAGGTGGCGGTGTTGGTGTTTGACCACAGGCTGTCTGGCTTTCTTAACAGGGTGTCCTCTTGCCTTTCCTGTCATGCACATGGCAGAGTAATCTGATATCAAACTGCCTTATTGAGGGAGCATTTTGAATTCCTGTTGTTAATTCCTTAGAGCCTAAAAATAATTTGCTTGTGATGAAACATTCTTTAAATAATTCTTTCTTTGCTGGCTCCATGGCATAGTGGTTAAGTTCACATGTTCCCGCTTCAGCAGCCCAGGGTTCACAGGTTCGGATCCTGGGTGCAGACCTACACACTGCTTGTCAAGCTACGCTGTGGCACTGTCCCACATACAAAATAGAGGAAGATTGGCAACAGATGTTAGCTGACGCCCAATGTTCCTCACCAATATATATATATATTCTTTCCCATCTTCCTTTTTTTACATTATTTCTCTTAGAATATTTTAGCTGACTGTGAAAATTCTCTCATCATCCTTCAGGAGTGACTATGTTGCTTTGGGAAGAAGGAGAACATGAGAAATTTTATAAAAATTTTGAACCCCATTCCTTTGTCGAAAGTTCAGTCACATGACTGAAAATGCAAATACCTGTATGAAGAATTTAGTGTAAAAAAAGTGAAGAAAACAACATAGCAACAGCTTCTCTGAAATAAGCATTATAAGAATCAGTGATTTCTTTTTTCTTTTTTTTTTTTTGAGGAAGATTAGCCCTGAGCTAATATCCGCCACCAGTCCTCCTCTTTTTGCTGAGGAAAACTGGCCCTGAGCTAACATCCATGCCCATCTTCCTCTACTTTCTATGTAGGATGCCTGCTGTAGCATGGCATGACAAGTGGTGCCATGTCTGTGCATGCCATCCGAACCAGTGAAGCCAGGGCCGCCTAAACGGAATGTATGAACTTAACCAGTGCACCACCAGGCCAGCCTCAGTGATTTCTTTTAATCATCAGTTTAAAAGGATTAGAAATAAGAATTATAAGAATTATGAGTTAGTGATTTCTTTCACTTACTACTATTGCTTTGCAACTGACTTTTGGAGAAATCCTAGAAAATAAATTTCTTGTGTTATTTTTCCCCCAGTTTTATCACAAATCATTGCTAACAAGTAGCTTCTTCATGATGTAAAATAGTTTCAAATTCGCGTACACTGTAGATCATCCAAGCTCTAATTAGGCACACTGTTTGTGTATTGTATCTCAACATAAGTATCTAAATGAAGATTCGAGACTTTCCAGTGACAGATGATCTGTATTAAAAGTTAGTGTGACAGCTGTTGTGCTTCCTCTGGCACTTGACTCTGACAGAGAGGAAAGAGAAAAATGAAAACACTGTCTATCCTTTCCTTCTCAGAAATAAGTTCATTCTCTGGAAGGTGAGTTGGTAAAGATGACAGCGGGAAACAGAGTGGTTCTTTAATTGGTATAGAGTTTCAGATTTGCAAGATGAAAAAGTTCTAGAGATGTTTCACAAAGATGTGGATACACTTAACACTAATGAATTGTGCACTTAAAAACAATTAAGAGTACAATTTTATGTTTCTTAATCACAATAAAAAAACTTTTCCACAAGATTTTTGTACATTGCATAAATGTCATTTATATATATTTATGTGTACATCTTTATATCTATGTATTTGTCTATTGATACATATTTAGAAATGAATTTAGAACATACCTATAAATATATATACGTGGTGTGTGTGTACACATCTAGTTACTGTTTCTCCTCCGTGAGATCTTATTATTTATTTGGGACCTCTGCTGGCCTTTTTCACTTCATGATATAACAACTCTCCTTCTGTGTCTGTTTGTTACAGTTTGTAAGTATGATGCTGTTGATGATGATAACGCTACAGTTATTGACAGCTTAGCATTTGCCAGTCGCCCTTTGCCATTCTTCTGTTGATGGGCACATTTATTTGTAGAAACTGCTGCAATGAACAACTCTGTACAAATTTTCTCACAGATGCATTCCTATAAGTGGAATTCTAGATCACAGATATGAATATTTACCTTTTTTCTATTTTTACAAACCAGTATTGTAAATTAGCCTCCCTAAAACTTGAGAATGTCCCTTCTAATATAGCCTTGCCAACACTGGATAATATCAATTTAAATAATTTATATAAAACCAAAAATATTTACTAGCATAATTTTTAATGCATCGTGTTAATATTTCAATGTACTTTGATTACTAGTGAAATGAGAATCGTTTCCTATCTTTATTAGTGATCTGTATTTTTTTGGATACCTCTTGTTCGTGTCATTAGCCAACTTCTCCCTTTTTATTATGATTGTCTGTCTTCTTATGGATGTATGAGAATCCTTTCTGAAACTTTGTTTAGGAAGAATCTCACTATAGAAATGCTTATAATTTTTATATAATCAAATAAATTGGGTTTTAATAGTACATACGACTACATTGTAATTAGAATCCTATTTCTCGTGTCTTAATAGAGCTCAGCACAGTCCCCTGTGACAAGAATGTTTTTTCAGTGGCCCTTTAGCATCCTCTTTATTTGGCTGTAAAACTGTTCTCCTTTTTCACTCCCCATTTCTAGTAAAGCGTTTTGTTATTTATCCTTGGGCTTTCTCTCTTTTATTTATTTTTTTTCTAATATAGGTTTTTCCAGACTCTCTGAAAGCATGCATTTATTTAGTAATTTTTTTGACTCTCTAATCCTTTTAAACTAACATTTTAATTTTATTTAATACTTTTTTAAGATAATTCGATGTTCACGTCCTCTAATACTTCCTTGTATGTTCTTAGTCCCGTAGTCCATTCGTTTTCCCTTGCTGATTGTTGAATTTGCTCTGGTATTGGGTGTTGTGTCTTTTGGACAGAACCCATTGGTCATAAAAGCAGCAGGTTTAGAGCCACCTTACAGCTTCCATAGGTCGCTACCTTAAGGCAGCCCATGCTAGCAATGGCTTAGGTGGGGTTCAGGTGACCAGAGGCAGTGAGCCCCTTTGGAAATAGGAAATGAAATTGACTTCAGTGAATTAAATTATACAATCACATGTAATGAGTGGATTTATTTATGTATAAATATGTATTTGTGAAAAATATGCTTTTGATGTAAAAATAGCCTATCTGAATGAAGACTCTGGCTTTGTGGACAGAAAAATAGGCTCACGTGTATGTGACCCTCTGCCTTGCTTCTCAGAGAGCAGTGAATCAGCCATGCATGTGTGGTGAACAGCAGCAGGAGTGAAATCACTCAAGGCAAACATTTATATAACATTCCTATTCATGGCAGAGCTCGTGGAAATGGACCAATTGACTCAGAATTCTTTATTGCAATCTGTAGTCAGATGATGTGCTTTTTAATCAAGTATTATTTTTATCCATTTGAACCTATAGAATGCATTCTCAAGCAACAGAAGGAATCTCCTAGAATTGACTCAGAAACTGAATGTACCATTTCCATATACTTTAGCGTAAATTCATCTAAGTACTATCAGTGGAATCATTTGAGCCAATCGCCTTTGCAAATTTGGCAGTGATGATAGACTAGGCAAGAAGGTTGATATGGAAGTGTAAGATAGAAGAATCTTTGAATAGTTTAGGGAAGATTATGAAACCTAGAAATAATCAGAATTATCTAGTTGAGAGTTTTCTTGGCAACAAAATGCCCACAGCCTTCATATTACCATTTAGCAAAAATGGTCATTAGCACTATTAGTATTTCATTGGCAATATCACATGTAAATTAGCCCCATATTGTAATGTTGACTAAAAGTGGTTTCAAATAACTACATCATGATTAAGTTTTATGTCAGTGTGAATCTGTCCAATAACACTGGCTGTCAGGAAAAAAAGTTATTAAATTTCATAAATCACCATGGTTTAATCACTACGATTACCTATTCTAACATTTTTGCAGCAATAACCATGGCACAGTTGCAGAATACACAAAAGAGGACTCTGGCATTCTAAATCAAGGGTGTCATTGCTGATGGATAAGTCGGAATAGTCGAACAGAGCAGAGCCCTCTGTGCCTGGGCTTTTCGGCAGCATTTCTACACATCCACACGGACATGGTGGACACGTACGATGCTACAATGACACAAGCTCCAGAGGGCAATCTGAGCCAATGGAAAGTTAAATTATTTATAATAATTGAGGAGTTAACTATTTTAGTGTATTCTAATTCTTGGATAATTGGTAAGCCATGTGCAATATCTCTATGCTAACCAGAATACTTGATTAAAGAGCATCCATTTTGTGACCATAGTGGATAATTGAAAAAAAATTACATTAAAGTTTTAGCAGCTATATCATGAAACCCGTTTTATTAAAATTCCACAGTTAATATTGCTGCCACAAACATCAGTATCCGCATATTTTGTGGAAGGAACAAGAACTATTGCTCTAAAAAGAAGTAGCCAGTTTTGGAATATTTTATGTTAAGGGTCTTTCGTTAAACAGTGAGTCCTCTTGTGATCACTGAGTAGTTTTGAAAGATTTGTATGTTTCTAAACTACCTGATGTTGATCACACACTTTGAATCTATGTGACTGGAGTAGAAGCTGAATTTGTGGAAGAGGGTCAATCAAAATAGGGCAAACATGGTATTGACTGCCTCAGAACAGTGTTTTTCTATTCCCATTGTTTACAGCCTGTGAATAAATGAATCCCTAAATTTGAATAGATTAGTCCTTATTTTTCCATGTTGTCAAATGTAGTTCTTCTGTGTATTTGCACTGAAGCAAAATATAACAAGAAAATGCTCAATTAATTTTTAGTTTTATCTTTGCTTACAATTTTATTTACACATTTTTTTTTCTTTCTGGCATTTAACGACAATTTCTTTATTCTGCAAAGACTTCCGTTCACCTCTGCCTTATTTTTAACAAGCTCTCGTGCTGTGTTTCGAAACCTCCCATCGACCAGTGCGGGGGTGGGGTTGAGGTGCTGGCTGAGGAGGGGAGGTGCAGGTTGGTGGAAGATGTGTATCCCATAGGCCAGGAAAACTGTGCAGTTGTAAAGCAGTTCACTGAAATGTTGCGGACTTCTGCCTTGAATGCCTCAACAACCGTTGTCTACATCTCAGCCTGCATGAAGCTTGTCCTTCCCAAATTCCCTTCCCAGGTATTTCTGAGAGTCCCAGCAAGCTCTCACCTCTCCCTCCAGTCTGCCCTGAGTTGCTGAAACTGTTGTCCTCATCCTCTGGGAGTTGTCTTTGGCTCCTCAAAAGAAAGCACAGCTCCCCTCTCCCAGGATGCTGTTCCTCCACCAGAACTGCACCTCCTCCAAGCCTGTCTCTCAGAGCAGAGCGAAGTCCAAGCTCTACTAACTAACAGTACTTATGGAAAATGCCAGACACAGGCAACAATGACCACGACTCAGATCTAGACAGAACTGCTCTCAGGCTCCATAAGACAAGACTTGTCCTGCTGATCACTCATTGCTTTGTCTTCCACTGTGTTTCATAGGCCATTTTATCTCCTCTCGATGACTCTCTGCACCCAGGTCACTCCCAAGCAGTTTATGCCCACCTCCCCCATTCCCGGCCCTTCTTACGCCAAGGCCAAGCAGAGGAAAACATGTTTCCACCTCGGCTCCCTTTTGCCCAGTCACAGCCCAGCCTGCAAGTTAAGTAAAATAAAATAAAATAAAACTGCAGAGTTGTAAGTTCATGGAGGAAGGAAGAAACTGTTTAAAAATAGATTATGATGCAAAATGGTTGTCTCCTAGGTATTATAACACATTTACATAACCAAAAGACATTAAATTTCCCGCCATATCAAGGAAGCATTTTGCACTCAAATAATTCAAAATACAACCTTTAGAGAAATAAGAAAAGCTGATGGTTTAAAAGAAAAACAGAACACACAATCCAATCCTATCCTCATTCCCCCATCTGTTTGTAGCCATTGTCAAAATTAGAGTCCATTCGCTGCTAGAAAATCCCCTTCATATGTAGAGAGAACATAATGGAAGAGGACATATTGCAATGTTTTTAATTGTTGAGAAGATGTGATTATTTTCTGAGCACAGACTCTGTGGGTGACACCATTGTAAATCCTCTGTCTGTGTAACATACAGCACCCTGAAGATGCAATGTAGTCATATGGATAACTGGGTACTAATTATATATTTCCTGTAATTCTGTCAGTTTAATTGAATTATCATTAGCTGACTATTCATTCCACATGAGCCCATGCCAGATCCTGTAGAAATTACAAAGACATTTATAACAAAAGTTCTAGCTTTTCATGAATCTATGATTTAATTGGTTAAA
Organism: Equus asinus; assembly: GCF_041296235.1. Taxonomy (NCBI): domain Eukaryota; kingdom Metazoa; phylum Chordata; class Mammalia; order Perissodactyla; family Equidae; genus Equus; species Equus asinus. The sequence continues at coordinate 3,588,779 of NC_091797.1, read as the reverse complement.
AATTTGTGCATGAAAATTTGAAGTGATTTATAAGTAGTATGTAAACAAATTGCCAGATAAGGCATTATAAGTATTACAAGAAATCAAAATTGGGATATGGAATTAGTTAACTTGTTAAGAGATTATGGGAATTGGCTTAGCTCAAAAAAGGTAATGCCTTTTCAGTTGTGGTAGAACACTCTTGAAATATAAAGACGTACATTAACAAGTCTCTTAAATATATAGACTAAATAAAGAGAAACATTTGAGATGAGAACACGTGTCAAATTGATGAACACTCTTGAGTGTCAAACTGAGCTGTGGCAGTTAAGTTCAAGAGGCAATATTTAATTTCTTGCTCTAGGAGTGCAGCCACATACATTATACACATTAATTGCTTTTGATTGATAAAACTCATTTTTTACTGAGTAAATCTGGCATAGACTTGCAAAATATTTTAGTGATGGGAGAAATTGGAAGCAAATTAATTTCAAAGACTCCAGCAGGCTTTGGGCCATGAGAGTATGGAGGTGGCTTTGAAAATCATTAAGAAGCTGCTGATGGAAAGTGAAGGGGTTGTGTTCAGTTTCAACAGGGATGGTGTTTAAGATAGAACACGTGAAACAGAGGTACCTGTGGAAGATAACAGCCTGAGCCTGGATAGATGACAACACCTCATCAGCATTTTCTTCAAAAACAAAAAGAGTTACTGTGGAAAAGGCACCAACCTTTGTGATAAGGATAGAGTATCCATGCCTTAGAGGGAGAATAGGATTGGTGCACAAAAATATCAGTGACAATGTAAGGCTTCGTCTGCCAATAATTGTCAAATTTGGAAACATGTCCAACAAGATTGATTAGAAAGTCCTTTGGACAAAAGTGGACTTGAGATGGGCCTTTCAGGAAGAAAAGGAGAGAAGGTAGATAAAAGGATGAGAGGACATGACCTGAGTCTTCTCAGGGTCTGCAGGTGGGAAACCCACAGGGCTGTGGCAGGACATCCAATGGGCAAGGTGGGCAGAGGAGTTTGGAGCTCATCTTTCTGGCAAGGGATGCCTATGGAGATTTTTAAATATAAGGCTGATGTGAAAGCAGTTGATTTGGGGAATTATAATTAAGGTTGCATTATTTGACTTGACAGGAGAAACCAAAAGCAAGCAGAGCAGTTACTATATAATTATCCTAGTCTAGGTGACTTCCTCCATAGAAGGGAGAGAATATGGGAATACAAAGAAGAGAGAGTTTAAGAGACGTTGTAAAAATAATCTCAGTAACTGATGGGAAGCAAAGAAAAATCGTTTTTACTGACCTGGTGCGTGTTATGATGATATGTCATGGACCAGCCTGGTTCTGGTCAGAGGGGCTGGTGTATCCCTAAGACAACAGGACAAATTGGGTTTGAGGTCTTAGAAGGGTACCAAGCTGGAAATATTGCTCGACTATCAGAGATGCAATTTTTAAAAGCACAAGGTCACTTTAATATGGGATTTGAAATTAAATCACTTTAAATAGAAGGACTTTGGCATCCAGAGAGGCTGTGCTATTTATCTGCGGTAACAGCTGAGAATATGAATGGCTATAAATCCAGAGAAGCCGTGGGTTCTGTGGAAGAGCGGGCCCTGGGGGAAGAGCTTAGTGTCACATCGTGCTTTGGGTCACTCGTTTAGCTAGGAAGCAGGATTAACTTTTCTCTGGAAGTCAGAGATTAAAACTAAGGATAAAAATGTACAAACTGCTCTCCGGTGCAGTGCATGTTTGATCCTCATGTTAATCACGAGTTAGGCCGGATAGACCATGTTATCCCCATGTTGGATTAGGAAAATTAGACTTTTGTTAGTCTTGGAACACTTTCCTTCCCTGCTAGCTCTCTGGTTAAGGGAGAGAATCACAAAGACTAAGACAGTCAAGGGCAGCGAGTTTGGATAAGGGTGATCCTGAGTGTAACTGAGAACCAAGAAGGCGGAGGAGCAGCCTTCCTCTCTCCTGTTACCTCACATAGCGTGCTACGCTCATACCTACCGGACCATTCACACTGTGCACCTTTGCCGGTGGACCCCGAAAGCATGCACACTATTGTGTTTGTGTGCTCTTCTTCTCAGCATTTAACATGGCATCTGATAGATGGTCAGTAAGTTTTTGTTGAATGCTCACTACCTGCAAAGTATTGTTTCAGGGAAATTGAGGAATAAAAGGAGTATGAAATAGAAGACATCGTTCCTGAGCTCAGTTAACTCCAACTAAATCTAGATGATATTCTCTTGATTTAATAAGAGTGCTTACATATGGGATGTTACATGTTGGGTGTGGAGAATAAGGAAACAGAGGGAAATTTGAAAACCACCGTTTGAGAAGTTGCAAATGTGAACATGGATGCTCTTACTGAGGATGCAGAGCAGAGGACTGAGGACCGAGCCTGGAGCAATATTCTTCAATGGAAGGGGTATGGGATCGGCACGGGAGACATGGGTGATATCATGAGCAAGAACAGCCAGCCAAACAGGCAGAGAATCTAACGTATTGGAGGAAAACTAGACAAGTCGAATGTAAGTGTCAAATGGAAAGAGCATCCCAAGAATATGGGATGTGTGCATGCCTGTCCGTATGAGTCTGTGTGCATGTGTGACTGCATGTGCCTGTGGTTGAACAGATCTATCAACATGTTTGCATTCGACACAGAGTAATGGGAGCAGAAGCCAGATGAGAGTGGAACTGAGAGTCCTGCAATGGCTCTCCATGAATGAGCCATAGGCTCAAGCACATTTTGTGGGTAGAGGATGGTCTTTCCTCCAGGTTATTTGTTGATATTATTATGTTTAAAGATATACAGGAAGGACCCAGACAAATAGGACAGCAGATATGCTGCCGCTGACGAGGGTAAGTGAAAGGCTACCTCAGGAGGAGGAGATGGGGGTCGGTGTCCGGGCGGTTTGGCCTGACCGAGCAGGATGGGCCGTCTCTATTTTTTGACTGTGGAGAGAAAGATGAGAGAGAACAGAGTTACTGACAGCAGTGGAGGGCAGCTCCGCGAGTGTGCTCAGGATAGATTAGAAGGTCTGTCTGGATTTCTCTTGGAGAATTAGATGGTAAGGCCAGCTGCCGAGGATGAGCTTGATTTAGACCTGAAAGAAAGGAAGATCAGTTGATGATAGGCATCTGAGGGGAACAGAGATCAACCCAGGGAAATTCAGTGTTTGAAGGAAGAAGAGAAGAAACCGCAAGATGGAAAAAAGATTCAAAGTATTTATGATGGAAGAGAGAAGAGCAGGAGCTGAATGCTTTGGCTGTCAGGAAGAGGAAAGGTTGCAGACACAGGGGAAATATTTCTCTACGGAATTTACTCTGGGTGTTGGCTTGGTAACATGGCGCCTAAGACTTTCTATTTTCTGGTGAATGGTGTTTTGTGCCGATCTTCTGATGTAGACATGGTCGATTTGTTTAAGTTTCCCCTAAAATAAAATTCTTTTCAAAAATAAGCATCTTAAAGGAAGATAATTCTCATGTTGCGTAAAAACCCTTCGTCCTTTTTCCAGGCCCCGTTAGAGCTTTTAGAAAACGTTGATATATGTGTTCTCCAAGTCCGATTAATGGGCGTGTTGCCATGTTTCCCCTCCCTTCACCAGCCAGCTAACTGAGCTCGGGGGGCTGTCTTCAGGTCAAATTAAGGGTGGAGGACAGAGTACGAGTGCCCCTGGAGACAGCTGTATCTAACTTCCATTTAAATACCACCCGTGAAAACATTGCCCTGGTATAATTTAAAGTGTTTCGTTAAGGAGAGAGTTACTTTATAATTAAATAACACTGCTTCCTTCCTATCTACCCCATGGGTATGAGAACTAAGAACTAAAACAACTTAATAAGATAATATTTCAAGCATATACAGTACTTCCCTCTCCATACACAGAGCCCTGTAAATCCAGGGGGGACAGTGTGTGCAGGGGGAATAGACAACGCTAGACTGTGGAAGACAGTGATTGCCCGAATACAGACACAGAAGAGCAGATGAAAGCACAGCCTCGTTTTGGAAATCCGTTTGATAGAGCGGCCGTGGAGCATCTTCCTGTATGCAGGTGCGCACTGTACTGCAGGCCATATTCAATCCAAAACAGCCCCTCGGGGCGTGCGCAGCCGCCTGTGCTAGGCGGAGACGAGATGGAGCTCGCGGTGGTTTGGTTGTCGTGTGGCCTCTAATGTTGGAGGAGGTTGCCGCAAGGAACTGAGGCTGTTTCATTTCAAAGCCCTGGGTACCCTAATATTTGCAGACATACTGCTTCTGCACGGAACACGTTTTTACACTCATGGGTGATTAAAATCGTTTGGGTCTCGTGTTTCTTGCAGTGTGATAATGGACATTTAATCGCATAGCCTGTGCCTTCCGTTTGTAAAATGCCGCGTAGTTTTCCACTGAGTCCACAGGTGTTACCAGCTCCATTTCTCATGGCTGTGGCACGCCTTCATTTCCCCAGAATGGCTGGTCCACGTCTTCTGGCTCCTCTGACACCTTCACGCCCTCTTTTGCACGTCCCTGGATTCCTACTTCTTCGAGCAGTGAGAAACCACTGTTGAGAATCACGTCAGCTTTCCTCCAGTTTGGTCATAAATTGCTGTGCAGCCATCCCCCTTTCTGTCCATTCTTTATCAGAAGATATGTGCAGCCCCTTTCAGACCATAATCTCTCTTGACCTGGCCCCGTCCTGAATTTAAGGGTGTGTTTCTCCACCTGCCCAGACATATGAGCATTCTCTCTCCCTGTTTCCCCATTGCTAGGTTTTCTTCACCTCCCTTGACTTTATATGGACTTTCCATCTGCCTGTACTTTGACAAAAAGATTGATTTCCTTCTTGGTCGCTGCCTTTTTGCTGAGCAGAACCTCTGAAGTGAGAGCGTGAGTCCAGGCAGCTCCCTTCTCTCCACCCCATCGGCCTGACTCATTCTTAGTCTAAGATTCCTTCTCTACCTGACCAGTGATTTGAAAATAAAATGCCTTAGCTTCTAAATCTGTGGCTTCAGCCGTCTTACCCACCAGTTCCTTTAATCACACAGTTTCATTTCTCCAGGGCTGTGCCCCTCATCTCCCGAATGCTCCTGAAATTTCCTTCTCACTTTTGACAGCTCATTTGCTGGAAGCCCTGAAGATCGTTGAGACTTTCCTACTGTAATAAGCAAAACAGAAAAATTTTTAAAATAACCTTCTTTTAATCTTGCTTTCCTCCTTCAAATAACACCTTATCTCCCTGAAAACTCCAGGAGGCTTCCACCAGCCTTTCTGTCCTTACAGTCTGGCTTCCATGGTCACTACCTGTTCTCTAACGTCACCACTGCCCTCTGAAATTACTGGGTTTGTGTTTGTTTACAGTATTTATACTACTTGTTGCTCGATTCTACTTGAAGCTCTGATTGGAAACTCCTCCTTACATCCTCTTGGTTTCTACAGCGTGTGTCCCTCTCCCGTGACTAAGGGAAAGCACTGTGGTGAAAGTCTATGTGAAGCCTTACAGACCTGCCTTCCTGTCTGGCCTCTGATAGTATGTGACCTTAGGAGAGCTATTTAATTCTTACAAGGCTCACTTATTCATCTATGGGAGATAAATTGTCCTCAAAGATTTGCTATTAAGATCAGAGGTAATTGACATTATATGTTAGCAAGTTCTTGGTACATACAAAGAACTCTATAAGTAGTCACTGCTTTGCAGGTTCCTAACATCTCTAACTCCGGCATCACCATCACTGTCACCATCACCAGTACTATCACCACCGTCATCACCGTCATCATTGTCATCACCTTAATTACTGCAGCATCAAGGTTCTTGCTCTGTTATTCCTTGCTTGAACACATCTGCTTCTGTTAACATCAACACAACTGTAACAGAGTCTTGAAAAATAGAGATTCCTCGTGTCACTTACTTTGTAAAAAAAAACTTTCCAGTTGTAACCCATTTCCTGGTGATACGTTGTTTATGGCATCTATGATTTTGTCTTCTAACATATTCTTCTATACATCTCATATTTAAGCCACAGTGTATTATATATTTGCAGTTTTCTACACTTTGGTGTTTGTTATCTCTAAGCCAAAAGGCTCTTTACTTACGCGTCTCTCTATGTTCAATCCAGGTGAATTATTATCTCCTGCTTGAAGTAATTCTTACAGCCCCTAGTCAGAAATGAATGATCAAATATTTCTCCCATTATGTTTATTCAGAACTTTTTGCAGCTTTATGGCATGTTTGTCATTCTGCTTTGTAGAGTAACAAGTTCCTTCTTTGTCTGTTTGACCACCATCCTCCTGTCCTGAAAACTGCTTGGGGTAGTTACATTATTTCATTCATTTTTGAATTACAAGCAGCTTTGTACCTCAAGTGAGTCATTTCTGAGACTGACAGTTTTACATATACATGCCTTTCAAAAACACGTAATTTCAAGGGTATTTAAATATAGCAGAGGCCCAGATTATGAAGTTCTTGGCCATGAACTCATGGGCTTGAAAGGCCTGCAAGCTCATCTCAGTGGAAGATGCTACCCTAGTCAAGTGTCAGACAGCAAGCAGCCTGCTTTCACAGCTTCCTTACCTGCTGAGGAAATGATAGACACTGAATTACAGAAGATCTGGGTCATTTAAATATGTATTTTTTTAATGGTTTGTGGCTGGTTTATTATTATATAGAGTGCATAGCTATTTAACAAAAAGCATTTATTTTTCCATATATTTGAGGCAAATTGAAAGAAAATATAATCACTATATTCAAAATATTTAAATTAATTTGCTATTCATTTTTGGGTGAAAAAGATTTATATATTCCTATGAACTTTTTCCTTTTATTGTTTTTTATTCAGTTTCTGAAAGGTCATTCATGCATCCTTACTTAACAAAACATGTGCTCCTCATTAACTATATATGTTGGCAAATCCTCTTTCTCAGCTGTCTGTGTTAATCCCAATCCTGGTGGCTTCAGTTTTCATGTGGGCACTGTGTGTGAAGTGTCTGGCCACTGCTTGCTTTATTCTGGAACTGCTTTTGCAGTTGACATGGCCTAATTTTATATAAAATGGTGCTTATGGAGTCCTTATATCAAATTGATTCTTTTGTGTTCAGGATATTTCCAAAATGTACATCCAAAGTGTATATTCCTTAAATTTAAATACAACGTACGTATAGACTATTTCTTGTGTTAATGAAAAGCCACTCAATATGTAAAAAATAACTTTTCTTTACAGAAAAGCCCAAGAAACTAGGTCAATAGAGAGGTGAAAAAGTAGGCTATAATTGAAGAAAGTGGGTGTTAATAGCACAAATTATTTCATTATATTATCATATATTATAAAATGTAAGCTAAGAAAATCCCATGAATTTTTGTTCATTAACTAAAGTAATATCTTAATTGTTTGAAATTATTTCTTTTACTTCAGTTTGGGTAGTACACTATACCCTTGGTTTCATTCTAGTCAGTGTATTCTTAACTTAGAAAATTATATTTAATTACTTAATTTGCTAATTAAGCCCTTTATTTTCTGTTAAATCTTGATTGAAAGCATAAGATATAAGCAGAAGCAAGCAATTCAGTGTATCCAAGTATCATATAATTTACATGACACTGAGCATTTCATAATAAAAGTCGTTTATTAGTTGTAAATCATGCTAGCTCCATATGCCATCAGAATTAAAGGGAAAAATTTGGTATTTGAATTATTTCTGAGAACGGCAGTTACGCACACACACACATCTCAAGGACATTTCTCCCCTAGAGGTGGTTGTCATATGCTTCAGTAATAGAGACTAAATTCCTAGTAGTTAGTTGGATAGATCTTTTCCTAACAGAGAAGCTAAAATTCATTAAAAAACTAATTAGGAATATATAGGAGGTTAATTTTCCATGTTAAGCCTTATTAAAATGAGATAAGTAATTCATAAAATATCAAAAGATTGTTTTGGCCAGAATTAAATAACATGACACTGCCCAGTATTGTTTCCAGAAAAGTAATAGAAGCTATGAAAGCAAATCAAGGCAAAAACTCAAGTCCAGCTCCTCTTGCTTTTGTGGGAAGGAAAATAACAAACATGATGTCCACACAACTCTATTAAATCATGGCTGCTGGCAAAGAATCTTGGAAGTAGCAGCTGTCCATGCAGGTGGACCTCGTCCCTTTTAGTATTCTAGCTAGAAAAAAATCGTGCCATTTGCCAGGATAAATTTTCCCTCAGCAAAATGTAACTGGTTATGAATTCTAGCTAGATTCAATGTCCAATTACTGAGCCTACCACAGGACACTATAATAGCAGCATGCCCAGTCCTCTGAATAAATTTGTCAGCTGCATTCAATGTACAATTTAACATATGGCATATAGTGGAAAGCAAGGGAAAATATTCAAATTCTGTAATTTTTCTTTTTGCCAAACTTATAATTTCTAAAATGTATTAGCATCCTTTCTTGCCTTCTATCTAAATAGCTTGGGTTATTTCCATGCTGGAAAAATAAAGTGGATTCTGTTGACATCCTTTCCTGCAAGCTCCTCCAGTGGATGGGTATTGTCAGTCCTCCTTGGTGCTCCTAAGGGACAGGACTAACAGCAGTACAATTCCTGCAGTCCCAAGTCAGCTCACACATCTCAAGGCTGTGAATGTCCCACCTCTCAGGCTCCAGGTGAGAGGCAGCCAGGAGAGAAGGAGCAACAAGAGGTAGGCAGTCAGTGCCCTAAATATTCTCAAACAAGTGTGCTAGGATTTATATATTTATATGAATGCCTTAAACCTCCTTATTTCATTTCCTCTTTTGACTCTACTCATGTTTTCAGTTAGTATCCCCTGTGGGTAGTCTCTGCACACGGAGTTAGTCCCTTGGTGTGGCTCCTTTGGGCCTCAGTCGGGCCAGGGCATCCACTGGTTGACCTTATTATACTTGCCAGTGTAGCAGGCGCTGTTCTTCAGTATACTTGGCAGCCCTTCAGGACCTGTGTGGTCCCCACTTGCCTTTCTTCAGTGAGTTCACAATCTAATATGCTTCTACCATCCGCATGATGTAGGAGCTGGCCATCAATTCTCTGCTCTAAGACGGAACCTGTAGTTGGTGTTAAATTGGCCTGTGTATTTTCTCACTACTCTTTTCTTCTGGTTCTGCTTTTTTGGGGGCATGTGAACTTCTTTTTCCACAGATTAAGTCTAAATTTTATAAACATGAACATGCCAATATATTTTACTGTCAGACTTTCTCCTCATCATTGTAACTGCCTGTCTTCCAAAATGATAATTTAAAAGTGGAAAATGTTCTTATGGGGCCAATTGGATGATGGGTGTTTCAAGTTTGCAGTTACCTGAGAGGTACCACATATGAACAAGAATGACAGGTTTTCATTCTTATCATTCATATAGTGGTTTAAACCATGACACCACACTTAAAGTCTACTTTAATGTAAACTGTCCACCTAATAAATACGTAAAAATATTTAGATATTGTAGATATTTACCATGTCCCTGGGTGGTAAAACTGGGTAATGTACAAATACCACCATTTTCCAACCTACTTTGTAGGTTTAATGCAGGCTTTTCAAGGTCGTCCTCTCCCCTTTCTCCTCCTCCTCATCTTCAATCCCTTCCTCTCCTCCTCTCCGTCTTCTCCTGGGCCTTCTCTTTTTCATCCTCCTTCTTTTCTCTTCCTTTTCCTACCTGCTTCAAGAGCTTGTGAAAGTAATTCTGCAGTGTATATGGAAGAGCAGACAGGTGAGAAATAGCTTGTATGTTTTGTTAAAAAAAGTGATAATAAGCAACTTAATCTATTAAGTGCTAAACTGTGAACTCACGATAATTAAATACCATTGTGCATATAAAGCATCAAAATAAGGCAAAATAAACCCACTGCCTCATAAGCCCAAGTATGAATAAATATATAGTGAGTGACAGATGTGAGCAAAGAAATGGATGAATCAAAGAATTTTTCAGTAAGTGGGACTGGTAAATTAATTGTTTGAACAGTGAAAGAAAGTAAAAAAGGAAAGATTGTATTCTCACCTTTCACCTGAACATGAAAGCAATGAAATAAATCATAAACACGTTTACATAAATTTTAAATGCTATATTATACTTAAAGTTAAATAACATTATTATCATACGATAACTAGTAAATGGAACCCAAATAAAATTGTCAAGGATTTAGACTTGTAATTAGAAATAATAAAATAAGAATTATATCACTACTACTGATAGAACCAACCGTTTACTGACACCTGACATTGTGTCAGGAGCTCTGCTAAGTGGTTACTGACAATGTCACACTTCATCCTCTGTGAATCACACGTTATAATCTCTAGAATCTTCAGGAGAGGGACATAGGGCTTAGATTTCAAGTAACTCACTAAACTCTGGGTTATAATTTGAGTCTTAGCCTGACTCTTTACATTTATTTAAAACACTCCTATGTGTAGTCATTTAGGTTGTTTCACTTTATTAATATTATGACACTGAGATGAACTTTACGATGCACACACATACACGCACACATATTTATTTAAGAGAGAAATCTACTTTTAACAGTTATATTTTAACCATTCAAAAGAATAGACTACTTTCATTTTATTCATTTAAAGTCGTATTGGTAGACATTTATATTGCTTGTTGATTTTTCCCTATTGTAAACAAATAAGCAGGAACATTTTCATAAAACCATCTCTACACATATTGAAGGATTTCATCTTTTGAGTAAAATTACTGGGTGACAGGAGATACACATTTTAAATCTCAACTAGATGTTATTAGAAATGATAGTAAGTATTCATGTCCTGATTCTCACTTTAATGGGATTACATCCATTAAGGATGAACTCACTTTAGATTTGTTTGTTTTTGGAGGGGAGTTATTTTTCTTTAGTTGAGGAAGTTGTTTCTACTCCTTTTTTAAAAACAATATTTTTAGATGTGAACAGTCCTTGGACATCATAAAATTCTAGCGCACAATTGTTCTCTCATATGATTCTTACAATCAGAAGTCCATGTTCTTGCAAAAGCTTTCTTGCAAAAGACCTTCTAGCTCTGTTGAATAAAATTCTGGAGCAAGTGAAAGACAGAACATGTTGGAGTTTTAGAGAAAATCAAGACTTAGAAAAAAAGCAATAAGGAATGGGGTGTACAGAGCTGTAACATCACAGGATGCAAAACAGATTGTGACTATTTTCAAAATGAGGATGAAAAGAGTGAGGAAGTATATCTAAGTCCTGTCAGGGATGTGAAAGCAACTTGAGGATCAAAATCCACCCGGGAAAGACTAATGGAAGACAGAGGAGAGTGATAGCTTTGGCCAGGGTCCACAGGAGACATCACGCTGCTGAGGCCGCGGCTGACTCTGGAAATGATTACGAAATTCCAGGACCAGAATCAGAGATGAAGATGAGATTACCAAGAGGAGCCAAAACAGCAGTCCTAGAAAAGTAAATGGAATTTTGTGCACATTCTTGATGATGGAGATGAAGGCCTGTTAAAAATGTCCTTTAAAATTGTGTTCCAGTCTTTGCTTTAATGACATTATCCTTGTATCAAAATGTATCAGGTGTATCAAAATGTATCAAAAAATGTTCTCCAAATAATTCCTGATGGGATTTAGATTAAAATTGAATTTATTGATTAATTTAGGTCAATTAACATCTTCAAATATTTCAACATGTTGCATTGGCTCACTTACTCAAATCTTCTTTTATGGCCTTCAATAAAAATGTATAATTTCATCTGCAGAATGTTTCACATTTTGGTAAAGTTTATTCCATTATATTTTATAAGATTTTACTCCTCAACGTTTCTCTCCTAAAATTTCTGTTTGATTATTGCTGGTTTAATAGCATGTTATTAAATTTCATGTGTTGACCTTATTTCCATCAACTTTTTGAACTCTATTATTAATTCTAAGAGTTTGTCTATAGATTCTGTGGGTTCACGTGAAGATCATAATGTCTATTTTCTGAAAAATATATTAATTTTGACTCTATGATTCTTAGGCCGTTTCTTTAATTTTATCTTTTTGCCTTGGCTGGGCTTCTCATAAAATATTGAATAGCAGAAGTAACAGCAAATATTCATGCATTGACTTGTATAGAATGCTTGTAAAGTTATAGCAACCAAAGACAACACTTACTTTAGATTTGTCTGTTTATGGAAGAGGGAAAACCATTTTTAATAGATTATGCAAGTTATATTCTACTCCCAGTTTTTTATATTGCTTTTAGTCATGAATAGGCATTGAAGTTTATTGAATGTTTTCTGCATCTATTAACATTGATAATATTTTCTGTCCTTTATAGAATGAAATTATATTGGTAGATTTTCTAAATGTGGACCATCATTGAAAAAACCCTTCTGTCTGTGATATATAAATCTTTTATACATACAACAAGAGCAGAAGGTTGAGTAAATTATGCTCCATAGTTCACAATGTGTTATCATTATTGATCCTTGCAAGGTTCTTGTCTTGTTTAGTTCATCGTTATTTATAAGTTTGACAAGCTTATAATTTTCCTTATATGTCATGCCTTGTATAGTCCTAAGGTCAAGGTGATACTGGTTTCATAAAATTGGATAGCTTCTATCTTTTTCTATATGACAGAAGAATGTGTATAAGATAAGGATTATGTACTTGTTAAAATTATAGAAAAAAATATCTGCAAAATCTCTTGGACTAGACACCTGTTTTTATTATTTGGTCAATTTTGGTAATTTACGTATTACTGTACAAAATGTTTCATTTAGGTTTTCAAATTTAATGACATTTTAGTGATAATTTATGTATTTTAAAATCACAAATTTATAGGTAGTTGTAGTCATTTTACATTTTTTATATTATATGAGCTTTTACTTTTGTTTAGTCTTGCCAAATACTTTTCGGGTTCTTTTTCAAAAAATAAGAAATTATTTTTATTGACCATATCAGTTGTGTTTTTGTTGTTAATATCTGTTTCATTTACTTACTTTTTTCTCTTGTTTCTTTTCCCTAAATTTCTTGTGTTTTATTCTGTTTTTCTTTTTTACCTTATTCCACTGAATGCTCAGATCATTTATTTTCAATTTTTTGTGTTTTCTATTAAATGATTTTTTGGCTAAACATTTCCCTGAGGGTACTGTCCTGGCTGCCTCCTATGGAGTATGAACTTTTTAAAGGACCATGTACATGTTGGCCATTTTTTACAGAGCCTATACCAATTTACACATACAGCAGCTCTATGCAAGAAAGCACATGGGTTCTGGTACCACATCATTTGTAGATCTGGAATTATAGATCTTATAAGCAATTGGTGATTTAATGAACAAAAATAATATATATGAATGCAATTGCCAAAACTTCTTAGATAAGGCTATTTTGAACATAATTATTTATTTACTTAATTTATGTTTCCTTGATTATTTTAATAAACCATTTCCCTTACAGACTATTGTTAGTGAGTACATGAAATGATCCCAATTGGTAGTCATTAAAACTTTTTTTTTTTGATTTCTTGTCCCATCTCTCTTTAGATACTTCCAATCATTACTCCCACTCGAACAATCTCCAAAAGAGATATATCCATGCAAAATTTATCTTTAAAGGAAAAAAATTATAGCTTATTTACGCTGCTATATATACTATATATAGTATCTGTTAATGATAAATACATGAATCAGCTACTGATGTAGGGATCAACTCAATGAAATCTGATTAAGGAGCAATAACCCACTGGCAATGAATTAGTTTATAAGCCATGGTTCCCAGGATAAACTGGTATCGTCACACTCTTCTTTGGGTTCCTCATATACATTTTGACTACACATGGTCATATTTTCTAATACCAGTTGAAGTAAATTCTCTATATATTGTCTATATTCTCTGTAACTTTAGCCCTTTTTAGAAAATAAAAGCTCTTTTTTAAAGGCTCTTTATTCTTAGCTCCTTAATTGTATGTTTCTAGAGGCATAAATTATTTGTTTTAGTATCTACACATCACTGGTGCAGAAATAATCAGAGTATGTTGAGCCCATTTTTTAGGTTTTGTGAATTAGAATAAATAACACCATGATACTGATTTAGTTGCAATTTAATCAGGAAGTTGAAATTTAAGAGATTCCAGGGGCTAAGTTGTACATAATTTCTCCCTTTAAAATAATTGTGATATAACTCTTTGCTGAAAAGAAGTGGAATTCTTTAAATTAAAAATTTTAAACAAGTATCTACACTATCAACATATGTAATAATAAGTCATGGATGTTATATTTTATATGTAAGTATATTCTAGGTGTTCACAATAAAGGAAAGGGAATAATAATATTGGAGATATTAGCAAACATAGCAGGTCCATCATAAAGCATGTAGCATTGAACAGGATGATCTGTATTAAAATATCCTGCTTGTGATATTTTAGAATGTCTTCTTCACACTGAAATTCCTTTTTCTAGAGATGTAGCTGAATTTATTCTATAATATTTCAAATTACTTTTGAGTTACTTTATGTAAATATCCTTTAGGTTAAAAGAGATAAAGAGGGGCCGGCCCGGTGGCACAGCGGTTAAGTTCGAACGTTCTGCTTCTCAGCGGCCCAGGGTTGGCTGGTTCTGATCCCGGGTGCGGACATGGCCCTGCTTGGCAGAAGCCATGCTGTGGTAGGCGTCCCACATATAAAGTAGAGGAAGATGGGCATGGATGTTAGCTCAGGGCCAGGCTTCCTCAGCAAAAAGAGGAGGATTTGCAGTAGTTAGCTCAGGGCTAACCTTACTCAAAAAAAAAAAAAAAAAAGATAAAGAAGAAAGATGTGTACTTAAAAGCATTCATCTAATTCAACTCTAAAGGAATGTACAAACTCACATGCTAATTTTTCACCACATTCTAATTGCAAGGCTTTGTGTGTAAAAAAAAAAAAAAGTAAATTCATTTAAAATATTACATAAACAAGCTTATAGAAGATATTTCAGTCTACATTAAGTACTCAAAAATAGAGGTTCATAATACATATAAATTACATTGATATGAATTTTGATCTAGTATAATCATAGCTTTATTCTTGAAAATATCAAAGGTTCAAAATTAAGTTTCTCTAAATTTTATGAAAACAAATGGGACATATAACATTTTTTTCTCTTGATGTATTTAGGAAATGAAGTTCTGAGAAAACAGTTTGAAATTGGTTTTATTAAAAAATTGTAAAAGAATTCTGGCTATCAGTCAGGTAGGAGCTTATTTCTAAATTCTTCCTCCTCTTACTGAGGATGGAGGAAGCTAAGGATTCACCATTGAGAGAATGTCCTTAATTTTTAAGGACTTCCTACTGAAATTAACTGAAGCTCAGTCATTAAAAACATGACATGGAACATCTTTTTGCTTTCAGTATTTTGAATTACTCTGGCTGTCTTCATTTTCAACTGACAACCCCTATCCTTATCATCCTAATGGAATGAGAAAAAGAAACCAAATACTTTGTTTTCTGTTGTTTTATACATAAACCTCAGTAATTGGATTCTGTGACTCCATTCTCATTTTTATCCCAGGATTCTTATTGATTATTCGGCAAGTAAGACAGGCATTCGGGAAGGAATACATTAAGAGAACAGCAACATTGTCTGATAAGTGGTTGCCAGAATCATTGATGTTGTAATTTTGGTAATGCACATCCCTGTCTCGAGTTATAAGGGCGGGAGTGTGTAGACCCTATTCTCATCACTTTACGTATTATCTGTTGCCTTACTGCCTCTTATTAGCATCTGCAACCTAATGTGTGCCCCAGAAAACCAAAAAGGAACTAAAACTTTTGATAGAACAGTTGGGAGTCTTTATATTTTTTTACTTGAATCATAACTGCTATACCACACCCACCAGCAATCTAGATGAAATAATTAATTTTTTCTCCATGAGAGAACTTGTTACTCAAATGGGCTGGTGGTTATTTGCAAGAAGGACTTAAGTTCTGTTCTTCCTGTCATTCAGACACACCCTCATTATGTTTCTAAAAGAATGAGTACAGGTTTATCCTCAGTTTTGAGAATATAGTATCGCATTATTCTTTAGGTCTCATTTTATTGTAACTAGAAGAGAACTTATCAAATATCACCAGCCTGCTAGTTGTAAATAAGAGGAAACTGAACTTTCAAGAAATTGAAGTGGGACATGGGCCCGGTGGTGGAACCCGTATGTTGTGATCCCTGAGAATGGGCGTGGGATGGTGGTTTCAAGGGGAGACCTGAGTCTGTCCTGTAGTCAGACACACCTGCCTTCATATCCTTGACTCATTGCTTTGTGACATTGGGGAATTGATTCAGAAAATATTTATATAAGAGTTCCTTATTAGGCACTAAAAAGTTGGTTTCTTCTTTTGAAGTCCCTGTCAGCACTGCTGTGAATTTAGAGAGGAGACTGTGCAATGTGACGGCACAGCATAGGCAGTCAGGAAATGCGGCTTCTTTCTCGTGGTCCATGGATGCTAAGTGAAGGTTCTTTTGCATTGATCAAGTGAAGACTGCAACCATTAGTGGATCATAGTGAGTTATCTTAATATTTAATTCACACTTTTGCTCTGTAAACTTTTACGCTAATTATGGAAATGTTGCAATTTCCACATGTCAGATTTTGGTAACTTCAAAAACAAAATAATTGAACATAGAAAGATTTTTTTTTTCCTTAAGGGGTTGAAAAGTGAGCAGTAATAAAAATCAAATACCCAGTGTATGCATCTAATTCGCTTTGATTCACCATTTATTGAACATCTTTAGCATATCAGAGACTGTGATGAGTGCTAAAGGAGATAGAAACAAGACATGTGCCTATGCTCATGTCGATTACATTCTAACTGAAGAGATTTAAATGTATGTCGCTGATTTATTTTACAGCCTAATGTGATAATAGCCATATTCATCCACTCGTTCGGTAAATATTATTTGAGTACTTACTCTGAGTCTAGGTTCTGAGAATATATCAGTGAATGAAAGAAAGTCTAACAAGGAGAGACAGACAGTAAACAAGCAAGTTATTCAGGTCATGTAGTTTCAAGAGCCATGCAGAAGAAATACGGCAGCCTAAGGAGACAGAGAAAGGTACGTCCTGGGAGTGCTGGCCTAGACAGGACGGGAAGGGAAAGGGTTTAACACCTTGGCATCTGACTGACAAGGAGAGGCACAGGTTGCAGCACAGGAAAAATACATAGAATTTGAGGGAGAAGAGGTTGTTTTCCAGGCACAGTTGATCAGACTGCATGGGGTTTTGAGTGTTTGATGAAGGAGTGTGGCCTTCTGAGGGAGTGGGAAGCCATTAACAGCGCTGTTTATTGCTCGCTTCTATTTATAAGCAGAGGACTACTGTGAGGAGAGTTATACTTAGGAATGGAATATTGTTCCACTGGCGCCTGTGGGAGGGATTGGAGAAGCAAAGAACCCGACTCAGGTAAATCAGTTAGGAAGCCATAGCAACCCCTGGGCAAGTGGGTAGTGAGTGTAATGGAGAAGACGGATGGGGAGCACTGAAGGAGCAAAGCTGCAAAGGCTGTGCGAGGGCCGGGAGGTGTGGGGCTGAGGAGGCAGGGCTGCAGGTGCTTCTGAAGTTTTGAGCCTGAGAAGATGAAGGGATGGTGAAGCCGTTAAGGGAGATAGAGAAGATGGACAGTAATTTCAGATTTGGACTTTTGAGGTAACGTTAGGGCACTTTATTTGAGATATCCGGGAATCTTGTGCAGTTATGGACTGGGTTTGGAAGCAGGTGGGAAATTCAAGATACACATTTGGGAGTGAAAATGGCAGCGTAAAAAAGCCATGTCTGGGACATGTGATTTAAAAAGAAAAGAACAAAACTGCCAGTAATGAATTACCAGACCAATAATCAAGTGAGAGATATTATTCTGTTATTTACTCTATTGGGAAAAGACAAGACATTTGGAGCAGGATAAAATGAAGGCAGCTCAGTAGTCTAGGCAGACATAACCCGGGACAAGTTAGTAACAGCATTACAAACGCTGCATAAGTAGCTCTTTATAGCTTGTTAAGAAACAAAAACAAAACCAAAAGCATTTTGCATACATTGTCTCGTTTTTCCCTCACCAACAGTATTCAAATTACTGTTATTCTCATGTAACAGAGAGGGAAGTAGAGGTTTAAAGAAACTGATGGAAAGGCCTAAAGGGTACAGTGTTGATGGAGCATAAAGAGTGAGGTGGGGTGTCCACAGGTAAAAGCAAAGAGGTAAGAAGGGGAAGACGATGCAAGGCCTTGACGTCTAAATTACACATAAAATTCTCAATGTCTATGCAGTGGGTTCTCTCTAAAGAAGACAGAGTAATGTTTAATACATTTCAAGTTTCTATTAAAAATTTTTAAAGTTTATTGTTCAATTTTTATTTTTCTGGAAAATTACCTTGTGTGAACTAAGTAAGGTACTCCTGAATCCTGAGGGGTCCCTGTGATTCCTTATATTAGAGTCTGTAAAGTCATGGGCCCTCAGAGAGGAGCAGAGCTAGTGTAGAGAGCAGGATAAGAATTGGATTCAAAAATTCTTAAAATCTGTTTCTGTGCAATTTAGTGCCATTTTGGCAGAATAATGCTCAATCTCCCGCTTGGCTTCCTTTTCTTTTTCGGGGGGATGAAATCTCTGAACTTTCTTAGGACTGGTATCCTCAGGATCGCTTCCAGGAATGTATGAATTTAGTTCTCACAACCCCCAAAAGAAACTAATTAATTTCCCCTCAATTTTGCTTTTGGAGTTACATACATTTTCAGATACTTTTAATTACAGGAGAAAGATTACAAGCCTTGGGCGCGCAGTGCATGCAGCCTTCTTACATTTATTCACTGGTACTTCCGTTCAGGGAAAAGTAATGTTTCAGTGACACATTTGTTTCTAAGAAACATTTCTGAAGATGTGAAATACAATAGGAGGCCTTCAATCCGTCCCAATTGGCTTCTCAAATATGTTATTTTGAAACATTAGTTTTTCACACAAATGGAAGTTGAAACCGTAACCTTTCATCAACAAGTCTACTTATCATGGCAGTAAACGCATTTCTAGGTACCCTGGGGGTCTGGTGGTTAAGATCCTGCCCTCTAACCGCTGCAGCTCGGGTTCATTTCCTGTCAGGGAGACACACCACCCATCTCTGAGTTGTCATACTGTGGTGGCTGCATGTTGCTGTGATGCCGAAAGCTATGCCACCAGGATTTCAAATACCAGGAGCGTCCCCCATGGTGGACAGGTTTCAGCAGAGCTTCCAGACTAAGACAGACTAGGAAGAAGGACCTGGCCACCCACTTCTGAAAACACTAGCTTTGAAAATCCTGTGAACAGCAGGGGAGCGTTGTCTGCTAGAGCACAGGAAGGTGAGAGGAGAGGATGGGGCAGAAAGACCACGCAGGATCCTGCTCTGCTGGGTCCCTAGGAGTTAGAATCCACTCTACGGCACTAACCCTAACAAACACATTTCTAGCAAAAAATCTCTTCAGGATTCAACAAATATATTTCAGCCACTAAGCGTAATCCTGTTCTGTAAATATGCCCTCAGCTCTGTAAAAAGAGAGCATTCCTCTGCCTGCTTCAGCTCCAGTATACATTTCCCAGAGGCTCCTGGCATGGGGGGTGGTTGGTCAACAGGAGTCAAAATGAATGAGGATCCAGGCAAGAGAAATTAGGGCCTTCTTGCATTTCTTCGATGTGAGACAACACCGTCTGCCAGCCCAGGAGCAGCAGACGTGGCGCTTTCATGCGTCAGGTGCCATTTATGGGCCTCAGGCCTCTGCAGGTCCCTGGAGATGGCCATGGCAGGTGGAAGCCAGACAGTGCCTTCTTTCAGGGGGAAGACGGGAAGATTAAGGAGGGAACTTCAGTTCCTCTGTACAAACGCCCTCCAGACAGCAGCTGGCCAGAAAAGTTTTTGATGCCATCCTCTCTGTGGCCTCCTTGTCTCATACTTGTCTTGATTTCCAAAATTGTGTGTTAATATTTACAAAGCACTCAGAACAGTGTCTGGCATGGGGTAGGAACTATGTAACTGTTTCAAATTAAGTAAAAATAAGGAACCAAGACCTCCCAGATTTCAAAACTAACAGGTAAAAATATCAAGACTCCATTCTGTGCCTTATTTTTCTTTTATACCCCTAGTCACAAACTTTTCCACTTCAGCCACCAGCAGTTATGATACAACCATGAGAAGCTTCCTCTCTTCGGTTCTTCAGTTCTTTTTGAATCCAGGCAGCCTGGCTGCCAAGAGGATTTTTCTTCTTTATTTTTAAACAAATACCTAGCTGATTTATTATAAAACCATTTTATTCATATAATACTTATTAAATATTATGTTGTATTTTTGTTGTTTTTCATGGTCTTATAAATAAGAGTTTGGAGGTCAGTGTAGAAGTCTGCTCTGTCACTCCAGCATCACTGATGTGCATTTCCTGACGTGCTTTGGTGCATAGAGTGTGTATTCGGTTATGATCCAGAGGTCTGGGAGACTCTCTGTCACTGTGATAGCTTCTACTGAGCCTACTCACCCCATTTATCAGCCATTTAACTGCTTAATTGCACCTCAATTTTAATTGGTATGAAAAATAAGAAGATAAGGGACCAAGACTTGCCACTTTATTCCTGATCAGAAACTCTAATAAAAGCCTTGGGGCAAAATGTCATGATATAAAAAAATTGCCTGCAAAATTAAGTCAGCGATGCTCTTCTTAACCCTCTAGCATAGACAACTGAGGAGGGGTTACATGTAATGATGTTTAAAAGTAGCACGTAGTTCCACCTGCCTGGAGTGGCTGGCAAATGGACTAGGAACCTGCAGACCTGGCATGGATGGAGTAGCTGACCTCTCTGCTTCCTTTCAGGTCCCTGGTTCCATAATTTGAATGCATAATTTCACATGCATTTATTCAGAAATATGTGCACCAGACTACTTGCTGCTAAAGGCAGACTCCCACTCCTAAACATTGGAAAGAGAAGCCTGTTAACTGACATTTGCAATTTCAGGATGGCACCGTGTGGGAGAGAGAACTGCCAATCATTCCTGCCAACATCACTCTCAAGGGGAGTCTAAACGAAGCTAGCTTGGTCCAATTAAAAGAAGCAATTATGAGTAATGGAAAGTAAACAAATCTAAGAAAAATGATATTGCCGGTTATAGTGGGTACTCACAATGAAAGGCTATAGTCTGTTAAGTGTCACCTTTGTTGCTAAAGCTATTAATCTACTTTGATTTTCTAGAGGATTTTTATATGAAATAATCAAAAAGAAATTGTTAACCTTCATTTCATAACTAAGTAAAATTCACAGTAGTGGAAAAATTTAAAAGCTCTTTACAGAGCTTTAATTAGGTCAAATTTCTCCATGGCCTTTGGGTTAGGAAAAATATATAAAATATTATACTGTGACCCATTTAGCTGCTTGATTATAGAAAATACTGCAAAACAGCCAAGCAGACCTACATTCTTTTTTGGCTAAGGTTGGATCTAGAATATGCGAAATCTGCTTTTATGCTATAATACAATCCAACTGTCATAAAATGCAGAATTTGATAAGCTGTGTCTTTATGCCTTCCCCCATGTACAGGGGAAATTGAACCATGCCCTGTAATAGAACGGAAGTCTGCGTTATTACCTCTGAGAGCAGAGCAGTAGAGTATTTTTGCCATTGCCAACAAGCTTTATGTTACATTAATTGACCTTAGTTCACTTACACAATGATGCAATTAACAGGTATCTGCAGACATCAACATTTTGGTCATATTTCCTAAATAGAAAAGTATGCCTGACCCAAAGTTCTGGAAGGAATGTAGAAATAATTTTTTTCCAAATTATTTTCTTCTCTGAACATCTCTATACTTGGGTCATGCAAGATAAATGTATATTAGAGAGCCAAAGTAAAAACTCACATTATCTACCAGGGATAAGCAGAATGATCCGTGAGAAAGGGCACAGGAAGAAGGGGAAAATGCCTTTGGACACATGGAAAATGGTGGCAAATGGCTAAAAGACAAACAAGCTTCTTTCATACTGGAAAATGTGCTAATGGGACCAATGGGAATAGGGAGCAATTAATTGATCTCTCTGGGAACTAAGAAAACTACGAAAGATAAGCATGATACACTAACATATGTAGAAAAGATTCCGAACCGTCTCTCAAAGGTGTTTGCAGCTGACTCCCAACTGAGAGGAGATGAAGAGCCAGAGGATTCATGAACAGAAAGGTACAGAGTCTGCTTCAAAAACACTAAATTGAAAGCTGAAGCCAAATTTTGACTTATCTGATGTCTGGAGCATGCTGAAAAACGCTCTCTTGTTAAGCAAGGTAAAGCAGAACCATCCTGGTCTAGTAAGCTAGCACTTCCCTAAGGCAGCGAACCAAAAAATCCTGTTGATGCCAAGGCCACATTAAGTTTCAGTAGGTAAAAGCCTATAAGTTTTGGGTCTACTCATTCTTGTCTTTGGAACTGGCCTTTTAGCTTGTCATGGACATCATATCAGGCATCCTGAAGTAGATGCTATTTCATTAGCGTCACTTAGTGCCGGCAAACGACATGGCCTTGGAGCAGAGCCCAGCTTCTGGCATGAAAGATGTTAGAGACTCTGGGTGGATTTCCCCAGGGAGTGGGTGAGTGCTCTCTAGTCTGTACCTGGTGAAGGCTGCTATGAGAGACAGATGGAAGAGCTTCACACAGGCCGTGTTCTTGAGCAAAACTCGATCTTTTAAGATCCCTTTATCACCACAGAAAGACAGTTCCTTGCCGGTTGTTCATGCACATGTTCTAATTTAATTCTACTAGTAATCTGTTTTCATGCCCACTTTCTAAATGAAAAACTTGAGACAATTTTTAGCTATGGAGCAGAGGTATATTTAGAATACTACCCAAGTGCAGATAGTGGCTATAACCACAAACTTGAACACGTTCTATGTTTTGTGGGTTTGTTTTCAACTCTTGTGGTGTCACGTAGCAGAGCATAGGTTAGTCATCAAAATATTTTTAATTCAGGCAGTTCCAATTGTTTGCGTTTTTATTTTTGCAGAACACTTGTGATGGGTTTGTGCAAAACACCTACACTTCATTTCTTACCACACCGCATATTTGTCAGTTTTTCCCCTTGCAGTAAATACCAAAATTACATACTTTTATATCCAAAATACTGCCAGCACCCCCCCCCCTTTTTTCCCCCCATCCTGATACGGGACTGCCATCTGGTGGAAGAGGAAAGGCACTTCTGGCTTGGACTTACCCAAAATTGTGTGATCATGGTTTCTCAGTTAGGTTTCTAAAGGATCAGTGTAGCAAATGCGAACCCTGTTTCTGGTCTCAAATGAAGATGAGCCTGCAGTGAAGAAGGGAGACAGTGATAATGATTATAGCAGCCGACAGGCACTGGAAGCTGCTGTGATTGTGATGGGCAGTGAATTGGCGAGAAGAGATCACACACTTAATTTTATTAGTCAAGATTTTTTTTAAAAAATTAAGTATATATGCATACATTGTGCGTATGTATATGTGTGCATGTATTAGACAAGGCGAAGAAAATCACAGTGGAAGCAGTGGCCTTCAAGCCAGAGCAGATACAGTAGAGCTCCCTTCCTACCTTGCCCCCCCAAACATGTACCCCGGCCCCCCCCCCATGCAACTGCCTAGAGTCAGGAACAGGGTCACACCCTGCCCATGTGATGCTGCCTGGGCAACGTGGGGTCTCTGAAGATCTGGAAGACTCAATTCTTGCTCTGCTGCGGCCCTGTTGCCCTCGGGGGTAATGGCGCCATAGCAGAAAACTTACACTGACAAACCGTCAGGTACCGCTGAGGGGGTATTTATCAACATTTGTCGCACCTGATCTGGAACTAAAATCACTACAAATCACATCAGTGGGAAGAAAACAAGTCAGTGCCCAGGTGTTTCTGAATAGTGTGTCTGCGTCCGGCTTCCTAGTTTTCAGAAGAAAAGAGCTTCTTATATGCCAAACACTGTGCCACATTCATCTAAGCTAACCACAGACATTAAACATACGGTACTTTATTTTATTTTTTTATATGAGGCGCAGAGAGGCTAAGAACTTTCTCAGTCACTATAGATGGTGACCTTGGCAACTTTTTACGTATAAGGGAGGAATTGAGAATGGAGGCTCTCCTCACGTCTTGATTCCCTGCATCTTATTCAAGCTGTGCCCGCTTGAACAAAGGAGATGAATCCCCAGGATGGACACGTGCTTATCCGACAGAGCAGTTTCCCTAAAAGTACGTTTGTTTCTTTGAAAGTAATGTCTTAGAGGTAGAAGAAGTCCTTTGTACCAAAGAAAAGTAAGCCTGTTTTTCATCTGGAGGAAAGTCATAATGGCTGTGTGAAATTACACACCTCATCCACTTTGGGAGCTGGGTAGAGCCATCATCCTGAGTAGCTGCGGGATCCTAGACTCAGGTGGAATCCATTCCTATGATATCTACAAGTTCATGCCCAAGCATCTGAGTAAAGAAAGGAGCTGTGCTATTTTTCCAAACGTTCTCTTCTTGTTCTCGTCCGCACACAAGCCATACCTCTAAACCAAGAGGTTAATATCATGGGGAAGTGAACAGAACCTCATGTGTGACTGATGGCACCTGGTCTGTTTGTCATCTTGAAAAGTGAGCTGTGGCGAATTTGGGACTAGTAGTCCCTGGATTTCATGGGGAAGACTCGACCTCAAGCACAGGAGTTTAAATTACTTGAAATTCATAGCCAAGTGAAGGATCAGAAAAGAAGAGAACATCTCCCAAATGGTAAAAGATGTCAGGAGGGAATGTGACAACATGACCAGTGTCATGGTTTGACAGTACATGTTGGTGGAGTGATTCAAAAAGTACATAAGTTTCTTAATTATGTAGCAGAGTAGGAACTGTATTTCTAATTGTATGCAGTCTTAAGGCTGCAAATTTTGCACTTCAAATTTTTTTTTCTGGCGAATTACTTTCCTTTGACATACTAAACACAATTTTTTCTTAAGTTTTATTTTTAAATAGTTTTGGATTCACAAGAAGTTATAAAACTAGTACAGAGTTCCTAGCTTCCCCCAATGATAACATCTTACATAACCAGAATATATTATCAAAACAAGGAAACTGACCTTGGCACACTACAATGAACTAGAGACCTTATTTGGATTCTACGATCGTGCAGTTTTTAAAAAAATGTTATTTAACATGTCTTAATCACTATCTTGACTATTTTGTTGTATTTCAAATAGTTGCTCTGTAATATGTCTTAATTTAGAACTCCAAAACTTATTTGAAAATTGGATTTCTTAAGCAAAGCCTTGCTATCTGCGTTTATGTTTTGCTTTCATTTGTGTTGTCCTCAAATAAATGGATAGTATAACTTGCCATTGCATGAATTCTTGTGGAGTTTAATGTGATTGCTCATCTGCAAAATTAAGACTTGGAGCAGAGTCTAAGATGGCTGTTTTCCAAGTGTTCCTTGTCTTCAGTGGAATCATAATTTTCACTGTTTCTATCAGTGTCTTCTCACTTATGAGCTCATAAAAATTTAGCCATGCCAAACTCAGTTATCACTTGGACTTTGTCCTGCCCTTTATTCAACCGTATAAGTTACAAGCATAGTGTCCCTGGAGGTATCAGTATAGTTTAGAACATCGCTGCTATAGATCAGTGAAGCTAAGTTGTTCCTTTGCAATTGAAAATATTTAGAGCAAAGTGTAATATTTGTGCAACAATTTATAGCTTCAAAATACTTTCATTGATCCCACACAACAACCCTTGAAAATCTGCAGAGCAAATATTTTTTGTCTCCACTTAAGCTTCGTGGATCTCTGAGACTAAAGGTCAGATCCATTCATGGGAAAAACCTGGATTCAGCCAGGAGGACATATTTGTGCCAGATAAATCAAGAGAGGAAATTTAATATGGTGAATTTAATAGGATGATTAGGATTAGATCAAAGAGCTAGAAGGACAATCAGGGGAAGTGAGGCAATCCTAAGGTTAACCACCACCAAAGTCACTCCATCCTAGGGCTAGAGGGACAAAGGGAAGAAACGAAGCTACTGGATCCCAGGGAGTGAGGATCATGGTTACACCAGTGCCTCCCACTGGCCAGACTCAGCTGGAAGCCTAATGGCAAGGAAGCCAGGGAAACGTCATTTCATACCCACAGGTATTCCAAGCCGAAGAAAGAAGTGTGGGGAACTGATCTGAGAGCAACGTGCCAATTAAGTTGTGCCAGGAAGACTCACTTTTACTAGAAATGCCACATTGCTGAGCATGAAAAAGAGACATGAAATGGACAGTATCTCTGCTGTGAAGAAATTTTCAGTTCTATAAGGGGGGGCCATCATGTCAACAACTGCTATCATTATTATTACGGTTGCCAACTCTTATATCTACTACCAGCAAGCATTTATTGAGTACTACCTGTATGCCAGGAACTATAATAAAGTATTTAACTATAATTTCTCATTTAACCCTTTGAGTTCAGTTTATCATTATCCCTGTTTTGCAGATGATAAAATTGAGGCATTAAGAGGTCAAGTATATTGCCAAGGGTCACAAGGCTGGATAGCCAAGATTCTGATAGAGACCATCTGACTCTCAAATCCGTGCTCCTTATTCTACCCGATATCGTCTTCCTCAGTATGGTAAAGTGTTCCAAGTTCTAGCATTACTTCTATGCCCAGGATATAGTGTAGGTACAAAAGAAGTGACCAATTTGTCCCGGGGGCCGGGAACCTTCAGAGGGGACAGTACACTTGAGTTGAACTTGAAATAGGAGTGAAGGTTTCTCCAGGTGAACCAAAAGGCAAGGCAGCCAGAGCAGAGCAGCAGATCAGCACAGCATAATATTTTCTAAGAGCGATAAACTTGTCTACCAGCCGGTCATCTGTGTGGATGGATGCTGGATCACAGTGTGGGAGGAGGAATTTTGATAGCAAAGGTGAGGGAGACAGGTGCTGTGTTATACTCGAGACACATCACACACAAGAAGATGGGAAGCTGTTCATGATTGTGTGCTGTGGAGAATTCTAGCCAGTTTTGCTTTAGAAATACTACCCTGCCTGCAGAGTTAGGTGGCTATTATGACATGTTCTATAGTACGTGATCAGTGTTCTGAGCACTGGGGGAATGTCAGAGCATGTCTTGAAAAAAATGGACTTGAATTTAAATGTTATGCTATTAAAGTAGAAGTGCCACCAGCTCCATCTGACCATTTACCACTCCTTCTCAACTTGTCAATCACTGAAAATCAATGTTCTTGATAAAGCGTTGGTGGTGTTTGAGCGGCCTTCAGCTATAAATGCTTGACTGGACCCTTTATTAATTTGGTTCAAAATTAAAGCAATGGTATCTGAATAAATGTAGCTACATAACTTTATGCTTTGTTATAAAACTTTCACATATATTTTTACATATAATCCTCAAATCACCCTGTGCATTGAGTAGCACAGCTGTGTTTGCTGCAGTTTGAAGATGAGGAAGGTAAGTAGCAAAAAGGTGAAGCTTTTGCCATAAACCTACTAAATGGCAGAGCCAAGACCATCAACTGGCCTTTTATTCAATCCAGTGTTACTTTTGCTTATTTTCATGATCTTCTAGATCTGAATCAAATTCTCTCATTATTCTATTATAATTATGTCATGAGTTTCTTTAAAGAAAATACATTTCTATATAATTTCCCTAGTTTTTCTGTATATTGTGTTTTCCTTTTATATCCACATACACAGTTATTACTTCTCAGTAATAGACTTTCTGATGGATTTAATTTTTTCCACTGGTAATCGTCTACATCTCAGAAATGTCACCTGTCAAGTGTAATCAATTTCTTCAGTAAATAGAAAGCTATTTAATACTTTTATATGCTCTTTAAACTTAGCTTCACCTGGTTTCCATTATGTTGCACGGTGCTCTAGAGGGAGAAACACATGTTGGGTCAGCTCACTCACAGGTGAAAATTACTTTCCTGCCTTCGTTGATTTTACTTTCTTGTAGGCACTCATTTGAGTTATACATCATCTGGGCTAAAACAGAGGTGGCTTTGTATCAGCAATGCAGAAAGAATTCTTGATATTGAAATAGTCCACGTCCTGTTTTCGTTTTCTTTTTCTTCACAGAGTTTAGTCATGTTCAATTTATTTATTTGAATGTCAAAATTCTCTAGATTACTGCCACATTATGTGATTAAAGCAGTTTAGATGAATGGAGAGGAGTAGAGAAGTGACTGAATTTAATTTTGGCCAATAATCACAGGAAGATGGAATGGAAGACCCTCTGATTCTCAGGGAGCTTCATCACCACTGCTTATGGAGTAAAATAATTTAATATTAATGAGTTTATGTTGGCAGTGATTTGCCTGATCAAGGAAACAGTCTTAGACCCTTCGAGGACAGCGTAGTTCTCTACCTTCTGAGCTTCTTTACTGATACTGTCTTCTAACTTGTCGACAGCTTTATTCAGAGGAAAGAGTTAAAGTTGTCAGTGTCATGATTCTCCAGTGAATATTCATTTATGTCTTCCCACACTATACTCACATGCACCTGTGTTCACAGCGTGATTCATGACTGTGCAGGTGATGAGTAGAAAATGTTGCTTTTGGAAAGAATAAAAAACATTATGCATGTGTATATGTATGAACTGTAAATACATGAAATATACATATGATGAATGTATATAATGTAAAATATAAAGGAAATTCTTTGATGATTTTTATTCTTTTTTTTACTGCTCTGACTGCTGTAGTTTCTATGGAAATTGATTATTTAGGAATTCAATTTCCTACTGGGAAAAGTTGAATGCTGGGTAGTGTGTAGACACTGCAGATCCTCAAGTTGGAAGCCTTGAGCTTTGCTCACTTCTAGCTGTGCGATTAGCTAGCTGGCTGTCTTTGAATGAGGAAACTCTGCCTCATTTTCCATATATAGAACATGTGAGCACATCTTCCCAGTCTGAAATCATTTTCTTGAAGATCAATTAAAATACAGCCCACAGGAGATTATGATGAACAAGGTAAAGGTATTATTCAAATTACATGTTGGGAATGATTTTTTATGTTGAAATCAGGTCAATTAGAAGTTAGTTAAATGTGACAATATAGATCCTTTTAGCCAAGCCAGGGGTATTATAATAATGTTTGTGGGCAAATCTAAGTTTTGGTTTGGAAAGCCAGAGAAGAATACTTCTAGGAAGGAAATTCGAGTCCAAAGTCTGAAAGATCAGTGCAGGGTTGGGCAGGTGGTCAACCGGAGCGGTGTCAATATAACCTGTAGCTTAGCCAGAGAAAGAATCTTTGCTAAGAAAGAATTTGGTAAAAACATGAATATTGCTTTCTTCCTTTTACTGCCTCTAGGCCCTGGAATCTTGACTGGAAGAGTTATATAGGGTGTCCCTGAGTGAGGTTTCTTTAAAGATCTTTTAACTAAAAATATGTTACAGGTCATTGTATTTGTGAGAATGACTAATTCCACACTCACTAATGACGTCTGAGGACAGTCTGTTGGTCGTGAATCTGTCTGTGTCCTCCTCACTGAGCAGCTAGCATAGGTCACAACCGAAGGGCAGGAGAGAGGAGTTCTGGTTCATCCAAGATCTTTATGAGAGGCCAGTAGGGCTCCTGTCCTGGGAGCTGGAATGCCCAGGCCTATTGCTGACTTACAGAAGGTGCTTAGTCTCCTATTTACGTGGTCTTTACATTCTGAGTAAGGCTTGGCTTTTCTTTTTTCTTGTGATCTAAAGTGATGGTTGCCCTGTGGCCATGAGGCCCTCCACCCCTCCGACCTGAATTCCTTCCCATCTTTGTGCTGTCCCAGCAGCTTCATTTGGTCTGCACCATCACCATTTCCTCTCACTGTCAGGAGCCCTGGCATTTTAAACCCCTTTTGGCAGAAACAGTTTACTGTTTGGAGTCTGAACTTTAAATATCTCTTGTTGGGGGGAAACAGGGATTCTTGGATGATGCTTATTTTTCATCCGTAATAAACAGCACACCCCGTGCTCCCACCCCTCACTCGGGCGATAGCTCAGATGCGTCACAGCCAAAGCTCTCCTTACTCCCTGCTCTACTTGTGTGCCTTCCTGTGATTTGGGAGGCCGGGCTGGACTGCTAGATGGTCTACACAAAGCTGCAAGACCACTAGTGCAGGGAGGAGTGCAGCAAGAGTGAAAACAACTCACCATGTAGTCCATTATAGGGGTCCCCGTATGCTCTCACCCTGGGCTACACCTGCCATCCTGTTCCTGGTGTGCTTCTTTCTCTCATCCTCTCCATCCTTTTAGACTGTGCACCTCCAAAAAGCTCCTTTTCTGATCTTAGAAGTACTGCATAGCATAAATACTCTTTTACATTAATAAGTAGAACACTTAGCACTCCAGACAGAAGTGTTTCTAGCCAGAGCCCTGAGCAAGTGTCTGGGCTCACACCATGGGTGGCGTCATGCCTACAGACCGAGCAGACCTGGCAGAGGAACCCTTAGCCAAACACCATTGTTTACCTCCAGGAAGCACAGTTCTGGCCCTGTTATCTAGCTGCTGCTTTTCGTTTGTTAGTTTTTCCCCCTCATTTCTTGTTATCAAGCATTTGGAATTATTTCTGGTAATTTTTTCCATCTTCTTTAAAATATTTGGCTTTATGGTTCAGTTAAGGATCCTTAATCAACCTAAAACAAGACCTCCTGGGCATATAACTGTAACTAGGCAGAGGAAGACAGCTCAGCTGCTTGCATGGGTCTTCAGGGCTGTTTGCACATTCCGGGGAACACGGCTGCAGGAGTTCCACCCTTGTGGCTGGATTTTGATCTTTAACATCAATAACGTGGGCTGGTTATTATAATGCCAACAACCCACAGGTCACGCATCTTGTCTGTCTATTCAATGTTTTGTCAAGTAAAACTTGTCTGTATCTTCTGTATTCTTTGTGTCTGTATTATATATACTGTGTGTATCCATAGATTATCTTTTTATCGACATAGTCCAGTGTGAGTTACTTTCGTAGCTGTATGCATGAATTTGTTCTTAGGGCATGCATAATTTCCTTCAAGGTTATACCCTGTCTTTTAAATTTTTAATTGGATAAAATTATCACCCTATTTACAAGTTAGTTTATAGTAGTTACAATCTCATTCATCATTGAAAAAGTCCTTCATATTTTAAAATCTGGGAATTCTGTACAGTGAGCGTGTCATTTACTGCCCTTCCATCTGTGATAGAGTGAGCCTCTCCACGGCTGCTTTCTCAAGATGTACGTACAACTGCCTCGTTAGAACTCTGAGTGTTAAACGTCGCCTGTGCAGTTTGGGACGCGTATGTGAGAAGCCGTATTTCAGCTCAAATATCCTGTTTCTTGCTTTCTACCATATAACCAAACCAACACTGAGGATCCTAGATGGTAAAATTGCTTATGTATATTAGCACATTTTATGTGTCCTTTAAATCTGGAAATGAATCAAAGCTGTAGCCAGAGCAAGTATGTGTATCAAAATATAGTCCTGTAAAGGAGAGCCATGCGATGTTAACCCATTTTAATGGTTTGATAGCGCGTGTGTATATCTTTTTCATACTAATAATATATAAATATAGATCAATAAAATATAAGAATTCTGAAAGCTGTGGAATCAGTTTGAAATGCAAGCCAATTCATTTTCTTCTTCCGCAAAATGAGATGCAACACAGGGAAGAAATTTATGCTGTGGTAATAGCTGCAGCATATTGAGCTCATCTCATGTACCACTTCATATGCTCATCTGTTTAATATTCACAACAACCCTATAAAGCAAGTACTATTGTTATTCCCACTTTGCATATAAGTTGAGGCCTAAAGAAATTAAGCAGTTTACCCAGGATGTGGCAATTGGTGCGTCTTCAATCCGGTGGTCTACTTTAGTGATTTTATTTCATTTGTAGTTTTGAAGGAAATGAGAGCTACAGTGATGAGCCATATGCCTGTTAGAATACAATTCAGGAAGAGGCTGGATCAGGGACTGGAAGCTCCTCTCCGACAGTTAATCCTCCTTGCGAGGTCTGTGTGCAGAAAGGATCCCAAAGGTATTGGGGTTTCATCGCTTGAATCCAGCTTGATCTTGTCCTGTATACGACGGTTAATTGTGCTCAGATGATTTTGAAGTTTTAATACCAGGCACGGTGGGAGCCTTAAGATGGTAGAATATTGTGTTTCCTCCTTCACTTCACATAGATCGACCAGAATGTTCTTGATTGATTTCCAGGGGTAGTTCTATGAAAAATTTCATAAACTCTATTATTCCTTTTTTTTTTTTTTTGAGGAAGATTAGCCCTGAGCTAACTACTGCCAATCTCCCTCTTTTTGCTGAGGAAGACTGGCCCTGAACTAACATCCATGCCCATCTTCCTCTTTTTTATACGTGGGACATCTACCACAGCATGGCATTCCAAGTGGTGCCCTGTCTGCACCGGGATCCGAACCCATGAACCCTGGGCCTCCGAGAAGTGGAATGTGTGAATTTAACTGCTGCGCCACCGGGCTGGCCCTAAACTCTATTATTCTTAATGATGATTATTTTTGCTAGTTTTGAGATTATGTAAAATATTGACTAAAACATAGGTACATATGTCGAACTAAGTGGTGGGACTTTTTATTAACATTTCCATGAAAGTGAAAGTGAACGCGTGTGTGGCGTTTGGAAATGCAGGCCCCCTGAACTGTCAGGGATGTTCAGTGATAGTAGCGTTTCCCGGTCTTTCATGCATATGCCACTGAAAACTCATCACTTTAACAATCACACATCTTAAATCTCGTAATCAGTCAATGGCGTTTTAAAAGAAGGCAGATAAAAATAGGAACTTAAAGTTATCTTTGATAAACTACAGGTAAAAGAAATTATTCTCAAGAAAAATGTTTTGAAATAAAACAAACTGTATAGTATAGAAAGGCACAGAAATCCAAGACAAATGAGTTATTTTCCTTTTAAATAAAGATTGATAAGACATTCAAGAAGCTAGAGGTTGCTATGAAAAACACAGGAGCAAATATATCTTTCTTCTTGAAATAATCAGATGCAAGGATATGGTGATAAAAATGCAAATCTTAAGATGCTCTTAGCTAGCTAGAGGTCAAATTGATGTTTTTCGTGAAATCAAAACATCAGAATTTTTCCTCAGTCCAGTTTTAATTTTTAAAGGTTGCATATTTATGGGGAATCTAAAAGCTAAAATTGTCAGAAGTCCTTGGAAAAAGGTTAAGCTAAGTCATAAGTAAACACGAATGTCCATGAAAGAGCTTGAAGGTGTTCATGAGCACCTTGAATTAAAATGCATAGCGTTCCGAGGAGAAAGTTTGTACCTTTCATCAGATTTCCAACTGAGTCCCAAAATTCTTAATTATTTCTCTAGAACACTATGTTTCTTTTTTAACCTGTCCATGAACTAGACTGGCTTGCAACTCATACTTAATGTGCGTTAATGGCTTTATATAAAGTTCTAGAATCATAGACTCATGGAATTTCAGGCTCCAGCCTTGTGACTCTCTTCTGTCTTTGCTGCCAAGTAAATCATAAGCCTGTGCTTAAGACTCACTGGTGTGAAAGGAGAGAAAAGACGCTTTGGAGCCAGGCAGATTGGAACCCAAGGCTTTCTCTGTTACCTGGTCAGGTTTCATGAACTTTTTAAATATCATCACTTCTTGCTTGTAACAATGATGGTTATATATCATAGGATTGTAGTGGATTAAATGAAAATGTTTATATAAAAACATATATAATAATTTACATAAAAAATATCAATCTATATATAATATACCACTTGGCATCCAGGTGGGCCTTCATGTTAGTTCAAGGTATTTCATTCTGTGTTTTCCCACTTTCTTCCCACTGTATTGACTAGAATCTGCCTACCTGTAATTTTTCTCCAGTGCTTTTTTTGAAGCCTTGTATTCACATATTCCACGTCTGTACCATCTTCTGCCTGATGACTCCTCCGTTCTTTCCTAGTATTCTCAGGTTACACGTCTTTTCATTATCTTTGGCTTTCTTTGGGGGTAATCATCTATTTTATGTCACAGTGTCTGTGGTCATTGTGCCACCATCTTTTCAAGTGATTTCTGAGGATTTCCTATTTTGTCCAAAAGCTTCAGCGAAGTGCTTTCTGAATGTGGGTCTTCTGGAAGGATGTTTACCATCTCTCTCAGGTTCACTGCATAGGTCTCTGTTTTCTTGGTGACAGTCCTACCATTATGACTCAAATTCAGAAAACTGTGAAATGAAATGTTCGCTTCTATAACTTCTGATAAAATCAGTCCAGGGAATACCTTTGCCCATTCATAACAACTTAGGCACAATTCTTTCTGGAAATGAAATAACATAGAATGGATTTGCCAGACTGTAGGGTGAAATTCTTAGGTGCCTATTTATAGCTAGCCTCTGTGGGGGAAAAAGAGTGTAGGAGAAAAACACATAAGACTTGTGTATACTTGTCTGTGTGCTATGCATTCTCCTTTGTAAAATCAAGAGAAAAGAATCTCACAGGTGATGATAAGAGCTATTTGAAAAATATTTCCAGAGACATGAAGAATATTTGTTTCCCTAATTTCCTAGGGATTTTTGGGGGGGGGGGGGGACAGTCTATGACAAGAATATCTACTTCGCCTTATGTGAAGGCGCGTCCAGCAGCTGAAGTAAGCCATTACGCAGAAATGAATGGGAGCCCTGGTGATAATTCCTTGTATCTGTCATTTGCGTATTCCTTCATTCCACACACATG
The DNA here is from genome assembly GCF_041296235.1 of Equus asinus. Classification (NCBI taxonomy): domain Eukaryota; kingdom Metazoa; phylum Chordata; class Mammalia; order Perissodactyla; family Equidae; genus Equus; species Equus asinus. Next base: position 3,554,167 of record NC_091797.1, on the reverse strand, counting down.
CATTGAGTGTCGAGCATCAGTCAAACACTGTGACTGAAGCTTCTGGTGCACAGAGCGGGAGAACAACACAACTCCTACCTCCATCAGCTCAGTCTACCAAGAGTGGACAGACGTATGAACGTATACAGTTTTGGTGGAAAACAAACTATATGCAGAAATGTTCAGTCCTTCCTGAGGCTGTAGGGGAAAGCTTTCTGGAAATATTTTTTATTTCAGTCTCAGCAGGGGAAGAGCTGGGCCGAGGTAGGGCATTTGAGGCAGAAAGAGCTTCACTGGCAGAGTTGAGGCCGTCAGAGAGATGCCTACACACACTGAAACCTACAAGCCATCTGGTCCCATTGGAGGGCAGGCCGCTTGGTCCTCACTAAACATCCTTGGGAGTCATTTTATCACTTTGCAGAAGTGAGAGTGGTGGTTAAAAGTAGTTAAGGGCTTGGCCTAGAGGCTTCTATTTAGTAAGTTAAATCACTGACCTTGAACTGAAGGCTTCCAGCTCCCGGTCTACTGACTCAGCCACCTCACCACATGCCTCTGCAGCTGTGGCCGTCTTTCGTCGAGTCCTGCTTCTTGGGTTTGCATTTGAGTTCTTCTTCAGCCATGTATGCTTTCACCTCTGTTGGATGGCAGACGTTAAACAAGGAAACTGAAACCATGTAATACTATTTATTTTATTAGTAAAAGATTTAGAAGCATTTCAGCGTGACTGGTTCTAACCAGTCCCCAATGAATGTACCCGTGTGCCTGTTCCATTCTGACCAAGCTTTCCTTCCTTCTGCTTGAACTTTCTTATTGTGACATTTTCAGTGTTATGATTTCTAGTTGGAAGCAATTCTGTACAAGATGCATTTAAAACTAAGGAACGTCTTCCTGCTACCCCTTCCTCAGTGACAGACTTATTTTGCAAGTCAAGGGATGAAAAATTGAAATGAAATTTAAAATAAACTCATTAAAATGAATAGTTTATTGAAAAAACAACTAACCTATATATGACATGTTTCTGGAAGCATAGTTTAATTGAATTCAGGAAATACTCATGTATTCACAAGCTTCTATGCTTGGAGTCTATTCTAGGTGATTATGTAGAGGATTAGAAGATGAATAAAACATATCCCCACCCTTAAACGGTTCTCAGGTAAGGAGGGGAGAGAACCATTTAACTAATGAATTAGAACACTGAATACACAGTGCAGCAGTAGAAGCATATTTAAATATGGAAATGGTACTGAAGAAGGAGTGCCTTAGTTTGGAGAATAAGGGAAAGTTTCCTGGAGAAAGGAACCTCAAAATTGTATCTTAAAACCTGCAAAGTAGTTTTCTAGAAGGAGCAAGTTAGTGGGAGCAGAATATTTATGATAGAAAGAATATTCCGTGCAAAGACGGTGGTGGGTTAAATGCCATGCGTGGCTCAGGAATGTGCAGTCTGTCAGCCTGGAGCTTTAAGTGTGACGAGACAATGGGCAGAGGTAAGGTGCAGGCAGGGCTCTGGAGAATGGCCTTCGGTGCTGACCTGCTGGCTTAGACGTCACCCTCTGGGCTGGGGGAGACACTGAAGGGCTTAAAGCAAGACAGGTGATTGAACAGACTTACATAATAGAGAACATAAATACTTTTTCAGTTTAAAGACTGTATTGTGGATAAAGGGACAGGGAAGAAGTGCAAATTTAGATAAGGAAGACTAGTTAGGAAATTGCTACAAAATCCGAAAACAGATAATAAAATATTAAAACAGAAACACACATAGACTCACAAGCGTAGACAGCATTACACTAAGGGGTGCCAGGGAAAAGGAGGGGAAGGTTTCCAGGAGGGAGAGTCAGTAGAAATGGGGGGCACGCTGGATTTGAGTAGTGAGGAAGACAGAGGCCATGATTACTTCCAGGTTTCATGGGAGGAAGAATAAGAAGTGGTGCCACCTACCAAGACAGGGCAGAGAGAACAGAGGTTTGGGGAGAATAGTCATCCATTAACTTAACAAATATTCTTGAGGACTTGCCACATGTCAGCATTGTCCTGAGTGCTGGATACACAAAAAATAAAACAGACACATTTCCTGTTTTTAGGTACTTTACATTCTATAGGGAAAACAGATAATGTTCAAAAAGAATATATAACACAATCCCAGATGGTGATAGTGCTATGGAGACAGCTAAAGCAGCTAAGCGTATAGAGAGAAGCTGTAGGTGGGAAAACTATTATAGTTAAGAGGTTAGGAAAAGGCCTCTCTGAGGAGGTGCTATTTGATTGGAGAAATGAATGAAGCAGACAGCCACGTGAAGATTTGGAAGAAGACCATTTTAGGCAGAGAGAACAGTGACTACAAACACTGTGAAATAGGAATAATTTGGGCACGGAGTGGAGAGAGCCAAAGTGGGGAGAGGGGTAGGCAATGAGTTTCAGAGAGATAGGAGGTGACCTCACAAGGGAGAAGAGTTTGGATTTTGTGCCATTTGGAATGGAAACCCTGAAGAGTTTGGCCACCAGGGTGATGAGATCTGATTTATGTCCTTAGAGGATCATGCTGGCTGTTGATCTGATTGCAAGAGGTAAGAGCAGGTGCAGAGGGACTAGGAGGGTATCACAATGCCCCGGACTCGGGAGACGGTGAGGAATTGGGGAGTGTTTAGATTCAGTGTGTGTTTCCATACATGGATACATGGATGGACTTGTTTAAATGTGTGGAAAAGTCAAGGAGGAATACTAGATTTGGGGCCTGAGCAATTAGCATATGAGAAGAGCCAAGTTTGGGGGGAATATGGAGGACGGAAAATTAAGAGTTCATTTTTGGATATCTTAAGTTTGTGATGCCTTTTGGACTTTCCTATGGAGATGCCGAGTACATGGGAGGAGTTATGAGAGAGCCTGGAGGCACACTGAACTGTTAGGATGAGGAGAGCACTAGTAAAGGAGGGGGAGAAGAAACAGGGACAGATGTGGGAACATCTTATCTGTGAATTTCACTGATAAAAGTTATACTAGAAAAAGGGTGTGGACCAAGTGTATCAATTGCTCCTGACAGGTTAGAAAAGTTAAATATTATTGCAAAGTCTTAAAAATTAATAAGATTCTGCCTTTGAATGAGCTAGCTCAAAAATTAGGAAGTAAGACCAATACATATAAAATTATTGTTCAAAAAGAAGAATACCATTATTTAAGACAGGTGCAAACAACTATGGTGGGAGCTCAGAGAAAGAAGTATGTCTAAATGGGAGAAGGGAGAAGGAAAAACAAGACTTCAGAGCCAGAGGCACCTCTGACCCCAAGCTCTGCCTGTCCCTCCCACACTGTTGAAGATGAAAACTTTATCCTCAGAGAAAGCGGAAAGGATCCACTACTGCTGATGATATCATGGTCAAATTTAATTTCAGTATTCTCCAGTTCCATTGGCTTGCGTGTATAGGCTTGATTAATATGTAAAGCATTAATTTAATCATTTTACTTGCTTGTGGCCCATGTGTTTAATGGAAAAACTTAGTCTCCTCGTCTGCTCTGTGTTATTTCTGGGAGTTGCCAGAACATGGGTTCATCAAATGCTCTGTTCTTAACAGAAATGTTTCTCTCCCCTGCTCAGTGTCGTGCTTTATTCTTAGAGGCTGTAAGCATCACTTTCCTTTCAGTTTGGGACTTCAAACTGAGACTTCAAACTCAGCAGAAAGTGTCTCTCCTGTCCTTTCCACTTTTAATCTCCCCAACGCTTATTAACCAAGAGCGCGATGCTCACTCTTTCCTTGTTAAACTGAAGCAGTTTACTCACATGGAATGCGTACATCCCTCTTCTGCAGTCTGTCCCACTAGCTTGACAAATATGTCCCAACGTGTCTGAACCACAGCAGTGCACACAGCCTGAGATTAAGCTGAATCCTTTGCCACGTAGATTATGGGATTTACGAAAGATTGAAAGCACACAATAATGAAGCAGACAGAAAAAAAGAATAGTATCTTAGAGCCTTAGGCAAGGAAGGGAAATAATCCAACTCCTTTATTTTTTGCTTGAAGAAATTGAAATCCAATAAATTTAACTGATATGTCTAAGTACACTAAGCTCAATTTTGTAGAACTCAGACATGGACCCAAGTCTCCAAATCCCAGGCTGTTTCCTTTCCAATAAAGTAAAACACACACATACACAATTATAAATGCCATCGTAACTGAATTTTGATTACAGTCTAATTCCTCCCAGTGAGGAGGTAGATTAATTTTACTGGACTCTTGGAAACAGGAGCACTATTTGAGATGGGAAGCAAACACAGTAATATGTGGATGTATTATATGTTGGATGCAGAGCGAAAAGTACAATGTTTGGCTAATTTCTCTTTGTGTTTCAAGCTTCAATTTGTGTTCACTTGTACTGTGGAAGCAATAGTTTTGACTACATCTCCTTAGAGGACGGGGAACTCAATAAACGTTGACACGGAATGTAAAATCTTAATATTTAATCTCTGACTGTTCATGAATCTTGTGGAGAATGGTATAGTAAATAGCGTAGAGTAACAAAATAGTCATAGTTGTGTGTGTTTACTGAAACAACTGGTCAGTGAAAATGCAAATCTAATTGCACTAATCGTTTGATTCATGCATCAACTTAGTTAAACCGATGGCCTTGGGTAGAGAAAGCGTGCTAGAGTTTTTATAACTTATTTGTGTAAGTGGCTGGGACTTAGATTTTCCAGGTAGATGGGTAAATAAATACAGTCTCCATCAATCCAATCTGGGTTCCACATTCTTACTAGAGTTACCTTTTTAAAGCTGTTTAATTCAATCCCCTTATTAAATTCCCCCCGCCCCGCATTTCCCACAGAACGAGTTTTAAACTTCTTTATGTAGCAATCAGGGTCTTTTCCAACTACCTCAACTTCTTTCCAATGGTGTCGCTGGCCCCTGTTCTTCCTTCTCTTTTATAGCCAGCCTCTTTTTTCCCCTTCTTTTTAATATTTTACTGTATACCTTTTATTGAACAACTGCCTCCAAATTATTTTGCCCGTAAACATCACACACTTAGCCACCTCTGGGGCTTTCTTTATGTTTCTCTCTCTTATTGGAATGCCTTCTAGTCTTTCTTTACTGGTTGACATGTCGTGACTTGTTCAAAGACACAGATCAAATGTCAGCTTCTCTGAGAATCTGGTAACTGTGTATTGATTCCGTTGTAATTCATGATCTCTGTATTCACAGGACCTGCCAGCTTACTCAGTTGTCCCTTTTCCTCTCCAGGTTGCCTACTTTTTTCATTCTCCAAAGCAGCCGGTTCAAATCTCACCACCTTTTTCAACTCTTCAATCCTACTCCTGCTACCACTCATTCAGCCGACTTCCTGAGAGACCAGCTGTTCAGTGTGAACTCTACCGAATTATATCCAACAGCCTCCAAATAGACCCATGTCCTCACTCCAGCTTCCCTCTCTCCCATGGAGCAGTGTCATTTCCAGACCTTCCACCTGTGCTCTCGGTTGCTTTCCTTTCTCCGTCTGGGAATTTGCCTTCTTTCTCCCATCTCTGATATCTTCTCATCCACTATCTCCTTCCTGCCCACCTACAGCATACTTGTTTTTGTTTTTGTCCATTTTAAACAACACTGTTTTCCAATATCTCTTGTTCTTTCTCAGACAACCACTATGTTGCTCATTACTTGCTTTTTTATTTGATGAGCACGTGTGGCCATGTTACTCGATACACATGACCTCACTTCACTTCTGTTTATTCTTCAGTTCCCTGCGCTCAAGTGGTAACTCCCACTGCACTACTGAAGAGGTTCTGAATCCACATCGGTGCTCTTTTCATTTTCCTTCTCATTCTCTTCACTTTTTTCCAACATTCAACACCACTAAACATGTGTTCTTTCATGAAATACTGCCCACTTTTGGTTTTAGGAATATGGATGTTCCAGTATCCTCTCCGACTTTTCTGACGTTTTCGCTGTCTGTCTGGAGCTCAAGGTCTAGTTGGACGGATCTGATAATTCATGCACTTCATGAGATACCGTCAGTGGCTCCCCATTACCTGCGCAATAAACATCATGGCCTTTCATAGCCGCAGTGCAGCCTAACTTTCACACATCCCATTCAGTAGCCACACCAGAAGGCCTCCCAAATATGGTGCACATCCATACCTTTGGGCCTCCGATTACGCTGTTGCTGTCTGCCTAGAGTGCTGTTTCACACTTTCCAACTTGGGAAAGTCATGCTTATCTTGAAAATCGTCTCCCAAATGTCACTTCCACTGTGTCACTTCCTTCCCTGATTATTACATGGAGAATTAGTAACTGCCTCAGCAACTTTTTATGTGCATTACAATTTTTCAGTAATAGTTCATGTCGTATATTGTAAGTATTTTGAAAACTGTCTCTCCTTCCCATTATGCTATTTTCCTCAGTTAGGTTAGAGTCTGTCTTAGTCTTTACATTGACAGTGCTTAGCACAGTATAAGTGATCATTAAGTATTGATTTATTTGATGATATTCTCTCTTCCATCAATACTCTTTGGTGAGGGAAATTCTGTAATATTCCTCCTTATCACATGTCTCTATCAAAGAAACTAATGAAAGAAATTGAATAAAAATAGTTTTTCTGCGATTTAGATTGTGAATTTGCAATGATTAGGGGAAAAGTGTTTATTCTCATACTATAACAAAATTAAATATTTTAAATTAATATTTTAACATATGATTTCTGAATATTTATTTTACATGCCAGATCCTTCAAATTCAATTGATACTAATTGTAGCTCTTATTTTTTTATCTTTCATGATTTCTCATCTCTGACTTTTCTCTAATTTCTCATGTTCTATTAAAATATGTAGACCACGGTTCTGAAAAAATGTCATTTTAAAAGGAATTTATACTCTGAATGCACACTCTACATAATAGAGTGTGAACATTTACAAATTTTTAATCTCCCAAAAATATTGATCACTCATCTGATAGCCATTTCTTTTCTCAGTCTAATTTTACCTTATTTACTTTCCTGAACTCCATCCTACCCAGGAATGTAGTTGAATGGTTAAAAAAGCCTGATATGGGACAAATTCCATTCTATTTTACCTTAATCCTTGAAAGAACCTCCCACCCCTCAAGGGACATTCTGGAATTCTTCTCATCCACTGGAGGCCTTCAGACAGAAATGAAAGTCATATTGTCAGTGGCCATCGATACAAAGTAGATGTAGTGGATACAAAGCAGAGATCTGGCTTCTGTTCTCACCCCAGGCTTGTTACCCATACCGTCTGGTAAGAGAAAGATGCTTACTTTTCAAGACCTTTCTTTCACTACCTCTAACTATACATTTACTACATTTAATATTTTTTAAAATATAATTCACTTTAAATACTATGCAGATTTTATCTTTCTTTTTTCCCTGAACAGTCCTTTTTTGCACATAAGTAGTATATGCTATGAATAGATAAAGTGGAAATATTGTTAGACTTCCTATATAATAATAGTATATTTCATAATATCTCTGAGAATGCATTAACATCCGAGAGATACTCTGCAAGATAACCCATTTAAAGTACATTTTGTATATATTCAGCAGTGGCAATCATCAGGAAGAAGGAGGAGAAAGGGAGGGAGGAAAAGAAGGAGACACGGGGAGGAGGAAAGATAATAAATGCTTAATGAATAAAAGAGGATCCTCGCACAGGTAGCTGTTATCAGAGATTTTTGTTATCAGTGTTTTTCCAACCATGGTCCAAGAACCAGCTGTGAAAGAGTAGTATTGTGTGTCTGTTAGAAGTCGAGCTCCCTGCATGCTACTCGGTACCTGCTAAGTCAGATTCCCTTGGGATGGGGCTCACGGATCTGTGTTTGTCCTGAGCACCAAAGATGATCTTGTGCCCAGTGCCGTTTGAAATCTATTGAACTAAAGTGTAAAGTTAATTGAAATTCTGACCCATGGCCTGATTTAGAAAAAACTGTATTGCCTTAGAAAATCTGTTCATATATCATTACTTGTCCTCAAGCATTAAGAAGAGTTTAAATGCACAGAACACTCTAAGAAAATAAACCTTTTATGGAGAACACATTGGAGAGCAGAAACTGATGGGGACTTATTCACCCAGTGCTGTTCACTGCTGTTGGAAGGCGCATCCTTAAAATAGGAGAAAGGATATTGTAGGATAGAATGAATAACTTTGTACTTACAGAGTGATTTTCTTTCAAGAGAACCTAAATGATGAGTGTAATTAATGTTTAAGTAACAATAATTAAGCTGTGTAGATATAGCCTCTCTCTGAATTACTGAAGCATACAAATTATTTTATAAATTTGAATACCAAATGCCATTTGCATGCCAACATATTTACTACAAATCTACTGATCTTGAACATATTTTGCTCAGGCAAATATTGTAAATGCAATCTAAATAACAGATAATAGTGGTTGATCACTGTTAACAGTGATTTTCCTTAAGTTAAAAAAAGTACATTTGGTGGCATATTTTGATTATAACTACTGACTATAAGCCTATTTCTCTATTTATATAATTTAAATAAATGTTCTCATCTAAGAAAAAAAATTAGCGTAAAAAAAGCAAGAGATGAGTTCACAGTCCCAAAGGTCAAATGCTTATTTTGGATTTCCTTCATTTTAAAACATATTGGTAATATTATTAATGAAAAAATACATTTCCTGTGAAGCTCTTTTTGACATGCACATTTTAATCTGTGTTAAAAACATATTAATTTCTGCTTCTTTTCCCTCCAATGTTTGAAGTTGAATTGCAGCGCAAGGATATTATGCAAATCAAGACAATTCTTTCCAAAGCTCTTAAAATTTAATGTCAAAAAATACATATTTTAGCATACATTATTTAGTGAAAAGTTCATTTTTATTTTTTCTGCAAAAGTGCTCTAAGCTTTGGAGTAAGAGAATGTTGTGGGTTCCTGGTTATACCATATGGTTTAGAAGTTTTAACTTCCTCATGAGTATCCAAAGATGTTAATATCTGACATTTTTTCGGGCATTGCACCAATTTCATTTTCATCCTGTTGTTGTTGTTATTATTATTATCTTATGTAGGAGCATAAATGGAAAATCAAAGGATACGTGATCAACAACCATCTTTCTCCTGGTCAATAGCTTATACTGTGCTGGGAGACCATGATTCCTGTGAGGTAGGGACGTGTCACAATCCTTAGGGTTGGAATAGAATAGTATTGTCTGTAATTTAAAATGTCCCATAAATGCTTCTGAAAATAATCACCACCACAGTTACCAGGCCAAGCCCATTGAGAACCATTGTGCTGGACACTACCGGCAATGACAAGCCCTTTAGATACTTACCATGGATGTGAGCTGGCGTGAAATAGGAGCTTGTCCAAAAATGACTGAGTTGTTGATTTTTTAGGCTGAGTGGCCAGAAGGCACAGTGGAAAGACCATTCCAGTGAAAGTCAGGAGACTGAGCTGTAATTAGCACCATCGTAAACTCTTTGATTCTTAGAAAGTCAGCTGATCTTTCCAGATCTCATTTTCCTCCTTGGAGAAGTGGTCTGAGATAGATGATTTTGAGTGTTTTCTCTGGTTGCACAATACACATGAGGCATAAGAAAAACAAAAACAAACAAAAATCACCAAGTTTATATGTGGCATAAACCATATGGATCTGACTAGAATTTGTATTTCATGGTCTGTTTTTTTTTTTTTTTTTGATCACTTAGTGTCGGATCTTTCCATCATGCCAAATCAGTTAATTTTTTTAACAGTTGTTTATGGAACAACAGATGGACAAGGCACTTTTCTAGATGCTGTGGAAGGAATGTGGTATGATATAGAGATAGATGATGATAGATATAGACAGACATACACATACATAAAACCAATATGTTATTAAATATGTGTTTTTTGAGTGATGGAGTCTGTGAATACTCTAAGAATTTAGTGAGGAAGAGATCGTTTTTAGTTGTAATAGATAAAGAAAAGGTTACGATGGTGAAACTAGAAGTACTTGGCCAGTGATCTTATGAATCATGGGATTTGAACAGGGGCCAATAGGTGCAGAAGCAAAGACAGGAGTTAAAGCATCGGGTTTCAATGTGCAAAGTGTTTGTGGGGGGGACAATGAGTCGGTTAGTTGATTGACCTGGCTGTTGCAGAGACTTCATGGGAGTGGTGGTGTATGTGGTTGGGACCCAATTCTAAAGAGCCTTAAATGCTAGGCTAGTAGACTCTGACATTTATCCTGTGAGCAGCAGAAAGCTTATGGGCAATAGAAGTATTTACGTTATTAAATGTGTTTGAGGGGAGCTTAATCTATCTTCATTCTTCTTTCTGATTGAAATTTTTAAAAAAGGATACTTTGCAAATATGTGTATGTTAGAGAGTTTAAATACTTTTGTATATTAGATGATTCTTTTAATTGCCAATGGTAATAGAAGAATTTTAAGTATTTTAATAGTGCTTTACAGCTAATAGTAACAGTCATAGTTATTTATCCTTCATGCCTTGCTGAATGTGACCAATTCCTTTGGAAATAACTAGACAAGGCAGTGGCCTGTGTAACCCATGAAGGCTTATTCTTATCACAAAGTGTCACTTATTAGGTGCTTAGCTGTGAATGTTGCTCCCACCAGGGAGCTTACAAAGGTTCCTACTTAGAGTTTCTTTAAGAATTGAGTCCAGCGAATCTAACTGCTCTTAGCATCCTCAATATGGCACGCTACTTTTGTATCGACTGGGTTAAATTGTGCTTGGTAGTGTCAGCTAAATATGTTAAAATATAGCCACAGTTCCAAATAGGCTTCCAAGAATAACAGATCCCAGACCTAATATTACCTTAGCAGATATGTAGGCTCACATTAACTTAGAGCATGGAAAACCCAGATGGTGAAAGGACTTTGACTTGCCATAGTTAATGGAATGCTTTGTTTCACACGTGTTAGCCGATCCTTCAGGGTCCTTTACTCAGACGCTCCGAGTGTTCAATACAGTTTAAGTTAGAACTTAAATTTCAATTCTTAATCTATTCCTTTATTTATGACGTTCAAAAACTAAATACTGCATCTCAAAAGGTGGGCCTTCTTTAGTTTTGAATCTTTATATAAGGTAATTCTACCTTTTGCATAATTAGCCAACAGGCTAAATTTGTCAAAGTAAACTGAAATAGTCCAATATTTATGAAAGAAGTAAAGCAACAGCGTTCTGTGTAGTTTTATTGAGTTAGGAGACCCTTTTTATCAACTTCCCAAAAGGAATGTTTATTTTCTTGGTACAGTCGTGTGTTGCATAATGATGCTTTGGTTAACGACAGACTGCATATATGACGGTGATCCCATACACTCTCTGATGCTCGCACAACGACCTAATTGCCTGACAACGCATTTCTCAGAACGTATCCCTGTCGTTAAGTGACACATGGCTTTATCATTTTTGTTAATCCAGAAATGCTCTAGAACATTCAACTTCCAAGATACTCACAGATGACTGATTCGATTATCAAGAATACTTATATATGTGTGAGTATATGTCTGTGTGTGTAGTCCCTGTTTGATATAATAGTTCCATGAAAACATTTCCTGAATTTGAAACTCAGCCAAAGGAAAAATCACTGGTCTTAAACACATTTTGCATATATAATTGCACAAAACAGGCATATGTTAAAGATACACAGCCAAAAATTTTCCACAAAATTTTAATATTTGCATTACTTTACATATTTCCTAAAAGAACGCAATAATTTGGTTGATATATGTTATGCTATATTTTGACACTTTTTTTTGGTGAGGAAGATTCACTCTGAGCTAACATCTGCTGCCAATCTTCCTGTTTTATTGCTTGGGGAAGATTAGCCCTAAGCTAACATCAGTGCCAATCTTCCTCTATTTTGTATGTGGGTTGCTGCCACAGCATGGCGACAAGTGGTGTAGGTCTGTGCTCGGTACCTGGACCCACGAACCCAGGGCACTGAAGCAGAGCGTAACAGGTTTAACCACTACACCACAGAGACAGCCCCTATTTTGACACTTTCTTAAAAAAATCATAATAATTCACATAATTACTATATTCAAATTGATGTTTATCCACCAGACTCTTAAAATCATTTTGTATATGGTCTTTTAGAGCAATTTTAAGCTTTTCAGCTTCAAAGTATTATCCTTCTCAGAATAAAAAACTTCCCAAATCTTTTGCACCTTCTTTGAAATAATAATGGCCCAATATGTCATAATTTTAGACTATAAAATAGTTTGGAACAAAATATCTTCAAAAAAGGGTATAGTAACAGGAGACAATTGCCTTTTGACATTACAGTTTATCTAATAAAGTTAAGAAGTCTCTAAAATAGGATCTATTCATGGTCTTTCAGCTTCCTTTTCTATTTGTTGGAGCATATTTTGGTATTAAACTGGTTGTGACAGAACTGTATATCTTGAAAGAAAACCCTCAATAATGTAGGCAGATATGGGAAGATGTCTTCCAACATCATTTCTTCTGTTTTTTGCTTTGAAAGGTCCTGGAGAAATCAAACAGGGATTCCTCCTTGGAATAAGAATGGGATTAAGTCAAAGATCAAATAAAAATAAATACAATGGACAAAGGCTTCTATTTGAAAGTACAAAAATTAGTTAATATTATACACGAAGAAAATAATGTTATTTCATCGATTTTAAATTAGCACACTAAATTAAATTGACTTTGAAAACTAATTTAAGCACTCTTTAATATACTGAGATGTATTAAATCTGAAATAAACCAAGAAATATTTAGTTTGCAACAAGTAGCCAATGCTTATTGGAATAAAAGTTATGATTATTTATTATCATGAAAATGATTGAGAATCTGTACTGAATTTATGACACTGTTAAATGGAGAGTTATTAGAAAACATAACAGAGAGTATTAATATCTAATCATATAAAATTGATTTGTAATTAGCGCTACAGGAGTGCAAAAATAATTCCTGCAGTATTAATGACAACCAGATTAAAGAGGAAAGCTTTTTCTCCTTACTTTAATTAGTTTGGTTTGCAAGTTCTTATTTATGAAACAAATACATTATTTATTTTCCTACAAATGCTTATGACTCCCAAGCTACCTTTTCTACTGCATGAGAAGTTTGGTTGTCTTCTCCTAGCTTGGCCTTAAGGTTATTAATGTAATCACATAAAGCTTATGACTAGTGAGAAAAAAGAAAAGAAAGGAAAAGAACAGACCCAACCCTAAAGAAATGTGTGGCTTTTTTGTAAGTGGAGTTTGCTGCTCCCCTTCTTCCCTGTAGTCACCTGTCCCAATCCCCTTCCGAGGTAAGGAGACTTCAAGGGCACGGGGAGCATCAGCTCCATCTTCCCCGGACCCAGCCTGCCCTCCTCAGCCCAGCCCTGGGCCTTCAGCTCTCATGGCTCCCGTCCCCATCAAGCTCAACTCTGTCGGATGCCATTCCATTAGGTCTTTCTAAATTTCAGATTGGCAACTCACTAGTCCTTCACGAGTCTGCTAAATGCTATTCTCCCAAATATTATTTGAGAAATACGTAGAGAGAAATTTCCTAACCCAAACAGACTTGTTAAGATAACCTCTGGCTTTAATCTTCACAACACCCAATGTCTTTTATAATACATACCTGATTTCCATGCCTTTCGTCCCTGCTAGACGAAAATTGCTGAATGTGAAACACCTGCTTGGCTCACCTCTGTATTCCTTAGAGGCTAAGCCAGCAGAGCAGCGCGTGCGTGGCTACCGTTGGCACTTTATAAAGAGTTGTTGAAGTGAGTAGGAAAAAAATTCAGTATCTAGCTTGATATAAGTGCCAAAAATCAAGGGTTTATTTCATCAATTATGAGATAATTAATGGTGAAACGGCACTTATTCTTTCTATTTGTCCTTATGTGTACAAAATTTGTGATTCTATATTTCACATTTCTTCCTTTTAAGGCATTGGTTTTATTCCTCTAGCTAATTCTTTCCCCCACATCTGAATGTGCTTTTCCAGCTGGTACCCCTGGACAGTGTAAAAAGCCTGCACAATGTAGCATGCTAGAAGAGAGTTTTAAGTTAAATCATTGCATGCACTAGGTATAGAAAATATCTAGCAAAACACCAAGCAACATTCAAATGCCTCTGTGGAGTGGGTCTTCTCATAATCCTTAGGATGTTTGGAAGATTTGGTAAAAAAAAGTATGTGGTATGGTGCCTAGCATCCACTGTGAGCCCTCGATTACTTGTAGCTATGGTTGTATTGCATGCTGATCTTCAAGCCAGATGCATTTGTGAGTAGCAGAGAGGCAATTAAAAAGAGTGGTTATGACACACACAGGACAGTTGATGATAGAACTTTGAGAAGTAAATAATTAGTGATCTGGTTCTGCCCTCTTTGTTGCCACCTGTCTGCTCATTACCCTAAAATAACTGTTTTGCTTGTAGTTTAAATGTTTGGTGTCGTGATTTGTATCTTTGGCTGGAGGTGAAAGGAAAGTAGAAAAGAAAGTGAGTAACAGTTACTCTTGTTTTTTTTTCTTTAGGCAGCCAAAGTTCAGGGAATAGAATAGCTTTTTGTTCTAGGAACCGGGACCACGTCTTTCTTCTTTGCTGTGTTAGGTGAGAAGCTCACAGACCAAGCTTTAGAGGAGAAAGGATGCAAACCACGTGTGTTGTCCTCTGGGCTCTCAGCCTTCTCCATCTGCACACTCTCCTTGCAGTATAAGTGGAAACAAGCACAGACTTGGGAGTTAGATGCAGTTTATTTGCCCACACCTTTCATGTCGCCACACCTTCATGTGAAATTGGAAGCTGAGTGCCCACCTCCGTTAATGAGGACTGAAAGAACGCAAGGCTGATAAGCATCCATTAGCATTCGTGGCATATGGTGGATCCCCAAGTCGTTCCTCCCTTCTCTTCCTTTTCCAACCCTCCATCCACACTGTTGGGATGTGTGAAAGCATTATTGGAGACATGAAACAGCTTGCAACCTTTATCAGAAAGCAGAAAAAAGTTCAAGTCCTAGCTTTCTCCCACTAGCTATGTAATCTTGGGTCCTTGAAACTTTTTTGGACTTCATTTTTCTCAAATAAAATATAGGTTTAATTGTTTATCACTCACAGCTCTAATTGTTTACTGTTCCAGGGTGAGCTATCAAGTCTTCTTATTCCCTCGCAGACAGACCCAAAGAAATCTTAGGATATTTTGCCAATACATAAATTTGAAATACAGAAAATTCAAGGACAAGAAAGCCTCTCCATTCTTTATTTAATCTTTCAGACTTTCTCTCTTTCAAATTCTTAAAGGAAACCACTCTCTGAGGAAAGATAAATTTCAAAGAAATCTACAGTGTTTCTATAAAAGATTGATAAGTACATGTTTCAGTGTATAAAACATTTGACTTAAAAGGAACAATGCACATGGCAGATGCCTCTTTATCTTGAGATTTCACAGCTGTCATCTGTTGCAGCAATGGTGACTGAATGAGTGCAATATTGTTTATTTTACAAGGGAAATCATCCAGCCTTCAGTACATAAAGACTTCTTGGATTTTTCTTACCTTTGTATCTGAATGCAATGGAACACACCTATCCTCATTTGTAATTAGCTGCTTATTGCTGGTTAGATGTGTTCTCCATCACGCTCATGCACCCTTAAAACCTGGCTTTCACCAGTTTCACCCCGTTAAAACTGCTCATTCTCATTGCAATGACCACCTAACTGCCTGACCATTTTCCATCTCTCTCCTCCTCAGTCTCTGTTTGATGCCTTCTCTGTCCTCCTTCCACCGTATACGCGCCTTTGAACTCCTCTACCCCACCTTGCAGCCTCCTTCATTCCTTGTTTCCTCTCTTAGCTGCCTTTCTTCTCCCGTCTGCAAGGACACTGCATCTGCAGATGACTGCTCTTTGCGTGACCCTCCTTCTAGGTGCTTTGTTCACTC
This sequence comes from Equus asinus, assembly GCF_041296235.1. Lineage (NCBI taxonomy): Eukaryota > Metazoa > Chordata > Mammalia > Perissodactyla > Equidae > Equus > Equus asinus. The sequence continues at coordinate 3,538,327 of NC_091797.1, read as the reverse complement.
CCATAAATTGAGTTTAGTTGGTACCTCTAGGGTCATGACTCCCCATCTCTGTATGTAGAGCTGACATCTCCCATATATATCCAGCTGCTGCTGAGCATTTCTGCCTGGAGGTACCACTGGGCATCTTAAAGTTCACAGTCTCAAAGCACAACTCACTGTCTCTCCGAGGAAATTTATTTCTCCTTTCTTTCTAACTCTGTTAATAAATATCAGCTTTGAAATTGCAAAGCAAAACTTCTCTTTCTCATACCCTTTTCCTTCTTGTTTTGCTTTGTACTATGGAATTTTCCTCCCTCACCTTTCTTCAAGGTCACAACTTCTTTTTTTCCCCACTGTCACCACTCAGCTTTTACCAGCTTTAGACTGAGCTATTGTGATACCCTTATAGTTGGTTCTGCATCATCTCTTCTCCTATCCCAATCCAACCTACATCTCTGCTAGGATAGACATTAGATATTCACATTGATTGCATAATTTTCCTTCAAAGTACTTTGCACTGTCTTCTGCATCAACCTGGCATTCAAGGCCACACAAAGGAAGCTGCTCTACCTTATATCCAGTACTCGCCTTTGTGTTAATTTAATTTAACCCGTTTAATTATTTGGCAGCTGCACACATCTCTCTGCTTGTGTTTTTTCGCTTTATAAAACTCTCCCTTCCTTCCCACTATAATAATTTATTAAAATAATTCTCTATCTCCTTTCTTTCCTTTCCTTCCTTTCTCCTCTGCTCTATTGTTTTTTGATTCATCTACCTATGCTTTTAATTACTCATTTGTCCACTTTTTTGACAAAAAAATGTTGAACATTGATTGTGTGCCTGGCACAGATTTGGATATTGAAAATGGAATGTTCGAACAAAACAGAGACCGTGCCCTATTGCCTCTTGTCTAGACAAAGAGACAGATGACACTCAAATAGTCACGTTCCTTGTGCTCAGTGCCAAGAAGATCAAGTAGAGAGGAGTGCGTGGATCTCTCCTGTATACCCTGGTCTCCTGGCCAAGGCTCCCTTCAGATGCCGCCTTCTTCAGGATTCCCCCTCCAATCAGTCAGCCAGGATGTAAATTTTGTGCCCCAATAAGAATGCACACTTCATGAAGACAAGAATTTTTGCCGGATTTTAATTTAGCTGTTATATTCCAAGCACCTTAAAAACAGGTCATAGTGAATGCTCTAGAAATATGAATCGAATGAATGAATAATTGAAGCTGCTAGTTCTTTGTTTTTACCTTGTCGTAGGCTCTTGTATTACCATGTTTGATGCTATGTTCATGTGTATATTTATTTTATCTTCCCTTCAGTCTGTAAGCCCCAAAAGGCAGGGACTACAGTTTACTTATTTTTCTAACCTTGCAATGGTTCGCCCTGCATACAATGCTCTCAAATAGTTATTGTATTGAATAGACAATATTCATTAAAAGCTATCTCAATTAATATATTTACTGCTTAGATACAAATATTAGTCAAATACTGTTGTCATGTATTGACAGTGGTCTCATGTTTTCACTTGATGATTTTTTCAGTGGCATGACTTAATGGCCTCACCTGTTTATCATTTGTTTCTATAAAAATTTTAAGTGTTGAGTGAAATATATATATATATATATATATGGATATATACACACACACATTATACATATATTATATATATGTATATATATGTATATATAATCTGCCTCTTGTAAACTCTTTACAAAATCTAGCATAGTGTCATATAAAGTGAAGGGGCTTGGGAAAGAATTGCTAGTTTTAGTAAACTCAATTGATAGCAAAGCTGCATTATTTTATTTAAACTTTTGTTACGTTAGTGAAGTTATTTAGAAATTTCTGACATGTATTTTATTAAGAAACAAAAGAATTTAGTTCCATGATGCAATTGGATATTTGGAAAGCTACAGATAATACTGTTTAAAACGTGGTTTGTGCTTAGTTTGTGGGTGACACTGTTCTTAAGACAGATATGAACCCGTTTTGTATTTTACAACAGCCATGGGAGGTCGGTACTGTCATTATCACGTTTAAAGATGGAGAACCTGAAGGACTCTGAGTGTATGTAAATTATCCAACATCAGAGAGCTAGTGAAATCAGCAAGTCCAATTCCAGATTCTGTGCCCTTAAGAATGTTGCTCTCCTGGATATGTTAGTGCCTGTGCCATGAGAAAAAGGAATGCTGATGGCATTTAGAAAACAAAGAGAAGAGAGACTAACTTCAAGCTTGTTCCTAAATATATTAAGCACAATTTAATAGACAGATCTTTATGTCACCAATCCCATCATCCTCAAAATGATGAATAATAAAATTGAAGAGAAGGCATAAAAAAAGGAAATTAGGAGGAAAATGAAATAATTATCCATAATTTGATGCATACAATTCTAGAATTTATCAGAACACAGTGATCAAAAGCAGCCTGGGGAGATCTCTTTGATATTAGAGAATTGGTTCCTTTTTGACTCCTTCCTCCTTTTCTCCTATTTTGTTCCATTTCAGATACCGATTATTTAATATATATGAGATGCATTGTCATAACAAGAGCAGTTTAAAAACTTTCTTCAAATAGAGTTATTGTGTCCTCTGAAGCCACTATTCCTATGGTTTAGCTGTTCTTCTTCTTAAAATTCAAAAGCTGTCATTCAAAGTCTATCCAAGTCTGTTTGAGCTACCGGGACTCATACTGAAGGAATAGCTCATTGTGCAGATAAAAAAAAGTTTCTTGTTTCAAGTTTCAGTTTTAGAGCCTTACACTAGTCCTTAAAAAACTGTACAGTGATCTTGAGAAATAGAATTGTCATCCAAGCATTTTACGAGGCACTTCATCGTAGCCTCTGGATTAAATGACTGTCTGGTCATTAAAGTTAGTGAGAATTTGAAGGGGCTGTGCCGCCACTGAGTTCAGAGTCCTCGGAAGCATCGTTTCCTTTTACATCCTACAAGAAAACTATATTGGTTTCCAAACTGAAGAATATGTCATCCCACTTCTAGGCGTCTAAGTGGAAGAAATGAACATAAAGCACGAGACATTTTAGGCACAAAGATGATCGCTACATCAAACAATTCACAGCAGCTGGAGAGGTCCTCAACAGGGGCAAAGGAAAGCAGGTTTTCTTCCTCCCTACTGTGGAATATTATGTTGCCACTAAAAGGTGCTTAATAAAGGTGCTATTAATGTTAATTGAAAGGTTTAGAACACAAAATTCTGTATTCAATATGACCATGATTCTGAAAAATTGTGCAAAGGGAAAAAAGTGGAGCTTTCTCTGAAAACTGAAGATTTTTTTTCTCCACTGTCTTCTGATTCCTGTTGTTTCTGTCTTGTCTAACAGTGATTCCTTTATGGTATTTTTTCTTTGACAGTTTTCAATATTTTTCTCATTGCCCCAGTGTGCTCAAGTTTCACTGCCAGCTACCTGGCTGTGTATGTCTTTCTATCTGCCTGACTTGCTATAGGCTGTGCTTCCTACATCTGAGGGTTCATGTCTTTCATCAATTGTGAGAAATTTTATCCATTGTCACTTTGAATATGTCCCATCTTGCGTTGTGTCAATTTTCTCATTGTGAAACTCATGTTAGAGCTGGGTGGGACTTATTCTATTCCCCTGTCTCCTAACCTTTCTCATATTTCCATCTCTTTATATTTGTATGAAGAATTTTGAGTTATTTATTCAGCTATATCTTCTAAGTCACTACTTTTCATATCATGATTAACCTACTGTTTACATCATCCTTTGCATTTTTATTTTCAATGACTATGTTTTTCCTTTCTATAACTTCTTTCAAGATCACTTTTATTGGGGTGTAATTTACATGAAATAAACTTTACTGATTTCAAGTGTACAGTTCATTAGGTTTATATATATGTATATTTATTACATTATATATAATATAGAATAATAATAGCAAATTATATATATTATAAATCTATATTATATGTATTTATAAGTAAAATATAAATATATATATAGTTGTGCAACCACCACCAGTATCATCATGGAAAATATTTCTATCAGTTCTTTATTATTTTTTTCCTAATGTTTCTCATATTGTTTGATAATATCTTATTGTTTTCACATATTTTCATTCATTATTTGTGTCTTTAGTCATTTAAATGTGTTTATGATAAACATCCAGTTCTGTAATCTGAACCTCTTGTGGTCCAATTATGATTTAATGTTGGTTTGTTATGGGGGTTTTGTTGTTTTTTGTTTCTTTGGTGAGGAAGATTCACCCTGGCTAACATCCATTGCCAATCTAGCTCTTTTTTTTTTTCCCCTTGAGGAAGACCAGCCTGAGCTAACATCCATGCCAGTCTTCCTCTATTTTTTGTATGTGGGATGTCTCACAGCATAGTTGATGGTTGGTGCAGGTCCACGCCTGGGATCTGAGCCTGCAAACCTGGGCCACCAAAGCGGAGCGCGTGGAAATTTAACCACTGGGCTACAGGGTCAGCCCCAAATTTTGTTTTGTTTGGTTTTGGATGAATTATGCTCACAGTGGCTTTGCTCCTTGTGTGTTTTGCAGATCTGCACCGTGATGCACATGTGTGTACATTTTCCTCTGACAGTTCTGTATGGCCTTTCTTGTGGATGTGTTCCTCACAGGAGGATTTGCATTTGATTTTCCTCAGTGCTCCAGAGGCATCCAAGACCCCTGAAAAGATCTTACCACTGAAAAGATCACACATAAACAGAATGTCCATGTATATAAGGGCATACTACATATATACATATATACGCCATGTGTGAATAAAACATAATAATGAAATTAATACCTCTTTTCCCTCCCCCTAGATGAAGAAACAGAAGTTTACGAGACCACTTTTTAAAGTAATTTCTTAGAACCTTAACTCTCTACTCTGGTGTTGACTTTCCTCCCTATTCTTGTGCCAGAAAATGTTTCTTATGAGGAAATCATTCACTTATTTATATATTCAGCAGATAATTACTGAATTCCCATTCTGTGTCAGATATGAATCTAAGTGCCCACTCGGGAGCCCAGGAGTGAGCGAGACAGACAAAATCCCTGCTCTTAGGGAGCTGACATCCTAGTAAGGACAGGACGATGATTAAAGGAGTGAGTAACACACCGTGTGCATGATGGGGGTAAATGCTGTGGAGGAAAATTAGGAAACGGGAATAGAGAGTGGAGCAGGACTCACACTCTGAAAAAGGGATTCATACAGAAAATGTTACTTAGATATCCAAAACTAAGCTTCAATTTAGGAACCTTTAATTGTGTTTCTACAATTTAGAGACAGTGCTGCCTCAAATATGTGTAATATTTACTCACTAAAATACAGAACTCCCTGGTCTCTAAAAGCATGTCTTCTGTAGAATATAGAATATGTTGGTGTCGAGGCTGAAGTTTGGGCAGGACTGTGGGAGCAGAGGGTTGGAAATCAAAATTTAAACAAAATAAAATCGAACCAGTGGGTCCATGTAGATTCAAATGCGTATACAAACAACAAAATGAGGAATAAAACAGTATGCTAAAATATTTTGTTGATACTCAAGAATATTTTATTGACTTTCAACAATAATTAAAACCTAGTAGCATAAGCTATTGCATCAAACTAGGAATAAAATAAAATGAGAGTTTGGTCCTGATTCTTTCTCCTTGTGTGATTATCAACAGAGTTTTTGATAATATAGATGTCAGTTCCATTGGGCTGCAGCATTCTTCCACATGTGCCCACTCAATGGCTGGAGTTTCCAAGAGAGAAATATAAATTAACAGGACTGAGTGCCACAGAAAGAGGTTGCCTACTATAAGCCTATAGTTTAAAATTTTTCCATCGATAAATGTGCAGGCTCGAGGTTCATATTCTCTCTTTAATTGATGTCCCGACTATCCTGTGCCTCAGGTAGAACAGACAAGGTTTTATAAAGGTACCTTTCAAATAACTGTTACAAGGTCATTGCTGCTGTGCCAAAGCAAAATTTGGTCCTAACAGTTTCTGGCGTTAAATGAGTGGAGAATTTTATGATGCAAAGTTAAGGGAATGAAGGAATTAAGGTGTGTGAGGTGTTACATAAAACTCCTTGGCTCTTTAATGCAATACTCCACGGTCTTTTAGCATTAATGGAGGGACGGAAGGAAAAGTTGATATTCTCCTACTTGGAGCAATACAGAATTAATTTAATATGCTAGAAAGAATTCATCTTTTTTCAAAGATGTATTAATTTTGGCAAGTCGAATGTTGTGGGGGGTCATGTGCCAGGTTTGCTCCTTTGATCTGTGTTGACTCAAGGTAAACAGCATCGAAATCTCAGAATCACCCTCCTCAGTCGTGACTTCTTGTTGGAAAAAATGTTAAGTTGTGAGGAAGAGAAAATATTAATTATTCAGCATGCTTTTAATAGAACTGTATTAATACCCAATGTCCTATTTTTGATGAATATAAAACAGGAAAATATTTTATTGACAAATACACTTAGTGACTTCAGGTACTTCTTTCTTGGGATCTGCTTCTGAACTGAAGCATAATCAGAAGAGCTCACTTAAATTATTTAGGTTAATTGTTATTAATTTCCCCACATTCATATGTAAATGGCTATCGCGTCACAAAAGTCCTATTTTGCACATTGATTAAAATAGAAAATAATGTTCTGAATGGAATTGACTGTCATTAGAAATGAAGTAAAATCGTCTCATATGAGACAGAACGTAATGATAAGAATGAGTATTTGAAATAGAAGCTACCTGCTGTTCAGGCATCCTGAGTTTACAGAATGATCAGTGATAGAATGCTACCTTGTTTAGGAGAAGCAATAAACAGCTAAGATCTTACTATCCCAGCAGATGTATGGAATAAGACTGCCTAAACTTTCACCTTCAAATAGAACGGTGCACTGGAGACGAGGCTCGCTTTAAGGACAGTCTTGATTTCTTGTGAGTCATAGGCATTTCTATAGTCAGGGCCAGTTAACAGTCTCCATTAGAAAGTATTATTTTTGACATTTTCAGATCTATGATGGTACCAGAAATGGAAATACTTTGCCCTTTACTGTCACATGGACAATAAAATGCTAGATAAAGGGGAAAAAGGAGAAAAATTCAAAGTAAGCAGAGGTTCACATTCAGAATTTATAATGTGAAACAACTTCTTCTGTAACCTCCATCTCAATCCTAACTAGAAATGCAGTGTCTCAAAGCAAGGTACAGAACTTGGAACTTCTGCCCTGGTTCTCTCATCTACATGCTAGTTGCTTTAAGAGACTTAGGAATAATGCCTTTCAGTCTAAATTAAAACAGCACATATGTTAAGATTTAGAAAAGTAAAGTGAATTCCTTTTCTGAATTTTTCTTAATTTCATTGACAATCTTTGTGCCTAGGTGGTCAGAAATTGTATATTTAAAAATACCAGAGAACTGAAAATCTCAGGAATTGACTGCCCAACAGAAAAGGAATGTAGAGAAGGAGAACATTTGAAAAAGCTGTGGAGACGCAATAGGAATAATGGTGATGAGCTAGGTGTGAGGATAAGAGAGCAAAGAAGTCAAAGATGACCCCAAGGTTTCTTTCTCATTTAGGCAATGGGCGAGTGATGAATGTTAAAGTAGAGAAGACAGAAGGAAAGACTTGTTTTAATGATTTTGGACATGTAGAATTTGAAGCATTCCATATTTTTGTGGACTATTTGGATGGAAGGTCATTCAGCAGTTGACAAAATGAGTGTAGAACTCAAGAGAGAAGACTGGGTTGTATTCATCAGATTACTCAAAACTGTGATTTTCTGTCTATGGGATATAGAGGTCTATCTTGTAAAGATTTCAGAGTCACTGAATTGAGATAGTATTGAAGAGAGTAGTAAATGAGATCTCCTAGAGAGAGCTGTGGGCTGTGCAAAGACAGTCAATAGAACCTTGGCAAAACCATTAGTTGAGGAAGTCATCAGAGAGGGATGAAGGGAGACTTGGAAGCTGAGGGGGAAATAGTTTTAAGAAGAGAAAAATAGTCAAAAGGATCAGATTCTTCAGAAAGTCAAATGAAGTGAGAAGTAAGTTGCGCCTCAAAGATTGAGGAAAATAGTTATCCTAATTATATCCTAAATTACATCCTCTGCTGCAAATATCACTGGAATGCCAAACTCTCTTTCAGATAACTCATAAATTTTCACTGCCACCACATGTAACTCTTTTGACTTGCCCTAAATGATCTGAGCCCAAATGTACTTAGAGTCAGTGATGACATTGCTGACAGGATTACAGGCAATGATTAAGTACGGCCTTAGCAGCTAACTTTTTTTGTTGTTTTTCAATATCAAGGAGTTTAAATTAGAGTATGTCACATATTTTAAAGAATATAGTCTAAATTGGACTTTGTATCCAAAGTACACAGAATCTAATAGGATTGAACAAAATTAATGTAAAAATCCTTAAGTTTATTCAATATAAACGTGTTAGTAAAAAAGACCCAATATATTCAGAAAGTATTTTAAAATAATAGCATTATTTAAACCTAGCCTAAGTATGAAAATAACGGTTTATGCTTCTGTAAACATGTATAAAGTATAACACTGATTATGTTCCATTTATTTCAAAGTCTACGCCATTACGGTCTCAGTAAAGATACATCATTCTTTAACTTAGTTTTATAATTATTTAGCCATTTCACCTCTTCGGTTAAACTCTGAATTCCCTGCCAAGAGGATTCATTTGACTCGTCTCTGAGTTTGTCACATGCTGTGCCTCCAGACCCAAAGTCCAAAATTAGAAATAAAGTGAAGTATTTCTCATCATATCATATCAACAAAAGTGATATACTACGTATCTGGTTTGACGAGATTAGTTTTTGCTTCTGCCCCAATGAAAACCACTCACATTGAGTATTTCACAGTTCTTCAAATTATCTTGTTGAATCTAATTTCCTCATTACAGTGTTGACTAGTCATTAGATTGGTTAGCGTGTGGAACTGATACGATCAAGGGTTTGAATTCTGTGTGGGACTTGTAGCTGTCTGTCTCAGAGCCACAAATTCACTCTTAACCTTGGCCAGATTTGCAACTGTGCAATATTAGTCAAAAATAAAGGGGCAATGGGTGGACAGAAGTGGAAAAATCATTACAAATCCACTTATACACCTGGAAAATGAGTTCAGAGAACATGATGTCTTCTGTCTGGATCAGGAGCATGTTTGTTCTTAAGGAACAGCACGTTTTCTTGTCCCGTCTTGAGATCGGAATCTCCTGTATTGAGGATGCTGCAGTATTGACCTATGAGCAGTCTGCTGGCTGTGTGACTTCCTGTGTGCCCTCGCCGGCAGAATGCTCAGAAACACGACAGCCCACACTGAAGGAATAGAAGCCTCACTCGGGAGGACTTGTAAAAAGACATGTTTATCTCAGACTTATGATTTTAAACAAAAGTAGCCATCTCTATTCTGTATATGAAAGAACACATGTAGGCAGTTTAAAAATCCAAGATACCCTAATGTTTCTTGATTTACTTTCATACGCGTAACTGTTCATGCTGAATTGTTTCAAGAAAATTATTTTATAAGTGAAACAAATTACTAGGTAGAATGCAAATTATTTCATTAAAAAGAATTTTTATTGTAGTGTATATAAACTAAAAAATTGAATGAGTAATGGAGAGCAGAGGTCAAAAATATTCTAGTGATTCACTTTATAATATTATTGGTACTGTGAAGGCCTTTCAGTGTCAAAGGAGCACAATATATCGAGTCATTGAGTTTGTGGCGTTGGTTAAGTCTGCAAGTTGAAAATCTAATTGTTGAACTAAAATGTTATTACACTATTCATATTTTCAAGTAGTTGAAAGAAAAAGAAAATTTTCCTATTATTTTAACTAGGTAAGTATTCCTACCTTAAAGGATGAAAAGTATTTGAACTTCGAATCTTCGTTATCTTTGTATTTTCCTGAAATCAGTATATTAATTAGCTAAATATGTAACTTACTAAAACAAGAGAAATTCACTAATATTCCTGCAAATTTATTTAAAATAGAAAAAATAACTTTTCTTGACAATCACTCTACTGAAGCAATTCATAACTTACAAATGATTTAACTCCAGTATTACTGGAAAAAAATTTGTAGTTATTACCCCCCCAAAATTTAAGCAGATATTTTTTCTAGGTTAGAAAAGAGACAAAAAGAAAAAAGAAGATGTCAATTTGTTTGCTATGACAACCAAGTCAAGAGCAAAAGCTTTGCCTTTGCACAAGAGTGGAAGCTTCATGCGGGCAGGGATTTCGCCTGCTTTGATCTCTGCAATAGCCTCAACACCAAGATGGTGCTTATATATAGAAGTAATTAATAAGAATTGTTGAATGAATGAAAATGAATCTGATGATCGGGAAACCACCTCCTATTTCTAAATTGACATAACTGTGCTGTACAAAGAAAAATAACACATAAACCAAGACTAAAGTGTAAATTCTTTGATCTCCTTCTGTGTAACTCTGGTCCATTTTCCAGTCTATACAATACCCAAAGCCATGGGCCAACATAACAGTGTCTCGAGGTCCCCAGTGCTCTCCTTCCTTTAATTCTTAATATCAAGTGGTCAAAATTTAGACCAAGTGAAGCTGCGTGTGGATCAACACAAAGCTAATCACCAACTCTGTAAGAATAATTACTCAAACTTCACAGTCTCCTGAGTATGGCTCAATATTATTTTAATCCAGGAAAAATAAGATATTATTAAGATAATAATGATACTATGCTTAAGATTTTATGAATATATATATACAATTTGCTTTTAAAAACCAAAAATATAAAAGGTTTAAGGTAGTTGGATGGTTCTCTTCTGTGACTAGTTGATCTGAATTCAAATTATAAAACAAAGCAACTTAAAAAACAACCACATGGGGCTGGCCCCGTGGCGGTTAAGTTCCTGCGCTTGGCTGCAGGCGGCCCAGTGTTTCGTTGGTTCGAATCCTGGGCACCGACATGGCACTGCTCATCAAACCACGCTGAGGCAGCGTCCCACGTGCCACAACTAGAAGGACCCACAACGAAGAATATACAACTGTGTACAGGGGGGCTTTGGGGAGAAAAAGGAAAAAATAAAATCTTTCCCAAAAAACCCAAAAAACAACCACAGGTGGCAGCCAAGTGGGACCCCGTCAGGAGCTGCTCCAGCCTGGTTCCCACAGTCCTCTACGTTCTGAGTGAGGTTTGCCGGATGTGTTCAAAGACACTCCATCGGTTCAGGGTGAGAGGGCCTGGGAGGATATGTTTATGAGCAGCCTCTCACTGTAATCTGATCGGTCACTAAAGCAAGAAAGGACTAAGATCATGCACGAATTCAGCAGGGCACAAGAAATACTGTTTATAAAGTAAAGTTCAGGATTTTGTTTTGAAGAATCTGGGTCAGATCCCAAGCCTTTAAGTTTTGGACAAATCAGGCATAAATATTTTTTTTTTCAAACGAAAACCTACTACTTAGTCAAATTGAAAATTCATGAGCTAAGAAAACCAATATCCAGGTCACTTAAAAGCTATTTAACTTATTTATATCATTCCACCCGTAACATATTTGGCACACCCTATTAGAGGGAAATTTTAGAAGAAAGTTCAAAAGTTTTTGCCAACCTCAGAACATGTTAAACTCTGACCTTACACAGTGGGACTGAAGATAAGGTGCTCAGTGTTAGGTCTGCTAAAATAAGGAGACATTATTTTAAATACTTTCCGTGTAGTCACCTGCTGCTGTCTGACGGGAAGACCTTGCCAGCTGCCCAGAGGGGTTAGGCAGTTTGACTGGTCATCATGGACTGACACTAGTTTTCTGATTCAGCTTGAATTTATATCACTGGAGCATTTCACATGATTGATCTATGATTTGGCGTGATTGATCTTTCTGTGGAGTTTATATTTAGACAAAATCTATGTAACTGATGTGTGGTGCTTCCTTGCCCTCTTATTTTTATAAGAGGGAAATATGTGTTATGTTTCTTTTTCAATTATCTTAATAAAAATTAACTATCCTAAATGAAAACAGTCTAGATGAGTTATTAAGGAACCAAATTACATCCCAAACTCACATAAACATGAGGCGTGATCCTATTATGTTGTTTTTCTTTTTCATGTTTACCCAGGCTCTTCCAACTCAAATTCCACCTCCTGTTTCTCCTTGTGGGGTCCCTGCCTGCGTTTACAGGTTCGTCTATTAGAGAGGTCATGACTTCCGCAATGTCCTAGGTTTCAAGGAGTCTGTTTATGGTTTTTTGTCTGCTTTACAGCATAATTTTTCTGCTTTACATTCTTCATCTGCCTTTAGCTTCTTAATCTTCTTTTCTCTTTTTTTCCTGAATACTGCTCATCGTGTAGTGGAGCTTTTTTCTTTTCCCTGGCCCACCAGTTTTGTAAGTACAACGTGTAAGACAGCCTGGTGGGGTCTCAGCTGGTTGTGCTGGCCAGGACCTACTCGCGCCCACCCTGCAAGGAGACCACTCTGCTCTCGGCCAGCGGGGCTGCAGGCTCACAGTGACTCCCCACGTGGCAGCGGTCCTGGGCGTTGCACTTTACTTTTCTCTAATACACCAAAACCACAGGTGCAGAGGTGACTTTTCTCCTCGGTGTGACAAGCCAAAAGCCTGAGTTGTGTTGGAGATGTGACAAATGTAAGCTTTCTCATCTGGCTCCACCCTCGCTGCCGCCCACTCCTGGGGGCTCAGGGATCTCATGCACACCTGCCCGCACGCCTCCATCTTGTCCGTCTAGACCAGGGACAATGGCTTGGCACTGAACGGTGTCTGCTGCACGAGAGGGGCAGTGCAGTGGGCTCGCTCTTTTCGTGTTCCCTGGACCAGCTCCAGTTTTCACTGTATTTAGCAGCCAGCCCAGCCTCTTAAACTGTGGTTCAGGTTGGTGGCCATTTTCTAGTTTCACCCAAGACATGTTTTTCTTTCCTGCATTTGTATTCTTTTTTTTGAGGAAGATTAGCCCTGAGCTAACATCTGCTGCCAATCTTCCTCTTTTTGCCGAGGAAGCCTGGCCCTGAGCTAACATCTGTGCCCATCTTCCTCTACTTTATATGTAGGCTTGCCAAGCGGTGCCACGTCGGCACCGAACCTGCGAACCCCAGGCCACTGAAGTGGAACGTGCAAACTTAACTGCTGTGCCACTGGGCCAGCCCCCTGCGTTTGTATTTTTTTTTTAAAGATTTTATTTTTTTTCCTTTTTCTACCCAAAGCCCCCCGGTACATCGTTGTATATTCTTCGTTGTGGGTCCTTCTAGTTGTGGCATGTGGGACGCTGCCTCAGCGTGGTTTGGTGAGCAGTGTCATGTCCACACCCAGGATTCGAACCAACAAAACACTGGGCCGCCTGCAGCGGAGCATGCGAACTTAACCACTGGGCCACGGGGCCAGCCCGGCATTTGTATTCTTGATGGTTAGATTCAGAAAGAAGAATCAAGCAGAAACAGCCTTAAGTCAGTATCTTTAACTGGAGGTTCCAGATTCCATTTAAATAGGGTCGGTGTCCTTTGAAATTCTGATGAGCTGCTTGCTGCAGAGACGGATAGATATTTACTTTGCTGTGAAAAATGATTTTTCCCAGTTTGTTGTAAGGAACAACAATGCATAATTTCTCATCTCTTTGCCATGTACCTTATTTTAAGAGTAAAATGTCTGTTAAAGAGGATGTGTGGAGGGAGGGTGAAAAGAAGTTATACATGAAAATATGGTGCATGTGACTTCAAAGTTCATTCTCATTTGATTGTGAATTTAGGGTATTAAAAGTCCGTATGTCTTCAAAAAAGTGACGTCCATTTTTGGGCATCCTAATTTAGAGAAATCGAACACCCATTTAGCTTTCACCCTCTGCAGCCTTCCGTTCACCAACCCAACCACCGACCCTCCCACTGGCTCTTGCATACCCAGACCCTTTGGTAGAAAGAACTGCTTACTTCATAGAATCATACATAGCAAAACCAGGGGCTGGATGAAAAACAAAACAAATAAAGAGCTTTTCTCTGTAACTAACTTGCTGGCTAGTAGGCTTTCTTGGGGTACAGGAATTAATTAACAGTCTTGATTCATGAGGCTGGTCCTTGTGATACTTGCCACGTCATGAGATGTGTGAGAATATAAGGATAAATAAAGATGCTAATAATTCAAACTATGAAGATAAGCACAAAAATGTGTAAAAGCCTGTAACAGTTGATGTATTTTTGCATTAAAATTAACTTTTATGTTACCATAACTGTAAATATAAGGGTTATTTGTGCAACTATTCAACGAGTCTTATAAATAATATGGTAAAATTAATCTGTAATTTGTATGGTATAAGGTAGATAAATTCAAGAATTTCTGTAAAGTGCATGTCCTTTAAAGAAAAAGGCGTTACCAATAAAAAATTTCATTTGCTCTCATTGAAGAGTTGTAATAGGATAGAAACTGAGTCGTATCATTCAGGGACAGTTTATGGGCCCAGCCTAGAAATAGATATGAGCTCAAAGATAGCCTTTCCAAGATGGGATTAGAGTCTTTCTCATTTGAAAAATTGGTTTGGTGACCTGGCGGTCTATTGCATGCCTTCTGAAGGCCAAGCTTCCTTCTGAGTGGATTTATCATTTAGAGCCGCCTACATACTTGGTCTCCCACTCAATCTCTTCAAGGAGAATGCTGCCATCCGAGGGTTTACCAGGGTTAAAATCTACTTGTGGTCACAACTACCAAGCAGCGCCTCCAGCTGAGCGGTAGGAGCCCATCAAAGTTAACGTCCAAGGCTACACTGATAGTCATCGCCTTGATTCTGGATCTTAAATTTTCAACACCAAAGTTTTCACTTTCATGTGGAAAAAAAATTGTCAGAGAGAAAAAGCAGTATTCAGAAAGAAAAAAAAAATGTGCAGGGAAATACCAGCCCGGAATATGATGGATAGAGGAGTGGCAGGAACTCTGCAGCCTGTTTCCAGATGCTGTCTTCAGAAACGAGTCGGTAGGCACTTGCAGTAAAAAGGGCTTTGCAGAACCTTCGTGCATTACTAGGGCTCATTTTCCAGAGTCTCCTCAAAACAGGGGAATCAACATTACTCTGTCATGATCATTTCTGGTTGGCACAGACCAGAGGGACGCCCTACGTAACTGCCTGAGGCTGCTCTAACCTCGTCCCCTCTTTGCTCTGCCCTCCTAGCTCAGCTATTTACCACAACACTTGCAGCAGTGTCGCTCCTGCAGCACATGCAGCAATTTCCCTAACGTCCTTTTCTTGCTCGCTGGTAAGGCAGCCTTAAAGGAAACAAACAACAGCAGGCTTCTATCCTGAACTGAACTGGATTTACTTCCTTTCCCCTTTTCTCTGCCTATTCCACAATTGCCTCCTTTTCCAAACATTACCAATTCAGATTGGAAGTAACAGTAGATAATAATATATTCCTTTTATTTGGTAAACTGTTTTGTTAGTAAGTTGTTGTAGCATAGCCAGATGGGCTAATGGACAGAACATTGGTTTAGTAGGATGTGGGATTCTAAGTTTAGAGTTCTAGATCTGTTGCTTATATACTGATTTGGTTTGTGTCAGTGCCTCCTCCTCTCCATCCTGATATGCTGAGATGCAACATGGGTGTGCTGTTTCAAGGAACTTAAAGGGTTGTTTTGGTGATTATTTCATGTGTCTGTACGTGTTCATTTTTTTCACCCTGCTTTATTCCAAAATCTGTTTGAGGTGGCTCACGCAGACATAAAATATAAAGAGATAATTAAAACAAAATTAAGTCAAAGCAAAGACTAGACCAAAGGTGGGAGTAAATCGGCTCTCAGTTTCTAGAAGTCACCACAAAAAGGACAACTAAAATGCGTGCACGATTTGAAAGTCTCTGTCTCTCTCTCTCCCTTGCTATGGCCAGTCATGAACAGAGCGGTCCAGATTAGAAATGTGGTCTTTATTTGCATGTTGCTATAGAAATACAAGTACCACTTCTGTCGTTTTCTCTTAGGAGTTTCAACACCAGCTAAGAGAAATCAGGTGAAGTCGTATTAGCCTGCCCTCCTGCTGAGCCAGTGCTGTGGCACATTTTAGTTATCTGAAACCACTCCTAAGAAATACTAACTAGGAAGACAGGTGGAAACTCAAGTTTTAAATGTTTTCATTTACAATTAGCTTTCCTATAAATATATTGACCCTTGGGAGTAAAAAGTCATATAAACAACATAATGGCTGTTGTTTGGCATTGATCTAAGAAACTAGCTGCCAAATATCCCATTTATATTTTTCAAGGATCTTTTCTTGTTGTTTGTTTTTTTGGAAGATTTGCTCTAAGCTAACATCTGTTGCTAATCTTCCTCTTTTCTCTTGTTTTTCTCCCCCAAAGCCCCAGTACATAGTTATGTACAGATGTAAGCTCTTCTGCTTCTTCTGTGTGAGCTGCTGCCACAACATGGCCACTGACAGACGAGTGATGTAGTTCTGTGCCCGGGAACTGAACCCAGGCCACAGAAGCGGAGCACGCCGAACTTAACCGCTAGCCATCAGGGCTGGCTGTCAAAGGGTCTCTTCTTTCTCAGACTCCTAACGTTTTTTTCCACCATGTTTTACATAATTCTACTAAAATATGTTTATGTTTTCCTCTGTGGTTTACTAAATAACAATTTCAAAATCAACAGGGAAAGGAAATTCTGACTGAGGAACAAAATAATATAAGCAGTGTTTTCATTTGTCTTGCCAAAATTTGTTACACCTTAAGTTACTATTCTCTCCATGATCAATCCTATCAAAATTTAATAAAACTTAATAATCATTACACATATACTAACAGTAAAAACTTTTCTTGACATGATATTTAACATCCTGTGAACTGTGCATTGAATTTTGAACATTGACAGTTCAAAGATTAATCCAATTTTTGATCTATCTTTCCAGTAAAGAAAAAGGCCATACCTGAAATTTGTTAGAGGAAAACAGAAGATTGCTCTCCAAGGCTGATTAATATTTTTTAAAAAGATATTAATGCTCGGGGCCGGCCCCGTGGCTGAGTGGTTAAGTTCAGCACTCTACTGCTGGTGGCCCAGTGTTTCGTCAGTTTGAATCCTGGGCGCGGACATGGCACCGCTCGGCAAGCCATGCTGAGGCAGCGTCCCACATGCCACAACTAGAAGGACCCACAACTAAGAATGTACAACTATGTACCGGGGGGCTTTGGGGAGAAAAAGGAAAAAATAAAATCTTAAAAAAACAAATATTAATGCTCACTCAGACTTGTGGCAAGTGAAATGTTTGAGTTGTTTATCAGGAAAATTTCGAAAAGGAATAATATTTGCTTTGATCTTTATGTGAGAAATGGTTCTTGAATCATGAAAAAAGCCTGTTGAAAAACATCAATGTCCTTGAATTAAATCTTTCCCAGTGGAAGTACTTCATGACATGCTTTTGTTAATCTCGTTTTTAAATCCGCGTCTGCGGATTTTGCAGGAGAGTGTAGGAAGGACCAGAAGGCACGACTGGCATCTAAACTACACGACGAAGTTAAATTCAAACTTAACAATTTTTGAGAAGATTCAATGAAAATTAAAATGTTCCCTTAGGAGAGGAAATATGAAGGGGTGAGTAGCCAAGGTGTATACACGTAAGTGTTAAACACCCAAATTATCCAATTCAAACCTGTGATTAATCTTCAATTAGGATTCAGCTACTGAAAATTAGAATATTAAGGCTTTTTTATACAGTTTCTTCCAGTTTTTAAAGAAAAAATATTTCATTGGTTTTGCAAAATTATACATGCTTGAAGAATACAAACAATACTGAAAATTAAAGATAAAAACTTAAAATCTACCATGCTAAAGTGATTACTTTTAACATTAGCTGAACACCATCCCACACGTCTCTCAGAGCACCAATTTCCTTCTGTCTGTGCAGCCGTACGGCTAGAAATTTGGATGCATGGCCAGATGAATAGATGGAAATAATTTATAATGTGGGAATCATAGTATAGTATAGACGTGTTTTTAAATTTAAAAAATCAACTTTAGTTTCGTTTGAATTTCATGGAAGAAAAATTAACTGATATGAAAATGAAGAAAATTTGTAAAGTCAAATAAATGATTCTTCACTCCAGTATAGTGCTTCTTAAAATACGCCTCTAAGGTTAAAGAGAGTGGGGGAGTGGGAGTGGAGAAGAGGTGAGGACAGGAGACGATAGAGAGGAGATTATAAATGTTTTTAGGATGGATAGAGTCATTTTTGAAAACTACCCATTTCAATTTTAACGCTATTGACTCTCTGTTTAAAAGATGACTATATTAGCACTCTCACATCTCTTCATTTTTATAAGGCATATTACTATTTTTACATTGTCCGTGTTTATAACATCCGCATCTTGTTCTGTAACCTCGGGTCCATGGTGTTTCATCACTAGTTCTGTGTGCACTGGCTTCAGTGAGCCTTGCCAGCTTTCACCAGGGGTCTCAATTCCTCAGTGCTTCTTTCATTTCTCTCTTACTTGGACATGTTAAGACTCTGCCTTTTTCTGTTTGTTTCTTTTTTGTTTTCTCAAGAACGGCTTCTGGGCATTGCATTATCTTGACTTGTTCCTGTTGAGAATGCCTGCCCATTGCCTTTATACATAAACAATGTGGTGATTGGTTATAGAATTTGGGGGTTACACCTTTGTTACCCTAGAATGTTGTAGGCATTGCTTTATTCCCTCTGCAGTGAATGTTGGAAGTGTCTGTGGCTGGCCTCATGTTCTCCCTCCTGTTAACTGATTTTTGGGGAAGGACAGGGGAGAATGGAGAGTCACTAGCTTGACTAGGCCATGTCTTGGCATTGACTGTTCTGTGTTAAATGTGTTTGAGACACAGTGAAATTCTTTAATGTTTAGATTCAGTTCTTTATTTGGGGAAATTATCTTATATTACAGATTTAAAATTCATCTTCTCTTGCATTTGTTAGCTTCCCTGCTTCATGGACATAAGTGATCTTTACACTGAATTCCCTTCTTGCTTCTATATTTGTTTTACTCTAATCATTTTAATCCCTTACATTTAAAAAAAAATCAGCATTCGCTATATAAACCTCAATTATCCTCAATGT
The DNA here is from genome assembly GCF_041296235.1 of Equus asinus. Taxonomy (NCBI): domain Eukaryota; kingdom Metazoa; phylum Chordata; class Mammalia; order Perissodactyla; family Equidae; genus Equus; species Equus asinus. Next base: position 3,519,327 of record NC_091797.1, on the reverse strand, counting down.
CGCTTATTTGATTTTTAGTCAAGTCAATTTTCTTTCTACTGCTTCTAAATTATACATTGTAGTGTAATGGTGATATTTTCTTCCTCAATTTTTGTTCTTAAGTTTGTGATAGCCATTTTAATCTCATGTAGTTGTTTCATCTCATCTTTGAGCTCATTTTTGCAGAGTTCACATTCTCAGTATGTTATTTTATATCATAAAATAATTGTGAGGAATTCCCTTCTGTTCCTTGAGTTATTTTCTTCCATGTTAGACACTTGGGCTCTCTCTTTGCTCATATTGAGAATTCTATAGAGATATTCTATCTGCTCTAATAAAATATGGGTGACATGTTTACTCTCTTCCCATTATATCTGAGACCAGTTAGTTTTTCTTTCAAAGCTACAGACTGAGGCCGGTGCGTTTGGTTTTCTATCCATTTGTTCTACAGCCTGAGGTAATGGCAGAGGGAATGGAAGGGGGAGGCTAAGCTGAGGTGTCCACAGCCTTTGTTAGATTTTTCTCTCCGTCTGAAATTTTGTCAGATGTCCGATTCTGGATTCCCTCCATCTCACTTTGGGGATGAGGGTGCACATGATTTCCAAAGGGCCAGCCATTGGACTTTGAATCAGACCCCCCGGTTCAGGTCATGTCTCTAGAATCTTCACTCCTACTCCACTTTACTAATATGGATGCCCGTTCAAGTTTCCTTCCATGCAGATTAAGCAGTATTAGTGAGGATTATCAAGATTTTGTGACTCAGCAGGATAGTTTGTAGAAGCAGAATTAGGTGCCAGCAAGAGCTGCTCTCAGCAACTCTACCAGAGAGAGCGTGCGCCTGGCCCCTCTCTCTCTCTCTCTCTCTCTCTCTCTCTTTCACCTTCTCCCTCTTCTTCTCGGTCTAAGTCTTTCTCTAATTCTTCCCTCTCTCCCTGTCTTGCCTGCTAGTTTTTGAGGATTATTATATTATATTAGCCTATTTCCTTGTCTGGACACTGGTGGCAATTTTTTTCTTTATGTGACCATTCCTTACTCATTTTATATGATATCAGTGCAGAAAATTCTAATAATGTGAAGACACTTTAGCCCTCTTAAGGCAGAAGTCCCCCTGCCCCTTTTTTTTGTTGCCAATCTTTCTTTGTTTTTTTTGTTTCTTTTTCTTCTTCTCCCCAAGGCCCCACAGTACATAGTTGTATATTCTAGTTGTAGATCCTTCTAGTTTTGCTATGTTGGACGCCACTTCAGCTTGGTTTGATGAGCGGTGCCATGTCCACACCCAGGATCCGAACCAGCAAAATCCCGGGCCGCCAAAGCAGAGCGCATGAACTTAACCACTCGTCCACAGGGCCAGCCACGGAAGTCCACAGGGCCAGCCACGGAAGTCCACAGGGCCAGCCACGGAAGTCCCCATTTAATCTTTAAAGTTCTGCACGCACATTGTCAAATGATTTTCCAAACACCTCATGTAATTTTTAATGATCCTTATATTTCTGAGACAATTATGCTGTATAAACTGTGGCATTTTAAAAATATCTTGCATTTTTAAAAAGTCCTTCATTAATGACAGAAAGCTTATCATAATGTATTGGGATGGTCCTTAAATGTGTGCCTGGATTTTTTCCCTCTGATTATTTCAGGTAGGTAAGATGACTTTTGGAAAGTTTCAGCATAGTAAATAGAAGCATTAAACATGATTTTCATGGAGACAAGTTGCCTCTTTCTGATACCGTTGACTGATTCGTAAAAACATAAGCTATCTATTTGTCTTATGCAATGAGCCAAGTTTTCTTTTCTTATATGAGCAAGACACAAGCACGTGTTTAAAATCTCGTCATGAATTATTCATTTCAGCATTGATTATTATCATCTATTGAAGTCGGTTTTTAAATCCTTGCACTTCAACCCAGTGGTTACTAGGCCACTTCCTGAATAAATTGATAATTTGTATTTCTTCTTTTTTTAAAAAACGAGAGATTAAAAGTCATCTATCAAATACCATGTACTTACAAATATGCTCTAATCATGAGTGTCCAGCTTTATCGAGTTATTCTGTTGTAGCCTTGAGCTCTTTATTAAAATATCATAGTTGTGCTTCATGCCTTTTATTTTTAATTAGTAAGGGCTCTGTAGATAAAAGCATCTTTGTAAAGGGGTTTGGGAGTCTTTAACTAGCTTAATTAGTACACATCGAATGCATTAAATTTACCTAATATAGAAAAGGAAAGGAAACATGGTAAGGATCTCTGATAAAAATACTCAGATTATTTTATATAATTGGTAGAAAACTGTATTAGTATATATGCAATAACCTGTGTATCTTTGGAGATCATAGATAAACACTTTAGTTATTGTCAGAAAGTTCACAAAGCCATTTGAAGTTGTTTTCTTTCAGAGGTGAATAAATGCATTTTGGCTTCATTAAATATTTTTAATGGCAAAAAAAGACTCACCTGTCAGGATTTATACCGACACTATCAGTGGCATCTTTTTAATAGTATCCGTCTCCTAAAAATGCTATGTAAACATAATCTACTGGGTTTTTTAAGTTCTAAACATATTTTTTTCTTTTCAGTGAAATGCTGTGGCTTTCAGTGCTGCACGCTGTCACAATGCAGGCTGTCAGAGGCTGGAGAACTAATTTAGCTGGAAATGAATTAATGCCATCCTCATCTCACATTAATTTTGTTAGAATTGTGTCTCGAGTAGAAAATGTTGGCTCTGAGTATGGAATGATGAGTTAGTTCTCCAGGCTCAATGGAGTAAAATACCCGGCGTGGAGACTGTGTCACCTTTGTGACTGGAATATCAAATGATGAGCTCTCTGTGCTGCTCAGCAGCAAAAACGTACTTGGTGCAGATTTGATCAGTTTCACCACATTCAGGATTTAAATTCATCGCTGAAATAAAGTATAGTTTGCATTGTGTACATTCTAGAGCCCAGATTTTTTGTTTCTCTTGGCACTCTTATCCATTAGTGTATATAATTTACTTTTACCTGTGGGTAAACTTTTAATCTTTTATACAATCGTGACAAGACAAAGCAGAACAAATTATGATATATCTTTGTACAATAACATCTGACAGAAATTTCCCAGAGTAAATATAAAGAAAAATGCATTTGGGAAAAAAGCAATTAACTTATGTTATAATTGAGTGGAGCTTTCATAACCTGTATTGTTTTCAAAAGATTTTAAAGCCTGATATTTAATAACCATAAGTTCGGAATAAATGAGTGGTTTCATTCATTTTTTGGCTAAACATTTAATAATGTTTTTCACTCTGTAGTGATTCTTATCTTTCTAAGTAAAAAAATCAAAAAGCAGAGTTCATTATTGGAGAAAATATGAAATCTGAAATGTTATTACGCAGAGAAAAGACATGTGTGCAATGGGAAAACATCTGAAATCTTAAATATCTCTGTCAATATTTTGAGTAAAAAATGAATGTAATTATAAAGGACGTGCTTTGTTACACATGGCTCAGTAAGGGGTACAGCCTCCCTTTCTGCTCAGTCTGGGAACATTCTCAGTGTTTGTCAGGTTGGGGTCTATCTGTTTCAAATACCTTCACTTAACACTGACTGAAAAGGGTCTCCTAACTTGGACAAAATACAACCTAAATGATGTGAGAAAGACTGAAACCACACATGGAGTTTAATGTTTGCTGTTTATTAGCAAGTTCACTGCAACATGAATGAGACTGACGTAGATGACAGATGTGGCAGCTGTGATGTCTGCGTCCACTCTCAGAACCACGGAAGGGCTGAACTCCTCAACCACGTCTGTGCGAAGGGGACTTTCTTCACCCGCGTCCTCTGCACCCCTCTTATTAGTCATCCTAGTTCTCGCTTCTGCACCGCCTGCTCATTTCTGCTGTGTTTGTTTTGTAGTGATCTATATAAGGAAGGCTACTTCCTCCTATCAAGAAATATTCTAAAGGTTTTCTGTCATTGCTTGATCAAAGATTCTGTGTGCACAGCTCTGTCAACTGGCCTTCTACAGCACTTAATTGTTTCCTTCTCTTGGGCAACCTCTGCAGATCTCTGGCAGTGGCTACTGGTTTTCTGGAAATAGCTTTTCTCTATTGGGTTTGCCTCTTTGCAAAGAGAGCTGCACTGGGGGGTGCAGAGAGGTGACCAGCCTATATGGAGCTGTCCTCATCCTGCCAAAGGATTTGGCTGTGGGGAGAAGAAATGTCCTGTCTGTGCCAGCGTCTTACAGATGTGGAGTGTGAACTGCCAGATCTTGTCCACTGTGTGTTAAACTGCATTCTCTCTGACTCTGAAGCAGGGGCACCCTCCTCTCTGTGTTTTGTTGCTTTGCCTTTCTGATCTGAACCTGACCCAATTTCTGCTCTCCACCACGCCCATCCCCCAGCCACAGCCCTCTGGGTCTCTCCCAGCTGCGTCTTCATGTCTCCTTCAGGGCAGGGATATTTGCCAAAGGTACCCGGGCTCTTGCTGGAACCCGCCAGAAGCCCTACTCCCGTACCCTCCTCCTCTATGTACCTCTTCTCCTCTCTGCCTCAGGAGCTGGACCCAAGCTTTGGTCAGGAAGGAAACTACTTCCAAGCTTATTTTGTCATAGAAGAGCTTCGCTATGTTCCAAGTCTTTTGCTGTGTAACACATTATTACATATCCTCTTTATGAACGTTCAGGTTTTCTGTTTGACTCCTTGATGATGCCTCTTAGTAGACATAAACTCTACTTTGAATGTCTACAGCCAAGGTGATGGTGGACTAGGCTTTTAAAAGACAACAGAACTCTAATGTTAAATACTTGCAAATAGCAAATATAGCTTTAATTTATAGTGTCTTCAAATACTTTCAAGTCCACTGTCCATATGAGAATCTACCAGAACACAAGCTTTGTGTTCCATTAAAGTAATTTTAATACTTTAGATTAAAAATAAACTAATAGCATCTGTAATTTCTACTTAAAAATCTTTATATTATTAGCAACTTCTTAAAATAAATGTATCATGCTAAAAGTGTATCCTTTTTTCCTCAGATATCATAGATTACTTTCCTGTTTGAGATGATCAGACCTTTTTATTCTCCAATATGCACCATTCTTAAACAAAATATTTTGGTAACAGCTTGTTAGATGATGACAAACTTTACGCTGCAAAGAGCAGTAGAAAAAAATGATAGCATTATAACTTGCAGGCTTCCTTGTTTTGCCAAATATTAAGAAAGTACTGGATTAGTAACAATTCCACAACATTTATGCAGTTAAATAACGTGGCCATTTAGATCCACAGAGCTATTTACATAGTTGAGTGGCATATTTTTAAGTTGCAACGAGAAATAAAATTTTAAAAGACTGAAAAAAACCCCTGTACCTATTACTAACAAAGTTAAGGGAGAAAGTATTGATATTTATTGAGTAGCTACAATGGGCCTATTATTCTCAAACTTTTTGGATTCAGAAATACTTTACACTTTAAAAAATTATTGAGCATTCCAAAAAGTTTTTTATTTATGTGAGTCATATCTATTAATTGAAATAAAACAGAACAAATTTAAAATATGTATTAATTCATTTAAAAATAAAGATAAATCTATGACATTAATAGCAAGAAAATATTTTATGAAAAATCGCTATACTTTCCAAAATAAAACAAAACAATAATAGGAAGAGTGGCATTGTTTGATGTTTTGCAAATATCCTTAATGTCTGGGGATATGAGAGACAGTTGGATTTCCGTATCTGCTTCTGCCTTCAGCATGTATGTTTTGCTGTGTTGACCACGATGGCATATGCTGTTTTGACTATGTGTATGGTGATGTGCTGTTTTGACGATGTATAAGAAGAAAATCAAACTTCACGCAGAGAAATGGTTCAAAAAGGAAAGAGTCTGATAATATCTTTTTCAAATAACTGTGGCTGTTATTTAGTACTACCCTGAAACTCAATAAGTGGTAGTTTCTTAAAAGTTGGCTAAAATGTAGGATTGGAAGCCATATCGATACACGTTGCACACTCGTTACATCAAAATTCATTGGTCTATTTTGCACTTCAAATGGATCTTTTACCTGCGCATGATTCTGACCTTGGGGACCCCTGAAAATGTTCCGGGTGTCCCATGGGATTCCTGGACCACACTTTGAGAATCACTTGCTGGTCATTGCTTTTGCAAACCAAAAACATGATATGAAGTAAATCCTATTATCCGCTGTTTGCAGATTATGAATCTGACTCTAATAAGCGGCAATGCCCGGACTTTATATTCCAGCTGGCCTGGGTTAGCATCCCAACTCTACCACTTAACAGCTGTGGGATTCAAACGTTCCATGCTCACCTCAGTATACCACAGTCATGCAAACACACAATGTGTAGGATTTCATTTGTAAGAACATATCAAAGTCAGCTCCCCCCAGTTTCCTTTTTGCAAGTTACTCAATTTTGTTTGAACTCCATCTTAAGTGAAAATTAGCCCCGCACAGTTTTTAGACATATGGACTCTTGGGGCTAGATTTTCTCAGTTCAAACCCAGATTATGTCTTTTTCTATCTATGTGATCTTGAGTCCTCATGCCCTTTATGAATTTGTGAGAATTAAATAAGTAATATATGTTAAATCCTTAGAATAGTGTCTGCATTTTATAAGGGCTAGATGAATGCATGCTATTTTTTACTATTATTAATATTGTTATTGTCATTGTTGTTATTATTGATCCTGTGGCCCTTGGCCACTCTTGCTTTCTCAGAAGTGAGTCAGGAACTATCCTGCCCTGACGCCCAACCACAGAAGACTTATTTCAAACTCTCCGACTTATCCTATGGAAACCCCCTTACCGGGTTTAAGGAGAAGGAGAAGGTACCCACATCCCAGCAACACTTTCTCTCTGGGGGCGTGAGACCTCATATGACTCTTTCCAGACTAATGTGTTCACAAACCCCCTCCTTTCCACCCTCTAACCAACTTTGCTTTCCTTGATCTATCCCAAAGTTATGGCATTCGTTTTCAACCATTTCTTTGTAAAATCTGTCAGTGGGGATGTGTCGCTCCCTCACCTTGGTGTCTGATATCTATTCTATAGACACCATGGATGAAAGAGAAACAGGAGTGTCCCGTCCTGGTATTCCATTACACAAACAATAACAAATAATAGTAATAAAATAGTAGTATAATAGTACTACACAAACATAACGATTCAGGAGAATGCAGAAGGGAGCTGAGACACTTGTGTGCTTATTGTACAGCGAGCAGTGTTAACTCTTTTACAGACATAATCTCCTTTAATCTTCTCAGTGATTCTGGGAAGAAAGTATTATCCCCTTTTACAGAGGTGGGGTTAGGCGCACCAAGGCTCAGAGAGATCAAGTAATGTTGCAAAGCACAAAAGTATCAAAATGTGACAATGTCTGCCCCAGCTGCCAGAACTAAGTTTGCCCGGCTCTTATGTATTAAATTTCCCTCCCCTTACTTTCTTTTGTTCTGACTTTTAGTTTTAAAGGTCAAATATGTACGAAAGATTGTTCAGAGAGCAGCAGCCCCTGTCCCCCTCCTCTTTCCACTACGGCTGCCACTTCTACTTCTTTTGGATCATTCATTTAGCATTTACCTTCGTATCTTTACATTCCATGTTTGTATCGCTTCCTCTTGAGCTTCAGTTTTAGAAATGATTTCTTAACTTTCCACTACAGAAAGTTAACCTTGCTCCTCTTTTCTTTCCCTGTCCCTGGTACAGACATGCACACCCTCCAAGCTTCTTTTGTAAAATTGTGTCATAGTTTTGGTGTAGATAAATGTCAAGTTTTTACATTATTATGATTACATAAATGCAGTGCACAGCCATCATTACTTTTCCTTATATGTACCACTTTTTGCTTTCCCTTAACAGTTATTACATTTTTCATTTCATTACAATTTTCATATCATAAGTTATGTGCATACTTACCGCCATTCCAATCACAAAATATTTGCCAATTATCTATGTTTTCCCACAAGACATTCTATAAGGGATGTTGCAAATAAACGAATCATTTTCTTTTCATTAATTATCTCATTCTATTTACCACCTATGTAGATTTTCAGAGATATTTTAAGTATTCATAAATCCAATTATATAGTACCGATGAAAGAAATGGTCAGATATATTCATTTAAGAAAAAATTATTGACAAGAATTTTCATTCTAAGTTAATATTAAAAGTTAGTTGTCATTAAAGTTATATTTATGAAGTAATACAGTCTATACCGTTTCTCATTGTATATTGACTGCAACAAGTTTAAGATAATTTGGAATACTTTAGCAATTAGGACAAGTTACATTGTCATTTCATGGTAAAATGAATATATCTATTAAAATGATTATGAATCATAGTTACTGATATTCAATAAATGTTACAATCATCTTTAAGTGAAATGCAATCAATTTACTATCACACATTCTAAAATTCTATATGGCCAAGTACATAAAAGTTGTTTGTTGACGAATACACTTAAGACTACCCACAGGGACACATTAAAATCAAACGCTCAGATATCTATCTTATTTAGAGAAGGAATTTTTCTAGATAGCAGAGTTTTCCAAATTCTTGATGATTGTTGCCTATAAGCACAGAAATTAGTTTAACTAGCCACGCCAAAACTGCTCGACACTCAACCCTGCCTTCCTGAAAAGAGAACGGCCTTTTTGAAAGCTCATAGTGAACTTTTAATTTATTGTGCCAGTGATACTTGTAGGGTAAAATGATGAGTGAATGGCACATGCCTTATACTAAATATTTCTAGATCTCTGTGCTGTTTGAGTTGTGTTTTTTTTCTTCATTGGATTTGCTTTCAGCTTACCAAAGTTCATTATAATTCAGTGTGTCTTCCTTTATCATCTCTTCTGCTTTCTCAAAATTGGTTGCTTCTCTTCGGCTTTGGGCTTTCTATCATATAATCAAAATAATTTGATCAGGTAAAAACTAATAGTGCAGATATTTCGGCTCTTATATGCATAAAGTGCACCTAGCTTAGTGCATGGGTTTGTAATATTTATTTGGACTGCCCAGAATATGTTGATTACTTAATTCATAGATTTGGCTAAATCTATGTATAATTAAGTGTGCCATGTAAGTGACTTGTTAGCAACTGCCAGTTGCTAGCTGTCCCCCTATATGGTCTCTCCTTCTACAATAATAGAGCTGTCACCTTCTCTACACCTGGGGCCAAGGCAACCAGGAAGGAGCAGCGTGTGACTAAGCTCTGGGCAGTGGGATGGAGGGACAGTGTGCCATTTTCAGGACACAGCCTTACAGGAAGCAGTGTGGTTTTCCTGCCCTGCTGTCATCTTGCTGCTTGGAACTCAGAACTCCTCCCAGACTGAGAGAGGATGGGAGTCCCAGCCTAGGGAGGGTGGAGCAGAGCCCTGACAATGCAGCCGCTGAACTGAGAGCAAAATAAACTACTTCTGTTTTGTTTAAGCTGCTGTTATTTGGGGTCTATGTCACGTGTATGTTCATTAATCCTAGTTAGTATAAGTGAATAGTTAATTGCGTGAAGACGGCTTCTCTGTTCAAGGACTGGCCAGTTCATTAGTGCTGGGAGCCCTTGGGTTCAGTTAAAACCTTGGTAGATTTTATTTAAATCCTACCTATTCAGGCCCTGAGGTTTGAAACATTGGTTTATTTAAGATAGCTGGTTGTCTTTAGCTTATTAATTTGTAGGACCATAAATAAAGCCGGTAGTTCCTGAACAAGGCATTGATTAGAGCAGGACTATTTTTCTCAATCTCCTTAGGTTCTGATTTCCACTGAAAAACAATATTCCCTAAATTCTCATTATTTTGGCATTTTGAAGGATTTAAACAACTGATGAACTTGCCCGCCTTCTATTCTGGAGGCTAAATCTTGGTCTGCTAACTTATCTGTACCTCTGATTTCAGCTACCTCTTCTCCAAAGGTACATTCAAAAAATAAAATAAGAGGACCAACACTAACTTGAATCTTGGTGTAACCCCAGTTTACTGAGGAGTTTCAACTCAGTGGGATGTTTAAATATTAAACGGGTTTTTTTTTTCCTTTAATCTTTCGATTGTCCTCAGACCCTTTCCTATCCACTAAGAATATTTTGGATATGTCACTCAATTTTTCTGTGAATTTGGTTATTAAAAGCCCTGTTCAGGTAAAAATTTTATCTCAAACTTGATTAAAATGCCATTTTCTCTTCTTTCCCAGCACAAACTCGAGCAGGGCTGAGGGCCTGCAGTGGGAAGGGAAGGGAGGATCTGCCTTGTCGCCTCAGCTCGCTCTTCTGGGATCACCTTCTCCATGAGGACCAGATGCTGGTTCTCCTGTGAGATGCGTGTATGCTTGCTTTGCGGGGTCCTGCGGGGCCTTCCTGCTGGGCGGTTCCCTGGTGTGGGAGAGGGCGATGACTCAGGAGCAGGGCCCTGCAGCCCACTCACACTCTAACTGCAGGGGTCCCTTCATCTCGCGGGAGCTCTCTTGGGTGCACAACCAGCAGAATGACTCAAGTCCCCCACCCTCTTCAGTGTCCCCATGGCCCATGGCAACTCACGCATCTTTCCGTGCCAGATGTGGGCATGTGGGTGGTCCAGCCCTGCTTGTCCATCTGCCCTCCTGCTGTCTCTCCAATTTCGTTTTGCTCACAGAGGCCTGAGTCAGATGAATAAATCTATTATCTAAGCAGATCTCCAGCCAGGCAGAGGCAGGGCAGGCTTTCTCCTCCTTTCCTCCATGGCCAGGAGAGGGAATTGCCTCTTACCAGTAACACAAACTTTTTCACAAGACTTGACAACTCTCACGCCACCTCTGCGCCTCTTCCCTATAATTATCAGACGGGGATAAGAGGGGTTCGGAAAACCCTTGCTTCCTAGAGACCAGTGTGGGATGGACCTGGGCCCATTACAGGAGCCTGTCTTCAGAAGGCAGGTTACTGAAAAATTATTTGTGTCCAGGTTGCCACTGGTCCCACTCAAAACGCTGTCACCTTTAGGAAGATGTTCCTGGTGGGGACTGCTTGCCATTTTATACAGAATAATACAACTTTTAAACCCCAAACACAAAATTGGCTTAAGCAATTATGCAGTAGTTTCACAAAACACATTTAAAACCAACGTATTTATTTTCCCTTAGCCTCAAAATGCCTATTTTTAAGGGAGTATAAAATGCTGCTATTTTTAGGTTTTATTTTGGAAAAACTAGTTTAGGGAATTGTCATAACCTTGATAACTATTATTATCTTTATCTGAGATGTTTTGAATAAATATTATGATATGCATTTGTGTGATATTTCTGTGTAGACATGCGCCAGATGGGTGATGACATGCGGCCTTGTAATACAATAATACTGACTCATGGAAGGGTGGTGACGGAGCAGTGTTTTGTATACCGAGTAGCTCTGGAGACAAGACTTACAGATAGTGTGTGGGGGTGTGTGTTTGTGTATGCATGTGTGTATGTGTGTGCGCGTTTGTGTGTTTTAACTTCATCTCAGCATCCCATCCATGCTATGCTTTGGTTTTGCTGACACCCTCTCAAAACAAAATGAATCCTTTCCAGAAGATCCCAATGAAACTAATGAGTTTAACCTCAAAGATTTTATCCTTCTCAGCAGTCAACTGGAAGCTAAAGTACATCAGAGAGAAAGTAATTACAAGATGCTTGCATTTCAATTATTTCTGCATTTATCATTGCAATTACTAATTTCATCTGTCTCTCACTTGCTAAATATAGGAAAATGAAAGACAAAGATCCCAAATTCATAATCCCTTTGGAAATGTAAATAGTCTATAGTTAATATACACAGTTCTTTACATATTTATAATTTTAACTATGACTACAACCATAGTTACAATTACTTAGAGAGATTTTTCTCTAATAGGAAATTCAAGGAGTATCTTTAGTTGTTTTGAGTATGCCAAATGCATGGTTCAAATTTAGAGTGATAATTATATCTATAGAAGCTTAAATTTCTAGACTGGAAAAGCTGCAAGAGAAATCAAGCAAGAAAATCAAAGATCGATTTGAGCATTTATGATGCAAAAAATAAAAGCTGATGGGAAAACCTAGTAAACAGCATTTGTTTAGTCAAATCAGATCATTCAATTATAAATACAATGTAAAAGCAAAAACAATATTCCCAAGATAAAGAAAATGAAAAAATCTATGTTTTCAATTTATTTAGAATTCTGATATCACTGTCACATATAAAAAAATAATAAAGAGTTATTTTTAACTTCAACTTTATGTAAGAGACACATACACACACAGCTTTGAAGAAAAGGCAGAATTCTTGTGCCCTGGAAGGCAAACTCGTCTTCCCTAATTTAGTGAGCCACATCATTCATTGTATGTTCTATGTCTGAAACCAGTGCGTCATTTTTCTCAAGTTTCCCATGAGAAGTGTACTGCTACACGGGTATTAGAGATGAGTTTTAGGGCCTGGGCTCTGGATGAAAGCTTAGAACTCTGGTCCAGGAGTCACCAACTGGAGGCTCATAGACAGCATTCAACCATGTTGTGCTTGGCCTATTTAGTATTTTAAACATTTGGAAATTTCACATAGAAATCTTGATTCTCAGCTTGTTTTGAAAATACACTGGCTTGTCTAGCCATTAGTTGAAGCGGAGTTAACAACTCTTCCCTTTAGAAGGGGCAGGTGCTCTCTGGCTCTCCACAGCCCCATCATCCCTACTGTCTTGCAAACAGTAGGCTCCATTGTTTAGTACCTGCATGACCTCCAAAGACATTTGAGTTTGACCCTCGTCTAGCCTCTTTTACAGATGAAAACATTGTGTTCTCATTGATACCCTGAGTTTTCTAAGCAATAAAATACAATGGTTAAGAATGTGGTCTCTGCTGTCAGTCTGTGTGAGTTCAAATCCCAGCTCAGCAACTCACTGGTTCTGTGATGTTGAGCAAGTTATTGAACATTTCTGGGCCTCAGTTTCCTCATCTCTAAAGAAGGAAAATAGCACGTGCCTCATTGGGTTTTGTGAAGCTGGATCAGTACATATGTGTGGCGTGCTTAAAACAGTGCCTAGCAGAGTTTCATTCTGTCTAGGGGTTTGCTGTTGTTATTGCATCACTCTACAGAAGTTGGAGCCCGGAGCAGCCTGCTTAAAGGGTGCATCCATCTGTGGCTGGGCTCTAAACTGAGGTACCCTCATGCAGCCCTGTCCCTTTAGTTCTCCCTCTGGTCAGTTGTGTCCCAGCTCAGAGCACTGAGGGGAGGTTTAGGCACCTTGGTGTTTGTGATCTCTCACTGCCCGTGGACAATGTGGTCCTGGATATGAGAAAAGTTCTAATGTTGGTGGAAATCCAGTCCCATCAGATAAAAGATCAGAGACAAAAGTCATCCAGAAGAATTATGTGTTATACTTATGAACAGCTTTATTTCTTTAAGAAATTATAGAGATAGAAAAGTCATTTATGATTTCACCTTCAGTTGTCAGTTGCAAGAAGGAGGAAGAACTTCATGTTTTTGTTCCATTTCTATTTGAAAAATGTATAATTAATATTAACATTTTGGAAAGCTAGAAACCACTCACTGAGGAGGAAAAGGACATGCACTCCTTTTCATAATATTCTTGACTTAGGTGTATTTAAATGGTCTCTATTAGAATAGTATTGATTGCACTGAGGAAAAAAGCTTCTTTTTTTCTGATTGTTTGTATAACCGATTTCATGCTCAATAAAGAATAACTCCATGTGATTTTTGAACAAACATTTATGACCTATCATAAGCATTTTTCTTGTTGACAAAATTGTTTGTGACAGAATTAAAATATGTATGCCTTTTTCCCATATTTTATATTTGGAGTTGACTTGACACCCTGAACACCAATCCAGAGGCTCTGTTTCTTTAAAAACATTCTTCCTTTTTGAAATAAATGGTAAAGGATTTAAGAGTGTTGTTCACATGCATTAGTTTATTCTCTAACAAAAAGGGCTTAAAAGTCCTTCATAGAAAGGGGAAAGTTTTATATTCAACATACATATTGGACAAACGTCATACTTATCAACATGTGGGTCTCCCATTACCCCCCAGTCAAATTTGTTTTTTCACCCTTAAAATCTACTAAGAGGCTAGAGAGCGTTTTTACAGAGTAAATAATACTTCCCTGAAGTTAAGTCGATTCCTTCTTTTGGCTAGATCTTTTTATTCATAAGATTATCTCTGATGCTTAAACTTGTGCTAGGGTTTTATATAACAAATTAAATTATTTTTTCATGCCTTATAAATGATTTTTTGATCAAATTTTATAAACTATTTTTTTCTTTGTGTACCTTTCTTATAAATGAAATGTGGTAAATATCCATGTGTAGGCTCTAACACTTGGATAATGGTTGGAAAGCTTCCTCTAATTCAGTTAAGGCAATATTTACAATATTTGTAGCAGCCAGTGACTCCTGTCAGGTTGCTGAAACTGAGAGCTTCTTTGAAGATAAGTCTGTGAGCCTCAGGTAGCATTTGTTTGCCTCTGGAAATACTGTGTGATGACTTAGCCACCTGTTATTTATTTTATATAATGCAATAGCTAAGTTGATACTGATAGGAAAAAAAAGAAAGAAAGGAGAAAATGGAGATAACAATTGTCAGGAATATATGATTTCAACAAAAGACACAACCAAGAAAATAATTTTTAAAAAGGAAATTAATGAGAAGAGAAAGCAAGAAATAGAAGAGCGGTCAATTCGTTGGATTGAAAGTCTGATAGTCCTATTTTTTAAGCTTCATCTTCCTTTAATTCCTTAATTAAGTAATAGCATTGTTATAGTCTCCATGTTAGGCTTTGCCAGTGGTTAGTATTTTGGTATATAAAATGCACCAAAAAGATTGGTCAAATGCCTGGGAGAATGAATTATTTACTAATGTTGTGATTTATTTTACCTTATCATTTAAATTAAGGATATAATTCTTAAAATAACATGCCCATAAAACTGTAGTACACACTAGTTTTATGGTTTATGTGGCTATATTTGCTTTTCAGTGTTACCCCAAATATGACTTCAGATGGGTTTCCTAGAGCTTGGCTGCTCTGACAGGAAAGTCACAGTGGTTCTAGGTTGGTGGCCCATCTGCAGACACCTTGACAAGTTCCAGGGCTTCAACTAGAATTTTAATGGATTTTACTGTTGTTTGAGCAAGCTCAAACATTCTTGAATTATTTTACCAAAAAATCCTCCTGAAAAACATATATATAAAATATAATATATATATATTACCAAGAAAGAGGTTAAGAGAGAAATGTGTTGAATACGTGGGTATTTAGACTCATAAAAGCACTTACTAAATGGTGACAGACTGAACCTTATCCACTTTCCACCAAACCCGAACCACGTATTCCTCTATGTCCTTAGCTGTTGGAAGACATGCTGACTTTTGGAAAACAGCATTGCTGAAAAAAAAAAACTGAGATAGCCATTTATAAATTGAGTTTCCAGTTACTAAAACTGTGCCAAACCCTTCAAGATGTCTTAAAGTATATACTATTAATATGTAGTATGAGAAATGCATTGGCTTTGTATAAGCCGGAAGTAGTCTCGGCAAAGAAAATGAATGAAAATCATTTCTAAACAGCAGGGGAGCGTGTTCTGGTTTTAGGTTTGGCTACTTTCTGTAAGATTGTAGTTTGGTGATAGCCATATTTCAATTTTTTTTCTTTCTGAAAGCTAATGAAAATCCCCCGGCTCTAATGCCATTAATCCCTGGAGAAGAAAGAATTGGGGCACCATTTAGTATAACAGCTGTGCTTGCTCTGAGTGCCAGCGCTGAGGGAGGGGCCGTGTGTTGGCAGCAGATTCAATGAGGAGAGTCGAGATGCCGTGAGGGAAGGCTCTCCTTGCCCCAAGGGGACGTGTCCTGATAAACCAAGACCTTCCATTGTTATTTTCAATAACGGTGAAGTGATCAAACGTAAGATTCAACCCTAAATTATTGGCTCTGAATTCCAACAGTGAAAAGCATGAGATATCATTACAACATCTAAGTTTCTTCACCAAAGAAGCAATAGCAATATAATCGTCACTGTTGCGGAGGGGCGTGAGAAGGAAAGTGAAATAACTAACGATAAGTTCATTATACTAGGAAATTGGGTTAAACATTCAAAATGCTTATATTACATTTCTCTAAAGGTAATTCAGTCTGTTTTGAAGGATGTTTTTATTTTACAAAAATTTAGCGTATGTTCTCTCTTCATTCCAAATTAGTTAACATAACTCAGAAAATCCTAAATATTAAATGAAAACTCTAAAATTATATTGGTTGTTAAATAGTATAATTAGAATGATTCAATACTGAAGATCTCTGGATGCTGATATTCCACACGGCACATTTTGTGTCAACTCTGATATCTGACTTTCCAGAATGGTGGCTTTGTATATTTCTTATGCCCTGTGACACTGTTGATACTGTTAGGATTTTTCTGATATGATGGGATAATATTCTCTATAATAAATGCCGCCATTTATAAATGTGATTTTTTGCAAGCATAAAAATGCATGATTTCACATAAATATCACTACTGTAACTGTTTTCTTAAAACATGACCTTCTGGGAAATAACGTTATGCCCTCCTGATTTATTATTATATTTCTAGGTAACACCTTCAGTTTCTAGGCTTGAGTCTTATGACTGTAAATTCTTCAAAACTATGAATTATGGATTATGAATTATGAACTGTAAGCTCTTAAATATACTTCTTAAAATTCCTACTTCAAGGAGCATTTAGTCTGGATAACAGCCTGGCCTCTAAGAAACTTAATAATAAATAAAATTTTCTGTTTCCTGAACTAGCTTTGTATGAATGAATACATTAAGCTTCATATTTAGGCAAACTTGAAAATGCTATTTATGTACCTTAAACAAAACCGTATGATGTTAGGAAGATTGCAAAAGCCAATATTAATATTTTGGTAACTCAAATGTATCGAGCCAGATCCTCGCAGAATCCCGTCTGTGAAATGCAAATAAAGCCACTGTTATTAACATTGACGACTGTAGATTAAATAGCTATTAGCAACTTTCATGAAATTTGCAACTCAGTTGTTCGGTTAAGCAGTCCATCTCTGAACGCGTCCTCCTACCTTTGTGATCATGATTCACTTAGTACATTTTTTGGTGTTTGCTCTTCAGAAATCTGAACTTGAAGAGTCATGAGCAAAGTATGATGATGACTGAACATTATACTATAGTATAATAGTATATTAAAACATTATACCATGTGGAGCAAAAGTACTATAAGCTAAAAGCCAGCTTGGTCCCACGTGCCTAGTGTTGCCTGTGAAAACCTGTGTTAGGATAAATGCTCCTGATAGCAGACACTTCCTGTTCCATCAGGGCCTTGATGACATCCCCTCTCAAGCATTCGTGTGAGTAGAATGAAGTGTTTTCTTTACTTCTTTCTTTTTTCTCCAAAGCAAAGCTGTAAAAAGAACATTGGGTCTTAGCTCTCTTTGTTATCAGTGCTTGGCTAAATCAGCTGATAGATTTGCTAGAATTAAATGGGAAGCTGAAAGAGAGCCATTGCACATAGAACAGGTGGTTCTCCCAAGCTAACAACATGGTCCTAAGATCGCATCTAGCAACAATTGCGCATCCTTGCTTAGAAATAGAAGAAATAGCCCAATTCAATTACCAGGCACTCCTCCTCTTCCTGACGCATGCCTGTCGTTCATTGAGCTTTTATTTTGTTTCAGTCCTTGTGCTGACACAACATGCCTGTGAGAACACGGTTTTATTGTTGCCATTTTAAGGATTAAGGAAATGGAGTATCTTACTGAAGTACACAGAAAGGTGGAACTTGTGTCCCTGCTTTCTGGGTTCCAAAGTGTTAGAGTATTTTAAATATTAACTATGCTGATACTATTTTAATCACATTGAAAAATAAAAACAGGGGCCTGCCCGGTGGTGTAGTGGTTAACTTCCCATGCCCTGCTTCGGTGGCCCAGGCTTCGCAGGTTCGGATCTGCATGTGGACCTAAACACTGCTCATCAAGCTATGCTGCGACAGCATCCCACATACAAAATAGAGTGAGATGGGCACAGATGTTAGCTCAGGGCCACTCTTCCTTAGCAAAAAGAGGAGGATTGGCAACAGATGTTAGCTCAGGGCCAATCTTCCTCACCAAAAATAAATAAACAAATAAAATAAAATACAAACAAATCACTCCATTTCAAGTAAATGATTTTGATGTTAAGAAGCGAAAATTTTTCTGAGAATATTTTATTAGAGAAGCCACTTCAATTTTTTTAAAATTCAGGTAAGAGGATTAAGAAGAAGCAAGCTTATTAATGTGTATCAATTTGCCCAAAAAAATTACACATCTTGTTATTGTCCAACATGGCATGTTGAAATTAATTAATTTGTCGACGATTTCTATTCAGTACTAAAGCATAAGCTAGGATGAAGCTTAGTGGATATTATTCTGGATACACATTTTATAGTTGAAACTTACTTCCATTCATATTAATTTAATAAACAACTATGCAATCTTTATTTTTAAATATAAACAATTTGTTTATTCATTCCATCAGTAAATATGTATTGAGGAGACCAGGCACTGAGTGCAGAGGCTGAATGAACCAGACAGTCTCTGCCTTCAAGAAGCCTCCTGGCGAGGGGTCACTATTCACACCTATAAGATGAGGTACAGCTAAGAAGATAGCAAGCCGAAAGGTGAACCGCTGTCTGTGAAGCGCTCTCTGCATGAGCTGTGTCTTGGGGGGCTCTGCAGAGCCTTCTTTGTGGGTTCTGCCAAGCGATGACCAGGCTTTGGTAAACAGACTCATTTTAACTAAACTCATATGAGAGGGATATAAAAGCCCAAGCAATATTTTATTGATTGAAAGGTGACATGAGGT
The DNA here is from genome assembly GCF_041296235.1 of Equus asinus. Classification (NCBI taxonomy): domain Eukaryota; kingdom Metazoa; phylum Chordata; class Mammalia; order Perissodactyla; family Equidae; genus Equus; species Equus asinus. The sequence goes on along the minus strand of NC_091797.1, from coordinate 3,500,525 downwards.
AATGCCTTCAGATAGGAAGTGCCTGGGACTTGAAACTATTGTTAGAAGTTTTTGGATATTGTTAGATAGTTTTGGATATATATAGCCACATAATCATGGCAAATGGATTTAGATGGTGTCAATGGATGGATAATTTGTTTTTCTTTCAAAGAAGTAGCTCCAATCTATTTCTAGAATATCTTTTTCTTGGGCCAAAATGCTTGTATTTTTCAGATATTGCTAGTCTTTTCCAGATATTGTAAGTCTATATGGGCAGTAATGAACAGACATTGCAAAGTGCTTACTGTGCATTCTTCTTATCTTTTGTGTCTAATATAATTTATTTCATTGTAAGTTTATATAATTTTTTTAGCTTTATTAGATATAATTTACGTATAACATTGTGTGAGTTTAAGAATACTATATTGATTGTCTTGTGTGTTCCTACGGGTTACCAAAATCACCATTACAACAATGCTAAGGAGGTTAACAGTACATTTAAGCCTTGTCTTTCTCTGGATATACCCTAGCCATCTGGATAAGACCTGGGCATTTGCTTTCCGCAAAATATTTTCAGACTGAGTGTGTTCAGTATTTTGGCATATGGCCGAGTTGGCACTTTATTGATGGTTTTAACTAGTTTGCATGAATAGCTTTCCCGACCTTTTCCAAAATTAGAAATATTAATTTATACCCAGCCCATGATGCATTGACAAACATGGGTCTCATGTGACTATATCTTAATCTTAATGTTTAATCAGCAAATAAATACTTCAAAGCTTTTACTTTATAAAATGACCTATAAACTATCTTTTTAATTTTTGTTATAACTAGTAGTCTTAGTATTATTTTGGTGCACATTTAACTCTCGATATTTTTACTTTCTTTTGCTAAGGACATGGACAAAATATTCATTAATCTTTTAATTCTTTACCTGTATATTTCTCTTCCGAAACATTCAGATAGATAAAAGTAGTATCTGTAAATTAGTATTTTGATATAATGAGATGATTGGACTTTTGTAAATCTTCAGGTACTGTACTTGTTTTGTTTCTAAATATTATTAGGCTGTACCCAACTTTACCCTTTAGATGGCAGCATTTGAGAACACTTATATATAGAAAGTTGCCACCATTTAGAAAAATATGATGAGGAATAATACATATGTTCAAAAGGAAGGATTTAGGATTTATCATACTTTTTATTTAGATTCAAGATAATCCCTTATCAAGCCATAGCACAGTCTCATAACCTGGAAAGCTAAGAAGTACTTTTCTATCCTCATAGGACTAGTTTATTCCCATAAAAAGCCCATCGTCATTTTTGTTTGTTCACTGCTTGTGCTTTCCTTGAAGGCAGGGGGTCTTCCAAATGGAGATTCCTAAGGGGCCTTTGTCCCCAGAAGAGTCCCAAATGGAATGAATCTTGGCTAATTAGACAATTCCTTCTGAAGTATTGAAGATAAAAAGACATCTTTCTTCTTGCAATTCATTGGTTTGAAAGTATTTTACATTCATGTATAGTAAGAGATGAAAGGGGAAAATGCATAAAACTAACTTATATCAAGGATTCCAGTTCATAGTCCATCTAATTGCTAACTAGAATTATCACAAAAAGTAGATTTTGTTACATGATTGACTACTCCGTTGATCTCATCTATCACTCTAATTTTGTTCTTTTTCAAAAATTGGAGTCAAGTAGTTTTATTTCACTGTTCACGTACCTAGTCAAGATCAGGCCATGTAGGACTGACTTCATTAAGAGATAAAGGAATTACTAGAATCGATGATATTTAGTGGAAATTGAGTGTTTAATTTTTACGGAGGATCATGTCAGCTTTTCCACAGTGACTATAATTCTTGTTTCTATATAATTTTTCATTATATTAAAACCCAAAATTTCTTTCTTTTATTTTCCTCCACTTAGATTTTAATATATATAAGAAAAATTCAGGGTAACTTTGTAAATAATAGTTCTTTTTTCTTTGATCCTTGTGCTTTATTGGGAAAATGTTCCAATATTTGTATGCTGATTTCAGTTCAGAGGCGGAAAATGTTATGTCTCTCATAACAATGAAATAAGCACTTAAGGCATGTTTATACAAAGCTGGTGCAGAAGACTTAATAACGTCTATCTGTTTATTTTGTCTGTATAAAAAATAACTTTGCTGAGGGTGAAGCGTTTGCAATTGTGTCCATTGATTTTTGGCAACATTGTAAAAAAGTTTCTCCTTACCCAGTTATCCTCTAAAAAAATTACAGACATATTCCAAACTGTAGAAAATGCTTCATGTTGTAGGTGTTCATTTCTGCACTATTTATCTTAATGAAAATTTGGAAGATACCTAAATATCCAAGTATGAAAGAATGGGCAGTCCATTAATTTGTGTTGTGAGATGTATGCAGTCTCCATGAATGCAGGATACAAAAGTGTGTGTACTCTGTGGCTACTTCAGCTTTTGTCAGGATTCTTTCACTTGTGTGAGTTACTCAAAGTGGCTTAAGCAAGAGAAAGGATTTATTGACTCACTGTAATTCCCAGGGCCTTGAATGACTGGATCTAGGTGCTCAAACAGCAATGTCAGAAGTCTGACTCTCCGTCTCTCTTCTCTGCTTCCCTTCTGGTTGGCTTCACTCTCAGTAAATCTCTTCTAACTGGTAGCAAAGAGGGTTCCTCCCACTCCTGAGTGGCATTCCTGGTAGAAAAAGCATCAACGTGAGTCTTTCCAGTGATCTCAGTGGGAGGTCCTGGGAGGGCTTCCGTGGTCTCAGCCTGAGTTACATCCCATCCCTGAGCTTCTCATCATGAGGAAGTGGGCTCTGATTGGGTGGGCCTGGCTCCCAGGCCCCTTCCAGAGACAGCATCAGAATCAGCCTCACGCAAACCACATGGACTAAAGCAGGGTAAACGTGGTAGCTGTGGTTCTCCAGAGGAAATATGAGAGTTTTTCTAAAAGAATGTATATATATATATATATATATATATATATATATGCACAAGACCCCAAATAACAGATATCTACCACAGTACCTGCAAAAATTAAATAGTAGACTATTTTATACTGTGAGAGAGAGATTGATAGAGAAACCGAGAAAGAGAGAAAGAGGAGAGTGACGGAAAGAAAAATAAGACGGGTGGATTAAATGTTCTTGAATCTTGTTATGATCACATAGCCAGTACATAAATCAAATTGATTACTAAAGCCAGTTACAGAAGCAATCCAATTAACTGAAATGAAACATAGAGTGCAATGCACAATCTTGCATATAATACTATATTACTAAAAATTCTAAACTTTTTTTCTTTCTGCTATCTTTCAAATAGCTTTATGCTAAAACCTTTATAGCAATTGTCAACCCTATGTGTTGTCATAATAAAAGGCACAGCTCAGGGGCCAGCCTGGTGGTGTAGTGGTTAAGTTCGTGCACTCCGCGTTGGTGGCCCAGGGTTCCTGGGTTCAGATTCTGGGCATGGACCTAGCACTGCTCATCAAGCCCTGCTGAGGCAGCATCCCACACAGCAGAGCCAGGAGGTACAACCAGAATATACAACTATATACTGGGAGGCTTTGGGGAGAAGAAGGAAAAAAAGATGCATCAGATAAATCATATAAGAATTCTACACAAACGGAATTGTTGTGAAAGAGAAATGATGGCAGAGGCCAGTATCCTCTAAATTTGGGTAATTTAAGGTAGAATATTCAAATTTGCTCTGAATCTACTTTAACAGTAATTTCTGTAGAGCTACGATGTTTGGTATAAAACTCAGTTTCCTATTCAGCGAGATGGGATATAATAATACACTGGCTTTTATAAGGATTAAATGAGAGTTGATTTCAGCACAGAAACTCACACATGGAGCATTTTCACTTAATGCCTATAATATAAAAAACAGTTTTGTCATAAAGATTATTAAAATTATTAGACTTCCCTTCTAAGAGCTTCAGTGACAGAAAAACTAAATGTTACAAGTATTTAAGAACAGAGTAAATGTAGGATTCACTATATTCTTTAAAATAAAGACCTATCAGGACTTTTATAGACACATCTAAATTAAATCCCATAGTCTTCTTGTAATTGACTTGTTTAGAATAAAGTCAAGATTAAAGGGTGGCAAGTGGGGTGGAGGAGTGGAGAGGGAGGGAGGGAGAGAGAAAGAGAGGAAGAGAGGGAGAGAGGCAGAGATGGCGGCCCTGGACACAATTAGGTGGATGTTCCTTTCTCAATGATCTCCTCAGTCAGTTACTTCATTCCTTGTGATGTTAATATTTCTATTTCTATGAATATGCTATTTCTAAATTTTAAAAGAGCCTTGTGTTAAAAACCTTTGGTTTTCTGAAGTACTTTACATATTTAGTTACAGGAAAATATCAGCAGAATGAGAGAATTAATCAATATTTTAATGTACATCTTTTCTGAGTTTAAGCCACCATCAGGCCTTGACAATTTTTAGCTCATGCACCGTCCAAATCATTTCAAGGCATCAGTTGATCTTTATGTTCAATAAAATTTGGGACAAATGAGCCAAAGCAGATTTTGAAGCTTTTCGCTCTTTCCGCTGTCACGTTGACCCAGGTCAATTGTATTCAAAGCATGTCTACACGACAGCCTAACAAATTGTGAGATGCAAACCAGTTTCAATAAAATGGAATTGTGTGAGTCGTAACACCTTTGTAATGGTAGCTGTGTCTGATCAGACTGCTTGAAACTGTACCAAGTGGAGAGATTTCTAAATTAGGGGACATTGTTACATTCTCAGAAGGGTTGTTATGGCAAAGATCCTGACCTTTGATGTTCAGATTAGCATAGCCACTGCCCCAGCATGAGGGCAGGGTGTTATGGGGTACTGCTGATAGCTCAATGTCCTGTGATGTTGAATCAGAAGTACAGGCTGCTGCATCTGTTAATAACTCCTGCAGCTAAAGCCAGGCGTGGCAATAGGTTGTATGTCAAAGATGGCCTGCATCCTCTGTTCCACATGAGTATTGTCCTGTTTCCTATGCAATTCATAATGTTATCGCTTAACAAAGGACATGGAAGTCAAAATATTTCCTTAAGTGTAAGAATTCTTACACAGCCAAAACCTCTCTTGCATTAAATTATCCTTTTTGCTGCGCCACCCTCCAAAGCATCCCTTCCCACTCCATCTGACAGCACTTGTATTTCAAGCTTGCTAGGTGCTATCTGGTGAATCTTTGGGAAACCACAAAGCTCTCCTAATTCATACTACAGTGTAAGTAGCTGCTGAGTCAATTCTCCCCAAAGAGCTTGTACTTTGTAAGGAAGACATTTAAAGAACACACTAGAGGGGCGTTTGCAATTCAAATGCAGAGTGGAGAACTTTTCCACAGAGCACGACAGAAAAAAGGAAATCAGGAGAGACATCATCCTCCCAAATCAAACTCATTTGTATATGTATTTTACAAATATAAGCTGTCTATAGTGTTCTAGGTGCTGTTGTTTTTTTTTAATCATAAAAATGTAGCTCTTACCTTAAAAAAAGACCAAGGACTATAAAGATAATCAAAAATTCAACACTATCTGTATCAATTTTGTGAGACAGTAAAAAGTGAGTGAGAAAAAAGAAAAGATATATTTGGAAACTATGAGCAGAAGCGATTTTTCCCCGTTCCCCAGAGGAATTCCGTGCACTAGGAGGACTAACAGGATGTCACCCTATTGCACGGTGAATGGATCTGGGGCAAGCAGCTTAACACTCCGAGAGCCCCAGGGTTTAGGTTACCATTCTTCCTAAAGTTACTTAAACACAGATCTTGCCTCCTTGCCATCTCTTCCCTGTGGTGCAGGATAATCTCCCTCAAAAGCCAACTTATTTATTATGTTCTTCCTCTAGTTCTCAACCTTCGGTATCTGCCCCTTGTTCTTAGGACAGACTTACTAGTGTGTGCTGCAACTCTCTCTGATTTCATCCTGGCCCGTCCCTGCAGCCTCATCTGAGGTCTTTTCCTCTCCACTCTCACAGCCTGTCACGCTGCATTTCTTTCAGTTCCACTAATACCGCATGGTGTCATTTTCATTAAGCAACACCTTTACCTGCCCAGGTCCTTCACATCCCTCAGGGCTCATGTTGCCATGATGTCTTCCTCCAGAAAGCCTTCCCGGACTGCGTGATGGTGCACCCCCAGTGTCCCATGGCACCCTCTTGTCACGCATCAGAGCACCTAGCTCATATTATTGCAAGTGCTTTATTACTTGTTCTCAAGCACTTAGCTCCATGAGGGCAAGGCCCGACCGTGTTTGTTTTGTTTAGTGCTTAGCACAGTGCTGGCACATGGGAGGTGCTTGGTTCGTCTATGCTGAATGGGTGAACTAGGATGAGTTCAGTATATGTCCTGAATGGGCACAGGTGTGCAAGGCACGATGCTCTGCAACCCGGAGATGACTAGGGCACATTCTTTCCCTTCGCGTCGCTCTCCTTTTAGTGTGTCGGTGTTTGGGGATATGTCATGACACAAATCCTATTACAAGGCAACATTCCTGGGGCCAGAGAGTGGGTCATGAGCAAATGGTCATGGAGATTTAGTCTCGGAGGTCAGAGGTCGTGGAGTCTCCCGGGGATTAGAGTTCATCACGGAACGTTTTGATGAGTGTTTGGATGGCAGCTCTCTCTTGAATAGCTAGTTTTTAATTAGCTTTTTTGGTAAATGAATAAAACATGGCTTTTCCCCCTTTGTGCTTGTCTTTCATTTTAAAATAGTACAAAAGATTATCCTATTCATCTGTTCCATACTGGAGTCAACAAAATATTTGATGTATGTTGAAATATTATTGTAATTATAGCTTTTATTTTTTTAGGCAGGTTACATCAGATTTTGTGCACACAGGTCCGTGATTATAATAATTCACGCCTAACGCTTGTGTGAAATCCATGAATCCTTTTTTGTACACTGTTGTATCCTCATGGTGTTGATAAACGAGGCCCGTTAGCAATCTTTAATGTTCTCTTAAAGGTTATTTGACTCTTCCTTAGAAATGTTACATTCTCATTCATTTCATAAATATTCCTCTAATGCTTTTTCTAAACCGGGAACATAATATGGATCTTATTTCTACAGGAAATTATGGATACTATCAGTAATTGCTCTCTTACCACAAGGAAAAAAATATATTTAGATTGTAGAGTCCTGAGGTATTTCAAAAGATCTTTTGAAGTAGTGATTCAATATTGGTAATGTATGCAGTTTGCATACAAATAATCGTCATTACACTTTCCTGGATAACACTTAAGCCACAGCAGGCTCAAGTTCTCATTTCCTGTTGGGAGTTTTCCATGTGAATGTAGCGCTGTCCTTCCATCCGAAGAGCCGCAGATTTCCATCTTATTGTATTAAACATAGAGTGGAATTATAACGCTTTGCTGTGATTTTTTAAAAATATATTATTTCAACGGTCTTGAGAGAATGCTGTCCTTCCTTTCACATGCCACCCTCTTATTCTGTTCTGTGGTAATAGCCTGTATAATTCTCTCTCTAAATTGAGGTTTACTGGGTAGATGGCTTCCTCTTTTTAGTGACATGCAAAACTCTTTCCTTATCCTGTGACAAACACAAAACCTCAACAATGGTAGTTTATACAAATTATCTCAGGTATCTTCTGTGGTAATGTAGATTTCCTCCTCTTCCCTACTTTTACTCCAAACAAGGTTACACAACACCTGAAAAGGCTTTTTGAAATAACGCGATACTAAACAGGCTCCTCGTGCGTGTTGCCCGGGAAGACTAGCTTGTTAGCACACAACCCCAGTAGCAGCCGCTTCTGTTTCTGGTTCTATTGGTCAGATGTGAGGAACCAACTGGCACAGCAAGAAAACGTTCGCTATGGCCCGTGTGTCTCCTGAATGGCTCACACGGAAAGGCAAACACAGGAGGAGTTAATCTTCATTCCTCATTACCCTTAATTCTTAACTGACCATATTACAATTTTTATCTTCCTTATCTTTCTTTTAGGCAAATGATTAAAAGAAAGATCAAACCTCTTCTTCTCAAAGTACTAAAGTGAAAAAGAAATTAGAAGTTTTATAATCTGTTCCTCTGATATACTCACTAAGCTCCTTTAATGAAGAAGTGTCATATCACACAGATGGAAATACTGAGGCAAGATAGCTTTAAGCTGTAGACATCTTATTTATTTAATTAAAATTAGAATTAATGAGGCTTGAACTCCAACAAGAAGTCCGTCGCGCTGCCCTGGCTGGTGTTCTGTCAGTGCCGATTTGTCTAAGGAAGCGTCATGAGTGAGAATGGCAGAACTAAGAGACACTTTGGCTGGAACTGGATGTGCTGGGTTTTAGTCTCTGCTTTGCCCATCCCTAAATGTGGGCGCCCACCCCCTCTTCTCTAAAATGAGATCACTGCTCTGGTTTCCATCATCTTCAAGGTCCCTCTACGGCTAAAGTAGATTTAATGTTTGGACTCAATACAGGCTTTTCTGGACTCCTTCACTGAATCAGCAGATACTTTCTGAGCACTTCCTTCACGCCAGGCTCCTTGCTGGGTACAGGGATGGAGCAGCACACAGAGCAGCCGCCCTTCCTGCTCCTTGGGGCTCAGGTTTAGGAGGAGATGAGTACGCCGTAACCACAGAAATAAGTAGCCAAATAGTTGATAAGTGCTGCAAAGACCGGGTGGAGAGTGTCAGCCGGGACAATAACAGGACGGGCCTAAGTTAGCTGGACCCAGAGTCAGGACTTGTCTCTGAGAAAATTAGAACTTTTGGCTGAAACTGAAGGGTGAGACAGCAGCAGCCAGGTGGAGAGTGAGGCGGAAGCCAGCATCCAGGCAGAGGAAGGAGGGACAGAAGAGCCCGGGGTCCAGGCTGTGGTCCGAGATGGGGCTGGAGGGAGAGGGCAGAAGGTGTGTCACAGGAAGCCTGAGGCCAGGATAGGGCTTTTATCTTAAATACAATAAAATCTGAGGGTGACAGAGGTTGAGAGAGAGGTGGCTTCAGAAGGGAAGTCTGCGCAGTGCACAAAAGAGGATTCCAATGGCTGAGAGATTCGGCTTTTTTCCCTTTGTTTTGTAAAGATTCGCCTTTTTTGAGAAGGCTGGGTTCTCAAGGAGATAATTTCAGGCAAGAAGACACATGGAATTTGAGCATCTGAAAATCTTCCTTCAAAGGCTTTCTGGACTTCCTGGGAATGCTCACACCCCAGCGGGAAGATCTCGCCTACAAAATCCAGTGCCTGGCCTCAGAGAGTTTGCCATCCAGCTGGGTAGAAAAGACGTGAACACACGAAGAGTTAATTATTTAAAAGATTTAAATAACAATTCAGACAATATTTTTGTTATTGTTGTTAGTGCCGTCCGGTCAATTCCAACTCCTGGCGTCCCTGTGTCCGGCAGAGCGGAACCCTGCCTGGTCTTTCTGCGCCATCCTCTCATCTTCCAGAGCTCTATCAGACAATGCTCCACTGCCATTCATGGGGTTTTCATGGCCAGTTGTTTTGGAAGTGGGTGCCCAGGTCCTTGTTCCTAGTTTGTCTAGTCTGGAAGCCCCGCTGAAACCTGTCCACCATGGGGAACCCTGCTGGTATTTGAAATCCTGGTGGCAGAGCTTTCAGGATCGCAGCAACATGCAGCTGCCACAGTGTGACAACCCACAGATGGGTGGTGTGGTTCCCTGACTGGGAAATGAACCCCGGCCGTGGTGGAGAGAGTACTAGATCCTAATCACTAGACCACCAGGCAATGATAGAACTATATAGAACTATAATAAGCAAGCTATGTATAATTGCTTAACCAACTGAGCAGACAGTGATTTTTCAGAGGCCCACCTTGGTCAGGGAATTCTTTTGGGATCTTGAAAAACTGGGAGAATTTGAATGGTGTGACAGGAGGATTTATGACATCTCAGGACTAACAGTAATGCAGGTTATAGAAGGGGATTATTGGAAGATGTTTTGGAGTGACTGCAATTTGGTGAAATAATCATACAGTTGGGTTGCAAGGAATATGGTATGCCAGCCTTCAGAATTTGTCCTTCATTATATAGGTCGTAGGGACCCACTGTAGCTTTGGAGCAGGGAACTACTGGAATCAAACTGACGTGTCAAAAGTATCTAGTGAGAGCCTTAGCAATGGAATTGGCAGGAAGAGCTAGTCATCAAATTTAAAAGCTAGAGTCAGAATCCTGGCCTGAGCCAATAAAGGGGGCTAGAGTGATGCATACGCAAACCAAAAGGAAGGAATATTTTTGAGAGTTCAAGTACAGGTAAAAAAAGCAAGAAAGGATAGGGCTTGGTCATTGTATGGACATGGACCTAAAGGAAGAGCAAGGAGTCCTAGAAAGCAGAAATTTGCACCTCGTAAATTTGGGAATGGTTTCTGTGATTATTTAATCACTTGGAGTGTTTGACGAACTATAATTCAGTAAGTTAATAACAACAGTATTTTCCAATAGGATCATCAACTAGAAATGCTCTATTCCTAGGCTGCTTGTTATGATGGTGGCTAGCACCTGTATCACCACTGTGGTCAAATGCCAGTGTTTAGATTTGCGAAAATAGTGGCTGGCGTTTATCTTATTTGACATTATTTACTTACCTCTCGCTGAGTAACATTTCTCATAAATCAGAAGTCCAGTTCTCGTGACTTAGGGCCACACTTCTCTAATGTAACTCTCCACGTGGCTCTTCTAACAGGCGCAGCTTGGGCAATGATAACTCTTATTAATGCTGTGACTTTTCTATTTCCAGAAAGTAAAAGTGGAACGCTCGTCAGAACTATGGACTGTCCCACATGTGCTCCCTCTTTCTCTTTATTCAATAACAGCTTTCCAAAATCATAGTTAGACCTAACAACAGTTCATTTCCAAGCAGTGAGTTATGGTTTAATAAACAATCTACAACCAAAATATCTTATTTATTTTTTATGCATTTATTCAAAGTGATTTTTAAACTAAGTATTTTAACAAAATTAATCCATATTAAGAAAACTAAACAAAAAAAATTAGGGGCCGGCTCCGTGGCCGAGTGTTTAAGTTCGCGCGTTCCGCTGCGGTGCCCCAGGGTTCGGATCCTGGGCGCAGACGTGGCACCACTCATCAGACCATGTTGAGGCTGCGTCCCACGTCCCACGTCCCACGTCCCACAACTGGAAGGACCTGCAACTAAGATACACAGCTGTGTACGGGGGGCAGGGGGAGTTAGGGAGATAAAGCAGAAAAAAAAAATTAGAATTGCAATCAGCCATAATCATTCCACCGAGAGATTACCACTGTTAATATTTTAGCATATTCCCTCCAGCTTATTTCCTCTGCATACACCTAAAATATAACTTTTATTATAGAAATGTGATCAGATATTATGTACTAAAATATGATCACTCTTTTTGACCTGTGTTTTTCAATTCAGAATTATCTGTGAATGTCTTTTCCATGAATAATTGTCAACAGCATCGCCTCTCTAACCTCTATGAAATTTTTTCAATAACCTTCTAGTTTTGTATATTTAGATGGTTCTTGATATTTTCGACTATAAATACTGTTATTATAAAAATATCTGCATACTCACATATATAGATATCTAGAAATATTTTGTTACAACACTGTTTTAATAATATATTTACACACACACATGCATATATATATATATATATGCATGTGTGTGTGTATATTCATACACTTGTCTGGTTATTTCTTTAGAGTAAATTTCTAAAAGTGGCATTGTTGGGTGAAAGTTGTGCAGTTTTAGGAGTGTTCATACACAGTTTCAAACTATCTTATAGAAGTCAGTTTTCCCACCAAGCAGAAAATGTAAATAGACGTTTCTTCACTCTTCCAACAGTCAAACAATGAGCAGTGTGTTAGCTAGAAGGTATATCTTAGGGTTTTAATTCACATTTAGGGAGTTACTTGTAGTTGAACATTATATTCTCCTGTTTATTTGTCATTTGTTTCTTTCCTTTTGAACTTCATATTCTTTGCCTGTTTTCCACGAATGTTTAAACCAATTTCTTACTTTTTTTTATGATAATCAGCACAACCAGTTTTAAAAGATTATTGAAATAATTGATTTGTTATGTCTGTTCTTATATTGCAAAACAATTTTCTGTGCCATGGAAAAAAATGAAGATACTAAACACCTGGTATTGTTTAACATTTATAGCGCTAATTTTACCAAACTGTTTATTCAATATCTGTTTTGATTAAAATGAATAAATGTGGTGACATTTACCAACATTATCTTATGTAATGTCAGTAAACATTCTTTTCTAGGGGTTATCATCATAAAAACACCTAAAATATATCAAAAGAGATAATTCTTATAAAAACCAAAGAGTGAAGTGGTAGCCTGACACTGCCACTAAAGGTGGACCTTATTTTCACAAGTATCTGGGCAGGCAGCATAACGTGGAAAACTCACAATTAGTTAGCATGAATAATCATGAAAATTAAAATCTCCACTCGCTCGCACTCTTGGTGGTGAAAGGGGCTGCATGTTTACTCTTCTCATATCGGCACACATTGTGCTTCCTGCCTGCCGAAACAACGGCTTTCAGTTTCTGACACAAAATTGCAGTTACTTACAGAGTAAGAAAAAGGGCATCCTTCTCATAGCTAGAGATGTAGGTGGAAATCTGGGGGTAGGGGGGTAATTGGAGGTTGACGGTGGGAAGTCAGATTATGATGGTTTTGTTCACGGCCCAATCATATAAGAACAGAGGAGACTAGAGAGGCTAAGAAGACACTTCCATGAAGCATGTGTGACCACACTTCTCAAGTATTTACAGGAGATCAAGGACAAAAGTGGCTCATTAAGTCAGTTTCATCACTTTTTTCATGTATTAATAAGAGGATATGATAATAGTATGAAAGGATTTATTCCACAATTAACAGTTTAATACATGCATGAACATAACTCTTATTGATTATGGACCAGGCAGACATAAGCGTCTGTGCATTTGATCGTGCAAATTCAAATTATCCAATAGGATGCATTATTTTGATCTCATTATTCAATTGATGTTTGTTTGTCAGGTGTTGGACACACATTTTGGGTGTCAGATCCATGACAAAGAGCAAAGCTGCTGCCCTCCACTTACATTCTAATTGGGAAATTAATAACGAACGAACCGATGAATAGTTATAGAATATAATGAAGGATAATGATAAGTGCTGTGAAGAAAAGTCAACCTCTGTAAGAAGACAGAGAGAAATGGAAGCTGACATTATTACTGAGAAAATGACATTCAAGCATGGTCCTGAGGGATTTCTGCAGATATCTGGAGGGAAGAGCGTTTAAACCTGAAGGAACAGCAAATGGTGGGGGGGCGGGGGGGGGGGTCCCTGAGGCAGGGGTCTGCTTGGATCTTTAGCATGTTCAAGGATTATTTGGAAACTTTATATTGCTTCCTCATTTTCTTATTGAATTAATGTTTCACAATTAACATCAAATCCAATCATTAGCTCAAATAGATAGAAAGCAGGAAAAATAAAAGTTATGTTCGTGAACACATTCGCTTTCAGACACACTGATTTTTGTTTTTTTTAATGTTAGAAACGACTCAAAGGCTGTTAGAGATTGATGTCAAGGGAAAGATAGGATTAATTACAGGTAGGTAAGATAGTGGGACAAAAGTCTAATATGTCAGCGTACAAATTTTAATAAAAATGTTTTACTGGTGTGGCTAATGACCTGTAATGACTAAATAAACTAACATTGTTCTGCTTATCCAAATATTGAAATTGAGACTTCATTTCAGCTCAGCATCTTGATTTCCATGATTTAAGTTATAACTGAAAAAAAAAAAAAAGTAGCGTCTTAGAAAAATAACTCTTCCAAAAGTTATATCCACATTTGGTTCCTGGATTTGTATTGATGGCTAATCAGCCTGAGACTATGAGCATACACAGTGGTACCTAATGGAGCGAATTATATCTGGTATCCATATTTTAGACCATATGCTGTGTGTTGCTCCAAATTGACATCAAATAACTATTCCTGACAACTGAAGGAGCAGCCGTGACCAGGGAGCAGCAATGACCATGGAGCATGGGGCTTGTCAACAGCACTTGCAGATTAACCCAAAATTATGGTGTACCATTTCCATATTCCTTCATGTCTACATATAGATTTTTATGTATATAGCTATATATAAATGTACTAAATTTGTATATAGATATAAATAGTGATAAGTACTATTGTAAACTCTCTACATGCCCGTCAACTAATTATGAATTTCAAAATGTATCAAGTGATTTTCCCAAAAATATAAGTAAATTATAAAATTTCGGTGATATTTTCTGTACCTTTTATGATTTAAATAATGAAGGCATTTTCTTCTTGAAATCTCTTCTCTCAATAAAGTCCTAAGGAAACATTAAGGTACTTAGTTAATCCAGATGTCAGCCTCTCTGCTCTTTGCTGCGTGTGCTGCCCCTCAAGACAACTGTGCTAAGTGTCCAAGAGCAAATCATGACTTTTACACCCTCAGGCACTCGTCTTGGGCTAAAGACTTTGAGAATTGAAATCCTGGTGAAGGTTGACTTACAGGTAAGTGCAATCACTTGAGAATTTCACACATGATGTTCAATTTATCCTTAGCAAATACTTTTGCCCTGACAAAACAGAACATTTTATGCTTCTTTTCACAGGTGAGAACAATCTGTCTGAGTGATTCCAAAATGACTGAAGACTTCCGTTCTCCTCCCAGCCATTTCTAAAGGCACATTGTCATACTGTGCTTGAGAAATCTTCACAAGATTTAATGTGTCTTAATACCTAGATACATCAAGGCGGGATTTTTCTTTACAGCTGCAATAAAATCTATAATGATTTTGGGGATATTTGTATATTCTACTTAATTCAGTCAAATAAATATATGACAAGCTGCCTGACATATAAATATATGTACACTATTTTTGCTATTAAAGATTACAAGGTATAAGACATAAATAAACTCTATAATGCAGGATGAAAAATTGTCGACTAAAGAAGAAAAAAACACACTAAAAAATTGTACCTGGAATTACTTAGAGAAAATACCATGTTTTGAATCTAAAGAACATCTTCAGAGAGCAAGTAGCACTTATGGGTTTTAAATAAAGGAGAGCTTGGACGGTCATAAATGGAGGTGGGATGTTTAGCAGATGGAAAGTGGACAGCATGAGCAAAGTTCGAGGGTGGAATGCATGGGACAGGTTCCTGGGACAGCAAACAAGCTATGAAAAAGAGGAAGAAATGGTAAAATTGGAAATCCAACACTATTTTTACAGCAGTACTGGGAAAATAGTATGTATCTTTGAGCAGAGTGTATCTTTGAGACTTTAGTTTAAGAAGATTAATCTACCAATGCTGATTTGGAATGAATTTTATCAGGGAAATTATAACAGTAGCCTAGACAAGAATTAATTAGGCAATATTGGAAATTAAAAGTATGTGAGACAGATTATGAGGGTAGATTATCTGTGATTAAGCAATTTATTGAATGTCTGCCTGAGTGGAAAGCAAGAAGGGCAGATGACTTCAAGTTGGGGACTGAGAGATTGGTAGTGCCATTAATTAAAAATAGAGGGGTCAGGATGAGTTAATGGTCATGGGGAAAAACAATACCTTTATGGACATCTTGAACTTAAGTTGCCATCATGACAGCTCTAGGAGGTTATACAAAGGGCTGCTGGAAAGCTGTGTCTGGAACAGAGGGAGAGGAAAGGAAAGTGCTGATGGAGAAGGAAGCACAGAAGTGGTCACAGAAATGGAAGAGTCAGGGGAATAAGGGGTAAGGATGGGGAAGCCAAGAGCCATCTTACTGCTGGCAGATTCTGTGGAAAGGGGGAGGAGCCGAAGAATGGAGCGCAGGAAGCTGTGGATGATGTCCAGAGCAGAACTGCCTGGGAGCATATCCCTGCACTGATAGCTGTGTTCTCTCTCGATGCCGTCCAGTACGGTGGCCAGAAGCCACATGTGGCTATTGAGGAACTGAATTTTAAACCTTGTTTAATTTTAATTAGTTTAAATGCAAATAACCACATGTGGCTAGTGGCCACTGAATTGATAGGTGCCATTATAGAGACTTCTAAAGCACTTTTGTCTCACTGTAATTACTTTTCCACTCAGCAATCAAGAGACTTCCCTAAAATATAAATTGGAACCTGTCTGTCCCCTGCTTAAAATTCTCCAGTGGCTCTTCAGTGTCTGGGGATGAGATCCAAACTACCACATCCTGGCTAAAGGAGGCATCTCCAATTTCATTTCCCTAGCAAAGCCCCAGCCACAGGGGCCAAGTTCCCCAGACAGACTGGTCCCTTCCCAGTCAAGGCCTTTGTTCTTGGTCCTCTAAAGCTTCTCTCTGTTTCTTCCTGCTCTTTACACAACTCACTTCTTCTCAGTCTTTCAGGTCTCCATTTAAGTGTCATTCCTCAGAATGGTCTTCCTTGAGCCCCTGTCTAAATTAGCCAGATTGCCCCTATTATTCTCCAACTCAGCACCAAATTTACAAATTTACTTTCTTTATACCCCGATCATAATTTGTACTCGTGTTTATCTGTTTCCCTCAGCCTCCCTCACCGGACTGTGAATTCCCTGAGGGCAGGGATCCAGTGTGTCTTATATTGCTAGCAGGGGGCCTGGCATTTGGTAGGTGTGCAGTAATTATTGGTTCAGTGTTGCATGCCAAAAAACACCGCCTAATGAAAGAATATGTAACCACGAAACTGAAGTTTCCATACATAACGTTTTGTTGTTAAATGAGCACATATCAGCAAATAAACACTCAGAGAAACTTATACAAACAGATTTGTAAACTGTATACATTAAAAAGTCCATTTAAACAGAAGAAACTAAAATACTATCAGTTAAAAGACACATTTTGGATAGCACTTAATGGGGAAGAAAGCTGCATAACTTTTATACTCTATAAACCCTCCAGTTGAGAATTCTCAGCCTCTCTGGTTCCACCAACTTCCTCCTACAGAGAAGACTTTTTCTGAGCTGCCCCTTGAATGCCTGCCTCTGATTTAGTCTTGGAACTTCAAATGACCCTTGAAAGCACTGGAAAATCTTCACTCGGGGTATTTTCTGGAATTGTCAAAAATAATGGAAGGTAGCCATTTCTATTATTACCATGTAGGAAACAAAATGAAGTAAAACCTGTGGTTCTCTGATTGGCAGTTTGTTAGAGAAAGAGAAAGGATCTGTTATTGCTTGGAAATGCATGAGAAATAAGGACCAATTTATCATCCAGAAAAACAGTTGTTTACTTTCATTGTATGAGTGAAATGAAGCAGCTGGCCTGTTGAACTGTCTCCATTCCTCAAGTAGCCAGAGAATGATACTTTTAATAACATTTTATTTCACTAGGAATGAAATGGATGGTGCAACGTGTTTAAGTTTTTAAAATAAAAGACCTTTGTCTAAGATATATCTTTTAAAGGTTAAACATAAAAAGAATTATATATGTATGAAAGCCAGTATTTTTCCTTAGCATTTAAAATGAGGGTTCATATCTACTGATAAAGATAACCTGTCTCCAGGACAACCAGCTGGGTTTTTTTCTGTGTTATGCTTCCTGCTCCACTGCTATCGATGTTTTAAAAAGAAGAAAAGAAGAAGAAAGAGAGAGAAGGAAGGGAAAAAAGAAGAAATACAGTATTACTGAATATGCTGGTATGAAGTTGGCGCCTTTATCTCGAAAGTATGAGTTAATGCTAAATTTATTTCCAGATCTCAGTTAAAAATTAAATTCCATGTATTTAATTTTTTATGCTGATTTGTAGTCTTTATAAATACCAAGGATCTGGGAAATAAAGTTGGATTTTAAAAACAGGTTCTAATCCTGACATTAACTTTATTCAAATACTTAAATGTCTTCCTTCATCTGAGACTTAGTCCCGTATACAAATGGGTGGCCCCAGAAGTCACCTTGAAAAGCATAAAATTTCTTCAATGAGTATAGATAATATAAGCATAGATAATATGTATGATTTATTTTTTAAATGTTATTTTAATAGTATAAAATTAAGCTTTAAATATAAAAATAGTCCAGCTAAAAGTTGTCCCCAAATTGTAGATAATCTTATGAATAATGCTATAAAATAGCTTTTCTTTTGAAACCCTTCTCTAATTCCTTGATCTTCCCATTGAATTAAACATAGTCACTCCATGACTCAGGACTTAACATACGGCGCCTCTTACAGTAGATACTCCTAAATGTCCCCACGTAGGACACTGTACTTTCTGGCTAATGTCCCACATTAAAGAACGAAAGCAAAATGAGTCTTTTTTTTAGCATTCTGAATGATAACTTGGGCCATAAAAATGGGACATACTGTTTGAGCTTTGTAAGGTCTTTCTGATAGAATTATGGAACTTCCAGAATGTCTGTCCTCAGGAAGGATCCCTAAACTGTGTGAGTTACAAAGTTTATATCATTACTTTGTTGCTAGCCTATGCCTCAGGTAGAGAATTTGAGAAAATAAAGGGCAGATGACTCTCTAGTGGTAACAGTTACAGCGTGAGTCCTCAAAAGACTCCGAGTTTCCTTTATCTGCCTCCCTTGCCCAAAGGGACATGTGAGAAAGTAGATAATTGTCTTGTGAACTCATGTTGCATGCACAGATGGATTGGTTAGTATGAAAAAAAAAATGCATTAATGGCCTGTGAAATGGAGATGAAGTAATTATTTAGATAGCTTCGTCAAAACACTAACTCATTCTGATCTCAAAAATTTAAACGAGTCTAAGGAACATGTGGTGTGCCCCAGTAATTTTGGCATAAACATTTCACTTCAAACCATAAGAGTTAAGATACAAGCTTAATTTGTTACTTCAAAAACTATTAATCCACTTGCTACGTGAATTAACATATTTTTTATTTCAGTGTTCAGTGTGTATGATCAGACGGAATTCCATTATCACTTGGTAATCCCTAACCAACCGCATGCTTTAGGTTGTTGAAAAGCAACATTTTTGAAACGACAGCAGCAAAACAAACACTGTTGTTAAAATCAAGATCTCATAGGTAAAGGGAGTTAGTAGAATAAATATTGAAGTGGTATTAAACATATTTTTTAAACACAGGAAACAAAAGTTCTAGAAGGCATCCCCTTCTGAAACGGATCATATTCATTAGTACAATAATCCTTCCCCAGATGTAACTCTCCTCTGGCATCTCCTTTTTTAGTTCAGAAAATACACCATTGGCTTTATAAGCTGATGAATCTGCTGAGACATTTCTTTTCAATGCTGTGTAGACTATACTTCCTGTGGAAGTGTTTGAAACAAGTCATACTGACTTGAAATATCATGTCTTTTGCGCTTGCATTTTCCTTTGTTTTATTTTTGCAAGTCTTGTGGAATGTGTATTTGGTGTCCAGGATTTTGAGAATTTTTGTGATGCTTAAGAGGACATCTTTCTGGGTCCACCATTCTAGCCATGTACCAAGAGGGTGGAACTGAACAAATGTGTCTGTGAGCTACTCCATAAATCTGCCAGGTGCCTGGTGGGAGGGGAGGAGTACTTGTCATGTGCTCTTGTTTAAGAGGAATAAACTGAACCTCTCATACATGAAAATATTTTATGTCTTAAAACGTGAGTATATAAAGTCTTGCTATCTCAAAATTAATACTGGTAAAGGAGTACTGTATGACACAGTATATCAGTTATTCATATTAATGCTTCCCAGTGTTTCCTGATGATGAGTAAGGTCACCAAGAAACTTGAAAAAAAATACAAACTATCAAGACCCACGGCAGATCAATGAAATCTGAATGCCTGGGAATTTAAGTGATGCCATTTTTCTGCTGAAGGGTCATCAATGCATATCTTCTTGAAGAAGCAATTTATGTTACTAACAAAACTGATGTAGCAGACAAAAAACATAAGGCATCAAAGGAATAGTTTTTAAAAACAAAATATATGATTATTTGTTATTAAAAGAACTTATGGAGCTGAGGGCAGGAGGCCAAACAAAGAGCGGTGATATATCTCTGTGTGGGCGATGATTTCACATGGTGAATTTAGGGACAAGAGCCAAAATCAAGGTTAGCACATCCTTTTGTGGATGTGAAAGGTTAATGGAACTGGCAGCTTCCCTTCAGGGGAACATATACACTTCATAACGAACAGGACAAGGATAGGGATTCAAGTACAAGGAACCCTTGAAAGTGGTACTTCTCTTAGAACTTGTTGACCCGACAGCTAACAATCGCATAGGGTTTTGAAAAAAATATAGAAGAATTGGAGAATTTATAATAGTTTTTGAATGTGCTCTGTGTCCTGATACATGCCATATAGAGGGAAGACCAGATGAAAATCCAGATTACATTGGGACCATGGTCAGAGGTCATCATAGGGGAAGCAAAATTTTCTCTTTTCCTTTCCTAGCCTAAGATTGTTCTCAGCTACTAAAGAGAGGGAGGGAGAGGGAGAGAGAGGGAAATAGTTAACTGAAAAATTTTCAAAAGTGACAATTTTAAAGTTATGGAGCAAGCAAAAAATGCTGAGAAGAATTTTGCTTTATCCAAGAACCAGTTTTTCTTTTCTTAATTGACTATAACTTCGCCGAACTGTTACCTTCCTGCCTTAATTAGCCACACTTGTAAAGGTAAGATCTTGTAGGTGGGTGAGTTTCACAGACACAAGCCTGTTTCTTGCTTAGGAAGTGTAATGTGGTATGTCAAGGGAGAGAATGAGTAAGGGGAATGAAAATGGAGATAGGAATTGAACATCTGATGTTTCTGTAAGAATTTTAAAGAGACATAATATTCAAAATCATCACCTGAACAATCTTATCAAAGATAACAATGCCTGTCTGCTGGGCTATGTTCTATTGTTGCCTCCCACAACACTCTTGCTAAAGAAGATGGTTTCTAACACAAGATTTGTGGAATCAGAGCCTATAGCTTTGAACAACAAACAAACAAAAGAAGCAAAAAACTAATCCTCTTATCTGAAAATCAGTAAATCTCTTGGTCCCCTGGCCACACCCCAAAGCCCCTCCAGCTAGCTCCGCGAGGTTTCAAGATCAACCTTAGACTTTATTTTTTTTCCAGCTTTTTTGAGATATTAGACTTTAATCTCAGTCCTGCTTTACCCAGGCAAAGACACACTTAGCAACAAGCTAACCAATTGATCCTAAGCTGTGCGTGTAACCAGTGGGAGGGTCTGAGATACTGGAAAAAGGATTGCAGAAAGGAGAGGGGAGGAAGATAATTCCACTGGGAAACATCAACACTTCAGACTGAATGTCTACTACAAGAAATGCAGAGAAACATATTGTAGCAAACCTCCAGAGTATCTGCTTTGAGAGAAGAGTTACTTCTGGCACTATTTTAGAAACAGTGGAGGTGGAGCGTGATTCCCAGCCCAGCAGATGTGGACTGCACATAGTGACTTTCTTCCAAAGAGTGTAGTATGGAATGAGGAGAAAGATAACTTTACAGTGGAGAAATCAGTCAAACACCACCTCAGACAGCTGATCGAGGTCAGCATCAACAGTGATAAATCACGTGGATAGGATGAACCCCGGAAATGATGTGATGAGAATGACACTTTACCGCCTGTGACCTTCCTCCCCAAATCCCATCATCCAGTCTAATCATAAGAGAAAGATCAGGCGAACTCCAATTGAGGGACATTCGACAAAACACCTGACCAGTACTCTTCAAAACTGTTGATGTCATCAAAAACAAGGAAAGTCTTCGAAACTGCTTCAGTTAAGAAGAGCCTTAGGAGACATGACAAGAAATCTAATGTGGTTTCCTGGCTCGGATCTTGGAACAGAAAAAGAACATTAAAATCTAAGGAAATCTGAAAAATATGGGCTTCAGTGACTTATAGTAGTATTGGGTCATGAACGTGACAAATGTACTATCGTAATGGAAGATTTTAACAATAGAGGAAGCTGAGGGTAGGGTATGTGGGAGCTCTATCTGCTGTCTTCCCAACTTTTCCAGAAATCTAAGGCTAATCTACAATTTTTAAAAAGTAATTTAAAAAAATTGTTGACAGCTACCTACAACTGAATGCTAAAAGCCTTTTTGAAAAAAATTGTGAGAGAGAAAACTATTCCTCAGATAAATGCTTCTGCCGTTCTTATATCATTACAATAATATCTATAAATAAAACGGTAGGCCAAATGAACTAAAATGTTAAATATAAAAAACTAAATATAGTAATAATAGAACTAAATATATATTTAGCAGAATATTTTTCTAAGGTTTAATGTGTTAGAAAAATTATAAAAGATTAGTCTAAAAATGATTTTAAACCTTTGCCTAAACAATGGGAAGCATTATATAACACTATTAAAAGTTTAAAAATATGGCAATAACACCAATGAATTAATATTTTTAAATCAAGAGTTCAACAGATGACTAAGAAAAAGACATGAACAATATGCATGAGCATAAACAGTAAAAAATGGAGTGTGACATTTTGCCTTGAAGATAATAAAAGAAATTTTTTAAATGAAACATTAAACATAGTGCCCGGCACACAGTAGTTTATCAGTAAATATTGGTTAAATGTATTGACTATGTATGTGCATATATTTACCAAATTAAAAAAATATAATTATTAATAATAAGATGACAGTCAAATTAATATAGTCACTTGTTAAAAAACTTAGTAACAATGTGAAAATAACTAAAAGTTGTAAAAGTAATCATTTACTTCGACCCTGTAATCCCATTTCTGAGAGTGTTCCTAAGTGTTTTTATCTATTACCGCATAACTGGAAATCCAGGTCTGTGTATTTCAGACATCATAGACTGTGGCTAAATGCTTGGCTAGACTGTCAGGGTCTTGGGAGGAACATAATTGGAAAATTGGTCACAAGGAGCTTTGCAAAAGAGATGTGTGCATAGACGTCTCCCAACAGGCAACGAGTTTGAAGATATTTGTATCTCATTTGAATGCTCACTAGAGCAGAGAAGGGTTTTAATAAACAAGTAGAAAGGGTGACACATTCTGTGGACTTCAGTCCATCTCCCTACTCAGCCACTTCTGTCAGTGCCCAGTGGGCTCATGAACAAAGTGTCCATGGTGACAAGAGTGGAGGTTAGAAATGGGCTCAGCAACATAGGCTTCCACTCACCAACAGCAGGCTTGCCACTCCCAGTGCTGAGTGCCCAATCTACCAGCAATAGAGACCAACTCTGAGTCCATGATGCGCCACCTTCCCTGAGAGGATCAGCCAATTGAACCACTTGCATTTTGGAAGGAACAGCACTTGTTCTTACCAAAATAGACACTTACTCTGGATATGGACTTGCCTTCCCTCCCCACAGTGCTTCTGCCAAAGCTATTATCTATGAATTTATAGAATGCCTTATCTACCGTTATGGTATTCCAAAGAGCATCACTGCTAACACAGGAAATCATTTTCCAGTAAATGAAGCATAATGGCTTTCCCATGCTCATGGAATAGTGTTCTTCAGACATGCTCTACATCTTTTCCCCAAGTCTGTATGAGTTATCTATCTCTGGATAACAAGTTATCCTAAAACATAGCAGCTCAAAATAATGAAGATTTATTATCTCACAGTTTCTGTGGGTCTGGAGTGTGGTTCCCAGCTTAGCTGGGTCCCTGTGGCTCAAGGTCTCTCATGAGGTTGCTCTTGGCTAGAATGCAATCTCATCTGAAGACGTAACTGCTGATGGTAGACAGGATGGGGTCTGCTTCCAGGCTGCCTCAAGCAGTTCTTTGCTGACCGTGGCTCATGGCCACATGAGCCTCACACCTGGCATCTAGCTTCCACCAGGACAAGTGATCCAAGAGAGAGTTTTAGTGACCACTCAAAGCAGAAGACGCCACAGGCTTTTTATAACCCAGGTTGGAAAGTGACATCCCATTGCCCCTGCCATCCTCTGGTAAAAGTGAGTCACTCAGTCCAAGCACTAAATCCAGGGACCTGTGGGAGGGTGCCAAGCCTGAGGTGGCGATCGCTGGGAGCCGGCCTACACACTGCTTAACATACTAAGTACATAAAAATGTGTGAAAAGGTTAGATCTCATGTTAGATATTCATATTACAATTTAAAAAATAACAGACCAGAAAAAAGAAAAATACAGAAATGTTCCCTTCACCTCTACTTATAATACCATTACGAAATTTTAACAACTTAAATGCCAAACAATAGGGAAACAAATTCATACATTAAAATACAAATTAAAAAAACACTTAAAATAGTTATGCATACTGCACAGTAGAATGGAAAATTCTTATGAAGTAATCTTAAACAGAAAAGCAGAAAACAAAATTATCCAAATATATACATAAGGATGAAGCTTGGAAGGGAAGTCACAAAAAGAAAAACAGTGTGTTGAGTTAGAGTGATGTTTTATTTAAAAAAATGTTTAGTGTTGTTAAAAATATTTTTACAGTTTTTAAAGTGAGATAAATGGCACCATATTGATAATATTTAATGCTAATTTATATTTTTTAGCTGTTAAAAACATATTATTCATAATATATGAATTCAGATTAAGGACTATCATAAAATGGACGTGACCAAGAGTGCAGATAACTCACTGCGAACCTTTTGTCACTCACTCATGGCGTTAGGATTTCAGTAGCATCATCCACAACTGTGCACCACGTGTTTTCTTATCTATGTTCTGAAACCAATCTACAGGGAACTAGGCATACTCCTACCTCTGGTGCAAAATGGCAGCTACAGCCATACATAGTCAATGATGTTATTCACTGAAGAGTATGTCTATTATCACCCCGAAAAATTTACCAACAGTGGCAACAGGGGCCAGCCCAGTGGTGTGGTTAAGTTGGTGCACTCTGCTTTGGTGGCCAGGGGTTCACAGGTTCAGCTCCCAGGCGCAGACCTACACACTGCTCACCAAGCCATGCTGTAGTGGCATCCAACAAAATAGAGGAAGATGGCCACAGATGTTAGCTCAGTGACAATCTTCCTCAAGCAAAAATAAGGAAGGTTGGCAATGGATGTTAGCTTAGGGCCAATCTTCCTCACCGAAAAAAAAAAAAAAGTACCCACAAAAGAGGGTTTGTTCCCTGCAACCTTTTTAGGACCTGAAATCAAACCACCTGTAGTACTGTTCTTTCTGCTTAGGAAATGATTGTTAACATATGGCATGTCAAATGATTTTAATTTATCTTTCATTAAGCAAGAGATAGAATGTCATCTCTTCAGTAGCCTGGAGAATGTTTGCTTTTTCATTATGAATCACTAATCAAAGAATATTGTCCACTGCCCTTCCCGTGTTATACCAGAGAAGTTCAGAAATGTGCCTAAATTTATGTAGAATAAGAAAATTCAAAGAAAAACAACATATGAGATAATGTTAGTTCAGAATTTCAACACCAAAACTGTGATTAATATACTTGATTGTATGATAATCTTGGAACAAGCCGTGGAAAAGCCTACAGTCTTGTTCAGATAAGGCTTTGGAAGGACTAAGTTTTTTTTTGCTATAAAAAGTATAAGTATTATTTGCTATAAAAGTGAAAAAATTGCATTTTACCAAAGATAATCCTATGAGACTTTTTCCATTTGGATGGTGAACTGAAGGAAAGCTGTACCAAATGATCTCTGCTTTCGTACCATCAACTGAAGCTCTGCAACTGAGTGGAAGGAAGGTGTTAGATGATGGGATTTCAGAGTCTCTCTGACCTCATATTATATGCTTTCGACTGAATTTTTAAATCGTTTACTGTCAGGGAGTTCCTCACTGCGAGGTCTCTGGTTTCTGTGAAGGGTCTCTGAATATGGGATATTGAAACTAATATCAGTCACACGTTCTGCTAAGTATGAATGCATTTATGGGTACAAAACAGTTAAACTGCGGCTCCTCTAGAAATCCAGGACATATAACTTGATCTGGGGCAAAGATTAAAAAGCTAATTGGCCCATAATTTCTGCTTCTGACTTGATCTTACTATCAGTAGGCACAGTGATCTCGGCACGAAAGAAGTCTTTTCTGAAAAAGGGATAAATTATCTGGGGAGGCAAAGAGCAACTTTTTAAATAACAGTCAATGATAACTGATGACAGTATATAAGAGATGTGACAGTCCAAAGTTAAACAGTTTCAGGATTAAAATAAATACAATAATAGTAATAATAATGTTAAAAATTATTGTATCTCTAAATCTCTTATTACTTAAAATCAAGAAATAGCCAAAATGACCTATCTTTTAATGAAAAGCCACCAGGAAAGTACTGACCACATATATCTTAATAAATGAAACAAGATAGAATTTAATGATGATATTTCCAAAACATTATAGGCTATCCAACACATATTTATTTGCTTCAGTATATATATATATTATTCTAGAGATTAGACTTAATCATAAAAGAGCTAACAACCCAATATCCTATTAGGATTTTTAAAGAAAGTTCTACTTACTTAGGACACCTGCAATTGAATTACTGCTGTTTGAAACTTGATAACATAATACTGTCTGTAATACTGATAGCACTTGTAACACTTTTAATACCCTAAGAAAACTACTAGATCTCTCTTACTTATTCAACCTGAAGACATGACAGTAAGCTCTCAGTGACCTTTTGCTGACTCAAACTGAGTAATTACCTAGAGCATTTAGCACCTAGTGGCATATATGAGGAATCCTCTACCCAAGTCCAGTCTGAAAGTCAGACGTCAGATTTGAATTGTGAGATGGGATAACTGGCTTATACGTAGGTGTGGGAAATTTCAAAGTCTGTGGTTGCCAATAGGTAAAACTAATTACTGTAACTGGTAAGAAAGGTATTCAGGAACTGGTGGAGACCCTGTGGATTGGGGAGTATACTCAGTCTAAAGAATATGTATATATTTTTTGCCATAGGAGAAGGCTGGCCTTAGGTGCCAGATCTTCAGATACTTAAATACAAGTCAAAAACGTAGATTTCATGTGAAATTTCATGATTGTTAAGACATAAGCCAAACCAAACCCTTTGGTGGACAGTTTGTGATGGTGGGTAAGTGATTTTGAGGCCCGGTGACAGCGACTGTTAGCAAGTAGAGGCAGCTGAAGGATCACGGGTGCTTGTTAAAAATGCATGTCCCTGGGGCCCTCGACCTAGACGCTGAGTCAACAGGTCTGAATTAGACCCTGGTATACATTTCTTTATTTTTTTTTCTGATATACCTTTCTTAAAAGTACACCCGATATTTCTTAGGCAAACTAAAGTTTTATAAACATAGTATAAGCTATTTCATCTAAAACTTTGAAAGTGAAAGGAGATAGAAGGAGCAAACATTACATGGCAGAACCTTGCAGTCAGGTGTCATTGGAGTGTCACGTTCTTCTGTGTGAGCATCAGGTGTCCATTTGAGTAATTTCAGCATCACCCATAAGAAAGCACATCCCAGCCACGAACTGGGGCCTGCTCTGGGCCAAATGCTTTCGAATCTTAGGCACAACCACATATGGTACTTTCTAATTACTAGCACCAAGAAAAAAAGGCATTGAGGCATCAACATATTCATCTTGAAAATAGTATTTCAGAAAGACTTGTGTGGCAATGTCCCTGTAAGGACAAATATTATGTTAGAAACAAAATGATGCAAGTGACAAGCCTCTGGAAGTGACACAGGATTGAGGGGGGCCAGCATTTCTTTGTGCTCTGACCGCAAAATGGAGTTAGTCGTGGCTGGAAAGAAATATCCACATCCTTCCCAAAGACGGGAGCGCTGTGGAGATGTACGTGATTGCACTGTGGTCTCCCATGGTGAGAACTGATTTCCTTGGTCACTGTTCGTCCTGCTCGTCTTTGAAATAAGCTCTTCCCTGTATGTGCCACCAAGTCCAGAGCCGCCTCCAGTTTACGGCTGCCTCTAAGGTACACAATCTCCTATTACATTTATTCAGACCTACAAGGATTAGGACCTTTCTGAGTTTTTCTGTACTTGACCGATTTATTTATTTTTTGTAATCCATAGACTTTTTAAAAAAATGTTCAGTGCCAATTTTTAAATTTTCATTACCCCAGCCAATACATGTTCATTGTAAAAACCCCAACCAGTGCAAGAGTGCTTTGCTCGTTCTCCCGTCCAACTTCACTACAAAGTGTTACAATGTTGCAGGTGATGTGATTCTTCTGAGACATTTCTATATGCACACCCACAGAGACACACACACACTTTAGTGAAGGTCTGAATAAATGGAATCTGGTGCAAGTTATCTGACCCTTTATTCACTTGACAGTGTACCTTGGGGGTCCTTCCAAGTGAACACACAGAAATCTGCTTTAAGCTATTGCTTGCAAGTATTCTATATTTTGGCTGTATCCTAATTTATTGACTTCTTGCTTATGGATAGATATCTAGGGTGTCTCCTTGGACAGGCTTCCAACCACAGGGTCCAGGAACTCTGTTTTGACTTTCCACTTTTCACATGTCTCTCGTGATCCTGTTTCAAATACTGAATCCAATGCCATCCCTTCCCCAGACGCCCAACCTAACGAAGTTCTGTTGTGATTTCAATCACTTCAGTGATATTAGGACTATTCAGAATGTCAGTCTCTCTTCTTAAAGTGAGGCATGTTTATAAAACTGATGATGTTACATGGCAATTGAATTTTACTCCATTTATGAAGATGGACATGACCACTGTCTGTAGACTGCCAATTTTGGTTCATACCAGAAGACAGCATGATGAAGAAAATGTATGTTTAGTTTGTTGGGGCTGTCTCCTATATCTTATATTATCTGGTCAATGTATAGATAGCATCATTATGTAAGAATTACATCTTTATTAATAGTTCCAAATGGTAGGTCCAAAACCATATTGTAGTTTATTAGAGCTCTATTCCTAAAAACAAAAAACAAATCATTGAGGACAGAGAAGGGTCTTCTAATTAATCTTTGGGTTTACTTTGTTAATGCTACTCTTATCCTTTCTCTAGCTTACATGAACTCCGCAAAGCCTCTTCCTGAGCCTCTAGCATTAAGAAGAATTAACAATAAGTTAATTCTGTTCCTGACTATATGAGATCTCTTAATTTCCTGTCCATAAGAATTGAGCTCTTAGAACACTTCCTTTATTTTGGACTAAAACTGTAAGGCTACTTGTGAATAGATGTATTTTGCAGCAAAATATGCTGTGATCTTTTATAATCACAGTAGCAGCGACAACTCTCACAGGCTTCCTTTCTGCTTGGTTGGCCAAGCGGACAATTACAGGTGTCCCACTTCAGGGACTGCCTGCTGCAGGCTGGTCCGCGAGCTCCATCATCACCCTCATCATTCCACAGCACTGAGCAGAAATGCTGATCATCCCCATGGCTCCTTGATTCACAGCAGTTCTTTGATTGTCTTCAAACTGGAAATGAGTTTTGCAAATTAGGTTAAAAAGTTTCTCAGATATTCAAATTCTAGTCTCCCTTCTAGCTATTGCTCCAATTTTCTCCTCTGTTTTCAGTTACAGAATGAACAAGCTTGACCACCATCTCCATTTTCTTGCCACCTACTCTCCCTAAATACACAAACTTAGTTTCTCTCCCTATATTCTAGAGAAACTGTCTGAACACCAATTTTTTAAAATGCTCCCTTCCTGACTTTTAGAAATAATATATAATCATTGTGGATAGCCTGCGAAAGACAATGAATTATAAAAACATGCAAAATTGTTTATCTCACAGGGATAATAGTATGGGGTCTTTTTCCCCTCTTTTTAGGTTTTTTTTTTTTAACTATGCTTATAAATATAGCAAGAACATTTTCTTTTGCCATTAAAATTTCTTGGAAAATGGTTTTCAAATGCTGCATTGATTTCATTATTTACTAGTTGTTCCTTAGATTCTAATTGTTTGCCATTTCAGATGATTCTGCAGTAAACATTTGATCATACATGTCTGACCATATCTCTACTATTTCTAATCAGATATATTCAGGAAAGTAAAATTGTTGGGTCAAAGAATATCGACAATTTTAAAGTTCCTAGTAAAAATTGCCAAATTGGTAAAGACAAAGCTTGAAGGAGTTTAGATTTCCATAGCATTCTTTGAGGGCTCATTTCGTGAAGTTCTTCAAAGGATTGTCTTTTAACTTTTGACAATCTAATAGATTAAATTAATTATCATTATTGTAGTTCTTATTTGGGTTGCTAGTTGAGTATGTTTCTTAGTTATTATTTTTTTTGTCTGTGAATTGTGTCTTCGTGTAACACTGCTGCAAACATCTTCCCTGCTTTGTTGTTAAACCTTGGATTATACTTATGATGTTTCTGATAAGCACAATCTTTTACTGTGTGCAGAAAGTCTCCCCCCGTAGAATCATCACATCTGTGGATGTCTGCTGTATAATCACCACTTTCTCGTCCTTTCTTTTTCCTTCCTCCTTTCCTTCGCCGGTTTCATCTACCTCCTGCCACTGAACTGTGGGACATTAGGCAAGTGTATCTCTCCTTCTAATCCTCAAAGGAACATAATACACACACAAAGGATAATTGTACGGAGTAAATAAGATAATATTGTGCAGCACTCCGCAGTGTCTGACACACTCAACAATTCTCATTAAAATTTTTAGTTTTTTGTCTTTTTGAGGAAGATTAGCCCTGAACTAACATCCAGCACCAATCCTCCTCTTTTTGCTGAGGAAGACTGGCTCTGAGCTAACATCCGTGCCCATCTTCCTCGACTTTATATGTGGGACGCCTGCCACAACATGGCTTGACAAGCAGTGCACAGGTCCGCACCTGGGATCCAAACTGGTGCACCCCAGGCCACTGAAGCAGAATGTGTGCACTTCACCGCTGCACCACTGGGCTGGCCCCTAAAATTAGTAGTTTTGCTTCATATAGCTTTTGTACATTTATTGTTAAATTAATTGCATTTTTACTCCTTATTTTTAGTATGTTTTTAGAAAATTGCTTAGAATTTACTATTGTTGATGCAGCAAAGCTATTAATTTGAGTATTTTTAATCACATATTCAGATATAATAAACTCTTATTAATTTTACCAGTTTTAAAATTGGTCTTTCTAGGTAAATAATTCTGTTGTCTGCAAATAAGACAATTTGTTTCTTTTCCTGTGATTATTTGTTGTATAAATGCTTTGAATCTAATTGTGTGGGATCTACTTCCAAACCAGTGTGAAATAATCGTTGGTATTATGAGCATCCTTGCTTTGTTCTTTTACTTATGAGTAAATTTTACTTATGCGTAAATTTACTCTTTCATTACTAAATGTGATATGACTATTAACCTGAGATTTTGTTGTTTTTCTCATCATATTAAGGAATCCTAGTTTCAAAAGAATTTTAATTAAGGAAAGTGGGTGGATTTCAGGCTTTTCCATCTATTTAAATTATATTTTTCTCAAAGATTTCCCAATATTAGTACATATTTAATTCCTTGAATGGACCCTACTTAGTTGTGAGTGATTTTTCCTCTCATGCAGTATTACTTTCATCCTAGTATTTTATTTAGGATTTTCACATAATTTATTTTGCCTTATGGTTTTTATTTTTAACCATCTTTGTCAGATTCTGCTATCCAGGTTATTCTAATTTTATAAGAAATTAGGTAGGTTTTCATCTTTTTAAAGTCCTGTAACATTTTGTATATATCAGGAAACAATTTTGTTAAGGAACAAGTTTGAGTCAGCCCCTCCCCCGTGCATAGGAATCTGGCCTTTATTTGCATACAGTTCTTTAGCAACATTTTCGATGTCATCATTTGTTGTTGGGCAATTAAATATTTCTCCTGCTTCCTGAATTACTATCTTGCTAATTTGTTTCTGAAAATTATTAATTTCAATGAAATCTTAATAATAATATTTACAACTATAATATAATAATATTCTCATTAATATTAAAATCAATAAATTATTTGGTTATCTACTACCCATTTAATTTTTATATGTATTTTTATTTCTTCCTTGGATTTGTTAGAGTCTCAGAAAGACATCTCTTGGCTTTATTTGTCAATGATCAGCTCTAAGATTTTTCTGCTTTTAATCAACATATTTCTTCTTTTATCTTTTTGGAAATTATTTGATTCTTGAGGATCACCAATGATTACCTAATCTCCAAATCTAGTAACTTCTGAACCTCCAAAAACCTTCCTTTTATTAATCGAATGTGTCTCAGCTGGACTTCCGTGGTGAAACACTCCTGGTTCTTCTGTCTACTTTCACTATTTCTCTTCATCTTTCTTCAAAGTTCCGCTTTCCTATTCCAACCCCAAATGTGGACCTTCTCCAAAAGCAGCTCATGGTCCTTATTTGCTTTGTAGACCTCACACAACCTCCATGACACTAAAAAGTCAATAAGCCGATATCCTCATATGGGCATTCTTAGTACATCTGCTAACGTTGCCATTAGGAAATTTCACTCCACTTTAAACTCAGAGTGAAGTCATAAACTTCCCATAACTAATTCCATGTTGTGGCTTCCTGATGCAGATAGAGAGTATCATGTCTATTACTTCTAAATCTTTTTACCTTTAATGCCAAAGTTATCCCAATCTTCATCCCCTTCCCTCAACCACAGAAACTAAGCCACTCCTGTGTTTAGAGTTGACATCTTCTCATCGAAGCATCTCCCACTGGTTTTCTCTGCGCTTTATCTGACAGCACCTGAGCTGGCAAGCAGGCGTGGGGATTTACGTGAATGTGCAGTCAGGGAATATTTCAGACTCCCCTGAGTTCACCAGTGATTCTCCGGACGCCTCCCCTTTTTGTTCTTTTGGAAGAACACCTGTCCATACTCTTACCTTGGGATGGCTTTCAGTGTTGAAGCTGCTCTTGTGTCCCTGCGAGACATTGCAGATTTTAATTCAGCTAATTTGTTCTCAGTGGTGAAATCTTTGCACTATTAGGTAACCCCTGGTACAAGTTTTCAAGAAAACCTCCTAACATCTTATTACATATCCTCCCCGCAAAAGAGAGTCCAAAACTTGGAAGACAATGTTAGTAAGAATTTTTGGTAGTGGAGTAGAGATACACACAATTTGTTTTTTCTGGTATCTTTATTTTCTATAATGACCTCGAATTACTTTTATATGGGGTAAGACTGCCTTGCCTTTGTGTTTACTTTTGGTGTTGTAGAAAAAGAACACAGACCTTGAACACAGACACACCTAATTTTGAATCTCAGCTCTTTACTTTATAGTGTAACTGGACACTCTTACATTTTCCTTCACTTCCTCATCTCTGCATTGGGTGAGGGAGTAAGAATTATTATTTCCTAGAAATATAAATGAGGTAACAAATTCCATCCTTATACCCAAGGGTAGTGACACAGCAGGTGCTAAAGAAATGTTGGTATCCTCATGTAAGCAAAAAGAAAGAAAAGATTGGCAGCCAGTTATGTGGACTCTGAGTTAATTTCATAAATCACTTTACAGTAACTTTGTTACTGTGTTTGTTGATATTGCTTATTGGCTGGTCTCAGGGTGGGACTTAAATGGTTCGAACCGCCCTTTTCCAGACAATCTGCTGCTTACAGCCTGGAGACTGCCTTTTATAGAATCAGTGTGAGATTGCAGGGCAAAACCAAGGTCAAGACAGCACATCAGGAACTTACTTTAAATGTCTAAGTCACTATATTCCGTGGGACACTCTGGATACCAGCATAAGATGCTCTCCGTCTTCAGAGGAGGCTGTGAGAGGAGATTTAGCAATTGAAAAGAAAATGTTCATTCAGTAGACTTATCAAAACAGATCCAGCAGTGCTGCGAAAGGGACGTGAGAACTGATGGAGCATTTCTACTGAATCTGGGCATTTAACCTCACTAATTTCAGTGGTGTTTCCAAAAAAAATGGTTTATGGCTAGTAATTACTTTTTTTAGCTGCTGATGTCTTTTCATTTGCAAATTTATTTCTGGGAAGGTTTGAATGTTGGCTTTTTGGAAAATGACTTGATTTGCTACACAAAGGTCATTCTTAAATGTC
Organism: Equus asinus; assembly: GCF_041296235.1. Classification (NCBI taxonomy): domain Eukaryota; kingdom Metazoa; phylum Chordata; class Mammalia; order Perissodactyla; family Equidae; genus Equus; species Equus asinus. Next base: position 3,466,708 of record NC_091797.1, on the reverse strand, counting down.
AAACATCATTTGGTAGTTGTTTGTGTTTCATTTTTTTAATGCCTGGAAGGAATTTTTTCCAGACTTGTTTTTGGGGTCAATCTAGTGTTCTGAGGTAGTGGGAAATTCTGGTTCTCTGAAACCATAGGTTTTGAGAAAAACATAGAGCACTGTTACACAGGAAAATTAGGTTCTTGTGTGACTCAGTTGTGACCTTTTTGAGTAACAAACAGAGTGCTTGTCTGATAAAGGAGTTTAGTTCTTTCTCAGCCATTGAGTAAGAAGAATTGAGTACTGTTGTGAGAATTTTATTCTTTCATTAAAATTGGAGTCAGAAAACCTCTACAGTCTGTAGAGGACACCAAAATTAATGTCTTTGCAGTCTCAGTAACTTAAGGACTAAATATATAAATTTCTGTGATCTTTTCATATGCCTCTTTCAGAATGAATCTAATTTGGCCCCGTACTCATGCTTTTAAATGCTTCATTGAAAATATAAATGCATCTTTTTATTTATGCTCAGTAAAGGGAATTTTGGTAGAGGAAAAAATAAAAAAGCATCTGTTGCCAAGGGTGAAAAAATTAGGGAAGAAGCCATATGATACATAATTCACCATTAAAATATTTCCATTATATCCAACCTCATGTTAATGACACTATAAGATTATGCCCTTTTTTAGGGCATCTTAATATAAATTCACATTTTGAAGCCCTTAATTTAGTGTATTTTCCTTCCCATGGAGTATCCAGGAAAACCTACAAAGCAGTTGGAATAGACTTGCAGCCGAGACTACAAAACTCTGAGCATAATTAGCCTGATCTACATGCCACTGTGATAAACACCACGGAACTACATATTCCAGTTTAGGGCAGTAAACCAGGTAAAGTGTAAGGATATAATATTAATTTTAAAGTTGAAAGGGATTCTAGAGGTCCTATTAACTACTCTTGAGAGCATGGTTTAGGCATCAATTATATGTGATTTTTTGAGTCCCAGACCCAACACATCTTAGCTGAAGAGTCATGGACAAGTAAGATAACCTCTTGAAATCTCATCATCTCCATATCTGAAATGGGACTAATAACAGAACCTAGCTCATGAGGAAGCTAGCACTTAATTATAGTGCCTAGCTCATTGGAAAGAACTTAAAGTGACATGGAGAATAAGCTTGATCTGGATGGACCCTAGACCTGCTAAAATCTCATGGAAATCTCGGATAAAATGTAAAGACAGAACAGATCAGTGTTTGCCAGAAGGAAATGAAAGGGATGAAGGGGGCCAATTGTAGAGTAATGGATGGTAACTAGACTTTTGGGGGTGCTCACTTTGTAGTGTATACAGATGTCAAATTATAATGCTGTACCCCTAAAACTTAGATAATTGAAAAAGAAAGTAAGCACAGCGAAAATGAGCCAAGCTGAAAAGAAAGGGAATGTATTGGTGTTCATAAAACACAAAGCAACAATAAAAAGACAAAAGACAAAATATAAGGGTCTGGTGAGGGTTTTTACCTGTTTTGCACAGTTATAAGCTCTAAATGGCTAAGAATTAGGATTTCAGTGCTGCCTCCAGGAGAGGAGAGTGGCCTCAGCCTGTGTAGGTTTGGGGAACTAAAATCAATCCAACAACATAAGGCCGGGGGCCTCAAAGAACTGACTTTTCTGTCAAAGGAGGTCTAGAGAAATTTCACTCACAGGCCCTGGGAAGCAGTGGGAAGGAAGCTTGCCATCTTTCAGGAGTCTTGGCAGGGAAATCAAAGGGCACCCAGCCACACACACAAAGAAACGAATATGAGCACATACCACATGGTGTACAGTGTGAATTTATACTTTCATGATGTAGCAACCTAAGCCCAAGAAATTTACTGCTCTGGAAGGAGACTTTTACACTGAGACCTGCTAGCACTTTCACAGGAGCATAAAATACTAGGCAAGATGAACCTCAATAGAAATAAGATAAAATAATAAAACAAAAGAAACTACAGGAGAAGACAAAGACCATGCAGGAGAACCAGCAGACACAACACAAAGAACACACTAAGAAGTAGAAACAAACAAACAAACAAACAAAATCCTTAACCATAAAAGAGATATGTTGAAAGTGATGTAAAAAAAAGAGTAGGAATAATAAAGGTAAAGAATAATAAGGAAAGAATAAATATAGAACAACACGGAAGAACAATAGATTTGGAAAAAATAGAACTACCAAAAATAAAACATAATCACTGAAATTAAAAATTCAGTAGATGGGTTAAGCACTAATTTGGACACTGTCAAGGGAAATATTTGTGAATTGGAAGATAAATCTGAGGAAATAACCCAAATGCAGTAAGATTAAGATTATGATATTATTCAATAATAATAATTGGCCCCTTCCTCTCTCTCTTTTTCTTCTCTCTCCTTTCCAAAGTGCTTTTCAATCACTTATAAGGCACAAGATGCACTGATGGAAAAGATAGACAAGACTCCTATTCTTACAGAGCTCACGTTTTAGTGGGTTGATGGATACTGTTATTAAACAAATAAATAAAGAAACAAACAAGACAGATATTGATAAATTCTGTGCAGAGATTAAAATCAGGTCTTAGAAAATGACTGAGTATGGTACTTTGGACTTGATGGTCCTCTTGGAGAATCTCTTGAAAGAGGTAAAATTTTAGCTGAGATAAAAATGACAAGAATGAATCAGGCATACAAAGATCAGAAGAGTTTCCCAGTTAAAGAAATCAATTAGTACAAAGGAGAAATGATGTATGTATGTTTAAGGAACCAAAAGAGGGCCAGTGTGGCTGGAACATGGTGAGTGATGGGGGGAGGATATGAGACGATCTTTGAGATGGAGGCTGGGGCAGATTATACAGGGCTCTTAATAAGAGCCAGAATAAGGAGTTTGAATTTTATTCTAACAGTTGGGAAGACAAAAAAAAGACTTTAAGAAGGGGATTTACACTATCTGTTTTATGTTTTAAATGATCTGCTGTCTGCTATGTGGAGAATGGATTGTAAGCAGGAGAAATGGTGTCAGGGATGGGGGTTGGGGCAGTGAGAGGCTACTGCAATGGTCCAAGTGCTAGAGGCTAGTGGAGTTTGGACTAGGGTAGTAGTGGTAGAGATGAAGAAATGTGGGATATGCTTTGGATGGAGATATCACAGGATTTGAAAATTAACAGCATATGGGGTTCAGGGAAAAAGAAGAACCACAGATTTTAGGAATCAGAGATAAATCCATGTAGGAATTCTCTCTACAATATTCATTAATTACATAGCCAGTGCTTAAGCACTTCCAGTGATCAAAAGCTTGGTACTTCATATTGCCACTCCTTCCTTTTTATGTACCCCAAATAGTTGGAAAGTTCTCTCTATGGATTTGAATCTTCTTCCTTAATTCTGTCTTAATATACAACATGGTTAGTTTTTTTATAATCCTTCTGCTACAGGACAAGTTTGCAAGTAGTCCGAGAAAGTTACCATTTATTTCTTCCCCTGAGATTTTCTTTTTTCCAAGCTAAACATTCTGTTTTTGATTCTAATAAGAATCTGTTTGTATGGCACTTACAGCACGTACAATTCCATATTGAAGTCTGATTGTTCAAATTTGCCCTCGCTGGCCTGTGAGATTCTCTTCTCTAAAGGGCCTGATCCATTGGGCACTCAAAAATTTATGTCCAAAATAAGCCTGACACTAAACTATAATTTTTGAGACAGTCCTCACTCCAATTCTTACCCTTTTACCATTCTGAGCACTCTTTTTTCCACATATTTTACTTTATCAATAGTCCTCTTTAGAAAAGGAAATGACGACCATAACTAGATGCTAAGTAGTCCAAACTTTCTGAATTACATAATTTAAAGAATGCAACCAAAGTTTAAATTGAGATTTGGAACATCTATTTTACAGTATTGACTCATCAAATTTTAGTCATCAAAAAACCAGTATATCCATTTTAAAATAACTTGTGAAGCCAGGTGTATCCCAGCTGGGAAGATGCATTCTGAACAAACTTCTGGCAAAGAAATGATAATATCCAGAATACAGAGCTTTGAAGAGAGATTATAATTAATTAGAAAATTCCAGGTAAAACATCAAACAATAAAAACTACAACACAAAAAGAGACATTTTTCCTTCAGAGAAGCAAAATCTTACTTGCTTCCCCTGTGTGAGTTTTGGTGAGAAAGTTCACTATAATTGGGTAATCAGAGCTACTGTCTCCTCTAAAGCCTGGGGAGAGGGAGGAAGAAAAACCCCATAGTGAAATAGGGAAGGATTTAGCATGTAAGAGATGCTATCCTTAACCCCCTTTGCCTATCCTTGGCCTCTTGGCCACCAGCCCCATAGAAACCCAGTCCTATGACGTTAAGTAAATGACCTCGGACTCCTTGCCAGATTATGTTAGGGTTCACATGTGGTTCAGAAAGCACAAAATCAGCTGAAGGACCATGTTTAATGAACATTACCAATATAGTCTTCCCAAAGACTAGTAGAAGATTGTCAACTTGTAATCCTAGAGTTGTCATCAGTGTGCTTCCAAATTCACCACCCTTCTGAGGACTAGCTTTACTTTAGTGTAATTTTTAAACAAACACTTGGCTTGAACTGCCACATAATTTAGAGAACTAGAAATTTAATATCTCCCTAATATTCCTAAGGATTCCTTGGGGAAGGGGTTACATATATTCCTGTTCACTCTTACGTGTATTTTAACTAGATTGTCAATCATTGCCCTACATTGTGCTTCTGGGGATATTCTCTTTATTCTGTGCCTTGCCAACCTTAACATGGAATCAATCTTTCTTTTCTTTAATCACCTTTTTTTAAATATCTCTAACACAGGGTAAGTAGGCTTTTAATAAAAGTTGGCTCAAGTGAAGAGGGATTATATTTCACCCCAGCATAATATGTACAGTAGTCCCCTCTTTTCCACTGCTTCACTTTCCAGGGTTTCCATTACCCACAGTAACCATGGTCCAAAAATATTAAATGGGAAATTCCGGAAACAATTCATAAGTTTTAAATTCGGTGCCATTCTGAGTAGCGTGATGAAATTGTGCACTGTCCCATTCCATCCTGCCTGGGATGTGAATCATCCCTTTGTCCAGCAGATCCACACTGTAGATGCTACCCACCCGTTAGCAGCCGTCTCAGTTATCAGATGCACTGCCACGGTATTGCAGTGCTTGTGTTGAAATAACCCTCATTTTACTTAAGAATGGCCCCAAAGCACAAAAGTACTGATGCTGGCAATTCCAACATGCCAAAGAGAAGCTGTAAAGTGCTTCCTTTAAGTGAAAAGGTGAAAGTTCTCCACTTAAGAAAAGAAATTGTATGCTGAGGTTACTAAGATCTACAGTAAGAAGGAGTTTTTTAACTGTGAGATTTCAAGGAAGGTAAAAGAAATTTGTGCTAGTTTTGCCGTCACACATCAAATCTGTACGTACAGGAAAAAAATATTACATATATATAGAATTCAGTGCTATCTGCATTTCAGGCATCCAGTGGGGGTCTTGGAAGGCATCCCCCCCGGGTAAAGGAGGACTGCTGGACATTCATGCTTAAATATCACTGTTACTAAAATTGCTTCTCATATTCGTTCCACAAGGAATTTCTCCGTTTTCTCCTCTGGTCTCATCCTCCCACCATTTTTACAGACAGCTCTCTCTGTATTCCTCTCCCAAGATCTTTTAACCTCCCCTCCTTTCTCTATTGGCCCCCAGGACGCCTCCCCTGCTCTCCCTGGCAGCCTCCGTAAATTTCAAACGATCCCTCTGTTACCAAGTTACTCAGCTTTCCAGATCAAGTCCGAAAGCCTATCTCTACATAACCAAACAAGACATTTTGATAAACTTAAGACAGTTTTCTGCATTATTTCTGGTCAGTTTGTATTTTTTATTTTGCCATTTATTTATTCACCAACTATTTATTTTGAGCACAGTATGTTTATTAAAAATAACTTTGAAATGCTTAGCTAGGAGCAGCCCTTGTAAGGGGAATGATTAACTTGTTTTCAGAAACGCCAGGTCTGCCAGCAGGATATCTGGGCGGCGCTGTGGTGGAGGTGATCTGGAAAATGTAGCTCGGCCCGTGGGAGTGACAGACTGTTAGCTGTTTGCCTAAAAGCGAGATCTAAGGCTGTAGGAATGGGTGGGGTTTCTGAGGGAGGGAAGTTGAGGCAGAACCTGAGGGAAAAGGGGATGAAGAGTCACCAAGGCAATGAGGGAGACAGAGGAGGAAGAAAATCAAGTTGTCAGCTTTGAAAGCCAAGGGAGGCGAGCGTTTGAAGAAAACTTACGGGATGGAGGAGGGTGAGAGGGTGTCAAAAGCTGAAGGAAACAAGATGAATGTGACAGCTTCCACGAGGCAACTGCCTTTCAAGAGAGCAGTTTCCTTCCAGGAGGGAGGCGTGAAGTCCAGATGGCTGACATTATTGGGTGAGAGGGAAGTGAGGAACTAGAGGATGCTCCTTGAAAGGTTTCCTGAGTAGGAAAAAGAATTGTTCAGAGAATGAAATGGGAAGTGGTTTGTTTTGCACTTTACCTTTTACATCAGAACTCAGGGGTTCAATGTTCCCAGAGAAAGTTCTTAGTGAGTACGTAGGGGACTGAGATGGAAGCAGAGAGCAGCTTGCAGTAACTCCAAACCTCCAAGCGGACAGGGAAGAAAACCAGGAAAAAGGAGTGAACTCCGGAGAAAAACACGTTCAATGTGCTTCGGTGTGGTCCTCGTACTGAAAGGGCCGCTGAGTGGGAAGACCAAGGTCTGGACGGACGCCAGTAACATTTCAGAACTCAAGGATAAAAAGAAAAATCCCAAAAATAACTTCCAGAAGGAAAAGCAGATACTCTTACGAGAAGACCTCTCGTAGGCAATACTGGATACCAGCAGGCAGCGTAAAAATTATCTTCAAACTTCAGTGAGAAAAAGACGTCTTGACCTTGAATTTCTAGGCCTAGCCAAACCAACATTCAAGTGTGAGGGCAAGATAAGTCAATTTTAGACCCCTTCTCGGTTAAAGGATAACTTGAGCAAATTAAAAACAAATCCAAGAAAGAAGATCAGCAAAGAAATAAATACAACTAATAGTTAAGTCTAAATTATCGAAGCACGATGTACGTTAGAGCAGTTTGGAAATAACTGACATAAGCACGTCCAGGCAGGGGACAAGTGATAGCACACCCACAGTCTCGTCTGGGTTTGGGAAAGAGTACAGATACTGATTCCCTAAAGATATTGACAGATCTAAAAATGGATTCATGTACACATGATAAAATTAGTGTATAACAATTGAGCAACTGAAGTAGGATATCTAGAGAAAAAAGTGTAATACTGAAAATTCCTATCAACCCAAAAAAATTAGGAAAGGGGAAAAATGTAGAAACAACAAGAAAACATGCTAAAGAGAAACTCTAGTATAAGATGGAAGAAATAAGAGGAATATGTAATCAAAGTATGTGTCTTCGTGGGTGGTTTTCAAAAATAAAACTATTTAAAAGATGTAATATGACGTGAGAGAATAGAATAAGAAATAAATATTCCCTTCTGAGGTATGTAGAGACTGGATCAGTGTATAACAAAATCAATTAAAATTTAAAAGAAAAAAACGCTAAAAATAATGCAAGAGAAACCAACGAGACCACAGTATTGTCTGGGTGGTGGTGACATGGCTTTTGTGTCAACAGTTTTAATTGAAATGGTCCTCTCAACCAATTTCTGTTGAATGGTATGGATGAGATATGCCCCTAAACTAGTCTATGACTAAAAGAATGAAATTAAAAGTCATTCATCTGTCTAATGTATATGTGACTGCTTGTAATTAACCTTCCTAAAGGGCTGGCTAGTAAATTTAATATGCATATAAGATTTTAAAAGCCTTGTATATCAGAATAGGCATAACTAAAATTTTCTCTCACAAAAACAAATTTTGTCTGCTCTTTTCTCTGCTGTATCTCCAGGGCCTAGAATCCCATCTGGAATGTGCTAAGTGCCCATTTAATGTTTGTTGAACGGCTGAAATTCATTCATTCCCAAATGCCTTTGAAAGCATATTATTTTCTGAAAAGCTCCCTCTCGTGTGCTGTCACCAATATTCCACTAATAATTTAGCAATCTGTGGTTCACCCACGCCTGAACATCCTGCTGTTTCACGCCTCCATCCCTCTAACCAGCCATTCCTTAAGCTCCTAGGTCACTGTTGAGGCCCACTGTGTTCCCTTCAGAAGAATCTGGCTTTCCAACACTAGGTGACTCAATTTTGTCCTTCCAGGGAAACCTGTGTGCTGTCATTCCCAGAGCAGCATCCTCTGTTGGGAGGCCCCTGCAGTGTCCACCCTCACACAGAGGATCCCCTTGCATGTGAGAAAGGCTGGTAGGAAGCAGTCACGCCCTGCACTAGTTAGGAAAATACAGAAATACTTCATCCAGGGACAATTCAGTTTGCTTTCTTATATTTCAGATTCCCTAAGATCTTACTGGGTCATGTTATCAGTAAGATTTTTCAGATCTTATACACTGAGAGTTTTAGTCCTCTACCATTTTGCCAGGGATGTGCTAATGTGCTGAATTAAATTCTGACGCAGGCCAACAAGAAAAGACATTCAACTACTAGTTTATTCTTGGAGGTAGAATTGCATTTATCATTTATGTGCTTCTGCATTTATTTCCCTCATCATCAACAAGTAAAATATTTTTCAAGCAAATCATTACTAAGTTTATAAAAATTCAATAGTAATCTCAAAAAGAGATGAGGTCATAAAATTCAATTGGATAATACATAAGGAATATTAACAAATAATTCCTACATGATCACAGGCATTGATGGAACAGTGCCTCCAATTTACTAACATTTCCCAGAAGGAAGACAGAATAGGCATAAAAATGATGATTTAAGGGTTTATACCCCAAATTTCCTGGAATCTTTCTAGATAAGATGTTTTACCCTATAATTTTAAAATACATGTTTGAGAAGATCTAGGAAAAAAAAATTCATCATTATATGTAATTATTTTAAAGTTCCTAGTTAGAATAAAGATAAAATATAGCATCATTGTTCAAGAGTATATATACTAAATATATTCGATAATTGCTTCCATAAAGTATTGTTTCATAATTTAACAACTTAATTGAAAACTCCTGAACATTTTTAATTTTTCTATAAACATACTAGTAGTATGCCCTTTGACTATTCTGTGTTTTCTCTATTTTCAGAAGTGACATAAAATTACCCATCTACTTAACAGAATCCTGGCCAACTATCTAATAAAATCGCATCTGTGAGAGTATGTTGAAAAGTAAGATTGTCTTGTTATTGTAAGAAATAGCATCTTGGTCCCTATATCCAGGTATCTAATTATGGCAATGGAACCAAGAAATAATTTGAAGAAAATAATATCAATTAACTCCTTAAATTTTAATGATAGATTTCTCAGATTCCTAATATTTCTTAATAAGTCTGAATTTATTTTATTTTAAATATTTCTTAATATTTTTAATTTTCTAAAAATGTATTTTATGTGAACATTTTCTGCTATTTCCTAGTTTTTAAAGTAACTGTCATTCTTGACTCCTTTGGAAGTTGTCTTCTAACTGCTTATTCTATTCCTGTTTGGTTCATTCGGAAAATGAAATTTATATAAAAGTATTTTTTAACCAATGTCCTTCAGAATTTCAACTAATGATGTCCAATTCTAAAATTCCACGTTTCTAATAGTTCATGCCAGTTCTAGAAATCTATTGTCAAAGATACAGACTCCAGGCTTCTCCCCTGTCAGCTCTCTCTTTCCATAAGGCACCTGGCTACAGAGGCGCTGAACCTCTCTAACTACAGAGTGAGAGAATGCAATTTTTAAGTCTGATCACATTTCAAAAAATATTTTGAAAGAATCTCAGGAAACAGAAGGATATGATAATGACTGGATGATCCAGGCTGCTCTTCACTATTTTCATATCTCCCAGCTATATGATGCACAAAAAAAAACTTGCATGCAAAATAATTGTGCCAACGCAATTTCCAATAAGTGTAAAAATAAATGAACAAATTCAATAACTTATACTCCTGAGTAAATATGAATCTAGAATGCATTAAATATAATAATCTTATTTCAGAAAATATCTTGTTCCTTCTTAACAGAATTTATTTGTCCACACCACCATAATCCGACCAGATGATAGAAACTTTTTTTCTGCCAACAAGTTATGCATTTAGTATTCTTACTTGTTATGGTATGACAAATGAAATGTCACTTCAAATGTCTAGATGCCTGGCTTCAAACATGTATTTTCTCTTTAGAGACATATTAGCAAGTCATTGTAGCTAAGGGTAATACATCATTTAGGAAATCAATAGAAAAACTATGTCTCAAGTATAGCTTAATATTTTGATTAAAATAAATAATTTTACATATTTCAAAGGACTAGGCCATGTTCAATGGATTTCTTTGGGCTGTGAGCTTTAGAATATAGAGACTATTTCTTATTAATCTGTGTAACTTTAGTACATAACACATTAAGTAATAAATAAATGTTCATTGACAAATATTAAGCTCTGTTTTAGGGCATTAAGCTTTGTATAGGTAGTGAGATTTAAGTTCTAAATAAAGTAATATTTCAATTATTTTAATAGTAACCTGAATATATTTGCAGATAATAAACCTTGTTGACAGGAGAAATGTTGACCATCATAATTGTACATAACTAACTTTCAAGGGCTTCACTAAGAATTTTATTTCCCCATCAAACTGTTCACCAAGCAAGTTAAAGACACCGTTCTGGCTAACTATAAACTTGCACTTTGGAGAGGCAATTCTTAACATGAAATTTATTTACATAATAAATAAATATTGACCCCCAGCTATGTGCAAAGTGGGAGGTGATTTTAAAATTCCTAAGCCATACTTCCTTCCCATAGAAGTTTAAACTCTAGTAAGAGGAATAAGACACCTAATTGAATAATTAAAATGAAAGTCCATTATTGATACAAAGCAAAATATAGATTAAGGGAGGAAGAGGCCGATTATGGCTGGTGGATTAGGAAGTGGTTCATGGGGGTGGTGCTATTGGAGTTGGAGAGGGACTTGAGTGCAGGCATGGCTAGAAGAGCGGGTCTTTCAAGTGGAGGAAGATGAGAGAAAGAGTGCAGAGGCTTGACCGTTTCCATGACAAAAAGTAGTGCAGATTGGCCTTAGAATGTAAGTAGGACGTAACTCTGAGAGTTTGATAAGAAGCAATAATGGTCTGGGCTAGGATGGTTTCTGTGGAGATGCAAAGGGAAGTTATCTAACAATGGGAAGTTAGTACTACACTGCAGGATAGAATGCAGTCATAACTGTTACCACTTCATCTGATGTTCTGCTAGTCTGTACGTTGAAAAATAAACACATGGTAAAATAACAAATGGATATGTGCGTGTTTTAACTTTTTGATGACTTCAGTTTCACATTATTATAACCCTTGATTGCCAGACAGAAACTACATAACTGACAATTGACTATCAAGAGTCAGTTTTCAAGTCTATTTGTTTCTTAATGATCTACTTATATATTCCCGGATGGGGGGCGAACAGACATAAAGCCATACTTAAAGGCAATAGATTTTCAAAACCTTTCTTTCACGTAACTGATTGTGTCTCACTGCCAGAGACAACTGCTTTTTCTCAAGAAGCACAGGAAGAATCTATGAGAAACTGTGCCTAAACACGGAAGTCATCTCCAGTCGTCTGAGTTTCATGCATGAACACGGTTATCTACCCACCACTTCACTGATACCATCAACACCAAGATACAGCAAATAACCTTGTATTTTCATAAGCCATGCACCATATGTACATACACAATATTATGCTGTACGTCACTTCATTTGATTTCATAACTTGCTTTTCATTGCTTTCACCAAAGCAGATCATCTTTTTGTTTGGCTATGCTATTTTTCTCATGTAACTAATGTAGTATATTATCTTTGCCAGCTCAGAAGCATTTGAATACGAATCAACAACCCCCAAAGAACTTATATTATTCAGAAAGCATAATATGCTAAAGGTTCGCTTCAACCCATGTTCACCACCACATAAGAGAAGAATAGCAAAAATAATAGCTTGTTTTTTCCAAGTCTGGATGATCCAATTGGCCTTTATTTTCATTAGAAGTCAAGAAAATAATATCATCTTTAAAGAGAACACAAATATTTTCAAAATATCCCATTGTGAGATATGGGTGAAACTATAACATCTGTTGTGAAATCTTACCACTGATAACAACCTAAAACAAAGATGATTTTTATTTTCAAACACTTGGCACATGGACATTGGTAAAAGAAACTCCCTTGATCAGATAATAGTTCACATGTTTTGCTTACAAATTTGCATTGTTTTAGGTCTTAACAATAGGTACAGAACATTCAAAAAATACCACCATAGTGTTGTTTTTCCATCTGAGAAAAAGATATAAATTGGTAGTATGTCTTCTGTCTTATAGGGAATTTAGTTATATCAAAGCCTCATATTAGTTTTCACTTTTAAAGGTAATTTTTCAGATAATATTGACAGTAATAATTGAAAATTTTATTTTAAATTTTTAGTTATGTAAAAAATCTGTAATCAACTTCATAGAGGATTGAAGAATTTTTTAAGTAAGGTGACGCATGATAAGGTGTCAGCGCTAAGCTCATATAATATTGATTATTGATGACAAGTAGAAGTGACTACTGAAGAATATTAAAATTTAATTCGTATTATATGTATGTTTGAGAGATTTAAATCACATTCCAGTCAATAATATGAGATAGTTTACTCAAATACTAATGTCTATTTTAAAAAGTAAGTACTTTGCTTGTTTTTAAACTTCAGAAATCATTAAAAATTGACTATTACACTTTTAAAATCATCTCAGCAGTGTCCACCGACATACTCAGACTCCTGAATTTGAGGATCATAGTTCCTGTACAAGTAAACTATTTATCCTTAGGAAACAAATTGCAGGCTGTTATCATGCTGCCACTGAGTTGAAGAATTGTTTCCTTCTAGAACAGGTAATTAAGTTACTTACTGCATAGTTAAGCAGTTGTAGGCACAGAATAATTTCTTTTAGTATCCTTTGCTCTCCCAGTGCCAAAATGACCTTACTGTGAGCAACAGAACCGCCAACTTATTTACGTAAACATACACTCTGACTTACATGCCCTGAGTTATAGGCACACACACACGAGCACAACACATATACACACAATTAAAATGATAAATTCAAGAGCACAGAAGGTAAACCATATGGTTGATAAAAATTACTACTGATTTGTTTTGCTATTTCAGATCCATAAAATTTTCAATTATATGTAATATTTTAAAATATTGGATAGTGCATAAGAGTCTAGATATAAACTTTCTAAGTAGTCAATTTCCAAAATCATTAAATGATATGTGATTAGGTACTTCTTAGGAGCATAATGAAACGTGGTCTAAGCAGCACGTACTGTACACACAAATGAATGGGATGAAAGGGTGTTGGCATTCATGGAAAAGAGTGATGAATTTCACAAGATTAAGTCAACTGACATTTTATGAAAATTTCCATTTCCTGCCTTGGATTTTATCTAAACTGACAAAACAAACACACATTTAGATGTCTCAAATTTCTCATGGGATGTTCTCTTCGATAGAATATCTGGAAGGAATTTCTGACAAATTCATCTAAGTGCCAAATTTTAATATTGATGTGGGGATTCGCCAGGATGGACAGAAACACGTGCTAGTCTTTCCTCATTCCGTGGAAGACAGGACGGTAGAATTAGTGCTTACAAAACGCACTACTTAGTTACACAAAGTTGTAATAATTTAGCAGATTGCTTAAAAACTTATAGAAAAAGGCAAAACAATATACTGGCGAAATCGTCCCTTCTCAAATTTTGAACTATTAGTTCTGGCCATATATCTGACTATCATTAGATCGTGTTTTACCCAATCAGCTTTGTCACATATCAAAGACCCAGCCTTAAGGGTCCGGCGATTTTCTTTATGTGACAGAAAACCTCAATTTTCTGCTCCTCCGGAATCCCCTTCCGCTTCCTACAGTCCCATGAGCCGGAACCAACAACTAATCCATGCGTTAGGATTTGGTTTCATTAAAATTATTTTAGATTAACAGTGCAATAAGCATGGTACTCTTGCAGAATTCTAAGCATATGAATTTTTTAGAAATACATCACGTGGAATCTATCCTTTTGTTCAATTTATTTTGTCTCTGAGTTAGACCAGATTTTTTGCCTTTCTTAGGAGGTATGTCATTAAAGGATTGAATAAGAGAAACCTGGAGTCATTCTCTTTTTTTTAAACATAACTTTTAAAAGAACAAACACTCTTACATGCGGTTAGAAAAGAGATGAGGAATTATTTGTGGGCAGGCCAGCAGAGGGTGAAAACTATTTCAGCCGCCATTTTCTATGTGCTTTGAAGGACGCCAAGGGCAACCTCGTCTTTAGAAAAATAGTCCGTTAAGAATGTTTACCTTAGAAGAGCTAGGTTATAAGAGGACTCGTTCCTCAAGAAAGGGCTGAGAGAGTTGTGGGGGTGATTCCTCTTCAGCAAAGGAGCAGCCATTATGCAGTCAGGATTCTCTCTCTGAAAACCGGCCGTTCACACTGTGGTTGTATTTTTTCTGATGTATTCCTTCAAAACATTGTCAGAAAAAGAGTACACTATTTCTGTTCATTAAGCTGACTTAAAACCTGATGTGTCATTTCATTGACTTGTTATTGTTGCTTCTTGAAACCTCGTTTTTGTTTAGAGATTTTTCTGATGAGTTTAGAGATATTCCAAGCAGAACAGCGTAGCGAATTTAGAATTGTGAATTTAATCAGTAAGTTCTAAGTATGTGTAGGAACATATTGCATGAGACAGTAATGTAATTTGTGAGAAATGTCTACACACAAGCTTTCATATACCTTTATTCTGTCTTTAGAATTTGGAATGATGGGAGATCATACAATTAAAAGTCAGCGACCTCGATCTGTTCATGAAAAAAGGGTCCCTCAGGAACAAGCTGATGCTGCTAAATTTATGGCACAAACTGGTAATACGTTAGTTACATTTTTATATTTATTGTTGTTAATTTAATGAAACCACTGCATGTTTTCATAATCTTTTGCCGCACATTTGTCAGTTTTTGGAGCTGATTTTTTTTTGAGCCATTTTTTTTGTCACCAGTTAAAGTCCATAAATGAAGTAGCTGTGATCAAAAAGTGCACCAAAAAATGTGTAAAATTTATTTTGCTTATAGTATGGGACATTTAGGGTTTATATATTATAATTTACTTATGTTAATTAACTACTTAAAATGTATAATTAAACTTTTAAAGAAAGTTCAACAAAGTTATTTCATCAATAATTGATTATTATAGAACTTTTCAGAATTAAAATTTTAAATAGGACTTCTGATGATGCAACTTAACTATTTAATATGTTGAATATTATTTCAAATGTTATACATCATATAATTTGTTAAAATGTATGGAAATTAGAAACTTTTTTCAGAATTTAATATTTTTTTTTTATTTGAAAAGAGTTATGTAAGCTAAATAATAAAAAGTTGACAGTCTTTGTTAGTAAGCTGTAATACATTCCGAATAATTAAATATCAACAAAAATGACTTTCTGGTTTATGAAATTTTTAATCCTAGATTAATTAGATTACTTTTAAATGCCCACCTCCAAAAAAATTGTATATATGTAAACAAATAAATGCATTGGTATTTTGGCTCATCATAATAAATGGGCTATAATTCCATCTAGTTACATTGCATGTGGTACATTCTGAGATGAAAATGTGTTTAAACAGTGTTATGAACATTTTCAGCTGTCACTTTTATTTTGGGAAATTGCAACCTGACTGTTTTATCTATGTCTTTATAAAGTTTTATGCATTTCAATCTAGGTGATCTGTTTTACTATTAATATAGAAGTTTTGAGTACATGACCACCTTTTTGACATGACATTCAGACTGATTTTGATGAAATTCCTTGAAGAATGAATATTTCTTTTACTTCAAATGTTCTTAGGCTAGTATTTGTTCAGAATATTATATTTGAATCTATAAGAATGCAAATTCTTCATGAATTGTGCTCTGGTAATGGGTGAGTAGTAGACTGTAATACATTAGTTGCAAGTAGTTCAAAGAATTCTCAAAAGGAGAAGGATATTTAGCAAAAATTCTACAATAAGGATGTATTTTTAGATACACGTTGCAGCCAAATCCAGAAATGAAGAAAACTTGCTTATCTGGATTAGTTTTGGTGCGCCTCCTCATTTAAGAAAAAGTGATTTATTTTTCTACTATTTATTTGAACAAGCCCAAAAGTGCATTGCCAGGTTCAGTCAGATTCTCAGATTTCTAGGTGTATTTTTCTCCTTTACAAGGAGCAAAAGTCTTGACCACTGACCAGAGATTAGGGGGCGTTTGAGTCTCAACAGAGGCACAGGGCGTGGGCTGACCACTCGACCTCCTTCAGGGACCATCTCTTCAGGGTATTTCTGCAAGATTAGAGATGGCCTTCCTTTTGCAAAAGAGGTGGTAGGCATTGTTTTACTGAAATTCCTTAAAATTAGAGTAACTTAAGAGTGAAATGGTGACCTATAGTTTTAAATTTCCAATCATGTAGTAAAATTAGTTTATGCACAAATATTATGCAATTTGCCCAGGAGTTTTTATACAAATTCACTTTTTGGATTTGTCTATGACACATACCAAGAAAATTCACAGTTTTCAGCTAAAACTCTTCTTGAAAATTCAAATCACAAGAAACATTGCGTTTTCTTAGTGAGAAATTACTAATTTCTGTTTTCATTTACTCATTCTTTTCCAGACATTGTTTTGTGTTTAATATATAATAATGCATGATTTAATAAAATAGAAGAAACACTTATTAAATAGATCCATGAGGAGCTTTAAAATCATTTCTCTATATTGTTAACAGTAACTCAGAAAAGGCAATGGACTTCAAAACCAAAGCTTTGAAAACATTGATCAGATGCTTTAATTGATGAATAATAGATGTTTATTATTTCATTTTACACCAAAGATAGTATAGGCAAATATAAATAAATACACATATAATACTCATTTCAAATTTAAGTTACTATGATACTGATAAAAAACTGGAAAACAGCATTATTTTAAATAGTTTTTAAAATACATACTTTGACACTAGGTAATTATAAAACTGAAAAGAGAGGGTTTTTTCTTCCTTAAATATTTTCTGAGATTATACTTTCTTTACTTCTTCAGGTAGTTAGTCTGAATAAATACAGCTGTGTCACACAATAAAATTTTACAAAACTTACGTTTTAGTTATAAAACTTTTCCATTTGTCTTTCAGACCAAGAAATAGATGTTACATATAAACAATGATAAACATTTGCCAACGTTAATTTGAGGACAAAGAGTAATGCAATAGAGGTAAAATCAAATAATAAAAGACAATATAATATGTTTTTTATGTTAGTCATGAGAGAAAACAAAACAAAAGCTGTCAGACTTTATAATTTAAGAATTACTTCTCAAAGTGAGTAGCCTGGCCTCTTCAATCAATATGATCAGTGAAACCTGTATCTAAAAACCAAGCTTTCTATAAAGTAATAAAGTGAGTGGAAATCCTTTTTAAAAAGAGGAACATTTGGTAAAGAAGCATTACGTGATCAAAATAAGTTGATCATTTTGGCCAGTCCAATAATTGAGATAAGCTAGTTTGAATGTCAGTGGACAATACTCCAATAGCTGAGGGCACAGTCTGTATTTATGGTCAAGGGAAATGAAATGAAGTAATCCGATATAGATATTTCACGTAGACACCTAAATTAAGTGCCAATAAGGTGGCTTAAGACATCTTACTTATGCTTAGTGATGCTTTTTAACATCATAGTCATCAAGTGGTCTTATAAACAGATTTAGAAAAGTCCTCTTTTGTTCCAGTGGGGAAAACAGCCTACATTAGTAAGATATAGCATATTATCTAAAACACAAAAATAAAATGAAAAGTTCGTTTCTAATTTCATGATTTTAACATGCTAGCAAAATTTCGCGTTATTTTGTTTAAGATTTAAAATGTTCTCTCATACATTATCTCATTTAATCCTCACAAATAGATTTTGAGGTAGATGTGTACTCATTTTATTGAGGGGTTCAGAGAAATAAAGTGACTTTCTCAGAGTCACAGAGCTGATATGCAGGAGCTCCCATCCAGCACAGGTCCTCTGACAGTCACCACAGCGCTGGTCCATGTCCCTTGCATGTTCTGTGCCAGGGTCAGAGCCTTACTGGTGCCATAGGGCCTGAAGATCTCCAGAGGATGTGTTGTCTGCCTTCTCAATTAGGAGCTGAGGAGCCAGACGAGTGTGAGCCATCACTAAAGACACATTTATTACAAATAGTATACTTTGTATTATTCTCTACCATTTTAAAATCAGTGAGTTTTTTTGAAAAGATAACTTCCTTGTAAAGTATATTAGGTATTTCTCACAGTGACCCCATGCTCTTGACTAGGACAGCCTTCACGCCTTTTGGAAGGAGGAAGTGGCAGCATGGAAATCATAGCTATTTAGTGGAAATCTCACTTGAAACTATAGCATTTGAGATATAATGAGGTCATTTTGGAAGGCAGGCGAGTATTTAAGTGACAAAATTTGATTCATAATTTGAAGGCAAATATACATCTTATTCATTTATTTATTTTGTTTTTCGACAACAAAATGAACCATCCGTTTGTGAGAGTGTGAAGAAGGCCAGTGCTGAGCACTAATTATCAGCCTCTCGTAAGCTGGCATCATTGCGTAGCCATTCAGCATCACTGCAGTATCATACATTCAGAAGCAACCCAGATCTTTAAGTATTTGCACAGAAATACATTTAAAAGTCGATCATGATTCTGATTCATTGCTCAGTTTAATGAAAACATTTTTTTGTGCCATCATAACAACGCAAGAGTAAGAGAAGGACTGCTTTTGTGGAAAAATATAACTAATTGTATTCATAACCTTCATCATTTTACTTATTACAGAATTCACGTTGTTCAAGGTTTCCTGTTTTT
The DNA here is from genome assembly GCF_041296235.1 of Equus asinus. Taxonomy (NCBI): domain Eukaryota; kingdom Metazoa; phylum Chordata; class Mammalia; order Perissodactyla; family Equidae; genus Equus; species Equus asinus. The sequence continues at coordinate 3,447,673 of NC_091797.1, read as the reverse complement.
AATTAATAACATACAATCATAATATTTCTACATCACTTAATCTCATCACAAACACAGGTTGAAATATCAAAAGAAAAAAATGGCATTATATTTTCCCTAACTTTCAGCTTAAATTTTTCACTGCTAAATATGTATGTGTATGTATGCATATATGTGTGGGTTTTTTTAACTATTGTCATATTATTGGGTTTCTGGAATAATAATTCTTAATCTTGATAGAGTATTCTTTAATGTAAAACAACATATTATGAGGTATGGCTTTAAATATTATCCAAATGGTCATCCTATAACATCTTTATCAATTAGTTATATATAAATTGGTGAAGGCAAAAAAGTACTGAAATAATCAAGAGTGATCTCCACAGAACTTCCAGGACAAACACTGATCACTGAAAAGAAGTCCTATTTAAATTAATATGTCACTCTGATTACCGCTCTGTGCCCTTGTGAGATATATCCAGTTATAAATGCACTGTAATCTCTGCCTCTGGATGCATAATGCAGACCAATATACGAACAAATGCTTCATATTCGTGCTGCCCAAAGTGTGGTGGGCAGACCGTGCTCGTCTGTGAACTAGTTGTTATGGGTCCTTGAGGAGACAAGAAGGTTATGCCAGAACATAAATACAACTGCTTTATCAAGCACATGTTTTATTTCAGCTGACATTTTCTTTTGCAAAAAAATTCTCAGTGAAGAAATGAGCAATTGAGTTATGTTCTGGTCCAACCTCCCTCTGTCCTGGAGAACCAGCTTGTGGACCAGCTACCTTGAGTAGCACTTCAAGTAAATTCTAAGTCATTTACTAACCTTTCGAAAAAGATGGATAAATGGATTATCGTATTGTATCCTTTGCATTCTAACCCCAAGGCAAATTCTAAACAGAATATATAAAATAAAAGTTGCTCCTTGCTTTATATAATCAGTGATACAAAGTTTTCAGAAACACTTCACCTGTAAACTTTTTCAAATTTAATTTAAATAGTTCCTACTAGCAGGTAAATGGCCCAATTTCGTATTTGGGCAAAAGCAACTGCAAATTTTCAAGTCAGTGTTAAAAATCTATCCTCAACATGATGCCAGAATAGAATTAGAAGCCCATCGTGGTGGTCTTAGAGATGCTTCACTTTCAGTCTCCTTGGGACATGACTTTGTATAATAACAGGAATTAGACGTGCTTTCAGTGTGAAGCTAACTCCAAGAAAGCTAATGGATTCAGACATTCATTGGCTTTTTAGGGCCCTATTTTTGAGTACATTATGGTTCCATATTGAGTTAACAGAAATCATAGAGGAATTTTCCTTTATTTCAAATAAAAATCGCCTCTCTAAATCATGGGGAAAATTGTGAGCAGCAGATTTTAAATTAAAAAGTTATCACAAAATAAATAGTTGTCATAGGATGAAAAAAAAGTGGAAATTTTACTAAGAATAAATTATAAATGTGTCAATGTTCAACACAATAAAAATTAGATGTGCCAAACTCCCAGTCTCCACCTCCCCCAGCATTGCAAGGAGGTTTTGCAATAAAAGATTAGGGAAGGGTACCTCAACATATTCCTGCTCACCAAAGCCAGAGTAAGTTTAGGAATACGTTTTGCTTTCTCTCTCATCAAAGTACAAAACCTCAAATTGGCTTGAAGAGCATAGCTTCAACATTCCTTCTTATTGAAAAATGCTGACTGGTCCCTTCCTAATGGCCATAGCACAGTGGAATTTGTGAAGAGTAGTTTTGCTAACAAGATTACAGCAAATTTGGACCTTGCGTCAGCATAATATATGTCTCTCTTTGAATTTCTTTTTCTCTGGAATGTTTTCTTGTACCTTTTTATGTACTGTCATATTTTTACATTTAAATTATTCTTGCATGTCATAATTTCAGTTTGGTATAATGCTTACTCGATGAATCTTCAAGACAGTATTTCACGTTTATTTGTTGTCTTGCACGCAGGTGAATCTGGTGTGGAAGAGTGGTCCCAGTGGAGCACATGCTCAGTTACTTGTGGTCAAGGGTCGCAGGTGCGAACCAGAACTTGTGTATCACCTTACGGGACACACTGCAGCGGCCCATTAAGAGAATCAAGGGTTTGCAATAACACTGCCCTCTGTCCAGGTAGTGTTAGCAACAACTACAACTGTGGATGTTATTGAACTGTGTCATGCTACGCATTTGGAGCAATTGGTTATTTTCATATGAACTGGGTATAGGCATTTTAATTAGAGTGGATAAGTGTAATTCTTATTCAACTGTGAAATTTTGTTATGTGTGTGATTATTTCTGCTTTCAGAGCAGTCAAGAAATTGCATAAGTGGCTCCCTACCCACTGCAACTATAAGCTTGAAATTTCTGTATCTGCTTCTAACAGTATTTAAGGTTCAGATGTCTTTCCTTGTTTTAGATGGTGAAAATGTTCAATTGAGTGTTTGAGGAATAATGTAATTTGCCAGCATACTGGGAATATGGTCTGTCCATTGTTTAAAGCAGTGGTTGATATGGTCTTTAAGGCGGTTGGCTATTTTCCTAGTACTTATTTGACCCTATCAGGGAAAATAGTGCCCCTGACCAAAGGAATTTTTGTTAATTTATTTCATTCAAGTGATGCCCTCCTCAGAGCCATCCACTACTTTGTAAACTTAAAAGTCTTTCATGGGAAAAAAAAATCTTTCATGTTAAACAGAGCACAGCGCAATAGTTTGCCCACTTAGGGTCAGATTTTCCGTGTAGCATCAACATTTTGTTCTCAGTTGATGTATACATCCATATTATATGAATTTCTCCCTCTCAGACCACTGACTTTGTTATAAAAATAAATACTAAAGGAATCTGGGCTTTATTTCAAGTTCAAAGCACGTGATGTTGTGAATCTCCAGGTTTATATTTTTGATCAACCATTCAGTGGATGGGTGATGCAACCGTATAGACCACTGCCGTTAACCCTGGACTTGCAGTCAAAGCCTTTCCAGAGGCTTCCAGAGGGGTGGGCATAAAGAAAGGGGCTGGCAGTGCAACCACCTTCCATGCTAAATTGTGCTTAAAAGTTTTCTGGTGAGTTCTATCTCCAGAGATGGCTGAATCTGCAGGTGCCAAAAGCAAGAGCAGAGAATGAGAGGCCTGGGGGAAGGGCAGGGGTGATCCCACTTTCCCAGTGGAACAGGCAAGGGCAACCCATTAAAAGACAGTCTGCAGGAGCTGTTGTTTACTGGGGACAGAGTTTTGATTTGCAAGATGAAAAAGTTCCAGAGATCTGTTTCACAAAAATGTGAATATGCTTAACGCTACTGAATTGTATACTTAAAAATAGTGTGGATGATAAATTTTATCTACTTTTTATCACAATAAATGAAAAGACAATCTGGAAAAATGAAAGAGAAAGGAAGTGGTGGGCAGAAGGTGGAGGAGGAATGATGTAAGAAGGTGGGATACTCCTTTAGAAGAGAATTGGGAGATAAAGCAGTAGATGAAGGTAGATTAAATGGTATGTGGGGCAGAAAGCCAAGAGGAAGTAAGACAGAAGGAGCAGGAAAAGAGCAATAATTTCCACCAAGAACAAGCAAAATTCAATGAGAGTCAGTGGGAATTAGATAGATGAGAAAGAACATCAAGTGAAAAGTGAAAAGATTTCGAGGAAAAAATGCTTCAGGAGGTCATGGACGAGGGAAGATAGTGAAAAAAGGTGACGAAAATGGAGGTTGTGGAATAAAGAGATTCTAGGTACTTTAGACAGGAGAAGGGAAATGAGAGAGGGAGCTGGGGTTTTTGGAACTATACAGTTTCTAAATTACGTAGGTAAAATGACCTCACAAGTAGACGCTGTGGGTTTTCAGCTGGGTGTGGGTAGGCTGTGTTGTCTGGACTAGTACTTAAAGCTGGCCCCCTTTTACACTATTTATGTTAAGGGTCCCAGAGTTCCAGGATCCAGTCCCCTGTCCTGGGCAACGAGAAAAGTGTCAATAGAGAATTAAGCTGGACTTGACATGGTATAAATTTATCTCATCAGCATCCTTTTGAATAGTCAGGATCCTGTCAACACACAGGGAGAGAGTCTAATGGCAAATGGAACTCCAAATGGAAGTCTGAGTGGGTGTCCTCCACTCACAGCTTCTCATCCAGCCAGGGATTGTGCACATTCATATGTTGACCTATGGAAGTCTCCATCCTTCTGCCAGAGGATGGGTTAATCCCTTCACTGGGCACGGAGAGCATTTATAGTGGGCCCAGAGGGCTCTCCCTTTCACTCTTTGCCGGTGTCCAGAAAACTGAAGAATATTCTATGACTATAAAGTTTTCCTCAATTTCTTGGGCTTCCTACCCGCTGAAGAAGTACATACTAGTTACTAGTTATGAGTCCTCTTCACCTTCATGTACATATTGGTTTGCCCTTCTAAATTTGGTTAAATAGTACTGATGATAAGAAATATGTATCTTTTAGTCATTGTTATAGTTCAAATGTTGAGCTAAAGAGCATGAAAAGTTTTTTTTATTTCTTTTTAATTTTCTAAATATGAAGAATAGTTTAAAAACTTCATTATTTTAAAAATGTAGAGTAAGTATACCATATAGGAAATTGGGATATCTTTCAGATGTTTATTCTATTTGTTGAAATATTTTGTGTTCAACTTTTTGTCCAGGTATTTGCCACGTTGGTAAATATGTATTTACTTTTGATACAATATATTGTGAAAATAGTGACAAAAAGTGAATTAAAAGACTTAAATAGTAACAGTGTAAATATCTTTCCAAAATAATACTTTAAATTTCCAAGGAGAAAATTAGCTCAGAAATCTGTAACTTACTTGTCACACTGTGGATACTCAAGTGTATTTGGCATTTAATTAATGAAAATGACACAAGGACAAACAATATTAAAGTAACTTTCTACAAAATATGTGGAATGGTAGAAGCAGAACTTTTATTTATTTGCACTTTATTAAAGGCTAATCAATAATGTTATAAGTTAGTTATCCTTCACCTGTATTATTCGCATTTCAAAAGAAGGGTTTTCTTAATTAAATTGCATAATAATGTGTTACATCCAATATAGATCCTAAGATATCCAGCCTTTTACAGAATTGTCACTTTGATATTATATTCTCTTCAAAAACTCTTATTACTCAGAGAGGAAAATGACAGGTATAAACAGAAAGTAAACTGAGAAAAGCAGAGAGCTACAATAAATTTAGTACTTACTGTCGTGATTTCTGACTTACAGTTTTATAGTCTTTTCTAGGGTTTCTCAACCTCAGTACTGGTGACATTCTGGCATGGATAAAGCTTTGTTGTGGGGCTGGCCTGAGCATTTTTGGATGTTTAGCAGCATCCCTGGCCTCTACCCGTCAGATGCCAGTAGCGCCCTCCTTCCCCTGAGCTGTGATAAGTGAAAATGTCTTCGGACCTTGCCAAATGTCCTTTGGGGGCAAAATCGTCCCTGATTGAGAACCATCAGTGTACCCTATGTGTATTCTAATCCTTTAGAAAAAGTTTATTTAGGCTAAGGAATGGTTTTGGAAAAAATTTTTGTAGATGTCACAGTTTGTACATCAATTTATTTCTTAAGAAAAAACTTTTATCTAAAGGAGTTATTTCATACGTCCCAATCTAGATCATCAGATAATTTATACGCTTTTTCAAAATCTGGTAGTAATATAATTTGTGTATTGTGTTTTCCTCATTTCATCTCTAGATAGCACAAAGTAGAGATGTGATATTATACTAGTGTCTAAGTAAAGAGAAAACTATAAAAATGGATTCATTTGATTTAAGTGTCTTAGTTTTATTAAGTACATTTTTCAAATGGGCTACAGTTTTCATACTTTACTGAAAAATAAAAGAATTTATATAACAATTTTGCCATTAAAATAAAAATATCTTTACCTTGAATCTTATGAATAGCATCTATAAAATTATGATATATGCTGTAATTTCCTAATTGAATAATATCTAAAATAATAAATTATTAATAATTGTGTGTCCTTTTCAAGTGAAAAAAGTATTTTTGCTCTTTTAAAATGATGCGGAGGAGTCATGAAATTTCACCATGGAACAATAATGACTGTTAAAAAGTAGTAAGTAACATCACTTTTCAGAGGATTACAGCTTTGTCCTGTAACTAAGCCGTCAAGAATAATCAACATTTCTTTGAGATTAATAGAGGAAAATCTGCCCATTTATCAGCTTTTTTCTGGGACTATTCAATGCATATAGAGCAATGTGACTTGATAAATGAGAAAATAAACATAACAAGCAATGTGAATGCCATATAGTCTCTTAACACTTAATATAGCAAATAGGAGGAGAAAAGGTTGTTTTTCGATGAAGAAATCTTGCTAACTAGAAATAAATGCAAAAATTGATTAAAGGTGCACATTTTATATGACTAAATACATTCATATAAATTACTTTTAAAATGTCTTGCTATAATTTATCATATACACCTATACGTAAATATATGTGTATTTTTTTCTTTAGAGTTGAGTAAAGACTTACTATTTATTCTCATACGAATGAATACAAATTGGCTTCATTTTCCCAAACTTAAGTGGCAAAAATGTAAACATTCTGTTTCACTGTCTTACTCTTTTTCTATATAGTATTTTAAAAATATTTTTTCCAGCAAGTTTCACAGAATCTTAAAGAATTTTTCATTGAATATTGCTCAACTTTGGCTAATTTTTCCAATATTTGAACATATTTTCACAACCAGTTAGGGCAACTCAATAGCTTAAATAGGAGAGACTAAGATGCCTCTTCATTAAGGTATTGTATGTGTTTTAAAGTAACAACTTGGTCAGCATATGTGTGCAAACGAGTCTGGATATGCTATATTTACTCGCATAATTCCTCTGACACCTGATATGGACTTCTGCTTGCCTCTTCCAATGTTGAGGAGAAAATGAGCACCTTTTTTTGTCATCTTCTTCATCTCTACTCCTCCTACTCATTCCAGTGGGTGTCTAATCAAACCTCTGAACTCATGAGCTTCTAAGAGCGTGGTAAGACCAGAGGTGCAACATCAAGATGGGGCTTTTGAACCAAAGAGCACACCGTGCCTGACTTCTTTTTATCTGTATTATCCATGGAATGCTATTACTTATTGTCCCAAATATTAAGAATTGAGATGAGATTGGTAATTTGACAGTGCAAGGAAGCGATCTAAACTTTGAACCCTAATGAACTTTTTACAAAAGATGTCAACATTCATCACAGTGGTTATTATGGAGAAACACAAGTTCTGTTAGTATTTCTGATGAGGCTTGAATTCATTGTAACGGCCTCTTTGAATTTTTGGTGCATCAATGGTTATGTTAGGCATAGTCTTAATTGGATCATTTTCTTTCTCTAGAAATTTTTATTAATTAGGATGATTTCCACTACCATCAAGTTATTGGAAGAGGAAAGGCATCTTCTGGTTTCATGCCATTAGAAAGAGACCTTCATACAGTCATGTGTCACTTAACGATGGGGATAGTTCTGAGAAATGCATCGTGAGGCAATTTTTGTTGTTGTAGAGTGTACTGAAGGGGAACAAAATTTTCCGTCTCCAAATATATCTCTTTAACATGAGGATTATTCTAGGCTAATTATTTTTAAGAAACAAAAGACTCAGAAAGTTTTTCTTGTTACCTCCCCCTTCACTGCCTAAAAGAATTCAGATTAAAAACCTGTCTCGGGGAGTGAGCTCTCACCTTAGCACAACATGAGCTAGGTGGTAGACAAGGAGGAACCTGAAAAGCCTGTTTGTTGGGCTCCCCTCTGTGTCTTTCTGTTTCTCTGTGACCAAACAAACACTTGTTTTCCAAATGTTTGCTCTTTTTCTCCTACTGCTGAACTGCCTTCTTCCCCTTTGAAGTCCCTGACTCTCTCCACACCCAACATCTTCTTTCGTCTTTAGTTGAGGATAATATTTAAGGTGAGGGCTTTGGCCATTTTGGCGACTTCCTTGATTTTCCTGGGTTTCTTCCATGTGTACACTATTAAACTCTTGTTTGTTTTTCTCCTGTTAATCTGTCTCATGTCAATTTATTTCTTAGACCAGCCAGCAGACCATAGAAAGACAGAGGAAAATTTCTTCCTCCCCTACAGTATTTACACAAACCTAGATGGTCTAGCCTACTACACACCTACGCTATATGGTACTAATCTTACGGGACCACCATTGGAAATGTGCTCCGTCCTTGATGGAAACATTGTTATGTGGCACGTGACTGTATCTGCCATTCATTTTAAAATGAGGAGAAGAGGAGGATCTTATGCGAGTAGATACAGTTTTTAAAATTTCCCTCTTGTTAAAAAGTGACTTTAAACACCTGTATTTTTTAAGTGGGAAAAATACATTTATTTTCTAAAATATGAGGTTAAAAAGCTGTTTAAAATATGTACCATCAATTTTCAGATTTTTTTTCATTTTAGCATCATAAAAGTCGTTAATCCTGAAACTCTGTAAGTGTTAGAAGAATTAAGTTGGCCCTTATCTATTTAAACATAAATTTAACTCCAGAAGATCATCTCTGTTATAAGAAATTTAGTTTCCTATGCTACCTTAGTTGATATTACTTGGACTTAAAAATAATTCATGACTGTTTTACCATGATGGAGAGAGATAAGCTTCCATTAAAAAAAGGAAACATTCAAACTTGATGACATTAATAACTGTTCAAATACAGAAAAAAAGAACTTGCAATTTTGCATTTGTTAATGAATTTTTGAATTAACGTTTACATTTTGTGGCAAATAAGAATATTAACTGAGTTTTTGAAATATCTTCTTACTTGTCTATTTGATGAGTTGTTTTTTTCTTAATTATAGAGAAAAAGACTCTTTGATTTTACATCTCTGCTTTTGTTGTTGAAGCTTCTTTGCTTTATTGCAGTCCATGGAGTTTGGGAGGAGTGGTCACCATGGAGTTTATGTTCATTTACATGTGGTCGAGGCCAAAGAACGAGAACAAGGTCGTGCACACCTCCTCAGTATGGAGGAAGGCCGTGTGAAGGACCTGAAACACATCATAAGCCTTGCAATATTGCTCTCTGCCCAGGTGAGTGTATTCGGCATTTGGTAAACTTTGCATTGGTGTACTTTGTATGTGGTCCCTAGTGTACATAGGAAATATTAAGAGTACAACCATCATTCAGTCACATTGAAAAATGTGTCCTTTGGTTATTGTTCTTGCTTAAAACTGGGTACCTCCTTGAATCTGTCATATGGATCTAAATATCATATATAATATTCCCTTGACTGAGTACCAATAAATGCTCACCTTTATTGCATTTCTGTAAGTGTGTATACTGATGCTTTCCACCAAGATTTTATCTATACTTGGTTTTCCCTCCTGGGAAAATTATAAGGAGTCCCAAAGACTTGATATTGACTGTTGCCTTCATATTGTAACTAGAGAAACTAGAGTCAGTCCTTCTGAGATTATTATCTCACATTCATTCAGTTAAGGAGTGGGAATGTGTCACTGACCATGTATGAAAATGATAGACATTTGCCAGGAAACCCAACTTTCTAGACTCACTGCTAGATGCATGAAATGGTTAGCTCATAGATGGCGTATAATCTTTACGCAATTATGAAGACTGCATAGTCTGTTCCTGGAGTATATTTATGTTATCTTAAGTTATTCTTTCCTTTAAAATGTTTCAATTCTATTTTACTTGTCCTTGATAATTTCACCTGTTATTATAGAGAGGAATCTTCATAATGCTGTTATTTATGTTATTGGAACATTCAAACATAAAACAAATACCTGCAAAAAGCAGAAAATTAATCTCCAGCTTCAAGGGGCTTAGAATTTATGGGAGAAAATATACGCATGCAAATGATAGAACCTGCCACGTCTAGCAAAAGTGCGTTTTAGAAGAAAGGACAGATGTGAGTGGCAAATGGCTAAGGACAATATAAATAATCATTCACCTGCCCCTTGGGAGATGGAGACATTTAGTCACATATTCTGCATGCAAGCGGCATGGCTGGGATCCCAGTAATGTGCTCCAAACACATTATCCAGCTCGCATGCAGTCCCTTTGTACTCTAAATTCCCCGAGTTAATATCCTGTTATGAGGCAATGATTCAGAGTTCTGGAAATTTTAAGTATCCAAAATATCTTAAATCTATGGAAGATCCATCCAAAATTTAGACATGCAACAATCACCTAATAAGCTCAGTTATTCCCTTTTACTTCTGAGAAAGACTACTAGGTTCCTATACTTAGGAATATACATTTAAAGATGTAGTAGTTATACTGAATAATATCATTACTCCTAGAATTTTATGAATTCTATGAATTATGAATGTAACTCATACAATACAATATTCATGTCATTATGAATATTGGGGGGTCAAAATCATGATTCCTTATTTGCAAATGACTCCCAGAAAATCTATTTATGAAATCAGTTGTTCTGTCTTATTTCTGTCTCTCTTTCTAAACATACAGCTAGCCACACAGACACACGCATATGTATTTATGCTCTGCCTTTTTCCCAAAGATTTAGGCAAGCTTATACAAATTTGTAGAATCTTTTTTTTAAGTGCTGAGCTGTGACATTTACAGGGGTCAAATATAGTTCACTCTGATTTGTCCATGGAGTGTGAAAAAATAGATAACATGGGGAAATAAAAAGTAATAGCTAACTATAGACTCTCTTTTAATATATTAGTTTTTATTCCTTCTTTTACCTCAGTTGATCCCCATAAGTATGAAGATAAAATGACACTGATCAGTTAAAATGTTATCAACCAGGTTTCTCATAGTTGACTTTCCATGAACTTTCTAGGACTAAAATGCTTAGATATCAGTAGATAGGGATGCTAAGTTGTTGGAATTCAGGTGAGAAACCGCATTTTCCTAAGTTGATATAGTTGTTGCTTTATCACTCAAGTGATGACCACATGTTTTTTCCAGCTAGTTGTATTTTAACAGCATTACACTATCATTAGAATAACTCTAAGGCCATTCAAATTGCATGGCTTTCTTTTGTGTGAGTCTTTAATTTTTGGAAGTTGTATTTATATTATTTGTAAATCTGGCCCAGCTCACATTCTCCCTTAAGTGAGGAATATGGATCCATCTTGAGTACTTAATAAATTTGTTGTGTGTCATTTCTGATACCTGTTATTTCCTTTCTTGAATTTAGTTGCATCATAAAAGATGCAAAATTCCTACCATATTGTACCCTAATTTCCTTACTATCTGAAAGGGAATTTTAATAGCTATGATTTTTTTCTCCCCAAAGCCCCAGTACATAGTTGTACATCCTAGTTGTAAGTCCTTCTAGTTCTTCTGTGTGGGACGCTGCCACAGCATGGCTTCATGAGCAGTGTGTAGGTCCATGCCCAGGATCCGAACCAGTAAACCCCAGGCCACCAAAGCAGCACACGTGAACCCAAGCACTACGCCACCGGGCGAGCCCCAGCTATGATTTTTTAAAAAGTTTTATAATCTGCCAAAAACTTTGGCATTTTGCTTTTAAAATATCTAAGATTTATTTGGTACAAACATTTGGAATTCTCTTTAGAACAAATTGTCTTATGGCTAAACTCAGGTGCCTTCACTAAATATAAAAGCATCAAGTATTGACAAGATGTAAGACACTACTGAGAACATATACTCACTGATCTTAAGAAATTTGCCGTCTCTTCAGAGGATTCAGACATAAACTTGTGAAAAGTTGAATCCAGTTCTGAAAAACAAATATGCTCTACCTCAGTGAAAGGTGGTAATTTGAGAACTCAGCCATCAAGCCACATTTCTTGAAGCCATGCTATCTAAGATCCCTAAGATGCCATCTTAAGGGTAAGCCGTGGTAGGAAGTGCATCAGTAATGAAGAAAGAGGGCCAAAACCTACACTTGGTTCTCCTTGTTAGACCCATCATGAAGTAAAGACTAGAAGAGGAGAGAAGAAACATTTGAAACAACGAATTGCATCTATACTCACCACCTTTGCAAGATTTGACCATGTGGGTTGCAATAATGGGCAGTGACATCTGAGTGAGAGATCATTTCAGAACAGCATTCCAGCACCCTGTTTTTTTTTTTTTTTCCTGCTGAGGAAGATTTGCCCTGGGCTAACATCTGTGCTAATCTTCCTCTGTGTTTTTTTTCAATATGTGGGTCAGCAGCACAGCATGGCCACTAACAGAGCAGTATAGATCTGTGCCCAGGAACTGAACCTGGGCCAGTGAAGTAAGGGAGCATGCTGAATTTAACCACTAGGCCACCGGGCCTGGCTCCCAGCATCCTGCTTTTAAGAAACACCTGTAACCTCTATAATGATGTAGATGCTGTGTATTGTTCACATCAAATAGTGAAATATGCTTTCCTTATGCAAATTTTTTTATTGCAGTAACATTGGATTATAGCATTATATAGCCTTCAGATGTACATCGTAATATATTTCGAATTCTGCGTAGATTACATCTTGTTCACCACCCAAAAACTAATTATAGTCCATCACCTCACAAGTGAGCCTAATCACCCCTTTTGCCTCCCCCTCCCCCCTTTCCCAGTGGTAACCACCAATCCAGTCTCCAATCTTGCTATGCGTTTCTTTGTCGGTTTTATCTTCTACTTATGAGTGAGATCATACAGTATTTGACTTTCTCCCTCTGACTTATTTCACTTAGTATAATACTCTCAAGGTCCATCCATGTTGTCACAAATGGCCAGATTTCATCGTTTCTTATGGCTGAGTAGTATTCCATTGTGTATGTATACCACATCTTCTTTATCCATTCGTCCCTTAATGGGCACCTTGGTTGCTTCCAGGTCTTGGCTATTGTGTATAATGCTGCAGTGAACATAGGGGTGCATGTATCTTTATGCATTTGTGTTTTCAAGTTCTTTGGATAAATACCCAGCAGTGGAATAGCTGGATCATACGGTAGATCTATTCTTAATTTTCTGAGGATACTCCATACTGTTTTCCATAGTGGCTGCACCAGTTTGCACTGCCACCAGCAGTGTACGAGGGTTCCCCTCTCTCCCCATCCTCTCCAATACTTGTTGTTTCCTGTCTTGTTAATTATAGCCATTCTGACCAGAGTGAGATGATATCTTATTGTAGTTTTGATTTGCATTTCCCTGATAGCTAATGATGCTGAGCATCTTTTCATGTGCCTGTTGGCCAGCAGTATATCTTCTTTGGAGAAATCTGTGTTCATATCTTTTGCCCATTTTTTAATTGGGTTGTTGGTTTTTTTGTTGTTGAGCTGTATGAGTTCTTTGTATATTTCGGATATTAACCCCTTATCTGATATATGGTTTGCAAATATCTTCTCCCAATTGTTAGGTTGTCTTTTCGTTTTGTTGATGGTTTCCTTTGCTGTGCAGAAGCTTTTTAGTTTGATGTAGTCCCATTTGTTCATTTTTTCTTTTGTTTCCCTTGCCCAGTCAGACATGCAAATTTTCATATCACCTTCTAAGTAGATGACATCCTATTTTTATCAGGTACTTTCCTTAGTCGAAGTCCAACTTTCTCCCACTTCTTTTGAGGTGAGGGTAAGCATCTGCCTGGGATCCATATAAGGAGAGAAGACAGGAAAGTGTTGATGTGGTATCTCCTAGTTTGAGTTATTGTTACTAATTTGTGTACCATGTCTGAGAGCAAGGACTGGGCTGGTGGGGAGACGTGGGCCAGAGGTATAGAGCAACAGAAGGAATTCACTCCGATTCATTCAATGACTCATAAACATAATGTGACCCCATTGTCCTCCTTTTCTCATCTATATTAGTAATTTAGTGTGATATTATGGAAGGGCGTGAGTATGTGTGTATGTGTTCAATGGTCTTTGTGATCTGTTTCTCTTTTCTCACCAAACTTACAACTTCTGGCAGTCCAACCTATGTTTTCTGTTTTCTCTGAATTTTCACTGCAGTCACTAAATGAGCATCAAGTTCATAATAGTATTAACTGATATATTTGAGGACAAGGAAATTCTCTTCCATTTCCTCTTTATCTCTCCATGCAACTTTGTACCTGGTAGCATCCAATAAATTACTATTGAATGGATTTCCTTGACATGCATATATCCAAATTTCCAGTACTCATCTGAGAATTTTTATAGGACATTTTCTGGGTCTATTTAATAATGCATTGATGTGGTGTAGTGGAAGGGTCTTGGACTTTCACAAGAGAACACATATGTTTAACTTTAGATATCACTGTTTAATATCTGCATTGCTCCTCTGATCCTTAGTTTCTTCATCTATAAAATGGGTACAGTAGTAATACCCACTTCATAGGACTCTGAGAGGACCATGTGAGATGCTGTAAGGGAGAGAACATGGCAAATAGCAAATGACGTATGCGTGTTAGTGATATTATTACGTCAATGCCCTCCTGTAAGTGTCCATCAGGATGACACCTGTAGTTGAATAGGCTGGGTTTGTTACTCTTGGCATGAGAGAAAATCAACATAGGGAACTGTGGGGCATCTCAGTGAGAGAGTGTTAGACTTAGTAAGGGTTTGGGCTTGGGTTGGTGATCAAGGAAGGTTTAAGGAAGTGGGGCTTTGCTCTGGATTTGATACTGTCAGGAAGGGGGAATATTCTATGATTGGGTATCTTAATAAATTATCTAGGAGGAGGGAAGACTGGCCGTGCTTGGTAAAGAAGAGGTTGTCAATCATATTAGCTGAGAGAGAGAACGTTTGGAACATTGTGGGTTCCACTGTGACCTTGTCTTTGTCTCTGAAGTGGCCTTGTTTTATCTCACTTTATCATAGTATCAGAGTAGCTTGTCTGATGATAATGTTCTCTGTGATGGCTTTAGGTCCAACAGAAACTCACACAGCCTAGCTGTGAGCACCAAGCAAGCTGCTGACAGCACTGAGGGCTAACTGTAAGTGTCAGACCAGTTCCTGGATGTTACCTTGATGGTGACGCCTCCTCTAGGGTGAATCAATCACTTTAGATGCTTGCGTTTATAATGGTTTTAATTTTTATTAATATTCAAATGGAGAAAAGTGTCAGACATCATGGAATGTTTACGTTTTCTAGGTAGGCCCTCCCTTAAAATTATATGGATGTATATCCCCCAAATAAAGTTGATATAGTCTTCTCCAACATTAAATTCTTAAGGGAAAATAAAAGTTTAAGTTCTTAGTTCAAAGCCTCAAGCTTTACAGTATTTTACTTTATAGTAATAATTTTTTCCCTCTGTTAGTAGGAACTAATAATTCAAGTTTGGTCCTCTTTCTTTCAGTTTTGACAATTCTCATTCTGATATAATTTATGTAGTAAAGTACAGATAATATAGAGGAGAGGGATAAATAAGAATTGAGTGACAGCGAAGACTAAAATAAATGAAAGAACTATTGACAAATACATTTTCATTTATATACTGAAGCATGGACAGTAAATGCATTTAATTATAAGCTTCAGTGGGTGACACACTGGTCTGGAATTCACAGGACATGGATTAAGGTTCAGTCTCAATCCTTAACTATAAATATTTACTTGGTCAACTTATTCATCTTCTCTAGCCTCACTTTTCTCGTTTATGAAATGGAGCCGGTATTCATTACCCTGCTATATCCTAGGATTGTTATATGATTAAAATTAGGTGGGAGAATCTTGAAAAGTATAAAACAATATAAAATGGAGGATATTTATCATGATTTATGTGAGAATATTACTTTAAAA
Source organism: Equus asinus (assembly GCF_041296235.1). Classification (NCBI taxonomy): domain Eukaryota; kingdom Metazoa; phylum Chordata; class Mammalia; order Perissodactyla; family Equidae; genus Equus; species Equus asinus. The sequence goes on along the minus strand of NC_091797.1, from coordinate 3,432,028 downwards.
GTAATAATATTACTTTGGAAGCAATAGGTGAAATAAACTCAGGATATCCTGATGGTTTTTGAGCTCCGTTTCTTGTGGACAGCCTTTATCATAGACTCAGAGCACTTCTTCTGCCAGGTTTGAACTAGGAAGGACATACCTGAGGGCTCCTGTCGGTCTGTGGGATGGAGCTGTGTCACCCCGGTCAGTCCTGCACTTGAGAAATGTATTCCTGTGAACCCAGAACCTTCCTGGAGAGATCCTGTCAGGTGTAGTTTGCAGGTATTTGCAAACTCTTAGAACCCCTAAGAAGAAAGGAAGAATCACCCAAGGGTAGGTCCTCAGGAAAACAGCTCGACCCGAACATCTCTGTTTTCTAGAGCAAGAGGCTCAGTCTCCTGTGGACCCAAAATTTTGATTCCTCAGCATCTGTGAGAGGGTGACCTGCTCGTGGTCTCTCTGCAGGGGGCCCTCCAGGTGAGGACAGTAAGTGGGAAGATGCTAAACATTTGCCTGACCTTGGTTCAGAGGTCCCTGGTTGTCTCTGCATGAGGATGTTATAATTGAAACTCAAATACTGCCTCATTAACCTATTCTTTAATTAATTAGCATTTTATCTTCTTAATCTTCTAGTCTATTGTATGGCAATTGTATTCATTTTGTGTCATTTCAGATTTTTAGCCTTGCTCTGGTCATCCTTCATTGTTTAGCTTAAAAGTTAAAAAGTTAATTGTGTCTTGATTACTCCTGGCTGATTTTCTTTTACTATTTAAGATTTTTTTCTCATTTAAACTTTGTCTTAAAATACGAACTTTTTAAAATTCTTCTTAGCCTTACCATGATAACTAGCTTCTACTTTTAGTTCTAATTTTTTTAATGGTATTTCATTTTGATTTTTCCCCTTTTGTAACTTATTTTAAAATGACAAACGGGAAACATAGGTTTATGCTCTCCAGCGTGTACCCAAAGCAAAGGGTTGGTCCTCTTACATTTTAGTCGTGTATCCCCAAAAGATCTTTCCAGCTCCCTGGATAGCTCCCAACTCAATAAAAACCTGAACTCTCCAACTTTGCCATCACTAAATCAGATGGCCTCAAAGCCAGGGGCCAGGATTCTCCTCCCAACTCCTTCCTACAGATAGCTTAATCAATCAGCGATAATCAGCCCAGGACAGTTGCTGAAATGATAATTCTATTACTCAAAACATTCAGGACTTTATGGATGGGTACATCATCTAACTTGTGGTTACTGTTATCCAGTCTGTTCTGTGTTGCCACATCTATTTGTGAAAGTAGACTAAAACGCAGTATTTTCATTAAAATGTATCATCGAATTTAATTTGGCCCCTCTACCTAGGAGACAGGCTGTTCTTCCAGGTGAACACAATTGCAACTCTGCGTGTGTGGCAGGAGGAAGTCCACATAACAAAGTAAACCCCAGGAACTAGCCATTTAGTCTTTGCAATTTTAATTCTTCTGGGTCAAGAAAATCTGGTAATGTGTCACGTTGCTGAAGCGAAACTTTAGCTGTCCCCCGTGTGACGTGGTTGTGTAAGGAAGCACATTATATGATGGTAAGAGAGGCTGATCGCTCAGCATTCTCCCAGCGTTTAAAACACAGCCTTACTGTTCTCTATTCTTAGTCACCTTTGTAGGATGGTTCAGAAGTTAATAGGCATCTGGAGTTTTTAAATTGAAAGATAACACTAAAAAAATCCAACTGCAAATGCTTATGATGGAAATGAGGAGAAATTAAAAAAGCCTAAGAAAGATTCTTAACCTGGCTGTGTATTATAGAAGAAATGATGGACTCTAATGCCATGTTTTCCATGCGGTGTTCCATGGAAGGGCAAAAAGGAAAGAGGGGAGAGATGATTACATTGCAAACGAATCTGGGAGGCACAGTGTTAAACAAAAAGTATTCAATGTAAGACTCCTTGCACTACGTCTGTAATGGCATCGTAAATTTAACATGTTCAGAATAGGCAATTGGTTTTGGGGCCATAGACCCCCGACCTATCTGAACCCTAGTCTAACCCAGGTCAGTAAACAGCTCCAGCATTCACCCATTTCAGTAAGCCAAAAGCCTGAAAGTCAACTCTGATTCTCTATTTTTCCATATCCCACCACTAACCTGTCAGCTCTACATGCAGAAAATGTCGCAAATTTGTCCACTTCTTTCTGTCTCCACTGATGCCACCATTATCTGAGCCACTGTGCCCTCTGTCTGGGCTGCATTGGAGTCCCCTAACATCTCCCCAAACCCGTTCTTGCCCTGGTAAAATCCACTCTACACACAACTGCAAAATTTAGTGTTAAATTACAGCACAGCCCTTCCCTGCTGGAACGTCCTCTCGTGCTTCTCATCTAACTTGGTCCCAGGGCTCATGGGTCCCACAGGATCTGGTTTCTGCGCACCCTCCGAACCAGCTCCTGCCACTTCCCCTTTCCATGATGCCACAGCCCAGCCTTTTCTCTGTCCTCGCATACACAAAGCCTTCTCGACCTCAAGACTTTGGACTTGGGTAGAGTTTCCCACAGATCTCCACGTCTCTGGCTCTTGTGGGACTCAGGACTCAGCTCTGCTGTGGTCTCCTCTGAGCGGTGTGGCTGAGCACCCATCCTCTTATGTCACATTTTCTTCATAACACTTAGAACGGAAACTCTTATTCCTCTGTCTCCACCACAGCCCCTCAGACTGTATGTTCTGTGAGAGCAGAGCTTGGTTCATCTTTGTCACCACAGGTTTCCCAGAGTCTAGTAGAATGATGGCAGTCACAGGGTAGAGTCTCTGTGAGTCTTTTTACAGGTGCATTATGAGATTCCAAGAAGAGTTTCAGAGGGTTTACATTTTCCAAAATTATTGGGGAATATTTTTCTGACAGAGTGACTGGATGTTAATCAGCTTTCAATAGGAACACAGTTTTAGAAAGAAAGCTTGGCGGTATTCTCAAATTTGTGGGTTTGCGATGACTCTGGGCGGCATCTCTTACAATGACGGCTGCACTCAGGGGCGAGTGAGGGTAGGCAGAGGTGAAGGTGGCCTCTGTCACCTCGATGCTCACCCTGGCAGAAAGCAAACCCGAATGCGGGCTGAAGGAGAAGCAGCTTCATCACCACTTTGGGTTGCCTGTCAGGCATCCGATACGAAGGACAGAGCAGTTCCTTCACTTCTTGTGGTACCTAGATGACCGTTTATAAAGCAGAAGTGCTGGATAGATCATATGATAAGTCGTTTTCATTTTTAAATATCTCAACATTTATCCCTGAAATATAATGCACATATCCAAAAACTTTCCAATCCTCCGTTTTTCCCATTCAGTAAAATGACACAATCATTTCCTGAAAGGTCTTGGGGCTGATATCCCTAAAAAGAACACAGTTAATGATTTTTTTTTTTTTTTTTTTTTTTGCTGAGGGAGATTAGTCCTGAGCTAACATCCATGCCAATCTTCCTCTGCTTTGTATGTGGGATGCTGCCACAGCATGGCTGATGGGTGGAGTAGGTCCTCTCCCAGGATCTGAACCTGCGAACCCAGGCCACTAAAGCAGAGCATGTGGAACTTTAAGCACTTGGCCAATTTTAGGATATCAAACTGAAAAATATTGGCTAAATTTTAGGATATCAAACTGAAAAAAAACCTAAAATAAAAAATAATGTCTCACATTTGGCACTAAAAGAAATTCTTTCATCTAATTGTAATGTCTGTTATCTGATGTTTTCAATTAAATTCATATATCCTTCTCTTTCTAACTTCTCAACTTTCCATCTTTCCGGTAACTTTGACACAGGAAAGGAATACTGGGTTTTCCTCTTTTTTTTTTTTTTTTAACTATCCAATCAGTTACTTTGTCAAGTCAGTTCTTTCATAATGGTTCAGTTAATGTTCAGTAAAAGGAATTTCTAGTTCTCAGTATAAAATAAAACATCAAAAATGTCCACTTGGGGGCCGGCCCAGTGGCCGAGTGGTTAAGTTCTCGTGCTCTGCTTTGGCAGCCCAGGGTTTCACTGCTTCCTATCCTGGGTGCAGACGTGGCATCATGAGGCCATGCTGAGGCGGTGTCCCACATAGCAGAGCCAGAGGCACTCACAACTAGAATATACAACTATGTACTGAGGGCCTTTGGGGAGATGAAGAACAAACAAAAACAAAAAAACGTCCGCTTGACATATTTTCAATTTCCTTATTTCTTTTCTGTAACTGACTTTATAAACAAAACTCTTCCTATCTAAAATGCATATTTTGTTGATGTTAATGGTAGTGTTGAAGCTCAAAATTTCCCTCAAATGTGTGCTATTAACTCATTCTTTTTTAAAGATTGGCACCTGAGCTAACCACTGTTGCCAATCTTCCTTTTTTTTTCTGCTTTTCTCCCTAAATCCCCCCAGTACATAGTTGTATATTTTAGTTGTGGGTCTTTCTAGTTGTGGCACGTGGGACGCTGCCTCAACGTGGCCTAATGAGCGGTGCCATGTCTGCGCCCAGGATCTGAACGGCGAAATCCTGGGCCGCCAAAGCAGAGCGTGCGAACCTAACCACGTGGCGTGTCTGGCCCCTAACTCATTCTTGAACTTCAGCCAGTGTATACATGGACAGAACTAATCTTGTGAATATATGAATTTAAAATGTCTAAAATTTTTTTACTAATGGAGATACAAAGTCCTCTTTTAGGAAAAGCCTAAAGAGCAAAACACGTCACAAATCTTCTTATTCTTCTTAATCTCTTTTCAGCAAGGTCATCTCTCATTCCTCATTGATAATACAACCCCCCCACCACCCCCACTGCAAAGTTTCCTCTCTCTAATTTCCACATTTGACTTGCTCACTACTGACTCCACTTCTTCTTAGCTGGAAGGACTTATCTTCTCTTTGCCAGTGAGTGTAACTATCACATTCGTAAAAAAAAATACTAAAAGCTTTCCTCTAGCCAGAATTCCTGAGAACTTCACATGTTCCTCTCTTGTAGTCAGTCAGCCCTGCATGAGGTCTGCAGCACCCAATTCGTCTCTGTTTATGTGTTGCTTTCTGAGTGTTCTCAATAATTTGAATGACTGAACATTCTTTTGCCAACTAGATGGTAAGGTGCAGTCATGAATCTTATTTTTTAAACCCTTCTCAGAGGCTTACAATACTGAGAGTTCATAACACAAGCGCAATAAGTGTTATCTTTGAAAAGCAAAAGTCTGAAATGAAAAACACACTCATCTTTAAAGCCAAAATAGAGAGGAAATGGATCATTTATAACGTCCTATTGATTCGCTAGACTTTTCTTTTTTGTCGGGCAAATGGACTACTAGCCAATAAGATTGTATCAGGTACTTTTAATAAAGTGAGATGCTAAAATTACATGAATGGGATGATTAAATTGGCATTTTGTGATTTTTAATCTCACAAAGGGTTTATTAAGTACAGCTAGATACCTATTAAACAAGCTTCTTTTTAATAGCAACCTGCAAGCCCTGAAATTAGGTTGAAAGTACTCACTCGTGTTCTGCCGGGCTTCCTCGTCTGTGTGGACGGGTTTTCACAGCAACATCAGCTCATGTTGGAACTCTGGATTTCTGGTGAATTCTCTTTCACTGTAATGAAATTGACTAAGAACCAGGAAATGATACTGGAACAAGGAGACAGTCATATCCTAGTGATTTATAACACTTACGTGCTAGTTCAAACATTCTAATTTACGGAACTATTTTTGCCTGATTCCTTTGCTCACTTGCATTTTGCGGCTTATGGGATTCTGCCTTTGTGAATGCTGCCTCTTTTGTCTAAATACCCAGATCGCACGCTACTAGTCTAACATAATTATCCCCAAGTAGACGAGATCTGTTCTCTGAAAGCCTTCATGTGCCATGCTAAGGTGTTATTGTTTTAACCTTTTCTTTTCTTATTTGCTGCATAATGTAATTCTTTTCTAAGTTATAAGTTTCTGGGGTTGGGATTCATATTCTTTTATTTCTGTCTCTCTCATAACACCTATATCATATTAGTCTCGTAACTAAGAACTGAGTTTATTAGTCTGATAACTAATAGATTGTCAAAAATCGTTTGAGTGAGTGAATAAATAAATCACTCTCAAGTTGAAAGTCCCAAAGGCAAGTTCAATCGTCTAGATGAAGTCTCAGTCACCAGGCACCTGGGGGTCATCTGGATCCTCTCTCCGCTTCCTTCGGGAGAGCCTCTCACCATCCCTCCCTGGGCGCTCTCTAGTCTTTCCAAGGCCCTCCGTCATCTGCTCTGTCTCACCCTCCTAGCGTAGACCCTTCCACGCTCTCCCATAATTCTTCCTCCACTCTGCACTAGATCTTATCATAGAAGCCCATTTAAATCCTTCAGTGGCTTCCTAATGATCTCAGAATAATAGCCAAATCCTTAGCAGAGTTGACAAAAAAGTATGCAAAGTCTGTCCTCTGCCTTTTTTCCAACCTCCTCTGGTATAGCTCTTTTGTCTGGCTCTCTGGATTCCATTCACAGTGGCCTTCATTCACTTCCTGGAAATGCCCATGTTTCTTATGCCAGGGACCTCTGTGCATCTTCATGGACCATACCCTCAGGCAAGTATTTCCTCATTATCCTTCAAGGCTTGCCTGAAACCTCACTTTGTCAAGGAAGACTCCCCAGAGTCAAGACAGAGCTCTTGTCTCATCGCATCTTGAAATTATCCTTCACAGCAGTGCTGTATAGTTAATTTATTTTGCATGTGATTAAGGATTTAATTCATTCCTGGGGTTCTTTCTCTACATAGGAGCTCTGTGAGTTATTGGTCAGTATTCACTTTGTACACTGCTCCCCGCACCTCTCTCCTAGCCCAAGGTCTTGCTTTTTTAAGTGATCAATAAATGTTTTTGAAGAAACAAATGAATCAAAAGAGATACTAGAGGGGCTGGCCCAATGACATAGTGGTTAAATTCGTGCACTCTCCTTCAGCAGCCCAGGGGTCACCAGTTCGGATCCTAGGCCAGACTCATCAAGCCATGCTGTGGCAGCACCCCACATATAAAGTAGAGGAAGATGGGCAGGGATGTTATCTCAGGGCGAATCTTCTTCCAAAAAAAAAGAAAAAGCAAGGGGGGCGGATACTGGATACATAAAAGGAAATAGAAGTGAGAAAATAAGGTAATGGTAGTTTAGGGATAATAATAAACTCTGATGGCAATGTGCCTCCCATGGTGTTCATTCAGAGTCTCTTGGCCGGGACTCGTCCTCAAGGTTAGTGTTCCCCTGCACTTTCTGTTCAGCCTTCTCTCCTGCAAGATCTGCTCATGCATCTCTCTCTCTGTTGGGCAGTCGATGGACAGTGGCAGGAGTGGAGTTCCTGGAGCCAGTGCTCGGTGACCTGCTCGAACGGGACCCAGCAGAGAAGCCGGCAGTGCACTGCAGCCGCTCACGGGGGCTCCGAGTGCAGAGGGCCATGGGCGGAGAGCAGGGAGTGCTCCAACCCTGAGTGCACAGGTAGGGCCCCCGGCTGCCTTTACAGGGTGCCTGCCCTTTGTAAAATGGGACAGAACTGTGCCGGACGGTCGTAGACAAATCGGATAATTATATGTTTCTGACCAATGAAGCCGATGTAGCAGTGTTCATTCTGCTGTATGTCACATCAACAAAGCAACAAAAGTCAGGAGACTCTTAGATTTAATACCCCTTAAGCTGATGAAGTTCAGCACTGAACTTATATTTTTTACATGTAAGGTTCAGTGTCCATTTGAAGAGTCTGATAAACTTACATAAACTTCTGTTACTCTCAATGCTGTATACTTGACCAGGAGGTCATATATTTGAAAAAGGTGTGTTCATGGTGGTAGATTTATAAAAATGGAGCAGACAGTAATGGTCCTCAGATTTTAAAATTCCTAAAGCAGTTGCAGTAGACGGCTGCCACTGACCGTGACACGTTTCTTCCAGCCAATGGTCAGTGGAATCAGTGGGGTCATTGGAGCGGCTGTTCCAAGTCCTGTGACGGCGGCTGGGAAAGGCGAACGAGGACGTGTCAGGGAGCGGCGATAACCGGCCAGCAGTGTGATGGATCCAGCGAGGAAGTGAGGCGATGCAGCGAACAGCGCTGTCCTGGTGAGAATGACCTGAGATGACCCCGATGCAAATGGTCTATTTCCCCCCAAAATAAAAATTCAAAATATTGTCATTGGTTAAGGGCAGTACGTCCTCAATTGAAAGAAAAGTGGCAATTTACTAGTTTCTACAGTGTAGAGGGCTGCCTCTGGTTATGCATCATAGACCGTTGCTTCTGTGGGTTTTTAAAATATTTGCTGCAAAATGACATTGAAAAATATGATAATACCAAGGTAGCCATACTGAACAGTAACAAGGCTAGATATCGTTTAAATTAGGTAGCAGTACTATTTTTTTCACTATTTTCGTGAAAATGAAGAACACAAAGCAAGTTGCCTTAGATTATTTGCAGCAGAAATATCAAGACATAAGTGTTAGGTAGCTAAGCGAGAAAATAAGAAGAGGCTGTCGAAACTTGAACGCTTGCAAATTCTGCTGTTAATCCATCTTGATGCATGACCGCGGACAGCCCCGTTTACTTGTCCTTGCCCCATTTCCACTGTAAAAGGAAATTCCTGTGAGGAACACATTTAAAAATGAAAGCAGAAGGGCTTAATTAGGAGTGAAGGAATGGAAGTGCTGCTGCATTAAATGATTTTACATATAAGGCATAGAAAAAAACGAAAGGTCGGAAATTGCCCAGATTATAAATCTTATATTTTAAAAGATCATTTAGAACAAAGATTCCTTCCTAATTGTGTGTACATTCCATAAAATATTATTGACATACTGAGGACTCAACAAATAAGTGAAAATTAGGATTTCGGGATGATATCATATGCAAAACTGCTATAAATGTGCTAGAAAAGGTTATCGGAGGGAATTTTAAAATTTCACAGCTGGGTATGGAGGAAAGTGCTGAAGTGTGAGGACCCAGTTAGAGTCCTGTCACGGCTGGTGACTCTCGGTGGGCAAGCTCGCCAATCCCTCTGGCATCTGGTTCCAGTGGGTGCGGGCAGTGCAGCTGTTGGAGGTCCCATTTCAGTTCAGAAAGCCATGGGTTTCTGTCTCTAACATGACTACTTCAATTTAGAAAAACAAAGTATTTTAAGAGATTTCTAGGGGTCACAACTTCGTATTTCTCCATAGTTAGAATTCTAAAGACTTGTCACAGTCCAGCACTGAGAATACCAACAGAAACTGGACTCTAAGAGTAAGAAAATGTCAGGAGATTTTTTTCAGAGCTTAAAAAGGTCTAAAATTAGTTTTGTTAATTCTTAAGGCCATATGAATTCAGAACGATAAGCAGGAACCAGCAGGCTGGATGTCTTCGAGAAGGATACTTGTATTCATCAGCGCTCTGACGTTCCTCCTGTGCTGCATGAGAATTAAGAAGCATCAAACTAAAACATTTACTTTGCCCAGAGAGAAATCTCATTAGAACACTAGGCATGATTAAATAAGACCCTTTTAATATTTGAAGTTACCTAAACCAGCCTGAGCATACCAAGATTCTTAACCGGTCCTTCTGAACTGTCTTTCCTGAGTGTGTGTAGAGGTAAGACGGGGCTGCTGCAATCAGCCTTACAAAGATTGCCACCTGCTGTTTGGAGAACATTTCACATATCTGTTTACAGGAGGGGTTTATTGCTTATTTGCTAGGTTTGTTTGCTGGCTTTCTTGATTTAAAGCGGGATGAAAATGATCACACAACTCTGTAAAACTTTTTATATTGTACTGTGTATTTTTTAGTATTAACCTTAACAGTTTTATTTTACAGTTTTCAATAATATGACCTGAAAAGAACTGCAAATCACTTCCAAGTATATAAGTAACATTTTCAAATTAAAATGAATTTTTGAGTCAGCTAATTTATAAATTTGTGCTTATGTAGGTGTAAAAGAATAAATATATGTACCAAGCTTTTGAATATATCTCAATCTGGTACCTTTATACAAACTGCGTTATCCATCAAAAATTGTATATGACTATTAATTTCAGATATGCCTTTGATACTCTGTAGAGTATGAAAATAAAGGAAGATTTATATTTATCCTTTAATTTTTCAATGTGCAGTCATATCAACCCCAAATTATTTTATCAAGACAACAGGATTTATAAATCACTCAGTTTTCCGTAGTGGACCTGGTTTATGTAATCACATTACAACTCTGTTCAGTTGCCCCTCTGTGGTCAGTGTATGTTACTTCCATGATCAGGAGCATAGTTCCTAATTTCAACCATTATATTGCTCCAAATTTACACATTAACGATATAAATGGAGAAAACTTTCGAATTATCTTAATACTGAGGCTTTTTTTTTCTCTTTTTGTCAATTAGAAAGCCTGAACAAGTGTTTCTTTTAAAACAATATGTTTATTTCTCGTAATATTTTTAATACTGTTCATTCTTGATTTTTCTTCAGATTGCTGGAAACAACTAGTATTTATTTTTATGCTTCACTTAATTTAGATGCAAAACAGATTAATCAAGTTTGCCAAGAGACCCTCTGTTGTTAGGAAGGAGAAATGTAATATTCGCACAAATTTGTCTGGATAATTAATGAAAATAATGATTAATCATCTGGATTTAATCAAAAGCTGTGAAGATGTCTACTAAAAATGGAAAATAAAAAAAAATATTTTCCCATCAAGATGAGGACATTCCTTTACGGGAAAATAGATAAAATAAAAGCATTACAAAGAATATCATCGACCAAAAATAGAGATTTAGAGGGATGAAAAATTATATTTAAAAAAATGCTGCTAGTTGAGATATAGAGTAGCTACCGGAGGGATAATTAAATTGCTTAATTTTTAAACTGATCAAACTCCCCAAATAAGGATTTCATTGATCTCAATCTCATTGCACACCCCTGGGGTTTGAGGGTTAAAATAGGAGACAGGCAATAGCTCTTCTGATTTTGTTATGTTGCTAGCATGTGAAAACATTCTATTTTTAGTATCTTTTGTTTGTTTTGCAATGTTTCCCTGGTTAATATCATCCAGAAAGCAGATGTTACTAGTGGATTGGTCTGTGACCTTGCATGCTTCCTGGGGACCTCCTTGCTCTGTTCCCAGGGAGGGGCTTGCTGTTCCTATAGCTCCACTTCTGGGATCCATTACTCTTTAGTCATTAACTGCTAAGTTGGAACCTACCATTCACAGGTAGATGTTAAACTTAACTTGTACATAAAATGTCTTTCTTGGAGTGAATTGCCTTATCTGCAAATGGTGAGTGAAGCCTGCAGGTTGCATGTGCTGAGAAAATCCTGTGAAGTAAGGTACCCACATCATAAATGTGCACAGTAAGAGCAGCTTACACCAGAGATGCAGCAATTATTGGTGAACTTACCTCTAAACATTCGAACCAAAGGAGGTCCGCAGTGACGTTGGCCATCCTAAACTTGGCTTGAACATGAATGCATGTGTGTTAGACTTTGGCGCCCTGCAGTATGGTGACCGCAGCCCTCCCCCATAGGTGTGGCTGTTCCTTAGCTATGTAAGATGCTCTCTTCTCAGGGGACCAAGAGAGACTTTCATTTGTTTTCCAAGTAATTTTCTTTTAACGTGGCTTTAGTAGGAACAAAGAATCACAAGCTTGCTTCCTTTGCACTCTTGTCTTCTTTGAGTGCCTCTCCTTGTTGTGCAAAGCTGTGCTTCTCACACTGTAGGAGACATAAGAAGCACCCAGAGAGCTTGTTAAAACACAGGTTCCTGAGCCCAACCCCCAGAGATCCTGATTCAGTAGGTCTAGGATGGGCCTGAGAGTCTGCATATCCAGCCAGCTCCTAGGTGACATGGATGATGCTGTGCACCCTTTAGTCATCTGGTCTGCACGTGACCCTGTAGGCACTGGCCTATAGTAAAAATAAGTAAATAAATACAAATAAGATGATAAAGTTAACAAAGAAATGGAAAACAGTCCTCTGCCTCAGCTCCACTGATGAAAGTTGAGATATCTCCTAACGAGACTGCAAAATTTTATTTTATTTATACTACTTCATTAATAACGAGGGATTGTTTCTGAAATCAGTTAATAGTGAAAACACAGACAATCCATTTAGAGTCTCCCTCGCCAACTCATGTGTCAGTCAAAATAAGATCTCTTTACAGCAGTCATTTAAAGAAAATAGGGCTATTAACTAGTCGTGTGGACAAGAAGGACGGGTTAGTCCTCATCCAGCTCTCCGTTCTCCAATCCCCATTGTTCCTGTTCCAAGGAGAGCAGGAGAAACAAGTTGGGTCTCACTTGAGCATGTGTGGTGTACGGCCACGCACGGCCAGGATACCCATCTGTAGTCCTGCCACCCCCAGCAACCGTCTCCCTGAGCAGGAGTACATTTTCACTGCCTCTTGTCCTCCAGGGCTGCTAGCTGCTGTAGACACACACGAGCATATAATATTTTGGGGCAGGGGGTGTCAGGGAGGAGAATGACGTCTTAGCTCACATTGACTTAGTTTCTCCTCAGTTCCCAGTTGGAAGAGTGGTGAGTTGATGACTATCGGTACAAACATTTTGTCTTTGTTAGAGACACACAAGTTAATAAGTCAGACTTCTAAATTGTGTGGACCACTGCATTTTAAGGCCAAATGTAATCATTATTAGAAACCCAAATATGTGAGTATAAAATTTACATATTTTTTCTAAAGAGAACCAAAAAGCATTCTTCTCCATAGGGAAATATTTGTGTACAAGTTGGCACCTGCTTCGCCTTTTTAATTCCAAACCACAAAGTTAATCACTCATAGAACTTTTACAAAGCTCCTATTCCATTAGAATTTCTATTATTTTCTGCTATAAGATGTTATGTATGCACCCTGAAAGAAATTATATTATTACCTATTCAGTTTCAAAAGATTAGGGCAAGTGTTTTCACTGAATATTTTTGGACATAGCAAATAATGTCACACCCAAGTGTTTGCACCGGTTGTTCACCTAAAACCAATCACTGAGTTCAGTGTTGACAGTAGGTGGCACTAGGTATTGACTTCTTTCATCTCAAATATTCTATTTGTTCTTGCCAAGTCACCTCAGATACATTCTAAAAAGTAGGGAAATCGATTAGAACTTGAAGATACTGCATAAGTGAGAGAGATCACCTGTTGCTTAATAAATCTCTAAGGAAGCATCCATGCTCCTGAAAAGCGTGGGTTTTATTACCTGCTCCAGGCTACATTTCTGCAACAAATCAGCTAAATTTTTAGGCAGAATTAAGGAAGAACTACTGGGGTCTAAGACACTCAGTGTGTATACCAGATAGTACTGTCTGTCTGTTATTTAAACCTGTTGCCATGGAGATAATCACCATCCTGATTTGTTTTATCAGATTGTTCATCAGATGAGACTTGGAGAAAACTCTCACAGCTTCTGCCTTAGCAGAAACTAAAGAAGCAATTTGTTGTAATCTTGTATTACCGTACCTTGTCCAATTTAGAAATAGTTGGCAACACGCTGATCATTCTCAAACTGAAATAGAAAATTTAAGCAGCACTTTTGACTATTTTTTATTTCTTCCTTTCATCCCATGTTGTTTTTATGGTAAAAGTATATGTATTTTAGGAACTACTTAATTATTTTTAAATTAACAAAATTAAAATTAATGCAATTAGTAGAACTCCTTTTTGGGTTCATTGTGTACCAAGACACTAAACCTGAATATTAGTCCTTGACATTTCTCACCCCCACTGATTTCCCTCTCCCGTGGATCCTGACTTGTGAATAAGCCTAAGATCCTGCCCCTGCGCTCTTTGGTTGCTGTCTCTGTGTCTTTATCCAGCACCTGTGTGAGGAGTGCCCATAAATCTGCATCTTTATGCCACACCCCTTGCAAATGCCGGACAGACCTTTCCAACTAGGGTATCAAATCAGACTCTGTCACCAGGAGAGGTTCTGTCTCCCATACCCAATCCTTCCTGTCATCTGCAGTAATTTCTCCTCCTCAGCAATCTCTTTCCTGGTGATGGATCCCACCTCCATCAAGTCTTTTCTCAGTGGTCCTGCTTTCTCTTCCCCTGGCCACCACCTACTAGCGGCATAAAGAGCCTGGAGTGGAGTCAAACCAAGTTTGTCTTTGGGCCTCAGTGTCCTCATATGTAAAATGGGGATAATAATATGTGCTGCAAGGGATCGTTTCAAGGATGAAATGATAAACTACCATAGCTACTTAGAATTATTAAATAGCAGTCTAGGTTCTCTTTATCCATTACACGTATCATTGCAACAACCACATTTTCTAATCTTGTCCTCACAGGTTCATCTGATTGTCCTTCTCTTTGCATGGCTTTAGTCATGTGACTCACTTGCCCAAAAAAACTCCCATGGCTTCTCGTTACTTGCGCAATTCAGCGCGTACTGGGATCCTTCTGATTCTCGTAAGGTACCACGCATCAGCTCGTCAGCTTTCCAAGGTTATCCCCTCCACTTATTTATATGTACACATATAAAACAATCAAACAGCTCCAGGGTCTGGTCCCCAGAAGGAGGCACATATTCTCTCCTTACTCCGTTCCCTGTGCTGTCATTCACCTGGTCTCCTGGTGTCCCATCCCGTCCACCTTCACCTGCTGAAATGGGAGCACCTTGGGACCAGTCCAAGACAGCTGTCTCCTCCCTTAACCATTCTTCTTTCTCCCACAGTCACTGGGGTGTTCTTTCTTCTTTGAACCCCTGGAAATTTGCTTTGTGCTTCTCTTATTCTGTATTGTTACCACAGCTCTTAGCTGAATTTCTAGCTCTTTACAGATGAGTTATCTATTTTCAGCCTCCACGTCCTCTACTCTGCGTTGATCCTCGTGGAACGGAGGAGGTTATTAGATACATGCTCTTTGGAATGTTTTTTTCATTATCCTAAAGGCTATAACTGGACTAATGAAATCACTTGTATAAATGCATGTGAATAAAAGTTTCAGAATGACTATGGTAGTAACACCTTACATCTTAGAATCTTCTTTTACTCTTTCAAAATGCTCTTAGTTTACTTAAGTAGAATTTAATGGACATTTTTAGCACATACACTATTTTCATTTTGTAGTTACAATTTGTGACATGATCCTTCCTTCTTTAGAAATAAATCATTGAGATGTTGGAGGTAAGAAAAATATGTACGTTTCTGTAGCAAGTTATTCAATTTCCCCAAATCTCAGTCAAGCTTTTTCCTTTAGGCCAAAGCTCCTCAAGGCGGTCTCTCTTGTGGCCACCTGTCAGGCTAGAAGTGGTCCCAGGTGTGCCCCAATAGGGAGGCCCTGCAGCTGGGACACAGGAGGCTGTGGCTGTGGCCTCCAGCCTGGACTAGCCCTGCCCGTTACTCTAGGCATCTCCAGATGTTGTCGTTTCTCCATGTGCCATGACCTGGAGAAGGCAATGAAGCATTGCGATCCTCGGCAGTTCCTAAGATAATGCAAAAAGGCAGGTAAGCCCAATTCTCGAGCACGAACCTCAAGCATACCCCAACATAACACTTTGTCTCACTAAAAGTTAGTAAATAGTTACTTAGAGTTATTCCTCACAATGAAAGTTAGCTATCTTTTTTATTATTATTAACTTTGTTAACAGGTTGGAAGTAGAGTGACCTTCTCGGCTAAGTTGAAATATAGAATTAAAAAAATCAGAATTCAGAATTTTGGAGGGTGTGTTTCATAAAACACTGTCTAGACCAAGTACTCAGACAGGCAACCTGCAGTGCACATTGTTTGCTAGTTAATTTAAAGTTTGGAGTTTGCTGACTTGAAGACTTCGAGATGAATTTTTGCAAAATATATGACTCCCTTGTTTACCACTTCCACAGATGCTGAGCGATGGTGTAACATTCTCTGAGAATGGACTGAGGGAGCTGTTTGATTGACAGGCCCACCACCCCCTCGCTCAGTGATGTCTCTCTGCCTTGGCTTCTTCAGGTTTAAGATGGGGATCATATTTGCATGCACCACATAGGGTTAGGATGAGAAATAGACACATTACTATATGTGATGCACTTAGAAGACCGCCTAACTCATAGTGGTCGGTAAATCTTGCTGTCGTAATGGTGGTTCTTTCAACTTGACACTGAGAAAAGCCATTTTCTCTGGGAGGAATGCTGCTAGGAAACACACTTCAGAAAGAGCCTTCTTTTCCCTGAGACCTTAGCAGCACCACAGATTCCTCCCATGAGCAGGTTCCCCCACTGACAGGAGAGCTGTGAGCTGTGTGAGCACAGAGACCAGATCCATCTCATTTACGTCTGTAGCCCCCAGCACAGGGACTTCCCAAAACACAGGAATTAATGAATTGCCAGCAAGTGAAATCTGAAATGTGGGGTCATGCGTAGTGCATGTTTTTCTATTTTCTATTTTTTTTTTCCTGTATGCCTGCTCTACAGTTTAGAATCAATTTCCCTTTAATGCTGAAATTCTAGCATAAGAGGTGAAAACTAATTTTCCACATCAAATTGATTTAAGCCCTGTATAATTTTTGCTATTTTTAAGAGACAGAAAATCAGTTTGAATAGACAGATGAACAGCTAATCACTAGGTAATTGCTACCTTGTTTTAAGGGAGCATGCTAACTACATACTTATGACTTCAAGTACAGTCCTGTCTTACAAATGGGTTTTTATATCTTTGCACTACTGATGGCAAACAGTGGGTCTTTCAGCTGATGAACAGACTTGCTGTTCATTTTGCTAAGGCATAAAAACGAAGAGTCCTTCATGTTGCTGCACAATAATATGTTTTTATTTTGAGCACAGAGTGGCCTGAGCTAATTATGTATTTTCTAATTTACAAAATACACATAGGTAGCATTAAAAAGAAAAAAAAGGTAACACAAATCTCTGTTGCTAGTTTATGTTTCTCTCCCAAGCTGTGCTTCCATACCCCAACCGACTTTTTGATAATACCAAGATGTGCTCAGGTATCTCAAACTCGAAACTATTTTCAGCATCTTCTCCCCCAAGCCACCTCCTCCTCGTGTGCTTAACTCAGGGTATAGACATCAGCCATTCTCCCTGGAAACGTCAGCTTCATCTTTTATTTCTCTCTTCCTCTCATCCTACATCCAGCCACGGAGCTGGGCCTATCCCGCCTGCTAAGTAGGTTTTGAATCCGCCCACTGCCCATTGCCACTTCCCGTGACTCCACCCGCCTCCCCAGTTACACCCCTTAGATGCTCCCTGCCTCCCTGCCTTCATCTCACTTTCCTTCCATCCATTCTCTGAACTGCAGGTATAGCGTTCAAAACGTTATCATAAATGTCCCTTGCCCTTACATTGGGACTCCTAGTTTACCTCAGCTTCCATCACTCGCCGCCACACACATACTTACCCACCTCTGCTCGTCCCCAACTTAACACTCTGGCCATTCTGAAATGTCCCCAATTTCTTGAGTGTACCAGGATCTCCTAGTCCCCTGGCTCTTCCCACGTGTGGCTCCCGAGGCACGCTTTTCCCTTCCTCATTGGCTGTCTCCTGCTTCTCCTGTGCTCCTTGACTTGGACACCCTTCTGGAAGTCCTCCACTGACATCTGTCCCCTGCAGTACTCCCCGAGCAGCCAGGACCTCTCAGATCACAGTGGCCGTCCTGCCGTATTGTCATGTCTCCAGATACTGTCTCCTTCACCACCTTGGGGGCTGAGAGACTCTGACTATCCTTGTTCATCATTTGATGCGCAGTATGTAACAAGGTGACTGGGACATTATGGGTGCTCAGGAAGTGTATGTAGAATGAAAGAACTTACAGTGCACTGAGAAGAGCCCAGAAAGTTCCCCACCGCTGGGGAGTTCATAAACCTAAGATGGAAGAAGATAAGTTTTTATTTAAATATCCAGGCTGTTTGGCTTTTGGCATGAGCACAAATAGACTTATTTTCTGAACTAATTTTTTTTTTTAAGATATAATCTTCAAAGAATGCCAGGTCACCTTTGATGAGATATTTAGAGCAGCTGTGGGATTTGACATTAATACTAAAAAGCTGAAAATGCAGGACCAATTTGCACCTTTAATCTGTGATCCCCTGTCATCCTCCTTTCTTATCGTGTTTATTCTGTCTGCAAGAAGCACAGTGAATCCAAGGCTTCATGAATCTACAGTGGAGAGAGCAAAGTTTGTTGACCTCTCTAGGTTTAATAAATTACTGTGATCTTTTGGGGGGTCTAGTTGAGGTAGACCATAGTGATTGTCACTGGGTAAATGGGAATTAATAATTGAGTGTTGTGGTTGGAAAAAAGAGAGCTATTTAATCAGCTTCCTCCTTAACCTGTTAGGATGTATGCAGATCACATTGGGAGATTCTGAACAGGGTCTCATGGACTCTTACCAGGTTAGACACAGCCACATAGGGTCAATTTTTGTCAACACCTGGTACCCTGGACACCCATTTTGGCTGATTTTTAGGAAAACTATCATAGCTAACCTCTCTGTCTTACTGTTTCTGAATGAACATTACTACCTACTGCCAGTCTGTTTAATACACACACACACTCTCACATGCACACACACAGAGTCCTCAGTACTTTGCAGAGTCATTCTCATTCTCTGTCATCTTAAGTCCCGGGCTAATGGAAAAAGAGATCTTTTGAGAGTAATTTTTTTTGCTAATTTCTGGTCAAAAGTCTATGTTTGTGCCTGTAGGCCTCTACCTGTCACTAGACTTGTAAGTGCCATGTGCTCTAAGAGTGAAACAAAACAGAAAAGTCATCGTCTTCGTGGTGCTCACATTCTGGCAGGAGGCATAAAAATAATAAGGAAGCTAGACAAATATGCAGAAGTTATCAGGTGACAGGTGTTGGGGGGACAGTAAAGCAGAGGAAGGTGAGGGGACCTTTGCAGGTAATCAGGGACTCCCTGAGAAGGCCGCGCAGTCGTGAGCGGCGTGGACCCTCGGGGAGCAGAAGTGGAAGGGCGGAAAGCACAAGGGCACAAGCTTCCTGGGTGGAGCCTTCCCGGGATGCTGGAGAGGCTGTGGGGCCGGTGTGCGGAGGAGGGGCAGTGACAGTGGAGGGGTGGGGGCTGAGGGAGCGGCCAGACCGAGGGCCTGCTCACCGAGGCCAGGTTAATCACCAAACGTCGTCCTTACACGAGAAGACATTTTATTTTTTTCCCAGGCACTATAATTTTAAAAAACCAAGCACCGACCCCTGCTCCCAAACCGAGCTGAGTTCCTGCTGGCCCACCCTGCTTCCGCCTCAGGGGTTTCTGCTGCGGCCCCAAACGTCTCCCCCTGTGGCCCACCGGCGCCATCTAGTGGTGGACGCTCGCCATGACCCGCTTTCCGACCGCGCCGTGGGCGGGGCGCAGGGATGGGCGTTCACACCTGCGGGCAGAATAACGACAGGTGTGAAAAGCTTTCTGAAACCACCCCGGGGAAGTGAAGAGATCCAGGGTGCAAATTACTTCTTCACTGGCTGATGTCAAAACTTAATCAGAAAATGCAACGGAAAGCTCTAGCGACTAGTTTGAGGAAATGTATTTCAAAATTTCTTCCGTGGAACGGAAGAAAATTTGAGTTTGAAAACCGAAAAGAAGTACAAGTGCAGTAAAAGTGAAAGATTACAATGAAGAGTAAATGAGGCAGATACCGGACAGAAGCTGGATTTGTAGATGAAACAGAGAATAATCAAGTGTGTTAGTAATGTTACGTTAATTACTGCTAAGTCTTTATTATAAATAGACTAAAATTAAGCAACTATTAAAAACAGTTTTATATAGAATCCAATTATGTAATAAATCATGCATATTGTATTTTGTGAGTTTTAACATATACTATAATTTTCCTTTTTTTCATATTCTGTACTAGTTTTGGTTGACATTTACAAAAACATACTTTTCTATTACAGTATTGTCAGACATGGTACTATTAAAATTTAAGTTTACATTAATTAAAATTAAGTGAAATTTAAACTTCAGTTCTCAGTCTCCCTAGCCACATTTCAAACACTCAATAGCCATGTTTGACTCGTGGCTGCCATATTGGACAATGGACACAGAGCTTCCATCACCGTGGAAGATGCCATTGTGCAGTGCTGGTCTATCGTGTTGTTTCCTCAGTGAAAGGGATTTACTTAACACACCAGCTGTGTGCTAGACACCATGGCAGTTCATTACAGCAGATTAAAGAGGAATAAAGTAAAACGTGGTTAGTCCACTAATGGGCAAAACATGGGAAATGAGACTCGCACGTATAACCAAATGCATTCAACCCACTGTGAGAAGAGGTGTTAAAGAAGGCTTCCCAGGGAACACACCATTTAAGATGCGTTTTAAAGATAAATAGGAATTTTACCAAAAACCGAGGAAAAAGGAGAGCGTTTTAAATAGAGGGTGTAGTTTTTGCAAAGTTGGGCAAGTGTGCATTGGTGTGGAATGTTTGGAGGATGGCAGTTCATTCCGTGTAGCTGATGCGCAGGAGAATAAGTAGGAATGGTCCTTGGAACGCACGCGAGCTTGGGGCTGGCTGGAAGGGCTCTGTAATTACACTGAGCTCAGCTATCTTCATCCTGTCGGTACTGGAGAACCGCGGAAAGGCTTTAAGAGCTAATCTGACCTGTCTCTCCAGCCCTTACTCTGCATTCCTCTTGACTCTTTTCCCTCCAGCAACGCTGGCCATGATGCCCCAAGATCTTCCCTGCTTTCCAGCCTTTGCACATGCTCTTCTCTCCGCCTGGAGTGCCTACTGCCTCTCCCACAGCCAGTCTCAAGGAAGCGTCCCTTCCTCCAGGGAGCCTTCTTTGGTTCTTCAGCTTTTATACTCAAACAGCCCCCAGTACTTCCTGTTTGCAGCTTATCATAATTGTCCTCAAGTAATGGTGTGTTTAGTTGTTTGACCCCCGCTTCTTCCCTTTGACTTAAAGCTCCATGAAGCAGAGAGTGCTTCTCCCCTGCACTATTGGTTTTCCCTAGAACAGGGCCCAGCACATGTTAGTTGGGTAAATGCATAAATGAACCAATGAGGTTGTTCCCTAATTCAAATGGCACAGGATGGGTGTCTGGGTAAGTGGTGGGGGTAGAACCCTCGAAGGTTAAGAGGAAGAGAAGGGTGAGTAGAAGATGAAGCTGACGGTGTTAGCCCTGGGTACAAGGTTGGAGGTGCCATTACCAGGGAATATAGGAGAGGAAAAGAGTGGCATTATGGAGAAAAATGGTGGGATCTGAAGTGTAGGCAGATTGACCTTGAGATCTTCTTGGAACAGCCAGTAAAAATGACACTGAGCAGTTGGAGATACCAGTCTCAAGTCCAAGAAAGACATCTGAAGCAGAGAACAGCTGTGTTACCATGCGTAACTGGAGGGAGAGGCCGTGTGTCGAGGCTTGACTGCAGTACTGCCAAGTGAGAGTGTGGAATCAGAAGCTTCGATGGCCACTGATGGCATTCTTACTGTGGCTCCAATACTTCCCAACTTTCCGTCTTTCCCACCATCTCCCCTTCTTTGGCATTCGTTTGGGTACCACCTTGCTCCAGAGCAGTGGCTCCCCACCACTGTCTTGTCTCTGAGCTCTGCCCTTTCTTCCTGACGCTGTCACCCTCCTCTCAGGAAACACTTCCCTGGGCCTCCACAGCCACCTGACAGGAGGCTGGATGGGGTTGCAGGGCAGGGAGCGTCTGCTCTTTGTGGGGTGGGGGACAGACAAAACAGATGAGTGGCTCCCAATTTGCCAATCTCCATGGCCAGTGTGGAGGTGGGTGGCTGCAGGTGCTTGGCTGGTAGTGGCTGTGGCATTTCTTAATTTATTTCTCCACTGCTTCTGTTCTTGTCATATTGGAAGAGGGAGCCCAGCAGAGGCTGCCCCCAGCCTCACTTGAGTTGTACCATTTTTTGGTGATGAATTTTATTTTTTATTATTTTATATTTTTGATTTATTATGACTCCACTCCTATTCATCACTGCCGCTCTCAGGTCAGAGTCAGCAGCAAAACCAGCTCTTGGGTCCCAGGAAGGGGCCTCCCAACCTCAGCCCTCCTGCCTCCTGTAACAGCCCGAGGGGGTGGGGGTGTTGAAGGGGCAGGAGGTCATGGCTTGGCCCCTAAGGGGAGAAGGGTACGGCACCCTGGAAAGGGGACTCCTCCCCCAACCCTCCACTCCTATACTTAGTTTCTCCTCTGGATCCAACACAGAGTACAAAGAATGTTTGGATTCGGGGGGAAAAGATTAATTCACCTCTCTGTGCCTTTTCCCATTTGGTAAATGGAACTAATAGTCTCTACCTCGTAAAGTTGTTGGGGAAGATTAAATGAGTCCATGCATGTGAGGATCTTAATAAGGACTGACTCTGATTACTGTTATTAATATGTTTGAAATTATCTAAGGAAAACATTTAACTTAAGGAAAAAATAAGGCGTGGATGATTCTGTAAAGGGCACGGAATGAGATGGAGAAAGAATGCTCCAGTGCTGTGTGACGAGCCCAGCAGGAAGTGTGTCGAGAGGAGGAGTAGTATGTTCTTTCTAGGAGCAAGCTGTCAGATTTAACACAGTCTAGATAAACCTCATTCTTTCAAGAGTTCTTTGGCTCTCCATTAAAATATTTCTGGTATACATCTGTTCTTCTTGAAATTCCCTTTAACTTTCTTCCCTCAGTAATTAAATTGAGCTTTTGAAAATAATAAGGCGCTAAGATCAGTTTATTTTTATATGGTGGAGTATGATTGATATAAGTGCTCTTGTATGAGAAAATGAAAAGCTATATATTTTTGCCCTTTATATTTATTTACTCTTAATACTTACAGTCAACAATTTTAATACGGCTTTCAGCCTATTGGAAATCATTTTATTGTATAACATCCCAAAACATTATGAATATTGGAAAGATTTTTTATTTATATGCTTGAATGTAATGTTCAATTTATAGGCAAATCCAAATGACTTTTTTAAAAAGCCTACACAGTAAGCGTTTCCAAAAGAAAGGACATTTCTGTGAAGATTTTGTAGATAATGAAATGGAACCTAGTGGTTTTTGTTTATGAAGACATTTCTAACATTTCAGGAAACAATGTACTTTAGAGAAAATGAAAGAGCTCTACAGTTAGAGAGATGCATTTAAGGCCTGTTTATTGCCAAGATTTAAGAAAATAAACACTGCTGGCATTCAAGTCCCTCTGTTTTAAATTACAGCGCCTTATGAAATATGCCCGGAGGATTATGTGATGTCCATGGTGTGGAAAAGGACCCCAGCGGGCGGCTTAGCGTTCAATCAGTGCCCACTGAACGCCACAGGTAAAGTGGGGTGATGCACCGAACCCAACTGATGCTCGCCGTCCAGGAACAGCAGGCTCTGTGGGCTTCTGAAGTCACACTTTTGTCCTATAGCCATAAATAAACCCGTCCAATAAGCAATTAATGAATTGATTTTAGTAAAGTGCTTCATAAATGGAGCCAAGGAAGAGACCTAGAAAATATTGCTGATGCAATGGTTCCTCAGTGTGACTAATATGCATTACAAAAATAATCAAAATAATTTCATGTGCATGATTTTTTTAGGCAAGAAAATGTACAAACCCAACTTTTCAGCCTGCCTTCTAATTCTGTGATGCCTTCTAGCATCCTTGTTATAAAGCTTCTCTCTGTTCTTTGTGACTCGCAGGCACCACTAGCAGACGCTGCTCTCTCAGTCTTCATGGAGTGGCCTTCTGGGAACAGCCGAGCTTTGCAAGATGCATATCAAATGAGTACAGACACTTGCAGCTTTCAGTAGGTGCAAAGCCAGCTTTAGTACTTGCTCTGTTTGTTTTTTGCTAATGATCACTGTGTGAGAATTCAACCTTCTGCTGTACAATCAAATCCGTAAAATCTCTGAAAAAATGCCTGAAGGAAACAGGGATGTGATTGAAAGCTAATTTTTATAAGTCAGGGCTAAATTGTCTTGTTCCTAGGGTCTGGGTTTTTATGAACCCTGCTATTTAAATGAAAGGATTCCTTGTCTAATGGGGAAAATGGCCTGAGCAAAATCCCTTATTCGGGTTAATCTATAGGAGTTAAACTATGTATCGTGAAATAGTACATAAGACTTACTTCAAAAAAACCGTACACTTTGATATTAAATTCTTTAACATTTCAGTAGTTGGGAAGTGATAAAGCTGTGTCACTTAGGTATCAAATTTCTCACTGCATTTTGACATTAAGACATGAAAAAAATGACAACGTTATTGCACCAGAGAAAGTTAATTACTCGCAAAAGATTACGTGGGCCAAATTTTCCAAAAATTGCCCCTCTTTTCCCACACATCATTGAATTATTCAGAGTATGATGTATGAATATTTTGAGCACAGTTAAATTTCACTTGGTGTTTTACAAGTGCAAGTCATTGTCATTATCAGAGACTGTTGTCATTTCATCCTGACAGTCAAGAGGAACTCCACACACGAATGAACATTGTGGGGTTTAGAACAAAATAGCAGTCTGAGCCGACTGGAGAGTTGAACATTGGCAGGGATGGTGTTAGTTAAGAGCCTTTGAGTTTTGTTGTGCTTATGTTTTCTTTTAATTTTCTTACTGTCACTCAAAATGTGCATAATTCTTTAAAAAAAAGAACATTCTTGCTTGTGGATGGAGAAGTAGCTTGTACAACAACAACTCTTATAAGTGAAGTAAATGTATTTGATTATCAGAAAGACAAAAAGCACATTTTTAAAAATCTGAAAACCAAACGCTGTCTAATATGTTTAATTACCAAATCAGTAATTGAATTGATGATTATTTGGCTACATTGAGCCTTATTTCTATTATTGTATGTGTATATATATGTCTACTATAGATATATTTACATATATTTATATATAAATACACATATATGTGTAATTATATTTATATAGATTTGTGTATATATACACAGAAATACTGGTATACAAATCAATATATGCTAACACAAATATACGTGTATTTAATAATATATATTTATATGCATTTCAGTAATTGGTGATATTTGGCTTCACTGAGCCTTATTTCTATCAAACTTAAAATGACAGAAATAAAGCAGTATGTAGCCAAATAATCTTCAGTTCAAATACTGATTTGGTATATAAACACATCAGACAGCATTTGGTTGTAAGGATTTTTAACATATCCTTTTTTGGGTGTATGTGTATATATATACAGAATATAATATATAGCTTTATTTTATAACATAAAACGTAAAGTTTATTTTACTAATAGGTGTCAATACTCAGACCAGTATATTTCAGAATTAATTATAAACAAAAACTTTATGAACTTAATTTTTAATGAATTTTATTTTTCCCTAATTTTAGACATCAGACTTTGTTTGCTTAATATTAATAATATCCATATCCAGCTCTTGTTTATTCATCGTAATAAATGGGAATAATTGCGTGATTAAGTATGTCATAAGTCAATCCTTACAAATTTGTTAAAAATGAATAATATCACTTTTTTGCAGAAAATTTTACTTTCTAAATTCAGTGTTTTGTACAGTAATATTTAAATGAGTTTGTATTGTGAGTGCAGCTCATCTTCTAATGGAGAGAAACTGAAACACTCTGTGAAATAGAAGAAATGGTCTAGAATTGTGAATCCTGTGGAAATCATTCAGTCAACAATTTGACAGCCAATGTGTATATTCCTTGTTGACTTGCATACATAAACGAAGTGCATGATATCATAGAATAAAAAGTAGCCTCGGTGTATTCAGTTCCTAAAAAGTACCAGAGATGTGGCTGAGCGCTTTCATGAATTAACTCCAATACTCACAAAATCTGCATGTGAGTATCCCTGCCTCGGTTTGCATAGAAAGAAACTGAAGCTTTGCAGGGAAACAATCAGTTAAGTGAGGCTAAGAGTGAGAGCTAAGTCCTGTGCAGTTGTTCACAGCTTAACCTCCTTTATGGAGGCAATACCACCCCTTGAGCTTTTGATTTGAAACCATCTGCCCTAGATTCTGGTGCTGGGGTCACCCTTTTCTGGTTATGTGTCCTTTGGAAGAGTCCCGTGATCTCACTCAAGTCTTGGCTTGTATTTGCAACATGAAATTGATACCATCATCTTAGCATCTCTGGAGATTTTGAAAAAGAGTAGCTGAGATATGAGATGTTAAATATTTACCAATTGTAAAAGAGCTATGTAGCTATGAGATACTAATGTCTACATGTACGGAAAATCAATGCATTGAGTTAAAAAATTATCTCAATTTTAGAACTCAACATATTATAAACTTGAACTGTGCATGTGGAAAAATACAGATTGATATAGATGGATAGATAGGTAAGTAGGCAGGTGCTTAGGTAGAAGGATGGATAGATGGATGGATGATGTTTAAGACTGATGTCACATGTATTTTTGTACATGAATGGTGTTTATTTACACATACAGAAATACACACACACTTATACATGCATACACACACACATCCAGTACTTGCCTAGGGATCATGATCTTCTCATTAGCACATTCAGGACAGGATTGGACCGATCTGTGCCTTAAATAATGCTTACCTAATTCATCAGCCTCATCCTGTAGACTCTAAACAGTCAATTGGAGATGGAAATGAAATCAGCTTCCCAGCAGCATGATTCTCTTCCTTCTGTCATGTCCTATGTTTTGTCTGAGTAGCAAAGCTAGATAGTGTTTGTGACAGAGGACAGGTCTGACTCCCACAAATTCTTTAAATTTCGAATTTCTATAGATAGCTGGGGCAGGGGAGGGAGGGATGGAGGGAAGGCGGAGTCTAGGGGAAAGAGAGAGAGAGAGAGACAGAGACAGTGAATAGGTTTGCTTTATTTTTTTCCCATATTCCCCAACTTCCATGTGAATTTTGCTCCAATGCAATGAAAGTCCTCAAGTGTCACACTTTTTTGGCCACCACCTCATTGCATAAATGCCCAGCACATTGCCTAAAAGAGGATAATACATTTTATTACTGCAGCTTATTTAGAGGAAAGAAAGACAACAATAGCCACCATAGTTTTTGTCTATAACAAATACTTATTGAGCCAAAAAGTATGGAAGTCTTACTGTTTTTTAATGAACAATTAGGAAACAAAGAACCCAGCAGTATGGTCTATCCAGCCAGGGGAACTAACAGATGATTTTAATTTTCAAATATTCATTAATTAAGTGGAGATGAGTGAGCCTGAGAGACAGGAGTCACTTGTTCTGCCATTTTTTTTGTAGTAGAGTATGGCTGGAACACAGCAAGTGTTGGGAAAGCAAGGAGAAGAAGCTAGATCAGTAGTTTGTTAATCCTGGCTGGACATTATAATCATGTGGGAGTTCTTAGAAAGTAAGATGGAGAGGTCACCCAAAGCCAATTAAATGGAGCTGTTAACAGCCCATAGTACATATGCAATAAACATGAGCTTTGTTATTACTAATTATAACATTTATTTGGCATTCATATATATATATTTCTAATTGTATGGCCCTCTCATGAAAAAAAGTGGACACCCTTGTTTTAAGTACTCAAGACATTTCACTTGACTGCCTTTTTATTCTTGTTGCCAAATTTCAAGTTTGTCAGAGTCCTCACTCCCAGAACTCAAATAATCATTGCAAAATCCAACAGTGACAAGGAAAAGTTGAAGAACATTACTTTCTTTAAAGTGGACAGAAGCCTCTTTTATTTATTCTGGGCCACATGTTAAAGTTTTGGGATCTGAGTTCAACTTCACAATTCCAAGGTTTTTAATATGTGGTCTTGAATAAAATTATGAGTTCACTGTGTGTTCAGCAAATGATAGTAACTCACATTTATTGAATGCTATCTACCCTGAAGGAGCTGATTGAAAAGAAAATACTTGGAAAGAAGGTATTAATTAAGTCTTGATATTCTAAGCAATTCATATGTCAAAGTTCACAGCATATTTCAAGGTGAATAAATAGTGAATATTTTAGACTTGGTCTCTGTTCTAACTACTCAACACTGCTGTTGTGGCATAA
This sequence comes from Equus asinus, assembly GCF_041296235.1. Lineage (NCBI taxonomy): Eukaryota > Metazoa > Chordata > Mammalia > Perissodactyla > Equidae > Equus > Equus asinus. Next base: position 3,404,183 of record NC_091797.1, on the reverse strand, counting down.
GAGCAGCCATAGACAATAAGTAAACATGGCTGTGTTCCAGTAAAACTTCATACAAAAACAGGCAATGGGCTGAATTTGGCCCATGGGCTGAAATATCACTAACTCCTGGTCTGGAATATACATTTTTTTAAGTTGTATTTTTTTAAACTCCAGCTCTTAGAATTCTCCATGAAAGAAAGGACAAAGTCTATTTTGGCCTTTTTTCTTTTCTATTTTCTTTAACATTTTAACCGTAGTCATTTTAAATTCCTTATCAGAAAAATCTAATATCTAGATAATCTGTGAATGAGCTTGTTTTATGTTTTGTCAGTTGCATCATCTAGCATAGCTAGTAATTTTTGATTAAATGTTAGACATTGTGTAAAAACAAATGTAGGTTTTTCAGACAATGTTAATGTCCACCAAAAAGCATTCCTCCTTTCCTTGGTTATTCAGATACAGTGGGGAACTGATACTTCAGTGCATCAAGGGTTGATCTGGGTCAAGGATGTTTTGCAGTTTCAGTAAGTCTGTATCTCCTTAGTTCCCCTTTCTCCATCGTGTGTCTTACAGTCTTTGGATGGAGAGCCTATGTGTGCCCATCCTGTCAGCCCTGTGAAACTGTAGAAGATTTAGCTCTGCCCTTCAAAGGGAAAGCTCCAGGCTCCAGCTTTCCACCCAAGCAACTTCAAATGCATCAAATGTCAAGGGGGAGACCAGCTGGTTGCTTAAAGCTGGACTCCTCCCTCACTAGGCATTTGTTTCCAAACACCTACTTAAGGGATGAAGAAAACTGCATTCTGCACTTTAGAAGTTTTCACCCTAACTCCTCAGCTTTCCTGCACATGTCAAAAAATGTCAGCAAATGTCTCATGGAGAAAAACCCCAGCAAGATTTTTAGGGACTCTTAAATTTCCAATATATTTCTCCAGCCCTTGGTAACCAAAAAACCTTGCTCTCTCTTTCTACCCTAGAGATCCTCTGCCTGGGCCACACCTGCCACTCACTTTTTGCCCAGATTTAGCACACATTCTCAAGAGGAAAAAAAAACTCACAGAAGTTGTTGGCTTGCCTGAGAAAGGATCTCCTGTTTCTGGAAATTTAGTTTATCTCATTCATAGCTCTCTGATGCTCTAAAGAGTATGATTTTTGTAATTTGTATTGATTTTTCTCATCATGGTGTCAAAAGCATTGGCCATACAGAAATTACTACACTCTACTAGACCAATACATTTCAATTGTATTATAAAGAAGAAAAAAATCTTTAGGCACATATGATAGTGTTTCCTAGGGAATTTTAAGAGAGTCAATTATATAGGTGTATAATGAACTACTTCTAAAATTATACTTTATTTCCTCTTTTTTAAAAACCCACAAAATATTACTGATTATATCTATAAAAGTCCAGGAAATTTTTAAGCTTCTTTCAGATTATGGATTTAGTGTGATTTGGAGAAGAAATGTTATAGTTAGTTTTAGCTGTTGACATTCACTGACTTGAAACTTATTCATAGGATGATTTAATAGAATACACTTGGGCATAGAATTATATTTAGGCTAATGCCAAAGGAAAAAATATTATTCAACCATTCATCCATCCATTCAACTACCCATTAATTTATTCTACAAATATCCACTGAGCTTTAACTATGTGCAGCACAGTACAAAGACCTGAGAATCCAACTTGGATGAGACACACATAAGAAGTAAAAAATAAAGTAGACAGGAAAAGAGATACAATAGTTACAAATTGTGAAGTGTTGAAGGAAATTAGCAAAGTGCCCACATAGGGACTAAAGCTTGGGCACTGCTTTAGATAAGAAAGTCAGTGAGGTCTCTATGAGGAAATAACATTTAAAACTGTAACTTGAAAGATGAGATGGATCTAGACAGCAAAGAGTGGAGAGAATGAGTTTGTTGGGGAATGAGTGTACCGTGCATTTGGAGGGAATAGAATGTGGAAAAACTTTGAGGTCTTTAAGGAAGTGAAAGGTGATCCAGTGGCCAGAGGTAGTGAGCAAGAAGAGAGTATCATGAAATGGGATTGGAAAAGTAGGTAGAGAGAAGTTATTCTGTGCCTTAAAGACCTTTGCTAGGAGTTTAGATTTTATTCTAAGTGCAGTGGGAAGCCATTGACAGTAAGGAGCAATGTGATTCAGTATAATTAAAGAGGGTCATGAGGCTGTTCTATGGAGAATAGACTGTTGCGTGTTAGGACTGGAAGCTGTGGAGCCTGCTGCAATAATCCAGATGAGAGATGATGGTTTCCTTTATTAAGGTTGAGTGAGCACATTTGGCTGATGCTGATGTCATTTTCTGAAACGAGGAAGGCAGGACAATGAAGAATAGCTTGAGGTGGGTGAATTAGGGATTGCCAAAGGTTGTACTGTGCTGAGGTTTGAGACCTTTTGACCTTTGAGTGCAGCTAGTCAGTTTAGTTGTGATTTTTCTCCAGCACAGTTGGGCTACTTGGATGCAGCTGCAGAGAAGTCATTTGGTGGAGCCAAAATGTTTTCCAAAGACTACATGTAGCACAGTACCTGGGAGCTCGTTAGAAATGTGGAATCTCGGACCCTGTCCCAGACCTCCTTAAGCAGAATCTGCATTTTGAAATTCCCTTTGTGCTTCATATGCACACTAAATTTAAGAAGCATTGTGGTCGATTTTATTTCAGGTTGAAGTTTTGGTGGATGAATGCAAAGAAGTTAAATGAGTGCTAGCCAGCTCCATACCGTCACAAGACATACAATATTTGGTGATAGCTAATTTTCCTCTCTGAGCACATGGGAGGATTGTGTTTTTTCACTCCTTGAAGTTAGGGGTATACATGTGACTAGTTCTGGCCCATTGGCTTTGTATGGAAGTCGTCTTTGTCGTGTGAAGCCTGAGAATGTCATTGCCAGTGTAAAATCTCTCATCCTCCATCACCTCAGCCCCTGAATGATTATGAGGAACAGATGTTCCCTGATGGCCTGGGATGCATATGTAGTGTGAGTGAGAAACAAATCTGTGTCGTTCAGGGACACTGAGATTTTGGAGTTGTTTGTTATCACAGCATAACCTATCCCATTCTGACTGAGACCACATCCCCAGAACTAGGGAACTCAAGCAATGGAAATAATTGAGAAAAGCCTTAGAGAATTACTGGGTTTCTTGTTGCTCTGTGTCCCATTGAGGAGGTTTCGGAAAGTTTGGGTCCCAGTCTGTGACTGCTATCCTGCTTTGAGCTCATGGAGCATGCTCTAGGTCAGTCCCCTGCCTCAGAATGTTAATAAGAACTTCTAGATTTGTTTGGTGTTAAGAAAAGAAAACCCACCTATCTGTGTCCTTGGTGCACGATTTGTACTTTTGACTAATTCTAGCCAAAAACTCTGAAATTAAAGCTATTTCTAGATTTTTAGTGGATAGGTACATTTGCTGTGCTCTCGTTCTTATGTTGGAAATTTCCAGACTTTACAGGTAAATGTGCACAGTGTACACTTGACTCAGTTTTCTTTATGATTCAGTGTTTTCTCATAACAATACCTTGCAATCCTCGAATTCATGGCATCCTGTCTCTCACTGCAGGAATTCCTGGGGCAAGAAACCAAGATACCCAATGCCCCTGTGGCCGAATGCTATTCCCCTGGGTTCTGTGCAAAACATACATAATTTTTGCAGGGAAATTCTGCACTAAATCTCCCCATCACATTGTCTCTAGACAAGAATTGTCTTTTCAAATTTGAACTCCTAGCCCTAGGACGACGCCAAGATGAACACGATCTTTTTATATCAAATATAGGGAAAATTAAGAACTATTCATGTGCTACAACAAAGGGTTTGCTTTTCTTTCCATACAGGATGATCTCTGTCTCTCCTGGAGACAGTAGATATATTGGGAAGTAATTTAACACCATCATTTAGTGAGTGACTTTGGTCTTAGAAAATGATAGGGTTATGAACTGAAGCAGAAGATGTATATTTAGATTATTGTATTCTGAAAAGAAGTTTCTGGTGTAATTATCTTTTAATTGAAGCCACTTAGAATTTGAGAGCCTTTAATATACCTTACAGATGGACTGTAGGAGTTGATGCTGAAAATAATATATAAATCTATGATGTTTAAAGTGTGTCATTCACACACAGCAACTACGATAAACCTTTTTTTAGGATTCACACAATAGAGGCGAGTGTAGTTGGCAGTAGGAGGCATAAAGTGAAAAGAATAGGGTTATTTCAGAAGCACACCTACTCTTTAAACCGTGACCCTCACATCTCTCTATATAAAGAGCAAGGAGGCTTAATCCAGAACTATAAAAAGCAACTCTTTTTAGACTTCAGTTTTTCCCTTTCACTGTTGATCTTGTCAACAATATTAAATGAGAATGACACAGAAACTTTTAAGGCTTGTCCTTTGGAGCAAAAACGCTCACAGAGTTTTGCCATGTCAGCAGACATAATCACTGATAATTATACTTTTTAAAGGAAATATTAAAATTATAAACCTTTCTGAACTACTTCAGTGACTCAATTAAGAAAATTAGAAAATACAGCTCAGGCGAGATAGAATCCTTGGTTTATCTGTGGGGGCTTTTTCTGTCCACTGGAATAAAACTACTTGCAAAATCTTCTATAGGTATTGGTAAAGGGCTTTAGGAACACCTACACATTACATTCCAAAATGATGCCACCACTCAAATAATTGACAACACCTCGACAGCCTGGCAAGTTGCTTCAAAACTCTTGCTTCTTGTATTCTTTCTTTGTATGAAAAATATTTAATGTTTCCTTAAAACAAACGTGGTTGAGAATGATTTTTAAGTATTTAAGCATTTTGACGGTTTCTAACAAAAGCTTATGTAAAATATGAGTTAAGCCTGTGGTGGTTAGGAGCATGGACTCTGCAGTCCAGCTACCTGAGCCCACATCTTGGTACCAGTCAGGAGCAATGCAGTCCTGGGGAATGCTCTTCACCCCACTATGTCTCTACTCCTTCGCCTGTACAGGGTGGGTGGCTGTGGAATCTCCAGTGGTCGTTTTAAACTCAAATGGGGTGACTCACATCAAACTCTTAGTCCTATGCTTGCCATAAAACAGGCACTTGATAAATGTGATGTCGTTGTTGTTGTTGTTGTTGTTGTTGTTCAAAAGGTAGAAGTTATATGACTATAACTATAGATGTTTAAAATTTCTAAAATCATTTGCCTACTTATACTAATTGGATATCTTTTGAAAGGCTGTTCTGGCAGGAAACGTAAAAGTTCTCCAATTATTACATATTTCTTTGTTTTGAATAATCATGAACTGCTATGTTTTTACCTTGTAAACTTTTCAGGTTGATAGTTATAGAAGGAAAAATAAAATCCTTCTGCAGTTTCAGTTTAATTTAGCAAGTACTTTGTGCAGATACTTTTGGGTGTCAGACAATATTCTAGAAATTCCAGGGGAAACAAGATGAATAAGAAAGTACAGACCCCTTAGGAGTTCATGGTCTAGTAGAAATGATAAGATAATATAGTAATATATTATTATAATATAATATAATATATATAAGATTATATATATCTTATATAATATTATAACACTATAATAATATGAGATAAGCCAAGATTACTTCTTTGAGGTTTGAAAGTAGAGATTATATCATGATTGCAGTTATTTGAAGAGAATACAGGAAGGAGAATGGGAAGATAACAATTTAACAAAAGGATTTGAGGAGAACTTTAAGGTTACAGAAGATCGTGAGTCAGAGACCAAAGGCAGGATCCATGGGCTTTCTTTGAGAAACAGTGAGTAGTTCAGTTTGGTTGGTATTAGAAACCCTTGGCGGTAGTGGAAGAGGGAGATGGACCAAGCTGACACTTCACAGATCATACTGAGTTCTGCATAAACTGCAGCAAGAATATATTTTCAAATACTGTGTTATAGCCAAGCTCAAAAGAAACACAGAGAAATCCTTAGATACCAGAAATGAGGAAAAAATATCAAAGCCAGACCTATAGAGGAAAGCTGATAGTCCAGTAGCCTGTGAGAATTTCATATTGTAGGTGGGTCTTGGGTGCTAGAGGCTGAGATTCTAAAGCCCTCTTGGGAATGCTGACAAGACCCCCTCCCACACAAGCAGTGATGCTATACCAAGCCCACTGCAATAAGCTAGCACTATCTTGGTTGCTCTGACCTCATGGGCTAGAAAAACCCCATCAGTCTAGGATGTGTCTAAGAAATTTGTAGTTCATACAAGGTTTGGGGGAGGAAGAGGAAAGAAATCTCCTTTCAGAAACAGAAACCCCTAGTCTGAGCCATAAACAGGAGAAATTAAGATGAAAATTAGCATAAAATGAACTGGTATCCTCCAACTGCTTGAGGGCCCCACCCCTCAGAGAAACACACTCAGAACTAGTCTCTAACAGCTCTTTCACACACCCGTGACTTGGGCTTCCAAAGGGTAAATACATCCCACTGAATATGAATTTACAATAATTACAAATATCACTAGAGAGAATCAGCACATGCAGAAATCAGGAGAATTAACAATGCAAGCAGTAGAAATAATAGAAAATATGAAATAAACTATAACATATTTTTTAAAACAATTTGAGATAAAAGAAAGAACAGAAAGCACAGTTAAGGAATGGAAGAATATGAGAAAGATCAAATAGGACTTCTGTAAGTGGAAAATATTGTCATTGAAATGAATGAAGAGGATAAATAGCCAATTAGATACAATTGAAGAAAGAATTAGTGATCGGAAGTTAAGTGTGGAAAAAGATCACTCACTAGCCAGAATAGAAAGATAAAGAAATCAAAACTATAAAAGAACTTAGAAAATGAAGAATAGAATGAGAAAGTTTAGTATACATTTAACAGAAATATACATAATAGAATAGAAATGTATTCCTAATAGAAAGAGACCACAAAGAGATTGAAGGAGAGGCAACATTGTATGAGTTACTACATAAGAATTTTCCAAAGTTGAAGACAGATAAGGTATTCAGATTGAAAAAAAGTTCTGAATATATAAAAGCAAATCCACATAAACTAAGTTTGTGTTATACTAATGACAAAAAGAAAAGTTTTGAAAGCTACCACAAACAAAAGACTGGTAATCTGCAAAAGATTGACTAACTGACAGGAGACTGCACTTGCAGCAAAAGAGAAACTAAAATCACATTATAAAAATGCCAAGAGGAAAATAAAAACATGCCCATCATCTAAAAGATCAACTCAAAGTGAGTATAACTTGAAAACAATCAAAGATTGAAAGAGTTACCATTCACAGAACATTACTAAAATCATTACTAAAAACTTTTGAAGAAAGAAAATACACTTGGAAAGCAATGATTAAGAAACAGTAGTGAATAAATAGATTGATTAAACAGTATTACTAGTTTAAAGATCAATAACAATAATAATTGTAGAGACTAATTTGAGGAATTCAAAAGCAAGGTGGATTAAATTACTAAATAGCAATAAAGATGGAAGAATAAGACGCAAATAGTCAGTAACTGAATAGAAACAGGAGGAGAAGAGGACTGGGTGCATAAAATGAGATAGTGAGATAGATAAAAGATTGGAATTGTAAGTTAGGATTATATTTGGATGGGCTTATAAGTCAAACTATGAAGACTGTAGTTAATTTTATATAAAACGGGATAGATTTTGGTGGTGGTGGTTTTTTCTTTAAGCAGAGAAGTGACGTGTTCAGAGATGTGCAAGGTAGGGCAGTTTGGCATGGGCAAAGACTCAGGAAGACCGATTAGGGCACTGTTGTAATGAGTATGATGAGAGTCTTGAAGATCTGTACCAGGATTCATCTCTCACTCATAGGTGAAAAGGATGGATGTGAGAAACACTACGTGGCTAGTACTTAGAGGAAGTGGAAGGAAGATGGTAGAAGCAAAAGGGGGAGACAGTCACTGAACATCCACTTTTACCCTCTCTCTTTGTATTAACCCACCCTAACAACCACATGATGATGTCTGCTTCTTTTTACAGACAAATCAAATGATCCTAGGAAAGAGGCAAATAATTTGTCCAGTGGCCTTACGTAGTAAATATCAGAACCACAATTTAAATCCAGTTTTGTGACTCCAGCTGCTCTTTAAATAACATAGTAGTGAGATTCCCAGAGAGAACGCTTAGTAGGTAATTGAGTTTAATTTGCAACTTGAAGAGTTGTGGGGTTCAGAAGTCATGCTTCTGATTCCAATTTTGAAGAGAAACAGAAAGACAGAAGTTGCAGGAAAGTAGCAATATGAGAAGTTGGTATTTAAATAAGATATCCAGTATCAGGCCATATTTCTGAGAGAGGGAAAGATTGAGGAAGAAGAATTGGGTAGGATTCAAGATCATAGAGAAAACCATGGAGTTAAACCATCGAGACAGAAACCCAGGAGGAGAGGCAGAACGCAGGGGAAGGGTGATGTGAAATGAGAAAAGGCGAGGAGAGCAAGCCCAGTGTGGACGCTGCCTCTTCATGATCCAGAAAAGAGGAAGACGGTCCAGCGGGTGGACATGGATGTGTCATCCCAGAAAAAGGTAGCAAAAGGGTAGCAGGAGGTAGAGAGAGAACCTTTCACAGCACACTTGTATCGTGGAAGAAGGTCCAGACACAGGAATTGGTTGTCAAATAATACGTCATGGATGGAAATCTGTCTTATCTGAATACTCTTTATACCCTTTAGAAATGCTACCAGTAGTCTACACTAGCATGTACAGATATTGCAAGGTATTTGTTCTGGGTGCTTTTCACTGACAGTGCCAGGAAGGATGCTAATTAGTGGCCATTGTGAGAGCTGGTGCTGTGATTTGGGCACCTGTCTGCAAAGAGCTGGACTGAGCACAGCCCATTCCATATAAGCCCGCTCAGCAGCTGTCAGCTGGCATTGGCGTTAATTTACTACTGACCTGGGCCACATTTGACGCTGGCCCAGGCATTAAAGCCCGCCTTGCCCGTCTCTGATTAGTTGTGCCATCCAGTGCCTCCTGTACTATTTTTATCGCAAATAGAAAACATGTCTAAATGTTTTATTTCTCAAGATTCGAGTCAATGCCATGATGTTTTTGTTTGAGGGGAAGGATCATTAGATCTGTGCAAGTTAGACCCCTCACAGGCAAGGGGATATGTTGCCAGAACAGTGGATACAGGGCTGATTGGCAGTGGTCAGATGGTGTTTACCTTGGCAGCCAGTACTGCATTCGATTCCTGACGGACGGCCAGCAAAGTCCTCTGCGGCTTGCGATGGGTATCGCCAGCACAAAACTGCAGACAGAATTTTATGACATTTTTTAGGTTAGACCCTATTAATTTGCTTTCTCTTCAAAATCGTCTTCACACTCCACCTACTGACCAGACACTTTCGAGCCCAGAAGCTGCACCTTCTAAGGCAGTGGTTTATTTATCTTGTGCTATTTGATACCAATGTTTTCTAAAGTTTATGTTGATGAGCGAGTTAGGGCAGCTTTCAAGTGTGCCTAACTTAATCCTGAGACCTAGTGTGAGCATAGAAGGAAGTTATTCATTCATTCATTCATTCGTGTAATTCATTCATTCACTATATTAAGTAAGTCCTCTAGGTGCTGGGAATATAATATAAATACAGTAGACAAAGTTTTCCTTCACAAGGCTTATATTCTAATGGAGGAGACAGAAAAATGGATAAGCCAAGAGACAGATGGCACAATGGCAGGTGAGGTTGGCACCATGAGGAAGAGTAAGATGATTGAGGTTGACAGGAGACCACTTCAGATAGGGAGTCAGCTAAGAGCTCTCTGACGAAATGACAAAAAAGCAGGTGAGTCTGTATGGGGAGACTCTTTCAGGCAAAAGGAAAGGCAGTTCAAAGGCCCTGAGGCAGGCAAGTACTCACTGTTGCTGAGGAAGCTCCAGCATGACCAGAGCACGTGGAGCAGGAGGAAGGTGGTAGCCATCTCCAGGAGCTGGACCATGCGGGGCACACAGGCCACATGAGGCAAGGAGCTTCTTGGGTGCAGTAACTCGTGTTGATTATCTGAGGCTGTGTGGGGTCCTTTGAATTACAAAAACGATTGTTAAAACTTTTTAACCGTGTAGGCGTATTTTTCAAATCTTAGAAGAGACATGGCAAACTGAGTCTCCAATGGGCTCAATAACATAAGTAATAAATTGAACAGTTTAAATAAAAACCTAGGCAGCCCTGGCTCGTATGCCCATTGCATCGTGTGATGTCATAAAGGCATTGTTTTTAGCATATAATCACTGAATTCACCCTGTCAGACTTCTGCTGTGCCATGCTCTAGGGCTGTCAATAAGGCAGAAACCCACCCTCAGGTTCAGAAGGACTACTGGGGCAGGAAGAAACTTAAGCAAATGATTATAATTCAGTGGTGTCGAGCCATGTGTATGTGAGGTAAGGGAGAGCACAGAGAAGGAGTTGATTAACTCTGTTTAGATATTTAGAAGAACCAGGATGAAATCGGAGGGCTGTGTAAACATGAGATAAAGTAAGGCAGGAGGGTGGTATATCCAGCACAAAACCTGAAGTTACGGAACACGTGGCTGGAACAGAAAATTACAAATCGTCATCAGGAGTGGGCTGGGGAGTGGACGGAGTTCAGCCCAGCGGTCCGTATCATGATGGCAAACCAGCTGGCTTCTCCTCCGAGGGTCAGTGTCCTTCTGATCGGCCAAATCTGAGCCTGTGTCATGATGGAACATGTTGATGTCGCTCTGCAGCCATGGGCATCACAACTAAAGATAGGCGAGGCTGGTGGTTGACACTGTACCCATCCTTTGGGCTGTGGTTAGTGGTTGATGACTGTCATAGAGCAGAGACACGAGAGAATAAAAGAGAAAATGGGGAGAAATGAACTGCCTAAATATGTTAGGTTTGTAGCATAACACAATGGAGATGGACATGTCTTGGAAGATTTTAGCTTTACTGAAATATTTTTAGACAGTTTTAGAGACTAAAGAAAAGTAAAAAGTGAAGTGTCAAGATTACACTTTTTAAAATACATTTTTAAAGAAAATTCCTAACTTTTGGATTACTTCAGGTTACTTATCATCCTTTAAAGGATTGATGGGCACATTTCTGAATGGGAAATTGATCATTGCAATTATTACACTTCTATCTTTTATTTCAATATTTCTCTGTTGTGTTAGTTCTTGATTATTTCAGCGTATATAAAAATATAATGGGTCTTGCCAACTCTTTGCCCTCTCTCACCTGACCATTCTTCCACATTCCAAGATGCTTTTCTGCCCTTAAACTGCGGGATAAGCAGATGTGACGTTGACAGCAGATTGCTCCTCCATCAAGCTAGTTTAAGCTTGGCATCTCAGTGCTTCGTTCTGCTGCTGAAGACCCAGCTGAGAGTTTGTGTGTCTTCGTCGTTGTTTGTTTCTTTTTACAATAAAGCTAAAGTACCTAGCTTTCAGTCATAGTAGACCTCTAAAGTTGAGATATTTTCTTAAACCAAAATGTCCTGTGACAGCTTTTATTTGCCTCTATTTAAAGATGTGTTTATTTTAAGAGGAAGGTAAAAATGATTAAGCTCAGCTTGTTCATGAAAATGGACATTTTGAAGTGATTATAATCTCCCATCTCTGATCACACCTTACTGGACAATCTCCCGTGTTTACTACATGCAAAAGTATTTTTTATTTTCACTTCAATTAAAAACCTAAATTAATACACGCTTTCCCTAACGGGTTGAATTGAGTGTTCTGAGAACTAAAAAAGGCGAGTTCGTCAAGCCTGCCAAAGTGTACACCCTCATTAGCTTTTGTGTGCTGACTGTTTATCCATCTGAGTGTAGGATGCACACATGAACAGTTTTGAAATTCTCCCAAGTGTTGCAAGACTATTTCAAAGTTGACTCTGCAATTTTAAATATATTTGTTGGATGACGATATGCAGAGAAATAGTCATGAAGATTCTGATGTTTGTTCTGTTCCTTTGACCATCACAGATCAAAGAACACCTTGCTAAGGGGCAGCGAATGCTGGCAGGTGATGGAATGTCCCAGGTGACCAAGACACTGTTGGATTTAACTCAGAGGAAAAATTTCTATGCAGGCGATCTTCTGATGTCCGTGGAAATCCTCAGAAATGTGACAGACACGTTTAAAAGGGCGAGTTACATCCCTGCATCTGATGGCGTCCAGGTAAGGGAGGCAATCCCTTGAAGGTGCAATCAATTTTTGGCCCTGGAAGCCAGCTCAGCCATCTTGGGGACAGCCTGGCCTGGAGGGAGCAAGCTGTAATTCCTGCAGGGGAGACGTCGGGGCTGTGCTTAGGGTGAGCACTGGAAATGACCTCAATTCCCTTAGTCATCCCATTCCCCAGTGTCCTGGACCATAGAACACAGAATGCACTGCAGGGAGATGCTGAATGGGAATGTGTGTGAAGTGTTTGGAGCCCTCAGATAAAGGCACTATAGAAAATTCAAGGTTGTATCATGGATATTTTATTCCTACATTTAATATCACCATCTTGCCATAGGAGACCATTAGAAGTACATTAAGCATAATGAAAGCACATTAACCATAATATGCAAAGAAGGCGCCATTTAAGTTTTGTTTGGGGTTTTGCTATTAGAAGGAGGAAGGCTATGTTTAATTTTGTGGAACCATTTCCTGAAAATATCAGGCAAATCGAGAACAGTCTGCATAGGAAAATAAGAAATGCAATAACTCCTTACAGTGTATTTTCCTTGTCATGGAGACTTCTAGAGCAACATCATTCATCTCCATAATCAAGTTTAAGTACTCACCCAATTTCAGGATTGCCTTGGCCATTAACACAAAGCTCATTGAATGGCAAACAAAGCATATTTAAATGCAGCTCTAGTTTGCATTTCAGATTAACTCTTTGCATGCTGTAGGCTGGAGTCTACTCCTGCCAAGAATGATGGGTTGATTTCTATATTTCCAGCGTAATGTTCTTCCTGTATCTCTGCATAAAGTTCATTAAGGTAAAAGTTTGGCAAAACTCCCAGATCAGATAGTTTTCTTTCTACCTACCCTTCCTTTGGGAGTTTTATTTGCAATTGACTTGGAGAATGCAGAGGATGTGGTTTTTTGGTTTTGTTCCTTGTTTTCTTTTGCTTTGTTTTAATCAGCTATCAATGCCCTGATTGTATATAGACGCATATATCACTTCAATTATATGCATATGCCACTGAAAGTAACTGCAATGAGTATTATTGGCGCTGCATTCTCTATTATATCACCAGTATCCAGGAATACATTTTTAATTGTAAAAATACATTGGGAGGGTGGGCTAGAAAATTATTGTCATTTGAGCATTTCAGAGTTGCTTTTTTTTTCCTTACAAAGAATGAAACAGTTTTCCAATTTTAAAAACTTTATAAAGTAAGCCAAGTATGACTTTTCCCTGTAGGTCTGAAATCCTTCTATCCATTATTACCATTTACATGAAAAAATAACATTTGAAGTCCTTGACACAAAATATAAGTTGTAATTTCAAAAACTCCCAGACACTTGTGTTCACGATTGAAGCATCAGGCAGAATGTTGCGCTAGATAGTCTTTAGGGCCTCTTCTAACTCGCAGGAGTGTAGGGCTGCAAGAGTTTTAGGTGCTGAAATTCAAGAAATGAAGATCACCAGGTTCTACTGGGAGCATATTTTGATTGCGCTGCTCATTAGAGTGCATTGACTTAGTGAACAATTAGTTTCACCAGATGCTTGGGCATGGACATTAGCTGGTTTGACTTAAATAGAGCAATTTGGCTGATGATGTTGTTGTCATTTTGGCATAGTCAGAAATAGGTTCCCCATTTCCAACCTACTCTCTCATTAGTCTTCCACATTAGTCCTTAGAATTCTAAGCACATTGATGTCGTAGTAATTTCTTCATAAACAGGAGCTGCATTTTCTTCTTCACTGTCTTTACTGGTGTCTTTCGGCACCTGGTATATCTTCCTCTCCTGGAATTCCTTTTTCCTCCATCTCTGCCTGTCAAAATCCTAGCCCAACTCTAGCAAGTCTTTCTGAATGCCAGACCAGCAAGCCTGGAAATCCATCTGAAAATGATCTTTTTCTTCCCTGAAATCCCAGAGACATTTGTACCTCTTTTAGCCTACTTTCCACAATTTTATACAAAACTTTAGTATATAATTATTGTCTTTACTTATTTGTAAAGTCTGACTTATAGCCTTACTCAGCATCTCCTGTACTTTACTTAAATGTCAATTCTCTGTTTCCAAGGGCCCTGAACATTTCTGATTGTCTAGCATCTCAGGCTTAGCTTAGCATAAACTAAATTCATCTTGAATCCCAAGTTGTCTTGCATTTTCTACTTCTCTTTGAAGAATTAGCAATCCTTAGGCAGGAATCATAATGTCATCTTGACTTTTTCCTTCTCTCTTTGCGTGGCCTCTGCCTACACAGTGCCTCTTTGTCCTTTCTTTCTTCTCTCTTCCCACTGCTGTTTTCCTAATTTAGCTTCCAGTCACCTCAGCATACATAATTTCCATGACCTCTCTTCTTTTATCTGTTCTTTGATCTTTTCCTTCACTCATCCATCTTGTACACTATGGTCCTATTAGTTGTCCTAGGACAGCTCTGATTATATCACTCTTTCATCAGAAAACTTTAGTGGGAGGGGCTGGCCCCGTGGCCGAGTGGTTAAGTTCGCGCGCTCCGCTGCAGGCGGCCCAGTGTTTCGTCGGTTCGAATCCTGGGCGCGGACATGGCACTGCTGGTCAGACCACGCTGAGGCAGCGTCCCACATGCCACAACTAGAGGAACCCACAACGAAGAATACACAACTATGTACCGGGGGGCTTTGGGGAGAAAAAGGAAAAAATAAAATCTTTAAAAAAAAAAAAAAAAAAAAGAAAACTTTAGTGGGGGCTGGCCCGATGGCATAGTGTTTAAGTTCATGCGCTCCACTTTAGTTGGTTCAGATCCCAGGCATGGACCTATGTACCACTCTTCAAGCCATGCTGTGGCGGCATCCCACATACAAAATGCAAGGAGATGGGCACAGATGTTAGCTCAGGGCCACTCTTCCTCAAGAAAAAGAGGAAGATTGGCAACAGATATTAGCTTATGGCCAATCTTCCTCACCAAAAAAAAAGAAGAAGAAGAAAAAGAAAGAAAGAAACATTCAGTGGAGCTCTGAGACGCCTGAATGACAACCTAAAGTCTTTATCTTGGCTTCTAGTATACGCCACGTATGTAGGTTCCCTATCTTTCCAGCCACGTGCATGGATTACTCTTCCTCTTCACACACTTGAGCCAGATGAACTTTCTGCTTCCTGAAGGCTCCCCCTTTCCCAAACAAGATTTAGCATAGAATCTTGCCTATAGAAGATGTTCAACAAATGTTTATTGAATTAATTAATTAATGACAACATTAATAATTACATACCTACCAATGAGTTTTCCAAACTTTTTTAAAATAAAAAACTGGGAAATGAGCAAAGACTAAAGAAAGACTGAGTAAAACTATTAAAAGAGAATACACACTTTGAGATGTAGTTATGTGAAAAACATTTTATTTAAAAATAGATTCAATAAAAGACTGATTTGCTACATTGATGAAAGTAACATAGAATAGCCACAACCTGTTAAAAATGGGGAAAAAATAAAGTGTGCTTGTATGTCTTGGAATGATAATGCATAGGAATAGTTTTGTTTTTGGAAACTGGTGGAAAAGATATTCCACAAGTCTTTTCCTTTCAGGCATATTCTTTTCCAAACCCTGGGGCTTTGTCATCTCTCCAGATCTCTGCTCACGTTGGCTGCCTATGTGGCATGTCCTTCCCGTTTCCCATCTGATGCAAGTGCCTTCAAGATGCAGCTCAAAACCCATTTCTTCTCAAAAATCTGCTCATCAAATCCCGGGCAGAATTCAATTTTTTCCTAATCATCTTTCCTTTTGAAACCTTGTAAATATCCCTACGATAGCAAATCTCTCACATAACATAATTCTTTCTTTCCAGGTCTGCCTTCAGCGGTAAATTTTAAGCTTGTTTGAAGACGGTTATGTCCCCAGGGCTTAGCCTGGTGATTGAAGCATAGTAGACACTCAGATATTTGCTGAAGTAATTAATAAGTGAATAGGGGTATTGTAGGAATATTGGGGAATTTACATTGCTTCACAACAATAAGAAAACTACTCTAAACATTCAATTCAGAGAGAGAAAGAGAAGGAGAGGAAAACTTGTCTATTTTCTTTCTCTTTTTAACCACTGGGAAAATTCGTCCTGAGTCTCATTCTATCTATAGAGGGTTGAGTTTGCACTGTTCGCACCAGGAACTATAAGACTTGACAGAGTCGGACCAGACATATGCACGTTGAAATTCCAGGTTGTTCAGTAATTATCCTTGTGTCTTCAGACACATTGCTTAATCTTTCTCTACCTTATTTCTTCATCTCTAAACAAGAAATGAAGAGGAACCAGTATATGGTGTATTCTCATTATTCATGATAATTATAGTCTATAAAGTTGCAGCAAACACTGAATTAACAAATACGGAATCATTTACTCCCAGGGAAAATACAGGATGAGGTTCCTGTGAGAATCTGGTCATACTGTTGTCATCAACCGGTTGATACAGGACCTTGCTTTATGTGTGTTTCTGTTAAAAGACACCTCATTGAATGCATATTGTTAATCATTCGAATTGACCTCACGGCCAACAGACTGTAACTCAGGCCCGAACAAAGTTTATCTCTGAAGGCGCATCCTGGCCTTCTCGAGCTTAGGAACACTAGATAGTCCTTCAGTGCTATGCTGGGGGCCAATTTAAACAGTGAAATTACCGAGAACACACGGAAACCTATGAGAAGACTGGGCGTTAAATAGACCATGAAAAGGACACTTATTTACAGTACCTGGGCTGAAAAAAAAGTCAGAGCCTCACCATGTTCAACCTCAGCTGGGAACGTGCGCATTAGGTGACTCACATTTCTTTGCCACTTTGCACATGTCCATGATTAACCGTGAAAGTGCTGTGAGTTTTGATGTGGGAATTACAAGTAAATTTTAGCGGGTAGTTGAATTTGCAAAGATGGAATCCACAAATAATGAAGATCAACGGTGACTATCTTCGTGAGGCTTAGAGATAATACAGATTAAATACATGATAATCCATACGTAATAATATTTGTGAATTATCTGGCACATCCTAGACACTCTATAATGCCGTTCTTGCTAGTATTGTAACTCTTAACGTGAAAGAAGATGAGCCTTGCTCTCAAGCTGCTTACAGTGTCCCTGAAGAAAGAACAAACTTATGAATGAAGCTGGACTGCCATAATGAGGGAGAGAGAGAAGCACAGTACGTCTCACTCCCAAGAATTCTGGAACTATAGAGAGCTGAACTAAAACAGTGAGAAAAGAATGCGTGGACAAGTAAGAACTTCAGATAGAGTTTGGAGAAGCAAGCTGGGCACAGAGTGGATAACTAATCAAACTGCACAACCAAAGGCATAGCAGGTTCAAGAGAACAAGGTTTGCAGAAAATGAGAGCGTGTTGGAATAGGCAGGGTCAGAGCCAAAGGAAAGAGTCTAGATGTGCTTCTCCATAAACAAAGTTACTAAATGTAGTGGCATTTTTGGACAGATGGCTGGGCAGAGATAGATTATGTGGATGAGGGAGTAAAGAGACTGGGGGAAAGAAACCTGTCGAGAGGCTACGGCAGTGGTCTGGAGGTGAGAAAGAAGAAAGTACGTTTTTGTGACAATGCATCAGAAAAGAAGGAGGCGTTTTCTCTTAGTGGAATGAGAGGTAGTCTCTTCAGATGGGTTCTATTCCAGGGAGAAGGAAAGAAAATACTGGAAAGAATACACACATGGAGGTATCCACAGACATGCTTAGAGTGCTGTGCCCTCAGAGTCGCTGAACGCAAGGATGTGTCTCTCCCCAGGGTCTTTCTCTTCCCTGACGCTGTTTTCCAAGTGTTTTTGCCAGTGACCAACTGTAAGACAGACAGTTTACACCAATCTATATTTGAAAACCAGAGTTTTACAAAATCATATTTACCTTCACTATGTGTAGTACTGTCTGGTATTTTGTGTTCTTTTCTGTTTCTTTAAGTAAAGTTGAGTGACCCTCAAACAGGTTACCACTCAGTGTTTGAAAACGACTTAGTATCTAACACATTCCCTAGGCTTGAGAAACTTATTTGCCAATGATTGGGGTTACAAAGCAAGGTCAAATCTCAGCTTCCAATTTCTTTCTTAAATGCAGACCATGTTCTAGATAAAATTTTCAGAGGAAGGTGACGCCGGAATTAAATTGAAAGCAGAGGTAGTGACTTTGAATGAGTCAAGCATCTTCTTTCCTAAAACAGTTGATGAGCGAGCACAGACATTGCACTGCGGATCGTTCTCAGGCTGCCCATCAATGGCACTAAGTCACCTGGTGAGGATCTCTGAGTATTATTTCTCTCGTGGTTTCAGGGGGAGACACTTTCACCTTTTACATATGAAATAGGCACTGATAAATGTGGAAGCACCTGTTACCTTGATAATATCGTGCCATCATGTAATAGTGAGCCTCATCTCCAGAGACAGTCTCGTTTTCTTGACAAAATAAGATCTGGTAAGGACTCTTTTGGTTTGGATTTATAGAACGACTCTAGTGTTCAAGACACAACCTCATGCCTTGAGATCCTCTGCTTAAAGAACTTTGTGCAACAGGCAGATTAATAATTTCCTCCAGCATAAGTAGAGGAGGTAAGGAAGGCGGTCGAGTGTAATGACCAAGAGTACCTGCTCTGTAGGCAGAATTCTGAGCTTCAGGTCGTGGCTCTGCCACTTGTAAGCTGTGTGACACTAAGCAACTTACAAGACCTCTCTGTGACTCAATTATTTCTCCCATTGTGTGGGATAATGGTACTGACCTCATAGTGCTGAGCTGAGAGTTAAATTGTCTATGAAAAACCTACATAGCACATGGCACAGAGTGAGAGCTCAAGAAGTGTAGCTCCTCTTATTATCTGAGAAGGTGAGATGCTGATGGAGCAAAAACCCGAGGGATCTCTGGACCACAGGTATCTGCTGCCGCTGCAGATATGTATTTGATTTTTGTCCTAAGAAGAAAGGAAGGCCAGGTGTTTCTCATGGCACCACCTAAGGAAGTGTGGAGACTGCCTTTTGTCTCTTTTTTTCACTTCTTACAGCGGAGAAGGGTAGGAAATGCCTCAAGAAAAATGAGAGTCAGAACAGCATTGGTCCTTAAGGTCAACATGGTGAGGCCATTTTAAAGTTAGAGAGCAAGCGGATGCAGAGAATGGCTTAAATCAGTAACCAGGACTCCTGGCCCAGTGGGAGCCGAGTCGTGTATGGGGCCATAACTCCCAGCTGCCAACCGCTCTGAGTCACAAACGGCTGCTGTTGTCAGTGCTTGAGAGCCTGCAAGGATTTTGTTGTTTCTCCGCAGTGGAGGGAGCCTTGTGTAACTAACGAATGGCTCTTTCTAGGTATTATTTAAACCTTGCCCTCATTTAAAGGTGAAATAAGAAATTCAGTGCCAAATAACTTCTTTAAATGGGTGAGATATTAACCACAAATCTTGCTGCACAATCAACGAGTAAATCCTACCAAGAACAAAATCTGGAAGATGGCTGCTGGCCGCGAGGAACTGACGGTCTCCATGGGAGGTGCTGTATGCCCAGCAGCCGGTTGGGACAAGGAGGGAGGCAGAGAAAGAAGTTTTAAGAATATGGACGGCGCAGCCTGTCAACTAGTGACTGCCATGGAGTGGAAATAGTGATTTTGATTGAGCCTTAAAAAAATGCACTGAAACATCCGAGAGGTAGTTTTGTCCTTTCAGAATCTGCGCTTCTTTCCTTCAGAGTCAAGAAAATATTGAGATTTGCATTAGTACAATGTACAGGTGGCTTTCGGTTGAGATTCCACTTATTATCAAAGATTTGTCTTTAAGTTATTGAGGAATGTGTTAGTCTGCTCAGGCTGTCTTAAGAAATACCACAAGCTGGGTGCCTTAAACAGTAGAGATTTATTTTCTCACAATTCTGGAGGCTAAAAGTCCAAGATGGTTTCTCCTGAGGCCTCTTTCCTTGGCTTGCAAGTGGCGTCTTCTCTCTCTGTCCTTGCGTGGCCTTTTTCTCTGTGTATCCTATTCCTCTCTTCTTATAAGGACACCCATTGAATTGGATGAGGACCCCCCCAAGAGCCTCATTTTAACTTAATTCTCTCCTCAAAGGCCGTGTCTCAAATACCGTCACAGTCTGAGGTGCTGGGGGGTGAGAGCTTCAATACATGCATTTGGGGTGGACACAGGTCAGCCCAGAATAGGGAATGTTGAAGGACTGTGAGGATTTCCCTTCAGCAAAGAGACCTGTGCCAGGCACCTTCCCCCAGGACGGGACCCGCTACAGCTGCTGCCCACAGTGCCGCGGGGGCCAGACCTGGGTTGGGGCAGGCTTCTCGCATGTGCTGGCCCCTCTGTGTGTCAGCAGGCCTGCCCAAACTTGGGTGATTGGTCCTCACCTCATTCCTCGCTTAAGAAGCACCCCGTCTGGATTTGGGGATGATTTTGCCTTGCTGAGTTATGATGTTTTTATAACCTTGGCTGCTCTGCCAGACTGTCTCTGGGGAATAATCACTTAGCATATTTAATCATATTAGCATCACTGATTTTTTTACCTTTCATTTTCAAATGGGGAACCAGGAGCAGCCCCAGCTCATGCCCCAAAGCACTGGAGGTCAGATGCTCCCTCTTTCCAGTTGGCTTTCCCATCTGCTGTGCCTTTTGCTGGAACCCTGATCCTAAACTTAGCCTGGAGAGAGAGGCTGGTAGCCATGTGTAAATTTGCCCATCCCAGCTCTTCAGAAACTCCACAGGTCAACCTGGCTTACATCAGGGAGGAGCAGTGAGATGAGTGTGAAAGACAGCCAGCCATTCCTGGAACGATGTTCTTCTCTCATTTTCAAAATGAGTCAGAGTTTCCGTGAGATTTGTGACTAAAAGAAGAGGAGAAGACAAAGGTGTTATTAAAGAGTGGTTTTTTCCCCTAAACTCGTTCACGTCAGGGAACATTTGCTTCACTTGTCTGCTCTCGCCTTCTCCTGGATCCGGCAGACTGCCGTGCTTGAGCTCGGACAGTCCAGGTGGCGTCATCCAGCCTGCGGTGGAGCCCACTGCTGACCTGCCGACCCTGACACCCAATCCCCTTGTCCTCAGTTTATCCGCTGGTTTTCCAGTGGCTCAGACTCTTGTCTCTGAATCATATTCTGGATTATAATCCCCTGCCTTCCTGTATCCTTGACACTTTCTAATTGCCAATGGCGAGTGGGTGTGCTGCTTTGATTGATATTCTGGATAAAAGATCTAAATACTAAACCATAGTATTACAACTCTGTCTTGCTCAGTTGTCAGTTACTTTGTCTATTCACCTGTTACCAAAAAAAGTAGTTAAAGCGCTTTGTGGATGTTTACCTTTAAAAAATACCTTCGAGCAAACCCGAGATTATTTGTATGATAATGTTACTCTTACTCAGTTTCATTTCTGGATGCTTTCTGGAATAGGAGACTAAGAAGGAGAGTCACAGGCAGGTCACAGGGGTTTGGACATCTGTGATCCGTGCCTTCATCTGTCATCTGAGTGTGTTCGTGGTTTTGTCTGTCACTAATGCAAATGGTGTCAGCCAGGTGCATCGAGGCTGAAAAAATGCGTGTCCTCCTTCCCGCACCACGTCGTGGACTCTCTCTGGATTTTTACCTCGTTGAATGCTTAGTGGGTCTCCTGTGTGTTAATCTCCCTGGTGGAGAGTCTTCTTTTTGAATTTATTTTATTCTGTCACCTGTCACCCCTGCTTCTCTTCCTCCCTCCCATCTCTCGTCTCTTACTTATTCCTCTTCCTGTCTCCAGTGTTTTAACCTTGACGTCATCCTATTCAGCTCTATTCCTGGTGATCTTTTTTTCCCCTCAAGACTCTCGGGTTTTAAACTAGGATAATGATTCACAGGTTTTTACCTTTTGAGCCTCAAGCTTATAGTTGCAAAAGCCTCCTGGGCCTCTTCTCTGAGCTGGATCATAGATTCTTCATGCTCAACTGGAACAAAACGGAGCTCACCGACTTCCTTCGCAGCTCTGCTCTTTCCTCTGTGGTATTCGGCATGGCTGACTGCGTCACTGTCCTAAATGACAGTCCTGGATTCTGTCCTTTCCCTCCCGTGCAATCTGTCACCGTGTCATGAGTTTCCCTGAACCAAGCTGCTGTCATCCTCGCCTCCATAAACAGGACATTTTCTGACATCTCTGTCTTCACTTTACTCTCTTGAACTTTGTTTTCACTTAGCAGCCAAAGTTAGATTTTTATTTTTAATGAAACTCATGTCACGTGACCCTCGTGGGATCAAGGCCCCACTTTATCTGACCCTTTGCCTATCTTCTCCATCCAGTGTTCATATCCTCCTGCTCCACCCCATCCAACGCCCTAGTCATGACCACTCCAGCTATACTGGCCTTCTTTCTGCTTCCTAAACTTTTTTCCAGGCTGTGCCCGTGACACAAGGGGGTTTGTACTTTCTTGTCCCATTATTTTCTGGAACTCTCTTCCATGCGTCTTCCCATGGCTTCTCCTTCCCATCACTCTGTTCCCAGCTCAGACATCACCTCCTGAGAAAGCTCTTTCCTGCTGACCATTCCCCTCAAAGCAGTCTCCACACTCACAGACATGCACTCACACACACACACACACACACACACACCCCTCCCTGACCCAGTCACTCTCTACCCCCATAGACTATTTTATTTTTGTATCACCATCTGAAATCATCTTATTTTTAATATTTAGTTGCTTATTTATTGCCTTTCTTTACCCAAATGGAGTGTAAGCTCTGTGAGGGCAGGAACCCCCGTGTGTCTTGCTCACTGTTGTGTTCCAGCACTTAGAACAGGGCCAAGTACACAGTAGGTGTTCAATTAAGTGCCTCTTGAGTAAGTAAATGCAATGCTGCTCCTCAGGTATTTCCCATGTCTCTCTTCGCCTTTCTAGTCCCTCCTGCACTGCCCTCCTTTCGGCCTTCATCACCGCTACCTTGGGCTATTGATGATCTTTCCTACTGACATTCCTTCCTCCATCTTCTTCCTGCCAGATCACCCTTCACTTGCCACCTGGGTTATATTGTTGTGACTCTCCTCATGCCATTCTATTGTGAACAAAGCAGCACTCATACTACCAACACTTTCTGCCTGGGTGGGCAGCGAGGGCGATGCATAGGGTGGGTTCACTGTGTTTAGCTGAGAAGAGGAGGCTCCCTCCTTGGTTACTGCTGTGTCTAACCCGAGGGCCAGGGTTGAACATCCATAGTTGCTTCCTCTCCATTAATTAGAGACCTCTAACTTCTCAAAACTACGTGTCTGTGCTCAGGATGGCCTTGAGATGTCAGAATGGCGTTTTACACAGGGAAAGTTTCATTCCGTATTTCCTCAAGATAACCAGTTTTCTCATCTGTAAAAATAACTGTCCTATCTCCTTCCCGCGACACAGTGAGAACCCTGGTGACATTGGGTATACGGCTGAGGAGAGTATGGAACTGGAAAGGAGGCAGCAAATTAGGTGGGGACCATTTATTGATTTTTTTGGTTCCCGCAAAGACTCGTCTGTGACCTTATACACAGTGGGCACGCAGTCAATAGGTTTGAAATCTTTGCGCATTTACATTGTCCTGCGCTGTATGCTGTGCAGTGGGGGCACAAGACTGAACAAAAAAGAAGTAATCCCAACTAGATTATAGGCTGGGAGAGGAAAAAGCCATAAACCGATGATCCTACAAGTAAATCATAATTAAAAATTGCAACGTCCTCTAAAGTAAGACGACACAGAGCAGCAACATCAGTGTGTTTGCCACCCTGTGAGTGGGGCCGTGTGGCTGGCTGGCCAGCATCCCTAGCGTCTCATTTAGGTCAGGGTGAAGGGGCAATTCTTCGTCCTTGAGTAAATGCATGGTAGTTTTGCTGAGTCGCTGATGGATGTGGAGGTGGAGTGGAGTCAGTGACGTCACGCTACTTCACGCTGGGTGTGGGAGGACTGAATATCAGAGCAGAGAACAGGGCCCCTTAGGGGAGATAGAACCTCTTCCTTGACATCATGTTTTCAGGGTTGATTACTTCTATGAAATGGTTGTTTCCTTGTACATGGAATATTTTTGCCAAGCATGAATGATGAAGATATTGGTAAATGAAAAATAAAAATGCTCACTGATTAGAATCAGGAAAAAAAAAGGGAATATGCAGAATCCTTATACTTAGGGGAGTGCTGGTGACCTGACAAGGCCTTTTTTGAAGAAATTGCCTAGGAATCTAGACGTGAAGGTCAAGGAAGGATTATTCGAGTATAGATGGGAAGTAGAGCCCTGGAAGAAAGATAACAGTATTCTGTAGGTCCAGAGGCAGGAAAGGGTTGGGATGCACAGAGAAGTCTGATGAATATGGACTATAGCAAGTGTGGGCAGGATAGCCCGAGATGGAGTTGGAGAGAGAGGAGGAGACAGATCGTGCTTGGCTTTGCGGCCGTCAGCTGCACTGTAGACTGGGGAATCAGTGACTATCCTGGATGAGGCATCCTTATCCTAATGGCTGGTCCCTGCTTCTTGCTAAGCCTTAAGCTTTGCTTGCGGGCCCCTATGTTTCTCCTCAGGACCTCCACAATTCCTTCAAGCCATCATTAAGTCTTATTTCTTAGGGCTTGTCCTTCTCTTTCAGTGACCAAGCGCTTTCCTGCAGGGGTGGGAGGAGAACACTTCCTGTGGCTCAGATAGTTCAGCTCACTCCCTCATCCGCAGCTCTAGTTCCACGAGGAATTCAGCAAAAACAAAATGCTCAGATATGCTTCAGTACATTCATAGAAAACTGTATATAATCCATGAGAAATATGTCGAGTTGAAGCCAATCAGAAGTAGTACAATGAGTTATTTACTGCTTTCCATCAAATAGTGGGTCCTTTCTGTGTCATGGCTGAATCTAGGGCCTGCCCTCTGGATGCGGCAGGAGTGTTTGAACTCCTCTTCATCACGTACGTTTACTGCACTGATTTCCGTAAAACTCCCTGCAGAGAAAAAGTAAAGAGTCACGCCTCCTTGACCTTGTGTCCACAACCATTCCACACAGTGCCTCTCACACAGTAGGTGTCTATACAATCCTGAAACCCCTCCCAGCAAAGCGCATTCTTCGGAAGGAGAGTTTTTGCTGAACAAATGATGGACCCCGAAGGTAGCGGTGAATGAGCTTCATGCCCTACGCATCACTCAGAGAGGAGGAAGCTATGAGAGAGGCCAGGAGATGCTGGTAGTGGCTGTGAGAGTCTATAGCTACATTGTAGGTGCATATTTGCCATAACGTGGCTGTAAATACAACTCATGCGGCCAGGCATAAAAAAGATAACACAATGGAAATAAAATCATAGAGCCGCCATATACTGAGCACTTACCACATATCAGATATTGTGCTCAGAATGAGCTCCAGGCTGCACACAGCTCAGCCAGGCAGCTGTCGTCATGTCTGTCTTACAGGTCAGAGCCGTGCGGCCAAGCTGGGCAGCCTGAGTCCAGAGCTACCCAGTTACCAAATGCTGGGGAGTTTCAGACCAGGCCTGCCTAGACCAAGCTCCAAACTCAGACTCACCAAGGACACTCCATTCCTCTAATCAGTCTAGGTCATAGAGATCAGGCCTGATCAAAACAAGACAGAACCTACTGTCAGGTGCACCTCAGGGGCTGGCATCTGGGACCTGATCTATAAGTCAACAGAACAGAGATGTTACCACAATTAGCAGAGCTCTTGAAGAATTCTAGCAAGTGCTGGGTCTGCTGCCGTGGAAGCTGATTGATACTCTTGTCAAAAATTCAGTCCAGTGACCTGAAGTGCTATGAGTTTCTTCTTCAAAATACTGTTCTGTTTGGTTCTGCTGTGTCCTGTCAGTCTGACCTTTGAGCGCATGTTGAAGTGGATTGATTTGTATATAAGTTTTCTCGATGTGTGTGAGAAGGATTAGAGCAGGGTCAGCCCAAAGGAGCAATGCCTGAGTCTTGTTAGAGAGCCTGAGGTGCACTGGCCTTGTAAGTCCATTATCCTTTTGAGCTAGGACTTTATTAGAGACCTGCCATGGACAAGGCATTGCCTGTGCTGTGGAAATGCTGAGGAACACGAAAGAGTCAGAGTCCCTATAAATGGCTCCCCACCCCACCTGAGATGGTCAGTCTTAGCTCCGTGTGCACCTGCACGGCCCCACAACTGATCATTCCCAAATCCAGTCAATAGGGAGCTAGAAGGGGAACTTGATTCTGTACTACCTTCCCATGCTGATTTAATAAAGTCCGCTTTATTGGTCTTGAGAAATGGTACAAAAACATCTCTTACACTGTCTGTTTGCTTAGTTGAATGTATATTTTAATAATTTGTGGGTTTTGTGTATGCCCTTTGGTGATTTTAAAAAACTGAACTCTGAGTTTATCATGTTCATCAAGGAATTGTGTGTGCTCACTGGCCCTCATGTGCAGAGCGCAGTCACTGACCCAGTGTCAATAAAAAGTGCTCTGTGAAATGTTTTCCCAGAAATGGAGATGCATTTGCACAAATTGCTTGCCATTCTCCTGGTGTCTCTTGTTAGCAGCAGCATGCATTTTGTATGAAAACTGGCAGGGGTTAGGACGCAGACCACAGCCGTGGACCTCAGCACAGCTGACTGGAATGTGCGGGGATGAAATATGCAACATTTGCCTCATTAGCACCACGTCTCCTAGTGAGTTAACCAGCCTTGGGCAATTGAAGGACTCTGAAGGTTAATTCTCTCTGCCTATAGGTAGCGTTACAGGTCAATGGACTAAGCCCTTAAAATCTTATCACTCCAACCAGGAAATTTTAAGTAGAAAAAATGGCTACTAGTACAAAAAGGTTAAACAAACTGAAAACAGGTCTAAAATAGACTTGCAATTTTTTCAAGAGTTTCATAAAATATTGTGTAACTTTTGTAGAGGTTATGACACAAAACGTGTTTTGACCTTGTGATTGCCAAGAACTATTAAAATAAATAGCACAAATAGGGCAATTAAATATAGATACTAACAGCTTCAAACCACAAGAGAAGAGGAAATGAAGCAGCTTTGCTTTTCTTCTAAAAACACCCAGGTGAATTTAGTTGGAATTAGAATAAAGGCCTGTTTTGAAAAGCTAGACAGGGAAGAAGGCAGATGAGGCTAAAAAATTATGATTCTTTCACTGCCTCGGGGGTTCCTGTCCTAAGCTAATGTATCATCCGAGGGGGTCCTCCCGCTAGATTACATACATACCAGTTAGAAGCGATGCGCCCTGAGGACCAGCCAAGGGACCACCATCTACATAGCTTAAGACAAATGTCATGGCTTCACTTTACACTACTTCGGTCTCCTGTGACCCCAGGTCACTACTCGTCTTCAACAGGCACTCCGGTTTTCCTCTCCTGGCTCCTGTATCTTGCCAACACAGTGTAGTGTGAGAGGACAGGAAAGTCTGTCTCTGGTAAAAATTCCTCGTGTGTGAAATGAGCGCTAACACAGCTGAACTGACCTGAGCCTCGCTCTCTGCCAATGAGGACGTGGGGAAGGAATAAGGAACGCCCGAATGTGCCTGTCCGTGTGGAAGGGGAACACTGCACACTCGGTGTGGGCATTGCTAGACAGAGGCAAAGCCAACAGGTCTTCACCAGCTAGTTAGGGACCAGGGTGCTGGCAAGAATTTGGAACTTGAGTAGGAACATGCTACTGTGTCTGTTCTTGCCTCTATTTTGGCCTGCTGGCAAAAGGCAGAAGAGTAAAGAATAACAATTTGAAAATAGCTAAGATTTATTGAGCACTTACCACGTGTGCCAGGTACATGGAAAATTTCATGTACTCTTTGCAATAGGCAGTTGTGAAAGTAAAGTAAAATAGCCTGGAAGGGCAGAGCCAGCATCCAACTGAGGGGACTGTCGCCTGTCTCAGCTTTGCCCGTAGTCTGTCTTCACTAAAATTCTCTTTGAAACAGCAGTGTAGGTAGCGACCGTGGTTCATGATTAACTGGATAACTTGTCATAAGACAAATACTGGAGACTTTCATTACAGAAGGAAGAACGCTTATTTATAAGGAATAGTTGTGCAATGGTATGACAGAATAGAATATGGAGACTATAACGGAACAGACAACTGTGAGTGAGAATAAGTCTTCTACTCATTCGGATGTCTTCTGAGGTGTATATGTGAAGTTAGGCAGAAATCCTGGAATTGTGGTGCTGAGAAAGGGTCCTCAGAGATCTTCTAGACGAATAATATGTTAGAATCATAAGCAATATTGCAAAGCATTTATACCTCTCTGCATAATCAGTCCAAATGGATGTTGTTGAAAAGTATGTTCTCTCATGTAACATTAAACCTTTTATCTAATTTAATTTACAGAACTTCTTTCAAATAGTTAGCAACCTTCTAGATGAAGAAAACAAGGAAAAATGGGAAGATGCACAACAGGTAAGGTTGGAGTTCTTTCAAAACTTAAAATGAAGTTGGCTAAATAAAGTTTTTAAAAATTAAAGAAATTAATGGCTTGCTATTCCAAGAACATAAACGAAAACTGTGAGAATCAATCTAGATTAACATACTGATTTTAGAGGAAACAAGTGATCTCTTTTATCATAACAATGTATGGAATGATATTTACACATGTGAAAAAATTGAGCACGTTTAAGTAATTTATAACTTTAAGTTATTGATACATAACTGTGTGCCTCAACAATCAGTGTCTTCCCTATCTACAAACTATGGGAAAAGCAGCAAATCTTAAAGCACATATTGCAAACGGAACTCTGGGGGACTAACCAGTAAGATCATTTACGTTTACTGCAATGTTACGTATGATCTGGATTATATATACAGATATGCGTTTTGATTCAAAGCCAAGAGTTATAAAAATAAGTTCTCCTTTTAAAAAATGTGTGTTCTGCTTTTTTCTCCTTCTACTCTGCATGATCAGGGTGGCAAGCGGCCCTATTGATTTAGTTTAAAATGCCTTGCACTGCCATTTGTGCTATACTGACTGGCATACAGTGAATAACATTATTTCTGAATTACAGAGAAAATGGGTTAGAGGTTAAGAAGGGGAGACTATGAATATTTAAAAAAATCATGTGAAATTTAATTCAACTGAATGTCAAAGTTCTTTAAGTTTTCTCCTTGACCCTTTAAAAAAATTCCAAGAGAACAATGCAATCTTGAAAATCAGAATATTTACTGGGGTTCAGGTGAACCATCTCCCCCCTTTTCCCTGTAGAACCGTGTTCTGGGCTTCAAGAGTAAAGCACGCCCTTTATCCCCATTCTGACAGGAGCTCTAAAAATAGTCCAGTGTGCGGCCACCTCATTATCAGGTACAAATGCTGTGCTTCTGGCCGTAGCAAGAGAAAATTCACTCCTTAGTTTAAGACCCTGAATCTATCTTTTTCTGCTAGCTTGAATTATATATTTGTCCTTGGCTTTCTTCTAGAGGAAAGCCTCATTCACTCACTGTAGGAAAATGGTGTCTTTCCTTAGAATACAGCTGCGGAGGCTAAGCACATTTCTGTAGTATGCTGGAGACTATTAATTATGGGTATATTTAGAACAAATGTATAATACCCTCTTTACAACAAGACTGCAATTCATCAGATGGTGTTATTTACTGTGAGTTCCCAACTTGAACAAATAATGAATGGTGGCAGAACTTTGTCAATGGAAAATCCTGAATCCACAATCCATCTATTTACTTGTGATTTTGAGTTGGCTGTATTCTTATCGTTTAAATATTTTTTTTTCAGTAGTGATGATCCTTAGTGCTTTTTTAAAAATAACTATTTGAAATTAAAAAAAAACAACTGTTTGTAGCTTTTACTAAAATGTGTTGTCATAAATGTAGCCACATGGTAAATGAACCTCCCGAGTTTGTGGCCCAGGGGGTGACCTCCTTGGAAATGAGCTGTTTAAAATCTACCAAAGATAGTCCCTTGTGGGTCCCCTTATCTTATCTTAGAGGAATAGCCTCAACGAAATGCAATATAAAACACAGCTCTGTGTACGTTTGGAAAACTGGCTGAGGAAATGTGAATACTGACAACACAAGGGTTGTGCAAACAGAATTTGCACTTTTTAACAATAAAGAGAACTATTTCAGAACTCGTTTGCTACACATCAGCCACGGTTATGAAGGATCAAACTATATTTAGTTAAAGCATCCTCCTAAAAACATAGTATACTAGAGTGAAAAACAAACTACACTCTGTGTAGCACTATTTTATCCACCATCATTGTGGTTGGAGTTGACGAGTCCATTTCAGTTAAGGCAAGCCATTTCAGTCATGCTATTACGTTCTGTATTTCCTTGTTATACTGAAAATTCATGTGTCTCTACAACAGGAATGGGCAAACTGAGGCCAGTGAGCGAGTCCAGCCTGATACCTGTTCTCTAAATAAAGTTTCAGACTATAGCCACATCCGCTCATTTACGTATTATCTATGGCTGCTTTGGTGCAAGGAGGACAGAGTTAAATATTTCCGGCAGAGACCTCATGACCACAAAACCTGAAATATTCACTGTCTGACCCTTTGTAGAAAAAAATTTACCAACCCCGGCTCTATACACTTGATACTGTTGGCAAAATATAATTAAAAACAAATCTGCTGCCAACCTAGTAAACTTCTCCACAAAAGTAGAAGAGAAACAAAGCAGCTTTACTGTTAAATAAGCATTAAACCAGAATGTGATGCCCATCCCAGGCAACCCCCTAGGAGATGGAAAGCACGGAAAGAAACCCCACCCTTTATACAGACCTGTGTCCTCCAGATAAACAGTAGGAGGACTTGACAGCACGGGTTGGCACACACGGTTCATCCTAGCTTCCCTTGGGAATTGGGTGACCGTCTTGTTAGTTAATTGGCTTTTCCAAAGAAAAAATGAATTTCTTATAGTATCTTAAAGACTGAAGAGGACTTTGCAACTTAGAGCCAGGCGCCTGCTGAGGTTAGATTCCCACCCTCCGCAGCAGCTGAGAGCTGGGGCTCTGTCCTCCCTGATGGTTGCATTTCAAAGAGAGGCAGTCCTGGCTTGTCTAGCTGGTGAGAGCCTAGTTAGCTTTTAAAAGGATTTACTTACATTTCAAAAAGACAGACAAAGAACTTAACACTTACTAGTTTTCTAAAGTGAAAGCTCTGGGAAAGGAGGAGGGAGCAGGCTTGGGGAGGGAGTCCGTTTCACCAGGGAGAATTAAGCCTCTTATTTTTAATTTGTATTTACCCTTACACTGCACGTACTCACATACGCAGACACCTACACAGAAACGGGGAAAAAGACAGTAGTAGCAGGAGCTTGGAGCAGATGGAAATCTCATGCACATTTTTAGAATGGGGGTGATGAGCTTTCAGGATTCATATTTAATGATTGGAAAGGTAGGTAAGATATAGCATTTCTCCCCAAATCTTTCTGAAATTAAAAAAAAAATTACAACTATCTATGCCATACATTTCTAACTGTAACAGCCATTGTTCATGTCTTCAAGTGTACCTGAGTAATTATATTATGCATCCTCGCGTCTGATTTTCGGATGGGAGCAGCACCGAGCTCCTGCAGAATGTGCACACTGTGCCTGCTATCCACCCTGCCGGCCTGTCTTCCTCCTCCTCAGTCCCATTCCACTCTTACTGTGTGCTTTCCTGCTAATCAGCGTCGGTTCCTCTTCTGCACCGGCCTTTGCAAATACAACACCACTAAAACTCCCTAATCCACTTAAACTTTCAAGGCTGGAGGCTGCAGTGGTGCTGAATGGCTAAAAGAAATGAGCTTCACTTCAGAAGACTTTCTGCTGTAACATGGTTATGCAGTGCAGGCTGACTTGACAAGCATCATGGCTTACACGCTAAAATCATGTGACCTTTTAACTGGCCTCATGTTCCACACACTGAGCTGTTGCCAGAGCAGGTCGTCTTTAAGAAAGCTCTCATCTGCTTCTCGTTTGTGGAGTGACAGGGCGTTGGGTCTGTTTTGTGTGTGTACACATGCAGCATCGACACTAGAGCAATTACGATGATCCTAAAATTGCTGACACTATTATTCGTACAGTGACTATTATAATTATTAGAAATAAATGTCTCTCCCAAGATGTTTATTATGCAGTGAACTTAATAGTTTGTAAATATCTTCAGGATGGCAATAATAGTTGTTTTTCTTCCTGTGTCCATCATATAGATGCTAAGTAAAAAATGTGACAAACCCAAAATTTTAGTGTTTGTTCTATGTTATTATTTAAGTGAGGAAAGGAGTCCATCAAAAGTAAAGACATGCTATTTCTAAGTATACAATCTGTTAGATATTTTGAGTTTCCTTCGGGTTAACCACTGCATGGTGTCACCTGCGAAGTTCTTGCTGTGTGACACCTGGTGTCATTCTCAACTATTGGTTCAAAAAGATACAGCTGTTGCCAGTTATAGACAATTCTTCAGATAAAGGAGAGCTCATTTATGACTTCATTGTGTAGTTTTCTAAAATTGCATTTATATATTCCATTTTGTAGACCTTATTTCATCTAACCTTTGCTTATCTTTGTAGATTTATCCAGGCTCGATAGAGTTAATGCAGGTGATCGAAGATTTTATACACATTGTTGGAATGGGGATGATGGACTTTCAGAATTCGTACTTAATGACTGGAAATGTAGGTAAGAAATAGGATGTTTTCCCAAAATCTTGCTCAAATTAAAAAAAATTGCAAGTATCTGCACCATACATTTCTAAGTGTAATATCCATTGTTTGTACCTTTAAGTATATGTGAGTAACGTATTATATATACTTGGTATCTGATTTTTAGACAGACCCAGCCACATACACATTACACACACAAACACACACACACAGGTTAGTATGCATCTGCATGCGTTTGTATGAATTTATATGGGCCTAGTTGTGTTTGTCTGCACATGTACATGTAAAGGAGAATACGTCCTTTTTTTTCCGTTTTTCCAAATGTTCATTGCTATGCAGTCTAATGTTGACATTATATTATATATGCTCTAGTGAGCTTTTTAAAAGATGAGTCTCCATAATCTTCCATACATTGTTCATGAGGATGCCGAGTTACCTTCTTGGGAGGCGTCCTGAGGAGGTGCTGAGTCTGCATGGGCTGTGGAACACTTCAGAACACCTGTAAGGGTCCTGAGCGTGGGGCTGTTGCTGCGGTTTTCCTGAGTCACTTCCAGGGCACAGTGGGCCTCTCAGCCCATCTGAACTGGATTCTGTGACACTCAAGAACATCAAGTGAAAACATATTTCTTCCTGGAATTGCCTTTAACATAGTCTTTTAGAGGGAGGACAGTGAAGCAAAACCTACACACACTTTTATGGAGCCACAATTACATAGCCCACAACAATTATATTAACCAAATGACGCATTTCTCCTTGTAGTTAAAAAAAAATGGCAAGAGCAAAAGAAATATTCTTAAATATTAGATACATTGAGTTGATATAGGTTTAAGGTTTTTCACTCCTTCAAAGCTTCCTTTCATGATGTCACTGTGCTTCAGAAAAGTTTTCTGTCATTTGTCTTGCTTTAGTGGTCGTCACATAAAGACCACTGAACTAGGGATAATAGCGTGTTTAAATAAACCTGTCTTACCTCACATTCTTGTCCATGGGATGTTTAGTTTTCAGTTTCTGGATCAGGAAAAGACCTCACTTGGTTGAAGGATAAACTAGAGGAGTTCAACTGGTACAGAACATAATTGTTTTTTATGATTAAGGCTTTCGGTGGTTCATTTTACACTTGATTTCTTCTGAAGATACTTTGATCCTGTAGGGACCGATCTGATCCTAAGATATCTTCCACCAGGGTGACCTTAAATTGTAATGGCTAATAGCTAACTGCCGGTAAGATTCTGCAGGTGAGGAAAGCCTACATGATGTGGTCCCCAAAGGGCTGGAGACATCTCTGCGCCATACACCATGTTCATGTGGCATAAGGCCTGAAGTCAGATTTATGTCTTAACCTACCTTCCAAGTCAGTTTGAGGACCCAGACTTTTCCCTGGAGCAGGTGTTCAGTAGCTTGTGCTGGTTCAGGAACGGAGTCTGCTGTCCCTTGCCATGAGTGATGAGACGAGAAAGGGACCAAAAATAGTATCTTTGTTGAAGGATGAAATCAGAGAAAATCCAAATTAAATGTGCATTCCAAAATGGCTGGGCTCAGAGAGGAAAGATCAAGTCTGTAGAAAAAGGGGGAGCATGTTGGGCTATGAGTATTTGGGCTCATGGAAGGAAGAAGCTAGAGAGTTTCTGGCATGCTGGTGGTTCACGCTGGAACCACTCTCCTCAGGACCTTATGACTTCTATGGTGAGGAAGGACCAGGAAGGCCGCTGTGCCAGATCAGACAATTCACAAAGTAACTTACAAGAAAAAGCAAGGGGAAGAAACAAAGAGCTATTGTTTTCTTGCTCCTTTGATAATGTTAACATCTAAGTCTAAAGGGCATTGCTAATTAAATGTATCATCAGGTCGATGCATGGCGTTTGTCCAAAATGTGTTTGGAAAAAACTTTAAAAAAACAAAGCTAATTTCAGAGTCTTATCAACTTAAATTTGGACTTAAAGTAGGCTGTTTGAACAATAGCATTATCAAAGTCTCTATAGCACTAGTATTATTTACTATAAAAATTCCATAAATTGTAAAAATTTATTCCTCTTTACCTTTCTTACCTGATTTACCAAAACTGTCTATTTGAAAAATGTGTGCATTATCTTTTTGCATTAAGATTATGTTATTTAGGTTTGTCCACTTCCTCTATCATCACTAAACTTTAAGAAATATATTAAGCATAGTAACTCAATGCAATTTAATGCTGCAAATAAAGCCAATATTGTCTTCAATCTTGTGTAAGGAGACTGTGATTGTTTGGCCTTCTGATCGCTTCTGTAGCACTAATTATCCACACACACAAAAAAAGGTTATGTTCTGTGAATAAATATTCCAAACG
Organism: Equus asinus; assembly: GCF_041296235.1. NCBI lineage: Eukaryota > Metazoa > Chordata > Mammalia > Perissodactyla > Equidae > Equus > Equus asinus. Next base: position 3,369,243 of record NC_091797.1, on the reverse strand, counting down.
TTATTATACTACCCAAAACAGTATTGTTGGTTTCCCCAAATACTAGCCCAGGGACTGACTTACTGTAGTTTGATGACCAGAAGAAGATTATTCTCAATAATATTTAGGAGTTTTCTGAAGTGTATCCATATATTAGTCAGGACTCTCCAGAGAAACAGAACCAATGGAACATACAGAAAGAAGTTTGTTCTGGAAGACGGGCTCATACAGTTATGGAGGCTGAGAAGTCCCATGATCTGCTGTCTGCAAGCTGGAAGCCAGGAAAGCTGATACAGTAGTTCCAGTTCCAACCCGAAGGCTTGAAAACCCGGCAAGGCAATGGCATAAATCTCAATCTGAATCCGAAAGCCTGAGAACCAGAAGCACCAATGTCCGAGAACAGGAGAAGATGGACGTCCCAGCTCAAGCAGGGTGCACACCTGCCCTTCCTCTGCCTTTCTGTTCTGTTCGGGCCCTCAGAAGATTGGATGATGCCCACCTGCGTTGGCGAGGGAGCTCTTCTTTACTCCATCTACTGATTCAATGCTAATCTCTTCCAGAAATATCCTCGTAGACACACCAAGAAATAGTGTTTTACCAGCTTTCTGGGCATCCTTTAGCCCAGTGAAGTTGACACATAAAAATAACCATCACAATCCACTAATGTCAAATTGGATAATATGGACAATAATTACTTGCTATTCATCTTCTTTATGTTATCCAATTTGATCCTAGTATATCTAAAACATGATTATACTGTTCGTCTCATATTTCCAAGGTTTTTGAACAGGGACACACAAAGAGAATAATTTACAGCATAAAATTGTGAAATCTGTGAGTTGGCATTCATTTGTCTTACAGCCTAAGTTCAAATATTAATCCTGCAACACTGAGCTTGTTGTGCTGAGCTCACACACATGCATTCACACAGCACGTGAGTGATAAATAGGCTAAGTAACTAAGAATGGTTGCCTATTCCTTATGGCCATTTTCTTCAGAGTGTATTGAAATAAGACGAATTAAAGAACTTCAAAAGATCATCATGTCTTTCAGAGAGATTACAGTTTTTTTTTCATAAAGCATGTATACACAGCCCCCTCATTTTTCTGGAATATAGATAAATTCCTTCAGAAAGAGACAGAGATGAATAGCCAAAAATAGATAGCATGATGACTACACAATTTAATAAGAGAATGTCAGAACCTTGCTGATAGCCTATTTTATTTCAACTTTAAATATAGTTTCAGCCGTTCTGTTTTCCGGTTCCTGGTGTAGACAGAATGAGTTGGGAGCAGGGACAGTGCTGCCAGAAGACATATATAGCAAATAGACTAGCTGAAATGCTGAAACAATGTGGAAAAAGACCTACTGGAAAATGCAGTGGAGTGTGGAGTCCAGACTGTGGAAACAAACAACTTCTCGTGCCTCATCTTTGAGAACATGAGTCCTAAGACAGCACAATATTTATGTCTAAAATCATGGCCTTTATCTATCAAGATGAAAGTTCCTATAATCTGATTAAGATGGCAGGAAAATGAATGACGTATCTTGGAAAGATTTTCTTCAAAAATAGTTCAAATGAAGAATTTTAAAGCTTCTTTCATCTGAAAATGTCCCTACCTGTATCAGCTTTTGATAAACAAAATGCTCTCATATGCTAAAAATCTATACAAATTTTGTTATAAATGTGGGCTTGTTCATTTCTGGAGGGAACACGTCCATAGCTTTGGTTAATTTCTTAAAGGACTTAGGGTCTCAAAAAGTTTAATACAAGGCTTGGAAAAAATATTCTATGAACAAAGATGTTAAACAAGCCAACACATTTATAAAATAATTGAGTTTAAATAGAATATTTCTTTTTCATATTTGCATATGAATATGACATTCAAAATAGACACATCATAATTATAATAAATGAAAGTTAATGAGCTCTTACTAAAGACTAAACACTACTGAATAGCGTATATAATTACTGAATAAATGAATGAATAAATAAATATGAAATACTGGTAGCTAGAGGCTTCAGTTTTCAGTATCCCTCAGTTTATCATAAAATTGTGTTCTGAACGTTCTAAATGTGCTACCTAGGTAAGTGGTTTTTGTTTCAGTAAAAAGTGTGAATTTTTCAATGTATTTTTAAAAAAATATTATTATCAATTATGTCAGGGGGAGCATATGTTAATATTATTTAATATAAGTTAGAGTTATTTTTCTCCAACAAAAATATTCTCTGAGAAGTTGTTTAAAGTCACTTTCACACTTTCTCATCAAACATTTTCTCTTCAGTCCCTTGCAGTCCAGTGTTTCTCTCATCACTTTCCTGACCTCCTCTCAGAAAAGTCTTCTGGAAACTCCCAATTGCCAAATTAAACCTCCTCCTGTATTCCAGCCTTTATGTCCCCTGTGCTTTACTCACCACTCTCTCTTTCTTGAAACTAAATTTTTTTGGTAACATTTTTGTACTTATTATGGTATAAAATAGAATCAAAGGATAAACATTAAACTCATGGCTTGGAAATATTTAGATTTTTTTGGAGGCAGTAGCATAAAACAAAGAGGATTAAACACTAAAGAGGAAAAAGGTACACTATTTGAGGCCCAGCTGTTTGCAGTTCCAAAGACAGGTTAGAAAGTAGGAGATCTTCCATGATTGGAGTGGTAGGCGCAGCATGCATTTCCTTTGTTCTAAAGATTTGTCTGATGTTGCAGCAGAGGGTTTCATAGTTTTTATTATGCTTTTAGTCACCTATGTTCCACAATAACTTCAAGTAGCATATTGTATTTGCTTTATTTATTGGTAAGAATAGCCTGTTCTTTAGAAAGTAATTGTTTCCATTTTGGACTCAGAACTTGAACTGTATTCATTGAGCTAATTCAAGGAAGATCAGTGATGTGTTGCGTGTTGCTAGCCCACTGACTATGTTCAATTAAAAACAAAAAGAATTTATCTCTTACTATAAGCAAAGCCTTTCCTAAGGGATTTAAGTCATTAAAATAAATGAATAATCTTCTAGCCTACAAGAAGATTGCAGTCTAGTTGTGGAATAAAAGAATTACATAAATAAATAAATACCAAGTACACTTTAGTATGTGTCATATAAACAAAATGTTACAGAGATTCATTCCAAGAAATGCTGTTCCATGTAAGGATCTAGAAAAACTTAGAGAAGGAAGCATTTAGTACAGACTTTGAAAGATGGCTGGATTGTTGAAACTTCCACATGAAGAAGAGTGAGTGGCAAGAAGATGGTTGCATTCTTTTAGCAAAAACAGTACAGAGTCATCAAAGATCAGGGTATAATTAGGGTATACCTGGTTTATTTTGATGGAAACATATGTGTATGGAAGTAAAGGAAATGAAGTAAAATTGGACAGGCATGCTGAGATGTGGTGCTGGATGGTTCTGCATTCTGAAGACAACAGGGGGCTCCTACGGCTTGACCCCGTGGGAGCTGTGCTTTCGTAGGATGTATGTTATAGCACAAAAAGAATTTGTTGACATTGAGAAAGATTTTAAACATGGAGACTAGAACGCTTTTTACAATAATCCATGCAGGAGGTAAAGAAGACTTGAATTAGCCATAGTAAGAATAGAATCCAAAACATGGTTAGGAATTTGAGACTCTGTCTTAGGCAGAATGATAGCATTCCACCACTGAATGAGGGTCAGAGAGTAAGGAGGAGTGGAGATTGTATTCATTCAACAAACATTTGCGAGTGCCTTTCACAAATTGGTTTTTAGCTGCAAGTGTAACCCTCAAGTGCAAAAGTAAAATGTGGTCTGTGCTTTACTAAAGAAGTCAAATTTATGATATACACTGGATAATCAACTGGATGAAAAGTTATAGTTGAAGCCGTAAAAGCTTTTCAACTATCAGGACAGGAATAAACAAGAAAAGATGTAAGGCGACGCCTATATTAAAAACCAGAAGTTTGGAACCGCGTGTGGTGTTGGAGGTTCACTAGACTTATTGTGATCATTTCACAATATACACAAATATTGACTTATTATGTTGTACACCTGAAAGTAACATTTTATATGTCAATTATATCTCAATTAAAAAAAAATCTCTGTATGAGTGTGGAGAGATTTGTGGGATATATTATTACCTGAAAAAATATGTATAGTAATAAACCAGATTAAGAAATATGTTTTGTGTTCAAATAACATTTTAGACATTATACTAGAAGGAGATTATATAAGTTATAGAATAAAAATCAATATTGAGGGTAAAAAAAACCAAAGCAAAGAATCATAGCAGGTGTCAGAGTAAGAATAGTCACACGTAGTAGGTATAAGGAGTTCCAGAACAGCACAGAGTAGAATGAGTGTCGTGTAATTAATCGGAGAGAGAGAACATTTCAAAATGAATGCTGTAGTTAATGTCAATTGCTAGTAAAGGTGAGAGTATTAGGGTTGAGAAAAATCTTATGTGATTGCCAACGGAATAACGTAAAAGTTCTCCAGGAAAAGTGCAGACACCATGAACAGGATCTAAATTTCCACGCTCTTCAGGTGGTTTCAATGGAGCACCCCCTTGCATTTTGATACTGTTATCTCCAGGAATTTGCTTTGCACAGATGAATGATGCTACACCCACTACTGCTATCTCACAACTGCTCCTTCGGCATTATTCGAAGTTGACAATATCAGATAAAAAAGGAATATTTTCTAGGCTAATAATATCTCAAAATACAGAATGTTGTAATTATTAGCTGTAAGAAATGTCAGAAGGTGTCCTTATGAATAAATCCTAATGGATATAAGGTTCTGGAAGGTATACTTTCAGTTCTTCTCTCCTAATCCAGTAAGGCCAGTGCCTTGAAAACATTAGAGTTAAGACGTTTTTCTTTGCCAAGCTAAATGTCACTGTCTATCCTTGGATTAGAAATATGAAATCCTGGTCTCTTCAGAATGAACATTCATACTTGCTATTTCCTGAAATTGAATCCAAATTCAATCTGAAGAATGGCATAATACAATTTTGCCATCTCTTTTTCTCTCCACGATGCCATCTCATCAGTATCAGATCTATGTTATTTCTTACGCTCACTGGTAAATGTAATCATTTTTGGTAGAGTATCTTGTTCTCAATTGAAAAACCAACTTTCAATCTGATGATGTAATTATAAAAACAAAGTTGCTTCTGTTTCTAGGCTGATTTTCCTTTCCGTCACAGCTTAGTTTTGTGATTCATACATCTTCACCACTTGTTTAACTTCCTTTCTTTAAAAACAAGACACTTGTAGTCAGTTGACACCAAGCCTGAGAAATACACGATTTAGCATCTTTTCTTGTTTATAATGTAGCGCCTGATGTTGGTTCAGTCAGCTAGACATGAGTCTGAAAGTGTCAGATTCTCCCCCCACCTCATGGCTCTCAGCCACTCTTTCTTGCTAGACACGTGAAGCAAGTGGTGTGTTTTTCTGTAGGTCAGAAAGAAAAAACTAAAAATACCTGTTGTTTTTATGGTACTAACATACCGGTTCCCTTGAGAAAATAAATAGTTCAAACATAGTTTTAAACTATGACTTGGAAAGATATATAACACTATAAGTTATTTATTTCTCATTTAATAGGAATTATCTCATTATATTTTCTATGATCCACTTATTGCAAATGGTTAGGGGTAGAAGTGCTGGGGAGGTTAGTATGAAAGGCCCTATCAGACCCTTCTAGTGGCAACCAAAGCATGATGCTCAGAGGATGTGGATGATCTCTCCCCCACCCAATTGAGAACACTGTTTTAGATGCTCCCCAGTGTCAGTATAGATTGGTTACGATTCATGGATTTAATTGGCTTTAAGAGGTCTCAAACATTCATTCAATAAATACGTGACAGGTTCTGCTCTAGGTTCTGAGGATTTCTCAGGGAACAAATCAGACAAAGCTCTTGCTCTCATGGAACTTGTCTTATAGCAGAGACAGATGTCAGACAAGTACCATGTAACATGCTCAGTGGTTATAAGCGATGTGGAGAGAAAGAAAGCAATCCATCAGGGTAAGGGATAGAGCGTGAAGAGAGGACATCATTTTAGGTTGAATGGTCAGGGAAGGCCTCTGATCAGAGAAGTGATATTTGAATATAGACTTGATTGCCTTCAGAGAATGAGAACCATGTTCTGGGAACAGAACATTTCCAGCAGAAGGAACAATAAGTACAAAAGCCATGAGGATCCATGTGCTTGATATATTAGAGGCACCAGAGGAGGCCAGTGCTGTTGGTGTGGCAGATGGAGGGGCCAAGGGAGGAGATGAAGTCAGAGAGGGTGTGGGGAGCCAGGCTATGGAAGGCGTTTAACTGTAGATCTGAACCACATGCAAAACCACGGAAGGATTTGAGCAGAAAAATGACCTGATCTGATCTATGTCCTAAAAGGACTGTTCTGACTTTGGAGAGGAAACTAATAGACTTCAGGTGGTGTGAGTGGCTATAGATAGACAGGTAGGGTATTTATTTCAATAGACGAGATGAGAGGGCTCAGTGACTTGAACCACATGCCTGTGGAAATAGTGATCAGAGGTCGGATGCTGGAGGCCTTTCGATGGTTGATCTCACAGAGTTTACAAGTGGCTAGAAATAGGATGTGAAAAAAAGAGGGGTCCTGTAGACTATAAACAAATGTTGAAAACCAACTTTGGTGACTATTTTAATGTTTCTTAAGTTTATGATCCAAAGCAAGCTTGTTTTGGTTTAGTTTTTCTTTTCGTTTTCTTTTTTAAAAAAATTTTTATTGAAATATAATTACATATAGCATGTAAAATGTAAAAACATATAGCATTGTATTAGTTTTAGATGTACAACATAATGATTTGATATATGTATATATTGCTATATATATTTGATATACATATATATGCATACATATATGTATATATCTATATATAATGTGTGTATATGTATACACATGCGTATATGTATATATGTATATATATTGCAAAATGATTAACACAATAAGTTTAATTAACCTGCATCAGTAAACATAGTGACAAGTGTTTTCCTGTGATGAGAACTTTTAACATTTGCTCACTTAGAACTTTCAAATATCAGTACAGACTCATTAACTACAGTCACCATGTTTATTTTTTATATGTTCTTTTTCCTGTGTCCAACATAAATCCTTGCTCTTGTATTTTGAGCAATTTTATCCTTTGAAGTCATCAGCATTCTGTTGTCATTCCACCATCTGAATCCTTGGATAAAATCTAGAATGAATTGTTCATTAAAATTACTTTTTAAAGCTGTAACTCAGATTGAGCTGCCAGTTAACAAATGAAATAAATCCTCCTTTCGCTACCATTTTTGTGTTTCTTCTTCTATTTATAAAGTCGTGGAACCTCAAGAATGGAAGAATGCTTCAGGGACAATCAAGTCTAGCCATAGACTGGTCAGTTCATTAAATATTTAAGCTATTTTGTATTTTTTTAGTAAAAATTTTTAAAAAATAAATAAAAGTTTATTTTCCAAGTCGGAAAGGTCTTCGCAGAGAACCTTTCTCTCTCCAGCTTGAAAGTGTTCTTGGTGGTTGAGTTCCAGCCCTGGATGCCATGCTGTTACAGTGTTTCAAATGATCAGTAGGCCTGTGTTCTTTTAGAAGTTAACTGGGGTGAAAATAGTTATATAACATTTCCAGGTTTATCTAATCTGTTTCTGCAGCCATACTCAAGGACACAATTATTCATGGAGCATTATTAAATAAGGCTTCTTGTTGCTGAAAAACTCAAGCTAGAAAACAATGTTAATGCCGTTCTTTCTCATTTCAAGTAAACCAGATGGCCTAAACTTTCCCTCTCTCATCCCTGTATTGTGCATGTCCTGGCTCTCATCTTGATTGCTCTGTTGTGACTCTCTCCTGTAGTCTCCAGATCGTTAACAGCTTTGCTTCTTCATCCTGGTTTAATTTACCATTAAGAGAGTCTACATGTTGCTACTCTGGAATACCTCTTTTCTTACAGCCTCTTATGTGTACATTGTTTCAGCGTACATTTGAATGAAAATCCCCTGGTATCAGGCAGTGGCTATTATTCTAAGGAGCTCTTTTCAGAAGTGCTATTTGAGTACAATGCATAGGAAAATGTTTTTGTTTGTTTGTTTTTTGTTTTTCTCCTTTTATTCCTCAGGCTTTCCAAGAAAACGTTTGGTAAACCATCCCTTATATTGTATAGCATTTCCCAAATTTGCACTTTCACAAATATTCTTGACACTGTTTACTCCTAACAGCCTTGCTGCCAGAGTGTTGAGGGCACCCACACAGGTTTTCCTACATCACTGCTCCCATTCAGAGTGGATGCATTTTTATCCCTTTGATCTGAGTAATTGAAAGTTACAGATTTGTTTCATTGTCTCGCTCATCCAACCACACTCTAACCTCCATCTGTTATATAAAGAACTTCACTGTAGTTTTTGATATGACTCTAGGGAAATCTTACTCATATATTTCATATTTTTACATTAAGGTAAAATGACTTGACCTTTATTTTCTTTTGTAGTAATATTTTTCATATATATCTACTTTATTAGAACATTTAAAATTGTTTTTATTGTTAATTATACATTTTTAAAGGATGCCTGAATTATACCTTTAATAAATCTTTTAGTTTGATGTAGTCCCATCTGCTCATTTTCTCTTGTGTTTCCCTCGCCCAGTCAGACATGGGACTTGAAAATATGCTGCTCAGACCAATGTCATAGAGCGTACTGCCTATCGTTTCTTCTAGAAGTCTCATGGTTTTGGGTCTTACATTCAAGTCTTTAATCCATTTTGAGTTGATTTTTGTGCATGGTGTAAGGGAATGGTCTACTTTCATTCTTTTGCATGTGGCCGTCCAGTTTTCCCAACACCGTTTATTGAAGAGACTCTCCTTTCTCCATCGTATGCTCTTGGCTCCCTTGTCGAATATTAGCTGTCCATAGATGTGTGGGTTTACTTCTGGGCTCTCAATTTTGTTCCATTGATCTGTGTGTCTGTTTTTGTGCCAGTACCATGCTGTTTTGGTTACTATGGCTTTGTAGTATAATTTGAAATCGGGGAGTGTGATACCTCCAGCTTTGTTCTTTTTTCTCAGGAATCCTTTGGCTATTCCGGGTCTTTTGTTGTTCCATATAAATTTTAGGATTCTTTGTTCTATTTCTGTAAAAAATGTTGTTGGAACTTTGATAGGGATTGCGTTGAATCTATAGATTGCTTTAGGAAGTATGGACATTTTAACATGTTAATTCTTCCAATCCAAGAGCACGGAATATCTTTCCATTTCTTTGTGTCTTCTTCGATTTCTTTCAACGTTTTATAGTTTTCGGTGTAGAGGTCTTTCACCTCTTTGGTTAAGTTTATTCCTAGGTATTTTATTCTTTTTGTTGCAATTGTAAATGGGATTGTATTCTTAATTTCTCTTTCTGCTACTTCGTTGTTAGTGTATAGAAACACAACCGATTTTTGTACATTGATTTTGTATCCTGCAACTTGACTGGGCAAGAGAATCAAACAAACAAAAATGAACAAATGGCACTACATCAAACTAAAAAGTTTCTGCACAGCAGAGGAAACCATCAACAAAACGAAAAGACAACCTAACAATTGGGAGAAGATATTTGCAAACCACATATCAGATAAGGGGTTAATATCCAAAATATACAAAGAACTCATACAGCTCAACAACAAAAAAACCAACAATCCAATTAGAAAATGGGCAAAAGATCCGAACAGAGATTTCTCCAAAGAAGATATACAGATGGCCAACAGGCATATGAAAAGATGCTCAACATCATTAACTATCAGGGAAATGCAAATCAAAACTACAATGAGGTATCATCTCACTCTGGTCAGAATGGCTATAATTAACAAGACAGGAAACAACAAGTGTTGGAGAGGGTGTGGAGAGAAAGGAACACTTGTTCACTGCTGGTGGCAGTGCAAACTGGTGCAGCCACTATGGAAAGCAGTTTGGAGTATCCTCAGAAAATTAAGGATAGATCTACCATATGATCCAGCTATTTCACTGCTGGGTATTTATCCAAAGAACTTGAAAACACAAAGGCATAAAGATACTTACACCCCTATGTTCATTGCGGCATTATACACAATAGCCAAGACTTGGAAGCAACCTAAGTGCCCATCAAGGGACGAATGGATAAAGAAGATGTGGTATTTATACACGATGGACTACTACTCAGCCATAACAAATGATGAAATCCGGCCATTTGTGACAACATGGATGGACCTTGAGGGTATTATGCTGAGTGAAATAAGTCAGAGGGAGAAAGTCAAATGCCATATGATCTCACTCATAAGTAGAAGATAAAAACGACAAAAAAACACACAAAACACATAGCATTGGAGATTGGAGTGGTGGTTACCATTGGGGAAGGGGGGAGAGGGAGGACAAAACGGGTGATTAGGGTCCCATGTGAGGGGATACACTATAATTAGTGTTCGGGTGGTGAACATGATGTAATGTATACAGAATTCGAAATATGATATACATCTGAAAAAAATAAAAATTAAAAAAAATCTTTTATAACATATCTTAGCTGGTGAAAATTTCGTGAACATATTTGTTACCCATTCAGTCTCCATCCGTTCTGTAACTGGTTAGTGGAGAATGCCTGGATAAAGACTAAATCTTTGGCTCTAAGAAGTGTCATTTTTTTTTGGATTTTATATTTACTGGTAAGATGCTCTTGGTCTAAAGAAACCTAATGAGATCACACAAAACTCAGCTGGAAGTGTACAATATGTAGAATGCATAGTAATGCTCAACAGCATTGGCATGTTAATAGGAAAGGTCGACTTCTGCCATAGCTATGCACATCTATGAGCAAAGAGTTTAAAGCCTAAAGGATGAAGTGCATTTAACAGCCATGGTGAAGATGCGTGTTTTAGCAGTACACCTTGGTGTAGTGGACGTGGATTGTGAAAGCTGTCCTGAAATAGAAGACCACAATTTCAAAAATTAAGATTCCTGGTGAGAATACAGACTGAGAATTCTGGAGTTTCTCACGTGCTGACACATAGACCTAACTACAAACCTTTTGGGTCTGAGATTTCTTTAATTATTCCCTATAAAGAACATGAGTTTCTGCAAAGAAGTTGCCCATGACTTCTGTGACCTAGGGAAACTCTGAAGAGGAGCTTTGTGTAAGGGGAGGGGTGTTTGACCTCAGTTTGAGAGATGTGGAAGAGAACTCCAACTAGGGAAAGGCTTTCAGAGATGGGATCAGCAGAGGGGCTGTGTGGGAAACTGAATGACTTCCCAGTTCCCGGGAGACATCACATCTAAAAGTTGTTGAAATGATAGCTCTTCCCAATGCCTCTTGGTTCTTCCGTTTGAGATTAATTCCTTCAGAATCTGGTAGACTCACACTGACAGGCCGAAATAGAACCATAAAATCTAAAACCAGCTGAAAACAAAATTTGAATGTTATAAAATAATACCTCTGCTCTCTAGTGATTTATGCAATGAGGATTTGAAATTACTAAAACTGACATTCTGCATGCCTTCCTTCTGGTTTGGCTGTTCGACTGAATTAGAAGGATGTTGCTGTGAGTTTGTGTGAATATGAAACACAATTCCACTTTGACCGTCCCTATAGCAGTGATTGCTTATCTCTATGGCAATAGTGGTCTGCCTCTATAACAATAACTAGTGAAGAGAGAAGAGACAGATTCCCTTCTAACAACTTTTTCATTTTTTTCTATTTTTACAGTTTCACCTTTTCAAAAGTCTTATTTTATTTTATTGTACCAAAAATTCTGTGCTAAATTATTCCTCTTCTCCATTGCTTCCTTCCCTGAATTCCAAATAAATAGGTTCTCATCTGAATTTGACAACTGAAAACTCTGACCAGATTAAAGACTGGTGCTCTTTATGTCAATACAAGCAGGGGTGCCATTTTGTATCTAGGAAAACATGCTGGCTTTGAAGCTAGAATTGGCTGCAAACTTTGGCTATTCCACTAGTAACTGACCTTCCGCAAGTTATTTCATCTCTAAGTCTCTCAGTTTGTTCCTTTCTAAAGAGGAGATAATAATATCCTCCCTGAAGAGCTATTGTAAAGATGAAAGATAATGTGTATTTAGCACCTGGCGTGTAATAGGCCCTCAATAATTGGTAGTGGACGAATATAGGGCCAAATATGAGCTGTGCTACTGTCTGGGGGTGTGACTTGGGTCAGGTCACTCAATCCCCGCAGCCATGGTCTGCTCCTCTAGGGAACTTCTAAAGTTTCTACCTGAATTTAATACCCTAAGTTTTTCTTTTTCTTTTTAGTCTCAATAGTACACTTATTGTTTATTTCACAAAGCAGACCTGGATTCCAGACTTCTAGGCAGATAATATAAATACATCTAGAAAGCCGTTGCCGCTGTGTCTATTTTAAAATGAGTTTGTTACACAGTTGTCTTCTGTGCTGTAATGACACGAAAGCCTGCAAACCCTTTAACAGTATGTGTGCTTTGCAGTCTTAAGAAGCTGCTCCTCTCCTCCTCGTATTTATTTGTCATTAGTCATATCCTGGCTCCTTTGAATGATTCACACAGAGGAATGTTTTCAGCTTTAATTTTATAATTTCTGCCCCTTAACGTGTAATCCATCGCCTGTAATCTGCAAAATCGTATCAATTATTTCTACTTGTTGTTAGTGCCACGGAGTGGATTCTGAGTCCTAGCGCCCCTGTGTACAGCACAGCAGCACACGTCCTAGTCTCTTTGCACCATCCTCTCACCTGCTGGTGCTCTATCAGACAATGCTCCACTGCTGTTCATAGGGTTTTCATGGCCAGTTGTTTTGGAAGTGGATGACCAGGTCCTTCTTCCTAGTCTGCCTTAGTCTAGAAGCTCCATTGTAACCTGGCCACCATGAGTGGCCAAGCTGGTAAATGAAACCCCAGTGGCATAGCTTTCAGCATCATAGTAACACACAACCACAATATGACAAGCAACAAACCGGTGAGGGGTTCCGTGACTGGCACACGAACCCAGGCCACGATGGTGAGAGAATGGGACCTTAAGCTCTAGACCTCCACTGCTGACAAGTTCTCTCTATAGATGCATCAAATAATTCTGTAGCATTACTATAGCCTCCTGCATTCATACGTGAGTTACTTCTCTTTTGTCCTTAATTAGTGTCTTTTGAGCAGTCAAAAATATTTTTCTGCTTTAACCTACTCAATTTTTCATATGAAGAGTTTTAACTTTACGATTGTAAATACTTATGTGGCTAGTTAATGTGTTTTCTTTCATTGATCTTCTGTTTGGGTGTGTGGCATATGAATGTAAGAGAGCAGGGTGCCTGAGTGTGTTTGTGTGTATTGTTAATCAGTGTTTGCACCTGAAATGCAGTTGTTTTAGATACCCTTAAACTTCGTACCATGGGCTTAGGGGGAAGTTAGAGGGATTTTAAAATTACGTCAAAAATGAAGTTTTTTTGATAAGTTAAACTGAATTGAAAATCCAATAATAACAAGCTTTAAAGGACATTTAGTTTTATTTGTTGGACAGTATTTTATTCAAGGTTTAGCTGATAACTACAAAATAGAATGTTGTAATTGTATCGACTGTACAGTTCATAAGGGAATGATTTTCACTGGATAATAGGTTATGTATCCAAATACATGTTCTGAAATCAAATGAAGCCTGACACATTGAAATTATTAATAAGGTTCTAAAATGCAGTAGGAATCCAGAGGAATATAGTTAATATTAAGATACTGAAACATTTTCTTTGCCACTACAAAATTTTTTTTTTTTTTAAAGATTTTATTTTTTCCTTTTTCTCCCCAAAGCCCCCCAGTATATAGTTGTGTATTCTTCGTTGTAGGTTCTTCTAGTTGTGGCATGTGGGACGCTGCCTCAGCGTGGTCTGATGAGCAGTGCCATGTCTGCGCCCAGGATTCGAACTAACGAAACACTGGGCCGCCTGCAGCGGGGCGCGCGAACTTAACCACTCGGCCACGGGGCCAGCCCCACAAAATGTTTTAATAATCAACTTCCATATCCATGTGGGCTACTTTATTACTTTTTGAAATATGAACCTTCCTCCTTTTGAAGACTCTGTCTCCGTTATTTGAGAGCATTAACTGCCCTTTCTCGTTTTTCTAGGCAGTCTTCTTGCACTTTCTCCAAACTCATTGCCTGATTAATTCTCTTTTAACTTTCCCTAAGTCCTCCAATTTTTTCTTCATTTTACGTAAAGTGTAATAATATTCTTGTTAAAGAGGATAACCTCTATCAGCTTTAAAATTTATTCTAAAAAAAATCTATAATATTTCAAAAACAGCATATTAGACATATGGGATATTTACTTTTTAAATACCAATTTATTAGAAAAGTAAATACATTATAGTGTAATATAATTTAAACTGCATAGGTGGAGAAAATTGTGAATGATTGGTATGCCCTTTTTAACTGCATATAAATTATTGTAGTAAAATAGAGCCCTCAACTTAATCTTAGAGTGTGTGCTTTTATGAGTTTGTGTATGCACGTGTCTGGGGAGGAAGAGTAAACTATTGTTTGTTTGGGGATTTTGGGGGGGCTTATTTTGTTTTATGATCCAAAGACCAAAACTGTTATCTGACTTTGATGGGGAAGAAGTGATGTTCACAAATATAGAGCTCATGTATTAATTTTTTTCAACAAAATTAGTTTGTTTATATTCTAACTGTAAACTCCTGAATCTCTACTGTAATGTCGTTAGTATCTAAAGGTTGTTTTTGCAGCATAATGATCCAAAACTACTCTATAAAGTGGGATTAATTGTGCTGGTTCAGAGTGTACGGTAGGGTCAGCGGAAGTAATGACCCGTGCCGTCACTTAGGTGCTCAGGAAATGTGGCTTCTGTTGCTGCTGTCTGTCTCTCCTCTTTCATCAGATGATTACATTTGGTTGGGCACCTGTCTAACCTCAGTTCTCCTTATTTTGCAAAAGGCTGAGGGCCTATGGTTTCCTTTTGGTAAGATGAAATGGCTAAAATTCTATGAACAACTTGAAACCACCTCCTCGTTCTCATCTACATTATCTTGAAGTCATGCACTGGACCTGGCCCAGTCCTCCTCCCCGGTTAGAATTAGTCCTACTTTCCATTTCTTCCTTCACTCATCATATTAAATCAATATTTAGTAGGTGCCTGCCAGGTACCAACTATCCTCTTGGCTCAGAAGATGAGCCACACGTGCCTGGTCTCTTCCCTTATGGAGGTCACACTGTGGTGGGGAAAATGTTAAGTTTTTAAATATAAAACTTATGTAGATAAATGAATGAATAGATAATTTGTATTGTTGTATGTAATATAAAGAAAAAGAACTTTTAAAACCAAAATATATATAGGTAGATAAATAGGTACATAGATATAATTTAAATTGTGGTAAATGATATGAAGAAGAGAGACTTATCAGGATTCCTAACTTAGATATGGGAGCAGTGGTTGCTCAGCGCTAGAAAGTTCTCCTTGTCATTTAAGCCAAGACCCTGTGGTTGAGTAGGAGCTAGCCAAGGGAGGAGTTGGTATGAAGTAAGAGAATGTGAGTTTGACTGGAGAGCGGTTGTTAATGGGAAAAGTGATGAGCTAACATGGAAGAGGATGTCAAGGAGTGGGTCATGGAGACCCTGGAAATGATTCTATATCTTATACAAGTGTAACAGGAAACCACTGGGGAGTGACATGGTTCAACTCTGCTTTAAAAATATTCTCACTGCAGGGGCTGGCCCCGTGGCCGAGTGGTTAAGTTCGCGCGCTCCGCTGCAGGTGGCCCAGTGTTTCGTCGGTTCAAATCCTGGGCGTGGACATGGCACTGCTCGTCAGACCACGCTGAGGCAGCGTCCCACATGCCACAACTAGAGGAACCCACAACGAAGAATACACAACTATGTACCGGGGGGCTTTGGGGAGAAAAAGGGAAAAAAAAAAATATTCTCACTGCAGTTGGGGAGAGTGGATAAGAAAGGAGCAATAATGGAGGCAGTGAACATAGTGAGTTGTTTAACTTAGGCAAGATCTGATGGACTATTGTGTGGTAGTCAAAGTGGAGATAAGGAGGCAGCTTTAAGCTATGCTTTGGAAGAGAAACAGTAAGCACAGTAATGAACTAGATTCTGGGGATGAGGATGTAGACATGTCAAGGATAACTGGCTGTTTTCTGTCTTGAGAAGAGGGTGGATGGAGGTACCCTTTATAGAGATGAGAAAGATGGCACAGGGAAAGAGTATTTTGATGAAGAGTGGGTGGAAATCAAGAGTTAAGCTTCAGATATACTGTGATTGAGATGCCTGAAGACATTCAATTGAACAGCTCAAGTAGACATCTTTGGAGTTCATAAGAAAAGTTCTTTATACCAATTCTGCCCACGCTTAACTATTGGAGTGAAACCGTGTCTCACTAGATTGTAATCTCTTTCTATATAAGGGTTTTTTTCCTTTTTAATTTTGGATCTTCCACAGTATTTTCCACAAGGCAGAGAATGGTTGAGGTGAAAGATAAAAGGAAATTGGCATCTATTGTGTCTTATTGTGTTTAGGGAATGAGCTAACTGTCTGGCTTCATCCTCTTGAAAGGCTATTGATTTTTACAGATGGTCAAACTGAAGGGCAATTAAATGACTTGTCAAAGTCACAAAATAATTGGAAAACTAAGTCTGTTTGTCCCCAGGGCCCAGAGGTATCACATTAAATCCCAATGCCTCCTAGTGAGCAGTTAGTAAACCTCGTTCATTAAAAAAGTATGTGAAGTGGTGTCAAACCACTCTGTTAGGGTCCTATCATACAACAGCAAATAGGGACAGTTCCTTTCCTTTCGAAGACCATGGTCCAATGTGGGAGGCAGATAATAAACAAGCCTATATAAACTGGACAATTTAACGGTGAATAGGGCCATAAAGAAAATAAACAGGATGATGTAATAGAGAGCAATGGGAGGGAGTTGGATTTCCTTATATGGGGAGGTCAAGACAGACCAAGCTAAGGAAAAAGTAATTTGGCAGAAACTCAATGATTAAGAATGGAAAAGAATGTTCTAGTTAGAGAGGAAAAGCCCTGTGGTAGAAAAGAAAAGACTTGTGCAGCTTGCTCAGGGTGAGCAAAGCCGACAGTCATGCATAATGTGACTGCAGAGACAGACAGGAGCCAACCACACCGAGCCTTTGAGGCTGTGGCATAAGATTTGGATTTTATTCTAAGGGCAAGCTATCTAATTACTTCAAGGAAGGGAACAACATGATCTGATTTATATTTTTAAAAGATAAGTCTGGTTTCTGAGAGAAGGAATTCAGGGAACAAAAGTAGAGACAAGAAGGCCAGTCAGACTGCTCTTGAGTCTGCTCTGGTTTGAGGTTCTGGTGGCTTCTAGATAGTCATGGGATGGAGACAGAGGAAGTGCAGGGATTTACGGCACATTCTAGAGAGAAGACTGAGAGGATGTGTTGATGGAGGGGCCTTAGGAGGCAGAGGAGAGCCAGAAGTACAGAACGACACTTACTTAGGATCTTGGCTTGAACGTCTGAGTACTTGGCACCTTCTATTAAGATGGGGGACACGGGGGAACAAAGTGCTTGGGTGGCAGGAGTCAAAAGTTCTGCCCAATAAACATTTGTTGAATTAAAGAACCACAATATTGGTCACATAAGATAGTTTTTCTTATATGATTTAATACCATATTTTCTTGCATGATTATTGCTTTATGAATTGTCTGTGGCTGCTCTCACATCCTACTAGCAGAGGTGGGTAGTTGCAGCAAAGGCCTGATGGCCCACAAAGCTGAAAATATTTACTATTTTAGCCCTTTATAGAAAAAGTTTGCCAATAGAGCGTGGCCCTAACCTAATTTTAGAGTATAGTTTTTGTTTTTTTAAACCAATGACCCATCTCCATAATCTTTATAAAGCCTTTGACTCCTTATAAAGTCATTCTGTCATTATTAAAACACATTTCTCTGTTCCTGAGTTACTTTACTGTTGTGATTTTCTTCTCTGTCTCTACGTCTCCATTAATTTTTGATGTCTTTCCCTGTTTCTTTCTCTTTACCCTTTAAAAATGAGCCTTTCCTGAACTGCATTTCTCAGCTTTTTCTGTCGTCTTCTCCAAATCCGCATAGCTCACCATCTCACTTTTTTCAGGTGTCTGCACAAATGCCAACTTACCAAGGAAGCTTTCCCTATTTAGTAAAGCTTCCTGACCCCACTCATCATTTTCTCTCACATCATTTATCATTACTGATGTTCTATGTGGTTGTATTTATTTGTTCCTTGTCTGTCTATCCCCAGATACTGTGCTGGTCCCATGAGGGCAGGGACTTGAACTGTTTTGTTGACTGATGTATTTCCAGTGCCCAGAACTGTGCTTGGCATGAAATAGCTCCTCAGTTAATATCTATTGAATGAAAAAAATCTGTCCATTGTATTCTCTATTTAGGAGAAATTATCCATATCCACATTGTCAACTATTACTTCTAATTAGAAGGCATCTGATTTATATCTCCAAATTCTAAATTTGATCGTTCTCCAGATTTCTAGATCTTTTAGCCTAACATGTTATTTTCAGCCTTGTCTCCTACTACTTTGCCACCTAAGTCTTTTTGACCTATTAAATATTTCCCTAGGACATATTAAGTTTCTCATCTCATTCCTTTGTTCTTCTCATTCCTCCTACTGAGACACTACTATTCTGATACTTCTGGAACATCACAGACCTTTTCCAGGCCCCAGGTTTGCACTGGAAGTTTCCTCTCCCCTTAGCTCAGACTCAACCATCAAACCACACCCTAGATTGTACCTTCAGAGAGACTAAGCTTCTTTGGCCAACCAACCATGCTCCATTGCATCAGTTGTTTCTTTCATGCCCCCTGAATTGTTTGTTCATTTACCCATTGTGTGCATCCCCACTAGACCATGAGCTCTTTAAGGGCAAAGACTTTGTGTCTCATGCTCACTTGCTAAGTCCTTGGTGGGAGGGCAGTGTTTGGAACACTCCCAGGGCTCAGTAGAGGTTTGTTGGAGGGGTGAATGTCCAGAATGAACTCTTCAGTCGACCATGATCACTTTTGTCTCATCAGGTCACAGTACTATTCAATGCTATTACCACTGGGAATAGATGCTTCACTCTCTTGGGAGTTGTTGACTTCTGTTGTTGTTTCCTGCTTGTGTTGGTGCCTAACTCCTCGTAGGTTCCTGACTTATTTCTCTAGTAAGGTTTAAACACCCTTAAATATCAAAAACAGTATATCATACAGACACATATACACATATGAAAAGAAAGTCAATAATGTTGCATATACAAATGCTCTCTTTTTTTTTATACCTGGGTAATTATCATCTAATGCTTCTTCCTCTGTAGGAATTATATTCCTAATTTCACTGGTTAGGAGAAAAGGAAGAATTTATTTCTTAAAGAATTTTCTATATTGACTTGTTTTTTCTATTCAGGTATACATGCGAAAATGATCCCCATATCACATTTTATTTTGTATTTATGTTAGGGGCAAAATCGTGAACTACTTGGATAGAGAAGATGAACAATTATAAAAAGTGCCTGTTTCTAAAAGTCCACAAAACATATCCGTTTAAAAAACTGAAAGGAAATTGGTATAATCAGCTTCAATTTCCCTCGCTATATTCTTATAGCATAGAAAGAAAAGGGTAGTCAGAAAGAACACTCAACAGATAACAGAAAAAGTGCAGAAACTAAAATGCTTTTAGAATGTTTTCCTCTTTAAAGAAAAATTGCAAAAAATAGCTTCTCCAATGTATGTGTAAAACAGAGGGAGGCAAACTTTTTCTGTAAAGGGCAAGAGAGTAAAATTTCAGGTTTGTGAACCACACAGTCCCCACTGTAACCGTGCAGCTCTGCCTGTTGAGTGAAGGCAGCCCTAGGCTCCATGGAAATGATGGACCTGGCTGTGTTCCAGTAAAAGCTTATTTGTGGACACAGCTTTGAATTTCATTTAATTTTTACACGTCAAGAAATGTTATTCTTCTTTTTATTTTCTCAACCATTTAAAAATGTGAAAACCATTTTTTAGCTTGCAGACGATGCAAAAATAGCTGACAAGACAGGTTTGACCTGTGGGTTTTGGTTGGCAATTCCTGGTTCAGACAGCTCAGTTTGAAAAAAGTCATGTGTATGGTGCAGCTGCACCATGTGCCTCTGCGTGGTGAACCCTCCCAGAGAGGTAGGGGGCACCCGAGAAGAAGCTGAGGGGATCCTCCACAGAGAGCACTAGACCACGAGCAGGAAGGAGCGTGCCCTCCTGGGCAGAGGCTCCCAGGCTTTGTGACGGCTAATGGGTAAAAACACAATCTGAAGCTGATGATTCACAAATAATTTACAAGTTTTTAAAATTTTGATGCTGGAGAGGAATATCCAAAATGGTTAATTATTTAAAATTTCAATATATATAATAGGTCATTCAAGACTCACAAGTTGAAAAAAAGTATCCTTGATGTGCTACATACCTACTTTCCTGACTGTCTATCTAGTTTGTCTACTTTTAAATATCAGAGGATTCTGCTTTTTCTCTTAAAAAAATCTGTAAACTCCTAGTGGGGAGAATGTTTCTCATCTACATCTCTGTGCGCTTCTGGACTTGGAGATCCTACACTCGGTGGGGGTGAGTGGGTGGTGGAGACTGAACTGACTGATGGAGCCATCTAGAGCACCAGGTCCTTGCAGGTGCCCCTGTCTCCCAGCTTTGTTGCCTGGGAAGTGAGGGACCCTCACCATCCAATCCTAGCCTTTCGGGAAAGGAAACAGTAAATGGGAGAGGCAGGATGGGGAGAAGAGCACCTAAAAATCTGTCCGTCTGTCTGTTTCCTGTAAACCACCGTTGAAGAATTCTAAAATGAGATTTTTCATAAAGATGTTAGAACATAAAGATTATGCTGGACAAATTAAAGTATGTATACATGTATCAGTATTCCCTTTTGATAACCACTGTTCTTCAGTTGCATCATGGGCAAGAATGGAAGTCATGTGGAAGGAAAAGACTAGAGAGCCAGAGTACTAAATGCCAGGGATCACACCACATGCAGGCTTTGCTCAGCCCGTGTGTGCTGGCTGTGGGTCTACAAACAAAATTAATAGTTGCGCTCTAACACACAGATGCAATGCATCATTCCCTCCCTCCCGTATTTTTCTTACAGGATTTAAAAACTGTACAGGTGACCACCTAGCAATATTGAGTGATGTCTTCCCCAAGCAATTCCATTTTGATCACTGGCCAATTTTCTAATATTGATGAGTCAATACCCAGTTTGTAAGCTGTTCTCTCTGAATCAACGTGAAAAATGATGCAAACTTTCAATGTACCAGAAACATCCATGTAAGGAAACAGTGAGAAGGACAGCTTTGAAGGCCTCTCTTACTCTTCTTCTTCTGTCCCCTCTACGTGTGTTTATGATGATGAGATGACCTCCCTTAGGAGTTTCCTCTGCTCATTTACAGAATGTGAGTCACTGCGTTAAGCACTTAGGTCAGTGCTTAAAAGTAGAGCTTTTGAAGTTCTCTTTGCAGTCTGGGGCCTTGGCTGCAATGGGAATACTAAGTGTGTCATTCATGATGCAGTCATTTCCTTTCTCCATTGAGGCAATAGATTTTTAACCTGGCTGATCTTGTGTGACCAAATAGCCAGAGAGGGCAGCCCCTTCCATCTGGCAGAATCTACCAGAAAAAAGCAAGGAAGGAAGGGAGGGAGGAAGAGAGAGAATGAGTAAAAAGGAACTCTCGTTCAACTCCCTAGGTGCTACATTTAAGTTCTAAAAGATGAGCTCTATTTCTTTTAAGTGCAATTCCTGCCTTTGGTTATCCGAATATATTCAACATAAAGTTTTCCATAGTAATCTCATGCCTAAGGTCACTGAAGGACAACCAAAAAAGGATGTTTGATGCAAAATATGGAACACACAGGGAGGTCCTTCCCTTGAACCTGACAGTGAGAAAACCGACTCTAATGATGATAGCCATCACTTCCATAGGATCACCTGTGCTCCAGCTACTGTTCTAGATACCCGACTCTCACTCTTGACATGTAGTAACTTACTTCATCCCCTGAATCCAGGGCCCAGATACAGAGTCCACACTTAAGCCCCTCTGGTAAACTGCCATTTACCTATATTGGCCCTCACTTGCCCATTTTGCTCATTCCTGCATTCTTCCATTCACTCTTGCTCTCAGTGTTTCCTTCCACATGCCTTTCATTCTTGTCCATGATGCAACTGATGTATCAAATTAACTAACTTTAACTTGTGTGTGGACTATTCACATTACAAGGATGAGTAAGACAGAATCTTCATCCTCCGGGACCTCAATGAGGACCAAGGGCTAAAACCTCATGATTTTCCTCAGGAACAAGGTTAGAAGCACGATACTGCTTTGATAAACCAACAGAGGGCTCAGTGGTTACCAAAAAGCAAAAACAACCAACCAAAAGGCTCATCTGCTTTTTGACCCATCTGCAAAAATTGCCTTATACTTTCCGATGAGCAGAAATCTATACTGAACCCGAATCCTTTGAGAGCTTGGCCAATAACAGACGTGATGCTCTCAAAGGAATTTTATGCTGCATATCCAAATTCGAAAGGAAAGTATTAAAAATGCAAAATGAAAGTGCAGCTGGTTTTGCTCCAAGGTTTATCAGTGGTGAGTCACCTATTTTTATTGCATAAGAAATCAAATCTAGTGTTATAATGAAAACACGATACAGTGAATTTAGGGTAATTCTTGGAACATGAAGATGTGCCTCTTTGTTCAGGGACACTGTGTCCTTTGAAGTTTCTTCTAAGCACTTTAATCTTCAGTAAGAAAGATGTTTTCTCAATTTTTGAGGAAAGATGCTCTATCATCTAAACACCCACAAAGGCTGGTTTTAATGCAGCAATTTGACAGAAGCAAAGTATGTAGGTTGTGCACTTATGCTTTGCATTTATGTCCCTTTGTCAGCACCGGACACATCGTTACCCTAGACAGAGTTTAAGGCATTTGTTTTTTAATCTTACCTCTATGGTATTCACTTAACATGCGAGCTCCCCAGATCCCTAAAGACCATAACTGTATCTAAATTTTACCTGAGGGTTTTGAACAGTTAAACTGGGTAAAGAAGGGAAGGCATTGAGGGCTGGATTGGTCCAAATGTCTCATATAGGGACTGAAAAAAGGAGAAAATAAAAGTCATCTTTAAGTTATTTTTGCTGTATGGAAATGGGTTTTCTTATTAATCACTGCAGGGTCATGGAGAACCACAATGTCATCTTAGGCATCTTCCTAGGTAGATTTAAGGTAAAGATGTACAATTTGAAGTACTGCTTATTTTAAAGAACATATGTACTGACATTTTGAAGGCTAGCATTTGAATCTCATCAGTCTATGAAGTCAAAGCCTTCTTTATAATGTGTTTGTTGAAAATATTATCATACTTTAAGAACTACATTTCTACTAAAATTTATGAATAAATGTTTATTTTTATCTGCTCCTTTTGCTCAAGACTATGCAATTCAAAGGACTTCTTGCATAAATTAAGTAGTGATCCTAATTGATTTTTATATTCCTTTAACCTAGACTTTGTTCAAAAGTACGATCTAATCTATATAGTCATAACAGCCAATGTGCCTCTAATTGAAGGATGAATGCATTTCATTCATGCATGCATGTATAATTATATCATTTTTATATATTTAAGAATATGATATTAGACTAACATTTATTCAGGATAAAGTGATATATTGTTTGTACAGAATATGCTTTCTCCATTTGTTATTTCTTCTTTTTGTTCATTTATTTGTTTTCCATCCAATGTGTGTAGAAACAGAAGAATTCTTAGACCTCAGGGCCCAACAATTTATCTCTCATTTATTTTCCTTTATAATAGAAACCAGTTATGTGACAGTCAGAAAAATCTTCATTTCTTTCCATCAGTTTTTAGAGCAGAGAGGTGAAATAAATTTTCTCTAAACACCAAGACAATCAAAGCCAGCATCAAGGAATTTGGAAGTAGGTGGACTTCGTTTGCATATTGAATCAAGCTCAGGGACCCTTGAGAAAGAATGTGCTGCCAATGTGATGATCTGTCCATCTACACGCAGTGGAGGATCTGGACCCTTTAGGACATGTGAACTGGGTTATTTATGAACAACAAAGACTATATTGTTTGAAAGATAAAAGAAGCTAAAGTAATTAGAGATGTTATACAAAAACAGCATTTAACATCTGTAACTAAGTTATGCGTTACCCAGGGCACTCTTTCCTTCAACATTTAGTTACCAAATCCTCTTCTAAGCTTATTATGTCAAACTACAGGCCAAATGAAATTCCATCCTATGCTGATAGTGGACGTGTATAATAGCTTAAAAGAGATTTAATAAAGGACAAGAATACATAACCAATTTAATTTGGAACTGAGTCAGTGGTGCAGTAATTACAACTAACATTGTTAAATTCTTACTTTCATCCTCTCCTGATTTAAGTTACAAGTTTCTTTAGAATGAAATCCACTCATGAGGAGCCTAATTGTTACTTACTTTAGCTTTCCTATTGTGATAGCTTTTAGAGTCTCCCCATCATCTTTCCATTTTAATCTTCCATGGGACACCTGAAACTAATAGGGAACAAGTACAGATCTATGTAAAAGTTATACAAATTGCATTTCTTAATTGAAAACGTGTATAATCAATAAGTCCTTAAGGATTTATCATCATAGTTTTATTATATGTAATTTTGTATGTGTGTGTGTATATATAATAATAATAAAATATTGAATATATGTAATAAAAATATATTCAGACATTAGTAAACATATATTCATTAATTTTCTCAATATAAGTGAAAATATTTACTGCAAGTAAAGACGGAATTCTCCATTCACATATATACATTTATTACTTTCAATTGTGGGTGTACGTTTTAAGAATTTTTTGTTATTACTAATCAGTTTGTTGGATATTTCTGCATATTACATTGGCTCTGTAGTTATGGCATTATTGGTGCTTCATTATTTGAATTCTGACAGTTCTGTCTCCCAGAACAAAATGGCTTTGTTTTCCATGTCTTCATCATACCCCATCTAATCCATGGGAAATTTGTTCTAAAGACAATGTTCAGATGTAAGTGCGGAAAATTCGTTCTGAAGACCAAGTTCAAATTTTAATGCAAACTTCAGCCTATGGATCAGGTGTGTTAATCAAAATATTTGCCAAAGAATACAGTGTGGACTTCTAGCAATTGGGAAGGAGGCCAACTGTGAACAACCAGTATGGCGCCAGCTATCTGTACTCTGAGAATATTCACCCCATCATTGACCATCATTGTATGATTCCCACTGAAAGCAACAAAGACCTAGATTGACAAGTAAAAGAATTGGCAATCTTAGTGAATATTGTCTGATAATAAGAAATAAGTCGTTTTTGTAGCTCTGCTAAATAATTTTGACTTGAAACTTTATTTTGAATATACTGCAAGGTTTAATTTGATCAAGTTTGGTTACACTGAAAGATTTTAGTTGACATTATTCCTTCTTTTTTAATAGTGGCTAGCATTCAGAAGCTTCCTGCAGCCTCTGTTCTAACAGACATCAACTTCCCCATGAAGGGACGGAAGGGAATGGTTGACTGGGCAAGAAACTCAGAAGATAGGGTTGTCATTCCAAAAAGCATTTTCACTCCAGTGTCATCAAAAGGTAAATATGTGAGATAATTTGAGCTGTAAACCACACATTTCTGATAAGATCATTTAATAAAACGTTAGGCGTAAATCTCCATATATTAAACAATTTAGAAAGACTGCAATTATGATTCTAAACTAATTTTATGAATATAGAAAACTTACATTTCATCTTTAAATTTCTGAATTCACTGGAGGAAAGGATCTATTAAGATGAAAAAAATATGAGTACAAATTATAGACCTGAGCCTGCCGTGGTTAAGTTTCAGTATGGGCAGTCTTTGTCCAGTGTACAGCATGTGGCCTCATATTTTAACTTTAGGCATGGAAACACATTGTGTTTTCCATGCAAAGTCATTTATATTTCTGCCTCATATTTGCTTTGGTTTGAAGATATTATTTTGGTATAGAAAAACAAAGTTAAGAAAAAATTAAGTTTTAAGAACACCTTCAGTGGCCTCTAAAATTAATGGCTATTTTCAACAGTCGCATTGTGGTCTTAATTCTTGCCTGGGAGATTTTGCTACAGAAGAGAACTGGCTCTCTTTCCCCCATCATTGGGAATTTAAACTCCTTAGCTGCAAGTAAAGCAGCTTCTTGTTTTGGCATGATGAAGGACACAAAACCGCTGAAAACCTCTTCTAGAGCTGTAATTAATGTGGGGGGTGGGGCCGACATGCCCTGTGCATGGTTAGGAAGGCATTTCTTCTACCCAGCTTTGCATCAGCAAATCCTGGAATCCCCTTGTAATTAATAGATTCAAGTTTTATAAGACACAGTATTTTTCTTGATGTTTTGCTAATTCTTTTTTTTTTTTTTATATGGATTTTTTTTTTTACAGTAACTTCTTATTTCTTTTTTTTTTCTTTTTTTTTTTTAAAGATTTTATTTTTTCCTTTTTCTCCCCAAAGCCCCCCCGGTACACAGCTGTGTATTCTTCGTTGTGGGTTCTTCTAGTTGTGGCATGTGGGACGCTGCCTCAGCGTGGTCTGATGAGCAGTGCCATGTCCGCGCCCAGGATTCGAACCAACGAAACACTGGGCCGCCTGTAGCAGAGCGCGCGAACTTAACCACTCGGCCACGGGGCCAGCCCCTGTTTTGCTAATTCTTAATTTTATTTTTTCTAGAATTAGATGAATCCTCGGTATTTGTTCTTGGAGCAGTCCTGTACAAAAACTTGGATCTAATTTTGCCCACTCTGAGGTAAGCTACAAAGTAATACGGCTGTTGTAATCTTCGTAAATTATTCAAAAAATGTGATTATAGCTCATTCTGTGAAAACAGTCAAACAAGCTTTGGTAATACAAAGGGCTTTTTCTTAAATGAAATAGAAAATACCGATTTAATGAATAGCTTATTAGCATATTATGCATTTCAAAGCAACTAGAAAAGACAATTTGGTCTCTGATTATAGCCCTGCAATTCTTTTGTAACTAATCACGACTTCCTTAAGACTGAGAAAAAAAATCAGAAAAAGAAAAACCTCAAGTCTCTGTAACAGAATGGGTCGTTTAAAAATTAATCTGCCTCTTTTTATTTGTACGTCATGGTACCGTTCGTCGTTACGTTAAATTAGAGGAGAGTCATGATGACTCGGAATACATGGTTTTGTTCTTTATTTGCACAGGATCTCAGTTGGCTTCTGAGTAAATATTCAGTTACTACCACATTAAGCAGAAATGCTATTGTTCAATTAGAGGACTATTTTTGGAAGAAATCCATTGATTTCTTTCCCTCAGACATTAAAAGAAACAATTACAAATAGTAATTCCACCAACCTTAACGTATTTGCTCTACTGTCTTAACTGCTTTAACAGACCTCACTGAAAACATCACTCACATTTGTGTGGATAATGATGCTATCACTCATGATGACCTGTTTCCTCCAGCCCACCTCATTTTGGAGGAGTGAGACAAGTTGGGTCTTAGTTAAACACAGCCACGTACAGTGAGCTCTTACTCACAGCCTCATGAATAACGCTTCACATTTTCAAGAGGAGAGGCTGTGAACGATGTGTGCAGTTATACCAGGGGCATAACGAATGGTCTAATAAATAAAAACAATTAGAGTTCAGTCCGGCAGAAAAAGGCCTCCCAAGGAAGCGGCAGTGACTAGTGAGTGTTCTTTGGAGGAAATCTTTCTGCGCACAGTGCATTGTTAAGGTGGTTGGTGAGTCATGGGGAGTCCCTCTCCGTGCAATGGGGTCTCCTTCAACCACAGACATGACTATCGGAAGTCTGGCTTTCTTTAACGCCCTTTGTCTCTGGATGGAATTTGGGCTTGCTGAATTTGAATAGGTTTGTGTTTGGTTTTCTCCTACTAATAGCAAATTTTCAAAACTGATGAGTTTGCCCTCAGCTTTTCCACTGGTTTTATTAAAACACATTGGTATGTACAATTACTCACAGACAAAGTGGGATTTGTAGTTACACTGCCTCTCTCTTTGTGTATGATGTTAATTTGAGGAGAAATGTGCCAGAGTTAAAAGTACCCAGATAATCAAAGTTAGACATGTCCTTCCATAGGGAGTTCTTTTGTGTAAAGCTGATCCTTCCAGAATTCTAGACTAGACTAACTTAAAATCAGATGACTTGGGTTTTCATTTCAATTTAACACAAGAAGAATTTTATGAGCTTGTCCAGTAACTCAGCCATTGTCTGCCTGCAGTTCCACTTTAAAATAGAAGCCGCTTCATGTGCAATAGTCACCCTATTTACTGCTGAGGGATATAGTGAATGCAAATAAAATATTCAGCAGAAAATGCTGTAGACTGTAAGTTAGTTTCCTTCTTAGATGTCTAACAGAGTTGCATTATGACTCATCTTGGTGTGTGTGGTATCACAGAACTTGCTCACTTACCCAGTGAAGTCAAGCTCTTCCAAGTTTCATAAATTTATGCAATTAAGGGAATTGGGAATTTATCCAGGGATATCGGCCTTTTTGTAAAAAGAAAAAATGCTTTTATTTAGTGTTTCAACATCTTTTTAAATCCTGGCAGAGGCAGTGGTCACTTCCAGCTTATGGGCAGATTAATGGACACATTGTGGGGGTTTTAATGGGTAAAGCAGAGAATGGTCCCCTCATACCACCTGTGACTCAAAGGGACTCAGATTAGCCCTCAGCAAGTGACTGGCTTCTTAAATTGTGGTGACCGAACTCAAAGGTTCTTCCCAGCTTCAAAAATTCTCTATTGCAGTAAAATTGACGTTTCTGACATATTCTTTACCTTGAAGTCCTTAGTAACCTTTGTGTAAGAATCCTGAATATGTGTATCTACTCAGACTCTGTACAGATAAAATAATTAGGTAAATGACTATAGGAAAACAGTATTCATATTTAGATTCAATGACCAGAAATAGTGACTATGGAATGCTCGGGATCAAACGTTGTTCAGATACTATTTGAAAGGTGAAAGATAAGCATTTACTTCTCATTTTCTTTTACTTCTTATTTTTTGAAAAGTAAAATAATGTAAGTACTAAACACTCTCAGGCTTGTTTTTTTCCTTTTCAAAAAATTGTTCCAGAAACTTTAGTGAGTGACTGTACCAGTTATAGATCTGCTAAATAAGAAGAAGCCTTTTCAAGGACGAGGGTTTTGTCTTTGTTGCACAGTCACTCAACGAATGTTTACTAAGCAGCAACCCTGCTAACTGCACTGTCTTAATTCTTCTAAATCTTTACTGTCAAAACTCCCAGAACAGCGCTTAATAAATCGTAAAGTTCCAAGAAATGTTTGCTGAAATATGTCACTGCCCTATCTGTAAACCATTTTTAAAAATGTGGCCCATGGAAGTTTAGTGTTTATAATATGAAGGTATTTTAGGAACAGAGGAATAAAAGATATATTGTTGTTTTTCTGTATAAATTTGACTATGTGACTTGAACCCAGTAGGAAAGGAAATATCTTCTTATTACATGAAAAATATATACAAATTTGCTCTATATGTTTAGCTATTATTTACCAAATTTTCACGAAACAGTTTTCTCTGATCATTTTACTAATTATCTGTTCAAATTTTTGGAGCCAAGTTTTCTATACACAGAGTAATGTTGAACTTTCTGTTAAGTTTCTAGAAATCTTATATTTTGATTGAATTATCTTTTTTTTTTTTAAGATTGGCATCTGAGCTAACAACTGTTGCCAGTCTTCTTTTTTTGTTCCTTCTTCTTCTCTCCAAAGCCCCCCAGTACGTAGTTGTGTATTCTAGTTGTGGGTCCTTCTAGTTGTGGCATGTGGGACGCCGCCTCAGCATGGCCTGATGAGCAGTGCCATGTGTGCGTCCAGGATCTGAACAGGTGAAACCCCGGGCTGTTGAAGTGGAGCGCGTGAACCCAACCACTCGGCCACGAGGCCAGCCACTGCTTTAATTATTTTCAAAGCAATACTTTGCATAATTTCCTTCATGGAGACTAGAAAGGAGAACTTGACATGACATTTTGAATAGATAAAATTTAGAAATTTTCCTTCATACAAAGACAGAAATAACTTCGCATGTTGACTCTTTTATTTAGAATTTTTTCTCTTGCCCTAATATGCATTAACTATTCTTCAAACTGAAATTTTTATTTTATTGTCCAATTGTCTTCCCTTTTGTAATTAAGTAGATTCATATTGTCCCTTCAACTTAAGAAAATATGCTCTCCTCCAGTCCAAACTAAGTATGTGCTATTCTCAGCCTCGCACTGTTATTCCTCCTCAGAATAATTTCTTGCAGTTCAAAATGGTAGAATCAGAGGATATTAGTGCTGCAAGTCCCTTTAAAGGTTGCTACCATCCGAACTCTAATTTTACCGATGAGAAAACTGAGCCCTTTGTGACTTCACTGACCTGCCCGAGATTCCACGTCTAGTAGGTGGCTGAGTTCTAATTCAGCCAAGTCTTCTGTCTGCACAACCAGGCCTCTTCCACTGCCTTGTTGCCTCTATTTCATTAGTATCAATTCCTTAAGTAGTGCAAACCATGTGCTTCTGCCTTACTGTGAATACACATGTATCTTCTGCAGAAAATCTTGAAAGGCTCAGGGAATAGCCATGCATGAGCAGGCTCAAGGAGCCTTGGGAGCAACTTGGTGGCCACAAGCCAGGCTGTTGATATTAAGGCCTGAGGCTGTTACTCTTCCCTCTCCCTCATGACCACTTTTAGGCCTGATAGATAAAGACTAGCCAGCCAAGGCCAGATGGTCCTTTGGGGGAGCTGAGGCCACGTCACACAGGCCCCACTCACAACAAGGAGTTAACAACCACCCACAGCCAAGTGGGCTCTTATACTGCTGGTGAGGATGTCTAACTGCAATAACCTTTCAGTAGGAAATTTGACGATATTGAGAGGTGTTAAAAATGTCTTGTCATTGATACAGCAATGCCACTTCTAAGAATTTATCTAATGGAAATTATCTCTAAGGAAAAATGTGTATCCAAGCATACAAGAAGGCCAAGAGTTAAGAAATAGTTGTAAACAATCCATTTTCTGGTTCTCTTAATAAAGTCAGGTTCCAATTTTGTAGGAAAACTGTAATACTTTTGAGTATATGAGCAACGTGTAGTTTTCCTGGTAGGACAAATGGAAGGCATAGTCCTGAAAAAAAAGCTTTATAATGTAGCTATTAACATTCAGGATATTGTAAAGTATCTAACGAAAATTATATGCAAATTCCACTATAATATTAAAGTGCCAGAGAAAATAAAGATGAAGAAGAACAACATTCTCATAAGCCAATAGTAGTTTGAAAATTATCTTTTAAAAAAGGAACAAATTTCAATAATGCAAAATCCCATGAATTTGCTGTCAAGTGCAACAACCTAATAAAGATAAATGATGCTGAAATGTTTTCATATTTAGGAAGTGGAACTCATCTGAGTTCCTAATATTACAAGGATTAAAAGCAAATGGAAAAAGCAATTGAACTAAATAACATTGGAAATAATAGAAAAATGTAAACATAATTACTTTTATGCCAACACATCCTGAAGGCAATCAACCTGAAGCAGTGATTTCCCTCAAGAGTGTGTGTTCTTCAATTTCAGGAGCTAAATTTTGAGCCTTGCTTCTCTATTCTGAATTTGCAATGAAATATTGTAGTTTTAAGATATTCTGTGTCTTTTTGTAATGTTCTATCATGAGGACAAGAGAAATTAAAGAATTTTCTGCTTTATTGAGGGTGGATAATATTCCATTGTATGTATATACCACATTTTCTTTATTCATTCATCTGTCAATGAACATTAGGTTGCTTCCACTTCTTGGGTGTTGTGAATAATACTGCAATGAACATAGGTGTGCAAGTATCTCTTCAAGATCCTTTTCAATTCTTTTGGATATGTACCCAGAAGTGGGATTGCTGGATCATATGATAATTCTATTTTTTATTTTTTGAGGAATCTCCATACTGTTTTCTATAGCAGCTGCCATGGAAATTAATTAAGAATAATTAATTAATTTTACATTCCCACTAATAGTGCAAAAGGCTTCCAATTTCTTCACAACCTTGCCAACACTTCTTATTTTCTGGTTTCTTGAAAATGGCCATCCTAATGGATGTGAGGTAATATCTCATTGTGGTTTTGATGTGCATTTCCCTGATGATTAGTGATGTTGAGCATCTTTTCACAAACTTTTGGCCATTTGTGTATCCTCTTTGGAGAGATGTCTATTTAAGTCTTTTGCCCGTTTTTAAATCTTATTTTTTGTTGTTGAGTTTTAGACGTTCTTTATATATTCTTGATATTAACTCCTTATCAGATATATGGTTTACAAATATTCTTTCTTGTTTCGTAGATCACCTTTTCACGCTGTTGATTGTTTTCTTTACTGTACAGTTTTTAAGTTCAATGTAGTATCATTTGCCTATCTTAGCTTTTGTTGCCTGTGCTTTTGGTGTCATATCAAGGAAATCATTACCAAATTCAATATTACGAGACTTTTCTTCTACAAGTTTTATAGTTTCAGGTCTTGTGTTTAGGTCTTTAATCCATTTTGAGTTAATTTTGGTATATGGTGCAGTGTAAGAGTTCAACTTCATCCTTTTGCATGTGCATATCCAGTTTTCCCGACACTGTTTGTTGAAGAGACTGTCTTTCCCCATTGTGTAGCCTTACCATTCTTGTCAAAGATCGTTTGACTTTATATGTGTTATATGTGATGGTTTATTTCTGGGCTCCCTATTCTGCTCCTTTGATCTGTGTGTCTGTCATCTCTCTTTATGCCAATTATCATATTGGTTTAATTTACCGTAGCTTTGTAGTGTGTTTTGAAATCAGGAAGTTTGGGCCTCTAGTTTTGTTTTTCTTTCTAAAGATTATTTTGACGGTTGGGTCCTTTGATATTCCACGTGAATTTCAGGATTTTTTTTCTATTTCTGCAAAAAATGCCATTGGGATTTTAATAGGAATTGCATTGAATCTGTAGATCACTTTGGGTAATATGGACATTTTAACAAATTAAGTCTTCCAATCCATGAACATGGAATTTCTTTCCGTTTATTTGTATATTCTTTAGTTTCTTTCAGCAGTATTTTTTGTACAAGTCTTCAGCTCCTTGGTTAAATTAATTCCTGAGTATTTAATTCTCAATACTATTGTAAATGGAGTTGTTTTCTTAACATCCTTTTTTGTATTATTCGTTGTTAGTGTATAGAAATGCAACTGATTTTTGTGTGTTGATGTTGTATTTTGTAACCTTGCCAAATTTGTTTATTAATTCTAATATTTTTGGGGAATCTTTAAGGTTTTCTACATCTAAGAACATGTCATCTGTGAACACAGTTAACTTTGCTGCTCCTTTTTCTGTTGCCTTTTATTTCTCGTTCTTTCCTAATTGCTTTAGTTAGGATTTCCAGTACTATATTGAATGCTAGTGGTGATAGATGGTATCTTTGTCTTGTTCCTGATCTTACAGGGAAAGCTTACAGTTTTTCACTGTCGAGTATAATGTTAGTTGTGGGTTTTCATATATGGCCTGTATTATACTGAGGTAGATTCCTTTTATACCTAATTTGTTGAAAATCTTTGTCATAAAAGAATGTTGAACTTTTCAAATGCTTCTTCTGCATCAGTTGAGATGATCTTATAGTTTTTGCCCTCCTTCTGTTAGTGTGGTGTATTACACTGATTGATTTTCATATGTTGAACCATTCCATCTCAGGGATAAATCCTACTTAATCATGGTGTATGATCTTTCTAATGTGTTGTTGAATTCTCTTTGCTAGCATTTTGTTTAGAATTTTTGCACTGATGTTTATCAGGGATATTGGTCTGTAGATTTCATTTCTTGTGGTTTCTTTGATTTTGATATCAGGGTAATGCTGGCCTCAAAAAATAAGTGTCCCCTCCTCTTCGGAGTTTTGGGATGTTTTGAGAAGAATTGGTGTTAATTGTTCATTATATGTTTGGTGAAATTCTTCAGTGGAGCCATCTGGTCCTGGGCTGTTTTGGGAGGAAGCGAGGTTTCGGATTGCTGATTCAATCTCCTTACTTGTTACAGATCTGTTTAGATTTCTTTATTTCTTCATGATTCAGTCTTGGTAGGTTGTATATTTCTAGAAATTTATCCATTTCTCTTATATTATCCAATTGCTGGCATGTAATTTTTCATAGTAGTCTCTTATGAACCTTAGAATTTCTGTGGCATCAGTTGTAATGTCTCCTCCTCTTCATTTCTGAATTTTGTTATTTGAGTTTTATCTCTTTTTTTTCTTAGTCTAGGTAAGAGTTTCTCAATTTTGTTAATTTTTATCAAACAACTCTTAGTTTGGTTGATTTTTTCTATTGTTTTTCTGTTCTCTATTTCACTTATTTCATCACTAATCATTATTATTTCCTTCCTTCTGTTAACTTTGGGTTTAGTTTACTTCTTTTTGAAGTTCCTTGAGATGTTAAGTTAGGTTGCTGATTTGAGATCTTTCTTCTTTTTCTAGGTAGACATTTACCCCAAAATACTTCCTCCTTAGTACTACTTTTGCTGCATCCCATAAGTTTTGGCATGTTGTGTTTTCATTTTCATTTGTCTCAAGGTATTTTCTAATTTCTCTTGTGATCTTTTCTTTGATCCATTGGTTGTTCAAGAGTGTATTGTTTAATTTCCATATATTTGTGAATTTTTCAGTTTTTCTCTTGCTACTGATTTCTAGTTTCATTTCACTGTGGTTGGAAAAGATACTTGGTATGATTTCAATCTTCTTAAATTTGCTGACTTTTTTTGTGGCCCAACCTGTGATGTCTCCTGGAGAATGTTCCATGTGCACTGGAGAAGAATGTATATTCTGCTGTTGTTGGATGGAATGTTCTGTATATGTCTGTTACATCCGGCTGATCTATAGTGTTGTTCAAATCCCCTGTTTCCTTATTGATTTTCTATCTGGTTGACCTGTCCATTATTAAAGTAGGGTATTAAAATACCCTACTGTTATTGTGTTACCATCTATTTCTCCCTTCAGTTCTGTCAATGTTTGCTCCATATATTTGAGTGCTCTACTGTTAGGTACATATGTGTTTATAACTGTTATATCTTCCTGGTGAATTGGCCCTTTTATCATTAAATAATGCCTTTTTTCTCTCTTATTACAGTTTTTGACTTAAAGTTTCTTCTGTCTGATAAAGTATGGCCATCCCTGCTCTCTTTTGGTTACTATTTGCATTGAGTATTGTTTTCCATCTTTCAGCTTCAGCCTATGTATGTCACCTAAAGTGAGTCTCTTGTAAACAGCTGCAGTGCATTTTATCATCACTTTTTTCCTCTCTTTAAGATGTAGTTCATGTACCCTAAGCACCCTAAAACTTTGTAAAAATTGTGAAGAATAACTTGAGTCTCCTTTGAATGAATAGCTCTGCACATTTTTTAATGTTTTAGATACCAACTAGCACAAACCTCAAGGACAGGAAAGAACTTTATTACTGTAGTGATGAAATCCACTTGGCTGTAAGATTTGCTTTCCTAGCAGTGAATATAAATGTGTACACAGCCAGGAAGCATTAGTAGATCACAAAGCCTGACATGGCATATAAGGAGCCAGCTCTTAGCTTATGCGAATTAGAATAAATTGATGGAATAAATTAAAGATAATTTTGTACATTATACACTTTTTAAAAAGAGAGCCATTGCATAATGTAAATTTGCTTATTTTTCCTTCATTAAGTGTTTTAATACTGTGATATTGCCATTACATTTTAAATTAACTTGGTCAAAATTTTGATATTTTTGTTCAGTATGTATGTATTTAATAAGACATTCAAACATATGCTGAGCACTAGAATGTGCCAAACGTAATGCAAGTGAGTCTCTATAAATGCTAGATATAAATCTTGCCCTCAATGAGCTTATAATCTTGTGGAAGGAGACATACATAGCATTAATGGATGCTATGGAGACAGGTACGTGTTGCTGTGTTGAGGCACAACGTGGCGGGGATTACTCACATAAATGTGATGAGCACATCCATCTGCATAAATACATTAACATGCATCCCTTCCCAATTGTATTCGAAATATGTTAATACACATGGATTTAGCAAAAGCTGTAAGGCAGACTCCATTCCCTAGGATCTTGTCTACCAGGCCAGTTGAGTAGCTGATGAAGCTGACACAGTGTAACATACCCTGCAGAGGTCTGCTTGTCTTAGCTGCTTTACTTTCCATTTGCCAAAATCCCCACATGCCCAAACACACAAAGAGAATTTCATAAATATCTTGACAAAATTACAAATTCTTGTTTGGAATACCCACATCTATATTTTCCAGTAATTATCCACCTATGCAACTTTAGAAATAAAATGAAATATCTGTAAACTATCAAAATTAACTATCATTTATTAATTAATATTAGCAGTCATTGGGTTTTCTTTATGGCAAGGAGAAGGGATTACACACAGAATGAGACTAAATGGGCAGATTGAATTTGGGTGATGTGTAAATGTTTTTGTTTCAGATAACCAAACCAGAACTCAAACACATTCAGGCTAATCCAATAAAGGAACTTGCATCTGTGTGCTCAGAGTGATTATTCTCTGGGAGAAATCTCCACAGGTTTTTGTGGTGACAGGCAGACATTCTCCCCAACTCCAAGTCATACACAAGTTGTCATTCTCTGGGAATCCTGTTAGATCTACTAATATAATTAATCACCCCTCACAGCTTTGTTAATTCTATCTACTCTCACTTCATCTCTGATCACTTTTACTCACAGAGAAACAGGGGAGGAGAAGTTTGCAAAAGGAGTTTGGCATTTAGAGTTTAGTTTTACGTCCTTCTCAATGCAGATAATCTTCAATTGACTCATTTAGTATTAAATGAAATAAAGAACAGTTAACCAGCTCTTTCTGTTTGCTACTACTTTGCCGCTAGGAAAAATTTTTTAAAAATTATTCTTTGTTGTTTTTTACTATTTACTGTTAGGCTAGAGACCAGGAATTTTCCTGAGTGTTTCAAAATTTGTTATTACTGAATACTTGAAAGATGGGTTAAAAAATGTTATTCCACTCAAAATATGTTTATAGTTCTTCTGCTATTAAATCTAGTAAGTTCTTCCAACTATGGCACAGCTTGGGATTCTTTTCTGGTGAAATCTTGTGGCAAAGACCATCCCTTTAGAGACAACATTATCACAAAGAATGTGAGGTTCAACATTGTTCTACAATATTAGAATTATACTACTTTGATGGTACAGCTATTTTAGAAAACAGTGTGGCAGTAACTTATAGAATTAAATATGCTTTTACCCCATGACCAAGCAATTCCACTCCTAGATATTTACTGAAGACATACGAAAATGTGTCCATGCAGAGAATATGTATCCCAATTATTCGTAATAGCCAAATATGAATAGCTACTATTCATAAAAGCTAAAAACCAGAAGAAATCCAAAGATTGATTGCTTAATTGATGAATAGATAAAAAATTGTGTTATATCCACACCACGGAATATTATTTAGCTATAAAAAGAAGCAAAATGGGTGAATCTCAAAAACATTATGCTAAGTAAATTAAGTCAAGCACAAAAGCCTGTGTACCAGAGGTGTACTAGAAAAGGTGTAATTTTAGTTGACAACATGTCCATGGCTGCCTGTGAGTGGGAGAGGATCACAGAGGCTGGAGGAAACTGTTTAGGGTGAAGGATGTGTTGTCTGTCTTGATTTGGTGGTGCTTGCACGGTCGTATACAGTTACCAAAAGCATTAGGCTGCCCACTTAAAATTGGTAAATTTTATTACCTATGAATAATGCCTTAAAAAACAAAAAAAGACACAAAAAATTAAATGACTTTATCTTTGATAGCTGTTAGGAATTCCCCAGAATATTACATGCTCTGTGGAAGAACAGCTGGTTGATTTCAAAACAAAAAAGAAGGATCAAAAAAAAAAATATATATATATATATATGTTTCCATGTATTTCTTCTAGAAGCTAAAAGCACAATAAAATCTTTAAATCTCTAAATAATAGGTAATGTGTAGCATTTTATGCATTTTGGTTGAAAACCTGTATGTGCACGAAAGAGTTGATTCAGTTTTACATATTTATATTTATGGATAATTTTGGTGTTTTCTTTAAATATGACTATATTTAAAACCTTTTTGTGAGCAAACTGTGGTAAGATATTTCAAAAGGCAAAGGTGTTCCTTACATGGAGCATATTGAGATAAGGAGGTGACCTGTAAATCTCTTGCTGAAATGAATGATGATCAATAATTAGCAATAGCATTTATTTATGTTTAAACTCTACTTGCTTTCATGCTATTCCACATTCCAATCATTCTTCTTAATGAATTTTGAGATAGTCTGAAAAACGCTAAGATAGCACTTTGCAAGATTTGGTCTCCTGAGGAACAAAACTACTAGGCCCATCTTGAGATAAATGGATTATATTCATTTAAAGATTGCCTGAAGGTTTAAATTCACAATCCATCTCTCTTGGAGAGGAAGCAGATTTAAGTTTTGGAAAGCTTGTCAGTGCTGTTGCTTTCATCTTGCCTGCATCTAAAATGGTCACATTCAGCAATAGCTTTTCCCTCCAAAATTTTCTAGTTCCACATAGAGTTTGTTTATAACAAAAAATAAACTGTATCCTTCCATGAATTTTCCTTTAGTATCGTGTTTTCAATCTATTTGCCCAGTGTTTCTATGTATTTGCTTAGGAATCTTTTATGTAACGTGCCATCCCAACGTGTACTGAGCAGTAGGAATTCATATTTGTCACCAATCCTTCCTCCTTTTAATCATAATTACTCTGTTTCAGAAATTATACTGTCGTTAATTCCAAAATCATCGTGGTCACAATAAGGCCTGAACCCAAAACAACTGATTCGTTCCTGGAGATAGAACTGGCCCATTTGGCTAATGTAAGTATCGTCTACTTGGCATTGAGCTGCTTATGGAATTGACCTTCTAAAGAAGGTTAACAGTCATCCTTTTGACTGATAAGACCAGAACATATTTTTAGAGTTGCAAATGAGTTAATTTGTTATGAAGAAGTATATTAGATAGGAATGAAATCCTATATTTTTGTTTGTAATAAAACTCTCTTTAATTTATCCAAGATAATAGTTAATAAATTGTTTATCAGTATACACATCTTTATTGGGCTCTGAGCTAGGCAATGAGGGAGATCAAGATGAATAAGACCCTGTCCCACCAGTGGTGGGAAGACTGCCATGTAAATAGATTTAAGATGCCTGCAGTAATAGAAGCTCTAGATGCAATGCAAAGGGCAGTGGTGATCTCCAGGGTGGGAGAATGGGTGTGGTGGCATTTAAAAGTGCCAACTCGAGGGGCAGAGAAGTTTCCTTATAAATACCTGGGCGCCCCAGTGATCTAAATCTGAACCTTCCATTCCAGAACAACAAGAACCCTTTCTTAAATCCATCCAACTGCCACTGAAGTTCTTCCGGTCTTGTTCAGTCCTTATGTAGAAATTTAAAATATCTACTTATCCATTACAGACTCGCGTTAAGTACTTAAATCATTGATGAGTAGGGGCAAGGAATGTGATTCCTGTTGAGGCTTTCCTAACTGTGCTTCCATGATTCCTATAGTAAAGTTTAAGCCAGTCTCAAGTGTTGTATGTACATAGTTGCTTTTTTTTTTAATTCCTTGAAAAGTTTCTATGAAGTTGACCTTTACATACAAATAATGGAAACACAAAGTGATTGTCATCTTCCCAATTTGATATACTTAGTGAATGGCATATGGAATTTAAACTCACATCCTGTGGTTTACAAAACCTATGTATTTTCTGCTATTTTATAATTTCTGATTTCTGGGTTTTATAAAAAATAACAATTATCTTCCCTGTGAAACACTTTGACTAAGGTGTTTCAGCTTTCCTAATTCACTTAATGAAAATTGCAAATCTCTCAGCAATAGCTTTTAAACATCACAGTTAATACTTAAACTATTAGGTCTTTTCCTACTTTTGCCGAAATTTAACCATACTGGCTGTGTCTAACTTCGAGAATGTTTTTTATTTCTACAATATCTACTTCCTCACACCTTAGACTAGCCCTGACCTCATCACCACGCTGAAAACTGGGAGATACTTTTAACACTGCTTTTGAGTAGGGAACTTATTTCTTAGTGTGTTCAAAATTCATTATAAAAATATTTATTTACTTATTTGTTTTTATTGTTGTCATGGTAATGTCTATCCAGCTATATGCACTGGTGAAAGATAGGGAGAGAGAGGGATTCCATGCACTGCTCACTGGGAAAGCCCTACAGTGTCAGGATGTACCATGTTCCTATGGAGAATACATTCCTGTAAATGGACATTCGCGAACATCCTAAATAAAGATAAAGTTGGCAGTGTTTAACGAACATGTTAATTAGATGACTTTTTTTTCATAAGTTGAAGAAACCGTAGCCTCATTAATAGTGTTAATGAAACAGTCTCATTATTTCAATTCAGCAAAACTACTTGAAATGACAGATTTAAGCTTGGAGCCAAACTTTTCTCTTCTGGGGGTATATTTTGTTAGCCAGTTTACAAAAGAGATAAACTGTCTTCAGAAAAAAACAATTCTACATATAGAAACCAGAGGGTATACTCAATAAATTTTACTCAGTGCCAGCTAGATCCTGGAGTGGCAATGAAAGTCAGAATGTAAGAATGGTGAGGTAATTGTCACAAGTCACTTAGAATTAATTCTGTCTTTCCATATTTTGAGTGAGTTGACCAGATTCCCAAAGCAATGCTATCTCCACTCTGGAAGGCCTAGATTTAAGAGGATATAGACAAATCTGTTACAGAATGGGGGCAGAGGGAGGAGGGAAAGAAGAAGAGTTCACACTGGAGAAGAAAATGCCGTGAAATTTTCTCCCTCACTTCTGTCCTGTCCTCACTTGAACTGCCCGCCCGTGCTGTCCTCAGAGGCCACCCCAGTAACAGCCACGCAGTGCGGCCTCTCAGGACTGCTCAACCCCTCATTTCTTCGCTCTGTTTTATAAACACCTATCCCACTGTCGTCAGAAGAGTTCACACAGTCCTTCCTGCTCGACTGTTTTGAATTTCTAATGCCTGTTGTATTTAAACTTACCATCCAAGTTAGATTTTGTAAAATATTTTATTCATCACTGAAGGAAAGAATGTATGACTTATTTATTGAGTATCTTAATATTCATTACCAGTCCTATAAAGATATGTTCTATATACTGATTTTAATTTATTTCCATTGAAGAGAGAACCAAAAGGGCCTATACTGAAGTCTAATAGTCTTCACTAAAATGTGAAGAAAAGATACATCTTAAACATGAAAATTGAAGTTGATTAGAACAAGCTGAAACTTCATTATATCTATAACTATATATATATATAATTATTGTTATTGCCTTCAAAATTGAACTGTTTTAGATATGACATATTTCTAATATCAAGTCTGTCTACTTTCACCTGTTTTCTTATATAAAAAGTATCTGCTGTACTTTCCTGAGCTCAGAAAAGAATAATGACTTGCAGATTATATCTGTTTCATATACTGTGTGGGGAAAAAAAATGAAGAATGGGAATTAATAGTTATAATGAG
The DNA here is from genome assembly GCF_041296235.1 of Equus asinus. Classification (NCBI taxonomy): domain Eukaryota; kingdom Metazoa; phylum Chordata; class Mammalia; order Perissodactyla; family Equidae; genus Equus; species Equus asinus. The sequence goes on along the minus strand of NC_091797.1, from coordinate 3,327,624 downwards.
TCTAGGGAAAAGCCTGTTAACATTTTCTAAACGAAATGTGTTCTTTTAAAAAGCTTTTTAACAAATAGCATTTAAAGTATGTTAACTGTAATAAGGCCCTGGGGAACTGGCAGGAATAGGTAATAGAATATGGGATCTTGAAATTCAAATTGTGTTTAGCAAAGCCAATTGCAGTTTTAACCAGCTCATAAGTCATTAAGGAGTAAGATGCTATTCCTAATTCAGTTTTTTGGGCTTATGGCTTTGTAGTCATGACCTATGGAGTCAGAATTTGTGGTCCTTCATGCTTAGGCATAGGAATTGCTTTCTTTTAAGAAATATCAAGTTTTCTTTTCCCAGAAAAATAATTTTGTTTGTCATATTACTTAAGGTTTCTTCAGTGTGACATTTATATTTATCAATGTTGTTAGACTCTCTAATGAGTAAGGAAAGTTAATAATTTTATTGAAAGTAATTATTGAGACCTAAAAAAGTACAGTAGAATGGACCTGTATGTATACACACACATACATGCACGCAAACACACCCTCGCACGCACACACACCCCCCCACCTTTAGGATGCCATGGGTCTGATAGGTCTGAGTCTGCTGTGATGTTCCAAGGCGGGTAACATCCCTATCTTTAAAGATGAGTTAGAAGAATAAAAAAAAAAATGCATTTTAGTCATCTCGTGCTCTGTCAACTTTGCAAGCCTGAAAATGCATTTTTTTCCCCAAAGAAGAAGTCTTTATGTAGTTCCATCTCTAGTGAAAGGATGGACTGGACTCTGCTGGCCTGCAGTCTCTGCAGTCTAGTCTCGTCTTTCTTTTTCTTTCTTCCACTGAGCAACAGCTCTAATGGTCTGGGCAGGTTGAACCTGCTGTCTCTCAAGATTGAGAAAAATGCATGAGGTTTATTTGTAGTTCTCAAATTGGTGATATTTGTTAAAGCTGCCATGGGAATTCAGGCTTGTGGGTTTTGTTTTCTTTGCCATATTTGCTTGCATACTAACAGGATCAAGCTAGCAAATTAAGTTGTTTGTTTTCTGTGTATAACCTAAAAATTAATCATGAGCCATGGCCTTTGTAAATCATAGTGGAAACACAATGGAAGATGTAATGAATATGCTTGCTACCATTAGATAAGTGTGAGAGACAATGAAGAGAGAGTCTAGCATTCATCAGTGGATATTTTCATGAATATCAAAGGCTGATAACAACCTAAGGAATTAAAAATCACTTGGCAGAGCTTAAAGAAGTACGGTCTATGCATATGTAATTTTTACAAAGGGGTGTTGTATCTTTTTACTTTTTAATTACTGTTCTGCCCTGGCTTTTGTCCATTTGGAAGAAATTTCTGACGGCCAGCCTGCTTAAAGCTCTTGGTAATTTTTATGGGAGAGTCTTGAAATGCTAACTAAAGAGGCAGATTGATGGCTCTGCCAACAGCTGAAACTGAGACAGAAATTGTTCTCTAGCTACAGTTTTTTAGTTATATCCTGCATTCCTAAACTTGGGTAAGCATCTTTCTCAGTTTTTCAAGTTCCATTTATTTTTATTCATAATACATAATTGATATTCTTCAAGAATATTTTAGAGTAATTATGCTGTTGGAGCAGGGGTCAGCAAACATTTTCAGTTGAGTCAGATAGTATTTTAGGTGTGTGAGCCATAGTGGTCTCTCTCACATCTACTCAACCATGCTTTTGTTGTGTGAAAGTGACCCTAGATGATGTATCAACAAATGGGTGTGGCTCTGTTCCAATAAATTCGTATTTAAAAAAATAGGTAGCCAACCAGATTTGGCCTCAGGACTATTGGGTTGTCAACTCCTGTATGGTAAACAGAATAATGGCCCCATAGAGATGTCCTCATCCTAACCCCCAGGACCTGTGAATATGTCATGTTACATGCCAAAAGGGACTTTGCAGAGGTGATGAAGGGTAAGGATATTGAGCTCCAGGGAAATTATCCTGGATTATCTGAGTAGGTCCAATTTAATCACATGAGCATTAAAAGTGTAGAACCTTTCCTGGCTGTGGTCAGAGAGATGTAACGTGAGAAGGACTCAACCTGCCGTTGCTGACTTTGAAGATGAAGGGAGGAGGCCACAAGCCAAGGGATATGAGCAGGCTTTCAAAGCTGAAAACAACCTCCGGCTGTCAACAAGGAAGGAAGTTTGGATCTCACTCTTACCACTGCAATGAACTGAATTCTCCTGAAACCTGGAGGAGCCTGGACGTGGACTCATTCCCAGGTCATCCAGAAAGGAGCGCAGTCCTGCCACCACTTTGACCTCAGCCTTGCGAATCTCTAGAGTGGAGCCCCAGCTGAGCTCACCAGACTTCTGACTTATAGAGGCTGAGAGATAGTAAATTTGCGTTGTTCTGTGCTGCTAGGTTTGTGGTAGTTTGTTACAGCGGCAATAGAAAACTAACAGCCCTGCATTGGAGAGTTGCAAAATGAATTTTGAGATTATGAAAATAATATAAACTTATCCACGAATAGTGCCATTTAGAATCAGATACACTACAATGCTAATGGTACATTATTCGGTGAAAATCAGTCAGCAACTAGATATTACATTTTGTTCTGCTGATTATCATACCAGCACTTGGGAACCTGGTGAAAGGAATCGCCAGACAGTGAGAATGGCCAGTGTAAAGTGGTGGGGGTGGGTATTAAGGAAAATTGAGGATGCCACGAGACAGCAGTGCAGTATAAGAGTATAACTTAGCAAAACTTCCCTGCTGGTGGCTGATAGACTTGAGCAGTGCAAACACCCCTGCCAGCCCTTGTCTCTGCTACAGCCCCATTAACGTATGATTGTGACACGTTATTATATCCTCTTGAGTATGAAAAGAAAATACCTAAGCTTTATGCTGTATCTGTATGGAATCCAGTTATGGAAGTATTTGTTTGTTAAAGTTATTTGCCACTTCAACACAAAGGAAACACTTGGAGAGTTTTCACCCATTTGTTTGTTGAGAGGTGCACGAGATTTCTGTGCAGGCATTGTTGGAGATGATGTAATCATATATGGGTAAAATAAACCACCCTAAGGCATTGCCCCTCTCTGGAGGCAATGGTTTTTCTTGAAGGATACACAATTAAATAATTCCCGACAGTGGTTCTACTTTTTACTGCTTCCCATATGTCAAATAGAAAGTGTTTATCAGGAAATAATGTACATTCAGGTTAGTGATATAGCTCAGAAATTAGAGAAGCAAGCTCTTATCACATCCACAAGAGTAACGTCCTCTGGTTAATGTGGCCTAGGGAATAACACATAGCAGGAGCTGAATTAAATATGTGCCCAATTAAATAACTGCCAGAGCCTCGAGAAGAGCTGTGTAACATGAATATGACTCATCCTGATGAGACAGTATTCTGCATTTCTCACTTCAGTGCCCTTTATATCATTCTGCTTTAGCTACAGCCAACTCTATCTTTTCTGTCTCCTTGATTTGAATGGTTCTCCATGTAATGCTTTCCATAGAACCTTTGTAAATCCATTCAAAAATTCCGAGTCTCCATACTCCTATTAAGTAAGAATACAGTATTGCATTTTCAATGAGGCTCTTTAGACTTGAAGTATATGTCAGCCACCCCCTCAACAAAAATGACAGACCTAGATTTAGCTCTTTTTAACAATCTTTTAAGAATACTAAACTACAGAACCGTTCTTACCACAACCTTGAGAAGAGGTTTGGAGAACATTCAACAGACTATTTCCTGTTGTTGAGTTTCATGTTGTACCTTTTTCAACTGCACCATCCCTTGGTGATGTATTACACATTCAGGGACTATGGAGTTGTCTATATGTTAAGAACACAACCCAGAGGGGGTTCCCTCTCAGTGCTCAGCTTTCATTGTGCAGATTTGACTGTAGAAAAGTTTACGTCTACTAAGATCTTACTTCCCCCAACATGCATTCCCGAGAGTTTTTTTAATATGTCTTTTCTCAAGTAGTATTAGAATTATAAGTAAGATATAAATTAATCTTCTGCGGGTCAGGTCATTCATTTTGGAAGTGTTCTCAAGGAATTCCCAAAATCTATTTGTGCAGTTATATAATAACTATAATTAAACTTGGTGGGGGGAAAAAGGTAGTGTAAGCTTAGCAAAATCCAGGTCATTTCAATGTAATGTCTTTAGGTCTAAAATGTAGAAAATTAAAGAGAGGCAGTGTAGTGCTAGCTGAACGATCTTTCTCCCATACACATTCAAGAAGTTAATGCACAGTTCGCTAGAAGACATGACAGTAAGAAGCATCTGGGACATCTGAGTCAGAGCATTGGAAATGCTGAAATATTACGATGAAGTCACTGCCTCCTCATGTCCTCAGATGCTTTGTCTCTGTGCTTACGTTGCCTCTCAGACAAGAGAATATTTTTGTTTCAAGAAGACTCTGAAAGGTACAAGAAAGTTAAGAGGTTTCTGGATTCAGAATTTACTATGGCACGTGAGCACTAAGCATTTGAAAGTTTGAAGAAAAACGGAGTAAAGTAACCTTATTTCTGCTGCATGTGTCTTAAGCAGTGCTTCTCCAAATTTGATGTGGATAAAAATCGTGAAGAGTGGAGGGAGCAGTTATTAGAGTGCATGTCCCTGAGTTTAGCCCCAATTTCAAAATTTGTGGAGCCAAGGAATCTATACTCTTAATAAGCATCCCACTTGATTCTAAACTAGGTCCAGAGAAAACACTTTGAAAACATTGAGATAGCAAGTAGTGCAATTAAGAGAGCATGTCAATTAGATTTATTCAGAACTTAAAAATACCAAGGAGGGGCTGGCCCCATGGCCGAGTGGTTAAGTTCCCACACTCCTCTTCCGTGGCCTGGGGTCCGCTGGTTCGGATCCTGGGTGCAGACCTACAGACTGCTCATCAGGCCATGCTGTGGCGGCGTCCCACATAGAAGAACTAGAATGACCTACAACTAGGATATACAACTATGCTGGGGCTTTGGGGAGAAAAAAAAAAAGAAGAATGGCATCAGATTAGCTCAGGGCCAGTCTTCCTCATCAAAAAAGTGTGCTTTTAACAAAAAGAAGAAGAAAAACAACTCCAAGGAAAAATTAGAGAAACTTGGTCATCATTCATTTTTACTGTGACTTGACTCTTATATTTTCTGTAACCAACTTGCTTCAGATCTGCTCAAATACCATCTTATTAGTGAAGCTTTCCCAATATACAAAATTGTAATCCATCTACTTCTCAGTCTTCCCTACTCGTGATTGACTTTGCTTCATAGCACAGATTACTATTTAACATGTCATATATTTAATTGTTCATGGTTTTGTCTCTCTCCCTGCCCCTTTCATTGTGGGTAAGTCTCTGAGGCAAGGACTTCATTTTGTTCAATGCTGTATCCCCAGTGCCTCAAAGGACACCTGGAATGTATTAGGAATTCACTAAGTGATTTTTGCATGAATGAGTAAACAAATGGATGAACTTGTTTTGATCATCTTCCTGACTCTCTCTTCTCAGTTCTGTGCTTTGTGACCGTGATTTACCATAGTGAGATGTATTTAAAGTATTCCTTAGGGAAAAAAAAGACTAGGAAGAAGAAAAGGAATTCATTTATGAGTACCTTTCTAGAATCATTGAGAGCTAGAGCTAGAAAGGATGCTCAAATTCCCTGTTTTATAAATAAGAAAACAGAAAACTTTTGCAGACCAAAGCAAAGGAGAGAACCACCTGTAGAAATATATTGACAAAGCCAGTGATGTGTTCTCCTGTTAAATAGACATATTGATTGGGTTGATGTTGAAACAGAGGAGAGAAGCAAAAGAAAATAGCGAAGATTGTTAGACACCTGAAAGTGGTGTGTAGAGCATCAGTGGTAACCAGGAAATTTGGGTCATGGTACATTTTTAAAATGCTTAAAAGTGGAGGAATAGAAATATTTAACTTGAGTTCAACTATGCTGTTTTGGATGGAGTCAAGAGAGAATTTTTTTGCAAATAACGTACTTTTCAAGAATAGTATATCCTTTCAAAAAGTTTTCAAATACATGCAGTTTTAGTATTTTAAGTGTCAGTTATATTGATAGCTTTGTAAATTAATCTTCTTTAGCCCATTTGTCTCATTTACCTGACAATTTTTGTTTACTCAATTTAAGGCATTTCCTAAATCTCCTCCTGTAGGTTAGTTCACAGCTCGCCTGTTTTCCTGTAGCTCCTGTCGTTACACTTTGTTACTGCTCTCTGTTGGGCTCACCATTTCCTGCTATTGATTTCCTGTAAATTCCTCATAACAGATCTTGTAGCAGAGTACCTTTGAGAAAAGTATCTGAAAATTACAACAAATATTTTACAAGTGGTTTCTCAACAGAACCTTTTAACCAGTTTTTTTCTTCATGTTTAGAATTCATTCTTCGTGGGTTTGCTTTTCTTTCCCATCACACATTCTTCTTCTCTAGGTGACCAGTCTGTCCAGCTACTAAGACTCCTCTGATTTGTTTGTTCTGTTTATTTATCTAAACTTCAAATGTTTAAATAGCTGACCCCAGCTCGCAGGCCTGCATGTTGGTGACTGTGCTAGAATGCGTTGGGCGGGTCTCAGGATGTCTAGTGAAACACCCGATCGAGTGGTGCATTTGGAACCTGTGACAATTCTCACGTGGATGCTTTCTAAATTTTCACAAGGACAAAAAGAGAGAGAAGTAGGAGCTAAGATCTAGGAGGTGAGGGGTAAAGAAGGTAGAGGATGAATCTGAGGGTTGACAGAGGTGTGGATAAGCATGGAAGAAGCATTTCTCGTCTTCACACTTTTGTCTGAAAGCGGTAATCATTTTCTTTAGAGGAGTAAATAGGAAAGGTATATCCCAACAATTAAGTTCATATTATATTTCTTTTCTAATATTATTTTCTTTTGTTGTAACTGTTATGGCCTCTGATTATGAAATAGTGATCATATGATCAGTATCCTGTATTGGTTTATATAGAGACTTAACTTACTCCAACTCATACATTACTAAAAGAAGTGAACTAGATTTAGAGGGTCTGTGGTCTGTGGTTCTTCACCTACAGTTAGTTTCTAAATATATACTCCCATCCCCTTCAATGTGATATTCCAAGGATAACATTTTCTATAAAGTGTTCTGCGCTCTTTTGAACAAGTCTATAGATAAATATAGTATAACTTTATGATACGGCCTTGTAGCTGTGCTGAGGATTTCTTAGGAAATCACAAGCTGTATGAAAATTTCAGGTAAAACCAGATAGGGTATCATAGGACGATGGAAGAAACCAATTTGAAATACCGCTCCCCTCCCCATCCCTTGAACATCCAGATCAGTGCCTCCCGGAAGAATCAGATAAGCACCCACTTCTTCCATGACACTTGCTCTAACATAGGCCATGAGGCTCTGTCCCTCATTTGTCCCTTACACTGTAAATTAGGACTAGTGACATTTATATGAGCATGTCTTTTTATTGTTATGGCAACATTCCATCTGTGTGTTCCTCATCAACTTCTGTAAGACTATAGCCTTTTTCAGGGAAAGGAGTGTTTTTATGCACTAAGAGCATAGTTTATGGGTATAAGCATTTGATAAGAAGTAGATCACCTTGGATATGTATATGATCTTTGAGGGATTTGGGAGAAGAGCAATGGTGCTAAAATGTTGGAGTTAGTCAAATATCCCTGTTAAAATGAATAGTAACTAAAATTGGGGTGAATTTCACACATTTTAGAATAGTGAGCTCAGTTTTTATTTCTAGTGAAATTCTAGAATGGATCCAGCAAACAGCACTTAGAAAGGCAACATTTCACGAAAAGCCTCCTAGACTTTTAAAGTTGTTGCTTTGCCATATACTCCCAGGGACTGTCCATTTGTAGACAAGACTGAGGGCTGAGGGCTGTTCATAGCTGGCTGTCACTGAGGGGACATGTCCACCTGCGAGAAGGAGCCAGGAGCCTGTATCAAGGACTGTAACTTTTCCCTGCCTTGGTCTATTCATCATTTTTATTAATGACTTGGTTGGATGACGATCTAGACATCATGTTTGTTTCTTAATCCTGTAACGATGCAAAACTTGGAAGCAATAGTGAATATGTGAGATGTCAAAATCAGATTCAAAAAGCCCCTGAGAGACTTCAGTGTATAAGTAACACCTGTGAAGCTCAGGGAGAGACTACCAACATATCTGGCACAGTCTTAGCTTGCGATATTGGGAATATGGCACCTAGATTGGAGAGACAATAGTATCACCTTGTTCTGTACAGGTAGGACACAAGTGGATGGTCTCCCTAAACAAACACACTTCAGCAGTGTGTGCTTCAGGAAATGAGGGACGTGGAAGATGAGAGAACTTGAAACCACCAGAGTATGTTTAACAGAGTAGAGAAGACTCTTCAGGGGTCTGAGGGGATCTGTAGATGTCTAATGATGTTGCATAAAGGAAGAATTGCTTGATTAGTTTCAAAGGGCAGAATATGGACAGGCAGACAGAGAGAAAAAAACCTTTCAACAATTAGAACGCTTCAGAAAAGAAAGTATTTCCCTGGATGATCCAGTGTGGAGAGCTCGTTGTGTCATCCTGAAGGACATGGTGGCTATCAATACATATTTATTGAACTGAATAAAAATTTAGCACTTTTTTTCTCATAGTTTCATTAGACATGATCTATGCAAATATAATATTTTGATTAAGAAGAAATTGTGAGTCAACAAACTCTCTGGAAATGGACAATTAATGCAACCATCTCTTGCCTCTAGGAAGCTGACCAACTAGAGGCTGAAGAGAAACTGGCAGTGGTGGTGGCTGTACATGTGCATAATACAGAGTGTGTCACTGTGATTTAAAAATTGTAAATACTTTAGCCTTCTTAAAGGACATAATCCATCAATTAATATTTTAGAGGAAAAAATGAAATAGAAATCATCAAAATTCCAACCTTGTGGTATATGAGAGCTTCACTTTCAATTTTCCAAAAAACTAAATATAGGTTATGATATGTGGAATAAATGTATTGTTTTCATGAATAGAATTTCATAAAATGGGTCACCAAATCTATGAGAAAGGGCATGCAAATTTCTTATGTAAAAAAATAGAGGTGGAATCTTTAAAGTATTTTACTGCAAGATATGAAGTCTGCCATTCTGTTTGCATTTCTCATAATCCTTAAATATTTTATGTATGTACTCAAGATACATTTATTCTTTTTCTGCTTATTTTTAGGGCACTTTGAATCCCTATTGTGTGTTATGGGATGACTCAAAAACGTAAGTGACAGATGTTTTCTTACATTACTTTGGACTAAATATTCAAAGCACATTAAGTGATTTCAGCTGCCTGCTAGTCAACAGGAATAAGATAAGTTAGTGAGATATGAGTTAGACAGAGAGAAATTCTCCTTTTTGCATCTGCAAGACAGCATGATGAATGTGTTTGTGTGTGGTGATGCCATCAGGTTATGTCCCAAGATAGGACTGCGTTGCCTAATGTGAAAGGCACACTGTGATGCAAATTCTATGAGGCTTTTTTAAAAGCTCTAATATCTTAAAATTATGGAAGCTCGAATGCTGTTTCAATATTTTGCCCTAGCAATTCAGCTTAGCATTGCAGAGTGAAATAGCAATCTCTATGGTCATTTAGCCGATACATTACTTGCATGACCTTGAATCTGTTATCAGAGTAATGCAATATTTATATGGCCCTTTCAAATTGTTTTGTTCTAAAAACATTGAGTGACATTTGATTTTCTTCTTCATATATTTTATGAATTCATGAAGACAAAAGAAAATAATTGCAATGAATTACGAGTAATTCTTCCATGTATTCCTTTGTAAGTAATTGCAAATATCTGGTCAAAATCATCTTAATCTCATTGATGATTCTATGAGATTTGAAGGTCTCAAAGAGCAGAAAAATCCATGATTAAGTCTTAATTAGACTCCTTACTACACTTGAAATACTTATGTAGGTTTATTTCAGTGTAGTAGCCTGATTATGCAATCTTGTTTTGTTATCTTTTGTATGGAGGAGAGTTAAATATCAATCAATTCTAAAAGCTAATACCACCATGTGTATACCAGCAGACAGGGCACCATTTTGTTGGGTTCTGTGTATTCTAAGATTTTCCCCAGTGTTCTTCCCACTAAATCTGATCTACATCTAAGGTTTTATGATGTTATTTGTCTCTCATCTGTAGTTATCGGAGCATCTAGAAGGGAGATGTTCTTAGAATTTCTACTGGCAATGTGCTCATTCCTAGAATACTGATACAATTTAACTACAAGTATCTCCATGGGTGAGAAATCAGTGATATTTTTTGCTAGAGATTCTGATATTCTAGGGATCCTCTTTTCCTAGGAACTTTAGTGCCGTAAGGAGAATCCCAACTTGCCTGGTGATAACATGAGCTGCATGTCCTCACTGATGTCATCATTTTCTTTTTCTTTTTGAAAACCTATAGAGAAATCCATGGTAGTAAAATTTTTGCAAGCTTTCCTCTCTACCAATAGCCAGAGAAGACTTTGATAGTATATTTTAAGGAATTGCTTAGTATGTTGTAGAGCCGAGGGAAGATTAAAATGCTATAAAAATCTAATTGAATGTTGTGTACTCAAGAAAAATATGCCATCTTAAACTCCTAATTATAAACACTTGCATATCTCCATCAATAACACCAACTTTGATTTAGTTTTATTATCTCTTTAGTGGATAGGGTGTGCTTCTACGTTGATCCAAGCAGGAGAAAGTGTTCGTTATTCCTAAAGACTTCTAAGACTGTTGAAGGGATGCTACAGAAGAAACAGCAGTTCCCTGTGCTGTGCAGCTCTTGGTTTCCTCTCACAGACAGCGTGAGGCGTTCAGTTTAATTTATAAAGCAATTGGTGTCTGAGGGCAGCAGCGTTAACCTTAGGAATCAATCACGTTCTGCTTTCTCTAACATCTGCTGGGACATGACTCTTATCCATCACAAAGAACAGGACTTAGCTTTACAAAATTCAACTTTTAAGTTGTCCTTGAAGAAAGCTATTCAGCGAGAGGAGGTATGTTTAGCTGCCTTTCAAAGCAGATTATCTCAAGAGATCAGTGTAGTTCGTGCTTCCTTGATGTACCTGAAAAGGGATCAAAAAGCTTTCCACTGTGACAGAACTTCTGTCCCATCACACCTTTTACCAGACTGTTTCATCATTAAATTGTTTTTCTGGGTGAGTTTTAAACAATGAAGGTTAGGACAACTTTATTTCCTTTTTTCACATCTGTTCTTCAATTTTAATCAAATTCGTCTACACAATAGCTTTATTGATGCAATGATTTTCACTTTGAGTTTGTCTTCCAAGTATAGTTAATAGTGAAGAGATATGCCTACTTCTTTTTATACAGAAAAGAGTCGACTTAAATGATGTTTTCAAGATTGCACTAATAAAGTTGAAATTACAATTTGTCTTTTAATTTTGGTTTATCAAATTGCCTTCCTTTTTAATTTTTTAAATTAATTTTCAATTACAAAAAGAATGCATGAGTGTCTTTTCCTTGTAAAACTTTAAAACATAACTGGTAAGGCCCCAGTGATCATCACCTCCTTGAGAGCCCACACCCATCCATCTCCCCAAGATCACTCCTATTTATAACATCAGGCATCCATTTATGCACTGACACATGTATGCAGCCATAGACGTTAACGCTATTTTTACGTAAATATTATCAAACTGTATGTAACACTTGGCAATCTCAATTTTTAATTTAACAATGTCTTGGAAATTTTACTACATGTATTTAATTCGTTGTCCCTGCTGCTCTCTATAGATACATCCTAATTGATCTGGTGTTCCCTATTTTGATGGCCATTAAGGTGATTTTCAATTTATTAGATTCCATAAACTGTGCCTCTGTGTACCTCGTTGTACATCCCTCCTTGAGGGCTCTGACCACCAGATCCGCAGTGTGAGCCTTTATATTCTATCTTTATATTAGACGATTTTGTATTCTTCACAGCATGCATTCCTACTTTCGTATTTATTTTTATTTGCTGATTGTCTTCTCCCTCACTAGAAAGTAGGCACCATAAGAGAGATTCTCGGTCTTTCTTATTTGCCACTGCACCCTCAGTGATGAGGACACTTGCACATACCATGCATTCAACGAATATTTATTGGTTGGTTTTGCACAAGAATTAATGTTTGAGTATTTCTCAGTTATCCTTTCTACATAAGAATTATTTCCACTTAACGTTTCATTTTATTTGTGACTTACATATTTCTAGCAATTATTAGACCTAACATTTGGAGTTTGAAGGGAGAAGGCTTCAGCTGGTTACTGTACTAAGGTCCATGATAAAAAAAAAATAATTTTATTTCTAAGGGCAATCTGTTATCCTGATAATCTGAAACAAAGATATTTTATTTTAACCTGATTAGACACAACAATTTTAGACAGTTTTAAAACATTTTTATCTTGCCTTGGCTAACTAATTAACAGGATGCAGCAAATGCTTCGTTACAGATGGCCCATCAAATAAATTGAAAGTACTTCGCTCACTTCAGAAATAGGTTTATTTTAGTTAGGAGAAGTATTTCTTTTAATTTTTCTTTTAACAGAGCTTGCAAAGTTATCATTTGGGCGACTGATAATTTGCACATTCTTGGGCTACACTAAATTTATATTTTGAGTATTGGATTGTGTGTGGTGACTCCATTCCCTGGAAAATCCATAATCCTTCCTTTCGGTTAACCTGTGGTCTTTCTCTGTGGGTCGGAGCAGCACCGTCTGATGCTGTCAGTTCTGTGTAGATTCATAGTTGTTTTCAGAAAGTGTTTCAGAGTTTTAATTGCATAAATTTTAATTGTAACTTCTTAACTATTGCTAAATAGTTTTATCAATCCATGTGTAATTTATTTTCCTACCTTGTAGTTGAAAACAAAAACGTTTAGTGACTGGACTTTCCATTTCTCTACGTTTCAAATTGATTTATTTGAGCTGGGAGTAATAGTCATGTCTTGGCCGAGACTGACACTGGCTTGTTTTATCTCCAAGTTGAGTAATTGAATTGAGGTGATTCCTCTCCTTTGCTTCTGTTATCCTTTTTTCTTCATACTCAGAACATCTTCCTCCTTTTGGAAGTCACCGTTTCCTAGCAAATATAGAGCTAATGCTCCAGCCTCATCCCATCACTCCAGAGGGGTTGTCATCATTTTCTTTGCTCTTCAGGTGACTGACGTACCTATGCCATTAGGGAGACATAACTTTCTACCTTTAGGACCATACACTTTAAGGAAGATCTGTTAGCTCTTAGAAGCTCGAAGCAACAGTAGAAAGCATTGCTATGATTGGATAACCAACCTTTCCCCTCCAAGTGGTAACCAAATGATAAAGCTCTTTTATAAGATTCTGTTCGAACTGTGCTAGACTCGAGGAAAACTGATATGGAAAAACCTTAATATTCTTATGCTTATGATAAAGGAGGAAAAAGACAAGGAAGAGCTCTTGTTGGAGACAATTTATACAGTGGTTGAGAAAAAAAATAGACCAAGAACAGCTATGTAAACAGTAATATGATGGTCAGATTGTTTTAGGGGAAGCTGGAAGCATCCTTTCTGAGCCTGCAGTTACCTAACTGAAGACTTTTCTGGAGCAGTAATGAAAAGAGAAAGTCTGTATTCAAAGTATGCATTATAATTACAGCCATGATTCCAGAAGATCACTATTTCTAGAATTATTTGGTGATTCAATTAACCAGAGACAGGATTTTACAACTATTTAACTTCAAGAAGTGTTATTACTCCTATTGCATAGATTGGTCTGTTTAAAACATGTTAAAGTGTAACTGAATACATCATGGCAGTCAATACTTTGTAAATAAATTATATGATTATATGACAAACATATGACATTCAGTCTTCCAGATTAACGTTGTTATGTGCGACCTCTAATATGTCCGATATATATTCTAGACGTCAACGTGTTCAATTTTACCTGGTAGCCTCTAAGGTCGTGGTTGCTTTTCTGTAGTTAGAGTGGTAAGAAATAACTATTCCCTACTGGCACTTGATGTAACTCAGCCTCAGTGGGTGTACTCAGAGCCCATATGGATCCACCTGCAAAGGCAGTTAAATTAAATTTTTTGAGTCTGCATCTATGATGTCAGGATTCCATGGACCTCCCCATTACCCATTCAGGGTCAGTGATCACTTCTCCTATAATAGAAAATTATATGATGCTTTTTTCCCCTTGATTATAGTCATACTAACAGAAATGAAAATATTAGACCTTTACTTTACCAAAACACTAGCCCTTGTAAATTAAAATTTACCCAATCTATGAAAAATTAAATATTGTATCATGGTCAAAAATAATCATGCTCAAATTCAAAATATTGGTTTTCAGGTTTATTGTTGAGAAAATTTTTGCTTCTGTTTCCAAAAGAAACGTACTCTCTTAAAGTACTGCAAAAAGCAATAGAAAAACCTTAGTTTTCTGAGAAAATAGTACCAGAATTAAAGACTCATTAGTAGGGAACTAGATGGAGCTTTCTTTACTTTTGCTTTTCTGCCTTGGACTTTTTCTGACATCTACAATTATGTGTGTTCTCATAAATCCAGTATAGTTCAAAATGACCTTATTTCAGCTTTCTTCAGGGAAATTTTTCTTTTTATCCTTTAAAATGGTTTAAATTTCCTTTGCAATGTTTTAAATTACATCATAGATTTTATGATATTAAATCTAGTTTCCTGAAGGTGTATTTTTGGATTTGTTAGTGTATAAACTATTCCTTTTTAACTGATAAAGTTTGTGTAAGTGCCTCTAATGTTATTAACAACCCATTACGTCCATTAGCATGAGTTCTAAAATTCAACAAAACGTTGCGTTATGCCTTCAATGTGTATTCTGAGGGCTAACATTGGGAGTAAAATGGCACCGCATATTTTTATTGTAACCCACACTTAGATCCTCCAGAATGGGGGTTAACACACGGTACTCTACAGCCTGTGGGGCAAATCCAGACAAATACTTGTTCTTATAAATAAAGTTTTATTGGAACATAATTACACCTATTTGTTTACATATGGGTTATGGCTACTTTTGTCCTATGACTGTAGCATTCAGTTGTTGCAAAAGAAGCCATATGGCCCGCAAATCCTAAAATATTTACTATGTAGTCCTTTACAGAAAAAATTGGCAGCTCCTGCCCGGAACAGCGTTTTCCAGCATTTTTGATGTCTTGGCACACAAAGAAAATAATTATATAGCACATTGGGGTAAATAAATGAAATGTTCGCAAGCAGAATCAGGGTAGTTTGCCCAAGGGTAGAGAGGATCAATATCTCTGTTAGTTCTGAAAGATTCTCAATCATTGTCTTTTTAAATATAGATTCACCTATAATCTCTCTCATCTTGATCTGGAACTCTAAAGAATGTTGTTTCCTAGTCTTGTATCTCTTCCAGATTTTCTCGTCTTTTTTTTCTCTCAGTGATAGATTTTGGAAAATTTTTTAAACTAACATTCAGTTCACTATTTCTCTCTTCATTTTTGTATAACCTGTTATGTAATTATCCATGGAGTTTTTATTTTAAGTTCCTGTCATTTTTTTTACTTCTGGAGTTTCCATTTCGTAATTGTTTTAATCTATTAGATTATTTCTTAGAGTTTCTAACCTTTGCAGGTATTTTTAAGCTTATGTTTTATTTACTTTAACTTAGCAAGCACAGTGGTTTTATAATCTGTGGTTGATAAGTCCTGTATTTGAAATTTTTGTAGGTCTGTTTCTGCTCTCTTTTGTTTCTCTTAATTCTCACTCATAGTACCTTATTTCCTAGTGTGCTAGATTGTGTCATGCTAGTTGTTCTTAAAATGTTATTAGTGAGGATTCTTTGAGGCCTAGGATAAGGGAACATTCGTCCAAAAATGAGTCATATTTGCCTCTGCTGTTACTACCACTGGGATCCCTTAAACTAAATTCATTCTAGAGGTCACCTGGACCACCCAGGTGATGTCAACCCAAGCTGCAAATCCACACTAGGGCTGGAGCATTGTCACATTTTTTTCACATATATTCCAGCATTTCTACCAGCATTCAAATGGGAGGACTGATCTGAAAAAATAATTTATTGCCGGAGATAGGAAATATCTTCTCACACCTGTCATTCTTGACCAGCTCACCAAATCCATAGCATATCTTCTGGGAAGCACTGCCCTGAAGTACTCTATTCCCATATTTTTAATAACCCTTACATTTTCTGCCTTGTATTACAGAAATTTGATATTCCTTTCTAAACTTAAGTACTTTGGGGACTGGAAGTGTGTCATATTCATCTTTGTAAATTTTACTGTGCTTATTAGCAAAGAAATTTGCAAAGAGTTAGTCCTCAGTAAATTCGTTAATTCACATGACAGAGATGTCTCAAGAACCTACTAGTATTCAAGGTGGCTGGTACACATATTAGTGAACAGACAAAAATACTTGCCTTACAGGGCTTAGATGGGGGGAGGGGTGCAGGGAGGGTAATAATGTAAATATAATAAAGAAATTATAATATAGTGTGTTAAAAGGTAAGAATTTTGTGGAGAGATGATCAAGATAAGAGAATAGAGAATGCCATTTAATTCAGTTGATTTATTTCTATTCCTTTGATTGACTTATTCCAAGCTGCCACCATTCATTTATACAATTAATATTTATTTGGCAAGTGCCCAAGGTCAATGTGCAAGGTGTCACTTCAGGATCTGTCTCTGGTTCCTCAGGTTTGACCAGGTGTTTCCCTAAGCGCCTGACCTGCTGGTACATTTGATGGGAGGGTTCTCTCTCCATTCCAGGGAGCTTTCCTTGAGTGTCTGGCCCTCCATCTTCATGTGTATTCTGTCCACGGTCTAAATGTCTGTCCCTCTGGCCCAACGGTAGCCATTATACCAACTATTCAATTAAATTGTTTAAAGCCTGAAAAGTGATAGACATAAACTATTAACGTTAAATATTTTCTGAAATTTAAACATCTAAAAATCCTAGCCAAAAGATATCCATATTATATAAAAGGAAAGTTTTTAAAATCAAGAAACCATGTCTGTTTATTAAAAAGTAAGAAACCCATAAAAACTAAAGGGGCAGAGTCTATTCTTCAATATTTATTTTCTACATACTATTAAAATTCAGAATGAAAACTCCCTGGCCTTATTTATAGGTATTTCTAATGCCAAAATATTATCAATGATGTCTAGATTTAGAGTTTTCTTAAGACAATTATTTACCATATGATTAATGATGTAGAAAGACCACAATTTTTGAAAAGATAATATTGTACAATATTCCTCTTCATAGCGCAATGAAAATACTCTAGGAAGTAGGGGCTCCCAGTTTGTCAGTAAGGTTGTTTACCTGTTTGAGGATATGAAACTGAAAATTAACTTCAACTTTGTAATCAGTGATATAGAAAAAATTATGACAATAAAAATGATTCCAACATATCTAATCACTCGAAACTCCAGATTCCTTAAAAGTCAAAATGGGCATAATATTGCCTATTGCTTGGGATGGTCGTGAGGTTGAGCAGGAAAACTGCTCTACAGTGCTTGGCCCAGTGGCTGAAACACGCCAATGCTCAATAAAGGTTTGGGGATGGGTGAGTTGTCTGGTCATTGGTCGGTTGGTGGCAGAGTCTAACAGGGAAGGATGGCTATTCGTATTCCCTTGCCTGAACAATGGGCCTCTTGTATCTGGAAAAGTAATTTTCTTAAGGTGTCGGATACCTTGAGAAGGATTATTAGAGTGGAAAGGAAAAAAATAACCTGAACAAAGTAAGGCCAAGAGATGCTAGCCAAGAGCCTCGTAAGTGCCACGCAAAGCTCTCATGGGTGTCCACAAGGGCTCTGCACCTCACCCCGTCTACCCTCCTTCTCTCGTCCTCACAACGTCACTGAAGTCAGTTTCCAAAGTGTGTACTTAAACTAAATGTCTTAAAAATCAATAATAGCAAGACTGGGAATTCATCCAACATTTCTCACCAATTTATACAGTTCTTAGGGGCCCTGGGATAATTCCAAGGACCCTTTTGACAGAATTTTTTTAAATTACATTGTTAAAAATATTTATAGATATACTATCGATAGGAGCAACCTAGAGCTGGCTGGTAAGGAAAGGCCCCTGGTGAATCTTTCTTAATTTACCAATGTCTATGTTTCTATTTCCTAAAAGATCCAGGTTTAAATTGCTGAGAATTCATTTTAGATAATTTTAGAACTGTCTTTTTTCAGTTGTTTGAATGATTCAGGCTAAAATGTCCCCTACTTACGTATCCTATAAACAACAGACTGGACATTTTCCTTAATATTTAACTTGCTGTTTCCTTTTCTGATTTTAAGCCTCAGAACTGCCCACTTATACCACAGTTAATAACTGTTTTACAGCTTTGTTGTTACAGACATTCAATAACTAAAGTTCGGTAATGTTGTCTCTCCTTAGACGCCATTAACCAAGCAATTCAATATATATCTGTAAATATCTCTAAATTTTTAAAATTTTTTCCTAATTATTTAAAATGTAGATTTGAATGAACATTAGAAAATATGAGATCAATGTATTTTAAGTTTTGATAACAGATACTTAGGTTATAGGTTAACTTTGGGGGTCATTGAGGAAAAGCAACAGGGTAAGAATGTATGTAGTAGTAATAATTTTGATTAAAAAATTAAACCTACTCTTTAGTGATTTTCATTTGTTTGATACAATGGACATGAGTAAATATACTTGAGGGATAGAAATCAAGTAACGACTATAATCACAGTGTTTTACAAATTATACTTGGAGTCAAATTGAGTTCTTATCGCAGATGGCATATTTTGCAAAGATTGAAAGCAAAAGAATTCATTTTAAAATATGTATAAATATGGTCCATAAAAAGGAAAGTAATTTGAAAATCAACACTGAAAAAAAGATTAATGTCTTCAATATAAGACTAAAACATTGCATTGCCAATATGTAACATACAAAAGACTGTCTAGCCGTTCTCCGCTTTCTACAAGCGGCTCTTTCTTTTTGTATGTACTGGCGGTGTTATGCAAATGCTTTTTAACGCTATTTGTAGAAGGGGACTTTGGCCAGAATTGGGCAGTTTGGGGGCACTGAATCTTTGCCAGTGTCACAAGCCAGTGCTGTTTTATGATGGCATACTCAGTAGGCTGGCTCGGGGTGGGGGCAGTATTTCCTCCTCTTGCCAGCACGTGTAGCTGAGATCTTTCAAAGTGTGGTTTAGTAGGCCAGGTTTTATGAAACCCTATTTGAGAACATAGTCAAAGACTTGAAACCTGATGCTGGGTTTGTTTGTTTGGTTGGTTGTGTGTTTGGTTGTTTTTTTTCGGGGGGGGGGGAGAAAATAGGAGCAGCATTAAAGAAAGAGTATCCAATAGCGTGTATTTTAAACCATTTCGAGCATCACAGTGGCAGCCACCTAAGAAATGCTATATGTGGATGTCAGTGTGCTTGAAATATACATTCAAGTAAGCAGATTCTGAAGTTTTCTTAACTCAGCAAGATCTCTCCTCTCCTCCCCAAAAGAGGTTCTGTTCTGCAAGGAATATTTTTCCTATTTATTAGGAGCATAACTGTAATAACATACCATGTAGTTTCAAAAGTCAGTCCAACAAAGTACTACTTACCAAAGTCTACAGCCACTCATCTTCTTTCTTGGAATCATATACATATAGGGATCCTTTACAGCTTATAACTGGAGCCTGGACTAAAATCAAAGTCAGAGAAGAGGCTTAGACTGCCTCCCATATCCTCCACCTACAAAGGGAATCTCATTTATTTCTTTCATTTTTGTCAACTTCAAGTCTCAGGACAAGAAGACTGAGACTTAGAAGGTAGACAGTTTAACTTCACCATGCAGTACCATCTACCTCTCCTAAGTTAAACACGTGGAAAGTAGAGTATCCAGTTATCCAAACAGCTGTTATACTGAACTGATATTGGGGAATCAAAAGAAGCTATGCAAAAGGTATAGATGCAGAGAATGGGGCAATCACTTAGAGACCACTAGCCTGTGTTGCAGCTGAAAAAGAAATATAACGCCTTTGTTTGGAACGACCTCAGACCATCCCTGAGTCTATGTCACAGATGAACAACTGTCCTTGAATCATCGTAATTAAAAGACATTTATGCCTCAGCTCAATGTGGGTCTTATGTCGATAGATCTTTTCAGCTTGATCTGAGCACAAATCACAAGCTGCTAACATGTAAGATCCCCTTCAAAAACTAAAGACAAGAAAATGTGTTTTCTACAGTTTTAGGCACTCAAAACTTAATAGATGGTATTGAAGGCCATTGGCTCTCTCAGGGAGGCCTCCCCTCATCTCTGGATTTCTTCAAACCCCTTTGCTATGCGGCTCCATTTCCATTGTTCCGGCTCCTGGCACAGTTCCTGAAGCAGAGTAGGTATTTCACAAATATTTACTGAATTAAAACTGAACGAAGTATTCCATTTTATAGTATATTTGCATAGGTTATTTCCTTGTCTCTATACATAGGTTACACCCCAAAATGGTCAGTTTTATGGATATATATAAAGAATAAAATGCCATTTCAGAGTTGATGGGTCTTCCAGCTCAATACATATTGTACAGCAATCTCTGTGTTCCTGAAAGTTAAAATGTTCTTGTTCTTCTTTTTCCTTCTAGAAAGAAATGAGTTCTTTTTGCCACAGAAAATACAAAGTGATTCAGTGTTCATGGGAGGAATTCATAATTCAGGCTTATTTTCATACTGCCTTTCAACAACACCTACGCCACCCAGAATAATAATGTGCTAAGCTGCAGTGCCTGAGAAGTATTTCAATAAAAGAAAGAAATTATTTTCATAATTACTGATAAGTTCTTAATTTGTTCTGCTAAATGGTAAATCAACCACAGGTGGTTAAAGAAGGATTCTTATGTGCTGACATTGCAGGTTTAGAAAAGGAACCTTATAGTTGTCTTGAAATGCCACAGAGTGATAATTACACTTTAAGCAGATAAAGGGTTAATTAGTGGAATTTTTTTGAAGCCCTAAAGATGAAATATCGTATCGCTTTCTGACACTTAAAATGCTCAGGAAAGTCATTTACAGGTTTCTACTATTATTGAAAGCAGACAATATTTTTTATTGAATAGTGTTGTAAGATGGTGGCAGGACAGAAATAAGTTCAAACTGTAATTAAACTCGGTAAAAAATATTAACGTGAGATGTTTGTTGAGACCTACCCTGAACATAGGCATGGTCATTAACTTTGTAGAGAGAGTGTACTATTTCTTTTTTTTCTGATATATGTCAATTAGGTACTCAATAATTGTATATTAAAAGGAATACTAGTTGAATGAATGAATGAACATTTACATCATTATTTTTCTGATCTGGTCTCTCCCTTGCAGTGTACCTGGGAATGTCCGGAACTCTTCTGACCCTCTACTGTTGGGGTTAATTAAATTAGTGTCTCACCAACACCTCATTTACCCAGCATTGTTGGAGAATGAGTGCTCCCGGTAAAAAAAATTATAGTTAAGTGAAGAACCATTTTGCAGTCCTACTCATTTAATCTGCATCTTTCTAGAATGTGCTTCACCTCTTCAGTCTGTCTCGTGGGTGTGGTCCAGGCTGGGAGAGTTCTGCTGCCCTAGAGCACGCTGTCTCTCCACCAGGGAGCAGCATCCTCAACCTTGGCACCAGAGGATGTTTCGAGCATCCCTGGCCTCTGCTCACAAGACACCAGGAGCACTCCACTCCCCAATTTTTAGTCGTGACAAATCCAGCTATTGCCAAATGTCCACAAGGATGAGGAGGGTCCAAGTCGTTCCTGGTTGAAAACCATTGATATAGGGGAACTTATTAAAAATGCAGATTTTGCCCCAACTCAGAACTACTGAATCACAACCTCTGGGGGCTCTATAAGTACTGTGTGCTTTTCCAGCAGATTGAACTCCCTAAGCAGGTCTAACACACACTAAATTTGAGAATCACTATGTAAGTAGCCCTTGCTGCTTTTCGTTTTCTAAACTTCTGTTTCCTCGGTGCAAAATCGAATAGCCGAACTGAGTCTGTAAACTTCATTTTACATATATTTCTAAACTCTTGTTGGTCCTCTCCTCCAAATAAATTCATGGACTATGAAGTCCTGAACTTCCTCAGTACCTCCGAGTCCTCAGCTGCTGTTGGACTTGTTAGGAAGCCTGACTACAGTGACATTTGGCAGTAATGTGATGTCCTGTTCACACCAAAGAGAAGGGCGATGTCGGGGTGAGACCATCCTGTGGCTGGAAGGGCACTGTGGCCTTGTCTTCCAGTACTTGTGAATTTTCTCAGACTAATCAAATAAATGGCAGCCATGGTAGATGGGGCATAACGTCCATTCCTTCCTTCATTCATTTACTCATTCACTCACTCACTCAATTATTCAGTTATTAATTTATTTAATACATTCATGCATTCGTTTATCCAAGAACCGTTCATTGAGTACCTACAATGTGTGGGGCACTTGTTAAGTACTGGGGATACAAATAATGAGCAAGGTACAGAGCTTGCAATCTAGAGGGAGACGTTAGAGATGTGGCCACAAAGTCAACAAATGCCTGCTCAACCACGGGAGGATAAAGACCACGCTCTTCATTAGCAGGGGCTGTAACTTGGCTAACCGACCAGAGGGAGGTTAATTAGCAACTTATCTATTCAGCAAAAGTAATAGTATTCTAATTGCCCGGAAAAGATAATTTAGTACATAATATTTGCCCTGGTCACAACTAATACCATCGGGGAAATTAGCCTAACAGTGCTATAAACATATTTCCTGTATTCTGACTCTTAGGGAGAGGAAATCTTCCTGAAATTTAATTAAATTAGCATAATAGTTTAATTTTAGGCATAAAAGGATGTTAAAAAATAGCCCTCTGTATCTTCTATTAATTTTAAATAAAAAATCATTATGTTAAAAGTTTAGAGTATTTTTGAACCAGATTAGAAAAATGTAAAAAAATTAACTTTTAATTATGAAGCTGGAAAATGACCACTGGAGAAACCATTTGTTTAAGTCCCTGTCTGGAGCCTGTTCCCCGTTAAGCAGTCTACAAGTACGGCCCCTGTCGGGGTCCTGGGTCCCCTGCCTCCAGCTTCTCTTAGGACTCTGCTCCAGCCCTTACGTCCCCCATCCTGTTTCTAGAGCTTCGCCCTCCCTCAGGCTTTTTCTCCTTTGCTAGCAAAGATCCTCAAGTCCCATTCACTTTAAAAATAAATAAACTCCTTTTAATCTATTTAAATTTTGTAGCCATCCTCACAGGCTTGAGTCATCTGTCCTATTCTCTCTACCTTCTTCAAGATCAATGACTTGCCCTAATGAATGTCAGAAATGTCTAGTACCTTTAAATCAGTTCCAGTGTCTGTCCTGGAGAGAGACAGAGCTGACCCCATATCTTATATGCTTATTAAATGGTTCATTTGAAGTAACATGTCTACTGAAGTTCTCATGGGTTTGCTTCTTTCACCAATTAGACTGTCAATTCCTTAGAGATGAATATCAATTTTATTTACCTCTGCATCCTCCACATTTATATACCTCTGCATTTATTTACCTCTGCCTCTAACCCCACTCCAAACTCATATTTATCTTTGCAGACAGTAAATGATGAAAAAAAGACTTCAGAGATTTGATTGATTGATGATGCTTGTAACCAACATATATAAAATATATTTGGTGTGAAAATCACTGTTCTGGGCACTGAGGACATGCAAATTAACAAACGCAGGCCCTTCCCTCAGGAAGTTACAATTAGTGGTGAAAACGGAAAAGTGAACTTATGGGTACCTATGCAAAAGAGTGCATATTGGGCAGGACCTGTCAGACTAGGGCATCCGGGGCCGCTCTCTCAGAAGAGGTGATGCCTGGATTCAGTCCTCAAGGTTGAGCCTGTTGAATAGATAGGGGAGTGCTGGTGGGTGGCTGGGGAGCAGGAGAAGGAAGTTTCAGTACAGAATAAGCGGCGTGTGTAAGGGTGTGGCGGGGAGGATAGAGTTCTGAGCTTGTCAAGGATCCTTGGAGCCTGAGTTCAGGGTGGGCAGCCCCAAGAACTGAAGGAGGTCAGGGCCAAAGACGGAGGAGCTGTGTTTACCTTGCTGGGGAGTTTGGATATTTTCTTAAAAGTTATAGAAAGCCACAAAACTTGTTTAAACCAGAGAAATGTCCAAGGAAAACATATTTTTAAAAACTTAGATGGTGATAGAGAAAGGAAGTGAACCAGAGAGATCAGGACTAGAGGTCAGAGACTTCTTCAGAAGCTCCTACAGGAATCCAGACCAGACGGTAAGGAGTTTGGACAATGGAAGTGGGACGAGGAAGTATGGACAGGCCAGAGAGGTGTCTGTGAGCTAAAAACACACAGAAGTTGGTGACCAGCTGGACACAGGGCAGAGGGGGGCAAAGGGTGGAGGATGACCCTCAGGTGGGCCCAAATAGATGTCTCTCTGTGGATTCGTAGTCTATTTTGGAAGGAAATTCAACTAGTATTTTTTAATTGGACGTTAAAATTGATGATTCTCTCATGCTCTGACCTAGTAATTGTTGAAATGATTAAAGAGGAAAATTCTTCTTTTCAAAACTATTCACTTATTAGTTGCTACTGTGTTTACTAACAAAGATACTGGTAGTGATTTTTGTTAGGCCAGATTACTTTCTGATTGAGCACAAATAGTCGACTCACCCACAAAGGCTAATTAATAGTTGGCATTTGGACATACATCCAAATTAAATTGGCACCCAGAAGAGGAAAGATTGAAGTATTCAGCTGATATTGAAAGCTGTGTATCATTCTGTGTTTATAATTGTGGTTGTCAGAGGATTGCTTTCGTTATTCTGTTGAATATCTGTTCTTTCTCATACGTCGTTCAAATACGTATGGTTGATCACCTGTATAGAATGTAAGATGAAAGGTTTTTCAATTGAATGGCTTATTTAAAATAAAAAAATCTAAATCTCTAGTCACATAGTGTGGCTTAAGGGCCATATAGCGATGCCTTCCCATTTGCAGAGAAACCACCAAAGCCTAGATAGGCACTCTCTGAGGCAGAAAACTCATTTAGAGCATCTCGAAATGCAAGTGTCAGCACGCTTTTAAAATGACTTAAAATCGTGCAAATCACAAGCTACTCTGACTTGAGCTACATGAAGAGAACCAAAGCTATGGACGCATGGAAGGCCTCAGGGGGAAGAATTTGTTAAGGGGGGAATGCTTCATAACTCACTCCCTCTTGGGTGTGCATTTCTCTGTTCTAATTAGCCCAAGTCAGAATTAATAAACCTGGTGATTTGGATGGCCTTGGGATTTTCTGCAGGCAACTTTTTACATGTGGCGCTTACTATGTTGGCCGGCTGTTCTAATGTTTGAGAAGAATCTGGATTAAATGGCAAGAATAGGCAGAAGTGCAGTAGATTTACTGAATTGGATTGGCGATTCCTAATTGCTTTAAAATAGCAAGAAGAATGGGAAAATTTGATCTCAGAGGCTTTCGGCAAAGAAGAGTTGGGGGCTGGATTTTGTGAAGGTCGAGAGCTCTGCACAGGCAGCGAGGACCTTGGAGGCCCGGTTACCAGCAGCTTATACACTGAGAAGGGGATGGTGAATTTGTTCAAAGGCACAGTCAACATAGTTAGTTGGTGAAGGTGATGATAATTACGATGGTTAGGCGGGGAAGACTGGTCTGTGAATAATTTTAAAGTCCAGGCTAAGAAAATTGTGTTCAGCAATGAGATTTTTCAGTTTGCCTGGATGTGTTAATAGCTTTGTCTGTCTGGAAGAAAGTGCAGTGCTTTGGAATTTTTTTACATTTTAGTTCATGTGCTCTGAGTGTATGAAAGATATTTATTTACCTCACAAAGTAATCACGAAGTGGTTTTCAGAAGTAGGCAAACACAAATGCCTCTTGCAACTTATTGCTTCAATATCACAGGACGGTACACCACACACACACCACACACACACACACACACACACACACACACACACACTTGTTTGTACTGTTATATGGCATATTGGTTTTTTTTCTCTCTATATGTCCTATATCACACTAGTTTGTATGATTTCTTTGTTAATAATTGTGTAGCACAGAGAAGATATAAATAATGAACCATAATCTATTATAAATATCAGGACACTTAGAATACCTTTAAAGACAATTAAAAATCAGCACTTGTTCTGTCTCAGATTTTTCTGTGACTCAAACGTTTTTGTAGTGGGGTTTCCCTTTCTTTCTGGAACTTTTTAAAGACTTCAGTTGGAGTATTTCTAACATGATAAAGTCTGAAAGTCCCTTTAGGTCCTAAATGAATATTTTAGCTTTCCTAATTTTTCAGTACACACTGTTATACTCAAAAGTTTAAAATTTAATTGACCATTTTTACCTGATGATGCCTTGCATCAGTATGTAAAACCAACCCAAGTCCCAGAGCTCTGTGAGCTTGCTTTAATTGAAGACAGCTGTATTTTGTTCAAGAAAGAGGATTTCTCCCCTTTCCTTATTCATCACTTATTAAATGCATCATCTGTGATGTATATCCAACTTCTCCCTGAGAGTAAGAGAAGCATTAGCAATTGTGTTAACTATTTGATGCCACTAAAATAGTTATATATATTATATATAAATGTAAATTTATATATAATGTATATAAATATAAATATAATATATATATAACTGAAAATTAGTACCTAAACTCGTAGCTTTTTAACTTAAAATCTGACATTTTCCTAAACCCAGGCCATATAATTTTATTTATAGCTTGTGCTTCACTTTTTTTTAATGAAAATCTTGGCTCTAGTCATTTCTTCTCATATGACCCTGCTCTCACAGTTACTGCCCAGTTGTAAAGTCACTGGCACGCCCTGTCCGAATGCATTGAGTCTCAGCTCTGCCATAGCAGAGGGCGATCCCTTTCCGACATCGAGACTGCCTCGTTGAAGCTTAGGGAGAGTTCAGGGCCCGGAGGCATTGTCCTCCTGCTCTTAGCCACACTGCACACTGCGGTCCACGGGAAATGCCCAGTGACTCGCAAAGTCTCTCAGGAATCCAGATGCAATTTGCGTTGAGTCTGAGAGAAGGTAAATCACTTTCTCTGTGTGAGTTAGCTGTTTGCATTTTGCCGCAAAGATGTACCAAGAGCTGAGCCTGGTGTCTTCCAGCACTGGAAAAGAAGAGGACACTAAGAAAGTGATTTCACTTTAAAAGCTGTACCTGGTAATGGGAGTTAAACATTACATTCTGTTTCATTTTGTCTCTGAGACTGTTCAATAATTTTTAAAGATAGGTCACACTGAGGCCACTTACCACATCATGAGATTAGGATATCTGTGATTCAGGTGAAGCCGTACACGATCGCCAGCTTAATGGGAGTAATACAAATGAGTCCATGGATTTAAGCATTCCAAACGAATGGCAGTATTACTAAATGAATAGCATTAAGCAAAATGATTTCACTTAAAGTATTTTTTTCAACAACTGCTAGATATGGATGAATTAATTGATCTTTTGCTGAAGGCACATTGCATTTTTTGTGATCTGTGGAATTGTTAAATGAGAAGTAAGGGGCTGGCCCCGGGACACATTGGTTAAGTGCGCACGTTCCACTTCGGCGGCCTGGAGTTCCCAGGTTCCGATCCCGGGTGTGGACATGGTACCACTTGGCACGCCATGCTGTGGTAGGTGTCCCACATATAAAGTAGAAGAAGATGGGCACGGTTGTTAGCTCAGGGCCAGTCTTCTTTAGCAAAAAGAGGAGGATTGGCAACAGTTAGCTCAGGGCTAATCTTCCTCAAAAAAAAAAAAAAAAAAAATGAGAAGCATTTCCTGCATAGCCAAATGCGATATACCAACCCAGTCGTGTCTATTTGCTCAAGACAACTTATCTCAATAGATTCTCCTTTTCTCTGCAGTAGCAAGAACTCTAAATTCCAAAGCCATCTCTAATATTAACATCACCATGTGTTTTTCTTAAGGCTATATACTGGAGCTACTGCATTACAAAATGATGATTTTATATTTATGTATATATGTATATACACTGTAGGCTGTTGCAGATGTTAGAAAAATCTGAATATACCAAGCACTTCAGAAGTGTTTCCTAGAATTATTTTAATACACAAATATATTCACCATAGCTTAAAAATTGTAGTCATCCCTCAAAAGACCCTAGGAAACAGATAAAAATCTTTAGTAAACATTTATGAGTTACTTTAAATGAAGCAGTTGTAGTAATCCATATGAAAAGAAAAAGTAAGAATATAATTGTGGTAGCATGAAAACCAGATTCTCTGCAGCCTCCCTTATATGCTTGGATTTGGCCCATTAGAGTAAAATAAGTTGTCTTCTTGAATTGCCCAGTGGAGGATTTCTGACTTGAACAAACCGCTACAGTTCCATCAGTTATTTTCCAGTCCTTTATTTCACTCTGTGCTTCACACACATGGACGCAAGAAAACTTGAGTAAAGGCAGGGCCACTTACCTGAGTTTTACTACGTTGAGTACAAGAATCGTAACTAAAACAAACCACCCATTTCAAGTATTATTAACTTGGGACTCTATGAAGACGGCAAAGGAATTTTTTGAGAGTGAATGAAGCCACATTGGGAGATGTATTTACTTACATTTACTATGTATTAACCTGTGATGTTATGGGCTCCCAACCAATGACCATCAACTTCTTATTTTACCTGAAAAAATCCAAATAAAAATGCATATTTGCTACGGTAAGGCCATAAAAGAAAGGGCATTTTTTTTACACAAAATAACTTCTAAAAATTCAATTTAGAAAATTATAAAGTACATTTACTTATCACAAAAAGTCACTATGCTGTATTTATTTTTCTCATTTTATCTCATTTCAGTGAAAACTTCATCAGTGCCAGTGCCCTCTCCAAGAACTGATATTTGGGAATCTTTTAATTAACTTGATTTTAAGTAGCTACCTCTATAAAAATGTAGTGCATGCAGTTTTGATATCAACATTAATGTCCTCCCAGGGGTTCACAGCTGAGGGTGACTTTGCTCCCAGGGGACATTGGCAATGTCTGGAGACATTTTTGGTTGTCGTGACAGGTGTGCCACTGGCATCAAGTGGGTAGAGGACAGGAAGGCTAATAAACAACCTACAATTCAGAATTGTCCCCACAACGAAGAATTATCTGGTCCAAGTGTCAGTAGTGACGAGGTCATGAACTCGTTTTAAAGTTTAACCTAAGGAACTGGTGAGAGCATATATAGTCAAATTGCCTAAGAGAGTAACAGCTTCTGTTCTGATTGAGCCTAAATTTCTCTGCTTTCAATTCTACTAAAACCTTTTTCTAGTGCTGAATCCCTTATACGTGCCAATTGTGTTTCAGGGACTCTTCCATCTTATTATTGGCAGAAAGTCCCTCCTTTTTGCTTATGCATTAGTGCAGAGTTCCTTTTAAGTAAAACTTTTGTCCATGGCATCCTAGGGAGACCTTGCTTCTTCCCAGTGTGTTCCTCGCTGTTCACTATGCTATAGTTGCTACTGCTTGGTGCTTATTCAGTAATCCTCCCCAAAACAATACGCTCTGAACACAGCCGTGTTCACCAAATGGGGGTCTGGATGAAAATAGACTCCTTCATCCCCACAAAGGAGAAATGTGGTCCTCATCCCCAGTTGGATGTGATGCCATACATGGGGGTGAGATGGTCACGGGCTGATTCCGCCTGATCCCTCCTCGCCCAGCGTATGACTGCTGAGCTAAGTAAATGAGGCTTTGTGATGTCACCACAGAAATTACATGTGGGATGTGCAGTATTTTTCAGTCCTTTCTTTCTTTATGTGAATATTTGTGGCTCCTGCATAAATATCCATGAAGAACAGGTAGGAAAAGGTAGAGTAATTCCAAATGTCGAAACTACTTTTAAAGCAGTTTTGTAAACCTTATTAGATTTAGACGCATCAGTCATTTACACCTGAACATATTAGTAATAGTATTTCCAATGAAAAGACAACTCCTACTGGTCTCCCTTTAGCTATTATTTTAACTTTTATTGGAGATACCCATTTGCAGAGGAATATGTACAAATGTGTTTCCCTCCATTGTGTTGCAGAATTCCCTGTAAATCATTCTGTGTACATCTGTAATTTTTAAATGTATCTCCTCTATTAACTCTTTCTATTAATCTTCCTTATTTTTTGGTTTTGATGGCTTTTGGCCTTTATATTCTGTGAAACACGCATATTACTCATTATTCACCTGGAGGGTTGTAACTGGGATGCAGAATAACTAAAAGATAAAAACCAAAAAACGTTTGTTCCAATCCATAAAATGTTTACTGAGAAATTTTATCTTCAAAATGAACCGCCAGAAGTTATTTATACGCTGAGGCACAATAACCTCCAACAAATCTCGTGGATTGCACACTCCTGTTTATGCTGTTGTACCCTTGAGAGGTACGCCTGGTTTAGTGTGATGCGCATCAGGGTCTGTATACTCAGAGCAATAACCAGAGAGACGACAGTCTTCACAGCTATGAATTCAGCATCTAGCATAAAAGATGAAAAATTCATGCTCTCCAGACTAAGATTTTTTCTGTGACTTAGATCCCTAAGAAAAGTTGCTTTTATTTTAAGAGAGAGAGAGAAAGAAAAGCAAAAACTAAATTCTCCCATGCTTTAATTAGTAACTGGGAAGTTTTTACTCAAGTAAAGCAGTTGACTTTCCCCTACGTTAAACGCTTTGGGCTGTACGGGCCAAATGTAGGCAGACCTGTCCTTAGTCGCACGTTGGTTTTAATCTCAGATAAGATGAGGCCCTGATACTATTCTAATTGCTAGAACTTTTTCAAAAGATACCTTAAAAATTTAAATAATGATTCCAGAAAGATAATTACTGTTAAATATTTCGGCCTTTAAAGGCCTTTAAGTTCAATTTTCTTCTTAGAAAAAGTGTAGATTTAATGAAAGGAAGGAAGGAAGGAAGGAGGAAGGGGAGAGAGGGAGGGAAGAGGGAGACAGGGAGAAGGAAGAAAGGAAGGCGGGAAGAAACAAGCTTCTTGAGGCAGGTGCAGGCCTGGACCCCATCCCCAGACACGTGGGGAGCACTGAGGAGCTGTTGTCACCCTGGAAACAGGAGACAGAGCATTTCCTACATGTCAGAGTGAGATTCCTTTTCCTACATTGTTTCCCCGGTTATTGGCAGCTTGGATCTGACCCCTGTTGAGTGGTTCCTGTGATGTCTGACAACTCCCCTCAATAAGCTAAAATGCTTGCAGGGTGAAAAACTGCTTCAGGTAATAGTTGGGTTCACTGTGGGTAATGCAAATAGCCTGTATGGAGCTTGCTCTTTAAAGCTCTATGATACAGTGAAATGAAGTTTTGCCTAAAATGTTTTTTAGAACAATTTTATCTCTTCGTTTTGGCTTAGAAGGTTTTTATGAGAACTGGAGATCATTAGGGCTGTGAGTGCAAACATCAGATACAGTCAGCATCACGTGCGTGTTCTCCAGGCCGTGGGCCAAAGAGGAGCACGCGTGAGGCTGAGCTGAGCTGACACTGAGCTGTGGGGCTTCCATCTGCCATTCATGTCTTTCTGATAAAAGTGGACTATGAGAGAAATGGATTTTAACATCTATTTACCATACTCTACAGAAAACATTTATATGGTGCTTCCTACGTGCAGGGTAATCTTCTAAGTGATTTTATATATAAACGTTTTTAATCTCATGAAGCCCTATAAGACAGTATCACCCCCATTTTGCACAACAGAAAATGAAGCACAGAGGATTTAAAAACTTGACAAATATCACTAAGCTAGTGAGAGCAGAATGGGATTTGAACCCAGACAGTCTGCTCCAGCAGGATATACTGCCTCCTGATATAAAATATGAAGAATCCTCATCTTAAAAAATATTTAAATGCAAAATTTGCATAGTCAGTCAGGCTGAAACCTTCACATTACAGTTGTTTTAATTTGCTGAAGTGACCTAGGTAAAGTGATCCCAAAGTACGGAGAAAATCCTTTCCTGAAATTCTTATAAACAAAGTTAAAGAAGTCAGTGTGCTGAGTACCCTAGAACAAGCCTGCAAAGATACTTCAAATGTGTGTACTTTTGTATAAGTTTAATATTTTTAATGTACATCTGAAACTCCTTTCAAGAAATACTGACTTGTGTCTATAATGTGTTTTAGCTTTTAAGAAGCAGCCGTCTAAATCCATGGCCTTAGGGATCAGAGGTCCCTGGCGTTGTGATTGAGGCCGCATTCCCTGGGCTGACCGGGAGCCGAGGCAGTCATGTCACCATGAGGCTGGGGGATGTTAGGGCATGGGTCAGTGAGCAGTGGGGCTGCAGCCATAGGCTGGTGCAGCCCAAATGGAAATAGAGCTTCAGTAATTTTGTCCTGATTACTTGGTAGAAGAGCGTCTACCTGGTGTCACATCTGATTTGTGGAGCAGATTGGACTTGTAATGAGGGTCCACATATAACTGACCTCTTTCAAAGGAAGTCGTAACCTTTTTCTGACATACTTCTTGTGTGGGTTCATGAATAAATTATCACTATGCAGTTTTTCATTTTACTCTGGAGCTCATTCTTGTGTTTAGATTTATTAAAATTTCTCCATAAGAATAGACCTAGAATCCAAAGTGTAATTCATTTCATTTTTTTACACTCTTTTCCTACTGTATTTTTTGTTAAAAAAAAAAGGCATTGTGTTATATTGTATATTCATTTTCAGGAAAACAGTTTCAACAGGAAAAATATGCTCTGTATGAACTCATTTGCATGTTATTCTCAAAATGAAAATCTTAAAGTGCTCGGATGTTGTCCTCAAAAAAACTAACAGATGAAAAGCTGCTGATGTCTGTAAGGAAGGTGGCATAACCTAGGTTGGGGCACGCACATGTGAAATTCAGCTCCACTGAACTTTAGAGAGTCCGAATGTTGCAGGTATACTGAAATTCTGCTTCATTCAGTTGAAAGAAATGGGTCATAACTATAAAATTATAATATTTACTACAATGAAATTTAGCTCATGCAATATATCAAGAGAAGCTAATTTTCATTGAGCAAAGTAGGTATGAAAAAACTGTTTTCTATAGCATCTGCTTAGATGACTACATTAAACCAATTATTTTTACAGATTTAATTATACACATCATAGCTAGCGTGTGCTGGTTGTCGGTCAAGTAAAATGTCCTTACCTTCTGTCTCCATGATCATATTTTCTTAATATGTTGGTTAAGGAAAAAAATGTCTCAATTGACAATGAACCTTTGGATATTTATTATGACAAATCTATGGCTTTTATCCAATTGAAAAACCTTTCCTCGTCTCCTAAGATGGCCTAAAGATGTAACCGGTCTTCCCTGTAGCTGCCATCCTTAGTTCCATCCAGTGGTGACTGTGAAATCATGAGGAAGGGTCACTGCAGGGCTCCTCTTGACTCTGCCCTCAGAAGGGCTCACTTTGTCCTCTATATATCCAACTGAGTTCGTGCAAAATACATTTTTAATTATACAGTGGCATCTATTAAGGCAGAAGCATTTGCGTTTAAGAATTATCAGGTGGTGACAGTGGGAGAACTTGTAGGCAAACTAATTAACAGAACCTCTCTCTCAAGGCTTGCATGGTGCTGTCATTAATATTTAAATTATACATGCAGATGCCAGGCACAGAATAATAATACGTTATGAAGTTACAATTCTTGTTTGTACCCTAGATTCCCTGAAACTTCACATTTTAATTTGTTAAAGGTCTAGGACAGAGCATAAATTCTGCTTGTTGTTGAATTTTAGTTTGGGATTTTTTGTTTGTTTTTATTAGATTTCTTGCAGCCTTTTGATTAAAAATGTCTAAACGTAATAAAATTATTGTGTGAGTAATATTCTACTCTTTTCTATAATATAATAAAGAAAACATGTGGAAACTCCTAACCAACTACATTTATCATTAAGGAACCAAAAAATAACACTGAAAACATATTTGTTTCAGTAAAAACTTACCCAGTGGCTCAATAATGCAATCTTTTATTTTTTTTATCCTTCTATTTTCTGGTAATTCACTTTTCTGGAAATTTCTAGGAAAAATTTGTATTTAAATAAGTTACTTGTAGCCTGCCTCAAACAAGTTTAAGCAAATATGTGTATTTTGTCTTACTGTTTCATTATCTGTCCATTTTCATCTAAAAGATATCTTTCTTTTAAAATGCGTTCCTATTAGGAGGTGCCAAATATCACGATCAACATATGAATTTTTTATGGTTCTGATGACATTTGGAAAGTGAACTGGCTTTAACGTGGTTTATATCAAATGACTTAGGAGTTGATCCTCAAGCAAGTGCAGTAGGAAGTTAGTCAATACTCGTAGCAGTTGGAGGTGATATGGGAGTGGGTGGCTAGTGGACGTAATTTATGCACCACCAACTCTGGATGGCAAGAAATGTCTCATCATTCATTTTCCTTAAAGTCAAATTTAATCGGATTCCAGACCCTTATCCTACTGAGGCCCCTGGAACTTCAGTTTACTATTATTATACATACATTATTCTCTTTCTCCCACCTGCTCTCCTGCTTGTCCCGGTCTCTAGAGGTCCCAGGGGTCTGCTGAAGACATCTGGGGACTCCACTGATGACGTCGCTTTGGCTCCGAGGATGAGCAGCAGGGTCTCTGCTACTTCCTTTCCCTCCTAGGCGTGGAAATCCTTCCCAGCTCTGGATCTGGGCACATGGGCTGCTACGCAGCCGTGCTCCTGACTTCCTCCGGATCCTGGCAGTGTTGTGAGGGAGCACTCCACAGGCCTATGTGGCCCTCTGCCTCGTTCTTACTTCTGAGGGATCTCTCTGGCTCTCTAGTCCAAGCTCATAGTTCATCTCTTTCTCTTACCCCTCCCCTCACTCCCAGCCTCATTCCTGCCCGACCTTCGATTCTTCCTCAATGAGTTTAGACTTTTATAAAAGAAAAGTCTATGATGGAGATCTTCTGTGGATGACAAAGCCAAGGACAGGACAGGTTGAGTTGCATGCCTGAGATCACACAGTCAGTGCCAGAACCTGAATTTGAACACAGTCTAGCACTAGGGAGGTCTGTGACCTGGTTGAGGGGGGGAAGAAAAAACACTAGAAAAACAGGAAACAAATCAACATCTCAGCAAACTATTCTGCTATAATGGGGTTTCTTAGCTTTGACACTATTGACATTTTAGGTTGGATAATTCATTTTTATGGGAGGCTGTCCTGTGGCATTGTAGGATGTTTATCGGTATCCCTGAGCTTTACCCACTAGATGCCACTAGCACCCTCTCAATTATGACAATCAAAAATATCTCTAGTCATTGCCAAATATTCCCCGGGAAGCGAAATCAGCTCTAGTTGAGAATCACGGCTCTAGATGTATGCATGTACAGTTATTTGTAGAATCAATGTACACTTTTACTTGTAGAATATGCGTCGTCAGCCTAATCTTCTAATCTCTGATTGCAAGTCTGTCATGATAAGGTGTTCTTCGGTCAGAGTGGTCCGGTCACCTGGAGTGCTGATTTGTCGTATGACCGTGAATTGTCATCTCTCCCTGAGATCTGCGTGTATGTTCCATACCACGGCTGCTAAAATAATCTAAGCTTGGCTTTACCCGTCCATCAGCCTCTTCACATGTGCCAGTTCTCCTTGCAACGCTGCAGAGCAGTTTGCAGAAAATCGTGTACTTCATATACTTTTTCTTGACTAAAAAGTTGATTTTTTCCTAGTTGCTAAATGTATTATGAAATTAATAAATACAGAATGAAGTCATCTTCAGCTAGAGAATATAGAAATAGTCATATTTAAAAAAACACAGATTACCATGATCCCATTAAGAAACAGATGTCAGGGGCCAGCCTGGTGGTGTAGTGATTTTGTGCACGCACTCCACTTTGGTGGCCCAGGGTTCGCCGGTTTAGATCCCAGGCGCACACCTAGGCACCACTCATCAAGCCATGCTGTGGCAGGCATCCGACGTACAAAATAGAGGAAGGTTGGCACAGATGTTAGCTCAGGGCCAATCTTCCTCACCAAAAAAAAAAAAAAGAGAGACAGAGATAACAAAAAGAAATAAACTTCAAAAAAGTCCTTTTTTTAGCCAGGCTATCTGAAGCAAACAAATCTGCATAAATTGAATATTGTCTCAAAAATGATAATAACTGAAGGACGTTATTTTATAACAGTGATCAATCTTGATAATAATTTTGTTACTTTTTACGCTTATTAACATTGTTTGCATTTCATATTTTTACATTTTTCACATTATTTTGCCGCTGCCGCTGTTCCTTGGCTGAGGTCTGCCTTTCTGGCCATGCCCTTTCGAGCATTTGGCTGTAAAGAGCTGTAAATTGCATTTACCTGGATAGTGGTGTGAACAGCCTGACAGACTGAGGTTGAAGTCATACTTCTGCCACCTACTACTTTTATTGGGCCTTATTTTTCCTGTCCCAACTAGCACTAAAAATCTGATAAAAAGCATTTGTGTTCTCTGCTCCTTCCCAAAAGAAGGTAAATCATCTTTTGAAGAGTAGCTCAGTAAGTAAAAGCTTTTGTTCCCAAACCAGCTTATTTCAGTTATCGTCACTGGTCAGAGCCATTTGCTCATCAGGAGAATTCAGTGGATTCAGCAGTCTTCCAGAAGCTTTCCGGTGTTCTATGTTATGAAGCTGGAAAAGGCACTTTCCTCAAGGGACTTCTGTTGTAAAGGACCTCGCTTCTGGAAAACATGCATCATGAATTATTTGTTAGCTCCTGTACTATTTCGTAGTGTAGAAATGACCAGTGTGGGGCCAGTCCCGTGGCGTAGTGCTTAAGGTTGCGTGGTCTGCTTTGGCAGCCCAGGGTTCACCAGCTCAGATCCTGGGCGCAGACCTACACACTGCTCATCAAGCCACGCTGTAGCAGCATCCCACACAGAAGAACTAGAACGACTTGCAACTAGGATATACAACTATGTACTGGGGTTTTGGGGAGGAAATAAAGAAAAACAGGAAGATTGTCAACAGATGTTAGCTCAGGGCCAATCTTCCTCACACACAAAAAAGGAAAGCACCAGTGTGCTAGTGCCACGTAGAAGACAAACAGAATGTCTAAATAGCTGATGGAAAATCACGTCAGAATTTCAGTGTGCTTAGTCTTCCACTAGGGGAGCAACAGAGTGTAACTGCAGACCGAGTGCATATCCCGTAGGAAAACCTTCCTATCAGAAAAAAAACAAAATGGAAGTAAGCTTCATCCGGTCCCATTACCTCACTTGAACGTGAATCTGGCCCAATTCTCCAGTCTCTCAAAACTTGTATTAATTCATCAAGGATCCTCATGGCAGTATAATACACAAATCTGTTTAATAATTATCTTCATCAAAGAATGTCTAAATAAATCCATGATGTTCTTTCTAAAGAGCAAAACAATAGACTATGATTAGGCTTTGTTAACCTTCTGTAAGAAAATTACATGGTATGTGTAAATGTGCTTTTTTAAAATTAATTAGGCTTTTTTTAAAAAAAAAAAAAAAGCAAAAACCTTAAATGCATTCCTGCTTTGGTATATGAGCAAGAGATTTTAAAATCCAGGTTTCCTAAAATTGATGCTTCTTTTTTTTTTTTGTAACGTATGCTTTTTGGTGAGGAAGGTTGGCCCTGAGCTAACATCTATTGCAAACCTTCCTCTTTTTTTTTCTCCCCAAAGCCCCAGTACACAGTCGTGTATCCTAGCTGTAAATCATTCTGGTTCTTGGGGCTGGCCCCGTGGCCGAGTGGTTAAGTTCGCGCGCTCCGCTGCAGGCGGCCCAGTGTTTCGTCAGTTCGAATCCTGGGCGCGGACATGGCACTGCTCATCAGACCACGCTGAGGCAGCGTCCCACATGCCACAACTAGAAGAACCCACAACGAAGAATACACAACTATGTACCGGGGGGCTTTGGGGAGATAAAGGAAAAAATAAAATCTTTAAAAAAAAAAAAAATCATTCTGGTTCTTCTATGTGGGATGCTGCCACAGCATGTCTTGATGAGCAGTGCTAGGTCGACACGCAGGATCTGTAGGGCCACCAAAGCGGAGCACACCAATTTAACCACTTGGCCACAGGGCCGGCCCCAGATCTTTCTTTTTTTAGTACACTGAATATATATATATAAAGATCATTTTCAAACATAGAATATTTTAATATACGACACTAAATATACATTATAAGCATGAAAATCACTTTTTTAACAAATATTTATTGTGTCTAATATGTGGGAAGGACTGGGAATCCTAGCTCCAGGTCACAGACTCCTTTTAAGAGATACTGTAGATGCTAAACTCGGCCAAGAGACTTCTTAACTTCGCAGTTCCTCCAGCATTGAGGCTGAGTGCAGTGAACCTGAGCGATCAGATCAACGTGGTCCAGGTAGCTGTGTGGGATAGGGAGTCAAATGAACTCGAGTTCTAATCTCAGCTCCATCTGTAACTGATGCTTTCAACGTGGAAATGGGACAGTGATGCTACGGTTGCCTTCATTCTTTTTTAATTATATGAACTATTCTTACATTGCTGAGGCCCTGGTGCTCACTGTGGAATAGCTGCCCTGCTTCATAATGAGAGTAAAGCTTTCCACGTGTTGAGCTGAAGAGGGAGAAGGCCATATTCTGGACATAATCCTCCTACGAGTAGTGAGCAATTTGGGATTGCCTAGTCACTCTGTGTTGAAAAACAACAAAAAAAGTCACCATAATTTAGATAGGAGACTGCGATAGAAAAACAGAACTCACTAGAGAGAAGTTTAAGTCTCTTGTGTTGATGAAGTCTCATTGATTGTTGTGGAATTTATGTTGATAGTGAGTATGTAATCAAGTCCTTAACATGTCTCTTGAAACCTTTCATCCTTATCTTTCCCTTTTTTCTGATTAAAGTGGGAGAAGATAAGAAGTTATTTTTAAAATAATTTTTAAAAGCCATTTATTTCATATAGTAATACAAAGCCCATCAAAAGTGGAAAGTATAAACATTTAGTACCTAATTTTCAGGCTCTTGATAGTGCCAGGGGTATATAAAGAAAGCAGGAAAAGTAACAATCTTCTTGATGGTGATATTGTTATCTTCAGTTTACATACAGTGAACATTTTGGAATCTTATTCTTCAGCTTCTCAGTGGAATTTGCATGATTAGACTTTCCATTTGTGGAAACATTCAACCTCATGGAAATAGATACATTTAGGAAATTTTTCTTTAAAATATATTATGCCTTTTATCATTATTCAAAATATCAAATGGATTTGATTTCTTCCTGATAACTTAGTTTTTAATGAAATAGTATGGTGGTATAAAGATGTTCTCTTTTATTAACAAATAGAATGCCTCTCACACAGAAACGCTATTAGAATCATATCTCAGTTAAGCACATTGGAATCACTTAGAGACCTTCCACATAAACGGGGGCTGAAATACATAAGTGGTGTTTTGCTGCCCAGCATATATTTCCGTTCCTTCTGGGGAGAACAGCACAACTGTCCTAAGCAAAACCACTCATCCCTCCGTGTGTGTTTTGTGTAAGTTTGACCTCATTCCTAACCAAAGCGATGGGACACATTCACTGGCCTAAATCATGGCCACCTAACAGATGACCTAGGGCTGTCCAGTAAAACCACACCTCAGGGCTGTTTCTGGAGCAACTTATTTTCCCTTTCGTGGCCTGAGTAAGACAGTATGCAGTCCTGGTTGCTGCCTGCAACCATCTCGTGACCCTGGGGAGCCAGCATTAGGATGAAACTCTCACGTGCGCAAGCAGCCTGGAGAAACGGGAAGAATAAAACATATCCTTGCTGCATTGTGGAGCTTCTGACTTAAGCCACAGCTGAAGTCAGCGCTGACACTGGATTCTTCAGCTAAGTAACTCAACAGGTTTGTCTAATTGTTCAGTCAGTTTGAGTCTAGTTTTCTGTGACATGAAACCAAGATAATTGCAATTGAGGCAATGAAATATTTTTAAGGAAAATGCCATTTCACTTCAGATCTGTGAAAAGCAGAAGAAACAAAACAGTTGAACATATATGGGCCATCAGGTTCAAAAACCTATGATACCTTTGGTAGAAATCATGAAAGAATTATTTTCCACCCAAGAAAGTTGGGTGGCATATCAGGTATGTGTTGAGGTATGAGTCATTTTCAGTTGACAAGAAGTAATCAGTTATGGTTCCAATGGTTTGGAATATTTTTCATGGGCAAAAACTTATCTAATAATTTGGGGACAGGAATCTCCTGACTGTAAATGGGCTCTGTGACATTTAGGGAATAGAGCAAGCTACTGTAACAGCCACACCTAAAAACCAAGGGGCTCAAACAAGGAAGAAGTTTCCTTTCCTCCTCCTTACAGTCTGTGGGTAGGCAGGCAGACCAGAGAGGGTGGGTGACTTTGTTCCACACATAGTCACCTGAGGAGTACTACTTTGTCATCCTCTACTTGGCTTCCATCTCTGGATCAAAGGCAGATGCTCCACTGGTAACCCTTTCCCAGCCAGCAGAAGGGGGAAAAGAGAAAAGAGGATGGTCAACAGTTTCCTGTATAAAGTGTGACTTGTTCGTATTGCTTCCACTCACATCCCATTGACCAAAACTAAGTCAAAACCATGTGTCCCATCAGGTTGCAATGAAGTCTGGGAAAATGTAGTCTCTAAAACTCTCTAGGACTCTGATACTGTAGAGATGAGAACACTGGGGACAATTTATGTGTGTGTGTATTTCTCCATGTTTCCATGACATTAATACTAGAATATATTCTTATACATATCTACATACCCTTATCTATGTGTATATTATATTACATATATTATACATGTAATAATATACACACACATAGATGCATCCCCTTCCAGTTACTTCCCAGGGAAATACTTTTTCTAATTCTTATGTGACTTCACAAATTAGTGGAAATTCAAGTTCTAAAAAAACTAAAGTTATAATTAGTAACCACAATAGAATGCAAAATTCCAGTTCCTTTATAATTGTAAGTAAATTCAGTGAGAAAGCAAATTATCATTTCGGTATATTGTAAATATTTATATGAAATGACTAAATATATTAACATATTACCTACCTTCAGAAATTTATATTATTGATTACAACATTTCCTGGCATGAAAATATGAGAAGAATAAACTTACATGATTGAGGCTATTAGTCAATTATTTTACTTCTAGGAGGTGATTTATCCAAAGCCCTTGCGTGAGCAGAAGTGGGCATAATTTTTATCTTTATGACTTTTCCTAATAATGTTTTGCAGTATCACATAATTGGATGACTATTACCGTAGGGCTGATTTGGACAGACGTTAATCACATCACAGACTCAGCCTGGGCGGCCGAGTTCATGCAGCCTGGGTGCTCTCTTTCAAGTGCACGGTGAACAGAGATTTGCATCCCCGGGTGTCTCGTGTAATACTGGGAACACCGGGATAACCAGGATAAGCCCTGCAGAATTTCTGGTGCCTAGGCCAGCGAAGGGCCCAAACAATGACATTTAGAGAGGAAAAACGTGGAGTATCCCAATAGTGTCTCGACAGGGCTTAGTCTTTCATTTTTTAAGCCATGGCTGCTGAGTACTCACCCCTCCCGGTACTGTCCTTGTGCTTTGCTTTTAGTCCTTGCAACATCCTTTGGGTAAGTGCTACGATCAGCGTTTCACAGACAGGAAACCTGAGGCTTAGAAAAGGGATGGGATGGTTCAAGACAAGACCACTGGTTCCCTCAACTTTCTCTTGACTCCACAACGCCTGAAAATCCACAGCTCTTACTCACAGCTGGGTAAAAGTAGGTGTGTCAGTCGGGGTTCTCCAAACAAACAGAACCAATAGGATACGTAGGGAGAGAGGGAGAGGACTTTTTTTGGCCATGTGGCTTCAGGTGTGTGTGGGACGTAGGTACGGGTCCCGATGGAGGGGCAAAGAGGAGATGAGCATCAGGGCAGCCCAAGAATGGCGGAATCACACCACTTTTCCCAGAGGAAGCCCCGTCTGGTGGGATCCCGGGAATTCTACAAGGTTGGCAGGGAATCCTGGGATGAGAAACACCAGGGGCCCCAGGTCCCTGAGGCCCCTCTTCCCACTCTCATCTTCCATGAGGAGTCTGCCCTGCACCACCTGTCAGGCAAACCCCAGTGCTCATGGACAGTCAGGGAATTCAGGTAAGAGTTGATGTTGCTGGTGTTTTCTTTTTTTTCTTAGCAACTTTCAGGTACACAATATAGTTCATTTAACTATAGTCACCACGCTGGACATTACATCCCCAGGACTTACTTATTTTATAGCTGGAAGTTTGTACCTTTTGACCAACTTCACCTATTTCACCTCCACCCCCCCCCCCCCCCCCCCCACACACACCAGCAAGCACCAATCTGTTCTCTGTATCTCTGAGCTCAGTTTTGTTGGTTTGTTTGTTTTGGGTTCCACATGCAAGTGAGATCATACTGTATTTGCCTTTTTCTGACTTACTTCACTTAGCATAATGCCTTCAAGATCCACTCATATTGTCGCAAATGGCAAGATTTCGTTCTTTTATATGACTGAATAATAGTCCTGGTGTGTGTGTGTATGTGTGTTTCTCTCATTTATTTACACCTCCATCAACAGACACTTAGGTTGCTTGCATATCTTGGCTATTGTAAATAATGCTGCGATGAACATAGGGGTGCATAAATCTTGTTGAATCAGCTTTTTTATTTTCTTTGGGTAAATACTCAGAAGTAGAATTTTTGGATCATATGGTAGCTCTACTCTTATTTTATTATTTTTTTGGTGAGGAAGATTGTCACTGAGTTAACATCTGTGCCAATCTTCCTCTATTTTGTATGCAGGGTGCTGCCACAGCATGGCTTGATGAGCAGTGTGTAGGTTTGTGCCTGGGATCCAAACCCCAAATCTTGGGCCATCTAAGTGGAGTATGTGAACTTAATTCACCACAGGGTTGGCCCCTCTATTCTTAATTTAGTGGCTGCACCAATTTATATTCCTACCTACAGTGCACAAGGGTTCCCTTTTCTCCACATCTTCGCCAACACTTGCTATTTTTTGCCTGTTGGTAATAGCCATTCTAACAGGTGTGAGGTGATATCTCATTGTGGTTTTGATTTGCATTTCCCTGATGGTTAGTGATGTTGAGCACCATTCCAGGTACCTGTTGGCCGTCTGTATGTCTTCTCTGCAAAAATGGAAAATGCTACAGTTCTCTAGTTCTCAGCCTAGGTTTTAATCAGATTTTTTTTTTTTTTTTTTTTTTTTTGCTATTGGGTTGTATGGTTTCTTTATATATTTTGGATATTAACCGTTTATCAGATATATGGTTCTCAAATATATTTTTCCCATTCAGTAGGTTGCCTTTTCATTTTGTTGATGGTTTCCTTTGCAGAAGCCTTTCCTGTGCAGAAGCCTTTTAGTTTGATGTAGTCCCACTTGTTTA
Organism: Equus asinus; assembly: GCF_041296235.1. Lineage (NCBI taxonomy): Eukaryota > Metazoa > Chordata > Mammalia > Perissodactyla > Equidae > Equus > Equus asinus. The sequence goes on along the minus strand of NC_091797.1, from coordinate 3,284,257 downwards.
TTTTTGCTTTTGTTGCCTTTGCTCTTGGTTTCAGATCCAAAAAATGATTGCCAAGACCGATGTCAAGGAGCTTACCACGTTTTTCTTCTGGGAATTTTATGGTTTCAGGTCTTACATTCAAGTCTTTAATGTATTTTGGGTTAATTTTTGTATATAGTATAAGATGGTGATCCAGTTTCATTCTTTTGCGTGTGGCTGTCCAGTTTTCCCAGCACCATTCATTGAAGAGACTGTCGTTTCCCGCTTTTCAGGTAGGAGTTGATGTTGCTGCCTTGAGGCCGAAATCCACAGAGCAGGCCAGCAGACTGGACTATCAGGCAGGATTTCTGTTACAGTCTTGAGGCAGAATTCCTTCTTCACCAGGAAACTTCAATTTTCTTTCTTAAGGCCTTTAACCAGTTTAATAAGGCTCACCCCCATCATGGAGGGCTCTCTACTTTACTCAAAGCCAACTGACTATAATATTAATCAAATCCAAAAAAACACGTCCATGGCAACTTTTAGACTGGAGTTTGACCAAACGACTGGGCACCATGGCCCAGCCAAGTCGACATGTAAAGTTAACCATCCCATGTGGGTTTTCAGGTAACACCTTCCACACACCTGCCTTCACCCCTAAATCTCCTTTTCTGTATTAAGGACACAAAACTAAAACTAAATTAGAGAAACTGTGCTTAGGCTTCCTGCCTCTGGTTAGGGCTGGGGAGATTGAAAGTTATATTTTTTAAATCCAGATGAGGTTCAAAGTTATGAGAAATAAAATTTTCTTTCATGATAGGACGGGCAGGAAAAATAAGGGTTTGGGGGTGCTTATTTCTGTGGATTACAGTGAAAACGGAAGGTGATTTCTTGCCCCAGGTGGTATTAAGATGGTGGGGTTTCTGAAAGGTATCCTATTAAACAACAGCTGTGCCTTCTTTAAGGTTGACCCTGCCAGAGTGAGATGAAGGTAAATGCTTTTCAGAAGAAAACTTTCATTAACAGGTGGACTGTCCTTGGGCAGGTGGCTCCTTGCCTGGGGCAGAGCTTCCTGAAAGCACATGACTACGACAGCGCACACACTGGGCCCCCTAAAGTGCCTCGCTGGTATGCAGGCTCCCTCAGTGCCTGCCAGGGGACTTAGCAGGGCAGCCCTGGCCCTTGGCTGGTGGACCTTGTGTAGCCTGCTTCCTAGCCATCCCTTCCTTCCAGCCGAGCCGAGCTGACTTCAGAAGTCAAAGCCCCGGCGATGGATACCTCCTCCACCTCCAAATAGTACCTCTTTTTTTTCTTATTATAAAAACAATATATATGTCCTGAATAAAATTTAGAAAAAAGTATAGACAAAAAAGTATCTGTAATTCTACCATCCATGTTGGCACATATTCCTAAACCCTTTCATTTAGCATGGATGTTAATGTGGATCTGGCTACAGATGTAGGCACAACATAGTTACAAAAATGGGTTTATGCTTTATGTGCTGTTTTGTACCATGCTTTTTCATTGATTGTATCATTAATATAGTTCTGTGTTAACAGATATATTTCTACTAGGGTTGGTAAGGCTCTGCATAGAAACCATTGTATTGATATTCTCTACCATATTACAGTGTGTAATCTACTGATAAAGTAGAAAATGTATTATTCCACTAGAACACACATTCTTGAGATTCCTGTGGCTCTCAGGCTACCAGGCATACATTAATTTTTTTCTCTGTGTTTAAGCAGGAGGAATATAAAAAGATATACGAGTGTATTAAATCATCACACTCTAATAAGTAATATCACAGCCATATTATGGTAAGCCAAACTCTTGCAGGCGATAGGTAATACTTCAGGAGTAAACATTAGTTTAAAATTTAATTATCTCAACAAGTTCAGAGTAAGAGCGATGAATCAAGGACGTCTTGTTTTCACATTTTTCATTGTGTTGAACTTTAAGGCAACCTCCAAACCCAAGACAAATTTTCAGTGTCCTCTAACTATTGTCTTGTCTTCTTGTGTCTAAGTATGATGTGTTTTATTGAATTAGATTTAAATTAAGTTTGGGAACTTGTTATGCAGTGGTCTCCAGAGAGCCCACTTTCTTTTCACTACTCCCTGTTTTAGGAATTGCTGATATCCACAGTGTACCGTTGTATCATTCATTTCTAGAATGACTCTCTTAAAACGTGGAGACTGCAGCATTGTATGATCACAACTTCCAAGTTTTCCTTCTCTGTTCTTCTGACTTTTCTACCAACATATGCATTTGACAAAGTCATCAATTAGCAGTGTAATCAAGGCTTTCAGGCCCAAGTCTATGTGCCATTGCAAGAATTACTTTAAGAGGTAGTCAGATGCCTGGAGTCTAGATATGGTTCTATCATCAATCCAGTTGAGAAAGTAGCTGGTTCCCATTTTCATCACCTGTAACATGAGACAGTTGAACTCACTGAGTTGCTTCCAGGTATGGTATAATTCTGGAATAGTACACTCCACTGAAGACCAGAGCTTGTTCTCACTCATGCATTAATGACTACCAGTCCTGGGGTTCTGTACTGGTCAGAGTCAAATTGCCAAGAAACAATCCACTTTACCAAGGTTAGTATATGATGTTAAATGGCTTACTGAATTGACTGGGCTGAGAGACCCCCAAAGCCTCGTCACAGGACTTGGCCAGCCACCCAGGTAAGTGATGCTCCTGTTATAATCCAGACGCTCCCTACAAGAGATAAAGTTTCGAACCACCCACCTGCACCAACCAATGGATGCCTGGCTGCCTGCTGCTTTTCTTATTTACCTCAGTACTAAAATCACCCTCCAGTGAGTGCACGCAGCTGGTGAAACCTGAGTCACATTCAGACCCCTAGTTGCAGGGCGTCGAGACATGTCGCGTGTTAGATTCCAGCCTGTGCAGTACACGGTGCACGCTGTAGGGCTAGGTGTTGAGGGAGTCGACTCACAGCCCCAGATGTTCTCAGTCTCACAATGGCAGCAGATACCCAGGAAGAGGCCGCTGTTTCATCCAGAAAGTATGCCTTCGTGTCTTAGTAAGTACATATACTTCTTTTAAATGGGAATATATTACTGTAAAAAGTTTTGAAAGTGATTATTTAATAATTAATAACCAAATTTACATTTGGTCTATCTATAATTAAATTGCTTTTTTGATAACAATGTTCTAAATATCATTTTTTCCCTTGAAATGAAGAGTATATGATAAATATGCCCTAAAAGAATATGCTATGAGTTAAGCTATAATTTAGTGCATATTTTATTCTACTCAAAAAGAATTAGAGCTGCTATTGTAATGGATATATGCTGGTACTTTTACATTACCGATTTCTTAAAGCCGACATTTGTTATTAATAGAATTTTGAGTCGACATGCCTCCATATAAATACCTTTCTGCCAGTTAATCACTGTCATAGAAAATTTCTGATTTACATAGAAGTCAGAAATTATTGATAATTCTATTTTCTGAGCCTAGCTGAGCTAGAATGTATCTCAAAAGAATACTGATGACTGGCCGATTCTAAGAGCAGATAATTAGCATGGAATCTATCAGCCAGTGAAAAAATGTTAAGTGAATAGGAAGAATCACTCAGTCAGCAATTATTTATTTGTGCCTACTGTGTGTGAGGCAGTAGTAAGGATTGAGAATGCATCAGTGAGCAAAACAAACCCAGATTCCTATCCTCGTGGAACATGGATTCTGACGTGGGTAGACATAAAATAAACAAGAACCATAATACATAAGCAAATTATATTATAGAAGGTAATTCATGCTGTGAAAAGTAAGAAGAGGCGCAAGGAGGGGTGGGTGAGATTGTGGTGGGATGTGGGCAGCGTGGCCCTCGATGAGATAGGAGGTTTGACAAGGATGAAGGAAAGGAGGAAGTTTATTCTTCTGACCTTCTCGAGAAACAGCATGTCAGCCAGAGGGGACATCGGGGTAAAGGCATTGAGGAGGAGAGTGCCAGCTTCCAAGGAAGGGAGGCAGGTGGCTGGAGGGCGGTGAGGGAGGGACAGACCCAACAGGAGAGCTCCCAAGAGAGCACAGCACATAGCAGAATGGAGTCACCACTAAGTGAGATGGAGAAAAATGCATATGGATTAGGTTTGTGGGATAGGAATAGGAGTGCTGGGTCGTTTCCTTAAAGGTTGGGGGATATGTATTTGTATATTGCAGTGCATTTCAAAGGGTTTTAGTGGGAAAAAAAAGTTTGAAACCAGCTCGGATCTGCCATACTGATTTCCGGGGAAAAGCATCACCTGATAGTCAGTCATGCTAATCTCCATCGTTCTAGGTTTCTGATTGAGAAGCTATTACAGTCGACACAAAAATGAATAAATTTTCAAATATGGACTAACATCACTGGTCTGGTAAATTACAAGTTAACTACCATTTTGTGTTTTTATACATTCAGTAGAGAATGAAGGTAATAGATACAGAGTTAAACAATACAGCAGAGTTAAAAAGGCTGGCTTTATCCAAGTACAGCTTAAGTCAATCCTCAGCTGCCTGTTTTGGAAACTTTACCCCCTGCCTCTGAAATTCCCTAGGGATATTCTTGCAGATCATTCAACATTCACTCAGCAAATACATGTTGAGCATCTGCTCTGTGCCTGGCCCTGTTCTAGATGCTTCGGAGATAATAGTGAGCTAACAGAACAACATCCACACCTTCCTCTAAGTTATATTCCAGTGGGTGGAGGCAGGCAAGAAACAAGATCAGCAAATTACATAATATGCTGCGTATGCTATGTAATACATGCTGTGGAGAAAGATGAAATGGGGGAGAAGAATATTATTAATAATGCAGAGGTGAGAGAGAGGTAATTTTACATAGAGTGCCCAGGGAAGGAGCACCAATAAGGTGGCATTTGAGTCTAGACCTCATGGGTGTGAGGGACTGAGCCATGTGGATGTTGGGGAAGAGAGTTTTTGGAAAAGGAACTGCAAAGGCCTGAGTTGGAGCACATCTAGGAGCAGCAAGGTGGACAATATGATCAGACAGAGATTTAAGAGATGCGAACAATATGCAAAATATAGAGAGCCTTGTGGGCCTTTGTAAGAACTGAATTTCTTGGAGTGAAATAGAAACCTCTAGAGAGTTTTGGCAGAGGACTTACGTGACCTGACTTGCGTCCAAAGATCTCTTCCTTTTGCATTCTCATTTGATTGAGAACTTACCCAGAAATAAACTTCTGAGGTTAAATCATCTTCTCTATAAATTTTGCAGTCACCATCGACCCCAACCATGCAGCATTACACAAGACTCTGATTTCTGTTCTTTTGTAGATGGTATTTTCAGGTCTCTGCAATGTTTGGCATTTCTCATTATCTTTGTATCTTACATAGAGCTTGTTTCCAGGTAGGTGTTTTATTTCTTTTTCCCAAAAATTGTTCTCATATAGCTGAAGATTCTGATCTTCACCCAAGGAAAATTTCTTCTACTATTTCTTCCTTTCTTTTTCTTCATTATCTCATCGTTTCTAACATTCCTATAAGATGGATGATGGATTTCTGGATCTTCTCACATCTCTTAACTTTTCTTTCTGTAAGTTTCACATATTTATCTTTTTCTACACTACAGATGGCCAGAGACAGAATTCCATATTTGACCTTTGCTTTCTCCGTGACCTTGGGGTATTTCCTTAATCTCTCTGTGGTCTATGATTGTTCAACTATAAAATGAGCATTCTCATAATAATACCTGCATTTTAGGTGTAAATAGGTATACAAATGAGTTCATAAGGAATGATAAATTCCTGTTAGCTATTTATCTTCCAGGTCACTAATTCAGTATTCAGTATCTTCAACTGATATTGAACAGTTCTTTTGATTTTTTAAAAAATTTAAGGCAATTATAATTTCAATTTCCAAAGATGTTTTCTCACTTTTTGACTCATTCCTTCTACAGGGAAGCCTAGTCTTTTTTCCATGTGTACGATATGCTGTCAAATCTCCCTGAGAAAAACAATTAGCAAAAAATAATTTTCTTCCCCAAGTTAATTGTTTCTATTTCTTCTAGAGTCTGCCATTCTGTTTTGATTTCCTGGTATCTTTCTTTTTGCCATTGGCTCACTTCAAATGCCTTGAGATGCTCGGTTGTCAGCCCATATTAATAGATGAAAGAAGTGGATTTTTGTACATAGATAGCTGACGGGGGGATCCTGTCTGTAGTGCAAGTCGCTTTCTCCTCTGGCTCGCCCCTTGGGGTGGAAAGGCCCCCTGCAGGACTGCGTCACCAGGCGGAGGTGGAGACAGGCAGGTGTCCTCTTAGGGAACCTGGGCAGGGAACAGCAGGCAGACCAGACAGTCGCCAACCTAACGTAGTGTGACCTCTCCTTGCATGTGCCCTTCTTCCGTATCATTTGTGGGAGTCCAGATCCCCTGTAGCCTCTACTCTGATTCTCTCTTCAGCTCCCAAACCCATGCCAGAAGCCCTCCCCAGACAGATCAGGCACTTTCTCTTGGGACCTCCCAGGCTTTACCTCAATTCCTCTGTATGTATCTAAAGAGTAAGAAGGGACCTGACCAGCCCAACAATCCTTTGTTTAATTTCTTTATTGACTCTGAAAGTTCTCCAGCACTTCTTTATTCATTATTTTGTTGAGGTCACATTGGTTTGTAATACTGTGTAAATTTCAGGTGCACGTCATTATATTTTGGCTTCTGTATAAACTGCATCGTGTTCACCACCAATAGTCTAGTCTCGATCCATCACCATACATACGTTCCCCGTTACCCTTTCACTCTCCCCCTACCCCCTTTCCCCTCTGGTAACCGCCAACCTATTCTCCTTATCTATGTGTTTGTTTGTTTGTTCATCTTCCACATGTGAGTGAAATCATATGGTATTTGTCTTTCTCTTTCTGACTTACTTCACTTAGCATAATATCCTCAAGATCCATCGATGTTGTCACAAATGGCACAATTTTGTATTTTTTATGGCTGAGTAGTATTCCACTGTGTGTATATATACCACATCTTCTTTATCCCTTCATCCATTGATGGGCACTTGGGTTGCTTCCAAGTCTTGGCTATTGTGAATAATGCTGCAGTGAACATAGGGGTGCATGTATCTTTTTGAATTAGTGTTTTCATGTTCTTTGGATAAATACCCAGAAGCGGAGTAGCTGGATCATGTGGCATCTCTATTTTTAACTTTTTGAGAAACCTCCATACTGTTTTCCATAGTGGCTGCACCAGTTTACATTCCCACCAGCAGTGTATGAGGGTTCCTTTTTCCACATCCTCTCCTACACTAGTTATTTCTTGTCTTTTTAAGAATGGAGTTGGAGATATCACACTCCTGAATCAAAAATATACTACAAAACTATAGAAATCAAAACAGCATGGTACTAGCAGAAAAACAGACACACAGATCAATGGAGCAGAAATGAGAGCCCAGAAATAAAACCACACATCCATGAACAGCTAATTTTCAACAAAGGGACCAAGAACATACAATAGAGAAAAGAAAGTCTTGTCAGGGCTTCTTTACAAACAGCAATGCTTACCACTCTCTTTGAAGGCAGTTTGCTCTGCTCTGGTTTCTCTTTCAGTCTAATTCCATCTGCATCTGTGTTCTCAAAATTACTGCTTGGCCCTTGGGACTTGTCTTGAGGACACATTTTATGTCAATTCAGTGAATTGGAGGAAGCAGCAAATTGGGGAGGAAGCTTGTGCTCTGTCCCACATTTGGGGCCAAAGTCAAGCCCACATCTTTCAGTCTGTGCTCTCTGTGATGTCTGCCCCCACTACCGCGTCTGAATATGGACGAGGAGTGATGGAGATGTAAGGCCTAACATGATGGTTTGTAGAACAGCAAGGTGCATGACACCAGGAAATTCCCTTCCTCCACTTCCTTTAGGATCTGACCCTTCAGCTCTAAGATGAGTGTGCTGGATTACTGTCGAGGGATCTCCAAGCTGAGAACAATAGGGGTTAAATTCTCCAGCTCCCAAATTAGGGAACATTATTCCCCCCAGTCCACACCCTCTTCTTCCCCAGTGGAACATGAGGCAGAATAGATTTGCTGGAGTTTGCTGCCAGGAAGATATAAGAGTATAGGGAAGTGAGATTGGGTTGGAGGCTTGAGAAGAAGAGGAACTTTTGAGAACAGTGTGTAGGGAGCAAAAGTGAGAATGGCAGATTTCCCTGTTCCCTTCCGCATTGTAGGATTTCAGCTAACAAGGGGGATTAGCACCCAGTTCCCCGGCTAGAATTTGCCCAGCTGTTCAACCTCTTAATCAACTCCCATAATACCATGAAAGGGCTGTAAAGAGATTAGAGTGTAGTAATAAAAATAAAAATGAATTAGAAAAGGTCGAAAATCATCCTTTCCCCAGGTTCCTGCAAAGTCAAAATAAACATGATGGGAATTTTGTAATTTTTTAATGCACCTAGAGATGACTGAGGAGGGTAGCTTGGACTCCCAGGTGCTACTCAGTGAGGCAAAGGACCCCATATAGGCAAGAGAATAGACTGCCCATTGGAGGTAGCCACTTTTCAGGAGGATGCATGAAGTCAGGAGACTGTAGATGGGCTCTTAGCTAAATGCCAAAACTCATCAAACAGGCCACATAACAGAGTCAGAAGCTGCATGTGCTCATTGGACAGATGAGGTGAGGATTGACGAAGAGAGAATTGGCCAGAGCCAGGCTCACAGCCTGTGACCAATTTGTTCATCCCTCCGTGTGAAAATCCTTTGTCCTGTTCTGTTGTCCTTAGTGCCATTGGGTGGATTCTGACTCCCAGTGCCCCTGTGTACAGCAGAGAGGAACCCTGCCTAGTCTTTCTGTGCCATCCTCTCACCTTCCAGTGCTGTATCAGACAATGTTCCACTGCTATTCATAGAGTTTCCATGGCCAATTTTTAGGAAGTGAGTGACCAAGTCCATCTTCCAGGGTCTGTCTTAGTCTGGAAGGTCCACTGAGACCTGCCCACTATGAATGATACTGCTGGTATTTGAAATACCCGTGGCATAGCTTTCAGCATCACAGCATCATGCAGCCACCACAGTGTGACAACCAACAGACTAGCGGTGTGGTTCCCTGACCAGGAAATGAGCCCTGGCCGAGGGGGTGAGAGTGCTGGATCTTAATCACTAGACCCCCGGGGCTGGTTGGCCTGTCCTGAGACAGATTTCAATCAGGTCCAAGAGGAGGAGGAAAGGGAGTTTGGAAAGAGTGTTAAATGGAAGAGAGATCATGGAAATGTTTGAAAATGACTGTATTCACCCAAAGGGCACTAAGATTTAATCTGGAAGTGATTGAGAAAACTGTAGGACTAGAGTACATTTATAAGATTTAAATGAATTTCATTTTGCCACCGAAAATCACTGCTGATTAAGATGGAGACCATGTCAGAGAAAACTAGGAACAATTCTAAAATAAATACATAAAGGAGTTTCATGTTCACCCATAGCTGAGTGTTGACTTTATCATTTTGAGCTCTTGATATCCAGTGATGTACATTACAGTAGGGTGCTTTACAAATGCTGTCCAATAAAACCGCCTAATTTATCATTAATTAAATAGTAATTGTGTTTCAGTGCTAAGAGAAAAAATATTCAAATGCATCTCTCTCTGAGATTGGGTTGGACACCATCATGGCAGTTCATTAATTTTCTAGCAATCTCTGAGGCCCAAATATAGTTATCACACGGGCTGATCAAAAGTCACTCAGGTATGCCCAAAACCACTTGCCTCATTCCTTTGAAAATTGAAAAGGGGTTAGGAATGGATTCCTCTTCCCATTCTCAATCCTGAAAAATTGAAACCCGGAAGTGGCATTAAAACATTCACGACAAGCCCACCAAGACACATTTGATTTATTATGACTTTTATTTAGCCTTCCACACCAGGTTCTGCTTTACCATATTTTAGGCAGTCAGTAAATATTCATTGATTCAGCATTAGAGGGAAAAGGATAAGCAATATTTATGGGATCATTTCTTGCTTAACATCCTCATGTTAATTACTATTTGCATATGGGTTAACTAACATGAATTTGAAACGAATCAAACTTTATATTTCTTGCCTTTGTATTTGAGTACTTCTCGTAATCCAAAGTTGTAATTTCCGAACTGGATTTTTTGCCATCTGTCGTCTGAAAAAAGAAGTGCACAGCACTCTATGCAAATCTCTTTTTGATTCAAAATTCCATGTTTCTCTTTGTCATGACAGTTCCTGAGCTGTGTTCTGTCTCTTTATGATACTATTTCTGATCTCTGATTCCTATTAAAATTGATCTTGGACAGGTCAGTCTGACCCATGAACTACACAAAATCGTTTTTGAAGTTTGAAGCCTTAATATCAGATAATGTCTAAATTTGCCGTGTGTTGTGTTTTTTGTCCCACAGTTAGTAATTACCACCTTCATCATCAATTCAGGTCTTGATAGGCTGTGTTACTTTTAGAATACTAAGAGAAAGAAAAAAACATATTTTTTTTTAGCCACATGGTGTTTTTCTTTTGGAAATTAAATGCCCATGTGTACTCCTCAATAGAGACTTACATAATTTTTATTTTCTTCTTTCTCCTAAAAGAAGTGGCTGCTGTTGTCAATTCCTGTCGCTTATGTGTAGTTCCCTGGTTTTTCGTTCTTGGACGTGAGCAGAGTCTGCTTTATTAGAAAACCTTAAAATACACACAGTCAGTCCATGTGGCCCTTTCTCGAACCACCAAGTGAGAGTGTGACAGTCTAGGTATTTCTAGGTTTGAAACTACAGACTTAGCCTCTAATCCAGTTTCTACTCACTCTCTGAGCAACTTGGGATGTATCATTTAACCTTTCTGTGTCGTACTTTCCTCTGTTACAAAAAATGAGAATGTCATATCAGCTACTCAAAGTGTATCAAATTCAATGTAGAGAGACAGCTGGATCGTGGTTAGTATTCAGAAAACTGAACCTTCTTCCTTTCTGGGTTTTCCCTGCAGAGACCAGTTTTATTCCAGAATAGATCAACCTCTTATCTAGGTGTGACTTCTTTTTCCAAAAATTCTTGATACTGAGAACACTTTGGTACCAGCTTTTCCCAGCTTCTTAATGTTAAAGTTTTGCTGCATGAGTGCTCCAGTGCCTGGAATTCACGTGAGGCCGGGGCCTACAGAGCGAAGCTGCAGCCAAGATAATGGGGTTTCTTCTGATGCAGCATTTGGACATAGAGCCTTTCAATGTCTCCTTCGCACCAGTTCCCTAAAGAGAACACCAGAGCCGTCTCCCAACAGAGAAAGGAAATCAAATGTCGAGAGCCAGCATGATGTGTTCACATGTGAACAGGTTCTCCATTTTTAAAAAATCCACGTACTCCATTTCCAGTGAGAAATTGTAGGTTGGGCACAGCCTCTCTATGCGAGGTGCAGGCTGCCAGTGAACTGTCTATGCCCGTTATCAGTATTTAGGACATGTCTGATTACACTCACTGTCACCTGTCTGTTCATAAGAGAAAGAAGCTAAGAGCTATCCCTTTATTTGAAAGTCAAATGCATTTCTGTATCTTTGCCACATCAATTTTACTTAAAGACTTAATTCCCCAAAGCCAAAATGACAAAATCCACAGCTTAGAGTCATTTATTAAAATTTAAAGCCCCAGTTTAAGTGTAGAGAGCTGTTAGGGGCTCCTGTGGTCCATGATTTGAAGACAATTATTTATTCTGCAGGAATAATAATGATAATTTAAAATGTTCTTTCTTTGCCTTTAATATATAGTAACTGCAATCATAGAATTTCTTCTGAAATCTTTTTTTGCCATTTGGCTAATCACATAGTAGATATAAACTCACCTCAACCGGAAAGGAAAAGAGAGGAAAAAAGAGCTCCAAGAGTCATTGATCTAGGCTTGAAGCCAAGCAGTCTATTTTCAGTACTTCTTCAACAAGCCACACAATAAAAATGTAAATGGAATGGTGCTTTCTCCTCACACCGTTTTTCAATGTACAAGTTTGCTTTCTAAATTGTTTATTTTCAGACTGTCTTCAAGGAATTTAGTTACTCCAATTTGGGGGCCTTCCTGTCACATTAAATTGTAATTCTGTTTGTTACAGACTTACAAGAGCTGACCTTCATAAAAATCTAAGGGTCATCTTGAAATATCTTCCTACTCTGGGTTGCTGAATTTGCACTCGATCAATTGGGTCTCGTCTAAAAGTCTTTTTCCCCCCAACTTTTTCAGATATAGTTGACATTTAACATTGTATAAGTTTAAGGAATACAGCATGTTGATTTGATACATTTATATGTTGCAATACAATTACCATTGTAATGGTAGCTAACTCCCCCATCACATTACATAATTACTATTTCTTTCTTGTGGTTAGAACATTTAAGATCTAGGCTCTAGCAGCTTTCAAGCATATAATACAGTATTGTTATCTATAATTACAGTACCTCGCATAGATCCCCCGAATTTATTCATCTTCTAACTAAAGTGTGTACTCTTTGCTCAACATCTCCCCATTTCCCGTACCCCCCACGATTTGACTCTTTGTTACTATGAGTTTGGCTTTTTTAGATTCCACACATAAGGGATATCACATAGTATTTGTCTTTGTCTGACATATTTCACTTAGCATGATGCACCCAAGGACCATCCGTGTTGTCACAAACGGCAGGATTTTGTTCTTTTTCATGACTGATAATATTCCGTGTATACCATCCCTCCTTCTTCTGTTCTTCCATCCATGGACACAGGTTGTTTCTATATCTCGGCTATTGTGAATAATGTGGCAATGAACCTGGAAGACCAGTTGTTTTCAGTTTATGAATCCTTTCTCCATGTGGTGCTTGTTTCAGTCAGCCTCTTGCTCAGGTTGGGGATTCACCTTTCTGGAACACCACTGGATTGTAAATTTCCAGTAACATGGAACCATGTTTGACCCTTCTTACACTTAGAGACTAACCCAGTGCCTTGAGCATATAATAACAGATATCACTTTAAAAATGCTGACTGTGTGGGGCTAGCCCCGTGGCCGAGTGGTTAAGTTCGCGCGCTCCGCTGCAGGCGGTCCAGGGTTTCGTTGGTTCGAATCCTGGGCGTGGACATGGCACTGCTCGTCAGGCCACGCTGAGGCGGCATCCCACATGCCACAACTAGAAGGACCCACAACAAAGAATACACAACTGTGTACCAGGGGGCTTTGGGGAGAAAAAGGAAAAAAAAATCTTAATAAAAAAAATGCTGACTGTGTGCCAGGTACTGTTCTACACTCCTTACATATCTTAACTTATTTAATCTTCCACAACTTAATGCAATAGGCATTGCTGTTATTTTCGTTTTACAGTTGAGTTAATCTGAAGTTAATCTGGAGTGCAGAAGGTACTTTACCCACACAACTAGCATGTGAGGTAGGAAAACTGTGAGCCCAGACAACTCTGAAGTCCTGCCTTCTACTGTCCACCAGTGGAAGATAAGAATTCAGTGCATGTGTGTGGAATTAAATAAGCTCCTACAGAACCTAATAGAACTTTAAAAAATTGTAGGCAATGTAGATGAGATGAAAATAGAAAAGTGAGAGAGAAAAAGGTAGGATGAGGAAGTTGGAGAGGAGCTCTGAAGAAAGAATAGTGAATAGGAAATGGCGAGGGAAGATGTTAGTGCAGGTGACGGAGCGCACAGTGTAAACAGGAGAAAGTTAAAAAAGAAATGGGACATTGAAGAAGAGAGTGTGAAATAGAAAAAGTCTGAGAAAGCATTGTTGGCGGGTGGTGAAGAGCGTCACAAATTGAAAATGTAAAATCAGAAAGTTGTATTCTTGAATCGCTACACACTTGCTGTCGGATTATTGCTTCCCAGGTTACATTCGCTGTAACTTAGTCCCGTGTGCATCCTCCTCAGACACCAGTTCAGATCAGATGCTGGGAGAATCATTTCACTGAACTATAGCTGCTGATGGCCTTGTACTCTTCACTGAGCCTTTACAGCACAGAAAATCAGAAAAGGAAATGTACGCTGAGGATTCTTTTTGGTGCAGAAATACGCTATCAATCCTCACCTTGAATACCTCTCCCAGACTCTGTCGTTACCACTTTCCCCTTCCCAGTAAATAACCTGCTTTAATTATTTGTAATCAGTTTTTATAGACACCAGTTGGTCAGAAAGATGGTGGGAAGGCCCCGGTTACCATTCTTATCATGCATTGTCATGACTACCTTAACGTGCCCAATTCACAACTCTGTCACCCAAAGCATGTTTGTCCTCTTACATGCCCCGTATCACTGACTAACACTAGTATCCTCCCAAGGGGAGGGAGGTGCTATTCTGAATGGAGAAAAGTGTATTTGGAAGTGTTTCCCCCGTGTCCCCCAGGCTTATTTTTCTCCTCTGTTTCTTTCTTTTGGATCATTTGGGGATTTTTGATTCCTTTTTTTTTTTTCTCTTCTCTGGTTTTAGAAGTTATACATTGTTTCATTTCTTTTAACGGTTACCCACTATTTTTATATTGTAGGCTTGATTTAACAAAGTCTAATGTGGATCTGTATCTCAGCCCTTTTCCTGAACAATACAAAGATACTCTTTAACTCCTGTCATCATGCCCTTCTGACTTATTCGTTATTGTTTTCCAAACTTTTAGATCTGTTTTGTGTTTATACTTCTTAAATTTAGTCCTTGTTTTTGTTTTAAGAGTCTGTGCTAGTTAAGTTTTACCTGCAATGATTAACAAATTCTTTGCCCATCATTTCTTTCCACATTTTATTCTTTCTTGTTGTATCAATTTTCTTCTGCTTGAGATACATCCTGTAGTAGTTCTTCCATCTAGTAAATCCTGCTAGAGACCTCTCTCGGTCTACTTCTGAGCATTTTTTAATTCTTTACCCAATATTAAATGATATAGGACATAGATTTTTGCTAATTTTCCCCCAATTTTTAATTATACTTCTTGTGAAAATAAAATCTCCAGATGAGAATTAAGAACTATTAAAACAGAATGATGTTCTGAAAAGAAGCCATGAATTTCAAGTGTTGGAAGATAGCCATTAATTATTTCAGGATTAAAACCTAATATAAATTAGCTCTAAATTAGAAAAAAGGAGAGTGTTTAACTCAACAGCCTTTTAGTATGAGACATTTAATTAGAAAGCATGGAATTATCATGGAGGTCAAACAGTAGAGTACTAAAAGCTAATATTGGAAATTAACTAGAACAGAGTAGAGAGATGACAATGAAAATCCTCATTGTCTAGCACCAAATGGTATTGAAGAAAGTAATTTTAAGTTTGAATACAAGTGCATAGTGTGTAATTGCAACAAGTACAATTTCCACGTGTATCTTCACAGTTGAAGCTCAAGGATTTAAATGAAACTTTTTGAAAATTGTCAGTCATACATATGCTTAAATAAACATTCTCCCTACAAACCATCCACTCTAGCCTCACGTCATTTGCTGTCACCATTATGCTCTCTACACTTCTCTACCAACTCAAATCCCCCCTTTACTGAGGGCTCAGCTCAAATCCCATTTTCTCCTGAAAGCTTTTCCTCACCATAACTTGCCGTATCCTTTAGAGCACTAATTATTTATTGTGGCCACCACACACATTATTGTCAGGTAACCTTCCGTGTCCTATTTTTCCAGTTGTACAGTGAGAATATACTTGGGATTGGGGACCATACCTTTTGCCTCTCTGTAGCCACCATGACACCTTGGGTGTCATATTGCACGTATGATTATTATTGCATTTTTTAGTAAAAACTAGCCAGTGTGGAAAGAGGAAGAGAAGTGGATACAAGCAAATCAAAAGGACAGTTTTCTAGTACGGTGAATTCTCTAATTGAGGGGCATATGTACATACATACCTAAAATGATTGGAAAACACTTTCAAGATCATACATAAGCATGTGGACAATAACACAGCTAGGTTTTAAAGGAATTTGAAGAGTGACATCTCCATAGAATGTGTTTCATCAGAGAAGCTTGACTATGTAGGTTGCATTATGTAGTTTAAATGTAATAAGTGTATGTTTAGGCTACACAGGTCTAAACGCAAACTTCACCTTTGGCGCGTGAGCAATCCCTGTTGAGAGTGCTTTTTGTTCTCTGGAAAGATCATCTCTTCTCACAGTATTTTCTAAGAGGTATAAATTTCAATACATTTAGAATTTAATTTAAGAGGAACCCTGAGCTGCTCCCTAGAGACGTGAAGGACCATTTGCCACATAGAAGTTAAAACAGGAGGGAACTTTTTAAATTACAGATAAGGAACAGGGCTGATTGTACCAAGTAGTGACCTTTGTTGTCCATCATAGACTTCTTATCTTCCTTGTTCTTCTGGAAGTAGCCTAACAGATGCAAGTGCTATTCTGCAAAAATCACAACTACATTTTATTTGGTAAGGATTTTGATGCATTACATCGGGCCTCTTTAAGTAAAATGTTTTCAGATTTTCACCTGGTGACATTGTTTCAATCGGGTCCATAAAAATGTCCTCTATAAGCTAATTTAATGCCAACAAAAATGGAGTTATCTTTTTTAAAAAAATGTTCTCTTAATTCAACAGAATAAATGTTCTGTCATATTAAGCAAGGAGGAAGGCTATACGTGAATTAATTTCTATATATAAATTTCATAAGCACAGACAACATGGCACTTATACTTTCTATGTCATTATTTTTAAAAGTTCTTGTTGGCACCAGCCAGGTGGCGCAGCGGTTAAGTTCGAGAGCTCCACTTGGGCAGCCTGGAGTTCGCCAGTTCAGATCCCTGGCACCGATGCTGTGCGCCGCTTATCGAGCCACACTGTGGCAGGTGTCCCACACATAAAATAGAGGAAGATGGGCACAGATGTTAGCTCAGGGCTAGTCTTTCTCAAAAACAAAACAAAATAGTTCTTGTCTTGGCTCAAAAAATACTCAGCAAGTTAAAGCATATTAATTACAAGAATTTGCAGTCTCTT
Source organism: Equus asinus (assembly GCF_041296235.1). Lineage (NCBI taxonomy): Eukaryota > Metazoa > Chordata > Mammalia > Perissodactyla > Equidae > Equus > Equus asinus. The sequence goes on along the minus strand of NC_091797.1, from coordinate 3,267,391 downwards.
GTGTCTAAATGATACCAAAGGACCAACTTCAACTCTAACTTGGAAAATTCAGCAACTTGTGTGTTTTGACTTATGGTGATCAAAAATCTGCCTGAAGATAAAAAGGTCCATAATAACCAGGAAAAGAAACTCCAGGGACAATTAAATGGAGAAGAAAAATGCCAAGTGCTGGATTTGGAAAAATTGTAACAGGTTAGTCTGTGGCAATAAACAGAATGTAAAACAGAAAATGTTCACTCTACTAGAGATGCTCTGTGTAACTGAAATGAAATACGAGGAAGAGTATTTGATGGGGTTTTCGCTGAGGAAGGAGGAAAACCGCAGAGACCAAAACCAAATAATAGCTTGTGATCTCTCTTTCCTAGCATATTCTTTAATGAAGAGAAATAGTTTCAAGAATATGCCCTTAGCATGAATATACATATATAAGTATGTAAAGATACATCTTTAAATATGTGTGTATATATACACGTGCGTGCACCTGTATCTGTAAACACGTGTGTGTGTACAAAATGTGTATATAGTTGTAAATAAGGTGCAAACTACTGTGGCTATAAACAGTATTAGAGCATAAGAAATGTCAGCCTCAGTAAAACCTTGTTTTTCCCTCTCATATTCTGTAAGGAACACGGATATCATACAGTCATTTCTGGGGAAAACACAGATGATATACTCTGTGATGATAGCCTCAAAACATTTAGGAATGCATACCTAACATCTCTTTTTCTCTATGACTGTACCATTTATAAATGCCACTAAGTCCTTCTTTATGTCTTGGTCAGCCCATCCTAAATGCCACCAATGCTTTTTGCTACAGAAATATGCATTCTACTATATTGTAACCTTCTTGTGTACTTCTGTAGGTCTATACATGTGGAATTCCACAAGCAAATTCATATTCTTCTAAAAATCCCCTTCATAATTGCATTCCTCTTGGTTACTCTCTACTTACTATCTTTTTTTTTTCCATCTTCAAAAGGAAAAATTCTCCTTTTCTTCAGTCTTCAGCCTTTTCTTTGATCATTTTGTTTCTTTCTGAACCATCTTCATTTCCTTCATCAGCCAGACTATATTTAGAACCCAGAACTGCGAGGGGCAGCCTGTTTTGTTTATATGTGTATCCAGAGGAGAGTATGTCTTCCTACTCTGCATAATGCCCAGCTCTTTGTGGTACTTTACAGTTGTAGAAACACTTATCTACTATGAACAGATAGTGTCCCTTAGGGCCAATGATTTCATTGAGTAAAAAACAAATTTCAGTCTCACTGTTAGTTTCCTTCACTTTAAAAATAATATATTTTTCCAATAAAAAAATATCTTTCATCTCCCTACCCCACCCATGCAGTGAGGTTTCTTTTTTGTAGGGTCTTTTTGAGTCTCAAATGTGAAGTTAAAACAGATGGTCAGTGCGGTCACTTGTAATTCCTGCATTTTGTGAGTCTCAGGTGTGGAATCTTGATGCAAAAGTCTATAAATGTCTAAAGTCCTTTCCACTTGTCTCTATACAGACTTGTTTTTCTCCCAAACAACTACGTCACCCTTTGACAAACAGATTACATCCAGTGATTTTTGTCTTTGCTAAAGACCTCACCAATTCATAAAATAATGGAATAAACCTATGAAAACACATTTCCTGTGGTTAGCTGGATGGTCCAGATGGACTACCTTACGTTATGGTAAATTGGAAACAAACACACGAATAAATCTCAGTGCCTTCAAACAGCACTTCCTCAAGTTGTAGTATTCGTTATATTAGTTACAGCATTCTAGTTCCTGTGAGGACTAGTCCCTGCATTGACGATCCCTCGAGCGCAGTAGATATCTTTCTCTTCTCGTGTTGACAGACACGAGGTGAAGTAGGTGAAGCGGTTGGCAGGGTGGCCCTCCTCCAAGCTGTTGCCCAGCAATGCAGCCGATGAACGTGCTTCCATCTTTACACATCTCCAGAGGTTGCTGTGGGGTCAGGTCCATTCCACGCAACAGAAAGCAGAGAACGCATGGAAGAAGAACGGGTAGGGGAGGCCTGGAAATGGTAGCTATCCCTTCTGTGTATACTCTGTTAGCTGAAACTGCATCATGCCTAATTAAAAACAAACACAGAAACAAGTATACTAATATAATATAAAATACAATAATAACAAACGTAGTGACCATACCTAACTACAAGGAGGAAGCCTGGAGCGTGCGGTGCACTATGTTCCCAGGAAGAAGGAAGAAGAAGAAAGCTTTTTGGAGAAGCGCTGGCAGTCTCTGTCATCTTCTTTACTCCACAGCGTTGTCCCAGAATCAGGAAAGGTGTAGGAAGAGCCAGCTGCAGGCAGCTCGTGGGGAGCTGTTTCAAGGTCTTCAGTGTGCCTATTCAGCTGCCCATTTCCAGAGTCGTTTGGGGCTCAAGCATAGCTGTGTAATCGTTCTGACATGATACCATCATCTTATTTATCATCACGGTTACTGATAAACTTATTCAGCAGCAGCCAGTGTCCAAGTGTTCACAATATAATTGTGCCAAAATGAGAGTGAGAGTTGAAATGAACCTTAACGACCCCCAGCCTCCATACACCCATTGACAAGTTCTTTGATTCTTCCAAAAGTTCGTTTCTTGGAGGAGGCGGGCTCAGTGTCAGGTTCTTGGGTCGTTAAAATGAGTTATCAGACACAGTGAATTCATTTTTATAGGAGGTTGCTATTTTTTTCTTCCTTGAATTCCAAATTAAGGAGATTTACAATATTAAGTTTATAAAATGCTAAGTTAATGAATTATAATGAGGAACCAGAATATTCCATTGTAAAGCTGCCATTAAGACTGAAAGGGAGAGCTATACGATGAAATTTACATCATAATTCAAGTGACTCAGGAAACCAAAGGTTATAAGAAGAAAAATGTTCATGTGAGATAAATTGCTTTATGCTCATCAGAAGCCGCTAGAGGAAAATATTATTTTACTTTAAGATTAACTAGTGCATGGCTCTATTCAGAACAAGCAGCTCTTGATTTGTGAGTTTACTCTAAGCCAAGAATTTCTATTTGAAAATTGACCAATCCTGAGGAGAACGGCTCAACATGAGGTAACTGCCACTCATGTCTGTGTGCCGTTATGAAATCAGGTGCCTTACAGTATCCTGTCACTCAGCATACGGTGACCCTGGTATTTGAGGAGCTGTTCCTCTTTCCCTTAGCCTCTCCCACACCAGGCAACCGGTTACACCTGATGGTCCAGAGCTTACCTGCTCCCATATCAGATACCTGGTTACACCTGATGGTCCAGGGCTCGCTCACTCCCACACCAGATACCTGGTTACACCTGATGGTCCAGGGCTCTCCCTCTCCCACACCAGACACCTGGTTACACCTGAAAGTCTAGGGCTTGCTCTCTCCCACACCAGATACCTGATTACACCTGACGGTCCAGGGCTCACCCTCTCCCACATCAGACACCTAGTTACACCTTACGGTCCAGGGCTCGCCCGCTAGCCTGGGCACATCCTGCTCACCTCCACTCACACATTTACCTCCTTGTTGACTTGGTAGCGGTCCCGCAGGACTTGTTCCTGCAGGCATCAAATGCCAACCAATGCCAGTGTGGTTCGCTGAGGCTAGGACTGGCTCTTCAGTGCCCCGCTAGGCTAGAAAGTTACTGTGATGCAGGAACTTCAGGCATGCTGCACTCAGGGAACGATTTTACTGTGGGTGTATCTTCATTGTCCCTCAGATTATGACGTGCATTTTATGTGAATAATTCTTTTTATTTGTGCATTACAGGTAATGAAAGGTAATGAAATTATTTATATACATAAACTGTATGTATAAATGTATAGAGAAAGAGATAACCATAGCTACCATTATTTTTTGTTTTTACGATTATTTGCCATTCACTTATCTAAGTACTTTATATGTTACCTGAATTAATCTTCCCCAAAATTGTTTCTGGATTTTTACCCTTATTTTACAAATGAGGAGATAAGTTTTAAAGTTATGTAAATTGCAGAAGCTCACCCACCAATCAGTGGGAGATGAGTTTAGAACACACGTCCGTCCAGGGCCAACACCCATGGTGTTAATAACAACTAGTCTCTCCTGAATTCAAATATATTTTCACTTTGACTGTCGATATAAAGTGAATGAATTAGAGACATTTTATGTTTGGGAGGAAACTTAGAGATCAGGTATTATACTGAAACCCACTGACATGAGATCTCGCATTTCGAGGCCCCTTCATCAGCCAGCTGCATGGCACAGACTAGAACCGAGTCAGCGTTCTTGCCTCTATCGCATGTTGCCTCCTGCACGGCAGCCTGGATGATTTATTGAATATGCCACTTAGAAACTGATCTCTTTCAAAACCTGTCCTTTCAGCATCTTAGCATCTTAGATGCAAGCATAGCATCTTAAAAAGTATAAAGACTCTAAGTTTAATAGCAACATACTAATTGGCAATATTATATCATTAAGTTTATGCTCTGAATTCAAGAGCCTCTAATGCCTGATGGAAAAGATTGGAGTAAATAGGACGATTCATGGGGACTGGAGCTGGATCCAGCCTTTCAGGAAGAGCACAGAGGAAAAATAAATTTGAAAACTGCAATCTTACTTGATCGCATCCCAGATTGGAACATGTACCTACGCCCACAGCGGGACCCACTGAGAGACAAACTCTCAGCAGAGGCCCCCGGAGACATGAGGAGACTTTCACACTGAGAAACTAAATTGCTGCTCGTCTGCCTTTGTTGTCATGAGCCATGAAAGTAGCCAGCTTTATTCCAACTCAAGATGCATCAGTGGGTGGTCTGTGATCATTAAGAGGGTGCTGCTGACCCACTATCAGTGCGGCGCGTGCTCTGAGCAAGCTTTGTTCCATCCACAGTGACTGGCTTGTGTGGCTCTGTCCTTTCTCTGACCAAGGGCGTGCATTTTCAAGACAGCTGGTCAGGGTTTGGGATGCACTCTGCAGCTGTGATGGGGCCAAGGTACAAGCCCACATGGGGAAGAACTCATGCTCTCAACGTAATTAGCTGGATGCCTTAACCAACTGAGCTAAATGACCATTGAGCACTTTCCCATGAAGCCTGCCTGTCTATGCACATACCCCTCATGGACGAGTGTAGACCAAGACAGATGTACTTCACATATGCAGATCACAGAGGACACTACATGTCCCCTAACTAAACAGGTTTTTTTGGGTTTTTTTTTTGGTGAGGAAGAGCGGCCCTGAGCTAACATCTGTTGCCAATCTCCCTCTTTTTTGCTTGAGGAAGATTGTCACTGAGCTAACATCTGTGCCAGTCTTCCTCTACTTTGTATGTGGGTCACGGTCTCAGCATGGCTTGATGAGTGGCATACGTCCACACCTGGGATCTGAACCCGTGAACCCAGGGCCACTGAAGCAGAGGGTGGGAACTTAGCCACTACACCACTGGGCAGCCCCTAACTAAACAATTTTTGACACCACTCTAAGTTAACCCCTGGAGAGAAAATGTAGGGACAGATCAAAGCAACTGCTTGAAATCTTCCTCATGGAACATGCTACGATTAAAAACATTCAGCAAGTGAAATGCTAACTAAAAGCAAGATCAAAGCATAATGTTAGAGAATTCCATTTTCCCCCAACACTTTGTTATTATGATTTTTGAGCTTAGGATCAGTGATTCTAAACTCGTCAGTACTAATCTCTGGTCTCCTTGAACTAAGACACACTCCTTGCTGAACCTGTCTGTGAAACTCGGAGGCAGCATATGTGACTGGGGTAGAATTTAGCTTCAATTTCCAGCCCTGCTGCTTTCTACCTGCACCTGGGCAAATCCCCACTGCTCTGTGCTGCCATTTCCCCATCTTCAAACGCAGAACTGAGGCTGGCTCTTAACTCAGATACTCTGACTTCTCCATTTCTCAAACTTTACAACCTACTTTTTCCCTTCCCATGCTGTCAGTTAACAAAATTCCTCCCAGACTCATCACCTGCGTCCTTCCTATGACCTTCCAGGTTCTACATGAACTGCCCCTCCATGATTCCCTCCCCTCCTGGTTCTCCACGTTCCTCTGTCCTCCTTGCTTTTCCTCCTGCACACCACGCGCCCTCTGGCGTGGCCTTTGCACTGGCTGGAATGCTTGCTCTCTGGATGCCTGTGGCCTTCTCATTTCTGTTAGCTCTTTACTCATGTGTCGCCTTCGCAGTGAGGCAGTCTCAGGCCACTCCTCTGAAGCATCAGTCGCTGCCCCACGCTGACTCTTCCTATCTCCCTCCCTCGCCTTATTTATCCTCCTTCACATTCACTGTCCTAATACTATATTATTTTACTTATTTATCCTGCTTATTACTTGCCCCTGCCCATATACAAGCTCCATTAGGGAAGGGATTTCTGTCTGTTTTATTCACTACTACGTCTAAAACAGTGCCTGGCATAGCTCATTAAATGTTTGTTGAATGAATGAATGAGTGAAACTAATCTCTTTCTTAACAATCCTGTCTAGTAACTCCTGTCCATATATTTTTGGTACCATGAATGGTTTGACTAGTTGGTTATATTATTTGAAAGGGCCCAACCAAAGCTCACGAATGGATTTCATTTTTGTTTCTTAAAGCTGATCTTTGGGGATGAGAAAAGAATAATCTTATTTCTTTTTAAGCTCTAAATCTATTTTGATGTGTCAAAAATACATGCATTATTTTATATTATTCCTTCAAAGTAGATTTATCATATGGAGCAATTGCTTCTTGTAGCTTCCACAGCATCCAGAGAGAAATCTTAGAAAGATAGTGTTTAAATTCAGGTCCCAGAAGTGACTCTCCTTAATGCAAATTGAGTGTGAACTTATTAGAAACCATTAGTAGGATAAATGTTCTCCTATTATGTAAATCTGTATCTTTAATCTGAAATGTAGAAAGTGAATTGCTTTCCAGAATATCTAATCTGTGATTCTGTAATTAGGCAAACAGGTGGTTAATTACAGGTGCTGTTCATGCCTTTCCCCTCATCACAAGAACACAAATAGCTGATTCTGTGTGCCCCAAGTCCTTCACAGGGGCACTTGTGTTGGCTACCTAGTTTTTAAATCCACAAGTGTAAGTGCCAGAATCCACAAGCAGAACTAGGTATGTATTTTTGTTTTATAAATATCAAAGTTAACCCTTCACAACTGATCCACATTTAAGAAAATTGTTAGTGACACATTTATATCAATTTTATATAGTATTTTATAGCAGAATGTGATTGAATGTCTAAAAGGTGGTAAAGCATGTAGAGAAATTGTGTTTATTTACCTTTTTTATACTATATTGTAATAGCAGGTGAAAAGTCTAAATAAATTGTAAAAGGGTTTGTTTATATTCCTCCGGCTAAATTGAGAGTCATGGAGCTCATTGAGGCACTCAATTCATGGTCTCACTTATTTTCTAGTAAATATATGTCATGGTGCTAAGGAAAAGATTACAAAAACACGTTCAGGTGCTGAGCTGTAGAAGTGAATTCTGTATAAAATGTCCTTCCAGATATTAAGAGAACTGTCTATAAAATCTAGGAAACCCTCATAAAGAGTTGGATTTTCAATTCTAAACTCTGTTAAAAGGCAGAAAATGTTTACAAAAGACAGAGAGAGAAGGCACAATGCGGAGAGAGAGGTTGACCCATGGCAGGAGACAGAAAGGACGTTACAGACTCACCCATCCTGTTGCTTCTAAACACGTGGCTTTGTGAGCCAGGAGATTGTACTGTGGTCTTTTTTCAAGCTTGGTAACCCTAAAGAGGCAAAGACACAAACAGATGGAATAACTCAGGGAAAGGGAGGTTGTTGGGGGAAACAGAAAGCCCGAGAAGGATTGTAAGAGGATAGGCTGACAGATAAATGGAGGGAACAGCAAAGGATGGCAGAGGTTGGCATTTTGAATTCCACTATGTTGTAATTGTCTTTCACAGAAAGGAGAAGCTCTTTTTCAACAAAGGTAGAACACCATAGCCTTATCCTAAAGAAGAATTAATCAATTTTAATGTCGTGGCTATATAAAAATGTGGGAAGGGGCCAGCCCCATGGCACTCCACTCGGTGGCCCAGGGTTTCGCCAGTTCGGATCCTGGGTGTGGACATGGCACCTCTCATCAGGCCATGCTGAGGCAGTGTCCCACATAGCGGAACCAGAAGGATCTACAACTAGAATATACAACTATGTGGGGGGGGTTTGGGGGGAAGAAGAAAAAAAGAAAAGATTGCAACAGATGTTAGCTCAAGGCCAATTTTTTTTAAAAAAATAAAAAGTGGGAAATTTCAAATGGAAGGCATCAGATAAAGATCATTTGACTTATCTCAGGCCCCAACCACCCCCAAAAAAGTTCATCATTAGGATTTAGTAAGAATAACTTGACTTCCACTAGAGGCATAGTGCAAGTACACCTTGCATAATTTTAATAAAACAAAATGAGCTGTCCTGACGTAATAATGAGCCTGACTCCTGGAGCCATGCTTCAAGACTGGTCTCTGGTGACCTTAGAGCCACCTTTTGTATATATGCATGTCCTCTGTCCACAGGTCTCCGCTTATTTGTCATCTCCATAATAGATCAATGTCAGGGTTTAAGGACAGCTCCTGCTTTTCATGTGATGATGAGAAACCTGCATTTGTAATCAATAATCATAGTAAGAGACATGATTTGACCCCTGGTCTTTGGTTCTTGAATCTCTCTTCCATTTTTCTGCCAAAATATTTCCTCTTTGGATGGTTCCCCACCCCCTCATCAGATAAGTAAAGCGCAGGCTCCTCAGCACGATGAGGAGGTCTTCATGATCCAGCCCCATCTCCCATCGTTCTCTCTCTCCCTCCTGCACCTCTGTCTTGTCATCCCAGCCAGTCAGCCCCTTGTAGTTTCCCCCACACACCACACCAGTTCACGCCTTCCTCCCTGCTGTTCCATCTGCCTGGAGCTCTCTCCATCTCCTTGTCTCTGCCTGGCAAGTTCAGGTCACGGCTTCAGCCCCTACCTTCTGTTTTCCAGAAGCACCATTTACCTACCACTAACTTAGCACATAGCACACAGTACTGAGCTTCTGTGTTAGTGGCAGTCTCTGCCCCAGAGTGCAGACCTAGAGGTTGAAGACTCGCCCCTTTAGTTGGATCTCCTCCGTGCCCAGCACAGTGCCTAGCTCACTTTAGATGCTCAGTGTCTGTTGAGCTGAACTGAGTAGTATGTCTGAGTCTGCCACAATCTGGTCTTCTACCCATCCACCCATTGTTCAAACAGGGATTGCATTTCATTGTGTTTACCAAGGCCCTTGCTCCGTGCTGAGATAGCATATATTCTTACAGGTAAAGAATCACCGGTTTAAAAGTTTTAACAGTGCAGTAGCTTTGACAGTTTAAAAGTAATAAGTTGAGCAGAGAACGTTGAAAATGCATTTTGCCTACATCTGGTTATTTAAGCAGCACTGAAACTCTTAATAGTCTTTACAAGTATTCTAAAGTCTCAGACGTGATTTATTAAGTTGGATTTGAGAGCTAATTCTCATAGAGCTAATAACCTAATGTGACAAATTGCCTCGTGTGGAAGGATATGTCCAATATATCTAAGAAGAAGGGAGAAAGGAATAAATTGAATGCTTCACGCCTTGGCAATGTTGCCGTCTCTCCCAAAATACTGCCTCCATTAACTGTAAACATCTACCTTTTGCTATGGGCCACCAAGCGGGTTCTGTGTGTTTACATCTGCCAAAATAGAAATAACAATTCACAATGCTTTGTTTGCTTCCAAAAAAAATCAAAGGAAAGAAATTCCAAGAAAATACAAAATTCGACATTATGCCATCCTGTACCTCAGTATATACCTTTTGCTCGTTATCAAGGTGCATTATAAATTCTAGATTATTACAAAGCGTAAGTCAGTGGCGTTTGTTGAAGGATTATTAGATGCAGGAATAAGTGGAACCATCACAAGATGGGGAATTAAGAGCAGCAGCTAAGACCATCAGTCCCCATCTGTCGAGCCACCGCTGTCATCTAACGTGGGAGCCATCTCTAGAGCAGACGCGAAGTACAAGTCATCTCTATCCTTTGGAAATTCTCATAGGCCACCAGGTTCCTAACAAAATACGTAAATTTCACCTGCTTCTTAGAAGAGAAAGACATAGTTAAGTAAAGTGGAGCAGGATTTGTTTCTTCATCTGGAAGCTGCAAATGAGAGGAGTCATGTGACATTTCTTGTCTGAATGCCGCTGTTGGGACAAAACCCTGAGGAAAGTCCGTCCTTTTCACAAATGTGGCAATCAGACAGTGTCCATATATGTCCGTATGCTTCTTGTACATAGTTCGTGAGAGTCAAACAATAAACACAAATATAATTAGAAGACTCATTGGTTTAGTTTTATAGACATTCATTCATTTAATTTAAAATTTTAATTGAGAACCTATTCTCAATTAAGCCCCAAAATATTTTGACTGTCTTTCACAGAAATGGAAATCTCCTTTTCCACAAAGTATCATTATTCTAGGAGTTGGTTAAAAAATGGGCATAGTGTCTGCCCTCAAATTAATGAAGAAGATGATTTCAGAAAATGGAACAGTGCTGGAAGGGGAGGAAAGCAGATCAGTGTGATAGAGGATGGGGTGAGCAGAGAGGCTGAGGGGGCTGCAGGTGAGACAGCGGGCAGGGAAAACCACTGGGAGGGGCGGTGTTTGAGTTGAGACCTGAAGGTTGGTGAGCTCCGTGAAGAGCTGGAGTAAGATAGTGGCCCTGAGGACAGAGCAAGATGTGGCCGCGTGGGAGGAAGCGTAGGAGGAAGGTCTGCGTGGCTGGGGCGCGTGAGGTGAGAAGACAGAGTGAGTCTGGGGTAAGATCATGCGGGGTCTTTGGGACATTGTAAGGAGTTTGGATATTTCTTAGAAGTGGTGAGAAGTCAGATGGGGCCCTTAACTAAGGGAACAACCTTGTTGGCTTACTTTTTTAAAGGATCCCTCAGGTTACTGTGAGGACAATGGATTGTAAAGAGACAGGGATAGAAATGGAAGACCAGTGCTGCTGAGAAAATAGGAGGCTGACTCAACTTTCATCAGAGCTACTCCAGTTAATTTTCAGTTCTGCCATTGAATGTTTAAGATGAAAATGACCTTGGAGGTCATGCTTTTGCTCATTTTACAGATGAAGAAGCTAAAGCCCAGGGCTGTTAGGTAATGCAGCTTACTCCTCCATCGAGCCGTGTCGTAGCAAAGTCGATTAATGTTCCTCCTTCCAGGAGGCCTGAGCTTGCAGGCAGAGCTAACGCCAGCTTTCCTCAAGCCACTGAGGAAGCAGCTCAGTGGTGACGATGCCCACTCGGGATCCAGATGGCCTGTCTTCCATGTCCTGCCCAGCACTCTACTAGCTGTGTAACTGTGGATGAGTTACTTAACGTCTCTTGGCCTCTGTTCCTCATCTGTAGGCAGAGATGATAGTAATCATAACCCTCGCTTCACAGGGTTGGTGTGAGAACTGCATGAGTTAGTACTCATAAATTGCGGAGAACAGTACCTGATAACTGCTATGAAATGGTTGTTAAAAATGTAAAAGAGTAGGCCACTGAACACGGTGGTGTCAAATATTGCAAGACCCGATACCGAGGACCTGGGGGCAGAGATGTGTGGGGAGCTGTTGTCCTCTAGTGGGGCGGGTGGGAGGGCATGTGCAGCAGGGGGCTGATGGATGGTGCACTTTGCCCAAAGAAGTTACGTGACGATGATATTCCCCAGAGCATGTGCTGTTGGATTCCCACCCAACAGCCATTTCCTTTCCTTTCTTGTTTTGGGGGGTTTTTTGGGTAGAGCTCATGTCTTACAACAAAAGCTCAAATGCCACACACATTCTTTCCCAGACTTCGTTTCTGGGCTTGGCCATCTGATTCTGGCAAAGGACCTTTGGGGACTGTGTGTGTAGCAGAAGAGGAGGAAGCAGGCGCCAAGCTTCTGATAACAAATTGCCCCTCTGCTTAAAAAAGAAGAGAAATTCTCCTGAGCGGCCTCGCTCTTCCCCTGCATGACTTTGGATATTTCTATATGAGGAGTAATGTTTGGAATGGTGACAGCCAGCTTGTGACCATGAAGAAAGTCCGAGTGTATCACAGAATGACTGCAGTCCTGCAATCATTGAGCTGCTGCATTCTCAAACCCTAGAACTACCTATATCTGGAGGTTTTTTTTTTTTTAAGTGCAATTTATTTATTTATTTTTATTTATTTATTTATTTTGAGGAAGATTAGCCCTGAACTAACTACTACCAATCCTCCTCTTTTTGCTGAGGAAGACTGGCCCTGAGGCAACATCCATGCCCACCTTCCTCTACTTTATATGTGGGACGCCTGCCACAGCACGGCTTTTGCCAAGTGGTGCCATGTCCGCATCCGGGATCCGAACCGGCGAACCCCTGACCACCGAGAAGCAGAGCGCGTGAACTTAACCACTGCGCCACCGGGCCAGCCTCTTAAGTGCAATTTATTAATAAATTCCTCTTGTGTAGGCCTCTTTGGACTGGTGTTTTCTTACTTGGAATAGAATCATTCTGTCTGATATACTCTCCCAAATCGTTCATTTTTGCAGCAGATAGTAATTAGATCTCTTTAATGCCGTCTCCTGCTTAATCTCAGTGTACAAGTGAAATATGTATGAACCTTTATAGCCTTTATGAAACTTTTCTTTTTCTCTATTTACTTCCATGATTCCTCCTTCCTAGATTGAAAATAATTTGAAGTTGGAGATTGTTTTTTATTTGTCTCCTCACCCCTCCATGGCACCTGGTGAAGTTTCTTGGCTACAGAATGAACTTGATGAATGCTTATTGAATTGTATTGAGTAGTTTTGGATAATAGAATCTTCCTTCCCTCATCTCTTATACCTTTAATTCCATATAACCTAAGATGATTAAACTTAGATTGAAAAACACATATTACATTAAGTATTAATTTCTCACCCTCAGCTAAAGTTCAGTCAAAGAAAGCAGTACAAAACAAGGTTTGAGCAGCCTCAGAATCAATGTAAATAGATGAGTATTGCTCTAATTGAAAGACGTTCTGGCTAAGAATTATGGTTCACTCAAATTAAATATAGCCTCATTAAAAATAGGAAAAGAAAAATGAAATATTTTGACTTTACATTATTGATACTACTCATTGGAGGACATTATGGGGAATAAATGTCCCTATCTGATGTGTCTTTCAGCGTTGCTAAGGTCTTAGGACAGCTTTCTCTGAAAACTGCTTGAAGACGTTATTTTTTTCATTTGCTTCCCCTCAGCTTTTTCTCATCTACTTCAAAGTGAACACAAGATCACTTTCCAGAGTGAGCGGGCCTTCTCCTAACTCCAAAGTAAAGAGTTCAGTAATGCAGACTATAATATCATCTGATTATCACAATGTTCCAATCTTTTTGAAGATCTGAATAAGGCAGAATCAAACCCCTAATTCTAGTTTTCTTACAGTATTATTCATCTTCTCTGATTCCTCTCAGGTTCCAAACTCCCTCCTCTCTGCTACGTCTTGTGAAATTATTCTCAGGTTTCATTAGGTGTGGAACACTGAGAAGGTACGGCTTTGGTCTAATGTCTGGAGTTTCAAAATGTCCTTAGGATTCCCACCCAGAATCTGGGAGTGGACGCTCATGAGTAACTAGACCTTGACTTCCTCGAATGCATCTCCTTTCGTTGTTCCTGAAATTCTCCCCATACGCTGCCATAACTCCCTAAGCCACATTTAAGTTTCATGTCCTAATAAAAGTCTTTCATGACTAGTGGGATTTAGAAGTTTGAAGGTAAAATTAATGGCCTTCCCTTACGTTCCATCAGCATTTCAACCATACTTGTCATATTAGATATGGACTATATTTGATTTTTTGGTTTTAGAGGTTTTATTTTCTTCCCCCAAGTCTTGATAGAGTTGATCATAGTTCATAGCTTGTTCAAAAAGCAGGGATTAAAAACATACTAAATGCCAGGTACCTGGAATGGAAAGGTGAATATAAACGGGTCCTGCTTCCCTGGGCTCTTGCTCTCATTGGGGAGAGAAATGAACAAGCAGACAAACCAGGTCTAGCAGGTTGCCAAGCATAGGGTAGATAATTACAAAATGTTTAAGAAGGAAAGGAAGGAGTGAGAAAGGGCTGTATTTGAGTGTACACTGTGTTCAAGGAGTCTGTGTTCAGTCTCTTAATAATCTCATCGAGGCTCATGGTTTAAGCAGTGTATTTTAACTGACGACTCCCTGATTTACATCTCTAGCATCGACTATTCCTCTGACTGTCTGATTTCCACATGGGTGTCTCCACTTGGATAGCTAATATGCTTTACAAACTTAGTATTCCAAACCCAAATTCTTGAACTATTCCCCAAAACTACAATTTACACATTCCTGCCTATCTCAGTAAAAGATAACTTCATTCTTCCAGTTGCTTGGACCAAAAATGTTGACTCTTTTCCTTTCACCCCCTGTATCAAATCCTTCGGTAAACACTGTTAGCTCTGTCTTTAAAATGCATCCAGAATTTAATCACTTCTTATCCATTTCACTGCGCTTATCATGGCCCAAGCTTCTGTGCTCAGTGGTCTAGACCCTAGATTGTTGAAATAGGTCTCTAACTATTCGAACCGGTCTTCCTGCTCCCACCCTTGCCCGTATAGTCTATTCTCAACACAAAATCAGCCAAAGTGATCTGCTGAACCATAAATTAAACCATGCCCTTCCTCTGTTCAACGTCCTTCCTTGGCCTCCCATATCAAGCAGAGAAAACCTCAGATTCCTTACAGTGGGTTACAAGGTCCTTCTTGACCTCTCCTCCTTTCAATCTCTGGCCTCATCTCCTGATCCCCACTCCATAACTCAACCCACTCCAGCCACACACATCTCCTTGATGTTCCCCCAATACGGCAGACACCTTACCACCTCAGGACCTTTGCACCTGCTTATATCTAGTCATGGCATTCTCCTTCCTTGTTTACATCAGGAATTTGCTCAAGTATTATTTTTCAGTGTGAGCCTCCCTAATGTCAGAACACCCTCCTTCCACCACTACCAAATTCTCTATGCACTTTCTCTGCTTTATTTCATGCTATTTCTTATCATCTAGAATAAGTATTTGTTTTCAAGTATCTTTTAGGCTGTCTCCCCCAAACCCCAACTAGAATGTAAACTCCAAAAGAATTTTTATTTGTTGGTCTGGTTTTTTTTCCCGTCCATTGCTAAAATTCATAATATCTGGATTGTTCCAGGCATATAATAAGTTTTCCATAAACGTGAATGAATGAGCATGTATCTCTGCCAGAATGAGTCAGGGAAGTTTCATAAAGGCAGTTACTTCTGAATTTAGTTTGATGGGAGAGGCCTTGAAACTTGAGAGAGCCTGAGGAGCAGTGTGTTCTGGGAGGCAGTGTGACCCATTGGCTCAATGTGCAAACTCTACGGTCACACTCATGCCAAGTCTTGACACCAACAGTTAGCTCTGTGATCTCAGGCAAGTTACTTTACTCTCTGAAACTTACTTTCCTCAGTTTTAAAATAGGGATAATAATAACTGTAGATTTCACAGGGTTTAGTT
This sequence comes from Equus asinus, assembly GCF_041296235.1. Taxonomy (NCBI): domain Eukaryota; kingdom Metazoa; phylum Chordata; class Mammalia; order Perissodactyla; family Equidae; genus Equus; species Equus asinus. The sequence continues at coordinate 3,251,863 of NC_091797.1, read as the reverse complement.
GGAGAATTCTCATGTGATGCTACACAGAGAGTGCCTGATAGGTAGTCTGCACTCAACAAGTGGTATCTATCATTACTCTCATAATTATTAATCAAGGAAATAATATATACAATTTACTGAGCATAGTTTTCAGCAGCTAATAAGCTAGTCAGTAGCTGCAAAACCTTCTTTAGCTGCAGCCACTGCTGCTGAAATGGGTTATTATGGAAAATTCTTAGGGATGAATGACACAAGATGAGGGAACAAAGGTTAAAAAAAAATAAAAAGCCATAGAAAGAGCCCTGTAAGCTTAGCTAAGGATTTTAGGCTTTCTCCTTTGAGGTAGTGGCTTTGAACACGCGTCAGAACCACTTTTAGGACTTGTCAACACACTGATTGCTGGGCCCCACCACCCAAGTTTCTGGTTCATTATGTCTGGAGTAGATCCTCAGAATTTGCATTTCTAGCAAGTGCCCAGGTATATTCATTATCTTTGGCTGCATAACAAACCATACCAAAACTGGCTGGCTTAAAACAACAAACATTTATTATCCCACAGTTTTTGAGGGTCGAGAATCCAGGTGAGGATTGCAGTCAGGTGTCCCCTAGGGCTGTGGTCTCATTTGAAAGCTTGACTGAAGGAGGATCTGCTTCTAAGATCCCTGAGGAGGTCATTGACAGGATTCAGTTACTCTCAGGCTGTTGGACTGAGGGCCTCAGTTCCTTGCTGGCTGTTAGCTAAGACCTCCCTCAGTTCTTCGGCATGTAGCCTCTCCACAGGCCAACTCACAACATGGCAACTGGCTTCTCCCAGAGATGGCAAGTGAGAGAGAGCCCCCAAGATAAAAGCCACAGTCTTTTTGTAACCTAATCTTGGAAGTGACATCACATTATATTTGATACATTCTGTTCGGTAGAAGTGAGTCACTAAATCCAGCCCATGCTCAATGAGAGGAAATTACACAAGGGCGTGAATACCAGGAGGTGTCACTGACAGCCACGGTGACGATGATGGTGCTGGTTTGGGGACCATAATCTGAGAACCATTGCTGTAAAGAATTTAAACAAGTGAGTGACAAGGATGGATCCAGGATGGAGAGGTACTGAAAATGGAGGTGAGACTCGTTAGGAAGCTGTGTCACTAAGCTACATGATGATTTTTATGTTTAGATAATCAAGAACCTTTTGTGTCTTGAAAATTAATGCTTTTCTAATCAAATGTTTAACAATTATACCTCTAATTTTTGGCCTAAACTTCCTCTATAAGTGAGGTATTTCAGATAACTTTCAATGTTACATAAAAAGATCTATGTGGAGTTGAATTCCATTCAGGGTTTCAGGACAATCTTGTCCCTTTATTTGCCATTGAGCGTGCATTTAAGTCAAGAAGGGCTTCAGCCTGGATTATCAGAAAAGATACTTTGGGTTTGGCCACTAACAACGTTCCAAGACGAAGGCAAGTGATGGTTCTAACTATGTAAGTACAAACGTTCAAACACATCTCTTTCTCTCTAAAGCTTAGACTACACCGAAAATTAATAATATAATCAAGGACACAGTAACTGGTAAAGTTGCTAGGAGAATCAATATAAAAAATGGAGCAGCATTTCATAAAATGAAAGAAAAATGATTTTAAAGATAGAATAAGTGCCTTTAAAAGTGTAGGAAATTGTGCAGTGTAAGTAGATTGAATGTTATTTGCATGGGAATACATGATGCTCCAATTATACTTTTTCTAAAGCTTGACCGTCCAATTGAGAGCTCACGGAGAAGCAGTCCTTTTAGCGGGGCAGGCAGCCTGCTTGACCCCATCAGCCGGCCCCCCAGACTCTGGGTGCCAGTGACATCCTATTTCCTATTCTTTGCCATGGCAGCAGGGGGCAGCTTAGCCTCTGACTGGGGCTTCTGTTCCCTCGGCCTGCTTATTTGTCTGAAGTCAATTATCTGGCCCCAGCCTGCTCTCACCTCTGGCTTATTGATTTTGGTTGACATTTAGTTCAACATGTTATCAATTCTCTTAATCAGCTCAAAAAGAGAGAAGGGGGCAGAAATGCCCTCACCATTACCCACTGCATCAGCCTAAGACAGCCTCAGGTCATCTGCTCCACGGACAGCAGCCCGAGTGCTGCTGAGTGTTTCCCTTAGCGCAACTTCAGCCACGGCGGCGGTAATGGGAACGTTGGCTCGTGCATCCAGAAGCACATGGAAGACCTGATTCTTTATTTGAATCAAGCAAATTTTTTCTACCTCTACTGCCACCAGCTCCCCCACCCCAAATTACCACGAGAGGTAAACAATTAATGCTCAGCAAAGTACAAGTGGACGTGGTTTTAAAAAGGTTAAACATTACTCAGAAAATCAGCAAGGGAAACCATGCAAACCGTATAAAAAAAATTAAAGGAGGCAGAGACGAGCCGCATTTTGGGGGACCTTAAAATGCTAATCGGTTCAGTTAGGGAGCTGTAGACACAACAAACTGAAGTGACCCCAAGTGCAGGTGAAGCAGGATGGGCAGGCGGGTGCCCGTCCCCAGGGTCACCTGATGATAGGTGAAGGAGCTGGTTGAATTGTAAATATTGCATAGCCTGGATCATTAAAAGGCTCCTCACCCATCACTGCAGATCTCTTCTAGTTAGCCTTCTTTCGTGCAGCCACTAGAGGGACCTTTCTAAAACCAAACCTGATCCTGCTTAACATCCTTAATATCATCTTGAACAAATAACAGTGGTCCTTCATTTTGGGGATAGAGATCCTTTGGAAACTCTGATGAAAGCCATGGAACATTGTCCCACTTAAAATACATCTACATTTTGAGATTTTGAACCGAGTCTCTGGGTGTTTGTGGTCTTCCTGACACCCATTTCCTAAGCCTAATACAGGTCTAGGAACTCTGATTTAAGAATCTCCAGATGAAATGCAAACTGTTAGCAGGGCACAAGATATCTGTCACTTCTGTGTCATCCTCTGGTGCTACCCTCTCCCCCAGAAGCCTTACCCCAACCTCACTTAGTGCACCAGCCATAGCAGTTTCTTGGTATCCTTCCCCAAATACACTGTGCTCTCCTGGACTCCATGTATCTCCCTGGAGTTGAGGTTCTCATCCCGCAACCTCACCTCTTGTCAGCTTAGTGAATTTTCATCACCCTTCAAAGACAAGCTCACATTCCTCCTCTTCCAGGAAGTCTCCTCCAGTGGGCCCTCATGAAAGTCACCCCTTATTTCCTTGGGTTACCTCTGGCCCTTTCACATACCTCTGCGGTTGCTTATCCTACTGTAGTACCATAATCTTTACTCACCTGTCTCTCCTCTAAACTCAAGAAATATTGCTACTACTAATCATAGCTAGTATTTATTCTGAACTTACAAATGCATGAGGCACTGTTCTAACCATTTTATATGTACAAAATAATTTAAATCTCAGAAAAACTCTAGGAGGTAGGTGTTATTTTTATCTATATTTTATAGTTGAAAAAACTGAAGCACGAAGAGGTTGCATTTTAATTCCTTGAGTCAAAAAGCTTATCTGAAAACATGCTTATTAAAATGAATTGAATCAAAATGCAGTATTAGAAGTATCAGCAAATTGCTTAAACAGTACTTACAACAGCTGCGGTGAGCACCCTGTGCACTGGGACTTTTGCCTTGGTCGTCACTGATACTCACCACACTTCAGCAAGGCAGGTCTTAGTTTCCACGTTTCGTGGATGGGGAGGAACATCCTCTATTCAATCCCTTTACAGGATGCTTTCTATGCAATCTGAATACAGAGGAGATGAGCTTTGAGAGGACTTCTGGAAGGGTCTGGGTGAAGATGATGCAAACAGGAGTTTCCGAAGCTCCTGGAGCTTGGACAAGTGTGCCGTGCGATAGAGGCATGCCAGTAGGGAAGATCACTCATCCCTCAGAGGGATTCCCCCCAGTGAGGAGAACCATGGTGTAGTCACATAGTCTCCCCCTGAGCTTTGTAGATTTACAAACTTGAATATTAGTGCTTCTGGGTCATCAGTTTTTAGAAGATTGATTCAATTTAAACAAATTCACCAGAAACCAGTAGATAAAAATTAAAATGATAATTTATTAATTCATAATCCCTTCACTGGTAAGTACATTCACTCTTTGTTGTCATATCTCTATGAGAAGTTACATAATAATTAAAAGATTGCCAGGAGCACACAGATGAGAGCTATGGGAGTTGGTGAGACTTAAGTTTCCAACAAATACTGCACACATCGATCTGCCATTCACTGCACTGAGGAATACAACAGTGATCAAAAGAGAAAAAGACCCCCCCCCCCACAGATATGAAATACTAGGGTTGCATCCTTAGGTCCTATATAACTATCCTTCCATCCGCATTAGAGGGACAACCCTATTCTGTGCTAACAGTGATTGCAAGAACTCTCTCCAGCAGTGCAGTCAGCTGTCAGTCGGTGCTCGCTCCCTGACTTTCTCTTCTCTCTCATGCCCTACCCTTGATAATAAATCCACTTTAGATTTAAGGAATTCTTTCTAGAGTGATGTTTATTCTAACAATTAGATTATAGTCAAGTCTTGGTCTGATGACATTCTGTCCCTTTAAGAAGATTTTGCTCATCTTCTCTGTTCTGTTGCACATTTATTTTGAGTTTAACTCTCAGAGAGGTGGGGCCTTCTCTCCTCCCAGGCTTTTGGCACTTCCGTGCTGATCCTCTGCATCAGCTGCAGAGAGCAGCTTGAGTAGACGTATACTTCTGTCCAGGTTGCAAGTTGGCCAATTGATAATTGTGTCTATAGTTTATAGCACAGAGAGAGAATGGGTTAAAATGTAGCTTGGAGCCAAATCAGGAGGGTTTTGAGGACCCGTATGAGGAGTAGAAACTTTGTTCTGTATTTCGTAGTAAGTCAGAGCAGGTTTTAGAACAAGAAGTGACACAATCAGATAGGTATTTTCAGAAGGTACAAATTTCAGGATAAAAATTCCAATATGTAGGAACTAAACTTTCTTTTTAAAGATTGGCACCTGAGCTAACAACTGTGGCCAATCTTTTTTTTTTTTCCTGAAGATTGGCACCTGAGCTAACAATTGTTGCCAATCTTTTTTTTTTGAATGCTTTGTTTCCCCAAACCCCTCCGGTACATAGTTGTATATCTTAGTTGCAGGTCCTTCTAGTTGTGGCACGTGGGATGCCGCCTCAACGTGGCCTGACAAGGGGTGCCATGTCCATGCCCAGGATCCGAACCCGCGAAACCCCGGACCGCCGCAGCGGAGCACGCGAACCTAACCACTCGACCACGGAGCGGCCCCAAGAACTAAACTTTCTTTGTGTAAAGCTGATCCTAATTTCTATGTCATGCCTCCATTCCTCTAGTTTATATAACTTAATCCCAGTTGGTTTAGGATCTTCCACTGCTTCTTCCTGGATTTCCTTGCCAAACATCTAAATTCAGTGATTTGGATTTTTCTGGGTTTTTTTCTCATCAATTCTAAATAATGTCTTCCTGGCTAGGAGGATAATTCATTTCCCCAGATACATTTGTGAATATAAGAACAGAAGGGATATGTGCCACAGTCCTGAAGAGAGCCAGCAATAGCCAGACCCCAGAGGTCTGCTCTCCAGTGGGGTGCAGAAGCTGCACCACAGAAGCGTCTGGTCAGCCTGTGTCGGAGCTGGGCAGAGCGCCTGCATCAGTCTTGGGGTTCTTAGTTGCCAGTGCCAGGAGCAGGGGCCTGGCATTGAGATGGCCGCCTCCCTGAGCTTCCCGCAGCACTGGAATCTTTGCTCTGTGCCCAAGAAGAGCAGAGACACAGCTGAGAAGAAGTTGGGTTTAGAGTGAGCTTGCAGTCCAAAGTGAGGCACAGTGCAGGATCTGCTCATATAAGAGATTGCTTAAGTCCCTGGAACTCAGATGCACAATTGTGGCTTATAGTAGAAATTAAGTTTTAGAAAATTAAAGACATTTACACGTCTATACCTAACTTCGTGACTTGAAACTCTGACCTGCTGCATCTTTTAGAATCCAATAAATTGTGAGTCAGTGACTATCAAGGAAAGTTGTTTAATCAATAGAAGGTTGTAGGATGCCCCCAAGTAGGTGAGAACGGGGAAAATGCTGAGCTCAATGTATCAGTTAAAAAGCAGTTTCAGGCTAATATGACTGTAGTTATCTGAATAATTAAACATGGAATTAAAAGCAGAATTCTAGCATGGGAAAACAAAATCTACAGAGAAGCAACAAATAGAGTTAATTGACTAGTTAATGTAGGGGCATACTAATTACCCAAATATTTACTATCTGAGTACCCAAGTTATGATGTTGATGGAGAACCAAAGGTTGCTTAACAGGGAAATATTCTTCAATCAAGTGATGTTCTATAAAATTAATCTCCATTAAAACATACCACCCAACTCACAGTAGCGTTTATCACCACCAGTCCCTTCAAAGCCGTTCATTAGACAGTCTCTCCCTGAATATGACTCATATTAAATATCCAACTTAAAATTCCATTTTAATGCAAATCAATTGCAAACTGAAATTTCCAATTTTGCAAGATCTGACTTCATGTAGTTTCTGTACGTAATGTTGTAGAATTGCTCATATCATGTTTCATTGCGTCCTATCTTAATTTTTTGTTGGAAAATCAGCATTTGATTGAGTCTACAGTTGTTATGAGAATTGATGCATGGTTGAGTTATAAACTAAATTTGTTAAATACAAAATTTCATAAATATATATTTTTTTACTTTAAGGTAACAACAACAAGTTAAATTGGGATGTTATTACTGGTTTGTATTATTTGCCATGAAAATTTGATATATTTTAAAGGGATTAACTTTTTCACCTTCGATGTCTTTTTCCAGTAGTGTAATGAGTATCTGCTGTGCTAAATAAAGCAGATGGGAGTTTATGCAGCAAAAAGACAGTTCCTCTGTAGCCATCCTGTCTAGAGGACAAATATACCTTAAAAGGGAACAAACAGTGATAGAAGGGAAACTAGATCAGACTGATGAGTGGATTGGAGAACAAATGCCCACTTATCAAATATCCTCATTATACAATTTTATTGCTGACTACTGGAAATGCAGCTTATTTTAAAATATGTAGCCTGCATTTAGCAAGTATATAGGTTTTCCTGCGATGCATGCTGTGTTCAAGGTATCATACTAGAGTACTTACTTAGCCTTGTTTTCTTTGCCTTTTCTCTTATTTTAAATTTATGTTGTACAATGCTGTAAGCTGTGTCAGTCGTGCATCGCTTAACAATGGGAATACATTCTGAGAACTCAGTGGTTAGGCGATTGCATTGTTGTGGGAACGTCACAGAGTTCACTCACACAAACCTAGATGGTGTAACCTACTACACACCCAGGCTATATGGTCCTTATCTACTGGGACCACCATCATATATGCAGCCTGTCATTGACTGAAACATCCTGATACAGCACGTGACTGTAGTTACAAAGTGTGGCATAAATTAAATAAATCTAGTACCATAGATATTAAAGATCTTACAGAAAGTCTGCCACTTGAAACTGCTGAAGATGATAGTTTTGACATTAAAAGTAAGTAAGATCTTCTGGGGGAAAACTAAAGAAGGAGGAGACTCTGTAACTATTGGTTTCTAATTTAAGTGCTCAGGAAGATTCAACTTTGTCTGGTGCAGGGGCTCATGAACTTTTTCCTGGCAACTGTGGCCTGGTTAGAGGATAATTTACAGCTTGACCTTGAATTAATGAAGCATGCGCAGCCTCTGTTCTGTCTCAGCAGCCTTGGGGTCCTTGGCTAGCTAAGTGCAGAAAAACTTCGAATTGGCTGGAAGGCTCTCGAGTGCACTCTTGAACCTTAGTAATTCTGCCAGAAGTCAGCTCGAGAAGTCCATGCAGGCTTCGCGAAGCTGTGCAATTTCTAAGTACCATTAATGAGGGGAAGTAGACCCTAAGGAAAAGCTTTGGGTGGATTTTCTTTACCTCTGCTCTCAAGGGACCCCAGAATGCTGAAATGTCATGAACATTTTACTGGTGTTTTAGACTGAATTGCTTTGAGACACTCAAAAGTAATTTCCCAAATTTTCGTAGTAAGGCCGAGTCTAAGACTTTTTCCCCTGAACCATTTTCAGTTCAAGTACGTGTGGAAAGTGAAGCATTTTGCTAAAAAGCCCTGAATCTAGACTGTTTGAATGGTACGGATTCTCAGCTGTATACTTTCAGCTTCCACAGAAGGTGTTCTTTTTCTTGGCACCACACAGCTAGTATTTCATCACTTTCCAAAGCCCTCCGGGTTGTTGTTTTTTTGTCCGGGATTAACTCTCTAATTCTCAGCCTTTTTTCCCAGAATAGGCCTATCTGTTCCTTTTGTTTCTCAAAGCCTCAATATTTATTCTCTTATCCGCAGATATTTTGTTAAACTCCTATCACAGCTGAGGGATTAAGGGAAAATACGAAGATTCAGAAGTAAAACCTCTGTCCAGAAAAGAAAGCATGAAGTCTGTAGAGATGCTGAAACATAAACAGCTCACCTTGGTGTGATGCAAGGATGTTCTCTGCCATGAAACTGCACGGGCAAAGTTGCATGGTGGTCAGAGATAGGGAGAGGAGGCTTCCGGGTGGCAAGGCTTTATGGAAGAGAACGCAGCTGAGCAAGAGCTTAAAGCGAGCGGGGAGAGGGGGTTGGGGGCTGCAACTAGAGCGTGTCAGTTGCAAGTCGTTCAAGTTTGCTTCAAGGTCGAGGAAGCCAAGGTAGACAGCTCACGCAATGTTGTACCTTAAAGTGCATCAAAAACCTTTTTGATCAGTGCTGTCTGATTGAAATAAAGTACGAGCCACATGCGTCATTTGTAATTTTCTAGTAGTCACATTCCAAAGTAAGAAATAAGTAAAATTAATTCTAATAATATCTTTCCTTTAACCCAATATATCTAAAATATTAACATTTAACATGTAATCAATATAAAATTTATTAAAGAGATATTTACATTCTCTTTTTCATACCAAGTCTTTGAAATCCGGTGTGTATTTTACACTCACAGCACATCTCAATTCATCCCAGCTACCTTTCAAATGCTGAATAGTCACATGTGACTAGTGACTCCCATATTGGACAGTATTCTTCTTGAGTTGATTTTAATGAGGACAAGAAATAAAGAAGTAAATACATTGGGAAAATGAGGAGATAACACTCTTTTTGCTCAACACATATATATTATAACATTTGAAGTGAGAAACATGTGCAACATCCACAATGCCCCGCCCAACTTCTCCTCCTACTCTTGGTCATTATTCTGATTATTGATCTCGTATCCACAGCTCCCACCCACAGGCCCTTTGCTTAGACGTGAGGTAATTCAACTTCTGGTTCTATAAATGTGCATGTGACTTAGCCCCAAGCTGATTGGTTTAATCTCTTCCGCTAGACATGGTTGTTGATTCAGTTATGACCAATGAGATTGGAGGAGACATTTTCTGTGGGGTATAAGAAAGATGCTTCCTCTCTTTATTGAGAAAGAACCTGATCTCTCTCTCTCTCTGCAAAAAACAGAGGCCTTGGTTTCACCAATAAGCCTCAGAATCTCTCTAACCCTATAACCTGTGGGAGAGATTGCTACCCAGGACCCATTTTCTCCTTCTTCCTTAGTAATAGACCTTGGTGTTTGATTCAGACGCATTGCCACACAGAATAAACGTTACATTTCCTGACCTCCTTTGAAGTGGAGTATGGCCACATGAGGCCAGCCCTGGTGGTCTAGTGGTTAAGATCCACTGGGGTCAGGCTCGTTGCCCCATCAGGGAACCACACCACCCATTTGTCGGTTGTCACACTGTGGTGGCTGCATGTTGCTGTGATGCTGAAGGTTATGCCACCGGCATTTCAAATACCAGCAGGGTCCCCCATGGTAGCCAGGTTTCAGTGGAGCTTTCAAACTCAGACAGACTGGGAATAGGACCTGGCCACCCGGTTCCGAAAACCTTGGCCATGAAAACACTATGAATGGCAGTGGAGCATTGTCTGATACAGCACCAGAAGGTGAGAAGATGGTGCAGAAAGACCGGGCGGTGTTCCACTCTGCTGTCCACAAGGTCACTGGGAGTTGGAATCAACTCGATGGCTCTAACACCATTAACATTTATTAATGACCACATGACTAATTCTGGCTGGTGAGATGTAAGCAGAAGTGTTATGTATGACCTCCAGGAAGTCTTATACTTTATGGCTTGAACTCTAGCAGCTTTCTTGAGGATGGTGTGACCTTGAAGTTGGAGGTGTTGTGCTGAGGAGAGTGGAGCAGAAAGATTGGAGTCTGACTTCCTAGTAAGACCCTGGGGCCTCAGTATCGCTTTTCACCACCCTCCCCACATCTCTGTTCCATGAGAGAGGCGTGAACGTCTGTTTTTCTACAACCACTGATGTTTTGATTCCTTCATGTGATCAAACAGCTAAGCCTCTGTTTCCTCAGGCCCTGCCTTGGGGGTGCAGCATAACCTCCACAGACAAGATCTCTGCTGTTAGGGAATCTGTCTCTTAATGCAGGGAAAGAAAGATAATAAATGAGTGAATAAGCAGAAGAGAGACTTTCCACCAGAGATAGGAGCAATGAGAGGCGCTGCCTTGTGCAGTGAGGGAGGCCTCCTGGCGAGGCAGATACTGGCGCCATGGCCTCCAGGACAACAAGGAGCCTGCCAGGTGAGGTCTAGTCTGAGCTCTCTGGGCTGAGACTGCGGACAGAGCAGAAGGGGGGCCTGGAAACAGGACGACGCCAGTGTGCCTGGGCGCCGGAGTGAGGGTGGGGTGAATCAAGAGACAGCAGTCACAGGCGGGGCCGGAGAGTTCTCTGAATTCTTTTCTAAGGGGACTGGGAAGACACTGAATAATTATTTTAAATGGAATAAATGGTCTGGTTTTTAAATTAATTTTTTATTTACTTCCTAATTTATACTTTCATGGATCATTTAGTGGCTAAGACAGGAAGAAGAAAGTGAGAAGTGGTGGTAGCAGTGGAGATGAAGATGGACACTCGCGTTTTTATAGGATTAAAGCATCCTCTCAGTGGAAGGCATATTCCAATGGTGAACTAACCTTGCAGCAGTGATTTTTTTTTTTTTCTATCTGATTGTGAGTCATTACAACTCTTTGGCCTTACCCTGCCGAGATCAGGACCTAGGGGTCCCTAGAAGGGGAGAGAGAAATACTGGATAAATGGGCAGGTGGATAGAAAAGGCAGAGAGGGGAATCATGTGTGCGTCAGCACAGCTGGGAGAAAGCTGAGGAGGCAGAGCCCATAGAACAATGATGGGGGTCCCCAAGGGGTTTAGGACTGCGTGGAAAAAGAGGACAAAAGGGAAAGTGAGGGACATGTGGAGGAATGGGAATTTGCTCACTGCAACCCTTTATCTGAGCCCTTCTGGCAGAAAATCCTTCAGCAGACAGGGTGAAGGTTTCGGAGAACTGCAAAAGCAAGCTTCTGTCACTTACTGATAAGTAGTGAGTTTAAGTAAGAGTTTAGATGAAATAGCTAGTGTAGTTTTGTGTCTTATTCATTATATGTATCCTTCATATTTGCTCTTATAATATTCCTATTTTTAAAAGATAATATTACATTTTGTCTATCACACAGGTTGAGTTCATAAACTATTTTTTTTTCCTTTTGCTGAGGAAGATTGCTCCTGAGGTAACATCTGTGCCAATCTTCCTCTATTTTGTATGTGGGTTGCCACCGCAGTGTTGCTTGACAAGTGATTTAGGTCTGTGCCTGGGGTCCGAACCCCCAAACCCAGGCCACCAAAGCAGAGCACACTGGACTTAACTGCTAGGTCATGGGGCGAGCCCCCATAAACTAATTTTTTGTTTAAATAAATTTTATTTTTTTAACTTCTAAGGATACTATATATGCATTATAAAAATATCTAAGCTGTAAAGATGTGTAGAGTTTAAAATATCCAGAATTCTATTATCTGGTGGCTAAATTCCCTTTGAATTTTTGCAAGATTTTTATACAGTTGAGATCAACTTTTTTTTTTAAAGGTATGGTTTTTGGTGAGGAAGATTGGCCCTGAGCTAACATCTGTTACCAATTTTCCTCTTTTTTTCCTCCCCATGCCCCAGTACATAGCTGTGTATCCTAGTTGTAGGTCATTCTAGTTCTTCTATGTGGGGTGCCGCCACAGCATGGCCTGATGAGCGATGTGTAGGTCTTCACCCAGGATCAGAACGGGCAAACCCTGGGCCCCTGAAGCAGATTGCGCAAATTTAACTGCTATGCCACTGGGCCAGCCCAAGAGATCTACCATTTTTGACTCTGTTTTTTTCTTTATTTCATATACATAATCAAATAAATATAGTCCTATGTTTTAGAAATATTTTCATTAAAGTATTTTTAATGAAATATACTTCATTACATAAGATTTTTAATTTGAGTATTTAATACATATTTTAATTGTCTAGCTATTACAGATTCCTTGTCACTTCCTAAACCTATAATATTTAAATTCTTTTCAATTTTTTGCTATAATACATAATATTGAGACAATCATCTTTGCACATAAATCTCTATCTCCATTTTAAGATTATTTCCTTAGGTTTGCTTCCCACGAGAATTATTGAGTCAAACATGTAGGCTCTTTTAAGCCTCTTTTGGGATTGTCCTTGACTCTGTGTTCTCCTCCCTTTTTGTGTTTGGCTGAGAGTGAAGTCTTGGAAGTTCTCTTTCTGCCCTGAATCGGGGCACCCGTTCCTTCCCACTGCTGAAGCTCTGGGCAAGACCTGAGTGACAGGTGTACCATAATTCCTGCAGCTGTCTCCTCCCTGGCCTCCCTAATTCTTCTTTCCACTCAAATCAGTCCTATCTGTACACTACTGCCAGACTAACCTTTCTCAAGTATGTCCCTGGTGCCTCTCTGCTCAAAAATCTCCACAGCTCAGAACTGACTGCTTCGCTGGGGCAGACACCTCGTGCTGACAATCAAAGACTAAGTGGCTCCTGGTCAATACCCAGGCTTCCTTCCTGGTCTCCTACATGCAAGCCTGTGTATGGAACACGGCTGTTATGTCCCGCCTCCGTCAGGAACTGTGAAGAATCCGGGAGTTCCCCCTACTTGAAGTCTATTAAGTCAGCCGGCTACGGTTTCATGAATGCTGGTGGAGTACACGAGACTCCAAGCACAGAGACAAAGCACAGTTTGTTACTCAGTGCAAAACTAGGAGCCAGAGTATCAGCATTTTCTTGTGCCAGGTCCTCAAGCCCCACTTAACACAGACTGACAGAAAGAGAGCCAGACAGTACTTAAACTCACAGTGGGTTGTGTTACAGGAGAGGAACCCTGAGCTTAGGAAGCCTGAATCCTTTATGACGGACAAGGAGAAGCACTGTCCCTTGCTCCAAAGGGAGACACACTCTCTATCTTGGAATAGATTCCAGACAAAAACGGCAGTCAGGGACTTGCTCCAAAGGTGTGCAGAAATGTGATGGACCTATGGAGAGTTGTCCCCCAACAACTTCAGATTCTTTCTTCAGGGTAGAATGCCATTTGAAACTATTTGCCTTGAAGCTGCCTTCTTGTAAGCAGAAATATATTCTCCTTTCTTTGAAAGTTCATGCCACTGTTTTTGTATCTCTTTCATTATACTTACCTCATCCTATTTTTTACTATAGTCCTTTAGTCAACTAGATTTTTATGGTTAAATAGATTGATAATTTCTTGTGTTTAGGGATAATTTTAGGGTTATGTTTTCATTAATACCTAGAGAAGATATGCAACAAACAACTAAATTCTATACCATTCAGTGATTTGAGACTTTCAGGGCAGATGTTCATCACAGAAATTGGCTCAATAGATTTCCCACCCTCAGCAATTTCGACTTGGATAATACAGAAAGAATCGAGTATTTGGCAGCAAGCAAGGACTGAAAATGAGAAGATGCACACATGAGGCAGGAGGGATCCTAAAGAGACGTGTAAACAAAGTTGTGAGTAATTCAAAACCGTGAGTAAGCACGAACTATGGCAGAGAGAGAAGTGGCAGAGTAGAGTAGGAAGAAACTGGCTAGCATGGGAAGATAAGCCTGGAGTTGCATACAGAAGCAGAAATCTAGCTAAGGAATCCTCAGCCAAGATCCTACTGCGAGGAACCTAGAGCAGTCCTGGATTTGGAGCCACTGACCTGAGCTATCATTTCAGGAATGCTTTTGGTTCTTTAGTATGTCGCTTCATTCTTCCCACTCCGCCTGGACTCTTCTCTTGGCTGAGAGTCATTTCCCCCTTATTCTTCCCATGACCGCCTTAATCCTCCCTGTTATCTGAGGCAACCTAAGTGAGTCACTGCCCCTTACAATTGAAAGAGCCTGGCCTAGAAATGAATTGGATAGAATATACCGATGGTATGCTGGTAAATGTTTTAACAACTGACTCTCCAGAGGAAATGGCCCTAATTTGTAGCATATGTCAATTTCCGTGGTTAAATACTCCCACCATGACTTATTCAAGCTACCATCATTAGGTTACAGAACAATGCAGAATTGGGAAGAGGTGTACAGTTTCGTGAGCCTGTCCAAACTGACTCCAGCACACTGCTGGATAAAACATCCACCCTCAGCGCGCTGACCTTGTTCTTTTTTAAATCCTTCCTTACAAAATTCAGTAACTACTTTCTGAGTTATTACTTTAAAAATCTGGTATTAACGTCGTATGGATGTTACCCCCATCCCACTATTTTATGACAATTAATTTATAGGACAGTTGAACTTCCTTTTGTATTTCAGAGGATATACATTATTTCATGTTTATATTTTTCTCTAACCATGTATGCTCTATTTTTGGCCATGGTTTTGCTTAAATTTGAAATCACTGAGTGCATTTTGAATGGGTACATTATATAAGCTGCTTCACTTACTTTCAAATTGAAAGGCTTCAAATGAAATGTGAAAACCTATAAGCACTCCAGAGCCTTAACGTTGTCCTGCACTGTGCGCGGCCATGTGAAATTACTGTGGTACTTTCCTTTTGTTATAAGTGTCTCTCTTTATAAGTCGTGGGGACTCTGAACTTAGAAAGTAGAAAATAATTTAAAATTATTGGAGTGCTTCGGTTTTTAGGAGACCTTCATTCTTTCAAATTGGAATTCCAATTTGTGAAGTGCTCCAGTAACTTTAAATTGCTGGATGCTGTAGACTCAAGATTCTGGTCCAGAGCTCCTTACCAAAGTACTTAATATACATTAAAAATCCTTCAGCTAATTCTCAGAGGACATGGCCAGATTATTAATTTCTTTTTTTTCTCAATCTGTAATTAAGAACTTGAAAGATCTATGTGAAGAATAAAAGTAGATCCATATTTTAATCTTAAACGTTAACTCATATCTTTAAATTTTGATTCTTCTGAGATATAGAGGTTTATATTAGACTGGTTGAAGTATTATAGACTTGGAAACATGTGAATGAAAATAAATGTCATAGGTCTGAAAAATTCATTTTCATGGAAGAAAATACCCTAATATTATTCCTTGTGCTTCTGCATGTGGACAATGTAAATAAATTAATTGTGCCCTTAATCTTCCCTGTATCATGGTAAGTTATTATTATGAAAAATTAATTAACACAGTAGTTTTATTCCAATTGAAATAAAAATAAATTCACAAATGCTGGTGTCATAACTCTAGAAAACGTTAGGGTATGTAGGCAAAGGAGGGTAAAGCTTTTTTAATCTTCATAAATCAAATAACAACTGAAGCTGATGGCCATGACAATTTACGTTTGTCTGTAAAGAAAAGGGTTCAGCCGTTTCAAAGCACTTCCACCTCCTTAAAACTTCAGCAAATCACGAATGAAATCAGTGACTCTTTGTAGGTCCCCATCCACTGGCTTCCAGTGCCTTTGCCATCACTTGGTGCATATGCGTCCTAGGTGCTATAAGAAACAGACAAACGAATGTGACAGTTTGCCTTTTCTCACATGACTTGGGAAAAAAGTAAATGTAGTTCTCCTTCACTTCAACTCAAGTGAAAAACAACTGTCACCATCATAGCTACCACCACCAACAAAAATTGTACAAATTAAAAATAATTTAGAAGAAAAAAACCTAGACAGAACACGTCACTAATCTGTGCGTGTATATCACTTGTACGTGGAGTATTGTAGTTTTCTGTCACATATAGAATTTACCATCCTAAAACGTGTATAAAATCCAAAAGCAGCATTATTTTTATTTTTAAAATTATAAACTGGTTTGATACTATTGCATTACTGGAAGAATTTTACCTTTTAAAATATATTTTATCTTATTGAGTTTCCTTTTTTAAAAAAAAGTACCTATGGATCTGTGGAGGATAAAGGATACTTTCTATGAACCCAGAAGAAAAACTGCTAATGAAAGGGAAAAGAATGTAAATAAAAACATTCTGAAAAATATCCTTGTCATTCTAAATATGCAGTTTTTATGGGGCATATTTGTTGGGGTAGAAAATAATATGCCCTAAAACTTAGTTGAAGATTCCTTGAGAATTTATTTTTAAACTGTCTGATTTTGAAGTTTTAAATTGTTTTCTTCAAATACAGTGGAGGCAAAAGGGTTCATTCCGTATGACAATGATTTTTTTTAATTAAGCACAAGAAGCCATCCATGCATTATACATACATAGAATTAGACTTATCAAAGAGTTCACATCCTTAATTCATTTTTTAGTATTACATAAATTCTTTTACAATTCTCTAAACTGGAATTAGCCTTCAAATGCTTCCTTCCAGGAAGATAACGTATATGGAAGAACAAAGGTAATAAGCATGGCTTTGCTTGTATAGCCATTCTGGAAGTCAGGGTTAATGAAAATTCAAAAACCTGAAATGTAGTGTCCATGCAACCTGCCTCATCTGAATCTGGTGTTGATGAAGTGCAGGTGACCTCGCCAGAGCAGAGAAGAATACAGCATGAAACTCTTTGTATAGATTTGCAGACTTTTAGTCACTGGTACATAGTTGACAAGGCAGGACTGCATCTCACTCGTCTGCAGGAAGGCTGGGAGAGAGTAGACGCCCTCCCACTTCTTCCGTGAAAGCAGAACTCCCAGCTAAGCGAAGCACCAGATTAGACCAGATCCAGGAACATTTTCAGCACAGAACAGAACATGGCATATTGGTCCAAGTACCAGAGTACTTTTTCTTGAAATTTCTGCTTTCATTTTATCTGCTGCTATTCACACTATCTGCCCTCAGAATGGTGAAAAGCTTTCTGAACTCTTAAAGGACCTCACTCGCTCTTATCGCTTCTTTTACAAGGAGCCTACGTTGATCTTATTTCAGGATGCTCTATTCGTGTAATTGAAGGAAATAAAATATGTGTATGGGCCTTATCTTTCAAAGGCAGAACCTACTTAGCATTGACTTATAAAAATACAGGGTGACTTCTGTATGTTCTGAGAAGCAATTAGCATATAGTGAATTCTCAAATGTTAAATGGCAGCCTTATACAAGAATCTGGCCTCTGATGCATTTTGAATTTGTATTTCTAATAAAATATCTCTGTTTTAAGAAATTTCTTTTTTAGTAGCAAACACATCAATTCAGAATAGGCCCAAAGGAGCAAAATGACCCTCAGAGTAAAAGGGAAACCAGAATTCTAGATTTTAAAATATACATGGTAGGTGTGTGCGTGTGTGCACGCGTGTATGTGGGTAGTGGGTCATCAGTTAGCCTTGTTGGAGATTTCCTCTGATAGAGACAGTTAGTGGGGTAAAGGAAGCTGGGTGTGGTCCGTTGGGCATTCAAGTAATTCTTCAAATGTGCCACCAAATAAAACAGCAACAACACAATTATCAACTGGCCCTCACTTTACTCATCACGTGGGACTTCACAGATTCTCTTTGTCCTTGGCCACAACTAGACAAAGAGGCCGCATGCTCTCTCTTTTATAAGCAATAGATCTAAACACGTGTTATTCATCCTTTTCATGGAGGCAGCATAGCAGCATTGACTTTGTTGTCATGCAGAAATTTGGAATCCACTGTGAGGATGGGGCACAGTTAACTCCAACAGAAGCTCCTTTTCCCCATCATCACCAGTCCTGTGTATTCCCTACCTCGTGCAGAACAAGAAGACAAGAACCAGGGAGGCAGCACATCCGTCCATCTTCTGGTCACTACAGCCCCAGCACTTAAAGAAAGTGCCTGGCCCACGGTAAAGCCCAGTCAGTACTTTTTAACACAGATTTGAGTAAATGAGAGATTAAACAGAATAAACTAGAATCTCCAAGTTATTGTATTAACCTTGAACTAATACTCTGTTTCCTCAAATCTGCCCTTCGGGCCTATACCAGAACCAAACTGAATTTCAGAGTGTAAAAGAACGAAAAGCCATAGCCAGGGCTCCATACATGTCTCAGTGTGTGTGTGTGTGTGTGTGTGCAGGCGCGTGTGTGTACATACATTTTATCTAAAACCAAGTGGTGCTGTTACCAATTGCGTGGGCCTCTAATCCCATGGATACTCAAAACAAGACTGTTTTTGAGAAGGCATGCAGCTGAATTGATTTTTCAGTGTCCAGGTTCAGGTCTGAGATGATAATAATTAGGGTGGCAAAGGTAACATTTGAAATGTGATTTTTTTTCTTTCGGATTTTCCCTCATTCTTTTCTTAAAGTATAAGGGAGAAATCAAAAACAGTACTCACTTCTTCATAGTATTTATATTGTTTTGTGTTTTGCAACGTGTGCATATATGAGGGGCTGCGGAGGTAAGGGAGTACGAATGAAAGAAAATGAAATCATTTTTGCTTTTAAAAGTTTTCTAGGTAATTCATTTAAATAACTTTAAAACTTAAACATTAGGATCTTTACCCATAATGTTACATCTGAAGCCTTAAGGCCCTGAGATGAGATTTTTACCTGACATGAGGCGTAGGACAACAACTGCTGTCAAGTCTATGGGTGACCTGGTAATCTACTGAAACTACAGGACAGCGTCTGTATAATGATGGTTTCTGACAAGACTAATGGACAATAACTTGTATTAGATCAGGTCTTTACTAAATGATATTTTTATCTTTAAAGTGAAATTATGCAACTCATGTAATATTCAAATCCAGGCAGTAATGTGCCATCAATAATAGTGTCATGTGGTGCTCTTCACGTTGTGACTTCTCATCCCCTTTGAAGCTGTGACCTGGTGAGTTTTCCTTCCTGGTGCTGCGCTGATTTAAAAGCAGAATGGAAATCAGTTACTTCAGTTCCATCACAAATCAAAGAAGGACGCTGTCTAGGTAGATGTTCTACATGGAGGAACTTTCAAAAGCCTCCGTTCCTGTGAAGCTTCAGCAGCTTCTGACAGAGCTGACTCTTGAAAGAAGATGGAGGCAGGGAGGCTCTGAGAGGGAGAAGCTGCGAGAGAACAGACTGAGCCAACGTTGGCTGCTCACCATGCTCTGCTCGCCCCAGAATCCCAAACTCAGCAAAAGTGAGGAGGACCTGGAGGCTGTCATGTCCCTTTAATTTGGGGTCATTCAGAAAATATTCTATGGCTTGTCCAAGTGATGACTAAACTGTTGGTAAACTAAAGACACTGGTTCTTTGCAGAAACCATGTTGAAATGTGTTTTTTTTTTGAAAGAGGACCCTCTCTCTTGAATTGCTGTTCTCAGATAGCTGCTATGGGGTCCCCATTGCCTGGTTCTAGATGTGACTGGAAAACAGAGTGAGGTCTAGATTCAGGGAATTAATCGTTCTAGTAAAACTCTACGAGTGTTTCTCGTTTATTGCTTTTTACCTGAAAGAAAAAGGAATATTCTCCATGAAATGCCTTTTGCTCTTGGAATCATTATCCAAGAAATATTTTAAGGCCATTTTCTCTTATGTCTCCTTCCTGGAGTCTCTTTTTACTAGGTTTATGTTTCATGACTTTTCACATTTTGGGGGGCCATTCTGTGTCCAAGGCCTTGATATTAAAAGCAAAAAACATATAACCCATTTTAAAATGCTTTTGTGTGTAGGCTTAGTCATTTTTAAACTTTTTGAGTTATAACAGACAAATTTGTTTGGAATGTGAATATCTGGATAAATAATTTGTCTCCATTTATCATCACTGGGCTGCACAAATAACTGACATTTAATTACAAATGCCTCTTCCTATGCAGTAAAACATAGCATATACAGTAAGATAAAAATAATATCACAAATGCTCTCTGGCACTTTACAGTAAAGGGTGAGTTTTTAAACTTAATGCAACAGGAAGTGTTTCTAGGTTCTTGTTCCACATAGTCACTCTGTGAAATGATATCCGTTGAATTTAACATCATTTCTTCTGAAACACCGTGTGTACCTTACAAATACTTAGAAATGGAAGCAGAACTACAGTTCCACAATTTGGGAATAATACATGAATGTCAGAAGCTGTCAAATTAAATTCATTAATAACATCTTTTCTCTAGTGGAGTAGGAATAGAGACTTGAATGGTTCATCAGCACTGGATCCAGTTCTTCTGGGTCAATTCCTTTGAGAACTCTCTGCCTGAGGATTGTTATCAGTTCAACTATATTTTAATGTTTGTCTTTCAACCAGCACTTTCCATGCTTAGAGTTCTTACCACTGTTTCCCACCATGGTTGCTTCATCTCAAAGATTTTGCATCAGCAATGAAAGATCTCAGGATTTACTGTTGACTCAGCACAAGAAAAGGCATAAACATCTTTTATTATTGTTTTGTTGGGAATATTATGGAATTATTAATGTAACTATAGCCAGAGTTAACACATATTAATATTCACATTCATTTCTGCAGTAAAGAATTCTGTCTGGTAAAAATACCATTTAGTTCAATACAATTCTCCCTAGGGAATCGCTCAGAATTATAAATAGGCACATCTATTATAATTTAGGCCAATTTCTGCTAAAGTGAGTCAGCAGTTGACCTTAGATTGCTCATCAATAAAATTCTAGTCTCTTTACTTTGTAAGATACATACAGCATATTGAATCCTGTTTACCAATAGTATCTAATCTTATTTTAGGATAGAGAGTTCCTTTGCAGAATATAACCATAATAATGTCTGATATTTGTATAGTGCTGTGGAGTTACAAAATGCTTTCATGTGCTTAATTCCATCTGATTCTCTCAGCAAGCATTACTACCCCTAGGAAGTGAATTAAATGCTAGCCTCCCGATAGTAAGCATCTTGCTTGAGACTACACAGTTGGTGGTGGTGACTCTAAGACTGGAACCCTAGGAGTGACTTCGCACTCCTAGGTCAGTGTGTTTTCCACTCCACCTTGCTGCTTGGAAGCAGGCTGCACACACTTCTGGGACAACTGTGAGGGAATGTTTCTGTATCCACGTCTACAGCAGGGAATTAAAAACTTGGCTGGGGGGAGCGAGGGAAGGACAACTTGGCAGGCAACGTCTGGAGGTCTAATAATCCTTAGCCTTAATCTTAGCCTTGTGAATTTTGGCCTATAAGCGCTCTCTCATCTCCTGTATAAAATGGTAGTATTCTAAAACTTGGAATCTTTCAATGGTTTGTTTTTTTTATTTTGAAGTAAACCAAGCTGGGCTATCAATTTCTTTGTGTGTAGTGCTGATCTCTTCTTGTGAGGTCTTGCTTATATTTTGCAAATTAGAAAACTTATCCAGGGGCTGGCCTGATGGTTTAGTGGTTAAGTTCATGCACTCTGCTTCAGTGGCCTGGGGATTGGGGGTTTGGATCCTAGGTGTGGACCTACAGGCTGCTCATCAAGCCATGCTGTGGCACCATCCCACATACAAAAAGTAAAGGAAGAATGGTACAGATGTTAGCTCAGCAATAATCTTCTTCCAGCAAAAAGAAGATTAGCAATAGATGTTAGCTCAGAGCCAATCTTCCTTACCAAAAACAAAAAAAAACTGCATTTTACTTCATAGTCTTTTATTCATTGAACAGAAAGTTTTGAAGGCCTATTATGCTTTACACTAAAGTTGGTGGAAGGGATACAACAGTAAACAAGACAAATACATCCTCAGCCCACTCGGAGCTTTTACCTATGCATATTTATCATAGTTTGTCACTGCTGACTACAACAGTTTGCTACAAATTCCGTTAATTTGGGGAAGAAACATGTACTTGGCTAAGTTATTATTTTCCTCGAGCTTGTATGGGGGAAACTAATGTTGATGGTCATACTTTTTCTTACTTTTCAACATCATGAGCCCAAACCATCAAGTTAAGTTACCTTAAACTAAATTTCTTTTCGCTTTTAAATCAAGACTTGAATCCACTCTCTGAGATTCTTGTGTGAAGTACTCTTTGCCAGTTTCTCATCAAGACTGCCTGCTGCCATCTTCCACGTTCATTCCACCCCATCCCGCAGGCAGTTTCCCCCTCCAGATCTTGCCCTGTCTTCCTCTGACTCAGCGTTGCCTCTTCTCCGGCTCTCCTCTTCTCGGAGATCCGGCAGGAGTACTATGAGGCGACAGGATGGCTGGTAGCAGGTACTTGCTTCAAAGAAAAGATACCTAAAACAAAAACCGTTGTCTGTGGTCTTTTGAGCCTTGTTTGCATTCGTTGTCTCGACGACAGAGAATTTAATGAAGGGAAATAGCATCTATTAGTGGATGCATATGTGCATCGGGCTCTGTACTTCTCAGGCCTCTCTTCTCAGCTCAATCTCATACAAAATCAGGAGAGACAGAGATAGAGAGAGTTGGAGACAAGAAGACGCTGAGGAAGAAGAGAAGTAGATTTAATTCACCTGTCATGACACTGTGACATCGTATCACAAGAGCGCACTGCGGAGGGAGCACCATGCAGTAGAAAGAACATTGCATTTGGTCAGAACCCCTGGGCCCTACCACTGACCAGCTGTGTGACGTTTGGAAAATTACTTAACCCTCTGAATCTCAATTCTCTCCCCCAGGAAGTAGCGTAATCACCTACTTGCAGTATGTCCTAGGATTGTTTTGTAAATTGGGGGTCAAGAAGTGCCATGTGAACTATGAAGTGTAACATAAACTAAGATGGCGTTATTTCAGGACTTGAAGCATGGGAAATCCGGGGCAAGTTTGATAGGGAAAAAAATAGAGCCAGGATAAGAGAGGAAGCTCTAGTTTGTTCTGTTCCCTGATACGTGGAGCTCACTTTCCTTTCTCCAGCTCCCACGTTACCCCTCATCTGTCTTTTCCACCCTCTACACTCATTTTTGCTTTCATCTCCATCTCTCTCACCCTCCTCACCTCTCTCTTCAAAGCAATGGGTTTCATGTTGGAGTTTCTCTCTTTCTTATTTCTCCATTTTCCTCAGGAAAATGAAACAAACCATAAACTTCTGAAACAAAATAAATTTAGATTCATTTTAGTTCTTTTAAAAGTGTAAGAAGCGATATGGCAGATGGTGAAGGGCATGTGAGGGAAGCTTACTCAGAACCGAAGAGCAGTGGGGCAGAGCATCTCCAGACAGACGGGAACTGGGAGCATGTGGGGTTTCCTTCACTGTGCCTTCACAGCAGTGAGTACAGAGTTCTGGCCCCCACAGGGGACTCCACATATTGGGTAATAGAGATACTGGCCAGACCACGCCGTTGCTGAGGAGCCTTTTTCTTTGGGGCTGGATGCTCTAACTAGATCCTTTTCAGGTTTTCCAGAGGACCAGCAGAATTTCTTAACACCGCTCTGGTTCTTCTTGATAACGGCACAGTTTGACAGCTTAAGGCAAAGAAGTGAATTAGTGCTGAGTTCCATTCTCTGTTGCCAAAACCAGTTTTTGATTGTATGAGGATGAACCTGGAAGTGAGATGTATTGGCTTCTAGACCTGGTTCCAGTATTTGTAAGTCATGTGATGGTGATCAAATCACTTAACCTCTAGTTTGGTTCTCCTCTTGACATTAGTAAAGGGATTTTGATGCTCAGAAATAGAGCTTTGTTATTATCAGAGCGTATAGAGCTTAATGGTTAAGAGTGGAGCTCCTGGGGTTGCAACTGCCTGGATTTGAGACCAGCTCTGTGTTTCTTGGCCATGTGACCTTGGGCACTTAGTAGCTCTTCCCTCAGTGTACCAAGTATGATGATAGTGTGAGATGATGAGACTTGAATGTGCTATTGCATGTAAAGAGCTGAGAGCAGTGCCTGGCACATAGCATACACTCAGTAAAGGTTAGCTGCTCATGTTTCTCATTTATTATGTGGACAAACGGCTGGATTTCATTACTGGAGTTGCGTGTGTGTTTATAGAGAGGAAGGTGGAGTTGGCAGACACATCGATCCCACTGTGTTTGAGCAGCGGTGGAACTGGAGAGAAAGACACTCCAAATGTCCTAGGAATCGAGGGGCAAGCCTCCTCACTTCCACCTGCTTCTCCCTGGATCCTTGTTAGAAATGTCAGACTTGAACCTTTTCAGTATTCAGAGCTTCATTAATGGAAATATTTCAAAGCTGCACAAATTGTGGATACTAGTCTCCAAAGTTAAAGAGATTGGCTGGACCTTCACGAACGTGAGGCACCTGAAAGCTCTGATGTCACGCGTGGCCTCTGCCCTTCTTCCCACACCTTCCTCCTGCTTCTTGTCAAGGTCAGGTTTTCACTGACTGGGTTTACGTGTGGAGAAACCAGTCCAGAGGAGGTTTTACTTACGCAAGGCCGGACGGAGCAGAGTCCTAGCAGCGGTCACAGTCCCTGCCTCTCTCCCTGGGGCCACACCACCTTCCTAAACTTCCATTTAAATGAGCTTCTTTTCTCTTTATGCTTCACCAAAGCACAAATATGTCACAGTAGGGCCTTATTTATCTTTTGAAATTGGAGTCTAGGAAACAACTATTGATTTCAAAGGAAAAGTGAGTGTTCCACTGATAAAAGTTGTCCACTGCCCAGAGAATCTCAAATTACTTCTAGACAGAAGTTTCCATTCATCTTATGATGTGTATAATGTCAGGCACAGGTGCATAAACTCAAACTTATGCATAACAAAAATCTTCTCCTTTGCCAATTTCATGTGAATGAAAGTCCTAACTAGAGTTTCATATTAGGAGAGATCTGTTATGTCAGTCTTCATAAAATGTCATACAGGTCAACGTTACTGCGTTAGTCTGTCAGGTCTGCCATCACAAATTACCACAGGCTGGGGAGCTTAAACCACAGACACTTTCTTTCTCACAGTTCTGGAGGCTGGAAGTTTAGAGAGAGAATTCCTTGGCTTATCACAAAGGGCTATTTTTCATCTAATGAAATACATGAGGCATAGCGGAAGAAGCACAGGCTTTAGGGGCGCACAGTCTGAATTTGATTGCGTTGTTGCAGGCAAGTCACTTCACCTCTCAAAGCTCCAGGATTGCATCTGCAGCATGGAGGTACTACGACGACGCTGCTGGGTTGCCATGAGAATTAGAAAGAATTGCACTCTGCGCTCTACCAATTGTGTGTGTATCTGATAGCTCTTACTATGATATTGTTAAGGTTAACATTATCTACGTTGGTGTCCCTTGCGTGCAAGAGAGAAGATAAAACATAAATAATCTGCTAGTAGATTTTAGTCTAAATTGAACTTTTACTGGTCAACCTAATACTCTCTGTTTTCATATTTAGTAGCGTTAACATTCAGCTAGTTTGCCATTTTCTCAAATCAAAAATATTTTAGCATTTACCATTTTCTCAAATCAATAATATTTTAGCATTTTTTAAAAATTTATGTATTTTACATATGGTAATTGTTTATAATGTTACATATATATGTATATTATATTGAGTAACTAGATTTATGCCTGGTCTAAATTTTGAAAGCAAAGTGCTTTATTTTTTTTAAACCACTTTGTTGAGGTATGATCGACATATACAAAACTGCACATATTTAATGTATACAACTTGATGAGTTTGGAAATAAGTACGAACCCATGAAACCATCACCACCATCTGTGTCATAAACATCCATCACGTCCAGAAGCTTCCTCTCCTCCTTTCTATTTATTATTTTTTTTGCATATGGTAAGAACACAACATAAGATCTACCTTCTTATGATCATTATTCTAAAGATTATTTTTTTTCGCTGTTGGATTTTTTGGGTACCCATTTACACACTTAAGTGAAAAACTCTGATAAAATATTGACTTATTTCAAGACTTCAAAAGTAAGAAAATATACACAAACATATACCCTTGAGCATGCTATTTCATGGAAGAGGAATAAATATGGTATATCAGATGTTCAATTTAAATCTCCACTGATTTTTATGACTTCACCTTTCCACTCACCTGTTCTAAACGTAGGACTCCTGGTACCTTCTGTCATTTCATTCATGTTCCTCAACTGAGACACAGAAGAAGTTTGGAGTCAGGTGTGAATTACAAATAGTATCAAGTGTAGGCGTTTGACTGATGTGGGTACCATGTCAACCAGAGGTAAGAGGCTAGGCAATTTAAAGGCTGGGAGTAAGACAATCCGAGATAAGGAAAGATTCATGGACTATTTTGAAAATGATTTACTCCCATGTGCATGGATCTTCCTCCCTTTGTATGCGTCCGCTGGCCCGTCTTCCCTTACTTAATTCAAAACTTACCTCCTTTGATTGCCTGCCTCTTTACTCCTTCCTAATCATTGCTTTGTCTTTTCATACCATTTGATTCTTTTGTATTTGTATGAGTAATTATAAGTTTATTGGGTAAGATAATATCTTCTAATAATATCTTCTCTGTTTCTGTACCTCCAAGCAGTGGCTATAGGTATCAAGTTTGTTCGTTCATTACCATCTGACATACTAAATAATTACTTATTGTTTTTTTTTTAATCACGCCCCCATCAGAATGTAAGCTCTGTTAGATCAGGACTTTGTTAGTCTTGTTCTTAAGTGTATCCCAGAATCCAGAGAAGTGCCTGGAAAGAACTCGGTCCTCAAATACCTGCAATGAGCCAAGTACTGTCCAGGGTGCTGGTAGCAGAGATGAGTGAGTCTGACAATGTCCCTGCTCTCATGAGTCCATATTCTAGAGAAGAAAATGGGAATGATCTCTCTCTCACACACACACAAACACTATGTTGTCAGTTAGGATAGGGGCATAGAGGAATAGCAGTGTGAAGCAGAGAGTGCGGGGTAGTGTTTTAGATGAGGCAATGAGGAAGGACTCGGGAGGAAGTGACTCTTGAGCAGACACCTGAATGAAGTGAGCATCTGAGGATTGGGGAGGTCAAGTCATTCTGTCAAAGGTAAAAGCAACGACAAGCCTCTGAAGCAGGAATAAATTCGGCATGTTGAACAGAAAAAAGCAAACAAAGGAGCACAAGGGAAGGCCGTAAGGGACAAGCCTGGGATGAGTGACAGGGGCCAGGTCACTTGGGCTGTGTAGTCATCAGGAAGGAGTCTGGATTTTGAAGTTCTGTGAATCCACTGGATGAATGAATAAGTGAGTCAGTGATGTCCAAATATGGTGTGATCAAGTACATTTACTCAGGAGCAATTAACTGATTAATTGCTATAATATCACTTTATACATACTAATCACACTATCTATCAAAATCCAAAAAAAGTCTGATGGTTTAATGTGAATCTAGCTCAAGGGCTGGGCTCATTGGAGCAAATGATGAGAACTGTAGAGCGACCGAGTGTGGGACTAAATGCGATCCATTACTGGGTGCTGCCAAGGCAGGCGAGGTGCCGGTGGAGGGAAGCAGAAACACACTTCCCAACAGCTCTGGGGGTGGCAGTAAATGTCTCTAGAGTGGATAGACTTACTCACTCTGAAAGCTTTATTTCCCTCACTTTTCTCTTTCATTGCTCAGCACATCTCTGCCAGCACTTCCTGAAGTGCTACATTACTATTCTGGAGGCAAGGCTTTCTCAGTAGACCAATTGCATTCCAAGTATTCTTGCTGGAAGTGAGTATACACAGAGGTTAACCACACTGGCTCTGGAGTCTGACTGTCTTTTAAGAGACTAGGTGATCTTGGGCAAGTTAAATTGTCATTACCACTGTTTCCATATCAGTAAGATGGGGATGATGATAATAATCTTCATATTATTGTGAGGATTAAATGAGATGATTCACTTAAAGCACTTCATAAATTTCCTGATATGTGATAATTGTTCCAGAAACATTAACTTTTCTTATTAGAACCAGGAAAAGATAGAATTTTTCCAGACATTCAGCTCTACCAAGATTACTTCTCCAAGTTTCTAAAAGCTAAGTTGGGATTAGCCTCTTTCTAAGAGAAGAAAGTACATTCTCTTCTCACGTTCTGTAGTTCAGGACAAAGCATTGCTGTGGGAGAAGCCGTGAACGTTCTCAGAAACGGCATGTATGGCTCGGAGGTCATGTGGAATTACCCAAAGATCTTGAGGTCTGAACCCAAAAGGCCTGGACTTCATCCCTAGCTCAGCTACCTGCTTTACAGATGATCTTGTGGAGGTTATTTGAGCTCTCTATTCCTCATGGCCTTGGCTGCAGAATGAGGGTAATAATGATATCGCTCTTGCAGGGTTTTTATATGAATTAAAAGTAATCATGTACATAAATGTCCTTTGAAAACTTTAAAGCCCTATTCAAATGTTAGTTTTTTGTTGTTGGAGTTTTTGAGCCTTTCAGTGTTGATCAAAAGAAAGTTTCTTAAGATGCAAAGTTACAAAGTCGGTTCCGGCATTTGCTGTCTGAAGGAGAAGTGAAGTGTTGTTTTATATTTAGATTGCTAGAACTTGATGTCATCAGTTTTCTGGTTCATATACTTTTTTTTTAAATCAGAAATTATTTTTAATTAGAAAAATAGAGACGACTCTGTTGGGTCTGGTATTCTCTTGTTCAAGGTGTTGGTTTACAATGTGAAGTTTAAAGAAACTGAGAGGGAGAGACCGAAGGATAGGAGCGATGGCTGCGTTTCATGAAAACAGCTATTTTGGGGGGTGATAACTTCAAGACACTCTCTAGATACCCTATCCTTGACATTAGTTTGGCAAGCATATAGCACAGATGTGGCAGAGAGAACATTAAGGCTAATTTTATAACATCAATCTGTTGTCGTCAGTATACAAATGAAATTAAGTCCACATTGACAGATCAAATTACTGAAGAGAGACATGTGTGGATTAGAAAGGAGCACAGGCCTGAAAGCATAAGCCCTCATGACACCTGAGACAAAATGTTGAGTGTCAGAGTCTGAGCCACCAACAAGGTGTTGTCTACATGGGATTTTTATTTGACTGAAGATTCTGATAAAATATAGAATGTTTCTATTCAAAATGGAAATCTAAGCGTCTGTAGGAAAGCAAGGGGCTGTTATGACCCAGGAAAGCCCTATGAGATCTGTGACGGCCTCTACAAGGCTCCTCTGTGGCATTTCCTTGGAGACCCACATGTCTCTAACAAGTGACACACTGCCACTGTGCTGTAGACTGAAACAGAAATCTGCCAGCAGGTGGCTTTTGGAAAACTAGAAGCCAACTCCTAGATCCCCAAAGTGGAATTTTAAAAACAGTCAAAAATAGAAGAAATGGAAGAGTTTTCCTAAGACAAAACCCGTTATCTCTGCAGTTTCAAAAGGACTTAAAGCAAGTTTTTCTATTGTTACTGATTGTGCAAAAAATATTATTTGGTTATTGATGCAAAAATACATTTATTTAAGTGACATAAGATGATAAAAATGCTTCTTAGAGCATGTGACTTCAATGATTTGACATAGAAATCACTACTCATGTTCCATTCTGTCTTTCCTCATAAGACCTTGCCCCATAAATCACTCTCTACTTTCTCTATTTCTTTAGATACTTCCATCAAGATTTATTCCCTCTGAAGAAATCGACAACAACAACAGATAACATCATTATTATTTCTCCCTTATCTAAAAATATTTCCCTGGTTCCTCTTGAACTACCAGCCCATTTCTTAAAGTGCTTTACTGAGAAATCTTTGTGAGATGGCCCACACTCGCTGCCTCTTCTCCCCGCCTGACACAGTCTGACTTCCTCCCCTGGCTCCTTAGAGATTCTGGTTCACAGGACCTTATCTAGCTATCTCCTTCTGGACCACTCTCTCTGACGTTTGACATTGTTGACTAACCACTTGATCTTGAAATTCTCCACTGGTTTTTCCATCCTCCTTTTTTTGTGTGTGTATCTTGCCTCATTCTTATTATCTTCTCTGTGACCCCTCCATCCTTCTCATTTTCTCTGATTCTCCAATTTTTTGTGTGTGTTCTAACTCCTAAAAGTGACCATTACCTAGAGTTCTGTTGTTGGCTCCATTCTCTTCTATACATTTATCCTTTATTGATTTAAAATATCAGAAGTAAACACTTTTGTCTTCCTTATATGCCTGTGCTCTTAACATCATCATTGTCAGCATCATGACTGTCCTGTCCATTCTAGAATTATAACTACACAGTATCATTGACATTAGGTCCATCCTATACTGTGTTTCTCCTTCCGCGAGACTTCTCTTGTACCAGAGTTCCCATCTGGACCCAAGTGTTTCCCTGAACAGATAGCTTCAACTATCTTCAGAGTATTCCCACCACTCTCCAATCTAACCTGTCATTTCGTCAAACACCAATACGTCTTCCATTGTCTACCCTTAGAATTTAAAATTACACAAATAAGGTGTCCAGAAATACAGCATCACCATCACTACTCAAAAATCTTATCCAGGCAAAAAGCTGAGTTCTGCTATACAGCTCTTTGTATTTTGAACTCTGTTCAAAGTGTGCCAGTGGGACGTGATTCCTACATGCCAGCTTGGCGTCCAGGGTGATTTTCAGTGCTTCATGAGTGTTCTGCATACCAGACGTTGAATTTGGGCTTGTCGGGAGGATATATTCCTTCTGTTAATTCGCAAATGTTTAATCTAGTGAGGCTGTGTTTTAAACATTCTAACATTGATAGGCAAGTTGTCCCATGAAATTCATGCTTTAGGTTCCCGTTCTCCTTTTCAATATTAAGAATAATTCTGAAATTGAACTAATGTCTCATTGAGAAGTTTTCTATGATATCTGTGACAGATTCCAAGAGCCTCTATACTTTTCTATATGCTAGAGTCGATCCTGACTCTCTTTTCTCTTACATCTAGGGCACGGATGCTTAACCAGTTGCATTATCCCACTTATCTTAAATTCTACAACATTCCGATCCACGCTTTCCACTCCATTTATTTACCCAGATAGATAGATAAATGGGTAGACTCTTCCTCTGCTTGTCTCAAAATCATACTATAAGCCACAATTTACACCTACAATATTAATAGACTTTTCCATAGGTAGAATTGAAAGTTTTCTTCTATATAATACAGTGATAATACAGCGATGTTTCCTAGTTGAAATTTCAAATAATATTTAGAACTGTTAGTCTCCAACTGATATCTGAAGGTTGTGTGTATGGATACCTGAATTTTTATAATCACCATTTCTTACAGCTAGTGAATTAAGAAAAGCTGGGTATGAGAACAGAGGGCATTTGAGAAATCAGATGCTTTATTGACAGCCACCAGAAATAAGTACCAGCTTGCTTCAACTTTGCTGGTTGAAAAAGTGATAAATTCCACAGAAGCTAAGGAGTTGCCAGAAGAAAGCCTTTCTCTGGCAGAGCATGCAGAATGTGATCAGATGCTTTAACAGGACGGTGGAGGTACATGACCTTCAATGATAATGGCCAAGTAATAAATTAGTCTTCCCAGCTGCTGGTGCATAATCATAACAGCAAATATTACGTGAAAATTAACACCATGACAGATAGTAATCACAGTAACGTAAGAAATTGATCGAAACCACTAAAGGATAGAGTACAGAAGCCTGAGAGGAGCTTGGCTAAGACTGCAGTTGTTTAACAGAAAGCTGCGTGTGAAATTAGCACAGCATTATGCAAACAAGTTGTGAAAGCAGTTTTAAACCACACCTTAATCCTGGAAAATGTAAGGGTGTGTTCTGGTACATGGGCTCTTTGTTGCCATGGTTTATGGTCATTATCATGGAGCAGGTTTTGAGCAACTGCTCTTCGTTATTCATCATTCATCAGCAAAGGAGTCATCGTGAGAATGGAGGGGAGACCTTGGCCACAGGGTCAAAATAGGGCAGAGCCCTTCTCTTGTTTTTACTTCTTTTATTCCTTCCCGCTAATTTTCTCTCTCCATTCTTCCCTTTCTTTTACCCATAGTTAATTATACTAAGATTATACACACATAGGGAATTATTGGAGTTGATAAGTCATGTCATTGTCCTTTAAAACCTCTCAATGTTGTCCCATCATCTACAAGATAAAGGCCAATCTTGGAAATGTGTTCTTAAGTTCTTAAGTTCTGTCGGTTACTGGCCCCTGGCCATTTCTCCAGGCACAGAGCTTTCTACTTCCTGCCTCATCCATTATTCTCTGCAACACTTACCCACCCTCATTTCTCCTTACTTCTTTCTGCTAACCTACGAAGCATATCAGTATTTTCATGCATAACTCACACAAACTGAGCATCATATGCCATTCTGAAGACTGAAAATCCCTTTTAACATCATTTGCGATCTCACGGTTTAGTTTTCTTCAATTCTCTACCAAATCTTTATCTGTGAGTAATTCCAGTGATCCCTCTGTTCTTGTGTACAGAGGCCAAGAGGGTTGCCACTAGTTTTGTATGTATTTCACCTCCAATTTTTCGTGTGAGAAGTTTCTCAGTTGTCCTTACAATAATTAACTGTTCTGATAGAGAAACAGAGCTACCATTTATTTTTTAACGTTCCCAAAGCTGTGCCCTGAACACATTCAGTTTTCAGTGGATGGTATTGACCAGCTGGCTGGCTAACCAGTGGTGCACTGAGAATGAGCACTAACCTTTATTCTGGGTGCTTTAACCTAAACTTTTAAAGCCTCTCTGAGGCATGGCATGGTTTTCAAGCCTAAATATTCTGTGTGAAATGTAAAAGTCCGGAGCCCTCAAGATAGTTGTCCCTTTTCTATGAGGCAAAGGTGTTTTCATTGGACATTATCTTTTTTAGTTGACACTTAAATCGTATTTCTTTTTTCCTGTAGCAATAATAAAAATGGTTAAATTCTCACTTACAAAAAAGTCCAAAGTATTTAAAGACCAGAGCAAACTGTTCATACAAAATTGAGGCATATAGGTACAATATGATAACTGGATGTCTTGTTTGTTCTTTGTTTTTGAACTCAGTTTTCTAAGGCTGGAGATAAGAGGTGAGTTCATGAAGTTCACCCACTTGGCTGCTTTTTTCTTCTAGTTCATATTTTTTTATTTTACAAGGCAGCTCATCTAATAATCAGAAGACTCATCTTCCAGTTGCCACAATAAGTTGTTTTCCCTTGAGCAAGTCCTTTAACCTCCCTGACTCTTAGTTTCTAAGACTGTAAAATTACGGAATTATCTTTAAATTATTGCCAATTTCTTTTATAGCTCCAGTACTAATGGACAAAATTAAGGACATCGAAAAATAAGTAGTAGGTTTTATGTACTTTATAGAATTTTCAACTTCTAAAAATTATGGTGTGTTTATTAATATGTTCCTAATGTAATATTTAGCAAAATCTAGTATAATGAAGCTGAATTCATTTTATATTAGGTTAAAAAAAATCTCTTCATGTTGTATGCTCATATATTTTCTTCATTTATAACATCATTCAAGTAAATGCTAAATAATTTGTAAAATGTTTAACATATAGCAAACTCAGCCAGAAATAAGTCTCATTATAAGAGTATTGCGCAGGTGGGGTGGAATATTGCTTAGCACTCTAACCGTCAAAATATTGACTCAAATAGTTGGCTAATGTCCACTCAATACAAGAAAGCTGTGTTTCACTCATATCATCTGAGGTCCTCGTCATTGCAGCATTTCTCTACTTTCTCAGATGCTAGGAGAATTTCAAAGCTGTCCTACAGGGAGAGATTCTTCGTGTCTGGGTCCTTATGTAAAGTAAATCTTCTCAATAATGCGGCCCATGTATCTGAGACTGAGACTGCCACTGTTATTCTCCCTGTTTTCCATAATAAAAGAACCCTTTTCATTTTTTGCTGGAACATTGCCTCATAGTTTAAAAATAAACAAACAAACAAACAAAAATGCTATGTGTCCCAGCTTCTCTTCCACCTCAATCTGCCCAAGTTCTAGTCGATGAGACACAAGCAGAAGTTGCATATGTGACTTTCAGGAAGCTTCCCTGAGGAAAGGGAGAAAATCCTTTTCATTGTTTCGTGCTGGCTAGGATAGAGATGGATCAGCCTGGAGCTGGATCAGTCATCTTGGGGCTTGAACCGGAGGTCACGCATGATAAAGCAATAAGAGAGAAGGACCCTGGGGTCCTGACACAGGAGAGCATACACCAGCCCTGGCCACCTTCCTTCCGATTTTATGTGAAAGAGAATATTTTCTGGGGTTTTCTGCCATACCTAATCCTGTAAATCCATAATATATTTTTCAGTGCCTCTAAGTGCCAAGCACTGCCTAAGCATTGTACTGCGTTATATTATTTAATATCATTAACTATGTAAAAGCTTAAGCTTAAAGAGGCCGACTTGCCCAAGTAGAAGCCTGGACCTTCTCCGTCACTGACTCCATCCTTGCCCTGTTCTGGTTTATGTTATATTAAATATTTATTGGTTTATATTATCATCTGCTTCCCACTCGGATGTTTGGGCAGGAATGTTGCTTTGTTCACTGACATATCCCCAGAATCTCCGACTGGGTCTGGGACAGTATTTACTGGACACATGAGTAGATGACTCAAAAACCCATACTCCATGCCAGATTATATTGTTATCCACTGTCTAATATTTATGACCAACTCTGTATGGGTTGCAATTAGGCTACATGTATTTTACACATCCCAGCATTTTGGATTATGGGATAAATGTTTAGAAATTATATAATTTGGAGAAATGTATCAAGAGAAGGAGAAACTCAAGAATATACTTTATTATTCTATTCAGTGGAATTATTTTTATTCTGAAATATAAAAGAAGTTTAATATTTTCTGGCCTCTATAAATTCTGATGTAGGAGTACAATTAATTTCCAATATTGACATAGTGAATTTGCAGGAAAACAAATAAGGTTGCAATAACTGCACTTAGAACAATAAACCTTTGGAAACAGCATCAAAACTCATTCTACTTCTTGCTTATTTGCCTGTGAAATGTGCTGGATGATGGCCCTCTCCAATATTGCCCTCCAAGGAGCTTTGCTGAATTGGTGAAGACGTAAATCACATGCAGATATATTTAAATAATTAAAGTGGGCGTGTGTTCTTTCAGCCTGAAATGGGAGAAGCACAAGACTTTGTGTTTAAGAGTAATTCAGACCACACAGTTTTCAGTTTCCATTTTATGTGCAGCCCTGAATTCTTCAAAAGTTGACCTAACAAGAGAGCTAATTTACAACATTTTCAAAATGAATTTAAGGCTAAAGCTGATTATCTGTTGTATTTTTTCCATAAAAGTTTTATTTGCAAAGGGAAAAAAAGAGGACTGCCCAGTAGAAAGGGAAATGTGCCCTCTTATTTTATTATTCCAGATGGATGAACATTTATAAAATTGTCCTCCTTGACTGTACTGCTCCTTCCTTGATTTGGTAGGCAGAATATTTGAAATATTTAATTAGCTAGTTATTCCTATTTCAAATCCCATTGCAGACAATGAAACTGCTGGTTTGATAAGAAAACTTGATGAGTTAGAAAAGAAGAATGGGTCATGTTTGATTAAGGGTCTTTGCATGTAACCTATGTCAGCAAGTCTGAACCAGTCTTTCATCTTGCTGATTTTAGGAATTTCTCATTGATCTGAGGGCCTGAGATGCCTCTTTGCCACAGTAGATAGGTGGTTGGAGGCAGCAGACCTTATTTTCGTTTTAAATTTCTAAAGGAATGAGAGGAAAAAACGATATTATCTTGTGTAACAAAGCTGATGCATAGCTTGACAAAAGTGTTCATGTAGCATGATCAAATAGTGTTTCAGTTTAACCCACTAATCTAATGAGATTCCCAAGTAGGTACAAGCTATAGATAAGGTATTCCTTTCACAGAGAAGTCTTTATTTTGTGATAAATGCAAATACTTAGCACAAAATTAGAGGGTAGGCACAGGAACAAATTCAGCTATTTGTTCATATCTCACTCTCCCATTCCTCCTGAAAAAAGCTTTCAAACAGACAGAATTTTGTTCCCTATGTATTAATTCTAGGAATGAGAAAAGTCCAACAAACAGAGGAATTAATTTGCTCTCAACTCTCACATTGCATTTACCTTATGGATAACATGCCTGCCTATGCATTGGTTCCAGGGAGCTTTGTCTGAAGATTATAAATGTGAATGGGAGACAAGCGTATGCTTGCTTCGGCCAACTGTGACTGGCGATCAGTAAATACTTCTGCATGATCTAGGATCATTGCAGCATTTTGTTTTTAGAAAGTAATATTTACTATATATTGGCTTTTGGGTGAAGAAATCATCACACAGAACACTTTGTGGCTGCACAGCATGGTTCCTTAGGTTTCATGACTTTTTTGGAACTATTTTTCCGTATTTATCATAAGGCTTAATTTAGACCCTCACCCCTAGCAAAAGCATAGGACATTATATCATGTGTTTTAGTTGATACCCTCCTTGCTCCTTCCTTCCACCCCTACTTTTTCATATCTATTTTTGTTTATTATTATTTTTATCTTTCATTGTATATATTTAAATATCACCTTAAATCTTCCTACAACCAGAAGAATAAAGCTAGATTAGATAAATAGATGGATCGGTAAGTAGATCAATAGAGAGAATAGGTTTAAATGTTCACTGTTATGTGTTATTGAACTTTGTAGTTTATTTGCTCAGTATTTACCACCTGATGTGTTCAAAGCTTTCTGTTGTGGTTCCAAGTAGAATAATATAGTCTCTGATGTTGAGAACCTGAGCAATATGTACAACAGTTGAGGACTGTGCGATATGCTATAAACAAAGTCTAAAGAACGCTGTCAGGCTGTGAAGAGCCTGGCAGCTCCGACGCGTGAGGTATCAAGGAAGGTTTCACAGAGATGGTATTGACCTGGGCCAGGGAAGGAAGGATGTCCCATGCAGTGGGAAGAAGAGAGAAGACAGCATCAGCAAAGGCGCAGAGACACGGATGTGCAGAAT
Organism: Equus asinus; assembly: GCF_041296235.1. Classification (NCBI taxonomy): domain Eukaryota; kingdom Metazoa; phylum Chordata; class Mammalia; order Perissodactyla; family Equidae; genus Equus; species Equus asinus. Next base: position 3,214,899 of record NC_091797.1, on the reverse strand, counting down.
GGGCATGAAAATCTTTCATTCTCTTTTGTTGTTCCAATTGTCAGCAAGATGGTATTGCGCTGGGGTGTTAGCTTAATAATAAATGACCATGTGTGGTCCTGATGCGAGTTTTCAGCAGCCCTTGGACACTGCAGTCAGTGCTGCTTGACTAGGTACTGAGTTAAAGCGTTCTCTGTCCCTCCTGATTCAGACCCATTTTATTTTTCTGCCAGGCAAAAGAGACTGCCTTTCTATTGTTGAGCCAAGCATTATATTCAAGAGCTGCAGTATATTTGTGGAAGGAAATCCTGGCAAAGATCAACCTAAAAAACAACAGCCAGACTAGTGACATTAGCTGTACAGACTTGACTCCTCACATCTGCTGAGGTTTAAAATTAAGATGAGCACTCTCCAGTGGAGCTGTGACTTTAATCCATGCTGTGTGTTCAAAAGGAAATAAGAAGCTTCCCATCCCTATGAGGGGTCCCCCAGAATCATCCATGTCTTACCTTCTAAAAGAGTGCATATCCTCAAAAGGAAATACATCTCCCCAAGAGATGCTCCTTAATTACAAATGGAAAAGTAGGGAAACAGGGTAGATGCAGCCTTAACCAAGTGATCAGAGTCAAATCCCCAGGAATGAGACCTATGCATGTCAAGTACTTCCTGATGTGATATCCCGAAAAGGGCTGAACACCACTTTTGTGACATGCCTGTCTAAACTGAGGGACATTCTGCAAAGTAAGTGGCCAGTACTCTTCACAGTTGTCAAGATCATGAAATACAGAAAAAGAGAACAGTCCCACTTGGAGACTGAGGAGATCTGAAAACTAAACACAGTGCAGGATCGTGGATTGGAGGCAGGATCACAAAAAGGATATTAGAGGTACAATTGGTGAATTTTGAATAAGGCTTGTAGATTAGTTAATAGTATGTACTAATGTTAATTTCATGATTTAGATTAATTGCACTGTGGTTATATCAGATTAACATATTAGGGCAGGCTGAGTGGGGGATATACAGGAATTCTGTGTACTATTCTTGCAACTTTTTTGTGTCTAAAATTATTTCAAAATGTTAAAAAAGAGAAAAGATGTAAATTATGATTCTTCTTGTTTCCTTTCTTTCTTAGTCCTAGCTTCAAAAATAAGGTGACAAAAATGAACATAAACATATATGTATTCAAACTTTTCATCTCACGAAATGTCTATTGCTTTCAAAGTTAGGTATTTTTTTTTTCAGGAAAATATTAAGTAAACTTGAGTTTTTTGCTTGAATAAAGGGTGGTTAGACTTAGAAGACACATAATGTAGCCTATTTCCACAGATCTCATTAGAGACATTTTAAGGACTTATGGGGGAAAAAAATCCCAGAGCTTACTAGTAGTGGCCTTGTCCATTCTCTCATAATATTCTTACTGGTGATTTAAAGGCCTCCTCCCAGAGTTGAAACAAAATTTCTCTTATTTCTTGTTAGGGGAGAACTGTGAGTGGCTGACTGTCACACAATGAGATAGATTTCCTAGGTCCTGATGATCCTCAGGCAAAATGTTGCTAACGCTTGAATTCTTTATCACAGTTGACCTAGATTGTTAGAATGAATTCATATCTCCTGAAATGATTTATCTTCTGTGACTACTTTCTAGAATGCAAAGATTATTTTCAAAATCTTCTACTGGAAGAAGAGATTATAATCTAACTAGATGTGCATTTTGGCCGACATATTTTTAGGCTACTCCTAAACTCTGACCTTACTTTAAAATACTATAATGGTTTAGGCGACAGAGTATCTTTTTCATCTCTCCAAAAGTCTAGGAAACGCCTGACAGTAGTAGACACTTTATTTATTAAGTGCATGAATGGATGGAAGGCCCTAGGCTGAAGAATTTGCTTGATTGAGAGCCCCTAATGGGTCTAAACAGAACTACTTTCCGTCTCCAAAGACGACTGCCTAGGGATTTGAATTGCTTTTGAATACCCAGAATTAGTGAGAAAATTTGCTTAAGCCTGATTCACGATCAAGGCTCCTGTTGAGAGGCTAAGTATTTGAATGGCTTTTAACACCTTGGTAAGGGAAGAGTGGACCACAGGGCCTTGTTGGGGTCGTCAGTGGGTGCTCCTGATGCCCGCCACCCAGACAGAGGAGGACACAGAGTAAGGCTGGGCCAGCACTCCCTGCAATGCCTGTGCTAAGACTGCTCTGCATCCAGGTCCACACCATGGGGTCCACCGTGAGAGACCAGAGGAGAGAGAAAACGTGGGGATAGAGGGTCCCTTGAGCATGGCCATTCCAAGAACACGTAAAATGAAGCCCCGTGGGTGTCAGTTATGCTGAAACAGAGGAATAGCCTGGAAAGCCTAGAAGGGTCCCATGAAGTTCCAAGGGCAGAAAGAATCTGCTTGTACAGGATAATTGGAAAGAGCCTACTGGTCATGGAGTGCCAGTGACCAGATTTCAGGGACAGAGGATAGGATGCTGCTATCAGCTGTCGGTCATCATGGGAAATGCCTGCGCTTTCGGGTTTGAAGATGAAGAGAACACAGAGCTGCCCACCTCACTTCCACCTGCAGCTTGTCTTGTCCTGAAACCATGAAGGGGCTTATTGAGGAAGAAGGAAAAAGACACTCAGGGGGCATGATTCTTGTTCCTGGGAACAACAGGAGTATATAAATCACCGCACCTCCTTTCAACTGCTCTGGATCGGGTCCAGCTGAATGACTGGAAAGAGGAAACCCTCAGCTTCTCTGCATCCTGAGTGGGAGTTGTAGCCGCCTCATCCAGGAGGAGTCTCCCTGAAGAGCGCTCCGGAGACAGCAGCAGTGTGCACCTCCTCAGCACACACAGCCCTCTGCAGGCCCACCAGGCGGGAGTCCTGGCAGCAGTCACTAAGAAGGGAGGCCGTTTATTGCTACTGTACTAAAGGCCACGTCTGAGATTGCGCCTGCTCGCTTTACCTCCGGTCTCTAAGACACGTCTGCACGATGACTGCGATAAAACTTGTATAGAGGAGAAAAGATTTTTATGAAGCAATAGGCAACACACAGAGTAAAACTAGCAAAACCTGGCCGTGAGCATCTGCTTTTCCTGTCCCTCACTCCTGAGTGTTGCAGTCATAAATTAGCTATAGTTCAGGAACATGGTTGGTGAGGAAGGCTGCGTGATATAGCAGGAATGCAGCACTTTGTTCCCAGTGGCCTGGCCTCAAGGGACAGGAAGCGAGTGTCGCCCACTGTCCCATGGGCTGTCACCTGTCTCAACTCTGGTCCTGCGGGGCCTTGGGTTTAGCAGAGAGATGCAGTGGGAGATGGAGGACTTGGTGTGGGAGTGTTCTCTCCTTCACGCTGCTAGGTTGATGAAAGACCCTCATTCGCTTCTTTTTGCAGCGCCTCTGGCTGTCGGGTGGAGGGTTCTCTGCCCTTGCACCCATCCTCAGGTGTGTCTGAGTAAGGTCTGGATCTGGCAGAATTAGGAGTAATGTGGCTATAGCTTGTTTTTCCTCTATCCCTTTGGAACTAGATAGTTTTTTTTAAGAAAACTATTTTTTTTTAAACATGAAGAGAGTATGATGTAAGTGAGGGGGCATTTGGCTCAGTGTCTGACTCTTACATAGGGATGCCAGGCCCTCTGACCTCCAAGAGATGGTCTTGAGATGCTTCTTTTTGCACTAAACATTAATATATTTGCGTGGACATGTAAAAACCTTATGTGCATCTGAAAAAATGATCAAGGCCTTTCAAGCTTTACATTGCAAAACGAAGCAGTCTTTGTTATATTAATATAACAACTTTTGTCCGGAGTGGTCCATGGTGCTTGTAGTTGAATATTCGAACCCATTAATGTCATATTTTAAGTAACAGTCCAATCTTTGAATCCATTAGTAATATTTTTCCACCCGTAAAGCCCCTTTCATGTCAGGATTTTATATAAACTACAGCCCTGGGCAGTTTGTGTCTTGGTGTAGATGTATAAATAGGAATCACTTCCATCTGTACTTTGACTCTCTGGGAAGAGGCAGGAAAAGAAGAGAAGCTGGGGAACAGTGAACAATAGTCTTTTCTGTCATGTCATGGAAGATTTGAAAGAAAACCTAATTCACAAGTATGTGAATAAATAAATTACTGTAAGGATGTCTGTACTCAGAATCTAAAAGCAATCAAAATGAACTACCAGAATATAGACAGGGGTCTCCAAAAGCAAGCTCTCCTTCTTCTTCCTATTATTTTGTGCTTGACTTTCCATAGAGAATCTGTTGCCTTTACAGAAGTCTTGGTTCAGGAAGCCTGGTAGCAAAAGAAGCTTAGTTGGGTGAAGATAGCTTGGGAAGGGGAGGGAAGTCACGCTCATCAGACAAAGCTGGAGCCAGTGAGCATTTGTGGGGTCGCAAATGGATTTTCTGTACATCTACTGATTTTTTAAATGTTTTCCCAAAGCTGCACCTAGTTCATGGAATAGCGCCACTCTTGTTTGGAGGTGGAATGGATTTCTGTCAGTGTTTGTCGTGTTCAAAGGTGCAGAAGCCACCTCAGTAATACAAAACCACTGCTCCAGAGTGTAGTTGTTACACTTCCCAGGGCTGGTTTTGAACCTGAGTCTGCCCCAGGAACAGCCACAGTCGACCTCTAGGACACTGAAGATATATTTAATGGCCTGAAGTAGAGAAGTTTGAACATAGGTAATTTGTTGCTTTGTCTTAAGATTGCAAAGTTGGAAATTGCGCAAAAATAAATTTTGTGTGCCACTCTGAGAATAAACAATCTTCATACCGTTCTTCCCAAATGTATCTTCAATAGGAAAATTTCTGATTTCCTGGGATTTTCTGTGTATCCTAGATAGAAGCCTACAAAAATAGGTTGTTTATATTGTGGAACATTGTGTTGATGTCTGATTCTCTTTGGAGAACTTGAATGAAATTTACTTCGGTGGCAGATATTATGCGACAACTATTCTTCGTAAAATCAATCAGCTAAATATGACAGATATCTCTATGCTTTAACTTTTATTTTTTTAATATCCTTGACTATGGTTAAGAGAGAAACAGGAAAACTGAAGGACACAATGAGCACAACTGGAATCTGCAACTTTGCTAAAAGATTATGTAACTCATAGGTAAATGTGCGTGGTGTCCTTGCTTTCATGACTGAATCAGTAAGTGAAATTTAAAGTAGTGGCTGAACTACTTCAGTATCTATGAGGATTATTAGTGTTCACATCTTTAGAAATAACTTGAGCTATGCTTTATTGTCACCAAGCAATAAATGTCAAAATTCCATGAGATTCTGCAGCCTTTACCTAATAAGAATAATAATATAATGTATATTGTGCTACATTATAGTAATGGGTCTGCAGCAGTCAGAAATGAGATATGACGATGGGAGAAGCAGCCCGGGTTTTATATTAGTGATGCTATATTAATTATGACAGAGAAGGCTTTTCTATTATAAGCCTCATTTTTAAGATGCTTGAAACTTTCCCACAGGAATTTTTCTTGTGACACTTTTTTTTGCCTAGTAATGAAAATAAGGAGATTGGCTTTTAATGTTTTTGAAAGATTTTTATCTGCGAATAAAAGTGTTTTTCTATCCATTAGAACATTTTTTAGGTACTTTGCTCTCTGAAACCTCGTAACAAATAGCTCTTTAATGACCTTCAAACTTGTCTCCAATGAAGAACTTTAGTGCCTTTGGTGTATTAGGCAAAGTTTGATTTGCAAATAATTAAATTACAAGCATTACCCAATGCTTCCTCTGCAAATTATTGTGTCCCCAAATAGCAGTTAGCCCACTGCACCTTGCAAATGAGGGGAACTTGCAATTAGTCGGTCATTTACTGAAAATTAGCCAGTCCTGGAGTGTGAGTGTTGAGGCTACAGTTTTTGTACTTGCTAAAAAGGAAACCAGAGCTGAACGCTAGCTGTTGGACTCTGACACGGCACATGCGAATAGAAAGAAGCGAGCTCTGCTGACAAGGGAGGGAGTGGTATTGAGCTGAAACAAGGCCTGTGTGATGGACTTTTGTTTCAAGTCTCACCAAGACAGAATTATCTCATTCTCGGAGCTCAACAGATTGAGATCCACTCAGGAGACCCACGGTTGAGATCCAAAACAGGAAAGGCCTCGACTGCTCATTAAAATGTTAATTACGCCATGGAGGGTTCAGTGCTGTCCTTCAGCCATGAATTTTCACCACTTGCCTTATGAATGTATTAAGAAGCCAGAACATCATAATAGGAAGCTAGAATGCTCATTTATTTAAGTAGGTGGAAAGACGTGTTTCTTTAAATGCCAAGCCTTGGAGAAATGGATTCATGCGCTTCTTCCTCTTTGTCACCAGATCACTAGCCACCCCCCTACCGTTTCTAATTGGGTTTTAGGTTTTGGAATTTTCTTAATCAAGGTGGGAGTGGACAAGCTGTGTATTTGTCTCCACACTATGCTTGAGGGCAGGGACTACGTGTATCTTTCAGTCTTTGAAATCCTTATGCCTAGTACTGTGCCAAGCACAAAAGAAGCCATTAAAGCATGGTGTATAAATTTACAAATTTCATGTTCTATAAATTTTGAAAGTCAATATTTTTGGGGTGTCCAAATAAGCACCAAAAAACTTTAATTTCACCCACCCATAAATTCATAGAAGAATACTGTCCTTTCAAATTGTATATCAGACTTTAAAAATCAACTTAAGCATTAAGCATCCTTAAGCATTGAACTTAGAAAGCCACATTACATAATTCATGAAAGACCTCCACCTCCGTGTCATCCTTCTGCGTGTGCTGTCATCAAGCGATTAAGCTTGGGCTGCTATCGCTTTTCCATTGCTGCTCTCTGGTCACGTTGCCATGGAGTCAACAGTGTGTAGCTTGGCAGATGACTGGCCAGGTCAGTGGTATGAGATGTTCTGGAGCCTTAGAACAATCCTTTCTCCGTGAACCCTTGTCAGCAGAAGCAGCTACCATGGCCTCGCTTTCCTAACCTCTTGTTTTTGGGGGGCTGGGCAATCTATGGCCTCCCACAAAAGACATCTACCTTCAAGTTCCCTCACAGCCACAAGGTTGTTGAAATCACTACATTTTGTAATTTCATATGTTTCTATCTTTGACCATATCTCCCAGGGCATTTATTTTAAATACTCATAATTTCCAAAGAAAGTCCTTTGAATAGAAGGTTTCTATTGATAATTTCTTAGTAATGGCAGTGTTTGGGATATAGGAAGATTACATCCTTTGCATTTTATGTCAGGATGTGACATGGATCCTTTCACTGATACTGTATACTTCTCTCCTGGTATTTCACTAGCCACCCATGACTTCAAAACAATACGTGATTTAGCTGTTGGCTGTGTGACTGTATGATTCCAAAGAGATTTACTAATCCAGGGTTCTCTTTCCAGTTCTTAAAAACTTTATAGTAACAAAAAAATTCATGGTGAAAATTGATTCATACCATCTCTTTCCTTCTTCATGAAGGACATTAATTACCTTCTTTCTTTTAACCTTGGGTCTTCCAAACCTGGACTCTGGTATTCCCCTCTTAGCCTGGAAACATTATGGTGTCACCATAAGAGAGATACTTTTTGATGGATAATCTTGTTCTTGTCACTTGACTCCTCTGACATGGTTTTCTTGTCAATAAAATGGTACGTGTGATCATCATGGTAATATATTGCATTTATATACAACATTTAACTTTTAGAAAAATTATTTTCATTCCCATTAATAATTCCTGGCCTGTATAACCACTAAATAAATAATTGGTGAGGATATCTATTATCTTGCATTTTATCAATGCAATATCCCTATAAGATAGCTAGAATGTGCACCTGTCTAACTTTATAAATGAGGATGCTGAGCCCCAGGTTAAGCCAGGGATTTCCTCTGGATAACAGCACCCTGTCGCTGCTGCTGGTGCAGCTGAGACCAGAAGCCAAGTTTCCCACTGCCGTATCTGAGGAGCTATAGACAGAATAAAGATATTTGTTTTCCCGCAGATTCTATGGATGACATAAAAGGGAGGAAACTTTGCAAGCTCTTTTGAAACTAGTCACAGCAAATTCCAAGTGTAATTTTAATTAGAAGGAAAAAACAGATGAAAAACCTTTCTCTAATATTTACTGAAGCCATTATTATACAGTTTGACTTGCCGCATGTACTCGTCTCCATCATCAAGCGGGTACAAAACGTTGGCAGCCTAGCTTTTATTGAGTGGGCTTTTTCACTTTAAACACTGCAATGCTGGGATATTGATTACTTTCAAAGAATTCAATAGTTGCAAATCAGTGATATTTGGGGCTGGTGCAAAATTAGTGTGTTAGTTGAATAAATGTATGACTATGAACTACTCGATTTTTGTGAACAGATTATTTTCTTAGTTTATATTTTATTTGAATCAGTTTTTCATATACAGATCACCTTATTTCATTTCTATGTGTTTGTAGATAGTTATACTTGGTTCTGCCATGTCAATCGTTTCCTTTTCCCCTCTGCTAATATCCAGGATCCAAACTACACACAATACACGGAGGAAGTGAGCAGAACAACATCCCCCTAATCCTCAGGCCTCCCTTTTCAAGAGTTCTAAGAATATCATGCCATCCAAATAGTCTTTTAACACATACAAATGTCCAGTGAATCCTCAGCTTTGCATTTCCTATGTAGGCAATGATGAATCATATTTTTTGAAGTATGATTAACTCAAGATTTAAAATTTCTATTTCTTGAAACTAATAACTCTGATATCAAAATCACGTATTCTTAGCTTTATCTAGAAATAAAGGGTCTGAATGTTGAGTGAATTAAGCTTCAGCCTCTAACTGATCTCTCAGCTTCACATCTCAACAGTAAATTGTTGAGAACTATTCTTCCTGTTTGCGTTAACATTGCAAGAATGTGCTCAAATTTTCAACTTAGAAAACAGCTAACCTGTGACCCAATGCCAAAAGCATGACTAGATCAGTTTACAACCAAGCCACATCATAATTATAATTCCAAATGGAATGGGGAAAAAAGTTATATAGTACACATAGCTGCCTAAGATGTGTACTCAGTGATTTTGCTGTTGAAATTTCTAGTGCCAGGGGGTACAGAAAAATGTTGTGAATCATAGATGTCCCTTTCACAGTGTTATACAGAATATTTTTTGTAGATGATGTTTAACAGTATAGTGATTTAACTTAGAGGTGTTAGCAACAGTGGAAGCATCCACAACTGCCCAAAATATGTTGTATAAATTTTAGGAGAAACAGTTGATCTTCATTTTCAGGCGTAGAACTATTTGCTTTCTTGTAAGTTGTCCTTCTGCTGGGCCTTCTACAAAATAATGGTTAAGGCTTAAAGATGACCATTGTAAGTCAGTGGTTAAGTATCAATTTGCAAAGTCTGCCTTATCACTACAAATCTGGGTAGATTATTTATGTAACTTTAGCAAAAGATTACATAAGATTACCTCCCTGGTAAATAATGAAAAGTAATAAAAATGAACATCAGTCTGTGAACCCAACCATTATTAATTCAGTTCAGTGCGCCATGATGCTGCTGTAGCTTAAAAGGAAATATTCATGTGCTACAAAATGACTTTTGATATCTAAGAATAAAAGACTTGGAGAATCTATTTGAAATTAGAACTCTCTTATATGCCCACATCACATATAAATACTTACACGTTTCTAAAGCTGTATGCAGATTTTCCTTAGTTATCTCCTTTAGTTTTCTGGTGAGGGGGCTATTTTGGTTCAAGTTATAAAAGTACTTAAGAAATGTTTATTTCTTACAAATAAAGACAATAAAAGAATTAATCTTCTGATAATTTATGTTAGCTTGATACTATTTCATATAATTTTCTTTTTGAATCTCAAAAGAAATTTTTTCTGATTATAGGGGTAATATAGTCATATAGGAAAAATGGAAAGGTACAAAAATAAAAAGGAGCAAAAGATAATACCCAAATTTAATACCCTGAGACAGCTGTTGTTAATTTTGTCAAATACATTTCCAGTCTTTTTTCTGTGTGGATTTTACCCATTTGGGATTAATCCTCTGCAAAATGAATGTGAAACAAAAGCCATTAGAATCAGGAAGTGAATGAGTTAACTTTAAACTGGTGATATCTTGGATGCATATTGTTGTTTTGTAAATTTACAATGGTCTAGTCATATCTCAGGACTGGCTTTGTGTCCAGATTGACTGAGAACCAGTGTGGAAAGTAACATATGTTTAAATTTGCTCTATTTTATTTCAATAATCTTCCTTTTTCAGGGTTTTGCATTTCAGCTGTTGCAAATTATATCAGACTAAAAATTGGTTACTAGCCTAGGTAAACAGTTATTTTGACAGAGAAAATATTCAAACACAATGGACTATTTTGTGATTTTTGAGATTAACAGTCAGTGCTCAAGGCATTTTAAAGTCTCTTGAAAAGAAATGAGAGAAAAAAATTAGGACTTGCCCTTACCTACACTCAAGAATGACTTTGGAAATCTGTCTTAATTTGGTTATATACAGAACTAAAGTGTATTTTGTTATTTTATTAGGCATACCATACATACCATCAATTAAAGTGTATAATGGCAGCCCTCTTCAGTTCCATTCAAAGTTCTATTTCCATATGCCCCCAAACTGTCTCTTTTCTGCCCACATCAGATTCTGCTCTTTTTTTTTTTTGGTGGTTGAAACAAACTTTTGGAAAATTTCTGAGGAAGAAATACTTAAAATGGTATAAATGGAACTTTATTCTTGAATTTTCTTTCATTTTATTCAAAGAAATAAAGCTTTCCCCTTGGAGTTTCAGTAGAAGATTTTTTTCTCTTCTTTATAACATCAACTCCCTCATCGATGTTCTGAATCAGATTGTGGAACTCCTTTCTCATCATTGATACATTCTATCACAATCTGTCTGCCTGCACTGTTTAGATCTGCATTGGAAGGTGTTAGGAGGCTGATTCCTACCTCAAAGTAAAAAAAAATTGGCAATTTTGTTTTTCTGTGCTATCTGACTCACATGCAATCTTTTTCCTTCTGTTGCTGAACTCTTTGATATCGCAATGTTCCTTTTTTAACTCTGAGAAATCTAATTTTCATCTGAGCTGTATACTAAAATTATTCTCTTAAAGCTTCTCGGTGTCCTCCTCTGTGCCCACAGTGACCATTCTCAAGCTACATCTTTTCATTTTCTTAAGTATTTGGCCTTTGACCAGTCTCCTTTTCATGAAGTTCTCCCCACTATTTTTCTGTGAGATTTTAATTCTCCCAAATCCATCCCTCTCTCTGAGTGTTCTCCCTGTGTATTCCTGACTCTGACTGTGCTCTCTCGTTGTATCTACCCCCCACTGAGAGAACAGAGGACGCGGAATCTGCTTGGAAGTTATACAGACTTGGGCTTTATTCCTGGCAGAGTCCTTTACTAGCTGGATGGCCTTAGGAAAGTTATAATCTCTTGGGTCCATTTATTTCTTTTAAACATATAATAATAAAGCCAAAGGTCAGTGGTCCAGGATTTGCATGGATATTATACAGATTGAGATAAGCAGGCCACTTCCAACTCTACTCTCTTTCGTCTCCAGGGTCCTCATGACCTGGATGGAGGCATTAGCTCATTTGTCTCAATTTTCCTATCTGAGAAAATAACAATAATATTTATTTTGATATTTTATTTTAGGATTTTTAAAAACGTGTATTTAAAGCATCTACCACAGCATCTAACATTGAGTAGACACTCAGTAAATGTTAGCTGTTATTTTCATTACTGTGATTATTATTATTTGCCTATTGACTAATTAATCATGGCAGCTAGCATATTTTAATCTTTAATTATTAATAAATCATGGTGAAGATATTTCTGCATATTTATAACCCAGTAGATTGCCTTCCTTAATATTATTCCTTCCCATACTCCTTTCTACTCTATTTCCAATTTAAAAAGCAACAACAAAAATAACACTTTGCCCATTTTTTAATTTTTTTTTCTATTGAGTTGGAGTTCCTTACATATTTTAGATATTAATCTCATCAGATATATGGTTTGTGAGTATTTTCTCCCATTCTGTAGGTTGCCTTTTCACTCTGATATTTGTTTCCTTTGCTGTGCAGAAGCATTTTAATTTGATATGGTCCACTTGTCTATTTTTGCTTTTGTTGCCTGTACTTTTGGAATGGTGGGAGTCATACATCATCTCCCCTGGGAGGGGAGAAATGGGGCATTTCTACAGGTATTAAATTTTGGTTATGCAGGATGAATAAATTGTAGCGATCTGAGGTACAATATTGTGCCTATAGTCAATAATACTATATTGTACATTTGAAAATGTGTTAAGAAGATAAATCTCATGTTAAGTGTTCTTACCACAGCTTAATAAATAAGTAAACAAATAAATAAAAGATATTACTGGCAATAAAATTAGTGCTACCGTTCTCGTAAATGATGTTCAGTGACCCTCAAGAATAGCATATTCTTTGTTTTAATGTGTATTTAATGACAAAAAGGCAGTGACACTACACCTGCAAGGTAATTTCCAGTGGAGCTCTCAAGCTCCAAAGGGCAAAATGGAAATCTAATATGTCCACAAAATAACCTAGTACAGGGTCTGCATCATATTTGACGCTGAGTAAATATTTGCTAAATAAACAAATGAATTACTGATGCAGGAAAGGCCAACTCTGTCAGGTCAAAATCTACCAGGTATTCATTCAGCAAATATTTATTGAGCACCCATCATGTGTCAAGCTCTGTTTCAGGATCTGGGTATACTGAAGTGAATATGACAATATCTCAGACCTCATGAAGCTTACATTCTAGTAAGTAGAGACAGGCAAAAAATGAATGAAAAAAATATATATGTAATATATCTGTTAGATGTCATAAGTGCTGTGGGCAGGAACAGATCAGAGTAAGGGCAAAGGGCCCATGGGAAGTTATTGTATAGTATATCAATTATTATGTAACAAACCGCTTCAAATCTCAGTGGCTTAAAACAGCAGCCATTTTATTTGCTCACGATTCTGTGGTTCAGTTATTTGGTTGAGTTCAGCTGGTTGGTTCTTCTGTTGGTCTCATCTGGTGTCATTCATGAGGCTGCAGTCATCTGGCAATTCAACCTGGGGCTGGACCATCTAATATCGTCTCACTCAAATGTCTGGTAGTTGGTGCCAGTCTGTCATCCTCAGTGAGGGTAGCCTGGGCTGCTACCTCTCATGATAGCGGAATTTCAAGATGATGAGAGTGGAAACTATAAGGCCTCTTGAGGCCTCAGCTGAGAAGTCATACATCACTTCCACTGCATTCTTCTCATCAAATAAGTCACAAGGCTTACCAAAATTCAAAGGAAGGGGAGATAAACTCCTCCTCTTGATGAGAAGAGTTATATAGAATTTGTACCCATCTTTAACCTCCTATAGAAGGAGAGTTACTATCTTACTGTGGATAGTAAGTGACAACATCTCTGGTTGGATGACATAAGGGCAGAGACCTACACGAGTGAATAAGCAATGTGAATATCTTTGAGGAATGCATTCTGGGCCAAGGGATTTGCCAGCACAAAATGCCAAGCTGAGAAAACAAGGAGCTCAGTGTGGTTTCAAAGGCAAGTGTGTTAGAAGATGGTGACAGACCAGGTTGTACAGGTCTTTGTAGGTCATTGGAAGGGCTTTGCTTTTACTCCAAGTCACATTGGAAGAACCATTGATAGAGTTCTGGACAGAGTGACATGATTTGACATATATGTCAACAGGACCACTCTGGCTGCTGTGTTGAATTTGAACTTGAGTGTAAGGTGGCAAGAGTGGAAACAAGAAGCCCAGTGATGAGATTTCTCCAGGCAAGAGATGATGGTGGTTGAAATAGAAGGGTAGAACTGACTGCATTTTCTGGATTAATTTGTCGAATTACGAATTCTTGGATTGTGTGTGGTCTTCCCAACCAGATTGTCAGCTTGTCTAAGAAAGAAAATATGTTATTTTTTTATGTGTCTTCTACATTGGCATTTGAAAAGTACTCACTAAATGCTTATTGACTGGTTAGTGAAGACTCAGGCCTCACTGCCGCATTGAACATATTCACTACAGGAGGCTGAGTCTTTCAGAGTTCATCATCAGATGATGTTTGAAGACCAAAAGCAAGTAGATAAGCTTATTAATATACACTGATACTCTTCAGATTGCATTTCTACTATATGCTGAAGGACAGAAAGTAAATTAGAGCTAAGACAGTCTGGATCCAGCAGTATTAAAAACCATCCCTTGAAATGTAAATAATTATTAAATTGAATGAACTAACATTTATCATTAAGTCCCTAGTAAGTGAAAAGCAGTAGGTTAGAGATTCAAAGTCAAACAAGACACAGTTCTCAAAAGCGCTAATATCCCAGGCTGGTGTGGAGAATGTGAATTTTACAAATGAAGAAAGTAAGAGGAATTTATCAACCAATATTCTAGAGTTTGATGGAAAGTATTACTGGGCATAGAGAGGTGTGAGGAAGATCTAAGAGTAGAATATTCCTGGAACTGGTTCATTTCCAGGTAACAAGTTGGAAATCTTGTGTCACAGTATGGAGGGGCCACTATTAATCCAGGCCCAGCATAGTGGATGGCAGGTGTTCTTCCTGGGAGTAGCAAAGTGCCCACTTCTCAATTCATCCCAATGAATGAAGTATATGTGCTTCATGTTGGTGTTATTCTTTTCATAGTAAAATATATATATTTTAGTAATACTAAAATATTTACAATACCTTATACAACATCATGATTGATATAAAAATAACTTAGAATCACAGTCTTCCATTAAGTCAAAATACAGAGGATATCATTTTTAGAAGGGAAAAAGAACTTGTAACTTTTTTTTTTTAAAGATTGGCACCTGAGCTGACAACTGTTGCCGATCTTCTTTTTTTTTTTTTTCTGATTTTCTCCCTAAATCCCCCCAGTACATAGTTGTATATTTTAATTATGGGTCCTTCTAGTTGTGGCATGCAGGATGCTGCCTCAGTGTTGCCTGATGAGTGGTGCCATGTCTGCACCCAGGATCCGAAAGGGCGAAACCCTGGGCCGCCAAAGCAGAGCGCGCGAACTTAACCACTTGGCCATGGGGCCGGCCCCCAGAACTTGTAACTTTTACCTATTACCCATTATCATGCTTTCAGAATTTGGAATTTAAACTTTTTTATCACCCTCAAACAGTAAATGGTCTCACTAAAGAAATAGGAGATGCTTTATGTCATGAAAAATTGGTATAAAATCAATGTTTTTCTTTAATGTCATAGGATATATCACTTTAAAAAAATAAGATGTAAGCTATAGAGTATGAATATCTATCTTTAGCTAACTTTGATTGATAACTCATATTTTTTAAAACTATGAGACTGGTGCCACAATGTTTGCAAGTGTAAATAGGCATGGAATTCAGATTTTCTTAAAACTGCATAGGACACGTTCATTACATTCTGTTTTAAAACAGATTACAATTAAAATTTAGCATTAAAAAATCTCTAGTCTGGAAATGAGAAGCCCAGCTTTGCTTTTCACTCTGTGAGTTAAAACAAGTTTCCTAAATTCTCTATACTTCTCTTTCCTCATCTGTGAAACTGAGGGGTTGGGATAGATCCGTGCTTCTCAACCCTGGCTCTGCACTAGAGTCATCCTGGGAGCAGTAGAGAAGTAATAATGCCCAGGCCCCACCCTAGGGTTGAATTTTCAGATGTCTCTAGGTAACTTTGATGGACTACAATTGTTGAGAACCAATGGGCTAGATGATCATTAGGTTTACTTCTAGCAAAACTTTTTAATTTTATGATTCACTGTGTTTTGACATATTAACAGTTGCTAGAGGTAAGAGTGTTCTCAGTATTTGCAGTGTCCTGAAAAGTAGAAATTGCCCTCAAAGAATGTTTCAACTCAAAATTGAGAACATTTTCTCATTTGTACTCCAAAATTTTGTGTACTATGAGAATAACTTACACCAAGAGGCAAATAGGTATCATTCATTTGGGTGTAACGTATGCGTTAAAAATGGTGTAGGTTCACCTGAGTTTTAGAAATTAATAACTGCTGTGATTGGGAAAGTTGCTCCAGTACACATACATTGTAAGGATGGTGTACTTAGAAATTGCGTGTAAATTTTTAAAAAATTTCTGTTGTAGCTATTTTGATTTTGAATAAATGGATCATTAATATCCTAAAAGATGATAAACCTGCTAAAGTGTATAGCTTATTCATAATAAGTACTTTATGTAGTGATTTATTATGAAGTAGAATAAACAGTTTTATAAAAGGCTGATTCAAGCGGAATATCTGGTTGTACTGGAGTCTAAAAAGATGCAAGTTTGATTTCTGGAAACAGTTTTGAAATGTGTCACTGTAAGTTTTTGCTATCAGTTTTTTACTAAACAGCTTATTGGAGTGAACAGATAATTTTTTCTTTAATCTTAAATACTAGAGAAATATTCCTACGCTATGTTATTTAAAGTTCCCATGAAATCAAGAACCCAATGACATTCTCAGATCCAAAAATAAATTCTGGAGACTCAGGAAATTGGGGAAAGGTCTCAGTTAAATTTTAAGCTGGGAAGTAATAGATTTTGCATCTTATGTTCTCAGAGAATTCTGTGCTTGTGGGCATGTACTTTTGAATACTTGGGACAAGGAGATTATTTCTTCTTTTAGCCAGCCTAATAATAGGAAGAAGGAGAAGTGATACAGATGACAGCTAACAGCTAACATGAGTGAATGTAGGTGTAACCAACAAAGAACGTGCTGGTTCGATGGGTTTCTGCAGGCCTAGTTATTTTTGAAAAAAAATTATGCCCAGAGAAGACACTAGGAAAAAAAAATATATGTGATTTTCAGTATAATGTGTATGTCTGTGTCATCATTCTGTGTTTGCTTCTGACATCATGTCTGTTATTTTTATTATGCTTTAATGTTCATACATATTTCATTGTATTTGTTTACCCTATTGCTCACAACTTAGACTTAAAAACGAAGAATAATTCACAGATATACCGTTAATCATAGCATGTGAAACTATGACGTTGGAAGGCTCATGTGACTGCTGGAATAGTTCACACGTTTAAAACCTTGTTCAGTGCAGATTAGGGAAGTGATTTGCTTCACCTTAGCTCTACCATGTATCAGTTGCTTGACAAGGTCTCCCTGAAATCAATCAGACACGTGTACCACGTTTTCAAAGAGTTTTGTAGAGTAGGAATAAGCTATAAAATGTTTGAAAATACAGGTGACACGTGCTATAGGTTTTGTAATAATAGTGACATGTATGCTAGTGATTTAAAAAACTAGTTCCTAAGAACTAGTTTATGTGTTTTTAAAATATCACGAGGTTTTATGAAACAATAAAGAATTTACCATCAGAATGGCCTCATACTTCTTATTGGTCAACTCTTGGGAGTGACCAAATGTAAAAGTCCGTAGTTACCCCCTCACGTTTCAAGATCTTCTCTCCTACACATCTGCTCCAAATTCTGTTGTTCTCCTATCAGATGCATTATTTTGTGTTTTATATCTTTGTTTTGAGCTGGGAAAAGTGCGTCAAGCTGTACTCAGTTACTCTTATTATTATCCACAAATTTAAAGAAAGTCAACAAAGGGTTAATAATTTCAAAGAAAGGTGAGGACAGATGTTACACAGGCTCAAGGTACACGTGAAAGGGGTCCAGTGAGACACAGTTCATGCTTGAAGGGAGTGAAACACTAAAACATAGAGACCGGTGTAACTTACCTCCCAATTTTGCCTGTGGCTGGGCCAGGTCAGCAATGCAATCACTGTACAAAGGAAAGTAAATTGACCTACTTTTCTAAAGATGTCGTATCCATTTTACAGAATCTTCAGATTCTGGAAACATTATATTGAACGTGGACTTCATATCTGACAACCCAAGTTTAGTGACGTTAATGTTTTCTTAAGTAAACAAACTTTCATTACCTGGCTATAAACATATAACTTTGTCTCATATGAGTTCAAAAACAGTAAAGTTTTTTCCCTGTTAAGATTTTGAATTGGTTTAGTGGTCATAGCCACAGAATGTGAAAAGTGTAAGTACTGGACTCCATCTTGAAAGCACAGATACTGCGTTAAAGTACAGCTGCCACCAAGGATGAATAATTCAGATGTTACATTTTAAAACATGTCAGATTCTCCTAAGTGTATCTTTCTTCTTTAAACTTTAATCAGCTAAGATAAATGTTTTTCATTTGGCCTTAACTGTTTGTCACAAGAAGATAAGAGACAGACAGCCAACGAAATAAATTGAAGTGCTGCTATGCTTAGGTAGAATTGTAATTTAATACTGTTGCAGTTGGTTGAAGCTATAACTGATATATATTTCTTTAAATTTGGCATCGTTGCATGACCACATGAGAAAGAAAGGAGACCTACCAAATTTTGAATTGGCTAATACTTAGAAGTATTTGGGCAAACTTAGGCATAATTTTTATATAGCTCTCCCCAAATACAGTGTATTCCTTCTTAAAAGAAGTCGTAATTAAGAATATTTTGAGTCATGAATATTAACGATATCAATTATGAATATTAAAAAGATGTTGCTTCTAGATTCTAAAAAGGGATAAGTGTGAATTATATTCTGTAGCGCACCTTGAAAGTCCAACTGTCACAGAGAAACCTCTCTCATTGCAATCTCTCAAATAGACTGCATGCATATTTAACCCAATAGCTTTAGGCATTCAGAGACAGAGTAGGTGAAATCTGAGTACCATATCAAAATTAACATCAAGCCTTATGTTATCCTTTTCAAGTTTTAGAGTAAATTTTAGTACAGGTAGTAACTTGGTTTGAAATTTAAAAACACACATACACACAGCTTTGCACACTGGAGAGTTTCCATGCTGGGGGAGGGGAGGTGACAATTGGTGCATTCAGTGTGTAACACGTGTAATGATAATAAAGTTGATTGGTTGAATTCCATAGCTTTTTTCCCCTTTTCTTCCTCTTCCTGTAGAGTAGTTCAGCTGGGGGTGGAAGGGCTCTCTCCCATCCTTCCCCCCTACTAAGAAGGCGTAGGTTGATACCATTTTTATTGTTCTGCTGGGGTGGGAAATAAACCATATGCTTTAGAATTTTGCATGGCTACACCAAAGAGAAAATTGAAGCAGGCCCTCTTCCCCGCTTCCTACCTGACTTTGGGGTGGGGTTGTTCCTCTAAATATTCTAGCAGACTTGGGGTTAGCTTAATGCTTCTACCCCAGGGCAAAGAGGCGGGTCAGAGGAAGAAATGTCAAGGGCTTCAGAGGCGTGTTGGGCTGAGTGAAGTGTGGAGTGAGAAGCTTGTGTCTGAAACCCACCCCTCCCCTGGATACCGTGCAAAGGCAATGAGAGTTGGAACCAGCTGATGCCGCTGCTGCTGCTTCCCGTTTCCAGGGTGAAATTTTCACAGCAGCTAATTCTAAAGGGAGGAAAAATCCCTAACCAGCAGCGGAGAAGATCCTATCACCCAACCCAAGCTATGTAACCTTTCAGGCAAGCTTTTCAGAGAAATCCGCATTTTAAAAGCCAGCATTCACGATCCAAAAATACGGGAAGGGAATCAGAGCTGGTATGAAAATATAAAAAGCCTCTTTACTCTCTGAGTGTTTGAAACGATCCGACGAGCTTTGGAAGTGGCTGCCAACGCTCTGGCGGCTGCTCGTGCTGCCGCCGCCGCCGCCGTTCCTCGCAGAGGGCTGGACAGAGCTAGTCCCGGTTTCAGCACCTCCGGCGCTGGACAGCTCTCTGCACGCCGCACCGCCGCCCGCCTGCTTTTTCCAAACACTCGCTTTGCATTACTGGAGATGCATCTAAATTACGTCCTGTTCAACAACAAGTAGATTTTTTTTTTCCTGTACGGGAATTACAGTAGACGATTCTCTCAGTTAAACTGCATTTTCTTTTTTACGGATTTGACCGTCAGGCGTATTTACCCCAATCTCCCCCTCTTTGCAGGAACGAGTCTTTGGGAACGTGGTCCACCCAGGGATGTAAAACTGTGCTTACCGATGCATCCCATACGAAATGCTTATGTGATCGTCTCTCTACCTTCGCCATTTTGGCTCAGCAACCTAGAGAAATAGTAAGTAACAAAGGGAAAACACGGCTTTAATGCAAAGGCAGGGACATTGTGGCGAGTGTTTCTCCAGGGGACTGCATTTTAAATGGGGAAATGGAAAATGTTGCAAAGGGGGCAAAATTGGGTTCCTCTCCTCCTTAGCTACAGTAGCTTGGTGAGATGAATTCTAGCTGGTGTGCTGTAACTAAATTCTACTCATTTTTATGTCTTCTAACTTGAAATTTCTGCAGTATAGTTTTGAGGATGTACTCCAATCGTATTACTAATATACTGCAAACTTTCAAATAAAAATAATTGTCCACTTAACCTTTATTTTAGAACTGGAAAGCTGTTCTGGGGGATTTGTGAGGATGCTGTTGGTAGTAGAATGAAGATCCCAGACACTATAGCCAAACATATTGCATACCTGCATTGGATATTGGATTTTCAGTACAGGTTTTCTGGGGGTGTCCTTGGATATTTATTTTTAAAAAATTAAATGAAGTTTTCATGAAAGCATGGACTATCAGAAACTGTAAAATCATTCCTTGAAAGTATATACATTTGTAAAACTAGTTTCTGAAAAAGATAGCTGTATAAACTGTCCAAAAGAAAAATAATATCCTCATCTAATGTATTTTGAAAAATTATTTCAAAAATTGAAATACTGAAAAATAATTATTAAGATAAATGTGACTTTCTGTCTAAATTTGGCCTAAATATGTATCACTCTTCTTACTTATTTTGATGACAAAAAGTACCTAACATAATTTAATGTGCATATCTAAGGTATGGAACACACTTGATCTTAAAGTGTATTTCTTCAAATTTCCAATATGAAAAATATGAAAAACAACAGATTTCATTAGTTAGCATCATGTTAATGTCCAAGGAAAGAAACCTCTCAAGTCAGTGACTGCTTGTAATCTTTATATATGTTTTAGGAGATATAAGGCTTGTTTCAAGGTCATGTATTTAGGGACTGATATTGGGATTGTGAAAATTATCTCTACATATTTTGTTCTTGGGGAAAAAACCCACAAAATATATTCTATAGTCTCGCATTTGAAATTTAATTTTCTTCTATATCCTTAGAGGGCAAACAAGTGAAATTAAATGAGAGAATACTTGACTTAGAACAAAGTTGTCAAAAGTCAGAAAGTTTGAACATTTTTCAATGTCTAAGTACCAGATTTGGGTAGCATAATGGGTTGTAAATGAGAGAACCAAGTAAATTTTACCAAAAAACATGTTGTGAAATAACTAAACTATAGTTAGTTGAAGAAAAATGAATACTGATGCTGCTTCAAATTTCAGCTAGAGAAAATTTAACATGTGAATGTAGAAGAAGTTGTAGTTTCAGTTTTTTATTTTAGGAAGCTGTAAGTGGGTAATATGCCATAATCAAGCCTTTAAAACTCTAAGGCAATCATTACTTCACAGTGGGAGAGAGGGAGGAGCTAGAACCAGTCACTTTAGAGGTGGAGAGTATGAGAACAGGGTGGTTACTGGGTAATTATCTGGTAACTATAACAACTAGATTGGCTATTTTTGAGGGTTAGAATAGTTTTGCTGAGTTTAGAAGTTACTTTAACTTATTAAAAACTTCTCTCTTGTTTTTGTTTCTTTTGTTTAATTGGCAGATCATGGAATCCTCTGGTGCACCTTCAGTTACCCTCATAGTAGGCAGTGGCCTTTCTTGCCTGGCCTTGATCACCCTAGCCGTTGTCTATGCAGCATTGTGGAGGTATGTAATCAGTTCATACACTGGAAACTGGATGCTCTGCTATTCAGAGTTAAATCAGGGAAGCTGCTAACCCTCATATGTCTCCTGTCTTCCTACTTTACTGAAAGAACTATTTTTAGAACAGAGTTATAACTGCTGTGATGGAGCTATAATAAATGAGCTCAATAATAATAAATAATATATATGTTTATCTTGTCCATATTTGCTTATGATGCGAAAATAAACAAAACACACACACACTTTTCTTACTAATTCAAATGATGGTAGCCTGAAACAAGTCGCTCACCCCCAAGCATGGTGCTCTTACACCCCAAGTTCAGTCTCCATTTGGTTTCTATTTATCCTACTTGCTAGTGAGCTTGAGAGTTTAATCGGTACAGTCAAATTAATTTCTCTGTTATAGAAATATGGTCTCCAAATTCTTAAGTTTTAAACACATGCTTTCAGTATGTCCCAGACAATGAGCAAAGTCTTCTGTAGTCTCGATGCACCACCTGAATACCACAATGCTCTAGAAAAGGCCTCTTGGTTGAATGTTTCCAATGAGTCAGATTTTGACAAATTGATTAAAAGAAGCCAGAAAAGTACAAAAACAAGGGGAGGTGATTGGAAAATTTTGTTCTACAATATTTGAAATTGCTTCTGCTGGTATTTTATGAAAATTTAGTATTTCTCTAAAATTTATTCTTATTCTCTTAATAGGAGTTAGACCTGTGAGGTTTATTATGTCTGTTCACATATTGGTAACCAGTACATAGCCAGATGGCCAAACTTCCTCATGGATTTTTAAAATTTTAAATGTTAAACATTTTTATATCTATTTGATTATTAAAAAATGTTCTAGTAAGTTACTGTATTAGTAAATAGATAATTACATATTATTTTCTGAATATTTGTAATGTTATAATGGCAAAAGTAGCCAGTCCTAGTATTTTACTTACTTTTTACTTAAGATAAAAAACAATTCAGTTGAAAAATTAATTATAATTTAATAAGGAAATTGATTTAGCATCCTTTATTTAAAAGAAATAAATAAAATAATAAGATATTTATAAATATTTATAAATAAAAGAAATTTATATAAAAGAAAGTCATTGTTCTCCATTATGTTTTATACACTTTTGAGGGTAAGAATTAATTGTCCAGGATATTAAATTGTCAAATATAGTGAAATTTTCATGTACTATACAAAAATAAAATATGTGTACATTCTTGCTCCCTTGGCACTGGTACATGGTGGAGTTTCTTCCTTCCTGTGAGGGAGTTATCTGGCAGTGAAATACTGACAAAGTGAGACAATCTGATAAAGTATGACCAATCCCATGAAATGAAAGAAATGCTTGGTTTCGGCATGGCATTGTAGGCAGAGAATCCAGCGTCCAGGCCTTAGGGGAGTGGGCATTGTCTTGGTAATGCAAGAGCAAGATGGACAAAGGCTGAGAAGATGACTTTCTCTTCCACAATTGCCTGAAAGGCACTTCTCAGAAAATGAGACAGTGTTTGAAGGCCAGGATACTAGGCAATCACAATAGCACCATAATTCACGCTTACTGAAGTATCTAGAACTAAGTGAGCTCCATCTCTCAGCATTTAGGTTTCAGGCACCGATTCTACCTTCTCTTCACCCCTCAGTACAAATAGCTAACACTAACACAAACACTGCCAGTGTAAATGATATATAAAATTTATCAAGGAAGTACAGGATTAATTTTCCATAATAAAGTTTTCTTTAATCCAGAATATCCAGGAAAATCACCTATTACAATAGTTTTCTAGGAATTACCAAGACACCTGAAAGGATCTATCAAAACTTAACATGAAACTGAGAAGTATAGAAGAGAGTACCAAGAAACAATGTAAATGTGGATTCCTAACAGTTGGTGGCCATCAACTCATTGCTATTACAAGTGGAAGAGTTGGAGTAATTTTAATAGTTTGGTAGAAATTTCAAGACTCGTAAATTATTAAGTGAAACTTATAGCATGACAACAAGTGAATGCATTTTATAAACATTAAATTTGCTTTGTAACATTACTGTATAATACTCGTGTTAGGATCCTATTGCCTTTTTTCTAATTAAAAAGTTTAAAGTTTTTGATTTTCTAATGTTTTGTAAAATGTACAAACATCAGAATTATTTTATATGTAATGTACTATTTTGAAATTTTTTGGTGTCCCATGTAGTTCGTTAGAAATGCTCATCAAAAAATTAATACACTGCGTTTTCTCTCCATCTACACATGCGGTCTGTAGAGTAATATCATTACATCAAAGCAACTGAGCCTGTCCTTTTAATCCATATATTGAAATGATGCATTCATAAATTTTGTTTAAAATATCAAGCGCATTTATAAAAAGTTTTGAAAGTTGGGACATTTTATAGCAATTTTTAAGGCTATGCTGTGACTCAACATTAATGAAAGTGGAAACATCTGAAGACTCTTCAGGGTGGTCAGTCTGAGTTTTTTATTACCATGATTTTCCTATTTACAGAGTAAATAAGATCACTGAAACTCTAATAATGTCAACTCTGTGTTTGTGCTGTTATGGGAGCCATTAGCATCATATAAAGGGTCAATTTAGTCCAGCCCTTAAACTTTTTATGTTACATCCTCCACCCACAAAAAAGAAACAACTTAATATTTGAAGTTGTCTTCGGCATCCCAGCGTGTGGTTTCTTCTCTGTTTAGATGCTGGTGATGCAGGGACAATGTTAAGTAACTCTTGAGGCCATTTTGCATTGACAATCGACTTAGGTTGGTCCTATTTGGGTTTGGTTTGTGAGGAAAGGACATTTCTTTTATATTAAAAAAAATTGCTTTTCACATTTTGTTTCTACTCCTGTTTTTGTATTGCCTTCTTTTCTTAAATATGTGATGGAATATGGAGCTTCTTCCTAAATATTCCTCACAGACAGACAGAGAGAGAGAAATTTGATAGATTTTACCTTCCAAAGAGTGCTTCCCCATCTCTGGCACCCCTTGTAATGCTGCATGGGAAAGCCCACACCTGCTGGGGGAAGTGATTGCATGTTCCCACACACATGGAACAGTCTCAGACACACAGCAAGTACAAGTGTGTCTTTTTGTTACTGTCACTAAGTGATTTACCACAGGGTGTACAGCAAAGCAAAATAGCTGTTACCCTTTCAGGGTAAATAGCTGGCAGAACATTTGATTCTGAGCAGTTTTCTCCATGGCTAACATTTTTGATGCACTTAAAAATGGTATAACAGACTATATACAAACACTTCTTCATAAGGGTAAAATATGGCATACGTCAAGTAATCTTCCAGCCTAATGATGAAATACCATTTGTGGATTGGATTAGTGTTTGGAGATAAAGATTCAGTTTCTTTTTTCTTTCTTTGGAACAATTATTCAGGAAAAGAAAAATATAAAGAGTAATAGCCTGACTACATAAAGATACTTGAGTGGATGGAACGGTGGATGAGAGTGTTCATGGTTTCATGAAAGGCGTGGCATCTTTCTAGTAAACAAGGGAACACTTCAGAATCTGGGTGGAGTTTTCTTTTGGGTTCTTAGAATTTCTATTGATTGATTTATACAATAATTAACATAGTATATACGCACACATATATAGAGGTAATTATACGAATTGATATATTTCCAAGAAATTTTATATTTCTAGTATAAAAAGATTTATACTGATAACAGATGCACAACTTAAGCTCTATTGGAAATGCCATGTTGTCCACACGAATGTCTCAAGACAAAAATAACTCTGAAGGACTCTTGGACATGCCATGTCACTATAAAACTGGGTCTTTAAGAATAATCTTTATTTAAAAGAACTGTTTTTCATGTTTTTTCCCCCTGTAAAGGCTGCGTTTTAGCATTTCTTTTCTGGATGCATTCCACCAATTTGCATAATACAGAATCTTTCATCTCTCCGTTGAATTTTAAAGTTGGGCACTCTTTCTCTCTCTGGCTAGGTACATACGCTCTGAGAGGTCCATAATTCTAATTAACTTCTGCCTGTCTATCATCTCATCCAACATCCTCATACTGGTTGGACAGACTCAGACACATAATAAGGTATGACTGGCAATTATTCTGATTCTCTTTGTTTGTTTATGTTTTGACGTAAAGACGGTTATTGATAATCTAAATATTCTAGAAAAAACGGGGAACTTCCGACAACACTATTTTTAAAAACAAAATTAGTTTTCTGGTTTCTGAATAAAAATTTTGCCTATTCCAGTCCAGAAATACATTCCGTTGGCTTAATTTCCTGGGGATTGAGAAGCTGTTTATAATAGAAAAAATATGTGTTTGTTAAACATTATATCAAAGCTCCATGAGTTCAAAGCCTTGGAACATCAAAAGCACAAATTTTGATTCATTATCCTAATTGTAACAGGATTGCCTGTGTTTGGGTCTAATTTTCTAACATTCCTAAAAGTCAACTATGAATTGCTTACAAGAGGCACACAGCTCTTGAAAATCCACCCAGAAAATGTCTATAGGCAGTAATTGAAGAGAATGTTAGGTGAAAGCAACTCTAGTTTTTATGCCTTTTAAAAAATTCTACTTAAGCACAAAGTATTTTGATATTTAACCAACATGGCAGTTCTCTGACTGCAGTTCTCTGACTGCAAGTCTAGGATTACTTTCAGCAGAATGTCATAGTTTAGGTCCTACTTATAGGAATTGACTTGCATTAAATGACCATGGTTTTTCCAACAATGACTGTCAGCTCTCTTTACTAAACTACTCTGAAATACCTTCCAAGAAACTCATAATAGCAACCTTCAATTAACCTACCCCAACCTCAAAGGAATTCTGTTAAAGACTACTTTGATAGTATTTGTCAATCAATTCAGGCCTGTTCTTTTCTCAAATTTTAATTTTGAAATACTAAAGCCAATAATTGAAATTTTTGTCCATAAGCTGTCATTTTAAAAAAGCAAATGCACGTTTAAGTAGGTTCTTTTGATATATTAGATACTTGTAGGATATGTATCAATGTCAAGGATTATGAATAGTCTGTTATTTTGCTAACCTACATTCCTAAAACTGCTGAGTCCCACCCAGAGAATTTGGGATCTGGGTAGGGCTGAGGTTTAGGCTTAGGTGATTGTGACGAAGATTTCTTCTTGAACCATTGCCCCAGGCCAGGGCGAGGACCCCAGGGGGAGATCACTAACCCCAAAGGACTAAAAGGATAAAACAAAAGTGGTAACAACCCAATGAAGGGCCCTGTAGAATAGAAAAACACTTGCATACGTTGAAGTGTTTCGTTTTTTTGCCGTTTATTTCTTATGTCTTTTCTTCTTAAGAAAAAAAGATGAGACACTATAAAGTCTATTAAAATATATATCAGGTCCACTCATGACTATTTAACATAAGTTTAAAAAAGAAATACATGGGAAAAGGAAAAACAGAGGAAGAAAGGAGAAAGATCGAAGGTGAGGGAGATGCAGTCAGAATTGGGAGAGGAGAAAGAAATGTGCAAAATAATGGGCAGAGAAGAAAATGAAGCTAAACACAGGCGCCCACGAGCTGGGAAAGAAAGGAAAGCAAGGAGGAAGTGAGGGGAAAGGGAGTGGAGATGGAGAGAAGGTGGGACTGTCAGCCCTACGAATTATTGAATGACTCCTCTCCCCCTTCCCTTCTTGGCTCTTTACCCGGGCAGGGCAAGGCTTCCGATCCCTTAGAAATGTTCATTCGTTAATGTCTATTGACAATTCTTTACCTGTTTGTTCTTGAAGCTCCATGCAGAAAAGGAGTCTTTCTTCTGAAGTAGAAACTATGTGTTGGTCTGGGAATGAGAAAAAAATCAAGCTGAAGTTAGCTTGAACCCATAGTTTTTCCCACCAAAGCTTCCCTTCATGTCATTTTTTTACCTTCCAAACACCCTTGAGTGATGTCCCTCATTAGAATATGGAAAACTGCATGATCTTCAGTGGGAAATATGCTTTTAAAAGTGTTTCATTCTGTGTGGCAAAGTTTTTACAAGTTCTGAGCCAAATGGTAGAATAGTAGAATTTTCTGCAGGGTTTACTATATGTTGGAGCGGTTATTGTCTAAGTCATTGCTGTCCAATAGAAATATAATGCAAGCCACATATGTAACTGTAATATTTTAGCAGCCATATTAAAAAAAGTAAAAAGAAACAAGTGAAATTAATTTTAATAATATATTTAACTCAATATATCCAAGTTTTCCATTTTAACGTATAATTAATATGTTAAAATAATGCAATATTTTACAATCTTTTTATTAAGTCTTCAGAATCTGGTGTGTATTTTATGCTCACACTACAGCTCAGTTTGGACTAGCTGCATGTCAAGTGCTCAAGGGGCACATGCAGCCCTTGACTACCGTATTGTGTAGGTCTAAATGGTAATAATATTCAGAAACTAAAATAGTCTCTAGAAATTACATTCTGCCTGCTCATTTTGCTTTCCCAGGTTTTCACTGTTCTTGTTTTTTTCATGAAAATGTCTTTCTGATATCTGTGAATATTATGAACATCAAAGGCAGGATAAGACAAGTCTAGGATTACTTTTCATTTCTGATTATAAAGAATGGCTGGTATGGGCTTACTTAAAAAAAGAAAGTTTAGTGTGGTTTGGTTTCTCCTCAGGTAATTAACTGCAAAATGGATTCCATGTGGTCTGGGGATCATAGTGGTTCTGTTCTAGCTGGACTATGCTAATTTTTGCTGCTACTGTTATTGATACTTGTGGGAAGGAGTGGGTGTTAGATGGTGGCGATGATGAAGAAAATGAGAAATTATTGGTTTTCTCTTATGCTATGTTAATTTTGCTTTACTGGCTCTGAGTAGATGATCTTGAAAGCCTGGGACAATTGGCTATGGGGTGATTAGGGGAGATTTATTCTTAGTCACTCTAACAATATCAGGTTTGTTCCACGGAGAATAATCATATATTTTATTATGACATATGTGCTGAATTGAATGAAATGGGCCCTACTTCATGTTATGTGTGAAATAGCAGTGTGTGAAAAGCTATTCCTGTTTTATCTGGGATTAATGATTTTTCAAGAAAAGAAGAAAACACACAAAATGTATTATTTATATAAACGTATGATCTATATAACCTTCAGGAAAGTATTTTTAAAAAGTAAAATATTGATCTCTGGCTACAGTATGTTATGTAGGTTGTGCGTAGGACCCTTTGGCTGCTGTGGGTGTTTTGTAATTGATCAGATTCCTGTCTTTGACTTTCCTGGTCAGTTTTGATTGATGCTTTAGTATTCCCCACTTGGAAAAATGGAAACATCTGAGAGGATTTCTATATAAACAAGTTGTTTGGTACTGCCTCTGAGAGTTGTTATGGCTAGTTCGTGTGAAAACTGTGGTTGATGCTGATGCCCAGAATAATTCTGAAGTGTCATACTGGGATCTTTCTCTAAATTGCTTGTTGAAATATAATTGACTCGATTATCTCACTACTGAGTTTCTCTGCTTTCTTTTCGGTTGGGATAGAAACAAGCTGAAATAAGCCGTTGTTTAAAATATGGTGTACCGTGGTCCCCCCTTATCGATGGTTTGCTCCCC
The DNA here is from genome assembly GCF_041296235.1 of Equus asinus. Taxonomy (NCBI): domain Eukaryota; kingdom Metazoa; phylum Chordata; class Mammalia; order Perissodactyla; family Equidae; genus Equus; species Equus asinus. The sequence goes on along the minus strand of NC_091797.1, from coordinate 3,185,594 downwards.
ATGGTTTCAGTTACCCTTGGTCAACCATGGTCCAAAAATATTAAATGGAAAATTCCAGCAATAAACAATTCATAAGTTTTAAATTACACACTGTTCTGAGAAGCATGATGAAATCTCGTGCCCTCCAGCTCCTTCCCCTCAGCAATGTGAATCATCCCTTTGTTCTGAGGATCCAAACTGTACACCACCAGCCCTTGAGTCATTTAGTAGCCACCTCGGTTATCCAACCGTCACAGTGCCTCAGTGCTTGTGTTCAAATAACCCTTATTATATTAATAACGGCCCCAACATGCAAGAGCAATGGTGCTGACAATTCCAATATGCCAAAGAAAAGCCATAAAGTGCTTCCTTTAAGTGAAAAGGTGAAAGTTCTCAACCAGGAAAGAAAAAAATCATATGCTGAGGTTCCTAAGATCTATGGTAAGAACGAATCTTCTTTTTTTTTAAAGATTGGCACCTGAGCTAACATCTGTTGCCAATCTTCATTTTTAATTCTTCTTCTTCTTCTCCCCAAAGCCCCCACAATACACGCTTGTATATTCTAGTTGTGAGTACCTCTGGTTGTGCTAGGTGGGATGCCGCCTCAGCATAGCCTGATGAGTGGTGCCATGTCCACGCCCAGGCTCTGAACCAGCGAAACCCTGGGCTGCTGAAGGAAGCATGCGAACTTAACCACTGGGCCGTGGGACCAGCCCCAAGAATGAATCTTCTATCCATGAAATTGTGAAGAAGGGAAAAAGAAGTTCATGCTAGTTTTACTGTCACACCTCAAATATGTATGTAGGAAAAACACAGTATATGATAGGGTTTGGTACTCTCCACGATTTCAGGCATTCACTGGGGGTCTTGGAACATGTCCCCCAAGGATAAGGGGAGGACTACTTTATTCAAATCTTTAAACTATAGATTCAGTTACTGGCAACAAAGTAAGGGAGGGATCAAATGCAATTTCTTATATCTCTTCTTAAAATGCAGTTATAAAATTTAATTATAACTTCATTGTATTTCAATCTTTCTCATAAAGCATCATTGACCTTTGATCTCTTGTGCATTTATACTTTCAACCAGGATGTTCATGTATCATTCAGCTGTTTATTTGTAAAGAGTTTCCTTTGTACCTTAAAGTGTGCAGATTTTTTTCTTGAGCTCTGTAGACTATTTTTGGTCCTACTGTTTTGCACAAAGCAAGGATTATTTTGGAAACAGATATATTCAGAGAATAGTTTTCTTAATCACAAAAATATGTCTGCTTCTTTCTAAAAGACTGAGATGATTTATTAAAGATTTCATAGCATTCTTTTTAACTGATAGAAGCCAAATTTGGCAAAACTCTCATTTATTTGGTTAGATAATGGTGGCCCCCCCAAGAAGTTCAAAATGCTGAAAGATAGTTTCTCTCCTGCAACCTCATTACCAGGTTAAAATGAAAGTAGGTCAAGTCTAGATTCTATCATCTAGTCAGATATTTATCAGATAAACTCTCATTAGCAAATCAGGATCAAAGCCTGGATGCTCAATGAAATCTTAGGTCTTAACTGTTTTAGATGCTTTGACCATGCCTTGTCTGCAACATTCATTGAGGTAGACATGGCCATGGTCTAGAAGCAGGCTTCAGTCAGCATCGTTCAATCAGAAATCCTCCCAATCCAATGTCTGGACACAGAATGATTAGGGACTAAACTGTGGGCCCCATCTCTAAGAGGTACAGGCTACGGGCCTCAGTGGAATCTTTCATACAGTCCGTTCAAGAGTAAAAAGTGTTCATATTAGCTAATCCACATATCCTCAATGCCTTTATTTTCACCAAAAGGAAGCCATTAAAACATCCACCATAATGATTAACCAGACACTAGTTGATCAATAAAGACAAACCTTTTAAATTCAGTTTGATAATGAGTAAAGTGTTGATTGTGGATAGATCTACCTAGATTAAAAGGACTTGCTGTTGCCACCTCTGGAGTGTCGCCCTTTCCGATATAATGCCGGCTGACTACCCTGTTTTGTGCTTCCTGAGCAACTCCTAGAATTAAAGGTTAAACTAACTGGCACGTGTATTGGATCATACTAAGAATACCAAAGTGTTATAAAATAAGTTACAGACATCATAAAAAGACATCCTAAAAGTTAAATTAAACGTTTTGAAAAATAATAGTCAAATGTGAGAAGACAAAGTTAGACACTAACTTGAATCCTAAGAGACCTAGCAGAAGTCCTCATTGACAGACCAAGGGAAGCTTCCCAAATCATTTTGGATGGGCGGACATTTCCTCATCACTATTTAGGAGGATTTTTATCTCACGGGTCTTTATGTATGGATCATTGAATTACATAATGGGCTGTCTTTTAGTTCTGTCTTTCAAAAAATACAAAAATTCTCTGTGTTGGAGCACTTTTTAAAAGGTGTGTACTCACAAAGTTGTCTTCCTCTTGTGCTTATTTGCCCTTTATAAAGTCTTTTTACGTTTTTGTTCCATAGTTTGCGTAGAGATAATTGGTAGAGATGGGCCCAACTGGAAGGCTGTGATCATTCTAATAGAAGATGTTTTTGTGTTGTCAGAATTGTGTTTTTTTCCTTTAAATCTTGACTTTGAATACCTGTAATTGGGTGAAGCACGCTCTAATTCATCTGTTCTCCCCTGACTTTCTTCTGCCAGTGACCCAGATTCTTCACACATTTATTTACATTCCTGGCCTCTGGATGTACATGTGTTCGCCTTCTGAGAAGGAATATTGAATATGTGTTTTCAGCTGCCCGTTCTGTCCCCCTGGATCCCCTCTGAAACAGCCTGCCCCTCCTCTTGAGAGTCAGTGCTCTGTGTACTTCCCTGGATGTGTCCATCTCTCCAGTGGTGATGGTTAAGAGCAGGCATTTTCAGCCACATAGACCTAAGCACCCCAAGTCTGCCGCTTCCTCATTGTGTGATCTTGAACGTGATACTCAGCCTCTCTGGACCTTAGCTCCTTCTTAGTACCTCCCTTCTGATGAGATAGTAGACATGAAGCACTTTGTAAGCACTCCTTAAACAGTAGCTGTGATTATGGCGATGATAGTGATGACTCCCAGATGTACATCTGATTCTGTACTTCTCTTCAGAGCTCCAGATTTCCTCAATTTTCTGCTCACTAGTAAATTCACCATTGGTGTCCCCACCCCCCTTCCAGCACGTTAGGTGTAAATCGAATGGATTTTCTGTAGTGTCCCCGTTACATAAGCTGGAACTCTCAGCCTTATTCTCGAAGTCTCCCTCTCCCTCGTGAAGTTCTGATAAATCACCCACCTGTGCCAGTTGTACCCTCACAGATTTCTCAAGTCCAGCTCTTTGCCTCTATCAGGTACTGATCATCTTCACTAGGCTACTGCTTCCAGCATCATTACAACCCACCCTCTACCTTGTGGCCCAAGTGACAGAGCTAAATTCGGATATGACCACCCCACTCCCCCGTGCAAACATTTACTGTTGTCTTACCTCTTCCAGAAGTGATTTTCAACTTCTCAGATGCAAGCAGTGGAAAATGTTTCATTTATCTATGAAGGTTTCTATTCACTGATTTTCTTGCACTAATATATTGGGGCTCAGGAATAACTTTTATGGAGAAAGAGTTCTATAGCTTATAAAACTTGAGAAACCTTAAACATGGCCTGTGCTGACCTCTCCATTCTTATTCTATTGTACTGGCTTTTGTTTTGTCACACCGGCAACACCAAAACAGCTGATAGTTTGTCAAAATCATTCTATGGTTCCTTGTTCCTTGCTCCCCTTTAACCTGGAGCCCTGCTCCCTCCTCCAGCTGCCCCGCCTGCTTTCCCAAACGCCTTCTTCGGTTTGGCTCCTGGTCATTCTCTGACACTCCACTCAGCCCTTCCCTCCTGCAGGAAGCCGCCTTGATCCTCCCGTCAGGTGCGCAGCTCTGGGGCTGGTGATTCCTGGAGTACACCTTCTATCTTGTATTGTATTACCTATTTCCAACCAGACTGCACACTTCCAGGGCGGGGCTAAGTTATCTTCACTCTTAAACTCATTCTCAAAGTCGATTGCAGCATAGAGTCTGAGCCCAGTAAGTACGTAGTAAGTGTTTGTTGAATAAGTGAGGAAATGAATTTATTTGAATCAATCATTTGGGCTTATACCTGTGGAGCTAATAACTGTAGTTAGTTTTACAAAGATTAGGTCCCCCACTCTAGACAGAATGTAAGCCAATCTGGTGATAAAGACCATTCTCCTGAGGCCTGTTGTGAGCTCTGAGTGGTCGAGGGCATGCTTTAAAGGGGATCTGGTGTCTGGGTTTTAGTTAAAGAGACTCTGAAACCTAAGAAGTGTGCGTCTTCTCACTTGATAAGTCATGTAAAATAATGTTGAGAAGAAATGTGCTTATTCATAATTCCTCTCATAGAAGCAATTTCCTGCCAATAATGTCCCAAATGTGTGTTTATTATGTCTCAAATGTGTGTGTGATCTTAATGGCTGAAGCTAAAGCCTCCTATTTAGATTTATTAAAGTCTAATTTATTGACTTGCCATGATGTTTGTTAAAGGATTTGTGTGTAATAAGCTTATGTGTGATTCATTTGAGTCCATTTCGGGGTATCTTACTAACTCTACTAGAGTTTTTCTGAATTCCTGAAAACTTTTATCAAACCAAGGAACAGAAGGGTTGGATAGTTTCTTGATTTTGCCAGGCTCCCAGCAATGAAGGATTGTCTCCTCCTGTTGCTGTGGGGTTCACAAAGTGAGAGATCGTGGGATTAGACTCTCTCGGCACACTTTAACCTTCTTGTCCCCCTGATTATACGTGTCTGGTTTTGTGTGATAGGAGCCAAAGATCACATTATTGAAGTCAATTCAAAATAAGGCAAAAGATCAATGTGAAGGATGGGTTTGAAACAAGCAAAGAAGACAGAAGTGGAATTATTTGACAATAAGGAGTCACTGAAACGGTTGAGATATCAATAACCTTGAGGGACACTGAAACCAGTTTGGATGTTCAGGGTGTGTTCTTAGGTCAAACCCCAAAGCTGGGCAGAACTCCCAAAGATGAGCATTCGTTCACCGGGGGGAAGAGAGTACAAGCTCAGGCTTGTGATCAGGTAGCTGCTCTGGAGAGTATCAGGCCTGCTCTGAGTGCCTTCTGTCCATTTCTCAGGCAGTTGTACGGAAGTGTCCTGCAGGCAGTGTAGAGAGATGACTTGGTTTGACAGGTCCCTAGTCTCCATCCCCATGCCCCACTGGAGACCCAGCCTTCACGGTTTCTCCACTGGACTACTGTGACATTCTCTGTCTTTGGTCTGCACAGGTAGCTTTTGTTTGCGTAAGCCGATCCTCCACATTACTGTGCAACAGATCTCAAATTTAAAGAAAAATCAAACCCTTGATTATGTCATTCTCCTGCTTCCAACTCTGCAGTGGGTCTGTAGGGCTCCTGAGATTAACACCATCTTCTGAACATCACCCACCTTCAAGGCTGCCTTTAGTACAGAAGCTGATCTTGTGTGAAATATGAAGGTCACTCCTTCTGGGTAGATGAGTTATACGAATAATACTCTCCAAGGCTCCTGGCCTCCCCTTTGGCACCAGGCTGGGGCCTGTCTCTGGGCTTTCCAGAGTGCCCCATGTCTACCGGAGCCACTCTTGTCTCTGTGCTTGCTTTTTACCTTGCCTGATAAACAACTCCCACCCTCCAGGAGTTGGCATATGCAAATCATCTTCCTGAAGTCCCTCAGCGCTCCCCTGTGCTTCCTAGCCTGTGGCGGCCTCTGTAGTTAGCGCCAATCGCACTCCCCTGAACCCGTTCATTTACTGCTCAACCTTGCCTGCTATGCTGTGATTCTCAAGAGTGGTGGTTTTCTCTTGTTTCTAGGCTTTAAAACCACTAATATTAGTACTTGTTTTACATGTGGTTTGACATCAATAAGTGTTGAATGAATGAATGAATGAATGAATGAAGCAAGCTGTGGCTCTGTCTATTAAATGAGGGACAATATAACAGAATGCAGCCACTTCTACGTTGGGGACCCTTTTTGGAATAATTGCAACCTAGGTCAATTTTGTGTGTGTGTGTGTTGTTTTATGATGACAGAAAGGAGTTGAGGAAACCACTGAAGACTTCCAGAATACTTTTGAGACCTTCCTTTGATTAGAGATGGTGAAGTTAAATGAGATTTTATCTTGATACAGGAATATCTGAAAGAGAATTTGAGAAGTTGAGTAATTCTCAAGGAGTCTTACAGAAAGGTTGAAAATTAGCTGTTTTTCTCCCCTGGAATCAAACCACTAGCGAAATTAAACATTCCTCCTATGTATGATGTTTCACCTTTGCTCTTCTCCATACATAATATGAACCGGTCAGAAGTTTGGCCGATGTCAACAGGAGCTAGGTTTATAATTATAGCTGATAATGTTTATGAGGATTCTGAATACGCTGTGACGTACTGAAGTGCTAAATAAACATTACATGAAGTGAGTTATGTTAAATCACAGATATTCTCACGAAAATGAAAGGCCCTTGAGAGCAGATTCTAATAGAGTTGTCAATGGCCCATTATGCCAACTTTGAGGCTATACCTCTCTGGGGGTGAATGTGGGATGAAGAGAGTAGAATTTAGATTGTTTCTAAAGATCGTTTGACCAAGGCAAGATTTGTCTCCGTGTGAGACTGGCATGGTGTAGAGAGTAAAGCAGAGAGCTCCTTTCACAGATACCTCAGACTCTGATTCAGACGTTGGCAGGCTTTGGGGGGAAAGGGCCGTATGGTAAATATTTTAGGGTTTGTGGGTATATAGTCTCTGTCACAACTACTTAGTTCTGCTGTTGTGACTCAAAAGCAGCCACAGACAGAACAAAATGGACGGGGGTAGGTTTGGCGTGAAGTCGTTGTTTGTCACCCTGGGCCATTTTGAGTTTTCTGGAAGCATCTAGCATACATACAAATAGAAGAACTGCAATGGACAGTGAGGCCAGCCCATTTTTAGGCTGATGCTTTTATGTAAAACTGACCTTCAGTTCTGAAGTGTCTACCCAAGGTTTAGTCTGTGTAGCCTCCAGAACAGGAACAGTGGACCTTTGACGGTTTCTGAAAAGGCTTCTCCAAAGTTAAAAAAGAGTGAAAAGGACTTTGAATTCCTTCTATGAAGCAAGAACTAAACACAGAATTTCTTCACATATGGGGCCTATTGGTTACCAGTATATAAAAAATTAATATAAAACATGAATTGAATCACTCTCAACCAAGCAGGACATTTTATGAATTGAAGGAGCTAAAAGCAGCTAACAGATGCCCCAAGCATGAGACAACAAAGCTGGCTGTCTTGTAGAAGAAAACTTCTTAAAGCAATAAATGGTGAAGCCCCTGTCAGAGAAAGTCTCTCACCTGACAGTCTTGGGGAGAAAACAACATCTGACACGGAAAATAAGGATGGCAGAGTCCAGCTAATTCCCCACTAAACTCACCCATAGGGTCCTTTTTCACCTCTGGGCCTCTGGTCCTCACTCCATCCTAAAAGTTGGATGATTATTATGTATATTAGATCATAAACGTTCCTTTAGCAAACCTTAGAACTAAGGCACAAACTCTAATGCCTATTACCGGAAAAAAAATAAGTGCGTTGGAAAATTAAACTCTGTTTTTCACTTCTTTTGTGAAGCTACTCAGTTAATTTTAAGTCTTAAGCCTTGAAGAAAGAAGTAGTCATGTGACTGAGTTGAGTCTAGGTCTTAACTACGAAATCTAAGATGTATGAAATTCAAAGGTAGTAAATTAAAATGTTTGTAGTCATCCTAGGCTGCTGGTGGACAGAATCAGAGATCAAGGTTTCAAGTGTAATATAAAGAAGAAATGATTCACTGTAACAGTAGAAATATACTGGTAAACTAATTCATGAATATTCGTGATAAGGGCCATCTGCATGTTCTGGGTTAGACTACAATGCACATGGTTTTTATGTAGCTCTGTAGATGTGTCTTTGGTAGATGATATATCAGTGTATGCACACAATTAGGCCTACAAAGGATTTTGAATAAATCTTATCTGTATCTATTTTACATTCTTATTGCTAAGTCAATTCTGTTTGTATTTTAAAGTGATTTTTTCCTAATGGATAGGAATGATGTATATTGCTTTTATAGAATATAAATTAGTTCTGGTTTCCTGGGTTTCTTTCTCATATAGATACTTATTTTTGTTTCTTTTTGTTAGAAATATGAGCATCTATTTCTTTGCTTAGAAACTTTTGCTACTTATTTTCCTAACTTTGAAAATGAAGTTACAAAGTCAATCCTGTCTACCTAAGGAAGAGCACCCTTTATAGAAATGAAAAGGATAATCTGGGTTAGTTATCTGTTGCTGCGTAACAAATTGCACCTAACTAGTGGCTTAAAAAATAAATATTTATCTTCCTCACAGTGCTTATGAGTCGGGAAATTGGAAGTGGTCCAGCTGGGCAGTTCTGGCTCAGTTCCCTCGTGAGGCTGCAGTGCCGGCGTATGAGAACCACAGTCATCTGAGGGCTTGATGGGGGCTCAAGGGTCTGCTGTGAGGTGGCCCGTCATTGCCCGTGTGATGGAAGCTTCACTTATTCCAAATGAACGGTTTTTAGGATTTACTACTTACTGTCTATGCGCCATTTGTCAAGTTAACTATTCTTCACTCACTAGCCTAGTGATCGCTTTAAACTGTAAATCAGATCGTGACACTTGTCTGCTTAAAACCGTTCAGTTAGAATAAGTGGAGCTTCTGTTACACCTAGAATGAAATCCAAACCCCATAACGTGGCCCACCAGCTCCTACATGACCTGGCCCCTCGGTACTTCCCACCCCACCACCTCATCATATGCATTACTCTTCCTTTCCTTCATGATGTCCCTGTCATGATGGACTTCCACTGGAAGCATTGTGGGAGTAGCCAGTAAGCCATCAGCCAGGTGACAGATGCCTGGTTTGCTTTGTTGTCCTGGTGTGATTATTAGCAAGGCCACTTAGAAAAGGGTCCCGTCAATTACGTGCTTTGCCTAGCATACAGCTCTTTCCCCCACGCAGGGCTTTCTCCCCTATTCCTCAGTTAGCTGTCTTTCCTTCTTAGGTTAACCTGGTTATCTTATACATGTCCTGCAGCTCGGAAATGGTACCCGAGAGCCTCTGCTAAAATCTCCCTCTCCCCAAACCCGAACACTGTAATGGTTTCTCATTAGTCCTTCCTCAAGGAACCCATTTTTTCCTTCGTAATCGTTACTGTAATTTGTCGTCTTATTTTTATTAAGTTCAGAAGGGAAGGGACACAGGCCGTGGATTCACACTGCGTGTCCTGTCCTCAGCACAGCGCCTGACGGAGCAGCAGGCACTCATCACATATCTTTATATGAATCAAGATGTCTAACCTCAATTGCTGTTATTTTCTAAACTAGGAAGGGGAGGGGAGTTATGAGGATCAAGTAAGATTACACCTAGGACAGTACCTGGCACATAATAAACTTCTAAGGGAGATAAAATTTACATACAGCAAAATGCACAGTGAACAATGTGATGAGTTTTGACCAAGATACACCTATGTAACCAACACCACAGTCAAGATGTGGAACATGACCACCATGCTAGAAAGTTCTCTCCATCCTCCTCCAGTCAACCCCATCCCCACAGGCAACCGTTGTTCTCATTTCTGTCATCATTCATTAGTTTTGTCTGTTTTGGAATTTCATATAAATGGAATCATATAATGAGCACCTTTTCCATCTGGCCTTTTTCACTCAACATTTGTTTCTGAGATGCAGCCCTATAATTGTGTATTAGTAGTTAATTATGATTTTTGCTGAGTATTATTCTATTTTATGGATATATCACCATTTGTTTATCCATTCTCCAACTGATAGACACGTGGATGGTTTTCAGCTTTTTCTTATAATGAATAAAGTCTTTAAATTTCGTGTAAAAGTTTTTGTATGGACATGAATTTTCATTTCTCTTGGATAAATACCTAGGGGTAGAATTGCTGAGTTAGGGGCAAGTTTGAGTATTTTTAACTTAAAAAAAAAAAACACTAAAAAACTGCAGAACAGTTTTCCAAAATCATCGTACCATCTTATACTCTTACCAGCAAGCTGTGATGGTTTCAGTGTTCCGTGTCCTTGCCAACATTTTAATTTACATTTTCCTAATAACTGATAAGATTTAGTACCTTTCACATGCTTGTAGGTCATTTCATAGCCAATGCTGTGAAGTCTCAGCTGTGAATTGTTTGTCTTTTTATTTTTGCTTTGCAAGGGATTTTTATAATAATGTATTCTGGATAGGAGTCTTTTGTATTATATATGTTTATATACATATTTATATATGTTTTCATATATAGCATATATACATACATGTTATTGTCTCTCAAGCCATGGCTTGCCTTTGCGTTTTGTCAATGGCATCTTTTGCTAAGTAGAAGCTTTAAATTCTGTGAAGTCTAGTTTGTCACATTATTCTTTTATAGTTTGTATTTCGTGAGTCCTCTGTAAGAGCTCTTTGCTTACTCCTCAAGGTCATGAAGATATTCTTCTCTATTATCTTCTGTAAGCCGTATAGTTTTAGCTTTTATGTAGATCTATGATATTTCAAATTGATTGTGGTGTATGATATGATGTAGGTGTTGGGGGCTCCTTTTATTCCATATGGCTATCCAATTGTTCTGTCACCATTCGTTGAAAAGACTTTCTCTGTTAAATTGCTTTGGTTCTTTTATAAAAAATCAAATTTTAGTAAGTCTGGAAATCAGAGAATTTGAGCTAACTTCACTCTTCTTTTTCAAGATTACTCTGTCTAATCTAGATCCTTTCTCTAGATTTGTCTCATCTAGATCCTTCAGGCATCCAAACAAGTTTTAGAACCAACTTGTCAATTTCTACCAAAAAAAGAAAAGAACGGTTTCAGTTTTGTTTTCATTGCATTGAGTCTTCAGGTTAGCTGACGGAAGGACTGACGTGTGCTTTTAAGAGCTCTTATTAAGTTAGTGACAGTGGGGATAGTTTGGCTTCATGGAATGGAATCGTACAGGCTTTGTGACCAGTTGGACAAGGATGCTGAGAATGAGGGGGCATCACAAACGGCAGAGTTCCTTGGGCCGTGACAGCAGGCTCATGTTCAAACTGAAGAAGCATTTGAAGGGACTCAGGAGTCTGGGGGGAATCTGTCCTGCTCTAGGAAAAATATTCTGCTCCAAGCGATTTTTCCCTACTCTTATTGTCCTTCACTCCTTTGCATTTTTTGGACTTTTCAGTTGATTACTTCCTAGATATGTTTTCTCTAAAAACTGGAGCATTTTCCTTCCAAAATGCTAGGTATTTCCATCAAAACATATGCAGTTACAGACTGAATTTATTTTCTTTAACTTTCTTGAGCTTGTTAATTACCAGCTGAGGGCAAAGTTGTATCTAAGATCCAAAGTTCAGGGGCCGCTTTCTCTTCACGCTTGCAGGCGTGTCTCTTTACGTCTTCTACGACAAGGCACAGAAAATCATTTGTAGAGACTTAGAAAGTGAGCAGCTATGCTCCCCTGCAGGAAGTCAAAGGCTGGTGGCACACTTCTTACATGGGAGCAAAGTATTTCACAAATTTAGGGGAGGAAAAGAGCACAAGGAACAGAATTCATGCCAAGCAAACCACCTCTGACTTCATTTTCAATGAAACAGAACAAGTTTTAAAACCTATTAATGAATATTCTATCTGGAAACCATTTATGCTTTAAATTTCACTGACTAGGTTTTTTAAAAAAAAAGTGTAGGCAGCATTCTGTATCTGGCTTCCTTTAAATTGCTCAGCATCAAAATATCTGAAAATAGCGGCTCTTTTGCCTATTAATGCAAATGTAATGAATGTTGTTTTTCAAAAGATAATGTAATAATCCACCCGCATGTCATTAACAGAACCGGGTCCTTTTTACTAATAGAGTAATAGCCTGAGTGTACCTATTTTTTTCAAATACTGGAAAGGATCCTGTCCTGCTTTACTATTAGAGAGCTTTACTATTAGAGAGCTTTTCTATTTTTCCCTGTGAGGCTGATTCAGTGATATGAAACATGAGCTTGTAGCTTAACTATTTCTATATTATCTTTTTTCCTTTTACCTCCTGTACTGTCAAGAAACAGTGAGGTATTTTCTTTGATCATTAAATCCTGAAGCTATAAATCTTATAATTCTTTCCCAGATTTACCTTGTTCAGTGTTTTTCCTTATTCAATAAGGACTGATTTGTTTTTTTTTTTTTCTGAAATGTGCTTGTATTCCATCTACACCCCTTTGCCTCCCTGGAAATCCTGCTTCGAGCAGCCCTCTCATTCGGTCTCATTAACTATTGTTTATAAATAAAAAAGAAATGCCATCGAAAGTAAACAAAATAATGTTTACCTATTTCCACTGCTAGCAAGTGGTGATAAACTCAGTTGAAAACAAATGGCAAAAATGCATCACACAGATGGGGAAAAAGTTAATTATTTTCCATTTTGTCTGCTAATCCTGTTCAAGGTTTAGTGGACTGGTCTGCATGAGTGTCTCGAAGGGAGATGGTGTGAATTTTGTGAGAGAAGTGTGTTTTCAGTGTGCATTCTCCCCTGGATACCCACTTGTAATTTCTTTTGGTGATAATAGAGCTTAGCTATGCACATCAAGGGAAAACTAGCTTCTTCAGGGCGTCGTGCAGGGCAGCTCATCACAGTATCCTTAATGCTTGTTGGCAGTCCATCTATTTGCAGAAGTGGAATTGTTATTCTGTAGTGGAGATTGCTGGAGTGGATGTATGCAGCTTCCCCAGTCTTATGTCCAGCTATGAAGAGGATCCTTGTTAAGCTTCTGGAGCCCATTTGTTGGAAAAGAGGGGAATTTGAATGAAATCTCTGCAGCTAGCAATATAAAGAAAATGCTTAAACTCCATTTTCAGAAGTGAAATTGTGTTCACAGAGAAGGATAAAAAAAGAAAGACAACTATTTCTGCTGGAAGAGAGTATTCTAAGATCAATAAAGGAATTCTTGGGGGTTAGAGGAAAACTAGTAAGTTTCAGAGTTGAAAATAATGTTGATGGAGCGTAGCTGATTTTTGTACTTTTAAAAATCACACCTGCTGTGATTGCTTCTTTTTCTTGGAACTTTAAAGGGATTACACTGTGTAATGTTGGTGTCCTTTTCATAGGATGCTGTTAAAGGGCATAACTTGTCAACATAAGAAATGTCTGCATATTGCATCCACATGTAGGCAGAAGAGAAGAACGGTTGGGAATTGTGCTGAGTATGAAAATATTAGATAAAGTTAATGCATTCAAAAAGTGAAAGCTACAAAGTCATTAAAGAAATAAATTACCCTTTGTGTCAAAAGTGTTAGATCTCACAACTATTTTTCTAAAGACTAAGTGGTGTGCAGTCCAGGACCCAAAAATAGGAATTATTAAATTATTATCGTGGGATAAACATTTAAAAGAGGATGACCTATAAAGAGAAATATATTTAAGAACCAAAGTGCACCTGTTGGGAATCTACGCTAAGGTGTTAGTGGTTCTCCACTAGGGTAAAGGAGACGGGGCATCCATCCGCCTTCCCACACCCTCTCCAAATTCTGCTGTGGCCTCTGGAATTGTATGAAGAGATGGAAAACGTTTCACAGGTAATTCTGATAGGCATCCTGGTTCAGAATCCCTGGTATTGGAGCTTGCAACAGAAAATGGAAAGATATAAGAAATAGAAGACTGAAGTCCGCCTGTCGGACTCCTCCAGTGTTGGTCTAGCCCATGTAATCTGCTTACTTCAGCTTTACTGGGTGTCAGATAAGGATAAGAATATACCACAGCAATGTTATGAAGATTAATATTAAACTCTTTGACCTTCCTGGAGAAAAGCACAAGATATTAAGAGAAAGGAATCCAGCAAAGCCAAAAATATCATATCCTTTCAAATTTGCTTAATAAGAAAATGAGTCAGTACAGTGTAAATTAATGCAAGTTCTCAGCTCCAAGCAGATGAGATTCACCAAAAGCCAGGCCCTACATGGGGAACAATTTTAAGTAATACATATCATGTAAGTCTTCAGCGACTAACCTCGTTGCAGCCATTTGTCAGCCCTCCAACCACATTTCTTTAGTGTTTTCTCCTGCACCTGTGTTCAAGGACATATGGTTATTTTTAACCTTGAAAAGTTTAAAGAAGAACCTGTTTATTGTTTTCCTTCTCACTTCTCTATTTCTAATAATGTCAGAGTATAATCCAGAAAATATTGTATATCCATATAATACTAATGGAATCAGATATAGGAAGACACTGAATACATCAGAGAATAAAAATAAATAATAGAATTCTTTCAGCTGAGTAAGTTTTCCTCTTAGGTTACAAGCCATATTTACTTGACTACAACATTACAATTAGCAACCAAAGACAAGTTAGCAAGAAGTTTTAAAATAATCTTATTTAGCTCAAATTTGCATGATCAAAAACCATCTCTTCCATAGGGATGCCGTGTATAAGGTCTGTTTATTAATACACAAAATCGTATGTGTGTGTGTGTGATATGATTTGTGTTAAGTTATAGATTTTGTTTTCGTAATTCTCTATCTTATTGTGGGAGAGAGGATGTTAGGGAGGGACATATTAAAAGTCAAACTGGAAAAAATTTTAATGTCTCCTGTCCTTTTAATGCTCAGTAGACCAGAGTAGATGAGTACGCTTTGGGGAAAAATACTTTGTGTCTATGTTTTTGTAGTGAAGCTATGTATTTCCATACATCTTACTAGGCTTTAGTGTCCTGCCTTCCAGAAGTCAGTAATTCAGGCACGTGCAAGCAACAGGCCCTATGCTATAAGTACATTCACCTTTCTTTAAGAAGTGCAAGGGGAAGAGAGGGTCTCCCTCATTAGGAGCAGAAACAAGTCTACTAACTTTGTCTTAGTATTAGGACTTCCTTCTAGACGCTATTTCAGAGTCAACTCGGCATAGCAAAAAGTGTCCTTGTCTCAAATCCCAACCCTGTCACTAATCGGGAGATGATCTCAGACAAGTCTTCTAGGCTGTTTCAACACCAATTTTCTTAACAGCAAAATGGAAATATGTATGTATACATTTGGTGGAGGTTGCGTGGTTGAGATGGAGTAGGGAAGGTTGGACTCTGTTTGGAGGGATCAAATGGAAACCATCTTTAATTTCCTTACAGCTCTGAGAGCCCAGGATTCATACCTAAGGGGGAAAAAAGGATTTTCTTTCCTTGTCTAGTATTTTTATTACAATTTCCATAAACTCCATCTTAGACCAGCATCTGTTTTACTCATATATTCTAATTTCCCTGGGTCCTGGTATTAAAATGTGGACGTTAGCATTTGCTATTGTATTTTCTCCCAACAATTTAGTGAGGATACATCAGTAGACCAAAGATGGGAGTTATTTTGTTTATTATACATCTGATTCAGTCTAAACTGTATTTAGGGACATTTTCTCCCTACAAATGGACCAAATCTGCCCTCAGTCTCTTACTCAAAAATCCTTTCTAATGGCAATTGTCAGTAAATACAATGACAAACAAAATCGTGTCTAAAGTCATAGCAGTTCATTTGCTTTTTGGTATTTTTGCCATCGGCTCCACGTTCTTTTAAAACAAGCTTTTGTATTTGAATAATTACCTGCAGTTGCTCTACTGAATAGAAAATTGTCACCAAAAAAACACTTTACATGGAAAATGGTAGCAGCAAGGCTAATCTATAGCTGTGGCCTTTCCTAATGAGTGTTGCTGGGAAACTTTTCAGAACCCTGCAGGGAAATGCATGTTTTTGTATGAAAAAGGTCTCAAGCTGTTAGAACTGATAGAATTTCAGAAATGCCATAAGATCAGCTTGCAACAGATTTGCAGGTTTTATGAACAGAATGGAAAAGTTTAAGATATTTCTTTGGAATGAAAGTTTATCCAGAATGAAGAACTATCTGTTGTAGGGAACTGAAAATAGGTTTGACCCCAAAAAACAGGTTCAGTGGCTGCTGAATGTAATGGGAATTGTTTTATAAGTAAGTTAATTTCTGTATGTTTATTTCATCTACTGGAGAATTATAGACCCTCGGCAAAATCATTCAAGTGTTTATTCAAGAGGCCTTTCCATACTTGTATTCAAGTGCTGTGTAAAATGAGGAAGCTCTCAAAGAATAAACGTATGCATACATACAAATCCATGTTTCATGGGGTGGAATTATCTTCCAAGCCATTATGTACAATAATATCTAATATTTGGGTGTTGATGGGAAATCTTTGGTTTAGGTTATGTGGCTTTTATTTCAACCAACCAAGCTGAAAATTACCAATGAAAGCCAAAACAATTTTACTCTTTTGAGTAAAGGAAAATTCTATGGTATATACTCAGCTATGACCAGAATTGGAAGAACTAAGGGTTAGTTGCGAATTCCATATGTACATTGGTATTTATTTGTTAATGCTGGAATAAATATAGTATTATAGAATGTTTTATGAATCAATTTAAGTCAAATTAGAGGGTCTATCTTTATTAACAGGTTATAAGCATTTACAATCAATGTTAGTATGCCTTGCTTTTAATGGATTCTATTTCTCTGATAAATACGTAGATATATTTTTAGGGAATAAATAACTTAGTGTGCAATAAAGGGCCAAAAATAGCCCACCCTCCTGTCTTTAAGTCAACACACTTTGGATGGGGCCTTATAGCAGACTCTGGTTTGTGCTACGGAACACAGTACTTTAATTTAGAGTATCATTGTGGTTCACGGACAGCCTACCTTAAAGAAACAACGTAATTTTATTTGCCAGCTTATTCTTGACTCTTCATTTTTTTCTAGACATATTTAAATTTTGGGCATCTTAGAAACTGAAAGTCTTTCAGTAGAGAAGATAGCAGACTTGAAAGCCTATGAAAGGCCAATACTCTTGAGGAAGAGTTTTATTTTTCCTTCATCCGTGTTCCCCTTGATCTCATTAATATCAGTTCTTTATTTGCACAAATGGTTTTCTCGGTGAGTGTTTAGGACCATAGGCATCTTACGTTCTTTTCAATTGCTTCTAACTGTGTTTCCAATAGATCGATCATTTATTGGTAATTTCTCATTTTTTCTCATCAACCCCTTATGAAAATTCCAAAAATTGAATTTTAAATATCAGAGTGCATCTGAGACTTAACACAGCATTTTCTAAATACAAATGTGACATTTTCCCCAAAGGGAGCCGTTTTGGATTTGGTTGACTGCAAATGTTT
The DNA here is from genome assembly GCF_041296235.1 of Equus asinus. Classification (NCBI taxonomy): domain Eukaryota; kingdom Metazoa; phylum Chordata; class Mammalia; order Perissodactyla; family Equidae; genus Equus; species Equus asinus. The sequence goes on along the minus strand of NC_091797.1, from coordinate 3,168,389 downwards.
CTTGAAGTATTATGAATCCATTTATTGAATAATAATGGCTAGAATTAGTGTTAATTGTAGGTATCATTTATCTGTAGCTTAAAAAAATAGCTCTCAGGAGGAATTAAAGAAATTACAAACATCACTTTGCATGACTTTCTTCAGTTCCTTGTCTGTAAGGCGAAGGAATGAAGCAACTCTGTTTTTGTGTCCTAACGTGAGCAGAACATGGCTGACATGGGTGGATGTTCTCTATCTAGTGCTTTTGTCCATAGCGGATACAAATCCCGATTCTCACTCATCTGCTATATTTAAGATACATTATTGGTTATGCTTCAGAAAAATTTCAAGTTTTTCTTCCAAAGATCATGATGTTCCGTAGGAAAGGAGATTTTTGCTTGATGGCAGCTAAATGACTCTTCCATTTGACACAAGGAAGTTGAGTGACTCATGAGTGGAGTCGCTGTTCTCTGAAGCAGCATTCACACTTCCGAACGGCACAGTGTTGGACGGCACCCTCTGGAAGCCGCAACATCAAGTGGAGACACGTGTGTCGTATTTGCCTCAGGTATAAGTCTTGTGTAGGTTAACTTTATGTGTAGAAATCAAGGTTCAATTCAAAAACTACAGCCCTCAAATTTCCAAGTTCACCTTGAAATGCTGGCAGGTTAGTTGTCTGATTTTGATAAATTTGAGGAGGCTTCATGGAAAAGTGAAATTTTAGGCAGATTAAATGCTAAGGGAGATTGATGTGATGTCTCCTAGGAATTCATATAATGTCTTAATGATTAACTTCATCCAAACCCCTCACTTTGCAAATGAGGAAACCGAGACGTAGATAGTTGATCATAGCAAATAATTAGCAGCAGAACCAGAACAAAAACTCAGCTTCCTCCAGTTATTTGACGCTCAGGTGGACCTCATTTAGCTATCTTCTGTGTAAATAAAATGCTCCTCCCTCTCCGTCTATATCTTCACCTTTCACAGCAGGCAGCTTGACTCCAGAGTGGAAACTATGAAAGGCTACGAGGGCAATGTCCTTGGACATGGAAATGCACGCCTCCATGGATGGGGCGTATGTTGCTATCCTGATCACTGCTTATCCTCAATTTTTTCCAAATCAAAGATAAACACTATGGAAAACTGTATCTAATTAAAATTTCTTGGAAAAGCCAATTTACAAAGTGAGGAGGAATCTCTCTAGGGAAATTTATTTTACTTGCAGTACAAAAGTTAAGGACACATGGGGTGGCTGTGATCCATAGACTAAGGGGATTTGTACCCAGGACCCGCCAGGGCTATTGCAAGCCCAGCAGGGCTTTGCTTTCATGCGCAAAAAACTCTCAGTGTGATTAGGCTTAACTTGAACTGTCAGTTTCAAAAATCTATTCTTTCTCACCCTTCTTCTGGTTTTATTATTGTATCTACTTAACTATATCTTTCATCCTTTTTGTTTTCTATTCCTCTTTGTTCTAAGACCATCTTTCTCCCCAGACAAGCAAGCCTTCCCTCTCTCCCTGCTTTTGGATTTATGCAATAACATGAGTATTTTGCTACAAAAGCCCGTTTAGGGCTGCAGCTGCTATCTCATTGTCCTGCTTGAGCTCCTTCCTGCGTTCTTACTCTAGATCTTCTCACAAACGTGCCTATTCCTGGCACTCATTGGAACTCACTCCACACACCAAGCTGTCTTATAGGATACCGACTAACAGCAATGAATTGTAGGGAGAGTTCTTTCAGCATTAAAAAGTAATATCTTTACATAGTTGCCAGACATATATCTTCTTGTTTCTAAACTAGTTTTCCTACAGTATTCTCAGGGTCTAGTTTGTTTTTTGTACTTTATTGATCCATTAAATTTCTGGAAAGTCTGAATCATTGTTCAAGAAATGTGGTCCCATTGGTTCTGTTCTTAGTAAGATCACTATCCAAAATATAATTAGCCTTCTTACTCGCTCTCCATCTTTCTCCCCCTCTTTCTATCTCTTGCTGCAATCCAGATAATAGCCTTTCAGCAGGAACAAATCCACTTGGAATGTTGCCTTATACGGTGGTTCTCAACCCTGGCTGCTCACCAGAATCTCCTGGAGAGCTTTGTAAAACTAGGAGTCCTGAGACTCAGCCATGAAATTGACTGTTAGAACCTCTGAGGGTTGAGCTCAGGGAACTAGCATGTAAAAAAGTGTGGCAAGTGACACTGACGTGCGGCCAGAATTGAGTCACATAGTTTATGATAGACCTTATAAGGTGCCAGGGGTGACTGACACGAGTGGAATAGTCAGTGGTCCACAGAGCAAGATGTTAAGTATCTTCACCCAGCATCACCCCCCCCCCCACCCCCCCACAAGAAAAGTCTTCCTTAGCACAACTGAGATTCCTCTCACATTCGGTTCTTTCAACACACTGTGGACCCTGTTACTGTCCCCCATTTTCCAGATGGAGAAACTGCCTCACGGTGTATGTTTTTCTTAAAAGTCAAATCTCTAAATTTGATTAGAATTTAACTTAATTATGAAAGTATCTCTAAATTTAATCTGATTTAGATGAATGTTACCAAATTACATGTTCCAAAAATAAAGAAATAATTTTGGCTGAACTTTTTTCAAAACCCCAAATATGACATCTCTATTCAAATACTTCAACAACCTGAGGTTATTGGTTGATTTTCAAAATAGAAATTGCTCCTGGTCATTGTCTTTCTTTCTGTTTTCCCTGAATGCTGTCTCCACATGTGTCCTGAAGCACATTTTCAATTAGCTTCCCCCAAATCCATGATGGACTGAGGTAAGCTAATTGCCCTCCCTGTCGGAAATAGCCTGCCTGTCCACAGAAGACCAATGACTCCTTCAAGGCAGATGGAGTTTGTTTACCTCAGGCCCCGCTCCATTTAATGGCCCATTATTTATGTGCTTAATAACTGAAAAAAATTACAGAAATCCTTCAAATTTCTTGAATCCTTTCAGAAAATATATTAAGATAAAGGAGAGTTTATAAAACCTTTCTTATTGTTTTTCTTTTTTTGAAAGGGCAGTGCACTTATGTCAATAAGCTTTATTTTTTATACTTTTCTGCTTGATAATTTAAAACAGAGAGGAAAAGGCAAAGGAAAGAAAAGGAAAATATGGTTCAGAGCTACTGACATGAAATGTTAACTGAATAGCTACAGGCACTAATTAGATATTTGTGTATTATCAAATGACTGCGCAGGGTATTAATCGTTTCTGTTGATGGTAATCAGTAAAAAGCCAAATCTGAATGTGTCTGTCTGTATGTTTGTTTGTTTAATTCAGGGGCACTTATTGTAGTTTTTCAGTGTTTATGGGCACTTTGTGGCAGTGGGGGTAACAGTCCAAAATCTCTGGAAGCATTAGTCAGATGCAGATAGAAAAGTCCCCTGGAGGCCCAATGCACATTACTTTCTCTAGAGATCTTGGCACAAAAGGCTAATCTCAGTCTACAAAAGATTTATTATGACAGATAGAACATAGGAGTCATTCGTACTCGTCGTGGTATTATCTGTGCACCAATTTCAATGTGACGTTTTAGTAATATACCCAATAATCTTTTCCTATTGGACTATTTTAAAAGACACATTTATATATATAATATATAGTCATATATAAAAATATTAATTATATATAAATATAATTAATAAAATTTGATGTATCAAATAAAACACTACTTTTATGTAGAAGCCACTTGAGGCTTAAAAACATTGCAATAATAGGCTAAATGTTGTTTAAAACAGTTGAAAATTGATTTTAGTTCCATTTAATTTTCAATGAGATTTAAATTAAGCAGTTTTTAACTAGGTTTGGCACCTCATGTCATCCTGGCATCAGCATCTGATGTTTACTCTCTGGCCCTGGGCAGGAAATCCTTTGGCAGTGTAGCCATCTGTCAGTCACCTTGGCAACTGTAAAATCCTTAAGTGCAGCCCTGAAAATCATGGCATGAGGGGGGCAGAGCGGGTGGTGTGGTGGCTAAGTACACAGACTGCTTTGGTGGCCCAGGGTTCATAGGTTTGGATCACCAGCATGGACCTACACACCTTTCATCAGGCCTTGCTATGGAGGCATCCCACATACAAAATAGAGGAAGATTGGCACAAATGTTAGCTCAGGGTGAATCTTCCTCAGGCAAAAAGAAAAAGATTGGCAACAGATGTTAGCTCAGGGCCAATCTTCCTCACCAAAATGAAATCAAATAAAATAAAAATCATGGCATGAGGGTAATAATATTACTTTTACTTTTGTATAATGGTTGATTCATCAATAAAAAATTCTGATTGACTAGTTGTGTGCTTCTGATTTATATTAAAATACTCATGAATGTAGAATATATTTATTTGCAAACCAGAAAGCATACTCAACTCAAAAATACTTTTATTCACAATTTGTAAAATGTGAAGATTTGGAGATTCCTTGTTTTTCCTGATTGACGTTGGAAAGCATTTAGAGTGCTTTATAGAGTTATGTGTGGTTGTATTATTTTTTCATCTTTATGAATCTTATTAAAAATAATCAGACAATAAGGATTTGATCAGTCTAGTGATAGTTTTTAGATATGTAACTATGGAGATTGGTCATATAATTTTTACAGTATGATTTTATAAATGTACAACCATAATTTTTTGTTTTTATGTGTGATTCTAATTTTTAAATCCAAGCTCATAATAGAATTCTTTGAAAGCTATAGAATGACTATAATATTTTCTTTCTTCCTTTATTATTATTATTTTTTTTGCTGAGGAAGATTTGCCCTGAGCTAACATCAATGACAGGCTTCCTCTCCTTTGTATGTGGAATGCCGCCACAGCATGGCCACTGACAAGTGGTGTAGGTCCCCGCCCAGGAACCAAACCCAGACTGCTGGCCTGGAGCCTGCTGAACTGAACAGCTAGGCTATGGGGCCAGCCCCCTGTCTTGTTTCCTTCAGCATTATTATTGAGCTGAGTACTCTCAAAGAGCCTGCTTCTTCGTTTTAGGTAGGTAGGAAGTCAAAGTCAGGTCCCATGTATTGCATTGAACAGTTGGGACATTGTTTCCAGCTGAATTTATTGCTGTTGCTCTGAGATTTCTCTCTAAGCAACCAGTGTTTGGACAAAACAACCAGCTAACACTTTAAGGTAGCCTGAGTGCTGATTGCCTTCAGGCTTCCAGGGCAGTGTGGGCGTCCAAACCCCGGACTGACTCTTCCTGTCCTGGGGGCCTGTGCCCTCTAGTCCTCAGGCGTTAAGACCTCTTGTTCTCATCTTGGAAGTGGTTCTTTGGACAGAAACTTCTTACCGATTTTCTGAGCAATTGATGCAGTGATTTCACTTTGCTCTCCGTCATGCGTGATTTCTCTCTGTTCATTGGAGAAAAGCCTCTTTTCACCTTAACTGTAGCACTGCTTTCCCTGTGCTGCCCACTCCTAAAATGGGCCGTCAGGGGCTGGGGGCAGACTCATTAGCAGAGACCTTCACAGAGAGCCAAAGGGCTGACTAACAGGATGTTGCTGACGCCCTCTGGCCCTGACGCTTCCTTTCTAAAACGAGGTGAGCAGATGACTGTGGAGCTCCTTTTGGGTCAGACGTTTCACATGTGCAGTTGGTCTGCTCCTGCCACTTATCATCATCACCATCATCATAAGTGTGTTATTATACCCAGCGCTCATGGAGCATTTACTGTGTCACTTTAGACTCGGCATTTCATAGAAATCATCAGATTTACTCCTCAAACACTCCATTGCAATAGGTTCTTTTATTTTCCCCACTTTACAAATGAGGAGGCTGAGAACTACAAGTGCTAAATATCTTGCCCAAGTCACAGCCAGTGCAAGGCAGAACCGCATACTGACCTTGAGTCTGTCTCATTCCAGAAAAAGTATTCTAAGCTACAAAAGAATGCAGAGGTATTTATTAGAATATAAAGAAAAATGAGGTATTAAAAACTGTCTTCATTGAATTCTTTGAGATTTCATTTGAAGAGGACGAATATTAAAAATCTTGATCATTTAAAAATGTTTTAAATGTAAAAAGAATCCATCTTAAAGTGATAGTTTTCCTGTAATTTGAACTAAGCTGAAATGTACATTTTGACAAAGTAGTTTATGCTTAGAACTGTGCATTCAAAATTAGTCATATTTGAAGTGGTTCTCCTTAATTAGAATTTGAATGGCATAAATGTGTATCTATCAAATAACTTTTGTATTTCTTTAGTTAGCATTAGCCTTCGTCTTTCTGAAAGAGTCAATGCTAGCACCAAATCATTTACATCTCAAACCAAGGCAAGGAATATTATGACTGACATGCCCACAGAAATAATCAGTTTGTAGTATCATATGATTTTACAGGTAAAAACTAAAAAGTGGTTCGAGAAGTAAAATTTATAGGACTGTAATGTCTCATTTAGTTAGTATATAATAATCTTGGCACTGTAGGTTTATTAAATAGGACTGCCTGTATGATAACTTTCTTTGAACTTTAGAAATAAAGTGTTGTAGAAGCTACGTTGCACTTCACTGCCCTACGGAATCCTTCTTTCACCAAATATGAGAAACAGTGTGCGGTGTTAAGACACAAGTAAAAACTGTAAAATTAAAGATTTGAGAGCAATTTTGTTAATTAAGGGACAGTTTTCTTTAGCACAAAGGTATAAAGTGTGGTGTTTCTCATTTTACACCTTTTTGGCTCAGCAGAGCTACATGCGTGGTTATGGCTGTTTGGGGAGTTTGTGGTGGGTTCGTTAACTTAATGAGTGTGGTTCCTCCACTATGGCTGACATTTTGATATTAGACTTCCAGCCGTGAATTCTTGTCAAAGATGAGTTTTAGATCACCAGGCTTTCCATGATTAGAGCTTTTGGTACATAACATCAAGGACATTCATCAGTTAAATGAACTAATTGTAAATACATACCGTTGGTTACACAGCAAGCAAAGAAAGGCTGCCACAGAGAGAAGTCCTGGGATGTGGAACATTTCCTCTACTCTTTGTAAACATCAGCCTTATTTGGCCAGTGTCTCTCACATGAACTTTAGAGCACTTCACTTCAAGAATAGGCTTATGGGCATGATTAAAATGAAATTATAAATACTTTTAACAATAAGATGCACCAATCTATGAGTTCAATATTGAAAAAAGAAAATAAGGCTGCATACTATTTTGAAAGCATCTTTAAGAGTAATCAAATGGTTCTTTTAAGGGAAATAGAGTAGATTATATACGTTTTACTGAGGAGGAAATTGAAGCATGTGGAGACTGAGGAAAACTCCCAATCCATTAGTTGATTTAATTGAGTCAATCAAATCTTAGTAGCAATTTGAACTGGAAGCCATAATCATGTCATAAAGCACAGGGAGAGAAGGCTGGGATCTTAAAGTCCTCTCCCTCCCCCACTGTTTGGGGAGGAATGCCACTTCCTTAGGCTCATTTGATAAGTACACAGACTAAGTCAGTGATGTCTATAAATTTAAGTTGATTTTCTAATTGTTTTGTGTGTTTATACTGTTTTTACAGCATATGCAACTAATAAGAATATTTTAAAATGGGAAAATTTACATGAACTAGACGTTTTTCAGGCAGTCTAGTAAATTGGTAGCATGACAATTTTCTCTTCATTGGTTTTAGATTAGTTGACTATGTCCTTTGAATGATCAGTTACCCTAAAGGTGTACGTAATATGCAATAAATTGTGAAAGCTATGAATTGTGTCATTAATGGAAGAATTCTCTCACATTGTTCTAGTAAGAACTAGAAGAGCATCCTTTACCTGTAGGAGGTATTAAAGTGCAAATATGTAAATATGGAAAAAAAGCCTGCATAATAAGTAAAAGGGGATGGCAGTTAACATGGTCTTTAGACTGGGTCACCATGGTTTGAGGGAGTTCAAGGGGTTTAGTTGGCAGGGGACCAGATGGCTATATGTAAAGTAGTTTTAAGGTTCTATCTTTTGTGTTGGGTGGCTGGGTCATGGGTACAAGTTACATTATTAATATATCAAGGAATGAATGGACCAATGAATGAAAAAAGAGAGCCATGTGTAGATCAGTGATGAGTCTGTTTCTTGTTCATTAAATTCCTAATAATCCAATACTACATCCAAACAGTGCCCAACTCTTGATCCAACAGAGATTAAGTTTAATCCAACATTGCATACCTGAGATTCAAAAAAATAAAATAAAAATTTTAAAAATGCATTTATCCAGATCCTTTTTCTGTTTGCAAATAATATTTTGGGTAATGCCTAAATCAACAAGAAAGCATTCAACTTCCATTAATTATGTAGCATTTTATTCTGCATTTTAGTTTTCTATTTAAAGCCAAAACCTCATGTAAAACATATTATCTAACTTGTTTTGAGTCAGAAATGTAAACATCTCTCCCTCTCTCTCCCTCTGCCCCGACCACCCAGCTTGCTCTTGCTCTCTAACTCGCTTGCACTTGAAAGCTCATGCAAACACACACACACTAACACACAGCTTTCCAACAACAGGGTGAAATATTTTAATTAAGATTTTGGATTAATCAGAAAGACTTTTTGTTTCAGCTCTATTTGGTTTTTGCTTTCTTAAGTATAAGAGTTCATTCCTGACTCAGTAAGTATAGCATCTTAAGAACATCTGAAGCTTTCCTTGCTTATTAACAAAATTGAAGTGTGCAAAAGCATCATTTCTTATTGTTACATATACCACACATCTCCACTTATCTGAAAGGTAAAAAGCAGCTCACAAAAAACAATCCAAACAAGACCAAAAATAGTTAAGAATAGAAAAGAAGTAAAAAAAGAAAAAAGATGTAAAATTAAAAAGCGAACGTGCAGCATGCACATGAATGTGCACACGCCCACACACACACAAACCCTGGGCAATAGAGAGGTGTGGGAAAACTTGGTCCAAACGGTTGTAGGAAATCCCATCTGGATTTGGAGTCTGTCCTGAGATGTATTGTGGTAGCTCTCCTTTCTTTCAGGGGCTAGGGGTGCAGAGACAAATGGGATTCAGTCCCCGTCCAGGGGCAGGCTGCAATGTGGTATTGTCCAACTCAAGAGAGAAGGTGGGAAATGAACCTACATAGCAAAATGAGCATGGGAAGGAGAAGTTAGGGAAAGCTCCACAGAAGACATGGGAGGAAAAGGAGTAGAAATAGGAATTTTCCCAACAAGAAAGACAGAATGGGGTAGACAAAAACTAGCATTGCAGTGCAGTTACGACACAGAGCATAGATGGAAGGAAAGAAGGAGCCGGAGCTGGATGGAGATGGCACGGTAAAGATGTTGGAGGAGATCGGTACTTTAGACAAAGGTGGCTGCAGTGTGTGGGATGGATTAGAATAAGGAGAGACTAGAAGTGGGGAAGCAGGTGCAAGTTACAACAACAGACAGGTAGGAGATGAGACCACAGGCAGAGCAACCATAAAGGAGTTGGTGACTTTGTGGGGCAAAGGAAGAGAAAAGACTTGAGACCAGCACCCTTGCTTGTTCCCCCAAGTCTAGTATGATCTGGGCCCACAATAAATAATTTTTGAGTTATTCCATGAATCTGAGTTTACCCTTCATTTTATGTTATGATATCTATTTGCTTCATTACCATTTTAAAAATAATTATTTTCCATAAAAATCCACTGCTGTGTTAGGTCTATTTGGGTTCTGCTAATGGAAGCTTATGTTTGCGTATGGGAATGTATGTAAGTTCAGTTTATCACATTCAGTTCTCTCAAAAGAACAAGAGGCCGCTTAGAATAGCAGTTTTGTTGACTACATACAGCATGGTAAAGGAAAAAAAAGTAATTGCATGCAATCTAGACAAATGGAAAATTTAATTCCATTTATATTATATTATATTATAAACCTGGAAATCCTTTGTGTTGGCCGTTTGTGGTACTCAAGAATCTGAAAACTCGAGTCGGCAGTTAGGGCTGGCGTGTGAAGACAGAATGAAGCCGTGAACTGGAGTGAGGAACCGCAGGAATTAAAGTACTTTCCTCCCTTGGGTTTGGTCAGTTTTTCTGTAGGTCAGTTTGGGGAATGTTTACACTCTAAACACTTAAAAATCACGTGGCAGCTTGCAGGTTTCTTTGTGTGACTCTATAAAACCACTAATGCTGAGGGAAACGACGATGACCTTGAGTCCTTGCGGAAGGTCTGCGCAGACTTCTGATGCAGGGTGGTCCTGCTGCTGGTGGACGAGAGGGTCTGCAGTCTGTTGAGCTTTGTCTCTATGTGGACTATGATTGTGGAAAACAGTCTGTCACTGGGAATAAGTTCTCATCAGTCACCAGCCAGCTAACGTATAGACAATGCATGGAATTGGAATGAGAAGGACGGTTCTGGAAGCTAAGCTGCAGAGATGGGGCCTACTGGCGGTTGGATGTCTTCCGGAGGTGGGGTGAGAATGTGAAGAGAGACATCGCAGGTCATCACATCTCTATTTCAACCTAAAAGGAGCTGAAGTAGGCATTTTGAGCAAAACAAGGTGTGAAGGAGATGAAAAGATGATCCATACATTGAAGTGTTCACAGCTCCTAGTTGTACTTTAAAATGTCTGAGAAGGGAAAAACAAAAATCAGTGTTTGTTCTGCTGGTACACAAACCTGTCACCTCTGGGAAAACTCTTTGGGTTCTAAGCCAAACCAATATTGTGAGTTTTACCCTTCAACCCCCAGGTCACACACAGCTAAACATTTTTACCTGACTTGCAATGTTCATGCCAAATGAGCAGAGAACTTGCGAGTTAATCCCAGAAGCAGCGTGACAGTGGTGTGGGGGTTACATGTGCTGAGAAAGGGTTGTCTTTCATGTTGTAGTTGCAGTTTTTTTTTATTTTAGCTAGACTAGAAAGTTAAATCCCGTTGGACAGTTGAGGCTGCACTCAGAAAGAAGTCAATCAGGCAACAGAAAGGTGCTTAAAATTCTTCTGACATCCTCTGTTTGCATACACTTCTCACTGAAGGAGGGTCTGGACCGAGCAGCAATGAACAGTGGGCACCTTGGCCAAGGAATGAAGCCATGTCTTAGAAAGGTACCGTGTGCTCTTAGTGCCTCCATGCCACCTCACCCCATTTATAGTCTTCATTGGCAGCCTCCATGATTAACTATGACCCAGTCCTCTTTGGTTTGGAAGAGAGTTGTTTTTCATGAGGGGGAAAGATAGAAGAAAAATATTTAAAGCCAACACTTTGGGACATCACAGACTGACTGCGAGTGAACGTCCTGTGTGTCTAGCATGCTTCTCAGCTCTGTGATGTGGGCCTGGGGGGCAAGAGGCTTCTAGATCTAGCTAATACTGCCTCTCGCTGGGATTTCACCGACCTCCACATTGCGTAGGTTGATGTCCTCGTGCAAAATCTCACCAGTGCTTCAGAGCTTGAGTTGTCCTTACTCTGTGGTTTCCTCTCCCATCTTTACTTCAACTGAAATTCTTTAGGAAAAAATGCTCATGAATCTAAGATTTACGTTTTTTAAAAAGTGAAAAAAATAGGAAAGGAGGGAGAGAAGGAGGAAGGAATATCACTGTGTTAGTGACTGTAATCCCTTGTTGACCTAGGAATCCCAGCTATAGCCTCTGTGTGAAGCATTTTTTTTTAACTTGACTTTTTTTTGGGGGGGAGGGCAGTAACTGAGGTTGTCTTCTGTATGATCCGGATACCACTGTGAAACATATTCAGAACGTCTTTTCCTATGAAATACTTGAAGGGATCCGTTCCTGCATGACTTTTTTTTTTTAAAGATTTTTTTATTTTTTCCTTTTTCTCCCCAAAGCCCCCCGGTACATAGTTGTATATTCTTTGTTGTGGGTCCTTCTAGCTGTGGCATGCAGGACGCTGCCTCAGCATGGCCCGATGAGTAGTGCCATGTCCGCGCCCAGGACTCGAACCAACAAAACACCCGGCCACCTGCAGCGGAGCGGGCGAACTTAACCACTCGGCCACGGGGCCAGCCCTCCTGCATGACTTTTTGATATAGTTCGGTTAAAGAAGACCCTTAAGATAAAAATGATAACTATATGTCAAATAGTGCCCAGGGCTAGCTGTAATTCTAAAAAATTCAGGAACCCTACAGATGTTTTCTCAGTACATGCGATTATATGAAAACACTTATTTATGGAGATCTCTGAGTATTTTGAGGTTAATGGAAAGATTTCTCCTGAGTTTTAAAGGCCAGTACTTTCTGGAGGAAAGGAGAATACATCAAAAAATAAGAAAAATGTTTTTCAAACATACATGCTACAAGGTTTCCTTCAGAGTCATTTCACAAAGCCAAGTAAGTCCTAGCCATTCTTCCTTTTAACTTACATTGCAGCATCCCCATGGTCATTAAGCATTAATTGTGCTTCTTTGTGTGGTGTTAAATGGTATTAAATAATAAAATTTTCACTTCATTCGAATTTGGCATAAACACTAGGTTTTCCCATAAGGTAAAAAAAAAAATGCAGACAGGACTGTAGAGGAAAAAATAACCATGAATTACAGAGAGGATTCTCCTGGATTTCTATGGCATCTGGGATTCACCCCATTTCTGTGAAATGTCTTCGTTTATGCTTAGGGAGATGGAGTGGACACCATCAGGAAGAGGAAAATTGAACCATTTTAATCTCATTCGCAAATGACACTAAATATCTAGATATTAACAAAGGGCCAAATGGAAGAGAAGAAATTAAAATAATCAATCTTACGAATTTAGGCTGTGGTCAGGGGACATTCAAATGAGTTTTGAAAAATAAGCAAATAAACAGCTTCTCAAGGATAAGTCATTCCAAATCTGAATCGATCTAAAATAAAAAATCCTCCAGGGCCAGTGGGGAGAAAGGAAGTGCCTGTAAGAAAAAGAAGCTCAAATTCATGTCAAAGTTTTGTTTTTGACTTAACAATGTAGTGTTCCAGGAAGGGCTTCTCCTTGTAGGGCCTGGGAGAGGACTGTCCGGGGTCTTCCCATCAGCCATCATGCAGGAGCTTTTCTGAGGATGAATAGATTGACAAGATACAGATCCTGGGAAATTAGCTCACCTGCTGCTTTTCTCTGGTAGCTCATCAGCCTAAGGACCTTCTGGCCTTATAGAGTCGACTTGTTTATAGGTTGTTTTAAGAACTTAAAATCATTACTATAGACTTAACCCGCTGCGCCGTCCATTCCCCTAACAATGGATTTTTGGAACACTGTTCTACACCAGTGGCCACCATTCCCCTCCTGGGCAGAGTGGCCCATTGCCCTGCTTTTCGTGCGTATCCAGCATAAACACGTTTGATACACTGCTAAGTACCGGACACCAGATTGCATGAAGTAGTCACAGAGCTGGCACAGCTCAAGGAGGAGCTGCGGATTTGTAGAGTAAGCGTTTCCAAAGGACTTCAAAGGGTTTTGCAGCTGTCATCTCATAAATTGCGACAATGTCAGCTTTCAGGTAGCAGCATTAGCCGCATGGTAGACTTGTGATCTGCTACTGATGATTTCCGTGGAGCTGATGTTCCTCTCACCCCCAATCATCATCATCATCATCATCATCATCATCATTATCATTAGGAAACAGAAAACCTGCTGGTTAAGAAGACAGCCCAGGAGGAGGGCTCCCTGGCTGCACAGCTTGCTCTGAGACCTTGGGAAAATGATTTGGTCACTCTTGGTTTAGTTTCAGAATCTGTAAAATGGATGCAATAATAGCACCCAGCTCAAGTTGTTGTTTAAATATTAAATGAGATAATACAAGTGAAATGCTTAGACCAGTATCTGGCATATGGCAAAAACTTGATGGATGTTAACCATCACTGTTATAGCTCTTCAATTATTGCATCATATACGAAAAATAACATTCTATCTTTGGAAACATTTGTGCTACTTTATGCTAATATCTTCCTTTGCATACAAGGTGTCTTTTTTTCTTACTGGTGCTTTCTGAACATGTTTTTGAGGGGAAAATAAGATATTTCTTCAAAGAATTGAGTTTTGAAATACAAAATTAATAACTACTTTCACAGAATTCCAATGTCAATGCACCACAAAGACACAGTGAAAAAAAGTAGCTGTTCTTTAGCACTTTCTATACAATGTAGCGTCCTGGAAAAACAGTTTTAATCTATTCTTGCAATAAAAGTATTCACGCATTATGACCAGTTGCTTTTATGAGAAAGCAAGAAACACTTTGCTGTAACTTCTATCCTCATTTCTTCAAGGCATTAAAAAAACGTTACTTATCACGGATTTTAATTTTGTGAACTCTGATAAATTCTTTGTGATGCATAGCAGTAGTATATTAGTGAGGAATTGATTTGTATAACAATTGAGATACTGGAACTCCCCTATTATCTCATAAATTATTTTCTTCCCATTGTTTATGCCACCCTGTACCTCTCTTCACCTTACCCAATCTGTTTTTTGCTGAATAACACTGATAGCTAATCATAAGCATAAATTCAAATTCGACAAATTCTGTATTAACCCTTCTGCGTCTGTAACTCTTTTGGACTTAAGACACAACAACTAGGTCTACAAAAAAATCAGTAAGCATTTATTCATTATCTGCTATAAGAACCAGATCAGTGCCCTGGGGAAGAGCTTGGGCTCCAGGTTCAACTCCCTATGTCTTGTCTTTCCTTCTATATCCGATTTGGCCTCAGTTTCCTCTTCTGTAAAATTGGGGTACTAATATTGTCTGTCCTGGAGGGTTATTTGAGGAATAAAGGTAATAAAATATACATAAAATACTTAGCAGCCCCTGCCCTAGAGAAAAGCGCTCATGATATTTAAACTATCATTAATATTACATTTAGATATGAGCCAGAAATAAGAAACTTTGTGGAATTCTTGGAAAAGGAAATGAAAGCTTTTATTTTAATGTTCTGGTCTTCACTTTCCTGTAACAAGAATTATATCCCAAGAGTTCACTTCTCACTTCTCTTCCTTTTTTCCTTGATACCTCACATGGCACTTTAAATGTATACATATATATTTATCTAGCTGTTTCTTAAATAATGCTTTCTTGCCTACATTTAAAATTGACTCTAGCTCATTCTGACATATCAGATATTAATTACATATATCTTTGTACATCCCAGAGGAACTAATTTTGAATTTTTTCAGAAATATGCTTCATCCTGACATTACCGATTTCAAGGTTAATACGTGATAGCTTAACCAAGTCAGTTAAAATGTGGACCTCTTTCAGCCAAATAGTAAAATCTTGATGTCTATAGGAGCCAGCCTGTTAAGGGGAGATGCTAAGCTTTTCCTTTGCCTGGAAAATAAGGAGGGAGCAGCTGGGAGGATGGGAAGAAGCTGTTCGCTTGCATGAGACAGAATGACCTTCGAATTTCATCTCTTACTCCACGCAACCAGGGCTCCCTCTTCGTATCTTGTCTCTCCAACGAAACCTCCAAGGAGGAAAAAAATACATTTGAGAACAGCCTGCTGCTGCTTGAAGCTGCTGTCGTCCTTGGCTTCCCACGGTTGTGGGGCGTCTGTGCCCCTGGTTCCTGGTGGGCCCCAGTGATGGACAGGAGATGTGTCCCTCAGAGGACTGCTGACCCCAGAGCGAGGGGAGAGGGCAAGAGAGTGACTGCTAAAAATATGTTACCGGTTTTCACTTTTGCTCTCTATTCTGCTGTATGCAGAAGAATATTCTTTATTATAATAGAAGACCGAGGCCAGATTGCCTGTGGACTCAGTGGACAAAACCATAAAACAGTTCGCTAGCGTAGCTACCAAATCTTAAAGCTTTCTCACCAGGGAGAACTGACCGTCTCCCACTGGGGCCCCATGGGGTTCCTGAGGAACCCACGTCAGTGCCGAACAAGTATTTGTTTCTAGTCTCCGTCTTCCTGAGAGGCAGGACCGTATTACAGTTAAAATGAAGGACTCTGGCCTGCAACTACCTGATTCGAATCCTGGCTCCATCACTGCTTAGCTCTGTAGGCTCAGGGAATTGTTTTACCCTATTTGCCTCAGTTACCTTACCTATACCATGGGAATAATAGTAATCTCTACATCATGTTGATGTTGTGAAGATTAAGTGAGTTAATGGGTGTGAAGCACTTTGAAGGGAGCCTGGTGCACAGTCAGTGCCAACCAAGGGTTTGCTTTACTTTCTTGGGGGCAGAGAACAGGATTTAATCATCTCTCTAATCCAGGAACCCAGCAGAATGACTGGTACATCACAGGAGTATCTAACGTAGTTCTCAAAGACAAAGCTGTCTGTTGGCTCTAAATGGAAAATACCCCAGGCAGGCTTCAATGGCAAAAAAAAAAAAAGCATGTTTCTGTAACTACAGAAAAACAAAATGTCTAAGAAACATAATGGGAAAAAAAAAAAAGCCAAGTTCTCTGTAACAGGAAACAGAATCTCAGTGGGATCTCTTCTCTGTCAAACTAAAATGTCCTCGTAACCAGTCTTTCAGAATCCCCTCCTGAAATACAGCAGCAGGCCAATTAATTAGCATGAAAGCTTAGTCAAAAGGACAATGCTACCTGGGAGCTAAGCAATTCAGTCCGCCTCACAGCATTTAATTAAGCCACAGACCAAGGCACAACTTTCTTTGGTAATTTAGAGCATGCGTTTCCACCGGAGCGTGTTTTCTGCTTCAGGCCGTCTGTATGGCTGCTTTTCTGCCGGTCAGATGTGTTCTGAAATAGATAAACAGCATGCTCTGCCCACACAGTGGGTCCAACAGTGATAGACCACCGGGTGCTTGCACCTGTCTACGAGGGAATTTGAGCCTATCTCCAGACACAAAGACTGATTCAGAGAACACTGGCACTTTTACTTACTTTCCAGGAAACGTTCAACAGAACAAGTGGGAGACTGGAGGAAGGAAGCTTTTGGTGGTGTCGGGGAGCCTTGAACGATTGGGCACTCAGTATGAAAGTCGCTCTGCTCGTGGGAACCTCGCGGAGAAGAGCCGAAGCCCAGGGGGTGTGGTTGCCCCTCTTGCAGACCCTGGTGGCCTGGCGCAGGTGGGCGGGAGCATGGGAGCCACCATGGAGCCCTTCCAGACCCACGCTGCAGCACTGCAGCTAGAGACGAGGCCCGTGGGACCGCCAGAGCGGCTCTGATTAGAGCCTAGCCTGTCCTTCCGAGGTCCAGCAAAGCTTAGACAATGGAGGCCATTGACAAGGGCTCATTTTGGGAGAATCTACTCTTTTAGCCGAATACAAAAGCCTTCCTCTGTGCCGGGGACCAATTGAAACTACATAATGGTAGCTATGCCCAGGAGGGAAAAATTATTAAATTTAGCACAGCATGTCATATCCCTGGGGGAAAAAGTCAATTCCCTAGTGACAGGCTGAGCCAGCTTCCTGAAGGACTCGTTGGCATCCTGATTCGGATGTGTTCATGGGAAGGGGAAAGAACGTTGGTGGGGGAGCTCTCATTGCCGCTGACTGCTGCGCGAGGCTCACGGTGTGCTCCCATCCAAGGACCCTTCTTTGTGCCAAGAGCTCGGGTGGAAAACTGCTCTCTCCCACCCCGCAAGGGTGCTCCCTCTCCCTCCCACCCAGTTTTCTCAAGAGAAAGATCACCAAGTGAGAATTATTTGGCAAAGGGGATGAATATCAGGATGGGAGCATCTGATTTGAGAAGCTGCTTACATGGAAACCCACCCACTGTTTTGAGGAGCCTTAAGATGCTTGATATTTATTCCTAGAACCACATGATGAGATGGGGTTTGTGAGACTAAAAGGATAATAGACACCAAAATAAAAGAGCAATAAAAATGCCCCGACCAATATATAGTCATAAGTTCACAAAAACTAGACTAAGAAAAAATTTAATGAAGGCACTGAAGAGTCTGGATAACTTTTATAAAAAGTGAATTGAAATGCCCTTAGGCCATTCTATCTTAGTAATATGGTTCGTCAGAATTCGATTTTTTTAAAAAAATCTCAATTTCAAATGAAGAGTTTGTCATTTTGGTTTTTTTCTCATAGAGGACAGGTGGGAGGGAGGATAACAGGTAAAAGGATTAATGATGGGGTTATTGAGGTTTAAACTGACCAATACTTGTTGGGCGACCATAAGCATCAGGACTAAATGTGCCCCTGTGGGGTGGGAGATTAGCAAGTGAGGCGGTTACGTTGTTAGTATTTCTCAATCACTAGGTTAGGGACCGTGGACCAGAGACAAAAACAAGCAGAGCACAATTCCTGCCCTTAAGTAGCTTGAAATATAGAAGTGAAGTCATCTTGCCATTCAAAGCTTTTGGTAACATGCCTGAGAGCTGTGCAGTTCAGGAAAAGTTCTGTGTGAGTACAGGGAGGGAGTAGGTGTCGGTCATGGGCGTTGGAGCGACAGAGAAAGGATGGATAGAAAATAAATAGACAGAGATGGACTAAGGAGGAGGCAAAGGTGCAAAGGAGAAGAATCAGGCAGGAATTGAGCGAGGGTGAGCAGCCCGCTGCTGCTCCAGACACAGGCAGTCAGGAGTCGAACAAAGGGAGACGAGCCTGGGCAAATAATGGGAACTTACTCTCTAGGACGTTGCCAGGGGGGCTGGGAGATATATTAAAAGATATTTGTTTTTGCTTTTGTTTTGTAACAGGGTAGTGACACAATTAGAAAATGCTTTGAGCAAGAGATTAGATTGTAATGAAAGTCAAGTAAGACTGATAGACCGATGATGCCCCAGAGAACAGCAAGGCCCGGGGGTCTGCAGACAATTTCTTGCTTCACCCTTTTTCTCAGGGGTTGAAGAGGGAGCACCCTGCCCCCAGCTGGTTGTGTAACTGTTGTGGTGTTTTCTAGAGAGGTCTTCCCACTCTTGGTCAAGTGGGGGCCTCTTTCATCCTACCAGGGAAGAGCTCTCAGAGAAGATGGGCATTGTTTTGGTTTCGTGTGAGCAAATCTGTTCAAATCACCGCTGTATGAACTTGGACAAGTTGCCTGATCTCTTCATACCTCAGTTTTCTTCTCTCGTGAAGAAAGCTTAGCACGTTGGTTGGCATATGGTAAAAAGGCAATAGCTGGTAGCTAAGATTATGAATAGGAATTATAAACAATCAGTTCACTTTGGGTCTGTGAATATTCTTTTCAGTAAACCAGTGTGTACTCTACTTCATTTGCTTCACAAAGAGATTTGCAGATAATCTAAACAAGTCACAGCACATGTAGGTAAGCACTACCATTTTGAACTGTGACATTGTTAGACCAGCAAAGCGTGTTCAGGCAGGGTGGTGTCAACTAAACGGCTGAGCTTTGCATGTATTTCTCCATCAAAATGCAGCTGTGTGAGACACTCACCACAGTCTGTTAAGCTCTTCCCTGAAAAGAGGAAAAACAATGGTGACTCATGGGCTGCTGGCTTATTCCACAAAAGGAACTCTGGAACCATGCCTCTTTCTTTTACCCAAAATTACTTTTGCTACTGTTGGAGGTAGGTGAGGAAGGAGCTGTAATCCCCATTGTTCTCAAGATTTATATTTGGAGGCTTGTCAGAAGAAGCGAGGAACTGAACATCCATCAGCATTCATCTTACCTGGCAGTGCTGGTCTGAAGCAGAGTACCCAGATTTTCCCAGGGGCCCCTCATCCTCCTGCCCACCTTCCATCCCTTCTCGTTGGCACACCGCCTTACGCATATAGTTTTTTCTACTACGTTTGTAGTCCAGCTTTCCCCTGGACTCTATCAGGCAATGAAAATAATTGATCCCTGCTGTGTTCTTAGGAAAGGTCAGAGAAGAGAATCATATCAGCTGACTTGGTCTGCCTGACTATCAGCGTCATGATTCCTACCTGAAACTTGAGAGGGCTGCAAACTCTGAGTTAAGACTGTAAGCTTGGCCAGGCACTCAGCAAGGACCCGAGAGGCATCACATAAAATTGGGCAAGGAGCCTTGGTTGTTGCTTTTCAACATCTGGCTTTTCCTTGAATCTTTCTAAAAGCAAAAGAAATGCAAATGGAAGCAGGACTTTCTTTCTCTTGGCATTGTGTATC
Source organism: Equus asinus (assembly GCF_041296235.1). Classification (NCBI taxonomy): domain Eukaryota; kingdom Metazoa; phylum Chordata; class Mammalia; order Perissodactyla; family Equidae; genus Equus; species Equus asinus. Next base: position 3,148,514 of record NC_091797.1, on the reverse strand, counting down.
TTACTCTCAAAAATAACTTAGGGTTATTTAGATTTATATGAACATTGGATTTAACATGAAAATTGACTAAAGGGGCTTCCTGACACATCTAGTCCCTGGTATATAACCAATTTTTTTTGTGTGTGCTCCAATTTAACCTTCTTCATTAAAAACAGGGAGAGAAGAAAAAAGTGATCATTATAATGGGTTTTTATGGTAGGTGCTGAAAATCAGCAGGGAGAATTGAGAACTATAAGAAAAACACTAAGGGAATAAAATAAAGGTTGGATTTAACAAATGAAACTAGCAAGAAATTGCAGAGAAAAAGCATCAAGAATACACTTATTCGTTGAAAATGAAAAAATGATTAAAGTTGACAAAAAAAATCCACATAAGACCTTTGGGGAGTAGTAAGATGCTCAATGAAAGCTTTAGAATTTATGGGTTCTTGCTTTGGGTTTGTTTGCCCAACAGGTGTAAATATTTAAGTTATCTATAGGGATTGAGATAGTGGTACTAGTTCCAATGTTAAGAAGTCTAAAGGGAGAAATTCTGCCCAAGGAAGCAGAGGTGCCTTTGCCCCAGGCCCTGAGTGGTTAGGAAAGAACGTGAGCTAGCCCTTGAGCCTGCCTCTTGTTGAGTTCATCTGGAATCTAGTCCCCCTACCGCTGTGTCCACAGACCCACTTGGCTGCAACAGCCCCACAGTTCCCTCTACAGATCTTCCTTGACTTACGATGGGCTTATGGCCCAAGGAAGCCGATGTAAGTTGAACAGTCAAAAATGCACCTGTTCTATCGAACATCACAGCTTAGCCTAGCCTCTCTCAAATGTGCTCAGGACACTTATATTAGCCTACAGTTGGGCAGAATCATCTAACACAAAACGTATTTTATAATGAAGTGTTACATATCTCATGTAATGTGTGGAACACTGTACTGAAAGTGACAAACAGCGTGGCTGTCTGGGTACACAGTGGTTGTAAGCATATCGGGTGTTCACCCTCGTGGTGGCAGGGCTGACTGGGAGCTGCGGCTACTGTCGCTGCCCAGAGAGAATCACCCACATATCACTAGCCCTGGACAAGGTCAAAAGTCAAAATTCGAGGTATGGTTTCTACTGAACACATATCGCTTTCACACCCATTGTAAAGCCGAAAAATCGTTAAGTCAAACCCTCATAAATTGGGGATCCTCTGTATTTCCAAACCATCCTCCACCCCATTCGCATACTCATCTTCTTAACATAGTGCTTTCACGACAGTGTCCTCCTCAAGAACGACTTGCAGCAGCAGTTCAAGCCTCTACTGAACTTGAGATTCTGCGCAATTTCTCCACGCCCTGCCTTGCGCGCCTTCGCACAGACCCCGGCCTCCACAGACCTTCTGTTGGGGTCTGGCCTCTCTTCGTGCCCATCATCTCCAGGCAGATGCCAGCCTAGTTCCACCACCAATGTTGACCCAGGGTTGGGTAAAATGACGGCTTTAGTTAAGTGCTTCCCTAATTACAGGAGCCGAAGTCCTCAAGTCTCCACCTCCCTGTATGGCTTCTGTCCAGACTTGGGTTCTCACTCCTGAAACCCGGGCCTCCCTGTCGCCTTGGCCCACCTGTGCTCCACTCCTGCTCCTACAAAACAGGCTGCTGAAAGAAAACAAGTGTAGATAAAGAAGAAATGATTTTCCTAGGGCACGGCTGGCATTGGCTAACTTTTCCTGTCAGTCCTCATTCTTAATCATTTTTTTTTTTCTGGTTCTAGGCACCTTTCAGAAATATATCCTTCATTTCTATATTCTCTATATTTCCATAGTCTTCACTTCATTCCTTGTGTTTTCCCATCTGTCTTTAACATTTGCTTCATCTCTCCATCACTGGATTTGCCTCTTTCTTCCCTTCTCTTAGTCCTCCTCTCACACCTCCTTCCTCCCCCGTTAATGCTGGAGCCTCCTGCTTCCTCCTTTCAAGTCGTTCCTGTCAGCAGTGTGGGAACCCCAAGTCACAAAGGAGCTGCAGCTTACCTGTCCCTTCTCAGTGGTCATATCACCAAAGGCTATGTGTGCCAGGCCTGCCAGGTGCTCAAGACCAGACTGTCAGGTGAGGCTCGAATGAGCAGCGTGTCCACAGATCCAGATGAAGGCCTGCCAAAAACCAACTCTGGTTCCAAGAAGAGACTGCAGCTGTTGCCATCCCAAATATTAGAGCAGAGAGAGGCTGCTCTGGAGGCTTTTCAAAGCTGTAAACTTGCATAAAGACTGTGTTTAAAAGCCCCCATGTTTAAATCCAGCACCTAACTCTGGGTTTGGGGGCAGCCTGTTGTAAGGAAAGAGAACCAAAATTCTAACTCTTAAAACAAAAAAAAAAGGTAGAATCAAGTTCTTGTAAAACCTTCACATTCTTTCTGAGAATTGGATTACTATATAATACCTGAGCTCTTAAATATGGTGGTGACCAGCTGTGTCAGCCTCTCGGATGCGATTAGTGTCGGCCTGGCTAACACACTGCTCGCTTCCCTGAAGCGAATAGTGATCAAGCTCTGGAACACAGCAAGTTCCACGGAGCCCAGGGAGCCATTTCGTGTGAGCGGCCGTTTGTCAGTTTGCAGCTCTCGTTGTCTGATACTCACGTCAGATATTTTTTTCGTAACCGATGAACGTTATCAGTTGTTCTCTAAAGGAAAAATGAAAATAGTTTGATGGCTGTAGTGTTTTGAGTGCATGCGTGCATGTGGTGCGTCTAGGGTGTGTGCAGGTGGCGCGTCTAGGGTGTGTGCATGTGGCATGGCTCGTGTGGCGTGTGTGTGTGTGTGCACACGCACCCCGCCCCTCAAGGTCATGCTGCCTGCTTCTCCATTTCTGAGGATGCTCTGTGCCTGCTTCTCGACACTTGTCTGCAGGGTGGAGAATGCCTGCGAACCTCTCAGTCCCCAAGAGAATTAAGATTTCCTCTGGGTTGAGGGAATGATGGAAAACTTTTAACATGTGGATTCTATTTAAAAATGAAATAAAGTACATCAGTGTTCAACACCATTTCTCACGAAAGAAGCTATTGCAGTAAAGAAAGAAAAACAGAGCCTGCTGTGTGGCTGGCATCAAGCTGGGTTCCTTCACAAATGCTGACGTGGTAAACTTCACAACAACCCAGTGGCAGTGGAATTGTCCCCATTCTTTCACTATTGTGGCAACTGAGGCTCATGAAGGTCAATATTACGTAGATAGTGTACGATCGAGTCAGGATTTAAACCCAGCCGCCCTGGACTCCCACACTCTTTTTCATGAACCACACCTCTTTGAATACAAATGTCTAAATTTCTCCTCTAACAAACCAAATTGGTCTTGCGGGTGAAAGTGATTTGTATGATTGCCTGAATTTCTATTTGAATATTTGCTATAATTGAGAAATTCCAGTTATAGATAAGCTATCTCCAGGTGTGTCACTTCAGTAATCTTGTTTTGCAGTAATTCTTGTTTTCTGTTGTTCAAGAAAGGTTACTTTAAAAGACACAGGGACTTTTAGAAACCTGCCTTTGAAGAAAAAAGCGGATATTTGAATTCTCAGTGTGTTTTGTTCTTTGTGTGGCTGAAACTTGCTGTAGCAATAAAACTTGGTTTCTGACAGTACCTTTTATGTTGCAATTGAAACAGTTTTCTTTCCTTCAAGATCGCGGCTTACCATTGTCTAGCAACTGAAATGCAGTTTCACTCAGGTCTTTTTACATTGTTGCATCTCGATAGATGGATTAAGGTTCAAGAATCCAGTGGCAGTTGTTGCGGACAGGTCTCCCCACGGGAGTCGTTGGCTTAAACACCAGTGTACTTTCTGGGCAAGGGTTTGGTTTTAGCTTTCCGAGGGTAGTTGTTTGTTTATTTGTTTTTGTTGATTTTTTTAATTAAAGACCTCACTTTCAGGTCTACTGCACAATTTCTGTTGATAATAATGGCACCTTGATACATGGAATGATAGAAAAAAATAATTTGTCAAGTTACTTTTCTTTATATGTCAAGGTGGCATTGTTAGAAGCAGAGCCGAATCTCACTCAAAGGCACACAGTCCCGCTCTGTGCTCCATACCTGCTTCTCCGCGACACCCCATCGGTGTGCACACCCCCACCCCACAGAGTGAAGTGCCTCCATCTTGCCTTTATTCCTTTTGTGGTCTATTTGCCTCCCTTCCCCCCAAGAAAAGAAAGGAAAAGGCAGTTAGCTAGTGAAATACTAAAATAATTGGAGAGGAGGACCCCTGTCCTGAGGTCCCTGAGTAACACAGGGACATTTCAGAGGCGACCTCCTGAGGCAGAGTCCTGTTTCCACACCAGAGAGTAGCACTAATGGGATGAATTTTAAACCAATCACACACGAGGTAGGCAGCTGAGCACAGAGCAGAGACAGAGCGTTGAAGGGATAGAGCCTGGCGCTGCCTCACCCCTCGCAGCTCCGAGAAAGCCACCTGGCTGGACCCTCCACGTGCCAGAGGCCCTAACACAACTTCCTCTCACCAGGAAATATGCGGATTTCAGTGAAGGCCCAGTTCGTCAAAACAACCAAAATCCTATTTTAGCACTTTTAATAGAACTCTGACCAAAAAAAAAAAAAGAGGGGGATGGTTTTTTTTTTTAATTGCTTCTCCCCCTGCATAATTCAATAGGAATGGATTTTATTTCAGGCCTTATAGTTCTGCCCAAGACCTTTTTTTGCAGGCACATCTCTTTCACTTCCAGCCCACTCAGTCATCCAGCCCTGTTTGATGCCTCATTAACACTTGCGTGCCCATGACACCGAAGAGAGCCTTAGTCTGGTGTGCATAGAGATGACAACCCAGGCCCAGGGCCTTGCAGGACATTTGGTCCTGTCCAAAATGTCCATTGGACGTTGGCTCCACACCAAAAGGTCCTTGAGATGTGGTCCTGTCCAAAACATCTATGAGCATATTTGGTCCATGCCAAATGGTTTTGGACAGGACCAAATGTCAAGGACCTTTTGGCATAGACCAAATGTCTGATGGACATTTTGGATAAGACTACATATCAAGGACCTTTTTGTGTGGACCAAATCTCTGATGGATGTTCTGGTCAGAACCAAATATCTGCTATTCGCCTGGGGCATTTGCTCTGCAGCAAACGAAGGTGTGCTTTTCTGTCCCCATGAACATCCATGGCACACAGTTTCACCTCTGCTACAAATAGGGGCCTGAGCAGCCTGAGCTGGGAGAGCAGTCTCTCTAGCTCCCTGCTGTGCTTTGACATCGTGTCCATCCCTGACTAATCGCACTGCATCCTGCCGCATCTTGTTTGCCCTCTGTCTCGAGGTCAGTAGCTGCGATGATGTGCGATTGTGTGTGGCACAGCCATCCGAGAATCACCTCATCTTCTTGGGAGTGCACGCAGCCTGTTTACACCCCCACAGAAACGCTGAGTTTTCTCACTGCAAGCTTTCCTCCTCACTAGCTACCGACGTGCGCACACCTCAGGCCCAGAGTGCTGGTGGGTCTGGCACGAGTAAACTCTTTCAGTTCCAGTTGCTAAACTCAGAGGATTAATTGTGCTGAATGTTATCAGAATGAAAGGGGAATGGTGGAGAAGGACTGAGTCATCGTCATCGTTAGTATAACTGAGTGATTATAGACCCTTTCCCAGGAGAAAATCAGGCAGTAACCGGCCATTGAAATATAAAATAGAATCCCAAAGAAGCCTGCACCAGCTCTGTGCTTTGTAGCTAAGAATAGCAAGGTTAATTACGGGAGGGAGGGACAGGAACGGGGCAGCAGCATTGCCGCCAAGCAGAGGTTCCTGCAGCTCAGTTCTGACATAATTAGTAATGAGGGCTGATGGTGGAGTTGTCAAACCATTAACCCTTGAGGGCTGGAGGTGGGACAGGAAGAGAGGGGGCTGAGGGAGACACACACAGCACCCCAAGTATAGGTCCCTTGTGGTTTCAGTTCAAGTTCTCCTCGTGCTGCCGGGATGTAAGGTAACCGCTTGTTAACCAGAGTCAGATTCTAAGTCTTTGATTATATTTGTCAATACATGACTAAAGCTCCTTACATTCAAAATGTGTGATATTCAAACATGCTTACGCAATTTTATCTCACTGTTACTCTCTGACAAGCATTAAATGCTATAATAAAAGTGGAGTCTTTAATTCAAACAATAAGTAAATAAATTTCAAAGTAAAAGTCTCAACAAACCCTAGTTAATGAATTTTCTAGCCATCTGAGCTCCCGCATATAACAGTGCCCCAGGAAAAATCTTGTGAAACTACTTGAGGAAATAATGTAACAAACTTTTAAAGATACATTAAAGTTTAAGCTAACATGAAAATATCTAAAACAAGTGCCTAGTAAGATTGACCTTGAACTCAAAATAAGTTTTCTAAACGTCTGGTATTTTCTCCCTCATGGTAACTCTAGGCCGACATTTATTGTCTTTACCTGAATGAGAGCTGATGTTCCATCTATGTCCAGCTTTCACTTTTAGTCACATCTGATTGTGTAGACAGAAAAATTTTGGCTCAAGCGTTAAGATTAGCAGTGAGGAATAAAATATTTAACATGGGAAATGGGTTCCTAACGGAAGCTTTGTCATCCTCTTCTTAATGTTTCTTGGATTAATTTTGTGAGAATGTCTTCATTTGCTTTCCTGGAAAATAGAAGTGAGGGCTATTTTAGCCCATGGGTATGTGCCCTCCTTCCAGTAAGCCTCAGAATTCCATTAGTGCTCACTTCATTGTTATCACTGACCATTATCATCATAGTTATTACTAAGTGTTACTTGAGCATGTACTAGATGGCACACACTTTAGAGTACTTACATGTATGAATTATGACTTGTAGCTAAATACAAGGCTGGTATTATCATCTCTGTTTGAAAGATAGGGGAACTAAGGCTGAAGGAGCATTAGTATTTCACTGAAAGATGTGCAATTACTATTAACAAGCAGCAGAACCAGGAGTCAAAAGTAGAAATCCTTAGTTTTCCCAAAATATTTAGCTGCTTCTTATTTAAATTTTTCTAAATTATTGCCGTGAATCCCAACTTTCTTAATATCATTAACATTAAGTAACTGCATTTATTTTTAGTATTCAGAATGGAGTTACTCGTGACGATATTTTCTGTATTTCTTAAACTGAAGCTGCCTGATTTTGTATATATTGTGGTTTCTTCAATGAAGTAAACGTGTAGCAGCCTCACCCCCAGGGCAAACCTTTTGTAGAGATAGTAGGTTGAATGGTTATTATTAAGTATAGTGAGGAGTGGCAAAGTCTCCCACAGATCATCGCATTCCTCCTTCCCTTATTTAGAAAACAGTTGATACATAGAAAGAAGGCACAGTATATGTTCTCTGCTCTCGGAGAATTTCCGACTGGATCAAGTGGTCCACAACAGAATGCCTCGGGTTATTTATGTGTTTTATGTGGCTTCCTTGCTCTGTCTATTCTTGCTTCCACCCTGGCCCCTTTCGCTTCTCTGCTCTGCTCCTGATCCTGGGAACTGCATTTGTCAGCCTCCATTACCTTCTGGATTCTGGGCAGGCTCCACGGCAGGACGCCCTGGAGGAGGGCAGGTTGGGGAGGTGTGAGAATCAGGGTGTTTCTACACGTCCAGTGGCTTCATGTCCTCTGTGACTCTGGTTCCTGTTGAACTGGCCCATTGCATGCCTGGCAGCCCCACCTGAGTCTGGCTCCGGCTAGATGGCTCCAGCAGCTAGCCTTTGGCCAGCTGGTCCTGACATTTGCAGGACCCAGGGCCAGCGTACAGAAGAAGGCCCGCATTTCTGTGTTCAATATTTAAAAGCTATAAATCAAATACAAACTGTTATTTTCCATTTTTCTATTTTGGCAAATATACCTCCATAATGACAAATTAAAAAAAAAAATCCCTTGCGTGGGAGTCCACAGTATAAATATCGACTTTCTCTTCCTCCTTAGGATGGGGCCTCTCACTTACCACCCCCAAGGCTTGGCTGCTCACCTACCCTCAGTCCTCCCTTCCCCATTGTCCAGGAACTGGGCAAGTCCTGTGAACGGGAACACTAAGACATTTTGCCTTAGTCCAGCCTGTCCAGGCCAAGAAGTCTTTGCCCACAGGTGCCCCCAACCCCTCAGCCTAGTTGGTATTGACCCTTTAAGTCCCTTAAAGGAATCTGAGGCTGGAAGGCCAGGTGCAAATTCCGAATTCTGAGACTGTTAGTCCTCAGACTTGTGGTGCCCCCTCTTCTGTTTCTTGGCTCCTTTTCACACAGTAAGGAGCTTTGAGTGCCCTCACCTGGATACTCTAGACCCCACACAAGCTCTATCTGCCACTACCACTCGCCGTTCTCTTGCAAATAGCTGCCTTCTCTTGTCCACCTCTTGGCTCTAGGATCTGTGCTGCCCAAGGGAGGATAGACCCAGGGAGATGGCCTGTTCAGGCCCTAGAGACAACCTCATCCATTTGGGTGGGGGAGGCCAAGGACATATACACCTGGAGCATGGTCTGGAAGAGGGCAGGGCCTGGCACCTGCGTCTGTATGTCCTCTTGACTCAGAAGTCTCTTTTCTCTGTAGGAAGGAGCATGGCTGTGGAGGAACAGAGTGGGGCCTTCTAAAGTGGAGAGTCCAAAACAGGGTTTCACATTGCCCGGGTCCAAGTCTGATGATCCCCTGAGGATGATGGTGGTAGTGTCTTCCTACTGTTGCTAATCTCTGGGCTACCTTGCTGTACTCTGTTTGTCTCCTCAGCTCTTCTCTCCTCTGTTTAACCAGTTCCCTGTGTTCCATTCTGTCTGCTTACAACACTCAGAAAGGTTTGTGTTTTCCTGACTGCACCCTGATTGACACAGCTTGTTTAAAACCTTTTTGAAAAGCAGTAGATTGCACTAATATTTTCTGTGCGCAGTCGGTCATTCTGTGGGTTGTTCTGAACTGAACAGAATAGGCCTCATTACAGAGAGAGATTCAGAGGTATAAAATGTCTGACAATCTAAATCTTTCCCTAACACATGGACATTCCATAAGTCATATTTCTAAAGGCGTTGTATATTTAGCTGCACCCAAATTTGCATGTGGAGTTACAAGGTAAATAGGACAGATGGAGAAAAATAGAAGTGGAATGTTTCCACATGCCAGGCAAAGGGGCAGGAAAGTGATAAGATGGTGATTCAACTGAATGCTGTCCCTTCCCTGATACGGAGCCTTTGATGGCAAGCTGCAGCCTTCGGGTTCTCTACAATCCGTGCCGACACTTCCCACGGTGGATCTTTCTCACGTGTCATTCTACCAGGGCAGGGCACTGCTAGCTCTTAAAATAAGACTTACACATATGGTACTTATATAATGAAGATGAAACTCGTGCAGTGGGGCTAGAAACATTCACATTTGGTCTCTTGATAACGCTTCAGGAGAGATGCTGCTTGCATTATGTAACCGTTCAATTCCTGGGTTACTTGTTTTTCTTTTTTCTTTTTTCCTGGAAGGCACAAGAATTTGACATACATCTGACTTCTGATATTTGTCCCTTTTTACTAACAAATAAGACTGTGTTTTTATAAAATCTTGATTTGGGTGCTAAAGCTTATATTCTGTACCACCTTGTACAATTCATCTCTGAGAACATAATTACTGAGAAAAATCGAGGGTCTGTTGGTGACATTCTGTCTCTCCTGCTCTGTGCCTTTGCTTGTAACCCTCTCAGTGCAGCCAGCCTCCTCTGCCTGACCCTGCAGACACGGCCAGGACTTAGCAACAGAGGGAAAAGGAAAGGAATCAACTTCACTGCCTGATGTTGCTAAAACTGCAGCCAGTTTTCAATTATCCATGTCAGGAAATGCAAGGATCTTTGAAATCAAGATCTAATCTATAAATGACAAAGAAATGAAAGAAACAAAACAACAGAGCTGCATTTGATCAATAGCTGTAGTCTTCTCTTGTACTTTTCAGTCAGAATTTCTGAATGTCATCATCATATCACCTCCCCGTTGAGAAAAAGATAAAGCCTTAGGTCAGGATTGTGGCTGGTAGAGCCGGGTGGAGGAACATGGACTTGGTTTTCAGGTAAATGGGCGTCCTGCTCCCCCACCGTCTCCAGACTGAGCTTCCTGTCTGCACGATGCAGAAGAGCTGCTGGAGAAGCTCTTGCAGTGTGTGGAGGGGAGAGTGGGCAGGCTGCTCCAAAGATGGAGAAAAAGGTCAGAACACCTGGGAACAGTTATGTGTAGCACCTTAAGCCTGACCACAGAGGGATGAGAGAGGGCGAGGTGACTGCAGGCGTCACTGCGTGCACTCCTCCATCCTCCTGTGAACGCCAGGACAGGGGGCTCACCTCCCCCAACACACACACCTGAACAATTGAAGATGTGCGATAGTCTGCCTTTACTTTTGACAGTATCTGGACAGTTCTTAACGGAGTCAGAGAAGGAAAGTCAATAACCTGCTAACTGTCTAATCAACCACAACACAGTGAAGGGCTAATCGTTTATATGTATTGTCTCCAATTGTTTATTCTGTTCCAAACGGTAGCATAGTCCCCTCATTCGCATGTGGGGCCAGACTAAAATATGTCTATGAATCAGGAAACCTTGTTGACATCTTCGGGGAGAATCTGAGAGAATATTTCCTACATGATGAACTAGTAGCGTCGTGTTTGCATGTGTAGAGTGGTTTCTGATGTCTTCCAGCCAGTCTGAGAAGTTGTGTTACCCTCATTGCTTCCACCAGCATTTACACCAAACAATAAATTCTGCTTTGTTGGTGACTCCCACCAAACATGGAACCTTTTGTCATAATATCCATATTAACTACGTTGATGGATGTCCAAAGTGAGACAGGGTTATTATTGTTAATAGCTGTCATAACTACAATCCACGGAATTGCACTGCAAATTTCAAGGAATTAAATAGACCCATGAAGGTTAATCACGGTAAATAACCAGTATGGATGGTTATTTCCTGTAATAACAAGCGACAAACAAGAAATCCAGTGGTGTTTCCAGTCTCATCATTGTTTACTCACTTTTTAAATCTGTGCTTGCTTATCCCACTTCTCCCATCTCCCAAATTCACATTTTGGGACGTGGTAATATTTTTCCAGAGTTAATATGAATTGATGTCTTCCTTGAAAATAATTAGAGCCCTACACATGTCAGAGAATTATGAGACAGAGCATCTTTCAGCTCATGTAATGTTCCAACACAGGAAGCGATGGAAATGTATTATCTGAAAATTACTCCATATAAAGCGAATAGTAATGTTCTCACTTGAGTTCTTCAGAAACAGATGGCTACTTTCTTAGTAATAAAAATAATCCTCCTTACTCACCAAGCTTTTATTTCAAAATATATTCACTTGAATTACGTCACGTTATCCTTATACCATTCTTATGAGGGAGGTAGAGACCACGATGTGATGCTTTACGGAGCTCAACAGAAAGGTCTGAACCGGCTTTGGAATGTGTCATCACCTTCAAGGATCTCCAAGGGTTCCTTGGACTCCACGCTAAGAGTATGCTTGATGGTTTATAGACGTTGTTCTTCTATGTGAAAATTGACTACTGCCTTTTAAAAAGATGCTCTGAGGATATCAAGTCCATGTCAACAGGATAAAATCAGAGTTTGGTTATGTCCATAGGCTTATTTTTGGTCTTGCCACCTGAAGCAGAATTCCATGCCCATCTTTCTCTCAGGTATAAACACAGCCTGACTGATGCACAGTGATGTTGGCAGTGGAAACTGTAAGAGTTTGGTGAACAATGCTGGTGCTTTGAGTTTTGTTGTTGTGGTAGTGAACGTCATGGTTGTTTCCAGTGGAGATGGTTTGTCAATGTGTGAAGTTGATGGAACCGATATATACCAGCTCAGTAAATACTAGGAAATTCCACTCTGTAAAGTACTTCCTGCTTTCTATTAATTCCATGCTACAGACCGTGTAGAAAAGCTTATGGAAAATTCTGCCTCAGGGAAACATACTTTGAGGATGCTCTTTGAGGTGAAGCTACCTAAACTGCCCTGATTTCCCATCATTAAGAGATGAGGGAGGCAAAGAAGATAGCTCGGAACTTCCCTCCCTCAGCAACCAGATGCTAAATTGGGCTGGGGGTGGGGCAGTGGCAAGGGACCAATGCTGGCTTTCAGAAGCCTTAAATGAGAGGAGAACACTTCCAACAGATGATTCACAAATCATGTGAGATGAACTCAGAAATAAGGGCATCACTGGTAATCAGGAGCACCTTAAAAAGGGAGAAGGAGCTAGGCAAATGAACACTAAAAAGGCACTCAAAATGAAATTTTAGTTTTGTTTATGATGTGTGTTTTTAACAGGAAAAATACATTTAAAATAAATTTTTGTCAAATTACATTTTTGACATGTTGCATTTCCGCCATTAGTTTTTTCCCTTACATAGAAAAAGTGGAAAGAACTTGGTCTTCCACAGAGAGAGCTCATGGATCTACTCCTCCAACTACTAAAGTGTATTTACTCTTGTTACTTGGCCTCTTGGAGTCTCTGTGTCCTCACTCCATTCTGGAGTTATTGTGGGAGTCAAATGAGACCGCACACATGGGCACTCAGTGGCACTAAGTTCCTTCCCCTTGTAAAAGATTGCACTGGACACTTATTAAAATTGGCAAGGAAGCCTTTTTGATGGAATAGAGGAGAAAGACAATTGCAACAGGGCAAAGAGATTGAACTCAACTCAGCTGAAACAAAAGGAGAAGGATTATTGGACGCTGGGGTCAGCTAATGGGAAAGTCCTGGAGGATGATGGCGGAAGGTTGGTCAGTGTGACTAGACTGTCCTCCGGAGTGTAGATTGACGTCTCAAAGGGGCAAAGAAAGAGTTGACAATTCCAAGATCTCCTCTCAAGTTTTTCTTGCTTTGTTTTGCTCATTTTCACTCTGTGTCTTCTCTCCTAGACAACATAGACGTTATTTTTAAAATTGCACATAAAACTCACCTGTCTCTAAAGGACCTTTTGTTTAATGGGAGGCTTGGGAAAAGCAGGTTTTTATTTTTCAAAAGTTTGGAGTTTGATTTAGTCATAAAATAGGACCGCATCATTAGCTTAGTAACTGTTAACCTCCTCTGAATTATGATTCTTCTCTGAACGATATTTTCCTTGACCTCACAGGGCCTCCACCACTTGGTGATCACTCTCATGGCTCAGTCAAGGGCCCATCTTAGACTTTTATCTGCTGGTGATTTGTCCTCCTTTCAATAAGATTATTCCAGTAAAAATTTCAACCAAACCATAAGTTTAAAGAAAGGGATCTATACACTTATTTTTTAATTTTCAAGTTGAACCAAATTTTTACCACTCTTTGATTACAACTGGATAGCAAAGCAAGTTGAACATTTTAATCCTTAGGTTGTTGGTGTTAGAGTTTTTCTCCTATAAGTGAATAATTAAAATCATCACGGAAAACCCTGTTTATTTTCCTCATAGTTTGAATCAAAACAAAAATATAACATCCACATGATGTGATCATATTCAATAAGTTCAAGCCACTGATTCTGGGACTTTAAAGACTTGTTACAAAAAAAAAGAAGAAGGAGAAATTCTCTTCTCTTCTGGATAATATATTTTTAGACTCTTTTCCTACTAGCAGTGGGGGTATAGTAAAAATAGAGCTACTGGATCTTAATAAAAATGAAACTGCAGATCTTAGATGCTGCAACTTTCTGTCTTCTTTATGTTTTAATTACATTGATTTGGAATCTTAGCTACACTAAACTCAAGTACAAGTTATCTTTTTGCTTCTTTGGTAGTTATGTTTTGTCAGTCTTTGTATGTTAAAGCTATGTGTCCAGTTGTTTCTACCACATAGAATGCACAGTCAACTACACAGAACCAGGTAGTGAATTATATTCTTGACTACTGCTTTGACTCGTCATGTCTTATGAGGCATAATATTTATTTTTCTCAGTTTATCTGTCTCTAGAGTCAAGACAGATATTTCTACCAGCGTTTTCAGTTTTGAAGTTCTGCGTGAAGGCGGTTTTGAAGGCATCTGTTTTCTAAAATCGCTTGCAATGGAAAGATTCTAGCTAATAGCATGTTCTCATCTCTACATCTGTTGTGGACCGAGCATGAATCTGTAGTTTTCAATATTTACAGGGAATTAGGGAGTCATGTAAGAGTGCAGGCTGAGGAGTCTTATGAGTCTGGATTTGAATCCCAGAATGCCTTGGCACCTTTTATGAGATGTTGATCTATCTGTCTGAGCCTAACTTTCCTCACCCACATATGGTAATAATAATAACAAATGATAATAGTTCTGGAAGGACTGTCGGAAAGTCTAGAAATAACACATCTAAAATACTAAGTACTTTACCTGGTGCATAGGAGCTACTCAAAACAACAAAAAAACAGCAGTTTTAGTGGTCATTGAAAATATAATTTTCCTAAATTATACTTATCCTAAATATATTTGATCCAAAGACAAAGGAACGTCATTTAATCCCTCTCTGATTATTAATCACAACATTTTTAAATTGTGGCAGTTCCACAAGCCATTGTTATTCACAGTGATCACTATTATTTTCACAAATTTTCTCTCTGGTTAATAGAGATTGCTGATTGGTAGACTATGAGTTACTGCTTGGTTGGAATTATGAGATCATTTTTGTTTATATTTGGTTGCTGTGCTTCTGCTACGAAGGAGATACTCCTGACTCACTTTAATCCTTTCTCTAGAACCCACTTTTCTACACGTAAGTTCCTTCACAGTTACTCCGGAGTCGTTTAAGATTAGTGTGTCAAAGTTTGTGGTGGGAGAATGGGGGGGAAAAAACTCACAAAAAACAGAGTGAAACCAACTAGCCTACATAGGGAGCAGACCTACAGCCACGGTCACATGTGTGGGGCTCTAGCCAACAAGCTGCCTGGTCTCAGGCCCATGTCAATAATCAACATTGGGCTGTTTCCTTGACCACAGAGCTTTCTTTTACTCTTCAAGCCCTCATAGAGTCTATTACCGATTTTAAAAATATGTTGGTGTTGGGGTGGGGAGTAGTGAATTAGTATGAATTTTTTTTTTATACCATAGAAATTTAGAGTGTGTCAATGAATCTTCCAGCACCATCATAATATTGTCTATGTAAGCCCAATGATGTCATGATGTATTGTCATCCAACAAAAAATTTCTTTTTTAAAGCATGACCTCTAACATTCATCTTTTGTATGCTTTTATCCCAAGTCTCCAGTCTCTATCATATATAGAATATAATATGTTGCCTCTTCTCATCCATGGAAAAAATAAGACATCTTCTCATTCATGGATTCATTAGGTTGGGAACCTGCCTGTATGCTAGGCACAGTAACAGGCAGAGAAATGAACTAGAGACAGAGCTGCTTCAGGAAGCTTTCCTTCAGGGAGATACGCCAGGTGCATCGATAGCTGTAAATACCAATGCAAAAACAAAGTGGTCCTCCATCCAGTAATTCACTCACTCACTCACTCATTTACTCAGCAACTGAGTGTTTTTATTTCTTAACACAGGTCAGGCAAAGTGCTCGCTTCTGGGCTTCTAAGGATGGACAGCAACACTGTAATAGCAAACTGGAGCTCCTTCTTTGGTACTTTCCTCCTGACCTATTTGTGGTGGGGGGCAGGGGTGTAGACAGAATTAAACCAGCTCTGATAACACAATGTGAAATGTGCCAGTGGTGCTTATCCAAGAGCACGGGGTCCAGTGGAACACAGGAGAGCATGTCACAGGCTTCTGAGACCAAGCAGGATTTCCCAGAGAATTCCCTT
This sequence comes from Equus asinus, assembly GCF_041296235.1. Classification (NCBI taxonomy): domain Eukaryota; kingdom Metazoa; phylum Chordata; class Mammalia; order Perissodactyla; family Equidae; genus Equus; species Equus asinus. The sequence goes on along the minus strand of NC_091797.1, from coordinate 3,132,820 downwards.
ATGTTGTTCCTGTCCAGCATGGGGTCATTGCTCTAAGTGCTCCCTGTCACCCTGCACTGCAGCCTGTGCTTTACAAGCTGCTGCCCTCTCGTTCTCCTCACTCTGTATTTTGTTCTCAAGACATTGTAGTGGTTATATTTGTAAAAGAAACTCTTTTTTTGCCACCAATAACTTTCTTCTTTTCCCATGATGCCCATCCTCTGGTTTCCAACTAGAGTTTTAAGTACAGCTGCATTGTCTTCTCAGTCATTACTCCTTTTCATTGACTTGTATGTGATTCTAAAATCTATCCTGATGTCACATCTTCCACAAAGTTGTGATATTAAAGAATCAGTCATATTGCAACTGATTAAAAATGTATTGTAGTTAAATTTCTTATGGATTTCAGAATCATACTTGTGCCAAGTGCTACCTTTTGAACAAAGCCAAGAGCTGCTGTCTCCGTGCTTGAGTGCCCCACATTACAAATAAGTTGGGTTAAAAAAAAGTGAAGTATCATGATCTCTGGTTTTTGTATAATTTGAATACCGGTACATTTTGAGTTCCTGCAACATCCTACTGGAAATAACTGTCAATGGAGGTTATAGTGGAACCATATGTCCCAGATGGCTCTTCTTCACCTTTTCCTGACACTTTTGGAAGTTCTGTACTTGACCTAGTTCTGCCTTGATTTACCCATTTCTTCATATCCCTCTCAAATATCTCCTCTTCTTAGTGTGCTTCCTGGTTTTTTATATTATTGCACAAGATAGGAACTTTTGCTCATGAGCCCTCCCAAGTCCTGAGTTCAAGACCTGTAGTAAAGATACCAGCAGGATCACGTCTCATTGTTCTTGCTCATTATGGTAGCCCAAGCTGGGAGCATCCCGGGAGAAGAACTGGGGGAGTGGTCCTGCTGGTGGAAGGATAGCTGGAGAATGTGGCTGGCATGAAGGTTACTCTTTCCTGCCACAGAGCTGCCAATCTAAAGTAAGTGGTCAGGCGGTTCAATCCAAGTTATGGATTAAATGTAAAACTTATGTGTAAATTCTGTGGCAGTATCACACCTCAGACAGTATGAAGCCCAGGAATCTTGGCATGAATGAGCTATAAAAGCAGGGGGAACAAGGTGAGAATTTTGTTTGGCAAGAAGTTTTAGATGTCTACAATCTGCTCGTTATAATAATTTTGATGATATAGATCATTTCTAATTCATGCAGATCCACAAAGACCATTTGGTGTGGAGGAAAGTAAATGAGACCTGGAATAAATCAAAGGACATGACTTTAGGTCCTTGTTCTGGCCCCACTGTGTGTCTTTGGGAAAGTCACTCAATTTCACTGGGCGTGTTTTACTCATTTGTAAAATAAAAATTATAGTAATTATACCTGCCTTTCCTATTAAGCATAAGGATCAAATGAGATAATGGGTATTAAAGTACTATGTAAAATCCACCATACTTCACGAATGTCATTTATTGCTAAGTGAAGGGGGATTTAGTGGAATAGAGGAAGATATGGTTCAGAGTCTATTAAATAAAGTGTAAATATTTGGATTGATTTCAGAGCTTGACAAATTAGTATAATTTATTCCAGTTGGTTCACAAATTACATTTACTCAAGCATAGTATATAATATTTTATCAATTAGCAGCATGATAATACGTGTCTGTCTGTTATATACTGATACCAAATGTAACATTCAGGCTTAACTTTGGCTCTGAGTTATGGAAAACTCAAAACAAAAGTGATGTAAAAAAGAAAAGTTTATTTTATGTTCACATAAATGTAGGCAGCTCCATGATCATTAGGGACCCATTTCTTTCTGACTTTTTTCTGCTGTATTAAACTTGCAATTTCCACTTCAGTGTCCAAGATAGCTGCTCCAGCTCCAGCCATCATGTAAAATTCCATCTGACAATAAAGAGGAAAAGGGAAAGAAAAGGATATTTTCCAAAGTTTCCCATGGTGTTCTTGCTTGTTCTTGGCAAGAATCTAATCCTATGACCTTAAAAGAAAGGATGGGAAGTTCGGTTTTTATTCTGCAGTCCTGTGTGTCCAGGTATTATTTTGTTAAGACTCTGTTATGAGGACAAGTAGCAAATAAGTATTAGGGGAAGCTAGTCATCTCTACAGCATCAGTGATGGAGAGCGCCTCATACTTAATCACCACTAAGCAATAGCATGTATATGCAGGACAAAATCTCCTTCGAAGTCATTTGTAACAAAGCTATTTTCTTAATTTTTTCATACAACAGATATGTACTGGATAAATTCTATGTGCACGTATGCCACTGGACATAAAAAAGGAAAACAAATCCCTGACCCTTAGGAGCTAAAATCTGTGAAATAAGCATAAAAATAGGAGCTTCCAACAGATAATGTGATAACACAAGAGAAAGTGATTTTGAATTCATGGAAGGAAAAAGAAAGGTGTTGTATTGTTCTGAGATGCAGTCATTGTTTGCTGTAGTCATGCATTAAATGGGATCCTAGAAACCTGAAAGAATGTGTCTTCCTCTCAAAGTGCTTCGTTTACTATAAGAGCATATTTCCTGCATTGAGAGGCTGTCATTGAGACCTGAGTATGAATCATAATCTGATTTCTCTTAGAAACATACACTTGGCGTCTTCATTGAATTCAATGAGATAAATAAGTAGGTACTTAGAAAAGACAGATATTATTTATATAATATTAGCTTGATTTGAAATGACTCCATTATTTATGGAGCATTTGGTTCGTTGAACCAAGTGGATTCTGCACCAAAGCTCTCTTCCTTGTGGAATCCTGGCGTTGAGACATTGTGGTCAAAGGAGGAGGACAGACGCTGGATGCAATCGGATTCTCTTTCTTCTCTCTTTCCTGTTCCAAGACTGACTCTGACTGCTGCCACGCCTCCCCTCAGGAGGCAAAACTGTGCAGAAGAGCAGGAGGCAAGGGTGGGGGCTGAGCGAGAGGAGCAGTTTCACCCTTGTGAAATGAGGAGAATGAAATTATAGCTCTCTGGAGAAGACTGGGAACACATTTCAGCTCCTTCCCCACGCTCCTCCCTCTCCCCCTCAACCTCCCTGCTCTCTGCCTCTCTCCACACCACTGCTGTTCCGGGGGTGAAAATGGAGGGAGTTTCTCAGCACATCCACATGACTTTAAGCTGTATAATTTAAAGTCATGATATAAGAATAAAAGCCTCCACTTAAAATATTTGCTAAGATCTATTTTTGACTTAATGGTCTTTTGCATTTCGCTTCTCTTTTGCTTTTTGACACTTCTTGCTGTTTTGGTTTTAAATAAAAGTTTTAAATATGATAAAAGGAAATGGTTTGAGGGATAACCTGCCATTCTGAAACCAGAGGAGCTTCATCATAGAGTTTTGGCTCCACCCAGAAACACCGTGATCCAGTTGTCCCCATTTCTAAACGAAGTTTGAGGTTATTGTGTAATATACTGCTAATTTTTTAATATTCTGAAAATAAAGCAAAATAATGTTTTACTTCCCTCCTCTTTTCAATCAACTTTTTGCTAATGTTATTTAAGCTCCAGATTTAAAAGTGAATTGTACTAATAAAAATTAGCTATAATCTGTCTTGATAAAAAAATGAAGTAATTTTAGGAATCTGACTGTTTTATACAAAAAAACAATGTAAATTCAGAATTTGAAGTGTCCTTATCATCTTGACTTTACTCATTCCAGTAATCTGTTTTAAACACATGCATGTGTCATAACTGCTTGCAGATGTGTTTTTGTACTTACATGATTTTTATTGTTTTATGTTCTTCTGTAAAATGTTTATAACTTGCCTAATATGGGATTTCCCATATACTGGATACTCAGTAAATATATTGGCCCTGAATTCTTCAGTGACAAAACCCATTAAGACATGGTAAAAAAAAAAAAAAAAATCATCTAGGGTTTGCCTGGGCCGAGCTAGTCTTTCCCAGTAAATGAATGTCTTCCAAAAAGGTCTTGAGAGTCATTACTTGGAAAAGTAATGGTACTCAAAATAGCTTATTTTGCCATCGTTATTTTTGTCCAGTCTGGATAACAGTACTCTGACTATAGTCGTCTGTCCCACCTGCTGAGGAACTGAGATCTTAGCCTGGCAGGTTCCAAACGTTTGAATGTGTTTGTTTATTAAAAGATAAGAAGCAGCTGGAGACACATCTTCAACCTTGCTTCTGAATAAGGGATTTGCTACCATGTGATTTCAGCATTTCCCAACCGATGGACTGAAATCTTGTTTCGTTCTTGGCAACAGCTTGAACTGTTTTCATAGAGCTGGTTTATGACTTCTCAAGGCACAGGAGCAAGGAGTGTGTCAAGAGAAGACAAAGGGGGAAGAAAATAGAGCTGTGTTCCAGATGGTCCATTGAAAATGGAACTCAGAGAAAACCCCAAACAGAAAAACAGCAAAATCAGTATGTCTCTTCTTCTTCAGGGGACTGGAACACATGGTTTCAGAGTTGGAGAGGGTCTATGATAAAGGTCTTCGGTTTTCCAGCGGTAATGAGCTAATAGATGTGTAATCACTTGGTTCAGCAGAGGTTTCAGTGCTGCCTGGTACGCCCGCGTTATCTGGCTTTCCAGTTCTCAGCAAAGAGAATTTCTAGCCTGTCCGTATGTACTCAGACCTCTTTAGCTTTAGTAGCAGACTCAACTCCTACTCCAGAGAATTTGGTAATTGAGAGGAATTAACTTAGCTTCCCACCACAAAATATGCTACCTCATCTACGTTTTCACCCAGTCTTATTTCCTTGATACCTGTTTTAAATCAACAGAGGACACTCTTCTTACCAAAGGCCAGTTCTTCTCATGTGCTTTAGGTTTCGTTTCTATCAGATTTCTTCTCAACTTGATGCAATCAGTTCTCTTCATTTACAGTTTCTCTCGCTGTTTGATTCTTCCCTTAACATTTAAACATAGTTTAGTATTTTTCATTGTAAAAATATATCTCAAATCCACAACTCCTTCTAATAATTATAAATGTACTGATAACTGCAACTCATATTTACTTAGCACTTAGTATATGCCAGACATATTCTAAGACCCTTCTTTTCTTGGCTTGTTGAGGGGAGGGAGCAGGGACATCTTGCCAAACTTAGCTATGGAGCTTCTACTTTACTCTTGCCAAAGCAGGTGGGGCCGGCAGAAGGGTGGTCTCTCCATAGAAATCTCACTCTGTCACCAATACTTCAGGAGAGACTGAGTGATGGCTCCATATAGGGTTGTGGAAATAGAGAGCTCAGTGAAGGCAATGTATCATTATTAGATATAATCAAATAGGAATTGGTAATTGATTGGTTATGGAGGGATTACAAGGATGACATCTAGGTTTCTGCTTGAGAATGATGATGTTCTTTTGCCAATAGCAAACACAAAAGGAGGAGCTGGCTTAGGGAAAAGGGTAAAGAGTTCATTTTTAGATATGCTGAACTTGAAATATCTGGGGTTGGGTGGCTCAAAGATAAGTAAATAGGGATTTGAAACGTGAGCACAATGGAACCATCCAGTCTCAAAGCTGAAACTGGTACTTTGGAGAAGTTCTTTGAGATCTCCACAAATCATCATACCCAGAGTCCCATAACTGGCCCAGTGATTGCACTTAGCACCATTCAGCTGTGGTGGTGCTTCAACATCAGGCATTTTCCCTCCGGTGTCTGGAGAAGTCCAGGAGACAGGATCAGATGATAGCCTGCCTTCTTTGTGAACACCATCAAGGACAGCATTACTCTGGTTTTGCTCTTTTGTTTTTTTTCCACACCTTTTGTTGTTAGCAATTTGATTCTCTTTTCATAGCAGGTTCTATAAAGAAGTCTATCGGTTCTAATGACATTCTAAATTAAACTATGAATGCATGGCGGAGAGTTCCATTTTTGTTACTCTTTCCAGAACTTTAGGAACTGGCTAAGCCTAAGTAAGTTACTATAATGGGTTGAGAATTTGCATGAATAGTCATTATTGTTAATACTTTTTAGAGCCCACCAAGAACTAAGCACTTCATATTTATTATATGGAATTTTAAGGTAACCCTATGTAGCAGACATTTTCACTCCCATCTGACAGCTGAAGGGTTGAGACTGTGAAAAGTTGAGTCATTTATGCAAGGTCACACGTCTGGTAGCTTCAGTTGCCAAGAGTCAGTCCAGGACTCAGTGGCGGGCTGTGAACTGGATGCACAGGAGAACCACCTGGGGAGCCTTAAGGACTCTAATGCCCAGGCCACACCCCAGGCGGATTACATCAGAACCTTAGGGGCTAGGACTAGATCTTAAGGCTAGCATTAGCCTTAGGGGCTAATAATAGATCCATAGTTTTTAAAGGTCCCCAGGTGAGACCACTGTGCAGCCAAGGTTGAGAGATACTAGCCCACCTCTAAAACCTAGGACATTGTCATACCAGGCTACCTCTGAATCCAGATTTTCATTCCACATTGAAATAGTCTTGTGACACCAAGTGGACTGTTGAGTAAACTTGATAAACAGAATAAATAAATGTCTTCTTGATATAAAAGTGTTATCTTCCTCAGGTTTCCAAGTTACCGAAGAAATGTTTTCAAAGTAGAAACTCCAGCAACAGGGCTGCAGAGTTGGGTTTGCTCCACTCACTGCAAGTTGAAGGTGACTTTCTGTGTTACTGTCCTCCTAGGCACTGTACATGGTGCCTGCTGACACCAGGAGAGACACACCCGGCGACAGATGGTTTCCTCTACAGATAGAGAGCACAGTGTAAACCGATTCCTAGAGGTATCTTAGAACTTAGAACACATTTTGAAGTTTCTAAATAATTGGTAAAGCTTTAGTTGAACTCTTGGCCTTATTTAGCAAGTGACTTAATTATATTTCATTCTGAATAAAATTGTTATTTCCTAAGCCTGGAGATAACAGTATATAATGAAGCATCTGCTGTGTATGATGTACAACTGTTTGGATTCCCAAAGGACACATTCCAAAGAATGAGATTTTCCTGCTATGTGTGACAAACTTTCCAAGGTCTTCAAATTATGAACATGTTTTCTGCAAGGTACATATTTTTGACATCTGTGGAACAGATTTTTATCTCTGGTGACATCTCTCTAGCGTGTATCTTCTTTTTAATAGTGCTGCTTTATTTTAATATGGAATTCTAAAAATCTGGTGTTTGAGGTAGTCATATTTAGGAACTGCTTATATCATTCCTGCACTCATTAACTATTTCATAGCATGCATGACTTTGTGTTAGCAATATCTTCTTTTTTTCAAAAATTTTTTCGAAAACGGTGGATCAGAGAGAGAATGCTGATTCCTCCCCATAGTTTTGTGCCAGAGCTTTTCAGTAAGGATTGCAAATTGTGTTTAATGCTGAACCAGGTGGTTTCAAGAGAGACCTAAAGCCCATCGTATGTCTGCTATTGATACTGTCCGTTATATCCAGTGGGAGGGAGGCACAGGTGAAGTGTTTGGGTCTATGAGAGACACGTGTCATTTGTTTATAAATGACACACTCTTGATGTAGCGTATCACAGCAGCTGTGGAAGGAAGGAGGTTGAATTAAGTGACATTAACAGAAAGCTTGTGATTGAATCCTTAACACCATAAAACATTTAATTTGGTGTCGTGAAACGATGAAGCTTACGGTCCCAATGCCCACTGGGTTTCAGGATCCATGTCATCGGGGTTGACATGCTCTATCCAGACAACCTCAGAGGACATTTGCACATGTGCAGTTGGAATCTACATAACCAACACTGAACTTTGCATGGTGCATTCTTCTGTTTTAGTTGGTAGTGATTTGGACGATAAGGACTAGTCATTTGACATCATTTTTTGTTTGTTTATCATAACATCTGTTTACCATCCATGCACTTTTATTTCAAAAAGAATGTGTGGTAGCTCAAAAGGATACGGTATAACCCTATAAATATAAATATTAGCAAAACCGGGGTCTTCCCCAGCACAAGGCAACATATTGTAGTGAAGAGCATGCACTTCTTCTCTTGCCAGCTCTGTGGCTTCAGACAAGTTGTTTAACCTCTCTGAGCTTTATTCCTCATTTATAAAGCATTTACCCTGTAGCGTTGCTGCTAAATTGATGTTTAAGGCAGGGTAGGGGCTTGATGGGTTTATCTCATCATCTTTTAAATGTAGTCAAACACCTTCAAATACGTTTGTTTTGCCAAATACAAGTCAATTCATGTACTGACTAAGCTTTTAATTATGATCTTATTGTTAACAGTTATCATTTATTGAGCGATTATCTATGTGACATTATGTTATCTTTGTGCAAAGCTCTTTTTATCCATTGTCTTATTTTACCCTCATGATAATTCATTTTTAGAATTATCATGTAAGAACTACTGTTTTCTGAATAATGGAAATAGGCAGTCATTAACAGAGCCTTTAAGGGCCTGTCTTTGAAATCACTATGGTTACAAACCAGAAATTCTCCCCATAGCATCATTCGTATGTAAAGAGTTGCAGGTGCGTCCCAGAAGTATATTGTATGTGTCTTGTACATGTTTTATTCCATGTGAATAGCAAGATATACATATTTCTAATTTATTTGTTATGGATAAATCAGCATGTGCATGGAGGAAATTATTTAAATAATTTAAATAAGAATTTCTTCACGTGGAGGAATTATTTCAGTTTAAGATTGTTGAAATGTGACAATAATTGCAATAATTCTTAACTTCTCCAAAAATACTGCAATTGAAATATGCAGATATTGATACTATTTAAGAGTTTCTAAATATTGTACTGAAGTACTTAATTTCAATATTCTGTTTCTCACATTTCCAGCAAAACAAGCTTCTCTATATTTTATATTCCGTGGAGGTTTTTTATATCATAGATCTCTCATCAAAAGCATTTTTTCTTCTGCTCTTTGAAATATTTACAAAGTAGGTGTCTATGATTGCTTAATTTTAAATGCTGACACCCTTTCTCTTATTTATTTGAATGTTGAGAATAAGGTAAACATAGTAACTTGTTCTTGTAATTCTTGAAAATCTGCCAAATGAAAGGAGTAAATAATTATAGTTCACACTTTAAGAAAGTCATCACTGTAAGAATTAATATTTTTCAAATTGAAATTAAAGAATCATTAAGGCTTGAAATAAATTAGTAAAACAGACATCTTTGATAAACTTTATAAGAAATAGGAAACATAGGCAACCTTAGAAATGGAAAAACTGTATTTCTTAAAACTTACAAGAACATTATATACAATTGTTTATTAAGACATTGGAAAATACAAATGAAATGGCTAATTTCCTGGGAAAACCTAAATTGGCAAAATTAATTCAAGAAGCAGTGAATAGCCCAACAAGATCCTTAATTAGAGAAATTCATGATATTATAAAATTTTAGAGCTAGGGAAGCTTTTAAAGATCATAGGGTGAGAAATCTCAGGGTTGGCCCGGTGGTGCAGTGGTTACATTCACATGTTCTGCTTTGGCAGCCTAGAGTTCACGGGTTCAGATTCCAGGAGAGGACCCTCACACTGCTCATCAAGCCGTTCTGTGGCAATGTCCCACATACAAAATAGAGGAAGATTGGCACAGATGTTAGCTCAGGGCCAATCTTCCTCACAAAAAAAAAACCCCACCCCTCGTAATTAATAAGTGAGAATGTTGAGGTCCAAAGTTTTTGTGGCAAACTAAAAGAATTCTATTCATTAGCTTTGGAAATTAGGAAGTCATAGGTGATTCCTGTGGGAGGGGAATTCAGGGGAGATGCTAGATGGCAAGAAGAAAGTATGTGAGCTTAACCTTTCAAGAAATTGGGCCACAACTGGAAAGAGAAAGAACAACCCAAAGAGAACCACAAATAAACCAGTAAAAAGGAGTCTGATTGGTTGGTTGGTTGGTTGGTTGAAGATAGAGATTTCAAACAGATTTGTGGACTAAGAGATTATTTATATAGGAACTAATTAAAGGAGGAGAGTATAGAGTTGACCAAATATGGGACGGAGAGTAGTTAACTATGTATCAAGCTCTTTATGTGTATCATGCCATTTAATCTTTACAACAATGCTATGAGGTAGGTGCTGTTATTATCCTCATTTTTACAGTGAGGAAATCAAGGCACAGAGATTTTAAGTAACAACCAGTAAACGGAGCAGTCAGTGTGAACACACAGTGTGACTCTAGGGACTTGCGGCTTGGGTCTACTGCCCCATCTCCTGGAAGAAGGGTTTGCTTTGGAGAGGAGGAGGGGGTGGATGAAGTTGGGGGGAAATTTCAAGGTGAGGGGCAAAGGGAATATGAAGATAGCGATAATACAGATGGTCTGTACCTCATCAGTAGTGTTAAAGGCAGGGTCCTCTGATATAAGAGAGCAAGGAGGACAGCTGGAGTCTAAGAAGGAGGAAGAAGATTGTGAGGATTAGACTATGAATGAGCAAAATATTGTCAGAAGGCAGTGTGAACTGGCTAAGGAAGTGCACATGCTCTGGGTCAGAGCCAGTGCTTAACCCCTGCTCCGTGCTCATTAACCGTGAGACATGGCCGAGTTACTTAGTTTCTCCAGATCCTCCTGTGCAAAACAGGGATGGTGACCATCTGACTACTTGTAATTCTGTTTTATATCATTAGGAAAACCTCTATCCTGCTTTCTTCTCTTTTTAGACTGTCTGGATTATTCCTTGTGTCTGATTTTCTCTATGGCTCAGAATTGGCTTGTCAAACTAAAAAAAGAAAAAAATTAAGATTTGATGGGAATCGCACTGAATATATTGATCAGTTTGGGGAAGATGGACACAATGTATTTTCCATTTATTCATGCCTTGTTTTGTGTCCTTCAATTAGATGTTACAATTTTCTACATGAACCCTCCCACAGTTTTGTTAAATGTGTGTGCGATGTTTTATAGTTTTTGTTGTTATTATGAATAGGACCTTTTCTTTCATCTGATAATCTTTCCCTACTGATTTTGTTTTATAGGTACAGTTTCTTTTCTCAGTTTCTGAAGAACTTAATTAGCTTTTGAAGCTTTTATTTTTCTGTTACCCCTATTGTCTCTCCCCATTCCCCACTTTTTCTTTTTCTTTGCTTGGCTTTTTCTCTTTTTTCCATGTTGAAAGATTTTCTCAGTTATTTGATTATCCTTGACTTCGTATTCACATATAAAAGCAAGGCCCTAAAAAGTGACTTGAAGCTCTGCATGGGTAGATGGACTTATTGAAAGGTGGATTTCACAGTATGTCAATCAAGGATGAGCCAGTGGATGAAGATTTTCCCCTCAGGGGAGAATTTCAATCTCTGACCTGCTGGCATCCTGGGAGTAGAAGTGGGAGGGAAATGTGGGGCGGGCCATATGGTTTAATACATACGTGGTGTCTGCCTTGTGCACCTGCCCACTGCTGAGACTGGTGCCTGAATTCAGAGCCCAATCCATTCATTTTTTTCGGAGACTGTTCTTGCCTGTGCTGGTGCTGGGCTGCGCTGAGTTAGGAAGGAAATAGAGTTTTAGCTTCCTTCAGCATCTTCTGAATTTGTCAACACCTTGAGTTCACTGTTGCCTACTGCAGAACAGAATAGGCTACTGGCTTAATAACTTGTTCATTTTAACATGGTTTGGGAGGGAGAAGAGGGAGAAATCTGTCATGATTAGTTAGAAATTTTGTATTACTTATTGTTAATGTATAGGAAAATTAGTTTTGTATATTGATTTCATGTACAGGAAATGTAATTTTTGTATGTCAATCTTGTATCTAGCCACCTCATCGATTCTTATTTTTAATAGTTTAAAAATCGATCCTCTTGGGTTTTCTGGTAAGGCGATATGTATTTCTGCAATGATGACAATATTTTCTCTTCCTGTCTGTTACCGTTTCTTATATTGTTTGGTGAGGACCTCCTATATAATAGAGAAGAGCAGAGGTTGTGGTGGACATACTTGTATTCATGAGCGATGGGGTTGCATCTAATATTTCACTATTAAAATATGATTTTCATCATAAGTTTTGGGGAGATAACCTTTCTTAAATAAGAAGGTTTTCCTCTATTCATAATTTGCAATGAAGATTTTTTAAAATGATACTTGGGTTTTGCACTTTATTGTAATGTTTCACATTTATTGATATCATATAGTTTCTTTAATCTATTAATATAATAAATTATATGGAGGTCACTTTTAATCTTGAATCATCCTGAATTACTGGACTCCCTCTTACTTGATAGTGATTTATTATCCTTTTACTATATTTCTGGGTTTGATCTTTAACACTTTCATATATATATGTAGATAAGTGGAAGTGGCTTATAGTTTTCTTGTTCATTTTGGTGTCAATATTATACTACTATATATTTATAATTTATAATAAATTATAAATTATAATTTACTAGCCTTGTAAAATGAGTCAGATACTTATAATCTTTTTCTTTGTCCTGGAAATGTTTTATAAAATGGGAATTATATATTCTTTAAGTTTGTTAGAATTTGCCTGTAAATTTTTCTGAAATTTTTGTCATTTTTGAAGGATTATTTCTTCAAATTTACTTTTCAGTTTTATCTAAGATTATGTTTTTATCTCTCAGGCCAGTTTTGATCATTTATGTTTTTTTAGAAGAATGTCCATTTTATATAAGTTTTCAACTTTATGTATGTACAGTAGATGCTATTCTTCTTTATACTTTTAATAACCTTTTTCATACTAATGTTACTTATTTTGCTTTCTCCCACCTTATAAAAAAATCCAAATTGCCAAAAGTTTAGCTGCTTTATTGGCCTTTTAAATCAGCTTGGGCTTTATAGATTAACTTGATGAGTTTTTTTTTTTAATTTTCCATTTTGTTAATTTCTGCTTTTATCTCTATTAAATTTCTTCTTCTGATTTAAGTAGTCCATTTATTTTCATTTTTTATCGTTTTCTATTTAAGGCTTTAACTATACTGAGTACTGTCATAGCAAAACCTCACAAGTTTTGATATATATATATATATATATATATATGTATTTCCTTGGTTTTCAGTTCTAAATAGTTTATAATTTAGACTATCTTTAATTTTCTCAATTACTTGAAAGTTTTTCCCATAAAAGGTACAGAATTTTCATTTTGATTTCTAATTTCATTGCATTGCAGTTTGTGAAAATGTCCTATGTATTATAAACTTTCTTGAATTTATTTTATTTTACTTTCTGTCCTCAGACTAGTTAACTTCTATAAATATTTTATTTGTATTTTAAAGAGCTGTACGTGTTCTGTTTCTTATGTATAATGTTGCAAAGAAAGAAGATTAATCACTTTTATTGGTCATATAATGTTCCATATTATTATTTTTTTTCACTTTTTCTGTGACTTTCTGAGAACTGTAGGGTGAGTTTTCATAATAAACTTAGTTTGATGGTCTGTCCTTGTAGTCTTCTCAGTTTGGGTTTCAGATACTTGGAAACATTGTTCTTAGTTCCGTGGAGATGCGTTCCTCTGGGACCTCCGTGCAGCCTGCTCCTTGTGTCAGTATGAAAAGTCCTCCTCCATCTCTTTTAATGCTTTTTTCAGTATTAACATTGTGCCATCTGATTTTTGCATATTAGCATTTGCTTAACATAGCTCTTTTCACCTCTTTTTTCTCAATCTTCCTGTGTCATTGGGTTTGAGGTATGTCTCTTTACATACAAAAAATTTTTTGATTTTTTTTAGCCAATATGAAAGTTCTTAACTTTTAACTAGTGAATTTAGAGCATTCCCATTTATTGTGATTTCTCATATGTTTGGGACTATTCTTGTTTTTTTTTTCTATTTATCATATTTTCTAGTTTGTTGTCTCTTTGCCCACCTTTAATTGGACTAAGAGATTTTTTCTTAGTTCTGTTTTTCCTGTGCTATTTTACAAATGTGCTATCTGTTTCTACCTTTTTGTGGTTACCCTAACATTGCTAGCATAACTGTTCAAACACATTTTTCTCCCACCTAGAGTTACTCAGTGTCTCTAATACTCCTGAGAACAATAAAAAGGCTGAGCATGTTTTCCCCTGCTCCCTCTCAACTTTTGTCTCTCTCAACATTTAGTTGTCATTAATATTATTTTGAATTTTATATCCAAGAATTATGTAGAATTTTATATCTATATTTTAAAAATTTAAATATGTATACTTAATTTTTTAAACATTTATTTAGACAATATGTTTTATTACTTTCTTTGCTGTCTGTTACTTCGTTTATCTCCTTTTCTCCTCCAGGTTTCTTCTTATTATTGGTTTATATTGTCCAGGGTTCTGTCAGAGAGAAACTTGAGGCAATAAACTTCAAAGCTCCTTTCAATTCTAAAAATGTCTTTATTTCTACCTCTCGCTTGAATAATAGTTTGGCTGGGTGTAGAATTCTGTCTTCAGAGTTATTTTCCTTGCATTGTTGAAGATATTATTCTCCTGTCTTTTTGTAGCCTGGGTTGCTCACAAGGATTCTGATGTCAATTTGATTCTTGTTTCTTTGTAAGTAATTTTTCTTTTGACCCTGACAGCTTTTAAGATTTTCTTTTTATTCTTGGTGTTCACAGATTTCATCACAATCTATCTAGGTGTGTGTGTACCTTTAACTTACCCTTCAGCCAGAGGGTCATTAAAGTTCTGAGAAATTGTCTCAAAATATTTCTTTTAAATGCTGTCCTTTCCCCCAATTTTCTCTATTTTTTTCCTTCTGGAAGTTTTTTAAACAGGTGTACGAACCTCCTGTCATCCCGTCTCGTGACTCTCCTCTTTCCACATCTTCCTCTCTGCTTCCATATCTAGTCTGGGGCTGTGGTCGTCCTTCTTCAGTCTGCCGCCGCTGGGTTCTGTTCTTCAGGCATTTCTGACAGTTTCTAGTCTATCACAGTTTACACGTCTTTCCAGTTATTTAATGAAATCTTTCCTATCATCCCTAAGGATTTGGGGTGAAGGGTGTTCATGAGGGTGATAGGTATAAACAGTGCTCAGTTTGCCAATTCAAATACCTTTTCAAGTTTTGTAGTACTTTTTAACCACACTCATAAGCTTTACTCTAAAGCAGGACCAAATTGAGATGCTAGTGAGTGTCATGTTGAAATGCTGAGCTGTGAGGACCTGGCTACTGTGGGAGTCAAGAGCAGACACACAGAGGCTGGATAAGGAGAAGCTGTAAGACTAGGGGCCATGACAGTGGGTCCAGTGGTAGGAAGACTCAGGTGACAAGATATGAATCTGTTTACAGAGAAGGATAATCGGAGTTTGAGATTTATAAGGAAAAAAATCCCCAGCACTGAGGGGATCCGAGGGATGGTTGATCTTCGAGGATTGCTGATGCAAGACTGAGGTTACGTGGGAGGAGAGATTGAAGAATCCTGAGCTACAAATGTTAGAATGGCCAACCTTGTGGAAAGTGATGTGACAAATGTGGAAAATAACAGAGTTCATTTGAAAATTGCTATTTACAAAAGTTGTATTTTAAAAAGACAGCTTAGCAAACATCAGTAGAAATCAGTGTGTGTTCTGTGATGTGGAGTGTCTGATTTTATGCTGATTCTTCACACAATGATGAAAGAAAATGTATCTCCATCTCTCTCTTTCTCAGGATCATAGGTTTTGCTGTAGTCTTCATACAAGATTACTTTTGTGACTTCAGACCTCCTTAGTCCGCACATACACGTTCCTTAGGTTGAGACAGCTCACCCCATGCTTGGGACACTTTCTGAACAGGGCTGAGTATCCATCTGACCACAGTAGGATGCCGTTGCCCATGGTAGAAGGGCTCACTTCCCCAGTAACTGTACATTTTCCTGCACATGTTGTGGCCCCATGACCATCCAGAGAGACATACATTATTGAAATAAACGTCAGTAGCCCAAAATTATGTGGATTTCAATTTGTATTAGAATAAAGTGAGTATCAGGAAGTCTCAAAGTCACAAACATGGTATAAAGGGAGCAAATTAAAAGTTTCTGTACTGAGACATGGAGCTTCTTATTATTTCTTATAAAATTTCAGCACATCCAGCACTTAGCATTTAACATTTCAACATTTCATATGGTTTTATATTACCCAAATTGATAGTTTAAAAACAGAGAGGGAATACCTTTGCTAGCACATACAGTTGAGATGAGACAAACCGGTGGAAGGAAATGACATGTGAATTAGACAGTGTAACTAGTCTTCGGGTGTAGAATGGAAGAGTTGTCTTTGAAATCCGAATTGGGATTAGGGACTGCGGATCAGGAAGGAACAAAGTAGTCAGCCTAGATATTTAAACCTTAACTTGGAAAAATTCTCAATGTCTCGAGTATGGAGGGAATCACAATTGGTGGAAGCCACTGCATCATGCCCGGCACAGGAGGGAGGGTATGAGGAAGAGGTTCCAGAAATCCATGACTTTCTTGTACTGAAAGCCATATCATCTTTGTAAGAATAAACTAAGTACCAAGTAGATTTAAGCACTATTTACTTAAGTAAGGAATCGCATGCTGCAAAATGACGACACTGCCTTAGTGTTACTTAACACGATGATGGTGATACAGGGGAACCGTCGGGCGTGTGCTGCCTGCCTGCCAGCGCTGCTCACCTTCTGTCCATTATCCCTCGTCACTAAAACAACCTGGTGAGGGGCCAGCCCCCTGGCCGAGTGGTTAAGTTCGCGTGCTCCGCTTTGGCGGCCCAGGGTTTTGCTGGTTCGGATCCTGAGTGTGGACATGGCACCGCTCATCAGGCCATGTTGAGGCGGCGTCCCACATGCCACAACTAGAAGGACCCACAACTAAAACATACAACTATGTACTGGGGGGATTGGGGGAGAAAAAGCAATAAAAATATTTTTAAAAGATTGGCAACAGTTGTTAGCTCAGGTGCCAATCTTAAAAAAAAAAAAAGCAACCTGGTGAGATAAACATGGTAAAGTTCTTTTTATAGGATTAAAAGAACTGGAAAGCTAAACTAACATCTGGTGAATTTCAACCGAATAAACAAATAAAGTGAATAATTTGGGCCAAAGTTTAAAAAAGATATTCTGCTTTGGAGTGGAGGTGGGAGATGGAGTTTGTGTTTTTATACCTTTATTATGAGGTTTTTATGATTTTTTTTCCTGGTTCTGTGTTTTGCTCCATTCAGTTTTTGGAAACAGCGAGACTGATACTGACAAAGGAAGAAATGAGTTTGGTTCCTGGTTCTGGTTTATAAAGACTTGCATTTTAACAAGATTTACACAAAGAAATTATACCAACAGTGAACTAAGTAGCAGCCTTTACCAAGATGAAGCTGCTCATCTTTGCAGACGAGTCACAAGTAACTGAGAATTGGCACCTTCAGAGTGATTAAGTTGCATAAAGAAAAGAATCTATGAAATCCTGGCTGTGTCCTGTCGGTGACTCGATTAGCTTTTCAAAATGATTCGATTAGGACCCACAGTGTGCTGTAATAACACAGAGCGCTGTATTAAGTACTTTAAAGTACAGATGTTATTTTCGTTCTAGGCTATTAGCCAAACCTTGTTTTATGCTTTCCTCTTATACCTTAAATATCACACTTGTATAAAAGCAAAGTAATTTTTCCTTTTGAAAGGCTGTTGCAATGTAATCTTGACATCAACACAGATAAAACAACAAAGAGTTATCAGTTAAAAAGAAAGGATGAAGAATGTAGCCAAAAGAATTATGCAAAATGCCTGTAACTTAAATTAAACCAAAGAAAGGACCATTCCCATAATTATGTTTCAAGAAAAAAATTCAAGTAAAGCAGTCATTTTAATCTCCCTTGAGTGTAAATTTACATCCAGGCTTCTCATAAAAAATTGAACACACAAATGGAATTAGGACATATTTTTTCTCTCATAGATATTGCATACAGCATAAAGACTACAGGGTTTCTATTTCTGTACCTAATTGCTCTGTCACAGGAGAGAGGTAGATATTTGCCATCAAAGCAGTGGGTTGGGGATTAACGATCCTCGGAAGGACACACGATCCCCCGTAGTCACTGTGGGTCTTTCTTGTTTCCGCAGAGCATCTGTACCACCACCACTGCATTTTTGCACTTTTTCTTCCTGGCTTCATTCTGTTGGGTTTTGACTGAGGCGTGGCAGTCATATATGGCTGTGACTGGAAAAATTAGGACACGGCTTATACGGAAACGCTTTTTGTGCCTTGGATGGGGTAAGCATACTAACACACCTTTTGTGCTCTTGTTAAAGTGACTTTGCACTTACATAATGAGGCTGTGGAGGGTGATTATCTCCAGGCTGCTTTTCCCTATGTCCAACTTGATATGTAGAAGTGGAGACATAAGGGGCTGGTCATTTTTGAACATTCTTTGGACATTTGGAACTTGAAAAAGCAGTACATACTGCATGACCATGTGCCTGGTCAGTTAACAATCAACAGTGCCTACACGGTGTGAGGTGAGACCTGAGATCTCTATAGGCAGAAAGCAAAGCGTTCTCTGCTAATGTGTTCTGAAAATGCAGAATATCTTAGAATGGTCAGGGCTCAAGGCATGACGTATTAGTCCTGTACACTAGTCGTGTACTCCCTGCAAGAAAACTTTGAGGCATCTGTTCCAAGAAAGCTGAAAACAGTCAAAGACTACAGCTCTTTACGTCACAGGGAGAAGCCATTTAGAGAGTGAATGAAACCTCATGGCTAGTCAGTGGGGGCCTCGAAGGAAAAACAGAGTTGTTGAGAGACTGAGAATTAGTTAATTCTTTGCCAATCTTTATTAGGAAAAGTTTCTCTCAAATTGCCTCATGAAATGGACATCTTGAAGATAGATAGATCCATGCCTTTCATAGGGCTGATTCTAATGTTTAATTAGAATTAATTAGTAAGTTTAGTTTATTTAGAATTAATTAGTTTAATTGATTTAAGAAACTAGTTTTGGAAAAACCCCAGGATTTTGCCATGTTTGCCTTTGAGTTTCAAAAGATTTGCACTAAAAATATCTGGAGAATTTTGGGCCAAATATATAATAAATGCCTAATGTCACAGAAGACTGGAGAACAGGATGCTAGAGGGAGACAGAAAAATCACAAATAAGTGGACTTATTACAATTCCAGAATAATTCATGCTGGAAAAAATAGGATCAAGAACGCTTAAACGTTATCCATCAGGTTTCGTTGAGGAACTGTTATGTCTGACTGATGTCTCAGGGTCTTTGCACAGGCAGATGGGAAGGCCGTTAAGAGGAAACTGGAGCAGGTATTCTGCTTACACTTTCATGAAACTTTTGTCCGGATTTCGTGTCAAAGACTTTCTAAAGTTGGACTGATATTGAATCAGGGACAATTTTGTCATGAATTAATACCATAGGTTCAAGAAATACAGAATGCAAATAAATGAGACTTTCCTTGAAGTTTAAAGAGTGGCGATTTTCACAATTGGTAACTACCTTATTTAACATCGTTACCAAAGTTCTCGAGGAGAGGATTCACAGCTGGTCTACAAGTTTATAGCTACTGTTCAACTACTCTGGTAGCAATAGAGCTCAACCGATGGTGCCAGACTCTCAGGTGGTCTGCGAGGGGGCAGAGTGTGGCATATGAGTTTCGTTATGGCAAAGTGCAACATAATAAATTTGGAATTTTTTTAAATCTAAATTGTATGGAATGAAGACTATTTACCCTTCAGCTATTATCCCGGGGAGAATTTTTTGTTTCTAATTAGCTTGATCTAGCCAATCAAAAAAGTCAACTAACGACAAGCATGAAGAAGGAGGAAGAGAAGAAGGGGAGGAAGAGGAGAAGGAGAAAAAGGAGGAGGGACATTATGTGTGTGTGTGTGTGTGTGTGTGTGTGTGTGTGTGTCTATATATATATATATGTAGAGACAGAGAGAGACCAGTATTTGTTAAATACAGTGTGTCCCTCTGAGATGCTCTCCATAGTTTTTGACATTGAACCTCATGAGGGAATGTTATGTGACTTGAAAAGACTCACAGAAGAGAAGAGCAGGAAGGAGGGAAAATGGTAGGAAGAAAGGAGATGGGTGGAGAGGATGCAAGAAGATAATTAGATGATGGATTTTTCAACCTGAAAAGGCAAACATGATCTTCCTGAAAAGAATACATGACGAAAACTTAAAAAAAAATTTAAACATCATAAATTGGACTGAGCACTATTCACCAAGACGCAGGGAGTTTCCATTGAACTCCGTGCACGGGAGTAAGGTGAGTGTGGTTCACAGAAAGCTAAACTTACAGATGTCAGGTCAGAATTGGTGCTGGTATACAGGGACTGAATTCCAAGAGGTACTGAGCAATGCGTGGAGGTCCATGAGAGAAACTGACACATGTTTCTCACCTTCGTTCAGGATTGTTAAAGGAAGATAACCAGGGAGCCTCAGAATTAATTCCTTAGGGCCCCTAACCCTGTTGCTACATTCTTGTTATTATGAGTAAATCATAAAGAATTAAGTGATGAGATTTATTTCTATCTTATTATACGCACAACTTCATCTGGATCAACATGTGGCCAACTGAATGTTCCACTTCCGTGATATTCCATCACACCAGAACATCAATTTTTTGCCTTTCTGATTTTATAACTATAAATTTCCTTTATAAGAGTGTAAACCCCTAGGGAAAAAATAGCTTAAAAGATATACTAAATCTCAGTTATTAGTTTCCTTTAAACGCATGTCAAATGTAGTGGTAACCTAGCAACATTGGAGAAGTGCACAGAGTTAAAAACCCAGCTGTCGCTCTGATATTTTTGTACTTGAAGGAAATTTTGTAATGGGAACACACTTTATGAAGTGATTCATCCAAAGGTAGTTCCTCCGATTTAAGCATTCTGAGTTTGTCCTGGCTTTTCTGGAGCCAGCGCGCACAGTGGTTAGAGATGAATGTGAAGTGTGACAATGCTTTTCTTGCAGGTTTACCAGCATTAGTAGTGGCCACATCAGTGGGCTTCACCAGGACAAGAGGATATGGCACTGATCATTAGTAAGTCCATCCACAGTGACAAAGCGTGTTTATGATTAAGTAAATCATCAGGTGGGCTTCGTTAGTCTTAGATGGCGCTGCTGAGGCTCCCATTTTGCCATTGAGCCATTAACAGTGGTAGAAATCTCGTGAGGAATGAGGTAAGGTAGCTCAAATGCACAAAGCTTAGGAAGCAAATGCTGCAGCACTGTTCAGAATCCTTGTTTTAATTTCTCATTTCGTAAGACCAGTGTATCTGGTTTTTAAAATATTTCAGTATTTGCTTTGTATGTTCATTCTCAAATGTAATTTTTTAGAACTGGATAAGTCTTGATAAGTTTACCTTTAGAATGTGATTCTGATCTGAGCTTCTCATTTCATTGATGACAAAATATGTTGGTATCAACCAAGTTTTGTCATGTTAGTTCCAGTTTTGTTGCTATGTTAGGGTAATATGTACTAAAACTTATAGATTAGGGGAATCAATAGATTCCACGTTAGAAAATGCCTGGGCTATGGAAGAAATTCAAAGGGAGAAAAAGGGATATGGGGTCAGCCCATCCTAACCATAGCTGTAATACTGATAAATTCTACGAGAGAATTTATAAGGAAAGTTTGTATTTACTATTTCAAATGTAAAACAATGCTCTTTCATGTTTTCCTTCCTCTGCTCTTTCAAGTTGAGGAGGCAGTTGAGAAGCGGAGAGAGACATGTGCATCTTATTAGAAGCATACGTTTTAAAGTGAGAGGTTCTGTTTAATTGTCTTTGGGTTTGCTAATTATGCCCTCTGCTGGGTTCATCCAAACTGAGAGTGTGTCAGGAAGCATCACTTCACTTGCTCATCCCAAAGGAACTTCTGAAGAATTTAAAGAACTCCTGTGATCAGAGCACTTGTTTCTCTTATGCAATCTATGTTATCGAGAAAACCATGACATCGTCTGTTGTAGAGTAGTGCTGACACAGCACGATTCCCTTTTAGCTATTACCTTCTACAGTAGTGTGACTTTTTTGGCATAAATCCAGTATTTGAAAGGCACTGTGTTGGGGACATGGAAAGAAGGAGGATTATGGATGATATGGTTCCAACTTTCAAGGAGTTTGTGTTTAAAAGCAAATACAACACAATGAGTAATCTATCAGTTGGAAGATTAACTTACAGAAACATACAGTAAAATTTAGTGGCAGTCTCAGAGTCACGAAACTAAAGTGTTCTCTTCAAACTAAGGGCTTTTTCTCTAGGTATTTTATATTAAAAAAAAAAAGATATTAACTTGTCAACCCCAAAGTGGGAAAGTAGAATTTTATCTGTGCGCTGTTATGGCAAGGAGCAATAACTAAACACAGACTTTGAATACACACACACACACGCTCATGTTATGTATATATTGATGTATGTATTTGTGTGTGCATATATATCTAATTACTAGATTAAATATCTTAATTAAGGTATAATTTACACAGACTTTCACCCTATCAAGTGTATAGTTCAGTGAGTTTTAACAAATGCATAAGTCGTATAACCAGCACAGCCAATATAGAATCTCTATTCTTAGAAGAGAAAGAGAACAGTTATTATCGGTTGTTAACTTTGGAGGCAGCATGCTCAATCTGTGGACTGAGAAGTAATATCGAAAGGGTCAGATGCCAAAAAGCAGTTGCATGAAATGGTAGGCGTGACCCTGCGTCAGCTGTGATAGAATGATTCCTCATGCTGTCCCTGCTTCCACTCCCCTGGATCCTGCACGTGCAGATGGGCCACCTGGCAAGGCCCCCAGTGCCGGGCCCTGTGCCCTCTTCCTGTTCCTCCTGTGATGGAGGGCGTGTTTCTACCTCCGTGGTTACCCTGTCTCTCGGTGCAACCTGCATCTCTTGGCGGATTTAGGGATGGAAATAAACACAGCTGCACTTAAATTCATTCAAAAGCTTATGTTGAGTGAATTTTCTTAGTAGTCTGGGGAAAAAGTAAAATTAGAAGATAAAAAAGCATGGGAAATGTAGATTATCCATTCCCTGTAATGATGGCTTTTAAACCAGTTCTTCCCGATACCTCAATGGCCTCCGGAAGAACAGGTAAATGGCACATCGAAGACTCTAAAAACACACTCTTCTTGCTTAAAAGTATATTTGAAAAATCCCATAATGGATATAAAGCAGCATTTTACAAAACTTAAGTAATAGTCACCTTTGTACTGAAAATCAATATAAAAACCTCACGGCAAGAGTAATTTGTCTAAAATATTTCAACTGCCTGAAAATAAGGGCTTATAATAAAAGTTTCTTTTCCTCCAGAGATATATAGCATTTCTTGCTCTAATTTTAGCTTTTTTTCCACATCTTCTATGCATTTCTTTAATTATAAAATGTTAAATGTGCCAAAATTCCAAACTTATATGCATAATCTGAGTTATTAATTTCTATCTGCCGCTTCAGTGGTTTAACACGTATCCCTAATTTTTGTTAGTTTTTATCTGATGTTGTTTTCAGCTGCTGGCTCTCTCTCGAAGGAGGACTGCTGTATGCTTTCGTTGGACCTGCGGCCGCTGTTGTCCTGGTAAACACTGACATCAACTTATTTTGTTTTCTTAGCAAAGAAAGGCTACTTTGTTTCGATTAGAGTGACAATTTTCTATTTGTTGTGTAGAAAATTTAAAGTTCAATGAATTATTACTGAAATTTAAATATCAGCCGCTATTTAGTCCTGTATTACTCAAAAATATTCTTACTTTGAAGACAAAGGATATTAAATGTGAGAGTGTGGAATTACAGTAATTTCACATTTGTGAAGAATGAGTAAATTTCAATAAATTCTTCCTCGTTGATGTATAGAATTTCATCATGGGTCATTTCGGCTGTATACTATTCTGTATGATCTATGTACTTATTAAGATTGAGAGATCTGCGGGAGCTATCAGCAAAAAAATATATGCCCACATGGCAAAGTTTCCCAGCCTTAGTGCTGCAGACATTTTGGACCAGATATTTCTTTGTTGTGGGAAAGTCTTGCGTATTTTAGGATGTCTGGCAGTGTCCCTGACCTCCTGGATACCAGTGGTCCCCTCCAGTTGACAGAATCAAAGAGGTCTCCAGACATATCCCAGTGTTCCCGGGGGGCAAACATCACACCCTGTTGAGAACCCCTGCCATATTTCGTGCACAAGGATTTAAAATTTTTCTTTTGGAATCACAATATAATTCCTTTACATGTGTAATAGTAGGAACACAGAAATTTCCTACCAATTTGCCTTTCTTTCTCTCTCTCGGAATTTATTGATTACAAATCTGTCTTGTCCAATAAATCTTTGAAAAATATAAGGAAGGAAAGAAATGGTCTGAATTAAATACAAAGATCCATATTGCTGTGCAATTAGATCTCTAATTGGAAAATTACCCTTTGGTTTCTTGAACAATTCATTCAATAAATTAGAGGCTAGTGACATCTTTCTTAATAACTTGGTGTGGCTTTTTTTTCCTTAAAAATTTGTTCTCCCTCCTCCAAATCATAACAGGGAGTAGAAACTGACTGTGATTCACAAGAAAAATAAAATCCAGGCGTGAGTGTTAGAGAAGAGTGTAGGGAAATTGAAACTATTGGACACGTTTTTTGTCTGCTGCATTGAATTTTAGTTAATCAGTTGAATTATTTGTCTGAGCTACTACGTTAATTTACATATAACCCTAAAATGAAGAAACAGAGTATGTGTGTAATTGAAGGACCAAAGTCTTTGGAATGGTGATGAATTCCCTCGTGATTAGAGTGTAGATTAATAGAATCCATGGAATACACTTTTTCTCTTGGTTCAAATAATGAAAAGTATAAAGATGAATAAGCCTCTTGATGAAACGGTGTCTTGTCAGGAAGCTGTGAAGAGTGACACTTCCTAAGTCCCCACCTCACATGCTTGGGACCTTCTCTACACCAGCAATAAAATGGATTCCAGCTCTTTATTTCATCTGGTCAAAGTGTATTGGGGGAAGTGGAAGTTTTCTTTTTTCTTAACTAGTCATCCTGCTTAATTTAAAACAGATTTTTGTGAACTACTAGTTTCAGTGTAAAGGCTTCACCATTTGCGTTGGGGGTGGCACCAAGATTCTGTTGATCATGGAGGGTAAAGGGCAGGAAGGCAAAAAAAAAGAAAATATTTTCCTTGATCATCTTGGTTCCGCGTTGGACTGGATTCCTTTATCGGGAAGCACTGGTAGGTTAGAGAACGGGCGGTGCGCCTCACCATCAGCTGCTACAAATAGACCACAGCTCTCTCTACAGCTTTTTACAATTTTGCTTGAAAAAGAAAAATATGTGTGATTTCATTTCAGCTGCATTATGCAAAAGACCTTTAAGTGAGAGTAAGAGAGTGTTAGAAAGAAAATGCTGAGAAGTGTTCAATAGAGCACATTATAAGAATTGGTCTTAGTGTCTGTCCATTTCTTAAAGGATTCTGGTGAGTTGAATAGGCTTTCCCCTTTGTCTAGAAAAGCACGATGTGTTAAAGTGCCCCCACCCCACAGGACAATTAGCCACACAGTGTGAGGAGTTTAGGTATTCTGTTCTCCCTGCTGGGGGCAATGACAAATCCTTAGCACCTTCAGCTGCCAGGTCTCCCCCTAACCTCACACGTGAGATGCAAAATCTTTTGACTCTCAGGCATAGTCTAAAACCCATTTAGCCAATTGATTTTATTCGGGGGGGAACTCCGGGGGAAGAATGCCAGGTTGGCATAGTATGGCACCATTTGAAATTTAGGCAACTGAATGTTAATTTCCTCAGTGTTAACTGCAAAGCATGGAAATTAAATGTCCTTGAAGTGCTTTAAAGCTTTAAAGTCACACACCACTGTTAAGTTTTTCCCTGTTTCTTTATGCACTTATGAGATATTTGAGAAGTGCTTCTGATCACTACCGTAGAGAATGTGTAATTCTGTGGTGATTATAAATTGATGAAAGAGGGTTTTCAGGAGAACGAGACTGGATTCCCTTCAGTATCATTGAGAGGTCACCCTTTGTTTCTGTTTGACAGGTCAACATGGTGATTGGCATTCTGGTATTTAATAAACTTGTTTCCAGAGATGGGATCCTAGATAAAAAGCTCAAACACAGAGCCGGGTAAGCTGCAAGTGGTGGATTGTGAAGGTTCTTTACAGTGAGCCCCATGCTCCGGTCCCACATCCTCACTGACTGCATTGGACTGTGCCTGGAATTGTGTTCCTGACGAACCAGTGTGTCTGGTGGATTCTGCCACACAGGTTCCGATGTGCTCTTCTTAAGCAATGTGACCCAAATCTAAAAGTAATTAAAGAGGCCATTAAGAAAATCCGGGTTGGTATGTGCCTATTGCCTGTTTGTAAGATAACAAGATTAAATGTCAAGGCTAGACTGCAACTACGTGTCCTTATGTGAGGGTTGCAAAGACCCCCTAGTTTGGGTCACAAACTAGAAGAGGGTAGATTGAACATATTGTCAGTACGGACACAACTGAATCAGGACATGCAAACCTTAGGAGGGCGAAGAGCCTGCATTTTCTTTAATTAATTGTGTCTATCAGAAACATTCTTTACTTGAAGTAATCACTTGCAAAACACGACTCTTATATATTTTCATTCTTTATGACATTTTGACTATAACTTTCTAGAAAGAGTTATTCATAATTTCCACTTGCACATTTTAACCACTTGTGAAATTTAGAAAGGCATCTCCTTCAATCTTACACTATTATAATATCACGATGTCTAATGACTTAATGACGTTTCATAAGCAGATTGATAGCAGCTTGTTAAGGCTACGTCATCACCTCACCATACAAATTTGTAGAAACTGGAATAAAATATTAGTGCTTTTGAATTTCCCTTTGTACTTTTCTGATTAAAAGTTTATAGCTTTCTCCTTTCTCTTTAACTGTACCTCCGTTCAAAACTTACCCTACAATTGTTCTCGTTTCTTTAATAGTTTATGGCATTATTTAATGGTCATAATATCTGATCACCTACTGGTGAGAATTTTAAGTCCTTTGTGTTTTTATAATCTATGTGATGATTTATAAGATAAGATACTCCAGGTGTTTTCCCCCCCTAGTATTAGACTAGGTTTAATGGCTTTCAATATAAAAGTTTGAAATCATTCATATCAAACATTAGGACTGCAATGGTGTAATTAAAACATCACTGTCAGTTCCTTCCTGAGCGGGGAATCACTTCCCGTTTGAGACTTTTTTCACTTCAGATGAGTCTCCGTAGCATCTTTAAATAGGCAGACTTGACCTTGTACAAACACTGTGCTTTCTGTACCATTTGAACTTGAAATTTTCACACTATTGCTCTTGTTAGTCTGTCACTTACGGTTGGAATTGGAGCAATAGCTTCTTCAGTTATTTCTTTTAATCATGTAAGAATAAATTGACAATACTGAGTCCTGGGTATAGAAACTCAATTCTGCCACTAATGGTGTAAACTTTCGTAATTTTTTTAAAGAAATTGCAGGAGGCTGGTTAGTGATTAGGATAAAGCTTTCAGGTAAAAAAAAAAAAAAAAAAGCTCAGTATCCAGCACTGCAATTTACTACCTGTGTGTGTCTTTGGGCATGTTATTTAATCTTTCTGAAGCTCAGTCTTCTCATCTGTACAATGGGAGTAATAACTCTTGCCTCATAGTAAAGTATATGAAATACAATGTGTATAAAGCATTCGTTAGAGTATCTAGCAAACAGGAGCCACTCACTCCATGAGTGGTGGCTGTCGTTATGATGAAGGAGATGAAGAAGCCAGGCTGGACAGGTTGTTTTCAAAGGACCCTGACTTCTATCAGTCGAGCCTCTGTGACTCCACCATTCATGACATTGAGGTCAGAAAAAGAGATGAGATCATCAGAATGAGTATAATGCTAAGGATTTATTAAATTCGCAGTCAGTATTTTTTTCTCATTTAGTTATTTTATACATTATATCCAGTTTGATTCATGTAGCTCTTTGTAAGAGATAACATAGGTTTAGGAGAAATGATGGAATTGTCACATTATGAATTTAGAAATTATCCATTTCAATCTACATAGTAGTTTTATAATTTTACTATGTCTAAAAATATGCTTAGAAGTTACATTAGTTTTCTTGGCAAAACTGAGTCAAACAGTGTTTTTATGGTTCAAAGGCTGCTGCTAGAGAAATAAAAATGTTGTTAATATATGTTTTAAAAGCAGAATGCTGCTTATGGTCCAAAGCAGAAAGGAACTCAACAGATTAATGTCTCTAGTTTAAAAAAAAAATTCTATCATATAAAATGCTATTTTAGTTTAAGTATCTATAGACTGAAATTTGCTCTCTATCCCCAAGTGTAGTAGAAGGAAATTTTTTAGAAGATAATAGTGTTTGAAGCTAATTTTAGTTCACAGAGAAGGAGTGAGAACAATAATAAAGAAAGACCCCAGTGAAGAACAAATAATCTGAATTAACTAAAGAAACATTAAGCCGGAAGCTAATTGGTTACCTTAAAAATTGATCCCCCTAATTGTAAATATTGACCATTTCAGGTTGTTTGAATATACATCTATATCAAGTGTTTTTTTGGAAATGTTATTACTTAGGATCAAATACGGTAACAAGGTGTTCTCCCTCCCATTTTTTCTATTTCTTTGTTCCCTTTCTTCTTTTTATAATCAATTATTAGAAACTGCCAAGCATATAGTTTATGCTCTATAAATATTTATAAAGGAATGAGTGAATGAATATTTAATAAATAATACAAGAGCTTGACAGGTTTTATAATACCCAAACTATATTAAATTTTTCTAATACATAAAATATGTTTACTAAGGGGGGATTTATTGCAAATATCAACACATCTTATATAAAATGATAGTTGGAAAGAATGAAAACAAAATAAAATAGCATGTATCTTTTTAGAACATCTCAAACAGAATATTTTCATTTTCTCTCTATTTCTGCAATGGGACTTTCCTATCTCCTATTTTAAAATGCTTTATCTTATCTATCTGAAATTAAGGAGACCACCAGGATCTTGTGCAAATTTCATGAGATTCTTCCAAAGGAAGGGGGTCTATTTTTTTTTCAGAGAATTTTTTATAGTATTAACAATGAACCAACCAGGCAGAACTAGACAGAATAACCTGGAGAGAGCATGAAATGACGTGTGTTCTGCTCTGGTGCTCTGAGAGGATGTTGGTTACATCTGAACTTAAAGGAAATTCAGTTTTTTTAAAGTTGCTAGCACTTTTTGTTGTATAAATGCATAATTGCCCTTATAACAAAGAAACAACATTTTATTTTTCATTGCAGCAACTCAAGTTAGTATCTAGACTATGAATTCTTTTAATTATATTAATTTCCGTAGTGGTCATATGAACTAGGAAAAAGTATTACATCTCTTTGGTAACCCATATTTCATATTTAACAAGGTGGAAGAGACTCACGTGAATAGCTAGGGCAGTGGTGCTCATTCTGCTCGCTCATCAGGATAATCTATGGAGTTTTAAAAAATACAGATGCCTGGGTCCCATTACATTCGAGTCTTTGGGGTTGAGTATGTACATCTGATGTGCAGCCACAGTGGAGGGTACTGGTCTGAGTACTCTTTGAGAGTAGTTCCAAACACACTGGCACGCCCATTGAGGTGTTCATGAACCAAACTGGATAGACCGTTGGTTACTTTTTATTTTGAAAAGTTTGGTGATGTGGCTACTCCATACGTCCCGGGTTGAATCAGTAAAGTGAATGCTTTAGTATCATATTCCCCACCCCAACATCTAACTCTGAAAGTGTTGATTTTTCTCATAGGTCTACTGATTGATGTACTTACTTAATAGCTTTCAGGTTTATTTTCTCATCCAAGCACTATTTCCAAATGTATACGCTTTTTAAAAAAGAAACCAGACATTCTGAATTATGAGCTTCTTATGATTTTCTCTGTTGTGCCACTTTAATTACACATATGGTAATGCAACTCCACTATAATATTATTTTTTTAAAAAACCTACTGAGCAAATTTATATTTTAGACATAAAGACTACATGGGAATGGACAAAAGCAGTACACCACAATTATTTCAAGGTGTTTTGAATTTTGATTCAAGTAATTTCTTTCTGGTTTTTCCTAAAAAGATTGTGTTCTAATAAACCAGCCATTTTCAAAGGACTCTTTTCTAAAGCAAAATGTGTGTAAAGTTTTTCTATGCAGTATGACTTTGCTTTTATGATATAATAGATTGAATCTGAATAATTTGAATCTGAATGTACCTGCAAAATCCTCTGGACCAGAATGGACTGTTTAGATGCTATTAGGTTGGAGGCTATGGTGAAATTTCCAGAAAGAATAGCCTGAGCTTAATGATTATGTTAAATGTGTTTTATTAAAGCAGAAAACTATCACCCTTTTTATCAACTAATATTTCATCAAATTTCATCAACCCCTATATTCAGATCATTCTAAAATATAGAAAATCATTGATGCCCGAAGAAATTTTAAAGTATGAATATGTTAAGATAAAGGCTATATCTTCCACAAATGACTAAAGACCTAAAATATGTATCTTCTTATATTGGACTTCTGAGATGTGTGTTTACATTTCAGAAGTTTTAATTGATATTATGTACATTCTGCAAATGGCAATGAAAATCTTTGAAGCCAGGGGTCCTCACGTGTTTGGTTATGAGGGGTCTGAATAAAGGGTTTCACTGTATGTCTACACAAACGCATGCTTATGTTTTATTCAGTGTGTTGGGCAACTTTGATCTGTAGACACAAGGGCCATTTATGGTGTAAATGATGGAAATATGCTTCGCATGCAACAAAGGCCCATCTTATTACAAGGTAAATGTTACAAAAATAATGTGTAGTGTAAATGCACCTTTAAAACGACTTAGAATATTCATCTTTGATAAATATAATTTTTTTGCATGGAATCGTATTTAAAAGCTAACTTGCAGTAGCAACTTTGTTTTGTTGACAATTCAATATTTTGTTCTTTTTGTGGGTGTTCTGTTTGTTTGCAGTCAGATGAGCGAGCCTCATGGCGGTTTGACGCTCAAATGTGCCAAGTGTGGAGTAGTCTCAACAACAGCTTTGTCAGCCACCACCGCCAGTAACGCCATGTTAGTCCCGATCGTTTACATCCTCTCGTTTCAGATCTCTTACCGTGCATGTGAGAAAATGCTCTGATGGAAAAAAAATAATTTGCTCCTATTAGAGCTAAGAGCATACTTAACTATTTATAATTGGCAACTGCCTTTATAAGTATTGTGGGATTGTCTATAAAAATATAAATAAAACTATCAACTATTGTCTGCTTTGTGGTTTCCAAGTTAATGGCCTTGGTGCCACAGACCAGAATGCTTTGTTGAACGGGGGTTTGGTTGTCGCCAGGAGCGTGACATGTGGCTGCGTGATGTTGCTCTCTCTGTCTCTGGACAGGGCGTCTCTGTGGAGTTCCTGCGTGGTGTTGCCCCTTCTGGCTCTGACGTGGATGTCTGCGGTTCTGGCAATGACAGACAAACGCTCCATATTGTTTCAAATACTCTTTGCTGTATTTGATTCCTTGCAAGGCTTCGTGATAGTTATGGTCCACTGCATTCTTCGGAGAGAGGTGAGAAATATAATTCTTGGGACAGAGAGGAATGATGGTTAGCAGAGTATTTTGCTTCTTGGCAAATATGACCTTTTATTTTAATATCTTGATGTTGAGATTAAAGCTGGTCTCCTCTAAAGACAATCGTTTGGGAGTCAAAGCTTTGGGAGGCATCAAGGCAAGTTCAGGAGGGCTCCTTGGACTCTGAAAGTGATGATGAAAACAGATGGGACTGTGCAAGGGAAAACGCAGCCACGGGGGCCAAGACCCATGGAGAGCACATTCAAGGAAGGCTATGATGGAGTCACAGGAGTGGATAACTCCGGTAGAGAAGCTGGTGGGTAAGAGGGTAGGGTCTAGTTCATAAACATAAATCAAGGACATGTCTTAAACCCATTCCCTAATAACTTGTGTGTCTACACACAGCATATCTCCATTCCTCAGGCTTAACTAATTTCGTTTTAGACAGGAAATGTTGAAGATTAATGAACAGTTCTTTTGTGTCTATACTGAATTGTGGTTAAGATTACTAAAGATGAATGAGTTTGATATGGATGTTTATGCTCAGAAAATACAAAATAATGTACACAGGGGAGCATGATAGTCAGTAATTTTCCCCAAGAACTGTAGATCTAAAATCATAGCGTTTCTCCAGATTGTAGTTGAGGTTGATTGTCAGCAGAGAGGGGAAAAAAGGAGTCATCCTTCATGAGTCGAGCCACTAACCTCCACCAGATCCATCCAGAACTGTGATAGATTTCAGACTTGAGCTGTTTAGGGATAAAATGTTGTTTTCCAACTGGTACAAAAATTATTCTGCATGCTTGCAAGCAGTCACACAGTATTTACAAGGTTTATGAGTCATTTTAGCATTTACTCTGGGGATGGTGGTGACTAAAACACACAATGACACAGTGCCATGCTAGTAATTTTGAGAAAACAGTCTACGCTGTCATTTCGCATGATCTAGCTTGTTTGAGAACTTTATTATGATGTGCACATTGCAAAATGACATGTGCAAAATGACACGTGCATATGTGTACACACCGCAGAGTTTTCACAGTGATGTGTGACGATAACCAAAGATTTTTACCTGATTTACCAGATGGAGAGAACAATATTTCTGAGCTACTTTAGAATGATACAGATGTCAGCAATAAACCCACATGTGTATTCTAAGAACATTATATGATGAAAACAAAAGAAGAGTAACTTCACATTGCAAGAGGGGGCGGTTATTTTATCATTTTAAAAATCTGATTTAGCTCACAGTGGCCAAGCCTTACTGTTCCCTCATGACAAATTTCTACCTAGAATATCAGCATTAAGAATCTCCCAGGTATCAAATACTTTATAGACCAAAGGTAAGTAAAAATTAACAGGAAATTGAATAATTTAGGGCTATGTTTTTTTGCAAGTATAACTATTTTGTGGTTCTTCTGCATTAATATTATCTCTAAGATGCTTATGTAACAAAATTGTTCTAAGTGAGTAGACACATGATACATTTTTGACTGATGATTAAGGATGAACAGGTATGGGTTTTAAGCAAGATGCATGACATAACTGCATGCAATTTTCAGAATATATTAATTCTGTAGGTGTTAGAGAGAAGAACAGTGTCCCATCTCGAAACAAGCATCTCTTTTTCTTGAGAAATAGGCTCTCTAGATAGCCTTAGGCTATGACCAAATTATTCAGGTTTTAAAGTGACAGATATTTTGATGGCTAATTATCAAATTTTGCTGCTTACATGAAGAAAAATGTTTGACACAAAAAGTCATTTCCATCATAACTTTTCCATACTTGCTGATTGGACTAATAACTGTCAAAAGCATGATTTGAGAGTAATTAAATCAAGTCATATATTAAAATGCTTCTGCTGAATTAGGTATCGGTAAATATAAGTTTTCTATACAATTGGGGAATAAAAATATGGATATTGGCCTTGTTCTTGTTGCATTTTCAATGATTAGTTCAAATTGAATAATTTTATAGCTGATATAATTAATAGCAGAGTGCCGTAAGTCTCTTTTATTCCAACACTGAAATGAAAAATAGCATATCCAATATTTCACATTGACTCTTAAAAATACCCTGTAACATTGCTATAAATACACAGGGCAGATTTTGGTTATAGAGTGAGTATCTTTCAGAATTCCGCAGAAAAGGTTGTCACTGAAAAACCAAAAGAACCTTGTTTAAAGTGGTTTTGCAAATCCCCATGGCCATGTCCTAAGGAGGCCTCACTGGGTTTACAGAAATTCTTTTTGACTTCGTAAGTGTATATTGCCTGACCCTAGCAATGGGCTTATCTTATATTACCTGTAGTCATGCTATCCTGACATTAACTACAGTCCAAGAGAATAGAAGCATCTTTCTGTATCCTCAGTGTCTCCTGCGAACAACATTCCATAAAATGTACCAATGCAAATGGACTGGATAGCTACCTATAAAGTATGGGGTAGTGACTCAGATCTGTTACTGTACTTCATAATCCCATAGGAGACCTTGGAATACAATTTTATCTTTACTGCTTTTTTCACTTTAAAATATTTTCTTCACAATAATCCAAGATAATTCATATGGATTTTTCTTTCTTAAAAATGCATAAGTAACGTAAAAAGTATTTCCTTTAATTTAGAGAGAGACTGGATACAGACATAAATATTTCTGTTTCTATGTATTTTTGATGCACACTAACATAACTTGGTTGCTCTCAGTCTTTAACGGTTGTTCCAGTGTGAATTTGAGAGACTTTACCTGTGTTCACTTTGCAGTCTTCCTGTGAAGGGGGTGGGTGTCCACAGGGCAGGAGGAGAGCCTTGCAGCTTCAGGAGAAAAGAAATGAAATACTATAGCTGTGGCATTTTAAATGGGATGTGTATGGGGCTTAGTTTATTTTAAAAGTGGCTTTGCTTTTACTGGATCCAATTTTAAAATCAAAATCATTTCAGGTCAGGAGGGAAGGGAGAAATGATCATTGTTACCATCAACTCAATTATATTCCACTTTTAAAATAAGCAGATTGATTATTTGCCTAACAATTTGTTGTGACCTCCGGAGCTGACATCTTAATATTTAAATTTCATAAAATTTGTATTCTTAAAAATACAGTTCCTTCTTCTGGGGCACCTTTTTCTTTTGAATCTCTTTCATATACGCCTCTGACAAAAGAGAAAACAAAAAGAGGGAATAAGAAAAAAAAATTACACCATCTGATTTATCACAACACATTACTTTCAGCAACAAAATCTAGATCTTGGAAGCTAATAAGTATAATACCTAATAAGACAGAATCTAATAGAATACATATAGATGCTTCTTTCATTTATCCATCATTTATCGATTAGAATTCATTTGCATTAAGCGCATAACGACATCTACTATTTACTATTCTCCACATTGCTATGGAAATTCAAACTATACAAGTTCTGAAACCTTGGAAATAGTTGCTGTTGCTAGGAAACCGCTTTCTTGGTGCTGCACATTTCTTCTCATCTCTCCTGTCGCTGGCTGTGCCTGGCTCTAAGACAATCTTACAGCTTGATGTCAGAGGGGGAAAAATAACAAGACTGAGATACAAATAAGCTACAACAAAACCCTTTCACTAAATGGAAGGAAAAAACGAAAATGCTTAAATGGATAATTTTGTTGTATCAGCAGGTGAGGATCCTGAGGCTGTTCTGTAGTGACAATAACAGGGCCGAGCTCCTCTTCTCTCTCCCGCCAGCTCGGGCAGGAGGGCCAGGCTGCACCAGATGAGGTCCCAGAATCTTCATCCAAACCCGTGCAGGGAGTTTGTAGCAAAATGCTTAAAATAAACATGAACAGCTTTTCCTTTCTTTTTTTCTCCCACTCCCCTCCACCTTTTTTTCTTTTTTTGCCAATTTCCCATTTCGTTTTAATATTTCCATAAAGAATACAGATAAACAAAATGCTTTATAAGCTCAGGAGACTGAATATATAAAAGAGACACGCATCCTTACCTGTCTAATCTGAAACCAATACTCTCCCCAAATAAACCATTTTTAAAAATAAATCAAGCCAGTAGTGGTGAAATAACTAGACGGCAATGTAAAAAGAGGTCATATGGCATAAAATATAGTTCAGATGGAAAGTTCTGTGGATCTCCACGCTTGGCTATCTACAGGGAAGTTGGGTGTGACTCCTTGCTATGAAAGGGTGCATCTGTGCCCTCCCTTAAGGCAGGGCTGGAACTTCAGCTGGTCTTCGAAGATAACGGAGTGGGTGATAGAGGACTTCAGAACTTAACGGGTTTCTGAGGGAAAAATGAGGTTGGATGATTGAGGAAGTGAAGGTTTCAAGTAGACGAAGATGGAGAGAGGCCACTGGGCATGTGATTTCCATGGAACGGGGCCTATAGTGAATAGTAGAAAGTAGAGTCTACCCTGGGACCACCTGGGGCACCTGGAGGCGTAAATGTGCAGTGATGTGATCCTGGACACTAGAATGGTTTTTTTTTTTAATGGCTATAACTGTAGCACCAAGAAAAAGAAAATACTGATGACATTTGAGGACACAGTACTGATTAAATGATGTTTTAGAGCTTTCTCATTGGGGTGTTCAGTGGCCACGGTAAGAAGCCACTGTGAATGGTGTCATGAGTAAAGTTCAATAGATTTTAGAGTTAGTGAATGGCCCGGGGTGGGAGGGCCGCGATGCTGATCCTAGCATCTTTAGCTTGCTCAAGAAGGACAAGGATTTAAGGGACAGGGGGTAAGTTGCTAAGAGCTTTATTTTTGTTAGGCTGAATTGAAGGTTCAAAAAGAAATAAATTTAAAGATGTTTTGTTTTTAATAAAATAGGAAGATGTGTTTCTGAAAATGGGAGAATGGCTAAAGATACGGCAATAAAGCTGTATCAGAACAGAGAGTAAGGAGCACAGAGCTGCCTTTAAGCAGGAATGTGGACATGGCACAAGCAAGGATGTTATGCTTATGTTCCTATATACTTTTTCCCTGAAATCACCAGCCTCTCTTCACCCAATGGTCACCCCATTTCTTATGTGGGGGAATGTAAGTCCTACCTCTCCATCCAGATTAGGCTTTCCTGACTTGAGTCTAATTGCAATTATATCACAAATATTTGCATCAGTCTTATTCGGCACATGTGGTTCTCCAAG
Organism: Equus asinus; assembly: GCF_041296235.1. NCBI lineage: Eukaryota > Metazoa > Chordata > Mammalia > Perissodactyla > Equidae > Equus > Equus asinus. The sequence continues at coordinate 3,096,297 of NC_091797.1, read as the reverse complement.
TCCGTGCAGAGGCTTAGGAGCTTATCAAGAGCATGAAATCAGATGAGTAAGATGGCATCAGTGGACACACTGAGACACACGGAGTTCATGGCAGAGATTGGCAAACTCTGGCGTGTCTGCCAGGTAGCATCCAAACTTTACCCAGTAGCACCTGTTACCCAGAATTCCTCTGAGTACCCGCCAAAAGGACAAGCAAATTCCTTCCTTCTCCTTCCAAACCCCCAGGGTCCCCCCTTGCAACACTGTTAAACTGGTGACAGGAAGTTGAATATGTCTGGAATAAAGGTTTAAAATAAGTAGAAGAAGTAAGAGGTCATGAATTAAGTTTTTATTTTCTACCTCGAGTAGATGGCGTGAGGCTAAACTGAAGATTCCTCTGTGAAGGCACAGGTGGCCGTGTCTGGCATATAACCTCCCTCTCCTTCTTTCTCATGTGCGGGCTGAAGAAATGCTGTTACATTGTTTCAGATCATATATGTTAGGGAAGCTTATGGGACCCCCAAAACTGATACAAAAAAAGTTAAAAGCTACAACAATTTGAGATTAGGTGATAGATCCCTTAGGCGTTAGAGAATTCCGATAGAAAGTTATTAGGACTAAAATTCGGGACTGAAGTCCATATTTTTCTTTAATGTATAGCAAATGGCAGAATATTTTTATTTCCTTTGCTATCAGAGAAATCGGGTAATATTTAAATAATGTGAAGTCATCCATGTTGCTTATGTCAACTGTCATAGCATACATGGCATTGAGAACAATCTTACTCGTTCATTTAATGAAATAATATGAAATTTAATGTGATTAAAAAGACCTAAGTCATTTGTTCAAATAGGAATCAAACACAATAGTAGACATTAGGTTCAGAAAAACAAAACAAAACGCACATGAGAAACTCTCCTCCCCTCCAGCTTAGAATCTGAAATAATTTCAAGAATGTAACTTTATTTCCTCTCGGCTTAAAGTGATCCTCCGGAATAGGAAGTCCAGAAAAATAACTGCAGGCGAAACTACCTTCTGAAAAGATGAAGATTTGGGGTCTGAGCTGCTCAGTAGCTAGAAAGAGAGCCCATTTCAAACAGCACGGTCCCTTCCCGCGAGGTTTCTCACGCTGCCAACCCTTGCTCCGTGCTCTTCCCCAGCAATCTCCAAATATGGCACGGACCTTCTGGGGACGCTTCCAGCTGCCTGCAGAGCGAGGACCCACCCAGAAGCCAGCTCTGGGCTCGCTGCTGCCGAGCGAACCGAACCGCTCTCCCCACAGGGGAGAACAGGAGCGAGACACAGCCTGCAAACCACTTTGAACTCATGTGGCAGACAGGAATCCAGCCACAATAAAAGGCGGACATCTCTTTGAGGAATTTTTGGACCAGTCCCCAGCGGGAGGGAGTCAGGACAACTTGGGTGGTGCCGGTTGGTTGGATAATTTTAGAAAACACCCTTGATTGCTTACTCTTGTCATCTCACCTTATTTTGGAAGATGTTTCTTGCCATTCTTTTTTCATTTCACAGCATGACATCAGACTCCCTTAAAGTCCCCTAAAGATTCCAAGGCCATTTACATATCCTCAGACTTTTTAACACTCTCTCTGGCTGTCAATTAAGATGAAAGACCTATGACAGAGCATTATAAAGGGAGGAAATTTTGAAGTCTAGATTTTAACTGTGGAATAATTTATGTTAAATACTGAATTATTCTAGACAGTTTTATTTAAAAATTGTGTTTACTGGTCTTACATAAGTTTAAAAAATGATAGTATTGCAAGAACTCAGTTATAATGATTTTAATATCTAAATATAAATTTTAAATTGTTACCTGAAATAAGTGATTTGTTTTCCACAAATAGTAAGTCAGCTTAAAGAGCTTAAGTAATAAATATGTGAATCTTCTAACAATTATTTTTCTTCAATCTTAATCACAAGGCAAGAAAGACACCAAGACTGTTCTTGCCCAGCATTGTAAATGTCACTGTTGGCACAGAAGATTTTAATTTCAAGATGAGATAGCCAGATCTAGATTGTCTTTTGTTTGTTTGTTATATTTCATGCTTCTCCTTGTCTGGCATTAAGGTCCTTGTAGACTTCCTCTTTTAAAAATTCCAGTTGATCTCCATCAGTCTGATTCACAATGATTCACTGAAGATAGAAGTCTTGCTGCTCACCTGATAGAAATGCCGATTCATTATCAAAATGTTTCCAAACAGGGGCAGATGCGATTTCCAGAGACCGTCTTGCCTGAAACACCCTTTTCCATGACAAGGAATATGCAGTGTGAAATCCAGTGTCATTCTCCCCTGACAGTGTTGGACAAATATTTAACGCTAATTCATCTAGATTACCTGAAAGCATTTTTAAGATTTTTTAAAAACTCAGACAGAGCATTTGGAGCTAAGTGGAATTTCTCCTGCAAATCTTCCTGAATTAGGAATAACAGAGGCACTACAAGTGTCAGAGAATCTAACACTTAAAAGATGGCATTTCTGAGACCATTAAAATGACCTTGAATTTACCGGAGAATTTTTGTACTTTTCTGCTATTTGTTCTGAAAAGCATTGCCTGATTAATGACGCTGACATCATTCTCCCGTGTAGAAATGCCTTTAATCCACTGTCGTATTTGGGGGTTTGATAGTTTAAGGTATCGACTTTGTGTGTGTGTGTTATGAAAAAGAGTTAGCTTTCTTTTATATCTCCTTCAAGGGATCAGATAGTGGATTTTTAAGAGAAACTTACAAAAGTTGCTTTTCCATATTTCATTGTCAGACAAAAATATTCTTGACAGCTACACTCTGAAGGTCTGAAAATAGAGAGTGGTTGGCGAGGACCAGTTAAATTAATGTTTGGTATTACCAAGTGCCACCTTTCATATTTTATATACGCTAGTATTTAGAAATAGATTTGAAAAATATCTTGAAGTGACAAGCTCCTGGAAGGCAACATTTCTAACATATTATTTATCTTCCCTTTATAAATTGTGCTTCTTTAACAATTGTCTTGGGGCACAAACAGAAATTAGCATGTACCTATTTTTCTGACGTTAGTTCTTAGGATGTTTTTCTAAAAACAGGTAGACTTTCTTAGTGGTTTCCCCCAATGCAGCTTTCTGTGAGACAGAAACAGTGATCGTCTGGCAAACACTAGACTCATTACCAATTTTTGATTATTAATATGTCATTTTATGGCCCACAGCTATGACTTCTTAATCTAAAAAGGAGGAGCATGAAAGCATTTGCTTCTGAAGAATCTGACTTGGTGCACGTCGTGTCTTGCCAGGGAGGAGCTGGATGCCTTAGTTCTAAATGTTTCCTCAGTTGTTCAGGAAAAGATGATCAGACTAGCTTTCACTGAGCCTGTACTTTTACTGACGTGTTTGAAGGAGGAAATGAGAAATTACCTGGCTTGGTTATATCACGCAACTCCTCATTCTTGTCTTCCAGGAAACCCCAGATTTAGAAATATTAGAATTAGAGAATGGAAGACAGATCAGAGAGCCCTGAGTCCATCCCCACTCCCTTAATTCACAGCTGTAGGAGTCGCTTCACCGGGATTGGACCCTCAGGTGGAGAAATAGAGGCGGACGGAGGTCTCAGCATTGAGCTGGTTGCCAGTTGCCTGGTGGTGGCTAAAGCCCATGTCAGTTTCCAAATCTTGCCATTTTGGAAGGAGGCTGCTGATGACTTGTGAAATGGATGAGAGGAGCCGAGAACAACTGCATAGGCTGTTTTTTTTCTGGCCAACACATATACCGCAAGTGTCTCACAACACAGCAGTAACCAGATATTTTATTCCAGTGCTTTTCAAAGGTGAAGATCTTGTGTTTACCTCGGTCATTGCTACAGTGGTGGTTTGGTAAAGGAGGCAAGAGCTTTGTCTATTAGCCCAGTAAAACAGGTGATAATAAGCAACAAGGGAAATACCAATAATGTGAAGGCAGAAAAACAAAATATTAGTAAAATGATCTTGCCATTGACTGAGATAAGCTACTTGTGACAGTGTCTGTCAACAACTTTTTAGGAGCCCAATGAGCCATAGGAAGTGGATGGGATGTACTGATGCTCAATATGAGCAGAATAACTATAGACAGATTTCTGTGTTTGCTATTTGTCTATTCGTGTTTATTCACTTGTTTAATAAAGGATTTAAGGTTCTTCAGATTTCCTTGTGATATGTTTGTTCTTTACTCGGAATCCAGTTGTGAAGGATATTAAGGAAGTTTGGCTTTGCTAAGTGACCTTTTATTTCTTTTCTTCCAAAGACAATCAACCAGAAACAGAGCCATTTTTTAAAATTTTTGTTTCATTGTGTTTTATTTTTACATCAGGGCACACGGTACTGGAAGGGAGACAAGAAACAGTCTCCCCAATGTTTTGCCTTACACGAGACGTCAAAGGAAAGTCCCAGATCAATCGTAGTTGAACGATCATTGAATCATCTCATCTTTCACAATGTTTAAAGCTGTTATGAAGATTATCCCATACCAAATAGTAAATCCACTCTGAAAGACACACTTATTGTTTGTAACAGTGGAAATAAATCTGCCCTCTGGCGAGAGTTATTGGTGTGGGCCAGGCATAAGCATTTTGATAGCTGAGGAATTCCTGGCACTTCCCTCTATGGATTATGGCAAGTGATAAAATTCCCTGGCCTACAGCAAAGTCCAGGTACACCAGTTTGTGTATTAAGAAGTAAACAAAATGGCTATTAGATCATCAAAACAAGGGTAATTTGTCTGTTGATTGCCAAGATAGACAGTATCTAGTCATTACCAAGAGAGAAGAAAATTAATGTTTGTCATTTTTTTCGCAGGTTCAGGATGCGTTTAGATGTCGATTGAGAAACTGTCAGGACCCAATCAATGCTGATTCTTCAAGTTCTTTCCCTAATGGGCATGCTCAAATTATGGTGAGCTTTTATTTTCCCTTTGGGTTTGGATAAAGTCATGATTTCTCAAGGGTGTAAACAAATATTCTTGTTAGTAACATAGTATCAACGTTCTGTTTTGGGTGACTTGACTTTAGTTCGTTAGCAGGCTTAGAACTCTGGTACCAGATAACTATTCTGTCAAGATTGCTTTAGGAGTCCGGGATCTGTTAGTGGCCCCCTGGTGTGTTGAGTGTGGGGCTGCTCTGCAACACCCGAGAATGTGCTCATCCTTGCACAGAATTAGCAAGAACAATTTGTCCATGGGATCATGTTTGTTCACAGATCAGAACACTATGGACCTGCACTTCGAGTCTTAAAGCCAGTGGTTCCCAGCCTTGGTTGGACATTAGGATCATCAGAGGAGCCATACTCCAGACTAATGAAATCAGCATCTCTGGGGTGGGACCCAGGCATTGATGGTTCCAATGTGCAGCCTAAGATGAGAACATGGCCCTAAGCATAGGGGTAGCCAGGCTTCTGGTGGAAGTTCAGTTATTGCACGTGAGCTCTGACTGTCATTGGGACTAAGGGGTATTTTACATATAACCACTTTGATATATTTTAGAAATGGGATAAGAGTGGAACTATGTCATGAAAATCAGGGCTTAAATAGAGATTCTTTTTACAATATATTTTATTTATTGTTTTTGGATTAGGCAACATAAAAACAGTCTAAAGGATATATTAGTAATTAAGACCTGAAAGGAATAATTAACTCTTTATTCAAAACAAATAGATAAATACCAATATGTTGAATTCAAAATATTGATTAAGAGAGGCTAATTTAATTTTACCATTTAAAAAAATAAACTAATTTGTTTAAAATAAAAGTTTGGGGAAAATATGAAGATGGAACTAAACTCTAGCAGGTTCTAGGCCAGATTAGTACTGTTTAATCTTCAATTTTAATTCCTAAACCTGAAAGCCTTTTGTCACGTTTGAGTGAAAATGGATCATTAGAAGAGCCTGGTTTGACAGTGAGGGTTTGACTAAACCATATTATAAGATATTACATTACAAACAATATATTCAAAGTGCAAGCTTGAAAATATAAGCAAAAAAGACACTTATTTATCTTCATAATAATGAGCATGCTAATCTTTTTATTATGGTTTAAGAAATTGCCTTAAAATTCTGTCCTTTTATACATGGTGTTAATCTACTGGCTGAAGGTGACAAAGGGGTATTGTATTGCCTTATTAAAATTGTATGCCATTTCCATTAATTTTATTCAACATTTGGTCTCTAGGAAATGCTCTTGAGAACAATTTGATTATTCCTTGAGAAACTTCCTTTGCACAAGACAATACCCTGGCACTGCCTAGTCAGATATCTGTAAACTTCAGGTAGTCTGGTTAGTGAAAGTCACTTGAGGTCTTCATTAAACGATGATTCTATGCCTTATTATTTCTTGTTACAGACAGACTTTGAAAAGGATGTAGATATTGCTTGTCGATCAGGTAAGAATATTTGAATTTTGAAACTATAATCATTAGAGATATTAAATCGTTTTTATGGGTTTTGATTTTAAAGAAAATGCCATGGTTTTCCACATCACATATTCATGTAGATGAATAAATAAAATCTTTCAAATGGAAGCATTGTAATAGCTGAATGTGGAGAGAGGGAGGGAATGAGAGAGAGAGAATGAATGAGGAATGAGACAACCTAAAAATGGTTCATTGGGAACACCATGGCAGCCAAAGAGCATTGACTTGAGACCTAAGCCTTCCATCCCACCGATTACTGGTTCCACCGATTACTAGTTGTCAGGTGTAAGGCAGTCAACTTAGCCTTTCTGTGCCTCAGTTTCATCATTTATGGAATATGGGTTGTTGTAAGGATGATATACCATTTGTGTGTGTGTGTGTGTGTGTGTGTATATCACAGCTGCTGTTGTTGTTGTTACACTTTTAGAGGGGACCAGGAGAACCCAGGCGGTACATCCTGCCTTAGAGTCCAGGAGCGGATCGCAGCGTCCCTGATGGTTGTCCTCCAGCCTGTGGCTGAATCTCACCAAAAGCAGATGACTCAAGAGTTTTAAAGGAATCTATATGTTTCATTTTTTGAATAATTCCAGTTGTTGAAAATGTTCCTTTATACTGGGACAAAATAGACCTTATTTCACCTTTTATTCATTGGCTTTAGCGCTGCCTTCTAGAATTAGGGTGGATATCTACTTTATCTAAATATCCAAATATTTGAAAGCAAATATTATTTAGCCCCATTCGAGTCTTTCCTCCAGACTCGACAAACCATGCTTCCTTGTCCATTCCTCATAGCATTCTCCCAGGCAGGCATGGTGTGCCATGTAGCCTCCAATTTGTCAATAATTTTAAATTATGATGTCCAAATGTATACAAACTTATCCAGCATTTATTTATCACAGTTGGCTCTTTCCTTATATAAATGCTGTCTACATCTCCATCTGATCTCATAGCCACTGGTACGATACTACAGTCAACTTGTTGTCGTCTAAAATCCCTAACATTTTATAGTATCTGTCAGGGCTCTCCCAGTCTGCGATTATGGGACGGTTCTAGGTTCTTTTTCCTTGAACAAAAATCTGGCCTTTGCATTTATATTTATTTACTATTATCCTACCAGTTTCAGATTAGGATTCTATCCATTTGGAACTGTTTGGCCATTGAAAGTTTGATAAGAATACCTTCTAAGTCTTCACCCAAACTGTCAATAAAGGAGTTAAATGGAATGAGACTGAGTTTGGAACCCTGCTCTGTGCAGAAGGGCCCCCACCCCATGCAGACTCCCTTTAAGTGTAGTTTTAAGATTCAACTCATAACCGTTAAACATCTATGCAGAGTCTGAGATTGCAGAGTTGTCATAATCACAAGAATATGAGAGAGTAATCTCACATTCTCATTCCTGAATTCAGTCAGAGTATGCCACATCGAGTGTGGTCCTACAGAGCACTACAGTCACTGTCGTGACGTGACAACCCACAGCGGACCTGCAGAGGGCGGGTATTAGGAACCACCCTGTCCTGTTTAATGTCTAACAAATTATTGCTAAGGCACATCTTACTAATGTTTGTTTCCAAAGCCTACCATTTCCCTCTTTGGAAAATTGGTAAAATATTTTCCCTTGCTCATGCACTTTCCATCATTTCTCAAAGACCACTTGCCATGGTGCCAGGTTCTACCTCTGCGTTCCAAGGTGGAATCTGATGTGTTTGGGTGCAGAAGCCTGAATTTATTTAAAACAATTAGGTGTTCATTTAATTCCCATTTTTTTAATCTTCCGTTTAGTTTCCTTTCAGCCTTGTTTGTTGTGCTCTTTACGGTTCTCCCTGATGGAGAAGCAAAACAGAAGCAGACAGTCTTGTATTTTCTTTAACGGCTGTTGACATTAAACCAGTGCTTGTCAAAGTGTGGTCTCCAGACCGGCGTGTTAGTATCACCTGGAACTGTTAGAGATTCAGACTTTCAGGGCCCACCCCAGACTGCTGTGGGAGCGGGTGCAGTAGTCAGTGTTTGCACACGCCATCCAGGTAATTGTGATGCAGGCTGAAGCTGGAGGTCTGCAGTATGACACCGTGCTCCCCAGCCTCTGGTCGCTCCCCTTCAGTATCCATCTCGTTCTCTTTTGTTAAATGACCCATTTTTTCCCAGACTTCACTGCATTCTGGGATTTAGTATTCCTAATACAGGCCAAGAATGTTGTTTTATTAGAAAAAAAATGTTTCATGTTTCTGTTTTCTGGCTGTGCCCTTTAAGCTGAATTCATCAGGAGCTTGCCTCTGATTTTTTTCTAGAGATTTCTGTCCACGTTGAGGTATATTCAATTTTAAAGTGTCATTTCATGGACTTTGAATAATCTTTCTCTAAGTTTGGTTGAAATTCACTTTCCCACAGGGAGGAGTGTATGTCTGATTATGCCAAATATTCAGATGCTTTTTGTTTTGTTTTTGTTTGCATTTCCCCTTTCACAACTTGATTAATTTCTCTCGAAAGTCCCATGACTTCAACATCACGTTTGTATGTGTAGGTGGTGTGGATTTGTTTGTGTTGGATATTCAAGCTTTGGATATCCATTTTAAGCAAGTCTAAGAGGCAGAGACATCTCTTGTATAGAGTAGATATTACTTCATAAGAAGAATTATCTTTCCCCAAATATTTAAGATATACAAATTTTCAGTAAAGAAGGCTGTATCATTTGACAAAAATGTGCTGAGTATATCTATAAATCACATGACACTTACGCAAAACTAAATGTATCCTACAAATGCAGATTATGAAATCAACATTCAGTACCAAGATTTTCTTTATAGTTTACGATATACTCATAAAAGTATAAAATTATTTATTTGTCCTTAGTGCAATATGATAGGTTCCCATAACTAGTCTTTGAATTGTGCTGCTATATAAATTTTGGATTAATTTTTGTATAAAGTTAAGGATTAAAAATATTCTTCCCTGAATTTGGGGATATTTTTTAGGTTTTTTGTTTAGAATCACTAAATCCATTAATTTAACTTACTTTGTCCCTTAATGTTTTCATCTAAATTGTTCCTGGAAACCATAATTCATTACCTATCTATTATTTTAAAAGGTTTGGAAATAACTTTTTAAAAACTGAATCATTCTACTTTTTTATATAATAGTTAGATACAAAAAGTCACAACCAAATTACGGATTAATGAAAAATATGTAGATGTAGATTTAACATGATTTTTGGTATCTAAAATAAAGAGACCTAATACATTAATTAAATTCAGTATCTCTGAAGATAAAAGATACTACATGAATGATGCTCGTTTTAAAATAATTTTGAAGGCTTCTCTTCTCTGTAATAGGGAAAGACGTTCAGAATCTTCAATTTTTTAACCTGTGTTTAATGCATAATAATTATGATGCTATTTGAAAATTGGATAATAATGGGTAAATTCAACATAGCTGAAATTTTTCGCGAGAAGGCAATAAACCAAGTGTTTTGTAGTTTTCTGTGCCTAGTGGAATTTCGCCTGCTGGTCACTCTGCTTTGTAGACAGAGCAGCAGTAGGTGCCCATGTTGACTAACTTGCACTCAGTGCTGTTCTCTGTGCTTTCAATACCAAAACTACCAAGACTGTTTCTTCAGAATTTCATTCTCTCCTGCCTCAAAACCGACAGTTGTTCACAACTAAGCATGCTTTGAGTCATTCTTTCTCTATCACCCATAAAATATGGCTTTGTTCTCATATAGAGGAAAAAAAAGAAACAACAAATGTATTTCAATGAAGAATTCTGATCTTTCATTGGTTTGCTTGGTTTGGTTTGGTTTATGCTTTCATTTTGTCTCCTCTCTTACTACAAGTTATTAGGCATCTTTAATTTTTCTAAGTCATTATTTTTCAGGCTTAAAATAGAAGGGAGGTTTCAGATGGCCAGACTTTTTTTCTGCTTAACGTCAGTTGGCAATTTTAATACCCCCTCAAGGGCATTTGAGCATATGGATTGATCTTGAAAAAAAATTCCTTTCTTTTCCTACGTGGAACTGAAGATAATAAACACTTTTGAACCCTGTATCTACCTTGACCATATGGACGTCATAGATAAATGCTCATTAACTCTCAACATGCATAATTTTTGGAGATATTTCTGATGCAGTAGGATGAAACTCTCATTAATTACCTCTTTCAAAAAGTATTTTAATGAAAAGAACTTGTAACATACTTAAGGGGAAAAGCGTTTAAGAAAACATCAACTTTATGTGAATATGTCCATAATTCTTAAAACTCTTTACAGTAAGTTGATGGATAAAACTTCTCTTGTAATATGCCTTTCCCCTGAAAAGGTATGCAGAGTTATTTAAGGATAGGGCATGAGATTTTTGAAAGTCCATTAATCAACTTTCATATATGTTTTAGCTGTGGGCTCCGTGAGATCAATGAGAGCATATCAGAATCAATAAAGAGTGATTGAGTAATCTGGACCACGTACAAACAAATAGATATGTAATTTTTCAAAATATTATTTTTTTGTTATTTTAAGGAATTTGTTTAGCAGAGAGACAACAGAATATAATAATGAAAAGTAAAAACGTATTAACTTTCTTTTATGAATTTTTGTATTCTAATTCACAGTTCTTCATAAGGATATTGGTCCTTGCCGAGCAGCAACAATAACAGGAACACTCTCTAGGATTTCTCTGAATGATGATGAAGAAGAAAAGGGAACTAACCCTGAAGGGCTCAGCTATTCAACATTACCTGGAAACGTCATTTCCAAAGTCATCATCCAGCAACCCACAGGTCTGCACATGCCCATGAGTATGAATGAGCTGGGCAATCAATGTTTGAAAAAAGAGAACAGTGAATTGCGGAGAACTGTGTACTTATGTACAGATGACAACTTGAGAGGGGCTGATATGGACATAGTCCATCCTCAAGAAAGAATGATGGAAAGTGACTATATTGTGATGCCCAGAAGTTCTGTAAATACCCAGCCATCAATGAAAGAGGAAAGCAAAATGAATATTGGCATGGAAACCTTGCCACATGAAAGGCTATTGCACTACAAAGTGAACCCTGAATTCAACATGAATCCCCCTGTAATGGACCAGTTCAATATGAACTTAGATCAGCATCTGGCACCCCAGGAGCATATGCAGAATTTGCCCTTTGAGCCTCGCACCGCTGTGAAGAATTTCATGGCCTCTGAGCTGGATGATAATGCAGGACTATCAAGAAGTGAAACTGGATCAACGATATCAATGAGTTCATTAGAGGTAAGCAATAGAATAAACCTTCCCTTGAAATTTGAAATATATATACGAATAGATTGATTCACGTGACACTGGATTGAGGGGGAAGAGTCACGCTAGCTTTTGCAGTTATGTGTCATACAAGAATTTTTGGCAGGTTAGGATTAAGATTCTGGACATAGGTTTTGCCAGTAGCACATAAGAATCCCCTTTCTCAAGGTCATGTTTTTAAAAAGGAGCCGTCTATATTTAAAAAGATAATTGTCTTTTTATAATAATAATTCTGTCATAATGGCAACCAAGTGAGCATTCATAAAGAACAAAACAGAAGATGCTCCTGATGTTTCTCAGGTACCAGAGGTTCTTGTGGTGGTTACAGTAGTTTCTGGATGGCATTACAAACTTAACCCAAGCTCTAGGTTTTCTACATCCTACATCCTGAGGGCAGCTGTTAGAAATAACAAAGTCGGAATATTTCTATGGGTTCTACCATTACACTGATTATAAACTCTATTATTACATTATATCAATATCTTTCAGAGTAAATGTTTTCTCTTAGCTTTTACAAAATGATGACCACTAAAATTTTTGGTCTTAAACTGTGAATTCTCAGGAGGGGTGTAAACTGAGCAGGTTAAGAATCAGGACTCTGAGGCTTTTGTAAGAGAGCAAACTCCTCTCAGCTTCTTTTCTACCCATAAATTGAAGGAGAGGGTAGTCAACAGCTATCAATATCATTCATATTGCATCACAAGTAACCAAGCAAGATCTAAGGAGTATAATGTCTTATTTTCTATTGACATACATGTTACTATTTTGTATGTTATTTTACTTTGAAATTTTGCTGTAAGCCCACTGCAGATATATTGCATATGTTTAGTATACAATGCAATACTTGTATTCTTTATATGTATTGGTAATTGTTTTAGTATAATAGATTATTTCATAAGACACTATTTAGAGAAAGACACTATAATTGGTTGCATACCCTTTCCATCAGAAGTATGCTAATAATCGTATGTTCTAGTGTCCAGAAGTGCCCGGAGGCATTGTCCCTCTCTTCTCCCCACAAAGTCATGTCTTCCACTAGGTCAAAATGAAGAGAGATCCTGAGAGGTTAGATTACCTTGGTGAGTGCTGTAATTTTGAGATTTTTCCAACTGGATCGAGGAAATTCTAGAACAAAATGGGAATGTTGATGGGATCCACAATAAATTCCTAAATTCTAGATCAATCTTAAACAGAAGAGGGTTTCTGAGGAGAATCATTCCTCAGGACCAAAGGGACAGAGTCAATGAGGCCAAGTTCACTCCAGAGTGGCTGGAGCTTCCTCCACACAAAAGCATTCCATCCTTCTGAATTAGCAGCATAGCCGTGTTTCTTTTCTTCTAACTTGCACATCCCAGAGATAGCAGGTCCTCCACAATAGAGACCACATAAGCACAAACTATATGATGTTTATGCAAAATTGCAAAGGTTTGTAGGACATTCAGTGAATGTACATGTAATAATATAACATGATAAGTTATCATAATTCTGAGGCACTACTGGAAAACTCGTAGTGACTGTATGGAGTCTTCTGAATAGAATGGCTCTTTCAAATGTGCTAAAGTAGTTAGAATGGAATTGCGTTAAAATATTTTGCCTGTTATAAAAATGCTTTACGTACAAAGCCTAGAAACCTTTCTGGGTGTGATATTGCACAGGCTGTGTGTGCTCGAACAATGGACTGCATTTCCAAGTGCTGCTTTGTTCAATTTGCAATTTTTCCAAATCTCCGTATCCTTATTATTAACTATAAGCATCATATATAACTGTCATTCAGCCAAAAGATCTGCATTTAAATGACTGAGAGATCACAAGGCTTACATCTTGAAAAGGAAGAAAATTCAGGATTCAGAATGAAAATTCAGTTCCTCATTTTCATTCTTTAAAAAGAGTTTAATAGTAATTGCTTAGGGTGACCATTTTAGGAGACATCTGAAAGAGAATATATAGATGTGGAAATGAATAATAAAAATTAGCATTTATATAGCATCTTTCATTAGCAGATTCTCAAATCACCTTAAAAACATGAATTAATTAATCTTCACAACACCTCCGTACAATGGATAAGTTGTTATAATCCTCGAAGTAAAGTCATTTGTTCAAGGTTACAGAGCAAGTGCTTAGCAAAGCTAGGAATAGAATCTTTCTGTCCTGAGCACTAGTGTCTAAAAGAGGCAGTAATGTGCCTGAACATTAGCATGAGAGTAATTTACAGTTGATTTAACCCTTGACAGACACTTGGTCTTATGGTGAATAGAGACATGAAATGGATGAAGTCTAGGTGTATACAACTAGCAGATTTTGAAGATAGGACTGTGGCCCATGAAGATAAACTCAGTGGCATGGCTTTCTTTCTGAGCAGCATGGTGCACTGTCAGGTAGAGCTGTCAGCTCTGGTAGACTGGACCTGCTGGGTCAACCACTGGGGGAGATGATATTCTGACAGCAGACACAACTGGAGCATCTACACAGAGTGGGGGTCAGCAGTAGCCAGGACGTGTCCTGAGTCTTAGAAGACAATGTGAAGATGAAAGTGAGTGAACATGTGGGTGCCATGAGGCTGGAGCCGTAGAACCATCGGAGCCTTCTGCTCTCTGAGTGAGAAGGGAGTTTACAGCCGCTGTGACCAGGCAGCAGAGGATGGCCAGGTGCTCAGGATCCTTCCAAGGATGCAAGCAAAGATGTTCATGTTGGTGCAGGAAGTTGGCTCTGCTCCAGAGAGAGGAGTGGGTGTCCACACAGTGCTCAAAGGGAGTGGGGAGGGAGAAAGCAAAGACGGTGAAAGCTGTTAGCTTTTCTGTAGCAGAGAATGCAGTTCTCGGGAGGAGGCGAGCAGGCGAGGAAAAGCAAGACTTGAAGGAGAAAAAAAGAAAGCCCAAGAGTGGGTGAGTGGGTGGTAGTATTTATTCAAATAAACAGAAGGCAACAAAGAAAAAGGGAGGTTCCCCAGCCCGGAGGGCAGTGCTGGCAGAAAAGGCTCCAACCTCCAGGAGAGTTTGTTCAGTTCACCCCCAAGTTCTGAGTGTAAAAAGTTTAATAAATGCATGAAGTTTCCTGGCATTAAAGCACACCCAGATTTTCTCCCTGCCTAATCCTACCTTGTTTCTTCCTTTCTGTTATCTCCCATCTTCCAAACTGTATCCATTCCCAGAATGGACTTGTTAAGCAATTCTGAAGATTTTAGATTTCCACAATTATGGAGTAATTGCAGTATTAATCTGATAGAATTTCTCACAATGGCTCCAATCCTAGATGTCCTCAAATTGCTTGGCTTAATGTTAAGAGGAATGCAATTGGCGTCAGCACTTCAGTCATCCAGTTAGTGAGCAAAATGCGTCGCGTGCATGATGTGTATATAAAGCAAAAAAACATAGGCGCTAGGGAGCAAGTGGGGAAAAAGAGGTATCATAGTTCCCAAGCCACTGAGGACTAGGAAATATAGTTCAAATCTTGGATTGTGCTTCTATTTATTTTTTGAAAAATTATAGGTATATCATTGTAGTAAGAGAGCATTTGTTTTGACTCACTGGAACACTGGCATTGATTCAACAGCTTGAGGCTGTTAGATCTAAATAGTAAGCCTTTCCTCTCTGAGAAGTCTTCCCAACTTGTGTGCATGTCCAGGGCCTGTTTGCCACATGATCCACTCGTCACCCTTTTCCCCTGATTACTCAGGGTTCATACAAGTTCCTGCGTCATTGGCTTCTTGCTGGGTGAGAAGATGGGCCCCTCGGAAACACTGGTGAGAGACTGGAGGTTGGGGAGGAGAGGCCCAGGATGTTCCTTCCACTCTTTCTGCTTTGGGCAGCAGCTTGTGTCTCCTTAGCTATAGGTCTGTAGCGCTTCCAGCCTCTGCCACGTGCCTCACGCCCTGGGCTGAGGTCACTGTGCCATCTCCCTTGCCATCCAGCCTGGGCTGAGGGGCAGGACAGTCTCTTCTTCTCCTGCTAGTCCCTGAGTCACCTCATGGTCTCTTAACGTGGCTTCTTAGCTCCTCTATCACTTGAATTCCTGTGAAACAATTTGCTCAAATGTAAATACAGTAAGTGGTTTCTGTTCTCCTGACAAATCTTGCCTTAATTTTTCCTATTAATAAAAAAGAAACTTTAATAACCAATCAGAGTTAGATAGTAAATTACAAAATTATTTTTTTCAGAAACAAAGTTTGGCTACTCTAGCCTTTCTAAACATTTAGGTATAAGCTTAACTGTGTTTCTCAAAACATGCTCAGATCAGTCTCTCTCAATTTATAAGTGGGCGGAAACGGACACCTTTCTAGGTTAAATTTTTATACATCAGTTTTCCTCTGGACATGAATTATAGAGCTCTCAGCATAATGGTTTTTAAAAGTGAAACATTTTAGCGATAATCTCACATCACGGGTGCCTCACTTATCGCTACTGTGAGGATCAAATTAGGTAATGTACGTGAAGACCCTTTGAAAATTGCAAGGAGCACTTCAGACGTAAGGTGGAGTTTTGATCTCATTACCATTATGTCTTGAATATCTGTGAAGAAGCTTGAATTGAATGCTCCAGTAAATGGATATTCAGGATATTAGACAAATGTTATGGCCTCACGTGGGAACATGGAGACTGTCACTCGCAGAAGCCGTTGCAGAGCTGAGCGTTGTGCAGGAGCATCATCTTCTCCTGCAGCAGGGGTGAAAGGAAGCCCCGCCCTTCTTTAGTGCTTTGTTCTTGCTCCTGGATTAGGGAATTTTGCCTTTTATGCAGGCATATAAACAAGATTAACTCGAGTAAGGGTCATTTTCAAAATTAGTTATTCTCAGGTTTCATTTCCACAGATATTTTGAATGGATTTGGTATCAAAGCTTTCTCCTTGAGTGGGTTCATTGCTCACTCTGTAATAGAAACTTTTAATGGCAGTCGTGTTGCTGTTTATTAGTCAGTGGAATTTATTCCTTGCTCTGAATCTTCTAGTGTCTTGTCCAGCCTACTTTGCAGTGACACAAACAATGAAGTAGTCCCTTTGAGAAATTAGTCATCGTTCTACGAGACTTAGATATGGAGAGATGCCTCTATGCACATGCTTGCCAAGTATTCCTCTGAATAGCCTCATCCCTTCGTGCATTTTCTTACTCATAAATCATCCTAAGGAATGTTTCCCTTCTATTAATGGTAAGCCTGCATTTTTCTAAACTGTCTTGATTCTCTTGGCTGTCGATTGATCCATTCATAATGATTTCTTTGTGCATTTAGTCCACCTGCTTATCCAAATTCTCCTGGAGTATTCCTGAGAAAAACAATAAAAGAAATAAGTCACATATTTCTGGATTTGTTTGGCTGCCATAGCACAGCTCCTCCTATTATGCATCAATAATTTTGTGAACGTCTTCTGGTGTTCAGGCCCTCTGCTAGATGCTGGGATGTGAAAGTGCTCAAGACAGACGTGGATCCTGCCCCTGTGGTGAATAAACCCTGTGGAAGAGAGACCTAATTAACTGTTAACCAATGAATAAAAGACTGTGCTGTGTTGGGGCATAACCATGGAGTGGTAGGGAGAGACATCTTCAGATAACATGGTCTGGGGAGCCTTCAGAAGTGCTGTGTGGGTGAAAGATGAATTTAAGAAGGAACGTAGCTTGTGAGGAGCTGGAGGGTGAGGGGACGTTTCAGGCAAAAGTAACTGCAAGGGCGGAGGTCCTGAGGTAGGAAGAGCTTGGAGTAGTCTCATAGGATGACAAGACCTGTATAGCAAGGAGTGAGCTCCTTAAGATGAAGTTGGAATGGGAAAAAGAGATCAGCTTTTGCAGGACTTTGTAAAACATTGGAAGCAAACAAGGACTGTGAAGCAGAAGCTTGTCATGGTCATTTCTCCATCCATCCATCCATCCATCTATCCCTTTGAGAGTTTCAAAGAGAAAGAATTAGGATCCAATGGTAGTAGGAGAGGAGGTGGAGCAGAAAACTGGAGGTCAGTTAGGCTACTGAAGTAATCCAGACAAAAGATAAGAATGCCTTTGACTATAGAGATGAAAGTGGAGGAGAAGAGTGGCAGATGAAGATGGATTTTGTAGGTAGAATAGATAGCACTATGCTGGTGGGTTTGACATGCAGGATGAGAGACAAGAAGGAGTGAAGGGTGGCTTCTCAGTCTCTGGCTTGACCAACTAGACATCCAACATTTTCTGTGATGGGAAAAACATGAAGAAGAAAAGCACTTTTGGAACTTAAATAATGATATTTAAAACCATGGGAATGAATTATTTCATCAAGGAGAGAATATGAGAAACGAGAACTCAGGAACTCAATATTTACAAGGCAAGGAGACAACAAACAATCAGCAAAGGACACCTGATAAAGAGCTACAAGAAAGAAGAGAGGGAAAAAAGGAAAAGCTGAGAGATGAGGAGTGTTTTAATGAGAAAGTGATTAACTTTCAAAAGCTTCCGAGAGACCAGTAAGATGAGGATAGAAAATTGACCTTGGAAAGTGACCAGATAGAGCTCATCAGAGACCTTGACAGGAAGAATTTCAGTGGAATGTTGAGGACAGAATACAAGTTGGGGCATTGTATTAAGTGGGAAATTAAGAAAAGGAATGAGCATAGGAGAAACATCACTTACTGTGACAAAAAGGATGATTTGTATGAAGTTATTTGGGAAGTTGGGGATATGTAGAGAGAGGAATTTATATCTTCATAAATTATTTCAACACCATCCTGGCTTGTTTTAAATTTATATGTAGCATTTCTTCAATTGGCAACTTATCAGAAAAACTGGGTCTCCTTTCTTAGTTGATTCTTGTTTTTTAAATATGTAACCATTATTTCTAATACTTTCATACCTTACAATACATTCCAGAGAGCTCAGAGGGACATTTGAATAGACACCTAAGTCACAGTTTCTACAAACATCAATGCTTTGAAAGACTTTTCAACATACTGCATGTATACCAAGGGTGAAAACAGATGGAGAGATGATGAGTGTTTTAGTGAGGAAGAATTAATGGAATTTAATGTTCTGGTTCTTCCATTACACCACAGATTTCCCAGTGCCTGATACTTCTTTAAGATAGAGTAGATTTGCAGTGGGAGACACATCTTGGAGGTGGAGAAGTCTACTGCTGTGTGTTATTATATATTACCATCAGATTTTTCTCTCAAATATGTACCATATTGATACTTTTTTCTCTAAAATATAATTGGTAGGTAAAAGTTAATGTGTTTGACCTGGCTTTATGCTTAGAAAGCATCTCAGTCCCACTGCTGCCAGCCTTGGATTGACTGGGTCCTCTAATGTTATTCTTGCTGAGTTCTGGTAACAATCAGCAAAATATCACAGGTACCTTCGCTGTAAAACATCACCACTTGTACCACTGAGCAGTTACCGAGACAGCGGAGAAAACGCAGGGTCTGGAGTCAGAAGACCTGAATGTGAGCCCCAGCTGATTTGCTTAAAATCCAGGTGAAGTAGGCAAGTTATTTTAACTCCTCTCCTCCTCAGTTTTCCTCATTCATAAAATGAGGGTAATAAATAATACTTTCCTGGCCATCCGACAGGACAATTAGTGTGTTCAAATGTGATAGCACTTTATAAACTATAAAAGGTTGGAACACTTGGTCAGTATTGTGGGGATATGAATAATAGTACACCAAATTTTTTTCTCCCTTGGACTTTAAAAATCTACCACATCTTCCCCCACTCTCTGATTTTTACGTCTTCAATGCTTTATTTCCCAGCTCCCCTCCCCACCCACCCCGAACTCTCTTGAGGCTCTTTTGATTGAAATCTGCTTCATCTGGTCATTTCTCAGTTGGACCCTCCAAGGCTGCTAGTTCTGCTATACCTCTATGTTAGAATTTAATTTTAATACGGTTACATAGACAAGAGAGACATTTATTTGTAGGAGCATATCCATTTTCTTTTCCGTATTTCACATCAACATAGGTGGCATCTGCTCTCATAAGAAGAGTCTGTCTCTGGTGTTCTTCCAGGTTCCCATCTTTTGGTTTTGCTCCTAAAATCTGGAGCCTTAGTGGCATGTATCCATCATTATTTCAAGTTTTTAGGCAACAGAGCCTTGCACTCAGAAGCAAACAGGGCAACATATGGCTGTTATAACCTTTGGCAACAGAGAAGCCCTCAGTGCGTACGACAGAAGGGCCTCCGACTCTGCCGGCTGACTGAACCTTTTTCATAAGATTTCACTATTTAATTTTCAAATGGAACACAAAGCTCATGACTAATGTTCTATAATAATTGCTTAAAACCAAGTGTTTCTATGCTTGAATTTTGCTCTATTAGGAAAGAATTTTGCTTAATGTATACTTACAAAAATGTCCTGCTGAGTCACAGTGCCAAGAAGGCGAAGCATCCAGGAGCAGAATGGAAACAGTAACACTTAGTCTAGCGTATTGCAAAGCGTGCTGCAGCACGCTGGAGGCCGGTTCTCATACAGCAAGGGTGGCAGGGAGATGGCAAAGGAGGGCCGGGTTAAGTGCCTGCCCACACACTCCTCCTTCCAGGATGTCACCAGGATTAACTGGGCTGGGCTCGGCTGGGCCCCACTAGGCTGTTGCTGGGGACGAGAGCAAATCTGGATCAACATGCTGAGCTTCCTTCCGTTTCGCAAAGCAATCTTCCCAGCGCTTTCCTTGATTGCATGTGAAGACTGGATTCTCAATCTGGAGGAGCTACACCAAAATCAAACTATTTCAGAACATTTTAACTTTTTTTTAAAACAAAATCTTTCTTTTGGCATACCCCTTCCATCTACTGAAACCTGCTTTGGGGAGCTGGTTACACAGGGAGGTTCTGGTTTCACAGTAACAATTTTACCTCTAGCTGCAGAAATTTAGTCATATTTTCCAAAAAAAACTGCATTAGTGCTTTGCTGTGTCTCCTAATGTTCAACAGCTATAAGAATCTCGCGCCTATCTTGGATATGATTCCCTGTCAGGTTATTGAACTTAAGACTATAGGTATTGGGAGAGAAGAAGAGGAAGAAGAAGTTTGTCCAAAGGTTTACATATTTTTTCCCAGTGCCTGAATATTAGTGGCTTTTAATATTTATTAATTTTCCCTGTGTTTCATACCCACTTTTCAAAAAAAATCCCCAAATTAAAAAAAAAAACCCTATATTGAAAACTTACTTTGTTCTCTAAAAATTTGGAGGACTCAATACATTTATCAGATCCCTCCTTCTCACACCCAGTCATTCTAACAATCCAACCACCACTTAGAGTAGATGCTAAGAGTACCTTGCCTCCACTCATATTATCACGGTAATTTTATTTTTGTCTTTGTTCCTGATTTTATCACTGCACATTTATCTGTAAGTAGATTCAGCAACTGTTTACCAGTCAGGGCCGTAGAGGAGAGCTGGGAGATATTTATATCCACATCTACCCTTTAGGGGTGTGCACTACTTGTTGTTTTACTAACTTGGAATAAATACTTCGGTTCCCAAGGACCAGCAATCAGAAGGACTTTCCTGTCATAGAAGAAATTTGTGGGTGAGACTTAGATAGGAATTTGGGGCTTAGACAGAGGGCCAGGTGGAATTGGGTAGAACTGAAGGCTGGAGGTTGGTTAGGGGGAGGTCTGGAGATGGCTAGGTGATTTTTTTCTAAGCAGCTTTTGGTCCCTTGTGTCTATAAAGTAGTTTTGTATAGTAGATCTAAAGTCTTCTTCAAGACTGAATTTTTTTGTGTGAATTTTCATAGAAAAATTTTTCCTTACTGAAAAATTAGAATTAAGAGGTTGAGATGAGAAATATGCTGTATTTTTTATGTTCTTAGATTTTAAAGGAAGTTCAAAGTAAAAATGGAATAATGTGCATGGAATGGTTGAAATCGCAAAACTCTTCACATTTTCTTATATGAAGGAAATATTTGTAACACAAAGAAGCAGGATTATTTTATTGAAAATAATGGTTTTCATTTTATTTGAATAACTAAGCATAACTTTATTGGTTTTTCTTCTTTTTAAAAAATACCTAACAGAGAAGAAAATCACGATATTCAGACCTTGACTTTGAGGTAAGTTTCCAAGAATTATTTTTGTAATTTTAATTATTTGAATTCAAGATTGAGATATAATTAAACATAATATTCTGTGCAGCTATGTAGAGGTTCCGCTATTTTTTAATTAAATGGGAAATCAAACATTTTAAATTAAAATCCATACTGTATAACTAGTTGTAGCAAAAACTTTTAGAGTTCTAATTGCTTTAAATATATGCTAAACTGAGATTTTCCAAACAGGTAAGGAATCCATTTTATAAATGTGAAGATAAATATGCAATTGATGGTGAGGGTTGAACTTTGTCAGTTCAGTTTGTTGGGAGATGGGAATGTCAGCTTCTTGATTTTCATATTTAAAACAATTACATTCGTTTTACTTCAGTGCCTGCCTGTGCAGACCCTGTGAAGATGCTTTGGCTGGTCTGTCTGGGACTTTCCTGCCTTGGGTCCTGATTCCTATTACTTAGGTTCTCTGTGGTACATTCCAGATTCTTTTTTCCAAAAGCAAGTGTTGCTTCAATGTGCTCCTGTGTTTGGTAAATGCCTTTTCACAGACATACAAGATGAAGATGTTCATTTTTCCAATTTACTTTGAATTTATATTGATGCTATGTTATCGATGCTAGAAATTACTGAAATCATACCATTTGAGCAGCTTATGCTAAGCACAAAATTAATGATGTTGGAGCATCACATAAAATGCACTTATGCATCTTGATAATTGGATATGATTCATAGCCTGCTGACATAATTGGATATAATACATTATAAATTTCTCCTGCATATTTGTACTGTTGTGATGCTTACGTAGAACTCAATACTCTTAGCTGATATTCCTAAAATTACAGAAGATTCTCAGAACATGGAAAATCATAATTCAGTCATTTCATTTATGTAGATGAATGTTGCAGCTCGGTAATGTACATCAGGCATCAAAGGTGAGACTTAACTGTTTTTATTACTGCAATGGGGAACAAACTCCGGCTTTACCCTGAATAGAGTCTAAGGAAAACTGGTCTTTTTCAGTAATATTTCAGTAGTATTTGTACAAGATACAAAATAGTGATAAAGAATTTAGCCTCAATGATTAGGGGGCAAATTTTAGCAGTGATGTGGCTCAATTGTAGCAACCTGGTATGGGATAAATATCTCATTACATCCTAAGTTTTGGGGGTAAAAGTATCAAGACTATAAATTCAAAGAGAAAAATATTTAACAATCTTCACTTTTAGATTCTTTGGTGCCTTTTAGGGGATAGATATTTTAGTGGGTTTTTTTTCTGTTAATTCTTCAGGTAGCCAAAAATAGAGGATCATACTGTATATATATTTTCGGTCCTGAGAGCGATAAGCTGTTATGTTAGTACAAAGGAGGTGGAAGTGGGAATTAACCCACCAGGCATCGGTGACAAAATATTGTAAAACCCAGATCTAAATTAAGCATCAGTGCAACCAACCAAAGTTATGTAATCCCAAGCACTGAAAAGAAGTCTTATCACACTGTGTCATTTGGAGCATTAGAAAACCTGTTCTTTCTAGTATGTTCTCTATGGCAACTGAGAGCAGATTCCTTAAGTTGATACTTCTTCCTATGCTTAGAATTCCAACATATAACATGGAATCATCAAAACATTTGCTGATAATGGGAAGAAGTTGCAACATAACAACCCCGGATATTTTCTTTAGCTCTTTAATTGCTAATTATTGTGTGATTGCTATAGGTGTCAACATTTAGGGGGAAAAGACTTTGAGATGTCATGTTTTCTTTACCAACTATTTGGTACTACTCCCTTAGTCTATGTGCAACTATGGTTACATGGGAGATATCTCATAAATTGTGTTCAGAAAAATGATTGCCAGATTTCAATGCTGAGGAATTTTAATACAATCTACTTGAACTTGGTGGATGGTCCTTGAGGAAGTGTCCAAGCTGTCCTCTCCCCCTTTAATTCAGGCTGGATAAATTATATTTGTTTATGTCAAGCTTCCCAATAACCCTGCACTCCACCCCACAAGCATTACCACACAATGGCCACATGAGCATTTTGCTACTGATGGACATGCTGCCTCCTGGTCCCCTGAAAGCATCTTGCCTTCAGGCCTCACACGCTCCCCAGAGTCTATACATGATAACAATGTTCTTTCCGCTAGTGTATCCGTAAAACTCTGTGGCTAGTAAGTGTTACACCTGGGACAAGCCCTTTCCTGTGGCCGATCTCCAAGACAAGATTGCATTCCTGGTATACATAGAGCAAAGGGTTGACTGGTCATAAAGTGGCAGAACACAGATTCTTGCTTTCTGGAACATACATGGAACACACGGTGGGGATCATCCTGTGTTCCGTGACAGACCACTTATTGGATTTGTATTCCCAGCTCCAAGAAGGGACCTGGTATATGTTAGGCATTCAATAAATTTTCTTGCAGTGATTGGTATATAGTATGCATTCAATAAATTTTCTTTGAATGAATGATGAAAACTGGATTTTAAAAAATTCAATTTTGCTTTAATAAAAAATTATCAAACACTATATCTGAGTCGGAGCAGAGACCAGTATAGAAAATGAACAACCGGAGGGAACACCTGAGAGATAGCCCCACTGAACTTCAAAGAAACCCACGTCATATGTAACTCAAGGCGGCAGAAATGGCAAGTAGAAATTGCATGAGGAGAAATAGGCGTGGAGGCTGGCTAAGGCGTGGCGTGCTCAAGAAACAGGAAGTCCAAATTCACTGTAACATGGGGTCTGTGGGAGACAAGAACGGACAGAGGAGGTAACTGAGAAACCAGAGAGCAAAGGGCTTGCACCCTAGGGAACAATTTTTACCTAATCTGCTACTAAAGCTGCTAAGGCTTTTTTTGTTGTATTTTGTTTTGTTTGTTTCTTTGTGAGGAAGGATTTGCTCTGATCTGGGCTTTAGAAAGATGAAAATGGCAGTTATGGGAAGGAGAAATGGTAGCAGGGTGAACGAGGAAGCTGAAATACAAATTAAGAAGTGATCTGTCCAGGAAAGAAGAAATAATGGTCCACTTCCCAGAGGCGGTTGGAAAAGAAAGGGGTGCAGTCCGTCTGTGGAGTCAGGGTCTGTGGGATTCGATCCTGACAGAACATGGGGTGCAGGACGGACGAGGGAGCCGAAAAACGTGGCTGCAGGTCTGCACCTCAGGCTCTGCTGGTACCGTTAACAGATCCGGAGAAATCGAGGAGACACCCAGTTAGGGCGAGTTGCACTTTAACGCTTTGGGGATTAAGGTGCCTAATATGAAGCTAAATCAGAAATACTAGGCAGGTAGTTTTAACGGTCTGTCTTGGGTTGAGGACAAAGCTCAAGGAATTCTTAGGAATGCAATTACACACATCCATTCTGAAGCTGTAATAAACATTATTATCCATTCCATATTAAATACTTCTCTGTCCCCGTATTTTTAATCTTCTCTTCCAAAAACGTGAGGACAAACTTTGTCACATTCTTCCATGGGAAACTTGTAGCCTTAGGAAGTTCCTTTGATGTTCATAACGAGCCCCACACTCGTTAAACCCAAGCTGTAAACCCAAGCTGCTCAAAGTGGGGAGAGGTGACAGTGGCCAGAGGGCACAGGAAGACACAGATCCGGGATGATCATGGCCTATCTTTCGGGGACTTGAATTTTTATTGCAAGATTTGGGGAAACATAGTCAAGTAAGATAAAATATGCTATATTAATTTTTTATCACTGTGAACACAGCTAAGCTATGACACAGAAGATAAAACATATACTAATTTCTGAATAGAAAGCGTGCAATTTCTAAGAAATATCTTGCTCATGCTGGCCCTCCTGCTTTGTCCCGGACCGCCAGCAGTGAGTGTGCTCTGTTAGGCAACCAGCGCATTTGGGAGGAAACGTTTAAGTTCCCCAGTCCTACCCTATATCCATCTCTTCCAGATTACTCAGTTTAAACTATTGCAAAATTGTTTATTTGCAGTCAAGTAGACTCTGGAGTGGCAGTGACAAAATGAAAAATATATATACCTCATTCAGTTTTTTCGACACTCTGTATGGCTTCTTTTAAGCTCTGGGTACATGTTTATTCAAATAGAAACATAAATAGCCACTGTAATGTCAGACAGCTCAAGTGGCTACAGGTTCTGTGTTATGGACACATTGGGATCCGCCTTTAAGAGTCAAGTCATCTTTGCAGTGGGCACGGCTTTAACATTCACTTCAGACTCGCACCCAACAGCCCACGCATTACATGCGGAGCAGTAAAGAAGAAGAACCATAGGTTGATACTAATAAATGTGGACAGCGGCGGGAGAGGTGTATAAATTCCTGAGGCTGGGAGAGGCAGTTCAGGCAGAGTGATTTCTAATTCCTGTCAGCACAGAATTTCCAGGCCCCACAATCTAAAGTTTATAGTCGGGAGATTCTCCAACTTTTTCTAACAATTTCTCAGTTACTAAAAGTCCGTGTAAGGTAATGCCTATCTCACGGGGAAGTCAGACTCAAATCCCAGCTCTGTGACCCACACTTCTGAATTTAGAAGAGAAAACCTCCAGTTGGTTTCAAATCTACCTACAGGTCCTTTGTAAGCCACCTGTCTGGAAACTAAGGGAGCACAACAGGGTCAGAAGGGGAGGTAGGGTTCCTGTCTGAGGCCGACAAAATGAGTCTTCCTTCCAACAGGGAGACCTCTTGATGAGGAGCAAAGTCAAGATTTAGGGTGGCCTTCCATGCTGCAGGCACTTTTCCTGGCTCATGGCCCTGTGCCATTTCATTCATTTAATTTATTCTGTACACATTTATGGAGCACCTGCTGAATGCCAAACATTGTGCTGGATGTCACGCATCCAAGAAGTGGCCCACAAGATGTTCAGAGACAAGATACCAGCCTTCCACAAGATAAGTCCAGTACTGTGGGATGGTTGCAGGGTGATCAATACCCAGAGTTTAGTGGGTTCACACAGAAGGCACCTAGCCCACTCTACATTGTTTCTTCTCCTTTTCCATCTGGATAGGGCATAATCACAAACTTGCATCTTCTGAAGGAGGCTGCTCCCACACCTGTGGGATGAGTGTAAGACAGCATGCGAAGAGAAGTGACTTTGGATTCCGAATGAATTCCTGCTCCCTCACCTCCTCTGAGCTTGGGAGCTTTCCTTAGCCTCTTGAGCCTCAGCATCCTAATCAGGAAAGTGAGAGAGTGACTCCTACCTCCCAGGGCTGTTGTGAGGATTAAGAAAGATAATAATGGCCAACATTCCTTAAGTGGCTCTTATCTCTGTGCTCCACCGATAAGTGATTTATATCCCTTTTTAAATCTTCAAAACAGCCCTGCTTTTGCAAGGTTATTCTGACTACTGAAATGAGTGAAAAGGATTTTGTGCCCCAGACCACACAACTGGAAAGTGATGGAACTGAGATAGAAACCCAGGTTTGTCCAGACTCAGAGCTGTTAGCTTTGCCGTGTCCCAGGATTTCATCCAGGGGACTGCCTGGGATGTGGTAGGTGCTGAAGACATACAGGTTGTTTATATTGTAGGGGATGAAGACAATTCCTCTACCCTCTGGGTCCTTCTGGCTGGCCTACGAATTAAATTCCATGAGGCAGAATAGAGAGAGAATTAAACAAAGCTTTATAACATGTGTACATGGGAGACACTCAGGAAAACTGAGCAATTCTCCAAAATGGCGGAGGCTGTTACCTTAATACTATCTTCAGCTAAAGACAAAGGAGGATGTTGTGGGTAGTGTTTGGGGACTTCAAATGGGGAGGAAGGCAATTCCCATGGAAATGGAAAAGCAAGTGTCTGGTAAACAGAACTTTGATAAGAATGGGCTTAGCATGGACCCTCCCAGTCTCCTGATACCCAGAGTTATCTATGATGATGGCCTGTCCTGGGCACAGGCCTTCTATCTTAAATTCTTTTAGGTAATTAGGGGGAAAGCCAAAGTTACTTTCATAGTCTTTTGTTCTTAAAAATAATCAAGGCAAAGAGACACATTTTGGGGTGGCCAATTCTGATCCCCCACAATATCCTAATTTTTCTCAAATATCTGAAATTTCATAAAAGTGCTTTACAACTTATCGCTTTTTCTCTAATAGCAACAATCAAAAGGCCACAAAGACTGCCTCCCTTGAGTTACAGAGACATAAAATGAAAGATAAGTGTTTTGTGAAATAAGCTATTCAGAAGACAATGTTTCTGTGCAATTAGGTTGCTGGTCCTCTTGGGATGGGGGTTCATACACAGCTTCAAAAACCGTTGCGTGATAATAATCTGAGGGGAAGGGAGCATTACCAAGCATTTATCCTTATTGCAAAAGATGCCTATAATATTTGACAGGCACTGTAACTAGAGGAACCTGAAGTTTATATATATTGCCAATCAGACTATATTGTTATAAAATTTTTACAAGGTTTTATAAAACTAAATTCTAAATTGAGTTTTTCACAGAAGCTAATTTCTTTAGGACACACTGTTTAAGTCATAAAAGAAAGAAAAAGTAAACAGATAAACCTTAATGTCAGTAAAAATCCAAAAATAGCCATCAAAATGGACCAATAATATTTATAAGCATGAAAATTTCCAATTTGATGGTTAAGACCATTAAAGGCATGAGAGCTGCAAATAAATAATTATTCAGACAAGTAATTAAATAAGAGGAAACCCTTATTACTTGTAAAAACTAAAACCACAGGTAAGTTTTTATACCAGAATTGCTGGGTTAGAAACTCTCCAGTATTCGCTGTGATGCCGGCTTTCTTGTCAGCGGAAGCTTCCTCACTAAAAAATGAAAGATGCATTGAGTCTGTGAACAAGAAGGAATCATGCTTCGAAAATAAAACTGAGCCCATGACAGATACCTGAGCTGTTGACTGGCAGCTCTAAAGTGGTACTTCTGTCAGAACCAGCAGGCCATCATTGCTATGGTGATTTTTGGTTGTGTCAAGGTGGCAGTTTCAAATTAGAATGATTATCTGGCATGAGGATGTATTTGCAATTTATGTTTCTAGGTAGGAAGGGCCCCAGATTTCAGCATCCAAATTTTTCAGTTTTTTCCATATTTATTTCAGTGTCCTTGAGCTTTATTATTCAGAGTAGCTTTCATTAGCCTATTAGAACGTTGCAAAATGCTTTTTGGTTAGGTAACACTGGTGTCCACCATATCTGAGTACGTCCTAGCAATCAACCTCCTCAAATTAAAATCCACTCAGTTCTGAGTCAGGTGCTGTCCATTCAATATGATTATACAAACTCCGATTGGTTAATGTATCCTTCTTTCCGTGGGATATATTTGACACTTTGTTTGCTCTATTAAACATGCTTTGTTCAATAGAGATATTTGGTTGCAAGAGACAAAGAGTGATTTTGACTAACAAGAAAAAGAGAACTTTGTTAGAAGGATATAGAATAATTAACCTCTTGGCCAGGGCATGGTAGGGACCTTGACTGACATTTCCAACAACATGGGAGGGTATAGCTCCCAATGCAAAGTCAGGATCCTCTCAGGAGATGAAAGATAAATGAAGACTGCACATAAAAAGTCATCACAGCCCGCCTTAAAACTAGGGAGATGTGCCAATAGCATCAGCTATCTCAGAAGACAGTGAGTTCCTTGTCTGTGGAAAGGAATGATCTCATTGAGCAAAGGGGATTTGGGCATAAGACTGAAAATGGCACTAGAAATTCTCTAAATTTTAGAAAATGGAGGAAAGAGCAAATGATAGAGGAATTTTCAACTTAAAAATGAATATTTAAAAATTTAGGAATCTACCTCACTTGGATTTATCTTAGCAAATTCCTCTATAACTTGCCCTCATAACAGCACCATTTGTTTTCCTTATCACAGTTCTAATTGAACATATATTTGCATTATTGTGTGAATACTGCCTGGGTCCTCCCTTCAACCTCCAGTTTAAGAGGGCAGCCACTCTATGGGCTTTTGCACACCATCATTACTCCAGCATCTAGCACAACATGTGGTGCTCATGAATATGTATTAACTAAGGAATGAAATATCTTTAGAGAAATGTCAGTAGTGTGACATCACTCCTACCCACTCTACTAGAAAGTAACTATAGAGTAAGATGCATTATCATGAAAAACACTATTTGTAAGTTAGAGCCAGAGTCAATATTCTGATGACTACAGTTTTTTAAAAAGGTACTCCTTGTAACACAAATCTATACATTAATCAATGTTTTGGGACCTGATACTGCATGGGACTATTTTCCTCCCCAAGTATAGAACATACTGCATTATGTTTGCCAGCTACGTGGTCCCCAAAATCCCACCATTGAGTTGCTTATGCAAATCTTCCCTTCCATAAATCTCCATCAGCCATCACTAGTCAAATTATGTTTGCCTGGTGTTTCTCTGTAAATCCTGCAAGTCTGTTTCCTGTACTCTTCCCAAAACTGATGGGAGCTTAATTGCTCTGTAATTGCTTGCTATGTTTCATATCCCCGTCATGAATAATGCTGCCATGTTCTCATCCTCAACCACTTGGTTCGTCAACAGCCAACTCCTAGAGCTAAGAGGAGCAAAGACGAAAATAATCTGCTTGTAGCAGGATTTAAAATGGCAGGATTCTCTCAAAGTAGGCTAATGAAAATAGAAGAAATTAGCTAAACAAAGGATTGTCTAAACACAGACTCATTAAATACAGGCAATGAAAGTTAGCATAAGAGAGAAAAAGGTTTTTAAAAATATGTTAAAGATTCAATTTGCATTTCTCTTTTGCCTTTTTTTCCTCAAGGAGATAGAGTTCTCCACAAGCGTCTTTTTAGAAGAAAATTAAGCATGATAGATCTTCCCCTAAAGATATATTTCTTTTTCAAAACAAATCCTTACTTTTGAAAATATATGGGAATTAAAACAATAGACCAAATGTTCAAGTCATAGCTTAGGCATGAATATAACAAACCTATGTAGTCCACATGAGTGATGGTGAGTTAGGAAGCACATGCTTAAAAATCCTATAACATCTTACACAAACATGAAGGCACAATCTTGGACAATCACTGAAATATTGATTTGTAACTTTTAAAAATCAAAATTGAGGAAGGCATTTTCTCCTTTAAAATAACACTCGAAAATACAGGGGATTTATTATCTAACTCTTCTTTGTTAGTGCTCTTTTAAATGCTCTGCAATAGAAAAAGATTCAACCCACGGGACTTCCCCATTGTCATTTTTATTTATGACTCCATTGAGCTACAATGAAGTTGGGAGAAAGGGCGTAACCAGGGATGAAGAGTACTAACATATTTGTATCTGTGATTTTAGAAGCTCATCAACCACACAATTTATGCTCTGAATCCTAACTGTTAAGATTCTGTACCGTCTCATAAACAAATATGAAACTTATGGGTCAGATTTTCCTTCTGGAAGTTTAATCATTATTCACATGGAAAGTAAGATTTCAGATCTCACATATATTTCGGATACTTTAGTGCCTTGAGTCAGCTTTAATGGCAGGGCTTGGGAATTTGCTTCCCCTTTAGTACAGCCAGCTAGGATTTTAGTGTTTATAGAAATAAAACATAAAAAAGTAATATTTCCCATGACAAGCATGAGAGACTCGGGTGCTTTACAAGCCCAAATTTTTAAACTTTTTTTTTTATATTGTAACAATTTTTGTAAAACAGCTTTAACTTTGAATGATGAAAATCTAACCCAGGAATGACTGTTACATTTTTAATGCACCCACAAGAGAAAACTATTTTTTGGTAATTTTGTAAGTGGAAGAAAAAGCCAATTCTTCATGTTCAAGAAGTGCTGACCATGAGACAAGGATTTGGTGCAACTCATGTGCATCTGTGGCATCCTTTGGGACCTCCTGGTTCCTGCCAAACTTGATTTCCCTTATTAGTAAAGCGAAAATATTAAATCTCTTTTTTTAATGCATAAATCACATTAGAAATGAGAGCCATCCTGTTCTCTTTTGCAGAAGGTCATGCATACGAGGAAGAGGCATATGGAACTGTTTCAGGAGCTCAATCAGAAATTTCAGACGTTGGACAGATTTCGGGATATACCAAATACAAGCAGCATGGTGAGTATACCGGGCTTGCTCGGTGGCTGACCTGCGCTGACCCCATGTCATGTCAGCCATCATCCTGCCCTCAGATGCTCCTCGTTGTCTCCGGAACACAAGACCTGCATACATGGAAAAAAATAATAACCCCTCAAAATGTACTTTGGAATGTACTAAGAGGCAAATTAGGAATGACAGAATCTTTAGGCATTTTTATTCATATGTCAAATATTCTCATTTACAAGCTTTAATTGGAATTAGTTATATATCAAAAATGTGTTGGCTTCACCTGGGCCTTTTCTCATCAGCTAAAAGTTAATTCAAATATCCAAATAGTTAACTAAATGTTTCCATTTTCATTTGAATGCCTGGTGTTTTAAGGTCATAGTACAAACAAAGAGGGAGAGAGCGGGAGAGTTGGTTTTGTTACCTGAAACCAGAATGGTAGGTTTTGTCTCTAGGAGATTCACTTGTGGGTTTTTTTGGGTTTTTTTAATGAGGAAAATTGGCCCTGAGCTAACATCTGTTGCCAATCTTCCTCTATTTTATGTCTTGATAAGTGGTGTGTGTAGGTCCATGCCAGGGATCCGAACCTGTGAACCCTGGGCCACCAAATCGGAGCACGCAAACTTAACCACTACATGACCGGGCTGGCCTCGAAATTCACTTGTTTTGTGACAAGTGTTTTGGGAAACACATCAACAATCAACATTGGGGGCTTTGACTGTTGATTGTGACCACTCTCTTCTCATGCATTCACGCTACTGCAATCCTAGCATAGGACTTCATCAAATAAAATGATAGTCTGCAGTTGCTCTGCATGGCACAGTCATAGCTCCAGAGAAGACTACATAATTATTTGTGAGGGCACAGGACCAGGAGTCCAGAAATCAGTATACTAGAAAGCTCAACCAAGAACCATCTAATCTTGAGCAAGTTATCCAGCTTAGGTTTCTAAACCTCAATTTTCTCCTTCTAAATTGAGCACAGGACACAGTGATTAACTTACGCTTCCTTCGATCCTCACAACACTTTCCAAGGAAGGTAGAGCACTTGAGGGGTTAAGAAGCTGAGGCTCACCTATAAGAAGCTGAGCACTGCCATCTGACACCACGCTTCTTCACTCCAAATAGAGTGTGTGTTCTTTGCCTCACACAGTTGTAGCCCTTGGATGGCCCCCTCCTCACAATATAAGGGGTCCTAATCTGTATGTTGCTCTAAGGTACACGCTGTTTGATCACCTTCAGGCTCCAGGGATCCTTCCATACGTGTGTGATGAGTCTTAGTCCTGGCTTCTGGTTAGTAACATTAGCCTATCAGGAGCAAGAATTTACGCCTGTCAGTGTTTGTCTTATGTCCCTCTCAGCATCAGTGCAGTGCTGGTCATGGTGAGTCATCAGTGAGTGGCTGCTCTTGGTTTATGCCTGTCTCTGAGAGTCCAGTCTGTTTGTTAAGTGAAGGTTATAAGGAGTACTGTACACTTTAACTCCTAATTGGTCTGTGAATAGTTCACACGTGTGTCAGTCTATTTTTCCCCCTTAAGGCAGGAATCGCGCATTACTTATTCCCAACACAATACTATGCATGTAGAAGACACTTACCCAAAGTGAGTGGTTCTTTCTCATCTACTCCTCCAAATGTTAAGCTGTCAGTTTTTAGTTAGCAGGCAAATAAGAATTGTGCCATTGAGGTTAGACTTAAACACATTAGCTACTCATTTTGGAATATTGAAAGCTAATGTTGAAATAGATTGAAGAAACTTCATTTGTTTATAAAAAAACAAAACATAGGGTTATGTTTACAGATCTGAAAGACTTATATAACAGATACAGCTGGCTGCCTGCTATGTTATAGTAATTTCCCCTTGTCGTATGGTCTGGGTAGTAAATCATTAATGGCACAAATATCTGTGTCTCAGTTTCCTGACAACCAAAATAGTCCAGTAATTACACCACATCTCTGCAGCAGCGTGCTTTTTCTAGAGAAGATTTATAAATATTTGTCATTTGGGAGGTTAGTACTGGGGAGGATAGGGTTGTCATTGCTGCTTGACTATTGCGCTAAATATCTCAGAACAGAAAAAAAAAGGAGTTCCTTATTTAGTTTTGATTAATAATGTACATGTGAGTGAGTTCATTATCCTTAATTGTCATATAATTCTTAGTGGCACATGGCTAATGAAAAATTGCATAATTGGGTAGAGAAAGACATTTTC
The DNA here is from genome assembly GCF_041296235.1 of Equus asinus. Taxonomy (NCBI): domain Eukaryota; kingdom Metazoa; phylum Chordata; class Mammalia; order Perissodactyla; family Equidae; genus Equus; species Equus asinus. The sequence continues at coordinate 3,062,397 of NC_091797.1, read as the reverse complement.
AAAACAAAAATCTCTATAATGTCTTTTTTTTTTCCTGGCTACGAACTCGCAACACCTGCCTAGCACTGCAAATGATGGTAATTATGTAGAATTTGGGGGAATCAAAAGGAAACCAAAGCCCATTTAATCCATTTCCCTGCTTCCAGGCAGGACAGCATTTAAACCACACCTCAAGGAAAAGGCGTTGTTAAAAGAACTCTTTGACTCTAAATGTTTCTCACCCCCTATTCTCCATCAAGATCCCTGCCCCCCATGGAGCTTCTGCAAATTCTTGCTCTTTTAGACTCTAGAATAAACGTACTCTCTCTCACTCTGTCCCCCATATTGGTAGGTTGGAAGAAGGAAGGAAAGAAAGACATGAGGAAGGGACTTACCCCAGGGTGACAGCAGGCCTGCCCCAGGACCCGGCCCATGAGCTGTGGGGAACACTTGGGCAGCCCTGCCATGTTTGTGGTGGCTCTGAATTCCCTATTCCGCTAGCATTCTATTTCTATTCATACAGCCTAAGACCAAATTAGCAATTTTGGAAGCTTCATACATGTTGGCTTAAATTAAGTTTATAATTTATTAGGCCTTTCTCACACATGCTTCCGTTTAACTACGTCTCCACCATTCTGCACTTGAGCTCAAAAAATAAACAAAAACCAGCTGCATCAATTCAGGAACTTATACTAACTTGGGTTGAACTTTGCATCGTAAGGTTCAGGCCTCCACTGAGGCCTGTCCTGGCCCCTGAGCTCTCCTGTCACATCAGTGATCCCTCGGGCTGCTCCAGTTTATCATTCACTTGGACCGCTGAGCATGTTACACCTCCTCTCCATGTGAGAGTCTGCCGACCCCTTCTGGTCGCACCCAATCGTGTAGGAAGATGGTAGCTTGAGGGCACCGGCCCTCCTCAGGCCCTGCAGGTCCTGTCCTCACTCTGATTGCCCAGGCCAGAAGTTCCTCACCACTAAAGAGGCGGGAGGCTCTGACCTAAAAGTTGTCTACACACTTGTGAACGATGATGAGAGCCCCAGCTCAGCTGGGAGTACCATGGGATACCCGAGGAGATGAACGACAAAGCCAACCTTATTAATTATTGCTAGCCATGAATAGAACTTCTCAGAAACGCAATCAGTCATGTCCTGGCAATAATACTCTTTGAAATTAGAATCTTGACCTTCTGACAAAGTTTCAAATTGGTCCTTTTAGTTCATGTATCCTCAGTGCATGATCTTTAAAATATAAAACGAAAATCACACTTGTTCCAAACATAATGGAACCCCTATTTTGAAAGCAAGTGAACCAATGTTTTACATATTTGAATCCTTTTAGGCTTGAACTAACTGAACTTTGTCAAGCTAAGGATTCTAGAGAGCTCCTGTAGACAGCCCTTGTCTAAGAAGGATCAGTCCCTCCACGGCTTGATTCAGCGGGATTCACACGGGTGCCCCTTTCAGTTGATGGCTGACGACTCGGGTCCTTGGAGTGCCCCCAGACAGGCCACCGTTTCCCGTTGCCTACAAAACAAATTCCAAATTGAGGAGCCTGGCATATGAAGACCCTTGTGATCTGGCCTTAAAAGTTCACCTTCTGCCTGATTTTTCTGCTATTCTTTTTCACACCGACTAAAATGAATTGGTCATGTTCTCCTAGTTGTCCCATGGCCATGCTCTCTGGATTTTCACTTCTTAGTGTGCCTGCCTGTTTAGCCACCTGACCTCCAACCACACACATCTGCATGACCAAGCCCATCTGTCTTTGCCACCCCCGATGTCACTTTTCACAGGAGAGTTTTTGTGCTTCCACAAAAGGAAGCCATATCTCCACCCTCCCCTGACCTCCCACAGCACTGTCCTGGAGCATAGATGCAGATATATATCTTACACCTTCGTTTAACTGTAAACACCTTCCTAATAAGGATGATTACTGTCTACTGCACAGTTATTAAATGCCAGGCATTGTGCTCCACCCCTCTGCTTTTATTTCTGCGACCCTACAAAGTAGGTAACAATCCCATATTTTGTCAACCCCTTTGTCCCACAATACAAAGCATATCTCTGTTCTGCAAATATTAAAGTTGAGGTTCAGGGAAATTGAGTAAATTGTTCAAGGCCATGTCCATACGAAATGGAGCGACTGGAGTTTGGACCTGTGTGTGTCAATCCTCTGCTCCCTGGGGGACCGGGCTGCTTTTCCATATTTGATTTATCACCTTATTGTCCCTAGTGCCTAATATGATGCCCAACACACAGCAGCTGATGAATAAGTGTTGTTTGAAGGGAGGCGAGGAAGGAGAGTTACGAGTTCATGAGACTTTAGGATATTAGACTAAATCAGAATTAATCCCCTGCATGTATCCTAAAGTTTAACGTTTTATTAAATCTTTACTATTAGCTATTTTTTTCTTGTATGTCCTCATGATTAAGTCTAAGTGCTAAAAATATCTAATGTATTGAAGATTTTAATAATTTAATTTCTAGTTATGATAAACATTTTTATAAGCTGTCTCTTTTGCTTATCCATACTTGAGAATGGCTTAATATACTGAGTGGAACCCAGATAATAACTCAAGTGCCTATTTTATGTTCCCCCTGCTAATTGATTATAATGGACTGAAGGCTGCAATTTGGGGGGTGGGTAGTAAGGGACACCATCAACAACTAATAGTTGTTTTAGTTTTTTCTAAGGAGCTTTCAGTCATGACTTTCTTCTTTTTCTTTGATATTACTCAGCTTAGTCTATCCCGTTCAAATTCTCTCATTTCACAGAAATCTTTAGACAGCACATTTAAAATGAAACAAATTCACTGCTCAATCTTAGCAACACATCAGACTATAGGAACTCCAAATGATGTCTACACATTTATGGAGCACGTATAACATGGAAGGTCTGAGTGGAGTCATAATGAGGCCGATCTTAAACCTTAGGTAACATTAGAGGGTGTGTAATAACCTCAAACATGAGGAATGGTGGCTTGTAGACATTTTCTTAAACCGCCTATATTTTTTAAAAAGCTGTGCTCTTTGAAGGGAAGAATGCTTTTTGCTAAATTAGTGTGCCACCCAAATATACAGAAAAAAAATAGATTACACAAGGGAACATAGCAGCATTTTAATATTCTAAAAAAGATAATATCTTGAAGAAAAACTGAGCAAAGATAGTGATCTAAAATTCTGTTTTATGAAATATGGTCAGTTTGGGTAACTGTTTTTATTATTACATAACATTCCTCATTACATAGCCCCAAATTTTGTTTATCTCAAGATTCTGCCAAAATACTTTAATTTTCTACATTTAATCTTAGTGGTAATTTAACACAGAGTGATACTGACATTTCACAAGATGCTCAAAACAAAACATCATCTTCTTTGCCTCCCATAATAGTACTCACTTCCTTTGATTGCCGGAAAATTTTAGGACAGCTTAAAGAAGGTGTTCATCAGTTTGTTCCATGAAGGAAAACTGAAATCAAAACCGTTTCCTGCAGCTGGCCACGATTTCAGATCCTCCCTGAATCGTGTAAACTGGGTTAGGGTTACAAAGGTGCCCTCTCCCTGGAAACTTCAACAAGCAGCAATCCTAGTCCTCAAATAAATGGCTCTCCTCCTCTCTCTTCTCAACAGGAAAACCCAGCACCAAACAAGAATCCATGGGACAGTTTCAAAAATCCCAGTGAATACCAACATTACACCACAATCAATGTCTTAGACACAGAGACAAAGGACGCTTTGGAACTGCGGCCAGCGGAGTGGGAGAAGTGTCTGAGTCTGCCTCTGGATGTGCAAGAGGGCGACTTTCAAACAGAAGTTTAACAAAATCAAAAGGGCCTGAGGTGGAGACAAAGCTTTTGCACTGACGCTTAAGACTTGGGAAGCCTGACGTTTCTATCTGGACAGTGTGACTCTCCTGTGTCAGGACCTTCATGTGCCAAATGTCAGTGGTGTTTGCATTCGGTGACTTCTCACTAGTCGGGCTAGTGGAGAGGGACCAGGTGTACAGTTCTGACCACCCTGTGTTGTAAGTACCTGTGGAATGGATTTGTAAGGTAATCTTTATAGATAAACCTCAAGCAACGATTCATGTTGTAACCGCTTCATATGGTTTAGTTTTCAAAAAACTTCACCATGAAGCACAATGTATATATTTATGCAGTTTTTAAAGTTTATAACAGTCTGTTTGGCCATTACTACACTTTTTACTTTATAATATAAAAGCAAAGTTTTTGTCATTAAATGAATGTTTGTTGAGCTACATTCTTCATTGCTTTAAATGCAATAAAGTAATAATCTCACTTTTATATGAATAATATATTTCACATCTTTATTATTGCAGTTTTCTCTAGAAAGCTCTGAGTAGCTTTCTCTGCTGCAGCTGTGTATAAAATATTTAAAATGTTGTATGGTGTAAATAAACTTTTGTCTACATATCAGGTTTTTAGTGCATTTTGTTTTGGATTTGTTGAATGGAAATTTACATATTTATAAAGTTGTTTTCAATACAGATACTGAAAATATATTCACGGTTTTCATAGCATGCCGTTAATACTCCGCTGAGGCTAATGGTTTCTCAAATGTAATAGGTTTGTACAGTGCTTCTGTATTTTCTACTCAGACACATTTGGAACAATGCACCGTGTAAACGGGGCTTGTCAGAATCTGCTGCCATCATACTCTTACATAAATATTATGTCTTTTCTATCTTGCTCCAAAAAGACAACCAGCAGAAAACAGTAACTTAACAAACAAAAATACAGGGAAAATGTTTATTCTCAGTAATGAAGTTCACTGTATGTTTCATGAAAGAAACTACTTGTATTACAGTTCTTTGTAGCACATGAAAAAACGAAGTTATTCAGGAGTTTAGAAAATCTGTACGTTCTCCAGCGGAAGGGAAGGGCGTGGATGTGTTGGGTGGATGCTTTATCCCTGGTTTGCAAAGTGGGAAGCCCGAGGCGAGCTGACTGCAAAGCCATCCCTGGCGTCCCCTCTGGTGTCAAAGCCACACAGTGGAGGCTTCTGCCAGGAGCCACACTAAAGGAAACGGGGGGCAGGGATCCCAGAAATTCCCTCCTCCTTTCTCTAGGGTGAGACTGTGGCTTCTAGTCTGAGGGAGGCCAAGGGAGGGGAGAGGGCACGGGGCTTCAACATTCCAGAATGTTTATTTAGATTACTTGCTTGTTAAACCTAAGCTGCGTGGTCTTCTGTGGTCCGCCAGAAACTCAGGTGAGCTGGCTGCCACTGCCCGTGACCTTGGGGCCCCTGCAGCCCTGAGGGGACACACAGGTGCTTCAACAATGACACCCGAGGGTGCCACCTCCGGGCTGGAGCGCACACCACTTGGTGCCGCTCGGCCCAGGCAAACACCTATCAGGCACCCACCTGCTTTCCATGCAAGGATGCTACAGGTCAGAGTTTAAAAATAAAAGCGACATCATCATGCAAAGACGTTTAACATAAGGGCTGATTTTCCATAAAATAAACCTCATGCTAACTATAATGTAATTGTAATATTAAATGACTATTAAATTTATAAGAAAGATGACTTTCTGGTGATAGAAATAATATTTAGTAAACTTCTCTTTCTCTCATTTTTCTCTCTCTATACACACACACTCATTATATATGTGTGTGTATACACGTCCAGACACATATATAAATCTGTAATGCTCAGCTCCCTCTTAGGAACCTGTACAGTAAATGAGAACCACACATGCAGGTCTTCATTCCAAATGGTAAAATCTTGATGAAAAAAACCATAATAAGCATGTGTTTGAAAACATAAATTCTATGTTTCAAAAACACATTCAATACATTAGATTAATATTTCCTGTAAAACTGTAATATTCACTGCCATAAAACACAATCTTACATTTTTTTCACTTCTATTTTTCTCTAGTTCTAGTAACTCAGGATTAGATTAATATAATGAAAGCTACCCGGAAGTTGCATACTTAAAAGTGAGGGTGAATTTTTTGGTTACTCTGGGAAGAATGCCAAGGTATGGTAGTGCTTTTTGTTTGTTTTTTAATCTATAAGAAAAACGTTGCAGGTCAATAAGTATCAAGGAATTGCGATTTTAAGGAAGCTCTCTTCTGGTCCCTCCTTTTAAGCTCCCACTGCACTTACACACACCACACACACACACACACACACGTCTGCCGGTGCTGACTTGTGCTTTCCCATTAGTCCTGGGTGTTCCCTCTGAGCCCACTGGGCTCACGACCTGCCAGCATCTTTGTGCCTTTGGCCTGGAAATGCTTCTCTTTCCTCCACATCCAAATTTTACGTCTGTTTCAAGGTACACCTCATATTTCATCTTCACCAAGTTTTCATGATTTTCCAAGCTAGAAATAATTTCTCCCGTGAACTCTTATGGCACTGCTTCTGCACCTCTCTTAAGACTTTTAAAATCTCCTCTCTTGTTGTTTATACACATTTCTGATATCCTCCGGTGGACTGTAAGTGCCTGAAGGGCAGGATTCATGTCTGATCCATTTCTGTGTCTCTGAAAGGACTCGGCACAATACTGTTCACACAGTAACTATTCATTGACTTATTTGCGGAATTTATTTTAGTATTGCTTACAGCCATACATTCGCATCAAGTCACACATTCAGAAGCGTTTATCGAACAATGATTTTGTGTTCACGTGTATGTTAGGGAACTATAGGTCCCCTGTTTTAAGTAGCTCGCAATCTATTAAATATATAAGATACATATGTGATGCAAGTAATAATATTTAAATATTAAAAAGTTCTTATTATCTATATTGCCTTTTCGTCCTTAAGATTACCTCATGGGCGGCCAGTCTCATGGCCCAGTGGTGAACTTTGGTGTGCTCTGCTTTGGCGGCCCAGGTTTGGTTCCCAGGTGTGGACCTACCTCACTCATTGGTGGCCATGCTGTGGCGGCAACCCACACAAAAAATAGAAGATTAGCACAGATGTTAGCTCAGGGACAATCTTCCTCAGCAAAAAAATAAAAAAGATTACCTACCACTCAAGGCAGGAATTAGTTACCCTAAAGAAATGGAAGCTCAGAAGAGGTTAAACAATCTACCTAGGATCACCATGAATAAATGACACACCCAATCTTAAAGCCCAGGTCTTCTGACTTCTACTCAGGGCCCATTCCCATGACACCATGGTGTTTCTGCTTGTTCCTTCTAGATTAGTAAGTTCCCAAATCGAATAATGACAGGTTCTGTGGAGACGTTTTTCAGGCAAGTAGTACAGGCGTAACACTGAAAGCGCGCATCACCTCTCACGGGGTAGTAAGACTGTAGCTGATCCAGAATAACAGGTGATCATAAGTAGATTTGGCCTATAATCCATTGTGTGGGTCTGTTTTTACCTACCTCACTTTTCAAATCCTCTTAAAATGTAGTTACTATCTCACTAGTTTTGTGATTACCTGCACACCTGCAACAGGAGACAGAAGAAAGAAGCCAACCTTGGGGGCCGGCTCCGTGGCCGAGTGGTTAAGTTGGCGCACTGTGCTGCGGCAGCCCAGGGTTCGGATCCTGGGCACGGACATGGCACTGCTCGTCAGGCCACATTGAGATGGTGTCCCACATCCCACAACTGGAAGGACCTGCAACTAGGATATACAACTGTGTACAGGGGGTGGTTTGGGGAGATAAAGCAGAAAAAAAAAAAAAGAAGAAGAAGATTGGCAATGGTTGTTAGCTCAGGTGCCAATCTTTAAAAAAAAAAAAGAAGAAGAAGCCAACCTGGATTTCAGATGGGTTTCAGACACCCTGTAAAAGCATACAGTCATGATAAAGAAGAAAGTTGCCGTCAATAAACCGTTGCATCAGAAAATTTAGTTTGTAAATTTTGAATCATTCTCAGCTTCTTAGAAAAACTGTATTCATTTTAGTTTCCCAGAGTGATCTATGTCAAAATCAACTAATTAAATTCTACAAATTTGTAGTATTTCATCAAAGAATGTAAATCAAATATATCTCTAGCACATAATCTATGCAAAGTTTTCCGTGATGACAAAATCCTCTCTCCCCTGAGACACTTCTGTAGCTAAATTTGTAACTTGAGTAATACAGCAGCAAAGAGAATTAAGAACCAAGAGCCATAGAATGTAGAGATGATAGAAGAAATTCTGGCAGCCAATGAAAATGGCAATCATTTTTAGGTGTCAAACAACAACTCCAGACTTAGGTAAGGAGAGACTTTATTTGAAAAGACTATTGCAATAGGGAGAACATTCCACCTGTAAGATCTATAAGCATCTCCAAGGTCAGACAGAAAGGGCTTTTCCTTTACGGGGAAGAGTCAAGAAGATTAGGAAGCACTGCATGGGGGCAGGGGTGATGGGCAGGTGCTATGAGCAGGTCGCTGTCTGTCTTTGTGGCCTGCTGGCTCTGGGAGAGATGGTCACAGGGAGGCTGTTCCACCTCTGGAGCTCAGTTCACCTACCAGTACTTGTTTAAACTCAAGGGTGGGCCGAAGTTCAGGGGCCCGGGAAAGCTAGATGCCTAACTAAAGTTTGGTCAAGTCAGGTTAGCAAGGATTTTGTTCAGATGGTGAGTGGGGACAAACAGTTCAACTAGTAATTTCTAAGACAAAGAATAGGAATTTGGAGGGTCTGTGTCTGACTTCGGAATGAGTAAACAAGAGGTTCGTCTCAGAGTCTTATCTAAGTAAGATCAGAAGGCTGGCCTTTGCACAAAGTCATTTCCTAGAACACAAAAGGGTGGGGTGATTTCTTGATCAATGCTGTTTTCCAAGGGCATAGGGCTCAGGTAAAGTTCAATATTGTCACAGGAGAAGAAACTAAGCCCATTGGAATGAGAAGAATTTTTCAAAAATCATCAATATTCAGCCAGTGGATTAAGAGAAAGAATTTTCTCATATTAGACAACAGCCACGGCCTTTAAGCAAAAATAATTCATAAATGAAAGTGGTAAATATTACACGGCAGGTGAGAACACCTAGTTTTCTTTAATTCTGAGCTTACCAATCATCTCTTGGCTTGGACTCCTGCTTGTACCTTTCTACCATACAACTTGCTGGTGTGAGATGCTGGTTCAGAAATATTTACCTTTCTAAAATATAAAAAATGGCACACTGGCTTATGAATCAGTGCTTAAAATATCATTAATATGAGTCAGAGTCCACAGACCTGGCACCCAGGTGTCAAAGCAAAAATTACCCTGGGCAAAGTTACACGGGCAGGGAAGACGTAGTTCAAGGCCATGGCAACAAGAGAGAGAGGCCAGAACTCATTCTTGACTCAACTCTGCTCAGATGGACAGCTGGAACACTTTTAAGAGCTGGGATGGGGGGATTGTAGACCATCTGCCTTTGCTATTTGGCCTTACCCCAAAGAAATGTAAGTGTTCTCGTGTCTTTATGACAAGACGTAACTTTCCACCTGAGCAAGGTGTCTGCTGAAGTTAGGCTGCTTCTCTCCCACAGAAACCAGGAGACAGGACACTAATTTCCCTGATGATGGCATTTCAAGATGCAGCTCAGGGCCTCAGGAAAGACATTCCAGGGCAGTGAAAACAGAAGCTTTTAAAAAGATTTACATCTCAAAGAGGCAAATAAAGAATTTACAATTACAAGTTTTCTAAAGTAAATTCTCCAAGGAAAGGGAGAGTCAAGAAGAAGCCTGTCTGAAGCTCAGTCAAGGTGAGCGGAATGCTAAGGCATTCTTGGCCACAGGTAAACTGATAGGCGACAGCTAAACACCAGGTAAATTGACAAGCCTCATCAATGAGCTTAACCCAGTGGAGTACAGTCACCTCAAAACACCAGACAGAAACATCCGGCATTTCCTACCTTGACATAAAGACAGACAATTCATTGTGGAGATGATTCTTCTGGTAGCAACCATCTCTGTAAAAGGCCTAAAGCACCTTGAGGAGAGTTGAGTACAGCTTCCTCCTCACCAGAACCGCTGGACTCTGGGAGATGGGCCAGCACGCTTTTAAAAAAACAATTTTCAAGAAAAGAGAAGAGTTACCAAGATTAGAATTGAAAGTCGCATTTCAATTCCCATTCTTTTGTTTGATCAGCTCAGAATCTGCGTCAACTTTTCAGACGACTGCCTAGCACTATGTAGTGTCTCTCTCAAATCTGGAATTGCTTTTCTAAAATTCACAGAGTATTTTATGTATAGACTGGAAGACAATTTTATGTAGTAATTAAATTGTGCTTTATTCTGAAGTGAACTGCAGACGGTTTATAAACTATATACATGAATATATTCATTCAACAAACCTTAGAACCAGTTGCAGTCTAGATACTGTATTAGGAGGGGTTGAGTCAATAGTGAACAAAACATCGGTCCTATTTTCAAGGGACTTAGTCTCTTTAGGGACACACAGATCAACAAAAAGAATTACAATAATTTGATGGAAAAGATGGAAAATTATATGGAAAAGAAAGAAAAGTATGCTATGGGAACACTTGGAAAAGGCACTGATATATCAATAAAAAATGTGAGAAAGGACAATCAAGATGACACAGAGGCTAACTTAGCACCTAAAATACACGTCTGGAGGTCCGAGACTCTTCTCTGGAACAGCACCAAGTGATGGCTCTGAGCTTCCTAGCAACCAATGCAAATATAGAAACTGCAGTTAGTTATGGAATTCACAATGTCCCTAAGATAAAAGCCAACATTTCCTCTTCAGAAGCAGAAGACCAGAAAGCGTCTTGTGTGAACCCTCACGCTGCATTACATGGTGAATTCTTTATCAACAGCCTCCTGATAAATTCCCTGAGCTTTACAGAGATAATTCTCACGTTCCTTTGTAAAGGGTAATGTGATAGTTAATTTATGGCTAAACTTGAGTAGACCACAGTATCCAGATATTTGGTCAAACACCAGTCTGGATATCATTGTGAAAGTCTTTTCTCAGATGAAATTTACACTTAAATCAATAACACTTTGAATAAAGCAGATTACTCTCCATAATGTGGGTGGGCCTCATCTAACCAGTTGAAAGCCTTATGAGAAAAAGACAGGTTCCCCAAGGCAAGGGAAATTCCTCCTCCAGCTGCCTTCAGACTAGAGCTACAACATCAACCCTTCCCTGGGTCTCCACTTGCAGGCCTGTCCTGCAGATTTCAGACTCACCAGCCCCCATGATCACGAGTCAATTCCTTAAAATAAATCTAAAAAATATATAGCTGTGTGTATGCATGTATACACACACACACACACACACACACACACACATGCACACACACCCTATTGGTTCTGTTTCTTTGGGGAATCCTGACTAATAGAAGTAAACACTTAACACCCAAGTGCAATCTCCAAAAACAGTTTTTCACAGAGTCAAAACATTGTGCTACAAGTGTAAAGCTCTCCCAGGATTTGGCTGAATACGAGAAAAGGAGAACATCCATTCTACTTCAAGAAATCACCCAGGAATATGATTTCTCAAAACAGAGCTTTCTTTCAGTAATAATTTTAAGCTCTTTGAGTGCTTATGAAACTTTATGTATAAATATCCTTTTAATCCTAAAAATAAACCCACAAGGCAAGTTCTATCATTATTCCCATTTTACAAATGATGAATCTGAGATCCATAACTTCTCCAACATCACACAAGGCAGTAAATGGCAAAGCAGGATTCTTCCTCAATTTAGCCCCAGAGTCTAAGCGTCCAAGTATTCTGCTGAAAATGAATAGTTTCTTGGCAGCAGAAAGTTCAAAGTTAAACTCACTGGCACATATTTGGGATGATCTGCAAGAATCATACAGAGAAAAACGGGTATCCAGAAGAGCACGCCGCCTCCACACGGGAGAGTGCCAGAGGAGAACTTGCTCAGAGCACAGATTTGGGTTTGGTCCACCACAAGGGCACGTGCCAGCCTGAGATCCCCAAGTTCGACATCACAAAACATCAAAATGGTCATTTTTGCATAGAGAATATTGTCATCAGGTTACTAAACCACGTCATGCTCATTGAAGCATTCTTTTCAAGTTCAGTACTCATGGAACATCTAACTTTTAAGTGATTTAATTTTCCAGTGAATCTTATAAATGGGCTGCAAAATAGAATCCAAAGTAACAAATTGGTATTAACTAGTCAATTAGCTATTGATTAAAAATTGTAATTAGGGCTTTGAAATTGTGCATCTAAAGTCATGCTTGCTGACAGTGATCACATCGAAGGAGGAGATCTCTCTTATGGCCGTGTTATTTCACAATCATAAAGTCACTTATGGGGGTGCTCTTTCATCTCTCTGTCCTATAAGTTGGGGAGGAGGGAGATAGCACATCTGCTTCATCAAGAAGTGGGGCCAAGTCATTAATGTGAAGGAGCTAGGACACAGCTTGCCTTGTCCCACTGGGAATTCTTGACGCTTGGGGGGATCACTACCACAAACTTTGACTCTCAAGGTAAAATTAAGACACAGATTACGTGTAAGCATCATTAGCCAGGGATCATAAAGGTAAGTAAAAACTGCAGATAGTCTTAGGTTGTTTTTTTTCCTCAAGAATTTCCATCAAAGTGGAAAGGAACAGTAATCAAAGGAGGGTTAGCTGTGTGTCCAGAGCTCACTAGCATTCAGGCAAATATTGGCCCAAGAAGACCAGATGTGATGCTTTTCCCTGCAGGAAACTGCCATGCGTTTGGGACAAAATGTCTAGCAACTAACAGTTCTAATTTTGGGAGAAGTAGCCTGCTGTTCTTAAAAAAAGAGTTTGTGCCAATAACTTTCTTCAGCATTAGCCCAGGGCAAGATTAATAATAATTGTATCAAACGTGCCAGGTATATTAGCACCAAAGTTTTATATCTTGCACAGATTTATAACACATAGTTGTCATTAGAGTTATGTAACCAAACTAATTTGAAAGGCCTGAGATATATTTCTGTACAAGCTCCAACAATGTGATACCTTTAACAAGAACTGCTAAGCGCATGCCCGGTGGTTCTCAGGTCTGATCCTGGGCAGGTGGGGGACGGGGATGGCGCAGGGTTTCACGGGGCTGCTTGTTGCTGATCTTCCCCTCACAAGAGCAGAGGGAAATTGAGCACTGGAAGCAACTGGCAGGCCCTTCTCTTGCTACCTAACCTTGCCAGTACCCCAAGGATCAGAAAAACAGAAGAAAGAATGAACCAAATTCATTGCAGGGCCACCTCATCCCTCAGAGGCCAGCCACGTTGTCACCTCAGCAGACAGACTTCCTAAATAAAGGGAGGTTCCCGCAGACAACTGTGAGCCAACAGCCTCCACCCCGGGACCACAGTCCTGACGACCTGTCTTTACTCATTTTAGGATCTTGGCGTGTAGCCAGCTTTTAGACAAATATCCATTTCCTTTTCACTTCCAGAGTCCCTTAGACTCAAACTCCAGATGCATAAGCCATATCAAATGACCCTTGGATGGGAGATTTTGGATAAAGCACTTTATTTGCACAGTTTCATTCTTGGTCATTCATTAGACAGATGAGACCGCAACCCACTTTTCTTCGTGGAGAGGGGCAAATATAAGGCATGCCACTTGTCATGCTACGGATCGAGGCTGTGCCATCGTTATCGCGACCCTCCAGTTTGGCCAATCTGTGTCCTCGTTTGCAGGGAGGCTGTTTTGCCAGGCTATGTTAGAGGAAACCAGAGGGTGCCTATGAAGCCGGCCTGGGGCTGGCTGCCTCCGTTGGAACAGTGCTCAGGATGGAGCACCAGCCTCAGCGCCAGTCAACTGCTTTCCTCCTGCCACAGAAAGGACTGGAGGAAGAGGCCAAAACAACCTCTCTGCTTGCCAAGCTTGGCAGCGAATGAGAGAGCGCTTCACAGAAATCCAATCCATGGCCTCCCGAACAGAGGCCGGGTGTTGTCATCAGCACCATTTCTTTGACTGAGCAGCAGATCATTTATCTGCTGAAAAATTTTATTAGGCTTTTAAAAATACTCATAAGTAGGGTTATGATCTTTTTAAAAAATCTTTTGATGAAGATAGCAAAAGAGCACCATATCCTAGAGATTATTTTGTACGTTGTCTTAAAAAGGTAGTAATTCTAAAAGTGCTATTGTGAAGTAGCCAAGAAATTGTTAATAATCACATTGCATACAGATTTCTCAGGAATCCAAGAGAAGCACCTCGGCCTGAGTTTCCCCGACACGTTTTCTGGGACATCTCAGAGCTGAGGGTGCACATCTTTCTACTGACATCGACATGATGACAACCGTGCGTTTATCCAGCAGGATGCTAGCCTTTGTCCACGATCTCAAATGCTTCACTTCACTGCGTTATTATGTCATCATTAAAAGAAATTGTCTTGCCTCCTTTTGCTATGCATCCAAGAAAAGCTAGTAGGCATTCACAGGCAGCTGCTGAGTCATACATCACACTCCTGCAAAATTGTATATGTTCATATACCCTCTGGTCAAGCCCCAGCTCCTCCAGAAATACACCCTATGCTGAGGTGAAGGCAGCCAAGCTCTTCATTCTACTCCTTGCTCACAGCCACATATGCAGAAATAAAGGTCACTTAGAATTGACTCCCTTTCTCCTCAAGTTTCAAGTTATACTTACGTAAGCCTTGGCATTTCAAATTTCTACATGCCAGAAGTTTTTCTGCTGTTAAAAGTTTTATTGAAAGTCAAATGGAAAAGAAGTCTTCAAAAATATAAACAAGAGAGTGAATATCGATTTACCACTCTGCATGGTGTCAGTGATTTTTGACAATATATGGATTAAAAACATGATCATTATTATTAGGGGCTGGTGGGTAAGAGCAGGAGGGAGGAAGAGCGGCAGCGGAGGGAGGAGGAGAGGATGAGGACGAGAATTGACAGCCAAATTGAGAGAAATACAACGGCGGATGTAGAAAGCAATTTAGGGACAAGAAAACAAATGTGTGCTTCTCTGCTGGCCAAAAGCAGGTAAGCCTCACGGGGATTACACAGCATGTAGTGTTTGGTGAAAAAACTATGCAAAAAGAAAGGCCAAGAAGCCTTTTATGTGTGGGGAACGGCCAGGCATGGCAGACACTGAAAGGCGAAGAAAAGCGGACAGGTGACGGAGAGGCAGCTGAGGCAGGGACTCCAACGGGGCTGTGCAGCCACAGCGTCCTTCGCAAAGCCTGGTCTCCACTGTGTGCCAGTTGTTGCTATGAACAACGAATAAAGCTTCTTAATTACTTTCCCACCATAGATTTTTCACCTGTGCACCCAGGGAAAATTGGTTCTCCAGTAATTGGTATAAAATCACTGGGGAAACTATGTATGGTACCTTCGAAATATTGAGTATCTAGAGAAACTAACGCTGTTTTTTAATCTTCTTGAAGTCTGCTTTTATATTTTTCCAAAGTACTGATCAAGACTAAGACTAGGACTTTTTACCTTCAGGAGTTCATTCAGCCTCAACTATGACTGGTTATGAAAACAAACACTAACAATTCCCGGTGGACCAAAGGAACAATTGTTCTGACTCCTTATGCCTAAGAGATGAAAAGAATCTGTTGGACAAGAAAGTATGTGGCAGAGGAGAAAAAGTTTAAGAATAGGGAAAACAGGAGGGGACATTTGTCCATGGACGTAATTGTTTGGTGGCTGTCCTCTCTAACTTGGAGTCTATGATTCCAATGAAGAACTTTGACATAGAAAATTTATAGACAGTGTGATTAGTCATATTAGGAAAATATATAAACATCATATTGGGGAAATGTGTGTCAGTAAAGAAGCCATGAGATTCTTTATTCCATGGCAGAAGTGTCTGGAAGATAAATCTTCTCAGTGGAATCCAGCTCATTATCAGCCCGTGGTGTGTAAGTGATATAAAATTGTCCCATGCTTCTGTCTTGAGAACAGAAGTTCATGGGCATGCCTCATCTTTCTATTTTGGAAGCCCTTTGAAAACTTAAGCATTTTATTTCTTTTAGTAAATTTTTGTTTTTAAAGGAAGTTAAACCATAAATGCTCCCAAACTCTATTGAAAGAAAAGAACGTCAGCCCTTTGTGACGTCATGGCGCACGATCACATTACAGGAAACAGCATGGAATCCACTGCTGTTCCAGTAACATAACCTGGTAACGTAATCCGATGGGAGATGTCCTATGAAAACACTTTCTTTCTCCAGGGAGAGTAGGAGGGTATTGAAAGAGACAATGAGATTGACCTGGCCCAGTATAAATACTGGCTCGCAGCAATGATTTACTCCTTTATCTGAAAATAAAGAAATCTTTTTCTTTTCTGACTAGGATAACAGAAGCAATTAAGAACTAAGTTATCATAAAGTAGATTATCAGCTGGCAGACTCATTTCCTGATGTAATCAGTAAGACTGAAAGTGTACTCTGGGATGTTGGTGAGGAAAAATTTGAAGTGAAAAAAAAAAACACGGATCACTAATGTTGGATGGTAATAGAGAGCACAAACCCTTGTGAGGTGTGGTCGTTAATCTACTCTGCCTTGTCTGTAAATGGCCTCTTGTCCCTTTGATTCCAAGCTGAATCTGGCTTCTCAAATCAATTTTCTCGTGTAAAGTGATAGCGTGCAGTTAAGTAATGATTTTTTACCTGAGGTCGGCTCCTGGTGAGCTGAGCCCTATTCCACCTGACTTCCTCCTCCTCTGTAGGGCTCCAAAGCTCAGCAGGGTCAGAGCAGCAATCTGCAAACCTTGCCTGACCCCGAGTCTCACCTGTCTACCATACTAAGTCTGGGAACATTCTGGAAAAGCTTCTCCAGTGCAGGGACGAACCCCAGGTTCCCCCTACATGATGGAACATTCGCAAACTACACAGTAATCATCCCAGTTTGTTTCAGGGATTTGTTGACCAGAGTTTGACCTATTATTTCTAAAAGAAACACAAGGATCTCTTATTCCTTAGAAAAAGAACATTGCACACAAAGAAAAGTTTGCCAATGTTTATCTGAAAATACATCTGTAGTTGGCTTATTAGACCTTGCACTGCTAAAATAAGAAGAATGCCGTTCAGTTACCTGCTGTCCCATGATGAAAACTGGTGATGACCTTGAAAGATGTTACCTAACCACATGATAATAAAAATGATCGAAATGGCTTCAATATCTCTCCTTCCATGTAAAGAACACACCACTGCACATGTAGTCTAGACCTATCTGTAACATTTCAAAAGATTTCCAGATAGCAGAATTTTTTTACCATAAATTATACTTTAAGTTTACTTAGGAGATGGGTATTTGAATTATTTAAATTATTAAGATCATTAGAGTAGGGCTCGCATTCAGATACTCTGCCGATGATGTCCCTGTCAACAGCACGGAGTATGTAAGAAGGGATAAGCATCATCACAAAGCAATTTAGCTCCCTAGCATAACATTAAGGAGCACATGCATATTACGAAACTTGGTCTTCATTTGGCAAGTTGCTTTTCATCAAATGATTGAAGTTAGAGCTTCATAGAGACGGTTTCACCACAATTTTATAATCAGTGTAGGCTCAAATTTAATTCCCCAATTTCCAAAAGAAAATAAGCATTTTAATTAAAAACTCAAAATGGTGGCCACACAACTTACGAAAACTTCCCGTCGCACATGCCCCACCTCCCTTTATCATCACACAAGCATTTGAAACAATAAAATAAGGAGGAAAACGTGCTGACAAGAAAATTGCTTCTGAATTATTATGCACTACAGAAGGATAGTGAAGAAAACAATTAAAGGATAATTAAATGTAAAAAAGTTTCTGGCAAATTGATTCAAATTTCTGCTTTGCTTTGCCACAGAGGGGACATATGCTTGGGTTCCTAGCGTTTGACCCGTGTGAAGCCATATAGAACCCATAAGTACCTTCCTTTGTGCATCATCAGAAGAGAGCGGACCTGCCTTGCACAGAGTTCTCAGGAGGTGGAGGGAGGCGCTGCAAGGCTGGGCAGAGGGGCCAGCCATCCCCAGGTGTCCTGCAACACAGTGGTCCCCAAATTTTCTTGTGCTCAGAACTCCAATATACTCTAAAACGTTATCAATTATTCCCAAAATCTTCTCTTTATTAAAATATTTGTAATGTACCTATTAGAAATTTAAAGTGTTAATTTTAAATTTTATTTATTTAAAAATAACTATAATAAACCCCAAACCTGTTAATATAGATAAGATATTTTAGGAACAAATAATCTATCTTCCAAAACCAAATAAAATCTAACGAGGAGAATAGCATTGTTTTACGTTTTTTGCAGATCTCTTGAAAACCTGTCTGAATGGCAGACGGCTGGATTCTCATAGCTTCTTCTGCATTCAACACGTTGTACTACGTTGTTTTGGTTGAAGTATATGTAGAAAATCAGGCTCCACACAGATATGTGATTGGAAAAGGGAGGACTCATTTGGTAATCTTTTTAGATAATTTTGGATTTTCTTTGATACTATACCAAAACTCAGCAGCTGGAGTATCTTAAAAGTTAGTTGTAATGTCAAATCAGAAACTGTACCAATAAACTTTTCATATTCTCTTAGATGAAAATCCTCTGGTCTGGAGCCGTGGCTGAGTGGTTAAGTTCACATGCTCCACTCTGGCATCCCAGGGTTTTGCCGGTTTGGATCCTGGGCACAGACCTAGCACCATTCACCAAGCCACGCTGAGGTGGCATCCAACATAGCAGAGCCAGAAGGACCTACAACAGAATATACAACCATGTACTGGGGGGAAGGGGGGGAAGTGCAGCTTTGGGGAGAAGAAGAAAAAAGAAAAGATTGACAACAAATGTTAGCTCAGGTGCCAGTCTTTAAAAAAACGAAAAGTCCACTCATCTATCTGGTACTTTAAATAGATCTTGTACTCTGCTCAATTTTTTAATATCATACATTGATCATATGGAAAATATTGGTTGAGTTGTGCAGATCTTCCAAATATTAAAACATTTCATTTATAAAATAAAAAAATCACATTCCGTCATATTACCACCAATCTCATCAGAAAAGTCTTCAAGTATTGGGAAGCTATAGGGCTTGTGGTGGCAAGCTCAAGTTTTCCAAAATTCTAATTTTCATTTGAAAACTCAAATTTTATCATTGGCCACAAATATTCTCGGCTGGTTTTGAAGTGGCAGGCTCACTCTGTTCAGTTCCAAGAAAATGTCTTGCAAATACCCAAAGGGAGAGTGTATTTGTGATTTGTTCTTTCAAGGAAACACGTTGCTCCATGAAGCAAGAGGCTTATTCCGTTTATAACTCAATCACGAAGTGGTTTTCCCTGAGCCACCCACAGGACCTCGGCAGGCGGCAGAAGAGCTTTCTGCGTCCTCCTTTCCTTAGACCTGACCCCAAAGGGGCATGCTCTTAAGGGTTCAGATTGCATACCGTTACCAATTTTTGCTGATTCATTAATGCCATTCTTATGTGAACTGGCACTGGGCTGTGTTCTGCCCATGTTTGTTTTGTTTTGTTTTTCTACCAAGAATGCCTTGCAGGGAAGAACACAATGACTTTCAGGAAAGTTTGGTGCTGCCGTTGTAATTTGCACTAAAAAATCACCAGAAGTTTTATCACTGTTGCTTTTCTACCATTAATGTGTAAATATCAGCACAGTGAAAAGGTGAATAATGTTTTAGTGTTACTGTAAAAGCGGTTTGCTTTGTGTATCCCCTGAAAGGATCCTGGGGCCCCTCGGGGTCCACACACTGCAACTTGAGAACCAGGGGCCAGCAAAATCTCCACAGAAATCAAGGGATAAAGAGAAAGTATGCCACGGACGTCAACTGTGAACTGCGTTTACATGATGACAGTAATGGAACCGTGCTTGTTGATGAATAAAATTACAATGTATTATATTGGGAAAAGGCGAGAGGTGATGTGTATGTTGATGGTGTGTGTGGATAGATGAAAGAGTTAAATCCTGTCATCTAAAATGGGAAATAAAGAAATAATCACTTAAAACCTAAAAATCAAAATTAACAATATCATTATTTTCCAATATATGGTAAATAACACAAGAGAGTGCTGCAAGACTGGTGAGCTGTTGTCCTGGCTTGCAGTGATCTACTCCTTCCTTCCCTTTCTGTTCTCCTCTCCTCATCTACCTTTTGCTGACTCTGCTCCAGCCACGCTGGCTTCCTAGGTCTCCTCATGCACTCCGGGCCTTGCTGCCTGCTTCCTGCTTCTGTGCTGTCAGTGCCTGGACCACTCTTTGCCCAGATACATACCCAGCTCCTCTCTCTCTCGCTTGGGTCTTTCTCAATGGGGCTGGTCATAGCATTCCATCTTCACCCCATTCCTGTGCCCAGCACTCCCTTCCGCAGTCACACATACCATATAATTTACTTGCTAATCTTGTGTATTGTTTTCTGTCTGTGCCTCCCCTCTGTGGGAGGAGAGAAGTCCCATGTGGGCAGGGATTTTTGTCTGTTTTGTGCATCGATGCATCCCAAGCACCGGGAGCAGTGTGTGGCCAGTAGGAGATGCTCAACACTGTGTTGAATATACATTTGAATGAGGAGCCGCCAATGGTGAGGTGAGACAGGTGAGAGTCTGCTAATTCTCACAAGAAGTCTCGTAGAACCATCTGACTTTCCAACTAGTGTGCATACAACTTTAATAAAAGCAAAAGACAAATTTACAGAAAGAAATATAAAATAAAATAGCATCAGAATTGGGAGAAAATATAAAATATGGATTTGGACTAGGCAGTGAGGAGGAGGCAGGAGCAGCTGAGAGGGTGTGCTGGGAGGAGGGCTGACGCAGAGCCTGCAGAGAACAGGGCAGAGTGTCTAGCACTGCCTCTGGCTCTTACGCGACTTTGTACAGAGGAGAAGACAATTGCCCCAGGTGCAGGCACCCACAGAGGGCGCAGGACATGCACTTGGTTTTGGCCACCTCCTGGGAAAACCCCTGTACAAGTCATCCTCAGCTGCTCCCACAGGCCAACTCTCGGGGGAAATCAGTGATACAAGCCCCGAGAATGTGTTTGCAGCAGCTCAAGGCCAGCGATATCCCGGCTCCGTCCTAGAACAAAGCTTAGAAACCCGGAGGGCAGGGAATGTGAAATGACCACTCTCGGACCCATTCCTGTTTTAATAGAAAATGACAGACCCTAAAAATGAGAAGACCTGAAGGTGAGAGGGTAAAGGATCGATACCAAGGGGAGAAAGCGGCACAGAAAGTGGAGACTCATGATGAAAATAAGAAGAAATATCTGATGTCAGATGCCATCTGTTTTAATAGAAGAGAAAGAGTTTGAGAGCAGGGAGCAAAAGGGGGCAGAAAAGAGGCAGTTAAAGGACACAGAAAGGGCACAGAAAGCTTCACAGTTTGTCTCCCCGTCTGCTCTATTTACCATCAACTGCCTGTGGACAAGAAGAAGCCACAACAGACATGCTGTTGCCCACAAGTACACAAAACCCAGTCCAAACATACTGCCAGTGCTGCCTCCTCAAGTTTAGGAGGTTTGCTTTGACCTCATGTGCACCATCCAAAAAGAGCATCAGCCCCAAAGGACCTGTTACAGCCATCCATCCAATCAACGAATAGTTACTAAATGTCTCCAACGTGCCAGGAGCTGTTCTGAGAGCTGGGGACACGTGGTGAAAACAAATATGGTCCCAGACCTTGTGGAGCGTATTGTCTTGCGGTGGAGGCTGCTCTCAGTCTAAAATAATTGAAAATAAACAAGAGTTGTGCAGAAGAGAAGTGCCAGGATGCAGTGCCACGAGAACACCTAAGAGGAGGATTTGACCTGGCTGCAAACTTCAGGAGCACGTCCACGGTGATGACTGAGCCGAATCTGATAATGAAGAAGTGTTCCATGCTACATGGGGGAAAAGCAGCGGGTGGAGAGAGCACCATGAGCAAAGGTCTTGCAATGGGAGGATGAGATGGAGAATGAAGTGTCCAGAGAAGGGCATGTGCTGAAGAATACAAAAGAGTTTGGGATGAGTTCAAAGCTTAGCAATGGCTACACCAAATGGAGCATGGTAGACAATGTTAAGGAACTCTGTCCTTATCCTAAGAGAAAATGGGGAAGCTTTGAAGTATTTTAAACAGGAGAGTGATGTGTTCTGATCTGTCTTTTGAAGACATTACTCTGGACATACGTAGAGATGGGTCTGGGTGGGGGTAGATGGGAAAGACAAGTTAGGAGGAGGTAGCAGAGTGGGTGAAAAGTGACAGTCACCTGAGATAAGATGGTGACTGAAAAGATGGAGAGAAGTGATTGGATTTAAGTGTTATTTAGATGATAAAGTAAACAGAATTTAGCGTGGGCTGGATATGTGGAGTGAGGAAGAGGAAGGTGTCAAAGACGGCTACATGACGTCTAGATTCTGCAGCCAGATGGATGGTGGTGACAGTCATTCAATAGACAACACCTGAAGAGGGTCTTAAGGTAGAGAGAGGAATGACGGGCTGGGGATCATGAGTGTAATTTGGGGCTTGTTAAATTTGAGATGACTTTGGGACATTCAACGGAAGATGTCAGGTAGAGAGATGAATACTCAGTCTACAACTTAGAGGACAGGCCTGCACTGGAGAAATACTTGTGTGGACCATCTGCCCATGGGTGGGAATCAAACCTGCAGAGTAGAGGTCACTTCCTAGGGAGTAGAGTCAGGAGACAAGAGAATCTGGGACCCATGACCTCTAACATAATAATGAGGAGGTGGAGGAAGGACAGCCCTGATACTGTCAGAGACAAAACAGCCAAAGAAGAAGGAGAAAATAGTAGGATGCTGGGCAGTGCCCCTCCATATAGCAATTTTGTTTGAAGAGGGGAAAATTACCCAGTATATTTTTCCATGTAGGAATGGTGTAGAGTTCATGGGGGACACAGTAGAATCTACAAGTGAGATTTTAAAAGTTGCACTTCTCTAATGACTTATTAGCCAGTGTTTACCAAACCCAAAGAGGAATTCCTTACCTCTCAGAGATGGTCAATCATGATCTTACTATAAAGATCAAGTGACTCTCACCCACCTCCACCTGTGAAAGACTAGTGAATTCTGCTGAGGCAAGCTGAGACTGCCACATCCAGAAACACTCTGTGATGAGCTAAGAAGCAGTTAAGAAGCTGGGAATTTCATGGAAAGAATTATAAGACTGAAAAAAAAAACATATTACACTCAAGTACAAGAAAACAAGGCTGCTTAAAATCAATCCTAAATAAATAATAACTCTGATTAGTATAAAATGAATTCAGGAAAGACAATATGGCAAACATAGTTGGTTGCCTTCTAGAAATTTATTCTCCTTTTCTTCCTCAAATGAAGCCTAGATTTTCAATTGGTCCCCATATTATTCAGTTAAATGACTACACGTCCCAGCCTCTCTTGCAGCTATGTGTGGCCATGTGGTGGGAGTAGAAGCACTGTATTGCACAGGACTTCTAGAAAGTCTCATTAGAAGGAAAGTTTGCCCTTCTTGGCTCTGTCCTGCCGGCTGCAATGCAAACTTGGAGGCTGTCACTGAGGCGGCTATCCTAGGCTGTGAAACCAAGCACTATGCATAAAGGAGTGGCACGAGAGTAGGTCCCAGGTCTCGACAACTCTTGAGCCACTCAGAGTCCTCACCTTCCCCTGGACTTCTTCGCTTGTGAGAAGTGTAAATGTCCAGATAGTTTAAGCATTGTTTAGATGGGGTTCAAGTGTGTGCATTTAGTCCTGGTCCTAAATAGCTCAAGGCTTGACCGGAGAAGGAACGACAGCAGAGGTAAAATCCAGCTGAGACCTGAAAGGGGAGGAGGAGGAATGGAATCCGTAGTTTAACACAGCAATGTTTCTAGAGAACATTCAGTGACATAAGTTCAATGAAGGACTCCATTTTCTGTAAAATTAATCAACTTTGGCATGTTCAATTTAGTATAGGTAGATGTGTTACATGTCCTCTTTTGTTTGTTTCCCATGGTTTTAGAACTACTCATATTCCTCTAATATTTCCTGTTTCATAGCATAGAGTTGAGACAGCTGCTAAGACGAACAAGAAAATTCAGAATTTAGATGTCACAAGAAGAGAGGTAAGAAGATGGTGATAGAGCACCCGGCCCCGTAAATGGACACAAGCCTCAGGGAACAGAGGGCGGGTGGGTAGAAATGCTGGAGAACATGCCTCGGTGAACTCAGGGCCTCCTGGTGGATCCACTGAGGGATAGCAGCCTGGGAGATATGCCGGGGTGAGATGGGCAATGTCCCAGGAATTCCAGAAACTATAGTTCAGTGGACTTAACGCCCATCTCCAGCAGAATTCTAGGATAGATTATTACATGAATGGCTTACGAGCACTGTAGAAAAAAAGGAGTGGAATTGATGCTCCCCGAGGATCACAGTAGAATGCTGGAATGCACTCCTTCTGACTCTCACCTGCCCGTTCTTCTCTTTCTTAGTGTTGCTGTTTACCAGGATGCCATCTGCTCTACATTCTCCCCACAGGGATATCTCATGTACATTCACGGCTTTAACTACAGTTCGTCAAGGGGAGCCAACAAGACGGTGAAACCCCAGAAGTGCAAGAGATAGCAAAACAATTTAATACAATTATGTGGGAAGCCTTATAGGGTGCAAATCTCAGGTAAGTTGGGGTGACTGTTTCCAATTTGGTCACAATTAGGAAGTTAATCTGCCTGTGAAAAATGGAGGGAATACTTTCTTAATTCTCTACTCAATATTCCTCAGTTCGTCTGTCTTCCTCCCCTTGGAACTGAATACAGAAGATTCAAGGGCAAAACAAAGAGAAAGTAGTCAAGTTGAAGGTGGGGGGAGCAGTCCAGTCATACGGGAAAAGAAGCAATTCCAGGATTAAGTAATAACCAAGAGCATATATTTAGTATAAAGCATTTGAAATACAGAACTTCTGAATACCATAATAATGGCTCTGTCCTAAAACTGAAATTTGAGCAATTACGGATGAATTTACGGGCAGCACTTTCTGGTATGGAAGAAAAACAGCAAAGGATATAGAATAGGAGCAGCAGAACCTGGAGGAAAGGAAATAATTACCTTCACCACCTCTGACTGAATGTTTTCACCAGTTTCATAACGAAAATGGTCTAGACTTGGACATGGATGAGCGCCACTGTTTATTATTTAGGGATTTGCTATGATTGGGTTGAACTTAACTGTATTTCGTTTTCATTTTCCAGTGTGGGCTCTGTTATTTTCAACTCATTCTTCTACTAACTTCTTGAGATCCTGAAGAAAGACCCCATGTAGATGTTGTTATAGGTAAAGACATCTGGATAAGGTAGACTCCTTCTGATAACCGCAGTTAAGATTCTGCTGCCAAGAGTGAGCAATCTTGTAAACAGTACAGTTTCCTTCCAGAAGGCTGCCTTCCCAAGGCTCATTCAGGTCCACGATGGTAACTGTGAAATCCACTGAGCAATTACACCTTGCTGTTCTGAGCTCTCGACTGCATTTCTATCTGCCCACTACATGTTGCTGTCACAGGCTCACAAGGGAACAGGATTGAAGACCTTGTCCTTCCAGCACTGTGCTCTTCCTTAGTCACTGACATCGTCATCTTCATCCATCGTCTAATAAAGCTAGACCCCTCAGCGTTATCCAGCTTTCCTCTCTGCCTCCCCCGCCCCGCAACCATTTCCATCAGCCATCCAGTCCCATTGACCCAACTCCAAAATTCTTCATATCAGTCAGTTCCATTATGTCCTTCCTTCTGCTGCTGTCCTAGTTCAGCTCCTTATCCAGTCTGTCTGCAGTTATCTTTCTAAAGCAAAAATCTAATTATATCACAGTCATACTTTAGAAAACCTTCCATGGCTCCAATCTGCCTACTAGCTGAAGGCCAGCTCTCTAATAAAGCTTTCAAAGCCCTTAAGAATTGAGTCCTGCTTTTCCAGCCTTATCTCCACCCTCTCTCAATTCCTCCTTGTCTTCCTGCCTCCCTCCCTTCACAGAGAGAAAGACACACACCCTCACACCCTCCAAAGGCCAAGTCTTCTAAATGTAAACAGCAAACCTTGACCCCTCAGAGCCATGGCACACAGCTTTCCCTCTGGATCTGCAATGACTGTATTACTGTCTTTATAAACACCACCAACACCACTAATAATGCTAGTGCTTCTCGGGCCTGGCTCAATTATCACCACCTCTTAGAAGTCTTCCCTGATTCCTAAAGGTCAAATTAATACTTTTCTCCTTTGTG
Organism: Equus asinus; assembly: GCF_041296235.1. NCBI lineage: Eukaryota > Metazoa > Chordata > Mammalia > Perissodactyla > Equidae > Equus > Equus asinus. The sequence goes on along the minus strand of NC_091797.1, from coordinate 3,036,365 downwards.
TTTCTGAAACAATTTGATCACAATGCTGGCTCGGTTCTTTTTTGAGTGCCTGCAATGTGCCAGGACTGTTTGAGCCTAGGGGATTCAGAACTGGAAGGAATAACGCAGATCTGAGGCTGGCTGTTTGGTGGGTGAAGGTAGTTGGACAAAGTTCCAGGGGGATCACTCAGAGGGTGAGGAGTAGCGTGAGGGGGAGGGAGGAAGAGAGAAAGATCTCCAGTGCTTGGTTCTTTGGCCTATGTTCCATCGTACTCAATGTGTTATCAGTGGCTTTGATAAAGACAAAGAAGGCACATCAAGCAACTCAGCAGATGACACAAAACAGGGGAAATGCCTAAGAGAGTGAAACAGAATAAGAATAAATGCATATCAGAAGGTTTGATTTCCAAGCAAGCACAATGGAATATATGGGATAACTTGAAGGTATGCCTTTCATCTTCAAAACAATGCACAAGGACAGGTGTTGTGGGAGGAGAGGGGGCTGCCTTAATAGCAACTTGTGTAATTTAGTTAAATAAAATGGCTAACATTTTCTACTACAGCTTTTGTTCCAACTTCAGTGCTAAACATTTCATATGCAGTGGCCTTTTTTATGCTCACAGCAATATGATTATCATCATCATTTTACAGATGAGGAAACTGAGGCTCAGAGTGCTTAGTCTAAGGTCATATAGGTAGGAATCATGGATCCAAGATTTGAAACCAAGCCTCTGACTCTGAGGCCTCACAATCAATTATTAGGCAAGGCTGTCTAGCATGAGTAATGCTAAGCTAGTTGTAGGATATGAGTGATTTAAACAGCAAATGCAGTATTGGACTGTATTAGTAGAAATACATTGTCCAGATCAAAGCAGGCAATTGTTAGCTGTAGTTGATTGCTCACCAGGAAGACAGTTAGGAACATATAGGTCCTGAAATTCCGATATTTCACTGATTATTTGAAGCTCTGAGGAGAGTTAGCCTATAGAAAACACACACACACACACACACAAGAAATGTATTAGCTTTCTTCAGCCATTTTAAAAAACACATAGGAGAGGATTATATTTGTTCTGCATTGCTATAATAGGCAAAATTAGGACCAAAGAGTAGAATAAAGAAGCATCTTTTGACTTAATATAATGAAAAGCAATTATAGTATTTAGAGTTGTGCACAAATCTAATAGTTATCCCCAGAAATGAGTAGGTCCCCAGTGGCAGAAATGTTCAGGGGATCCAGCTGCCCATGGGCAGGGGGTGTAGACAGGGCTCTGCATTAGGTAGAAGCTTAAACTAAGTCCCCAGATTCCAGTCCACTCTCCCACTCTCAGGCTTGTTTTTCATAAGTCTAACTGGCAATACTATAGTTAAGTAGAGATGATTCCTGGCAAGTTTTTATGTAGGGCTGGGTGAAGATCAGATGCTCAATAATTATGCCTTCAGTGGTCTGGTTATGGATGATATTTCTTTATGTTCAGAGACTTTCCAAAGTCAACATGTGTTTCTGGTGACTTTAAAAGACAGTCTCAAAATTCTTTGCTATTCCTCCGATTGAGACGTGGGGTCTGTTTCCCACTCCTGGAACCTGTGCAGGCTTAGGTCTGGTTCAACTGCTAATGTACAGTGGAAGTGAGACAGTGTGACACGTGAGGCAGGGCCAAAAAGGTCATGTAAGCTTCTGTCTGTTTGCTAGAATGCTGTGCTCAGTACCCGGAGCCACCACACCAGCTGGACCATTTTGAGGCCGCCATGTTGTGCCAAGCCACACGGGGAGGCCACATAGTTGGCACACTGGTTAATAGTCGTGGTCTTTGAGTCACCAGCCCAGACATGTGAGGGAAGGAGCCTCCACACGAGTCAGTGCCCAGCCACCGAGTCATCCCCAGACTCTGAGTCCTCCCAGTGATGTTCCAGACATCATGGGGCAGAGACAAGCCATCTCTGCTCTGCCCTGTCCAAATTCCTAACCGTAGAATCTGGGAGCAAAATTCAATGATGGTTGTTGCTAACCACGAAGTTTTGGGTTGTTTGTTACACAGTAATAATAACCAAGACAGAATAACATTTCGTGTTTACAAACAAAATTTCTAGATCTATGTGGGGGGAAATATCATTTACTACAGTAAAGCGTGTGTGAAAGGAAGGTCACAGTTACCGGTGGTCGGAGATGCTGACAGTGTAGGAGCGAGGAACCCCATGGCATTGGGCTTAACATAGAAGCCCTTTTCACGCTCAAGAAAACCCCTTTAAGGTAGGGCCAGTGGCAGGACCGTCTGGGGATATTTAAGCTACTTTATTCACTCATTCATTTACATTGATCGGCTTTGGGATTTGGCACTGGGCAGCCCACCTATTGCGAAGGAATGCGAGCGGGTTTGTGAGGTGAGCCCCCGTCCCATAGAAAAACTGCCAAAGCTGGTCCTAAAACCAGGAACAGATGTCAGGGTATCTTTTTATTCTCTCTCATAGATTTTCAATTAGATAACAACTTTGACTACTTTTGGAAAAGTATGCATTATGTGCAATCCTTAAAAAGACATGGTAAATAGTTTGCAACTTCTAATTGGCTTTTACCCTTTTATATTCAAGTATGTTATTTTTATCCCCTTGTTAAATGAAGTACATGGCACCACAGTCCAGGGCTTGCTTTCTTTACATCAACAAGTTAAAGAAAAAACAATTACAGAGAAACTGAAAAAGCCAGGCCCCTTGATGCTGCCGGCTCCTGTGGGCCAAGGCCTAAAGGAGACTCTGATCAAAGACAAATGTCCCCTCCAGTGGCTCCTGTCAGGGCACCTCGAATGGAGGGTAACAAGTAATCATTGATTCCCTTCTATGTGCGCCCAGCGCCGGATGGCAGTAATTGAGAGCACACCAGCAAGTGTGTATTGAACACCCACTGTGTGCCATCAGGGGCTGGTAATATGATGGTTAGGAAAGTCTAGGACTCAAGGATCTTTCAGAGAGGTGGGTTGAGTATATAACACAATTAGGGGATACTGAAAAATTCATTTATTCCATTCTCATGGAGCACATCCTGAGTTCCAAGCCCCAGGGGTAAAAAGAAGGATGAGACGCAGCCCCTGCCTGTGAGAGGCTTACATTCTCATCTAGGAGCCGGATGTGTAGTGAGATAGAGTGTCACATCACAATGAGGCAAGTGCTAAAGCAGAGATGTGAACCAAGTATCACAGGGCAGTGAGAACACAGGAGGACCCTGCTGGGAGAGTGGGAAAGCACTCACAGAGAAGTTGTCACTGAAATCTTAAAGAAAGAGGTTTTCAGGTGTACTCGATAGAAGGGGCAAAGACAGGGAATTGTAGGATGGCGCCTGACGATTTCTGGGCACAGAGGTTCTGTGTGGCTGAAGGGAGGAGGGGCACCCAGCAGACTCTAGCAGCTTTGTGGGAAATGAACCTGAGTGAGGAGGTGAAGCTCAGTTCTGCTCTTTTCCTCTACAGGAGCACAAGAAAAGGAGAGATGATGGACACCATAATCCTCGAAGAAGGCTTCGTGGAAGAGGGGGAACCTGACCCAGACCTTTAAGAATGAAGATATTGGATGGGCTGATAAAAGCGGAGATGGTCATTCTGGGAAGGAAAATGAGATGAACGAAAGCTTAGAAGAGAAGGAGGTAACACATGCTCAGAGGAGGGGGAGGCAGAAGACTGGCCTGGACGGGAGGAGAAGGCGAGAAATGCTCAGAGGTGGGAGCCAAAACTGGTTATTTAGGGAACTGGTCATAGGGAGCCAAACTTAAGGCCAATTATAAACACTGTGAGATATTTCACAAGTAGTCAAGATACTAAAAAACACCTTTGCTTAGCTGATTTTTCCTCCTTTTGGAAAAAAATTTATTTTTCTCAAGGGAAGAGGAGAAAATACAGTTGCCTGATGTCTACCAATCACTATGCTGAGACAGTTTACCAAGTTTAATTTCACTTAATTCCCAAAGCATCCAACAGTATCATTATTAGAATCCCCATATTAATGAGGTGGAATCTGAGGCAACTCAGAGATTAACCAATGAGTCACAAGGTCGAAGTTTTAGCCCAAATCTGTCTGGCTTCAAAACCTGTGTTTTGGGGAAGAGTGAGGTGAAAGCCCAGAACAAGAAGAGAGAGTAGGACCCAGCCTCTGTGTTAGTCCAGCCCAGCCCAAAGTGCCTTAGGACGCCTCCATGTTAAAGTCCAGCTTCTTAATATTAAACCCAGAAACGAAACCAACCATGTACAAACATGATGTCTTCTTCCATCTCCTGATGGTGCTGTTAAGACCAGCTGCACAGCTAAGCTACACGGTGAGGGGAGAGAGGAAAGGACGACCCTGGGATGAGTGAGGACTCCTCTGAGGGAGCTCTGAGCTCAATCAGCTGCCTGGCTGGAGGTACTCAGTGTTACTCTGTGTCGGCCACGTGGCAAGAGAATTTGCCTTAGGGTGGGATATCTGCAAATATTCAATCTGGGATGGCTGAGGCAAAACCCCCAAACAGAACAAAACAGATCATTTGAATAGGAAACCAGAAGGCTGAATTGAGTCCATTTCTCAAAGGTGACGTGTTGTTCAGCATTGTTAACGTGCAAGCTCTTTACTAAGTAACTACACACTTCTCCTTCAGCCCGTCCACACATTGTCTGCCATATTTACTTTAGGGGCCTCCATATTTTAACCTTCCTTTCAGAAAACTTTTGGTAACCAGAAGCCAGACCCTCTTGCTGTAATTAAGAACTCAAACTGATTGTATTTGAAGCATCTCATTTTAGACCACGTTTAGGAGACCATCATTCAGTCAGTCTATTCTCTTAAACCATCAACTTCCCAGCGACGGAAAGTCAGTCATCCCTTTTCTCTAATAAATACGTAAGCTCTGTTTCCAGGGGAGTGGTCAGATGGAAGACATCATCCAAGGCAGACACACTCTCCTCCCAAGTAGAATATTTATTCTACAGATTCTCAGATAAAAACTCTTTGCATAAGAGATGAAACAAGGCCTATAGCTCTGCTTCATTAACAATTCCTTCATTATTTTACTGGGGGATGAAATAGACAATAGAAGATAATTGTATTATTGGCTTTGGGGCTGCAAAGGAGGAAAGAAAGAAAGAGATCAGTGTTACATTTGCTCCTTCCTAATCTCCTAACTCTTCTTAAGACTTCAAAAGATAATTGCTTGTAATTCAGAAAGTTCATGAGTTAATTTACTTAAGACCCTAGAAACATCCATAAGACCCAAGGAAGACCTACGGATGCCATCTATAACCTTTTCCCTAACAGGATTATTGAAGATGAGCTGATTCTAAAGATGCTGTGATAAAACGATATGAAATTTTTCTTCAGTTTGCATGTATCTGCATGAAACAGAAATGAAATAATATATTTCACAGTATTGTTACTAAGCTATATGTGTTTTAGCATTTTGTATTATAAAAAATAAGACGTGATTTTTTTTAAAAGGCAAAAGAGTTATGGCAAACAGCAAAACACCCCTCCCTACCCCACTCCCCGGGGTACCCTAAACATTGTCACCAAAGGTAACTGCTATAAGAGCTTGTATTCACACATATATATTTATGTATTCTGGGTTTTTCTTTATATTATCTTCTTTAAATTTTGTCTACTTAACAATGTATCTTGGATATATTTCCTACAAAAATATACATCCATATCATTATTTATAATGGATCCCTAGTATCCATTTTATGTCTACACAATCATTTATGCCACTAGTACCCTACTGTTGGACATGTAAGTTACCAGCATTTTGCTCGTAGAGTCAATAGCACTTTGAGAGTCCTCGAACCTACATGCTCCCTATGTGGGAGCCTATTCTGAGATCGTTCCTACTAGTGGAACTGCTGGGTCACAAGGTACATGTATTTTTAAAATATGCTGGCTGAGCCATGTGCTTTATATCCATGAGGATAAAAGTATTAATTTCTAACTGAAATTTATAGCAAAATACGAATTTAAGTTTATTTGAAATGAATGATTTGCCTCCAAAATTTGAGAGATCTTAAAATGAATTCCTTCTTTTCCCTTAAAACAAAAGAGGTTTCAATTGCTCACTTGAGCATTTCACAAAAGGATCACCATGCGCAACAGGACCCTGAATTTATTTTAAAGAGAGAAATTTTGAATGGTGCTTCAGGTTTGCATATTTCACAAACTCCAGAAGACAAATGCTGTCTGTGAAACAGTGTAGAAGAGGAATATTTCATAGGGGTAGTAAACAAAGAATAAAAAAAAAATCTCCTTCCCCGTGGATGAAAACTTGTCCTGCTAATCAGACGGCTGTTGCTGCTCGGTGATTTGGACACAACACGGAATACGCACGTAAGATTGTGGACAGAAACCTGGAGCTCCACCTGCTCAGACATTCAAAAGTCATTTCATGGTTGTGATATTCTAAGACAAATTTTCTTGGACATGCCTAGTCATGCATGCTTTAGACATGCCTCTCAGACAAAATAAACTGCACTTCAATATAAAAATGGACAGCCAAGGCCCACAGTAGGTCCATTTTCTATCTTGTTCTTTTTCAAATCTTAATTTTCTACTTCCTTCATTCTCTAGGTTCTCTCTCTTTTTCTTTCTCTCTTTCACACAGGCAATTAATATAGGGATTTCTCTAAGAAAAGTTTCTAACTATATTATATATAGTATATTTTATATACATATAAATATATAAAAATATATATATTCTCTCTTTCAGTGTTAATATTTAATTACCCCCACCCCCTTGGGAGCGTTGGTCTCACTGTCAGAATTGCTAAATAGGAAGGTACACGCAGCCGGTGATGGCTCCCTTGTCAGTCTCAGTGGGCATGAGCAGTTGCTGGAGCTTGCAGTATCAGTTGCTAGGCAACCTGTTCATCTGCTGAGCCTGATATTTCAATTCAGCAGCAGTAAACGCCTGTTATGTTACGGCCTTTCAGAACCACCTTCATTACATAATATCTACCGTTATAATAAAGGAGCTCTAGACATTGAGGGGTGCGAGAGCAGCGAGAAAAGTCAGTGTAGCTGTGGCACCGAGATAATGTCAAATTAGACTTTCTGCAAATAAAAAGTATAAAGTGATGGCATATTTAACACTCAGCCCTTCCTGGGAGACCACTGAAAAAGCATCATGCCAGGGCTATTTACCTGATGATACCAAATCAAGTCTTGTTATCATTCTAGAAAAGTTTATAACCCCCACTATAATGAAGGTAAAACACCAATGGCCTAGAGAAAGAAGAAGAATATTAATGTCCTGGATAAAACAAACGAGGCTGGCATATCTAGCCAAGGATCTGTCCAAAGGACGCCTCATGAGAACAGACTTGTATGGAGCTACATTTAAGTCTGAAAAGCAGCAGCTTTGTAAGTATTTCAGGTCGCCAATCTTGCTAAATTTATTTTCCTAAATAAATGTCTGAGATTCTATGACGCTCATTGGAAATGATTTCAAATAGTCCACTCTTTATCCTTGAGTTTATTTTAGAAGAAGCAAATTATTATTGCAATAAGATGGCAAAAAGCACAGTTTTGTACAATTATCACCATGTCCAAGTTTCCCCTGTTTATAAAATAGAAGTGTACTAATTAGAGTATAAGTTTGGATGCAGTAACCAAAAAAGGAAAATCCAAGTAACGGTGTCTTAAAGAAGATGGAAAGTCATTTTTCTCTCACATAACAGTTTAGTATAAAAGTCTTGGGCTGATATAGTCCATTCTGTTGCGTCGCCATCTTCAATATGCAGTTTCTATCTCATGGCCTAAGACGCATCCTCGCCAGTCAGAGGGATGACGGGAAAGGCACACGTGCTGCTTCCCTTCCAGAGAACCGCCCCCCACCCCAGACAGACCTGGTCACACCGACTGCAAGGGCAGCTGGGAAGTGTAGCTGTTAGTTGAGAGGACATATGTCTGTCCAGCAAAAGCTCAGGGTAGCTATTATGAAGGAAACGTGGAGGAGCGGATACTGGAGCACAGCTAGCCGTCTCTGCCTTAAAAAGCAAGGACAAAATGGGGCTGGCCCCGTGGCCGAGTGGTTAAGTTCGCGCGCTCCGCTGCAGGCGGCCCAGTGTTTCGACGGTTCGAATCCTGGGCGCGGACATGGCACTGCTCGTCAGACCACGCTGAGGCAGCGTCCCACATGCCACAACTAGAGGAACCCACAATGAAGAATACACAACTATGTACTGGGGGGCTTTGGGGAGAAAAAGGAAAAAATAAAATCTTTAAAAAAAAAAAAAAGCAAGGACAAAAGCAATCACCAAGAGTGTTGTATAGAAGAAGTAATAACATGATCTTAAACTGTAAAGATAACATTTCTTTTATTAAATTATAATAACATCCCAGGGATGAAATGGAACAGAGAAAATAAGTTAAAAAACTGAGTTCACTTCTTTACCTCGCTTGTTTCAGAAATGCTCCGGGACCCTGAAGAGAATGGGCCTGGAGATCAAAAAGCAATTTGAGGGTGACAGATGAGTTAATTCTCTCCATTACGGTGATGGTCTCACCTGCGTATACGTATGTCAAAACCTAACCAACTGTACACTTTAAACACATGCACCTTATTGTATGACAATTATCTCACAGTAAAGTTGTAAAAGAGAGAGAGAGATCGAAATGTGAACAAAGCGTATTTAAATAAATGTCCTGGCTTTCCTTAGGGAAATAGCTGCAAAGAGTGTTAGACTGAAGGAAGTCAAAGTGATGCTCTCATCGATAAATTTCTCCAGTGAAGAAGAAAGACCAAAATGTGACCCTTTGCTAGCACAGCGTACAAGATACGTGGAAAAACGAGGAAAGAGAACTTAACTGGAAATGCATCACTGAGAACACTCGAGCAAACGAGATTTGTCCAGTAACGTTTTGTTCATGATCTCTCCTGAGTCATCACGTGAGAACCCGCCGCGTTCAGCTCAGGGTCAAGGTAACCGTGATGAAGTATAGGGAGCACAGGCCTTCCGGGGAAAAAACAAAACAAAAACAGGAGAAGACGCTTTCTTCTGGAATAGGAGTCAGACGCTCCAGGCAGTAGACAATTGGGAAAAACAAGAGTGAAGCGAATGTGCTTTACTTTTCTATGAAGATAAATAGCCGGAGGAGGAAGAGCGGGGGACCCAAACCTTCTTGTTGACGGTGATGTGAGTGGAGAAGGCGTGTTTGTAAAGGGCTGCAAACTTCCTGGCCCTTTGCCCGTCATCTACACTCTTCCTAGTCTCGGTCATTCTCCCCAATTCTCATATTGACATATTTCGTATTTCCTCTTTCAAACAGTTTTTAGTCCCTACTTATCATGTGCTGAACACTTTGATAAGTGCTGGGGATAAAAAAATAGATAAATTCAGCCCTAAAGAAGCTTGTAGAATGGAAAAAGATAGGTGGAAATAAAATCTCTGCAGCTCAGTTTTTCTGAATTTTTGCTATTCTGTTGTAAAAATATGTATTTGCTATATATTTTTAAAAAGCACCAAAGAAGTAAGTGATAGAAAAATGATAGAAGACTATTTTCTGTCCTAGAACCAGAAATCCTTTCTTCTGCACATCATGGAGAGTTATTTTTTCATCTGTATTTTAGACTATCGAGTTGGGCGGCTTGGCCTCTGTGTATCCTTGCCATCTCTCTTTCCACGATATGGTACTATAAATAGAAGGAGACAGATTGAAGAGCAGTGAGGCATGCATAAATTTAGAGCCAGGAGAAGAGTGAGATTTTGTTAAGGAATGATCCGTAACAAGTATTTTATTTTACATTTCACATTATTGTTTTCCATGTTGCTTTCTCTTTCATCTTACGTTAATAAACAGATCTGAAATACGATTTACTGTATTAGATGACTTGCCCATAGCAGCGCCACAGCTTTCCAAACGTAAACCTATCTATTTTTCAGAGGGGCTAAGAAATTTGCCATCAGAAAGGGATGAGCTCACGGTTGACATTCTTTGCTTCTTAGTCGGGTGACACATTTTAGATCCATTACATTTGGATGAAAGATGAACATGTGGGCTTGTGAAATGTGGTAGAGGCAGGCTGAATACCAGGAGAATGCCTAAATGGCAGTGGTGACAACACCCTAGGTTTTTCTTTATATTATCTTATATTATTCTAATCTATAACAAGCCCAAGATCTTATGATGTTAATTAGCTAAATTAATTTATGTGGAAAGGGTGATTCATAATTTTAGTTTTGTATATCTCCTTACCATTGGTACATTTTCCATGTTGTCAAAAATTTCCTAAACATTTTATAAACCGTCATCTACTTGGTGCTTTGTGACGCCTTTGTGACCTGCTGGTTGAACGTTTCATTTTCATTTTAATACTTCCATTGAATCAACAGCACCCATTTGAAACAGTCTGGCTTTGCAGAGCATCCACTGTAAGCTGGAGGAGACTCTCACACCCCAACGGCACTTTCCAGATGAAGTAAGGCAACTGAATTATCAGTTAAAGTAGCAGCTATGCTTCCATAGCAGACAGGAAACCGGATGCTCTCAGGTCCCGCCTTCTGTCCTTCACAACCAGAAACATACCTGGGGTGCCCCCAATTTTCTCCAGATCATCAGTGCTGCCAGGAGAAACTTGAGTGCCTGAGGAGTAAACACATTTTTCAGAGGCAAAAACGAATCCTCTCCTCATCTATTAAAACCTCATCTTCACTACCGAAATAAAGTTTTCAAAGGAGTTAAACATCAAGAAAAACTAATAACACGGAACTCCAATGGAACACTGATACTGCTGCTTCTAATTTTTCAAAAAACTGATGATTATCTAAGTTTGAAATAAGAGCTAAGTCCTTCCCCTCCCCTTGCTCCAAGGCTGCTACCCCCCAAACAGCTGTGGATTCACAAAAGGAAAAATAGTGCCTAGAGTTGCTATTTTGCAAGTTTCATAATTTTGAATATGTTATGTATTGATTGATGTGGAGTCTTCTCCATGAAGCTGCAGGGCTTCAGGAGTTTTGGAACCTGTGTGGCAGTGTGGCGGCAGGCCATTGTGGGGCAAACTGGAGGCAGATGGTGCAGGTGATGCCTCCACACCTCGTCTCAGGCTCGTTGGGAGTCAGTCTCACCCAGGGGCTTCAGAAATAGTCAGGAGTTTATCTGCATTGTAATACGGACTCTTGAAGAAAGCCCTTTAACTCAAAAGAAATAAACTTAAGTTGATGTTGATGTTTTAGGAATATTTGCTAGATATACCCCAATTAAATCACAGAGATGCTTAATCTCTCAAGTACAGAAGAAAATACGTTAACTGAAATTATATGTGCCCACAGGAAAACAGTGTGGTCGAATAATTCCCAAGAGTATAGACCATATTTTGGCAACTTCTGTGTTCCAATGTTGCCAACATCCTGTACATTATCAACCCACATAAATTACTAAAAACTTTATTCTTTTATTCAATGGATAACCACTGAGTCATGAACTGTGCAAGGTACTGGGACTTAAAGAACAAGACAGAGATGGTCTTCCAGGCCCTTCTAGGAACTGACTGAAGGCCAGTGGGAAGGAGCAGAGATTTCCTGGGGAAAAGTGGCCAGAAAGAGGCGTGAGCAAGTGGGGCCAAAAAGAAATGCAGGTTAATTCATCAAATGAAATAAAGTTGGTACTTGCCGAACGGTTACCCCCAGATAAGGCAAGATTCTCCCTAAATCTCCTTCAGCCTGCTCTGCCCCCAAATTCTCACATATGTGTGGATGAGTTTTAAGTCACATAATATATGTTTCTCGAAGCACACAGAATGTGTCTCATTCTATAGCAATACCGCTGAAGTGCAATCAAGGTTAAATAATAATAAATAATAACACATCCAGAGCCATTAATCTACCACACCAATACTTGTCAAGCAAAACAATTACATGTTTTATTACCTGGGCTAGTAAAAGTGTCACTTTTATGAAGCATTACATATTATATCGTGAAGATTAGAAATCAAACGTCCTCTCTGAGTTATATCATCTTGCCCACTCACCTGGGTGGCAGCCTAGGGGATTTCACAATGTCCTCGATTACCCAGCAGGGGCGCTGTTGGGAGATCTCACACAATTCACTCAATTTACAGACCCGAAGGAGCAAAGAATTCAACTACGTCCTTCAGCCTTCTTGGGAAGCTGATAAAGCAAAAAAGATTGGTCTTTTTTCTGGAGAGAACATCTCCTTCCTTGAGGAACTGGGGCCAAGGCTATCAAAATATCAAGGGTTCCCCACTGACAGTTTTGTCTAGCTCTACAAACTGAGGAAGTTAAATTGGAGTCTGCTTTGTACCCTGAGTCAAGTAGCTTTTTCCGAAGCTCCAGGGTCTTACTAGGTGGCACAGGATGGCTATTTGAAGACTCAGACCATGCCAGGAGAATGGCAGCTGTCAGCCGCGTAAGCAGACAGGGATAAGGGGTCTGGAGAAGGCTGGTGTGGTTGCACACACAGGCGCTGACTTTATATTCGTTGTCTGAGCGTTATTGTTAGTAGTCCTTCCTTTCACTGTCCAAGGTTTCCTAGTTTAGAAAATAAACTATGTATTTCCCTTATAAATAGAAGAAAGAAGGCTGTTGACTTCACCCCAAATGACCAGGACTCAATATATCTGCAAAACAGATATTCAGGTACAAGAGCATACCCAAAGGATCTTGCTCCCACTGCAAAATTTTCTGAGCGAAGCCCACTTCTGCACTTCCACTGTGGGCAATGCAACTTCCTTGTGCACATTGATAGATGGTGGTCATTTTCGTAAGCACCGCTTTTAAGCATGCAGACCAGCCGTATCTTGGATCCTCAATATATTGCTGCCCACTGGAAAATATTAGCTCCCTGAGGACAGGGGCTTTTGTGTTCTGTTTATTAGTGTATCTCTACCAGCTAGAATAGCCCATGGCATGGGGCAGTGCTCAATAAATACTTCCAGAATAAGTAATTCAAGAAGCCAATGCTGTCCTTCATGACTCTTCAGGGGACGATGTCACATGTTAATATAATATTAAAGGAAATGACCTTTCTTTTATAGGTTGCTGCTTTTTCATTGTAACACCCAAGTGATCATGTTACCATTTTGTGTGTGTGTGAGGAAGATTGGCCCTGAGCTAACATCTTCTGCCAATCTTCTTCTTTTGGCTTGAGGAAGATTGTCGCCGAGCTAACATCTGTGCCAATCTTCCTCTGTTTTATGCGGGACATCTCCACAGCATGGCTTGATGAGTGGTGCTAGTTCCGTGCCCAGGATCTGAACCTGTGAACCCCAGGCCCCAAAGCGGAGCATGAGAACTTAACCACTATGCTGCCCTCTCCCATGTTGCCATTTTAACTTCAAGAAATCATATTCCTTTCTTCTGATCCTCTTTTTCTGTCTCTCTGGTGGATCTTTTTCTAGAAACCACAAGACTTCCAAATAACTAATTTACTGCAATAATACCATTTTTCATCACAAAGAGAAGTTGCCTAGAACTCAATACGAAGACTGTCTCATCCCTTCCCCTGTGTTTAGTCACCTGTTGGAACTAACACCAGGGATCTTTTTCTGGATGGGGAAGAAATCTGGGAACAAAATAAAATGTGTTCATGATGCCTATTCATTTTTATCTACTAAGACTCAGGTTTATTACCTCTGCCAGATGCAGGGCTATAACCTTCAATACTAAATGTAAATGCGTTTCTTGGAAAAATGGAAACTCACATCAAAACATGACTGATTTAGCTGGATGTTGGAGTTTTCTTTTCATCTTCAAATGTTTACATTCCTTCACTTTCCCACGTTCATCCCATGCAAGTCCTCTAAGGAGGCAAGCCCTCAACAAAAGCATTTTTCATTTAGAATATCTTTCCAGAGTTAAAAATGTCTGGAGGATCACAGAAAGATCTAGTCTGGCCTTAACTACAGATAACAATGGATATTTATCAAAACTACAGGTCATGATCGCGGTCAGCAGGGTCTGACTTAAGTGCTTTTCTCCCCTACAATTCTCTAGCCAGAAACACAGTTTATCTTCTTTTTAACAGTCTGGCCACAAAAGGCTGGGATGGAGATTAGCAAAAGAATGTGAATAATGCGTCAGTTTGGAAGATATAGTTTCCAGGTGTCAGAAACTCAGCTGGAGCTAAGAAAATAAGATAAACTAATGAATTCTCAGAATCTAAATAAGAGCTGAACAGCCAAACTCCAACAAGGGCAGAGGTTCGTGACGCATCGGGAACACTTGAGAGCAGGGAATACCAGCGGAGACCTCTGGATGCTGGCTCCATTGCTAACCCTGCTTTTCTGCTTATTGGCTTCATTCTCCTTTTTCACTGCCAAGGGGTTTTCTCCACATGGAAAGAAAACATGACATCATTATCAGGGAAATGAGTTACTCTGACTGGATCCAGGTCATACACACACACACACACACACACACACACACACACCCCCACACCCGCGATTGGGTATCTCAATAAATCTTCTGTATAAGGATGGCTGACTAGAGAGTGAGCATAAAGCTGTGGTTGGGAAAGAAGTAGTAGTCACTCGTATTGAGAGAGGGGAATGCTTGGTGTTTTGTAGGTCACAAACAACACAGCCCGGCTGTGAGAGTCACACCAGCCTGTAATTAGTGGGCCCCACAGTGAGCATTTGGATATTAGGGGCTACTCTTTTTTTCTTTCCCAAGGTTTTGATAACCAGGCAATCAGTGGAAATGTTGAAAGTCACAATGGTTGGAAAATAGCCAGACTGCAGAGCACAGACTTTTGTGTAACTAGTGAGTAAACGGGCATATATAAACTTGGAAAAAATTGGCCTTGAAGGAAAATATTGACCTTGAAGGAAAAAGTAAGAAAACTAATGGCTTGAAAATATCCATAGGCAGATGGATAGGAGTCAGTGGGATAGGATTTAATAAAGGCACCAGGTGCCTGAGGAAGTGAGAGGGAAGAAAATGTTCACTTCTTATTCTGGGTGGAAGTGAAGAACATGATGAATAAGACCAGAAGTTTTCAGATGGAAAAGAAAGTTCTAAAATAACTTACTGAGTAGATCTCAGCCTCGATAGGTAATCTTCCACAACGAGTGGAGAGGATCAGAACGGGATTGGCATTGGAGGGGAACAGAGAAGCACCAAGACACCATGAGCAATGTGCTGGGTGCAGTGATCATTTAAAGGTGAAGAAAGGGTTGCTGAACGCGTTGTAGGGCCAGCTAAGAGCAGGCCGTATGAGTTGGTGGTGGAACTGGCTGCGTCCTGACTCTGAGCTATGATGGTGTAGGCATTACCTTGATGCTGTGCTCGATAATGGTAATTTATCCATAGGTTTAAGATGAAAAGATAATTCTGATATTCTAATATTTGAAATATTTAGACAAGGTTGATTCCTTTTACGGTTTCTTCTGAAACTGTACCTGAAGTACTACATGTTAGGAACAAATTCTGCTGTTCATTTATTGTCCTAGAGTGCCGAAGATCCCACTATGCTACCATCTCCATGTTTTAATCTGTAAGGATTTCATCTGATTTTATAGATTTAATGAGATTCAGAGAATTGTAGAAATGCTCAAATATACAAGTACCCAAATTCCAAATAATTTCACATTAATCCATCATATCAACGTATATGATTAAGTGTTGCTCAGTGTCTTAAAACATGAGCTCTGAGCTAGGAAAGAAAAAATAAATGAAGATTATAATAACAAGACTCGACATGGATCCATTCAACTGTCCTTCAGTCAGGCTTCCTACATCCTTCATCAAATTATGTCACACTCACGCTGACATGAGAAAGGAGACGTTAAATCAAGCAGATTTTCTGCTTTGTTAGTGGCTAGAAAAATATATCAGATTTTAAACCACACATATATTAAGTTGATACGTTTCTCTTTCTTTTCCACCTCTAAACCAGAATATACAAGTTGTATAGTAATTAACTTCATTCAAATCTAAACATCTAGTGTTTATTACTAAGAATTCAGCCCAATAGAGACTTTAAAACTTGCCTGACTCCATAAAGTCTAAGATCTGAGTCCTGCTTTGCTTTTTAAATCTCTAGATCTGGTCAGTGGACTCTCCTGGATAGAAAGGGGGCTTTTAAAATTTGAACGGAATGTTTAGACCTTGGAAGGTAAGGTCTAAATTTCCTCAATAATTTAAGGAGTTTTACTAATTCAAGTTTTTGAAAACCTGAACCCACCTAACATCAAAGAATCAGTCCTCTTATAATTTTCACTGCGACATCTTCTATCTGTCTCACAGTAGAGATGATCACTAAATGAAGTAATAATGACCAGTTACTATGGAGGAAAGAGAAAACGCTTTGGCTTATGGAGAAAAATTATTAAAAATCAGTTACAATTTCAAATTGTCCTCATCAGAAATTGAAAAAGTGCAAAATGAAAATGTAGGGTGACTGATATTCCCTGAAAAAGACTATAAGCCCTCATTCAAAAACCACAGATTTGGTGACTTTTGCTGTATTTCGTACGGATCCCAGGGCAGAACCAAATGAAAAGAATAGGATATCTTTTATCCTGACTTAGCCTCTAAATAAAAATGGTTTTGCCACACTGCCAACGTCTATGGCGATCTCAAAAATTTAAAACTGTTGTAACCTTTCCTTCAGTTTTCTTCCTTAAAATTCTTACTTTTAATTTTAGTTCGGTGTTAATTTAAGCTAACAAGATTAAATTCATTGGAGTCTGAGAGGGGTAATTTTAATTAACTGTTCCAAGGAAAGGAACTCTGACCATGTGGAGATTTCTGACTCACCTGGGTCATTGCCTCCTTGCACAGGAGCCTGAGATGTAAGAGTAATTGTCCTGCTTTTGCAGCAATGGTTTAAAAAATTACTCACAATATTGAATAGAATATCACCTTGAAGGGCACAGATGTATCATAAAAAGAAAGAAAAGAAAGAAAGAGAAAGAAAATCCCACAAATCAGGACTCAGGTAGGGAGAGACTTTGAAAGGATTATTGCAACAGGGGAAGAGGGGCTGCTGCAACAGAGAGGATGTTCTGACTGAGATCCGCAAGCATGTCACAGCTCGGCAGACGGGGCTTTTCTGTTCCAGGAGGATTAAACAAGGCTGGAGAGGGCCTGACGGAGGGAAGTGGGACCCAGGTGACGAGGAGGTGGAGGTGGCCGTGATCCGACAGACCAGAGAGTGTTTCGCCCTGAGCTCAGCCTACTCTTAGGAGATGCTGCTAAGGAGGGGGCCGCTGGTTCAGGCTGAGGGTAGGCCAACGTTCAGGGGTCTGGCGGAAGGAGAGAAGCTCAAGTAAAGTTTGATCAAGTCAGGCTAACGGGCACTTGGCTCCAAATGATTAGTGGAGACAAAACATTAATGAGGCAAAGAGTGAGAGTTTGGAATAACCCAGGGAAGTGTCCCTGAGAGTCTTGTCTAAGTCACATGGGAAAGGCGGTCATTTGCAATAAGCTGTTTACTGGAACACGAAAGAGCGAGAGGATGTCTTAACCACAGCTGTTTTCTAGGATCCCAGGGTTTGCGTAAAGTTCAACATTGCTAGTACATCGGTGTAACAATCAGGGTTTTTTTCTCTATTACACGTGAGACAGCAAACACTTCACAGAAGCTTCTGTTGTCTGATACGCAGAATTCTAAGACGCCCCCAGATTCCTGCCTCCTCGTGTACACACGCCGGTTAATCCCCTCCCCTTGGGAATGGGCAGGGCTGGCGATATGGGATAGCGTTCACAGGTTAGCTTACTTTATATGGCATGAGATTTTGCAGATATAATTAGGTCCATAATCAGTTAGCCTCTTCCCTCCAGCAGAAAAAAAGATCCCATGGATCATAGTTAACATAAATCTACCCCCTAAGCAAATCCCTATCCACTGGCTACCCTGCAAAGCCAGGCAGCGCAACACAAACGCTCATCCAGTGCTGACGTGGATTAAGCTGAAACCACAAGGTTGGGCACAGAATGAGCTACTTGCTTCACACAGCAGCGAGAATTCCTCCTCTGAACTTCCACCAGGTCTTTTGTATCACTCAACCTCACGCAAAACGTGAGTGAGACACGTTTTTAAGTTCTTGAGCATGGAGTTACCAAAAGCGGGAAGGAAAGGGCGCTCGTGGAGTGGGGCACAGCCAGCTGAGCATAAGTTCTTCAAAACCTTCCTCTCGGGCTATGTGTCTCTAGGCAAGTTCTGAACTTCTCTGCACCTCCCGTTCTCGACTGCAAAGTGGGGACAATGATACTACACTCTCATGAGGTTATGAGAATAACTGAGATATTCTGTTTCTATGTATAATATCTGTACATATAGATATATAGATATAATATCTATAACTGCTCGTTGCAATTTACAAAGAAGCCTTATAAAGAAGTGATAAAGAATTTTAGTTTTGTTTCTGTGGTTTGTGTTAAATTTTCTCCCTTGATTCGAATGTGCCCTTAGCTGAAAATTTGTGATGTTTTGTACTGTTTCTGCTAGTGGTCGTGTTTTGATTGGTTACTTTTGGATTTTGCTTTTACATTTTTTCCTTTATTTTTTGTTTTTTAATTCCAGTAGAGATGTAAAAAAAAAAATTTAGAGTTAGAGGTTTACTTTTAAACCATTTCACTCATAAAATGCTAAGTTTTATTCAAGAATAAAAAAGAGCACCCTTAGTTTAAAGGCAATAACGAGACAACAAAAGAATTTGTCAGGTTGCTGAGGGGACTTACGTTCTGAGGTAAAAAATAGAACAGTCTTATGTTAGAACAGGATGGATTTGACTGGATTTCAATGCCTGAGCTGTTAGGACAAAGCAGACATAATTGTTCTTATAACTAGAATTTTGATTGACTTAAAAGTACAAAGGTAAAAAAATAAAATTTGAAGAAAATTTTTCCGTAAAGACCAGAAAAATATTCCCCCTAACTTCTATTCAGTTGGCTAAGAATGCTGCGTGTTTTCCCCGGGAGGCGTGGTGGGGGTGAGTGACCCAGGGAAGCCTTCTCAAGGGGATTTGTGGGTTCCAATACGGTTCCCATGGGCTACATGAGCTTTGCTATTCAATTTAAAAATTTGTCTGTCCATTCAATCTTCCAGATAAACATAGGAACAGTTGTATCAACGGTAAATTCCAGAAACTTTTTTGGATTTTGTATTCAATATTAAATAACAGCTACGACCAGCTGGTTCGTGCTTGGTCCCCAAAAGCCAAGGAAACCCCTCTAATTGAAAGAAAGACCTATGGTCTTAAAATAGGCACTGAAATCCATTTATCATTGAAGGGTTCTCCCTTAATTAATTAGAGAATTGAACAATTTAATGCAAAAGAGAGTTTGGAGATTAAAAATGGCCAGCATCGTATATGCTTGTTGGATGTGCAGATGTATGAGGGAAAAACAACAACAGAGGGACAAAGAAGGCAGAGGGAAAGCAGCAAGGAGCCGCGCCTGGGGAATTGTCCTATTTCAGCCATGCGGCACCCTTGCTGTTTCTAAGGGTAAAACCCCTTTCAGGGCTTAACCTGAGAGAGCAGTCCTGACATCCCGTTCTCCATATGCATGAGGATGAATCCACAGTCATGTACCACATCTGTGATTAGAAAAGGGGAGTCCAATATTACATCAGCATCGATGGGAGTATTTACGGGCTTGGTGGTCAAAGCCCATTTGTATGTGTGTGTGACAATACGTATGACATTCTGGCCACAGAGCCTCCAATCCAGGCATTTCATCCCAGCATTTTCTTGCTATGGATGAGCTATGGGTGTCGGCAGGCAGAATAATTTATTAGGGGTGACAAAACCCTGATCACAACTTATAATGCCCAAGTTTATTGTCTATGCAGGCACCTTCAGTTATGATTATGCAATTTCAGAGTACTTTATAATTGAGTTTCAGATGAAAATCCTTGTGGAAATGATTCATCATTTTACTGAACTAGATTTCTATTTTGTTTTTCTTTTCTTTCCTCATTCTCACTAGAGTTCTTCAGTTTCTCTCTACCTATATTTTATTACACTCCCCACTGCTATAAACTAATGCTCCTAGTTCATTTTTCAGCTGTTCCATTAATTTGATGTTGACTCCTTATTCAGATTCCCTAATAAAAATGCTAATTATGACCATATCTAATAGCGACTGCTGAGGCACCCCACCAGCTCCTTCCTACCTCCAACTGGACCAACTCACATTTATCATCAGGGTTTGGTTTGTCAGCCAGATTGCAGTATTCCCAACTGCTCTTCTTCAAGCCTGCTCAACCCAGAGTGGGAAATAAATTCAATTCACAAGATATTCTATCACTTATTCTAGCAAACCTCAGATGCTGAGGCACACTCTGTTTATTTATTAATGGAATACCATTGGGAAAGAATAAAAGCTGAAGATGAAATCAAATTTATTCTTACCTGTTCTCATAATCACTGTACTTATTGCTTCTATATGTATAGATTTTTCTATAATCATCTCCCCTAATATTAAGTTCACACAGTACCTGTCTTTCATGAAGCTGCAAATAATTCTATGCTGCGTGGAATTGTCTTTTGTCATCTCCAAAATTAATTCACAAAATGTGTTAAAACATGGAACTGATCTCTTGACTCTATTTAACATTCTTGAGAATTCTTGTTATTTTCCTAAAAGCCATTTTGACAAATTCTTTCATGCTTTAAAATAATCAAAAGATGTTTTTGCTAATGGATTTAATGAGCACAACCCACTTACTTTTTAAAAGTCTTCATGTTTACTAGACAATCTTTGCCTTATTAGAAATTTTTCTTCTTTCAAATTTTACTTTAGTCATCCAGACATTGTTATCTATTTAATTTTTCAAAAAATATGTTCTATTTTGGAATGATAGTTAGACTCTGGAAAAAGAAATCACTGTGCTCCAAAGGAAAGATAAGCTATGAAAGGAAATTTTAATAGAATTAGCTTAAATAATGAGAAAATTTGCGGAAAATTCTTGGCTTGTTGAAATCAGAGAACCTTGACTTTTCTTATAAGGTTCAGAGTCACTCCATTTTTTTCCAACTGCTTTCTTCCTTTCCCTCTGATTACCCAGAGACAAACACCTCTTTTCTATCCCTATTGACCTGCCTGGAGGCTCCCTGTGAGGGTCAGTTTGGGTCCACATCAGGTGTACTCCATACGGGAATCAATTCTATTAACGCAACTGAGTCTTTTGCATTGTGCTGCCATCAGAACGATTTGTTGTTCAACCCACAACTACAAACAAAATAGTTCAGAAGAGTTGTGACACCAGAAACTCAAAAGCAGCTCTGGTTTTTCCCTCTCAACCGTTGTCTTCTCTCATCTAAGCTTTGAGGATATAATTCTGACCCAGTATCAGCCATCCTCATTTTGCAAGAATTCTAGTTAACACACCTTGGTCAAATAACAGCAGTCTTGCACCAATGCCGTTCAGATTTCAGGTACCATATTATAAGAACCGTGAGTAATCGCATGCAGTACAAATTTCGTGCTAGCAATTCAGTCCACAAATCACCAGGTGGATAACAGATGTGCTTCATGATCAGTGACCAATCACATCGCTTCTTTCGAAGTCTGTTGGTGATAGGTCGCTGCATGTTCCCGTTCGGTTCACTGTAGGAAAGCCTGTGCTTGGGTTGCCTCCTTGGCTCCCAGTTTTAAATATGCATGACTTATTATGAAAGTGGATAATGGAAGAGGGACTTTGCCAACAAAAATGAAGGTACAGCAAAGAAACCAAAAGTGGTAACACTGGGAGAGATCTTCGACTGGAACTCAACTGGAGTCATAGCCGACTGTGGGAATGCTGACGCTGCCACCACTGGGGAGGCTCCAGATACGCAGCCAGAGAACACAGAGAGCTGAAACTGTCGACATGTGTGAAGAAAATGGTTGTGAAGAAACAGATGACCATGTCACAGAGAAAGCAACGCTGGCACAAACTTATTCCTGGGGATATTTTACAACACCGAAAGAGAAAAGGGTAAAATGTTGGAAACTGATCCAAACTTAAAAAGTCTGACAGTTGGCCAAGGGTGGAAAGATGCTCAGTTCCTGTCACAAGTTAGAAGACAATAAGGCAATCACTGTTCAAACTACCCTTGATGAGTTTTTTACAAAAAATGACACTTTAATTATTAATGTTTCTAATATTTTAAGTAGCAGTGTATAAGTAGTTTTACTACTTGAAAACATTTCCCTAAATACTTAAAACGAATAGCAAGAGAGTTTTTAATGTTTTGACAACAATTTCTAATGGTCACGAAAGAAACATAAGTTTCCATTGATTATTAAGATTACTGTGCATGGTTTCAGCTTGCACAGCCATTTAATGTTCCTGTACTTCTGTGCAAAGAAAGGGCTGCTTGTAACAACAATTAAAAAAAAAAATTTAACACCAGTAGCTAAAACGGACCTGTAGTTTTCCACTAGTGGTTTATTTCCAAACAAAGGAAAGAAGGAAGAGATTTCCTCCTTCACTGGGCTTTGATTACATCGGCCCTATGGATATTCGATTTTCGTATTTCAGTGTAATATGACATACTCCCTGTTTAATTCCCCACATTTCTCCCCCAGAAGCTTGATCTAAATGCTGTGCAGGTTCTGGTTTTCTTCCTTCCTGTACAGAACTCAAGTAGCTTGCACTTCTGGAAACAAAGTTGTGTACTGTTCCCACGTGAGTGCAGATGTCTGCATCACCCGGGAAACCAAAGATGTGATTCTTAAAGGAGCTCTCGAGGGCTTACAATCGCCCGAGTTCTGCTGGATGCTGGTGCTGAATTGTGCCAAGAGAGCTCTACACACACAGGTTTGAGCCCAGCCCTGGCTCTGGAAAGACTGGAAGAGCTTTAGGCAACTGGAGGGAAAAAAGAGCTCAGAGGGAGTTGGTGCAATCTTTTTCTCAAATTTGCAGATTGTCTAAATTAAACTTGCCACTCAAAGTATGAACACAGATTGTCTCTTGTTTATTCAGAGACTCATAATGGCCCCAAAGAGCAAGTGATTGCCAAAGGGACAGAGTGACTAGAACAGAACAAGAAGTTCCTACCCTGCAATACTTTTTATTCCAAAGAATGTTATTTGGAACCGCCAATACATTTCCTCCTACTGTCAGCGCTGCAGAGGGCGGCAACGCCAGCCCACCAAGACCTACTTAACTCAGGGGACCGTTCAACTAGTGCGCCTCCTCACATGGCAGTACCCTTCGTTTTTCTACAGATTATTTATTCAACAAGTCACAATAGAGAATCCAGCCAGCACACAGGAGGAGGTAAAAGTCTACAGAAACTGTCTTTAACTTGCAGCATTTTGATTCGGAAACCCAGATACACAATAAAAAACCTCCCTTGCAGTTCTACCACCTGTGGAGAACTCTGTTTAATATTGTGATGCGTGTTATTTGAGACTTGTTTCTGTACAAACGTATATACATGTGTGAATGTTAATTTTTAAGCAAAGCATGAGTATACTACGCATTTTGTTTTGAAGCCTGCTTTCTTCACAGCATATTACAGATATCATGGCAAGAAATATGTATCTACATTTTAATTGTTAATGGCTTTACTCATTATACTAGTGAAGCTACCTTGACAATCGACCTTTATTTGGGGCCTCTGGATTATTTCCTTCTTTTTGTATTATAAATATATATACACGTATATCATTGAATATCTATCTTCACATAGCTGTTTCCTTTGGATAAATTTGTAGAATTAAAATGTTAAGTCAAAGAGAATGCCATATTTGATGATTTTCACATATAGCTTCACAAATTGCTTCCTAGAAAAGTTGTACTATCTTGCCTTCCAACCACGTGGTATCTGTGCCCAGTTCCCACACTGCTGTCAACCTCGTCTGTAAGCTTCATAAATTTGCTAATCTGATGGGTAAATGACGGCACCTCCTTTGTCTTCAGCTGCATCTCTTACTGCTGCTGAGATGGAACATTTTCCACATGTTTCCCAGCCATTACTAGTTCTTTATTTACAAGTGGTTTTTTTGTTTGTTGGTTGGTTTTTGAGGAAGATTAGCCCTGAGCTAACTGTTGCCAATCCTCCTCTTTTTGCTGAGGAAGACTGGCCCTGAGCTAACATGCATGCCCATCTTCCTCTACTTTCTATGTGGGACACCTACCACAGCATGGCTTGACAAGTGGTGCCGTGTCTGCACCTGGGATCCGAACCCGAGAATCCCAGGCTGCCGAAGCAGAACATGCGAACTTAACCACTGCGCCACCAGGCTGGCCCCTACAAGTGTTTTTTTTTCCTGTCCTTTGCCCATTTCCCTATTAGAACTTCGACTTTTTTATTAACTGATACATTTATATCAAAAACAGTAACACATATGTGCTACAAAAGCCTTTCCTACTTTATGGTTTGTATTTTGATTTGGGGGGATATTAATTTTCCAATAAAAATTATTTTTGGTTCGTGAAATGTTTCACTCTTCTCAAAAAATAGTTTGTACATTTGATGGTATGTTGTGAATAGCATTCTTTACCGCAAGATAATATAAATATCACCTACATTTTTGTATAGTATTTTATGGTTTTGCTTTGAATATTTTATAACAATATTTATATAAAAATTACATATTTACATTTAAATCTTATTATCTGGTACAAGGTTTCAGGTAGAAATCTAATGCTATTTTTCTCTCAAACAACTGTTCCTATACTATTTATTAATACCATACAATTAAGTTTTCATTTCAGATGTGTTTTTTTCATTATAGGAAAAAAATTCTAATTGGTTAGTTTTTAGACTTTCTGTATCTTTCCTGAATTTTCCTAATTTCTTCCCTTTAGTTCCATATTTTTCTATAGACTCATGAAAATATTAATCACAGCTTTTTTTACATCTTTGCTAATTTCATCATCTGGGTTCTGTTTCTATTAGCCATATTTTTCTCTTGACTATGAATTACATTTTTCTGTTTCATCATGTCTATAAATTTTTTTATTGTACAGTAAACATGGTAGATAATACATTGTAGAGCTTTTTAAGCCACTATTATCTTACAGATTTTTGTTTCTTCAGTTAAATGCAGCTGAACCTGGTACTACCTAATACAATATGTTTACTTGGGCTTGTTTCTGAGCTATCCAGTCCTATAGATCTACTTGCCCATTTGGCTTCCACTGCAAAACTGTGTGGTCTTCTTCTGAAGAATATTGTTTTGTTCCAGCAAAAAATTACGTTAGTGCAGGACCCCTCCACAGTGTGGAGGCGTGGTTTCAGGCTTTGTGAGGCAGCCCCATCTTAGTTCCGCTCTCACTCCCCAGACGGGGCCCGCTGGGTTCCAGGGAAAGCCTGAGGCGTTTCCCAAATACCATTAAATTGGTGGGAATCGAACTCCAAACTCTCTCCAGCATCCAGGTAGCTGCTAAAATCTCTGTGCAGCTTTTTTTAGCCTTCCTGCTGCTGTTGTCCCCTGGGGGTTCCTTGGTATCTTGTTCCACATGTGCAGTTCTGGAGTCAGCCAAGGATGAGAAGCGTTTGTACCCAGATATAGGGGCTTCCCTTTGTGTCTCTTTTCCGAGATTTTCCCCTCACTTTCTAGCAAGATGGCCAGATCTACTTGCAAGGAAGCATGGGAAATGTCTGTATTCCAGGTGCCATGGATTCAGCTAACTGGTGGTCACCTTCAAATGGTAATATGTTAACATGTATTTCTCTATCAAGGTAAAAAAATAAGCTTTGTTTATTGATATCCACATGTAAAGTGAAAGATTAGTATACTTTTACTTCTTCTTCTTCCCATCCCAGTTTCTGCTGAAATAATCTCTCTTTTTTAAAAAATCCAGATGATCATTATTTCTTTTTCCTTTTTGGATAGTACATGTCTTCTAATTCAATAAATCATATTTTGGCAATTACTTTAAGCTATTTTAACAATATTAGGCTATATTTTCCCCATTTCTAATTTTTTTTTTTTTTAAAGATTTTATTTTTTCCTTTTTCTCCCCAAAGCCCCCCGGTACATAGTTGTGTATTCTTCATTGTGGGTTCCTCTAGTTGTGGCATGTGGGACGCTGCCTCAGCGTGGTCTGACAAGCAGTGCCATGTCCGCGCCCAGGATTCGAACCGACGAAACACTGGGCTGCCTGCAGCGGAGCGCGCGAACTTAACCACTCGGCCACGGGGCCGGCCCCTCCCCATTTCTAATTTTTAATTAATGTTGTCCTTGGTGTAATAATTTCAGGAGAGGTAAGCAAATAGAATATTTTTGAGCTGTAGCTTATCTGTGAATGTCTTTTTTGTCCTGTAATGAACAATGGCTTTTCAGGGACTGTAGTTTTTTTTTGCCATAACTCTGTTGACATTTCTTCCTGCTCTTCCGGCATTTAGTCTTGCAGAAGACAGGTATGACAACAACAGGTGTTGTCTTTCACAAGTTTTTCTGACTGGACACTTGGAGGATTTCTCCTGTATTTTTGAAATTCAATTTACTAGACTATGTCTCTTTTCATTAATTTTGCTTGCTATTTTATGGGCTCTTAGTATGAAGACCAAGTCTTTTTAAAACTCCTGGAAATAATATTATATATATGCATTTCTTTTTTAAAAAAATTTATTTTTTCTGTGGTTTGTTTAGGTTTTTTTTCTTCATTTATGGCAGTGTTTCCCAAATTTTCCATATCATTAAAATCACTCCATGTTCTTATTTTGAAAAATAGATATACCTAAGTCCAATCCCCAGCATGCTAAACCAGCATCTCTGGGAAGTGGGTACTGGGGGCAGAATTTTGCCTGAGTCCAGGCAGCTGCTACAGTCATGAACATGAACATTTTTACGTACTTTCTTACTATGCCTATACTTGACTTCCTGGATCCACCCTCCATGTCGTTTATACTGAATTCCTTTATTTTCTTCCTCTCTGACAGTTTCTTAAGTTGCTCTTCTAATTCACTGATCCAGTTTTCTGTGGTATCTCATCCACTGTTCAATGACAAGTGTTTTTTCAAAATAATCATGAGTCACCTGAAATAAAGCTTTTCTTGTTTCCAATTCTTCTGTTTATAAAAATGCAAGATCACCTTGAATCTTGTAGAGTAGATACATTATTTTTTTTTTTTCAGTTTTGTCATTCTTCTTGAAGAAGCAACTTCCTTGGGGGCCATTTGTCTGACTTGTCTTCTCCCTTTGAACTACTGAATCATTTCATATAGACAGTGATTTTGTTGTACTTACAAATCCACAGAGAGATGAACTTCTCCTCTGTTAGAGATATGTCCATGTCTTTATGCAGACCAAAAGGGATATTTTCTATAGTTGTTGCCTGTGTGGCATTTATAGTAATTATTCCATGAAACAACTAGCAAGGATACTCACTCCTCACTTGGAATGGATCTCCCTTTGAGAAGGAGGCCTGCATCCTCAGATAACTTAGAGATGCTCAACAAATATTATCAAGAAAATAAAAAAGGTTTTCTTCACAGCTATCCCTTACCAAGGATGGAAGGAAACAAGGATAAGCTCAAGACTTCTTAATGTATGCCTTTTATCCTATTTTGATTTTTGAAACATGTGAAAGTATTATTCACTCAAGTAATGAATAAAGTTAATGTAAAATTATATACAATAATTTGAAGGAAGGAGGTAGGAGCAGTGCGGATAGCCCTAGGGAAAGTATTTGATTTTTTTTTAACAATAAAAATTATCTTCTTTAGCAACAGAACCAAGTGGTCACTCAACTCTAGTTTGTTTAGGTTTTTGGACTGAAAATCAGCTTTTAAGTTTGGGTTTCTGAAAATTCTGTGTGTTTTTCTCTAGCGTGTTAGCTCCTTATTAAAGTCACTATGCCCATTGTTACCTGCCCTGCTCTCTTAAGAAGCCCTTCAGGTTTCAGGAAAGCAACAAGGTCAGGCAAAGAAAACCCAAGAACTTGATTGACACACTTAGAACTGAACAAGTGTACTGATCTCTGCCCGTGCTTCCTAAAGAAAGCCCTTTGATATACAGGTTTTATTATCACCCATGTCAAGCTTCACACATCGTGATGGAATTTTCAAATAGCCATGTACATTCTTAAACAACCTTCCCAGATGGGACACTGAAATACTGAGAAATAAAGTCCTATCTTGGTTCCAAACTGTATAAATTAAAGGAATATTGATCTTAAAATACAAGTACTGTAAATAATTGAAGCTTTAGCCTGTACTGCCACAGGAATCTTTAGAAGTTTAGTTTTCATAACGCTCTCCCAAGCAAGTACTTAAACAGTCAAGCCCACTAGCTCTTTACAGAGATCGACTTTCTCCGCTTATAGACAGATTTCTTTAAGCACAGTTCTCTTTCTTGAGTCTGACTACTCACTCTGGGACAGTGATGACAAAATGCACCATATTATCCAAACACTCATTTAAAGTAACTATAAACACCTGCTACAAGATTAATGCAGGTGCAAAAGTGGCACAATTTTCTTACCGCCTTCTGTTTTTCTGTTATGCACACTAGTCTGGTGTCAAAAACAAAGTGTTCACCGCAGAGATGGCAGGATGTCAATTCACTTTCTACCAACACCACCAACACTTTTCTTCTTCGACAGACATATTGGAAATAGTCTTCATTTTATAAAAGTCTCTTTCAGAAGATGATATTTTAAACAAAAAAACTTGGCTCATGGGCATTAGAATTCTTCAGGAGAAATAGTTACAGCTCCTCCTCGTGAAAATATTTGCGGGTTTAAGTTGAAATCATTGAATGAAAATAATGGGAGTATTGATGAATTCAAAGTGGGAGCATCACTGCACATTATTTAGCATAAAACAAAAATAGTTCTTTTAGTGATGGACACTTTCTCAGGATGATCTTTTTTAGAAAGAGGGCGGGGCTGGAAATAAGAAGGCCGAACAAACCGCCCCACAGCGTCTGCACACACTGTACTGAGTGTTCACTGAAACCGTTCAAAACCAGCAACTGTTCTGAATTTGTCTGTCACCATTTTGTGACCCTAGATATTTTGCTTCTCTACCACACAGCTTTCACATCTCATGTAATCGTCTATGCCTCATGGAATAAAATGGTACAATGTATATAAACACTTGAATTGTTTAAAGTGAATATATTTTCACAAGATTTTACCATCTGCTTCACTTAGAAATTACTGGGTTTTTTTGAGATATCAGAGATCATGTTGGAACAAGCCCAATATTCAGCTATTTGCTTAAATTTACATGCTTGTGTGGCTACAACATTAACATAATTGATAGGATTCTACCATTTGGCATGATGTAGATAGACTAAAAACAAGCTGAATTCTGTAATTTTCTGTTTATCTCAACAATCTCAAGTTCCACACAACAAAGGGCTTCCATGTGTCGGTTCAGCTCCCCCCAGCACTTGAGCAGAAATTAGAAGTAGCATGAGAGCTAGGGCTTCTACTGGGACTAAGCCATGGCTGGGATGGGGTCTCTGCATCCCACACACACAGAGCAGAGTCCCCCTCTTTACTCAGTGCTTCCTCACGGTTTGCATGGATTTTCTGAGTGTTTTCCAGGTCCTACCCCCTGCTGCAGTCAGTACCTACCCTGAGCCCTAGTTCTCTTGATTGGAGCCCTGATGCCCTCCTCGTGAAATTCAGACTCAGTTCTCTCTGCTCGCCTCCCCCCACTCTCCTTCCAGTCAGGCCAAGGCACTGGCTGGAGAACTGATTCAGCCTGAACATCCTGAGAGCAGTGACATCACCACCGACCTCACGATTCATTAATTGATCCAATAATCATCCCAAACTCACCTTCAACTGTTGGTGTTGTCTCATTTCACTGATAAAATGGAAGCAATTAGAAGCTTCGGAGCCCCACCTGCCTCCACACCTACGTCCTCTGCCTTCTTGCCTGTTACTAGAAACGAACCATCCCCACGTCCACCTAAAACCAGGCCATCCGTTGGAACACTGGATTCCATCCCTTCTTTCCTGCTCAAGGATATCATCCTAGCAATTCTCTTCTGTCTCTCCTATATCTACACATTTTCTCTGCTAGTCTATTAGCATACACGTGCATAGTTATTTCTCCCATACTAAAAGAACAACAGTCTTTCCTTTATCTGCTGCACAGTAGCACTATATTGCTTTGGTTTCTTAGAGCAAAACTCCTTGAAAGCGTTGTCTTTACTGTCTCCACTTGCCCTCCTCATAGTTTCTTAGACACATTCCAATTTGTCTTTTAGGCTCCACTTGACCAAAACTGTTCTTATCTAGGTCACCTATAACATCCACGTTGCAAATTATCATTTCTCAGTCCTCATCCTCCTCAGCCTGTGAGCAGCATTTGACATGGGTGAGCACTCCTCCTCCTTGATGTGCCTGGAAACTCTACTCTTCAGTGGAAGAGTCATCTGTCATCTGGGATGAGGAAATCCAGGAAATACCTTGGCATTGCCTTCCAAATATATCTGGGATCTGACCATACGCACCGTCTCTATCTTCACACTCAACTGGAGCCACCATCACCTCCCTTTTGGGTTACTGGGATGACCTCCTCACTGGTCTTCCTGTTTCTACACTTGCCAAATTACAATCTCTTTTCAACTTATCAGCCAAAGCAATCTCTTTAAATAAAGTCAGATGCTGACTCTGTTCAAAATCTTCCAGTGGTTTTCATCTCACTCAAGATGAAACCAAAGACTTTAAAATCACTTACAAGGACCTATAGGATGTGATCACCAATTCTCTCCCTGAGACACTCCCCTCATTTGTTCTGCTCCAGTACACGGGCCTTGCTGTTTTTTCTCAAAAATATTGCCCAAAAGACCCCTTTCCTTTATGGTGTTGTCCCCCTCTCACTGCTCATTTCTGCCTCCAAGTTTTCTGTAGGTGTTTCTGCTTGGAGGAAACTAAGATGTGCAGAACCCCAGCTGCAAGGAAGTCTCTATGTGTATTTTGTAGCTGGCTAGTTTAATATAGAAAAGCCTTACAGAAGGGGGATGGAATGGTGCTGAGTAGGCCAATCTGGTCTATAGGCCATAGGAATGGAATAATAACTAGAGTTTAGTCGGGAGAAAAGATAGTGAAAATTAATCAGAATTTACTCTGCATCAATGCAAGAAAATAGGCTGCCTTTAGGTACAAAAAATCAATAAAATAGCATACTTACATTGAAAACAATAACATTAAATAAACATGATAATTTGAATAGTATACTAGATACATCTTATGTGAACTATACAAGTAGGATGCCAGACTTAATAGATCCTTTATAAATATATGCACTGTCTCACTGTCATCATTTACAGAAGTGATACATAAAATTTTCATTTCAAAATCTCACAGAATTTTAAGAACCTTCTCTGGTGAAATTTTTTAATGTGCTTACTTCCGGGTGTGAAACGAAGAGATTCATAATGACTGGCTCAATGCCACGTGCACAGCCATAGATGAATTCCAAGAACATGGTATCTCTATTCACAAGACTATTTTGATTCTGCTTTAAATGAAGAGATTGTAGTTGTTCAAAATAAAGTACAAGAAGAGCGTATTAAATGAAAGTGGGCAACATATATTAGTCATTTCTTTAGGGCAAGTTTTCTAGTTCAATAATCCTAGGATCCACCAGTAACGAACTACTGACTCGACCTTACTTTCTGCTATTGCTGCATTTCTTCCACACCATCACACCAGTCCTTTCACGTGCCATTCAGTCACTGATGGAACTGCCAACCCAGTTGAAATGTTTTACTACTGGATTAACTCCAGGATTTGGGTGGCACTTTCCTTGGCAATAGGTTTGTTGCTCTGTCCAATATTTCCTACACGTTCCAGACCATCATCATTCACAATGCTCTACCTCAAATCTATTTCAAATATTCTTTTTCCTGGGACCAGCAAAGTAATATAAGTGATTTCTCCATTGTTTTCCATGTGGTAGGATGGCGGCCCTGTTTGCTGTGCTTTCTTCCGAAATGCCATTTTATTTTATAACTTTTATAGTTGCCTAAACAAAATTAATTGAATGAATACAGACTGGTGTTGGTAATGAGGAAATGGAATACTGTTTTGATGCCTTCACTGAAAAAGAGAGACAGCACTCAAACAACGATAGTAAATTCTTAATCTCAAGATTGGCTCCAGCCTAGAAAGTAATGCTCCGAGAAGCTTGCTTTACCTTGTCACGTGGTGACAACTGGTGCTGATTGTTAATGAAAGCAATTGAGAAACATTTTTATGCATTTACCAAATAATAAGAATATTTTGGATGAGATGAAATAGTAGCAATAATTTTTGTTATAAATTATACATATATAAAACGTAACATTGCACCTTAATATTTTAGTGCCAACTAGCAGTACAGCCACTAGGGGCTCGAGATCAACGCCCACTAGGGCAGTGACTTGGGCTATAGGGAATGCTTCTGCCTTTGAAGGATCTGCAAGGGGTAGACCCGGAAGAAGACTACTCTAAGTCCAGAGAATATGGTCAACAGAGGCTCAGCCGTCTGGGCATGAAGGTGAAAGTCATCAGTTCCTCAGGGGTTAATAAGCAGAGGCCATTTTTGACTGAACCTCTGACTGATAGAGCAGTTAAACAAAGTAGAACTGCAAATGCAAGTTAAATCCAGATCTAAGAGTGGCCTGACTATAAAACTAAGGAATTCAGATGTCATATTTAGATGTATTATAAACCAAGGTCACCAGCTGGTGGTCCATGGGCTTTAACAGCAGCAAATGTTTCCCATGTAACCTCACCTGAAGGCATTTGGGTTCGCAAATCCTGCTGTGAATGGTGGAGAGCCACGTAAAGCATTTTAGTAAAAGAATAACGTGGAATACGGTAGTTTCAGAAGAAGACTCTTGTTGTGGTGTTCAACAAGAAGTAGAAAGTAGATAAACTGGAAAAAAGGAAATCTACTAGGAGATGTCAATAGCAATTTCAGGATGAAATGATAAAGGCCTAAACCAGCGTGGTGATGGTGACAGAGGAAAGAGGATTCCTGAGCGTACTCAATAATTTACTTATAAAGTATTTATGGAACGTCTAGGAGCGGTCAAAAAATCTTTGCCCTAATATAGCTTATAATTTGTTGTGGGAGACAAACTCTAATCAAATAATAACATAAATGAACACAAAATTCTAAGTATTATAAGTACTTCAAAGGAGAGAACGTGCCTACAACTGGGGCCTCTGGCCGAGTAAGACCAGAGACAGAAATTTCAAGTAACACTTGAGCGTGGATCTGAAGGATCAGTCGGAATTAATCAGATACAGAGGAAAGTAAGAGGGTCGCAGGCAGAACACAGCAACCGAACAATGCCCGTGGTGAGAATAGCACAAAGAGTCCTCAACACTGAGAGGTCAGTGTGACTGAGGGCCGAGAGATGGGGAGGGGCCAGACCGTGAAGCTCCTGTTAAGGAAACTGGTCTTTATCCTAAGAGAACTGGAAAATTATTTGAAGGTTTGTATGCAGTTGGGTGACAGTTGCATTGTAAAAGAATGGGCTGGTGGCAGCAGCGGTAAATGAATTGAAGGAAGGCGTGGCAAAGAGCTCAAACCTCAACACTGCTGGTAACGCTCACTTTAGACACAGAGAGCAGGTGGGTAGAATAAGATATTCAGCACCTTCTCAAATATATTTGAGGATATTTCAGGGAACGCCAATGCAAAATGTCCTAAGGGCAAACTGTTCTGTGATCCAATCACGTTGGGAAATGCTGTGTATTACATCCCCCCTTAGGAGTCTGCAGCAAATGTAGCATATTAAAGACTAATGCTGTGACAGAATACGGCTAGAAAACAAAACAAAGCATGCTTAACTTCATGAAACCCAGAATATCACGGCCGTGTTAACCTTGAAACTTACTGCACACAGGATGCTTCTTGGGGAAAACAGATACAGAAAGTCTTCTTACAGACACAGAAGTAGATTTTAGTAGATGGCTCTGCCTAGTTTTTCACACTGCTATTGTAGAGAAATATGTGTCCACTTAAATTCTTAAGAATAATATTGAGGGGAGTAAGACGAGCATATAATTTAACCCATTAGGTTACTGCAAACTATATAAAAATGAAATAATTTTGGAAGTATATAAAAATAGTGAATAATAGAGACAGGTTTACTTCTAAGGAACTGCTGTGGGGAAAAGGTAATCTTAAAAAATACACATTTTAAAAATGATATAAAATGTTACATACCTCTAAAAATAAAGACATGGATGTTGGAGCAGTAGCAAGCCTCCAAGATGTCCTTAAGGAGCCACGTCTTCTGCTGTGTGTGGCCTTGATTAGCGCTTTCCCACGCTGGCTCACACTATTGCTGACCGTAGAACATAGCGGGAGTGACTGCGAATCTCAAGGCTAGGTTATAAAAGACACTGAAACTTCCACCTTGGGCCTTTGGGTTCTTAGATTGCTTACTCTAGGAGAGGCCAGCCACTGTGCCATGAGGATGTTCAAGCTACCCATTGGAGGGACGCAGGTGGGAGAAGCGGAGGTCTCCGTGACCAACAGTCAGCATCCAATGCCAGCTATCTGAGTGAGCCGCCTTAAGCCAGGTCCTCCAGCCCAGCCTGCTTTGATGTGACTGCAGCTCCTGCTGACACATGACTGCAGCTGCCCGAGAGACCTCAAGAGAGCACTGCCTGGTTGAGTCCTTCCCAAATCCCTGACCTTCAGTAACCAGGAAAGAGGATAAAAGATTATCATGATTTTAAGCCACTAAATTTGGAGTGTTTTTAAAAGGAGCAGTAGATAACTAACATGTAGAGTTTTCGAAAAAAAATATTGTTCCGGATGATACTTTCTTGTCAATATAAGTCACAGAGCTATACTTTGCCAATTGAGCATTAATGTTTGTGAAAGCATTTTGTCTTCCAAATTAGCTTATACTATGATCTTCAGAAATAAGGATCTCATGCTATAACTCATAGGAACCGACGGATAACATCCCAGATGTTAATGTACAACCCTTCTTCTTTGGTGGAAGCAAATTGTCACAGAAGTGGGTCTTTAGATGACTGTCAAATCTTGAATAGGGTAAGCCTTCTCTGATGATGAGCATGACATAAAGGCTTTGAAAACTCTGCTAGCCACTGTGAATGAAGTGAAAAATTTCACAGGTGAAGAGAATGAATCTCACACTTTTCAAAGTCTTTCCCTTAATAACATCCACCAGACTCTTTCCACTCCTATTTTCTCTATAGCCTACTCAATTACGGGTAATAATGGAGGCCCAGGATAGAATATAATTCATTTCCACAATCCCAACGCTTAATTTTATCTATTAGCTTCAATCTCGTTCCTCACTTCTTACTCTTATGCTTCTAACAGAGAAAAAAGAGAATCTTGGATATTTTTTTCTTCTTCTTCTTTCCCCACTCCCAACCACTTTAGGAAGTCTTATTTGAGTCATAGCAGTGCTCCAAATCAGAGACACTTGGGGGCCTAGGCGAGCAGCACAGCTACAGATAATCTATAAGTAAAATGAGCCTTTGGATAATAAAGACTCGACAAGTTTAATTTTGAGTATATTCAGTTTTATTTATTTTAAAATCATCTTGACTAAGAAACTCTGAAAATTTTATATTAATCATAATGTTGAAGAAAATACAAAGTTTTATATATTTTTATTTATAAAAAAAGATATTCAACTTGCAGTTTCAGCTCTCACATGTAAAGAACTTGGAAGTAATTTCTCTGGTCCTTACAACAAGAAAAAAGCTGAACAAACTGAAAACCAACGACTTTTCTTAGACCCGTGAGAGAATTCAGGTCACGGGGCAAACCACCACCTCAAAATCTGGAGAGAGAAGGTGAATACAGACAATCACACATGAGATCAGTAGACTTGGAACAGAAGCTGCTGCAGCCCTAAACTGGTAGAAACACTTCAATGGTCATTTTGAAGAATTCCTAGAGACTGAGCATGGACTGGCTTGAGAGTGAGAACCCTGAGGGCCTGGTCTTAGGGGACTCACACAGTTTTATGAGTTTTACTTCCAGGAACCCTACCAGCTTCTCACGTGAAGAGCCAGGAAAAATCTCCTCATGTTTCTGGCAAAAGGAGGAGAAAAGTAACCATTTTGAAATATGTCCTGAGTTTTTCTCCATAATGAAAGTCTGCCCTCCAAGGGAAAAGACTTCATAAGATCCTTATCCTACTTGGGGGAAGAGCAGTTATCCAACTCCAGCCCCCTCCAGCCTTCCTGTCTCACCTAAGGGGAGAAAAAAGCTAAGAAACCCTTGTGAAGGTCACAGTCCAGGGACACAGGCCCACTGAAAGACTAAGATTTAATCAGACAAGCATAGAACCTTTCCTCTCCCCCACCCCTTCCCCACAGCGACAGAGTTCCAGCATGACAGTGGACCACAGCGGAAGCAGCTCCAGGGGACAGACTCTACTTGAGAGGAGTTCTTAGCAAAACAAGAGACGAAAGAGGGAAGGGGAGGCATCAAAACGATGATCCTGGAGCAAACTGAAGCCTTTGCATCTACAGCTACAGAAAACTTAAAGCCCAGCTCTCAACCAGATTAACGTAAAAGCCCACAGTAAAAGCCTATATACCACAGTTTCTATTACCTGATACATCATGTTTGACTCTCAACAAAAAAAATTACATAGCATGCAAGAAAAAACAGTCTAAAGAGACAAAAAACGCATCAGAACCAGACCCTGATATGACACAGATTTGGGAATTATCAGATAAGGAATTTAAAATCATGATGGTTAATATGTTAAGGCTCTGCTAGAAAAAATATACAACATGCAAGAATAGATAGGTAATATAAGCAGAGAGATGGAAACTCTAAGAAAGGATCAGAAGCAAACACTAAAAATCAGAAACACTATAAACTAGAAATCAATAATAGATAGATAGCTTGAAAATCCCAAAAGATTTGGAGATTTGGAGATTAACACAGTTATAAATAACACATGGATCAAAGAAGACGTCTCAAGAGATATTTAAAAATATTTTGAACTTAATTGAAATTAAAATAAAATAAAACTTATCAAAATTTGTGAAAGGCAACAAAAGCAATGCTTAGTGGGAAATTTATAGCATTAAACACATGTATTTGAAGAGAATTAACATCTAAAACTTGATCATCTAAGTTTCTTCCCTAGGAAACTTGAGTGAGAAAGAAAGAGAAGAGCAATTTAAGCCAAAAGAAGAGAAGAAGAAAAGTAATTAAAATTAGAGCAAAAATTAATAAAATTGAAAGTAGAAAATCAGAGGAAAAAAATCAAAAAAGCCAAAAGATTGTTATTTGAAAAGTTCAATAAAATTCATAAACTTCCAGCCAGGCTAACCAAGAAGAAAAAAGAAAAGACACGAATTGCTAATATCATAAATAAAAGAAGGCTTATCACTGCTGATCCCATGGACCTTAGAAGGATAACAAAAAAAAAAATATTATCAACAGCTCTATGTCCCCAAATTTGATAACTTAGATGAAATGGACCAATTTCTTGAAAGATGCAAACTATGAAACATCACACAAGGAGAAAGAGATAACTTCAATAGTCCTACATCTGTTAAAGAAATCAAAAATCAAAGGAAAATACCAGGCCCAGATGCTTTCATTGACGAATTCTACCAAACATTTAAGGAAGAAATGATACTAATTCTCTACAGTCTCTTCCAGAAAACAGCAGCAGAGGGGACACCTCCTAACTCATTCTACAAGGCCAGCATTACTATAACACAAAAGCCAGATAAAGTCATTAAAAGAAAGAAAAACTGCAGACCAATATCATGCATGAAAATAGATGCAAAAATCCTTTAAAAAAATTAGCAAATCAAATCCAACAATATACAAAAAGAATTATATACCATGGACAAGTGAGATTTATTCCAGGCAGGCAGGACTGGTTTAACATTCACAAATCAATCAATATAATCCATCTCACCAACAGGCTAAAGAAAAAAAAACATATGGTCATATCAGCTGATGCAAAAATGCATTTGACAAAGTCCAATGTCCATTCACAATTAAAAACTCACAGCAAACAAAGAATAGAGGGCACTTTTTCAACTCAAGTAAGAATACCTACAAAACACCTACAGGTAACATCATAATTATGGTGAGAAACTGGATGCAACCTCCTGAAGATCAGGGAGAAGCCAAGCCTGTCCCCTCCCATCACTCCTATTCAATGTACTAGAAGTCCTAGCTAGTATAGTAAAACAAACCAAAGAAAGAAAATACAACGTATACAGATCAGGAAGGAAGAAATAAAACTGCCATTTTTTTTTTTTTTTTTTTTTACACAAATGACATGATTGTCTATATAGAAGTTCTCAAAGAATTGACAACAAAACTCTTGCAACTAATATGCAATTATAGCCAGGTTGCAGGATACAAAGTTCATATATAAAAGTCGATTGCTTTCCTAGATACCAGAAGTGAACAAATGAAATTTGAAATAAAAAATACAGTGCCATTTACAATAGCACCAAAAGAAATGAAGTACATAAGAATAAATCTAACAAAATATACAGAGTTTGTATATTTGTGTAAAACTACAAAACTCTGATGAGAGAAATAAAAGAATATCTAAATAAGTGGAGGAGTATCCCATAGTCATTGATTGGAAAACAATATTGTTAAGATGTCAGTTCTTCCCAACTTGATCTATAGATTCAAAGTAATCCCAATCTGATATCCCAGCTAGCTATTTTGGGTACATCAGCAAACTGATTCTGAAGTTTATGTGGAAAGTCAAAAGACCCAGAGCAGCCAACCTGCCACTGAAGAAGAAGAAAGTTGTGGAACTGACACTACCTGACTTCAAGACTTACTATCTACAGTGATCAGAACAGTGTCGTGTTGGTGAGAGAATAGACACATAGACCCATGGAACAGAATAAAGAGTCCAGAAATAGACCCACACAGACGTCAAGTGATCTTTGACAAGGGAGTAAAGGCAATTCAATGGAGAAAGATGAGTCTTCTCAACAAATAGTGCTGGAACAACTAGACATCCATATTAAGAAAAAACAAACTTAGACACAATCTTCTTACCTTTCACAAAAATCAAATCAAAGTGGATGACAGACTTAAATGTAAAATGCAAGACTTCTAGAACAAAAACAGGAGAAAATCTAGGCGTTCTTGGGTTTGGCGAGGAATTTTTAGATGCAATACGAAAGCACATCCATGAAAGAAAAATGTTGAGCTTTACTAAAACTAAAAACTTCTCCCCTGTGAAAGACACTATTAAGACAATGAAAGGACAAGCCACAGAATGGGTGATAATATTGGCAAAACACATATTTGATAAGACGTATCCAAAATACACAAAGAACTTAAAACTCAACAATAAGAATACAGACAACCCAATCAGAAAATGGACAAAAAATCTGGACACCTCACCAAAACAGATATACAGAAGACAAATAAGCATATGAAAATATGCTCAACATCATTTGTTATTAGGGAATTGCAAATTAAAACAATGACATATCAGTACACACCTATTAGAATGCCTAAAATCAAAAACCTGACATTGCCACATGCACAAAGTTACGTATTTAGATTTAAGAAACTGTAGACAAACTTCTTACAATTGCCCTCCTCAAACAAGTGAATCATTAAGAAGGGGCTGAAAAAGGAACTTGGCGATAAAGTCCATTTTCCTCTGAAGGTTTTTGAAAATGCTTTGTATGTAAGGAACAAAAGCAGATAAGGAACGTACTTGGTTACAGTGTTGGGTAGAGAACACACACACACACACACAGAGGAAGTTTCTGCATGCCTGATGTGGAAGGCAGGGATCAAGGAACATTTTTTGAGCCAAAAGTAGCAAATAGATACTGCTGAGCCATGAAAAATCAAAACTTCTCAGGCCTTCTAACTCCAAAACTGTCAGAAGGCAACGGGACCAGCCATTCAGAGCATCAGATGTGATGACATGAAATATGTGGTTGTATGAAACAGACAAAGTGGCACAAAATCATTTACAGTTCTCCTCTTTGTTTTATTCCAAAGCATCATCTTCATTCAGGCTTCCTGGGTCCTGTATTTCCATAATTAGGACTAACGGGTGGAGAAGACTGGGAGGTCATTAGTAAGCAGCTTTACATTTTAAAAAGACATGGAAAACTGTATAACAAAATTAAGAATTTCTGCTCATCAAAAAAATGCTAGTAAGAGAGTATAAGGCAGCACACGGAGTAGAAAAAGATATTCACAATGCATATATCTAAAGAAAAATCTATTCTGAATAGATAGAGAAGTCCTATGGATCAATAGGAAAAGGGCAGACAAATCCAGTAGAAAATGGGCAAAAATCCCTGAATAACTATTTTAAAAAGGGAATATCCAAAAGGCCAAAGAAGATATGAAATGTGTTCAACTTCATCAGTCATCATAGAAATGCAAGTTAAAACCACAGAGAGATTTCCCTACACACCTACCATAAGGTGAAAAGGAAAATAAACTAACTATAATGGAAAATAAATGTTGGTGAGGATGTAGAGCCATCAGAATGCTCCTGTGCTACTGTTGGGAGAGGACATTAGTGCAACCACTCTGTAAAACTCTCTAGCAGTCTCTACTGAAGCTGCCCATGCTAAGAGAAAGGTGTTGAAGCAACTGGGTTTGATCCACTTACCAAGGGGAGGCTCTGGGGAGAAAGGCTCTTGGGGTCATCCAGTCTAATCTCCTTCCTAACTAGACCTCCACTTAAATAGACTGATGATATTTGCTAGGAAGAAGTGACCTTAAATCTGAAATGCCCTTGGCAGGACGTCCTTGTTAAGGATTCCCTATAGAGAAAGAACCCAGGACATATGAGAAATGGCCCTCTGGAGAATCTCGCCTCAGCTACACTGTAGCTCTCGGGCTTCACAATT
This sequence comes from Equus asinus, assembly GCF_041296235.1. Classification (NCBI taxonomy): domain Eukaryota; kingdom Metazoa; phylum Chordata; class Mammalia; order Perissodactyla; family Equidae; genus Equus; species Equus asinus. The sequence goes on along the minus strand of NC_091797.1, from coordinate 2,995,685 downwards.
TAAATGCTCCTGCTGTGTGAAGTGACCCTACACACGCAACCTAGAGATCTCATCTGTTATTCTGGGCCAGTGGGACATGTCGGACAAGGAAAGACAGGACCTAGGAAACCACCCTTGAAGCCTTAAACCTCTCTCTGCTCTTTCTGAGACTTTAAATTGCCTTCACATTGAAATTACTTAGTAAATTTGCTAAAGGATAACATCTCTGTGGTTCACATGAGTCTGATTTGATAATTCCATCCTGCATGTTAGCTTAGACAATCAGACCTAGTATTTCTCCTCGCAGGAAAATGCCAAACAGAAATCATTCGCATGTTCAGCCTAGACTCAGAGCTGTTATATTCACAGCAGCACTATTCTTAATGGCCTCAAACTGGAAAATATCCAAATGCCCACAAAGAAATATGGACAAATGGTGGTCTGGTCACACAATGGAATGCACTCGGCAACTAATAACCACATGACTTAGTATGGATGGATCTCGGAATAATAGTAATAATGTTGATTGAATTAAGCCAGACTCAGAGTCATATATGTTTCTGAAAGCACAAAAACGGGCAAAATTAATCTAAGCTGTTAAAAGTCAGGTAATGTTACTCCTGTTGGGAGCGGATAGTATTGAAGGAGAGCATGAGGGGACTTCCAGGAAATGTTCTGTTTCTTGGTCTAGGTGCTGGTAAGTTCAGCTCATAGAAATTTATTGATCCGTTCACTTAGGATATGCGAACTAGACTAGGAAGAAAGGACTCACCAGTGGGAGCAACGCCCATAAAGGGCCTTTGAGGGTTAAGATGGTCAAGAAAACTTGTTAGGAAGTTTTGTTGGATTTTGGTCATAGAATTCTCCCATTGCTGCCTCTTCAAGAGGCTTCGGAAGAGATTTATATAATTTTCAATAGTTTTTAAATCCAAGTTATTTATCTATTCAATGTGATAACGTGGAGATGAGATGGGAGGACCAACGTACTAGGATTGTAATTGAAAAGAAAAAAAACCAACATCAAACAGATATAAATGAAAAAACTTTAGAGATATCAGGTCATCTAATTGTTGATACTTCTAATCTTTTGTGTTTTGGTTTTAAGAAAATATCTTTGTATGTGTTTTAATTAAAAATTGATACTGTCATATTCTATTCCATATTGTTAGTGAATATTCAACTTCTTAATTATTTTTAGGACCTCCTAAGAACCTTAAAACATTATTGCTAAATTAATAATTCCAAACATATATTCCTGACTTCTGAAATGATGACAATGGTGATGATAATGATGGTAGTAATTGTAATAACAACAAATATACCTTAAACCCCTAATCTATAAGATGTGGGCTAAACCCTCTAATACAGGAGTTCTTAATTCAGAGTCCAATAAAACTCAAGGATTGATAAACTTGAATGGGAAAAATAATCTTTATTTTCACTAAACTTTAACTGAAATTCAGCACTTGTTTTAACAGAAATTTATCATTTCCTTCAATAGAAATCCCAAATATTTTAATCACAATTACACTTACAACAGATATCTTGAAATACTTACTTATGCTCATCATAAACTTTATGAGTTATTAGACTCATAATCAGATCTTGTTAATGTGTAATGAATCTGTATATTACTGTGTCACATGATCTTTAATATTTTGATAACTGTATTTCAAAATAATTGGTTTTCTCTATAATTCTATATATTTTATTTTATGAATTTAAAAATGTTATTGTCAATTGCACCAAAGGGTTCCGTGACACAAAAAGGTTAAGATGCCCAAAAATGTCTTATTTAATCCTTACAACCTTATGACATGGATAGTATTATCCCACATTTTAGAACAAAGGAAAATGCAGCGTGGAAAGCTGAATGACTTTCCTGCGTTCATGAGAACAATAAACCCCAGGTCTAGGATTAGAATCTAAATTCCTTTGTCTTCAGAGTCTGTCCTTGGACCACTGGCCTATGTAGTTGCTGGAAATTAAAATCCTAGCACGGGGGCTTTCAAACTGCTGTCTGTTAGCCCGAGGTTCTTCGCATGCGCCCCAGGGCAGGTCACAGGAGCAGGAGAGGCTTCAAGCAGAGCAGCCTTTGCTGATAACTTGGAGTTCTGTTTAAGATTTTGCTTTTAAAACCTATGTCCTCTAATATTAGAAAAATAAGTTCTAAATCATTGCCCTAACATAACATAAAAATTTACAAATCTTAGTCACAAATCAAACTTTAAACAACTCAGTTATCAGACAGGTATTTTTGTTATCAGCCGATTCAGTCAGCTAAGGCCCCAAATAAATTATTCCAATGAGTAATTTGATCCCTCAAAATCTCAATCTGAGAACTAACTAGGTTTTTACAGACTTGTTGGAACATCTCTAGTCTTGACTCCTCCAAGTCAACCCTAGAACAGGGCAAGAATTCCAGTGCTTCCCAAGATTGCGTGCCCCCCACCCTACCCCAAGCCCAAGACTCTAAGTTTAGCCCGTAATTTTTACAAGAGTTTCAATGAGCTGGTAGACGTGGCCATGCTGAAAATATCTGACGGCTGGCGAGCATGCTAGACGTGGCTGTCGTATATGTTGAACACAGACTCACTCAACCTCATTTTTATCTTATTTTTGTTGTTAAATTAAGCTGCTTGGCTTGATTACTGCCTGTGGGATTTCTGTGAGTTCCAGGAAACAATTTCAAGATTATAGATTGGGCAGAGTTTTAGCTTTATGAAAATATGTCTGTATGTTTAGAAATGCTACCATCTTCAATTAGGAGGGCTTAAATGGAGGCAAGAAAGATACACACACATATAGCATTCATTTTTCCTTTCAGGGACACTGTTCAGGTTCAAAGGAGTAGAGACAGGTTAGGAAAAAAAAGAGAAGCGTTTTTCAGATTCATCTCTTTTGTAATGAGTCAGAAGGAAGTACAGGAGCTGACTAGGTCAGAAGTGAGAAAAGCAGCTGATCTAGTCTGATTGTTTCTGCCATTAAACGTATCAGAGTGACCAACAAGGAGGTCATTCAGCACTGTTAACTTGCCCAGCAAGTATTCAGTGGGTCTTTGAATGTCATATTCAAGTGCCCCAGGATAGAAAGAAATGAATAAAAAATAACCTGGGAAACAGATGCTGCTGATGAAGGAAAGAATATGATAAAATCAGAGGAAGACAGAATCATAGTCGTGGAGCACATCTGCCCAAAACTCTTGTGAGTAAAATAGAGCATGTCTGTGCAGGTTTTTCACTGATCCTGGATTTCCTATAATGGCAACGAGAAGAAAAGCCTTCTTTAATCCCTGACTTACATATCTGCTTACATATCCGCTTTCAGATGAAGATCTCATTACCTAGTCTTCTCTCCTCTCTGCTCCCATTCCCCACAAAACAACACTGAGAGAATCTAAATGCCCTACCGGTAGCACTGTGCACTGTATTTGGCACTTGAAACGCAGATTAATCATCATAAACTATTCAGATGTTTATTACGTAAACAAAAACAGCATATGCAGTGGATTTGATTATTCTAGCCTCTCTTTCTTTTATGGATTACTTCTGATGAATAATTACCAACCTTAAGAATGAATAACTGTTCTGTCTCTGCCACATGAAAATATCAGACAAATGTCAAAGGAGAGACACAATTTAAGCAAACATCCCAGTCACAGTGAGAGGTCCAATAAGTGCCACAGGCATGAGTGATGGGCACAGAAGACAGGCAGGGCCAGGGGCAGAATTGCAGTAATGAGACTGGGAAGCAGAAGCTGCTGCTAAGGGGAACGTGGTGCAGCAGTTCACGACTCGAAAGAACACAACCTCGGGCCTCCCTGTGACATGATCAACGTCTCAATCTCCACATGACCTAGCTGGCCATCTCAACACCACACATCTTCCAGCCACATCTTTCTACTTTCATATTTCACGGCGTGTTCTCAACCCCAAATTGCCACAGAGTGAAATAAGCAAACCTACTTTGGGATGGAAACTCTATTTGCTGTGATAGCCCCAGACTCTAAAACAGTGCTGGCACCCAGCGGCTTCTCAATATGTGTGTTAAATGAGTGAATGATTTACTACTCACTCAACACGACTTGTTGCTCTCCCTGAGCGTTCATATAGTGCATGCACCCTGCAGTCAAGCATATGCAAAAGTATATCAAATATAGATAAAAATATATCAAATGCAGATATGTGTAGTGCAGTCGATGTGGGTGACAATGCTAACATGACCATTTCAAGCAAGGACTCACAACTTAGATGAGAAGAAGGACATTCTTATAACAATATAAACTCTGCAACTAGGCATATGCTATTTGTTGAAATAAATGTTACATATTTACAGGAGAAAACCGTCACAGATTGGTGGATCCAAGAAGAAAAACTCATGACAAGAATAACAATGGCCATAGGTATTCCATTTTTAAGCAAGTGCTATAGATGTAGTCAATAATTCAAATCGTGTCCCACTGCCCTCTCAAGTATGTATTACTACACTTATTATCTCCATCATACAGACAAGGAAGCTGAGGGCCAGGCCATGAGGGAGCTCTCCTCTGTCTCACAGCTGGCGAACGTGGGTCTGGCTCTGGAGCCACCCTCTCAACTACCACGCTGCATAGAAAGGAGTACAGATGTGTATTTACTATTAATAATAACGCTGATGGCTTCTACTATGTATCCAGTGTTTCCTGCGTGCCAGGCACTGCTCTAAATGCTTTACCTACATTATTTTGTTTAATCTACATGGCAGTTTTACGAGGCAGGCCCAGTCATGATTCCCACTTTACAGAGGAAGAGACTGAGACTCAGAGAGGTTCAGGAATCTGCCCGATTTCACAGGCAGTTACGAAGCCAAGGTCAGGGTGAGCCAGCTCAGCTCAAGAGCCTGCAGCCTCACCGAGGCACGGCAGGGACATCCCTGCCCTGGCCGCTTGCCTGGGAGAGGAAGCCCCATGGCAGTCAACAGTGCAGCACTATGCAAGCCTTTAAACCCAACTGTGTTTCCCACCCCCTTTAAAGCAATGTGAACTCTCTGAAACTTCTGTTTGAATGGAGCCTGTCCCCTGCGATTGAATGAAAGTGATTTTGGCTGTTAAACAGAGATCTATTTGATATGGAACTCATTGTTGTAAAGAGATCATTGCCATCGTGTCTGAAATCTGGGGCAGGGCAGTAACCAGAACCTCTTCACAGAGCAATAGGGACAGCCCTTGAAGCAAGGACACGTCCTCTGAAGAAATGAACGTTCCTGTCATGACACGTGTCAGTGCAGTCATCTCAGAACAAGGTACGACAAGGGGAGACCAATAACACTTCCAGTCAGCAAAGAAGCAGCGCATGAAAAGCTTTTGCTCTTGTGTAGTGTGTCTTTTCTTGTTAAAACCACTAACTTTTTCAAAGCCTCGCTGTGCCTCGGTTGCCTCCTCTGTCGTGGAGGCAGTAACCTGCTCCTCAGGGTTGATGAGAGGGTTCAAACGAGGTCAGATTGCTCAGGCGCCTCGTTCAGTGCCTGGCACAGAGCAAACACCCAGTAAACGGGATGTACGAGTATGCAGGATTAATATTACTATAACCCAGCACGATGATGAGCAACAGTAATTGCATCATCGATTATCACGTGCACCACAAAAACAAGAGGTCCCTTCAATTGAGGGCAAAACCAGGAAGGAAATGAGTGTGAGGGAGTGGAGGGACTCATAGGCAGTATAAGGAAGTGAGAGGTAAGAGAATGTGATTCAGAAGAAAAGAATCACAAGTTAAAAATGAGTATGAGGTTTGGCCTGTGGAGGGTAAGATGCACCTGCTGAGAAATCAGGAGGATGCAACATTATTATTAATGCAATGCCCAGGCGCTAGCTGGAGGGTCTCATTGCCACTGTGGGAGGAAGAGCCAGGTGGGTTAGTACCTCTGCTGAGGGGTAATCGTGAGGGGTGCTGTCTTCCTGGGGCATGGTCTTTATTGGAGGGTCTAAATAGATTTTTTTAAATCAAGATGGTCAGGAGTTTCCACAAAAGTCAGGATGGAGAACAAAATATGTGTTAAAGTCTTTCTATTGTGCCTTTTCCTACCCACCACAGAGTCTAAACAACAATTTGTGATCTTAATCTATCTGTGCATTTATGGAATCTTACGCCTTTCAGAGTTTGCAAGTGTTCTTTCATTTTTTGAGGAGCTAACATCTGCCGCCAATCCTCCTCTTTTTGATGAGGAAGACTGGCCCTGAGCTGACATCCATGACCATCTTCCTCTACTTTATATGTGGGATGCCTGCCAGAGCGTGGCTTGACAAGCAATGCTAGCTCCACACCTGGGATCCGAACCAGCGAACCCCAGGCTGCTGCGCCGCCGGGCCAGTCCCGCAAGTGTTCTTTTGAAGTCTATTCTTACAGACCTTCCCACCCACCTTGGTAAACTTTTGCACACTGATGCTTCAACCTCTCAAAACTATTAGCAACAAAGCATTGCATATCATATCACAGTAGTCTCAACTTTCAGTCTCTCCCATAATTACACAGTTTTGTATGGATGGTGGTCTGAGCTCCTAGAGAAGGTTCTCCTAGTTGCCTCTTCCTTTGTGACAAGAATGAACCCAACAGTCCCAGAGAGTTTGAGGAAACTCCTAAAGCCCTTATCTTGATTCACCAGCCTCATCTCCTTTTAGATGTATGTATTAGCAAAGAATTCTTGGTTCTATAATATTCAGATAATAAAATTGCATCTCCTATGTGAATCAGTAGACAAGGTTCAAGACGTGGGCTTCATGAGTCTTGTCAAACTCTTGGAGACAGCTTGGGTTCATCTCCATAATGAAGGAATGGGAAAATCTTGGAAGGAATGTGAAACGTAGCTCTCAAGACTTCAAAGTCCTGAGTAGCACACAACATTTGGGGGCACAAAGAAGGTTTTCCAAGTCTTTTCTCAGTTGATGATCATGATAGTTAATGTGATGGTTAATTTTATGTGTCATCTTGGCTGGGCCACGGTGCCCAGATATTTGGTCAAATATTATACTAGATGTTTCTATGAAGGTGTTTTTAGTTAAGATTAACATTTAAACTGTGGGGTGGACTTTCAGGGAAGCCGGTTGCCCTCCATAATGTGGGAGGACTTCATCCAATCAGTTGAAGTCCTGAATGGAACAAAGAGTGACCTCCCCTGGGCAAGGGATTCTGCTGGCAGATGGCCTTCAGACTTGAACGGCAACATCAGCTCCTCCTTGAGTCTCCAGCCTGCCGGCCTGCCCTGCAGATTTTGGACTTGCCACCCTCTGTTATCATGTGAGCCAATTCCTTAAAATAAGTCTTTCTATAAATACACATCCTACAGATTCTGTTCCTCTGGAGAGCCCTGGTTAATACAATAAAAGAAAAATATTATATTATAATGAAGCAAAAATAGAATATGTGTGTTTTTGATATAAATTTATCGTATTACAATGATGGGCTTTTGGCAAGGATGGATCGTGCTGCACAAAGTACAGTTAATACATGTCCGACAGGAAATTTGTTGACCTCAATGAGAGAAGTGTGAATGGATGAAAGAGATGAGGGAGCACACACACACACACACACACACGTATCTTCTTATTGGTTTTCTTAATTAGCACCTGCATATTGAATTTTCCAATGACCCTGTTTGGTTTGTGATTTTTATTCAAATTAATCCTGCTTTAGCAGGATAACACTTCAACTCCTCAATTTCTCATATATCATATCCCAAGGTCAGTGACAGAGTTACTATGGAACTAGTGATGCTTAACTTTCAGGGTCCCTCACTCTGATAGGTCACTTTTAAAGCCTTTGGAGGAGTCCTAGTAATGATTTTGTAAAATCTTAAAAACTAAAATATTTTGGCACTGTTTTCCCTTAAGGAGAATCCCCAGAATTATATTAAGTCTCACAAAACCAGGACGTGCTCCTCCCTCAAATGCACGCTTGCTTAATATATCCGTAGATGAATTGAAACTGGGTGGGATATTTTGTTTATAGAATAATGGAATAAGGAATTTTAAAATCTTCAGTTTCTAAAAGAATGAGCAAACATCACAAGATTAATTTATCAGAATTAAGGTAAAGTCCTAATAATAACCTCAAATAATCAATAGCTTGGATGCAGAATGGAAAATGAATGGTTTGACAGCAGCTGACAGGAAAAAGCTCTAGAACAGTGACACAAACACACTAGGATCCCACAGAAGGACAGGACGACTGTGGACCTAACGCCAACTTAGAGTACAGGTGCATTATGTCATGGTAGAGAAAGATTAAATAGCCCCATTCTTCTCTCTGCCAGGCAGATGCAAAAGGGCCAGATTTAATTCTAATTTCTCCATTCTGAATAGCTCAGCTACCAAGCAGGGATGCCAGGATCACAGACTAGATGACCCAAGAGAAATACTGAAGACGGCAGGTCTGTTTCACTTGGAAAATACTTGGGCGAGTGAAGAAGAGCAGAGGTGGTGTATTGAAATCATTGAATAAAAGTCATACGGGATAAGGAGTAGATACTTTCCTCACTGCAGAGGACAAAAGTAGAATCAATGATGAAAACAGATCGGTAGGTATGTTCCACAATTGAAATGGGCTGTCTCAAGAAATAGCATCATTTGGTATACACAGCAGCTTTCAGAGCTGTAGGTCGTATTATTGTTTCTAGTTTTTTGCTCCCTTTCTGAAAGAGGATTATCTATCCCTGCCCGTGGCCATGTGACTTTTACCATCTCCCCGTGGGGCTGTACTTCCCTGACCCAGGCTGAGACTGGCCACGGAAAGTGCTTTGGTCAATGGTTGTAAGGGAGTGTGATGAAAGTCAGTGCTCCCCAAACTTGATGTGTCTACAAATTACTTGAAGATCCTATTAAAATGAAGATTCAGGTTCAGTAGGTCAACACAGGCCTGAAATGCTCTATTTCTAACAAATTTCCAAGTGATGTTGAAGTTGCTGGTTGTCAGAACAGACTTTGAGTAGTCAGGTTTGATGCAGCATCCAAGCTTTAAGATGCATCATGAGTTCCTGCATCGCTCTTGCTTTTTTCCATTTGCCACAAAACCAACATGTCCTAAGTCTGGGCTAGTCCCCAGCCCTGGTCCTGAAATGAGGAGACAGGTGTAGGAGAGCCCCAGCCACCCATACTAAAATAAATATGCGATATATGTTTGGGGATTTTTTCTTACTACAGAAAGGCTGACTAACGCAAGATTTATCTATGAGGGATCTCAGAGAGGGCATTCCTGAAAAGAGAATGAGTCTGAACTTAATTAATTTCATGTGTCCTTGCAAATTTAGATTCTAGGACATATTTGTGCCAACCATCCATGGACTACAGTTTGAACAGGCTCATGTGCACCAATAATCAAGAAATTAGTAAAATGCTGGGGTGGATTGACACTTCTCTCTTCAGTCTCATATCCAGGTGATAGGGCTGTACATTTGAAGGCCTCTTAGCAATTCAAACTCAGCAAAATGTGCTTCGATGAATAGGAATTGTAAAGCCCAATTTCCCATCGATGCTGTGGGAAGTGCCTTAGGGAAAGGTGGCTGACATTTGGTTGGAGAGAAATGTGCCCGTCATCACTGAATAATGTTTTCCACCAGTTACTAAAGGTTTAGGGTGAGAGACATTCAGAAAGTAACCCAAAGAGAAGGAGGATAAAAATAGCGAATTCAGGGCAAAACTGAGAAGTTCCCCATCCTGGGGCAGAATCATGAAATTCTCCATCGTCACACGAATCTAGATTGTAGATAAGCATGTAGGTATGAGGTTGAGACGGTGGCTGTGGGACTTTACTTGTCCCAAGAGGTTTAGAAGTAATTGCCTTGAGTAAACAGGAAAGCTGCCTGAACAAGAGGAGAGCACATTCTCCTCATGAAAAGAAAACTCCCCACTCTCAGCTCTCCTGGACCGGCTGACAGACACGCTCGTGAGATTACGACTTTGGCAGCATGGAGGAAGAGGTGTTGCCAGCTACATAGTCCAGCCATTGAGTTAATGTTGTTTTATCTTAATTAAACTTATTATTATAATCCTGCTCTAAGTGTGGCTGTCCTATCTTTCCAATACTCCCAGGAGTCCTAGAAGAGGAAATACGCCAGCACGGCAAGATTCCATGAAATTAATTGCTTAGGGAAATTTGCTAAACTGTGCTCTAACAGAGATGCTTTTGTTGTGCTTGCTCTTCGGATTTTAGGGTTAGTTTTAAAATGAGTTGGAGCGATAGTATCACCTTTTGAAGAGAACAAATTCCTGAATGAAGCCTCTAAACAAAATCTGCCGAGTCAATATGTAATATATTGATAGTCAACTCATCTGGTTCACGAACGTTGGTAGGTGACCAACCATTTATCAGAGCCTGTTGAAATCTTCCCTGGCCAACCAAAACACGTGTCATTAATATTTGCCCACGTCCTATATTGACAAATCTAGAATCTTGTAACATACTAATTACATATCTGGCTAAGTAGCAATATTGCTGAGTGATTACTGACTATATATCTTAGAACCTGAAAGAAATTACCATTTCATCCTGAAATATAATGATATGTATGTTTAAATGTTCTAGAAGACCATATCTTTCAAGTGTTCCTGTAAATTGTTAAATTTCCTCACTGACAATGGTTTTCACTTTATTGTGACCACCATACATATGCTCTTAATGAGCAGTCCATTTACACTGGTATGTGTTTCACCTGTTCCATCGTCTGAAATGCACTTCATATTGCTACCGCCAGTCTCTTCTCCAAAGCTAAAGATGTTTTCTATGTATTGTGTCCCTGACTGAGAATGCCTACGAGGTACTGAGTAGTAACCATCATCATCAAACTATACTCGGGTAAATCAAAGCTGGAGGGATAGGACAGTGGTGGTTAAACTAGATGAACACCCTTATGGTTAAGTAAGAGCTTTCTTGCAAAATTAATGTTCTAGTTCATTGTGGACATCATTTGTCCTTTTGTTTCTTTGTTGGTTGATTTTTGTTGGTCCATTTCCTTAATCAGCCCTTAGAGACCCGGTTGTGCAGCAGCACTAAGGGAATATGAAGGCAAATCCTGAGCTTTCTGTGCGTCCTCGATAGTGACTCCCCATTTGACTTTGAGCTAAGGTTCACGCCAACACAAGTCTCTACTTGGTCAAGATTACTGCTCCATAGGAAAAATAATGTTTATTTACTTCTCTAGAGAGCCACAAATTTTAATTAATGCTTCTAAAGAGCTTTTGACCTCCTTGAACGTGTTCTAGCCTTTGTATAATGATCTCTATTTTTGGTTAGGTCATATTTTTAAAATTACTTTCCTGGCAGATATTGCAATAAGATGTTAGGTAAGTTAAAATTAAAAGGTGACTACTCATTTTTAATGTTATACCACGTAACATTGCACATAAGGAAAGGATGCCCCGTGACCTTCAACAAAGACATAACAGAAACCTAAGGACTCCAGCCCTTTGAAAATGGCTATGACTATCTCCTGACATTTCTGCAAAGCACTGCTCCCTGTGACCTGCCTTCTGTCATTACAAACCAATAACAGAAACAACTATAATCCAAGGTATTTTAAATCAGACAGCTACCACTGTTAAACAAAATCTGTGATGATTTTTATTCTAACTCAAGTATTGCTGCTGCCCCATAAGAATTTAAGAACAGAAGCAAATGTCTTACCCCCCAATCCATAATATGGGCATTGTGCACAAAGATAATGCCTTAAAATTTAAACCCATCATTTTAAAAGTTCGGTTTCTCTGATATTATGCCTTTCTCATTTTCTCACATCACAAAGGCAACATCTGCCTCAAACAATGTTCTCTTCTATCTCTAGACTCCACTCTTACCTTCTTCATGTTTTGTTTTCTTAAATAGATTTGCCCTTATCTCTTCCTAAATATTGTGTAAAACAACTACAAACTAATATTACAGAGGAGACATACTCACATCTTTAATTCTAAAAGTAGGTATTCGAGAAATAATACAAAAATTAAAGAAAAACAATTCTCAGTTGCCTATTTCAACCAGATCCTACCTGTGCTTCGCTAATCTCAGCCTGCAGGTTATGTGTGCCCGTGGCTTCATTATACATTTTTCAAGTTATATTTAATTATGAAATATATTAAACATACAGATGACAGGAAGGGACATACATTACATACTCACTTTCCAGAGCCAGCAAATACTAGGATTCTACCATAATCCACCAACCTGACTTTGTCACGGCCCTCTGAGAAGGAGCCGCAGCTGTTATTCGACCTTCCCATCCATGTTTCACGTGTGTGCGTCTCCATAAACATCACAGAGCAGAGGTCAGCAAACTATAGTCTGTGCACCAAACCCAGTGTGGCCTGTTCTGTATGGCCCATGAGTTAAAATTGCTTTCATATTTTTAAAGGGTTGGGAAAAAAGAAGCATGTGTGCAACAGACGCTATACGTGGCCCACGAAGTCCAAAATATTAACTATTTGGCCCTTTAGAGAAAAGTTTCCTAATCTCTGATACAGAGAATTGTTTTGTGTGTTTTTAAAATGTATATAAATGATGTCATATTAAAGAGAACTTCTGCAACTTTCTTTTTTTTAACTCAACATTGTTTTGGAAATTTTTGATGCAGATAGCTGTAGACATAATTCATCCTTTCAAATTGCTGCATAGTTAAAATACCACTAAAAAACACCACAATTTACCATGTAATACCCCTACCGATAGACGTTTATGTTGTGCCCAATTTGGGGTCATTAAAAATATATCTGAAATAGATATCATCCTACACATCTGGCACACACGTGCAAGATCTCCTCCATTGCATGTTCCCAGGAGCAGCGTTCCAGGCAACAAGGTGTGCACGTCTTCAGCTTTGCTCAATTTACACATTGTTATTTAAAATAGCTTTGTTGACATTCTCACCAGCAATGGGTGATTGCTCTCGTTGCCCCACATCCCAACTTGGTGTTATCACCTCTGTTTCAGTTTGGGGAGTGGTGTCCCCTTGTTATTTTACATGCATTTTCCTGATTAACAATGTGCCAGTTATCAATTTACTGGCTCTCAGCTCCAAGTCCACCCTTTTTTGCTCTGCTCTGTGATCCTGGAGCTGTGCCCTATTCATATTTGTCCTTGTATGTTAGGCTCTGTCAGGAGAGGTCACTGGGGGGAGTACAGCCAAGACATGGCAAGAGGATGGGGCATCCCCTCCTCCAGCCAGGGTGCTTTTCCTGCCCAGCACAGCAGCAGCAAACTGAGAGGCAAGAGGCCTGGGCACGTGTACTCACCTCCGTGGCCTGCGTGGTCTGACCCAGCTTAACCATGCCCTCTGCCGCAGCTTCTCAGCCACCTGGCTGGCTGCTACTATGGACCGGTTCCAGCCCAGGTCTTCTGGCAAGTTTCTTCCCGTTGGCAGCTTCAGGAGAGGGAGGCAGAGTATTCTAAGTTCTTAATTCCTTGCTTGTTTGTTCTCCCTCGGCTTAGAGGGAGGAGCTGCTTGCTGCATTTGCCACTTCTGTATCCTTAGAGTCCTTTTAAGCTTCTTTTAGCAGTTAACCACTTTTTACTTGTTAATCTTTTATATTAAAATTTCCCTCTTTAAATTAGCAGTATGATTAACGTCTCCTGAGTGGATCCTGACTGGTTCAATGAGTGAGGTGGAACATATTTTCATGTGTTTATGAGCCACTCAGCTTTCTTCTCTGAATCATAGGTAGGTAAGTAGGTAAGTAAGTAGGTAGGTAGGTAGGTGGCTAGATAGATAGATAGACAGATGATAGAGAGATAACAGATAGATGATAGATAGATGGAAGATAGATAGATAGATAATAGGTAGTTAGATGATAGACAGATGATAGATAGACAGATAATAGATAGGTGATAGATAGATAGTTAGATGATAGACAGACAAGTAGGTAGAAGATAGATAGGTAGGTAGACAGATGATAGATAGATGATAGATAGACAAATAGATAGATGACAGATGATAGATATATGTGCTTCTTTGCTTTGGAGGGGGTAGATGTTTTTGTGTTTGGCATATCAACCCTTTGCCAGATCTATGCTTTGCAAATATCTTCTCCAAATCTGTGATTTATTTTCACATTCAATGGTGTCTTTTGACATGGAAAAATTGATCAATATTTTTGTTATGGTTTGTGCATTTTGTATGTTATTTAAGAAACTTCATTACCCTCATGTCATAAAGATTGCCTCCCATTTTTCTCATGGAAGTTTTAGAATTTGGCTTTTTTGTATTTGTCTTTAATATACCTGAAAGTTTTGTGCAAAAAAGTACAAGTTGAGAATATTACTTTACTTTTTTCCATATATATAGTGATTGTCTCAGCAACATATATTGAATAGCTACCTTTCTTCATGAACCTATAGTGCAAACTCATCCTTTCATAAGATACTATGAACTTAGTCCTATTCCTAGATTTTTTTTTATTTTGTTCAATTTGGCCTATTTATCTAATCCAGTACCAACAGCCACTGAATTGCTTATGATGACTTTAAAAGTTTTGAAATCTAGTAGGATAAATAAACATCACTTCTTCCTTCTCCTTTAAAATTCTCTTGGCTATTCTTTGCTCTTCCCTCTTCCATCTGAATTTAGGATAACGTTATCAAGTTCCAAGAAAAGTACTTGTGGGATTTCTTAGACTAGCATTGAATTTATTAATTTGGGCAAAATGGAAACAGTTACAATGTTGAGTCTTTCCACATACAACATGGTGTTTCTCTCCACTTATTAGGTCTACCTTCATCAAAGGTTTAAGATGTACTCCAAAATAGACCTGAATGACTTTTGTTATATTTGTTCCTAGGTACCGTGAAAGTAATTAAACAAGGAGGCCATTAGACTGAGGTGGCTCTAATGCCCTGGTGGCCTACAAGCAAACAAAACCTAAGCCAGAGTCAATGCACTTGAATCTGAAAAAAATGAAACTTAAGGGCGGCCAATCACAAACAGCCAGCTCAGCTTTCCCAAATAAGGCAGCTGCCTAAGCTACAGCAAATCAAATTATTTCCTTGCTTAGCTTCCGGATCTTCTCTATAAAAACCTCTCTCCCAGTTCCCATTGGTGGAGCCCTCCTAACCGCTTCTGGTTTGGCACCTTCTGATTCAAATTGATGTATGGTCAAATAAACTTTTGAAAATTTTCATGTGTCTCAGTTTATCTTGCAACAATACTATATAGTTTTTTTTGCTATGTTGAATGAACTTTTGAAATCACACATTCTAATTCGTTTGATGGTGTATAGAAATGCTGTTGATTTTTGTGTAAAAAGTTTTGTATTCAGCCAACATGTTGCTTTCATTTCTCAGTTCAAATAGTTTGCCTGTAGATTCTCTTAAATTTTCTGTGTAATCATATTATCTGTGACGTTTTGCTTTATGTTATATTTCACATAGAATCATGGAACATTCCTAAAGACCAAGGTATTTAATCATCAAAATGGAATTCTCTATTAAGGAAATATTCATATTAGCATTCTTTTCTCTAAAAAGAAAAATTTCTTCCAGAAATGAAGTTCAGCAACATTGAGAGCCCCCGTGTGGAAGCAAGTCAAGGAAACCGCACTTACTTTCTGTTTTTTAAACCAGATCAGTTCAGACATTAACTGATTTAATCACCCTTGTCAGCTTTTAGTTAAGCTGAAAACTTTTGAAACTAAATTTCTCTGTGTTTTAATGGAGTAGCAGGTGGCTGTCAAGTGTCCTAAATCAAAGATATAAAAAGAGAACGCTTCCTTTTCTTTTCTTCTTTATCAGTTTCTCTAAATTTATATCTAAAGGCAATTAAATAAAGATTTCAGTGATGATCATCCAGACAAAAAAACGAAAAGAAAGAAAAGGAATAGAAATGATCAATAAACATAAAAATCAGCTTCACTAGTAATAAAAAATGGAAATTAAAATATTGTTTTTATCCATATAAAATTGTTACAGGCTTTTGATTTTGGTGTTGGTTTATTCCATGGGAGGTATAAGTTGGTGAGCAATTGGGCAATATTTACAAAAAGTCTTTAAATCATAAATGCCATTTGATTCAAGAATTGCCCGCCTCTGTATCTTTATTTTAAACAGTCAGCTCTTTGGTGAAGATGGAGATAAAAAGAGGTTGAATTTTAACTATAATAACAAAAATAACACGCCCAATAAGAAGGAATTGGTTCAATTAATTGTGATACATTCATTGATAAAATACTATTTAGCCATTTAAAATCGTATTATAAAATACTATTTCATGAACTAGAAATAATTTTCCTAAAATATTGCTAAATTTTAAAAAACATTTGTATACTATAATCTCAATTTGAATCAGACTATGCATTCATGAGAAGAATAGCTTTTACTTATTGTGTGCCAGGCATATATGTGTATAAATTTATTTAATCTTCACAAAAATCCTATGAAAATGCTATCATCAGCATCATTTCACAGATGGAGAAGTCAAAGCACAGGGAGATTCAGTCATTTGTTTAGGATTAGACTGTAAGTGGCAAAGATGGACACACGTGCACAAACACACACACATATTTATGCCAGGATATAACACAGCAGTTATCTCTAAGCAGTGAGAGTACGGGACATTTTTGTTTTCACATTTTTGCATGTTTTGTATTCTCTAAATTTCCTAAAATGAGCAATTATTAATAAACCCAATAAATTATACGACCATGAAGATGAATACAAATATTTCTTATGAGATCTGAAGGAAAAAAGCCTACTTAATCGTCTAGATGTTATTAATCCTCTTTATAAATCCTCTTTATAATCCTCTTTATAAATATTTTTTATACCAACCTCTGGAAACTTAGCCCAGCCTCCTCACTGATTTACATTTCGCGGTGTATATTGTTTCTGTGAAAACAAAAACAAAAATAGTAAGCGATTCCAGTGTGGCAGCTTCATTCCCACTGTCAGTTGCATCTGGTGTTGGGGGTCAATGTCCCACCCCTCCCACCCCGGGATAACTGATGTCAGACTACAGCTCTGCCTGCCTTCACTCATTACCCTGAGCCAGAAAGCAATAGGTTCTGTAAGGAAAAATATTGCCCCATTAAACAAAGTGTCATCATTGAAGAGCAATCATTCTTTTTTATTTTTCCCGCGAGATTATCTTAATAAGTCACTCATAACACTTATCTCCCAGGAAACATTGAGTTCACGGAGGAAGACCATTCAACAATACGAATCGGGTACAAACAGCACAGGATGAATGTTTCCAGCCATGAAGGGTCTGTATTTACTAAACATCTATCTGAGGCAAAGACCACGGCAAGCTGCCTACCATTGGTCAAAAGCTAATTTATTCTTGGCTTTCCAGGCTTTTCATCCTCCATAGGCAGCTGGTCACAGTAGAAGCTGTCTTTCATCACACCAGAGGAAGCTAAGTAAAACCTAATTGGCAAACCCAAATTTGATTTGTGAGACAGAAGATTTGCAAGAAATAATGAGTAATTGGCATTTTAGACCACCGTCATTTTAATATCACTGGACTATAATTCTCTAATGAGGTGAGTGAATCCCTTTTATAGCCTTTCCTCCAACACGGGATTGGTGGGAGAATTCCCAAAGAGATTTACAATGGAATCTTTGCAAAATAGAGATTCTTGTTGCTACGGGGACTCCACACTCATGCACACGCAGAGGTGTCCACAGGGTGGATCACAAGCTCAGGTGACCTAGGCCCAAAACTGCCTACAGTCTTGTTTTTACATTTATTGCTTTTTGGTCAAATGGTATTTGTTTACAATATAGACTTACGGACAAAATTATCATTGAGGTCAAACATAAATTTGTGTCATTTGGTGCAGAGCAAAAAGAAAATGCTATTGGGAACGTTTACCAAAACTTGGCACCTGCCAAACCCTGAGCATGGCACTCAGTGCATGAAGTTTGAAATAATTCATGCTGGAAAGCCAAACTTTGAAACTCACTATCTTTTGTTTTTTCAACCCCATACTAGTTTCTCATTGATGAATCCTTTTCAAGAAAGGAATGAAAGTCATGCAAAGGAAAATAAATACCTACTTGCTTATCAATCACCTGATAGGGAATGGTTATTATATTTTCCAAAGTAGGGCTGCATTTCATTTTCTTGTGTATGATAGGATTAAGGTTTGCTTTAGTTATCACACATAACTAACTGTATTAGTTATCTATTACCGAGTAACTAATTACCCCCAAAATTTAGAGGTTTAAAACAAAATTTATTATCTCACAGTCTCTGTAGGTCAGGAAACCAGATGTAGCTTAGTTGCGCTCCCTGCGCCGGGGTGTCTCACAGGCTGCAGTCACAGTGTTGGCCGGGCTGTAATCCTTTCAAGGCCCACCTGAGAATCCACTTCCAAGTTTGCTTAAGTGGCTGATGGCAGGAATTCCTTCCCTGTGAGTGGTTGCACTGAGGGCCTTCCTTGCTGGCTGTTGGTCAGAGGCCACCCGCGGTTTCTTGCCACATGAGGCTCTTCCACATGGTAGCTTGCTTCATCAAGTGAGAAAGCCAAGAGAGAACCTAGCAAGAGAGGGCATCCGACCACGACAGAAGTCAGAGCCTTTGGTAACTTGATGGATGTGCCATCCCATCACTTTTGATGACTTTTTTAGAAACAAGTCACTAGGTCCGGCCCACGCTGGAGAGGAGGGGATTCCGCAAAGGTGTGGATACTCTCTTAGAAGTCTGCCCACCACACATCATGAATTGGGAGTGAAAACATGCTCAGATTCACAAGGATTATAAGCCAAATCCTTATTTCTTTCAATTCCATTTTTAAAGTAATTTTCATCGAAAGTATTCAATGATTCCAAGGTATGAAGCACATATATAGGGGCCGGCTCAGAGGCGCAGCAGTTAAGTGCGCACGATCCAGGGTGCAGACATGGCCCTGCTTGTCAAGCTATGCTGTGGTAGGCGTCCCACATGTAAAGTAGAGGAAGATGGGCATGGATGTTAGCTCAGGGCCAGTCTTCCTCAGAAAAAAGAGGAGGATTGGAGGCAGATGTTAACTCAGGGCTAATCTTCCTCAAAAAAGACACAGACGCATACTCACACACAAAAGCTGGTGGTGGGGGAGGGAGAAGGAGAGAGAAATCAACTTGGAATTTAGAGTTCCAAGATAAGAACAGAATAAAGCATGGCATTCCTTAAAAATCTTTTTTCAGGCGACACTTAGGACAGAGATAGAAGCTGCCTGACTTTCATGACCGCTTCTCTCTGCCCAGCTAGGTGGATTCATCAACTGGTTCAGGGGGCAGAGTCCCACTGGGATTGATCCCCACTGTTGCTCCCTGATAACTGCTTCCCCAATTCAGCACTCCGCATTCCCGAGGATGGCAGCCAACTGCACGATGGGGATGAGGTGAGAGAGGGGACGTGGGCAGTCTCTGCAGCCAGTCCTGGGGGGCTTTCACCTCTTCTCTGGGTGGGAGGAAGAGCTCCTTGTCTATTCTTTTTCCAGCCTATTGCTTATAGTCGAATCTGATAACCTTCCTTTCACAGATATGGATCCTGATATTCCCACTCAGTGGTTTGGGGTTGATTTGGCTTGATTTTGAAAATCAAAAGGAGATCAGAAAGCTTTGTTTTTCTGATTGCTGTGTCTGCTTTGAATTCAAAAACTCCATTTAGGGCTTTAAATGACTTCTTTGTTCTGAGATCTGTGGGCCCTCACCTGATGCAAAGGTCACTCAATAGGAGAGGAAATAAGAAAAAGAATAGGTTTGAGAATTCTTTAGTTATTAGTTCAAAATATCAATCTAACACACAGGTCTAGGTTTGAGACGTGAAGCTCATCTTGAAACTCCCCAAGTGATTCTGATTCATCGTGATGTTTGCAAACCCCTGATTTTCAGCATCTGTTCTGTGGCCCGTTTGGTGGATAGCCATTTGGGTTCAGAGAAGTGCCACTAGCTGAGTAACGCTGGGCAAGTGATTGCTTTAAATCTCAGCTTTCTCATCTACAAAGTGAGAATATTTTATGTAACTTATACAATTATTAGGAGTGAATAAGATAATACATATAAAGCTCTCACCTCGGTGCCTGGAACATTGGAAACACACAATAAAGATGAGCTGTGAGAATTATAACCACATATTTTAGAGCATAATAGACATTAAATATGATTGTATGTAAGGTGTATAATATATCCCTGACAACCCCCCAGGATTATTTGTAAGATATTCAGTTGTGCATCATAACAACGTTTCAGTCAACAATGGACCACATAGGTGATGGTGGTCCCATAAGATTAGTACCATGAAGCCTAGCTGTCTAATAGACTACACCGCCTGGGTTTGTGTAAGTACATTCCGTGATGTTCACACCACGATGCAATTGCCTAACGATGCCTGCCTCGGAAGGCGTCCCTGTTGTTAAGCGACCCATGACTGTATTCCTGCATTATTTTGAGGATATATGCTATGGTATTTTTAAATTATTTAAATCTTAAGTAAATTATTATTTAAGTAGATTATTTACTAGTAAATATAAGGGCATGTTTTTATTTTATCCATTCAACCATTTGAGCGTTGTTCTGGATCCTGGGGATGCAGCAGAGTGCAAGACACACAAGGCCCTGACCCCCGAGAGCTTGTGCTGTAAGGCGGGAGACAGACAATAAACAAAGAGCATTAACAACATGATGTCTGTTAGTGATGATTTTTATGGAGAAAAGACAAGCTGGGCAGAGGGACAGACCACTGTTCTGTTGGAGGAGTGTTGAGCATCCTTCTTAAATAAGATGAGGAAGAAAGTTCTCTCAGTGAAGCTAACAGCTGAGCAGAGACCTGAAGGAAATAGGGAGCGTTGGAAAATTCTGAGAGAAGAGCATTCCAGATGAGGGCACAGCAGGGGAAACGGCCCTGAGGAACACTGTGAGCCTGTTCCAGGAACAACACAGAGGCAATGTGGCCCAGAGCCCCACTGGACAAAGGCAGGGGTGAGTGGAGAGGCCGTAGGGTGAGCAGGGCCAGGAATCTGACAGTATTTGTCCTTTGGGGTCTGGCTTCTTTCACTTAGCATAATGTTCTCCAGGTTCACCACGTTGTAGCATGAATCAGAATTCTAATTTACATTTTTAAAACACCATTCTTGTTGCTACAGTATGAACTCAAAGTAAGAGTGCCAGTGTGGAAACAGAGAGAACAATGGGACAGAGAATGGTGTGCCCCAGGGAGAGGACAGAGGTTTAGTTCATGATGACTGCAGTGGAAGTGCAGAGAAGGGACACGATCGATGATCAATGTATCTACTTACGTAGGTTGATCATCTATCTACCTACCATCTGTGTGTGTATATATAGATAGATGTGTGTGTGTGCACACATGCAACTTGGATGCCCATCAGTGGTGCATCTGGGCAAGCCTGTCGGCAAAGCTTTGACGATTTTCAGTGAACTTCCTCCATCTTGTGCTGCTGTCCAGCCCTCCAATCCCCAAACCTCAGACATCTCCAGGCATCTTCTAGAGCCCAAGAAACAAGCTGGGATGAGAAATTTTAAACGTATCAGTGAGAGCATTCATGCTGGGACAAGTGTGGAACCTCCCAAGATGGCTTACAATACTCAATTGGATGTTTACTTTGGGTTTTATTTAAAACATTAGTCTCATGTCTTTATTTAGATGGAATTTATGGCACAAACCCTTCTCTGCTCACCTCCCAATGAACACTTCTTGAATCAGCTAGGTGTCCAGCATTCTGCCAAGCATTGTGGGTGGTTAAAAACTATAAGACATGGTCCTTGCCCTTTAATCTAGTTTGGGGTATAAAGCATGCACACATGAGACAATGAGATAATAATTCAAGACCAATTTAAACTTAAATCCAGAACATGGGATAAACTAGCAGGTCACTTACAGAAGTGTGGTTAAAATACTAGTATGTTGCAACCAGTTGTTAGTTTCTTCCAAAGCAGACTCCATTGTGACAGATCATATTTTCCAAAGATGACTCCAATAACACCTCCCATCCCACATACTCTTCTAGAATCTTGCCACTCATTATCAAGAGGTAGCATTAATGTCCCCTCCTCTTGAATCTGGGTAAGATTTTTTTTTTTGAGAAAGATTGGCCCTGAGCTAACATCTGTGCCAATCTTCCTCTATTTTATGTGGGATGTCACCACACCACAGCTTGACAAGTGGTGCTAGGTCTGCGCCTGGGATCCAAACCTATGAGCCCCAGGCCACAGAAGCAGAGCATGTGAACTTAACCACTACACCACCAGGCTGGTGGCATTGAACCTGGGTAAGCTTCTGATACTGCCTCAGCCAATAGACTAGGGAAGATCACCATTATGTGACTCTTGAGGCAAGGTCATTAAAGTGCCGTGTTTTCTTGGGATGTTTGCTCTTGGAAACCAGTTACCATCTGTGAGAAAGCCCATAGAGAGGCCCATGTGGAAAGGAACCAAGGCCTTCATCTCCCAGCACTGGCTGAGCTTCCAGCCACGTGACGGAGCCACCCTGGAAGTGGCCCTTCCAGCCCCTGACTCAACCATCGCTACCGACACCTAGTGGACCCATCCCCTCAAGCCATGCCCAAATGGCAGATTTGTGAGCAAAATTAATAGTGTTGTTTTAAGCCACTAAACCACTAAATTTTTGCTGATTTTTTTCCCAATGCTAGATGAATGGAATACCCCATAATACCAATCTCCACTTTCACTTTTATTCTGCTAGGCTTTCTTAAATAGGAGAGAAAAAGATGGAGTCACATTAAAACACTGGAAATGAACATAATCCACAATCTGTCTCAATTCGGCCCAATTGCACAAAGACTAACTGTTCCCAGTGTGCCATTTATAGTCACTCAATACATATAAAATGATTTTATAAATACTTTGCAACAAAATGAGTTTGCACATCCAGAAAATACTTCTCTATCCGTTTTGTCAAGATCTGCATATGCCCAATGGGAGCAGGCATGTTAAGTAAGTAGGAAATGTGAGGAACGTTTGTTAGGAGGTAAGAAATGTTAATAACATCCATCCTGCTGAGCAAAGGGAATCAGTTATTCATGCTATGGAGTTTAGAGACGAGGAAAATGGATAAGGGCCGGATAGTCAGAGAAGACATCCTAAAGGAGGGGGAACTTGGGCTGCGTGTTGAAGAAAGGGTTGCATTTGGGCAGGCAAGGTAGACAGGGTACCCAGTCAATGAAGTACTAGGCACAGATGCCACAGGAAGGGCTACAGGTGTCTTTTCTAGACCAACTTGTCTAGAAGAGGAGAAACCTTACCGAGGAGAGAATGAAAAAGTGAGGCCAGATTGCTTACAAAGCGAAAATGTAAACTCCTTTAGTACTGGTGTTAAATCTGGATGGCAGTTTCAGTAATTGCTGTCAATTTGTCTGTTGTATTTATATGCATTAATTAGGAATCCAAGTAAATCTCTTTTTCATAGATTTTCTCTCTCCCTGCGTCTGAGATGTGCAACAGCACATTTCTTATTAGAAGGAAGTTAACTATTCTTTTCTCAAACAGCTCCTCAAAATTTAAAAAAGACATATTAGTTATGCTTATGTCTCTAAAGTAAATTCAATATTACCGTAATAGGAAGAGTTTAATGGCTTAAATTAAGTTCTCAGTTGCCTCAGTCTTTCTTATTAATCCTAATAGCTTGAGTAAAACCAATGACAACTATACACATCAGCTGACAGGCAGTTTCAAAACAGCAGGAGGATGGACCCAGTTTGGGTATCTCTGCTTCCCCACCCCCATTTCAGAGTCCTATTCCTAGTATCAGGTTGGGCCTTCCCATGGCTTAGTATGTACACATTCATTCATTTGCCCATTAACTAGTATGTTCCAGTCACTAATGTCTGTGAGTGAGTCCCTGAAACAATGACATGTAGGTCTCTGTGAGCAGATATCAATTTCCGAGGTCTTTGAGGTAGCCTGGTGCACTGTCTCCTCTTACTGTTCAAACTCTGAACCCAGATCTCGTCAAGATGGCGGTGTAAGCACTCTGAACTCATCTCCTCCCACAACACAACCAGGTTACAACTATTTTTGAAAAAAACCACCTGGATATAAAACTGAAAACTGGGTAAAAAGAACCCCCATAACAAGGGACAGTCCTGACTAAGACAGAAGAGGCAGAAATTCCTGCTGGAGAGGAAAAAAGCCACCTTTGGGAGCAGCAGAGCTTCTCAGTGGGCCAGGCGGGAGACACCCTAAGGTTCACAGCCCTCCCTGGAGGAGTGAGGTCCGGAGCTGGGGCCAATACTGCTATAAGCATCCTTCAGACTCAGCCCAACTGAGATGAGGGTCTTACTATCTGGCTTTGCTGGCTGTTAACTACAGCAAGGATATCCCCAGAAAAGCTATCGGATGAAAGCTGAAAAGACCAGGGTCTTAAAGGGCCCATGCACAAACTCACCCATCTCAGCAACCTAAAATCACCAGAGAGAAGGCTGACAGTCCTTTGGTGAAAAGAGACTCATCTGGTGGGCTCTGGGGGCATCTCGGTGAGAAGAGGGACCTTTCTGGAGACTGAGACATTGGTGGGGGCCATTGTTCTGACCTGGTCCAGGAGTGCTGACACAGACCCCAGTGGACACCATTGAGGTTCTTCCCCTGGCCTGTTAGCCAAGGGGTGTGCCACATCCACTAGAGTGCAGATTTAATCCAGTTCAGCCAGGGCAGGCAGCTGGCCCTAGGGACTGGCCCCACCTGACAGCAAGTCCTCAGGCTACTTTTCAGCCTGCATTGACTGGGTGGCTTGATCCACTACAGGCAGGCAAGTGTGTCTGCCTCTGTAAGTCAGGGCTTGTGTGAGGACTAGGTGAACTGTGGGGGGCATTGGTGGAGATGTGGGGGCCTCTGCAGTGGGACATTGGGGTATGCTCCAGAGGGTTGAGAAGTGTGCATGGACCAGGACTGTGTTGACTGTGTGTGTGGTCCTGTGGGGGGGTGAAGCTTATCAATGGCAGAACACCAGTGCTTCACAAATAGCCATAAAAAGGATCAGACCCACCTTCCAAAGCCTGAAACAATTGAGTGCTCCTGTGCCTAGGGCCAGCCCCACTCAGCTGCGCCCCTGAGAGAACTGACAACAGCCTTGTAGGCCTGAGGCCTAAAGCAACTGTAAGCCCCTGAGCCTAGCAACCAGCTATGCCGGGTACCAACCCAATTAAGAGGAAAACTGCTACAGGATGTGCTGTTAGACCTTGTAGCCAACAGTGCTGAGGCTCCTCAAACCGGATTTACAAACAGCTGTCCAGGGAAGGAAAGACTAGACTCTCTGGGTACCTGCATTAAGAGCAACCCTCCCACAGCAGAAGGACACAAGTAGCCTGCAAAGGGGTCACCCCTGGATCATTTGGAACTAGTGATGAGAGGGAAGCACACTGCTGGGCCTCAAAAGGCATCTCTTACATAAGGTCACTTCTCCAAGATCAGGAGACATAGCTGACTCACCCAATACTTAGAAATAAGCACAGAGAAAGAGGCATAATGAGGAGAGAAAGGAATACATTCCAAGCAAGGGAACAGAACAAAACCCTAGAAAAAGGACTAAATGAAACAGAAATAAATGACCTAGTTGACAAAGAGTTCAAACAAAATCTCATAAGGATGCTCACTGATCTTGGGAGAAGACTGGATGAACACAGCTCATCAACAAAGAACTGGAAAATATAAAAAAGAACCAATCAAAAATGAAGAACACAATACTGGAAATGAAAAATTCAAATTCTGAACCCAATAAGATCAAATATGTTGCAGGTCAAAGTGTCGCTCAGATACATCTGGATCGGAGGATTCAGTTTGTATTTGTGGACATATGAATTCCCCAATACTGAATCCCAGAAATCAACAGATGTGCCCTGTGTTGGGCCAGAGGAGCTTTCCTTAATACACCCTGGGTTACATCCCCAACTGGCAGCTCCCCTCTGGAGGAGCAGAATAGAGGGTGCTCCTGGCTCCTGAGAGCAAAGGGGACAGAACAGCTACAGCTGCCCATGCCCCATTTCTCTTTCCAGACTCCCAAGCAGAGTGAGAATGTCCCAAGAAGGCAGAACTCTTAGCGTTAGAGAATTGCTTGCACAAAGAACAGGAGAAGGCAAATTATGGCCCACGGGCCAAATTTAGCCCATCACATGTTTTTGTACAGCCTGCAAGCTAAAAACAGTTTTTACATTTTTTAATGGTTGAAAAAAAAGTCAAAAGAAGAATATTTGGTGACACATGAACATCATGTGAAGTTTAAATCTCAGGGTCCAAACGAAAATTTTATTGGAGCACAGTGAAGCCTGTTTGCTGACACACTGTGTGTGGCTGCTGTCACACCACAGGGGCAGAGCTGAGCAGTCATGATGGAGACTGTCTGGCACACAAAGCCTAGAACATTTGCTCTTTGTCCCGTTACAGAAAAAGTTTCCTGACCCCTGGCAAAGAAGGGAAGCTCTAGGGCGGGGAAGAAGCCCTGTGCCTGGGAGTTTATTGGTGATGGGATCTCCCTCCGTGTTGCTGTCTTTGCAGTGAGACCAACATCCCTGCAGCCCCCCATTCAAAACCTGTGACTTTCCTTAACCCCCTTATCTAATTAACCATTTATTTTCTGTTTATTTTTCTTTTAAAATGTCTTTGAAATTTTCTCTCCACTTTTCCTGCTATTGCCCTGGCTTCATCACTTCACACCAGGATTCCTGCTACAATGTCCAATTAGATATCTTAACTCCAGTATCGCCACAGTCTTCTAGAATTGAAAATAACTTCTGAGAGTTTCTGTTAAATCTCCTCATTAGCAAAATGAGGAAACTTACTTTGTGAGTCAAAATGACTTTCTCAAATTTGCAAATCTAATTTATGATAGACTAGGACTGCACCCCAGCTCTCCAAGCAACAGCTCGGTGAGTTTTCCACCATGGCGTGCTCTCTCCACATTGCCCTTCACAAGAAATGTTCAAAGACTCTATTGATCAAGTCAAGTTTATAATCTAGGCCAGGGATCAGAAAACTACAGTCCACGGCCAACTTTGCTCTCCACCTGCTTTCTGTAAATCAGGTTTTATCGGAACACAGCCTCTATCTTTTGCTTATCTATTGTCTATGGCTGCTTTTGCACAACTGTCTATGGCAGAGTTGAGCAATTACACCAGAGACTGTGTGGCTCACAAAGCCTCAAATATTTACTATCTAGTCCTTCACAGAAAAAGTTTACAGAGCCCCTATCTAGGTTCACTAAAGTAATCTGCCATATTCCTCATCACTTTCTGCGGCACTGATGGCTAGTTGTTCCCTCTATCTGTTCTTACCTTCTACTATAATAAAACCTCTGATTTGTGCTTTAGCTGAGCACATGACAGCCTGAAATAAAGCCTATATTTTTTGGCTTCCCTTGCATCTTAGTGTGGCCAATGGAATTCATGAGAATCCAGTGGACTTGTGTATGCAACCACCAGGAAGTAATTAAAGGAAGAAAATGTCTTTAAGGGAAGGAAGTGTGCTCTTCTCTTAGCTTTGCCTCCTTCTTTCTAGCTAGAGTGATGCCCAGCTAGAATGATGCCCAGATAACTGGAAAAGCCAATATGCACAATAAGATGATTTTGGACATGGAGTTAATAAACGACGGAGCAACAGGATGGAAAGATCTGTGTTCTTGACATCAAAGCATTTCTACCCTCCTCAGACCACATACCTCCGCGTTTTTACACTACTGAGAAATACAATTCTATGTTAAACAAGCTCCTCCGTTAATTAGGATTTTCCTGTCACTTGTAATCCATCCTAAGTGATACATGTTCCAACAGGAAATTTCTCTCACAGACAAGCCAACGCCTTGAGAGCTTGCTGAATTGGCCATACTTGCTCCACATCTCCATTCTTTTGCCAGTGCTGCTAGCTCATGCTGGCCTGCCCACTCTCTCCTCCTCCATTGGACCACATTTTACAAATGATTCAAGGCAGCTGAAGTTCTATCCACATCCTGAAGCATTTTGTTTCTCTTTTCTTATTTCCAAGTAAGCACCGTGTATTTGGACAACTGAGATTGCACGCTCAATTATGTCCCTTGAGTCATGAGTTTTGGTCCTTTATGCTGAATGAGAATGCAGACTTTTAAACAATTGAGATCCTTTCTTTTGTTTCATCTTTATTTCCAGGGTCCCCAGACCATAAGTAGTCACAAAATACTTGGTGAATTTATTTGAATAAATTTGGGCAAAGGCAAGCCATACTTATTCATGGGCTCTCTGGCTCTCCTTCTTTAAACTCAGAATGGCATCCAACACCTGGATCATAATGTGTAAATCAGCCGAAGGAAGATCTGTCCCAGGATAGGTCATTCAAAACTGCATGTGATGGACATTTAGGCAAAGAGTTATGTGCTGCCTGGTAAAGCCATCACGAGGCAATGAATATCACCATCCTGTATGATAAACTGGACATGGCCATGCTCTCCCTGAAGTAAGTGGATCTCATTCCACATTCAAGTTCTCTGTTTGATTATTTCTGAGATGCTTTGAGGCCCTGGAAGCTACACAGCCATACCTTCTGCCTAAGTGGTAGCACCTTAGACAGATATATTTAAACTAAAGAACAAAAAGCTAATCAGCTACTGTTTACACTTGTCCCAGTTTTTGAAGCAAATAGGAATGTACTGGTTTGTCAGGGACTTGAACATCAGAGCTCAAAAGTTTCCTGAACCAACATCCACAAAGTTTGCTCCCTGGGAGACTACAGAAGGTAGACTAAATCTTGGTTAGCTACAAGGCATAGGCATTTCTATAAACCCAGACCACAGTTCTTAAATGGTGATGTGTAGTCTGTCTGTTCACATTAGCTTACAGCAGTGCTGTTTAGAACATTCTTGCAAATGAATTGATTCCAGTGTCAGCAGAAACCTAGCCACAGACCAGAGCCGGCCTGCGGAAGGGAAATAGAGAGAGAGCCCTGCGGACACTGATTTTCTGAGCACATGAAGGTTGCTGCTCCCAGTTCTTGCACTTAGCACCAGAGGAGCTCTTTGGCCACCCTCCCCTGGGAGGCAGGTGGCTGCCCGTCTGCAGAGGGGCGTGAGACGATGGAGAAGCAGAGATTGTCAGATGGCACGGGAACAGAGTGGCTCTCAAGTCTTTGTTTTGGTTAAATTCTTCCTGTCCATACCCTCGAAGCCTTATTCTCCCAGTTCTACTGAACATTTTGTTCAAGTTTTCTTGATTTCTCTGTCAGTTGTTGCTTTTTTGAAGTTCCTGTCAGAAATCTTCTTTTTCTTAAAGAGAACGTGTCATTAAGTTATGACTGTTGGAGTTGTTTCCACCAGCCTCCGTTTCAGAAAGAAATCTTGCTGGTTACCCTGCTTCATGCCTTCAACCCAGCCCTCCTGTGTTAGAAAAACCACAGAAAAGCTGGCAGATGCTTCGTTCTTAGACCCCAAGGCAACGGCAAACAGGGGAGCAAAGGGCACTGCCGTCTGGTTTAAGGTAGCAGTTCCTCTCAGGTGTCTTCGGTCACCTCTGCATTTCTGCCCTGTCTACTCCTGGATATTCCGGTTCAGTCCACGCCCCACACTTCCCCTCCCTGTCCCCTCCAGGGCCTTCTCCAGTCAGTTACATTTATCTTATTCGCTGTAAACACTCTTCCTTCCTTCACGAGCCCTCCCTTAACTGGTTATGTTGGGGAAACATACTTAACAACACAATCTTCTCCCAAACCAGAAATCCTCTCCATGAAGGTACTAGAGAAAGAAAACACTTTTATTGCTGAATAAGCATTAAATCAGAATGTGATGCGGATTACCACAGGCAATCCACTAAGAGAACGCAAAGAAAGAAATCCCACCCTTTATACTTCCAAGAGGCGACGACGCACTCCAGGTGTGTTCTCAAGATAAACAGTAACTAGTCCTTGAGTAAGAGGACTTGACCACAGCACTTGTCACACACAGTCACCCTGGTTTTACCTGGTAACTGGGGTGACCATCTGGGTTAGCTACTTGTCTTTATCCAGAGGGAAAACTTCTGTCTTCGTGGCAGGAGGTCATTTTTCAGCTTGGAGCAAGGCATCCGCCTGAGTTAGGCTCCGACCCTCCCACAGAGACGGCGAGACAGGGAGGCCACCTCCCACGATGCTACATTTCAAAGTGATGGTTCCCTGGTCCTTGAGAGACATTACCGGGTCATAAAGCTGACAAGAGGCTCATGTAGTTTTCAAAGGATTTGTAAAATTTTAAAGAGATGAGAAAGAACATACAATTACAGGTTTTCTAAAGTAAATGCTCTAAGAAAAGGAATAGAGAGAAGTCTCCTCTCTTATTTTCTGTGGGGAGAATTAGGCCTCTTGCTTTTAGCTTGTGCTTGTCCTTATAACTACACATTACCTTTAACCTCCTGTTCTGCCTGGTCTAATCACGTGTGATGAGGGAGCAGAGGTTTGGAGACCAGTTACGGGAAAGCTCCAAAAATGAGGCTGTGGACAGACTCAGGGAGAAGAGCCCCAGCCATGCTTTGAGGG
Organism: Equus asinus; assembly: GCF_041296235.1. NCBI lineage: Eukaryota > Metazoa > Chordata > Mammalia > Perissodactyla > Equidae > Equus > Equus asinus. The sequence continues at coordinate 2,965,281 of NC_091797.1, read as the reverse complement.
GGGAGAGCAACGTGGTTCGCGGGTGCAGCTCAGAAACGCTCACTGACCGTCACTCAGGGTGGAATGTCAGCTGGGGTTGTCGGGCCCCGCCCCAGACATTCGCTTTCCGGAAGTTTTGTGAACTTAAGTTTAGGGTCCAGGACACATAATTGAAAAGGTCTCCCCAGTGATTTTGATGTGCAGCCAGGTTTAGGGACTGCTGACGTGGGGTATAAAGACGTGGGCGTCTCTCTCACTTTCCCCTGAGCTGGTCCCACAGACTTTGCCCTGAGATCTGGGAGAAATGGAGCTTGAGATCAATAAGACATGTAACACTGGTAGTTTATTAGCAAATAAATAAATACGCAAGCCCACTCCATTTGAAATTTTTAAAAAACAGAAATAAAAAATCTCCTCCCACCATAGAAAAGAGAGCTGTTTTTTAGATTTCATATATAAGTGACATCGTACTGTATTTGTAGAAATGGTGAGCAGAGTGGTGGCTACCAGGGGCTGGGGGTGGGGGAACCGGGGAGATGCTGGGCAAAGGGTACAGAGTTGCAGTTAAAGATGACTTTAACTTAGACTAAATATTTATTATATTTAAGTATTAGTAAAATAACTAAAGACTTATTAGTGCTGGAGATTTAATGCACTGCATTGTGACTATAGTTAACCGTACTGTATCACATACTTGAAAGTTGGTAAGTAACTGGATCTTAAGTGTTCTCAGCACAAGAAAGAAATGATAATTGTGTGACCTGATGAAGGTGTTAGCTAACGCTACGGTGGTGATCACGTTGCAATGTATAAATGTGTCAAATCAACACTCTGTACACCTTGAACTTGCACAGTGTTATATGCCAGTTATATCTCAATAAAAAACAATGATAATAAAAAGAAAAGAACAGAAAAGAAAGCTGGGGCTGCTGCAGATGGTTCCTATTTCCCAGGTTTGAAAGCTGGAAGTCAGGCCAGGCTCCACGGCTTCAGGGGAAGGAGGCAGAGATCAGAACCATAGGAGTCTGTTAGAGTCACAAGGAGAGGACACTTTCAGGAGATGGGAGAGATTTACATGGCAAGGGACATCCAGGGACCTGTAGGTGGAGACTCAGATCAGTCTGCCATTTTCTTTACCCTCATCCTCTTGATTGTCTTCATCCAGACTCTAAAGTCCATAGATGAAAAGCCAAAGGTGAGCACACCATTTCTGCTGACAGGTGACTGACAGCAATAATTAAGCACAAAGCTTGGTTGAAGGCTGGGTTTTTTGAATAGCATTTGGACCCTTGGGGTTGATAAAATATGAATTTCTCAGCACCTGCAGATAAACTGGAAAGCCTACAAAAGATGTTTTCAAGATTTCCTGGTAGGGAGGCAGCAGGGCTTGGCAGCAGTGTCCTGTCTAAAGAACAGATGGTCTAAAAGTAGTGTCTTGAGCACAATGGGGCTGAGCAGAGAGACAGGAGGGCAAGATAAAGTGCATGGGGGTGTTTTTATAAAGCGATATGATTTAATAAACAGCAAAGGGGAAAAATCAAAGAGATATGATGTCTAATAAAAGGATTTAAGATGTAAGATGGACAGGGATCAGAGGTAAAATTAAACATAAATGCTTCTGCTGCATACTACAGGTAATATGAGTCTTTTATACCCCTATCCACCAAGTAGAAAAATATCCATCCAGAATCACAAAATTGGAGTAAACACCAGCTCACATCACTGGAGGGATGAAAATAAAACAAAAGAAATGGTAGTGATTCCTATTCTCAAATGAAATTCGGCCTCATCTGATAATGACTAGGACATGATAATTGATAATTGATAACGACTCCAACAATGACCTCACATTGAGTAAGTAGGCTACTGAGAACCTACTTGTAAAGAATGCCATAAGGAAAACTGTCATTTTTCGAGCACCCCTATGTGCCAGGCAAGAGGCTAAGTGTCCCCCACACATTATCTCAGAAATGCTCAGAGTAATCCTAAGAATTGGGTGTTATTTATGTTTCATGTATAGGGAGCCTGAGTTTCTGAGAAATAAATTGCCCAAATTACACAACTAGGGAATGACGGAAGCAGAATTGAACCTGAGGGCTGACGGATGCGAAGCCTGTGCATGTTCCGTCTATTTCCAGCGCAGATTCTGTGGATGGTGTTTCCCACAGGCTTCTGTCTGTGACTCACTCTACAGTGTCATGAGACAGAGGAGCTCTCTGATGGTCCTTTTCTCACTCAACGTGCAATCCCTGGATGACTCCAATCACCCACTTATCTTCAAAAGGGCAATCTCTCATTCTAACTTCCAATTTTCCACTCGAGCTGCGGTCTCCAAGCTTTTTCTATAATGTTCCCTGATCAGTATGAAATTTGTGATCATGCAGTACCAATATATGTATATTTATTTACTTACAATTTTATATTGCTATATTGCTTATGTTATAACACCCAAAGATAGAGTAATTTTAAATGATATTAAATAAATAATATTTTCAATATAATATTTTCAGTACTTTTAAGTTTTATTTATCAACATTGTCCAAACATGTCGAGTGTAATGTGATTGAATTCTCTGCCTAAGTTTTGAAAATCTTCATTTAATGTTCTGTTATGCATTATTAGATTCTACGTCAATTTCTAAGTTAAGTGTGCTTTGAAATCCATGTGAGGCATCCTCATTGGCTGTGGCAGCCATTAAAAGCAAATATTCAGGGCCAGCCCCGGTGGCCTAGTGGTTAAGTTCAGTGTGCTCCAGCTCAGCCCAATTTAGTTCCTGGGCACAGACATACACCATTCATCATTAGACAGTGTTGTCTGTTTATATTTTTAGCAAGTGGGTTCAAATAGCCAATAAAAAATGAAATATTTTTGAACAGTTTAGAAAATTCTGTTTCCAAGCTTCTTAAATGTGTGTGTGTGGTGTCTGTGTGTATGTGCGTGTGTATATATGTGCATATGCACAGATGTGTGTGTGTTTGTATATACCTATGACTCTTTATCAATGACACACTTATTGCTGAAATCTGAAAAGTTTTCTAAATATCCATTTTCAATAAATCCTTTCTATAGTACAAAAGGCAGTTATTTTCTCACTTGCTGTTAATATAAAACTTGCACGGGGATGATTGTGAACATACTTGGTGAACCCGTCAGACCTGAGCTGTTGACACTGCTGTTAACCCTGGAATGTGGCTGAGCAAAAGCTCCTACTAAGAGGGGTGTCAGCTCCAACACCTCCTCGGGTGCACACATATTTATATTATGGCTATCATTTCAAATGACAGTCTCCAAATGAATATTTTAAGCCTCTTTCCTGAGGTATATTTAGTTAAAGCTCAATAATAAATTCTGTGAATCCGTTTATCCAGTCCCATTACTGTGTGGCAGGGCCCTGATTAGACATGTGAGGGTGCAGCTCAGTGCAGAACTGCACTCTTGGGGTAGGAAATCTTGCCTACTGTACATAACACATCCTGGTCCAAAACACTGGGACCCGTGAGGCAGCCAGTGCCCATCCAGAGGTGACACAGTATAGCTTAATTCCTTTTTAAAAAAATTAGAAATAAATACAAACAGAAGTTTTAATATTTCCTTCATATGCCATAATGAGTGCCCACACCCCTCTCTGGAGATGTACAGTGGACAGCTCCACCTACATGCTCTGCCAACACCCCAAGACAACTTATCCAAAACATGGCACCTCTCCTTCTTCTTTATTTTATGCCACAAAGCAAAACGTATCCCTTTCCTATCATTAAATATTAAAATATTAAAAGAAAAATGCCAACAATCAAGAAACACTTGTTGAACACTTAGTAGGAGCCAGCACTGTGCTGGCAACATGATGAAAATTGAAACCAAAATGCCAATATCCTTAATCTACAATGTGCTTTTATAAACTGATAAGAAAAAGTGACAATTTCCAAGAAATATATTAAAAAGATTTATTAGTAATCAAATAAGCACAACTTCTTAAGAAAGAGAGACCACTTTTTATCAATCGAATTACACAATATACTTTAAATGGCAACGGTCTATGTCAGTGATGAAGTGAATGTCTTTTTTGGAAGTCCATTTGACAAAATCTATCAAGAATTTTAGAAATGTTTGTGCCATTTTAAACTATGATCAACAATGTAGTTTCTATAAATTTATTCTAAAGAAATAATCACAGATGGACAAAAAATTGGTTAAAAAATTAGTCTAGTAAGAAGATGAAGACAATTTAAATATCCAAAAATTGGGGGTTAGATAAATCAATTGCAGTGGATCCAAAAGATGGACAACTATGTGATTATTAAAATCAGTTTCTGGAAGAATATTTAATGATATGGGAAAATGTTCACGATATAATTGTAAGTGAAAAAAAGGCAGGGTATAAAAGAGTATAAAGGGTGATCTCAATTTTGCAGAAAAAAAATTTTTTTTAATGAGAATGGAAGAAAACATTTTTAACAAAGCATATCTCTAATAATGGTGTTATAAGTAGATACTATTTAATTTTCTATACTTTTTCATATTTTTAAAAATGTCTACAGTGAATATTTATGTACGCATATGTATATATACACATATACACATATGTATATATTTACACATTTTATCTACTACAGATATTTTTAAAAATATGAAATGTGTTTGGATTTTCTATGATATGCAGCCAAAAACAGTCCTGTATATATGTGTACATAGGGTTTGATTTGGCTGCATGTCATAGAAAATCCAAATACATGGCCTAAGCAAGACAAGGATTTATTTCCCTCACCTAACAGAGGGTTAGAGGAAGGGAGTCCGCAGCTCCAGAGATATCAGTGACCTACGCTCCTCACACCTTTCTGTCCCACCAGCACACGTGGCTTTCTTCCCCAGGGTCACCTCGTGGTCCATTCTATCCGCATTCCCGCAGGAAGAAGGATGAACGAGGTAGGCATTTCCACGGAGTCAGACCCCTTTGAGAAGCCTCCCAGAAGCCCTACCCAACAATGCCTCCTTGCCACCACTCTCTGGAAGCTGGGAACTGGCGACTTTGTCTAGACACACATTGCTGCCTGGAGTAAATCCTAAGTTTCCTTCTAAAGAAGTAAGGAAAAGTGGCATTTGAATAGACAATTAGTAGGCTCTGCTACACTTGTAATAATAAAACTGCCTTTTAAATTCTTCTTTAAAGCATGATGGTAGCAGAACAACAAAAAAAGTCTACATGGGAGGAAAAGAATGGAGGAGAAAGTAGAAGATGCACATAAAAATTTAAGAAACATAGAGATTATTTGGACACCGATCAGAGGGAAAGAGCATGGATTCAGCATCAGCGATGCAGAGTTTCAAATGTGCCCTCTACCACCTTCCAAAAATATATTGAAAGAAAAATGAATTGAAAAAGAGAAAGAAAAATGTGAAAGACTATAAATCCCAATATGCCATTCACTCTTCCTTATCTCTTCCCAGGATGCCCAAGAGTGAAGTGAATGTTGGGAACAGAGTCCATATCGGCAGAGTCTGGTTCTTCTCTTCCTCCCTGTGTGAAATAGAGAAGGCTAGAATTCCCATAACGTGCAATTTTTATCTCAAATAGATCAGTGCTCTCTGTTCTCCTACTCCATGGGGTTAATATTTCTATGTAATACTTGCCTTTAAATACATTTTTTGCTTTTATATGGATTTATCACATGAATATATGTGTATATATGTTTTCTAGCCATAATGAAGCATTCTTCACGATAATCTCAAGGGTGTATCATGAAATTATCAAAGCAAAAGGATTTTAAATTCATTTTGAAGTTAAAAGTTAAACTCTATATCAGGCACTTGATTTTAGAAAGTTGAAGCAGGGGGAGTAACAGAAAGCCTCAAGACTAAATAAACACAAGGATTATCCCAGCTTATCCAGTTACACAGTTAAAGAAGTCACAAGCAAATACAACTTCCCATGTAAATTACAGATGACCTGATTGTAAGGCTTTAGCATTCTGAGTAAATGGGATGGTCAAAAACTCCAAAGAGAATTTGATGCCTGAGTTTAAACAGGACCACAATGTTTATTCTAAAGAGAACAATTAGAAGATGCGCAAAATTGAAGTCTGGAGGTCTTCTGTCTCTTCAGAGCTGAAGTTGAATATATTATCCTGACATTCCTTTCTATACCATCCAATGATTTGGGCTTCTGCTTTTCTTTTTTTGTTCGAGAAGTGCAAAATTGTGTATATATCTGCAGAGGGCCTATTTTGCAAAGGAAACAGGAATAAAAATATCTATGAATAGCTGCTGACATTTCCTGTGATCCATAGAGGATCTCCATGTTCCCCTAAAAGTGATAGCCCCTTCCTGTTGTAAGCGATCGGATTTATTATCAGAAACCCACTCCTACCCAACACAGAGCATTGCTTTTGATGTTAAGCAATAGGGTGTTGATAATCACAGGAATTTAATTTCCCCACTTGATGTCAGGAGTGAATGTGGTTAAGGCAAGACAGCACCATTATCAAAGCACAGTGAGCAAATTATTGAAAGGCTATTAAATTATCCCAAGAAATCTCTGAATTTATTACTGCTTTACGTTCCACTGGCCCATTGATCTGTGGCACCAGGAAGCTCCTAAATGCTGAGTCTTTCTCACCTGATCGTTCAGAATCATGCAGTGGAACAGCATTTATCAGATGCCTTCAGGTACACTGCTCAGTATCGGGAATTTTACCAAGAGACTTCCCTATAAATACAGTCCTTTACCTCCAGAAACTTCTTGGTGAAAATAAGACCTAGCTAAAATTTTAAAAAGAAGAGGAATTTTAACAATTGCCCATTATTGTGTATTATTGCTTGTCATGCATTGTACTAAATGTGTCACAACAACCCAGTGAAGTAAGCACAACTATTACCTTCATTCCATAAGTTAAGAAACTGGGGTGAAAGTAATAGGCCCAAGATTACAAAACTCATAATAAATGACACCAGTTTCAAACAGAACTTAACACTGCCCTGGGCCCACATTGCAGCATAAAGGACCAAATTATCTACACTGTGCATCAGCGTAACACAACTACTGTACATTTGTTTAAGACATGACGCTTACATGGATTTGCAGCATACATATGAACATGTTGTATAGATTATGCAAAAACCAAACAAAGGCAAAAAGCCCCTTAAACTAAACAAGTCCTCATTGATTAACTTCTTTTAATCAAATAGATTAAGGCAAGGGTTTCCAATACTCAATAAATAATAGCTGTCATTATTATTATTGTTAAGCATGTGTTTGTAGGGGTAATGGAATAATATGGGGGATGGGGATAGAAGGGGTTTCCTGACTGAGTTATCACTCTCTTCGTCTAAAACCCAAGTCTCAAATCCAAAATACACATCTTTTCTCTCCCTAAATATGCAACTAGGCATCTAGAAGCTATCCAATCCTGATTGTCCTCCCAAAATGTGTCAAAATTAAAATTAATCCTCTTTTTGTACTATGAGACAGCCCCTTACGACAATGCTAGCTGTTAAAGCCAGAAGGTCCTTGCTTTCTTCAGTCCACCTCACATTGGACTAATTTTTCAAGTCTAGGAATGAAATTCCTTAGGAATTTACCCCCAGCCTAGGTAACTCTTGCTTCCCAGGTCTCCCTGGGTGAATCCTGGCTGTTTCCACTGTGATGTGCCACAGTCTGCCTTGCTGAGTAGTTACCACCCATCACAGACAATCGTCAAGGAAGAAACAGAAGAGCGTAGATGTCCGCTTCCATGGGATTAACTATACTTCTGGATCTGAGAGTCGCTTTACCCAACATAACCCCCTTCAGGACACAAAATAAAGCAATTAAACTACACTCTGTATTTTCAGATCATAAAATCCATCACCAATGTAGAAAATTCAACTGACTTAAATATTCTCCATAAATCGTCCTTAGAACAATTTCCAAAACGAAATCAAAAGGCAAAATCTAGTCACTAGTGTGAATTTATGGTTTGTCCGAGCCCTAAGACGGGAACGTATCCTGACAAGTCCTTTGAACTGTTGGTTTGTTACACTGCTGAGCCTTTCAAGTAATTTATCTTCTGGGGATAAGGCCAATATTTGCATCTTGACTCATTTTTATAGCTACGTTACCGGATTGTTATGACCCAGAATCCAGCCTGCTCGTCTGAGAACAATAAACTCTTGGAATCTCGTGAACATTTTATTTCTGTTCTTCAGAACAACTGAAAGGTGGTAATTCTACAACCTTCCTTTGTACAGTTCAGGCCATGTAGACTGCATTAGAATACCAAAGTCGATGAAATATTTTGGAGTATATGTATCAGAAGTGGCAATGACCATGTTTGTATATTTTATCCTTTATATTATTAGTCTATTTCCCTGAAAAAAGATGAATATTTACATTTAAATAGACACAATTAAAAAATCTACTTGTAAATGTCAACCTGCACCAAAAGATTATGATTTAAGATTAAAAAAAGCTAATTTAATAATTTTCAGATTCAACTATTTCTGTTTTAAAATATTCAATGGCCATTGTTTCTTTAGTTTGCATCATGACAAATACCTAGACACCTTTAGAGATAATGCATGCAAGAATATTTGCACTTATAGCTTCTTTTGATTTTATAAGCATTGTATTTTATGATAATTAATAAATGGAAAGGATTTTACATATGAATATAAAATAAATTCACTTTTCTTAGACTTAATAACAAATATCCAACTTTCTAATCTGTATTTACTAATTCTTTCTTTCACTAAAATCTAATTCTAAATACTTCAATAGCAATAACATGAGAATTGAAATTGTTTAATCTGTTTAAGTGTTTACGGAAGTAATTTAGTGGGGTAAGGGAACAAAGCATAGGTTTTAGACTTAAACACATCTTGAGGAATAGAGGGACGGAGGAAGACTATAGATAAATGATAGATAGATAGGTAGATAGATGATGGATAGAAAGACAGATAAATTCATAGGTACATTCATAGAATATTTTGCCATTGTTTTATGTATTCTATGCCTTCATTTATCTCTTTGACAAATCTTTGATCTACCTTTTCAATTTTAAACATAGTTATTTTAACATTCTTTTCATATTTCTCAATTATTTCCTGTTCTTTGGGAGCTAATTCTTCTTCTGGTGGTGGATTTTCGTTGTGTGTGTTGTAATTTTGTCTGTGGGCTCCTCTTTAACAGAAGGCATATACCAGATTATAGAGGCCTCCCCATGACCAATTTTATTCTATTTTTAGTTAAGGTACATTTTACATGCATTAAAATATACAGATCTTAAATGTTCAGCTTGACTAATTTCTGAATATATCTATAGACATGTAACTATCACACAGATAAAGATGTAGAATGTTTCCCACATCCTTGTGGCCCCTATCAGCCAACATACCCTGAAAAGTAACGACTGTAAGTCTTGATATGGTAGCTATCTACAGGTAACTAGTTAGTTACTAGTTAGTTTCCCTGTTATAGATAACTAATATGTTAGTATTAGTATATTTCCAGTTTTGTTCTTCTTTGGAAAGATTGCCTTCAAATTTAGGCTTTAAATCTCGGTCCTTTATATCTTCACAGGAATCAGCTTGTCTATTTCAAGCAAAAAAAGTGTTAGGATTGCGGTGTGGTTGACTTGAATATACAGATTAATTCATGGAGAATTGACATTTTACCAATATTAAATTTTTTTTAATTTAATATTGAAAAGTATTCAATTTTTTAGTCCGTGAACACGGTAAATCATTCCATCTATTTGGCCTTCTTTAATTTCTCAGCAATATTCTGTAGTTTTTGGTGTACTTATACTAGATTTATATCCATCTATATGATTTTTTAGTGCTATTGTAACTGATTGCTTTTAATTTCATTTTTAATCATTTCTTGTGAATACGAACACAATTGTTTCTGTATATTGACCTCATATCCAGCAACCTTACTAACCTCATTCTGTCTAGTATTTTGTTTATAGCTTTTTAGATTTTTTATGAATGTATTTGTGTCACTGTGAATAATGACAGTTTTCCTTCTTCTTTTCTGATCATTATACTTTTTCCTTTTTCTTGATTTACTGCACTTCTAATACAAATGTTAAATAGAAGTCCTAAGAGTGGATATCTGTGCTTTGATCCCAATCTCAGAGGAAAGCATTCAATATTTCACCATTGAGTATGTTGTCTGCTGTGGGTTTTTATAAATAACCTTTATAACATTTAGAAAGTTGTCCCTTATTTCTGGTTTTCTGAGAATTTTCATCATGGAGTTGTATTGAATTTTAGGAAATATTTACCTGCGTCTATTGAGATGATCATATTATTTTTTCTTTTAATGTATTAATGTGGTAAATTCTATTTATTGATTTTTCAAAAACTATTAAATTAGATTTGCATTCCTGGAATAAATCCATATGGCAAAACTTTAAATTAACTGTGTCCGTATCTCTAAGAAATTCACTAATTCCACACAGTTTTTTATATTGCTATATCAGCTTGGGGTTTTGGTATAATTAGGATAATCCAAATGAGAATGTATATACAATAAATCTAGAATCATTCTTTAGGTAGACAAGTGAACAGTAAGGTGGATTTTATATTATCTGATTACAACTCACTGCTCTAAACAGAGCTAAGGAGCTTACTAAAAACTAAATGAACAAAACAGTAACAAAAATACATTTACATGTCCTTAAAATTTGTGGGTTTTTACCCAAAAGAGTTCCTTAGGCATTGACTTAGTCTGATGACACTGACGAGAAAAACAAGCATATCTCATTTTACTGCACTTTGCTTTGTTGCACTTTGCAGATAGTATTGTGTTTTTTACAAATTGGAGGATTGTGGCAACCCTGCATTAAGCAAGTCTATGGTTGCCATTTTTCCAACGGCATTTGCTCACTTCTTGTCTGTGTTACATTGGGTAATGCTTATAATATTTCAAATTTTTTCATTATTATTATATTTATTATGGTGACCTGTGACCAGTGATCTTTGATGTTACTACTGTAATTGTGTCGGGACGCCACTAACCACACCCATATAAGAGAGTGAACTAAGCAACAAATGTTGTGTGTGTTCTAACAGCTCCACCACCTGGCCATTCCCCCATCTCTGTCCCCCTCTCTATTCCCTGAGATACAACGATACTGAAATTAGGCAAGTTAATAACCCTACAATGGCCTCCAGGTGTTCAAGTGAAAGGAAGAGTCGAATGTCTTTCATTTTAAGTCCAAAGCTGCAAATGATTAAGCTTAGTGAGGAATGTAGGTCGAAAGCTGAGATAGGCTGAAAGCTAGGCAGGCCCCTTGTGCCAAACAGATAGCCAAGTTGTGAATGCAAAAAGGAAAAATTCTTGAAGGAAATTAAACTTGCTACTCCCGTGAACACACAAATGATGAGAAAGTGAGACAGCCTTATTCTGGTATGGAGAGGATTTTAGTGGTCTGGATAGAAGATCAAACCAGCCACAACATTCCCTTAAACCAAAGCCTAATCCAGAGCAAGGCCCTAACTTTCTTCAGTTCTGTGAAGGCTGAGAGAGGTGAGGAAGATGCAGAAGAAAAGTTTGAACCTAGCAAAGGTTGGTTCATGAGGTTTAAGGAGAGAAGCTGTCTCTATAACATAAAAGTGCAAGGGGAAGCGGCAAGGGCTGATATAGAAGCTGCAGTAAGTTCTCCGGAAGATCTGGCTAAGATAATTAATGAAGGCGGCCACACGAAACAACAGATTTTCACTGTAGACAAAACAGCCTTCTATTGGAAGAAGATGCCACCTAGGACTTTCATAGTTAGAGAGGAGAAGTCAATGCCTGGCTTCAAAGTTTCAAAGTATAGGCTGACTCTTTTGTTAGGTGCTAAGGCAACTATTGACTTCAGGTTGAAGCCAATGCTCACTTACCATTCCCAAAATCCTAGAGTCTTAAGAATTACACTAAATCTACTCTGCCTGTGCTCTACATCAGGAACAACAAACCCTAGCTGACAGTACATCTGTTTACAACATGGTTTACTGCTTATTTTAAGTCCACTGCTCAGAAAAAAGGTTCCTTTCAAGATATTACTGTTCACTGACAGTGCACCTGGTCACCCAAGAGCTCTGATGGGGATGTCCAATGAGATTAACATTGTTTTTGTGCCTGCTAACACATCCATTCTGCAGCTCATAGATCCAGGAGCAATTTCAACTCTCAAATCTTGTTATTTAAGAAATACGTTTCCTAAGGCTGTAGCTGCCATAGATAAATTCCTCCAACGGATCTGGGCAAAGTAAATTGAAACCCTTCTGGAAAGGATCCACTATTCTAGGTGCCATTAAGAACGTGTGTGATTCACAGGAAGAGGTCAAAATATCTCCATTAACAGGAGTTTGGAAGAAGTTGATTCCAACCCTCAGGGATGACTTTGAGGGGTTCAAGACTTCAGCGGAGGAAGTAACTGTAGATGTGGTGGAAATAGCAAGAGGACTAGAATTAGAAGTGGAGCCTGAAGACGTGACTGAATTGCTGCAATCTCATGATAAATCTTTAACAGATGAGGAGTTGCTTCTTATGGATGAGCAAAGAAAATGGTTTCTTGAGATGGAATCCAGCCCCGGTGAAGATGCTGTGAAGACTGTTGAAATGACAACAAAGGATTTAGACTATGACATGAACTTACTTGATAAAGCAGTGGCAGTGTTTGAGAGGATTGACTCCAATTTTGAAAGAAGCTCTGCTGTGGGCAAAATGCTATCAAACAGCATCACATGCTACAGAGAAATAGCTCATGAAAGGAAGAGTCAATCAATGAAGGAAATTTCATCATTATCTTATTTTAAGAAATTGCCACAGCCACTCCAGCCTTCAGCAAGCACCACCGTGTCCAGTCAGCAGCCACCAACATTGAGCGAGACTCTCAGCCAGCAAAAAGGTTACGACTCTCAGAAGGCTCAGATGACGGTTAGCAGTAAAGCTTCTTCAATTAAGGCGTGTACATTGTTGTGGTGGACATAGTACTACTGCACACTCAACAGATCACACTATAGGGTGAACATAACTCTCATACGCAGTAAGAAACCGAAAGATGCGTGTGACTCACTTTATTGCGACATTCACTTTATGGTGGTGGTCTGGAACCGAACCTGCAGTATCTCCCAGGTACGCCTGTGAGTAAATGAAGGAGATGTTAGGAAGAGTGACAGGCAGGAACAGGGAGCAAGGAGTACTGGAAGCAGATAAAGGGGAGAATACAGCTGTCTGTGGCCCTCTGGTGGAGAGATCAGAAGACAAACCTTCCACGGCTTCTGGGAGGTGGGCCCACGTTACCGTAGTGCAGCACAATAGAGAACGTTTACAGTGGTGATCCTAACTCATCTAGAAATACTAAATTATACCAACTGTTCTGATGAAGAAGATTAAAGGATTTTTTCAAAACATTTTATGTAAACTGGTTGACATTCCAAGTTTGATAAAGAGACAAGCCTTTAGTTATATATATATAGTTACATATAAAATTATGTATAATATATAAAGCTATATGTAATTATATATATAATACATAAAGTTATAAAGGTTTATATATATTATATATAACTTTATATATAGAAAGGCTTATATGCATAGTTATAGATTTGTATAGTTATATAGACCATAGTTCAGCTATCTAGGATTCAGTCTCAGTCTTAACTGAAGTTAACTTTCCTGTGACCATAAAGTCATTCTTTGTCACTTGTTTTTTTGAAGAAGAAGATTAGCCCTGAGCTAACATCCACACCTATCTTCCTCTACTTTATATGTGGGACACCTGCCACAGCATGGCTTGACAAGCGGTGGGTAGGTCCACACCTGGGATCTGAACCGGCAAACCCTGGGGCTGCTGAAGCACAACATGGGAGCTTAACCTCTGCGCCATGGGGCTAGCCCCCTTTGTCACTTGTTTTTTAAAAAGCAAATGCAGTGTGCTCACCACCTGAGACATTTCACCCAGCAAACAATTTCAGTGATGGTTTGAATAAACAACAGCTGTCATAATGGCATCAATTTACCCGCTCTTCTCTTCTTGCCTCCATAAAATCATTTCCTTTTACACAAGGCTGTACTGAGGAATAATGAAAGGTAGTATTTTTAAAAACAATTTGAAAGTGTAAAGGATTTCTCAAAAATGCTAATTGTGATTGTTATAATAGCCAAAAGGCAAGAAGAGTGATGCAGTGACCCTAACTGCTGACTTCATGCAGACACGCGCACCATCCATGAAAGGGGTGTGGAAAACAGATCCTTTGGGCCGGACTGCAGAGGCAAGGTCAGAAACTGACCAGGGCTGGGCTGTTGCTCTGGGGAGTCCTAAGTGGATTCTCTCACCTTTCCCTGGCAGAACATAACCTTCAAAACCCATTAAGCCAGCTGTCTTCAAACCCATCCTGAAATTTCCATAACACTCTGTTTAAGTGAATTTGGACCAGGTACTAGAGCCCATTCCCAAGTAAAATCTAAAGTTTACGTGAGCTGAGATGACAAAGATGGCAAATTGAACTTTATAGTAAAATACATTTGCTTTCGTCTCCTGGCTATTTCACACCCACAGAATAGGCTTACCCTATACTATGAACGTCTACATAAATATTTCATACGCCATGTATATGTTGATAACTTGCAAATGTGCATCTGTAATTCCGACTTCTCTGAACCACAGACTCACATGTTAAGCAGCTATTTGGTATCTCCCATGGGACGTCTTACAGACTTCTCACATTCCACGTATCTAAATAGTGCCTCTAATTCTCAACCCCCAACTTTTTCCCCATGTCTCCCAAATCCCCGTAGATGGTGTCAGCATTCACCCAGTTGCTCAAACCTGAGGATTGTTTTTGATTCCTCCTTCTTGCTCATCACTCATATCTAATCTTCCTTCAAGTCCTTTCAACTCTACTACAAAAACATTTTGATTCCATTCACTTCTCTTCTTCTTGACTGCCACCGCTATGATGAAATCCACTGTCACCTCTTACCTAAATTATCGCAACACATATTAAAAACCTGCCTACCTTGCTCCATCCATTTTCAGTACAATAGCCAGAACAGTCTTGTAAAAATGTAAACCTGGCCACTCCACACTCTTATTAAAAACCCTCCAATGACTTCCCATTCACTTAGAAGAAAATAAAGTAATTTAATATGGCCTAGAGACTGCGTGATGGGGCCCAGTCCCATCTGTCACGGCTCTTCTCCTCGCCTTGTGTTCCAGCCACACTGGCCTTCTTTAACTTCTCAGACGCACTAAGCTCTTTCCTTCCTTAAGATCTTCACGAAGGCTGTTCCTTCTACCTGGCTGCTCTTTCCTCTGACTGCCAGCTTCTCCGATTTCATGTCTGCTGTCAAATATCACGTCTTCCCAGGGGAAGCCTTATTAACATTATGCTGTCCGAAGCAGTGCTCACTCCCCACTACAGTTCCCAATAGTCTCTCTTATTGTACATTGCTAGTTCCTCTTCCATCTAGCACATTTGTAAGATATTTACCTGTTGTTTATTTATTTTTTTCATTCTTCCCCAAACTGCAAGCTCCACCAGGACTGGGACCAGCACTGTTCTGTGCACCATTGTAAATACCCTACCATGGAGTTGTAGCATGCACGTGCCAGAACGCTGATGGATGTGTGTTCACGGAACGTAGAGACTCTTCAGCTAAACTTGCCTCTCATTGCCCTTAGTTCAGAGGCCCACTCTGAGGTGGGGGAATTAGCAACAAGAAGTTAGACAGAGTTGCTGGAACGCTTTCTAATTGGGTTGAAAGCTCACCAACGCTAAGTCTTCTCTTTACTATGCGTATTTTATCACTTCTCACTCAGCAAATAGCTAGTTTTTCTTCCTCTGCTCTTGCAAACATTATCTTCCTCCTCAACGGCTTTCAGTGGTGCTTCATCCTGCATTGCCAAAAAGTCTGGGTGTCCACGTCACTCTCCCCAGCCCGCCCACCTATATCCCCTCCATCATTTTCTCCACCTGTTACCAACACACTCATCAAAAAATGCCACTCATTTCCCCTTCTGTCTTTTTTCTTCTATAGATGCTTTATAGGACAGTTTATGCTATTTCAAATACCCAGAACAAGCTCCCATCTGGCATCTGTTAAACCATCATTTCTCCTTCATTAAAAATCTTTCTTAAACTCAAGCTCATTTCAGAAAAAGTATGAGTCTGGAAAGGAGTGAGATGTGTCACATTTAGGCTCACGTGTTGACAGTGTTCTGTGTGTCTACCTGGGTTTACTTCATAAGACAAAAAAACGGAAAATAAATTCCAAAATAGAAAAGCAGAATGATAGCATTCATATTTTAAACACATGTGGCCGTTATTTATACAGACGCATCTTCCATCTGCGACATCTGTGATGCTGCAGTGATGGGAGACTAGAAGGAGGCTTCTCTTCTACACACCACCCAGCACACTGAGGACGCACAATAAACACACCCAGGTGTCATCAATGTGCGAATGTACAAATTATAGAAAAGCACATATGAAGTTTGAGAAGAGTGTCAGATTGGCAATTTTTCTTAAACATAACCACTGGCTTACTTCTACTGATTGAGAAGGCATCTCTGCAGAGTAACGTCAAGTTGGCCGACTCATAGCTCTCCTATTCCTGAAGTGCTTAAACATTTCATGTTCTTGATGAGGCTGTATTCACCAAAGCAGAGTAAAGAAATTTGACAGTTCCTCAAGGGGAGTACAATATATCATTAATGTCAGGCCAGAAAAAGGATGACTTCACCATGTATCCCCCATCCTTTGAGTCCTAAACTGAACACTACCTTAATTGTGGAAATCACTGGCTGGACATCAGGACCACATTTTTCAAAAGCAGAACTGATCACAGACCATGGTTTATTATGAGTCTGCACTGTGTTCCTTAAAAACTCCGAAGAGTTGGCCAGATGACAACAGGCGCCAATCTGCCTGTACTTGTATAGGCTTAATGTTGATCTCCATATGTGAAGAGCAATTTGGAGAATTGAAAAAGACTCTGGAAAAGGCAGGCCAAAATTATGGGTAGGATGACAATAAAGCCTATTAAGAACAGATAAAGCCTTTGGAGCTATTTAATCTGCAGAAATGAAGGTAATGGGATGACAACCACTTCAAAAAGTGGAAAATTTTTATATAAAGGCTACTTTCCAGGTTTTTCCTACAACGAGGGCTTTATAAGGTGGGAAAATGGGTTTAAAACGTGATTGAAAAGAGATTTACACTAGAGATAAGGGAGCTCTGTTGATAGATATTAGAACAATCAAAAAGAAGCTCCTGCAGGTATAAAATCAACATACATAAATCAGTAGCATTTCTATACACTAACAATGAACTAGCAGAAAAAGAACTCAAGAACTCAATCCCATTCACAATCGCAACGAAAAGAATAAAATACCTTGGGATAAACTTAACCAAGGAAGTGAAGGATCTGTACAATGAAAACTACAAGACTTTCTTGAAAGAAATTGACGACGACATAAAGAGATGGAAAGACATTCCATGCACATGGATTGGAAGAATAAACATAGTTAAAATGTCCATACTACCCAAAGCAATCTACAGATTCAATGCTATCCCAATCAGAATCCCAAGGACATTCTTTACAGAAATTGAACAAAGAATCCTAAAATTCATATGGGGCAGCAAAAGACCGCAAATTGCTAAAGCAATCCTGAGTAAGAAAAACAAAGCCGGAGGCATCACAATCCCCGATTTCAAAACATACTACAAAGCTACAGTGATCAAAACAGCATGGTACTGGTACAAAAACAGGTCCACAGATCAATGGAACAGAATTGAAAGCCCAGAGATAAAACCACACATCTATGGACAGCTAATCTTCGACAAAGGAGCAGAGGGCCTACAATGGAGAAAAGAAAGTCTCTTCAACAAATGGTGCTGGGAAAACTGGACAGCCACATGCAAAATATTGAAAATTGACCATTCTTTTTCACCACACACCAAAATAAACTCAAAATGGATCAAAGACCTAAAGATTAGGCCTGAAACAATAAGTCTTCTGGAAGAGAATATAGGCAGTACACTCTTTGACATCAGTTTCAAAAGAATCTTTTCAGACACTATAACTCCTCAGTTGAGGGAAACAGTAGAAAGAATAAACAAATGGGACTTCATCAGACTAAAGAGCTTCTTTAAGGCAAGGGAAAATAGGATTGAAACAAAAAAACAGCTCACTAATTGGGAAAAAATATTTACAAGCCACTTATCCAACAAAGGGTTAATCTCCATAATATACAAAGAACTCACACGGCTTAACAACAAAAAAACAAACAACCCGATCAAAAAATGGGCAGAGGACATGAACAGACATTTCTCAAAAGAAGATATGAATATGGCCAATAGACACATGAAAAGATGTTCATCATCGCTAATCATCAGGGAAACGCAAATCAAAACTACACTAAGATATCACCTTACACCCATTAGATTGGCAAAAACATCCTAAACCAAGAATGACAAATGTTGGAGAGGTTGTGGAGAAAAAGGAACCCTCATACACTGTTGGTGGGAATGCAAACTGGTACAGCCACTATGGAAAACAGCATGGAGATTTCTCAAAAAGTTAAAAATAGAAATACCCTATGACCCAGCCATCCCATTATTAAGTATCTATCCTAAGAACCTGAAATCAGAAATCCCAAGAGTCCCTTGCACCCCTATGTTCATTGCAGCATTATTTACAATAGCCAAGACATGGAACCAACCTACATGCCCAGAAACTGATGATTGGATAAAGAAGATATGGTATATATACACAATGGAATACTACTCAGCCATAAAAAAAGACAAAATTGGCCCATTCGCAGCAACGTGGATGGACCGCGAGGGTATTATGTTAAGCGAAATAAGCCAGTCAGAGAAAGACAAACTCTATATGACTCCACTCATAGGTGGAAGTTAATAAATTGACAAGGAGATCTGATCGGTGGTTACCACGGAAAAGGGGGGTGGGGGGAAGGCACAAAGGGGGAAGTGGTGTACCCACAACATGACTAACAATAATGTACAACTGAAATCTCACAAGGTTGTAATCTATCATAACATTAATAAAAAAAATAAAAAAAAAAAAAGAAGCTCCTGCAGAAATCGACACAATCTCTATCCTCAGAGAGCCTGCAGACAGGGCGCATGGCGGTCCACCCCAGGTCGCTTTGATAGCAGAGAAAACTGTTGATGCAGTTTGCACTTGGGTGTCCCTTAAGAATTAGGACTCTTTGATTCTACTTTCAGTAACTCTGGGAAACTTTTTCCTTAATAATAACAACACTGTATTTCAGTAATATATGGAATACTGACTATTTTAAGACACTAATGTTTTCTTTTTTTCTTAAAGATTGGCACCTGAGCTAACACCTGTTGCCAATCTTTAAAAAAAATTTTTTTTCTTCTTCTTCTTCTCCCCAAAGCCCCCCACTACATAGTTGTATATTCTCCTTGTGAGTGCCTCTGGCTCTGCTATGTGGGATGCCGCCTCAGCATGGCCTGATGAGTGGTGCCGTATCCATGCCCAGGTTCCGAACCGGCGAAACCCTCGGCCACTGAAGTGGAGAGCGCGAAGTTAGCCACGCGGCTGACCCCTTAAGACACTAATGTTAATTATTGGAAATCTCTATCACGTGAAGAGAGAGCAGGATGTGAAACTGAAGCAATGAAAAGGGAAATAACTTTCTATGATTTCAGGTCAATTTGAAAAAAAGCACAACTCTTTTCTCATTCTTCTTTCCTCCACAATTTGGAGGGTCGATTCTGACACAATACTGAGTCCTGAGAGTGAGGAGGTAGGAGTAGGAATTAGTAAATGAAAACTCCCGGTAAGTTTAAAGATGGAGAACTTCATACGCTGAACATGTCATGAAGACCATATGCTGAGGCATTAATTAGACACAGAGGTGTCCTCATTACAAATCTGTAGTGTCATCCAAGAGCGATGGGTCATCGCTATACACCATGGTCATAAATTTCACTATCCTCTGTCTGGTTCTGACATTTTCCTTCTGCACAACGTGTGTGATGGCTCAGGCCCAGTCTGACCTTTATCTCTCCCCGTAGTGGCAAACCCCAAATAATACCTGCAATAGCAACAGGAAGCTCCTGAGCTGGACCTTTGCCTGTGGCAGGAAGGAGATTGTGTTATAATCTTTGCAAAAACGTTACACTTGTGAATTGATAAACTTCTCGTTACAAAGAAAGTGTTGTTTCAGGCAAAGTCACTAAGAATTATAAAGAGCTCATAAAGTCTGAATAAAGACACTGTCAGTAGTAAACATACAATTATACCAAGTTACCCAAAATTTCACCCTATTTATGTCAGATATTTTACAATTATAATCAGGAGGGGTAAAATAAACACAAATGCATTTATCTAGTTAAGTTTTTCATTTCGCTGATCTTCAGTTTTTCCATATGGAAGTTTATGTTATTGATTTTTGAGATCTTTCCAATTAAAAAATTTTTATAAAGCTCAATTCAGTGAGCTCCTTTTGGTTAATATGATGAGCACAGAGACCACAGAATGCCTTCTTTGTTGAAGCTCCTTTATGTGCTGTTTCTGCCTGCTTCTAGCCTGAAAAGTTCACAGGAAACTGATCTGTAGCATAAACATTTTAACAATCCAAGAAACGCATTCCACAAACATGCCCAGCACCATCACTGTCTCTCAAAAGCAAGGTGCTTGTCCTGGAGAAATAGGAAGGGGAGGGAAAAATATGAAGCGACAAAAAGATTGTCTCTAGTTGGCTTAAAATTTCTAATATGATAGAAAGTGAGAGGATGATTGAGACAAGAAGTGTTTGAAAACTATAGTTATCTAAACTTTAAAAAGGAAAAAATCAATTATTTGACCATTTACAAATTTTTAGACGTTTGATTTTGTTTCTAAAAAGACGCAAATAATTGGATTAAGTTGCCTTTTAAATGTAACCATGAGGTCAATGGCTTCAAAGTAATCTCAGTCTTTGCTAACTTATTTCAAGTATTTGCAAGAATTAAACATACTTCTTTCTCTTTATAAACAATTTCAAAAACTGGAAATTTGAAAGATAAAGCTTGACTAATTATCACTTAGATTGCCAGACAGTTGAAATATCCTAAACATGGCTCTTATAAAATAAAAGATAAGATGTGTTGATAAGGATTTAGAGAAAAGGGAATCCTTGTGCACCATTAGTGGGAATGTAAAATGGTGCAGCCACTATGGAAAACAGTATGGAGCTTCCTTAAAAAACTAACCACAGAACTACCATACGATCCAGCAATCCCTCTTCTGGGTATATCCCTCAAGGAAATGAAATCAGTACCTCAAAGAGATATCTGTGCCCTCATGCTCCTTTCTACATTATTCACAGTAGCCAAGATATGGAAACAACCTAAGTGTCTATCAGCAGATGAATGGATTAAAAAATTGTGGTATATGTGTGTGAATCCATGTATACACACACACACATGCACACAATGGAATATTATTCAGCCTTACAAAAGGAGATTCTGCCATTTGCAACAACCTGGAGGGAGCTGGAAGACAGTACTTTAAGTGAAATAAGCCAGACGCAGAGAGAAAAAAAACTGCATGATCTCACTTATATATTGTATCTAAAAACATCTAACACGTGGAAGCAGAGAGTAGAGTGGTTGCCAGGGGCAGGGAGCAGGGGGAAATAGGGAGATGTTGGCCAAAAGGTATAGAGTTGCAGCTGTGGAGGATGACTAGGTCTAGAGATCTAACATACAGCATGACGACTGTAGCTAATACTACCTATTGAACACTGGAAATTTGGTAAGAGGTTAGATTTCAGGTGCTCTCATCACACAAACAAAAAAGGTAACTATGAAGAGAAGATATGTTAATTAGTGTGACAACGATAGTCATGTTACTATGTATAAGTACATCAAATCACTATGTTGTACACCTTAAATATATAAAATTTTTATTTTTAAAAATATAAATAGAGCCAGCCCCAGTGGCCTAGTGGTTAAGTTCGGCATACTCCACTTCAGCGGCCAGGTTGAGTTCCCAGGCGTGGACCTATGCCGCTCATCTGTCAGCGGCCGTGCTGTGGCAGCAGCTCGCATACGAAAAGAGGAAGATTGGCAGCGGATGTTAGCTCAGGGTGAATCTTCCTCAGCAAAAGTAAATAAATAAATAATATAAATAAACAAAATATCCTAAAGAAATAAAATAAAATACAAAGAACACCTTAATATTCACCTCTGTTTCATGCCATGTCAACATTCAAATACTCCCAGATAACATTAACTTACTTTCAAAACAAAATTTATGCAGATCTTTTGAATGTGAATTTTCATAAAAGAGAACGATGGGGACCTGAAATTAGAGGTGCTCACAAGTCAGGGGCAAACAGGAACGGGGCTGGAAAAGAAGAGACAAGATTCTGTGCTGCTCACAGCTGCTGGTGGTGGAGGACAGAAGCCAGCGCAGACTAGCCCAGGCACAAAGGGATGCATTAGCCCAGATAACCAAGAAACCCCTGACCCATCCCAGGCACGACAGAATCCAGGTACAATATCACGTGTCTGAAACTGTGTCTATTTGTACCCTTGGACTTCCTCTACATTTGTTTTATTCCAGGAAGATTTAATCCTATGGTAGAAAAGACGGTCCCAAGCAGATCCAGTGTAAGAGCTCAGAAATCCAGAAAAAAGAATGAGACAATTGTCTCTTCTGGTATCCATATCAATGCATATCAACAGTGTGCCCATCCTTAAGCCAATCGCTTTGTCCAGAATCATGAGATACAGCCGTTAGCTTCGGGTTATATGCTTTTGTGCTTCAGTGAAATTGAGCCTGGTGTTGAACTCACACCATAATGACAGATTTGATTTGGGTATTAGCTGTTCCTAAAAGGAAAAGATGTAGAATAGGCCATCCCTTTCTCTCCACCCCCAATACCGACAATGCACACGCAAATATTACCCTACAGGTCTAAAGTATGCATCATTCTATTATTTTTCTGTGGTTATGCCACCTCTCCCTTCCTTCCTTTCTTTCTCTTTTTCTCTCTCTCTTTCCTTCCTTCCTTCCTTCATTCCTTCTTTCTTCAAAATAATACATGTATACATTTTAAAAGTCAAATACTGCTGTAAGGCGTAACAAAAAAATATCAGTGTCTCGCCCTATCCTTGCTCACCAATTATTTCCACTACCAAAAGGTAACCATTTAAAACCATATTATCACTTTATTCTATTTTTTTACTTCCCATTTCTAAATATGAGGCTTATGATAGTATTTAATTTTCTTAGATACTATCAATTGTCACCCTATACAGAAGAATGCCTTATAAAATCTCTTAGCATCACCAAACATTCATACTTTTTAATTACCCCATTCTCACAATACGGTCATATCTTAATTTTTTATTGTCAATATTCATTTTGAACAAAATGGTCACTACAGATCCGTTGTTAGAGCCAATACTTGTAGTGTACTAGGGCTGTATTGACTTTCTTCTGAAACGTTTACTTTCTCATAGTGTTCATATTTGACTTGGGGTTTTTTTTTCTACTGTTGCTTGTTTGCTTGTTTTTGTTTGCTTGCTCAGTTTTCTGTGCATCCATCACTAATTTATAAAAAAATTAAAAATCCCTAACAAACTCTCAAATTCGTCTCAATGCAAACACGGCAGGTGTTCCACCGGTTTATCTGGCCTTTGGGGCCTTCCCTCAGGGTCCCTCCCCTCCTGCTCTAATCTGCATTTGCCCAGCCTTGCGATCGAGCTGAAATCTGGGCACTGGCCTGCACCTTCGTGCTTGGAATTCCCTTTGCCCATGTCCTTCCACAGGACCCTCTGTCCTCTGGATCCCATGTCTTTCTCTTCCTTTGTTAACTCTCGTCTTGGTGAAGCATTTCCTCCAGCAACTTTCTGAGAAAATATAGAGAAGATAACTTTTTGAGACCCTGCATGTATCCCAAGGTCTTTGTTGTGTCCTCACATTTGACTGACAGTTTGAATGTGACTTAGGTGGACACTTCCGTCAGAAAGCTGCATGGCAGGCCTGGAACGCTCGCGACTACCATTTGTTGACGATCTCTTGTCTTCTACCTCACTTCATTTCCCTGCCTGGAGCCCCTATCTGTCAAATACTAGGCCTTCTGGATGGATCCTCTGATTTTTAAAAATATATTCTCTTTTATTTTCTATCTCTTTTGTTTTGACTTTATCATTCGTTCCTACTTTCTGAAAAATGTCTTCAATGTGCTATGTCTATTAACTGTGTTCTATTCCTGCTACCATAGTTTTAATTTCTGAGACCTCTTTCTTATTCATGTCCCTTTCTTACAGCTACTTTTTTCTTTTATTACAAAAGTGACATCGTCTAGGATCCTTCTATGGATCGTGTAGAATTCACTGGTGCGTCTGTCTGTCCCTGCGTTGTCTCTGGAGTTTGTTTCACAAGCTGCATCTTTCTGATTTCTTTCTTTTGGTCTCAGCCTTTCATGTTGGTGGCTTTTCTCAACCGTCTGATGATCTTTCATTCTCCTTTCATTTACAGAGTGAGGCACCAAGGAGCTACTTGGAATCTCTTGGAATTACTGATTGTGAACATGGCTAGATAGTAATCAGATGCAACTCGGCCACTTCATTGGAGGAAGCCCAGCCGTAAGAAACTAGCTGTTTTCTCTTGGAATGAACAGATCCCAAAGAGAGCTCTACAGAGTCTTGCCTGGAAGCAATGGTTAGAAGAAGCTAGGTTTTTGGGAGATGAGGAAGAGAAGAATTTCGGTGGGGATGGGGTTGTCTCACCATTCAGTACATACACACTTATTCTCCACGTTTTTAGCATAATGGCTCATCTCTGCCACCGCTGTCCTTTCTGTCCTTCAGTCCCGAGCTTCTTGGGACTTGTTGCTTAGCGAACAAGTCTCCTGTCTGGCGGGGATGCTGCATACCTGTGTGAGGTGGTAGAGGTGACCTGCTGGTGTGATGCCTCCTTATACAGATTTTTTAACCATACATCCTGTTCCTTACCACCTTTTCCCTGACTGTCATATGTACACAGTCTCCAGTTGTCAAGAACTATGAAAGGTTAGTAACGCCCTTGGTAGGTGTTCTCATTGTTTTAGAGGAGAATTGCTTACCCAATCACTTTCCCCAGAGTATTGGTTTGCTAGGGTTGCCATAACAAAGTACCACAAACCATGTGGCTGAAACAACAGAAATCAATAGCTTCGCAGTTTTGGAAACCAGGAGTCCGAGATCATGGTGTCAGCAGGATGGGTTCCTTCTGAGGCTGTGAAGGTCTGTGCCAGGCTTCCCTCCTAGCTTCTGGTGGTTTGCTGGCAATCTGATTTTTTGGCTTATAGATGCATCATCTGATCTCTTCCTTCATCTTCACACTGTGCCCTCCCTGTGTCTCTATCTCTGTGTCCAAATTTCCCCTATTTATGAGGACAGTCATATTGGATTAGGGTCCACTCTAATGATCTGATCATAACTTGATTATCTGGAAAGACCCTATTTCGAACTACGATCACATTCTGAGGTTGGGGGTTAAGAATTCAACATATGAATTTGGAGGGAGGGAGACATAATTCAACCCATAATACCCAGCATGACATCACGCTGAGAGAGAAGAAAGTCTGATGATCTTGATAAGGAAGGGGGAGCAGACGAGGCCCAAAAGCTTCCTGTAAGAAGCACGTCTAAAGGAAAGCATCTCAGCGAGGGCTTCCACTCCTCGGGCCGCACAGGCAGGAAGCTTCACCAAGACTGACGGGACTAACCAAGAGCTGGGAAAGGCCGACGTTTAACTCTATGAGCGGTTTTGATACAGATGGACCTTGCTTTATATATAATTTGCCTGTTATTTTTGGCTTGACTGTTTTATTATTTCTTTTTTCCACAGTTGACTAAATCACATTGTCCTGCCCCCAAACAGAAGCAGTTGAGTTCTCTCTCTCACCGAGTGAAAAAAATAGAGTCAAGTGTTACCTTGTCCCTTCCACCCCCCTCCCGACTCCAGGGCCAATCAGCAGTGTTCTCCAGCGGGCTGCCACGCCCACTGAATTCCTAGCCCCAGACCTGCGTCAGAGCAGAAGCATCAGTTCACCTGAGAACTGCCATCCTCTTCTTCCCTAAAGCAACCATTAGATTTCACAATTACCTTCCTTGGCTGGAGAGGTGATGGTTTATTGTCATCTTGATCCCGGTACATATCAATGCTAACAGCAATAACCCACCTAGAACGTTAGATTCTTTGTCACGTCCAACTCTTGACTGCTTCTCAGTACCTTAGAGGGGCCCCCTTATCTCTGCCCTATAGTAGAAATTTCCTTCCATGGAAATTCTGCTCTCTGTCCATGTGGCTCAACCCTGTACGCTTCTGCTAGTGTTGTAGATTAATACAACATGTGCAAACGGAAATAATGCAAACAACAATAATAGCAATAGTTTAAGACTATAGTTAAATTAGCATTTTGAGATTAAATGAGTGAGTTTGCAGGGGAGTAGCAAAGATGGTTACTTGTTACTGTTGATAAGGAAGAAAATGAGTAAAAAAAGTAGCTGTGCATAATGGTCAGAGCCGAGGATGCCTGAAAGGCGTGTTATTCAAATCCATTTTACTTATATGATGCTGTACATTGCCGCTCCAGATGATGCCTTTTTCTTTTTGCAAGTTTACAAATTTTAACCTGTGAGCCAACTGCCTACTTCCCTGAGAAAAAGGAAGCCGTGCAATGTGCCTTCTCTTTCGATCCTCTTTGACCACTAAGCAGGGGTGGCGTGGGGCCAGGATCTGGCTGCATGAGAGGACCGAGCACCAAGTCTCGAAACTGTGTTTGCAAGCAGGCACCTTGGTTTTAATGGTATTGTACTGTTTTGGACTAATATGTGTAAATTTTCTACAGGTTATTAACTCACATTTTTAATAACATTAAAAAGCAATTTCTCATTTTAAAGATTATTAGTATCATTATTATTTTTGTTTGTAGTCATTTTTTGACAATTCTGGAGGCAGGGGGACAGGGCTAAAACTGCTCCAATCCACCACTGACATCATCCCAACATTTCTGTGGACTTTCCCCCTTTTAATATTTATTTCTGTCAAAGAACTACGTCCTGCCTCCTTTTCAAAGTTGTGTTTCATCCTAACCTATCGCTACCAAGAATTTGACCCATGAATTACCCCCTCCTTCGTACTTTAAGAATATACCTTTAAATATAGTCTACAGCTCCTCTCACAAATCTGCAAATGATTGTGTTCTTTTTTATTGAGGTATAATTGACATATAACATTATATTAGTTCAGGTATACAACACAATGATTTGATATGTGTACGTATTGCAAAATGATCACCACAATAAGTCCAGTTACCCAGCACCCATCCTCAGACATAGTTAAAAATTGTTTTCTTGTGATGAGAACTTTTAAGGTCTACTCTCTTAGCAACTTTCAAATATGCAGTACAGTGTTGTTAACTGCAGTCACCACGCTGTATGTCACATCCCCACGTCTCCATGGGGGAAATGCAGTCGGGGGGCAGTCAGGAGGAGGCTGAGAGCCAGGGGTCTGTCTGACCCCCATCCGTCACCACTGTGCACAGCCGGGGACAGGCTCTCACACATTCCAGGCTTGAGCTTTCCAGCACATTTTGTTCTGTAAAGAAATTTTCACTGCTAGGAAGGATGTTTAAGACATAATATGCTTGTCCTCCACATGTTCTTCCCTGTTTCACAAGGTATTCCCACTAGGAACCACCCTTAGCTTCCTTTGCCTCTGCGTAATCTGCGATGGTCTGATCGCTCTCTATTGCCACTGCCATTGCTTTTTCTCTCTCCTCCTTCTTCTCTCTTCCTCCTCCATTTTCCTCTTCTCCTGTTCTTTTTTCCTCCTTTTTCTTCTTTACTTTTTTTGGTCTGTCTCCTTCTACAAGAACATAAGCTCCGTGAGAAAGGATTTTGCTGTTTTGCTGGCTACATCTGACCTAATGCCAGAACAACAACTGGCAAAAAGTCAATACACACTCGCTGAAAAAATTGACAAACTGTTAGAAAAAATATAAAATTTAAGGGAATAGAAACAAAAAACAAGTTTGTCTTAAAAGATCACAAATACTCTCACTATCCAAAGCTAATAGTTATGAATGTTTTAGTGGGTTCCTTTTCTTTGCAAATGTATACCATATATTCCTCCAGAAGCTCACAGTCCTTTTGAGGAGACAGAAATATAAATTATAATACAAAACACTAAGTACTGTGACTGAGCAAAATTCTATGAAGCAGAAAAGATAAGTAATTAATTCCGCCTGGCAGAGCATAATAAAAGCTAAACTTAAAAGACAAGCAAAACTTGCCAGATTTTTGTGGGAAATTTTAAAGAAAATCCCATACATCCTATCATCCTGCTATATAATTATTTTATTCTTATTAGAATAAATAATATCAATAAGTATATCGCCATCATTCCCAAACAGGGTATGTCAGAGATTACTACACCCATTTTTTTTCTGTGAGATGTTTGCACAAACGCACTAAGGAAAATGAGTGCCTCCAAATTTCCCTGCCGAAGGTTCCATTTTCCAGGCCCTTGATGGCTCCCCCCCTCTTATTAATTTAAGGATTCGTTAAAATACTGTTCTTGATAAGTATTAATGGACTTAACCCTCAGGGAGGATATGAATAATTTCATCAGCAGCCACAACCTCTGCCCTTTTAGCCCCTAGAAAAGAGAAGAAGAGCATCATCTCCAGTTGCTGGAGTTGAGAGCCTGTAATTCTCTGCTTCACTCTATACGCCGTATTCTATGACCCAAATATACGTGAAACCAGATGTGGATCTGGGATTATTCAGTTCTCTACTCCTGGATGGAAGATCAAGAATATGGGGATAACAGCTAAATACGGTTTGGGCATTTATTTAAGGAGGAGTAAATGGACATTAAAACTCTTGTGGTAGTTTCTGATCTTGAAGACATGAAATTTTCATACCACTGAAATTAAGTGAATCAAAATGATGTATGATCTGGACCAGAGAGAGATGTGGCCTTATGTTTTGAGTAGACTCAAAAACAGAGGCGATAATGGTGAACTGGGAGGTCCAGGCAGAGCAAATGAATGGAGATCAGGCAAGGCATATTGGGGAGGAGTGAGAGGTTTGCTGCGGCAGAAGTAAGGGACACGTAGGAGTAAGTATTCGGAGATGAGACGAGAGTGGCAGGGGCAAGATTGTGAGGGACACTGTATGCCAATAGAAGAGGTATGGAATTGATGTTAGACATCACCACAAATGCTGTTCACTATTGCTAGACAGCAAGTTGGCAACTCATGTGGCTTCTGTCAGGTGATGGTGAGGCTCCATAAAAGAGACAGTACTGATACATGATGGGAAATACCTCCTAAGAACAAGCTCACTTCCATTTCTTCCTTTACACTTTGCAGAAGTCTGGGTACAGCCTCCAGATTTTTTCTGCACAAATATAGACAGAAATAGGGATAATGGGCTTGTCTTAATAAAGCTAGGACAAGGCTGAAAAAAGTTTTTGCAGAGCAAAATATGTAGATTGATGATTTGGAAGAAAAGAACTTCCAGCTGAACTTGAAGAGAGTGCGTTGCAATCCATAAAATTCATTAATTTTTGTAAATTAAGAATAGGATATTATAGTAAACCATTATTGCTGTTGGCAAGCTCTTTTTGTAAATGCCAGATGGTAAATATATTAGACTTTGAGAGCCACACCACCTATTTTGCAACTAGTGAACTCTGCTGTTGTAACGTGACAGGAGCCACAGACTATACACAAATCCAGTCAAACTTTACGGCACTGCAATTTGAATTTTATATAACTTTCAAATGTTACAAAATTTTCTTCTTCTTTTTATTTTTTTCCACCATTTAAAAATGTAAAAATCATACTTAACTCACAGGCAATCGTCGTTCGGCTGTCTGTGGGGTCCTGCCGCAGGGGACAACAGGTAAGGCTACAACCGCCTTCTGCTTTCCCGCTAACTCTTCTCCTTCAGCCTTAAAAGTATTTCTTTTTCCCACATATGAGGGAAATATAGATAGAATCTTTAGAAAATGCAGACAATATATAATTTTTTATATATGTCTGGTGGCTTGGCGTTGCATAAGAATCAAGAGAGAGCTTTTACAAAAATTGAGGGTGAAGATATTCTTAACTAAAAAGAAGTAAATCCTCGATCATGCTGTCTTTCAGAAAATTATAATGTAGCATCAGTTGTGTCTTTAAACGAATTCCATAAGTATATTTTTTAAATCCTGATGATTATTCAGATTTCATTGCCTGTCACTCTGTCGCCCTTATCACAGGAGCACTCGAACACCAGACCACAGCGGGGTCGGCTGAGTACATTGTATTCTTGTGCAGCAGGAAGAGGGAGCGATGTCCCAGTTTAGTCAATTCCACTTTTGGTTTTGCAGGTCACCCACCAGCTCTTCGTTTCGTGAAGTTTCTCTCTATTTCTGGGATAAAGTGTCCCCTGCCTGCAGATCACTTCAACCATGTCAGCTCAGAGAGAAGGGAACTGATGCACTGATTCCTCTGCTGATGTCGTGAGCAAGACGGTGTGGAATGACAAGCTGAAGGATTCAAGTGAAATATCCCAACTAAAGTGCAGTTGAAACATAAAGACCGAGAGCGCGAGTAATATACGTGCAAAAAGACGAGAAAAGAGCATGAATGTGACCAATATCACATGAGAAAGAGCAAGGGGAAGGAATTCCAAACAAGGAGTTTTCACACTCTAAATGGAAGTTTAGACGGTAGCGTGGAGCTGAGGGGTGAGCCCACCCTGCAGTGACTCAAGCCCCCATCAGTGAGATAGAGCACTCAGATCTGGACCCCGAGACCTGCTAAAGAGCACAAGAGGCAAGGAACGGCTTTTTTAAGATGGCCTGATTCATCTCAGAGCACTGTTTTCATTTTCCTGAACTCATCTTCAAAAATGTCTCTATTTTAGTGTGCTTCGATTACCCACAGCTTCTCTCTCTCTCCTTCCTTCAGATGTGCCTGTTGCCCTTTTAAATTACTTGCGAGAATGTGAGAAGAAATGAGCGAACAAGCCCAACTTAATAATGTAGACACCAGAGTACGACAAGTGGCCCAAAGAAAAATCCAGAAAAGGCAACAGTGGTGAGCAAAGCCAAGGGTAGCTGAAAGAGTATATGAGCAATGAATCCTGTGAGTCTGAAGTCACCAACGGCAGCCCAGGCTGCAGTCCGTGTGCAGAGATAACTGCCTTTCACCTGTGTTTGGTGGACTCACACAATATTTAAAATATATTTGAGGTAGTTGCTGACATTAACAAATATGGAGATTTTACATAAAAAATACAATTTTCTGATTCACTTGGGGCTCAGTAGCTCTAATTCTGCTTCCTCTCTAAATGATCTTAGGCAAGTTACTTTCTCTGTGCCTGAATGCCCTCATCTACAAAATAGGGTAATAGTATAACTCACTTTCTAGAGTTTTCATGAGGATTAAACGACATTGTGCTGAAAGTACTTGGAACAGTACCTGGCACAGTGTAGGTGTGTGATATACATTAGGTACTAGAGTAATAGTACCTGCTGTTATACTTGACAAACTGACCCTCGGAAACTTGAGGCAAGCATCAAGAAGAGCATAGGAAAATGACTTAAAATCCATCGGAAACAAGTGAGTTATGTAGACATCCAACAGGATGAGCTGCGTTAAGAGAGCATGGCACGAAGAATCCCTTTCAAAGCATCTTCCAGTTTCAAAATTCTATAAAGACTGAAGTAATTGAGCACAAAGCAGCAGAAATTCCATCTTCAAAGTAACCAAAGAAGCATACTTCAGAAAAACCCCAATCTCATAGATACAGAGAACAGACTGGTGGTTGACAAAGGAGGTGGAAATGTGCTGGATGAAATGGGTGAAAGTGGTCAAAAGCTACAAACTTCCAGTTATAAAATAAATAAGTCCTGGGGGTGTAATGTACAGCATGGTGACTACAGTTAATAACACTGTATTGCATATTTGAAAGTTGCTAAGAGAGTAAATCTTAAACATTCTCACCACAAGAAAAAAATTCCATAACTATGTATAGTGATGGATGTTAACTAGTGTTATTGTGGTGATCATTTCACAACACATGAAAATATCGAATCATTATGTTCTATACCTGAAATTAATATAATGTCGTATGTGAATTATACTTCAATAAAAAAAAGAAGCATACTTCAAAATAGAGCAGTCTTATTTGAGTTCTTAATAAAAGAAAGCATCTAAAGCAACATTGCAGAGGCAAAATGCCCTTAACCCTCAGTACAAGTTTAGAAGGATAGAACTTCTAAAACTTACACAAAAATTTTAACAAAGAGACTTGCAACGATAAATCTTTTTAAAACAAATTTCAAAACAATGTGCCACAGTAAATTAATGTTCTCTTTAGTCATATTATCTAAAGTCTAAAAGGAAATAATACATATTTATATAGGCATTTATTTATATTTATATAGGCATTTATATTTAAAAAGGAAAATGGTAAAGTAATATGTAAAAACTAAGTATAAGTATGTTATATACATTAACAAAATCCAGCAGAACTTTTAGATTGTTGAATATTCAGTGTACTAGATGACAGGATTAATAACCTTAATATATAATGAGCACTTACAAGTCAATACTAAAAAGTCAGACACTATGAAATAATTTAAGCTCATAATCATTTTCTAAAACAATAAATACAATAGGCAAAAGCATTTTAGCCTTATTAGCAACCAAATAAATACAAATTACACCATTAATGGGATTATATATTTCATCTACAAATTGGAAGAGATTTTTTTTTAATTTAACAAGGACTCTAGGACTCTCATCCATTGTTGGTAGCAATTTCTACAAATTATGGAGGACAGTCAAGTCATGTGCTGCATAATGATGTTTTGGTCAATGGAGCACGTAACATCAATGGATCTGTAAGATTAGTACCATATAGCCTAGGTGTGTAGCAGGCTATACCACCTAGGTTTGAGTAAGTGCACTCTATGATGTTTGCACAACAAAACCGCCTAATGACGCGTTTCTCAGCACCTATCCCTGTCCTTGAGCCAGGCATAACTCTATATGAATAGCTGTCAAATGCCCTAAAAATATGCTTATTCTTGGATCCACAATTCCATTTTTAATCCGCATACTTGAAGGTACCCATTTCCTCCCTTTCCTACCTCTTCATCCCTCCCCTTTCAGCTTACCCATTTTTGCCTCTGATTCTCACCCTCACTGGCCTAAAGCTCAGTGGTTCTAGGTGGTGGTGGTGGTTCTTTTGAAGGGGCCTGGAGAGAAATGGCAGTAACAACCATTCTCACTACTACTATCACCACCATCTACACCTACCATCTACTACCACCTACCACTACCACCAACCATTTTACTGAGCGCTCAATATGTTCCAGGCTCTGTGCTCAGTGAATTCTGTGTGAGTTAACCCAATTCACAGTGTCTCACTACAACCCTATGAGGAAGGTCACAAATATTATACCTGTTTTACAGATAAGAAAACTGAGGCACAGAGAAGTAAATTTGCTCAACATCACACAGCTACTAAGTTTGGTCCCAGAGGCCACACTCATTACCACTCTATACGCAATGGGGCCACAAGATAAAAAGGGCCTCCAGACTCCCAGGTTTGTCCAGGGGCATCGGAACATGTGTGTTGCTTGAGAATAAGATCATCTGGCAATGAGGCTCTCTATAAGCAAAGGCAGATGTCGATTCCAATAGAAATCAACATAAACACCTAACCCCGACTGTAAACAAAGCACTATATTTGTTCAAAAGGAAATGTTCCTGTTAACTAAATAGAAAGGAAACAGGATATCGAGAAACAATGGCAATTCAAAGGTTTTGTGGCAGCTTTGAAGGAAGAGCCAAGCTGATGCAGCCAGCCCTGCTCACAGCTGAGAGCTCCTGCATGGCGAGCTGCTGCGGGCCCCCAGACTGAAGGAACCTGGGCAGCAAGAGCAATTTTCCCAAAGAAGAGAAGTCACCAGGTGGGACAAATGAGAGATTAAATCTCATAGTTTAGGTTTGGGCAATCCACCCGCACGGAGCCTTCATCTATTGAGGAGGACGCTGAATTCATTCCCATGACAGACATCTGCGACAGTGATTGCCCTACTCTGACTCTGTTACTTTAATCTTCCGGTGGCGTGCCTTACAGCCTGTTCAACCGAGCTGGATCACCGTCAGAACGTGAAGGTCTTATTCCACACTCTGCGTTCTCTTGAGCTCATTCCCGACTGGCACACAGAAGATCCAGAGAACAGCAGACGTGACCAACTACCAGCTCAGGATTCAAAAGGGGAGTCAGAGAGAGCAAGAAAACCTAGAAGTCACAGAAAGAAATATTCACTAGCCTGACCACATAGCAACCTTAGATGTCTACATCACACAAAATACTTCATTTACTAGAAGAGGCAAGCAAAGAGATGAGAAAAATATATTTGCCATATATATGTCAAAGACCAGATGTTCTTAATATCCACAAAGCTCCTACAGATTAATGTAGAAAGACCAAAACTCCAATAAAAAATGGGCAAAGACATTCATAGACTGTTCAAATAAAAATAAAGATAAGATAATTTTTAAAGCATATCAGAAGACATCAACCTTAATCATAGTCTAACAAACACCAATTAAAACTATGAGACACCATTTTTCACCTCTTAGACTAGCAAAGACCAAGCCTGATAACCTTTTGTGCTAATAATACTATGTTGACAAATAATCCATTACATATCAGCGACGGCTTTACAAGCTGGTACGATAGCTAGGGAGGTCAAGTCAACAAGATTTATTACTATTTAATATGAACATATGCTTTGATCCAGCAAGTAAACCTCTAGGAATTGATCAACAAATATATTTGTACATGTACATAAAGATGAAATCATTCACTGCAACATTGTTTATAGTAGCAAAAGACTGGGCATAATCTAAATATTCATCAGCAATAGACTGGTTAAATAAATAATATATCTACACAACGGTATATTAGGGAGTAATTAAAAAGAAAAGGTAGATAGATAGATAGATAGAATTATATAGAATGATCTCCATGATCTACTATTAATTTTTAAAAAAAGGGATGCAGGAGAATGTCTGCACTTCCTTCCACTTGTTCGCTTAAAGCACATGTGTTTTATGTTCCCAGACTCTCCAGAAGGATTTACAAGAACCTTTTGCGACTGATTGCAATAGCTAAGTTTTACAGGGCACTTACGATGGGCCAGGCATTGTTCTAAACGGTTTACGTGTATTATTCAATCATCAAAACAATTCTATGTGTTAGGTACAATTACTATCCCCATTTTCCAGAGGAAGAAACTGAGGCACAGAGATGTTAAGTGAGCTACCTAAGGTCACACAACTAGCAATTGCAAACTGTGATTTGAACCCAGACAGTCTGTCTCCAGAACCAGTGTTTTTTTACCACTAAGTAACCCGCCTCTGGGGAGGAAAACCTGGGGTCAGGGTCAGGAGGAGCGTTTATTTTCCACGTTATTGTTTGTCTTTCTACCATGTGAATGTACTACTTTTTTAAAACCTAAAAATAAAAATTATTCAAAATGTCACACAAGTTCTAAAGCATATCTGGAAAAACAGGAGGAAAAAAAGCCCAAAATTCTGATAATGTCTCATGAAGGGGGACTGGCCCCACCAGATGGTCACACCTGCTATAAACATAGAAAAATTTAAACAGTGAAGAACTGACAGAAGAATTAACAGAGAGATCAGTGTAACAGAAAAAATAGCTTTAGAAGCCAATCCTAGCAAAACAAGAACTTAACATTTTATTTTAAAAAACATGAAAAAGTGGGAGTATTATTCAATTAATGCCATTGGGTAAATTGACTAATTTCTCAGAAGAACATTTATTTAAGATGCCATCTGAGGGGCTGGCTCCGTGGCCGAGTGGTTAAGTTTGCGCGCTCTGCTGCGGCAGCCCAGGATTCGGATCCTGGGCATGGACATGGCCACGTTGAGGCGCGTCCCACATCCCACAGCTAGAAGGACCTGCAACTAAGATATACAGCTGTGTATATCTTAGCTGTGTGGGGGGGGGGGGTGCGGGTTGGGGAGATAAAGCAGGAAAAAAAAAAAAGGCAGATTAGCAACAGTTATTAGCCAAGATGCCAATCTTTAAAAAAAAAAAAAAGATGCCATCTGACATCATATGCTAAATATAACACAAATGAATTGAAGAAATAACGTAAAACTGAGGCATAAAAATCAAGAAGTCCATATATGGATATGGGAGGACTTGCTCCCTAGATGAGGAAGATTTTCTTAACATAAAGCACGATGAAGGAAATCCGGAGAGGACACTGCAATTTAGCCAACATCAAAATTCTAAAACAGCATGTTTAAAATATCATAAACAAAATACAGACTATGAATTGGGAATAATTGTTCACAAGTAAAACAATGTTATTAATACCATACACAAAACACAATTACTAATCAAGAAATAAAACATTAAAACGTTAAACAAAAAGCCAACAAAAACAAAGATCCCTGAGGAAAAATACCGAACATAATTTATTTAATTCCATCGTTGCTGTAGATATCATTTCCCCCATTTCACAGATGAAAACTGACACTGAGAGATTAAGTAGCTTGCCCAAGGTCACACAGCCAAGAGGTAGTGAGCGGTGATTGGAACCGAAAACTTAATTTACTCCAAAGCCCGTGCATTTATTGCTCAGGCTCCAGCCTCTCGATGTTGCTGTGTATCGCTCTGGAGCTGTATGACGCACCAGGAACAGTGCGTCACTATCAAAACCAGAACTAAGAATCCACTGTTTCACGCAGGTAATTGGTGAATTGTTTCCCTAAGTCTAGGCTCAAGATGAGGTTGTTTTACCTAATCATTGCAAGGACACATCCTTAC
Source organism: Equus asinus (assembly GCF_041296235.1). NCBI lineage: Eukaryota > Metazoa > Chordata > Mammalia > Perissodactyla > Equidae > Equus > Equus asinus. The sequence continues at coordinate 2,928,414 of NC_091797.1, read as the reverse complement.
CTGTTTCCTAATGAAATAGACTGATGACATCCACGTGAGAGTTGATGTTTGGGGAACAGTTGGGAAAAACAAAGGGAGATGACTCGATGGGAAGGGACTGAATGCATTTCTGGTTGAATATTGCTCCGTCCTAAACAGCAGTTTTTCAGGAACCCAGAAGCCGAGTAACAATAACTACCTAAAGGATTTTGAACCTGCTGCAGCACCACGAGGCACGTGTTATTACCATGAAGAAATTGAAATGATAACGTTCGCAATATCTCATTTGAATTTTTCATTTGTTTGCATTATTTAAAATAATTTTGTAACCAGATAAAACCTAAGGGTGTTTCTGTTTAAAAGTTAATATCTATATTCTGAGTTAACTCAGCTTCCTTGCCAAATTGTAGACCCAGAGAGCTAGTGTTGCTGAAGTCAACCAACTGGTAGACGAGGAAAGATAATGTCAACTTCGGTAGCCGAGGTACTCTCTGAGGCTTGTGTAGATTCTTGCCAAATCCAAGATCTATTTCAGTTTTAAGACATCTGTTACTCTGCAAGCGGCTTCTCTCTCCTTCCCAAAGTCTCCAGCTTCCATCAGCCTGGAATTCTCATCATTCCTGACACCGCTGCTATCTGCCGCCTATTGCCTTTTTCTGGAGCCTCACGCCATAGCGAGAGAGATGTATACACACACGTGCATATAGACGCAAAAACATATATGTACATATAAACATATATCCTATATATTTAAGAATATAAATAACATTTTCTATTTCAAAATTCATAGGCAGCATCAGAGGGGTAATCATCTTTCTCCAGAATCTACGATAATCACTGTCTGGGAGGGAGAGAGAAACTCTGTGCACGGTCGAACTGTTCAGCCCTAACCTCTCTAGCTCAGGTCCATTCATTGGCGGACACATGCATAAGTGGTAAAGGTAGAGAAGAGGAGGGTATTAAGTGCCAGATTTCAGCTTCAACAATAACTATTGCTGCCAAGCGGCATGACTTCAAACAACCCCTCACCAAACAGATGGTATGCAAGTCTTATCAGTGGAAAATACAACTCCTTTTAAAATGCATCCAATGAATCAGATATTGTAGAGTCGAACCTGAAAGTTTAAATGGGTTTTCTCTTACAGTTCTACCTCTGCTAATAAAACTCTACAGAATATAGAATATTATCAATGCACCCACTTAGGCAGTATGTTTCAAGAACTTCAGCTCAAGTTCTTGAAATAAACTATGAATATGACAACATGTATTTTTTAATAGATCAAATATGCTAATATCACCTAACTAAAAGCTCAAAGAGAAAACAGAGAGCTGTGTTGGATTTATTTTATTCTGGATACCAGAAAAATTCAAAGGAAATGTAAAAGTAGAAATTAGGAGAAGAATAGGCAGTTTCATTATTAAATGAATGCACAGGTATGCATCCTCTTAACAGTTATCTAAGTATTTTCTTTTCTCTTGGGTTTTTTGAAAGATTTTGGTCTGATTGCTGTTCTCGTTGCTGTAGTTTACAGAGCCTTTTAAAAATCAGTATATCACACCAAAACTTTTCATCTGTTTCATAAATATAAAATACAATTTTTGCTCATCATCTGTGTTCATAGCAATGCCTTGAAAAGTGGACACTAGCAAGGGTTTAATCTTACCAAATGGTGTCCTGGGTGTCACAAAACAGTCAATTTCAGAAGCACCAATGAGTTGTGACAGCAATTGAGTGCTCATCCCCAGGGATTTTTTATTTGTGCATATTTGGTGTTATGTTCTAAATACCTACCATTTGTAGAAACAGTTACAAGTGGTCATATTCTATGCAAAATAATAAAACAGATGTTGCTGCTCGCTTACAATATGCCAAAACACGCTTGGTCCAAGTAACAAGGGCCAAATTTCACCCTGGAAAGCCACAAGCTGCAGAGTCCCTGGCATTTCAGGATTTATCGCGGCCAATTACCCACCTCAATTCCACGTGCTCCCAAATGGAGAGTTTTCAGAGCCTATAATTCTCATCATGTTAAGGCTCCGGTAAAGAGAGCAAAGAAGATTAAAAACGGCTAGCCAGAGTTCAAGATCTTCATGTAAAAGGTGTTTCTCATTTTAAATTTACTGATTTTTAAAAAAATACAAAATTCAAAATGTCCAAAAGGAAATCAGAAAAATAGCCCCACCCACCCCCAGTTTCCTTCACCAAAGGCCTCAGTTTCTTGTGGCTCTTTCCATAGATATTTCTATGCCTAAGCAAACAAATATGCAATTTTTTCTTTTTTTAAACAAATGGGGCTTACTATATGCATGACTGTATGGTTTGCTTTTTTCACTCAATTTTTTTCAGAGATTATTTCCTGTCATTACATAAGGAAAACCTTCTTTTCTCACTTCATAATAGTCAATTGCATAGATACCCAATTAATTGTTAAATTCCATACTGATGAATATTAGATTGCTTCTCAGCTTGTATCACCATGAACAAATAAAGCCACATATATAACACTTCCAGCCTAGGGTTCTACTTCGATCCTAAGCCTTGGAGGTATCGAATACGTGGGTTGGAATATTAGCACAGAGGCACATTCCCATACTTGAAACCATCTCATTCGGTGATTTCAGCCTTTACAATCCTTTCCGACTCTAATCACCAAGTACAACAGTAGGCTCTCAGTGAACACTAATTAAGAGTGATGTGCGTATTAAAGGTCATTAAAATTCTAAGTGACATTATCAATCGTCAGAATATTGCTTCACTGGAGGATCTGTTTGACCCCAATTAGTGAACTCAACTTGGCTTTCTTTGCATTTCCTGGGGGAAAAAAGGAGAAGGGAGTAAACCACATTAATTTTCATTTGTGACACTGGTTACGACTGACCTTCCCCATTTCAGAGGTCTTGTCGCGTCAGTATCAGGTGGAGTCACATTTAACTCTTCTGCGTTAGAGCATAATGCAGAGACCTGTGCAAGCTACTGTGGTTCAACTACACTTCACGTAGGCAGCAAAGTAATTTACTAGAAGGGGATTGGGAGCTAATAAAACTGTCTAAAGTACAAGGCTTGGAGAACAGACAGAAACTAATGCACCTCCAAGAGAGTCAGGAAGCAGAACAACATCTGAACAAGATGCCACCCCGGCTAATCCAGACAGCATGTCCATGGGCCAGTGTGGCCACCGCCCCTGAAGACGCCCCCAGCAGCCACCAGCACAGCCCTACCATCCCTTGGCGGTGTTGTTCAATCTTTCTTACCTGTGTCCCACATTAAAGAACGTGTTTCATGCTGTATTCTAGTACACACATTTCATTCACATCCATGTCATTAAAGCAAGACTCATTCCAATGTGCAAAGCATTCTAATATCATGTATTCTCTTCTCCTTCATTTTTTAAACACTAGTTGCAACCCACTAAATTGATTTCAAGACCCACTGATAGGTCAGGACCTGCAGTTTGAAAAACGCTGCTCTAGGGGGATTGGTTTCGACGCAGGGTCACTATTGGTAAGTAACGCGAACAAGCTTGGGGAGGAAGTGGAAAGTAAAGCCAGTAGAAGCCCAGTCTGCCTTGGGAAGGGGACAGGGTAGAAGGAATGGGAAATGAAGCTGCACACACTTCCCTTAGCAGCAGAACGAAACCAGCATGACCCTAATTTAATGCTGTACCGAAGGTCAGCCCACACACATCACCCCTTAGCACTGAAGTGGTACAACTCATGGCTTTTTTGACAAGAAAGAAAGAGAAGAAGGAAGGAAGAAAGGAAGGAAAGTAGCAAGGAAGGGAGGGAGGAGGAAAGACAATGTTTTAGGTGCTGTTTTGCATACAGTCCAGCAGCCTGAATTCAATATACCTGCTCTGGAAACCCCTCCTTTATTTCAGAGGCAGTGCTCGCTTCCTCCTGCCATTTTCAGCTTCCTTCACAGACTCCTTCCCCAGCCATTACTTAGGCTGGAGTCTGGTTGTCTAATATGAGCTGTCAACATACTAAGAGTCATAAAATTAAAATGAGTAATCTCGTAGGATCCAGCTGCTTCCATAACATTCACCGATATCCTAAATTCTTCCATACTGCGTGCCATGAAATAAGTCTAAACACAACACTGAAATTACATTTGGAGGCCCACAACGTACCTAACCTTGGGCTCCATTTTGTGATCTGTCTGTGGCTAGACGACATTTTCCTCAGTCTCTCCCTCTTGTTCTCAGCGAGTGGCAATGACCTCTTCTCTGCAAGCCCTCAGCCTTGGCATTTATCCCCTCTACAGTTCTAAAGCTAGTAGGGAAATAGAAATATTTCATTTCCTTGCTTATGCCTCCACTCTTTCAAATTACTCCCAGGAAAAGTCGATGCCAAAAGAAATGCTTTGGAGCCTGTGACTGAATTAGAATTGTGCAGAAGAGGGTCCTGTCTTAATGACATGATACAGGACACCCACGTGCGATGATGAGTCCCCCTTGGCTACAGGAAAGCAATTCCTTGCTGACTGTCCTGCCCAGAAGATGCTCTAACCCCCACTGGCTGTCTGGGCGCCCTCCACGGTCCAGGAAAGGCAGGAATCTCTGAGTTAATGACCACGCTCTCTGTGGCAGGTGTGGCTCACCATGATTTTTTCAGCTTCAGAGTGAAAACCGTGCATTCTCCTTCTATTTTTAGTCACATTTGTAATAATGGAATGAAAAATAAGTGACTTCTTGAACTCCTGTTACATGTCAGTCAGGAAGAGCAAATATAGTTCCCTCTGACAGTTACTAAGTCAGAGCTGAAGAATCTCTCAGCAGTTCGGGGCTGTGAATTTGCACATTCTTTAAGCTGGCTGCTTCCTGGGTGCTCTGTCTCTGCAGAGAAAATGTGGAACACGGTGTGGAAGCATACTTGGCATTCACAGGTGACAATCAGATTCTTGTCAGTCTAATTATAGCATAAAGGATTATCAGCAACAGGCTGGATTCCTAAAGGGAATGGCTCTGTCATCACCACGAGACCCCCTCTTTCTTCACGGCAGCCCAACGCCGCAGTCCTCCAGCCCACAACGAAGACTAAAGGGACAGCAGGTCACAAAACACAAAAAATATCAGACTTAGGGATCAAAAAGAAAGCGTGAGACATACCAAAAATGTGTTTTCCTGAAAAGAAAGCAAACTAAATCAAATCAAATTTCTTCTAAATGTTACTTCTGATTCTTCCTTAAATCCATAAATACAATGTTAAAGCTATTGTTTCCTGATTTGATTTTGTTTCGTCTATTATTCTTTTATGTTGTCATCATAACCTGATTTCACTAAACATCAGTTCTCCTATTTTACTTTAGCAAATTATTTCAAAGGAAATAATTCAATAGGCAGCATTTTAAAAGAATAAACAATAGCTCATAACAAAGGCTTCCATGTTGTGTTAGGAAGTCTATTTCTTCAAGACTATTTGAAGTTCTATTTGAAGTTCCTCACTGTTCAAGAATAGATAAGAAATGACGCTTGTATGACTTTGTCCACAAATACGTAGGGGCAACATTTGTCCCTTGTTATCAAAATTCAGTTTCACTTTTAAGTTGTCACTGTATTTCTCACTCTCTCTCTTTATGCCCAGTACATTAAATACATGATTTTCTATGTTTAAAGACTTTAAGATGCAAAGGCAAGCTTCATTTAGTTTTCCCCCAAAAAAGCATTGGGACTAACCCTATGCTTTGCATCCTTGTGCACCTCAGGCCAAGGCTTCCTGGTGGTCTTCCACAGTCTGGAACAACTGCACACAGCCCCACAGACCCTAGTCACGTCCAGTCTCCTCCAGACCCTCCAAGCTGCGCCCCTGGGACTCTGTCACTTGCAGCTTCACGTCAGCGAAATTCCCTTTATCCTCAGATTCTTAACTGAACATTGGCTTCACCTTTTGCTGAAATTGAAACCTGGCACTGCCCTCAGAACTATCCCTGCCACCTCAGGTAGTGGGTTTTTCTCCAATGCTGTACATGCTCAGAATCTGGAGGGACGATAGGTGTCCCCTTGCTCCCTCTTCCCTCATGAGTTTCAGCTTCTCTGAGGCACGTGTCACCTGTTGGAGTCATCCACTGTTGTCACCTGTTGGAGGCATCCACTGTTGTCACCTGTTGGAGGTGTCCACTGTTGTCACCTGTTGGAGGCGCCCACTCGCCCTCCAGTCGACCCTCCTCCATGTGTAGCACCTTGTCCACAACTTTCCTCTTCACCACTATTCTTGTCATGATTCTTTGTTATTTCAGTATCCACACGGATGGTCGCTCCACTCCCAGGCCTCTCAGTTTCTCTACGTTTTCTCCTCCAATGATCTTGTCACACAGTCTACTCCACCACGTACTCTGCAGTCAGACTCATCACTGCCAATACCAGCATTAGTTCCGGACTGTCCATGCCAAGGATCTTCATCTCTGATCGCCACCGTTAATCTTTCCAGCCAACTTCCTTTGATTCTCTCCCACCATCGATCCATCTTACCTCACCACTTTTTCACTGTCCGCGTCTCCCCCACCTTCCCAGCTTCCCTAGGTCCCAGGGTCATTTTAACGCCTCTCCCGTATTCACTCTCAACTCCCTTGACCCACCTCTTCATGATATGCGTTGGCAAAATCTAAACTTGATTAAACTCAATCCTCTCCTTGCTCCAGGATTGTTCTGGAGCTATAGACCTTGGCTTACAACAAAACACTTAAATGTGCACACTAGATCCACATTATTCCTCCAAAGCTTACGTGGGCCCTCAGGCACATCTCACAATCCTATTATACTCCTGTAATCCATTCTCTCCTTTACTCGGAAATTAAATTTCACGTCTCCTTTTTCCTCAAAACTTCAACTATTTCTTCCACCTCCTTGATCTCAGCTGAAGTTGACCTCATTTTTAATTATATTGGCAAATAAAAGCAATCAAAAGAAAACTATGAAAATGCAAATTGAATGAAATGAAGGAAGATGAGGAAAAAACTATATGGTACTGGGGTTGGAATTTGAGGTATTAGTATGAAGTCATTACTTTAAAATTTATATTTATATAATATTTATATTTTAATATAATATATAGTACATATTATATATATATAATATAATATAATATTTGTTGGGCTATAGGTGTTCACAGACTCTCAAAGTATTTCCTCAAATATTACCCGTTGATTACAAAGGGGGATAAAATTATCTTTAAGATGGAGAGCTGTTGAAGAGCAGCACCTTCACTGAGTAGTTTTGCTAACTTGCTGGGGTTGCTGTAACAGAATACCACGGACTGGGTGACAAACGGTAGCAATTTATTTTCTCACAGCTCTGGGGGCTAGAAGTCCAAGACCATGGTGCCAGCAGGGTTGGTATCTAGTGAGGTTTCTCTCCTTGCCTCACAGACCACCACTTTATTGCTGTGTCCTCACACGGCCTTTCCTCTGTGCACAGGTACTGCTGGGGTCTCTTTCTGTTCTGATAAGGACATCAGCCCTATGGAATCAGGTCCCCACCCCTCTGACTTCCCTCAACCTTAGGTGCATCCTTAAAGGCCTTATCTTCAAATACAGTCACATCAGGGATTAAGCTTCAGCATATGAAGTTGGGGAGGGACACAATTCAGTCCATAACAGTGGTCAAATTCAACAACACCAATAATGGGCCAAATTGAGAGCATGTGCCTCTTGGTGTGACGCACCAGAAGGACACAGCATCACTTATGAGGCAATCTTGCCAGAAATGCTAACCTGAATTAAGCACGAGGAATCAATCAGATAATGAAAGTGAGGAACACTCTACCAACTGGCTGATACTAGTCAGAGTGTCAAATTCATGAGACAAAGAAAAGCTGAGGAATCTTCCCAAACAAAAGGAACAGTTCCACATGAAAGGAGACTAAAGCAACAGGACAAGTAGATGGAATGTAAGACCCTAAGTTGCTGTAGGGGCACTGCTGTGACCACTGGCAAAGTCTGAGTATGGATGGTCTTTTAGACAACAACATTGTATCAATGTTGTAACAAGGACAAATTTCCTGAATTTATAATTGTATTATAATTGTGCTATGTAAGAGAATGTCCTGTTTTTAGGAAATAGATGTCAAAGCTTTTAAAGTGAAGGACCATGACACCTGCAATTTACTCTGTAATCGTACGTCAAAGAAGAAGAATGTGCAATAGGTATGTAGAGAGAGAAAGTCAACGTGGCAAGAATGCTAACTGATAAGTCTAGGGGCAATGCTCCTGAAACTTTCTGTACACATGAATTTTTTTAATATAAAAAGTTTTAAAAAAGGAAGACAACCAAAAATATGGAAATAAATAATGTAGGTAACTTGATTGCCTCACAAAATCCCGCTGGACGAGATTTAACAGTACAAATCCTCAAGGGCTAAGAGACCAGCAGAAGTAACAGAACTCTGGACACAGAGAAGCAGATGGATGCACAGTAATCTATTTAGATCCAAAAAGCTGAATTTTAAGCCAGTAGTGGGTACAGCCAGCTAGTCTACGCTACAGAATCCCCGAGGCCCAGTCGTTGGCAGTACCAGCCACCTCTGCATGAGATGAGAAGAATGGGTCATAAGACTATGTGAGAAGCAGATCCGCAGCCCCCTTCCCCAGGTGCTGCCCACTAACTGCTTCTCCACCAGCAGAGCACTGAAGCTTTTCCCCAGGAGAGCGCACAGCAGAGGGGTCTGCCCTGGCAGACTCAGGGACTCTGAGAGCAGGAAGATGTTACTGAAAACGAGAGATTAAGAAAAAGTTGACATGCATACAAGTCTTCTCTTCGAGCTGTGTACCTAGGGCAGTTCATCACATTCTGATTGGGAACACTTTTTAAATTCATCCCAAACTTAAAAAAAAAATTTGGAAGAAATCACTAACTAGAGAAAAACATTTAAAAGCATTCCTGGCAACCCTAAAAGTCACCAGATCCACAGAATTTATTAGTAAGCTTTGTTAAACTTTAACGTGACTGTCACACTACGTAAACTGTGCCAGAATGTTTATAAAAAATGAGCAAAGGATTCTGATAGACATTTCTCCAAAGAAGGCATACAGATGGCCAACAGGTAGATATACAGGTGCTCAGCTTCACTAATCATCAGGGAAATGCAAATCAAAACCACAACAAGGTATCGCCTCACACCTGTTAGGATGTCTGTTCTCAAAAATAAATAAATAAAAATGAAAAAAATAAGTGTTGGGGAGGATGTGGAGGACCCTTGGGCAGGGTTGGTGGGAATTTAAAATGGCACAGCTGCTGTGGAAAACAGTATGGAGGTTCCTCCAAAAATTAAAAATAGAACTGCTCTATGATCCAGCAATTCCACTTCTGAGTGTTTATCCAAAAGAATCGAAAGCAAGATCTCGAGGAAATGTCTGCACTCCCATGTTCATTGCAGCATTATTCACAATAGCCAAGATATGGAAACAACCTAAGTGTCCATTGATGCATAAATGGATGAAGAAAATCTGGTGTGTATATATATACGTGTGTATATATATATATATATGATGAAATATTGTTTAGCTTTAAAAAAAAAAGAAATCCTGCCATATGTGACAAGATGGATGAACCTTGGCATTACGCTAAGTGAAATGAGCTAGTCACAGAAGGACAAGTGCCGCATGATTCCACTTACATGAGGAATCTAAAGTAGTCAAAATGAGTTTGAATAAGCAGAGAGTAGAATGGTGGTTGCCAGGGGCCGGGAAAAGGGGGAAATGAGGAGCTGCTATTCAACGAGTATAAATTTTCAGTTACGCAAGATGAATGTGTTCCAGAGATTGGTGGCGCAACAGCAAACCTGTAGTTAAGAACATTGCACTGTACACTTACAAATGTGTTAAGAGGATAGATCTAGTATTAAATATTCTCACCACAACAATAACAAAAAGCATGCGGTCATCTGAGTTTATTTTACCAAACTGGTGTAAACTCAATAACATCTGAAAAACATAAAACAAAAGTAAAGCCACAGTCCATTATCACCAGAAACACAGCTGTAAAAATAATCAATCAAATTCTATTAAACCAAATTCCACACTATATGAAAAGAATGGCACTCCACGGCAAGCAGGGCTTATACCATGAAAGCAAAGACGGTTTAACATCAGGGACTTAGTAATATAATATGCCTTACTAGTAAGTCAAAAAGAAAAGCCTGGACTAACAAATTGGGTTGAAAGATGTCTAAAGTCATTTAGCAATTTTCACTAAACACTCCTAACATTGAAGCAACTAAACCCCAGATAAAATAGTCACTGAAGAATACTTCCTTAGCATGGCATGGAAGACATATCTTAGCCCAGAAGTCAGCCTCATATCTAACCGAGAAACACTCACGGAATTACTCTAGAGCGAGGAGCGACATAGAGATGAGATGCATGCGGCCACAGCCATTGCCTGACACTGTCCGGAATTTCTGCTGACACAATAAAAAACAAAATGAGAAATCTAATAACTTGAAAGATGGACCACCTAGAAAACCCAAATGAATCAACTGAGGAATGACTTCCGAGTATTAAGGGAATACACGAATGTGGCCTGTTACAAAAATAATAGCTTTTTTTAATACCAAGAACATCCATTTAGAACACATAACAGATGAGAGTTTATTAGCACAAAACTTAGCATATGTAGGGATAAATATTTGAAATGTATGCAGGATCTATATTGTATAAACTACTAAAGTTTTCTCAGAAACTTAAAAAGAACCTGACTACATAGAAAGGCTTAATATGGTAAATATTTCAACCCCTCTCAAATTAATGTATTGTTCTAATGAATTTCAACTCAAATTCTGATTTTTTTTAAAAAAACTGGAAAAGTAATTCTAAAGTTCATTCAGCTGAAAGAATAAACAGGATTGAAGAGGCTAAAAAATTTATATAAAAGTAATGAGGGAATTTTTTTCATCAATTAAAATTGAGCATAAATTTAGTGGATAGTATGAGAGCAGACAGAATGAGTGAGCTATCTTAGAAGTCAGAAGCAGACACCAACGTAAATCAGAATTTAGCATAAGATAAAGTGGAATAGTGCATCAGTGGCAAAAGAAGTTTGTCGCAAATGAAGATTGTCGCTTCAGTGATGCTGGAATAATTGCCTGTCCAGATATTTAAAACTAGTTCCTCATTTTACAGCTTGTTCAAAATACAGTCCAGATCAATTAAAGAATTAACAGTAATAAGTGAGTAAAAAGTAAATAAGTAAACTATAAAAGAGCCAGGTGAGAGTACGTGTGAACGTGCACAAAGCACAAGGAAGACAAGCTTCCTAAGGAGAACGCAACTGGAGGAAGGAGTCCTCAAGGAAACATGGCAGAGTTCATGACAAAATAGTTCGGGGCTTCTCTACATCCAGAGGCATTATAAACAACACAGAAGACGGACAACTCAACAGGAAATATATACATCAGGAAATGCATAAAGATCTTTAACTTATGAAGAGCTCAGCAAACAAGATGGTAAATAAATAAATGAGGAGTCACACTAGAAAAGGGGTAATGGACACAATAGAAGAAAGGAAAAAATACAAATTCCCCCTACCAAATTTGTGACTATATAGATACACCTCTCCATCTGTTTACACCCAAGACTGGCAGGAACACGGGGAAATTTGGACTTTTATAATCTACTATTTAGACTGGGGATTTTAAATCTTTTCTATAAAATGCCACATCGTAAATATTTCCACCTTTGTGGGTCATATGGTCTTGTTACAACTACTCAACTGTGCTTTTGTAGCACACATGCAACCATAGACAGGTGGACATGGATGTGTGCCAAGAAAACTTGATTTGCAAATACAGGCAGTGGGCCAGATCTGGCCCATGGGCCACAGTTCACAGACCCCTGGTTTAGAGAAAAAGCTGCAACAGTAGGACACCTTGTTCAATATATATTAAAAGTCTTTAAAAATATGCATACCATTTGACTAAGCAATCCCCTTCTAGGATTGTATTCTATAGAAACCATTATGCTTATGAGTATTGAAATTCATCTAAAAATTTCTTTAATTTTTAACTATAAATTAACTATAACTATAGTTTATAGTTATAAACTATATGGTTTTAAATAAGTAAATTATGCTTTACAATGGATGGCTATGCCATACCCCAAAATTACGTCATAGAAAAATACTTATGACATCAGGAAATATTTAAAACCAGTTGAACAAAAGCAAATTACCATAGAGTATGTACGCCATGACACTAAATGTCTTCAAACACACACACATGCACACGCACACACACTGTAAAGAGCAAAGAACAGAATCACAAATCACGTAGCTTGAGTTCAAAGTTGTAAGGTCCCACATCTTTCTGTATAAACTTGGTCAAGTCATTTAACTTCTCTAAGCCTCATTCTCCCCAACCATGAAGCAGAGTGATTGTATGTAACTCATTGAGGTGTCATGAGAATTAAATGAGATAATATATTTGAATACTTATGAACTTCACTGGTTCTGCATATATATATCTCCAGAAATCCAGAATGTCTATAAGCGATTTCTGTTATCTTCTTGGCTCTTTCATGTATTTTCTGACTTTCATAAAACAGGTATATATTATTTTGTAATGATATAAAAATGTTAAAATTTTGAATTTAAGAGTTTCCTAAGCCACTTTTAATATCATAATGAAGTCTATTGGTAAATATCATTCTCAAGAATTCAGTAAATTCTGAGGAGGCCTGAGCTGGTCCAAAAAGCAAAACCCACATTTGCTTTTCAAGAAGCCATTTCACAGACTACTGATGCCCTTTCCCCTCGGAGGACGAAACGCAGAGGTGTTCTTATCTCAGGTGAGACAGATGTTCATCTGAGGCTGGTAGCATATTGTCTCAGGGTGACCAGCAGCCCGTGACCTGGCTAAGGCAGGATGTGAAATCTTCACCAGAGCTCATGCCCTGGCAGGAAACACCCCTGAGAGCAAAGCTCAGTGACCCTCGCTTCTTGTTTGAGTAGGTCAGTAGATCCAAAGATTTCCTCTAGGATTTGAGTCCAGAAATGTTCTCCCTGCATGGCAGACTCTTTGCCTGTCTCCAAATATAATTTTATTTAAAGTCAAGCAATCGATGTCCCCTGTCTTTGTGGGATATCTGAGAAATAAGCAATTAAAACTCAAGTAAAGTCCAGGGAAGCTACGTGCTGTTCCAAGTAAGTCGTCCCCAAAACCCCTTCAGAGTGTAGCCTCTCTTCTCTTCTTTTCCTTCCTTCCTTCCACTCCTCCACGCTCCTTCCTCACAAGACTGTTGAAAGATTGAACATCCATCCTAACGTGTGCCGTGCACATCAGCAGATTCCCTGCTGTGTAAACCAAGACCTCTGAACCTCACGGCTGGCTCGTTCCCCTCCCTTACTTCTCCTCCAGCTCGCTGGCTTTCTCCCAGCTCTGTAAACACTCTAGGCTTCCTTCCAATCACTCCTTCCCAACGTGGGATCCAGAACTGAAATTTCCTGCAGCAGTGCAAGTGTGCGATGGATTCTGCGGTCAACACACCTGCAGGAGGCTGTGTTTAGACGGCAGGAGGAGGAGGAGAGTCGGGGGTGCAGGGCTCCCCTCTGCTGGAGTGGAAGAGGGAGGAGAAGCACAGTCTGGGACAGTCCCAGCAATTGTCCTCTGGTCCTACCATCGGGAGCGGCAGGGCTTCTTGACCCAGAGGTAGCAGCCTCTCCCGCTCCAGGTCTGTGCTGTGGTTTGGAGGTGCTTCCAGGAGCTTCAGCCGTCTGGCTGTCCTCCAGCCCTCCAGCGGTGCCTCCAGTGGTGCTTTCAGCCGTCTCAGCCTTCCTGCTTGCATAACTGCAGTGGATGCTGTGTGATCAACAACAGAGTCTACGATTCTGGTGCAAGGCTTTGTTTTCATTTCTTGGACATTATTCACAGATATTTAGGAAAATACTGAGAAGTTTTCAAAGGCTAAGACAGGTGCAGCAAGAGGAATCTGAATAGGCAGAAAGGCTGTAATAAAATTCCAGCGACCCATCATATTATGATGTGTCAGAGTAGGTTCATGGGTTGTAACGAATGCACCACTCTGGTGGAGGATGTTGATAATGGGGGAAGCGATGCATTTGGGGGATAAAGAGAATATAGGAAATCTCTGTACCTTCCTCTCAATTTTGCTGTGAATCTAAAAAAGTCTTAAAAAAATTTCAGTGACTTGCCATGAGCCTGCCATTGATCCAACACTGTTGCCCACTCCCCAGGCAGGGTGCATTGGACTAGGTTCTGAAGAAATAAACATGAATAAAGATGGTCCCTGTGATTAAAGGTCACAAACACAAAAAGATAACACAAAAGTCCTAAAGGATAATTATACGTCACATGCATTACCCCCTTCTGTCCTCAGCTAGCGCTAGAAGGTGAGTACTGTTACCTCCACGTTACAGACGAGGCTTACAGAGACCGAGGGACTTGCCTGCAATCAGAAAGTGGCCAGGACAGGATTTCAATACAAATATGACGACAGAACCTGAGGTCTAGACACCACACAGCAGCAAATTGTGTAGACACTCATTTACTCATTCAGTAAGTGGTTACAGAGTGAGCTTAACTCACAAAATAGGAAGCCAGAGAAATGAAAGCATGACCAGTGACTAGTGGCGGAAGTGAGAACTTGGTCTGGAGACAGGCACGATGTTCCATGGCACACAAGGGAGCCAGTGGAATCCAGTGTGTTCGTTGAGTGCCTCTGAGCTCCGGACGCTCTGTGTGGAGTCGAGTGGAGATGAAGACCTGGTCCCTGCCAGCATCTGTCTTGTCACTCACGGCTGCGGCCTCAGCACCAAACCTCCAAAGTATTTGTGTGCAGAGGGAGAAAGCAATTTCTGAGCTAATACCATGTGATGGGTTTTATTGTAGTGGAATGAATAAATTCTGTGCAGGGGGCATCAGAAAGGGAAAGTGGGAGGTCAGAAGCCCTTCAAAGGAAAACAACTGAGCCTTGAAGAATGAGTGAGATTTTATAATGAGTTTTTTAGATCAATCTGCCCAGTTAGCCTGCTTGAATTTCTCACCACAGCCCTGTATTTAGGGGTTTCTCAAGGCTCTGAATATATGAATACAATTTAGTCAATGTAAGGGTGAATATTGCTGGATAAATCTTTCAAAACTGGGAATTCTTGTGTATGTCTTTCCCATATTGCTTCAGTCTTTATGTTAAGTACTTGTTGCATATGGCCTCATTCTATGAGTTCCAAAGTATCTCTGTGTGTGTGTGTGTACATTTACATGCATATGCATACACATATATATAAACATATTTGTGTGTATACATACATGCAAATGCATATACATACATACACACTTACATAAATCATCCCAACCTCAGCATTTTTGCAGGATGTCACATGGCATTGACAACAGCAATATTAGCACTAAATGTAGACCCTCACAATAGTCAAACAGCCCCGAGTCTCCGCCAGCTTTGGTGCCTCCCCCCTTGCTACTGCTGTCATCTCCAGCCCCCGTGACCCGCTCACAGTCCTCTCTCTTCAACCACATCCTCGTAGAAAACGATTCCAATAAGCTGGTGACTCGGAAGCTATGGTGACAGAGGAGTTTTCACACACACATACACAGAAATAGTTTTCATATTTCCTTGGGAAAATATATACTGGACATATTTTTCAAAGAACTTAAAGAACCTCCATAGCTATCATACGTAGCATCCGAGGGAAGAACATGGTGGAGCCCACCCACTCCCACTTCACGAATGAGGAACCGGGCAGAGGTAGGGCCGTGACACTGGCTCACAATCACGCATAACGTCAAGAAACAGGACGTAGAACCCATGTTCCCCAAGTCTTCGATTTTTCCCTTTTCTCTCTATGATTAAACATTAACTCTTAAGGTTACTAAATACATGGATAAGAAAAACAATATTTTGTTGCTAAAATCGTGCTCTACTTGACAGACAAATGTTGTTAAATATGCTCGGCATTTTTTGCTTTTGATAAAAGAAGCCATTAGTTAGCAAAAGCTTAGTCTTGACTATTTTCCCTGCTCTGAACTTTTATATGGACATCAAGGACCGGTGAATTCTCTTAACTTCTGAAAACCCCTGCCATGCTTGAGACTATGGTAATTCTTTGAAAATAATTTTTGTAGTCTTGCTTAATACTCTTTATGAAAAGCAATAAACTGTTTCTCAGGCATCTGGCCCATCGCACATCAATGAGCCACGTGCTTATCCCAGGCTCTGTGACTTGATACTCCTCCAAGTGGAGCTTCAGCGTCCTCAGTGAATATATGATTGTATAGGCAGACCCGACTTTGAAAAGGTGGAGGGAATCAACCAGATGGTAGAATACCTTGGGAGTGTCAGAAGGATGTGGCCACCAAGGCCAGAATTACAACCGCAGGGCCACCAGCACGTGGGACAGGTTACCCCAGCACCCTTCAGCTACCATGAGGGTCTGGGACGGTTCCCACATCACCTAGCATAATAGTCTGCTAGGGCTACCCTAACAAAGGACCACAGACTGGGTGGCTTACACAACATAAATTTACAGCCTCAGAAATTGATAGCTCTGGAGACTCGAAGGCCAGGATCAAGGTGTAGGCAGGGCTGGTTCTTTCCAAGGGCGGTGAGGAAAGGAGCTGGTCCAGCCTCTCTCCTCACTTTTGGTGGTTTTCTTGCAATGTTTGGTGTTCCCTGGCTTCTGCTGCATCACCCCGATCTCTGCCTTCATTTCCACATGGTGTTCTCCCCATGTGTGTGTATCTGATCTAAATTTTCTCTTTTTTATAAAGATACCAGTAAAATCAGACTCGGAGGTCCACGCTACTTCAGTATGATCTCATTTTAGTTAATTACATCTGCAATGACCCTTTTCCAAATAAGGTTACATTCTGAGCGGGAGTTAGGGCTTCAACATATGAATTTCTGAGAGACACAATTCCACCCATAATACCTAGGAATAACTCTTAGTCCAAACAAAATGCCCAATGATGGGACTCAGGTGCCGGCTGTATTTTTTTCCAATCCTACAGAGGAGGCGGGAGCTTTGGTCCAGTGCCAAGGGGTCACTTAGAGTCACACAAAGGGAAAAATCTGCTTTGAGACCACAGAGTCCCTGTGGTGAGAAATGTGTGGTCTTGGTCAGTGTAGGTAGACAAAGCGACATGTAGACAGTTGGCAGATAACATCAATTCAACTGGAATTTCCCAAATGCGTGATCTCTTGAAGTGGTTCAGACTCTTTTCTTTACGAGACAGAGCAATGTTACTGTTGCTTGGGGAGTAGTAAAAGTCTCTTGATAAGACGTGAAGAAGCTATTTATCATCCCCTGGAGCCACATGATTTTTGACAATGATGAACGGAGGTCGCTGTCACTCTCTCATCTCTGTGTCCAGGAAAAAGGACACATGAGTTGTGCCAAGAATGTGGTAAGTAAAAATATCACACATTCTCCTTTGAATTTCATAGACTTTAAATCTACCGATCTGTATTATTCTACTGCAACATGAATTATCGTATATTTAGCAGTTTAAAACAACTCATTTATTATCTCACAGTTCCATAGGCCAAAGGCCAGCACAGTGGAGCTGCATGCCCTGTCCAGGGTCTCAGCAGGCCAAAACCAAGGGATCAGCCAGAGCTGCCATGCTCGTCTGGGGCTCAGGGTCCTACCCCAGCTTCCTGGCTGCGGGGGGTTCCTCTTGGCTTCCCACGAGGCCTCCACCATCTGCAAGCCAGCAGCAGCATATTGACTCACCAGGCCTTGAACTCCTCCAGCTTTCTCTTCTCCTTCCTCCTTAGCTTTTAAAGGACTCAAGTGGTTATATTGGACCCACTCAGAAAATCCAAGATAATCTCCCTATTTTGAAGTCGACTGATTAGTAATTGAATGACATCTGCAGAGCCCCTTCACGGCAGGGCTCTGCTGAGTTTGGATTGCAGAACTCTGGAGTGGGAGGTGTGGGGGACATCTCTAGAATCCTGCCTCCCATGAGATCTAAAACGCTCAGGCTAAAGGCATTAATATGTAGCTGAATGATATTCGAACTTGGTGTTTTAAGCAACTGTGGAGAGAGAGCGAAACATTATTTTAAAAAAAAAAAAGAGTAAAAAACCTGCTAACCATCTTGAACTTTTTGCCTTGATCCTGGTTTTGAAAACATAACCTTGAGTGATGGATGGAAGCAAGCTGGGAGGAGAGTTTAGGTGTGGAAATCTTCAGCTCTCCGCACAGGGGTGACACTGGGGTAGGTAATCTAAACTCTGAGACTCACTTTCCCCATCAGATACAAAGCCAATAATATTAATGCTTTATAGGAATGTTCTGAGAATCAAACAGGACAATCTCTGCAAAGTGTTTTGTGAACTGTAGAGCCTAAAGCAAATGTGGATTGCTAAAATTATCACAGGAAGTTTAAGCCTACTTCAGAAACAAGCAGAGCGTTGAAGCACTTCTTCTCTTAATTGAATTATCACCCTGGAAGATAACTGAATCCGACAACCAAGAAATCCCAACTTTAGTAGAAACTTGTCCGGCATCTATGCCAGGGGGTGTTCCTGTGAACGCATGAGCGGGTGTGAGTGTGTGTTTCATGGAGACACCCTAGGTTAAAATCGTACTGAAGTAATTCAGTGGGCAACATAACAAAGCTGGGGAACATTCTGATGAAAGAAATTTAACACCAAGACCTTAAAGAAAAACCTAAAAGACTCTCCTAGCACCAAGCGCCCAGGGGTGAAGCCCTAACCAAAGAAAGGAGAGTAAAGCATCTCAACACTCAAGAAAACCGCCCGGTGCCAGCTCTGCCTGGAAGACCCTGGCAGACCTGTCTGAGTGGTTTGGGTCAACTCCGTTTGGGAAGAAACAAACATCAGCAATCATACAAATAAGCGTTCAGGTGCCACCACATTCCTCTACACCTCTGGTCCACCTCCCTCACGGCACATTATTGCCAACATTTATTTCCACCCTAAGTGATCGCATCCCAAGAATTCTTTGATTTATTCGCTTAACTAGCTCTTATACAACATGCATTATGTGCAAGGTGCTGTTCTAAATTCCTTATTGATATTAACTCATAATGATAACTCATCATGATAAAACAACCCTATAAATTTGAAACCGTTATGTCCCTATTTATAGAAAACAAACTATAGTAAATTGTTTCAAAATATTTTTCTTCTTACAAAAAAGGGAATATTTCTTTTCCAAATGGTTTTCTCTCTTCTTTCCATCACTTCTACAATTTACATTAAGAAAGGATTTGAAGTGTAATTGCTACAGGCTTTATCCTAGTAAAATGACAAAACAGAGCCAGAGGGGTTTCAGTAAAATCTTTGAAGTGAGGGGTTAGCCCCCACGAAATGCATTGTGATTTTTTTACGTAGGGTCAGTTTTAATGAAGGTTAGTGCCCTCCCCATGCAACAAAGGGCACCACGCTGTCTTTTCTTGATTCACTATGCCTTTTGAGCAGCATAGCTCTTTTCTACATTTTAATAGTGCATACAGTTCAAAATGCTTTGATTTTATTTTTCTCACTTTCAAATAAACATGATGAAAATCTGCCATTTCCTATTCTAAACAGGAAAGACATGCTCTTTGATATTTTCTCACATTTTATTTCTGAAGCAACATTTTCTAAAATTTCTCCCCATTTATTGGGTTATTTTAATGTTAGGATAAAGAAAATTAGAAAACAAGTCCAAAGTGGTAGCTTCCTCTGCCTTACCCTCGCTGGTTAGGCACGCGATTAACTGAAGTGTGATGCTGGCTGGTAAACTATGCCTGGGAGTCTCAGTCAGTTTAGAGTGCATAACAAAATACCATAAACTGGGCAGCTTATCAACAACACAAATTTGTTTCCCCCTGTTCTGGAGGCTGGAGGTCTGAGATCAGGGTGGCAGCATGGCTGGGTTCTGGGGAGGACCATCCCTGGGGTTGCAGACTGCTAACCTCTCGTTGTGTGCTCTCATGGTGGGGAGCAGAGCAGAGGCAGCAAGCTCTCTCGTGACTCTAAGCCCATCCAGGAGGACTCCACACGGATGCTGCTCTAATACTAGCTCTCTAATACTACTCACTCCCAAAGGCCACACCTCCTATGCCATCACATCGTGGGCGAGGTTTTCAACACGGGAATTTTGGGGGGATGCAAACATTCAGTGCATAAGGATAGGCTTATTCTGAAAGCTCATGGGTGCAAGCCATAGAGAGAGCAAATGGCCAGGAGCAGGGCTGATAATCTTCATTTGAAAGGAAAGGTAGTTTTGAGAAGAGATTTGGTAAACTTAAATTTAATTTTGCAATCTTATGTTTCAAGTTCCAGATTTGTACCAGATGCTTGAAATTCATGTGACATCGTCATCAACAGTAACCCGCAGGTGAAAGTTTATCGTAGTCAAGGACACATGACATTTGAGATCAAATCTCCTTCTTTGAGAAGTTGACCTATGTTGTACTAAAATTACATAAATTTTCTTTAAGAGTTCAGGGAAAAGAATATTCAGGAAGAGCTGTCAAAAAAATGAGCATAATGGGGTCGGCCTGGTGGCGCAGCGGTTAAGTGCACACATTCCGATTCTCGGCGGCGCAGGGTTCCCAGTTCCGATCCCAGGTGTGGACATGGCACTGCTTGGCACGCCATGCTGTGGTAGGCGTTCCACATATAAAGTAGAGGAAGATGGGCACAGATGTTAGCTCAGGGCCAGGCTTCCTCAGCAAAAAGAGGAGGACTGGCAGTGGTTAGCTCAGAGCTAATCTTCCTCAAAAAAAGAAAAAAATATTAGCATTTTGGGGCCAGCCTAGTGGTGCAGCAGTTAAGTGCACACGTTCTGCTTTGGCAGCCCGGGTTTCACTGGTTTGGATCCCCAGTGTAGATCTACACACCGCTTGTCAAGCCATGCTGTGGCAGGCATCCCACATATAAAGTAGAGGAAGATGGACACGAATGGTAGCTCAGGGCCAGTCTTCCTCAGCAAAAAAAGGAGGATTGGTGATAGATGTTAGCTCAGGGCTAATCTTTCTCAAAAAAAATTTTTTTTAATTAAAAAAAATGAGCGTTTTATAAATTTACCCCATACAAATGCATTTGAGGTTGTTCTTATGACAATATTGACAGGGAACACCACCATGGTCCTAAGACAATTGGCCTTAAGTGCCGCAGTCTCAAGACCAGCCCCCTGACTGTGTGTGACAAGGGCCCACATGAAGATAGCCCTCATGCTTGCTCTGGGAATTCACTCCCGGGCGCATTCCAACCCAGGCTCCAAGGTTGCTGATAATGTGCGCAGAGCATTTTATAAACGTCAGGCGCCGTCTGTGTGTAAGGTGACATTACTACAGCAAAAATAATCACAGTGAATGTTTATTTCATGCTTACCGTGTTCTAGACATTCTAATAAGCAGTTGACAACTATTAAAATGAGGAAATCGAAGCCTGAGAGGTTGAGTAAGTTGCCCAGGGCCACAGAGCTGGTGGGTGAGAGTCAGCATTGACCGTGGCCATCTAGGTCAGGAGCCCATATTCTTCACCACACAATCAAGAATCAAAATTCTGTCTCTTACATAGATCGTGAGACCCCTTCCCTGTGAAAGGAACACCCAAGCCTCCCGCATCCTGTCTATGACAGTCCGTAGTAAACAACTCACTTCTGAATATTTACGCGTTAGTTACATACTGCTACTTAAGGAATCATCTCAAAATTTGCCACCTAAAACAACGAGCGTGTGTTGTCACAGTTTCTGAGGGTCGGGAAGTGGAGAGCAGCTTGGCTGGGGTCTGGCTCAGGGTCTCTCATGCTGCTCTCAAGCAGCCATCTGAACACTTGATTGGGGCCAAGGGCCTACTTCAAGATGCTTCACTCACGTGGCTGTTGGTCTCAATTTCTTGCCACACACCCCACTTCATAAGGCTACTTGAGTGTCCTCGTGACTCGATAGCTGGCTTCCCCGAGAGGAAACTGTCCATAAGAGAGAGCAAGGCAGACACCACGTGTCTCCTGTAACCTCACCTTAGAGGTGACATGCCATCACTTCCGCTTTAGTCCATCGTTAGAAGTGAGTCACTAAGTCCAACCAAACTCAAAGGGAAGAGAATTAGGCTCCCACCTTTGAAGGGAATGTGGAGGAATTTTGGACATATTTTAGGCCCACCACTTGCATCTCTCTTGTTGTAAACACTCTAAATGATTCTGGCTCTGTGTCACCTGTTCTTCTTGCTGTCTCGACTTCATTGCCCTGTGCCCGCAGATGTTGAGCTAATCTGGGCTAGATGCTCCCTCAGCCTCTCCCGGGCCACCATTCATACCTACTGGGAGGGTCTCCCTCAGAAGACACACAGAAGCACTCACTCTCCCAAGCCTTCCCTGCAGCCACGTGACTCCCCGCATATCCTGTTCCTATGACCTGGACCACGCTGACAAATAAGCACAATTTGTTTCAGACTCAATTGCGGGCAGTTCTCCCTGGATCACAGGTCTTCCTCTTGCCTGCCCTGGTCCAGAAGTCCCCAGTCAGGCGTGCCTGGCGGTCAGCTTGCCTTTCTATCTGCTCATCCTCCGGCACCGTCTCGTCAGAACCTCACTCTCAGCTGACACTTCCAGTACAAAGCCAGGCTGTCTCACCCTTGGCACTAGTCGCATTTGGTGCTGGGTAATTTTTTGCTGTGGAGGGCTATCTCGTACATTCCAGGATGTTTAGCAGCATCCCTGGCCTCACCCACGAGTAGCATTCTCCAATTATGACAAAGAAAAACATCTCCAGACATAGTCAAATATTCCCCGGGGGACAAAATTGCCCTTGATGGAGGAGCCCTCATCCTAGCTATTGTGACTGAAATTGGGTAAGTAAAATACGTGAGCCTTCTCAGACAGAAATATGCAGCGTATCCCACGCTCCATCTATAAGAAGTAATCAGTCATATTTGGAATTAAGCAGGAAAGATGTCAGTACAAATCAGTTATTTAAGTAAGGTGTCCTCTCTTCAGCTGCTCCCTTGGCTTTCCTTCCCCCCAGCTGATTTCTGGGAGAAGAGGACGTCTACACAACAGTCAGGGTGTGTTTTCTCAAGGTTAAGATACTGGAGAAATCTGGAAGCAGATGGAGGGGAAGTAGAATAATAAAGACGGTAGAGAAAGTAAACGTGTCTGCCATGTTCAATTATTTTGGGACGCCCCTCAGATGTTTCTCCTTGTTTTCAAGGTAAGTTTTACTGAGTGGTGAGCACGTACGAGTCACTTCACTAGACATTTTGCCCAAAATATGAACTCGTTTAATTTCTTTAATAACCCCAAGCAGCAGACAATACTACCCTCCTTTTGACACACGAGGAGGCTGAGGCAGAGAGATTTTCCTGCTTAACAGCCAGTGTAGAACCGGCTCTGCGTGCCCTCCCTGCTCGCGCTCCCTCGGGCCGGGTTTCAGCTCCAGCACCAACCCTCCCTGTTCTCCACAGCGAGTCACGCTCAGCTCTGAAAACTCAAAGAAAAGCATCACAGACGTTCACAGGAACACCGAGCTCTCCATTATTTGCAGGGAACAACAGAGCCCAGCATCAGGAAGAAGAGGCAAGTGACCTGACTGGAGAGGTCAGCGCTGGAGTGAATAGGACGTTGGCCTTGTCGTCAAGGGGCCGGGGGACAGGACTGAGCGAGGCCACAGGAGATCGAGATCAGAGCACACCAGTAAGCAGAAGCACTTCTGCAAGGAGAGGACAGATGAGTCGAAAAACTTGGATGTTAGTAGAAACATGACCCATGGCCCTGAATGAAAAGAGGAACTTATGACGGAATCTGTTCTCAGCATTAGCATGCAGCTATGAAAATGTAATCTGCGGGGGACTCCGTGAACAACTGCTGAGGGCCTACCTTTTGAGTCCAGTCACGCCCTCACCTTCCCTTCTCAGAGGCCTTCAGTAGCTCTCTACTGCCTCCTTAGCCTGGTAATAAAGGTCTTCTATAATCTAACCCCATCCTACCTTATCAGCCCAATCATTGCTTGTGATGCACAAAATTGAGCTACTTCCATTTCCCCTGAAATGCCTTTCCCACCTTTAAACTCACAGTTTCCTCTGCTTAAAATGCCCTTTGTCCAGTACCTGCTCTCTTATAATTTCACAATCCTCAGGGCCTACAACAAATGTCCCCTCCTCCACGAGTACTCTCTGACTGACTCCAGCTGGAGGCCCTCTCACGCTGACATCTGCAGGACCCAGTCTGCGCCTCTTTGAGAAACTTCTGGAGTTTACTGTGCATGGTAATGAGCTGTGTGTCCATCTGTCCAGCCACTAAACAGAAAACCTCTAAAGGGGAAGAAACAGGTTTCATTCATCTTGCCTATAAACTTTGAAAATCATATGTACTCAATAAATATCTGTTGAATTAAATTGAAATTTGAAATTTGTTTGACACCTTCATTTTTAAAGATTAAGCAAAACCTAAGCCAGCATAAAAATTTCCACTTTCTGACATAAGCTGCCAAATGCCTTAATAATGTTGGCGTTTGCAGAGCATTTTTCATTTCTGAAGTGCTTTATAAATAATCTCTACTTAAACCTTCAGGGGCCCTGGCCTTGCAGCATCAGGTCATAGGGTGATGACTCCATACCCCTTGGGGTGACAGTGGGGAGACTTCCCATGAAGGCATGAAGTTGGATGCTTCCCGGAGCACAGGGAAGCTAGAAACCAGCAGGTTCCCGATGAAATCGCCTTTCTGTCTAAACAACCACCACAGAGGGCAGAGGCGGTGGAGACAGACACACTGGAAAGCAAAGACTGCCTTCTGTCTCCCTTTAATCCCTCTTATTATAGATGACATTATATCCCCATGTCTAAGCGTTCAGCTCTATAAATGTTAGACAATAACTCAAGTTCTCTAGTCTAACAATCTATTTTTGTATGAATTAAATGTCCCAAATCCAAAAATATAAATTAGTGTGTATGGTTGTGTTAAAGAGAAAGAGGAAAAAAGCCTTTGTTGAATTCATTGAAGAGCGTAACTGCACAGATGTAGCCAACTTTAAGCCAAACCATTAGGTAAACATCTAGATTTTTGGAAAAAACATTTAGAAAATTTTTCCTTTTAAGACAAGAATTACTATGCTTGTTCTCTCCACAATAACCATTAAATCACAAAAAATTCGATTCCACATAATTTTTCCAGAGCACATCTACTAACTAGATTAGAACACACTGAACATAGATTGCAAGGAAGAGTTTGCCCCCCGGACAGAATCCTTCAGAGGGTCACAGTGTGCTCCGGTGTGATCCCCAGAGACAGCAGATCCTGCTCCTCGATGGCCTCCACCCCTCAGCCTTCTGTCCTGCTGTTGCCCGGGGGGCCTCCTGCGGCACCAGAGTTGCCAGGCTAGCTGCTGCGTGAAGACTTCTCCAGTCTTCTCCCCATCGGAATTACTCACTCATTCCTCTGGTCTACAGAATTGGGTTTAATATGATTTATTTCAACATATTAATCGAAAATCTACTGTGTGTTAAGCACCATACTTCCATCAAACTTCTATAGTACTCTGTCTTGTGGTGTAGTTAAATGCGTGCAACAGTGTTTCTAGGAAATTGTAGGCATCTTGACCACAGAGCTGATACTATGATCAACGCTCATCTCTGAGGAGCTGCATGCATATTAAAGCATATTCATTATTTAAATTGGATAATCCTTGAACACTTTTTCCCATGGAAGCAACGTTAACCCAGGAGATATGTTCCCAGGTCAGAACATGAAAGTGTATTAATTTGGCCATGCAAGGGTATCAAGCTCTCCTTTCAAAATTGCTTATGAACTTCTAAATTCATTTTTAAAAAATATGTGAAGGGTCATTTAGTGACATATACATCATTCCTATAAAATAAATGAACAAATAAGTTTGTATAATGACCTCTAGACTCATATATAGTAGTAAAAATTAGAAACAACTTACATATCCAACAATAGAAAATAGTTTAAGTGACAATAAATTACATTTTGTTGATACAGTAGAACACTTTGTAGCCATTAAAAATTGTGGTGTAAAAATTAGTGTATTGTGAAAAATATTTACAGTATATTATTAAGTGAAAAATATGAATACTTTATAAATTATGATTAATAACTTATTTGAGTATGATTATGAATCCTAATATATTTGAGGTTGTTTTTATGACAATATTTTGCAGGTAACCACCACTATGATCTTAAGACAAGTGGTCTTAAGTACTAAAATCTCAAGACCAGCCTCAGAATGTATGTGTGTGGGCGGGGGGGGCGGGGGGGGAGGTGGAGGTGAAGGGCCCAGATGAAAATATTCTTTAATGCTTGATTTCAGAATTGATTCATTGGGCCATTATAAACCATATCCTGATAATGTACAAAAAGTGGTTTCTAAACTTAAATCAAGAAGTTAAACAGAGAAAAACAAAAAAAGAGAAAAGAAAGAAAGAAATTAAGATTCAAAATGTAGAAGGGAAGAATTGAAAAGTAAAAAAAAAAAATCAGAAATAAATAAAACATAAAACAAAAAAGTGAGAAACTTTTAGAAGCCAAAAATTGATTTTTGGAAAACTTAATCAAATTGATAAGTCCTTGGAAAAACTGCTCAAGATAAAAAAAGAAGAAAAGATATAAATTGCCAATTTTAGGAGTTAAAAAAAGGACTTCAGTACAGATGCTACAGATATTAAGATTAAACAAATTCTTCTAAAAAATCCAATTTACCAAAACTGACACAAAAAGAAACAGAAATTCTAAATGCTCCTGTATGTATTAAAGCATCTATAGACTGCAGTCTATAATTTAAAACTTTTTCACAAAGAAAACTCCAGGACCAGATGACTTCATTAGTGAATAAATTCTTTCAAATATTTAACATCAACCTCATGCAAACTCTTCCAGAGATTTATAGAAGAGAGTCACTTCCTAGTTATTTCATAAGCCAGCAAAGCCTGATATCAATACCAGGTAAGAATATTACAAGAAAGGCAAATTGCAGTAAATTTGCTCTCACAACATAGATGTGAAACACCTATAAAAAAATTAGTAAATCGAATCTGATAATATATAAATATTGTGATCAATTTGGATTAATCCATGAATGTAATTTTTTTTAAATATAAAATCAATTAATGTAATTAACTACATTAACAAAATAAGGAGGAAAACCATCTGGACCATATCAATAGAAAAACATTTGATAAAAGTTTAAAACTCCTTCTTGATATATGTAGAATTTTATTAAATTAGGGATGAAAAGGAAATTCCTAGTATAAAATAATCAATGATATCATCTAGAAAGAGACTACACAGCAAATGTATTACTAAAAGTTGAAAGATTGTAAGCATTATCCTCTGATACTGGGAATAATATAAAGATGTCTGCTATTATGATTTTGTTCAACAATATAATAGGAGTCTTCATCATTGCAATAGGCAGAAAAAACAAAGAAAAGTTATAAGGAACGGAAAGGAAGAAATACAACAGTCATTATTCACAGATGATATAATCATGTACATGGAAAAGTTTAAAGGATCTTCAATAAACTATTAGATTTAAGTTCAATTAACAATGTAACTAGCTATAAGGACAAGATAAAAATAGTTATTCCAGGTACTAGATAAAAACAATTAGAAAATAGACTTTAAAAAAAACTACTTTATAAAAACATCAAAAACATTCACTATCTAGGAATTAATTTATTGAGAGATATGGAAAACCACCACGCTCACAAAAAAACCCTAAAAAAAAATAAAGACCAAAATAAATGGAGGGATATACCATATTCATGGATTGGAAGATTCAATATTTTTAAGATTCAATTTTTCTCAAATTTCTCTATAGATTTAATGCATTCCCAGGCAAAATTTCAGCAGGCATTTTTGCGAAAATTGATAAACTTATTCTAAAATTTTTATAGAAATTCAAAGGAGCAAGAACAGAGAAGACAATCTTGATGAAAAATAAAATGAAAGGACTTCTACTATGAAATATTAAGACACACTACCAAATATTAATAATTATACAAGGACAAACAAATAGAGCACTGGAACAAAATAGTCTAGAAATAGTCTAAATAAATCATCACCTAGTTTTCACAGGAGGTACCAGTGCAATGCAGTGAAGAAAGGAAGGACTTTTCCATAAATGATGGCTTTGCAACCTTAGAAAGACAAAGATTTCTTAAGAAGGAAAAAAAAGTAATAACCATAAAGGGTAAAAACTGATAACTCAGACTTCATTAAAAAGCACATCAATTTATCAAAAGACATCAAGAGTGTAAAAAGTCAAGCCAAAGCTCCAACATCTAAAGAGCTTAGAAGACATCATCTCCATCCTCAAACAAGAAAAACATAAACAAACTGAATATAAACAAATTTGCTTAATCCATTGGAGAAGTAGGATTGCAGGGCAAACAGCCACTCCAAAATTTGGAGAAACAGGCACCTGCAGAGCAATAGAGCAACTGAGATGAGCTGACCTACAGTGGAAGCCACTGAGCCATAAATGTGTTGGAACACTGAAATGGTGATCTCAACAAATTAATGGAATGCAGAGTGAGACAAACAATCTAACTGTGTTACACGTTTAGGAAATGACCTCACTGAAGGAGGTGGGTGTTTAACGTAGTAATTTGGAAATGAGTCAAGTCTTTATAAGACTAAAGGCAAAAGAAACTGTGCTCTATTTGACAAAGTTTTGTCCCTCAGGAGACACGGGTTAACAAATCTGATACCATTACACCTGTACACCAGAACTGAACAATTAGATAAATGTATGGTGGATGGTGGGACCCAGGTTTCTTACTGTTGGAGGGGGAGGTTATTAATAAGCAAGTGGCAGAGGCTACAATGATCCATGAGGTAATGGGTTAGAGTCTGCATTTGAACTCATTCAGCTGAGTATGAGCTCATCAGTAATGAACTTATTTAGCTAATATGAATACAAATGTTTACCCATAGAAATATTTAGAGATATCTGCATATATTCAGGTTAGTATACCTACAAATAATTCCTTGCTCTGTTAGCTGAGGGCGCCCAGAAGCCATGACACTCCAGTAGCACTGAGCCTATCTGGTGCTCAGATCTTGTGTTTTTTATCATTCTCTCACAAAAGGAATCAAGGCTCCTTGCAGAAATGGCTGATTCTAGGACTTGAACAGAAAATATATAAGATGAGATGGGAGTGTCTTTGTAGTGTCAGGAATTAAGGAAGTGCTCAAAAAAAAAAAAGCTCACAATAGTGGAAGTACGTCAAAGGGAGAAAGGAGCCAACTGGAAGTGCTCCCGATGGCCAAAGCTGGAACAATCTGAGCAATAAAATAAAATTGTACTGGAATATAATCCAAAATATAAAATAAATATCTTTGAGTTCAGATTGATACAAATTGAAGCAACTCATAAATGGAGGAGAAGAGAAAAATCTCCCATGCAGATTTCCAATAATTCATGTAGATACTGCACCCTCGCGGACGGGGAGCATAACAGCCCAACTCTCCACTCGTGAGGTGTGGGCTGCCCTTAGTGACTTCCTCCAAGGGGACAGTACAGAAAAGGAGAAAGCTTACAGAGGAGAAACCAGATGAACACTACCTCAGCCAGGTGATCTGGTTAACATCACCAGCAATAAATCACATTGTTAGTATGTATCGTTGATAGGATGTGATGGAAATGACACTTTACCTCTGTGAGCTTCCTCCCAAAAGCCCATGGCGCCAGTTTAATCATGAAAAAACATCCAACAAATTCCGATAGAGGGCATTCTACAACACACCTGACCAGAGTCTTCAAAACTCTCAGAGTCATCAAAAACAAGGGAAAATTTAATGAACTGTCACAACTGAGAGGAACCTAGGGAGACACGGCAACTAAATGTAATGTGATAACCTAGATAGGATTCTGGAACAGAGAAAGGAATTAGTGAAAAGCTAAGGCCATCTGAATAAAATGTGAACTTCAGTTAATGTTAATGTATCAATATTAGTTCATTAACTATAACAAATGTACCACATTAAGGTGGAATGTTAATAACAGAGGGAACTGCGTATGGGGTATATGGGAACCCACCACTATCTTTGAAAATTTTCTGTAAACCTAAAACTGTCCTAAAATAAAAGTTTATCTTTAAAATAATGTGCACCACAGAATAGAGGCAAATATTTGTAATACCTACATTCAAGAAAGGACTCATATACAGAAAGTGAAGAACAGACTTGTATCCAGAATATATAAAGAAAAAGACAACCTGATGAGGAAAAACAGTCAAGTGAATTGAACAGGTATGTCACAAAATAGGAATTACAAGTGGCCAATAAGCAATGTGCTCCACATCATTAGTTGTCAAGAGGAAGTATATTAAAATGATAAGTCCACTTGAATGATTATAACGTTAAAATTAACGGTGCTAAGTGTGGGTGGGATGTGTACCAACCGGAAGTCGTAAGTGCTGCTGCTGGGAAGGTAAACTGGTGCAACAACTTTGGAAAATTAATTGTTGTCCATTAAGGCTCAATCTGCTCATCCCCGAGGCTCAGCATGATCGACAACAGCCCCGAGCTAGAAACAACCCAGACGCCATCAACAAAGGGAATGATTAAAAAAAATGTTGGCATAGTCATATAATGGGATATCATACAACAATGGAAGGGGCCTTTTTATTTGCTATCTAAACAACGTGGATGAATCTCACAGGAATAAACAAAATGAGCCAGACACAGAAAAGTACCTACCGTATGACATTACTCATATAAAGATCAAAATTAGGCAAAAAGAATCCGGTGATAGAAGTCAGATGAGCGTCAAGTGCGAACGACTGAGGGGCAGTGTGAGAGAGACGTCGGGGGTGAAGGCAATATTCTGTCTTGGTTGGAGCAGCGAATATACGTGTCTGTTTGCCTCAGAAAAGTCCATGGAGCTGCCCATCAGATCTGTGTGCTTCACCGCAAGCGTGTCCTACCGCAACAAAACGATTTACAGAAACAGCTCCCCTGACATATCATTTCTCACTCATCAGTTTGCCAAAAATTCAAAAGTTTGGCAATGTACTATGTTGGCGAGGCTGTGAAGGAAAGGCCTTTCAGGCAGTGCTGGTGGGACACCTATGAAGGAGAATTTGACCCTGTGACGGGCTGAACTGTGTCCTCTCAAAATTCATATGTTGAAGGGCTAGCCCCCAGCACCTCAGAACGTGACTGTTTGGAGACACAGCCTTTAAATGGGTGATTAAGTTAAAATGAGGCCTTTAAGATGAGGCCTGATCCAAACTAACAGGTGTCCTTACCAGAAAAGGAATCTGGACGCAGGTACGCGGGGGCACAGAGGAGAGTCCAGCTGAGCTTACAGTGGGGAGGTGGCCGTCCTCACGCCGAGAAGAGAAGCTCGGGAGGAGCAGGCTGCCGAGCCTGCATTCACCTTGGACTTCCACCCTCCAGAACTTCGAGATGACTAATTCCCATCCTTTAAACCACCCCGTCTTTGGTATTTTGCTGCGGCAGCCCAAGAAAACTAGCACACAATCTAAGAAAATTCTGAGAGCGTCCCAGAGACTTAGAGCAGTGTAAGCTCTATTCACTTCAGGACCGCAAGTTATACATGCTTACAACAATAATTTGAAAGTTATTTATATTTCTTACACATTTTATTGTTAAAAATTTTAAATAAACAATTTTTATTTACTTGTTAGGCCCTCGGATTGAATGAGGCAAACATTGAAATTTAAAACCCAAAATTATTTTCCAAACTCACAAAATTAAATATGTAAATGAAATTTAAATAATTGAACTGTCAAATAATATTTTTTTAAGTTTTTAGCATTCATATTCCTGACATTGTTAAAGCTTAAAACAAGGGCCGGCCCCGTGGCCTACTGTTTAAGTTCTCGCACTCTGCTTAGGCGGCCCAGGGTTTCGCCTCTAGGTCTAACTACCAATCTACAAGAAATAAGAAACAGATGAACGTGGTAAAGATAATACAGGAATGCAGTGAGCAAATCTTACAGGACAAATACCCAGTACATTAACAAAAAATAACCAATGAAAACAAAAAGAAAGATGGGACACCTATAGAGGAAACAACAGCTTGTTTTGATACTAATTTAAACAAACTATGAAAACATAATATTTATGGAATGATAGGGGAAATACAGCCACCTTTGATATTAAAGAATTATCGTTTATTTGGCGGAAGTGTGGTAATAACACAGTGGCTATATTTTAAAAAGGAAGTCCTTGCCTGTCAGACACATACTGAAATATATACGGGGAAAGATGCTGTCTGGGATTTACTTCCAAGTCGTCCCACGTGGAGAGAGGAAATACGACAGGAAGCAAATCTTGGGATGACGGGCTGTGAGTACCTGGGAGTTCGTTATATAGTCTCTACTTTTGTGATTGTTTGATATTTTCCACACTAAAGAGTTTTTAAAAACAGGAGTAAATTTTTCAATGAAAATAATGATGGTGAAATAACCAGCAGAAAAGAATTTCTAAAGAGAAATCCATACTAAAGTATGGACTTCTCAACTCTGCCCTCTACCACAGACAAAACTTTCCCATCTTTAGATGACGAAAAATATGGTACATGGACATGAATTAGTCTCTTTAACAGTTTGCTTGCAGCATTTAGTCTCATAAAATAAAATTTAAAAAAACTGCTGATGCGAAACACTGCTCCAGCATAATTCACTTTACCATTACCCAGGAGCATTTCACAGCCCAACCAGTCTAAATTCATAGGAATGAGTTACCCAAGGAATTAATTACCATCCAATTTATTACTTCTTCATATCATCTAAGCTGCTGGAGAAACTGGTTACCTGGAAAATTATGTATTTTTGGAACACTTGTCAAATTTAATTTAGCTTGCGTTGTGGGGCGGAATTAACAAGAATTTCCCCATTTCTTGTGCCTAAAGAGCCACAGGTGTGTCCTCTACAGGACAGCTGATTGTAATGTGGTGGAGCCAGCCTACCCTCCACAGCTGTGCAGTGAAAGCTACCAGAATTTCACATCTCAAAGGACAGAGCTGCAGAAACCTCTACTGAATTTAGCAGCTGTCAACAGCTAATTGCCTGCTAGCGTACCTGGTTTTCTCCCATCATAGTGTTTGATTGAGATTTGGATTCGTGCTTCATGTGTTACATCAAGGGCACACACATTCTTAAAAGCAGGACCTGTATTAATGCAAAATCAAAGTCTCTTCCATTTTCTTTCTTCACCAATTTGGTAGGAATAAATTTGGCTGTCCTGACACTAAGAAAGTGATCTCCGGAGGCTCAAAGTTGCCTTTATGTTTTATGCCAAAATATAAACATTGATATTCAAATACTATCTTCTGGTTTCCCATAAATTTGCCCCATTTAAGTGTTGCCCTCCCTGTGGCTGCCAGACTTAGCAAACTTCAGATAAAAAATGAATAATTTTTTATTATAAGCATGTCCCATGAATATTTAAAGTAAGTATGTCCCATGCAATGAGTATTTGGGACACGCTAACATGTCCTGTATTTTATCTGGCCGCTCTAGCCGTCCCCATCATCAGCATTAGATGGAAACCTTCTGAAACTTACAAAGGAGATGAGGCTTTTTACATCATTTCAGTTAGTTCTCTTCTTGCTAAATGAAAACTGCAATATTCTGGTGCGATGTCTGGACGGGATCATTCTTAAGAGATAGCCAATTATACACATTCTTTGAAAATCAATCTTTAGAACAAATTTTCATCAGACAGAGCAGCTTAGTTGGTTTTACAGGTAGATTCACTTGGAAAGAGAGCTAAATTCATTGCTGGGAAACTTGGCATCCTATACAAAGTGTGTTACTAACTTTCCTCTGAAACCTGGGACAACCCCAATCTTGCTGAAGAAATCGATCTTTACTGGAGAATTGCTTCTCACACTTTAAGAGTATGCAGATCTCCTGGGGATCTTGTTAAAATGCACGTTCTGGTTCAATAGGAATGAGTTCTGCAGTTCTAACAAGATCCCAGGTGATTCCAATGCTGCTGGTCCATATATCACTATTTGAGAACCAAGGGACTAGAGTGAAACCATCTACATAAGAGATGCTGTACAAGGTTTGATACCAAGTGAACCTCCTGAATGTCAAGTACTCAAGTCTCAGAAGGGCCTTGAGAATCAGGGCAACTGAATTATGCTTAAAGCTGGGAATATAGACAAAATTTGATTAAATAGTGATTAAGAATTTACTGAAGCCATCTCTAATTGTATATAACCCTTGCCTGAGATAAGTAACAGAAATAAGTAATAGAAACTTATTTAAGAAAATGGTTTGAAAGCTAAGGAGTCCACAATATCTTGATCAAGGGCTCTTACCTTGAGGCACATGGTGTCTGGTGGTCCAGAAATAGATTTGGGTGGAGCTCAGGAACCTCCTGACATTTTATACCAAATTGGGTGCTAATAATGCAGGGCTGACATTTGAAATATTTAACAGTCAGTATGGCTCAGGCACCATCCAATAGAAACGTATGTTTGACCTATCCAACTGGCTGCTGGCCAGTATGCAGTCATGGTTGGTTCCAGCTGAATATCAACTCTGTTTACAAGATTTTTTTCCAAATAGTTTCTATAACTTTCATCAGATTCTCAAAGGAGTCAGGTCCAGAAAAGGTCGTAAATCACAGCTGTCAATGGATGGTATCAGATGATAGAAAGCAATGCACATTAGTAACTGAACATATTAAGTGACTGATTAATCTTAGTGCATGGTTATTAGTATAATTTTTAAAAATTGCTTTAACTGGGTTAGATTTAGAGTTAAATTGTCAGCGTTTACTGAGGGTCAACATAAGAAAAAGTCTCATGGAATCAGTTACTGAATTTTCCTATAGACAGTAGGTACTGCATCTCATTGTCTGGCTGACATGAAACAGTTGAAAATCACTTCACTGAAAGTCAATTCAAGCAATGTCCAGTCTGCAAGTTTACTTTTTTTAAATGTTTTAGTTTCCATTGACCAGCAATCTTTTGTTTTTATAACATCATTATAACGAATGTTTCCACTGTCTCCACCCAAGGTCCCCACTGCTGAGGGTCAAAGAAAGGGGACACTCCAGTTCCAGGCACTTATCCAGAGCATGTGTGTCACTAGTCTTTCTCTCCATTTTTCTCTTACTCCCAAATTTTCTGTCCCTCTCTTCTCTTCCCCATCCTCATAACTTAGCTATGAGTCTTGATAGACATCTACCAGATCTTCACTGTGTTCCAATCCAGACTGGCTCGTTTTAATATAAATCTCATCATGTTAAAAAAACTGCATGAAGGTTGAACTTATACTTCCTGGAAGATGGAATAAACAAACTTTTCCCTATTCCCCCATAAGTACAACTAAAATCCCTGTATTTTATATATAAAACAAACAGAAGAAGACTGTCAAAGGTGGAGAGAAGAAGGAAGACTGGTTAGGAACCTTGACTTAAGAAATGACATGGTAGTAATTTCCCTGGATTTTCTTTTACCAAGTACATCCTGGACTTGGTGCTAAAAAGCTAATAACCCAGAAGTGCCAACAGGAACAGACAAAATATTTTTTTATATATATACTTTAACAAAAGCCCACTCTTTCTAGTCAAAGGAGCAGAAAAGCTGCAGCCTAGGAAGATAGAAAACTTTTAGGCAGCATCTGCTTTATTCTAGACAAAGACCACAGAAAAAACCGTAGTCATACCTCCACCTACCCAGCAAGAACTAAGTGGGAACGTAGGCATCTACTCTCACAAGGCTGTAACAAGGCATCTCAACACTCCCACTGGGGTTTTGCTGGAGGAGGCCAAGTAGGGATCCAGGACTCTCATCCCCACTATCTGGTAACACCCCCACCCCTTACAGTGTCAGTGGAGATCACATAGCAGCCTGGATTTCTATTCCTACCCAGCATAATGATATGCCCCTACTGCTCCCTGCTGCAGTGTTGTCAGAGGAGGCCTAGTGGTGAGTCAGGAGTTTTAACCTTGTCCAAAATAGTGCAGCTGACCCCAATGTGGTGTCAGTAGAAAGTGTGCAGAAAGCTGGAACTGTCACCTTTGCCCAACAGTAATGAGAAGCTCCCACTTCAGGTATCAACAGAAGTCGAGTGGGACCCCTGGACTTCTAATTCCATTTGGTGACCACCTGCCACCCTGCTTCCCCTACCAGACCAGTTTCAGAGAAAGTCAGCTAAAATAAGATTGATTCACAACTTAACATGAAAATGTCCAGGTTTCAATAAAAAAATCACTTATCATAACAACCAGGAAGGTCTCAAACTGAATGAAAAAAGACAATAGAGGCCAATACCAAGATGACAGAGATGTTAGAATTATCTGACAAAAATTCTAAACAGCTATGATAAAAATGCTTGAGCAAGCAATTATGAACACACTTGAAACAAATTAAAAAATAAAAAGGCTTATGAAAGAAACAGAAGACATAAAGAAAAACCAAATGGAAATTTTAGAACTGAAAAATACAATAACCAAAATTAAAAGTTCAGAGAATGAGCTCAATGACAGAAAGGAAGAGACAGAGGAAAGAATCAGTGGATTGGAAGACACAGCAATAGAAATTACCCAATCTGAACAACAGAGAAGCCAGACTGGAGAAAACAACAGCAGCAGCCACAACAAGATCCTGAGGGACCTGTGCTACTATAACGAGAGATCTAACATTCACATCACTGGAATCCTGGGAGGAACAGAGAAAGAGGGAGGGGCTTGAAAAGTACTCAAAGAAATAATGGCCTACCTTTTAAAGTTGGCAAGGGACACAAACCTACAGACTCAAGAAGCTTAGCAAATCCCACATAGGATAAATCCAAAGAAACACACACCAGGACGCACCAAAATTAAACTTCTGAAAACTAAAAACAAAGAAATCTTGAAAGCAGAAAAATGACACCTTATATACAGTGGAAATAAAAACATTAAAATGAATGACAGAAGATTTCTTATATGAAACCATGAAGACCAGCAAGACATACTATTTTTCAAGTGCTAAAAAAAAAAGTTTCAACCCAGAATTCTATACCCAGTGAAAATGGCCAGTTGGTAATAGACTCATAAATTCTTCCCTGGCCTAAACAAACTTGCTGAATGACAGAGAAACCTATCTCTGTCAACACAGATCCTGGCACATAACAAGACGTATCTTTAAATCTGAAGCTGAATTAGCTTCTTAGGCCACTATAACTTATCATCTCATCTTTAAGATTATTTCACTGAGAGGTGTACATTCATTAATATATTTTTAACATACATATGACTTGCTGGAGGTAGAGGAACGTGCCATAGGTTAAGATCTTGTAGAGATATGTGGTGGTGGTTTGTTACAAAGGGGAAATATTTAAAAAGCATTGTTGCTTATAATTAAACAGAGTTGTTGGCCTTCTTAGAAAATGCAGACAAGTTTTAGTTAGTATAATAGGTTCAGACTCTTGATTCTGCAGCATTTTAATGACCAGAAGTTAGAGCCAAAATATCTTGGCATAAGGCATTAAGATGATGAAAAGACAGAGATGGCAACAGGTATAACCTAAATGTTCTCTAGATTTTATTCAACCTTTTAGAAGTCCTCTAATTGCAGGAATATGACAACTCTAACCTACAGACCTATACTTTTGGGGCATAGTCAGGGTTTTCCTTGTGCAAAATTAAATGGGTGATGCTAAACTATCCAGCTGCGCTCTCATTGTTCTTCCTGGGCACTCAGCTAGATGACATTTTCTAGACTCCTTGCCCTTAGGCATGCCACATAACTGAGTTCTAGCCAATGGGATGTGAAAGAAAGAGATGTGTGTCACTTCTAGGCCTGGACAACTTCACTCTTGATCCTCCAGCTTCTTGTCTCCTCCTCTGGCTTGTTGTAGAGTGGCTTAGAAGCCACATGTTAAAGATGCCAGAGCCACAAAATGGAAGGAATCTGGGTCCCTGAATCATGGCTTAGGAAAACAGCTGCTTGCCAATCAGAAACACTTGTTTTGGACTTTCCCGAGAGCAAGAAATAAATTTCTCTTGGATTTAGCAACTGAGATACGTGGGTCCGTCTTGGACAGCAGCGAGC
This sequence comes from Equus asinus, assembly GCF_041296235.1. NCBI lineage: Eukaryota > Metazoa > Chordata > Mammalia > Perissodactyla > Equidae > Equus > Equus asinus. Next base: position 2,890,469 of record NC_091797.1, on the reverse strand, counting down.
ACTATGCTAACTAACACAGTAGATTTATCTTCCATAACTGCCTCCTGAAGCCCGGCTCCCCATTCTCTCATCACGGTGTTCATAATTCCCCTCTGCAATGCCCTCCTTCTTCCCTTATCCCCACACATATTTCACCACATGGTCTCCCCGCTGGGCCTAGGGCAGGCTTGAGGGCAATGCCCCTTCTGTCCCTACAGACAGCTCTCCGTTTTCAACATTGCTCACGAGGCCCCACTAGAAGGAGGAGGACCGGCTGAGTTCCTGCTAAGGGAGAATGTAAGCCCAGCCTGAGCTCCTGGGCACAGAAAGGAGAGCAGAAATGAGAAGCATGGTGATCCAGGACCCACTCTGCTCCCTGAGGGTGGGAGGTCCATCTGCAAACATTGTGGCTGCAGGCCAAGCGCTGCAGGGAGAGGCTTGCAAATCATCCCAGAAAGGACAAACCTGACTCCTGCAGCTCAGGCTGTGTCCACTCCCTGGAGCCAGGCTTGGTTATCTGTGCCCAGGGCTTAGGATTGCTGCAACTTCTTTGTCCTCTCCTTTCCAGCATCCACCTTGTCCACCTCCTTTTTGTGAGCCTATGAAAAGAAAAACACAAAGCAAACAAATAAAAAGCACACCTCTCTACCACAGGGTAACCTAGCCAACACTTAAACTAAAAAGCCGAGTTTCCATCCCTCTGCCTCTGAGGATGCTGCATGCAGCCTGACTCTAAGCTGACAGGATGATTCAGGAACTTTATCTTAAGAAAGAAACATCTGGAACCAAAAGAAGCAAGGGATACAGAGAAAACAGAGTGGACCATGAAAAGAAGTTGGGATGGAAAAGAAGAAAGAGGCAAGTTTACTGATGTCATCTGTGGAGACACAGGAGGAGAAGCCAGCTTTGAAGTGACACGACTGCTTTTTGTGGTTTGTCTGTAGATGACAAATGCCAGGTTGAACAAGGTTTTTCAGTAACAGTTTCGAGGAAAAAGGTGATGTGTTCTTTTTTAGTGTAGCTAATACATAGTAGGTACTCAATAAATTATAAATGAAGGAATGTCAAAAAGAAACCAGGACAATTTTTTAATAAACAAAATAGAAGATGGCTTCTGCTCATATGACTTCAAGATATTCTTTAAACTCTTGGAAGAGTGATGCCAACAATATCTTTTTATATAAAGAAATCTCATTAAGGCATATTCAATATGGGAAAATTTATTTTAGTACCATTTAGTTCATAAATCAGAGGTTGGACTGGCAAAGAAGGTGATTCAAAATTCATAATTACAGCAGATCTGGCCAGTTATCATGTAGACAGAATAATCTCCCTTTCCTCATGTAGCTAAAATAAAACCCTTTTGGTCTGGCTTCTCTAATTTGTCTTTGGTGCTTTGATTACAACCTGTTATTATTTCTTCTGTTCTTCTGGCTTGTTCTAGTCTCTTAGTTGCCCTCAACCCCTTGGAGTATAAACCAATTTCAATCTAAAAGAAAAAGAAGTAATACAACTTGGCCCAGTCAAGAGGCAGAAGAGACTTACTTTCAAGAAATAGCACAACATTCCTGCCTGTGTTCAGTGTGACACCACAGCTGATACACCAGAAGCAGAATGAGTCCTGCAGACCAAGGACAGACCAAGGATAGGTCCAGGCAAAACCAAAGCACATGGCTTCTGCCAGCTTCAACCATCCAGAAGGACCACTGAAATATGAATCCTTCACCCTGGGTACTAGTGCTAAGTCTAATGACAATGAAATAGCTGTGCAATACTGGGTTAGTTAGCTCTGCCCCTCAGTTCCTCATCTGGAAGATGTAGAGTTTTGCTGGGTTTGAAGTCCCCTCCAGTGAAGAGAGTTGACTCAACCCATCTGGACCTTCAGAATTTTTGCCTGAAATAGAAATATTGCTTCAAGCATTGACATATGAAGCATTTCATTTCTTGCTTATGATACCCACGACCAGATTTGGGGCCACCAGAGAACAAGGAATCATCAAAGAGAGATTTGTGAAAAAATATATAAGAGAAGAGGGAAAACATGCACTTTCTCTGCATTATGAGTCTAAATGGACAGCATTGGAAAAGTCCAGAACATAATGCTAACGTGTTAATATGTAACATATGTTAAGTCACATAGAACTCTTATTGCTTCCTCCTTTGCCTGTTCATTCTCCCTTCCTCCTCTATATAATAGTTACTGAGACTAGATTCTCCATGATGCACTGTGGAGGAGGCCAAAAGTGATTTAGACAAAGGTTCACCTTTAAGATGCTTATAGTTGAGATTTATATATGTGTGTATGTGTATACATACATATTATCCATTTATCTATGTAAATATATTTTTTACTTGGTAAATATACTGTATACATATTTTATATTTACCTAGTATGTGTGTGTGTGTGTGTGTGTGTGCGTATTCTCTCTAGGTAAAGATAACATGCTTGTGGCAGAAGACAAGTATCCTTTCTAGCTGCGTAGGTGAGAGGAGAAGAGAAGTTGAGTAGTTTTCATGGAGGAAATGGCTTTTCGTGGGATGTGAAGGGTTGAATTCAATCTGTAGAGACATTGTAAACAATATTTATGATGAAGTAATGGGAACTTACATTGAGTTTAAAAACGTTTTATTTTGTAGTTAGTAGGGACCTACAGATGGTTTGTAAGAAGGGCAAATAACTAGGTCAAGGCTGTGATTTTAGGTCCTAATCTGGCATCATTGCAGAGGGAAAGACTAGGAAGAGATTAGCAACAAGGAAGCAGGTAGGAAGTTATTTCCAGGTGAGGGGTAAAAAAGATCTTCACTTAGCTTGAGGACAGTAGCAATGGGTCAGCAGATTCGAGGACAAATTCTACAGTATTTGACAACTGATTTAATCACAGAGGCAAAGATGACTAAGAAGTGTGGGGAGACAACAACCACTGTTTGAGCCCCCAGCGCTCAAGAGGATGATGGAGTCCGCATTGAGGAGGGCTATGTTTAGAAGGGAATATGACGAGGTCAGGTAGGGGCATTACCACACTTTGAGGTACATACACGATCAATGGAAGGCACAGATAGAGCCACTTAGAGCTAGAGTAACCTGAGCACTTCCATTCCCTCCTCCCCATCATCTAGAGTATTACAAAATGGAAAAATACCAAAATACAGTATATGTAAAAATTTTATATATGACAAGTTAATGCCTTTAATAAACATACATAAAATTACAATGACGATTTTTTTAATGACCTTGGAGATAACATCACAAAGTCTAAAATTTGCTGTGGAAGAGGAAGCCCTTAGTCAATTCTAGAAGCAGCCAAGAATGAAAGTCAGTATGTAATAGAGATTAGGGCTATGAGACACAAGAAGGAATCAGGGCAAGAAGGAATGTTGTCTGATGACTTGGCAAAGCAATATTAATATATAGAAGTGGTTGTACCTCAAGTATTCAAAACAATTGGGAATTGGCTGAAGAGAGAAAGTTGACACTATTGTCAATTTTTTATTACTTGTTTTTAATGAATTTGTTTTTACTATATGTGAAATTACTTTTTATCAAAATTTATATAATGTTGTATATAAGGTACTGTCCCTTGAGAAGTATCTTCTAAAGATGTTTCCACAAAATGATAACCCCAGAGATGCACGAGGAAAGATCAGAGATGCTGATGTCAACTGCAGTCAAGAAATACTGAAAATTATATTCCCCTCTATTGAAAGTTCGCAGTGCTCATTGGAATACATATCCTGAAAATCCCACCGTTTGTCAATCACGCTGCGTGAGGCCCGAGCTAAGCCCCTTCAATTGTTTTACCTGATCCTCAAAACAATCCAGTGCCACTGACAAGATTATTTCCACTTTACAGCTCAAGAAGTTGCAGCTTAGCGATGTTGAGCAAGTTGCCTGACAGCTCTCAAGGTACGTTACATTGATGTGAAACCTTTTTTTCCTCTAAACACCAATTACCTGCAGAAGCAAACACACTTTGGAAAATGGTGCCCAGGGAAGACTGGTTTTCTACTCTCCAAACCTCTCCCTCCTATTTCTCTGTGCTGACTTCGCACTCCAAAAAAGAAGGGAGTGATATTTTTTTTTTTTTTTTTTTTTTTGGTGGCAGGCCTTAGGAAGGTCATAATACAGGAAGGCACTAACTACCAACTCAAATCTTTAACCCCCTCAATCCTCAAAAGGTGATATAAATGTCAACCTGAATTTCCTGTCCTCTAGTAACCCATTCTGGGTTTAGACTATTTCTGACTATTTTATACAAGCTCCCCACTGTGGGTGCACCCCAGTTGAGCCATTAGCATAAAAGATCCATTAAATGGGCCCACACTTGCATTTTTCTAGCAAACTGAACACATAAAAAGAATTGCCACTGCTGGAAATGACCAGACCTTACCTTCAAAGAGGAAAATTAATGAATCCTCTCTTCAAAGGCAAAGTATAGAAAGTTCCAGCAGGAGGACCCAAATCCACACTTTCATTTGCAGCCGAGTAATTAGATAACAATAAAATGTGTCTTAAGTCACTGCGCCAAAGCCCAGCTGAAGCTATCGGCCAGCTAATGACTCTAATTATTCCGGGGACAGGGTGGCGGTGTGTATGTGCTAATAACACAACAGAAAATAAACCCGTGATCAAAAACGGAAATGCTAACAACTCAGAAAAGCGTATAAGATCCTTGCAATGAAAAGAGATATAAGGAAAATCGCAGTTTTTCTCTAAATTGTTGTCAGTATCAGAGAGCAACTGCTCAGCTAATGGTGAAACCTGGGAACAGAGAAAACGAGGTCTTTTGCAGCTTTTAATCTCTATCCTCTTTTTTGTTCAGAATATATGAAAATAATACTTTGTTTTATGTTATGCAAGAGTAGCTTCTTGAAGCTTTAAGAAGAATATTAAAACTTGGTTTCAAACAGCTCACTAAATGGGGAACTTCTACTTCCAGATAACAGAATAACTTTTAAAATTGGAACCTGATATTTTTATTAAGGAACTGTGTCCTATATTTTAAATCCAAAGTCATAAATGTGTCTAATATAATAAAAATGAATTTTATATTTTTCTGGAGGTATTTTTTGCACTGTAATTATATAGAATTAAACGTACTTACTGTTTGCATAATTGTGAATTTTAGAAAGAAAATTGAGTTAAATTGTAGGCTGACATTTTAAAATATGTATTATACACAAATTGCAAGTGGAGTAACATGTACTTTTGTATTTATTGAGCTATGGTCTTTTGTATTTGGAGCAGGAAATTGTATTTGTGTGTCATAAAAAAAATACCATGCACATTGTTAGTTCTGTAGATATAATAAATACTGAGCACATTTATACCAAAGTTCCTTCTGTATTTCACATTTTTTGGTTTCCTAAAATTTCCCAATCTATTCACTTTAGATTAGTTTAATACAAGAGCAATGGTTTCCCCCAAGAGTATCACCCCGTTGTCCTGAGAGTTTTATGTGTGGCTGTGGCCATCTGGGAGACAGAGAAAACCCTACAACTCATGTTTTTCATCTTTTTTGGGGGGAATCCAAATTTGAGATAAATTGCATCCTGAAAGATATTTTTTCCTGTGTCTGGACCTCCATCCAAATTTTCAAGGCCTTTCTGATTTGATGTCTCAGTTGTGAACTTGCTTCTCCCGTCCCCCAACTTAGCATCCAAGATGCAGAAATGCCTAATAACCTGCATCCTGACCAGAAAGAGGCAGGATTTCCAGCTAAAACTCTGGAATAAAGGAATAAGGGTGCTGCCCAAACTGAAAATGGTTGACCAGATCCGAATGAGCTCAGAAACTAGAAAAGGCAATTTAAAAGCTGAAGTGAAAGCCGTCACAGTCTGGAACGGCCTGTGCAAATTCTGCTCCCTGCACGGATTTTTAGTCACTCAGTGACGTCTTAGCAGGGGAGCAGTCAAATGTGTGGCACCTCTGGGGAATGGACAAATGGAGAGATGACTGAGTGACTTTTTAGATATCTGGAATACTGTGAGAGGTATTTCTCAACGGCCCTCTCCACGTCACGTGGACACGCATCTTCTCCATGAAAGCATCTAGCGGTGCTGCTCAATCTCGCCTCAGCTCTAGGACCCTCTACAACTCGAATCTTGCCAAGATCTTGTTCTAGGAATATTGTTTCCCCTCTGCCATTTGCTTTATTTCCATTTTCTATTCACAAATTTTCATTTCTCTTTTTCAATTTATCCCCAAAGAGTGATGAACAATAGCCAATCCTGTGAAAGAAAGAGTGTAGTTTAGAGAAGCTGCACACACTGGAGTTGTGTATAGGGAAACTCACTGCCATGGGGAAGGTGATTCCGAGCTCCTTATAAATTACAAACTCAAACTTCCTATAAGAGATCTTCTTCCTATTTAATTCCATGTTTGAGAGTTCCTCAGTTTTGTATAGTCTTCCCATCCTGTCTAAGCTGCTCTCATCAATATGCTTAAGGACCAGAGGTTTCTTAATAACTTATTGATATTTGATGCCTTTGATGTTGTGCATAGCAATTTCTTTGGGAACCATTTGCCTGGGCCTGGTGCCTGCAGTGACTCACAAGGCAAGGAGAGAGGAACAGCCTCTCGTGACACTGTTATTGATGAATGCATTGTCAATCACTTCGCTCCCATTCTGAGGTTTGTCATTCTTTATTTCTCAGCTCTTCACACCTCTTTTGCTATTTTTCCTTTACCTCTCAGCACATCTTTTAATAGATCTACTTAAGATGCCTGTCATACCTGCCCAACTAGTTGAGATTTCTAGGTGATCTGCTTCATGTGTTTCACAGGTAAGTAAGCTTAGTGGATTTAGTAAGCCAGTATTTCACTGCTTATAAAATGTCCCTGGAAGGAAGAAGAGAGGAATCTAAATACCAAAATTGGATCTTGATTAAAAACTGACTTAAATGAATTATTGGAATGTTGTTTGGAAGCACAAACATAATTAGAAAATGCTTGATAACCCCTTTCAAAATTACTCATCCCTAGATTTAATCCCTTTATTCATCAATGAAGTAAATCTAACAGATTATGAATGCAAATAGCAAAGATGTCATTTTAAACAATTCCGAACTATTTTTAGTCAACGTATTTGACCTCAGAAGAAAGGCGGAATCAAAGCCACCCTACAAACCAACCATGTTCGGGAGCAACAGACAGATGTTTTGCTTCCTTTATATCTTTGGTTAAAGTGAGTTTTTACAAATGGAGTTTATTTCCACAGCAAGGACCATCTGTAAAACATAAGACCAGACCATCGATTTCATTTTGCATACGTCACTGGACAGGAACATGCAACCCAATTAATTTAGTTTATTTCTTGCTGCAAGCTAAACACTTCAAAACAAAGTAGTTTAAATTGACACATGGAAAATTACTCTGCTATTCTCAGACAAGCAGGAAATTACATAAAATAAGCCATATCCACTTTGAAGGGATGGCAGGTAAGTGGATATTTGGTAGGTACTGAGCAGTTTTTTATTCATGGTAACTTCAGAACATCTACTAAGAATAACCTCACTTCCAAAATAAGTCAATCTCTGTTACTTGAAGGGGAATTTTAGAATGTAGAATTAAATAACAGTAATAATAATAGGAAGAACTTGTTAGAAATCATTAGATGCTAATTGTGATGTGGGAGCGCTCCTGCCTTATATGGAGTTCGGCAATTTGAGGAAGAGGCAACAAAAAAAGAGTATTGTTTCTTCAAGGGCAATCATCCTTTTCAAAAACACTGCGATATTTATATAAGCTTGCAGATTTGTCATGTTATGCGGATGTGGATTTTTCCAAAAAAATAAGCAGGGGAACAAGCAAAAGCTCATGACAGCTACATCTCATTCCTATCACATGTACATGAGAGAAACTATGAAATAGCACACACGAAGATCATTTTCAGCAGAAGCACAGGCTCCACAGGTTAAATTCAAGACAGTGAGCGCAAACATGAAAAATAATCTGGGTCATCGAAAAACTTTTGTAACACTAAAGCAGGACAAAACTGTGGGAACCCATAGATAAACATCACCCCAAAACAGATTTGCTGCAAGAAGATTACAGAAAAGGGATAAAAGCTATTCTCAAAGAGATAAAAAGGGACAGGACATCTATTAAACAAGAGCAGTCCAGGATAAAACAAAAACAAAATGAAATCTGCCATAGACCAAATAAAATCACTGTTGGAAGCAGCCAAGAGGTGGCAATTATGGGAAGTATGATGTATGATGGAGTGGAGAGAGCGTGAAAGCTGGGTCTGAATATCTGGGATTAAAACTGGTTTGGTTATTTATTCACTGTGTGATCATGAGAAAATCACTCAACCTCTCTGGGTATAAGATTCTTCATATGTAAAATGAGGTTAATGGTATGTCCCAGGCTAGTCAGGAACATCCCATTGTACAACACTGGGGAATATAAAGTAAATGGAGCCCTGGAATTGTATATCATATACACACAATGTGCCAAAGGTCTGCTGTGAAGAATCGTGTTATTGCACTGAGTCCCAGCTCACAGGAGGCACTTCAAACATGTGGATTTCACCTGAAACCAGGAATAGCAGGCCCCGTGCCAAAACGCTGAGTCAGTGAGAGAGAAGATGACCGTGACAACCACATCCTGGTCATTGAAGGAATAAATATAAATAATAAAAATGTGCAAAGATGATAATCAGGGAAAATCAAGCATAGAAATGTAACTTACAAATGACAGCATTTTCCAGACTGCAGGACAGATAGATGTTGGCATCACTAATAAAAAAGTAAATTAAGAAAAAGTTCCAAAAGTAGATAAAATTGCAGGCAGGCTTAGAGACAGGCATCGCCATGTTTCAGGCTTTAAAAAATAATTGGCTGCAAGTAAAAATGACTTCACAAACTTACAGCTTCAAAAGATGTTATATTAAAGGGATATAAAATGAAAATTCAGATAGACATTTTTCTTCTCCAAATCAGGCAGGGCCAGAAAAAAAGAGTTATATCTGAAGAAATCTCACTTATAAACAGTCAAAAAGAATGAATCGAGGTGTTGCTTGTGTGGAAAGTCACCAAAATGACACTCCCGGATGTACAGTGTCAGAAAGTGTGTTAACCATTCTGGAGGAGCCAAGTAGAGGGATTCTCCAGAATGCTAGACACGAAGATGAGTTTTTGACTAGAGACAACACCATTAAAAACTTATCATTAGGGTTGATACACATTAAATTTAATGGAAAAAATGGGACATGAATAATTATTTGAAAGGATACAAAAATCCAGGCCCTTGGGATTCCAGGAAGATAATGATGTGATGGAGCATCTCTCCCAACCAGCACCAATTTCAGTCTTTCTGCCCTATTTGAGTCAAATGGCTGCTGGTGCCAACAGGCACCCAAACCCAAGTGAAGCTTTGGGCTCAGTGGGCATTGTGGATGAAAGAAATGGGGCGAGGCTAACCCGGGCCTGGGTTAGCACCTGGAGAGCAGCACCAAAAAGCCGCAGGTTCAGGATCATAACCACGTTGCTGGGGATCTCAGGTGGAAAGGTCAACAGCAACACTGAGCGAGCATGTGGAGACTCTCTCTGGCCCTGAGGAGCCCAAGAAGGAGCTGGGATGGTGGGCTGGGTGCTCCCCAGCCTGGAGCCTGGGAGAGGACAAAGAGACCAGAAAGCAGGTGCTTCCTCCAGGGGTCTTGATTAGGAGACTGACAGACTGCCTGCTTCTGCACTGTTGGCCAGGGGTAGAGAGAGCTGTACGTCCCACCACCTGTCGAATTCCCAGTGAGCTGGCAAAGAAAAATAATAACACATCACACATGGCCCAGCAACTAGAAAGAGAACCATGTCAGGACACAACACTCAACAGTAGGGGAGACACGCCACAACCTGAGTGAAGCAGTAATAGCATGCTTAAGGAGACTCAGGAGTGCACAGGAAAGAGTTTCTGGAGTTACAGAATAAATTCTTTTTCAACTAAATATTTCAGTAGGAGAAGTGAAAGAGAGGCCAATTTTCTGATTCTTGAATTAGAGGCATGGATGATCACTTCAAGAAATATCTCAAACCACAGTTTAAAAATATAAAAGGATGATGTATTAATTTCCTATTGCTGCTGTAACGAGTTACCACAGGGACTTAAAACAAGCAAATTCGTTCTCTTACATTTCTGGAGGTCAGAAGTCTAAACAGGTCTGCAGGGCTGCCATGCTCCCGGAGGCCTGAAGGGGGAGTGTGTTCCCTTGTCCTCTCTACTCATGGTTCCCTCCTCCACCTTCACAGGACCATAGCATCTTCTCTCCTCTCTGACATCCTACTTCCCTTATAAAACGAAGATTCCCTATGAAAGGATCCTGTGATGACCTTAGCTCACCAGGATAATCTCCCCACGTCAAGAGCCTTACCTTAATTATATCTGCAAGGTAACATCTTCACAGGTCTTGGGGTTTAGGAAGCAGTATCTCAGAGGGAAGGGCATCGTTCAGCCTACCCCAGTTAGAATAATGGAAAAGATGAGTCGGAGGGGGGAGTCAGGCACTGTAACATGAAAACCATAGAAGTTTCCAGTAGGAGATGAAAGAACACACAGAGGATAACAACTTGTTTAAACATGTTACCTAAACTGAAGAAAGCTTGAACCTATAGATTTACATGACTTGATGAGTTCAGGCAGGATTAGTGGGAAAAGAGACATCTAGACATATTCTGGTATAAATTTGAAGTTCTTAGGACAAAGACAAAAACAATCCTTTAAAAAAAATAGCAAGCTACGTAGACAAAAGAAGACTCACGTCTTTTTTGAGCATCAGATTTCTCATACATCACACTGGCAGTGGGAGAAGGCAGTGGAATGAATCTAGACTCTGAGAGGCCACACGTTTCCTGACACCAGTGTAGCTTATGAGAATCCAATATGAAACGAGACCTTTTTTCTAATTAGACTTTAGGAGACCATTGGGAAAAAAGTACTGCAATCCAAGAATTCTATACCCAGCCAAAACACTATTCACCAGGGAGCCTAAAAGATATTTATATATATGCAAGAATTTAGGGAGCATATCACACACCCCAACTGAGAAAAATACTCTAGGAAGGACTTTACTCAAACTAAAAAGAATGAAATAAAAAGGAGGCCTCAAGGTGGCGTCAACAAGGAAGGAAGAAAACTAGAAAACATGTGTAAGTGGCTTTATCCCTTAGGAAATGTTATCTTCTGAGAAAATGCTATTTAAATGTATATCAGTTAGTATATCATCTATTGTATATATTAAATAATATGACATTATTATTAATTTTAATGTTATATAAATGTAAAACAAGAGCCCTAAAAAATAGCTCCTGCAAGGGAAAGTGAATGGAAATTCTAATAATAATGGAGAACTAAAGTACTAAATTAATTTAGCAAAACCTAAGAATTGATGCAGTAGAAAGGGTAAGAGGAAAGTAAAATTTTTCGAAATGTCTCTTACAGTTGGGAGTGAGGTAGGCAGAGAAGAAGAGAAAAGGAAAGTTAAGATTCTAAAGGTCTCATCTAACAAGAGTTTGGAGCAGGGAAAAATAGAACAACTACGTGGGAGAACAGAACATCTTACTAGACAAAATATTGGCAACAGTTTCTAAATAATATCAGAGAAATAGTCGACAGATCCTGAGTGCAGAGGAAAGTGAGATATTGATTCATGAGATGGAAGAGTATGGTTGAGCTTCCAAATTAACTAAAAAAGAAAATGAAATGAACAGCAAATTGATCCAAACGACGAAAATAAAACAAAGGAAAAAGCAACAGAAACAAATCATAAAATAAACAAAAAAATCATCAAATAAAATGTATCCCTCCTAACAGAAAAAGGATTGGAAAAAAATCTGCCTTTAAAAATACAAATTCAGATTTGTGTAAAATACAAACCCAGGTAAAGTGCTGTTTATAAGAAACAGAGTTAAAAAAAAAAAAAGGATATAGACCTATTACAAAGAAAGAGGTGGGTAAAAAGATTCCAGCTACAAAAATACAGAAGTCAGAACATTAATTTCAGAGGAGGCAGAATTAAAGTTGAATGCACCCAGCAGAATTAGAGACAGTATATAGGAAAAGGTTTAGTTACTAGAACACAACACCTAGTAGTTATTAGGACACAGCTCCTATGGTTACTAGGACACATCTCTTATAGTTGTTAGGAGGCATCTCCTATGGTTATTAAGACACATATCCTATGGTTTTTAGGACACAGCTCCTATAGTTATTTTTTTATTTTTTGAGGAAGATTAGCTCTGAGCTAACATCTGCTGTCAATCCTCCTCTTTTTGCTGAGGAAGACTGGCCTTGAGCTAATATCCGTGCCCATCTTCCTCTACTTTATATGTGGTACGCCTACCACAGCATGGCTTGCCAAGCGGTGCCATGTCCGCACCCGGGATCCGAACGGGCGAACCCCAGGCCACCAAAGCAGAACATGCACACTTAACCAGTGCACCACTGGGCTGGCCCCAGGACACATCTATAGTTATTAAGACGCATCTCCTATGGTTATTAGGACACATCTCCTATAGTTATTAGGATGCATCTCCCATAGTTAATTGGACACATCTCCTATGGTTTTTAGGATGCATCTCCTATAGTTATTACGACTCATCTCCTATGGTTATTAGGACGCATCTCCTATAGTTGTTAGAATATGTCAAGTACCTTTTCCATCCCAAACATTTTCATATGCTGTGCCCTCTGTCTAGCATGTGTTTGCTGTTAAGGGCAGGTTAAAAGTTATGTTTCAGGTCACGTCTGCTTGTAGCCAAGTTGTAGTAACAGGAACCAGATTTACCTTCCTAATAAGACAACTAAAAAGCAACACAGACAAAATATTAGCCACGGTTTTTACGATATTGGACATTAGGCAATGAAGTACAGTGGTCCTGAGAGCCAGGAAACAAACCAGGGTAGCTCTAGAGTGAGCAACTCACTGCCCTGAGTCCCAGCAGTGAAACAAAATTTTTAAATGAAATTAAAACTCAATTTATAGGTCAAACAACAGATTAGACCTGGATGAAGAAAAACTTAATGAATAATGGGACTGAAGAAAGTGTCTAGAATGAAGCCCAAAGAAACAAAGAGATTAAAAATATGAACAGAGTAATTTTTAAAAGACAGAGCATAGTTAGAAATGTCTAAAATAGCTTTTATTGGAGTTCCAGAAAGAGAAAATAAAAAGATAAAGGCTGAGAATTTCCCAGAATTTTTTTATAGTAATAGTCCTCTTTTTGGAAGAATTCCAATGAATTCCAAGGGAGACTGATGCTTCTCCATCCTCTGATCGACCACTCAGTTCTTCAACTCCTCTCTTCCTCGCACTCCAAATTTAATCTGATAGAACTCCGTTGGTCCTACCTTCAAAATACATCCAGAATCTGACCTCATCTCGTCACTGTCACTTCTGAAACCGTGATCCATGCTAGCATCACCTCTCAACTGATTTACTGCTATAAATTGCTACAGTTCTCGCTGCTTCGCCCCCTACAACCTGTTCTCAGTGTAGCCGCTACAGTGATCCCTCTAATAAAGGTCACTTCATGTCACTGCTTTGCTCAGAACCTTGAATAAAAACCTCTCCTTGCAATGGCCCCACATGAGCTGCCCTGTCCTTCTCTAAACCAGTCTCCTATTTCTCTATCCCACACCTGCTTGATTCCAGCCACTCTGACCCCATTGTCATTATTCCAACAGAATGAGAATGTTGTGGCTCGAGGCCTTAGTCTAGTTGTTTCTTCTGCCTAGAAGGCTTTTCCTCAACATGTCAATAGCCAATGCCCTCATTCCTATCTCCCTTATTAACCATCGCCTTATCGATGAAGCATGCTCTACCTTATTATCTGCTGCAACCTGACCCTTCTTCCCAGAAATCTTGATCTCCTTTACATGACCTATTTTTCCGCATAGTATTTATCTAACATAGTATTTATGATGCCTAGTTTTTATTCTGTGTTTCCTCCTACTCCCAGAGAATGTAAGCTTCCTTGAAGGTCTTTGTCTTCATTCACGGTCATAAACATCAAGCCTTAGAATGATTCAACTCTAGTCATCCCATCTATTTGTGGTTTAATTAAAATGGTGCTGCTATATCTTTTATTTTCATCTACAAGTTGGACATTATTTTTCGTTGCACTTTTTCTTTTTGTTATTTATTACTTATTGTTTTATATTAATATGCATTCAAGTTTGTCCATCCTGAGATACTCAATGTTTATGACTGAGGTTGAGATGACCGGAGTTGAGGCATTCTGAGATTTGATGTTTATGACTGAGGCTGGCAAACTACAGCCCTTGGGTAGATCTTGCTTGCCTCCTATTTTCGTTTATTTTTAGGCAACAGAAACTTATTCTCTCACAGTTCTGGAGACTGGAAATGGAGAGGCTGGCAGGCCCTGCTCCCTCTGAAATGTCCAGGGAAGAATTCTTCCTTGCTTCTTTGGTTCTGGTGGTTGCCAGCAATTCTTGCTTTTCCTTGGTTTGTAGCTGCATCACTCCAATTTCTGCTCTGTCTTTGCTTGGCTGTCTTCCCTGAGTCTGTGTCTCCACATGGCCTTCTTATAGGGCCATGTCATTAGATTTAGGGTCCACCTTAATCCAGGACAACTTCCTCTTAACTTGATAACATCTGCAAAGACTCTTCCAAATTGTTACATTCACAGATACTGCAAATTAGGACTTCAACACATCTCTTTGCGGGACGTAGTTCAACTCACAATGGTCTGTGGCTTGATATTCTGCCATCTGGGCCCTCGGTATTGGAGGAGGCCCCACTCTCTGGGCCATTGATGGCAGCTTAGCAGCTATTTTTAAGAAAGTTTTATTGGAACACTGCTACATCTATTTGATTGTGTAGTATCTATGGCTGCTTTCATGCTACAACGGCAGGGTTGTAGTTGTTAAAAGATCCTATGGCCTGAAAAGTCTAAAATATTTACTATCAGAGTTTTCACAGAGACAGTTTACCCATGCCTGGTTTAAGGGAAGCATAAAGACATTGACTACCTCAAACTTTAGATTCCCAGATTATGAACTAAAATAATAGGATTAGAGATTATAATTCCCAATCCAATAGAGAATCTGACCAATGCAAAAGAAGGAAAGAAAGGAGAGAAGGAAGGAAGGAGGAGAAAGAAAAACTTGGAAAAACATGAGGATAAATAAAAACCTTAATAAAATCCGCAGGAAAAATCCATTGTATGAATAATCATTGTATATTTACATAATTTAAATTTTCAATTAAAAGAGACATTATTGTCAGACAATATTAAGAAATAAACTAAAACTCCAGCATATGTAGATTATAAGGGACAGAGAAAGTTTGAAGTAAATGGACAGCAAAAAGGTACACTAGAAAATTACCAACCAAAATAATGTTTATAAACCCAAATTAATTAATACTAGATGAAATAAATAAATTTTAAAACAAAAAAAATTACTTTCATACAAACTAAACTTTATACATTATAAGCCCATCTAGTAAAGAGATTCTTGAAAAAATGTTCTAGAATAAGAACTTAATAATAAAACTGGACACTAGAGAAAATTAAAAAGATCAATAATTTTTTAAAATTTCTAGACATAAGTATCTAGAAATAGAAACCAGGAAATTTTAAATATCATATCAAACTATAAAGTTACTATAATAATGCAGTATGGAATGAGCAGAGGTATTATAAAAACTGAACAGCTTCCAAAAACATATCTTAGTGTATATAATAATTAACATGATAATTTTACATTATAACTCAGTGGGAAAAGGAGGAATTAGTTAATAAATGGCTGCTATTCCAACTGAGCATTCATCTGGAACAAAATTAAAATTTGGCCTTTCTCTTACACAATAATCCAAAACTAAATTCAGATATATTAAAGATTTCAATGTACAGAAAATTCAGTATTATAAGAGAATATAAGATTTGTACAAACTAGTGTTTAGGGATATATTAAAAATTCAGGGCCTAGAAGTTTTTACAAAATTGTATATTAGTCAGGGTCTAGTTAGGAAAGCAAGAAATGCACTACTTCAACAGAGGGAATTTAATATACAAACTAGGTAGACAGGGGTCTGAGGGCTCAGTGAGCAAGAAGATGCACGGAGGTGACACAGAGCCAGTAACTGAAGCAGCAGCTGTGCACACAAACACACATCCACACCCCCACCAGGGCTGGGAGAACACAGGAGAGGTTGAGTTATCAAAACCTAGGCGCTCAGGTCCGTCAAGCCTCAGACCACAGCCTCAGACCCACCATGAAGCCAGCTGCATGGAAAAAACTGGTTTTTGTAGTCTCAGCTCTAGCATTTAGAATGACTTTGGAGCTAAAAAGAAAATTGTGTAACAACTGGCACAGATTTAATTGACTACGTAAACTTTAAATGTTTTGTGTGGCAAAAGAGATCACAAACATAGTCAACGGACAAACGAGAGAACTGAAATAAGGACAAAGTCAAACTATTCTTGGCAATCTATCCAATTAAAAGAAAGAAAACCCACACCAGAACAGAAGAGGTTTTACAAGGGTATATTTATTGTTACATTATTTGTAGCGGCAGAGGGAGAGAGAAAAAAATTTCCATCCACATAAGAATAATTGAACAAATGTGTTTACCCATCATAGACTCCCATGCAGTGTGAAAATATGAAACTGGTCCTGACACTAGTGGAGTAATGGGCAAGGAGAAGCCCCCGGGCAAGGGCTGTGCAGAGTCTGAGATTTTAATCTAGTTGCAAGCTAGCAAGTGAGTGTGCCACAGTTTCACAGATGCTGGTAAGAGAAACAAGACTCCCAGTCAAAACCAAAGGAATTTATGTGGCACAACAGAGCACCTATTTCTCTTTTCCAATGCTGTTTTCTGTTCAAACATCATTGTAGAGTGTCTGGGACAAAACCTGCCATATGATGTGCAGGAACATCATGGAGAATTGCCTTCCAACACCCTCTTGCATATAACAATTATAAATTATGACCAAGATGTAAATATTAAAAACATAAAGTATTTAAAGACAATGGAGAGCTACCAAAACCAGGCAAAAATTGGAAGGAATTCAAACCTTGAAAGAAAGCAAGTGCACGGCTGAGACCACGTTCAGTGGCCTTTTCCCTGAGGGCCCTCTTCCGCCCACCGGGAGCAGAGCCACTAGAACTCAAGCAGAAAACGTCTTACTGGTTTGAGGTGTCAAAGGACGGAATTGGGGGCTGCCAGAGTGGCTGGAAATTGAGATGGAAAATCCTGAAAAGGAGGAGCCATTCCCTGGGAAAAGCCCCCAAATCTGTGAAATCCCGTGAGGGCTAGCCACATCTTAACAGCCCCACTGAGGGGGAGCAGAGGGGATGAAAGGCATGGTGGGCTAGCTGTCCCCTTTCCTGCCACTGTTGGCAGACAGGCCCTCTCTCCCCAGTGATGGGTCAGACTGTTCACACTGACCCACAAGAACAGACACTCACTGCTGACAGTGATGGAGGGTCCCAAACAATCTGAATGTCAAGGGACATAACATGAGCAAGCAAAGCCAAACCAGAACACACTTAAGGGGACTGTGAAACACAGAAAAATGAAGCCAAACTGATCACACTGAATAGAGCATTCCCTCTGATGGAGAAGCAAAGATACAAAAGAATTAAAAACACAACTTACAGAGATGACATTAGAGCACAAAAAAAGACTGTCTGGAAAAAATGTGTATAGACAATTTAATTAGATGATTTTAGTATATTTACCATATGATCATTTAAATTTTAACATATAATCATCTAACCAAAATTTAATTAAAATTATATAATTATTGTATAATGTATGTGTATAGCAAGTAGTTAAGTTTCAATAGACAAACTAAAAAAGAAGATGATCACAGCTGAGAATAGGTTTGCCACTCTGGAAAATGGAAAATAAAAAATAGCCCAAAATACAGAGCAAAACCCCAGTGAGCTGGAGGGGACGGAGGGATGGGGAATGGCCCTGGAACCTGGGAAGTGGGGGATTTTTCAGGGCACCATCTTGGTGAATCACCTCCATCAGGGTTTCCTTCTCCCATCACTTTTCTTAGCATGCTGATGGTTCCAGACTGGGAACCAAACTGAGAAACAGGAAGCTGGAGAAGTCACAGCACCAAACACAGTTCCCCAGGGGCTGCCTCCTCGACGCAACATGGTTTTAACACTAGAAACTTCATAGAAACCACATGTAAAACGTGAAAATTTAAAGATACTTAAGGTGAGAAAAATCATAGAAATAACCAATTTCACTGTACCAACCAACCTTTACATTTTTTCCAAAAGTGAGGAAATTTGACATGAAAGACTATTATCCAAGTTCGCAGGATTCTAGTAAGTCAAAAGCTTAAACCTCATACCAATGTGGACACCAGATGTATCTCCCTGAACAGCTTAAATTTCCAAAAAGTCATGCCCATAGTGAATTTCTGAAAACGAAGGCATATTTTCCTCACTGACCCTTTTCACTTTTTTTTTGCTTAAGGAAGATTCACCCTGAGCTAACATCCGTGCCAGTCTTCCTCCATTTTGTATGTGGGTCGCCGCCAGAGCACGGCTGATGAGTGGAGTAGGTCTGCGCCCAGGAACCGAACCCGGGCCACTGAAGCAGAACGTGCAGCACTTAACCACTAGGCCATGGGGCCGGCCCCACAACCCTTTTCACTTTTAACTGGAGATCCTTTCCTTTCAAAATGTTGATTCCAAGTCTTAATAAAAGTGGAAATATAACATTGAACACTTAGGTAAAAAGTATGTTTTGAAAAGTGGATCTGATTAACATTTTTAGCATGGTTTATAACACAGCACAAATACACTGAATCCAGGTCACAAAGCCTTACGGCTTGAGGAGCGTGAGAGAGCAGGTCACAGAGGTCACAGCACTGCTTACAATTTCTACAAGAAAAGGACAGAGCCGCATGCTTCTCTCTGGTATGAAAGAATCTACTTACTGCCTGTAAATATTTACTTTTAAAATCCCAACATCATAAATCAAAGCCCAGTGTTAATATTTCCTAATCCTTTACTTTTGACAGGCTGTTTACCTAAAGCTCTTTGTACTTGAAAGGATCCTCACCTTTAATTTATTTGTAAAAATCCCGGCTTCTTTCGTGCCTGATTACCAGTGAGGTGGCATAAAGAGCCACAGCTGGTGTTCTGGCGGAAAAACTGGTCAGGACCACCGACTACTAGCGCGTTGGGCAGGGTCATCAGTTAAAACAGAGGCGTACACATGTGCCTCACGGGGTGGCTCTAGAATGCCGATGATTGCTGGAAAACGCCTCACAGATCCAGTGCTTACAATCAGACAAGACTTCTATCGAGCAAAGGTCATAAGTTGTTTGTGGAGAAGACGCTGGCGGATTGTGAAGCAATGTCCATAACTGCCCACCCAAGGTGGCCAGGAGCCTTGGCGAAGAAGGCTGTTGACCCATCAGCCTCATGGGCTCTGCCATTAGGAGTCATACATCTGTGCTTTCCTGAGAGCCCACGAGTAAGCCGTTTATGAAGTGTGACTTCCTCGAAAGTGTGAGAAGATCTTGTCTTGCAGGTTGTATTTGCCGTGGAATCGCAGCATCGCCTGGAGTCTGGCACACAGTGGAAGTTCACAGCACGTTTCTGAGTGAAAGAGCTTTGCACTTGGTAAGTCACCACGCCTCCTGAGAGGAAGTGCTGCTGTCAGTGTAAAGAAAGATTGACTTGAAATGTCAACACAGCCACAGCTAGATTACTTCCTCTCTACCTGTTGACTGAAGGTTAACAAGAGACTGCCTAAGCGAGGTCCCCACACTCTCAAAGATCATATCACTCCCGAAACAATTGCAAGAGTTTCTTTTCACAGAAAACATCTGCTGTGCCTAAATGCCTAAATATTCCCAACAGGGATGATTTTTATCCAGGGAGTGGGGGAATGTGGATGGGCAAAATCAATTAGCAAGCCATTATTCCTATTAAGGTGGAGAGGTGGTTGGGTAGATTTAATTCTGTTTGCGGGAACGCCAGTGTGTAACATAATAGCACTGCCTTTTACAGAATACCCACTAAAAGCCAGGTGCCACACTAGGCAGTTGCAAGCTGTCTTGTAATTCTCACTGCAAGCTGCCCCAGATCACAGAGCTAGCAAGCCACGGAGCCGAATGCAAGCCCGGGGTCTCCAGACTCCAGAGTCCATGCTTCCAGTCTGATGGGCTTCTCTGGTGGATGTTCCGGTAAGGTCCACTGCAGTGAGGGAATCAGGCAAGGTGGCTGAGCAGCAGCAAACAAAAGTTGGGGGTCAGGTGCTGAGAATGGGCAGGAAATGAGAAAGATGGAGACTGAGACAGAAGACTAGGCAAAACCCAGGTCCCAGGAGAGTGACAGGGCAGGTTACTGATTCTCCTTGTTCACAATCAGTTGAGCCCCTGGGACACTTGTGTAAATGGCTATGGCAGAACTGAAAGCCCTCTGGTGGGCTCCCGAGGCTACAGCCAGGATATTCTCCCTGCGGCCTGACTCTCTCTTTTGCAGGGCCTTCTGGAAATTTCTATACTTTTTTCTTTTTTATTGCAGTAACTGGTTTATAATGTTATATAAATTTCAGGTGTACATCTTTACATATTTCGATTTCTGCATAGATTACATCATGTTCACCACCCAAAGACTAATTACAATCCGTCCCCACACACATGGGCCTAATCACCCCTTTCGCCCTCCTCCCTCCCCCCTTCCCCTCTGGTAACACCAATCCAATCAGTTTCTATGCATTCATTTGTCATTGTTTTTATCTTGAGTGAGATCACATGGTATTTGACTTTCTCCCTCTGACTTATTTTGCTTAGCGTAATACCCTCAAGGTCCATCCACGTTGTCGCAAATGGTCATATTTCATCATTTCTTATGGCTGAGTAGTACTCCATTGTGTGTTTATATATATATATATATACACCACATCTTCTTTATCCGTTCATCCCTTGATGGGCACCTAGGTTGCTTCCAAGTCTTGGCTATTGGGTATAATGCTGCGATACACATAGGGGTGTGTGTATCTTTATGCATCTGTGTTTTCACGTTCTTTGGATAATGGATAACCAGCAGAGGAATAGCTGGATCATATGGGAGATCTATTCTTAACTTTCTGAGGAATCTCCATACTGTTTTCCGTAGTAGCTGCACCAGTTTGCACTCCCACCAGCAGTGTACGAGAATTCCCTTCTCTCCACATCCCCTCCAACACTTATTGTTTCCTGTCTTGCTAATTATAACAATTCTGATGGGAGTGAGGTGATATCTCATTGTAGTTTTTATTTGCATGGAAATTTATATGGATTCTAATTGTTTTTCTTTTCTTTAATGATTCTAAAAGTGCTTAATCTTATCAACATATGACCTTTATATCCCTATTTCTAAAGGAGTGTCAGAACAGCAAGTGTAAGTTAGAAGTTGCTATGATTTTGATATAGTGAGAGCAAATCCTGTTTCTGTCTGGTCCTTTATTACTTCATTTAAAAATTTATGGTAGAGGGACAAATTCCTAAGATGTACTAGTGGTTTAGGTGCATTTTTCAATGTTGTTTTAATACATAACGGGGGAAAGTACAGCCCTTTTACATAAGAACAACCTAAATCAGGGCAAAAATCTGCAATGGTTATAAAGACATTCAGGAGAAAGAGAGAGTTGACTGTGACTTAGAAGAGGTGAGAAATCGCTTTTACTGATAGAAAAGCGGAGTCACGCTGAGAAATGTGGAGCCTCCATGATTGAAATTTCTTCCTTTTCTGTCAAACCGAGGGTAAGAAAAAGATAGTTTTGAAAGAGAGAAGCGCAAAATCCTGAGGAAATTACTTCCACAACTAAACAGGGAGAGGAGGAGATAACGGACGGTTGCCACGCTGAGAAAGGCTCCTGGGAGTTGCTCATCTTTGACACTGTGAAACCGTATTTTTATACCGAAAACTGACACCTGAAGTAGCATAGAAGAAAAGTTAGAGGTTCCGCTTGTAAAGCTTTAGGAGAAAGAGGAAAGGATTAAGACTGAAGAGTTAACGGTTAAGATAGAAAATTAATTCATTAAATTTTGATATTTACATGCCTTTAAATGTTGCCACACTTATTTGCCCTGGTCATAATAGACTACGTAATTTTAATTCCAACTTCCAGAAAAAAGTATCATTGGAGGGCAAAGCTCCTTGGGCAGGGCTGTGCTTTAGTCTTTGTAGCTCTCCACTTCTGCTCAGAGTCAGCCCACAGGAAATGTTCTTAAACGAATGGGGAAGAAATCTGGTTTGGGTCTAACCACTCCTTTGGGAAGCTTATCCATTTCAACCCTAGGGACAGACCCAGAGCCCAACTCAACAGCCTTCCTGCAGCATGGATTTGCAAATCTGTGATGCCACTGGGTTGGAAGTGTGGCCAACTGGAGAATATATGTCCCACTCAAAAGCACTCAAATCCATTCTAGGTTTACAACTCTGTGCCTTCCTCAGGCTGTAGGCAGGTAGAGTGGTCCTCAGTGATGGTGGCTGAAGGCCTGCCATGTGCTGGGTGCCATGAATCTGTGATAACTCAATCGGGTAGGGAATGTGAGCCCATTGTACAGATGAAGAAACAGGCTTAGAGAAGTAAAATAAACTGCCTAAACTCACCCCGCGACTAAGCAACTCAGGGTGGATTTGACCGAGGTCTGCCTTCTGTTTCTACTGCTGCCACACTGTTGATGGAAGCAAGCTGGCTGGAGGATGAGGAAACAGATGCTTATGTAACAAATTGCAAATTCCAGCCTCTAAAGCAACAGCAAATGTTTCATTGCATTTTACTTCGTTTCTGTACTCTGCAATGATGGTACACGTACAATTTTTTTATTCACTCCTAAAGAAAAAAAAGCTTTACAAATGTTATTGTTTGAATTCACAACCCGTTCCCTTGAGGAAATTCTTCACTCTGCACATTAAGTAAACAAAAACAAAAACACAGAAGACAAAGACTATACTGTTGTCTTTCCACAGCGACCCAGCAGGAGGGCCACAGGCAGAAGGCGGAGCTCGAAGGCTCCTGCTGGAGACCATGCTCCAACTGCAGCTCACTGCTTCTGAGCCTGAAATAACTGGGCTGTTTTATTCTTGCATCTCATTATTTGGAGTTTTGAAATACAATTTGAAGAAAACAAGATGTCTAAGAAAAAATGGAGATATTAATAGAGATGATTTACATTACAAAAGTGTTTTTTAGTCTCAGAAAATATTTTCTGGGGGCCGGCTCCATGGCCGAGTGGTTAAGTTCTTGCGCTCCACTGCGGAGGCCCAGGGTTCGGATTCTGGGCACAGACATGGCACCGCTCGTCAGGCCACGTTGAGGCGGCATCCCACATCCCACAACTAGAAGGACCTGCAACTAGGATATACAACTGTGTACAGGGGGCGTTTGGGGAAGATTGGCAACAGTTGTTAGCCCAGATGCCAATCCTTAAAAAAAAAAAAAAAATTCTCTCTCTAGGGTTTCTCTCACTTTAAGTTCTCATAGTACGATCAAATGCTTGTCTTTGAAACTATTAGGTACATAGCTTAGAGGCGAGACACAGGAATATTTCTTAAAGTATGTAGAGCCCTGATGATTGAAGAGCATTACGAAATGAAGGAAAGCGTCTTAGACATAAGGAGAAGAGCTAATAAACATTGAGAGTCACCACCTAAGACACACTACGCTGGGCACTTGGTACTAATTCAGTGCCTCCAAGAAGAGGTAGTGTTATCCCAAGTTACAAATGAGGAAACTGTGACACATAAAGAAGTCACTAGTACTCACAGTTTTCAAACCTGGAGTCACAGCTATAATTTTCTTTGACCCAAACAGAGAAAAAGGACACACATATTAGAAGAAGTGCAGGTACCTTAGAGATCATTTTGTCCATCATTTCTCCAGCTGGGCTCCATAGGAGAAGATATGGGACAAACACATCCCTGCTCAAATAAATTTGGAGAACACTGCATCTTCTCATCTTCTATCTGGTCAGTCACACTCCTGAATTCTTTTATCAGCTCATATTATCTTTAAACTCAGAACAAAAGTTTAATCATTAAAAACCTATGAAACAACATGCTAACAGAATTTGAAAAAATGTTCTTTTCATAGAGATTAAGAGTCCCCCTTCTGTAACTTTATACTTTTTATGCCATTAGCCAACCTTTTTTTGTTCAGGAAAACCACCTAAGCAAAATAATTAACGGAGTAACTCACGGGCTGGCAAACTACAGCTAGCAGGCCAGATCCAAGTGAAGAATATTTTTAAAATTTTTAAGGATTGTACAAAAAAGAGAGAGAGAGAAATTATATGACAGAGTTCTTATGTGGCCCAGCAAAGCCTAAAATATTTACTATCTGGCCCTTTGTAGAAAAAGTTTGCCAACCCCTGGAATAACCAAACACTGAAGTGACAGGTAGAATTGAAGAGGTTTTATACTTACACAATGTAAATATGAGATTTTTTCTCCACTCCACTAGTGGAGAAACCAATTTACAGAACAATTAAGTGGCAATCAAATCAAAATGTTTAGTGGTGTTGTAACTAAGTTTACTTTGCTTTGGCAGGTGAAAATATCATCTTGCCTGTGTCCAAGAGATACTTTATTTCTATAACAATCTAACTTATACTTCTCATTCGAATGACAATTTGGAGCCGTCCTGTTTTTCCCAGAGTTGAGTCTAATTTTGAGGCGGACGTTGGTCAGAGCACCACACGTTGGTACCCTCTCTGCTCCAGGTCACTGGTCTGTTCACCTCTCGTGCATCCCTCTTCCCATTCATACAGCCTCTTCTGACCCTCTCCACAGTTCCTTCCTTGTCACTAAGGCCATTATAGACACACTTAACAGAAGCCAGTTTTTTCTGCTTGGATAATTTATTGCCTTCAATTGGCTTAGCATTTGCCTATCTCAAGAGCCTTAGGCCTTCCCAAGCTTAAGAAGATATCGCTCTTAGCATCACTGCATTCTATAATACCTCCTTTATAGCCTGTTACATTATAATTTTCTAATTCTGAACTTATATGCCCCATGGTTTCTAAACACTTTTTGAGAATAAGCACCACTTTGTTTTTTTCATTTATGCATCTCCAGTTCATAGTAGCTTCTGTTACACACTAGGCCCTCAAATATTGCTTCAAGGTAATGAATCGCTAAATCTCTCCATTAGAGAAGGCTTTTCAACCTTGATTATAGTTCTGTCAGCATCTGAGTTATTGTATACATCAGAAATAAACTTATATTTCCCTTAAATTATTATTTTACTGGGCAGACTGGTCTCCTCTTACTTCAGTTGAGATTTTGTGTGACTATAATTATTTATACAGACACACTTAATGTCCTTAAAAAGTGTCAGATAAATACAGTAGAATGTGAAAGTGCAACGGTGAGGACATTAGATGTTATCAAATTTGACGGAGCTTTTCATTTAATATTAGAACAGTTTCTGGCACATGGCAGCTGCTAGCTGGATAGTCATTAAATGAATTATGTACGAGTAAAAACATCATTTCTTTTAGGTACACATTCTATCTTGGCCCACCAATGCCCCAGCTCCTAATCTGGGAGTAAGGCAGCTCTAAATGCTCCCTAATTTCTCCAAGTATTAACTTAGGTTGCCTGCTCATCTGCTATCAAAAATATATTACTTCTACAGACAACACAAGACTCTGCCTTACGCACATCGTCGTCAAGGAGCTCAATCTTGACTTGAGTACCATCCAGCAGCTTCGACACAGAGCTGAAGCAGGCATGAGTCTATGGGGAACCACACAGACAGCTGTGCACCTGACTAGCTTAGTTCTCCACAGAAATGTTGTCCTGAAGGTATGACTTCATATTTGCTAATCGGCTTTGTTCTGAGAAGAATGTTTTCACATTCCCTGTGAAATCACAGTTGAAGATTATGGGTAGTTCTAGAAAAAGCGCTTCCCAAGAACTTGCTAATGAGGGAAATAAGGTAGTCCTCAACAAAACCTATTAAATCAAAATGTGTGTGTGGAGAGAGATTGATTCCTAGAACCAGAATATAGTGTAATCTCTACGTACAAACCTGGTAAAAGAATGTGTCAATTGGGATCCAGTTAAACACAGCTGGCATGTGTCTACGCCTGTCCAGGGCAGCACGACTCCATCTGGGGAATCAGGCAATCTGGTCACTTTGGAGGCAGTCTCTGCTCAAGGCAGGTGGATACTTAATCAAGCATCACACAGCCTGAAATGCCCTCACAACTACCTGTGTCACATCACTTCCATTCCATGCTCATCAAGCAGCCTTTTCATTATGATACTGAGAGAGGATGTGCTGTGGTTTGGAGATGCGAGCGCTCCAGTAACTGAAATATTCCCTATTGTAACTCTAACTTGATAGAGTGGTTTTTAAAAATGTATTCATGACATCAGACACATATGAACTTAGTAGATATTGATAAGGTCCAGTTGCTGCCAAGGACCGCTCAGCTACAAATTCCTAGACCAAGTTCTGGAAGGATGGGGAATATCTTCTTCAATCCTAGAAGATCAGTAGCTGCCATCCAATGCCTGGAATATATAATTCCGGAGCTTGGTTATTTCCTGGGTGGAATGAACAAACAATGTACAGATAAAGCTAATTCACTTTGAGACTTCTTGGTAGCCAAATAGATTTGCTCTGGAGATCCCAAGTTGTGTCTCCTTGCATATGCCTTCCTATTTAAATTTTAGCAAAGACATTTGTTCATTATTAATATTCTTTACATAAGAATTCACAACGTAATTTCCTTCTAAACTTCAGTGCCAGAAAAAATTATCTCCAGGAAAACTTGAGTGCTTCCTTTTATCAACTGTAAAAACTTCATCATCCGACAGTCTCCTGTTTGTCTTGGCTACCAGGAAATTCAAGATATGTGCACGTAAAATTACGATGACTATTTTGTCTTCTGATAAAATTTCTTCTTTAAATAATACCTGATCTTTTCTATCTTTAATGTCTTTGTTACATTTTCATATATTGCTATTTCTAAGTTTACCCATTTTACACATCTACTGACTTCCTATGATAAGACAGAATTTGCTTGCTTGGGACAGTGTCCCCACGCTTCCCTTTCTTCCTCATCGCCCAATGTTGTCATCTTACTATTTTTGACGCTCTTGGTTACCTTGACTTTCCTAACTCTAACTTGCTTGTACTTATCTTTTTTGCTTCCTCTACCAGTGTCTCGATTTCCCTCTTCTTGTCCCCTCACCTCACCCCACCCCCATAGAGTGAGGATATTAATACCCTTTTCCCCTTAGGTCTTCTTCCACCCCCTCCTCCAGTCTCTCAATTTTTACTAAGTGTCTTTATCAATTGTCAAGGTTGATATTTACATTCAGTGCTATAATCAACGTCCACTGTGACCTATGGATTAATTGTAAAACCATGTATTACTGTAACTACGTACATAGCATTCACTAAGGAGCTCAGTTGTATACTCTGAGAACATTCTTTCCTTGTATTGTTTGCTGTTTTCCTGGAGCTCCTTTTTCTTCCTTTTTTTAAAAAAATTTTTATTGAGTTAATGATAGGTCACAATCTTGTGAAATTTCAGTTGTACATTATTGTTTGTCAGTCATGTTGTAGGTGCACCACTTTACCCTTTGTGCCCACCCCCCCACTCCACTTTTCCCTTGGTAGCCACTAATCTGTTCTCTTTGTCTACATTTTTAAATTCCTCATATGAGTGGAGTCATACAGAGATTGTCCTTCTCTATCTGGCTTATTTCATTTAACATAATTCCCTCAAGGTCCATTCATGTTGTTGCAAATGGGACGATTTTGTTCTTTTTTACGGCTGAGTAGTATTCCATTGTATATATATACCACATCTTCTTTATCCAAGCATCTGTTGAGGGCACTTAGGTTGCTTCCACGTCTTGGCGATTGTAAATAATGCTGCAATGAACACTGGGGTGCATGAGACTTTTGGAAGTGCTGACTTCAAGCTCTTTGGGTAGATACCCAGTAGTGGAATAGCTGGATCGTATGGTAGTTCTACTTTTAATTTTTTTGAGGAATCTCCATACTGTTTTCCATAGTGGCTGCACCAGTTTGCATTCCCACCAGCAG
Source organism: Equus asinus (assembly GCF_041296235.1). Lineage (NCBI taxonomy): Eukaryota > Metazoa > Chordata > Mammalia > Perissodactyla > Equidae > Equus > Equus asinus. The sequence goes on along the minus strand of NC_091797.1, from coordinate 2,862,438 downwards.
TGTATGAGGGTTCCTTTTTCTCCACAACCTCTCCAACATTTGTTACTATTAGTTTTAGATATTTTTGTCATTCTGATGGGTGTAAGATGGTATCTTAGTGTAGTTTTGATTTGCATTTCCCTGATGATCAGCCATGATGAGCATCTTTTCATGTGCCTATTGGCCATCCATATATCTTCTCTGGAGAAATGTCTATTCATGTCTCCTGCCCATTTTTTGATCAGGTTGTTTGATTTTTTGTTGTTGAGTTGTGTGAGTTCTTTATGCATTATGGATATTAAACCTTTGTCGGATGTATGACTTGCAAATATTTTTTCCCAGTTAGTGGGCTGTTTTTTGGTTTCAATCCTGCTTTCATTTGCCTTGAAGAAGCTCTTTAGTCTGATGAAGTCCCATTTGTTTATTCTTTCTATTGTTTCCCTTCTCTGAGAAGACATGGTGTCCGAAAAGATCCTTTTAATACTGATGTCAAAGAGTGTACTGCCTACATTTTCTTCTAGAAGGCTTATGGTTTCAGGTCTCACCTTTAGGTCTTTGATCCATTTTGAGTTTATTTTGGTGAATGGTGAAAAAGAATGGTCAATTTTCATTCTTTTACATGCGGCTTTCCAGTTTTCCCAGCACCATTTGTTGAAAAGACTTTCTTTTCTCCATTGTATGCCCTCAGCTCCTTTGTCGAAGATTAGCTGTCCATAGATGTGTGGTTTTATTTCTGGGCTTTCAATTCTGTTCCATTGATCTGTGGACCTATTTTTGTACCAGTACCATGCTGTTTTGATTACTGTAGCTTTGTAGTATGTTTTGAAGTCAGGGATTGTGATGCCTCCAGTTTTGTTCTTTTTTCTCAGGATTGCTTTAGCAATTCGGGGTCTTTTGTTGCCCCATATGAATTTTAGGATTCTTTCTTCTAATTCTGTAAAGAATGTCATTGGGATTCTAATTGGGATAGCACTGAATCTGTAGATTGCTTTAGGCAGAATGGACATTTTAACTATGTTTATTCTTCCAATCCATGTACGTAGAATGTCTTTCCATCTTTTTATGTCATCATCCATTTCTTTCAGAAAGGCCTTGTAATTTTCATTGTATAGGTCTTTCACTTCCTTAGTTAAATTCACCCTGAGGTATTTTATTCTTTTTGTAGCGATTGTGAATGGTATTATGTTCTTGAGTTCTTTTTCTGTTAGTTCATTATTAGAGTATAGAAATGCTACTGATTTATGCAAATTGATTTTATACCCTGCAACTTTGCTATAGTTGTTGATTACTTCTAAAAGTTTTCCAATGGATTCTTTGGGGTTTTCTATATATAAGATCACGTCATCTGCAAACAGAGTTTCACTTCTTCCCCCCCATTTGGATTCCTTTTATTTCTTTTTCTTGCCTGATTCCTCTGCCCAGGACCTCCAGAACTATGTTAAATAAGAGTTGTGACAGAGGGCATCCTTATCTCGTTCCTGTTTTCAGAGGGATGGCGCTCAGTTTTTGCCCATTGAATATGATGTTGGCTGTGGGTTTGTCATATAAGGCCTTTATTATGTTGAGGTAGTTCCCTTCCTATGCCCATTTTGTTCAGAGTTTTTATCATAAATTGCTGTTGGATCTTGTCAAATGTTTTCTCTGCATCTATTGAGATGATCATGTGGTTTTTGTTCCTCAGTTTGTTGATGTGGTGTATCACGTTGATTGATTTGCAGATGTTGAACCATCCCTGTGTCCCTGGTATGAATCCCACTTGATCATGATGTATGATCCTTTTGATGAATTGCTGAATTCTGGTTGCCAAAATTTTGTTGAGAATTTCTGCATCTATGTTCATCAGTGATATTGGCCTGTAGTTCTCTTTTTTCGTGCTGTCCTTGTCAGGCTTTGGTATCAGTGTGATGTTGGCCTCATAGAATGTGCTAGGAAGTGTTCCATCCTCCCTAATTTTTTGGAATAGCTTGAAAAGGATAGGTATTAAATACTCTCTGAAAGTTTGGTAGAATTCCCCAGGAAAGCCATCTGGTGCTGGGGTTTTATTCTTTGGGATGTTTTTGATTGCTGTTTCAATCTCTTTCCTTGTGATTGGTCTGTTCAAATTGTCTGCTTCTTCTTTAGTAAGCTATGGGAGATGGTAGGAGTCCAAGAATTTATCCATTTCCTCTAGGTTATCCATTTTGTTGGCATATAGTTTTTTGTAGTATTCTAATCTGTTGTATTTCTGTGGAGTCTGTTGTTATTTCTCCTCTTTCATTTCTGATTTTGTTTATTTGAGCTTTCTCCCTTTTTTTCTTTGTAAGTCTGGCTAGGGGTTTGTCAATTTTGTTTATCTTCTCAAAGAACCAGCTGTTTGTTTCATTGATCCTTTCTACTACCTTTTTTGTTTCAATAGCATTAACTTCTGCTCTGATTTTTATTATTTCCTTCTGCTGACTTTGGGCTTTGTTTGTTCTTTCTCTAATTCAGTTAAGTGTAATTTAAGATTGCTTATTTGGGATTTTTCTTGTTTGTTAAGATGTGTCTGTATTGCGATGAATTTTCCTCTTAGTACAGCTTTTGCTGTATCCCATATGAGTTGATATGGTGTGTTATCATTTTCATTTGTCTCCAGGTATTTTTTGATTTCTTCTTTAATTTCTTCAAGGATCCATTGCTTGTTCAATAGCGTATTGTTTAGTCTCCACATCCTTGTGCCTTTCTCAGCTTTTTTCTTATAATTAATTTCTAGCTTTATAGCATTGTGATTGGAGAAGATGCTTATTATTATTTCAATTTTTTAAATTTGTAGAGGCTTGCCTTGTTTCCTAACATATGGTCTATCCTTGAGAATGTTCCATGCACACTTGAGAAGAATGTGTATTCTGCTGTTTTTGGATGAAGTGTTCTATATATGTCTATTAAGTCCAATTGTTTTAGCTTTTCATTTAGCTCCACTATTTCCTTGTTGATTTTCTGTCTGGATGATCTGTCCATTGATATGAGTGGGGTGTTGAGGTCCCCTACTATTATTGTGTTATTTTTAACATCTTCCTTTAGGTCTGTTAATAGTTGCTTTATGAACTTTGGTGCTCCTGTGTTGGGTGCAGAGATATTTATAAGCGTTATTTTTTTCCCTTTTTTCCAATATAATATGCATTTTAATTTCCTTTGGTGTAGTGGTGCTGACAAAGAAGTCAGCTCCAGGGTCCTCATTTTGCCAGTACCCGCTGCACGGCTGAATAAATTAATTACTGGTTTGAAGTGTGGACAAAACATGAGCACCTTGACCTTTGGGAAAGCCACACCCTGGATGATCTCAAAATAGGCATTTTCAGAGGACTTCAAAGGAAGTATGTTCTTCATTAGTGGAAGTCACAACATTTAAATCAGCTTCATGAAAATATAAAGTTAAAGCCATTCCACATGATCAGGAGGAAAAAAAAACTTTGTTGGAATAAAAGTAAACTTCTAAACAGACAGAAAGCAGAAGTTTAGAATCTAAGAAGAAAAAAATATATTTTAAAAATACAATTAGCAAAATAAAAAGCTGAGGTTGGTCTGACCAAAAAACCAAAAACACACCATTCCTAGAAGTAACGAAATGTGTATGTAACATTCAAGACAAATATGATAACACTTCTAAATGTCTAGGTAGGAAAATAAATCTTAAGATCAGGCTAAATATACATTTCCCCTTAATAGAAATGCAGTTTATATAGGCTTAAACCAGGTATTCAGCCTTTAGGATTCTAAGTAGCAAATTCACCTGTCAAATGAGTGCCTTCCATGTGCAAGCAGCTGTTCTAGGTACCGGGACAAGGCTGAAAACCAGATATGTGTTCAAGGACTTGCAATCCAGAGGAAGCAGACATGAAGCAGTGCCTCACAGCACACTGCACGGGGCCAGGCAAGTGGGAAGGACAGCACCCGCCTCGACCCAGAGGACTTAGAGTAGGCTGCCTGAGGAGATAATGCTGAGGCTAAGGTTTGAAGAAGAAGGATATTCTTTGGAGACAAAAGGAAGGGAATGGCACCATAGGCAGAAGGAACACTGCAGCAGAGTGGGGATGGGAGAAACCAGAGCCGTGTGGATAACGGAGCTATTTCACAACACAGTGTGAGGATGGCAGAGGGAGCTGGATAGTCAGGTAAAGCCTTAGACATCACCTGGCTGACAGCTTGTGGATTTCATTCTAAAATAACCAAAAGCTTTTCACGGCAAAGAAATGGAATAATCTGATTTGTAGTTCCAATGACAACACCATGAGTGGCAGTAAGAATGGAGAAGAGGGGGGGCTGGCCCCGTGGCCGAGTGGTTAAGTTCGCACACTCCGCTGCAGGCAGCCCAGTGTTTCGTTGGTTCGAATCCTGGGCGCGGACATGGCACTGCTCATCAAACCACACTGAGGCAGCATCCCACATGCCACAACTAGAAGGACCCACAACGAAGAATATACAACTATGTACTGGGGGGCTTTGGGAAGAAAAAGGAAAAAATAAAATCTTAAAAAAAAAATATTTTAAAGAATGGAGAAGAGGGGATAAATGGAAGGATAGTTAATAAGCAGAAATCAACAGGACTTGATTGCTTGATGAGTCAGGTGTACAAAGCAGAGAAGGGAGCTCGCCTGACTTTTGGTTTAGTAATCAGGTATGTGCTGCTGCCATTTGTCAAAAAGCAAATACAAGAGGAGGGTTGGTATTCCCAGTAAAAGAAGGAGTTCAATTTTCAACATGTCACAATTGAAGAGTAATTTCTGTCTACCAGACAAATAAAAGTTTGAAGCTTAGGAAAGAATAATACAGCTAGAAACCACAGGTATATGAGTTTGTCCCCAAAGAAGATGTAAAATAAGAACAGAAGAGAGTGGAATCCTGGTGAATAACAGTAAAAGTGCAGATGAAGAAGCCGAGCACGACGGCTGTGAAGGGACATCTAGAGAGACAAAGAATCAGAACAGGGAAAGGGGCACAGAAAGTCAGGGAGAGGAGAATTCAGTGCGAGACAGTTTTCTCAGAAACTTAATAGTATTGTATTTCAAGGATCATAATACATGCTTTTTCTGAGTCCCCAAATTTCCTTCTGTCAGTAAACGGGGATATCATTTGTGATGATCTCTCACTACGTAGAATGTGTTCAAAATGCCCCACTGATATTACACAGCTTCCCTAGACCTTCTGCAAATGCTAAACCTTTAGAATAAAAAAGCATCTTACAGCTAAAATACGATGTCATACATCTTAAACTGATCAATAAACTGATTTTTCCCAGAATTAATTATTCTTGACAATTCCCCCATTTACGCTGGAACACAATTTTGAGGTTAGCTACCTACAACAACGTATCAAGGCGTTAGATACTGTGAGGGTGGTGAGCTGTCTAACGGATTAACATCCGAACAAGGTCACATGTCTTGAAACGCCATGTGCTCTAAAGCACCCAGCAATGTGAGATCCGTTCATGAAATCTATTTGAATGGCACTAAAGGTTTAATGTAGAAAACAGAAAACAAGTGGCAGAAGGGAATAATATTTATTTGTCAGTTATATTGTGAATGTTATTTCTAGACACTCAGACATAGACACTTTAAAATTCCACATTAGTCTAGAGACCCAAAGGCACAGATACAAGTGATTTATTATGTTTTTAAAAAGTGACAAAAGGGAATCTTACTTCTGGAAGATTTTTAATCAATTCAACACTATTATACACTAGGGAAAAAAAAACTTCCACAAACATCCCCTCATAAAGCCAGTAGTTTTATATTTACATAGTATTATTATAGCAATTTTAAATGTTAATCTATGATACAATAATGTTACTTCAGAAAACATAAAAAATATAGTTTTTTTTAATAGCCATGCTCCCATTTTTGATGAAAGCTAGTCAGTTCACCCTAATGTTAGTTTAACACTTTAAAAATGCATAACAGACACTCAGCCAGCTTTAGGAAACCTTGAAGCCGTCACACAGAATAGGCAGAGGGCTCCACGTCACTGATGTCTGAGTCGTCCTCATCCGCCCCTTCAATCACAGACTTCTTCCCTTTACAACAGGACACGATTAAGCCAATCAAGAACACCTGTCAATTTAAACCAGCCGTACGTTACTGCTCAAGTCTAAACGCACTCAGCAAACAGTGAATTTAAAATCCAGCAGCATTACTGTGATCCAAACAGACCTAAAGGTCAAATCATCCCTGGACACCTGTACTCACCCCAAGAAAGGCCCAGTTACCAAAATAGTAGGCAGCGCTGAAGAACCAGAACTTGTGCAGGAACAGGTAGGTCCGGGTGACAGTGCACTGATCTAGAAAGAAACACGGGACTACGTGAGCTCGTCTCTCTCTTGACATGGACTACTAATCCCACATCTAAAGGGCTACTAACCCAAACTAATGACCTGGGGGACACAGCCATTGAAACCCAGGTCTGTCTGCAAAGCCACTTTCAATCATCTTAATACAGGTGAAATTCCCAACAAATAGGGCACATTTTAAAAAATGAACACCACCAACGTAATCCTGGCTCTCGAGTATAAAAAAGTCATACTAGCTAGTTCAATTATTTAAAATAGAAAAAGCATTTTAACCTGGAGTGCCAAACATGTCCTAAAACAAAACAGATAAAGTTTTCCTGATGAAAATTTTTAAAAAAAGGTTAATCATGTGTGGTTGCAGTTTTCTAAGAATCCAATTCTCAGGACAGCTCAAACTTGAGAGGGTTTTTGAGGTTTGTTTTTCTTCTTTTCAAGAATGCTACTGAAAAGATGGCTGCTTCTGCTAAAGAAATACAAAATAATTGTTTGCTGATATGCTTACCATTTGCATTTTAGATAGCATTATAGCTTGAATTAAAAAAAATCATACACTTTTCTCCTTCAAAAAAACAATCTAACTCTTAAAGAGAAGGTGGCAGATGCAATGTTTGACATTCGTGTCACACTCCATACTAGTTTTATCAAAATACATCATTTCCATTAGGTTACAAGGTCCCTATATTGACATATATCTAGTAAATGATGTCTAAGGAAACAGTTGTTTATTAAAACCATTTAGAAAGGTCTAGGGTAGCACAAGATAATGTAACTGATTGAAAAATCATATATGCTGCAGCTAACACAGGATGCCAACCTCACAAATTTCAGAGGTCCTTTATTCATTACAGAAGACAATTCTTATCTTACAAGGCAACTTCTCTTCAGTCTATTAATTACCAGATTATGATTTCTGCATATTTTTATCCAAAACGGAGAATGGCAAAAATTATCCATGCAATAAGGAGACCAATATCACATGCTACTGTGGATTAAGAAAATACATTGTTGATTTCTAAAATTCTGAACTCTCTTCTCAGCTTCAGTAAATACGTGCTATCTCCTCTTAAAACATAAAATTGAGCTCGGAATTTTTATTGTACAAGGGATCTAATACACTTTAATTTTTTTGAACATCACATGGTTTTCTGAAAAGTAGCATTTAGGTTATTTCATCCAAACACACGACCTGTTATGTCAAGCCTCAGGCACGTTACGAATACACTTAGACAATCTAGACCCATCTACTCTAACCCCCCACTCTACTTCTCTGTTTACTTCTGCACCGTTCAGTACCCACTGCACAAAGCAGTCTCTCAGGTACGTTATGGAAACACTTAGACAATCTAGACCCATCTACTCTAACCCCCCTACTCTACTTCTCTGTTTACTTCTGCACCGTTCAGCACCCACTGCACAAAGCAGTCTCTCAGGTACGTTATGGAAACACTTAGACAATCTAGACCCATCTACTCTAACCCCCCCACTCTACTTCTCTGTTTACTTCTGCACCGTTCAGCACCCAATTGGACAAAGCAGTCTCTTTTTCTGGCAGGGAAACACACAGTTTGATAGAAAAGCAAGCTCTCCCTTTCCCAAGCAGGGACCGCCCATCTAATGCCCATCTATGGATACCCCAAGGGCTTCCTTCATATTCTTTGCTCTCTTTCTAAATAGAAAATCTAGAAGAAATATCCAAAGTTCCCTAAGAAAAACCAAAAAGGCTTCAAGCAGCAGAGGCTAAACAAATGTTTCTCTCCCCCACATAATCACTGCCACCCAAGATTACAGTTTCACACGGGGCGCTGGGAGTTCAGTCTCACAGAGGAGACACCTGGACAGGAAACCATCAGTCACATCCTTCTCACCTCTATTAGAGAACTTCCTGTGCAGTAATACAGCTATTCCATGTGTCACTCTCCCATCAGACAAGCCCGAGCATTCCAGAGTGCCCATCAGAGCACCTGGCATTCATATTCAGTATGACTACAGAAGTAAACTAAATTTTTTTAAAAGGGGCATTTTATTTAAAAGTCACATTGCTAAATAATACATTTTCTAATTTATCTTAACTAGAATCTGACGAGATTCCAAGGGTGTCAAAACACGACACTTGAATATGTCTTGAAAATGAAAGTACAAGTAAAATGGCCAGCACGGAGAAGGAAGAGCCCAGACTCCGTCTCTGTCAGACATGGTGTCAAATAGCATTTGGCCATTTCTTTGCCAGGTGAACGGAAAATCTAAACCATTGCTTGTAAAATGTGGGCCATCACCTTATTCCTTACAGGGTCGTTCTAAAGACCAAACGAGGTATATCAAAATCCCCATGCAAAGCAGCAGTTAACATCAATTTTCCTCCTTTCTCCTCTTCAAGGCCTAACTGACCCCATGATAAAGAACACAGTTCTCAAGAGCTGCTCAAATGGTCACAAGAGACACAACTAATCTTCAGACTTTAGCAGTACACGTCCAATAATCATAAGGCAGGCCACTGCTCAGGCATTAGCATCATGACCACTCTGTACATGTTCACTATTTTTCTGACTCTATAGTCAAAACAGATACAAACGGATTTGGTGAAATTCAAATGTGTGTAATTCAGTAACAGGATACCTGCTAAATAGTAATTTACTTTTAAATAAAAATGACCAATTTAAATGTTTCAAAAATGAAGAGAGTGACAGGCTGGGACTAAAGCAAAAAATCCCTGTTCACAATTATTTTAAAAACAAGAACAGTATCTTCCACGGCTTAAGTATTATGTGAGCTCTGCTGTACAAGTACAAACCTGTTTGAAGAAGTCATTCAACCTTCTCAGCATTGCTAACACTCAAAAGTTCTATTACTTATTTCCATACTTAAAGATATTTTGGGAGTTGAAACTTGACTGAATTAGAAATTCAGGACCAGGACATGAATTACAAGACAGAGGCTGAGCTGGAAAAAGCAAGTAAAATCAAATCATTTTTCCCAGAGGTCTAATGATCGCCTCAGTGACATTTAAATTGGCTTACACTCTCTGCTTCTTTTGCTCACCGCAAAGATATCTTACATATTTTTCCTATCAGTTTATTTTACATTTTACCATTTTCAAAGGTTGCAGATTTGACACAAGGCTTCCAAAATAAGATATAAAGATAAAATCATTGTTAGTGTTCTGCTTTGTTGCTGAAAAATGACACTAGACCACAAATCCACACACACACAGCTCTTTATGGTTATCTTTATACATGTATATCATTACATTTATATTTACATAAAGTGGCATATGTCCACAGAAGAATTCTGGTTAATAACCCCATGCATATATTTTATATTCCAGTGATGACTCCACACTGGATAAATGGAGGGGGCTTCTCTCCTCACCAGCTGCCACCTGCCAGCTGCTCAACTGGATCACAGAGCTCTAGGAGACCTATCGACGTCTTTCTACAGGTATCTAAAACAATTATAATAAGTATTTGGAACTTGCTTTGACCTTCAGAGTAAATATAACTGGTGGATGTTTCATTTAGAGATTCTAAGTCAGAACTGCTCTAAGCTCAGAAATGTTCAGGGGACTTCCAATTGTTGTTCCTCAAAAGGACATATAAAAGTTCCAATTAAAGAGCACATTTTAACAATGAAAAACTAATAACAGGGGCTTGAATAAAAATTTGTTTTTGACGACAAGGTAGCCATACAAAAAGATGAAAAGTACAAGGGCTGAGAACGGCCGTGGAGCACCTGAACGCCCGAAGCTCCACCACCTCCTCCTCCTCTGCTCACCTGTCATCACACCGGAAAGTGCAACCAGACCATCGCTTCTCACGTAACAGCTGCCTCTAGAAATATATCTGATATGGTTTATATATTATCTCTTGCTTGCTTTCAGACTACTCATTATGTCATTGTTAAAGCACGCTGACTGCCACTAAGATAACTTCGGTTATTAACTATGATAAATAGCACCTTCTACTTTAAATATATTTTTAAAAACAACATTTAGTGTTGATTTAAGCCTCAATCAAGTCATCATCATGTTATACCTTCACTTGAAATCAACTTCTAATTAATTACACTCTATATTTGTACTTAATTTATAAAACGAATCTTTGTATTACATATGCATATATAGAGAGGGCATCTGAGAAAACTCATGTACGATGAAGAATAAATTTTTGAGCAAATACTTTGTTTGACTAGTGACAGAAAAACTGGCAGAAGATTGGACTATTTAGAATGCCACTTCATTTCTCATGGTTGTCCATGATTATGCTAACTTTGGTTTTTGATGAGGGTCTTGCCACTATTGAATATTTATAATAGACATATAAATCTTAACTGTATATAGGCCAAGGAGTTTGGACTTTATTGTGATACGATTAGGAGTTATTTGTTAAATGGCTTTAAGAAAGGGAGTAACATGAGTGAGGCACAGATTGGCGGAGGGACTTGAGTAGAAGAGGTTCACCAGGTCAGGAGACTATCCAAGTGAAAACAGGAGCTGCCAGGACGGAAGGGAGGTTGGATGTGAGAGGCTTTTAGAAGTAAAATCCCAGTTAATCATTGTTTTACTGTCAAATGGATTTATAGCATAAAAATATATATACATAAAAATATTTGAGAAACTAGCAACATACACGCAAATAAGAAAAGGGAGGTGGGAAAAAAATTAAAACGTAATAAAAACCAAAGTTGTATATCTATCTTAAAATTTAACAAATGGCGTCCAGTTAAATCAATGTTTTGTTAAATCTCCCTGGGGGGACTGGGTAAGAGGGAAGGAAAGAATTGGTGAACATCAAAAATCACAGACATTCTAAAGGAAATAGTTTTATTCTATTTTATGAACACACAAACTGTATCAGGCTAGTAAGGATAAGACTTGCCAGATGTTTTGCACAAAGAATGAGTTTTATAATAACTATTTTAAAGATCCAGTATAATTTGCATTGAGCTCTGATTACATTTAAGTAAGGTTAAAGTATTTCAAAGGTGGTAAAAATGTATTGCTCCATTAAGAAAGAATACTAATTTCCTTTGTATTAGTAATTAGCCATATAAAACTTATAAAGGGAGTTATGAAGGTAAGCATTAGCATACAACCTTAGAAACAAGCACAAACTGTATCAGTGAACTCTACAGTAATGAGATTTACTACCTATTAGTCTAAATTATCCAAGGATAGTCAAATATAAACAATTATTTTCTACTATATCTTTTTCATAAAACAATAGTATTTATGGGGTATAACAGACACTATTAAAGTTAGAGACAGCAAACAGACACTTATTTCCTGAGTCTGCCACTCATATACTGTGAGATTCTGGGGTGAGACATTTAACTTCTAAGAATAAGTTTCCTTCCAAGTGACATTGAGATACTATCTGCTTATGGTGGAGAATGATAGGATAGATTGGCTTTCTGATAATTAAATATAGAGAGAAATCTACATGTGATTTGAAAAAGAAAGATTGCTGTTTAAAAAAAAAAGATTAGCCACCTTAAGCAAGAAACTACATAAGTGGCTGAGACGTTTCACAAGATTACCTAGGCTGGCTTTGGTGTGGACTCTAGAGAACTTAGGAACCTTACACCTAATTAACTTCACTACAGTGCTTTAGCTGAACTTTTATTAACGCAATCAAAATGTCACCTAGAAAAAAAACTTCAACATCAAGAGACTTTCTGGATCTCAAGCAAAATCCAAGAAAAATGATGCCCTGATCAATACTTAATTTTCTGGTCTGCATGGCAAAGTCACTTGACAATGGACACAATACATCAGGCTATCTCAGTGGGATGATACCAGCCAATAAGATCAATGAGGCCCTCTGTCTGACTCCATGACTACCTAGAAACTACGTGACTGTAAATCTGGTTTTCCATACAGATTCTCTCTCTCTGGTGAGCATTCACTAACCCTGAGCCTCTAATTTCTTTGATAGTTATTCTTCCCGTGGTAAATTAATAAACTGCCACCTGGCTAATACATTAGCATCTTCTCTGTCCAGTTATCAGAAGCCAAATACAGATGCTAGAGATCAAGGTATGGCAGCATTCTTAGATAATTCTATCTCATCACTCTAACTTCAATATTGCTCTACCCATTTGATGAGTAGAATTAAACCAAATGAGCCTGTCAACAAAAACTTATGATTTGTCAAGTAAAAGTCTATAAATTTATAGTACTTAACCATGAAGAACTATTTTAACTTGCTGAAAACCAAGCTTTCTGGTTCAAGACGCCAGACAGAGCATAGTCACTTGTTTCTTGTCCTTCCCAGGACCTCATTAAAGTTATAGTATAATAAACCCGGGGCAACCTTTTAACAGCAGAGAGAATGGGAGGAAGGCCATCAGGTGAGGAGAGAGTTCAACAATAGTCTGGAAGGAGGAAAACCACATTTAAAAGGTCCCCAGTAAAAGAGCTGCTTTTCTTCCTGTTTATTTTAAAATAGAACTTAAGGATCAAGAAACTCCAGTCACAGAGTTCCCAGTGATGAGGATTCCTAGTTCCTGATACATAAATACAAATTAACATAAATATGAATAGGTCATCAGATATACACAGAAAACTATCAGCATGAAGGGACAGAACAAAATAAACAGCATCCAAGATAAACAGAATCGTAATTTAACTTGAAGGAAATCATTAAGAAAAATGGTTAGTATCTTCAGATATTGAAGACATTACATCCATAAAACAAAGATGCTTGAAAAAGAACAATTAGAACAATAAAGTAATCAAGGAAGGTAAGAATTTGTTATATGAAATAAAAAATTCAAGATACAGGTTGAAGACAAAGCTGAATACAAATCCAAGAATCTAGAGCAAAATGGTAGGCAGAGAATATGAAATATAAGACAGACATCAATTGAAGATATCCAGAAAGTAATGAATATGAGCTCCCTAAAGGGAAAATGGAGAAAAGAGAAGCTATCAAGTTAGCTTCAAAAGAAGAAGCAGACTTGCATTAGATTTCTCACCAGCTAAAAATGAAAGACAAAATGATGCCATGCCTTTAAAGTTCTAAAGAAATGACTCCTTATGTAGAATTCTAAGCACAAACTACCCATCAATTGCATCAACTGTGAGGACAAAATACTTTTCAGATATACAAGGACATCTCAGATATCTATTTCACACAAAGCGTTTCTTTTTCTTTTTTTTAACTCTAGCAAAACTAGGGGTTTGGGGGAGAAAATCAAGAAAGAAGAAGATATGGTTTATAACGGATCAGAAGTCCAGTGAACAGAAATTATAACATTAAAGCTGAGCAGCAAAATTAGAAAGCAATTGATTTAAATAAGAAAAGGAAGTCAGCATGCACTTGGAAGAAAGTAAATACAATGGGTCTCATCCAATGATAAAGTGAGCAAGAAGCTACAAGATATTAGGTATAATAATCTTATGACATTTTTCCAAAAGAGAAAAAAGGAACAAATGAAAAAAAACATGGTTCAATTCTACAAATGTCTGAAGGAGACAGAAAAATATATGTATTTTCTTATCCTCAAGGAGCCTATATTCCTATAAAAGAGTAGCATAGAGATAAGATATATAAATGACTACAAATTTAGACAAGGTAGTAATGTCATAGGAAGTGTACACGCTATGGGAATTCAAAGGGAAAAAAGAGACTGCACATGTGTCTACAGGTTCAAATAAGGGGGTCACATTTGAAACAAACCTTGTCAGATAGTCAGGATTCTGACTCATGGAAATGGGAGCGGTGGGGTAGAAACTGGCTGTGACATTTCAGGAACAAGTAGTTGAAAAGCAAAGGTGAAAAAGATGGCTATATTCAGAAAATATATGAACAAAAACTAGAAACTTGTAGGATGTGTTAAATAGAGGTAGTCCTTCAATCTTAGACTGAATTTACAAGATGATGAGAGGGAACACTTACGGTTTCTACTGGAGGAGGGGCATTATCAGAGGACTTTAGAACAGTGGTTTCCACAGTGTACTTCCCAGACCAGAACCATCAGAAAAGTCTAGAGTCCCACCTCACATCCACTGAATCAAAAATTTTGTAATCTTTGTTTAACAAGCCTTTGAAGTGATTCTGACGCATGTGAAAGTTAGACACACGCTGCCTCAGAACAACTAAGCCAAGAGCACCCTGTGTGTGGATGAGCATGGAGCACTAGTCAAAAGGTACAGCAATTCACGTGAGATGTAATTCAAGTGAGACGCAGGGGCATTAAGACAACAGATTGCATCCCTTAGCAACTGATTAAGTGTGGAGAAACAGAGAATGAAGGTAATTGTGCTCTGAAGAAGGGTGGTGTGAGAAATAGTGAAGTCAGGAAGTACGGTCCAAAGCTTTATCTAAGAGTCTGTGCCGTCCTCCCCAAGAACTATCCATTTTGCACATCTTTGCAAACATATTACCAAAATAAGGCAAGGCTTTGTACATTATTCTCACAGGACTGCAAAGTCTCATTTAGAGTTACATATAGATAGGGAGCACGCTAGGAGCATCATTATTTGCCTTTCTTCCCTGACTCTGAGTAATGCCCTTACCTTGCGCACCTCATCACAACTACACGCATGCTCTCAGCCATGAGGGAAAGCTAAGGGAAGCGTGCAACGACCAAGGGTGGGACTGAGAAGTGACTATTTTATCAGTTCTCAATTTAGAAAGAATACCAGGAACAAAACAATGTCAAGGAGGCTCAAAGAAAAAAAAGTATAACCTTATTAGCTGCAAACAGATTTTAGACAATTATCTAGATATTATCAAAAGTAGAATATAAAACATTAAGCAACATTTTCTAATTAAAACTCTAAAGAACACAGGCCTCACCCCTGACTCCTTTCTCTCTCATACCCCACACTGACTCCTCAGCAAATCCTACGGGCTCCAGAATCTGACGACGTCTTGCCACTCCCACCACCACAAGCTCCCATCGGATTCCTGCAAAAGCCTCTGTCAACTTGCTTTTGCCTCAGTTTATTATGGTCAAACTGTAACCCAGAGTAAACCGAGCCCGTCACTGGTTTAGTTGTACGGCAACGCGGCCACAGCCATCCAGGTGTTGTCTGTGGCAGCTCTTGTGCTGCGATGGCAGAGCTGAAGAGTGAGAGACTACTGTATGTCCCACGGAGCCTAAAACACTGGCCGTCTGGTCCTGTACACAAACAGTTTGCTGAGCCCTGGTCTACACGCAACACAGCAGTCAGCATGATCCCTCAGGAGGCTATCACCTCATGTCACTAGCCAGCCCCCACCTTCCAGATACCTTCCGCCTGAAAGTAAAGGTGAAGTCCTCGTAAGTAAGTAAAGGTGCTGGCCCTCAGCCCTCCACACACCCCCTCTGCATTTGCCGGTACTTCCCTCAGGAAGCTTTCCCAGGCACCTGCCTTTGCTCCTCACTTCTTGAGGTCCTTTTGCTCCAATGTCAGCTCCTCGGTAAGAATTTCCTTCTACTCAAAACTCCAAACCATCCTCCTTCTGGGCACCACTCACTCTCCTCTAGTACTTTATTTTCTCCATAACACTTCCCACCTGACATACTTATTTGTCTCCTTCTACTAAGTAAGCTCGTGGGGACGGGACTATTTGCCTGTTTTGTTCCCTGCTGCATCACTAGTATCTAGAATAATGCTGGCCCGTGGTAGACATCAATAAACACTGGTTAAATGAAAAGCACAGGAATAACCAATAAGTAAAGTTAAATGATCACATTAAGAAATTAAGACTTTATAATTTAATTAAGAAATTAAGACATTTATAAATTTATCTTAGAATTTCAAGACAAACAGGACTGTCATTTTCTGTATTAGTAAAAAAGATATGTCAATATTATCACATTTCTAGTAGAGTTGACTTATCCTGATCTTACAGACTAAATCTATCCTTAACTTTCCCATCCCCACCCCTAAATTTGCAGACTATAAAACAAAAAGAGCATACAGTTACTTTTAAAGGCCATTGCCCCATGCACTTCAGTCTGAGGAAAATGACATATAGTCTCCTGAATTGGATCTTCTTCTTAATCAAGAAATTCCAGAAAGCTAAAATTAATTAGCTTCACTTAATATGGGGTGGGAGGTGTTAAACTGATAGTCCATATTCAAACCTGCCTTTTAAATCAACAAAATAAGAGTCTGGTACCATTTTCATTTCAAACTATTCTTACGGACCACTCACCTGGGCACACAGCACCACAGGAGACATTAGCAATACTGCCATCCCAAAGCATCAGTGTCCCCTTTCAGCCTCAGCTCTTAAAGGTTAGTTTCTAATGAAACCCCTGGACCAGCTTCATTTTCAACCTGTTAAAATTGGCTTTTCTTAAAATGAACATTTTATTTATATCTATATAAATCAAACATCAAGTATCAACTAGTGTAATAACTCTGTTAACACGACTGGTTTTAAACAGAACTGACTCTCCTGAAAAACAAATTTTTTGATTTTTTTTGCATAAAGGCCCAAGTTTGGGTGGGTGGGTGGGTAAAGAAATCACCTGAATCCATTGCTAGTGAGAACATAAGTGTTTGAGCAGTATTGCTCAGTTACCTAGCCTCCTAAATAAAATTTCCTAGAACCTCAGAAGTTCAAGTAGAAAGAAACATTCCATACTCTGGGAAAGAGATGGCACCTAGAATTTAAGAATTAAGCTTTTTCAAAGTCTCAGTAAGTACCTCCCCACTCCGACTTTCAACAAACCAAAAGGGAAACAGTCTTCTCTAAAATCAGCATCTACGTGGCATGCCTCTGCCTGTCTTGTCTCTCACTGTTTTTTCATCCTTAAAAAGGCTTAAGAGTGTTTTTTCTTCAATCATAGAATAAAAGCTA
Source organism: Equus asinus (assembly GCF_041296235.1). Classification (NCBI taxonomy): domain Eukaryota; kingdom Metazoa; phylum Chordata; class Mammalia; order Perissodactyla; family Equidae; genus Equus; species Equus asinus. Next base: position 2,845,362 of record NC_091797.1, on the reverse strand, counting down.
TTTATTTAAGAAAAAAGAATGGATAGCTACTTTTTATCTTTACTCCAAATTTCACTTCCTGAGGAACAGACTTTTAGACTCTATGTGCAACACCATAAAAAAATGAGGTAATACATACACTCTTCCATCTACCAGTATAAGGTGTGTATTTTTCTATGTCACAACATATAAAACTATATCCTTACACTGTATGTGATGTTATTTCAAGTCTCCTCATTTATGGAGAAATGTTCAGTTGTATCTTTTTGTTTGCTATTTCTTACCTAACCTTGGTAGGACTTGGAAACTGGTTAGCTATCGGAAGAGCAAGAAAATGTAAATGTGACTTCAAGATTTCCATCTGAGTAAACAGTTCAGGGCAAGGAAAAGGACAACTCCTCCCACCCCAAGCCCTGAGGCTGACAGGTCGGGAAGACAAGTGGGAGAGGAAGCAAAGGAGTTCAGTCTTGGACTTGAGGTTTGAGGGGCCGGCAGGACATGCATTTCCATATAGATAATCTAGCAGGCAGTTAGAAAATAAGAACAGAAACTTAAGATTCTGAATTGCTTGATTAAATTATTAAATCTCGCTTAAAATTTTCAGCATGACTAGGCTTATTTATTGTCAACTGTGAACTCTCCAAAATACCACTGGAAAACCTCATTATCTAGCAAAGCTAAGTTTATGAGACTAACTAGAGTGAGAGAGAACAAGGGGGAAGACAGGATATTTGTAAGGCTTATGGGGTGGGGTGGGCTGGACCACTTTAATCAAGGTCTTGCAAGGTGGGGAACTGGTTAGAAGTTGGCTAAGTTTATAATACAAATTTTGGACTGGTAGACAAAATGATATGCAGTCCTGAAGCACGCCTTATTGAGCAAATAATCTTGATAAGCAAGCTATTTGTTTCACAGTCAGGAGTAAGTATTTCCTGGAGCAAGTAGATAAACTATTTTTGTTTGTTCTCAGTATTATTTGACATTTGTTGTTAGTGCCATGGGGCGGATTCCGACTCCCAGCAACGCTGTGCACAGCAGAGCGGAACCCTGCCCCGTCTTTCTGTGCCATCCTCTCACCTTCTAGAGCTCTGTCAGAAAATGCTCCCCTGCTATTCATAGGGTTTTCATGGCGAGTTTTTTCAGAAGTGGGTGGCCAGGTCCTTCTTCCTAGTCTGTCTTAGTCTGGAAGCTCCACTGAAACCTGTCCACCATGGGCGACCCTGCTGGTATTTGAAATCCTGGTGGCATAACTTTTGGCATCACAGCAACACACAGCCACCACAGTGTGACAACCGACAGATGGGTGGTGTGGTTCCCTGACCAGGAAAGGAACCCAGGCCACGGTGATGAGAGCATAGGATCTTAACCACTTGACCACTAATTATTTAACACAGGGACAGAGAAATATGTCTGTGCCCAGAACTCTCGAACATTAGCAACATTATATTGGTGTCAGTTCCCCACATTTTATGGGATTAAAAAGCTTTTAAAATTTATTGATCAGCATTTAGGAATGGTTTAGACTTTAGTCTATTATGAACTGTTAAAATATGGCACTCTGGAATGGACAGCATGCTGGAGTCAACAGAGTAAATTTGGAAAATATCCAGGAAAAACAAGGCTGGGTTGCTGACACTATCATAAAAAAACTACTTTTATTAGAAAATCCACCTGTTTCTGCTTATAGTTTTCAAAGCAAAAGCTTCACATGACAAAACTGCAAATATTGCTCTATCATTCAAAACAGGTGAGAAATTTACAGAAGAATCAAATTGTTTAAGAAAGTTGGATTATATCACCAAATATACAACACCATCTTTGCATTTAAACTGGTGGGTTATTTAAAAATATGAAAACATTCTTCAATAAGTTTTAAAGTACCATGTGCCTTTAGGGAAGAGGTTTAGTTTCTGAAGAGTTTAATATGTTCTTTGTGGATTTAAACTGTCCTTTTTGCACAGAGCCTCAAAAGGAATAAATTCTGTAAACCTAGTCAAAGAATGACTCATTTTACATGATTGAATATGTCTATAATTAAATCAAGGTTTATCTGAAGCTAGAAATTTATACCAGAAGTGACAGGAAAATTTGAGAGATGAATTATTTTGTAGCAGATTCAAAATTAAAAATAAACAAGAAAGATTAATTCACTTTCATAAGAAGTTACACCTCTTAATCTAAATTGCTTAGAGAATTACCCAATAGCATTGTATTCATTAACTTTTATGTTCAAAGTATGTTCTGTCATTTTGTAGGGCAAAATACATCATGTTAAACCAGTGGAGATATAAAATTAGATTTACAGGATTAAAGAAATAACATAGGAGTGTAAGTGTTTAAAAGTACTATATAATGTATAATTATATAAAAAATAAAACGTATGATACCCCCAAAATGGTAATTAGAAATGGTTACCTTGAGTAGCTGCATACCCAGGCCTATACTTGGTAATGTCAGTTTTTAAAAGAGTTGCCATTTGGTGGTGTATAGTGGTTCTCACGTGGTTTTCTTCTCCCTTTTATCATTCTCTCAATATATACACACTTACGTTTTCTGAACCATATCTTGTGTGACTCAACCTCTTAACATTTCAGCAAAAAGATATTCTCTTACATAACCAGAGTACAGCTACTAAATTCAGGAATTTTAAAACTGGTATTATATTTTTAAAAGTTTACTCTACAGTCCATATTCCAACTCTGTGCCGTTTATCCCAGCATATTCTTTCTAGTACTTTTATCCTCTAGTGCAGGATCCAGTCCAGGATCAGGCACTGCATTTGCTTATCACATCTCTTTAACATCTTTAATCTTAACGGCTCTCAGCCTCTTTGTCTTACGTACGGCATTGACATTTTTGAAGCATAGAGGCCAATGACTTTACACCATGCTCGTCAGTTTTCAGTTTGGGTTTGTCTGACATTTCTTCAAGATTTGATTCATGTTCTCCCTTCTTCTCAGGGTGTCATGCTTGATGTACATGATGCACTGCCCCTCACTGATGTAACTTCGTTCACCTGGTGCGGGTGTTGCCCACATTCTCTGATGTAGAGTTACCATAGTACTACTTTCCTCTCCCACAACTAATAACCTGTGGAGAGACCTCACTGTGGTTTTAGTCTGTAGTTCCCTAAATTGAGGTTAATTTCAATTACTATATGTTCATTTCTAAACATTGTATTTGGTTCATTTACAAATCTTGTAGGGTTTCATTCGTTCACTCTCTAACAGTTTGTTGTTTGCTGCTAATATTTTTGATCTGGTCTTGCTCCCTTTATCAGTCAGCTGTTCTATAACGCGAGCTGGGAATTCCAGCATGGGGTCTTCACAAGCCTCTGCTGCTGCCTGCTATTGCTTCTAGCTCTCTTTCATGGTGCTTTGTTTCCTTGTGTGCTTGAATATTCAACTCTGATGTCTTCGTGTGTGCTGTTTGAGGGAATTCCTGCTGCCTAGAGTTAAGGTACATTCCCCTAGTGAGAATTTCTACTTACTTGTGCCTTGTGCCTACAGCACTGCCAGTCTGAGAGTACAGGGCAACTAGTGCCCTCTGGTGACGTGCATTTGGAGGCAGGTCTGCAAAGAGCTGGTCAGTCTGTGGCTACAATTTCTCAGGGATGATTCTTCCCTTCCTATTCTTCTTGACACTAAGACCACCTTTGCTTTCAGTTTTATGGAAGTAATAAACTTTATTTCTGGTGCACCCTCACATGATGGTGCAATGTTTGGGAGACGGAGGGGCTCAGCTTTATAAGAGGGTGCATCTCCTATGAGATGCCACCACCTGGGCAGGCTCTAGACCTCGCTGTCTGGTATAATAGCCACCAGCAACATGTGGCTATTAAGTACTTGACAAATGACTACTGAGACTAAGGAATTGAATTTTATTTAATTTAAATTTTAATTAAAAACTGAAGCAATGTAAAATATTTTTTCATTAAACATCACTATCGCTTTGCTAGAACTATATTTCACTTTAACAAATAGATGGTTTCATTTAGATGATGAGCCTTTAGTGTTTGAATTAAGATGTTATTTAAGTGTACCACACACACCAGGTTTTGAAGACTCAGTGTGAGAAAGGATATAATGTATCTGGGTGAAATTTTACATTAGTTACATGTTGAAATAATATTTTGGATATACTGGGTTAAATATGCTATTTAATAAAAGTAAAGTCATCTGTTTCTTTCTCTTTCTTTTAATGCGACTACTAAAAAATTTTAAATCACATGATTTACATTGCATTCCCACTGGACAGTACCGCTCTAGACTTCATTTTCTGTTCCTTTTGCCTCAAAAGGCTGTCAAAACTGGAGCTTAAACCACTGAATCTGGTAAACGCCCTCAGAACAAAACTTTAACACTTTGCTTACTTCCTTCTTTGTTCTGGGGCTCCTTCCTTCACTCAGACTAACGCAGCATCTGAACCACCGCAGGGCTTAGTAAGACATAGACTGCTGGGCTCTACCCCTACGAGTTTCTGATTCGGTGGGCCTGAGGTGGGCCTAATAATTCACATTTCTAACAAGTTCTCAAGTTTCCAGATGCTGCTGGTTCATTGATGTTGACTAAGCATACACAGATTTTTGTCTTAATACTTTATTAGCACTTTGATACTTTTAAGATATTTGAAATTTTAGTAAGTTTTTTTTTTCTTTTTTTGTTGTTTTTACCATGAGGATCATTTTAAATTCTTAGCCATTCAAGTCGCCTTTCCCTCTGGAACCTGCTCCAATTAGGTTTCTGCCCTCACCCAATTAACCCCACCAAGAGTCAGTTCTTAGTCCTTGTCTAACCTGATTTATCCCAGGATGCTGAGCTTGACTGGAGCCCTGTGCCCCTGGAGGACATGATGCTAAATAAATCCCTACCCTTCAGGTGCTCCCTGTGAAGAACCTCCTCCCGCATGACGCAGCTAAGGTGCATGGATACCCCTTGTCTACCTGTGACAAGGCCAGACACTGCCCTCTCAATTCCCATTCTCTGCTTCATGAAAGATTAGCTGGGCTATCTGTCCACACTGATCAATCAGAACAAAGGCTTGTTGACGTGATGTGACTAATCTTTAGTTAAGTTTCCTTCTCCAGGCCTCTGAGGTCTGAGCTACCCAGCCTGAGCCAGCACACAGCCCCACCTAAAGGATCCCTGTCGGCTGACCTCAGGAGGAACATTCCCTGATCACCCTGCTCCCTAACATCTGGTTCCTCACTCCTCCCTAGAAAAGAAAAGCCCTTTTCTGCTAGATCTCTGAAACACTTGCAGATCTCAGGGTCAGAGAATTCTTCCTCTTGTAATAATCTGTTTGAGTGATGTCTCTCCTTTTTCATTTGACAAACCCCAGCACCTGAAGTGGCTGACCACTCTCCCTGGCTTACAGGAAACCACACTTACTAACTCTCCTCCCGTCTTGCTGGTTGTTCCTTCTTAGTTCTCCTTTACTGGCTGCTCCTCTTCTTTCTAACCGCTTGACAGTGGACAGGCATAGAGCTCAGTCCTGGCACCCCTTCTCCATTTCAGCTCCTTCTTTGGTGGTCTCTCCTCTAGCCTCCTGGCTTCACTTTCCACCTGTCCCTGATTGATCCAGGGTCAACTTCTCCCGAACTCCAGATGCAACTCAAGTCTCCACTCGGATGTCGGACTCAAGCAAAAATATTAAAAATGGAATTCTATGTGCTCTTTCAATGCATGAATTAGGGAAATAGATATGTAGAATTGAGAATACCTTTACTCTGCAAAAAGACTCAAGAGGAATCAGCCAAACAGCAAGCTCCTGAATACATTTTGGTATGATCTCATATTAAAAACTAGATTTATATACAACTTTCAGTAACACCTACATGCTTTTAGTTCACGTGCCCTTCAATACATGGGACTTTTTAAGGCTATTTAGAAAGCATAGTAAAAATCTCAAAGCAAAACCACATTAAGATAAGGAATTTTCTTCATTGTTCAATCTTTTACTTAATTCTCTACTACTTCAGCCCATACTACCCACTAAAACTGCTTTCTCAAAGGTTTAAGATTCACTAGTTGCTGAATCTGTCTCTGAAGCACTGACACTATCCACCCCGGACGTGGCACTCTCTTGGATACTCCAATGCCATAGTTCTGGTTCATCTGTCATTTTCTGGATGCCTACGTTTCCTCCAATAATCCAGGTTTACTCTCAGACCTCTAGTTTCCCTTTATATTCTCTGTGACTTTCATTCCCTTGTGGCTTCTAATGGCTATCTCCATTACATTAAAAAGGTAGTAATATCATTTTATTTTAAAATTTAAAGGAGAGATGAGCAAACAAAACACAAAAATCTTAAATGCAGAATGAAAGCCTGGGAATCCAGACCTCTGCATTACAGTCCCAAGTCCCCCATTGTCTGTGCGACTTTTAACTCGTATCTCTTGGGGCTAAACGGGATTGAACTAGCTAAACAGCCTCTCTACAGTTTCTGGGTTTGTTGTTTTGCTTTCACATTCCAGTTTATATTTTTAAAATTGTTTACAACTGCTGTGTCTCTTTACAGCCTTTTTCCAATCTAAAATTCTAATAGAGAAAAGGAGGGGGGAAAAGCCTTTCTACCCGTAACTGACACAAAATCTTAGATAAATGTTTTCAGAAGGATAGGTACTTGAGGATCTGGGAAAACAACCCAACTGTTTATTTCTTGGCAAAAGTGAAACAGCTGGAACGAGTTTTATCCGTAGAGAATATATTTTGAGTTATTTCTTGATGGCGGGCTTGTTTACTCCAGAACTTACCGTTCAACCACTTTCTAAAGTAAGATATCAATACACATTTTACTTTATTAATTTTTCTCTAACATTATCTTTAGTTATTTCAAATAATTCTCACTTTTTCCCCTTTTACTTCCTATATATAATTATGATTCTGCTTTAGCTTTTTAATCTTAAGCCCGCTCAGTTTTTTGTAATTCAGGTAGTTTAGCTTAACACATCAGTTTCTATTTCAGCATCATCTGCTAACGAGTCATCTTAACCATTTCTGCTAGTAAAATTACATTCTAAAGCTAAAACCTAAAGCTATATGTTATTCAATTATTTTTAAGGCTGTCTATATTATGTTAACAAATATACTTGATCAGAATAACCCATAATGCAGGTTCCTTCTCTGCTTGTTTTTTTGTTTGTTCATTTAGATTTAACTTACGTTTTTGGGCCCAGCTGAAATGCTATACTGTCCCCTGGGGAGAATAAATTATTATTCCCTTTTACTTTCCCATGGCATTTTGTTTATAATTTCAATATAGCTTGCCATTTACTTTCCCTTCCATTACAATTATTTATTTTCATACTCAAATCCATTGGACCGAATGCTTTTTGAAGGCAGGGACTGTACAGGTGTTTCCTCTGACACTTTCTCTCTTTCCCAAAATCTACCCTAGTACTCACAGTGTCTACTGTTTGCCCATTAAGGGACATCGCTCTTTCATCTTCCTATTTTGACTCAAATATTTATGTATGTTTATGTTACTTTTAATGATTCTGTTTATTTTAACTATTTAATTCACATTAACACAGATATTGACTGTGTATTAATGTCTACTAGATTAAGTAGCAATTATAGAATATAAAACTAGGAATGTAAAGGTACTTTACATAATGGCATATAAAACTTGAAATCTCATTTCTAATTTGCTCAGTTGACTCACTTTGAACATATGAACTACGCATTACCTGTCAGAATAAATTAAGTATTTAATATTGTCAAATTAAGAGAACTTTATAAACATAGTATGATAGGCATTCTTTATAAATCTGCTAAATCGTTCTACTCTCTAAAAGATTATTGTAAACACAAAGAACCTAAACTATTTTTCAATGAATGACTCTCTTCTGAATCTTAAACATTGTAAACATTTAAAATTACGATTTCAGTTATATTTTCCATATGTTTAATAAATCCCAGACCACAATATTACTTAAGAAGTCTCTAAAATGTACTTAATATTGGTAAGAGATCAATATATGTATTTTTAGAAATCGTTGCTTTAACATCTTTCCAGAAAGATTATCTTTTTTTCAGAAATAATTCTAACTGTAACACTATGAATTATAATTTTTGTTTCTCAACCTAAAATCATTCTCCAAAATTCTGTTATTTGCAGCAGACACATAACAAAGGTGCCATCAATTGCCTTATGGAATATTTATATTACAGCACCATCTACTCTAGTCAAATGTTCCCACCAAAATGTCACAAATAACAGTGTTGATTTTTTTCTCTGCTTGCTGAGATTTCCTGGCTCACATTTAAATGGAAACTGCCATATCAGGCCATCACCATACATTCCACCCCATCCCCACCCCATGGGTCCATTCTCACACCCTAACCTGCTTCTTCACCTTTCTCTATCGATATTTTTATTTAAAGTATTCTCTTAAACAACCTACCTTGCCATCCCCAATTCAATGATCAGATTTCTACCAACTTCTTCCAAGTATGCACAGAGAAATTTAACATTAAAGATTAGCTAAAGAATAAAAAGAGGTTGGAAAAAATAAATCAAATCTGTAAACCTAAAGAGTATGTTTTTGTACTGCAAAATAACATTTCAAAGGATAAGTCAATTGAAATGTTTAAGAAAAATATTCAACAGTTCAAAGGGAATCATTTTAACCCCTGTAAACTAGATTAGAGTGAAAAGGAAAAGTACTGAATGTGATTCATAAAAACATTATGGTCAAGTGCATCATTTGACTATAGTTCATTGATCTATAATATACAAATTCACTCAGGTCAGCAATATAGGGGCATTTTAAAGCCCCCTTTACTAGTGCAACATAATTTTGAAATCTTGATTTGTTTTTATTTGTTTTTTTGCTAAGCTTTCAATACTACTATAAGAACCTAAGAAACAGAATCTACTTTAGATTTTCGGGGTCACTGCCTTCTTATTAAAAAAAAATTACAAATTAACTCAACAGTAATTTTTCATTCTATTTGCACTTAGCTAAAAATGGCAACTCAAAGCATTTCAACTACCAACCCTATTTGTGATGTGTGTATGTGTATATTTCAAAGTAAAAAATCTTGGATTAAAGTCATTACAAAAGCAGAATTGGAAAATCCAGTCATATTTATTTACACTAGAAACATTTTACTGTTATTTCTTCAGGCCAAAAAATGTATCCCCACCATATCTGTTTCCCCATCTCATCTCTCGATTTTATTTTTCTCTCCCAGCTTCAGCCTCTTATTTCCCTGTGCGTCCTGGACTCTGTGGCTGGCACTTCAACAACTCTCAGCTTGTCCTGTGCTTTCCCTCTTACCACATTCCTTCAACCACCTCCCCAGACAACCTCAGCACCAATGCAGAATCATCATACTATTTGTTTCATATAGATTTGTTCAACAAAAACACCAACTGATAATTTCATCTCTGTTCCTTGACATATTGATCTATCACTAACATATCTTCAGTCATATCCCTCTTCTATCCACCTTCAGTCTATCAAAAACATTCACCACTTTCTTTAATTTTGTGGCCCCATAGCCTACTCAATTCTCAGCGGATGACCTGAACTTAGACTTCACAGCAAATTAAGACAATCACAGAGAAATGCCAGCTTCCTGCCCACCCTCACTAAGAAATTACACTCTGAGCCCATATCCTTACTTCCTTCCTTGCAATGTTGAGAAAAGGTATCCTTCATTCCATCTAAAGCTTTGACGTTCTTAATAACATCTCCTCCAGAACTGGATGATATTCGCCCATCATTCAACCTTTCTGATATTTTTCTTCAACCTCTCCCACCCCATTAATTCCATCCCATCATCCCTAAAGTCTCTCCTCTAAGACAAAACAAAATACAACAAAGCTTCCTTGACCCTGCATGCCTTCTCTAGTTTCCATCCAATCTCTCTCAATGTCTATTATGAATTTCACTGAAGACTAACGTAAACTCAGTCGCCGCTTTATATTCCTTTTTATTCAATGCAATTAGCTTTTATCTCCATCATTAACATTTTTCTCACTTCTCTTTAGTCCTCATCTCTGTACTTCTTTGTCTGCTTGCCTTTAGATAATGATATTCCTCAGAGTTCCACTCTCCAAGCTTTTCTCACTCTCTACCCTGAGTTCCTCACACATACACCCAACGGCTATGAAATCTCCATCTGAATGTCCCTGAGACATTTCAAGTCAACTAATCATTTCTTACATTCTTCTCTAATTTTAATATGTCTTTTTATCTCAGCTTGGTAAAACCAAATTTTACCAAGCTACTCAGTAACTGGAGGGCCATTCTAGAATCTTGTATTTCCTTTGCCACTGCTCAAGACCCAAGTAATAAGAAATTCTTTCAATTTACTCCCTCAACTTCTTTCTTCATTTCACACTCTCACTCATGACCCCGGTTTAGTTCAGGCTTTTACCATCTCTCTTGGGTTATTGTAACAGCTCCCCCTGGCAGTCCCTCCCAACTGACTTCTATGCTCTGGTCTCAACTTCTCAAATCCATTCTCTATGTAACTGCTATAATTAAGTTACTGAAAACAATCGTAACATAACTTCTACTTTACTGTTTAAAACTCCTCACTGGCTCTTTAGTCACTTTCCAAGACCTTTGAGATCTGACTCCTAACTCTGCAATCTGCATTTCCTCCCTCTCTCCAACCTTCTAACCCCATAACTTAAAAAACACAACAATAACAATGTATTAAATTCTCTTGCAAGCACACCCATACAGTTTAAGATCTATTTATTTGTGCCTTTGCTCCCCTGCCTAGAACAGCCTTCTCTTGAAGCACGTTCCAGCTAAGTTGGTCCTGAACCTTGAGATGCAGCTCTGGGTCCCTTCTCTGATGCCTTTCTTTTTTCACTACCACTCCACAGTGATCTCCTCCAGGCAGAGTTAAGCACTCCTTCCTCTGAGCTATCTCTGTATTCTGTGCCTACTCCTGTTACTCTATCCCATTCTTTAGTTGACCCTGCTAAGAAACTCAGAGTTTATCTTTTTTGTAATAGTACCCATGAATGATTTATGAAGAAATATACAACATCTGACATATTACTTTACCGGGAAATAAAGCATTTTGAAGGCAGGAGTGGAAAAAAATTTTGCAAATTTTGAAAGAATGAACCTGCAATCCTTAATCAGGAAAGAATACTATAAAATTCAAAGGAAAAAAACCACTTTAATGCAAAAGAAAATAGAAAAAAATGATTCTTTAAAAATACACAAAGGTTAAGAGCACAGGATCACGGAGTCTTACTTAGCATAGTGCCTGGAACACAACTATATGTTCTTAAAAGTTAACTGCTATTATTATCAACTAAAATGACTAGACTTGGATAGATTTAAGTTGTTCTAGGTCATAGGTACTTTAGGTCTTGGTCTGAAAAACTGTAAATTCCACCAAAACTCTCATCAGTTTTTCAAGCAAAAAAATGTCATTTAAGAGTGATTTCCTGAAATATATTGTGATGTACATCTGAAAGCTAAAAAAAAAAAAGTGATCTCTTCTTAAATGTGATCAATAATTACCTTTTGTTACTTCATAAGTAACTAATTTATAACAGTCCTTTCATCATGATATCACCAAGAAATTCTATTAAAGATAGTTACCAATTTCTCCTTGTTAAAAGTTCCTTTGTTACTACATATGAAAACAAACGCATCAAATAATTAACGCAACAAAATGCAAGGCAATTTTTTTGGTTTTCCCCTCAGTGCCCTCAAGCTGATTCCATCTCCCAGTGACCCTATGCACAGAAGAGAGGACCCTGCCTGGTCCTCCTGCACCACCCTCTCACCTTCCAGCGCTCTATCAGACAAAGCTCCACCACTATTTATAGGGTCTCCATGGCCAATTTTTCTGGAAGTGGGTGGTCAGGTCCTTCTTCCTAGCTTGTCTTAGTCTGGAAGATCTGCTGAAACCTGCTGGCATTTGAAATCCCGGTGGCACAGTTTTCAGCATCACAGCAACATGCAGCCACGACAGTATGACAGCCAACAGAAGGGTGGTCTAGTTCCCTGACTGGGAAACAAACTCGGGACCATGGCAGTGACAGCACAGAATCTTAACTACTAGACCACCAGGGCTGGCTAGCTCTTCTCTTATAGAGTAACAAATTCTAAGATAGTTGATAAGAGCAACTTTTACCTTCAGGGGCATCTGCATCACATCTTTTTGGCACAGAAACGGTTGAATTGCAGTTATGGTGGTCATAAGTTATGTTGCTCTGAAAGATAAAAATACAGTTAAAATGTAAATATTATATTAATAAATATATTTTGGTTCAAAACTAATCACATTATGAGCTTTATACTCTGTTTTCCATTAAACTACATCTAGCTAATATTCTAAAAGGTAAATGTTTTTGTTTTTTGTTTTTTTTTAAGGAAGATTAGCCCTGAGCTAACATCTGCCACCAATCCTCCTCTTTTTCTAAGGAAGACTGGCCCTGAGCTAACATCCGTGCCCAGCTTCCTCCATTTTATATGTGGAAAGCCTGCCACGGCATGGCTTGATGAGTGGTGCCTAGGTCCATGCCCAGGATCTGAACTGGCCAAACCCAGGTCACGGAAGCAGAACGTGCTAACTTAACCACTGTGCCACTGAGCCGACCCCTCTAAAAGGTGAATTTTATGCAAAATTGTAATTAGAAGAATAAGATTTACTGTAACTTTAACATTGGGGCTTTTTTGCAACAATCTTCAGGTCCTGTGTTGAACAAGAAAGATTCTTCCCAGAGAAAGAGCCTATTTATTTTTCCACTGTGGAACAAGAAAAGAACTATCTTTCGTCCATGCAAAAGCATGAGCATACTTCATTCATTCCTAGAGGGATGTTCAATAAGCATGACCCAGGGACCAGGTGCAGAGGACAAGGCGAGAAGAGAATAGAAAGGACAGAAGTGAGGAAGATGAGTCAGGTGATGTTCCAGCACTGCGCTTCCCAAACTCAGTCACTCGTGTGCCTCAATTATCATTTGTGCCTTATCTTTGTTCCACCCGCATTACTTAGTGTTTTCCAATGAACTCACTTCTCAACACTTAGCTGGTATTGACTGAGGGTTTGATGTGCTTGTTAGATTTTTTTTCCTAATTCCATGTTAAAGTGGAGAAAGTACAGAATAAAAAGGAGTGAGTGACAGACTAGATTATGCATGAAGACGCCATTAAAGCAAGGCTTGCACTAGGCCCTGTAACATGGATTAGATGTGAATTGTTAGGAAGGAGAGCAAGAGGTATTTTAGGAAAAGGAAAGAAACTAAAGAAAGGTTGAATCAGATATGGTCAAAATATTTTAACCTGTCAAAAAATCCAAACTAGCTGTCTAATTACAACTAGGAACCAGAGCTGGCTTTTGAAAGATCAACATCAAAAAATCAGTGTCTCTATCATGTAAAAGAAAGCCCAGTTACTCACAAATACAATGTTTATAAAGCCTCTCCTGTGGGACTCATAGTACTGATGAACAGCCATGTTTTGCTCACCAAAACTTTGTGGGGAGTCATGTTATTAAAATTACTTAAAATATTATCTTAGAGGAAATATTATGAGTTTTAATAAAGTACAGAGATAAAGCTCAGTAGCTTAGCACCATGGGATCCATTTAAGGAACTATTGTAATGAAATTCAATGGGTTATTTTTAAAAAGCTTGTATGAAACAAGTATAAATATACTAAAAAATGGAATGAAAAACCAGCTTTAGCAATATTAAATTTAATCTGATGAGCTAATATTTTATGCCAGCCTTCAGAAATTAAAATTTGCTCTTAAATATCAGTATCTTTAAAATATCAAAATAATGAAGTTTTAAATTTTGCACTTACCTCTACTAAGTAATTTTGGCTTCCATACATAACATACTGGGGAGCGAGACTATAAATCATGTAGCTGGTATGAAGGACAATAAGCAGAAGAATCATGCAGAGAAAGAGGAGTGCCTGGGGCCTGGTCCTACCTCTTCTGATTTTATACAACTGCAAAGAAAAAGGACAGTGAGAGCATTTCAGCGATATGTTTTACGTGTAAGGCACCAAGTCCCGCTCGTGTGCTAGGGGTAAGGAGCACAGTCCAACCAACCATTTCTTTTTTCCAAAATAAATACTAAGAATTCTTAATCATTTCAAATAATTATAAAAATGATAAAAACAATTCTTTCCCTGCAAAGCTTTTAGGTTTAGCTTTATGTTTATTTAAAAATCATGGCAAGCATCTACATGCATAATATTACTGCACAAGAACAGACATGTCACATGTTTATAAATATTTATGACATCCTCATACATACTCTGTTATCCAGTTCATGACAATTTACGATAACTGACTACAGATATCTTCACACCTATCTATAACGGAGGGAAACTAAAACATATGGTAACAAATACAAGGAGCTGGCTGACTTGGCTCCATTTCAACGGCAGAGCACACTTTTATTTCAGCAACTGAGAGCTCACCTCCCTGCTTTATTACTAGATTGCAGTACAACACAGAGTAACAGGACTCCAACTCTGGAGAGGATGACAATATGATCACCCCAAAATTTACATTTCCCAGCTTCCCTTATACCTAGTAGTGGCTAGCAGTGATAAAATATTAAATACCAAAAGGAAAGAACAAGTCTTCCGGGGACTTCCATGGGGGAGTCTTGCTTTACTGATACAGGTGTCACCCCTTCCTCCTGCCTACCTTTACTTATGGAACATGGACAGGATAAATGGAGCTGCAGCAGCCATATCACAATCATGAGGGAGAAGCCAAGAAGATTACAAAGATATCAGACTTGACATTTTTGAGCTACTGAAGCAATGCTAGATTTTTAAATTTTCTATAGCAAGATCTCTTTCATTAGTTCAAGCCACTATTTAATTGGATTTTCTTTTCTCACAGCTGGAAGTAGTTTCTACCTGATACAGCTTCATTTTAAAATTCTTAATTTATCTCAAAATGAGTGTAAGGAGAAAATAACCCTTTCTCCAATAATATAGTGATCTTTAATTCCTATTAGGAAGGACATCTTTTGAGCTACAGTGGCTCCATTTGCGCTTCAATCTGTTTCCACGCAGCCAAACACAAAGGAAAATAATATAACTTCTCGACCAGGGTTTCTGGACCCTGGCACTGTCGACATTTTGAGCTAGGTAAGTCTTGTTGTGGAGGCTGTCCTGCGCACTGCAGGATATTCAGCAAAGTCCCTGGCCTTTACCTGCCAGGTGCCAGCAGCACCCCCTAGTTCTCACAACTAGAAATGTCTCCTGACACTGCTAAATGTGCCCTTATGTAAGAAAAGCGCTCTAGACAAGAAGCACATTTATGTTAACATAAAGTGAAAAAGCTAGTATTTCCATAACTTTTAGTATCAACATATTTACAACTTGTATATTATAAGGCTAAGATAATTTGTAATAATGGAGATTATTCACAAAATGATGAAAAAAATAAAAATAATATTGTAATATATACTCACTCTAATCCAAAAGAACCATATACCAATATTTCGAATCCCCGCCATTGAAGTAAAAATAAAGTACATAATAATAATTGTTATAAGAATATAATCAAGAGGAAAAACCTGAAAAAAACATAAAATTAAATTTGATACACAAATACACAGCAAGGACTTTAGAAGTCATATAAAATTAACTGACACTTCATTATTTATATTTGGCAAATGTTTAAAATATCAACCCTGATTTAGATCAGGCTACTATGAACTATGCTAATACCAAAAGAAAAGGAATCCTCCAAAAAACAATTACCAAACTGCTACCAAATTGTTTAGTACCATTATCCTAAGAAAAATCCTATAGTAAGTTAAACTAAAAATTACCTTGATATATGGAATAAAAGACTTCATTAAAAATTAAAAACAGGAATTGCTTGGAAAAGTTCACCTTTATAATGTATCCCAAATCAAATTATGTATAACATAAGAATTCATCAATATACTAATATGATAATCTTTAAAGCAACATATCAATGTAGAAGTTACATATAAAGAAAAAGCCAGATCAGCAGAGGGCACAAGCATGTATTACCAAGTATTAATAGATTTGTTAACACAATAATCTGACAAAGTGTGAGAATGTTTGCTAGAGTATAAAATGACTGATTTTTTACTCACTGTTTGCAGTAAAGGCAAAAGCATATTCAGTGGATTACTCAGGTTAGCTCCGAAAATTATGAAACCAGAATCTATTCCAGTTGAATGGAGAGCTTTATCCAAACTAAAACAGAAAAAAAATTATAAAGAGTGAATTTATATATGACGATATTTTCAGTTAATTTATAACTTAAGCATGCAAATTCAATTGAGTCAGAGAAAACCATGGATAACAAATTAAACCTCACTTAAATATCTTACAGATAGTGTTCAATTGATATAGAATAAAGAAATACTATTATTGGCTCTTTTTAGCCATTCTTTGAGTTAATGCTGCAGAACACTTGAAGTAAAATAGCTGCTTAAGATGAATAGGCTCACTAATGGAATTCAGCATGGAAAACGTGTAACATCACAGGATTTGCAGAAGTACTTTAGAAAATGTGTCTACTATACTTACTTTGACAGGAAGAGAGAAATTACAAACAGCAATGCAACTAAGATGAAAAATATTCCCCAAATGATCTAAAAGCAAAAAAAAGTATTAAAATATAGTTCTAAAAGTTGATATTAAAAGCACAAAACCATTATCCTCAATATGAGTTGCTAGCATATGACAATCATCTGACTAAAATGATCCAAGGTACATTTTAATTTAGTATATAATCCTATGCATTTTTCATCTAAATTTTCCTTATGAGACTATTTGAGAAAACATAAACAAAAGTGACAAAGCATTTAAAAGTCTTCATTAGTAAGTAAGCAAATGAGACTCTTTACTGGGTCAAATAAAAGATTTATATTCAGTTACATGCTAATATAAAGCTCAACGTTAACTGAAAAGTACATCAAAGACTAAGACACACACAAAAACCCAAAACCAAGAAACTCATCTGGTTATATTAACCCATTATTAAAATAGGGGGCCTGGAACATATTCCCACAGAAGTAACACTATTACATCAGAGCCCAGGAAAGCCTACGGAACTGACACATCGCTTGAGTGACAGTACCAGCAGCACTGCAGAAACCGTCCTGTTAAACAGCACTTCTGTGCAGACTTGTGTTGAGCATTGTAACTAGTGGAACACATTTCCTTCTACTGTATGAACTTTATATTAGTGATGGTAGAAAACAAGCAAAAAAATTATTGGAACTGGGTCTCTAAGGAGTAAAATTTCAGAATAAAAAACGGTGAAATCTATGTTTGTAAGAATCTAGGCTCTTTTTTCCCCGACGTCTTCCCTAACTTACAGGGACACTTAGACTAAAGAGTCCACAAAGCCAGAGCAGAAAGAAGATTCCTGTTAAGCACAGCTAAGGGTTTTTGGCTTCTCCTTTGACTGGAATTGACAGAAACAGATGAGCAACATCGTGAGTGTCAGGGAGATTTTTCACCTTATTTCACATGATTGCTGAAGTATATTTTAGAATTCTGACAGGATAAAAGAAGTAAAGTAACAACACACCGCCCTACCCAGCCTATAAAGGTGAATTTTGGAATGAGTTTTGGGCCTGTGCTCTCGGGAACTCCTCAGTTCTGAGACAGCGCCTGTGGAGCCTACTGGGAAGGAGAAGCTTGGCACGAGATGACCAAAGAGGCCGGAGTCATCACTTAAAACAGCAAACACTGCATGTATCCAATTTTACATACTGGTAATTCCCATAAGAATGTATTTATGAAAAAAGGTTTCATTGCTACAGAAATCTGAAGTGACTCCTTTATAGTAACAAAAGCTCATTAGCAAAGGGTATAAAAGAGCTTAAACAATCTCTTTCTACCAGATTGGAGCACCTACATTTGGTGCCTAGGTGAACTGGAACCCAATATCCTTATACTGATGATCGACAAGTGAGACACATTACTTCCTACAGCCTGTCAATAAGAAACAGCTTGTAGCAAGAGGCAGTACAACTGCCAGATGCCAATTAGTGGTACAGGAACATGACACAGAAAAGGCAGGAGAAGTTAAGATTCCCTTCCCTTGATGTTCATTTTGTGGAGGAAAAAAAGAAAAGAAAAAAATGCTTAACTATTTTCCAATCTGTTGGGATGAATGGCCCAGAGTTAGACTGTTTAATCACAGCTACATAACAAAATACAGGATGTAAAAAAGATGTTTTCTAAAGACCAAGAAAACTGTGTATATTTAAATACAAGAACTTAAATTAGTTCTTCCAAAATCACAATCAGTGAAGACCATCATGGTTTGACCTAAATGCTAAATACAGTTGTCCCTTGGTATCCAGAGGAAACCAGTTCCAAGACCCCTGTGGACACCACAATACATAGATGCTCAAGTACCTTACATAAAATGGTGTAGTATTTGCATACAGCCTACGCACATCCTCCCATATACTTTAAATCATCTCTAGATTACCTACAACACCTAAGTGCTATGTAAATAGTTGTTATACTCTATGTTCCAGGAATAATGACAAGAAAAAAAATTTGGGGGTCCATGTTTTCAAACTTTCTAAGGAGCTTGTTGAGATCTGCAAAACCTTCTGCTAAACCCTTTACTGTGAATTTTCTTGGGGTTTTTCTTCTCCTGCAGTTTCCTTTTCTCTTGCCTCTTCTTCAGCTATGCATTCTTGTTCTAGTCCTAGCAACTCCGCATTAGTCAACTCCTCAGGAACCACCTCTAGGAGCTCCTCAGTATGATCCTCATCCATACCCAGGGTAAAGTTGTTTGCCATCTAAGCCATAGCCTTGTTGATTTTTTCAGCCTCTTCACCCTTGGCAAATCACTTGAAGCCATAGACAAACCTCTTGAGTGTCTTCTTCCAGATGCCATTCATACACTCCTTGGCGATCCCATGCCAAGCCCAAGCAAGGTTCTTGAGGCAGTCATAGATGTTGTAATCCTTCCATAATTTCATCAGTGTCTTCCTCAGTTACAGCAATAGCCTGGGCAGGTGTTACTCAGGTGGTAGCCCTTAGAAGCTGCTATAACTCCTTGATCCTTCAGTTGGATTAAAGAGGTGGTGTGTAGAAGGAGAAACATTTCTTTGATATTGGGATGAAGATCACCAATAAAAGGAGGATGTCTGGGAAGATTATCAACAGTAAGCAAAATTTTGAAAGGTATGTTATTCTCCAAACAGCACTTCTCCATTTTGCCGGCCAAGAAATTCAGGAGGCATCTTGGAAGAGGAGCTGGGCCATCCATGACTTCTTGCTCCTGTAGTACACTGGTAGTGTGTGCTCACTGACATGCTTGAAGGCCCTGGGGTTCTCCCTGTGCCAGATCACAAAGGGTTTCAATTTGTAGACTGCAACACTGACCCCAAGCAAGACTGTTATCCTGTCCTCAGAAGCCCTGAAACCTGGCATTGACTTGGCCTCCTTGTGGATGAAAGTCCTTCAGGCATCCATTTCCAGAACAGGAGGTTTCATCCATAGTGAATATTTGCTCTGGCAAGGAATTTTGCTCCATAATCAGCTTATCTAGAGTTTCCAAAAATTTTTCACCTACCTTCACATCACCACTCATACACTCATCACTCACTTTCACATTATGCAATGACTAACAATTCTTGAATCATTTAAACCTGCAGAGCTAGCAGTAAATTCAGCTGGGTCCAGACTTTTCTTTCAATATTGTAAACAAATTTTTTGCTTTGGCTGTGATCATCATGGTGCCGAGAGGAATATGCTTCTGTATCTTCAATTCAGGTCATTATAAGTTTCTCTACGTGTGATGCAGGTCTTTCTGAAACGTTTGTTAGCCTCATTGCCTTCAATGAAGCAGATCCTTTCACAGCTTCCGTCACTTTGTTCTCGTTCTTAAAGATCACTGCCCTGGTGGAACGGGACATGCCTGACTGACGAACAACAAGCGTCACTGATTTCCCCCCTTCACAGTCCTTAATCACTTTTAATTTCATTTCCGGGTCACTCGATGTGGCCTCTTGCTGGCAACATTAGCAGTGGATTTTGTAGGCTTAGGGGTCATGATGAACAAAACAACCCAAGATTAAATCAAGCAGAAGAGAAAACAATGCAGTCAAGACATATGGTAAACACGAGGTGTATGAGGCCGCTGCTGGCGTAACTTCACATGTTGTTTTACAGTAAACCTGTTTTTCATAAGTAGAAAGACTACACTCTAAAGTAATGATAAATAGTACAGTAAATACACAAACCAGTAAGACAGCCGTTCCTGATCAAGTATTATGTACTGTGTGTGACTGTATGTGCTCTACTTTCACATGACTGGCAGTGCAGTAGGTTTATTTACACCAGCATCACCACAAACACGTTAGCAATGCGTTGTGCTATAACACTGCAACAGCTACAACATCACGGGGTGATATGAATTTTTCACTTCCATCATAATCTTATGGGACCACCACTGTATATGCAGTCTGTCACCTACTGAAATGTCATTATGTGGCATATGACTATAAATCAATTAAGATGATCAAGTCTGAGAAAGAGAAAGAAAAAATAATGAAAAGTGAACAGAGCCTTGGAAACATGTGGGATACCACTAAGCATAACAACATAGGCATAATAGGAACCCCAGAAAGAAAGAAGGGCAGAAAGAATATTAGAAGAAATAATGGCCAAAAACTTTCCAAATTTGATGGAAAAAAAACCCACACGGCACAACTAGAAGGACCTACAACTAGAACATACAACTAGGTACTGGGGGGCTTTGAGGAGAAGGAAAAAAAAGAATGGCAACAGATGTTAGCTCAGGTGCCAATCTTAAAAAAAAAAAGAGAAAGTGAACAAACACCACAAAAAAGGAAAACTGCGGGCCAATACCCCTTATAAAAATAGGTGTAAGAGTCCTGAACAAAGCACTAGCAAACCAAATCTGGCAACATAATAACAGAATTATGCTCCATGTCCAAGAGCAATTTATCCAAGGAATGCAAGGTTGGTTCAACACAAGAAAATCAATCAATACACCGTATTACCAGAATAAAAGACAAAAACCACACGATCATCTCAATAGACACAAAAAAGCATTTGATACAATCCAACACACTTGCCATGAGAAAGATGTTCAACAAACTAGAAATACATGGAATATTCCTCAACCTGTAAGGACATCTATAAATCTTATACAGCGAACACCCTATTTAATGGTGACAGACTAAAAGTTTTCCCACTAAAATAAGGAACAAGGCAAGGATGTTCACTCTTGCCACTTCTATTGAACATTAAACAGAAGGTTCTAGCCAGGGCAATTAGGCAAGATAGAAAATGAAAGGTGTCCAGATTAGAAAGAAAGGAAACTATATATATTTGCAGATGACATCATCTTATACTAGAAAATCCTAAGACTATCACAGTAAAACAATTAAAACAAATAAATGAATTCAGCAAGGTTCCAGAACATAAGATCAATATACAAAAATCAGTTGTATTCTATACACTAGCCATGAACAGTCCAAAATGAAATTATGAAAACAATTCAATTTACAATAGCATCAATAACAAAATACTTAGCAATAAAGTTAAGTAAGGAGGTACAAGGCTTGTACACTGAAGACACAAAACACCATTTAATGAAATTAAAGACTTGAATAAATGAAAAGACATCTCATATTCATGGATCAGACTTAATATTTTCATGATGGCAATATTCCCTAAATTGATCTACAGATTCAATGCAATTTCTATTAAAATCCCAGCTGGCTTCTTTGTAGAAATTGACAGGATGATCCTAGACCATATAGGGAAATGCAAAGGACCAAGAATAGCCAAAACAACCTTGAAAAAGAACAACAGAACAACAAAGTTGGAGGGGTTACACTTCCCAATTTCAAAACTTATTACAAAGCTACAGTAATTAAGTCTATGTGGTACTGGAATTAGGATAGAAATATAGATCAATGGAATGAACTGAGATTCCAGAAATAAAACTGTACATCTATGTTCAATTGACTTTTGACAAAGACGCCAAGAAAATTCAATGGGGAGAGAAGAGACTTTTCAACAAACGGTGCTGAGAAAAGTGGACATCCACAAACTAAAGAATGAAGTTGGACCCCTTATTAACTCAAAATGGATGAAAGACCTACATGTAAGAGCTAAAACTATAAAACTCTTAGTAGAAAACATAGGTGTAAAGCTCCATGACTTTGGATTAGGCTATGGTTTTCCTGAAAACACACCTAAAGCACACATAACAAAAGAAAAATAGACGATCAAAAATAAAAATGTTTGTGATTCAAAGAATACTATCAAGAAAGTGGGAACACAACCCATAGAACGGGAGAATATATTTGTTTCCTGAATATAAATAACTCTTGCAACTCAACAATAAAAAGGCAACCCAATTTAAAAATGACAAAGGATCTGAATAGGTATCTCTCCAAAGAAAATATACAAATGGCCAATAAGCACCTGAAAAGATGCTCAACATCATACATTAGAGAAATGCAAATCAAACCCACAATGAAACGCCATGTCACACTCACTAAGATGGCTATAAGAAAGATGAACAATAACAAGTGTTGGCGAGGATGTAGAGAAATTGAAGGCCCCATTCAACTCTGGTGGGAATGTAAAATGGTGCAGCTGCTTTGGAAAATAGTTTGACATTTCCTCAAAAAGTTAAATACAGAGTTGCCATATAACCTAGGAATTCCAGTCCTGCATATAATTCCCAACAGAACTCAAAAACACATCCACAGAAAAACTCGTGTATGAATGTTTACAGCAGCGTTATTCATAATAGCTAAAAAAGTGGAAACAAATCCAATGTCCATCAATCGATGATGGATAAATAAAATGTGGCATATCCATACAATGGAATATTATTTGGTCTTAAAAAGGAATGAAGTACTGTTACATGTACAACACGAATGAACTTTTAAAAACATTATGCTAAGTGAAAGAAGCCAGACAAAATGACACATATTGAATGATTTAATTTATATGAATTTCCAGAATAGGCAAATCTATGGAGATAGAGAGTATATTAGCAGTTGCCAGGGGCTGAGGGGAATGGAGCAGACTGCTAATGGGTATGAAGTTTCTTTTTGAGGTGAAGAAAACGTTCATAATTAGACGGTGATGGCTGTACAACCTTGTGCATATACTAATAAACAATTGATACTTTAAAAGGCTGGATTTTTATGTGAATTAGACATCAATTAAAAAAGAAGCTATAAAGGTCCGCTTATCCACAATTTGGAAATCCAAAGCATTCTAGAACTTGAACTTTTTTTCTAACTTAATTGTTGATAAAACCTGGCTTAAAGTAACATGGGGCTTTTTATAGCCTTTATTTAACCCACTTTCTGTGAATATTCATATAGTGACTGCAGAATCATTAATGTGCTTGAAAGAGGGAAAGAGAGATGCCACTCTGGATCCTATAGGGGATGTTATTAAATATAATAAACACACCTGTGCTAAAAAATGAAAAATTCTGAATTTTGCAGTATTTAACCCAAGGATTTTTACTAAGGATTTCTGGACCTTTACTAAACTGAACATAATCTGTTAAATGCACGTGTATACAAAACCAGAGAGAAAGAAACTAGTTTGGTTGGAAATTAATAGTTCAGGTTAGAAAGCATACAGAAACACATACATATGCAACAGTAAGGTTGGCTTAAACAAAACAAAGGAGACTTGAGGGAGACAGAAAACGTGAAAAGCTGGAGTCCAGACTTCAGTACAGGAAACAGTCCACGGCCCAAAGGGGGTACAAAGAACATCTTTAAAAAACAACCAACAGTTAAAATTAAGAACAAAGCTTGGCTAAAAATTTTAAGAAGTTAAGTAGGTCTCAATACTAACCCCTAAGTCCCCAGTTGCACTCCTCAGTGGTA
This sequence comes from Equus asinus, assembly GCF_041296235.1. Taxonomy (NCBI): domain Eukaryota; kingdom Metazoa; phylum Chordata; class Mammalia; order Perissodactyla; family Equidae; genus Equus; species Equus asinus. Next base: position 2,821,508 of record NC_091797.1, on the reverse strand, counting down.
ACTACCATTAATAGTTTCTTATGAATCCTTCCCAAAATGGTATATGCTGCTGTGTGTGAGTGCACACCATATTAGTAAAAGAATATCTCCCATACACAGTATCTGCAACCTGAACATTAGTTTCAGTTAAAATGTAACACATCCTGAACAATATTTTAAGCACTTGTTGAAGAAATGCTTTCATCTTATATAAATACATACCGCTTCCATTCGTTTTAAAGCCTACAGAGCACAATACTCGCTGGTGTGGAGGTAACAATTCATGAAGCGAGTCTCCTACTGAGGGACACTGGTTGTTTTCACTAGGTGTTTATTAGAAACAATAGTGAGACAAACAAAAAAACGATTCTTAAAAATTTAACAGACTTCATTTTTTAGAACATTTTAAAATTTATGGAAAAACTGAGGTGACAGTACTGATTATACTGCTCTCCACAGTTTCTCCTGAAATCTAGCATTAGTGTGCTAATTTGTTACAAGTGATGAAACAATACTGATACATTATTATTAACTAAAGACAGTTTACATTAAAAGTTCACTCTGTGTTGTATAGTTCTATGGGGTTTGACAAATGCATAATATCATGTTTCCACCATTAGAGTATCATACAGAATAGGTTCACTGGCCTAAAATCACCTATCCATCTTACCACACCTTACTCCAAATCCCTGATAACCACCGGTCTTGTTACTGTCTTTATAGTTTTGCCTTTTCCAGAACCTCATGGAGTTGAAATCATACAGTAGGTAGTATTTCCAGGCTGGTTTATTTTGTTTAGCAATATGTCTTTAAGGTTCCTTAATTTCTCTTTCTGGTTTGAGAACTCATTTCTTTTTATCACTGAATAATAGTCCACTGTTTGGATGTACCAGTTTGTCTACCCCTTTACCATGAAGGATATCCTGGTTACTTCCAATTTTTGGAAATTATGAGTAAAGCAACTATAAACATGAATATGCAGGTTTTTGTGTAGACATTTTTCAATTCAAATGGATAAATACCTAGGAGCATACTTGCTGGATCATATGAAAAGACTACGTTTGGTTTTATAAGAAACCTACCAAACTTTTTTCCAAAATGGCAATAGGATTTTGCATTCCCATCAGCAATGAATGAGTTCCTATTGCTCCACATCTTTGCCAAGCATATGGTATTGTCAGAATTTTTTTAGGGGGAGATAAGGGGGATGGATTTTAACCACACTAATAGGTGTGAAGCAGTATCTCATTATTGCTTTAATTTGCAGTTCCCTAAAGACATATGATGTTGACTATCTTTTTATATGCTTACTTGCCATCTGCATATCTCCTTTTGTGGGGATGTGTCTATTTACAACTTGAGCCCATTCTTTGACTTGTTTGTTTTCTTATTGTTGAGTTTTAAAAGTTATTCATACACTTTGGATTTAAGTACTTTATCAGGTATGTATTCTGCAAATATTTTCTCTCAGTCTGTGGCTTGTCTTTTCATTCTCTTAACAGAGTCTTTCACAAAGAAGTTTTAATTTTAATAAAGTCCAAGTTATCACATTTTTTGTTTCATGGATTGTGCTTTGGTGATGTATTTAAAAACTCATTGCCAAACCTAAGGTCACCTAGATTTTCTTCTATGCTATCTTCTAGAAGTTTTATAGTTTTATTTTTTTACAGTAGATCTATGATCCATTTTGAGTTAACTCTTGTGAAAGGTATAAGGTCTATGTTTAGATTTACTTCTTGCATATAGATGTCTGTTTCAGCACCATTTGTTGAAAAGACTATCCCTTCTCCAATGAAATGTCTTTGCTTCTTTGTCAAAGATCAGTTGACAATATTTCTGTGGGTCTATTTCTGGGCTCTCTATTCTGTTCCATTGATCTATGTGTCTATTCTTCCACCCATTCCATGCTGTCTTAATTACTGTAGCTTTATAGTGAAGCTGAGTGGCATCAGTCCTCTGACTTTGTTCTTCAATATTGTGTTGGCTATTTTGAGTCTCTCTTTTCTTTCCACATACGTTTTAAAAGCAATTTGTCAATATCCACAAAATGACTTGCTAGAATTTAGATTGGAATGGCACCGAATTTATAGATCGAGAATAACTGACCGCTTAAGAAAAAAATCTTGTTTTAGAGACATAAATAAGCAGGACAGAAACCAAATTTTTCCTGTGTATTAATGATATAAATTATGCAATTTCCATTAAACTGTAATGTAAAAAGTGGTATGTTATACAATCTATGAATAATACAAAGTAAGACATTACTTTCGTCAGAGTAAAAACACTGTCAGTGCTACTACCTTTATATGTGATGTCATCTAAACCAATGATGGATCAGCTGTCTAGAACATTCTCTTTTCCATTACCTAAAAAGGAAACTAAAGTACCTCTATCTAATTAACAGCATACCATTCCCTAAAATCTCTTCTTTCTCCCTTTTATATAAGTTTAAAATCTTGTTTTCCTTTCATTTAAACCAGTGGTTCTAAACTGGGAATATTTTACCCACTAAAGGACATTTGGTAATGTCTCCAGCCATTTTGTCATGACTAGGGGGTGTGGGATGGGGGGGTTGCATCAAGTGAGTAGAGACAAGGGATGCTGCTAAACATCCTACAGTGCACAGGACAGTACCCCCCACAACAAAGGATTATAGGGCCCCAAATGTCAATCGTGCTAGATTGAGAAAATCTGATTTAAACTGAACCCCGCTTGGTGTTACAATGCAGCACAAATAAGCTATCATTATAGCAAAAATAAACTTTTTATTATTCTCTCAAAATTATTTGTGTGTTAAGATGCTTATTAGCCCAAATGAACCTCTAATCCTAGAATTTAATGTTGTCTGACAATGTAAAACAAAAATTCCAAGCAACGTAGCAAGAAAAATATAGGGTCAGGGTTTTTTTTTTTGACACATCTCTTGTCAGATTTCATAGGTGAACTTCCTATATCTATAAAATAACTTTTGTGTATCCAGAAATGTAACAAAAAAAGTAGAAAGTAAAGTTACGATACCTGGAAACTCAACTAAAAGTTATAAATATAAAATAAAAAGTAATTTCTATTGTATTTTATTATTAATGTTACCTTAAATAAAATACCTGTATTCCTTCCTTTTTTGCCAAGAGCAATGGAAGGTGTGAAGAATATTTAAAAAAAAAAAAAGAATGTGTGTTTTCCAGGCAGACTGAAGGGTGGTGTGAGGAGGGGAAACTTTCTAGTTTCCTTAATTTTTAATAACAATGAGGACAGGAAACAGAAGTATGTCGTCTCTTTAAAACTGCTTAGACTCTTGCTAATCCCAGTGTGATCATGGGCCAGTGGCATCAGTATCAACTGGGAGCTTGTTATCGATGCAGACTCCTGGGGCCTAACTCAGGGTGACTATATGAGAATCTGCATTTTAACGAGATTCCCCAGTAATTCCTACTCACACTAAAGTTTGAGAAACCCTGCCTTAGAAAAGTCATTTAGAAAATTAGATGACCATGGTAAAAGATACTGAGTCAACCCAGGTTAAGAGTTTGAAAAGAGAATTTTGGAATGGATAACTGGGCTTAAATTTTAACCCCACCTGAGCTTTCTTCTCTGCAGAGGCCATGAACATTTCGTGTCCCGTATTACATAAGAGGTGGCCATGGGCCCCAGGCCCCTAACTCTAAGTAGCAAATCCATTAGTCTAACAGGCTTTCCTTACAGGTAAGAGGGCGAGAACATATGATTTTCATTACATATCTCGACTTGTTCTGTGAACAGAATTATGCTTCTTTTATGTTGCAAGTATCCTACATAAAGTTTTTTTCAAAGTTAGAAGATCAATAATATTCAGCTCTGGCTACAGATTATTATATTCCAAGTCGCAAAGATTCTCACGGTGATCTGTCAGTGAAGTACCACTCAGCTTGGTCGTGGTTATAACTGACCTTATTTTGGATTAGAAGCAACTTCTCTACTTCAGTATTATTCTGATGGAGACACTTTTATAAACTTACATTGAGAAAGGGGTAGGTGAGCATCAGGCCAGAATTTGGGGGCTGGGGAAGATCTAGGAAAAGTTAAGACTTTAAAAACCTTTTATTTTCACAATTTCAGATATAGGGAAAAACGGCAAAAATACAACAAAGAATTCCAGTAGACCTTTCACCCAGATTCTCCAAATGTTAACATTTTACCTCGCATAATTTGTGATTATGGGAATATTCTTTCCCATAATCACAAATTGTCAAAATCAAGAAATTAATATTGATACAACACTATTATCTAATCTATAGACCTTATTCAAATTTCAATTGTTCCACTAAAGTCCTTTATAGAAAAAACTAGCTTCTTTCCTGGTCCAAAATGCAACCCAGGATCACACATTGCTTAAGTCTTTTTAGTATCCTTCAATGTGGAGCAGTTCCCAAATCTCTTTTACTTTCCTATCTTTACATTTTGAAGAGCCGACGGTAGTTATTTGGGTTGTCCTTCATTTTGGGTTGCCAATTCCTCATACTTATATTCAGATCTGTATTTCTGCAGAAACGGCAGAGGCACACTCATACCTATTTGTCCCATCACTGACGAGCTTAACGTGCATCACATGGCTAACTAAGGTGGTTTCAGTCAGCTTTCTCCAATGTAAATTTACCAGTGTCCTTCTTGTAATTAGTAAGTCTTACGCAAAGATACTTTGAGATTATGCAAATATCTTGTTCCCAACAAACTCTTTCTAATTTTAGTACCCATTTATGTCTATTGCCAGAAACAATATGTGGTATTTACCAAATGCTGATTTTCTAATTCTGACATTCATTCTACATTCATTTGTTAGAAATCTACTGCAGGGAACAGCTTTCCCTTCTCCATTTACTTATTAATATGAATATAGCTTCACAGATTCTTATTGTATTCGATGTGTTATCATCTGTTGCTATTATTATTTTGATACCTAAATGGGCCCAGATTTAGGCAGTGGGAGCCCTTCACTCTAGCTCCTTGAATTACGCCCCTGCTCTGATTTAGCACTTCCTCTCTACACACACAGACACAGGCTTGTCAGATACCCTCCCAGCCCCAGGCTCAGAATCAGCCGTTTCTCCAAGCAGCCGTGGATCCTTTTGGAGTAGTTTAGTGGTTTGTCTATTAATTAAAACATACACACACAGAAATTAATTGACTTGTCTTTCCTCTCCCTACCTCATTATTTTCTGCTTTTATTTTTCCCCTGTACTTTCTTTTGGTTCACTTTGCTCCTCTGCTAGCCTTTTGGGCTTGGAATTTCATGTACATCATTATGCTTTCATTTTTATTGATAAACGTGTTAAAGGCTATGAATTTCTCTGATCACTGTTTTACATATATCCCATATGTATCCCTAGTGTGATGTTTCCACTACCATTAATTTTTAGAAATTCTGCAATGTTTTTATTTCTCCTTTCCTTTCACCCACGAGTTGCTGAATATAAGATTAATTTCCAAGTGAAAAGTGTCTTAGCTTATTGATTTTGTTATAATTTCTAGCTTTAATGCATTGCAATCAGAGAAGAGTTGTTTGTAATATATCTACTCTATGGAATTTACTGATATGTTCCTCATGACGACATATGGTCAATTCTGGTGAATGTTCCATGAGCACCTGGAGAGAAGGTGTACTCTCTATTATCGGGATGTAAATTTCAAAAGTTACAAGATACACCTTCCTTACTGATCACATGTAGGTCTTCTATGCTCTTACTCAGTTTTGTCCACTTGAAATGTCTTACCCTGAGTACAATGCTATGTTAGTCTCCTACTGTTAGCATGTTCCAATCTATGGCTCCTTGAATCTCCCACAGTTCTTGCTTCATAAAGATGGTTGCTGTATTATTTGGGTCACAGACATTCATAACTGTTACATCTTCATTGTAAATTGTGAATTTTCATATTAACAAGTGTATTGGTTTTCTATCGTGGGTGTGATAAACTACTACAGATTTAGTGGCTTAAAACAACACCTGCCTATTATCTCCTAGCTTCTGTGGGTCAGCAGTCTTAGCAAGGTGCAGCTCAGCTAGCCCTCTGCTGAAGGTCTCCCAAGGTCAGAAATCAAGGTGTCAGCAGGGCTGGACTCCCTTCCAGAGGCTCTGGAAAAGAATCACTTCGGTGCTCATTCAGATTGTTGGCAGAATTCAGTTCCTTGAGGTTACCAGGCGGAAGTCTTCATGTCTCAGTTCCTTAACGCTGTTTGCCCTCCTTTTCACACAGCCCCCTCCATCTTCAAGTCAGTAACAGCACATCAAGTCTTTCTTACATCTTGAATATCTCTGACTTACCCTTACCACGTCTGACTCTAGTCACAAAAAAGGTTCTCTGCTTTTAAGAGCTCATGTGATCAGACCGGGCTTACCCAGATAACCCAGGATGATCTTCATATTTTAACGTCAGTAACCTTAACTATAACTGCAAAGTCCCTTTGCCACTTCATGTAACCTATTCACAGGTTCCAGGGATTGGGGCACGGACATCACTGGGAGAGGAGGGAGGCAGTCTGCCTATCACAAAAAGCATCCTTCTTTGTTGGATTTAATGTTTTTTGGGTTGAATTCCACTTTGTCTAATATCTAGATCACACTCTGCTTTCTTATTTTTTCCATTTGCCTAGCATATCTTTCAACACACGTTTTTAGCCCTTGAGAATCACTGTTAGAGGAATCTCTTTGAAACAGCTGCTAGTTAGACCTTGCTTTATGAAGAAAATTAAATTTCTTCTTTTACTAGTGAGTTAGGTCCATGTACATTTATTGACAAGACTGACACATTTAGTTTCAACAATATCTTACTGTTCAATAGTCATGCATATGTTATACTTCCTGTGTTTCTTGTTCTAGTTAATGTGCATTCTTCACTCTTTGAGAAGGTTCCTATTTTTGTTCCAGTACAGTTAAATTTTCAAGTGCCCTCAGCCCGTTTTTTTATTGAACTCTTTACTATACAGTGTCTGTTTACATAACTGCTTACATATGTTTATGTATCCAACGCCCACCTACTGCCTAGATAGTAATCCATGAAATTCTACTTTCCATTCTCTCTTCACTGCATTCTTTCTGTTTCATCAGAACACATTTATACACTATTCTCCACCCTAGCCCACACCTTCTCTTCATAGATCTACAATATTAAATGTTCACCTTTACTCATTTTTCTGATGTTTCCTTCTCTCTTCTTGATTGGTTGAAGCTAGACAACTAGTGGATTTCTCAAAAGAGCTCATGTGTACAGAATTCTCTGAGTTCTGTTTAAAAACTTTTTATAAAGGATAGTTTGGCTAGATATAAATTCTTCGGTACATACTTTTTCACTGAGACTTTTCTTTAACGTTCCCCTATTCTTGCCTTGCTTTGTATGCTTTTTGAGAAGTGAGATATAAACCTAACTATGTTGCCCATATAAGTGAGCTGATTTTTTTACTTGGAAATCTTGGATTTTTCTCTAATTTTGAAGTCAGTCTTCCTAGGAAGCTGCACATCAATTTTCCCAGGTAGAATCGGCTGTGTCAACATGAACACACACGTCTATTTATTTCCAGGTGGTTTCTGGGGATGATGGTTTTAAATATTGGTTCTGCTAATTTGTTTTATTTTGCTTCTGCACGGACACTGATCACCCATAAGCAGTTTTTCTTTATCTTCCATTTCAACACTCTTTCAGATCCTTTTCACTTCATCTTGTTTTCTTTCTCTTGGTTGTTTTCCTGACTTTCTTCAATGTGTCTTATTAAATTCGGATTTGAGTCTATTTTCTTTTGGACATCCTGTAATTTTAATTTCATTTCTGAAATTAACTGTGTTTCCCATCTATTTTTTCCCAGGAGTTCAACTCTCCTCACTTCTCTCCGGTTTTTGGCCATTTCTGTTTTTTGTTTCAGTGTTTTAAATTGTGGTAAACACACATCACATAAAATTTACAATCTTAACCATTTTTAAGTATTCAGTTTAGTAGTGTTAGTACATTCACTTTGTTGTGCAACCAATTTTCAGAATTCTTATGCGCAAAACTGAAACCTTACACCCACCAAACGAGAACTCCGCATTCCCCTCCCCCAGCCCCTGGCAACCACCGTTCTTCTTCTGTCTCTGTGAATCTGACCAGTCTGGGCATCTCACATAAGTGAAATCATACAGTATTGGTCTTTTTGTGACTGCCTTATTTCACCTAACTTTTTGGAGTTTCAGATCAATCTTAGGCCCATCTCAAATCTCCTCTTCTCTCTCCCACGCAATTTTTCCCAGGTCTGTTTAACATAAAGGTTTGTGGTGAGAGCTAGAGAGAAAACCTGCTGAATTTGGGGTGTTTGTTTCTACTTATAGGTACAGTTGATTCTCATTTGCAGATTCTGTATTTGCAAATTCACCTACTCACTAAAATTTATTTATAACCTTAAAATCTATACTTGTGGCGCATTTCGAGGTCATTTGTAGATGTACATAGAGTGGTGAAAAGCCGGTCCCCTGAAGGGTGAAGATGAATAAGGCAACAACCTGCTTTCTGGCTTCAGCTCTCGACCTGTAAACAGGTCTCCTCTACATAGTTTATTGACTGATACATTCTTTGCATTTTTGTGCTTTTTTCTGGTGATTTTGCTGTTTAAAATAGCCCCTGAGCACAGTGCTGAAGTGCCGCCTGCTGTCCCTGAGAGCAAGCAGGCTGTGATTATTGAGAAGACACACGTGTTAGGTAAGCTTTGTTCAGGCATGAGTTACCCTGCTGTTGGTCGTAAGCTCAATGTTAATGAATCAACAGTATTTATTAAATAAGTTGTTCTTAAACACAAACACACAGAAAACAAGGGTAAGTATTGATCAGTTGCTGATTTCCAAGCCCCAATCCATGCGTTTCTAGGTCCCTAAGCTCCCCTGCTGTACCGACATGAGGATGGGTTAGATCACTTCCAGGTGGGTCCACTCTGCATAAACTCCACCATCCACACCATCAAGCCACTGATAATCCACCAAGCCGCACAGGTACAGGAACTCTAACACCTAAATTAAGAAGCACCTACACCAAAACGTAGCTCTCAAGTGAAGAGTGATCAAGTAAAAATTCAGAATGCCATAAAATATTTATAATCCTTCTTTAAATTCAGAAAGTGCCATGCCAGTGTTTGCCTTTAGGCATTTTCACATAGTGTGGCCTAAAACAAAGAAAAACTACACATGCTTTAAACATTACTCTCTGAAGAAAAAAATCTACTACATCTTTAAACAAAATTCATATTCAATTTCAGAGGATTCTAGGATAACTGACATACTAGTAAAGAAAAATTAAAATGTTCCCACAGATCTTCAAAACAACTAAGCACAGTCAGTGTGTGATAAAATTCTATTTCATTGCTTGCTTATCTTACGAAATCTAGTTGTTTTTAGGTTTGCTGATTTGTTGGGAGGTTGGGAGAGAAGTGGGACAAATAGAAAAACAAATTTTACTAGTTCTTCAATACGGGTCTGATTCAAATAAACTTTTTTTTATAGTATGCATACACTAAGAATGAACAACCTGAAAAGAAAATTAAGAAAAGTCCATTTATATAACATCAAAAAAAAATAAAACATTTAGGAGTAAATTTAAACAAGGAGGCAAATGAATTATATGCTGAAAACTACAAAGCACTGCTGAAAGAAACTGAAGAAAACACAAATAAATGGAAAGACCTCTCGTGTTCATGGATAGCAAGACAATATTGTCAAAACGACAGTACCACTGAAAGTGACCTACAGAGTCAAAGTAATCTCTATCAAAATTGAAATGGTGTTTTTTGCAGAAACAGAAAAACCCATCTTACAGGACTCATGTGTCCTGATTTTAAAACTTACTACAAAGCTATAGTAATCAAAACAGTTTGGTACTGGCATAAAGACAGACATATAACCAACGGAATAGACCCTAGAAATGAACCTTTATAGATATGGTCAGATGACTTTTGACAAGGGTGCCAAGAACACTCAATGGGGAAAGGACAGTGTTTTCAACAAATGGTGTTGAATCAGGGCACTCACATGCAAAAGAATGAAGTTGGACCCTTATCCATAAGCATAAACAAAAATTAACTCAAAATAGATCAAACTCCTAAATGTAAGAGTTAAACGTATTAAACTCTTAGAAGAAAACAGGAGAAAATCTTCAGGGCATTGGATTTGGAAATTATTTTTGGATAGGACACCAAAACCACCAGCAACAAAAGACAAAATAGATAAATTGGACTTCAATAAAATTAAAAACTTTTGTACATCAAAGGACATTATTAACAGAGTAAAAAAACCTGACAATGGGAGAAATTATTTGCAAACCATGTACCTAATAAGGGGTTAATATTTAGAATATTAAAAAGTGACATCAGCATCATGGTGGAGTGAGCTCTCCTCTTAAACTCTCCCCTCTAAGATACAACGAAAAGGACATTCATATTCCAACAGAGAGCATTCACACAACACAAAAGACATCTGAGAGACTCACACAGCCATATGTCTGAAGGCAGAGGTGCTGGACCTCCTGGAGGAAGTGGAAGGAGGTAAGGGGATCTCCTCTCCTTCTCCCACTGGCAGTGATGCTGGGTGCAGGATTACGCCTGGCTCTGAGAGGAGAGTGGGGAGGGGCAGCCCTCCACGGGAACACTCTTGCTCTATGAGTTCCATCACAGCTCGTGGGAAATCACCACACAGAGGTGACTACGCTATTGTGCAGGTGTCTTCATCAAGCTGGCACCTCAGGAGAGCAGACAGCAAGGGCAGAGCAAGAATGGCCCTGGGATCACAGAGGCAAAAAGAAGTGCCCCTCACCCTGCCCAGTGCTCCAGCTCAGCTGGCTGGCCAGAGCCCCCACAGACAAAAAAGCAACCAAGGGCTGGGAGCAAGTGAGCCGTGGACCGCGGTGAGCTCAGAACACATAGCTCTTGACCCCCACATAGTGCAGCAGGTGGAAGCTGAGACGAAGTACCATCACTATGTGGAGGCACAAATCCATGCTGTTAAACAGTATGAAAAAATATATTAAATTGACAGACCAGAAGGAAAATGACAAGCACCCAGAAATCAATCCTAAAGGCACAGAAATTTATAATCTAAATGATAGAGAATTCAAAATAGCTACCATAAAAAAACTTAATGAGTTACAAGAAAATACAGATAGTTCAATGAAATCAAGAACTTCTTCACAAAAGAGACCGAAACTATAAAGAACCAATTAGAAATGCTGGAGATGAAAAACACAAGGGCTGAGACAAAGAAAAATCTGGACTCCCTGAACAAGAGAGCTGATATTATGGAGGAGCAAATCAGCAGTCTTGAGGACAGAAATACAGAAATGCTTCAGATGGAGGAGAGAGAACTATGAGTATAAAGAAATGAAGAAATTTTCTGAGAAATAGCCAACTCAAGTAGGAAATGCAACATAAGGGTTATAGGTATCCCAGAGGCAGAAGAGAAGGAGAATGGAGCAGAAAGCTTGTTCAAAGAGATAATAGCTGAGAACCTCCCAAATCTGGGGAGGGGCTGGAAATACAAGTGAAAGAAGCCAACAGATCTTGTAACTATATCAATGTAAAAAGATCTCCAAGGCATATAGTAGTAAAGCTGGCAAAAATCAATGACAAAGAAAATAATATTAAGGGCAGCAAGGCAGAAGAAAATAACCTACAAAGGAGCCCCTATCAGGTTTTCAGAGGATTTCTCAGCAGAAACCTTACAGGCTAGGAGAGAGTGGGATGATATATTCAAAATTTTGAAAGAAAAAAACTTTCAGCCAAGAATATTCTATCCAGCGAAAATATCCTTCAGATACAATGGGGAAATAAAAACTCTCCTGGGTAACAAAAGCTAAGGAGAGTTCATCACCACAAAACTCCCCCTACGAGAAATGCTCAAGAAGGCCCTCACATCTGAAAACAACAACAACAACAGAAAGGGGTTACAAAGCCTTCAGTAAGGAGACATACAGGTAGACAAAGTCAGAAAATTGCAGCTATCAGAACAGGTTAGCAAAACCTTAATTATAAAAATAAAAATAAAGGGAAGGAAAACCGAAAATAAATATAATCTCATCATTTTAACCACAAACTCACAACACAAGATGGAATAAGATGTGACAATATCTTAGAAGGAGAAGAGGAGAGGGATGGAATGGGCTTAGTCTAAGGAAATAAAAGAGGCTATTAAAAAACAGACTATCTCATCTACAAGATTTTTACAGAATATTAAAAAAAAAACTCTTGCAACTTGACAACAACAAAACATAACTGAAAAACGGGTAAAGGACTCGAATAAACATTTGTCCAAAGAAAATATACAAATGATCAATAATCAAAAGAAAAGATGCTCAACATCACTAATCATTAGGGAAATGCAAATCAAAACCACAGTGAGCTATCACTTCACAATCATAAGTCTGGCTATTGTCAAAAGAATGGAAAGTAAGTATTGAGGAAGATGTAGAGAAACTGGAAGCCCTGTGCATTACTGGTGAGAATATAAAACGGTGCAGCTGCTGTGAAAAAGTGTGCAGGTTCCTAAAAAGTTAAACACGGAATTGCCATATGATCCAGCAATTCCATACCTAGGTATAAACTCAAAAGAATTGAAAGTAGGGAATCAAACAGATACTTGCACACCAATTATCACAGCAGCACTATTCACATTAGCCAAAAGGTGAAAATCCAAAGTTCCACCAATAGATGGGTGGGTAAACAAAATGCGGTATATACATACAATGGAATATTAATTCAGCCTTAAAAAGGAATGAAATTTTATACATCTACAACATGGATGAACCTTGAAGACATTACGCAAAGTGAAATAAGCCAGACCCAAAATGACAAAGATAGTATAATTCCACTTATATGAGGCAGCTAGAATAGGCAAGTTCAGAGGGACAAGAAGCAGAACAGAGGTTGTGAGGGGATGTGGGGCAGTGTGGGGGAAGGAATGGGGAGTTCCTGGTTAATGGGTATAGTGTCTCTGTTTGGGATGACAAAAACATTCTGGAAATGGATAGTGGTGATGGTTGCACAACATTGTGAATGTACTTAATGACAATGAGTGTACACCTACAAATAGTTAAAACGGTGAATTCTATGTTATGTATATTTTACCACAATAAAAACAAGTCTGAAAAAATATTTGATATAATTATAGACATGAATTTCTAGTTTTCTATGTAAATACAAGAGGTATGTCTATAATAAGAGGTGTATATAGTAAAATCTTGTGTATAGTAAAAAGAGGTGTCTATGGAGGTGTACACGCACACACTCAAAACCTAAGGGATCTACAGGTTACCTAAGCAGTTAGCTTCACAAGCTCAAAGTATGCCCTTCTCTCAGGAAGAACGGAATCAAGTATTTAATGAACAGACTGTATGCTTAGAAATGTGTTTAGTACTATACATAAATGTTGTTTCAAGGAGCCATTAACTTATTCTAATCAGATGCTTGTTTTTATAAGTGTCTTCAACATAAAACTAACTTTCTCTCCTGAGTTCCACGGTGGTATGTAAGAAGCTGAAAAATCCGATATGCAGAACTACAACAACAGCAGCTGCAATTTTCTAAGCTGTTTATATCAAAAGGCAATGCAGTGCATACATTATTTCATTTAACTCCCATAACAGAAATAAGTATGTAACTCCATTTTAAGGATGAGAAAGTGGAGGTTTTGGGAAGGTGATTTACAAGAGGTGACAGCTGGTGAGGATCAGAGCAAGGACTCAAAAACCAGATGTGTGTGACAGCAAAGACTCAGAACTGAATGTGAGAGCAAAGGTCATGCTCTGAACCCTCAGGATTCTAAAAGGAGATGTGCACGCTCCAGGGAACGCACGGCCATCTGAAGTCACGAGATCAGGAGGCATCTCACGGGCATCTACTCCTATGGAAAAAAAACTGTAGAAGTTTGAACTTTTGCATTTGCAAAGTTTTAATATATTTTGTTATAAAACAAACATGGATTATAGCACAGAGGAAAAGGCAATGCTACCACAGAATTCTGAGATAGAATATAACAAAGAAATTTCGTATCAGGAGCTTCTCACAGTCTTAAATCACTGCCAGCATACACTGAGCAGTGCAGAGGGGTGAGTGGGCCTGTCTCTACCTTCTTCCACCAGGACTGCTTGGATACTAGTGTTTAAGAAGCACTACGAGCATGTGGCTTCCTATTTCTGAATTATATCAACTGTGGACAAATGCAGAAATGATGAGTAATAAACAATTTTCATATTTCATTTAAGCAAAAAAAGCAGTGCTTATCCCTTTGCATTCATATTAAACCCTTAATTACACAATTATAAGTTTGTACCCCCAGATTTTTCCTTCAGGCATGCCTATTACTAATTATTCCTATTATTCCTTAGGACCAGAAAATGGAAAGACAGGTAAGAATTTAGATCAATACTCAGGAATGACACATTTATATAGCAAAAGGAATAAATGGCAAACTGATTTTACTGGAAGTTTCAGCCAGCACAATAAGAAAGAAAAAGCAATTGGAAACCTTATATTTGAAAGGAAGAAGTAAAACCGTCTTTTAGCAGTTGACACGATCTATAATAAAGTTACTGGAACTAATAATTTAGCCAGGTTGCATGATATAAGATCAATGTCCAAAAACAAATTTCTACATAGTAGCAACAAATAATTGAGAGTTGAAATTAAATGAAATCATTTGTGTTAGTATAAACAAAGAAATACAAATTTATCAAAATATATGCAAGACTTCTTCACTTAACACTACAAAACACTGGAGAAATGTTGAGAAGAAATTTAAGATAACATAAATAAATGGAAAGATATCTTGTTCACGGATTGGAAGATTCAACATTAAGATAGCAATTCTCCCCAAGTTTATCCATAGATTCAAAGTAATCCCAATAGAAATCCCCATGGAATCTCTTGTGGAATTATGACTTGATTCTAAAAGTTATACAGAAATGCAAAGGATCTAGCACAGCCAAAATAATTTCGAAAAAGGCAAACAAAACTGAAGAACTTCCACTACTTGATTTCGTGACTGACTTTAAAGCAACAGTAATCAGGTTTTAGCATATGGACATACAGATCGATGGAGCATAAGAGAGAGTCCAGAAGTAGACCCACACACATATATGATCAACTGATTTGACAATACTGCCAAAGAAATTCAATGAGCAAAGGATAGTCTTGACAAAAATGGTGCTGAAACAAATAGATACCCATATGGAAAACAAGATAAACGTTGACCATTAAGTCATACCATCCCAGAGAATTACCTTAAAATGGACTGCAAACCTAAATATAAGAGCCAAAACTATAAAACTTCCAGAAGAAAAGATAGGAGAAAATGTCTGGTATAAAAAACAAACATCTGGGGCTGGCCCAGTGGCCTAGTGGTTAAGTTCAGCACACTTCACTTTGGTGGCTCAGGTTTGGTTCCCAGTCATAGATCTATACCACTTGTCGGAGGCCATGCTATGGCAGTGACCCACATACAAAACAGAGGAAGACTGGCACAGATGTTAGCTCACGGTGATTCTTCCTCATCAAAAAAAAGAAAAGAAACATCTCTTTGAATGACAGTGTAAAGAAAACATACAAGCAAGCCATTGACCAGGAGATAACATTTACAATACATCTATGTGACAAAGTGCTTAATCCAGAATATATAAAGAATTCTTGTAACTCACTCATAAAACAAAAGCCCAGTTTTAAAAATGGCCAAAAGATTTAAACAGGCATTTTAGAGAAGATATACAAATGACCACTAAGAATACAAAAAGATATTCAATATCATTAGTCACCAGGGAAGGCAAATCAAAACCATAATAAGATAGTATCACACGCCCACCAGAATAGCTATCACAAACAGTTATAACATAAGAGCTGACGAGGATGTGAAGCAATTGGAAATTTTATATTGCTGTGGGAATGCACAATGGTACAACCACTTCGGAAAATACTTTGGCAGTTTCTGATAAAGTTAAACATTTACTAAACATTAGACCCAGTACTTCTTCTCCTAGGTATTTACCCAAGAAAAACAAATGGAATGAAAACACCTATCTACACAAAGATTTGTACACAGATATTCCATCAGAATCAGGCATAAGACTCTCAAACTGGAAGCAACTCGAATCTCCACTGACAGGTTAGTGCATAAACAAACTGTGATACAGACACACATTGGAACGCTACTCAGCAATAAAACAGAGAGAACCACTGGAAAAAAATGAACAACATGGATGAATCCAAACAACATTGTGCTGAGCCAGAGACAGACAAAAAAATGTACACTCTAGGATTCCATTCTATGAATCTAGAAAACACATGAAAGTAGACGACAATGACAAAAGGACATTGGTGGTTATCGGGGTCAGAGCTCAAGGGGGCATGGGAGACACAGAGCGGCTTTCTGGGGTGATGTGCATGTCCCACAGCTACATACCTATATTTGGCAAAATCGATCTGCATCCTTAATAAAGTTAATTTAAAAATCCCTCTAGGGGGCCGGCCCCATGGCCAAGTAGTTAAGTTTGCGCGCTCCACTTCGGTGGCCCGGGGTTCACTGGTTTGGATCCTGGGTGGGGACCTAGCACCACTCATCAAGCCATGCTGTGGTGGCAGCACACATAGAAGAACTAGCATCACTTACAACTAGACTATACAACTAGGCACCGGGGCTTTGGGGAGAAGGAAAGAAAAAGAGGAAGATTGGCAACAGACGTTTACTCAGGGCCAATCCTCCTCACCAAAAAAAAAACCCTCTAAGCACATGTCCAGTGATATGAGAGAGAGCATGTCTAAGAAGGCAGCTCATGTTAGAGACCAGGTTTTAAATATTTAGAAGAAGCTACAACAATTGAGAATTAAGATAAGGTTGGGGAGGTTGTCATCACAGCTCTGGGACTATCAAGACAAAGCTCCTAGGGAAGGACGGCAGAGTCTTTAGAAAATGTATGCTAACAGATAACGTTCCCAAGGGATGCCCAGAGCGACCTGCTCGTGGTATTTCTGAAGAACTCTCTCAGAAGAGGAACCTTGGAGTGAGCAGTCAGTGCATGTCCTCATCTCCTTTCTAAATGTAAGAGGAAGACAGAGTAGCACCAGAACTCAACCTGACTCATCTATGATGGGATGCTCCAAAACATTTGTTTTTTTTTTCAATTTAACCAAAAACCGCTTTCTAGCTTCATCTCACCTAACCTTCCTCAAGCCGGTCCAGCCATCACACTTTATGAATTACATTTGGCTTTGCACACTTACATACACAAAGCTCTGGTGTTCAAAACGCCAGACACAGGGTGGGCACACACGGAAGTCTGTGGCCGACAGGTCCAGCTGCTTTTTAGACTCAGGGTCATGTTATGATGACCTTAATTCAATCTAGGTACTTAAGTTTAGGTACCACAGTCCCAAGAATGCAATGCTGGCAAACGATAGTTTCCAAAAAAAGAGAAAGTAATGGTTTTCCATCTTAATACTTTTTTATATACTTTCAGAAAGTATATCATCTAACAATGAAGCAAATCTGTTACTGTCAGTTAGGGCTCCTGAGTTCTAAGATGGGTCCCAGATCTCCTATTCAGAGAAAAGTACAAACTTGCAGAATATGCTAGCAGCATGCTATATTACTTATCCATATTTCTATTTAAATTTCCCAATGACTCTGTTATAATAGTTGCATTACACATGAGTAAATGAAGCTCAGAGAGGGTACATTCCTTGCCCAAACTACCAAACAACAGGGCTGTGACTCAAAATCAGATTATTTTAACTCCAAAATTCATGCTCTTAAATACCACGCTACAGTGCCTCAAGAGAAGCACTCAATCTCTCTGAAAGGCATTATAGAAACTTGCAAGAAGAGGGACAGCATAATTTCTTAAAACTCCACTTTACCTTCAGGGGACGCAGAGCACCACAAAATTTTGTCCACCAGCTGTTTTCGATGAATTCTAGGTGCCTCTCTCTCTTCCTAAGTGTTCGTAACCTTTCTTCAAATTGTTTTAAGGCACGTTTATCCCTTGCTGGCAAAGGTCGACCATCTTTGCTCTGCAAATAAAAGAACAAAATAAAAGTTGTTTTACCATTAAGGTCTCAATAAAGTACCCATCAGATTTAGCAGATCAGGCAACAAAAACTTTTTTAGATTGGACTCCTTAGGCAAATTTACAAATTGAAAAAAAACTGACAACTTCAATGTGACAATACACATCTCTGAACCAAGGTCAGCATCAAAATGTGGTTGTGTGTAGGGACTGGCTTGGTGGCATACTGGTTGAGTTCACATGCTCTGCTTCGTCAGCCCACGTTTCGCAGGTTTGGATCCCGGGCACGGACTTAGACACCACGCATCAAGTGATGCTGTGGCGGCACTGCACATACAAAATAGAAGAAGACTGGCACAGACGTTACCTAGGGACAATCTTCCCCACACACACACACACAAAAGTGGATGTGTGTATATTTAATACTGAACTTTTCTTGATCCCTCTTTTCTAAATATATGGTAAAGTTATGTGGTTGTTGTTAGTGCCGTCCAGCGGATTCCAACTCCTAGTAACCCTAGACAGAGCAGAGCAGATCCCTGCCTAGTCTTTTTGCGCCATCCTCTCACTGTTTGGCGCTCTACCAGACAATGCTCCACTGCTATTCATAGGGTTTTCATGGCCAAGTTTTTTGGATGTGGGTGGGCAGGTCCTTCTTCCTAGTCTGTCTGTCTGGAAGCTCCACTGAAACCTGTCCACCATAGGGGACCTGTTGGTGTTTGAAATCCCAGTGGCATAGTTCTCAGCATCACAGCAACGCGCAGCCGCCACAGGATGACAACTGACAGATGCGTAATGTGGTTCCTTGATGGGAAAGGAACCACGGCCATGGTGGTGAGAGCACTGAATCTTAACTGCTAGACAACCAGGGCTTTGACGTTACATGGAGAGAGAAATATCTTTTAAAACATCCTTTTTATGGGTTACTTTATACACTTTGTTCAATTTTTCTCCCTCACCTCCAAACTCCTCCTTCTACCCCTTATCTTAATATATTTGGCCCTACCTCTTCTCTCTTTGGTCAAGTGATTGTGTTACAGTGTATCTGAACTGATGCTTCTCAGTCCCCGATTCAAACACCAGCGAGAGATGCAATACGAGGATGCGGTGTGCAGAGGCATTTATAACAATTGCTAACAATCAGCACTTCCTTGTTCTCCAAGTACAACTGCAAATGAGTCCCGTTTTCCTGGGCCAACCTATCTGAGAGGTCACTGCTCTCCATTTTTATGTGATGCTCATTGTAACCACGAGCACACCTTTCTCATGATGTCTCACAGATACACCTTCCTCACTTGAACCGCTGTACCCCTAAGTGTCTCCAAGTGGGTGCAGTAATAAACTACAATAATAAGATAACTGCTAAATACAAAAAAGACGAAATGTAAATTTGTTCATTTTATTGGGAGGAACAAGAAAAATATTTACACAAGACTAGATTTTTAAACTGTACAGACAGTAGCTATTAGAACGTTAATATCCCTATTAAGGTTTAAATAGGTTTTTAGCAGATAAACACAACATACTGCTCTGCCGCACGTCCCAGTGCAGCCTCAACCTGAAACCACACCCACCATGGAGACGATACCCCAATGCGCTTTGGTAAAGAGAGTGACAAGGCTACAGCGACGTCTTCACATGACAGCACTGCCACGCTCTTCTGGAGCCAGCCCCCTCCTCCATACCTTATCCTTTTGCTTCTCAAACTTTATCACGCATAACGATCACCTGAAAAATGTGCTAAACACAGATTCCTTGACTCACTCCAAGAAAATAAGACTTAGTAGGTCTTGAGTGGGGCCTGGAATTTGCACTTCTATCCCATTCCCTGGAGGTGCTGGTGTTTCTGGTCAGAGACCACGTTTTGCACACCCTGGGCTACATTCCATGATCTTCACTCCTCTAAGTCAGTACATCGGGTACTATCAAATTGCATCCCAAAAAGAGAACCTCACAGAAAGGTACTTTCTGAAGGTCAGAGGAGGAAAGCAAACAGTTCTTTCTAGAAGACAGATCCAGGCAACAGTGCTTCAGCTGTGCCGGACGAGATGGTCAGTGCTATAGGTCTCAACAGTAACAGCTCTCAAAACCGCCATTCTGATATCAAGAGGAGACCGGCAATGACCGAGTTTTATTTCACTGCTGGCTTTCACTATTTCAGAAAAAAAAAGTTTAGTGAACTGATTGAAAGGCCCCCTGAAAACAACCCCAAGCCACCTGCCTATCTGGTGAGTGCTTCAGTGGAGGCAGGATGGATGCCCCTTCCACTCTGCCAGCTGACGAAACCAATGTTAGAAGAACTCTGGTCAGAGAAACACACACTAGGACAGATACCCAGCAGTCAACCAACTACCTCATTTGGAAAAAAAAAATGTAGTTATAAAATAAATAAATATACACCCATGTTTAAAAAAAAAAGCAAAATGTGAAAGCTTCCCTTCACACTATCCCCAATGGCCACTCGCCTGTCCTATGGCTGTCACTGTTAAGCAGATCAACATCCCTCTACACATTTCCTACGTATTGACACACATGCATTTATGCAAACATATCTATGGATTTTTGTTGTACATAATAGCTAACATTTCTTGAGCACATTTCTTGTGCCTGAAACTAATCTGTTCTTTTACCTTTATTCTCCTTAAATCTTCAGAATAAAATTTTGAGGTGGGTAATAGTATTATATTCATTTATTAGTTGAGGAAAATAAGGCCCAGAGATATTACATATGCATAATCAATAGAGCCAGAATTTGAACTGAAACAATGTAACTTTATAAGAAATATTCTTCAAGCTATATAAATCTGCCTCATTCCTTTTCATCTTTACACAGCACATGATACCACGGTATCTTATTTTAACAAATATCTTATTTTTGAACATTAGATTGTTTTTCGGGGGCAAGGTGGGCATTAGTAATATGCATGAATATCCTTATTCACCTTGGCGTACACACAATCCAGTAGGATAGACTCCTAGACGGGCACTGTGAGATTAAACTCTAATTACTAAAAGGTAGGGGTTTGTGTGTACAGGTACATGTCACAACATTCAGCTTTCTTTAAAAAGCCATATATTTTATATTCCCACAAACAGTATACCTATCTCCAAATTCTCATCAATACCTAGAAAGGTAAAAGTGTTAAGACTTCTAAAGGATAAAAAAATCCTGAGTTATTCTATTTAGCACATCTCTGATTATGGGAGTGACCAACCACCCGGTTTTAGCACTGAAAGCCCCACGTTCTGGAAGACTGCTCAGGTGCAGGGCAACTGGGGCGCTTGATCAGCACACTTACTATGAAGGAGCTGAGGCATCACTTCACGTTCTCGCGAACAGTCTACAGTTCCCTTCAGTAAACTGTGAGTCCTTCGTGCGTGATGTCTAGGTATTGCCTGCCCTTTTTTCTTACCGATCTGGAATGCTCTTTATGGATCGCCTGTGTGGCAGATTATTTCCTCCATATTTCTGTCAGGTCTTTAACTTCCTTTTTGGTGCCCCTTTTTTTGGTACATAAGCTTTGAAACACAAAAATGTGTGTTTAATCTCTTAATTAGTACACGGGTTTGCGTCTTGTTTAGGAAGGACTTCTACACACCAAGATGACATTTCACTTTCACTTTCTCCTTATGTTTTGTAAATTTCACATTTGATTTGAACTCAGGATCTGTTCTGATATATGGTAGAAATGAGGTTTATACAAATTTCATCTTTTGTCTTTTATGGATTGTATTGAATTTCCACCGAAACTTGTGAAAAACTGTCACCTCTACAATTTTGAATCTTCCCAATTAGGAACTGATGGGGTTCTCCATTTATTTCACTCTTCTATTATGTATTTCAGTAAATTTAATGATTTCTACCGGGAAGATTCTGACACTACCTATTATTTTATAACTTGCAGCTCTTGTGAATGAGATCATTTTCTATTACATTCCCCAACTGGATAATGATGTTTCTATGCTTGTAACCAGCCATCCTGATGAACTCTTATTAGTTCTATCAGTTTGCCGGTTGATTCTTTTAGGTTTTCTTGGCAGATGATGTGTGCAAATAATAAAGGTTAATTCCCTTTTTCTCTCCTTTCCCTCCAATGTTTATGCCTATGTTCTTTCTTATCTGACTAGGACTCCATGACTAGGCTACAGAGCGACAACGATACGGACAGCACTGTCCTGCAGCTGACTTGAACGAGAATGTGTCTATTCTTTCACCACTAAGTGTGCGGCTCATTACGGGCTTCAAGGGTTTCTTCTTCTCTTCTACTTTGGTAAGACCTTTTTTTAAAAAGTCATAACTACAAATTGTCTTTTACCAAATAGTCTTTGGCATCTATTAAGATGCTTATAATATTCATTTATTCTCATATACTTTCTAATGTATCATCCTTGCATTTCTGGGATAAAACAAATCTGATAAAAATATTCTCTTATTACAGCATAGGTTTTGAATTGCTAATATTTTTATTCTTATTAAAATATTTGCCTCTATTTTCCTAAGAAAGACCAGTATACATACGGTTTTCTTTTTCTGTGCTATTATTGTCTGGTTTCTACATCAGGATTATGCTAGTTTAGTACAATAATTTAGGAAACTTTCCATTTTTTTCTTAAGTCCTATAAATAAGATTACCTGTTACTTGAAGCTGATTGAGGAAGAAAAACTTCTATTGTATTTTTAGAAGTACAATTAACTGACCAGCGGTTACATGTACTCTAGCTTATTCAACTAGTACACAGAACTTGAACATAAGCGACACAGTAAAACTTGATGTCACACATGGAATCAGCCTTCCTGGGAATCAGAAAGGTCTTCATCTCACCTAAGCAGAACTTTTGCTTCTTAGTTGTTAGAACACTGATAAAAATTCTCAAACTGACAGTGTCCTGCATTTCAGAGACAAATTTTTAAAATACAGACACGGTTCTCAAATGATATGCTGCAAAAAACTTCAAACAATGTTGAAAATATGTGTATGCCAATGTTTAAGTCACACAAGAAAGCAGCTCAGAGACAGTAAGTGTGTGCTTCCCAATCGCCATAAGACACCGGCTCACCTTTGACTTAATCGTTTGAATGTGTTGCTCCACTTCTTCAATGTCTTCAGTGTTTTCCAAACGTTCGTAAGCAGCGCTTCTGGTGCCCTTGATCAGATTTAAAGGTAATGCCGACATGCCATAGGCCTAAAAGAAACAAAATTAAAATGTGTTTTAGTAATACTATTTTAAACATATTGTACCCAATTTTCAGGCAAAAATACCCTCTAAAGTAATTACAAAAAGAGTAGGTAGTTGTGAAGGAGTATAGTCCCTGAAGAACACGGTCTATGGGCGTGAATCACAATTATGCTGTCTCAGTTGTCCTGTTTGTTTCACATCTACGTTTATATAGAGTTATATCTGTAATACTAACTATTCCAAAAATAGATATTATGTAGTCCTCAAAAAGGCAAGTTGCAAAATACTACTTAATCAAAGAAATAAATTATAGTTTCAGGCTAATCAGAGGTTCAGATAATGCAAATTAGTAAAAACAATTTACAGAATTATTTCCTGTGGAAAAAAACAATTTTCCCCAAATACATATAGTAAATCTTCAATAAAATGTAAGTATTTTAATATACACGCTATTTGATTAGCATAGTATTTATCTGCATATAGAGTTTATTTACAAGTTCTAAGTATTTATGATCAATGTTTTTGCTAAATACTTTAAATATTCTCCCACAAGTAATTTTTAACTATTACTCAGCACTAAGAATAAATATATTATTATTTTTATACTATCCATTTCTATTTTAGCCAGTTCTAAATGATGACTTTTTATTTTATTTATTTAACCATGAAAAAACACTTAATGGGGGCCCAGCCTGGTGGTGTAGTGGTTAAGTTCATGTACTCTATTTTGGCAGCCCACGGTTTGTGAGTTTGAATGCTGAGTGTGGACCTACACACAGGCCATGCTGTGGTGGCATCCCACATACAAGGTAGAGGAAGAATGGCACAGATGTTAGCTCAGGGAGAATCTTCCTCACCAAACAAACAAACAAACAAACAAAAACACTTAATGGCAATTGTCGTGTGACCTTTATTCAAATCATTATTGACCTTAAGTCTTTAGAAGCAAAATTGACAACTATCAGCTCCTGGTTGCAGCAACAGGCTCTGAGGCAGATGCAACATCACGTTTTTACATAGTTTTCATTTTCCTCCTGAGGGCACAGCCGAACAACTGTACCCAGTCTCCCCTGCAAACAGGCAGAGCCGTGGACTGAGTTCAGGACAATGACTGTGGGCAGAAGGGACAAATGCTACTTCTCAGGCTTAACCCCGAACTCCAAAACCACCTGGGTGGGCTTGCGTGCTTTCTCTAATGTCTCCACTACCTGGCTCTCAACTCCCACCTGGCTCTCAACTCTCAGATGACCTCACATATCTTTAGAGCCAATTTTAACTAATATTTTCACTGAGTCTCCTTTAGACATTGATGAAATATTGACTAAACCACAATTCAAACAGCAAAGCATAAATTCTGATATATCAGGTTTTTTATATCACGGGAGAATATGAACAAAGAACATGACTAAAAGGAAATCACATAAATGAACTAGTTCTATCAGGTTATATCAATTCTACATCATGTTGTATTTAGACAATTAACCAGCTGAAATTATTACCCAATATGCAAATCCTTGTATTTGCTAAAGAAGAAATACTTAAAATCTTGCATTTTAAATATTACTATAAGATAAGTTAATGTTTTCATGATTTTTCTATCATCCGAAGAGAGGGAGATGTGGGGAAGGTTCTGTGTGTATTAGAAGAAAATGTAACCTGAACAGAATTGATGATTTTCTTCTAATTAACTCAATTCTTGTCAAATTTATACTTGTAAAGATCTCGGTAAAATATAAAAAGGTTTAAAATTTATATTTATATTTTTAACATTAAATTTTATATTCTGAAAACACTGCAAATGTAAAGAAAAAAGCCTATGGGAGCCAAAGCATCCCACAGCTCCTGTTTACCATTTCCTTATGGACTCTCCTGCCCCACCATCATGTTGATTTCCTTATGGACTCTCCTGCCCCACCATCATGTTGATTTCCTTATGGACTCTCCTGCCCACCATCATGTTGATTTGTTCAGTTGTTCTAGTAGATCCACATCTTTTAAACATCGTTGAAAAAAAGTAAGACAACACTTTGAGACTCTGATGAATAAACAGTAGTATTACATGACTATTCACCGAATCTCCACACTCACATATCATTTGAACACAAGTCCAGGACCACGCTGCTTTTTACAACCAAATGCCAAGGCAAAAACATGTTGCTAAACCCAGTCTATGCCCAGGTATATTTCCCTGTCTTCCTAACACTTCCAAACCAGACTTATTTTACCGCAATGCTTGTTATTCTGTGCTGGATGGATTTGGGTCCGCAATATATTAACCTCAGTACTCAGTACTATTCCCCAAGCAATCTGTTGCTCTAGTCAGCAAGAAGAACACGGCCCCTATTTAGAGTCTACAGTCAAACTCAAGGTCATCTAAACTCTCTAAACTGGTCTGCTGGTCTCATTTTCTAAAAATTCATCTTCTCCACTGTTGCAAAGTGCTCTCTCTCCAACACCCAAGTCAGAGGGTAGTCTCCAAGAGCTCTGGGACGAGTTCCTAGGATCCTGGGGAGGTGTCTCAGGACTCCACAGGAGGTAAGAAGGCAGGTAGCAATAAGGGACCTGCTGCTGCTTTAACCACAGCAATTCCACTTTGTTCGTCTAGTTTTTTTATATATTGGAATTTCATATAAGATTGTTTGAAAACATTATGTTGCTATTTTTTCCCAATAAGAGGTAGAATTACTGGTCTTGTGAACAGCTCCAATTACCTAATTCTGGCACAGGAGCCCTTCATGACCTGAACCCCACCAGCTTATCTCACGCCTCTGAATTGTTGGCTGTTCTTACAACACTCCACTCTGACACTACTTTGGGCTTTGTCCAGCACCCACACTTGAGGACACACACGCCTCATCTAGGATGCTACCTTCTCACCCTACTTCATTAGCAAATTTCAATGCCCTTCAGGTCTCAGCTTAATTATACCATGTCTGAGAAACCTTCTTTGGCTTGTAAATGCCTTGCTTATAACTCAATTATAGCACATAACACTGTACATTAACATCACTGGTCTGCACATTGGCTTTATCACTACATCTGCAGAACTTGGCTAATCAGAATCACTTGGAAAGCTCTTAAAAATAAAGATTCCTCAGCTAGACTCGTAACAATTGCAGAAGACTATTTGGTATCTAAGGACTAGGTCCCAATTTTTTTTTCTTCTACTTTTATTCCAAGGACAAATATTTATTAATAAAAGAGTTTCTCTAAGAAGATAATATTTAATCAAAAATCTTTTTAAAAGAGAGCTCTTTATTCACATGAACTTATTTTCTTACATGGAATTTATATATTTATTAGAAGAGCTGAACTGAATTCCTAAATAGCTTAATGTAAAAGATTTTAGAAAATAAAAATGCGTCCTTGGTAACACCTTGTGGTAAATGGGACCAAAATACAACACCTATTTGTGAATTTTTAATTATCTGAAGAGAGCAAGTAAAAGAAAGGAGGCATTGCTTTGGTTATGTAGCTTTTAGCTTGCTTTTGGATTGCATGTTTAAGTTTCAATCATTACCAGGAAATTTAACTATAACATTTAGATCATGATAAGCTTGACATAACATTATACAAACATTTAATTACTACAACTTTAAGATCTTTAAGCAACAATCCTTTGAATTTAACCTCAGACTCTGAAAAAACGGTAGGAAAATAGCCTTTTCAGAAGCATGAAACTTTTATTGCTTACTACTGCCCTCTAGTGAACTACCAGACAAACAACAAGGCTGAAGAGACTACATCATTTAAAATGTTTCTAGGTTGGCCGTAGTTGTCTCCAGTTTTATTTGCTTCAACTTTCAAGAATAAATCACCACCCGTATTCTAAAACCCGAAATGTTTTGAAGGAATGTATACAAACTACAAACATCTCTAAAACCTGTACGCTGCCCAGTGTAGAATAACGCCTTTGCCCTGCCATCTCCCTCCTCTCCCTAAGGTGACTGTGCCCAACCTGGGAGCCGGCACTTCCGCAGAGGGTCAGCAAAGCACTGCCTGGAAACTGGGTAAACGTCTTACATACACTCCTAACACCTATTATTCAAGGACATGTATGACTAATGAAACAATCCAGTTAACCCGTACTCAATACAGACTTCCCTTTAAATATTCATTGGTTCTAAGACACATGTATTTTCTCACATTTAACAGTGGAATCTGGATGCACCTTATAATCACTGGCTAGGTAGAAGTCATGACAGTTGTTACCTATACATTCACAAATTTGGTCACAGCTGGTTACATTATAGTTACTTCTTCAGTTGAATTACGTGCATTCTTGGTACAACTACTGAGTTTAGGTACTACTTAAAATGTCTTATAAGGGTCCAGCCCAGTGGCGTAGTGGTTGAGTTCGCACACTCCACTTCCATGGCCCAAGGACCACAGGTTCGGATCCTGGGTGTGCACCCACACCACTCATCAGCCATGCTGAGGCAGCATCCTACATACAAAATGGAGAAACAGTGGCACAGTGTTAGCTCAGGGACAATCTTCCTCACCCAAAAAAAAAAAGGTCTTATGAGGTAGTACTATGATTCGACATTGAAACAAAAAGTTAATGTGAAAGGAGAAAGAACAAAGAAGCAAGTAGTGAAGCAAAGGCTCATTGGAACAATGAGCATAATTCTACATTTTCTTGCAAAGCAACAGTCAAGTGCTTTACGAGGTTAAGAAAGGAAGACAGCCAAAGTGGAAGCCATTTTGCACTTTGTTACTGAGGTAAATCAAAAGGATTGTCTTTCACATAGTAAGACAAGAAACAAAAACAAAACAACAAAAAGAGCTTAAATTTTTAGCAGCTTCAAAGAAAATCCCAGAGACAAGAGTGGAGCACTCAAGACAAGCTGTGTCATCAATTCTCTAGATTTCATTGTCTCTAGCACAGAAGGCAATCTTGTACAGGAAAACATGGACAAGACTGACCAACTCAAAAAAGTGATTCAGAAGACTCACATCCCAAATGTGAAGTTTTAGGAATACCTTTCCAGTTTATTTCACTTCTATTTTCCTTGTTCTGTATGCGAAGAGTGATACGATTTTTTAAAGCATTTATGTAAGCCTAAAAAACTACTCTCACTAATTATAAAACAAAAATTATAAATGACAAGAAAGTACAGGCAGGGATGTTTTCCTTATAGAGGGACATAAAATAAAGGTGCATCTCACAACCAGTGTCACAGACTCCATGAAACATATTATCACATGGAAGGCCGAGAAATTTGACTTTCAAAGGGGATCTCTGTCTTCAAAGATTATCGAGAACCACTGCTCTATTTATTTCTATTTTTGAATCCTTAATTTATCACTTTAATTCCCTTTAATCTGTTGGTTTGTATTTTATACTAAATGTGCACAGATTAGCGAAACTATATATAAAGTTCACAGGCACCCTGGAGGACATGTTCAGTTCTTACTGACCAGGGTACACAGTGAAGAGCTCAGTGGTCACTGCTTCTACAGGCACCTCCACGGTCCACATGACACATTTTGTATTAAAATACCATTATTCAGCATTTCCCCACTTGGTGGCACCAAAAAATTAAAATATCTACATAAAATATTTGTGGCTAAAGGTTTCATTTTTTTTAATTTAAAAAGCAGCAGAGTCCCTTTCAGTTTAAGCTGAAAACAACAGGTAACTAATATGTTGTTCGACATTCTTCTTCTCATAAAATTGAGTGCCCAATTATTTGGCTATTCCTTAAGATGTGGTATAGTGAATATGATCTTGGTAAAATTTAAATAATCTGCTAGTTTCTAAACTAAACAATAATCCATATCTAAGAAATTCACACACGACTGACACACACACTACAAAAGCATCTCTAGTCTCAATTCTAACAGAGATTCTATAACAGACATGATTACCTTCAATAATTAATTCTTTGTCCTAAGGGTCAAAGTATTAAGTATTAACTTCCCACACTGGGTACTTTAATTAAAATTAAACCTCTTCTACTTCCCATGAATATGTACTATGCCCTCTTCCCTGCTCCACTGTGAAAAGCACAATTCTCAAGTTTTCCCATAACCAGTTAGGAGAAAACTTTGCATCCGCAAGCAAACATGATAATTAGCTCTATTAACCACCTAACTATAAGAAACAGTTGATTTTCCTATCTATAAACAGCTGATTTTCAACTAGTTTTCAATAAATTTTGAGTGTTACTGGCCCACTTCTAGAGATGCTAAGGTTCAGATAGTAGATTTTACAGACTCACACTCATGACCAGTGCTGAGCCATGCACACCACGCGGCTCCCTTAAACAGGGTATCCTCTACCCACCCTTCTTCTCCGCTATACACACATTAGGGAGTAAAACTGACCAGATTGTGGTTTGGTAGCAAAACATCCTCCCACTGAGTTTTGAGCACATCACGTAGTGCTTTTTAAATGACGTCTATCTGTCTATCCACACACCCTCAAGTAACCACCATCCAGCTGTGAATGCCTCTTCCACTTATCTTTTCATAATCCACATTCTCCCTAATAATGACACAATTACTGTTAGCATCTGGTTTACTTTCACTGCAAGAGGAAAGAGGTGGGAAGTATAGTTTGAATCATATGAAAGTGAATACAGTATTCAACAATTGGAGTTAGTAGTAACTATTTATTGAGTGCCCAATAGATTCCAAGACATGGTGAAATGTTTAATTAAATTCTCACAACCTTATTAAATATTATTCCCACTCTGAGAGGAGTAAATTTAGATGAGAAAGTAGTTCAAGGGGCCCATGGACAAGAGGGATACACACTTAAGCCTCTCTACCAAAGATCATAATTTTATTGCCTATGCTACTTAAAGGAAATATATAATATAACTCCGAGGGAGTTTGATCTTGGTATGCTGTGACACTGGACCCTCTCCCTTGGTCTCAGGCCTTAAGTGGCCCCTCCCTACCTATTCCACGTCTTTCTGGTTCCCAGACTCAGCCCCACCATAAGGTCCTCTGATTGTTTTATCAATGACTTTCAGCCCAGTCCTCTGCATTCTAGAAAGGTAAAGTTCTTCCTGAGATAGCTTCACTGGGTCAGAGTGGTTATTGTATTTGGTTTAATTGATTGCTTAAAGAATAATTTTCACAGTTTCAATTTGTATATAAAATATTACGTTAGTTTGAAATATTTATCTTTACCATAATATTGTTTCTACAGGGAAGCTCTGTTTCAAAGAGTTTTAATAATTTCACACATTTTTCCCACTCTCACTCATCACCCACACAGCTTATTTAATTTAGAGCCATCGGAGTAAAACTGTTAAAATGTTAGTCTGATCCTATTACTTTTCCATTTAACACCTTCCAATGGCTTCTAATCTCAGTAAGAATAAAATTCAAAATCCTAACGTGGTCTATAAGGCTCCACACCACATGGCCTCTGGCTATTTCTCATCGAAACTTTGGCCATTCTTCTCCTTGTCAGCTGAGCAGAGGCCAGGGCTTTGCCTCCTTGCTGTTATCTGAAAGCAGCACACAGGGCTTACCCTAGGACTGCTGGACTTACTCTTCCCTCCTGGCTGGCTCTTCCAGGTCTCTGTTCAAAGGGGAGGTAAGCCACTCCTGACCTTTACCATATAGATTCAGCCTCCAGTATTGTCCATCCCCTCACACGGCCTTATTTTTCTTCACAACATCTACCACTTGACTGCTGGGACACAACTCTCCATGCGTCTCTCACTTCTGCACATCTTGCAAGCCAGGCACTAACTGCCCTTTTTTTTTTCTCCTATCTTTTCAAGGATGTTTGTACAGCAAATAGCCTGGGGAAAAAAAGACAGCCTGTTCCACTGGAGCAAAGGGCAGGCATGCTTACTGCCCATTACAAAAGACTCAGCCTCCCTAAACTCCAGGCTCCTCTTCTTTGTGAAGTCTCACCTGGTGTTCTTCATTTGCCCCATGGGAAGTGGGACCCAGGGAACCAGCACAAGAAAATGCTGATCCTTTAGCTACTGCTACTGCTGTAAGTAATATGAAGTTCTTTGTCTCTGACTCAGAAGTCTTGCATTTTTGGCCAAAACCCATGAAACTGTAGCAGGCTGCACTAGGGTAAACTCTCAGCCCCTTCATAGTTCTTGACACTGACCTCACACATTGGTTTCCTCCTTTTCCATTTGTTTCTCCTGACTAATCTTTCAACTACTGATGTACACTCATTACCCCATAGTTTTCAAAGCATTTTTACAAACAGTATCATTTGACGTTCAAAAATCCTTAAGACATATTTTCTATTCCCATTTAATGGGGAAGACACTGACCCAGGAAGGTTAAAAGACACGCCCAAGATCAGCATGACAAAGTAGTCACAGAATAGCAACTAGAGTCCAGGTCTAACTCCTAATTTGTTAATAACTTGTGATTGCTTCTTGAAAGACATAACTCACATGCCGTACATGGATGCTGTGAGATAGAAGAATAATTACCCACTGATATCAGATGGCAAACTCCTTGTGTAGTAATAAATGAGAAAAACAAAAACGGCAACGAAAAATAAAACTGAGTACCCAAATAAGGACCTGACAGATATTAAAATGCACGTTTTAGACGTCTATTATTATACATTATGACACGAATGATTATGTAACAAAACCAGATTCTGCTATCACACTAGTAGCTAATTTATTTTATGTCTAAAGGAAGACACACTAGAACAATATCCAAAAACATTTTCTTTATAACCAGTATTTTCCATCTTTGCAAGAATCAAGAATGCTCCAGACATAAACTTTATTAATCTGAAAAAGTTCCAGATCATTTAAAGCTTCCTGAACAACTGTCTTTCACAAAGAAGGTAAGAAGCATTTATTACTGGCTTTTCCTCTACAATTTGGGCAAAAAATTCAACAAGCAGTCTGCACACAAACTTGTCAGGCTACCATAATTCACACCTACCGTTTCCAGAAAGACTGAAAAAAATCAAAGTCTCAGAGTATAAGACTGGATTCTATACAGTAGAGAAATATCAAGTTATGTAAAATATCTGATTTTAAAAGTCCTGTATCCTCAAAAGTAGGATAAATCTACTGAATCTGTAACAGATATTATCGATGGTCCAGGGTTCTAATATGCTTATGAATCACTAAAGCTACTAGTGCATAGGGCACAACCGTCTTCAAGGGTCACAAGCTAGAAAACCTGTTCCTGAGTATTAAACTTCACAAGCACAGATAAAATGATTGTGACCACGTAGTTAAAAATTTATCCTCTTCTTAACTAAAGAAAAAAGCACTAAAATATTAAAGAGGAAAACAGTATTAAATAGAACACATGAACAAGGTAAAAAAATAATTGCTTCATGAAGTCATTCTTTAATTTTAACTCAATTATCTCCATTTTACTTACTGTGTAAGTTATAGCTGCCAACATTCCGATTAAGGTCAGAGAACTAATGGAAAATGACAAGGCAGCTAAACCATCTGCAAAGGAAGAAAAACACTGTTAAAAATGTACATTTAGGGGCTGGCCTGGTGGCACAGTGGTTAAGTTCACACACTCCACTTTGGCAGCCCAGGGTTGGCAGGTTTGGATCTGGGTGCAGATTTACATACCCCTCATCAAGCCATGCTGTGGCAGCATCCCACACAAAGTAGAGGAAGATTGGCAAGGATGTTAGCTCAGCAACCAATCTTCCTCAAGCAAAAAAAGAGGAGGATTGGTAACAGATCTTAGCTCAGGGCCAATCTTCCTCACCAAAAAAAAAAGAAAAGTACATTTATACTGCTCAAATGTTTATATTCAACAAATCAATATAAAAATTGGGTTTCTAATACATTCTGAAGGAATAAACCCAATATGTATCACCTTGTCCTTCAAACACTACCTCCAAGTGGAGAAGGCCTCTTCACAAACTGATTTGTAAAAGATCTTTCAGACTACGATTCTCTTTCCTTCATCTCTTAAAATTAAAGAGGAAACTTACTGCCTAATTATTGAATGTAAAAATAAATCAGCAAAATATTAGATGCTCAAAAGCTGGCGAAAAAATTTTCTGGTCTTTCTCAAAACAAAACTTTCTCTAAAACTAAAATCTGAAAGCATTTATTTCACTCTTTAACTTGAAAGGAGCTAGCTTGCCCACTTAGATGGGAAAAAAGCAAACAAATAGAGAACAGACTCAAACAGAACACCAAAACTGGGATACTATGTTCGCAAGTTAGATTCAGGAAAGTATTTAAAGGAAAGACAATGAGTGAGGGGCAGGGTGACACCCTGAAATAAATGTACCAGATCACACAACGCAATACTATGCCAATTTAACATTCTTAAATGGGAGCAACACTCATTTATCTAGTTTCAATACAGGTCCCATCAGACCTGTACCAATCTAGTTTAAATGCAGCTCCTGTAGAACCAAAGACAACTTTGATTAATTTAATGCATCAGTATTAATCTTTTAATAAATAAAACTAAAATCAGAATGGCCTATCTTCTTAAAACCCACATCTAAGTTTCATACAACACTTGAAGAGAGCATATTATCAACAAATTCACAAAGTATGGAAGATAAGTTTTTAAGCCTTAAGTTTTTAAAACTATAATACTATATTTTACCACATCAAAGACATGGATGCTGTAACTTTCTTGATTACTAGACGTATCAATAGAAGGTGTTCCTACAGCTAGGAGAGGTCTGGCATTTGGATGATAGCAATTTCAAGGTATCATCACATATAAAATAAAATCCAAAATCAGAGATGTAAAAATGTGAAAAAATATGCATCTTAGAACTAATAAAATGGAGTATTAGTGCTAACATATTTGGCCAATCAAAAAGGTTAACTTACTAATGGTGATAAGCAAAACGTACTGTAGGATATGGTGTTTAAGATTTGAGAGTAAAAAAATGTCAAGACTAAAGAGAATGAGGTTATAGAAATCAGAATAATGCTACCTATATAATGAATGATTCAAATTACACTAATGCTCAAAGACTAGCATAACTTATAAAATAATGTTTAGGACAGAAGAGTAGTTACTCAAGAGACCTGAAGGAGTTAACTGCAAGAAAAGAAGCAATTTCTTTCTCAGCAACAGGATCAGGTGCATAAATCCTGACAATTCAGTACTAGTAGATGCCAAGCCTGCCATCCTTATTCTTGCTGGTATCAGCAAGATATTAATGGACCACAATTTACAAGATGAAATCTTAAGTAGAAAGCAAGAAAATTAAGAAGTTGTATAGCAAAGACTCCAAGACTTAATTTAATCATCGCTTAATATTGTATCTGGGCAAAGAGAAAGATGTGCTGATCAAAGAAGGTACAGTACCTACTAAAAAGAATAAATACAAAGGCAATAAAAATTTTCAGCATAATATTTATAAAATATTTTAGGTTTCTTTGAAAACAAAGTCACTATGTTCAAATGCACATGAAATTCTGAGTGATAAGCTACACATTCTTATTTGCTATCAGTTTCTAACGCCAACTGTATTTTTCAATGGGAAGCAACTTAACCTAACTTCCTGAACCTTTTTGCTTTTCCTCTAAAAACCGAGGTCATATTGAGGAAGTTAAGAAAAACTGCTGGAAAGGCAATTCCAAAATGTTTTGGTGAGCTAAATTTATAGTATTTTCATTCACATGAAAGCTTTCTAATTTATATTCCACATAAAAGATTATTTAATCATGATCAAACAGCAATATAGGATTCTTAGTTAAAAATTAAAAAAAACAATGTATCTAGCACATTTCTTTAACATATTATTCTCTATTACTCTAAGTGAATTAAAGACCACAGAGAAATTACCAAACCTTGCTGCTGAAGTCCTCTGAAGGTCCTATTTCCTTGCAACATGGTAATGCTACGAAGAAATCAGGAGACCACCTCCATAAGAGCGAGATGGAGAGAGCAACACACAGCTCCCTAGTTTTCCAGCACCCTTTCAACCACAAGTCCAGAGAAGCGGGCGGTTAAAGTCTTCACGTCAAAAGAGACCACCTCTCAAAGAGGCCCCCAAGGGTCATGAAACAGGAATTATGATGGACAGCTTTTTAAAAAACACTTACGACTACTTCCAAGTTCTTCAAACAGGAACTTCACCTTTTCCCACTCTGTAGAGTTTCTGCTGTTGGGAACACTCAGTGGGACAAAAGCACTGCAAAGGAGAAAATAACTGTTTAATGGTTTTAAAGATAAAAGGCCGAACAAAAGGAAATGGTCTGAAACTCAATTTTTAGTAATTTTTTAAACAAAAATCAGCTCCTCCCTCAAAGAATTAGAAAATCAAATCTGCACCATGTACGGGGGACGTGAGAAGTTTCTTACCTACATTTTTACTATATCCTAACTTGCTTTAATAGTTTTACTTCTGTATTCAGTAAAATTAGTTTCCTTTATAAGCCTATATATTTTCTTTTTTGCATTTAAACATATTTTGAGAACAAGCCCGAGGCTAAAGCTAGTCAAAAAGGTCCATGGCACAAAAGAGGTTAAGAATCTCTGTGTTAAAGCAGGAGAACAGAATATAAATAATATGTAATGATTTCAATAGATTTATACATATATAGAAAAAGAAAAAGGAAATATACCAGAACAAAGAGTAAATATCTCATTGTGGGATTAGGGGTGATTTTTATTTTCTTCTTAACATTTTTCTATATCTTTCAAGATTTTACCAAATACACATAATGAAAGTAATTTTTATTTATTTTTCAATCCACAGCTGAAGCAGGACCATGGAAATAACAGAGAAAGCTGGCTTCCTAGGACTTGCTCTAGGAGCTTAGACTGGGAGGGAGAGGGGAGGAAGGATGAAAGGAATAAGGCAGACAGATAGTCACTCTATTATCCAGCTCAGAAACAAGAAGACATTCAGGTCACAGGCTGGTATCCCTTAGATTTTAATGTACAGGAGTGTAAGAAGGAACTCGAATACTACCTCCTTTCCAACCTAATTTTAACAGTAAGCAAAGCAGTAAAACCAACCCTCTTTTGTAAAGAGGAGATAATTAATGAGCTCAACAATATGTTATGTAATGTGCTCTGATAATGTATGCATGCAAAACAAAGTCATCATTCTAATTTTTTTTTTTATTTTAAAAGACTTTACTGCTTGGTACTACTGATATTTTTATTCTTATAAAAAGACAAATCATCAGAGCATATCAGGAAGTTACTTAAATTTCTAACTATTTGCACTGACATCAGTTCACTACATTCTTCTTAATCTTGGAGACATTTCTCACCACTTTTTCTTTATTTTTTTTTTCTTCTTCTCCCCAAAGCCCCCCAGTACAGAGATGTATATTCCACTTGTAGCTCCTTTCGTTCTTGAGGCATGTGGGACACCACCTCAGCACAGCTTGATGAGTGGTGCCATGTCCACACCCAGGATACGAAACGGCGAAACCCTGGGCCGCCGAAGTGGAGTGCACGAATCTAACCATTTGGCCACAGGGTCGGCCCCTCTCACTACTTTTAAAGAGAAAAGCGATTAGTCACAGGGGCACAGCAATGAATGTAAAAAGTTCATTCACTGTTGTGCTGGCTGTAAAATCAAAAACAAAGAAAAGCTGTAAGATGGAATCAAAAAATTAAAAAATAACTCTTTCCTACTATACTTCTATAATATTAACTTTTTACCATTTGAACAAAAATACAAACCAAGCAAGAAAAAACTACTATATAATATCCCTCTATTTTATTTGGACAGAGTTTTTTCCAGGTATATAGATATTTATATTTTGAAAAGTATATTTTGAACTTGTTGGGAATAACCAATTCTGTGAGTATGGGAAAAAACTCATACAAAATATCATCTATAGTGCTATTAAAATAGAAATATGTACTACAAATATCTAAAAATAGCATTGATACCTAGAATATTCTGTATCTATGTCACTTCTAGGTAATCAAAAGTTCTATCCAGTGGTAGAAGAAAATTAACCAATTCCTGCTCTTGATGACATTTTCAGGTTCAAACTCCTAAGCAGAGCTCTTTAGCAGTTCAGATATTTAACAAAGAGTAACACCAGAGGAAACTTTATATGATCAAAAAAAATTTTTTTTTAAGTTAAATGGCCCAAACTACTTACTGTCAGAACGACTTCAGAATACCACTTACTTTGAAGAGATCCAGCAGAACTAACACGTTAGTGCTTAACCATTGTTTTAGGGAGGAGCTGGAGGGAGTAACGAGAGCACAAACCCAAACCAGCTTCCTCAGCTACCTGCCACCAGGATCGTCTAATCTAAGAAACAGACGTAAAATATTTTCACATAAACTAAGAGAATAAGAGAAACATCCAAAGCAGAATTCAAAAGAGTTACAACTAAATACGTTTATATATCCTCAGCAATACTATTTAAAACATTTAACAACCAGTATGGCACAGGCACTAACCAACCGGCACAGATGCTGGCCTTTCTTCTGGAAGACCCTCCTGAACCAGCTGTTCCCTCTCAGTGGGATAGGTTCGTGGGGGGATGGGGAGGAGGAGAGACTCAGAAGGAGGAGCAGCAGCTGACAGGCATTTCAACTTTCTTACAACGAGGAGGGGCAAACCAATGTGCACCGGCCAGATACGAGCCTCTAGACAAAGACCTACAACGAGAAAGGATACTTCCTAACAGATGCAGAGGCAGCGGACGTCAGAGCAGGTGGAATATAGATGTATCAGTTTTGATGAGGAGGCAGCAGCTAATTAGATTATGAGACATTCACTAAATGGTGACAGTACTAAAGTAACCGAGAGTAAGAGTGTAATAAGATTCCGGTAGTAGAAAGGTACAGATATTTTCTTAATCTCAATCCCTCTCAAAAAAATGAATACAGAGAACCTCAGCTTTCAAAGACACACAATACTAGATCAAGACAGGAGCTGGAGCTTTGTAAAATTATAAATTTCCCTTATACTCTTGAAAATAGTAAAACTGAAAAACCTCTTCGCAAAAAAATTTTATGCCCAATCTGATTCACCGAATTAGCTTAATACAGATGATTTCTTCACGCAGAGACAAAGGAAAGGCGAACAAATTTCAGTAGATGTGAAACTGAAATGATGAATTCAGCACAAGTGAAAGTAAGATTTTCCTACACTCAATCATCAAGTCATCTTTATCTTCCAAATAGCTTATCTGTTTCTTCCTCTCTGCTCCGTTTGTAACCACTCCAGTTCAGACACTCATCTCTCACCCGAACTATTACAATGTTACCTAACTGGTCTTCCTAGCTACCATTTACATTGCACTCCTCCAACCCAACTCCTAAATGTCCCTTTCAATGCACCCTTCCCAGCGTTCTAACTCTTACAACAAACTCAACACATGCTTACTTCCATGCATTCACACACACAAATATGCGCACATCTTCACTGTCTTTCAATTACTCAGCAGGATAAAACTCAAAATTTCTTAAACACTATATATAAGACCCAGAGTCTACCTACCTGGCTGATGTCATGGCCTGTCACTTGCCCACACAAACATTTGAAACATCATACTTTTTTTTACTGAGGGGGTAGGGTTTAAATTCACATTTTACTTTTTAGGTCATTCTTCACATATCCCATGCTAACTTCAGCCTCCAGTTACTATATGTTATGGACTCAACTGTGTCCCCCTAAAAATTCATGTTGAAGCCCTAACCCCCCAGTGTGATGGTATTTGGGAACAGGGCCTTTAGGGAGGTAATCAAGGTTAAACAAAGCCCTAAGGGGGGAAGCCCTAACAGGATGGGATTGGTGTCCTTATAAGAAGAGGAAGAGACACCAGACGTCTCTCTCCCTCTCCCCCTGCTAGCTTGAAGAAAAGGCCACGTGAGAACCCAGTGAGAAGGCAGCCATCTACAAGCCAAGAAGAGAGCCCTCACCAGAAACCAAACTTGCTGACACTGTGGTCATGGACTTCTAGCCTCCAGAACTGTGAGAAAATAAGTGTCCACTGTTTAAGCTACCCTGTCTGTGGTATTTTGTTATGGCAGCCCAAGGAGAATAATACAGATTTTGGCTCCATGAAGTGAGTTGCTACTGTAACAAACACCTAAAAATGTGAATGAGGCTTTAGAACTCAGTGATGGGCAGAGGCGGGAAGACCTGTGAGGTACATGCCAAAAAAGCCTAGGTTGCCAGCTTCCCATCTCCCTCAGCACGAACAGCCTAGGCTGCCCTGGGACACGTGGCGGCTGTGGCCACGGCTGGCCATGGCTCCAGCTCCGCCGGCTTCGTTCACTCCACTCTGCCGCACTCATTTCCTCACTTTGTCTCGAACATGCGAGACACCTTGCTGCCTCAGGGCTGCTCGTGCGCTCTGCCCCCACATAGATTCACGGCTCCCTCGCCTCCTTCAAATGTCTTCTTAAACACTGTCCTCTCACCAGTGCCCGCCCTAAAAGATCACCCAACACGACCTATTTTTGTTTATTTTCTTTCTCTGCCCCTCCCTACTCCTGAATGTACGCTCCATGAGGAGAAGGAGCTATCTTTTCTCTGAACTGCGGCTTCACAGCAGCGTGTACAGTGTCTGGAACATAACAGACACACAATAAATATGCATAAAATAGTGACTGCTACATTGTTCAAAATGGCTGGTCAAACTTCACTTCCTGTATTGGCAAGAAACCACTCGCTTCACTTTTAATACACTGCTTCTAAATAAATATCGTCTGGAGAATCAGTTCAAGCTTATTAAAATAGAGCAAAATGTCTCTAAATGAGGACTGAAGGGATCTGCTGTGGAAAGAACCAGGAAACTTCAGAATAAACGTCAGGAGCCCTCTGTGTAGGACAAATATTCTGAGGATCTGTGCTTTTTATTGATGGTTCTTGTCAGGCTCTGAATCAGGAGCTGGCAAACTACTGACTACCTGTGTTTTAAATAAAGTTTTATTGGGACTCAGTCGTGTCCTTTTGTTCATGAATTGTCTACCACTACGTTAGAGCTGCAAGAGGAGAGCTGAGCAGTTGCCACAGAGGCCGCACGGGTCTCTAACCTAAAATACCATCTGCCCTTTAAGAAAAGGCTGTTGATCTCTGTTCTAGATAATTTAGGTTTACAGAAAAGGGACCTCCACATTAACAAAGCAAACTCTCACAACTAGATATGGCTTTTTAAAAGGCCAAAAAAAAAGACTTTAAACTATATATTCTATAGCTAAAATAAATAGTAAAACCACTAAAAGATGTCCTTTCAACAATTACTCTTTTTCATGACACATCAAGGCAGGCAAAGAGAACCGGAAATATGCCTTGACTAAAGAACATATGCATTCTAAGAATACCTAGAACTACAAAAAGTTACTAATTTTATTCCCATCACAAATTGTATTCAGTAAATGAAATTTTTATTTATTGAAATTTCTGAGACAAAATTATAAATAGAAACTTTAAAAAACTTACTAGCACCTCATATATTTTCTAACATAAAAAAACAAAACAGGGGCTGGCCCCGTGGCCGAGTGGTTAAGTTCACGTGCTCCACTGCAGGCAGCCCAGTGTTTCGTTGGTTCGAGTCCTGGGCGCAGACATGGAACTGCTCATCAAACCATGCTGAGGCAGCATCCCACATGCCACAACTAGAAGGACCCACAACAAAGAATATACAACTGTGTACCGGGGGGCTTTGGGGAGAAAAAGGAAAAAAGTAAAATCTTAAAAAAAAAAATAAAAAAATCAAGACCTATCTTAACAAGGATAAATGTCTTCCATTAACAAAGACAAATGTTTTCCAAACAGAAAAATTTAAATGTATTAAAAATGTGCAAAATTTTATTAATATTAGTATAAAAACTTAAGGAAGAATTAAGGAACTCACTGACAAATATTAATTCAAAGATTTAAAGAAGGATGCATCAAATCTGAAAAGATGCACAGACAAGGATTTTCATCAAAGTGTTGTTCATAAAAATGGAAAAACTACAAATTATAAATGTCCAAATAGTGATCACTGGATCATATAAATTGTTGCATCCTAAAAAGGGAATGCATTATAGACAAAATGAACGGATCTGCATTTACTATCCTGAAGACATGCCCACAATTTGTTAACAAGTAGATTCCCAAGAATCATCTAAAACAGGATCACACTTGTGTAAAACGACAACACTGAGGGCACATGCTGGGGAGGGGCGCTTGCACATAGCTGAGCTCATGTCTAGACAGAACAGAGACCAGAAGGTCAACTGTGGTTACTCCTTAGTGGTGACACAAAGAGTGGTCTGTTCTTTTTTACACTCTGTTTTTGCTTTCCTAAATTTTTCTGGG
Source organism: Equus asinus (assembly GCF_041296235.1). NCBI lineage: Eukaryota > Metazoa > Chordata > Mammalia > Perissodactyla > Equidae > Equus > Equus asinus. Next base: position 2,780,115 of record NC_091797.1, on the reverse strand, counting down.
TGAGTCTTTATTATTATTATTATTAAAATAATACTATTTCCATTTTCAGGGGGGAAAAAATCAAGACTTACCCGACTAAGAGAAGAAGTGCGCAGATCACAGCAAACCCCACGGTATATTTGAGGGCCGTTTTAACTTGCTGGATGCCAAGGGAAAAAAAGCACACCATTCAGTAAGCCCTTTAAAATATAAAATACTCTTGCTTTAGTGTAACAGTACTTTCACATCAAACGTACATTTATAGTCAACCGTGTAAAGTTTCCCTGGTTGAAAAAAACCTCAAAATTGAAAGAAAAATAATGCATATGCCACATCTTAAGTATCTCTCCAAACTACACTAGATTTTAACATCTTTTCAGTGGTTAGACTTTGTGAAAAGGAGTAGACCTAACGCATAATCAATTCTCTAGTGGGCATCTTTAGTAAAATTATCAGAATATTTAATAAAATATCCTCCAGAACAGGGAGCAATCAGAATCTACAATGTCCCTATCCCAATTCACCAAAATGGACCATTACAACAACTGCAATAAACATTTAATACACATATGTATATGTATATATGTATGTATATATTTATATATAAAACCTAATATGCATTTATATAAAATACATAAAGCACATTACATAGCATAAAACCACATATATAAAAATATATGAAACAGGTACCATGCCAGGGCTGTTCTAAGAACCTCCCATGCTAACACATTTAATTCTCCCGACAGCCCTGAGATGGGTGTTCTCACCCCTACTGTAGAGGCGAGGAAGCTGAGGCCCAGAGAGGTAAATAATCTGCCCTAAGTCACAGACGTGGTAAGTGATGAAACAAGGACTTTAAAGGAAATCAAGTCTTTAAAGTCTATGCTTTGCTTGTGTCACCGACTAATTGCCCTGAGGAACCCAAGGGTGGGTTTGGAAGCATTTAACTGTTTTTCCAAATTGTTTTTTTTCCCTTTTGTAATGTTAAGGAGATGCGATCACCAACCACCCTGAACCAGACCAGGCCTCAGCAGAGAGCTGTGCTTATGCCCTTTGCCTGATTTTTTTTTTTTTTTTAAACCTTACAGGCCATTTTTTTTTTTTTAAAGATTTTTATTTTTTCCTTTTTCTCCCCAAAGCCCCCCAGTACATAGTTGTGTATTCTTCGCTGTGGGTTTCTCTAGTTGTGGCATGTGGGACGCTGCCTCAGCGTGGTCTGACGAGCAGTGCCATGTCCGCGCCCAGGATTCGAACCGACGAAACACTGGGCCGCCTGCAGCGGAGCACGCGAACTTAACCACTCGGCCACGGGGCCAGCCCCTACCCTTTGCCTGATTTTTAACGGGAAGATCTCTCCAGGAGGAGCGAAGGCTTTATTACCATAACCTGCAGTGTTTGTGGAAGCATGTTTCCTAACGAGCCTGTGGAAGCGAATACCACCTCTCCCTTTTACATATTCATTGCCCATCCAAAATAAACGTCCCTGCTTCCCTTTGTTCAGGGAGGCCATGACTTGGAACTGATTCCGTGTGGTCTCCTATTTGCCACAAATATACTTTACTTTGTGAGACAACTACTTCTGGTGGAGTCTTTTTTCAAAAAAAAAAAGATTGGTCCTGAGCTAGTATCTGTTGTTAATCTTCCTTTTTCATTGTTCTCGCCAAAGCACCCCAGTACATAGTTGTATACTCTAGCTGTGAGTGCCTCTGGCTGTGCTGTGTGGGACGCCGCCTCAGCATGACCTGATGAGCAGTGCCATGTCCACGCCCAGGATCCGAACCGGCGAAACCCTGGCCGCTGAAGCAGAGCACAAGAACTTAACCACTAGGTCATGGGGCCAGCCCCTGGTGGAGTCGTATTTAACTCACCAGGAGGCGAACCCACTGTGGTTTCAGTAACGCTTGGTGCCCATAATGTAATCCAAAACTAAAGAACAACACAAATTGAACATTCTAAATATGGATAGAAAAGTTAATCTCAAAGAAAAAGTTAAATCAGTGAGAAAAAACATTAGTTGTCCTCTCAACCTAATAAAGTCTCTAAAAATCACCTTTTAAAATTGAAATTTATTACTATTCATAGGACAAATTCTTGTTCAAAAAGGAGTTAAGATAGTCTTTAGGTTGGGACCGGCCCCGTGGCCGAGTGGTTAAGTTCACTCTCTCCACTTCCGTGGCCCAGGGTTTGACCGGTTGGGATCCTGGGCACGGACATGGCACCGCCCATCAGGCCACGCTGAGGCGGCATCCCACATGCCACAACTAGAAGGACCCACAACTAAAAAACAAAATACACCTATGTAACACAGGGCTTTGGGGAGAAAAAGGAAAATAAAATCTTAAAAAGAAAGATAGTCTTTAGGAACAAGCTTACAGAGAAGGCACGGAGGGTCTTAAGATAAACCAGAGGGCAGGGAGAGCACAGGAGAGCACGAGGAGCACACACCTCGCTTTCCTTAACAGGGGATTTGGAACCAGCCACCTTACCTTACATACCTCGGGTTTTCAAATATAGAGTCACATGGCATCTGCAAATGAGAATTTTGACTTTCTTTCTAAGTATTTAAACATCTCAGTTTTTTCTCTAACAAATTATACCGACTACCACTCTGGGAATCATTTAAAATATTGTTGATGTACTTGCTCCTGATCCTAATGCCAATGCTTTAAGGTTTTAAGCATGATTAAGCATAATGACCGCTGCTGAGTGAATATATTTGCTTTTGTATTTAAATACAAAACATAAACAAGGTACAAAACAAATTCTTGTAACTCAATAAAAAGACAAAAGACACTCCTTTTATGCTGCATTTTTTTTCCCTTAAATCAGGAAAAAAAGTTCAGTTTTGGCAAATAGCTTTCAAACACAATTTGTTCTTTGACCTATTAAGTTACTATATATTAACAGACATGCTGATTCTAAACCACCCATGCAATCTAGAGATAGGCCCAACTCAGTTACACCATATTAATGTATTTGTAAGATACCCCTGAATTCTATTTGCCACTATTTCAGTTAAGATTTTTGTACCAATACTTCAGGGATAGTGGTCTGCAGTTTGGGACGTGCACGTATGCTAGATATCTACCAGGTTTTTGTATCAGTGTTATCCTGGATTAGTTAGCAGGTGTCCCTTCGTTACGCCCCAGAACAGGGGCGCATGCAGCCCACCTCCTGTCTTACTGAATCACATCATGCTCATTAAGCATGGTCTCCAGCTACTTTCACACTACAACAGCAGAGCTGAAAAGGTAAGACAGACTATATGCCTGAAAAGCCTGAAATACTTAATACCTGGCCTTTTACAGAAAAAAGTCTGCCCATCCCTGTCTATAACAATAGTCACAAGTCACATGTGGCGATCAAGCACTCAAAATATAGCTAGTTCAAACTGAGATGTGCTTTAAGTGTAAAATATACTCTAAATTTCAAAGACTTAGTGTGAAAAAGAAATACAATATCTCATTAATAATATGTTTTGACTCTATTTGAAATGGTCATACTTGGGACATATCGAATACAATGTATGATTAAAAATAATTTAAACTGTTCCTTTTACTTATTTGAATGTGGCTACTAGAAAATTCAAAATTTCACGTGGCTCTCATTTTATGTCTATTAGACAACACTGCACTAGAGTAAATTCAAACAGAGTCAGGTCATTCTTTGAAAAAGGAGGAAATAATCTTTCTCCCTCTAAACTGAGACCTCTCAAACAAAGATACTTACAGTACATTTACCAGTATCATCATCATCCTTTTCTTCATAATAGAAGTAGACAAAAGGGATCCAGAAGAACACACAGAGTAATATAGCAGAGTATAAGGCTGTGGAAAGAAATAATAAACTGAGTTTTACTAAATACATATGAACTTAGTAATTGTGTTCTAGATACGTGTGTGTATATACATACATATACATATATATATACTCACATACCAAATTCAATCCCCTATCTGACCCCTAAACCCGTAACTCTATGTGTATACGCAATATGCAAATCAGCCTTTTCTGACCCCTGTCCCAAGAAATCAATAGAACTATTAGATAACAAATCACAATTCCAGTTAACCATGGGGCAATTTTAGCAATAATGATAATGTGTCAATAACAATTGTGGCGGCTAACCTCTGAGCTCTTACTCACCAAAGCTCTCAGAACCTCCACGAACCACTGCATTTAAATGAACTTTAACTTTTACATTCCTTCCAATGCAAAATCAAGTACAGTTGACACAACATTTGCCAGTCACTCAAGTTAAAGTAACAGCTATAATTGATACTGTCCTTTTGATATAAATATTTCCCCCAATCTAAGTTTAAAATATGCAGTGTTACGAAACTAGTCTTATACAAATCAAGACAGAGAAAACCTAAGAACAATAAAATTAGATTGAAAGTTAACCGATAAGAATTACTATTTATCTACTTTAAAATAATGTTAGATTTGAGATACTTTCAACCAGTAGTTAATCAAAATATTTAATTCAATATAGAACTTAAAATTTGAACAGCCAAAGATATTTAACAATAAAAACAGCATAAACAACTTTTGAGAGTTAACAAAGCTACCTCAGAAACTTGCTTTTAAAATCTTCTGTGTATTTACATTTATTTGCATATACATACGTTCATGGAAAATAATACATAAACATATAATTATGTAAAGCAGTCACAGGATGATAATCATACTCCATTTGAAAAAGAAAGCATTTGTTAGTAACGTATAATGAAACTTCAATCACTTATGCTGTTGGAAGGAATAATAACATGAGTTACGTAATTTTTAAACATGATCTTAATACTTGCTGGTACTACCTCATTTATCTAGAGACCACCTATAAAACAGCCACCACTAAATGCAACATAGCTAAAAAACTCAGAGGAAACAGGACCCTAAGCAACCAATAGAAAGGTCAGAGGTAATTTATTCTGAGTAATCACAAAATGACTGTCAGCAAACTGAATTTTGGCACTACAGATATTTAATGAAATTTCTGCAGTCTTTTAGTATTATGAGAAACTAATAATACAGCAAATCTTGAAGGGCAACGACTACTGGTGTTTCTACTACAAACCAGAGAGTAATTAGTATTATCTATTACAAATTTAAGAACCATGCAAGTAAGCATATATGCAAAACAGTAACCAAAATAAGTATTCTAACAGCTTTAAAAAATAAACATAAAAGAGATAGGACTGGCAATCACCCTAACACCAGATCAATATTAGATTAGTCAAATAATGAGGTGAGAACAGAAAAAGCCCTGAGTCAGCACAGCAGCCTCCAGTGGGCTGACAGCCACACGCCAAAACCTCCACTAACGTCCACTAACCGACAGGTGCAGCAAGGTCCGGCCTCAGCCTCGGCATGGTGCCTGTGTCTACTATTTGGTGACCTTGGCCTTTAGAAAGCCAAAGAGCCTAATGACTATTTCCTAAATATTACTGGTATTCCTGATCTTGCATGATCAATGGACTTGTAACTGTGTAAGTTATCATCACATCAATTAGCACAACAAGGTATAAAATTAATTCCTATAACTCAAAACACAAATAGCCCATTTTTTAAAATGGACAACAGACAGATACTCCACCATAGAAGATACACAAAATGGCCAATAAGCACATTTAAAAAGGTGGTTTTCGTCATCAGTCATCAGGAAGATGCAAACTAAACCACAATGAGATAATATAGACTAGTCCACTAGAATGGCTAAAATTAAACTGACATTACCAAGTGTTGACAAGAATGTGAACAACTGACATTCTGTACTTTGCTGGAGGGAGTGTAAAATGGCAGAACACTGTAGAAAACTGCAGCAGTTTCTTCCCAAGTTAACCCAACACCTACCATACGGCCTGACAATTCTATCTCTCTAGCAGGGCAGTGCAACATACGCAAAGCGTTTCTGCCCTGAGAAGCCTGCCTGACTTGCAGAGCCCAGGGCTTTGATTGTGCACTCATGGCATAGGTGCATTGGCCTGAGTGACCTGCTATGACAGACCCCGAGAAGGAAAGAGGTCTTGTCCATAGATCATATGTTTTACACACACACTCTACACATGCTGGTACTGCATGGTTCCGTATTCAGCTGTGCAAAACCACCTTGTCAATTAATGACACACGCAACATCCAGGGCTCGGCTCCCAGGAGTCGGTCAAAGCTCAGCCACACAAGCAGGCCTTCCTGAAGCTATGTGGGAGTGGAGCAACACCAAGTCGGCTGCATTAACGTTTTCACACAAGAATGTTCACAGCAACATCACTCACTGTGATCAAAAACTGGAAATGACCCAAGTGTCCATCCACAGGCAAACAGATAAGCAAACTGGGGGTATGTTCACAGAAAAGACTACTACACAGCAAGAAAAAAGAACCAGCTACACATCACGGACAAGGACGATTCTCACAGGCCTCACGCTGAACAAAACAAGCCCAGACAAAACAGCACATTTCCTATGACTGAACTTAAGGAAGTTCTAGACCTGGCAAAGCTAAGCTATTATGATGGGAATAAAAAAAATGGTTGGGGCAGCTAGTGACTGTAAAGAGATGTGAGGGTGTCTGGCAAGCAGAACTGTCATATGTGAGGTAGGAACACCTAGAAAAAGACAGCTTCTGGGAGTCAACACCTGGAGGAAGGCAGTAGGGCACAGAGACAACGCTGGAGAGACTGGACCTCACCCCCTTGGCAGTCTGTGACTCGGAAGAGGTGGAGCACAACTGCTCCACACCTTTGTTTCCTGACAACACACTCTCAACCACCCGCTGGTCACCTGACTGCTCTTTCTCAGTGTCCTTCGTGAAGACTTCTTCCTTTAGCCCATAAATGTTAAACTGTAAAGTTGGAATTAAATTAACATTTTTGTGTGTTTCAGATCAGTTTTAATGTCAAGTTGGGCTTATATATCTGTAAATGAAAAAAAAAAGTGTCGTTACCACTATCATGAGACAGCTTCTTTTAAAGATCTACTTCAAACCGATAGCTATTTTCAAAGGAAAATCAACTCCAACAGTGATGGCACTCCCATATCCTGACATCTTGATAAAGTATGCTTTTACTTGTAAATGTTTTTGTTAAAAGATTGCGACTAGCAAGTAAAAGATAAACTATTTGGTTTAATAGTCCCACTAATATCAAAGAACACATATTTAGAAAAAATTTTACCTCGTGTCCAGAAAAATTGGCAAAAATTAAACTTTTAAAACAACTTATCAAGAACTAGCAAAAACAAGTGAACAGAGAGCCATCAACTCTTAAAAAGCCAGGGACAAAATTACATAATAATTCTTATGATTTCTTAATATACACAAAGCCAAACAATCTACCTTTTAAAAACTGTGTATCATTAAATTATAACTTACATGAAAATTAACCTAGATAAATTAGGCTTTCAGATTTTTAGATATTTTTTATTCCTCCCAGCTACCAATGAAAGCACTAAGACAAAGACTAACTTAGTCAATATTATAATGGTATAATTAATCACTACAAAGCTTTTTGTCTTAGAGGGTCAAAGTATAAAGATATTCTGGGAACTCTGAAAGACTTCTAAAATTACCCCATTTACCCAGCTGAAGACACCTGGGGTCAGGACCGCTAACTGCATACCCAACACCCATGTTCCTTCCAGCTGGCATTCCTCTCTTCCCCTGCTTCTTGCCTAAAATGGACACATGACAGCTTAAACACCAGCCACCATTTTGGACTCTCTGGCGACATTAAGATGGAAATCATGTACTAAGGATGGAGAGCAGAGAAGAAATGTGCTTAGGACCCTCAAGATGCCATGACGCCACCATACCAGCCCCAGACAGCCTATTTGCAGACTTATTTTCAGAGACTGGAAAACCACTTTACTATTTAAAGCACGTATTTCCAATCTGTTAGTAGCAGCCAGGTCTAATTCCTGAAAGAAAATTTGGTACAAGAAATGGGGGAACCCAAACATTCACTCCTGAGCTATTCTGAGCCCTTGGTGGTCCTGCCTACTAGGGGTGAATGTAATAGATCTCAATTAACTTTTGCCACTGAACACGGTAACATCCTGAGGAGCCACAGAATTCCCTGGGTTCCAGACATACTTCTGCTTGCCTTCACTGGGCAGTGGCAACCCCACTTCCCCTAGTGATCCGCATCAACCACTCCAGCCGACACGCTATTGTTGCCTGTGCATTCAATGGAATCAGAAGACCAAAATGGTCAGGTAGAAATCACACCTCCTAACTCAGACTACTGATTCATCCTTGCTGGAAGTACTCCCATATGGCTATACGAAGGATTGTAAACCAGCAAAGCTCAGCTGCAAGGTAAGAAGGAAAAGTGCTGTGAGTAGTTCATTAGGAATAACTGTACAAAGTGCCGTGCTCACTTCTCTCCCTTAGTTATCAGTAACACGTACACAGATTATGGGAGAAAGAGGACCACACAGTGCTCACTGATCCACAGCACTCTCTCAAATACAGAGACAGCACTTCTCAACTCATTTTTAGGAAGCTAGCAGAGTCTTGATACTCACACCTGACAAAAATAATAAAATTACAGGGCAGGCTCATCTCTGAATCGATGTCAAAAAGACTCCTAAACAAGACAGCAGCAAATCAAACCCAGCAAAAGATATAAAAACAAACCAAAAAAGCCATCATCATGACCAATCTGGGTTTATCCTAGGAATGCAAAGTTGGTTTAAGAATCATCTATATGTAGCACACCTCTTGAAAGAACTAGCCAAAAAAGAAAAACAAACAAACAAAAAAACCCAACTCCCATGGTGATCTCCCCTGATAAAACGCATTCAAGTCAACAAGTACCCACTGCGCACGTGCCAGCATCATTCTAAGGGTCACAAATGCGGCTAAATCAGAGCTCAGAAGTCCCTGTTCTCGCAAGGCTAGTTCTAGTGGGGAAAGATGTAACATTTAGAGTCACTGTATAAACTGCACAGTACATAAAAAAAAACAAATAAACAAATAAACTAATAGAAAAAGGTACTTCAAGCAGAAAGCTGAAAAAGCCAATAAATTGAAAAAGACATGCAACTTCATTTCCAAATAAGTGAAATGCAGATTAGTGAACTATCATTTCACACTCGCCAGACTGGCAAAAACTAAAAACACCCGGCAATAGCAAAGTTGGGGATACACAGCAACCAGCAGGCTTATGTTCTTCTAAGGCAAGTTAAATTGGTACAAACACTTGGAAAAATAATTTGTCACTATGAAGAATGTTGAAGACGCACATAACTTATGACCCATCAACTCCATGTACGTATCTCACACATACAACAGGAAACGTGCAGACACGTTCATCGCAGTTTTTAATATCAAAACATCCAAACGTCCAGACTGATTAACACATGATATAATCACACACAATAAAAATAAACTACACTTCATGCAATAAATAACATGTATGAATCTCAGGACCATACAGTTGAATGAAAACAAGCAAGTAATTTCATACAAAGTTCGAAAAAATGTAGAGTTAAATAAGGATACAGCACGGTAAAACTCTAAGAAAAGGAAGACTACATCTAGCATGGTGGCTACTTCTAGGGTGAGGGGAAAAGACGGCATCAGGGAAAGGCACAAGGGACTTCCACTTCACACCTCACACGCTTCAGAAACATTTTGCAAGTATAAAAGTACCATATGTCGAGTAAACGTCAAAGCTGTCAATGTTTGCAAGAGCGCTGTGGCAGGCAGCCTCTAAAACGGCTCCTGATGACCCCCACGCCTCCAATATTCATTCCCCTGAGTGTGGGCTGGACCAGTGACTCGTTGCTGATGAAGACAATATGACAAAGGTGGTGGGATGTCACTTCCCAGATTAGTTACTAAAAGACTCTGGCTTCCATCCAGCTCACCTGCCATGTTGTGAATTATCATATGGACAGGTCCATGTGGCAAGGAGCTGATGTTGCTGGCAACAGACAACTAAGACCTTAGCACCATAGAGCCTAGGTGTGTGGTAGGCTATACTACCTGGATGTGTGTAAATACACTCTGTGATGTTCGCAAAACGATGAAATCACCTAACAACGCATTTCTCAGAACACATCCCTGTTGTTAAGCAACACGAGACTTCAGAATAAAATCTTTCACAGGGTTTAACTGAGAACAGTCTGAGGAATAGTCGTTTCCCTTAAGGATTCTTTTGGTGGTTTGTGTCCTCTCTCTATGGTAATTGTCCCAAAGTTTACACTGCAATGCCATTTTTATAACAAGAAATTGTTATTGGTCAGAAAAAAAGCTAAGCAATTTATGGCATAACTCACAATAACTGTGTAGCAATCAATGATGACCACAGTGCTGACTCCAAAGCTACACAAACACATTAGCTGAAACAGTATTCCAATTTATAAACCTTCGCACTTCAGAACCTTTCAGCCTCATTTTTTTTCCATCTGTAAATTAGGGTAAGATTCAAACTGGAGAAAATAAAAAGAAAACATAAAAACACAAGTCTCCTAAAATTTTAAGTCATGATAATAGCAACTCCCCTTTACTGCCTGCCTGTCATATGCCCAGCAGGGTGTTGCACTCCTGACTGACATTTGCTCATTCAGTACTTCCTCCCAACAACTTCATAATACAATTTACATATGAACAAATGCCCAAATTGTAAGTCTACAATTCAATGATTTTTAGTAAATTTATACATAATCCAGTTTTAGAGCATTTCCATTCCCCCAAATAAACTGCCTTGTGTCAGTCTGCAATTAATCGCCACTCCGACCCCAGCTTGAGGCAGCCGCTGATGCTTTCTCTCTAGAGACTTGCCTTTTCTGGACATTTCACAGACACGGAATTAGACAAGATGCAGTCTTTTGCATCTGGCTTCCTTCACTAAGCACAGGGATTGGGAAATTTGTTCTGTAAAGGGTCAGAAAATACTTTCAACTTTGCAGCCTGTATATCTCTGTCATAGCTACTCAACTCGGCTGATAGAGCAGGAAAGTAGCCGCAGACAATAGGTTAGCATACAGGTGTAGCCAGACTGAGACTGGGCCTGTGGACCAGGCCACAACCTGCTGACCGCTCACCTGGATTGCTGAACATGTACGCCACTGTTTGGACATAACACATTTTATTTAAACATTCCCCAGCTTTCGGATATTTGGATTCTTTCTAGTTTTGTACTATTACAAAAAAAGCTGCTATGACATTTGCATATATATCTTTGTGTAGACATTGTATTCATTTCTCTTGAGTAACTGCTGGACCATATGGTAAATTAATTTTTAAGAAAGCTGAAAACTGCTTTCCAAAGCAATGGCACCACCTTACATTCCCAACAGTAGCATGTAAACACTCCAGTTTCTGTGTGTCAATACTCAGATGTTGTCTGTAGTTTTTATTATAGCCTGTTATGGGTCAAATGTTTGTTCCCCAAAACTCAAACACTGAAGCCCTAACCCCCAATGTGATGGTATTTGGAGGTGACACCTTTGGGAGGTTTTGAGTTTGAAGTCATAAGAATGGGATCCCAATAACACAATTAGGGTCCTTAGAAGAAAGGGAAGAGGGCCCAGATCTCTCTCTCTCTCTCTCTCTCTCGTGTATTCTCTATGTCTATTCAACTATTTTACTCATTTTTAATTACCTGTGTAATTAATGATTGGTAAGTATTGTTTATATATTCTGGATACAAGCCCTTTATAAGATATATGACTTGCAAAGATTTTCTCCCTATCTGACTTATCTTCATTTTTTAAATTGTGTCTCTTAAAGGACAAAGTTTTTCATTTTTATCAAGTAGAATTCATCAAGGGTTCTCTTACCAGTAACACTTTTGGTGTCATATCTAGGAACTCTTTGTCTAACCCAATGTCATGAAGATATATCCTTTGACTTCTTCTAGAAGTTTTATACTTCTATAGTGAGGTCTATGATTGATTTCTTAGTTAATTTTTGTGTGTGGCGTGAGGGAAGGCTCAATGTTGCTGTTGTTGCTATTGTTGCATGTGGTTATCCAACTCACCCAACAATTTTTTAAAAGAATTGAATAAAACTGAATCGCCACAGCTGTTGAACATCCACTGACTATGAATGTAAGGGTTTATTTCTGGTCTCTGAATTCCATGGCTCTATAAACCTATCCATCTGCAAAATCACAGTCTTGTTTATTGTGTTTTATAGTAAGTTTTGAAATCTCATAGTGTAATTCTCATGTTATCCTTTTTCAAAATCATTTCTGGCTACCCTAGATCCTTGGCATTTCCATGTAAAGTTTAGGAACAGCTTGTCAATTTCTTTAAAAAAAAAAACACAAAACTTTTGGTCAATTTGAGGGAAAATTGCCCTAATTGCCATCCTTACAATACTATGTCTTCCAATCCATTAACGTGGAATGTCTCTTTGTTTACTTAAATCTTCTTTAATTTCTATCAACGATTTTTTGTAGTTTTCAGTATACAGTCATTGCCACATAATGACATTTCAGTCAACAACATGTCACATACACGATGGTGGTCCCGTAAGACTAGCACCACACAGCCTAGGTGTGTCGTAGCTACACCATCTGGGTTTGTGTAAGTACACTCTGCGACGTTCACACAAGGACGAAATTACCTAACGAACGCACTTCTCAGAACATACCCTCGTTGTTAATGATGCATGACTGTATGAGTCTTACACTTCTTTTTTTCAATGTAATTCTCAGGGTATTTTTTTCCTTTTGATGCTTTATGAAGAGAATTGTTTTCTTCATTTCATTTGAATTGTCTGTTTCTAGTTTTCATATTGATCTTGCATCCTGTAACCCTGCTACACTTGTTTATTGGTCCTATTTGTCTATATCTAAGTCCTTGAGATTTTCTACCTATAGGATCTCAAGTCAGCCAAGAACATAAGAGTCATAATTCTTCCTCTCCACTTTGGATTCCTTCATTCATTTGGATCTATTGCATTGGCTAGGCTGAGGAAGTTCCCTTCTGTAACCAGTTAGCTCAGAGTTTCCATCAGCAATGGATACTGGATTTTGTTAAACAGATGCTTTTTTCGTATCTATAGAGGTGACCATCTGGTTTTTGTCCTTTATTCTATTAATATGGTATGTTACGTGAATTGATTTGGGGATATTAAACCAACTTTGCGTTCTTGAGATGAATCCCACTTTGTCATGGTTTATAATATGTGATGCTGGATTTAGTTTCCTAAAACTTTGTTTGTTAGGATTTTTATGCCTACATTCACAAGAGATATTAGTCCATAATCTCCTTTTCTTGTGATACCTTTGTCTGATTTTGGTATCAGAGTAATAATGCCTCAAGAATGACTGGGAAGTGTTCCCTCCTCTACTTTCTAAAAGAGTTTGTAAAGGATTGGTATAATTTGCTTAAATAAATGACAGATCACTAGTGAAGAAATCTGGGTGTGGGGTTTTCTTTGTAGGAATATTTTAAGCAACTAATTCAATTGCTTTACTTGCTATAGGGCTATTTCTTCATGAGTCAGTTTGGGTAATTTATGTCTTTCTAGGGATTTGTCCACTTCATCTGTCTAACTTGTTGGTATAGAGTTCTTCATAATATTCCTTTATAATCCTTTTAATTTCTGCAACGTTGGTAATGTCCGCTCTTTCACTCCTTATTTTGATAATTGTATCCTTCCTCCCCCTTTCTCCTCTCCCGTCTTCCCACTCCTCTTCCCACCCCGTTCTCTCCCCTCCTCCCCTCTCCCTTTCAACCAAGCTAAAGATTTTCCAAGTTTATTATTTTTCAAAGAACCTACTTTTTGTTTGATTTTTCCTCTATTGTTTTTCTGTTTTCTATTTCACTGATTTCTGTTCTAACCTTTATTTTCTTTCTTAGCTTGCTTAGAGTTTGTTTTTCTTTTTCTAGTTTCCTAAGGTAGAAGTTTCAACACAAGACTTATTTTCTAATAGAGGAATTTAAAACTGCAAATTACCCTCTAAGCACTGCTTTAGCTGCATCTCATACATTTTGATATGCTGCATTTTTATTTTCATTCAGTTCAAAACATAACCAAGTTGGGGGGGGGGGGAGTGCGTCTGGGAGGAAGGAACAGACCTAGACTAAATTCTACAGACTACCACTGCCTGTACCAGTTTGTAAGTATAAATATTCCTCAGACTACTGTATACCCTTGGTTGATTTCCAAAGCAGCAAAGTTGTTCTTTTGTCAATTTTGTCTGGCTTTTTGGGGAGAGGATCTGCCAACCTTACTTGGCCATGCATAAAATCACACCCCTAGATCATTCAATCTTAACAACACAGAAGTACATATTATCCTTTCTCATTTATAGAACGTTATGGACTGAATGTTTGTGTCTCCCCAAAATTCCTAGGTTGAAATCTAATCCCCAAAGCTCTGGTGCTTGAAGGTGGGGAGGCAATGAGGTCATGAGAGGGTAGCCCTCATGAATGGGATCAGTGCTTATAAGAAGAAATTCGAGATGGCTTGCTTTCCCACTCTCTCTCTCTGCCATGTGAGGATACAGCCAAAAAGGCCATCTCCAAACCAGGAAGCAGGTCCTGATCCGACACCACATCTGTCAGCACCTTGACCTTAAACTTCCCAGCCTTCAGAATTGAGAGAATAAACATTTGTCATTTAAGCCACCCAGTCTATAGCAGCCCAAACTGACTAAGACAGCAGTGAGAAGTGGTCAGATTCTGGATAAATTCTGAAAAATAAAACACAGGAGAATTTTCTGCCATGTTTGATACAAAATGTGAAGAAATAAAGAGTCAAGGATGACTCCAAGGTATCTGGACTAAGCAACTCTATCCTTCAGATGCTATTCACTGAAACAAGGAAATTTCTAGAGTATAACAGATTGAGGGTCAGTTGTAGAATGATGAAGTTGAGATGTCTTTAACTTCTTGACAGAAATTGTCATGCTGACAAGTCAAGACAGGAATATGAAGCTCAAAAGAGGTCTGCACGAAGATTTGAATCTGGGAGTTTGGCATCTAGAGGGTATTTAGAATCAAGCAGGAGCCTAAGATCACCAAGAGAGTAACAGAGATGGAGAACAGGTCCCAGGACTGATCCCTGGGATGCACAAACATTAAAGACGTCAGGAAGCAGAGAAAGAACCAGCAAAGGCACTCAAAAGGCACCACCAGGAGCAGAGGAAGGAGACACAAGAGCATGTGTCCCTCTTTCCCTCCTGGAGGTTCAGGAAGGTTTATGAGACAATGGGACAAATCAGCAGTTTGTTTGGAGGTAGAAAGGACAAGTCACACTAGCTCTAAGTCCAAGCAAGCACTTGTTTCCCCAACATTTCCACTGGGGAACAAATTCTTAGCTCACTAAGTCTCAAGGAGTCATTATAGTATCCAGAGAATGTCTTGAGCAAACCTAACCAGAGACCACTTAGAAAACCCCCCGTGATGAAGAATACATTCTTCCAAAAGGAAGTGGGAAAGCAGGAGATAGGACACAACTGTCTCTCACCAGAAACAACCCTACAGACCTGAATCAAAAAGCAAATCCCCAAAATGAGTCCTAGTCCTTCTACGTTATCTGGAAAAACAAGGAAATATATTAGAGATGTTTTCAAAACAATAAAGTGTCAAAAAGATGCAAATTTGATGAGATGCTAGGTGAATTCTTTCAATGTTAATTTTCCCATATCACTGTACTTTCTCTTGCTTTCTTAGTTGATCTGAATTAAAATGAGCAAATAACAACTTTTAGCACTCACCATATGTCTATACTCCTAATACTATGAAGTAGGCTCTACTTTATCACTATTTCAGAAGTGGAGGTCATAGAGAAGTTAAATGACTTCAAGGTCCCCTGGTACTCTTCTCACATTAGACACTAGGATGTTGGAATCCCTAAGTTTGGAATACATAGTAAAGACTCCAGGTACAATTTTTCAGCAACTGACCAACGGGGAGTGAGGAGAAACTTCCTAAATACTCTTAGGCGCTTTAAAAGGTCTGGCATAGAAATAGGAGTTTGAAAGCCTTATTCTTATTCTTCCTTGGTTCCATAACTTATCTAAATATGCAGACAATTCTCCTGTTTTCACTACAGAATTGCTTAACTGCAAAAATTAAGAACTTATGAAATACCCAATAATCTGGGTTGTTTGAATAAGAATATTCATTCAATGGAAAATAATGCAGGAATTTTTTTTTAATATACATATACAAGATCCTCATGGCAGCAGTATTTGAAATAGCCAGAAACTGAACAAACCAACTGATCATGAATATTGGATGAACAAACTATGCAATGTTAATGCAATGGAATATTACACAGCAATGAGAATCAACAAAGTACAGTTACCTGCAACAATAGAGATGAGCCTCAAATATAATGCTGAGCACTAAAGAAGCCAAACAGAAAACAATACACACTATATGAGTCAATTTATATCTATACAAAATGACAGCCCGAGCATCAGCGTCAAGAGGAGAGTCTCCGGGAGGAAGTGACAGGACAGCTACCGAAGAGCTCAACACAACAGCCTTGAAGAATTCCTGCTTACAGTTTAGCGGGCTCTCCCCATTTCTACAACCCCTGCAAGCATGCAAAATCAAAACGAGAGGTTAGGAAAAAATGTTAAGTAAAATATAAATTCGCTTAAAAGAAATTAAAGAAAAGCAGATGGTGAAAGAATTAAAACTAAAAATTTCAAGAATGGTTAGAGAACAGAATAAAGTAAACATTTAGAATAAATTACAATAAATAAAAGGTAAGAATTTAAGATAAAATCAAATTTGAAACAAAAATAGAACTCAGATAAAAAGCTAAACATATACATAAGAGATAAAAGCTTGTGTAATAGGTTCAAACACAAGATTAAAACAGAACAGAACAAAAAGTCAGATAAGAGCAGTTTTTTAAAAGAAAATATCAAAGAAGTTTGAAGAGACAGATGAAGAAATCAATAAAAACATTCAAAAGGATAAAAGGAACGAGTCCTTAAATGTATGTGGGGTGGGCACAACATCTTCCGATGGACGCTGAGTCTCCTTCTGAGGACAGGGTCCCCCTGAGGACAGGGTGAGGGCAGGAATGAACAACCCTCCCCTCCCCTCCTTCAACAAGCTCCAGGAACCGCCTGTCTCCTCTGCAGGCGGCCTCAACTGCCTGAGGACTGCTAGTGACCAACCTACTCTGGGGAGTGCCCAGCGGGCAGGAGCGGCAGTCAGCCTGCCTTCTGACACTCCCCAGAGAAAAACACCCGAAGATCCACTAATGTGACAGAAGGATCTCAAAACGGGGTTTCCAGACCCTGGATCCACAGGGGTCCTTTCAGGGTCTCACAACGTGAAAACCACTTTCAAGGCAACATTCAGACATGCTGCCTTGCCCCCAGCAGTCCACATTCTTCACCCCCAAGCACCCCCTGCAGGGCGCTGACTCAGGAGAGCCCCTCTGAAGCAGGAACAACCCTAGGAAGGGCCCACCCTGAGGACACACCTTTACAATATTCCCTGTGAGGGGAAGCACACACAAAGTGTACTCGTGAGAAGCGCTCATGCTATTTCAGACACGAGCTACACTAGTCACTGTTTTCAAAGAACACATTCTGGGGCCAGCCCAGTGGCAGAGCGGTTAAGTTCACATGTTCCGCTTCTCGGCGTTCCGGGGTTCACTGGTTCGGATCCCAGGTGTGGAAATGGCACCGCTTGGCAAAAGCAATGCTGTGGTAGGCATCCCACATATAAAGTGGAAGAAGATGGGCATGGATGTTAGCTCAGGGCCAGTCTTCCTCATCAAAAAGAGGAGGATTGGCAGTAATTAGCTCAGGGCTAATCTTCCTCAAAAAAAAAAAAAAATTAAATAAATGAATAAAATAATCTACTTATTAAAAAAAAAAAAACACATTCTTACTTGAATCCACCACCTTGAGCCTTACATCTTTCCAATAAATAAACACTTTTTTGATAAGAACAGTGGTGATATTAATGGAACACCAAAATAAATCAGAATCTCTCTGGATGTAATCCAGCATCCATATTATTTAAAGGTCTCCAGATGATTTTTGAGGCTTCCCTGAGGGTTCAGTATTGCTATGCGTTCTCCAGGTAATATCTCCAGAACCATATACTAAAAGGCAGCTCACACAAGGGTGAGCAGCTCCAGTTTAGGAAGTAAGATCCCCTTGGGCTATGCCACTCACTAACAAGGTGACCTTTAATATCACTAAATATCAATTTGTTCAGGTGTAAAACATAAAAAAAAGTCCAAAAAATGACATTTGTGAAAATTAAATACAGTGCTGAATGCAAAAGTCTTGCACAGTTCCTGGAAGGTTAGACAATGAAACTGCGTTGATACGTTAGGAAAGATTAGATGAACTACAGAATCTCAGAGGCGATGGATGAAAACAGTGTCTTGGATTCTCTGGAGGCTGTGGTCCTCAGGATACAGGAGAAGACATCCAACAGGCAGTTAGATAACATCCAGCATTTCTGGACAAAAGCTGGGCTTGAGGACCGTAACTATCTTAGACGCTATGCAGTCCTTTCAGACTCCCAGCTGAGGCTCAGAATCCGAGTCCAAGCCAAAGGCCTAGCGGCCACAGCTAAGATGAACGTGAGTGACTTTATGACAACCACCACCAACATCATCAAATTAAATCTCCTTGCTTTGATTCCATGGTAATCAAGAAATCTTCTGTTCATAATCTGGCTTCTCACAAAAATCTCTCCCCTAGATCAGTGTCTCAACTATCCTATCCCAAGGTAGTTACACTTCTCACTACAACCCAAGTTCTGCAAATAATCAAACCCTAATCCCTAAGTCATCTATTGTTTGTAACAATTAACTTATCTGCCACACATTTAAAACAATACGAGGGACACACCATCCTTGGGAAAATTGAGAAAAATACTCAAATCATTTCCTATAGGCTTAATTGTCTCCATGAGATCACCTGGAAGGGCTGCATGAATTAACACTCCAGTTTAGAAGTCTCTGTAACCTTGGTTATAATGGATTACTCCAGGGGCCTGTAGGTCCAATGACAAGATATGGTTCATGGACCTGGACTGCACAAAGATAAGAGTTGGCTTATCTTGTCATGTGTTCTACAGCACAAATACACTTTAGTGTCACACAAAAGACAGGCCCCTTCTCCCAAAACTGTTTCTGAAGAACTGATTTACATCCTTCTAATAAATTTGTATTGAAAAGACAACTTTCTGCTTAATATAGCAGCATTCCAAAAGTTTTAACTTAACAGGTCAAATTTATATTTTATAATACATATTTAAGGTATTCATCAGAAATAATAAATTCTGTATTAAAATACCATAAAAATTGTTCTAAAATCTACACAAAAGGGATAGAACTTCATGGGTCCTGTAGATTTTAGATCAGGAGAAAAGGCAAGGGATAGAGCCAAAGCAACTAAATTAAAACCCAATGAAACCCTTGAAAAACTCATCCCATCAATAGAAACTTCTGTAGAGCTTTTTCAGTTTCCAATTTAGCATCCTACTGAAATCTTACTCAATACCTGGATTTACTGCTGAAAAAAATGACATCCTTTTCCTAACACTTTCTTGCACAAGTCTTATGTTTATTCAAGAGAAAATTTGGGAAACACTTAGGTAGTTATTTAAAGCTTTTATAATCCGTCATTAGGGAAGGAAGAGAGAGGCGGGGGATCAATCCACCATGACCGTGGACTAACCAGCTCTGTACAGTACAATAAACTTGATGCTACAAACTCCCCAGGTAGTACACTCTACTAGTGTCAATACTTAGAAAAGATTTCTAGAAAACCGGGAGCTCTAAAATCAAGAGTGCGAGTGGGACACTGGTAGTGTCACGAAGGAAGAGAACTGAGACTTAAAGCAGCCTGACTGAACCCCCACAAACAAGTGCTACAAGTCAGCAACACGTGGCGCAGCAGGTAAAGCAGCTTCGGGACTAGGAAAACAAATGCTGTATTGCTTACTCCTGCTGTTGAAACAGTAACTTCCAACGTGACATCAAAACTGAAAGTGTATGCCTGGCTTTACTCTACATTTTGGTTAGCAGCCCAGATAGGAAAAGAAACCGAAAGATACTTACTATAGTAACCGTATAACACAGTGTCCTCAATCTGTCTGCTGACATTAGCATTGGCCCAGTCCTAGGACAAAAAAGAAACAACAGAAATATTAATGAAACATCCATGTGCCTAACAATTACGGTTAAGTTTTCATATGACTAAATACCACATATTAAATGTATCAACTCACACAGTTATGGTCTGTACCTTCAAGAAGTGAGAGACAGATAAGTAAACAAAGTTTCACAGGGAAATGCTGAGATAAAGTGACAACACAGAGTAGTCCCCCTTTATCCTCAGTTTCACTTTCTGCAGTTTCAGTTACCTGTGGTCCAAAAATATTAAATGGAAAATTCCAGAAATAAACAATTCACAAGTTTTAAATTGCATGCTGTTCTGCGCAGCATGATGAAACCTCAGTCCTACCCAGGACGTGAACCATCCCTTTGTCCAGGAGATCCACGTTGTACACGCCGCTGCCCCGAGTCACTTAGTAGCCATCTCAGTTATCATATCGACTGTAATGGTATCGCAGTGCCTGTATTCACGGCACTCTTATTTTATTTAATAATGGCCCCAAAGCGCAAGAGTAGTGTTGCTAGCAATTCAGATATGCCAAAGAGAAGCCTAAAGTGCTTCCTTTACGTGAAAAGGTAATAGTTCTCAACTTAATAAAGAAGGAAAAAAAATCATATGCTGAGGTTGCTAAGATCTACGGTAAGAATGAATCTTTTATCTCTGAAATTGTGAAGAAGGAAAAACAAATTCATGCTAGTTTTGCTGTTAAACCTCAAATTGCAAACTCATGGCCACATTGCATGATAAGTGCTTAGTTAACATGGAAAAGGCATTAAATGTGTGGGTGGAAGACATGAACAGAAAACATGTTCTGTTGACAGCAACGTGTTGCACCAGAAAGCACTGAGCCTAGAGGAAGACCTCAGCAAGGGACCCCCTGAAACGAGTGACACCAAGCCATTTACTGGCAGTGAGGGATGGCTACACAGCTGCAAGAAAAGGCTTAGACTAAGAGAGACCACATTCACATAACTTTATTACACTATATGGTTAAAATCGTTCTATTTTATTAGTAGTTGCTGTTGTCACTCTCTTACTGTGCCTAAGTTATAGATTAAACTTTACTATAGGTATGTATGTACAGGAAAAACCTAAGACATATGGAAAGGGTTCAGGACTATCTGCGGCTTCAGGCAGCCACTGGGGGCCCCGGAACACAGCCCTGCGGATGAGGGGGACAACTGCCGTTCTGGGAAGGACATGAGCAGGACGCCCCTCACTCAGGCTGAAGACCAGAGACGGCTTCTCCTAAGGGCTCTAAACTGAGACCTGCAGGAAAAGAGGTCATTCTCACGGAAAAGGAGAAAAAACAGCAGGAAGGAGGGACGAGAGAAAAGAACATACAGGAGAATTTAGAAGACTGCAAGAAGCTAAATATAGATTCACTACAGCTTTCGGAAAGGTGAGCAAAAGCAGGTGAGGGAGGGAGGGAGGAACACAGGCTTGAGAGACTTGTTAGCTTCTGGACTTTGTCCCAAGGGCAATGGAAAATGGTGAGGAATCTGTAGGCAGAGACTGACAATACAATTTGTATTTTAGAAGGAAGCTATTTGAGTATAATAGACATTTTCTTAAACTATCTAACAGAATAGTCAATCTAAACTCCTTTGCATTCATCCCACCCAAGTATTCTTTAAATTAGTAATTTAAACTTAGTAATTTAACTTAGAAAATATAATTCAAATTAATCTTATCAAATAAAAAAAACTGTACTCTAATGAATCAGAACTGAGGTATAACAGCAAGTCTTTTTGTCAAATATCCTAAATTTTATGCATGTGAAAAATTAAACCTGGAGAGTCTAAGTGACCATATCATTGCTATTAAGAAGCAAGGCTCATACTATCATCAGCTCAATTTTTTTCTGTAAACACTTTAAGAGCTCAAGTCAGTAACAACATCCCACTAAAAGGGCTCTTAACATTTAATTCTCCTAAAATAATTATGATTTTTCTTTTCTTTTTTTCGTTTTTTACCTCTAAACACCTCTAGCAATGAACGTCTATGACTATCTTACCGACAAATGCCTAAAAGAAAAAGAAATGTAGAAAGTCCAAATTTAGCACTACAAATGCAAAACTCTAACACACAACGCACAATAAAAATAATAGTTTCCCAGGGGCCATCTTGGTGGCACAGTGGTTAAGTTCACATTTTCCGCTTCAGCGGTCTGGGGTTCGCCAGTTCAGATCCTGGGTGTGGACATGGCACCACTTGAGAGCCATGCTGTGGCAGGTGTCCCACATATAGAGTAGAGGAAGATGAGCACAGATATTAGCTCAAGGCCAGTCTTCCTCAGCAAAAAGAGGAAGATTGGCAGCAGATGTTAGCTCAGGGCTAATCTTCCTCCAAAAAAAAAAATTTTTTTTAATTAAAAAATTAAAAAAATAAAAAATAAATAATAATAGTTTTCCGATAGCCATAATAACTATAAAAAACCCAAGAATGGGCTAAATTAAAAAATGTATGTTAACTATATAAAGAAAACTAAATTAGAGAATATAAAAAAGACCTAAATAAATGGAAAGTCACATGTTCATACATGAAAAAATTGTAAATACCAAATCCCTCCAAATTAATCTATAAAAATTACATATATTGCCAATCAAAAATCCCAATATACTAGAGGGTAAAGTATTTTGATATGATGAGTCTAAAAGTCACCTGAAAAACACAGAGGCAAGAGCTAAGAAATTTCTTGAAAAAGACAAACAATAAGGAATTTACCCATATAAGACTTTATTAATAAATTATGAAAATCTATTATTATAGTAACCTTTCACTCACCTAAGTGACCAAATTTAAAACATTAATAATATCCAGTAGTGGCAAATGTGGAGGAAAAGCCATCTCCTACACAGCAATAGTAAGACAGGTAGTCTACGACCCAGACATGCTTTGCTGGAACCTATCCGAAAAGACTCACACCCATCAGGGCAGGTATCAGCACACAGGGATGTTTTAAAGACAAGCATCCTGTCCAATGAACATCCTCAAGAGCTCTCACCCAGCTGCCTGGCGACAAGCGAGCCCAAATGGGGCCTCCCCTCCCTACACAGTAGGAGCAGCTGCACCCAACCTCAATTACTCAGGGGACCAAGGGACCCGAAGTCTCTAGGTGTTCAGCACCTACAACGTCTTAGGACGCCCTGAAGAGCTTGTTAGCTCACACTACTTGGCATTCAAGTCCATCATGTTTATCCCCCTGCAGGCCACTCTGGCTCCTGCCCCATGAGAAGCGAGAACAAGAGCAGGAGGAGCTACCTCTGCTGATGCTCCTGCTCTGGGGAAAGCTCCCCTCTCCGCAGAATCTCAAGTATGTAAGAACCTTGTACTTGCTGAGCCTTAGCTCCATAAATCCCAGCCTGCACTAAGTAATGTTAGTGATTTTTCACCCAAGAGCCCTCTACCCGACAATATTCAGTGTAGCATTGTTTAAAATATTAAAGTAACAACAACAACAAAAACTAGAGACAATCTCAATGCCCAGGAAAAAATGTTAAATGTATTAACAATGAAATCTACATAAACTCACATACATGGATATCCATGAAGTACCTTTGAGTGAGGGGAAACAGAACGAGCTGCAAACAACAGTCTTACCAAACGCAATCTTTGTCTAAAAATGTAACCAAAGAAACACCCATACATACACAGAAAAATGGGAAGAAAGTGTAAATGGTGCTTCCCGCACAGGAATGGGAAAGCACTGGGGAGAATTCTGTGCAAGGATGGGAAATGTTTTCATCAATGATCCAGTATCCAAATGAATACGTACATAATCAAAGCTTCAGCTCCTAACAGTTGTGTTTCTTCAGTGATTGTTTGTGCACCAAAACAGAAGTTTAAAAAGATTTTTGAAACGAAGATTTTTTGAAACAGAGGACAATTACATCTATCCCTGTGCAAGCTCCCTACCAGCTCCAAGACAATCCCACAGGTATTAGTGTGCCCACTGAGAATCACTTAAAAATTAAACTTTAAAACTAAACAAGACCCCAACCTCAGAAAAAAGATAAAAGTAGAAGGTATGAAGGTAATTTAAAGCCAGAGATTCATTGAAATTTACTATCTTTTACCCTGCAAGGTTCTTTTGTTTAACCAAATCTTGTGGCAGTTACTTTTACTGTTACTATTTTAAAGCTAAAAATATGTGTAAAATATACAACATCACTCAAGCACTATTAGTGTATTTGGCTTTTATATACTGCATTGCCTCCAAGGCACCTGATGGACTGTCAAAAGAGCTTAGTTTATGAAACCTTCCTTCTACATTTTGAGAACAAATGCCCTTGATACATTTTATAAACTTCTGCCTCCCAGTAGAGACCAAAAGGAACTTCAGAGTCATTTAAGACTCAAAGGAACATGAGACAATCAAGAACTAACACTAAATTAGAGACTACTGAAGAACATTTCACAAGACAGGAAAAGGATACAGATTCCACCGAGCAAAGATGGAGTGGGTCGTGTATGTGAAATCCCTTCTCCCATTCTTCAAGATGACTTTTTGAAATGCTAGCCTAACCCCAAACTACACGAGTCTCCTCGATTTTACCTAATAACCTCACTTTAGACCAGTGGTTCTCACTCAGGGATGATTTTGTCCCCTAGGGGACATTTGGCCAGTGTGGTCACTGGCGACACGGGTAGTGATCACTACGCGACTGGCATCTAGTGGGTAGAGGCAAGGATCTCCTAAACATCTACAGTGCACAGGACAGCCCCCCACAACCAAGAATTAACCAGCACAAAATGTCAACAGTTGAGAGAGTAACTTAGTGGTCTCTCAAATAATTTGAAGCCAAAAGACAGGAGCTCGGGGCTGGCCCCGAGGCCGAGTGGTTAAGTTTGCACGTTCCGCTGCAGGCAGCCCAGTGTTTCGTTGGTTCGAATCCTGGGCGCGGACATGGCACTGCTCATCAGACCACGCTGAGGCAACGTCCCATATGTCACAACTAGAAGGACCCACAACTAAGAATATACAACTATGTACCGGGGGGCTTTGGGGAGAAAAAGGAAAAAAAAAAATCTTTAAAAAAAAAAAAGACAGGAGCTCACTCAATGTCCTACCAAATCTAAAACCCACCTTCGTCTGTATATCTGCCAAGGGTTCACAGCCCTATTTACAGCCGATCCTTTCACTGAGACCACCAACCCCTTTGCCTTCTCAAGGCCACTGCATCTGCAATATCCTCTCTCCCCTCTCAAAAAAATCTCTCCCCTCTACTGAGTCCTAAAGTATACAAACTCTAGTAACTTCCACTAAACAACAAAGAGACACCTGCACACAACACCTCCTTTGACCCCACTCCTACTCCCCTAGAGAACAAAATGTCCTGAAAAGTTGTCAGCATTTCCTGTCACTGCGTCCTCACCGCCCTGTCCAGGGTCCACTCACTCCAACCCGACCACCCCCTGCTGCACTGAAATGATTTTGCGTGTTCTTGGTCACCACTGCCCAAAGCCAGCAGTCCCCTCTTGACCCCTCTCAGCATCGCTGGAAAAAGCCATTATTCTCTCCTCCTGAAACACATTCTCCTCCTGATTCCACAAGCCTCCCTCCTCTGTTCTTCTCACCTCTCAGGTGGCAGCCTCTCCCCTTCAGCCGGCCTTCATACGGTGGAGCACTACGATCTGTGTCCACTGCCAAGCCTTCTCAGGCCAGGCACCCTCCCCGGCTACCAGTCAGTCCACAGCTGATACCATGCAGAGCTGATGACTTCCAAACTCTTCTCTCCAACCCCACGCTCTCCCTGAGGCTCCAACTCCTGACTTGGCGCTTCCACTTGAATAGACATGATAGGCACTTGCAGGTAACTTGTCCAAAACGCAGCTCTTTTAACATAACTTAAAAGTCATAAACAACCTGGCCCCCGCCTTCCTCTTGATCTCAGCTAGTACCAAGCACAACTCCCAGCAGCACACTTCAGCCAAATAGGCCAAGCTCATCCCTGCCTGAGGGCTCATATCCAAGGTGCCTCCTCCCTGAAGGCTCCCTGGGCTGGCTCCTCCTCCTTTAGGTCCCATTCAAGTAACCTCAGCCATCGGATCCACTTCAGCAATTTCGCCTTCCTATCCCCCATCTGAAGTACCCACAACTTAATCAGACTCCCACATCAATCTGTTATATTTCCTCACGGGAAGCCTAGCTATGAAGTTAGCTTGTTTTGTCTGTTTACTGTTGATCTGGTCTTACAGAACACAAGCTCCATGAGAAGAGTAGCCTCATTTGTTTTCATCGTTATTCTCCAGCATCCACATGTGTCAGGTTCACATTACGTGTTTAATAAGTATTAAGTGAATAAGTGTATTTAAGATGCAATGAAGAATACAAAGTTCTAAGATACAGTTTTCATTATTTGAGAGTAAGAATGAGGCAGTGGTAGAGACTCAACCCAGACATGTAATACAGTCATGTGCCACATGACATTTCAGTCAATGATGGGCCGAATATACAATGGTGGTCCCATAAAATTAGCACCATATAGTCTAGGTGTGTAGCAGGCTGTACACATCTATGTTTGTGTTAAGTACAGTCTGTGATATTTACACAATGACGAAACCGCCTAACAACACATTTTTCAGAATGTATCCCGTCATTAAGCAAGTGATACATAACTATAATAAGAGGCCATGAAGAGATTAATCATTGGGGGAAGGAGTAAGATATGAACATTTTAGCTACCAAAACACTAAATGTTTTGATGCCATAACTTAACTACTAATTTTTTTAAAAACTTTATATGTTGTATACAGTAAAAAATATTTATTCATGCTACTGTCAATTTCTGAGTTCTTTTTGACCTGCACACTCTGTGTATATCACTAGCCACAGTTATTGGCCAACTATACAAGACACTGTAATAGAACACAGAGTATTCTTTAAGGTCTTTTTTTTTTTTTAATCTAAAAAGTTAATTACTTCACAAAAAAACTAGAAACAAATTATCTAACTAAAATTATTCATAGTGCCATGTGTAGGGAAAAAAGAAATCAATGGCAACAACTCAGGCATTGTCACAACATACCCCCACCATAAGAAGGCTGAGAAAGCTAGGAGTAACTAAGACACACTGGAGAAAGCACTCGACTGCCTGCTCACAGAAAAGCCCGGTGCCCTCCGTCCCTGAGCCAAATGGGAGCAAGTGCTGACGTCCAGAGTTTCCAAGTAATCACACCTTGTAAGCAAGTCCATCATCAGTTTAGAGGTTTCAAAATATCTGAGGTGGGAATGGAGAAAGTTAGAGAATATATATTCATTTAGGGATAAGAAATGCACATTGTAAAGATTAGGATACAACATAATTCCTCATGGAAAACAACACCAACTT
This sequence comes from Equus asinus, assembly GCF_041296235.1. Classification (NCBI taxonomy): domain Eukaryota; kingdom Metazoa; phylum Chordata; class Mammalia; order Perissodactyla; family Equidae; genus Equus; species Equus asinus. The sequence goes on along the minus strand of NC_091797.1, from coordinate 2,752,729 downwards.
GTACATTTCTCCTCACTAATAAAGGTGGAATAGATTAAAGCCACTGTGGCATATTTTCACTCTAAAATGGCTAAATTTACAATTGTGGCATGAAGTCTGAAGAACTAATTCTTAAATACTTGTACTTGTCTCTCACTAAACACCTCAAGAGACTTCAGCAATAACTTTTTGGAGAAAATACTTTCTACAGTTTGTCGGGAAAAGGTTTTTAAAAAGCCTTTTCAGTCCTCTTTTTGAGCATTAGTATAAGACCACCTTCAAATGAAAACTCTTATGACACTAATCCCCCAAACAAAGAATGTTTCAATATATCAAGAAAAAAGGTATCAAAGCATTGGAGGACAAAAACTGATACATTATGTAAGCTCTGAGGGGGCTAAAAACAGAACTAAATAGAGACAACTAAGTCAATGAAAAGTAGGAAAAAGAGAACATACAAGTACTGAATAAATAATCTCCTAACAATGAAAGAAAGAAGTTTGTAAAAAGTCGGGGGAAAAAACAATAACAGAATTTTTCCCTCCTAATTACTGGTGCTACATTTAGATTTAACAAATACAAAGTGCATTAACAAAAGTCATGTATTTTCTTCTCTTAGGGGACATTTAATAAAATGAGTGCCCTAAGCTTTTACAGGTAATACTTTACTTCTTTAGGTGGGTGAATTCATAAAGGCTTGCTCAAATAAGTATAATGCAATCTCAGATTTAAAAAACTATTACTCAGAAAGTGACTACTAATTTAAGCATGGTCCCAGAACAACTACATAATCTAAGAGAAAGTCCTTACATTCATGAAACTACTTAAAAAGTTCGTAAAAATACTTTAGAAATTCCATGATGAAAACATATTCCCACAAAATCTAGACAAGTCAAATATTCTAAATTCAAAACTAAAAAACCTTCTATTCAAACAATAATTATACAAGAGAAAAAATACGACTTCCATCTCAGACATCTATCCACCGCCATACGCACACAGCGCCCAGTGCGAACCGACACCTCCCTCGGTGAAGAGAGAGGTCCAACCCCAGCTCCAGCACTTCCGGGGGTATGACCTGAGGGAGGTCGCTTCACCTCTCCTGCCCAAACATGGGTAACGTCATCCACCTCACAGGGTTGTCCGGGAGATTAAAGGGAGGTAGTACACACAAACCCTTTAGGATAGTGTCCAACACGTGGCCGACAAGCGACAGATGTTAGTTACCGTCTTCACATAACACTGGGCACATCCTAAGTGCTCAACTAATACTCGCTGAAGGAACCACTAGCCCACAGAGAATAACTTTGCTTTTCACAACAATCACAATACATGAAAACATTTTCAAATTATTTGAACCCAGTTGGGCAATTCAGGAATTCACTTTGGAAGTATGCATTATTGAGATAATTGAAAAAACATTTCATTCAAATATTGGAGTACCCACTGTGTGTTAGACACTAAGGATACAACGGCAAGCAAGACACAATTTCTACCTCATAGAAGCTAAGCTAATAAGAAACTTAAAAGTAATTTGCATAATTAAAAGAGAACTCAGAAATCTTCCAGCCCAACATCTCTCATTTTAAAAATGAGGCCCTTGAAGTCCAGAAAAGTTAACTGATTTAGCCAACAAAACATGCTGGATAGCTCTGAGTCAAGATCAGAACCCAGGTCTTCTGACTCACAGCCTAGTGGTCTTTTCTCTATACCATACTGACCCAAAGTGCTCAACATGGAACAGAGATTAAGATCCTGACCTGCCACTAGCAAAAGCCCTCTAAGTTATTTATTTACTGCATTAATGCAAATCAAGTCACATAGACTTCAAGGGAGCTATCAGAGGCACAAAAACAAGACTTATTACAATTACTTCATATATTTTCAGATTAGAGAAGGCATTCTTCACATTTAGAGGGTTCTCGCGTTAACAGTTCTTATGTCAGTGAAAGGCCTGTCTCTAGTCTTCACGTTAGTTGTCACACACTCAGCCTCCACGCTGCGTGTCCATTCTCATCTATTCCCAGAGACAACAAAAAAGCGCAATATATACCAACTGCTATACAAAGCCAAGAATCTGAAAGGAAAAAATCATATAGTATGAGAATAATTACCTTAAATGTGCCATTTTGATTCTTCATGTAAGAAACCAAAAATATATCCACTGGTAGAAGTGCTGATGTGATAAGAGCAATCGCCAGAGAAAAAATTGCTGTTATGGTGGACACAACTTCACTTTCCCTCTGACTTTGGTATTTACGAACATATATCCAGCAGAATGCCAAAATAGCCTGAAATAGAACAAAAAGAAATGTGTTGTTACTGTTTTTATTCTCTAAAACTGATTTTAGTACATGTTTGCGCGTTTCCAATGGGAAACTATGTCGAGTAAAGGTTCTTTCAGATGTGTAAGGAAGGTCCAGTATCCCTTATAAACTTGTTCAAGATTTCTAATTTTCAAAACCTATTTCATGAATGCAGTATAACCTCACAGGTGCAAAGACACACAAAAAAAGTAAAAAGTAAAAAAAGAGTAAAAGTTATCAATAACAGAGCTCAGTTACATAAAACCTCATTGAACACAGTGCAATCATTAATGGTTTCATACAATGCCATAGTTAACTAGCATTGAATACTTTTTTCCTATAGATCTCGCCAACCTAAAGGAGATATAACTAATTGTTCTATCCTATGCTTACTACTGAAGCATCAATGACTACAACTTGAATTGAAATTAACTTCTGCCCCATTCTGATGGCTCAAGAGTACCATTCAGCTAAAGAATAAGTGCCAACAATCACCATACATTTGGCACATTAAACTATAATTGGAATCTTAAAGGGCAGTAAACAAGGAAAAGTGAACACTGGAAATGGACACGTGCACTGCAAGGAACTTTCCAGTAGGAAAAGTACACTCAGGTGTACCGAGATTGACATCTCCACTCAACAGAACTCTTAAGAGTTAAGCAATGCCTTTCTGGTGACTAACACAGAGACAAGACTTCACTCTCGAGATTCCCTAACTTTAGGGAGTTTCAGAATCACCTGAAGGACTTGCTAAAGCACAGATTTAGAATGGGCCGCATCCCCAGAGTTTCACATTCAAGCGGGCTGGAGAAGGGCCTGAAAATCTGCATTTGTAACAAGTTCCAGGTGAGGCTGCTGCTGGTCCAGGGACTACATTTTAAGAACCTCTGCTCTAATCAATCACAGGGGACAGCAAAGAAATACTAAATCAGTGACCTCAACCCTGGCTGTGTGTTAGAATCACGTAGGTAGTTTTTCAATTTCAATACCATCATGCCCTCCCCACAAATCAACTCAATGAGTGAGGCTCCTCCAGGCATCAGCAAGTCCAATGCCGGAGGATTCCAACAGAGCCACACTGGCAAACCATTGTCTGAGAACCATGTCTTACATAAGTTCTACAACAGCTCTGGGACAAAAACACTATTTTGTCCTTTCACTCTTTCACCAGATTCAACGGCTACTTCCGTACTGGGCATCCTAGTTCAGAAGCCTGAACTGAACTAACAGCACCAACTAGTGTCACCCCTTCCAAACTTTCCCACCACAAAATGTTAGAACAGTTCCATCACCTTCCATCACCGCAGAAAAATCCCCTTTGCTCCTCTGTAGTTAACCCTTGTCTCCGCTCTCCAGCCCTTGACAACCACTATCTGTTATCTCTCCCTATAGCTTCAACTTTTTCTAGAGCATCATAATGTACTCATACAGTATGTCATCTTTTGAGTCTGGCTTCTTCCACTTAGCGTAAGCATCTGAAGTCCATCCAAGTTGTTGCATGTAATTCCTTCATACTACTAACATTTCAGTTGGCATCAGAAAGGCAGGAAAAAATAAAGTGAGAAGGGAATGTAGAATTTGGAACCTGGGTGTTGGAATTAAAAAAAAAAGACCTAGGTTCAACTCATTATTAATTTTTGGCTTAAATCATTATTAATTTTTTTGGAAATTATTTTTCATAAAATGTTATTTATATTAATATTTTCAGGGGTTTGTTTTTAAGTGAATTCACAAATATTTAAAACATTCCTCAAATTATTCTGAAGTCATTGAAAGCTGAGCCTTATCTTTCCGTCCTTAGCAGCACCTGACACAAAGTGTTGAATAAACTTTTGTTGGATTTCAAGATCTGCACTTTCACAGAGAACGAAGCGATAGGTGTTACTGAAGCAGAAGGAGCTTCCAACACCAGGCAAACAGTTCAGCCAGACGTTCCCCAACGTTTTGGTCCCAGAATCCCTTTACAGTTTAAAAAGTGAAAACCCCAAAGAGCTTTTTGTTTACATGGGCTAAATCTATCAGTTGTTACTATATTATAAAACAAACCAAATGTCCTCATCTTTACAATAGGAATAAGAATACTTCTTTCACAGCAGGTTATAAGGATTAAACGAGATGTAAAGAGTTTAGCACAGCGCCTGGTCATAGTAACTGCTTAACAAATAGCAGTAATTATTATTAAATGTCTTATAACATCTCAGAGCATTTCATAAACTAATGCACAATTTTGCTAAGAAGTATAAAGGGAAGGTTTAGAGCAGTCCCCAACCCCTCACAAGAGACTGATTTAACTGGCCTGGGCTTCAGGGGTTTAAAAAACTCCCTAGGTTGTTTCAACGAGCAGTCAAGGCCAAGAAGCACTGGGGCAGAGGGAGGACGAGAACACATGAATTTAAACTAAAAGAACACACACTGCCTGGAATCTTGCTAAACTGCAGGTCTGACTCAGCAGGGCTGGGGTCCTGTGTTTCATATTTCTAATAAGTTCCAGGGTGATGCCCTCAGTTTGAGTAACAAGTAAACTTGCTTTACAGAAATGGAGATTCTGTCTTGTATAGTAATGGGAAATGCTATTTGAAAGGTGCTGTAAGTCAAATTAGTGAGGATCTTGTCCGGGGGCTAGGTAGAAGGGTTTAGAGTTGATAGAGTAAACATCGATAGTTAGATTATAAACTCGGAGGAACCAAATCTAACCATCCCTTATGTGGCGGAAGAACTGAAGTCCATTCTGTTTGCCCAAAATCACAAAACTAGTCAATTTTAGGGTTCTGACTCTTTAGTAGATGGTTGGCAGCAGTTCTCAAAGTACCAAGTCCCCAAACTCCTAGCAGCCCCAGAACCCTTTCTGGGGATTTGCAAATTGAAAACTATTCTCATAATAATACTAAGATGCCATCCACATTTTTCACTATGTTGATATTTGCACTCATGGTGCATAAGCCATGGCAGGTGACACTGCTGGCGAATTAAGCACCAGGCTGTGCCAGTAGTCACTGTATTCTTGACCACCACACTCTCACAGAACAAAAAGAAAAAGGAGACAATTTAACTTAAGACTGTGCTTGATAAAGCAGCAAAAACTAGCTTTACCAAATTTCAACCCTTGAGTCTTTTTAATACTCATGGAGGGAAACATGAAGTATGCACTCAAGTTCCTCTGCTGTACGCCCAGGTGTGCTGGCTGCCTCCGGAACAGCACCTTGACAGTGAAGAGCTGAAAACCAAATCAAGCACTCTTCAAGGAACATCATTTTTACTTGAAAGCACAAGCGACTAACTATGGTCATTCAGACTTGGATATTTGGCAGATTTTGTCGAAATGAACAAAGGGAACCCATCACTTCAAAAAAACAAGTGACAGTATTTGTTGCCAATGATAAAATTCAAGCTTTTAAATGAAAATTAAAATTTTGGAAAACTTGTATCCACAACTGTGAGTTTGACAGTTTCTCAATACTTATTTCTGAGATACACTTCTGACAAGATCAGTAGTGATATTAACAAATGTGATATTTTGATATTATGTAATGAAATGCATCCATATTTGGAAGATCTGCATACTTCAGTGAACCAGTATTTTCCAAACGACCAATGCATCATGTAAAAAATCATGCATGGGGAAAAGATCCATTCAAAGTGCAACATGGGCCAATGGATTTTAATGTAACACAACAAAAAGTTCATTGGTAGGATTTTAGATTTCATACTGCAGCTAACCTTTAAGAAGCTTCTACTTATTTTGTGTAGTATTCAAGAACATCCACAATTATCTAAAAAAATACTCCTCTGCTTGCAACTACATATCACTAAAATTGGATTTTCTTCATATACTTGAACCAAAATAACATATCTCAAAAGACAGAAGCAGACCCATTGCGGGTTGACCCCGTGGCTGAGTGGTTAAGTTTGCACGCTCCACGTCAGTGGCCCAGGATTTCCCCAGTTCAGATCCTGGGTGCAAACACGGCACTGCTCATCAAGCCATGCTGAGGCAGCATCCCACATGCCACAACCAGAAGGACCCACAACTAAAAATATACAACTATGTACTGGGGAGCTTCAGGGAGAAAAAGGGAAAAAAATAAAATTTAAAAAAAAAAGGAGACACAAGAATCCAGCTCTCTTCTCATAAGCCAGGAATTAAACAGATTTGCAAAAAATTAAACAATGGCCCTTATTACTAATTTTTTTCTACTCTGACATCTAGTTTCAAAGTCCTTAATTCCCTTCTCATTATGCTTTATTCCTGCTGTAATATCACCAACTTCAATGCCTTCCCTTCTTCATGTACCCAAGGGCTACCTCAATTCCACTTTCTTCCAATATTGTTTTCCATTCTTTAAAGTCGTATTTCATTTATAAAATCATACTTTGGTTTTCAGGACTTAAAATACCTGTTACAAGAACTTTTGCTTTCCTACCTATCTTCAGACCCTCTTAAAGGCCACATTGTTTCGTTTGCATTCTCCTACAATTTACAGCACAACTGCTGTACATTAAATGTTTATTAACTGATAACGGCCAAGATATTCCCACTAAACTTTGATACTGTTACGTGCTCATTTGTTTTCTTCTAAACCAACTGAAAACGATGATCTGGAAAACTCAATGAACTCTCCAAGTGCAGGACTGGACAGCCAACCTTCACGGTTCCCATTTCCTCCATCAAGAGGAGTACAGAACGTTCCAGTGTAAAGGCAATATTATTTTCTGGAAGACAGCCTTGAAGTCCACCCCTCCCCTCCTTTTTTTGTAGTTTCTGCGGCAACGTTTACTAGCAAAATATACTACACAGGTTGCAGACACCCTAGTGGAATCTAATAAGTAAAATCAAACAGGTCTTGAGTTTCATAACTGAAGTTAACGGGTTTGTGGATTAATCTTGGTTTGTGTTTGTCTCCGTAACGCAAAGCAGCAAAATACTTTGGGACACGAAGCAACAAGAGGATGGGATGAGGGCAAGGAGGGGAGAGAGAGTGATAATGGGGGAGCGGGGTACGAAGAGAAACAACCTGGACTCCCCAGCAAAAAACGCCCCAGGGTTTTAATGTGGGGTAGGGAGGTAAAAACCAGGCCCTCTGGGCCATGCAGGGCCCCATTCGTCACTGGATAAACATGAGGACGAGGGCTGGGAGGAAGGCGCCGACGTCAGACGGGCGGTAGGTGCAGACGCCGACCCCACACAGGTGTCTGCACCTGTCGAGGGGTCCGCAAAGGAACGCCGGGACGGGCGGCCACGTCAGCAGGGCGGATGGACAATGGCCGGGAAGGCTGAGGACCCCTCGCTGGGGGCGGGGCGGGGGCCGTCAGCGAGGAGGCCAGGGGGCGCGCACACGGCGCCCCGCCCCGCGCGGAGCCCCGGGCCGGCCGGAGGGGGCGGGGCGCACGGGGCGAGCCGGGCCGGGGGCCGGAGGTCTCGGGGCCGCCCCTCCCGCCGCGCGGCGCCCCCTACCAGGAGCAGGAGGCCGAAGATGCACCAGCCGATCACCAGGTCCACCGAGGCCGCGCCGGCCGCCGCCATCTTCGCTTCCGGCCGAGGCCCCGGCAGGGCAGGGCGGGGAGAGGCGGGGCGCCGCGCACCCTAAAGGTTAAGAGGGCGCAGGGGCGGAGCGAGCGGTCGCCACGGAGACCCCGCCCCAGCGTCCCGCGCCGAGCCGGGGGCGGGGCGTGGCGACGTCAGCGAGCGCCTGGGCGGGCGGGGCGTAGTGACGTCAGCGCCGCCGCGCCGGGGCCGCCCTGGGGGTTCGGGCGAGGTGGGCCCGGGAGCGGCGCGAGGCTGGGCCGGTGGCTGGAGCTCCGAGCGGCGTCGGGAGTTTCCGGCGCCTCCGTGAGGGTTCGTCCTGGAGGCCGGGCGGGTGGGCGGTGGTGGGCCGGGCCCCCTGGCAGGGTTGGCTGACGCTGTAGGGGAGCCGATTGGCTCCCCAGGGACTTCCCGTTCTGCGGGCGCTGGGCCGTCCTGCCCCCGCCGTGTCACGTGATGTTGCGGCCCTTCTGTTTAGATCCGCACGTGCCTGTGAAGGATGACGTTGTACCCTCCAGGTGTTCGAACTCAGAGCACCTTCATCAAGAGATCGCAGGTTCTGGTAATGATCCTAAGTGAACGGAGCAGATGCTGCCCCTGGCCGGCGGGGAAGCGGAGGGAAGCTGCGAGGGCTTCCCTGAGGGGGGGTACAGACCGAACTAGGCCCTGAATTGAACAAACCTAACCCAAATGTACTCAGAACACAGCTGTATGGATGACTCCCACCACATCTTTTCAGTTTATCTTGTGGAGATAAATTATCCCCTGCTTGGACCTAGTTCAGGCTGGAATCCTGCACGAGGGAAGGTGTGGAGGTCTCCCTGCCAGGACGGGATGAGGCGAGAAGAGGAAAACAGGAGACAGTTTGAACGTGAGTTGGTACCATCATAAGCTGGTTCCAGGCTCTCTGGACCTGCGTGTTTGAGCGTAACTCTTTCTCCCGTGGGACATCACTTCTCTGGAGACCTCTCTCCTGTAGTTGCCTTCCGGAGAATAGAGACATCTCTATTCCAGGTCGCCACTTGGAATTCCTTCACCAGCTGCAGGGCCGATTGCGGTCACCTACTTCTGCCTCTTCCTGCTTGGGTCTCCGAATCTTCTCCTAGAGGCCCACGTGGTTTGGAGGAGAGGTACACAACCCAAGGCCAGTTTTCTCCCTTTCCCCCACACAACCCAAATTCCCTCTATAGGAAAGAGTCATTCACATCTTTGTACCAACAACTTTTGGAAGCACAAGGCAATCCCAGTGTAACTGCCGTCTCCTACCATCAGTGCAATCAGCCCTTCCTTGAGGGCGTCCGCCTGTGCTGCACAGTCCGCTGTAGTTCCCACAGGCCTGAGTCGGGCACCAGCCCTCTGTATCTCTCAGTTGCAGGAACCATATTTCAAATTCTCCAGTTAGCTCCCTTGAGGCATCCCTTACTAGGCTAGGGGTTAGATGGTAACACACACACCACCCCTTTGGGTTAGAGGTGAGGATTCATAGACCAGCAATGATTCTCATGAAGGAAATCTTTTCACTTTCTCTTCTTCCACCCCCATCCGTTTATTGATATTTTATTTGGCTGAGGAGATCCAAAAGTTGTAGGATAAATTCATCTTACATCCCCTTTTAATTCTGCATATAAATGGGAATTCATGGTTAGGAGGGAGACAAAGAGTTAAAGACCATACTCTTCCCCACCACTTTAGATTTTATGTGAAATTCAACCATTTACCAAGACTAGACTGAACCTTTTTAATATCTGATGTACCCGTAATTGAACTAAGCCCATTTAATAAACTGGGTTCACCCTTTTGCTGACTCTGAACATCTAAGTATTAGGGTAGTACAGGTTAGTTGCTTAGGTAGGAAAAGCCTTATAAACCTGTGCTGCGGACAAGAGTGACTAATTACAAAGATGGTAGTGATACCAAACCTCTTAATCTCAAATTCATGTGCCCCAATATATCATAAGCCAATCACTGAGACACTGGTGCTTGGAGATGGAGAAAGGTTTATAGAAATTGGCCAAAATGAGAAGGTAGGAGGATAGGTTCTCTCAAATCTGCCTTAACAAAGAAGAAAGCAGGGGGTCTTTATAGAGCCAAGGGACTTGGGAGGAGGAGTTAGGTAGAAAGAAAGGGGAAATCTCTGTTTCTTTCACTCCAGCTAAGCCCTTGGGCAATTACACTTCTGGGGGTGAAAGGCAGCTGGGGGCTGGTTATCTGGCAATTGTAACTTCCTTGAAGGCATTCATTTTCTTCTGCAAAACAAGCTCATATATCTTTGTGAGCCTTGAGTCTCCCTTCAGGTTAAATAAGAAAAGCAAAGGGGACGGCCCCATGGCCTAGTGGTTAAGTTTGGCACATTCCACTTCAGTGGTGCTGATTCAATTCCCAGGCATGCACCTATACCACTTGTCAGTGGCCATGCTGTGGTGGCAACCCACATGCAAAGTAGAGGAAGATTGGCACAGATGTTAGCTCAGGGCGAATATTCCTAAGCAAAAAATAATAAGTAAATAAGAAAAATAGCAAATTAACGAGATTAACTTCTTTTAATCTGTGTCTGTGTTGGGAACAAGGTCGAAGGGTAATCGTGTTCTTACTGAATATTTACTGTAACCCTCAGCTTCAGTAGTAGTTTGAATCAGGAAACTTGAGATAGAAGGTGAGGCATTTGGGCAGATAGAGATGTGCATATCAACCCATCTCTCCATTCCTCCCCCTAGTCATTATGTACTATTCATTTAACATACAGACCAGACCAGCAAGCACTGAACACATTCTCCTGAATGATGTTCTTAAATCTAAGAAGTTTCTGATTACAAAACAGAGTTCTTTAAATAATAATAATCTTTTATGTGTGTTTATGATTACAAAAGGAATACATGCTCATTTATAAAATTTCCAAACATAAATAATTTAGAAACTAAAAAGGTCCTAATAAATTGACACAATCCTCCTCACCCAAGATGCTTGCCTTTAAGAACTTCAAAGTTCTTTGTGTGCACATTCTAATGTGTTCCATGAGGATGTAGAAAACCAATAGACAGTCCTTTTCTGCTCCCCTGAAGCCATAGACTGACTATTTGTGTTCCCTCCAAATTTCGTATGTTAAATCCTAAAGCCCAAGGTGATAGTATTTGGAGGTGGGGCCTTTGGGAGGTGCTTAGGTCGTGAAAGTGGAGCCCACATGAATGATTAGCGCCCTTATGGGAAAGACCCCAGAGAGCTCCTAGCCCCTTCTGCCATGTGGAGTTATAGTGAGAAGGCAGCCGTCTATAAACCGGCAAGCAGGTCCTAAGCAGACACCAAGCCCATCGGCACCCTGATCTTAGCCTTCGGAACTGTGAGAAATAAATTTCTGTTGTTTAAAAGCCACCCAGTGGGCCAGCCCAGTGGTGCAGCAGTTAAGTGTGCACGTTCCACTTTGGCAGCCTGGGCTTTGCCAGTTTGGATCCCGGGTGTGGACATGGCACCACTTGGCAAGCCATGCTGTGGTAGGCGTCCCACATATAAAGTGAGGGAAGATGGGCACGATGTTAGCTCAGGGCCAGTCTTCCTCAGCAAAAAGAGGAGGATTGACAGCAGATGTTAGCTCAGGGCTAATCTTCCTCAAAAAAAAAAAACGAAAACAAAAAAAAAGCCACCCAGTTTATGGTGTTTTTCTTATAGCAGCCCAACGGACTGAGACACCTGAAATTACTGTAGAATGCCCTTGCCATTCCCCCACCCAACCATCATGAGAAGGTGAGAGTTTCTTTGGACTCTGTTCCATTTTAAGTTCAAAGAAATGACCATGGATAGCCCATCACGTCCAAGGGCTTTACTAAGAGGAGACGTTGCAAAGAGCCCATCAAAACCTGGGCTCCCTTCACTGTACTGAGGGCTCAAGGCCTTTGGAGGGAAGCAAAGTTTGTAAGAGAGCAGCTACCCTCCCCTCCCTCCTCACTCCCTCAGCTTTTGAATAGTCCTCCACTAAAGCCAGTGGGAGGAGGACACAAGAGAATCACTCATAATGTTGGAGGGTGTGACCTGAGGTTTGGGAGAGGCGTAGCGTCCTGCCACAAGTGCTGCGGGTGGCTGACTCAGAGAGTGCCTGGTGCTGAGCTGGCATAAGACCTGTGCTGAGCAGTATCTTGGTGCAGAAAGGATGTGAATTAGCTCCCCCCCATCCCCGCACAGCCCATTAAACTCACACTGAAGGCTTGGGTACTCTGCTCGTGAGAACCACTCTGTCCATGTGCTTATTCCTGTGCAGGGCTAAGAAGAGATGCAAGAGCCTCCACTGCAGGAGGCCTTCATGACAGTGCGCTTGGCCTAGACCAGGACCATGTACACAGCAGAAAGGCGGGGGGAAAGCCCCAAGGGGGCCAGGCACTGGTGACCTACAGAAAGGTCACCTTGACACCAAAACCAGACAAAGATAGATGAAAAAAAGGAAACTACTGTGAATATAGATGCCAAAACTCTCAACAAAAGAATTCATGAAGCAAGGGCAATCACACCTAACTTCTCACCTCTAACCCCGTGGCACTCAAGAGGTTCCCCTGCCTGAGCTGGGGGATTTGGGGTGGATTTGGGAAACAGGAGGCTTGAGAATGGTTTCTCATTCCCTTTATCAGGTGCTTTTGGAAAGCCAAAGGTAGGATTATGATTAAGTGACGTAGCTGGGAAGTAAAATTTTTAAAAAGTAATCTTAAATAGGAATTGGTAGAAAGAACAAGAAGAAAATTGAAAGTTTTAATTAAGAGGAAAGAAGAACAGACTGGAAGAAAAATTATGTCAATGAGACACAAAGGAAGTAAAGAGAATGAAGAAAGGAAGCAGGACATAGAGGCCCAAGTAGGCCTAGAACTGGAGATTGGAGGGTTGATGAGTCAGGAACACACAAGGGGCCTGGGTGGAGAGCTCAGCAATCTGAAAGAGCCCCATGGAAATGACTTCAGAACTCGGTCCCAGACAAATAACCACATAATGGAAACTGCACTAGTTGATGCGGCTTGCACCCTGAAATTACATCTAGGCCGTAGTGAAGCCTAGTTATGCATCCAAATTCACTGTGCATTACACCACTGGATGTTAACATGTTGTTTTTAAAAAATAGCTGATTTTTATACATCAATTTTTTATTTTCTTGTTGAAAATTTAAAATATTAGACTGTCCATTCACATTAGGCACTTGAAAAGTCTCAAAATTTCTCTCTGTCATTTTGTCTGCGCTTCTATTGCTACCTGCTAATCCTCCTTCTGATTGACAAATTCTTTCTTTAGCTGTTTTAATACCTTCAATCAGGTTACAGGTAAGCCTTGCTAGCCTCAGATCCTCAAGACTTTGCACATGTCTGTCCTGATCCATTATGATTTAGAATTTAGCTCTGGGCTCCGTGGACTGCCTACACTTAGTCTTCTGTCAAAGGATTTAACAATGATCTAGTGAACATTACTGTGGGCCTGAGGCAGTCGGCGCACACTTTTCCCTCCCAATACCACATTTTCTCCTTTTCCTCCCTATCCTTCCACTGTTATCCAACTGAATTGGTCATCACAACACTAACAAGGTTCTTCTTTTCTTTGTGAAAGAGCTTACAGTGTGTTTATAAAGTAATTGGCACATGAGGTGGAGAGACCCACTTGGTTCTGCTAGAACATTTGCTCATTTGTACATAACCCAGTGGGGAGCCAGAGGTTTTTGCACAAGAGCCAACCCATGGAAAATTAAATTTTATGGGCTACATTTTTTCATTTAAAATCAAAATTGCTTCTTTTTTTGAGCCCCAAAGTATAAGGTATATTTTAAAATGTAGTTTGTCTATTTCACTTTATAGAAAACTGCCAAGAAGAAAATGACACTGAAATGTTAATATCTGGGTGTTTTTGATTTGTGGACGCAGGGGCAACTTTCCAATTTGTCATCCTGAAATTAGACTGCATGTAGTATCATGTTGTGGATTGTGATATTCACATTTCCATATTTCTGCAATTATAGACTCTTAATGGATACCATTCATATACTTCTCCTAATGGAACTAACATTCCCACAAGAACTAATGATACATATTAGTTTTCTTCTTAAGATTTTTCTTCTTGCTATGAAAGACATGATTTCTTCATAGTCTAGATATGTTAAAATGTCATTTAATACTATTACTACACAAAAGGTGTGATCTGTTCGCCACAAGACAAATGCCAATCGTCAAGAGGCAAGATGGTGTCAGAGAAAGGGCATTTTACTACAAGTTGCTAGCAAGAGGGAAGATGGCCAACTAATGTCCAGAAGAACCATCTTCAGGGGAACACAGAATCTTGAAGGAGTTGTACAGGCCAGTGGGTTGTAGGGGAGAGGGTTAGGAATGGCGACCTAGGAGTTGCCACTCCAGATCTTTCAGTTTTCATTGGTGATGGCTATCAGCATAGACTCTCTGTTCAGGGTCATCACTTTCCTAAGGAACTCAGAAGAAAGAAGTTATAGTCTTACCGCAGCTGGGAGGTACATGCACAAGCAGGGGTCATAAAATCTCCAGAGCAGGTGGATCTGGAGGGTGCATATCCAGCTGAGTTAGTGAATCAGAGGTCATTCAAAGTTACAGTATGGTTACTTTTCTACAATATGGCTTCTCTTATTTCAGCCTTGTGTTGAGCCAGTGTCAATACCTCCAAGTGTTTTTCATTGTGTCAATTCTTGAAGCTGGTGTTTATGTACTTTAAGATAGAAAAAATAAATTTGCATATACAACTCAAACATAAAGTAATGTTAGTTTATGAGTAGAAATTATAGTAAAAACTGATTTTAAGTTCATGATATTTAAAAATGGTCCTTTGGGGCCAGCCTGGTGGTACAGCGGTTAAGTTCATGCACTCCGCTTCAGCAACCCAGGGTTTGCTGCTTTGGATCTCAGGCACAGACCTGTGCACTGCTTGTCAAGCCATGCTGTGGCAGGCATCCCACATATAAAGTAGAGGAAGATGGGCACAGGTGTTAGCTCAGGGCCAGTGTTCCTCAGCAAAAAGAGGAGGAGTGGCAGAGGATGTTAGCACAGGGCTAATCTTCCTCAAAAAAATAAAAATAAAAATGGCCCGTGGCATACTCAATAATTTTAACAAAGGATGCATTTTTATTTGTAGTGTATGTTGCTCTTTTTTTCCTAACGTTAGGGTTCCTCCCTCGACTCCAGTGTCTCTTCTTTGTCATAGTGCAGTTCTGTTTGCTTCATTTCTGGGCAGAGTTTCTCAGCTGATATTTAAAATCAAAGTGTAACCTTTAGTGTTAAATTCCCACATGTTAATATTTATAGGTCATAAAATTTTGTAAAACCAATTGGTCTTATTAGAATTTATGGAGCTAACATAGCCGAGGTCTAGATGGCCCTGTCTGTAGTACAATGCAAAAGGCTTTAAAACTGATCTTTTAAGTTTTTAAACAATTGATAGACCAGACATTTATCCTTATGTTTTCACTTATTGCCAAATAATACTATAAATTTTCTATTTTTTAATGATACAGAGTAAGAAATTTCAACCATTATATCCAAATTCGTTTTAAAAAATGTTCTAATTAAAAATATGAAATATACTGATTGAGATTTGGAAATCCTTCAGGGAGTTAACATTAGGCTAGGCTTTTTTGTTTTTTTAAGAGATTGAATGGATTTTAATTTTCATCTTTTTTTTTTTTTTTTTTTTTTTGCTGGGAAAGGTTCTCCCTGAGCTAACATCTGCTGCCAATCTTCCTGTCTTTTTTTTTTCTCCTCCCCAAAGCCCCAATACGTAGTCGTATATTCTAGTCATATGGGCTCGGTTTTAAAGGATGAAAGAGTTTTCAGCACAGACACAAAGGGAGAGCACCCTGTGGAGACGGAGGCAGAGATTGAAGTGATGTGTCTATAAGCCAAGGAGCACCAAGGATTGTGAGCAACCAGCAGAGCTGGGAGAGAGGCCTGGAGCAGATCCTCCCCAGAGCCTGTGGAGGGAGTATGGCCCTGCCAGCACCTGGGTTTTGGGCTTCTAGCCTTCTAGCCTCCAGAAGTGTGAGAGAATACATGTCTTCTTTTTTCTTTTTTAAAAGAGTTTATCAAACAAACTAGGAGAAGAGTGAGCAAACGTTTCATCAAGGGAATAGTGTGTGTAACGGTCTGGAGCGTTGATACCATACGGTAGTTCCCCCTTATCCTTGGTTTCGGTTTCCATGGTTTCAGTTACATGTGGTCAATCATGATCCAAAAATATTAAATGGAAAATTCCAGAAATAAACAATTCATAAGTTTTAAATTGTGTGCCCTTCTGAGTAGCATGATGAAATCTCTCACGGTTCCACTCTGTCCTGCTTGGGACATGACTCATCCCTTTGTCCAGCAGATCCATGTTGTACACTCCACCTACCCGTGAATCACTTAGTAGCCATCTTGGTGATCAGATCCATTGTCAAGGTATCGCAGTGCTTGTGTTCAAGTCACCCTTATTTTACTCAACAGTGGCCCCAAAGCACAAGAGCAGTGATGTTGGCAATTCAGATTTGCTAAAGAGAAACCTTAAAGTGCTTCCTTTAAGTGAAAAGGTGAAAGTTCTCCACTTAATAAGAAAAAAATCATATTCTGAGGTTACTAAGATCTATAGTAAGAACAAATCTATCCTTGAAATTTTGAAGAAGGAAAAAGAAATACATGCTCGTTTTGCTGTTACACCTCAAATATGTATGTATAGGAAAAAACATAGTATATATGGGGTTCAGTACTATCTGTGGTTTCAGGCATCCACTAGGGGTCTCGGATAAGGGGACATGACTATATTCAGTATTGCTTGAGCAATTGGTGTGAGAATGGGAGGAATTATTCAGCTAAGAGACCAGGTCCTGAGTGGGTGTATATTCCCCACTAAGAAACTTGGGCTTCATCCTATAGGTAATGAGAACCAGTGCAGTGTTCTAAGCAAGTGAGAGAGACAAGAAGACTTGCATTTTAGGAAGATCCCTTTAGGATAATCTGAAGGCTGGGTTGGGGAGGGGAAGTCTTGAAGCAGGGATTTATTTCCATTAAGATGCTGTTGCTAAACTCAAAGCAAGAGAAGATGAAAAGTAAACAGAGACTGTCAACATGAAAGGAGAAGATAGATTTATGTGATAATAATAAAGATTCATTTTTGAAGACATAGTGTCTAAGTGTGGAGGGTGAATCAAAAGAAACGTAGAGAGATTTATAGGAAGGAATTGGCTTATGCAACTATGGGGACTGGCTAGGCAAGTCTCAAGTCCATAGAGCAGCCATCAGGAAGAGCAGGCTGCAAATGCTGAGGCAGGAACCAACATGGACAGGCCACAGGCAGAATGTCTTCTCAGGGAAACCTCTGCTCTGCTCTTAAGGGCTTTCAATTGACTGAGTCAAACCCATCCAGATTATTGAAATAACCTCCTTTAGTTAGTCGGCTGATTGCAGATGTTAATCACATCTACAAAACACCTTCACAGCAATACCTGGTTAGTACTTGACTGAATAGTTAAGTACTCTAGCCTAGCCAAGTTGATGGGTAAAACTGATCATTACATGTTCTTTTTAGGATTCTGAACTGAGAGATGTGGAGAATGATGGTGCCGCTAATTAAAATAGGGAACACATGAGGAAGAACAGAAACATACTGCATTTCATAGATTCCAAGATGCACATTTTCTTTATATTTTAATATCTCTGAAGTTAGGATGCATCTTATAATTGATGCAATCTTACCACGATAATTGGAATTTCTTAGTAGTTTATAAAAGGATGGTGTACTTAAAATCAAGGATACCTTAGACTGAAGGAAACCAAATGGTGGGTTTGATTGGGTATCTTTACTTGAGGTGCCTGAGGGACATGGGTTGCTCTAGTGTCCCCTGAGCTAGAATGAAACAATGAAACCCCGCAGAGAGCCTGGCTCTGGAGATAGGACTTCTAGAGTCATCTGTACTCAGGGGAAGTTGAAGCAACAGAAATAGATGAAATCCCCACAGAAAGCAGGTGGAGAGAGAACAACAGCTAAACAGACAGCTCTACGGAACATGTAACTTTAAAGGGGAAGTGAAAGGAAGGGAGAGTCAGAAAATGATGTAGAAGCGAAGGGAGAAGAAAATTTTTAAAAGCAATGACTGGTCATCAATGTCAAATGCAGTGAGAGGACTAGTAGGTCCCCACTGAGTATGGCAAGGTGGGATCACTAATGACTTCAAGAAGGACTTGAGTGGCATGGTGAGGAAGAAGACTGGATTGGAGGAAGATTGGATTGAGGCATGAAGAAGAATGAGGATAGCAGAGGTCCCGAATATGAGCACTCTTGATGGAAGCTTGACCAAGGAGGGATGGAACAATGCAAATAGCTAAATGGAAGGGATGAGGTCAAATCTGGTTTTGTGAGAAGTGACTCAGGCTTGGACTTGTTTCTAAGATAAATAGTAAAGACGTGGACCACAGCACATCAATCTATTTGGTTATCAGATCATCTTGTTGACAACTTGACCTCTGAAGGGATGAGGTAGTCAGGGGAGAGGGAGGAGATAAGTCAATTAGCCAGGATTCTGGCAGAAAACAGAATACACTCAATGGGTGATCAAGACAATTAATGCCTGGACTGTTTACAAAGATGTGAGCAGGATGAAGAGAAACTAACCCTAGAGTTGGCAACAGCAGGAAGCCACTACCACACCTGAAAGGACAGGACAAGAAGTTACTGGAATCTGGCAAGACCTGTATGCCAAGAAAAGCACTGCCTAGCAGCTATTGTCAACCCACAGTCCTCTAGGGAGGGCCATGGGAATAAATACCCTGACCTCTCTCTCCCTCCACCCTCTTATCTCCTGCCAGTGCCTCTGTTTGGATGAACTGAACAGGAACTTAACAGGAAGCCAAAAGGCAAGGGAGGCTATTTGATGCAAAGCGTAATCATCAGCTTCCTGGGGTACAGAGGGTGGAGATGGATCTGGAGGAGCAAATGGAAGACATTCAGCAGAAGAAAGACGTGTCCAAGTGGGAGTCAGACCCAGGACCATGGCACTCCCAGTGAAGACAAAGAGAGCCTTTCCCACAGATTCTATCATGTAGTCTAACAGTGGTAACAAAAAATATTCTTCTAATTTTTGCCTAGTTAATAAGAAACTGATATTTCTAAATAAGAAAAGGCCCAGTGTCCTTGTCTTAATTAAAAGGCATTGTTCATTTTGTATTGTATTTATGAAAACAACCAACGATGTCTATGGTTTTAAAAAAATTCTAATTCTCTGCAGAATAACTAAACTACTCACGTAATGTTTCATCTTTATATTCAAATATAGCATTCCAATTAAGAGGATGCTTCTCTTTTCAAAAATTTGAATAAACTGATGTTTTAAAAAATAACTACCACTGGTTAAGTTTAGCCCTGAAAAAAATGAACAGTGTTAAAACTTTCTATAGGTCCTGTAGGCTGAGCTTCAGTAATGTTGATTCCATATCTATTCATTTTTAGCATCAATTGTAGATCACCTTTTGCAGAGCAGACAATTTCAGGATTGTATCAAATAAAGAGCCAATGCTATTTCTGCAAATATGAGACCTTGGAGAAAACAACCTAGAGCCAATAGATACCAAATTTTGATTTTTAAAATTATTCTTATCAACGCATAAATATGTGTCCACATGCACACTTTCTGGATTGAGAGATCATTGTTATTCAGAGAAGCCATTCCTCATGTTAAAATAGAAGGCAGCTTTGATAGAAAACCCTCAAGAAATATTTTTTCCGTAACTTTTAAACAAACAAAAAAATCCACACTAGTTTTTCTTTGTTAAACCGTTATATCAATGAATATCTGACCAATTCTAGAATATGGTTAATTTTGAAGGGAATGTGGAGCTTTATAGAAGATAAGGAATTGTCCCATTTCTGGTGTCTACAACTCATTTTTTCTCAGACCAGATTTGTTTTCTGATAAACATATGCAAATTCAAGTTTTCACAACTTTTTTGAAAACCATTCAGTCTTTACCATCTACCCAAGTCGAAGGTCTGTTACCTATTATCTGGTTATTTTGTAAACTGTATGATTCTGGGACTACTCTTAATCCAGTCTCATGGACTCACATTCAAAGAATTACCAGTCAGGCATAAAAATATAATTAGAAGCAAGTGAAATCTTTACTCAGGCTCTGGAGAAATCACCGAAGGGTAATTAGAGTAATTCAGCTTCTTTAAAGTGTCCTCTTTAGACCTTACTCTCATTTTCTCTCCCACGTCTGCAGGGGCAGACTTACAGGGATGCTAGTGAAGCCTAAACTTCAGTGACCCACTTGCACAGGCATTTTCCATGCTCCCTGAATGAGGCCCTAGCAATGTGTTTACATGAGCTTAGGTTTTGGTAAAATTTTTGAAAAGTAATGTATTTTCCTTTCAATCTTTTGACACTACTGTCTCTTTCCGTTTAGATTATCTCTCCATCACAGCCACCCTCATATGAGTGTCCTTTAAATGACCACAGGCGTCCCAGCTCTGGTAAAGAGGGTTAGGGTTCCCTTTAGTTTGGGTTTAATGGAATGTATTTAGGTGGCTCATATTTATGCTCGTGTATAGTTAAGTTATTGCTAGGCATCCAGGTGTAGGAATGGCTTCAGGAGTACTCGTATTGCCCACTATTCCAATTGTGGTACAGGAAGAAATAAATTTGGTTTTTATCCCTAATTCTGGCACAGAGCTCCTAAAGCCCTTGGAATTTCCCAGGTAATAGAATTGTCTTTTGTTACTCATAATGAGCCCCTTTTGATCACACCTGAGTTGATGCTAATGTGGTAACTTAGGGCGGGGCCCGTGGATAGCCTCAGGGTGGGGCTGGTCCAGGGAAAGACTCAGTGACTAGAGGGTTGGAACTTTCAGTCCCGCTCACCACCTCTGAGAAGGGAGGTGGGTAGGGTTGGAGATTAAGTTCTGTAAAAACTCTTGAACATGGTTTGACGAGCTTCCAGACTGGTGAACACATGGGGTGCTGGGAGGATGCTGTGCCCAGAGAAGATGTGGAAGTCCCAGGGGCTCCCCTCCCCCTGACATTGTCCTATGCATCTCTTCCATTTGGCTGTTCCTGAGATACATACTTTGTAATAAACTGGTAAATATAAGTAAAGTGACTTTCTGAGTTCTGTGAGCCATGTTAGCAAATTATGGCATCTAACAAATTATTGAAGGAGTTGTAGGAAACCCGGATTTATTGCCAATCAACCAGAAATATGTGTGACCTGATATGAAGATTGGCATCTGAAGTGGAGGAGTCTTGTGGGACTGAGCCCTTTAATTTATGGAATCTGACACTAACCCCAGGGAGATAGTGTCAGGATTGAACTGGTTTGTCAGACACCCAGTTGACGTCAGGAGCAACTGGAGAATTGGTTGTTAGTGTTGGTATATACCCTACGACATAATGAGCACTGTGACACAAAAGCCAAGACCAGAGGTATTGTGATAGGAAAAAAAATCTCAGAACGCTCAACTCCAGTAGTTTGTGGATGGTAGAAGGGATACAAGTTTTGAAAACATGGAGCCAGAATCAAATCTGGACTGGGTTTTTTGGGATTTTTTGATGTTTGTGGTATTTGTGAGCTATTAAAATTTTCTAATTTTTTTCTCATTCTAAATGAAAATTTACTTTTGAGTCTAACATTGTATTCATAATTTTGTATTCGTTTTCTTAAGGAGGACCTCCTCCCCAACAGTTAAAAGTTTCGGTCTCCTGGATCTGCATTGCAGGTGAGAAAAAATCCTCATCTCTCTCTCTCTGGCTCATCCCCAGAAAACTTTGCTTACAGCTGACAGGTTGATGTTTTGTGCAAAGCACCACTCCCTCCTTAACCGTGCCCTCCTTCAGCTCTCTCATCTCCCAACTGCATCTTTATGCACACTACTCCCCCCTCTCAAAACTCCTCACAAGTATCTGGGTGTGGTCCTCCCTTCTGACTGATCATTTCTTGAGAAGTAAGTCTCTGCTTCAGAATTAAATGTGAATAAAATTCTCCATCTTTTATACAACTAGCTAGTGTTTCTCGAACTTGAATAATATGTGGATAGATCTCTTTTAAGAGGGGGAACATCTTGGGGAATTCTAATGTTGACTTAAATTATTTTCATGATGCTATTTAAATAAGTAAAAATATAAAACTATGTATGAATGCCTTGAACTTATAGACCTTATACAACTTTAAAATAAATAGAAAAATAAAAGTTAAGCAAAACTTAAGAAGAAATAAAATCCATGTTAAGAACATTATTTTAATGTGAAGCGTGATGGTGTTTTGCTGAAACAAAATCTGCTGGTCCTGAGTTTAACAGTGGAAAGACACAGGCTCATGTTTGGTTATAACATTAGTCTGTTTCTGGATCTTCATTTCCATAACACACGCCTAGAAAATGTCTGTTCCCATAAGTACGTGGTAAAAAAACGGTATTAATAACTTCAAATCTTTGCTTGCTAATTAAGTATAATC
This sequence comes from Equus asinus, assembly GCF_041296235.1. Lineage (NCBI taxonomy): Eukaryota > Metazoa > Chordata > Mammalia > Perissodactyla > Equidae > Equus > Equus asinus. The sequence goes on along the minus strand of NC_091797.1, from coordinate 2,730,471 downwards.
AGACTATGCTTAACTAAATCTCTGCTAGTGACCAATCCTTGAGTGCCAGATTAAAGTGGAGTCACTTGATAATTGTATGAATTTTCTTCTTCACTTGCAAATAATGTATCAGCACTATTGAAGTATGCATTAAATGATTTTGTAATCCAATTATTGCTGGAATTGGGAATAGAACAATTTATCATTGCATATTTTCTGCTAATGAAGTATTACAAAGTAGAATGTACACAGATAGGATTCTTAAAATCACTTGTTCACAATGTAAATATAACGTTGACTAAGCAGAGAGGTTATTGTGAGTTTGGTAAGTCTTTATTATCATATGTCACGGGATCATTCATTTCTACCATCACACTTTTCTGTTCCAACCAATGAAACACTTTCATCCATTCAGTTCGATGTGTCATCTGACCTTTCTTTGGTGTAAATGGGACAGGAAATAGATACTGCAAGATAGTACTCAGTTCTCAGGTGCTTCACAGGATTTAGATGATCCAATATTTGCTCAAGTTAGTTTTGTAAGTTTTTTTGAAAATACAAACACAGAATGAAAAAGAATTGAGAGAACTCTCAATCAATAATTATTTTGCTTTATGAATAATTGCAAAAACGTTTCCTATAAATTTACTGCTAAAACTATGACTATCAGTTTAGCCTGTTATAATAGTTATGCTTAAATATCTTACAGGCTCCCCAAACAATTATTTGCATTTTTATAAATGTGTGGTATGCACATAAAACCAGACAGTAGAGGAGAGTACCTGTGATTAACCAAAACTTGTAACACTAGGACTCATAGAAATCTGTGGCTTCCAATCAAGAGTTTGCAACCCGAAAGACAGAAGACTCAAAGCTTTTAGGCATCATCTTCTAAGGTCATCTTGACAGCCCTTGTACATCTACCGTATTTCCAACAGAATTCTGTGATTGGTAACTTGTATGTTGTGCAAGTACTTCATGAATTATTATAATTATTAAAACTGATCTTTGTCTTGGGCAAACCAAGCCTCAATGTGCCTCTCATGCCCACAGGCCCTTTTTTTTTCTTCTTCTTCTCCCCAGAGGCCCCCAGTACATAGTTGTATATTCTAGTTGTAGGTCCTTCTAGTTGAGCTATGTGGGATGCCTCCTCAGCATGGCTTGATGAGCGGTCCTGGGTCTGTGCCCAGGATCCCAATGCATGAGACCCTGGGCTACCAAAGTGGAGTGCATGAACTTAACCACTCAGCCAAGTGGCCAGCCCCCTACAGGCCCTTTGAAGGTGAACTTGCCCATCATTCTTTGTTGCAAAGAATATTAGAGCAGGTGAGTGGCCACAGCACAATTCTGGTTCCATGACCACTGGATGGTACTGGGGAGGAGGAGGGCAGCCATTCTGTAGACTGGACAGATGGAAATAAGAGGGGCAGGCTGAATAACTTCACCCAACAATGACAGTAGAGATAAACTGGATATAACTCAGGAAGTTTTGAAATCATAAAGAGAGAGAATCAGCCAGTCAGCAAACAGACAAGAGGAGAAAGGCACACAGAAAGGGCACAGTAGCCGTCTCCTGCAGTAAAACTTACAAGGCTGAAGCAGTGAGTTACCAAAAACCAGGAGAAGGTTGAAAGGCACACAAGCTATAACTGAGAAAAGAGATAAGTGAAAATTCAATCAGCAGTGGGAGGTATGGTAAAGGATCAAAAGATGTACGTAGTGGAGGAATTGATGCGGTATTGATCGGATCCTGAGTGACCTTCTATGTTCCTGAGGTCCGTGAAATGCAGCCCTACCAAAAAAGATTCCAGTTCTTCCTGTGGGGCCTGGTTTGCGGACGTTTCCTAGATTCTCAGGAGGCTGGAACACATAATCCAGATTTCTCTTTTTCTTATTTCCATATGGAGCCTTTTAATAATGACTCAAGACATTCCGAGGGAACTTCTGTCTTTGCAGCAACAAAGAAGGCCTAGTTAATACAACCTTTTTATAATTGCACAGCCCTGTACTCATTAGCTAGCATATGCACTTGCTATATTGTATTAAAATGGTCTATTTACTTATTAATTCCTTCACTTGAGTCTCTGGGCCTGGGACTATGTTTGTTATCTACATCCTCAGTGTTGACACTAGGACATTATCCACAAATTCTTGCCAAATGAATGAATGAAACAGCCGCTCTAAAAAACTGCAAACACACAAACTAGTCTTTAACCACCTGTACATACTGTTTATTTCATTTGTGTGAAATACAGTGCGTGGTATGACAGATACATTAGACATACACACATAAACACATATGTTAATAGGAGAAGCTGCGGCTGCTCTGGCAACTTCAGAAAGGCAAGCCAGAAAGTCCCTCTCGAGCAGATGTTTGTTCTGTGAAGAGTCACTGCAGGGACAGTAGACTCCTTAGTGAGGGGCATGGGAAAGGTGCACTGGAACCTGTTATCATCTGATCTGTCCCCCTTAAGGTCCTGGTATGCAGGAGCTGATTACTGGGGCGGAGAATCCAAGGTCTTCTGGAAGGAAAGTAAATCAATCCCCAAACCCTGTTCTCTGAGATGTGACGTGGGGAAACTCACCTGTGTGGATCACTATAGTGGTTTCCTTTAGGTCTCAGGGTCCAAGGAAGGGCAAGAAACCTTTGAAGTCAAGTCATCCTGGGAAAATTTGGCCCCTAACATAACATTTCCTCCATTGGTCTCCTAGCTTTACGTGAGGATTTGTGCGACTAGGTGCCTCCTGACCCTGCCACAGTGGTTAGGCTTTGGAGAAAAAGGGATGATCAAGGGAAAGTTAATTAAAAGGAGAGGCCACCCTGGCTCCCAATGTAGGGCCCCATGGTGACCTTGTGCACAGCTCTGAACCAGCAAGAGCATCCCTGAGGCATTGGACAAGACTCTGGAGCCACACCCAACCAGTCTCCGAGGGCGGCACTGCATGACGGGAGCAAAAAGTGGAATCCTGTGCTGCCCTCACTCTGGGGCCTGGCATCCCGGGGTGAGCACTCCCAGTACTGAAGCCTCTCAGAATGAGCATGCCCCTGGGTTATGGCATGATCGGGGTGTGGGTGGATGGGGAAGGCCTCAGGAGAGTGAGACTAAATTTCTTGCTAAAAGATACATTGGAGATTTACTAACTCATTTTAAAATAAAAGAAACACAACTCTCTTGTGTCCCAATTTTGTGGAGCAGTTTATTTAGATGTATTTCTTTGTTCAGTTTTTGCCTTTTTGTGAAAATATCTGGTCTTTTCTCCCCCCCGACACCCCCACCCCTCACCCACCCCTAGTCTCTTCTGCTTTCACTCTTTTCTTTCTGAACCTATTTGTAAAAGGGGATATTCTCTCACTTGCTTGTGAGATGCTACCCAGCTTGTGACTCCCACACGTGCTGGGCCCGGGCCGCCACAGCCTGGCCACGGTCCCCGCTGCCCCGCCTCCCTCCTCACGTGCCCATCTGCTCGTTTTGCCTTTTCTGGGGGCACCACAGCTGCTGGGTTTTATTTTCTGAGCCGTATGCTCTCTTCCAGGCACACTTGCCTGATGTCCCTGCTTTATCCAGGGCCAGAAAGGACAGGTTGGGAGTCTCCAAATTCCAGATCCAAGGCATTCTAATCATTGCCTTTTCTTCGGAGCCATGTCCATCTATCCCATTGTCCCACCTCTGAGCATGGCACAAAGGCCAGTGCTCCACATCAAATATCCAGGTTTTCCTTAAGAATACATCACAGAGGTCTTAACATTCTGTAGTTCAATCCTGTGAACAAACCCATTTTTGCTCAACAGAAAGCACTTACTACTTCATGACAGCGTGGTCTTCTGACTACTGACTCCTAACTATTGATACTCATTTAACACATACTTCACATACCTGCTTCATTCCATCTGGTGGGGGCTGGTTTCTTACTACCACTGTACTCTGGGCTGGCTGAAGAATTTGCAGGACCCAGCGAAAAATGAAACTGAGGGATCTCTTGTTCTAAAAGCAGGAAAAAAGTGCCATTAATGGTACTAAAATATATGGCTTTTTGGTTTTGTTCACTTATCTCCTCTGCTCATGCATATGCTCCATTTCCCCATTGGACTTCACTTCCAAAATTCAAACAAGTTAAAAATACAATTATGTAAGAATTTCAAGACATGACAGTAAAGCATTAAACCAAGTATGGCATCCTTCTGAATGCAGGGCCCCATGTGATCAAATTCCCATGAAGCTGACCCTGACTGTACCCTTTAGCAGCATTTTGTCTGTCCATTCATCTGTCTTGCAGAAGTCTTCATTTCCGAAACAGTTACAAGTCCCTCCACATAAAAGCAGATTAACAGAATATGCTGTCGTCACCTGGGAATCCTGCCCCTCCAAACGCTAAAGAACAAGTAGGTAGCCCCATGGATGGCTTCCTGTGCCAACAACATTTGGGGATCATTCCACTATATGCCTGCAATGGTCTGAAGGTTCATGTGCCCCCAAAATGCGTGTGTTGGAATCCTAATGCCCAGTGTGATAGTGTTAGGAGGTGGTGCCTTTGGGAGTTGATTAGGTCATGAAGGTGGAGCCCTCAAGAGTGGGATAAGTGCTCTTATGAAAGTATGAAAGAGACCCCACAGAGCCCTCTAGCCTCTTCTACCAGGTGAGGGTTCAACGACAAGTCTTCAACCCAGAACAGGGCCCTCGCCCGACCATGATAACATCCTGACCTTGAACATCCAGCCTCCAGAACTTCAAGAAATAAATGTTTATTGTTTATAAGCCACTCAGTCTGTGGTATTTTGTTATAGCAGCTCGAATGGACTAAAACAACACCTCACCCTCATATGTCAATGGTGGCTCCAGAAACAAAGGGCAGAGATGGCACCGGGTTTCCCTCCTGTCAGAGTAGCAGCTGGCTCCCCAGCATTCTCACGGGCAGCATTTCCAACCACATATCTCATCTGTTTTACTAAGTGTCTATCTACACAAGTGGCATGGGACCACCAGTAATACATGCACTCTGGTATGTGCATGCGTGGTTGTCCACAAAGAAAGAGCCTCTGTTTACAGGTCTTTTTTCCCCTGACCTATGGATAGCCAGTCCTGGGTAAAAATTTGAGTGTAATATACCAGAAAGAACATCAGCTTTAAAATTGAGCAGCATACAGCCTACTTGCAGTGGGCCCGTGCATAAATAACTATAACCTTCGAAGGCTCAGTTTGCCACCTGTGGTCTTATGTGTGTTGACTTTGTTAGACTGGAAGTACATTTCTAGAATCCTCTAACCTTTATAGTTCCAGGTTAGTGTCGGACACAGAAGACATTTTGCATAAGATTTGGAAGGCAGAGGTGAAACAGCAGCCATATTTGTCACACTGTGAAGTTCAGTGCAGGGCACCAACCACTGTGGCAGCTAATGCCAATCTCCTCAAGAGTTTGCACGGCCTTCTAGACGTTCACTGTGGATATTCATTCTATTTGGAGCATCTCAAGATTGCATATTCTAGGCTGAGCCTACCATCTTCTCTCAGAAGTCTGCTCCTTATTCTCAACAAGTTAGTGGCAATACTATTCATTCATACACAAACAATGCTGTGATGCATAACCCTGAACATAAGTTGTTATACATTTGTAGGAGTTAATTAATCTTCACAGTAAATTCCAAAAGTGGGATTTTTTAAATCAAAAAAATAAATCCACATCCATTTTTCCTTAAATAATAACAAATTCCCTACAGAGGGAATGTACCATTTTGCACTCCTACCAGCAATGAATGAGTGCTTCATCAACAGAATGAGAGGTCAAGCTTTTGGATGTTTGCCAATCTACTATGTAAGAAATACATCAATAAAATTTTCATTAGCATCTCTTAGCATGACCGAGGATAAGCCTTCTTTTTATGTTTAGAGACATTGCTATTTTTTCCTGAGGTTTTTCTGGTGCTCATTTTCTATTGGTTTTGGACTTTTTCCCCCATAGACTTTTGTAAATTGAGATATAATTGATATATAACATATTAATTCTAGGTGTACCACATAATGATTTGATATATGTATACATTGTGAAGTGATTATTACAATAAATTTAGTTAATACTCACTGATTTTTTAAAAACTCTTTATATCTTTAGGAAATTAGCCAAATTATAACATATGTGTAATAATTTTCTCCCTGTCTGTTATTCATCTTTTGACCTTGCTTATTGTGCTTTTTTGCCAAGTAAATTTTACAAAATTTTATGTAAGTGAATTAATCAGTCATTTTTTTTTGAAAGTCACAATTAGAAAGACTTTCTGCAGACCCTGGTTATGAAGAATTCACCCATGTTTTCCTCTAGTATTTGTATGGTTTTGGTTTTTTCATTTCTATCTCAGATCCTTTTGTAGTTTATGCTAGTACATGGTGTGAGATATAAGTCCAGTTTCATCTTTTTCCAAATGGTCATCAGTTGTTCCAATGTCATTTAATAAAAAGACCATTTCTTCCTTTGTGATTTGAGATGCCACCTTTTATCATACGGTAAATTTTCTTATGCCCTTGGGTCTATTTCTGGTCTTGCTATTCTGTTACATAGGTCTGTCTATTCATATCAGTATCACAGTGATATATTTTAATAACATACAGTGGTAGCAGCAATGGTAGTTCCACATGTTATTGATTGAATTGTGTCTCCCTAAAATTTACATGTTGAAGTCCTAATGCACAGGACCTTAGAATGTGACCTTATTTGGGGATGGGGTCTTTACAGAGGTATCAAGTTAAAATGAAGTCATTATTGAAGGTCCTAACCCATTATGACTGGTGTCCTTAGTAATGGGAAATCTGGCTGCGGAGACATGCATAGAGGGAAGATGATGTGAAGAGACGTGGGGAGAAGACAGCCATCTGCAAGGCAGGGAGAGAGGCCTGGAGCAGAGCCTTCCCTCACAGCCTCAGGAAGAACCCACCCTGCTGACGCCTCGACTTTGGGCCTCCAGCCTCCAGAATTGAGAGACAAGAAATCTTGGTTGTTTAAGCCGCCCAATATGTGGTAGCTCATTACGGCAGTTCTGGCCAACTAATCCAGCCCTGTTGACCTCCTTTTGCAGGATCATTCAATATTCTTGCAAATTTTGTATTCTATATAAATTTTAACATTTATGACTTAAATTTGACTTCAGAAAATAAAACTTGTTGGTAATGATATAGACATATCATGTTTCTATGTGTTCAAGTTTCAAGTCTACTATTATATATTTTAGGAATGTTTAAAGTTTTACTTATATAAGGTTTTGCATAGTTCTTGTTGGCTTCTAAATATTTTTATCTTTTTTGTTTTGATTGTAAATAGGGTTTTTTCTCACATTATATAACTAACTGGTTATCATGTGTACACTTCAAGGCTATTTGTTTTTTTGTTTGTTTGGTTTTTGCTGAGGAGATTCACCCTGCACTAACATCTGTGCCAGTCTTCCTCTATTTTGTATGTAGGTCGCTGCCACAGCATGGCCATCAACGAGTGGTGTAGGTCTGTGCCCAGGAACCAAACCTGGGCCACCGAAGCGGAGTGCACCAGACTTCTTAACCACTACACCACCAGGGCTGGCCCAAGGCTATTTGTTAATTTTATACCTGCTTTATAAAAATAATTTGTAAGTTTTCTCCATTTTTTTCTAGGTTCTGAAATAATATATCACTCAATTATTGATTTCAAAGATTTTGTAGAATTCCCTTATGAAAAACTTCTAAACATTTTTGGCAGATAGGTTTTTTTTTTTTTTTTTTTTTTGTCTTTCAGAGTTTTCTTTTTTTTTTTAATTTTTTTTGAAATCAAATTGGCTTATAACACTGTGTCAATTTCAGGTGTACATCTCTAGATTTCAGTGTCTGTGTAGACTGCATCGTGTTTATGACCAGCAGTCTGGTTTTTATCTGTTACTATATATATGTGCCCCTTTACCCCTTTCACTCTCCTACCACTTCCTTCTCCTCTGGTAAGCACTAATCTGTTCTCCTTATCTATGTATCTGTTTATCTTCCACATATGAGTGAAATCATACAGTATTTGTCTTTCTCAGCCTGACTCATTTTGCTCAGCATAATACCCTCAAGACCTACCCATATTGTCACAATGGCACAATTTTATCTTTTTTTGTGGCTGAGTAGTGTTCCATTGTGTATATATACCACATCTTCTTTATCCATTCATCCATTGATGGACACTTGGGTTGCTTCCGCATCTTGGCTATTGTGAATAATGCTGCAGCGAACATAGAGGTGCATACATCTTCATGAATTATTGATTTTATCTTCTTTGGCTAAATACCCAGTAGTGGAATAGCTGGATCGTATGGTAGTTCTGTTCTTAATTTTTTGAGAAATCTCCATACTGTTTTCCATAGTGGCTACACCAGTTTGCATTCCCACCAGCAGAGGATGAGATTCCCTTTTCTGTGCATCCTCTCCAACACTTGTTGTTTTTTGTCTTCTTAGCACGTAGTTCTTTTACAAGAACTTGATCTTAAGGTACACATATGTCTAGCTATAGTGGAGACTGATAAACAACTCTTCTATGCCATGGAGAGTAGTGTGTTAAAGTTTTTTATATCAACTGCTGTCAATTCTGGCCAATTGCATTTTCCTAGAAAATTACACATTTAATTCGTGTTTTAAAAATTATTTGCAAAAGTTTGTGCAAAGTAGTCTCACCTTTTTTTTAAATTCCTCTCTTTCAGTGGTTATTTTCCCCTAGTAATTTTTTTTTTTTTTTGAGCTGCAGAAGATTCTGAGCTAACATCTGGTTAGCTCTTTTTGTATGTGAGCTGCCACCACAACATGGCTACTGACAGACAAGTGGTGTAGGTCTGTGCCTGGGAACCAAACCTGGGCCCACAAAGTGGAGCATGCCAAACTTAATCACAAGGGCACCAGGGCTGGCTCTCCCCTAGTAATTTTTATTTTGTGTTCCTGATGTCTATTTTTCTGATTTTTAAGGAACTTATATTTTGATTTATTTATTAGTTTCATTGTTTTTCATTTCATTAATTTCTGCTTTCATCTTTATTACTCATTTTTATATGATATGTTTTTAAGATTATAATTTTTTGCCTCAAGTTGCTATTTTAATTGTACACCAAAGATTCTTTTATGTAATGTTTTCGTTATTATTGTTTTAGAAATTCTGTAATTATATTTACATTTCCCCCTTTCATTGAGAGTTATTCCTTTTTTATTGCTGTATGACATACACAGTACAGTGCACAAATTTTAAGTTTATGTGTTGATGAATTTTTGCTTAAGTGTACCCCTTGTGACCACCACCCAGATTAAGCTGTAGAACACATGATACCTGAAAAAGCTTCCTTATGGCCTCAACCAATCAACAACTACCCATCCCCTTATCATATGGTAATTATTATTCTGGCCTCTATCACCATTCATTAACTTGCCTATTTTTGATCTTAATGTATAAAGACCCACATAGTATATGTGGGTAATAATCGATGACAGGATGCTCCAACTCTTTAGTAATCAGGGAAATACAAATTAAACCAAGAATTGAGAAACTATTCACATCTACTGGGTGGGAAGATATCTTAAAGGCTGAAAATCTGAAATGTTGGGAAGGATGTAAAGCAACAAAAACTCTTCTTGAGGCGTCTTGGGAAATACGACCATCCTGGGAAATAATATGGCATTATTGTGCGAAGTTGAACTTGCACATATCATACGACCCAGGATTTTAACTTTTAGATTTGTACCTGAGAGAAATCCCTGCACGTGTTCACCAGAAGGCACGCACAAGAATGTTTTAGCAGAAATTTTTAATAATAACAAAAATGATGGAAACAGCTTCAATGTTTCTCCCCTCACATAGATAGAGCATTTCTATGATAAAATAATACATGCAGGGATGGAAATAAACTACCATCACACATCACTTTGAAAAGATCTCAGAAATTAATGTTGAGCAAAAAAGCAAGTTACCAGAGAATGCATACAGTATAATTCTATTAACATAATACATTGAAATGGGCAAAATTATGCAATGTATTGTTTAGGGATACAAATGTGATGAAGCTACCAAGAAAGCAAAGGCACAATAAACGTAAAAATGGTGGTTTCCTCTGTTGTGGAAAACAGAGGCTGTTGTGAGGGGTGATGCACAGGAAGCTTCAACAGACTTTCAAAGCTTTATTCCATAGGCTCAGTGATGTTTGCGTGTTCATTTTATTATCACTTTCTAAATGTACTTATATGTGACATATCTATGTATGATATAGTTCATAATTATGAAATAGTTTTTAAAAAATACAAATTGTCTATTGGAGTAGTACATGTGACTATGTGAACACATAACAGTATCAGTTATGTTAGAGGAAGGCTCAAATATCTGATAAATGTAATTAAAATGTTGTCAGATCTTGATATTTTTGCAAAGAGAATAAAAATATGAACGTTAAACTTTGAGAAGTAATTCATTTTGTAATTTCTAGGGTAACCTTAAAAAGAAAAGACAGAGTATATAGTTTTCAAACTAGTAATGAAAAAGTAAAATGCTAAAAATAATCAATTCAAAAAGAACAAGAGAAAAGAAACATGGACCAGGCCACAAAAAAAAAGCAGAAAATAAGGTGGAAGATTAAAGCTCAACTGGACCAGTATTTACTTTATATGTACATGGGCCACATGCTTCAGTAGAAAACAAATGTTTTAAAAATTCTAGTTATATGGTCTTTACTATATATATGTAAAGACACAGATAGGTGTAAAGTGAAAAATGGAGGAAAAAACTTTCAACAGGCAGATTCTAAATAAGAGAGCTAGTTATATTATATATTTAATATGCATAATATACACTAATATATATTTAATATGATTAGTATTGTATATTAATATAAAAGATAGACTTTAATTCCAAAATATTTACTAGGGACAAAGAGAGTAACTTCATAATGATAAATGTTCAATTTCTAAATATGATATCAAATATTAAATTTGCATACACTCCATAACAGAGTTTAAAATTTATAAGTCAAACATTGGCAGAATCACAAGGAGATATACACAGTATCAAAAATCATGGACTCTCTCTAAGAAATTGATATGCAATGCAGGCAAAAAAATCCATCAGGGTCCAGAAGGTTTAAAGAATGCAGTTAACACACTAGACTCAGTGGACATGTGCAGAACATGACAACCACCCAAAATACGTATCTTTCTAAAACAGGGAACACCCACCAAATTATCCCCGATTCTAACTTGCAGCTTTCCATTCATCGCGAGCATCCACTTGACCTCAGTGAGGATGGTTATAATTGCTCCAGTCTGAATTTGGATCACCGTGGAGTTTCCACCTGACTGTCTTTTCCCTTCAAAATTCATCACATTTTTGATATGTCACATAGCTTTGCATTTTATCCTTGATTTTGAACATATGTTGGGGAACTTTGGATTCTGTTAAAATTCTCTGGAGAGTGTTGATTTTTGTTTGTTTTCACGCGCGATCAAAGTTCTGACTTGTCTTCTGTATTATTGGAGGAGATCATTGAGAGGTCGTGACCATGACCACCAGTCACACCCTCCAGCTGGACCTGGGCAATCTGAAGCTCCTCCCTGCTCCCCTGTCCATGGAATGTCCATTCTGCCCACTGTTCCCACAGTAGGAGCTGCTTCAAGGACCCGGCGTTGAGAGAGTTAGGTGTTGAGACCATCTGGACTGAATATGTGAGGGAACCCTGTGTAGGCCTCGATGTAAACTTTTAAGATTTGGCTGGCGAGGGTGGAGACCTGCTCGTCTTGTGGCACCCAAGACAAGCCTCTGAGGAAGTTTCCTGCTTATTACACCTGCTGCCTGCCCATTCGGGCGGGTCTGCTCTTTCTCCAGTCTCTCCTCGCCCTCCATGTAAGGTTTCAGATTGCACCCAGGAAGCTGCCTGTCGTCCTGAACAATGCTTGCTCAGTTGCAGGGTTTGGGCTGTGCTCTTTGTGTCTGCCCACGTGTGAGCCCCTCAGAGGTTAGTCGGGGACACAGATGGTGGTTTGTTTCACAATTTAGTTCTCAAAGCCTTTTGCTCTTCTGCCTTGGCTGTGGTCTGTGTGGCTCAGTTTGGGACAGAGCCTGCAAATGATGTCAGGTTAGCTCTCTACTCTCTGGAATGGGTCCCACATTCTCTGGCTCCCAGACACCCCTGGCTCCTCCAGCCAAAAAATTGTGTTCTCTCAGAGTTTTAGTCCCCATGCTGTTGTACGGTTCTGTGTTGAGTGTCCCCTCGGTGTGAAGTTTCAAGAAAACAGAGAGAGAAAAAGTAACCAGGTTTCCACCCTCTGTTCTTTACACGGCAGTTGGCCTTTTGCCATTTTCCTAGTTCCTCCACCCAAATTCTCAGGGTGTTAGGTGCCTGCCATCAGCACACCCATGTCCCTTCATGGCGATGCGAAGTTCTTCATTATCACAGATTCCACAGTCATGGGAATTCAGTTCTACAGCTGGTGCTGGTCTCAGGAGGGCTGGAGAAAAAAAAACGAGAGAAAAAAATAGGGATTTTCCCCATACTCTGCCTCACAGGGACCCACTTTTCTGTCCCTCGGAGTAGAAAGGTGGTTTCTGTTGGAGTTTTTAGTTTTGCTTCCACCTGACTCTGCCCACCCCTGGATCAAAACTAGGAGCTAAAGGAGTTTAAAAAAGAAAAACAAAAGATAAAAAAGGAAACCAGGAAACTAACTCCGCTGTACAGCCATTCTTCAAATTGTGACTTTCTTCCTCAATCTGCTTGCTATTCAGGTAGTTTCTTTTTACATTTTGTCCCGAGTTTCTGGTTTTAATCAGTGAGAGAGGTGAGTGTAGTGGACTACATTTGGGCTGGCGCTGGATGTCTGTCACAGGATCTGAAATGATGCCTTCCTCCCAGAACACTACAGAACGCCATACTCCCAAGGACACCGTGGAAAACGCCACGACCTGGAGCCACTGGAGCTGACAGACGTGTGTAGATTTAACGAATCCCCAAGAGCCAGGGCCCTCACTGATGAGAGACAAACTGAATAGTCCTAGGGGGTTTTTTCCTCCCCCTGCAGTGGCTTACCACACAGCGGGTTCTGCAGCCAGAGGCAGACAGCTGAAGAAGAAGCTGATCCCGGCCACTGGGTTCAGAGGCACTCCTAGCTAAGAGGGCCACCGGCTTCAACAGGAGCTTCCACTGTTACACGGTCCTATAGATGTCCCCTGACCTTCTATCCTATAAGGTATAGACAATTGAGGAGGAGTCTCGTCTGGACAGTTAGGCATGGTACAAGCAAACAATGTCTGGCCTAAGCCGTGGGATCCTGAGAGCGGAGTGGTCTGTGTGCTCTCAACTACTTCTTTATCTGCCAGTTCCCCTAAAAAGCCCTCATTATATCTGGACACATGGCATTGGTGGGATGTGCTTTTTGACCCCTTTGCATAAACCAAACTAAAAAGATAGCAATCTTTTCATCTTCTAGGAAGAGCCTACTTACTTCCTTTTCCTAATATTATTTCTAAGACTTTATAAATTAGACTTCATAGTGCTATCAAGTTCCTCCTGGTATCTAACCATCATTCTTCCTGCTACAGCTTATTTATTTAATTCTCTCTTGAATTACTCCAGCGGAAATGTTTACTCATCATCAGAGCCTATATCTGCAGTATCCTGAAGTAGGCAAATCTCTTGACAGCCTCCTAATCTGCAGGCGAAATTTCAGACACATTTCTTAAAATACTTAAGAATAAAATGTAATCTCTTTTGGCATTTTTGCTTTTCAGAGCTCAGTGTAATTAACTCACAGGTTACACTTCTCTCAAATAAAGCTTTTTCTTTGATAACATTGCCCTGGAGTTGGCCTATTAAGCATCTGGAGGAGCTACTAAGGACACTGAATGATCAATGTGCTCCTGCAGGGAACTTAAAAATGTCCCTTCTTCCGATGGGTTATTGATTTTCACGTCTCACACTTCACATTCTTTTATGTTAATACAACAAAAATGCCAAAAAACTGTAGTACTTAATTGACAAATATTAAAAAATTTAATTTTTGGGGGCTGGCCCCGTGGCTGAGTGGTTAAGTTCGCGCACTCCGCAGCAGGCGGCCCAGTGTTTGTTAGTTCGAACCCTGGGCACGGACATGGCACTGCTCATCGGACCACGCTGAGGCAGCGTCCCACATGCCACAACTAGAAGAACCCACAACGAAGAATACACAACTATGTACCGGGGGGCTTTGGGGAGAAAAAGGAAAAAATAAAATCTTTAAAAAAAATAAAAAATAAAAAATAAAAAATAATTTAATTTTTTGAAGGAATCTCAGATTTATTAACATAAATGAAGTACATATGCCTCAATTATTATAGTCAGGGCAGGAAAAGCCAGGATACAAAGTACAGGAAAAGTTACACATCTGTTTATCTCTTTAAATGAATTCAATGAATCAGTTATTGATTGAAACACACCTGTGTGGCAAGTATGTTGCAAAGAAGTGTGGAGTTTGTACTCCTAAGATCCTTAGAGCTTAAAGGTGAAAAGACAAGTATAGAAATAACAACATTAGGCAGATTGTGATAGGCATGAAAAGAGAAATAAAAATAAGAATAATAATTTAGGAGATAAATACTACTTTAGGAATCACTTACTCCAAAATGATCTCTTTGACGTTAAAGAAATTATGACATAAAGAAGTTGAGGAACTTGCCAAGAAAGAAAGACGTGTTTCTGGACCTACAATAAATATACGTGCTGACCTGCTCACCTGCCATGAGCCTGTGCACTTCTCACACACTCGGTGTACCTGCTGAGCTGCTCACCCGCCGTGAGCCTGTGCACTTCTCACACACTCGGTGTACCTGCTGAGCTGCTCACCCCCCGTGAGCCTGTGCACTTCTCACACACTCGGTGTACCTGCTGAGCTGCTCACCCGCCGTGAGCCTGTGCACTTCTCACACACTCGGTGTACCTGCTGAGCTGCTCACCCGCCGTGAGCCTGTGCTCTTCTCACACACTCGGTGTACCTGCTGAGCTGCTCACCCGCCGTGAGCCTGTGCACTTCTCACACACTCGGTGTACCTGCTGAGCTGCTCACCCGCCGTGAGCCTGTGCACTTCTCACACACTCGGTGTACCTGCTGAGCTGCTCACCCGCCGTGAGCCTGTGCACTTCTCACACACTCGGTGTACCTGCTGAGCTGCTCACCCGCCGTGAGCCTGTGCACTTCTCACACACTCGGTGTACCTGCTGAGCTGCTCACCCGCCGTGAGCCTGTGCACTTCTCACACACTCGGTGTACCTGCTGAGCTGCTCACCCGCCGTGAGCCTGTGCACTTCTCACACACTCGGTGTACCTGCTGAGCTGCTCACCCGCCGTGAGCCTGTGCACTTCTCACACACTCGGTGTACCTGCTGAGCTGCTCACCCGCCGTGAGCCTGTGCTCTTCTCACACACTCGGTGTACCTGCTGAGCTGCTCACCCGCCGTGAGCCTGTGCTCTTCTCACACACTCGGTGTACCTGCTGAGCTGCTCACCCGCCGTGAGCCTGTGCTCTTCTCACACACTCGGTGTACCTGCTGAGCTGCTCACCCGCCGTGAGCCTGTGCACTTCTCACACACTCGGTGTACCTGCTGAGCTGCTCACCCGCCGTGAGCCTGTGCACTTCTCACACACTCGGTGTACCTGCTGAGCTGCTCACCCGCCGTGAGCCTGTGCACTTCTCACACACTCGGTGTACCTGCTGAGCTGCTCACCCGCCGTGAGCCTGTGCACTTCTCACACACTCGGTGTACCTGCTGAGCTGCTCACCCGCCGTGAGCCTGTGCACTTCTCACACACTCGGTGTACCTGCTGAGCTGCTCACCCGCCGTGAGCCTGTGCACTTCTCACACACTCGGTGTACCTGCTGAGCTGCTCACCCGCCGTGAGCCTGTGCACTTCTCACACACTCGGTGTACCTGCTGAGCTGCTCACCCGCCGTGAGCCTGTGCACTTCTCACACACTCGGTGTACCTGCTGAGCTGCTCACCCGCCGTGAGCCTGTGCACTTCTCACACACTCGGTGTACCTGCTGAGCTGCTCACCCGCCGTGAGCCTGTGCACTTCTCACACACTCGGTGTACCTGCTGAGCTGCTCACCCGCCGTGAGCCTGTGCACTTCTCACACACTCGGTGTACCTGCTGAGCTGCTCACCCCCCGTGAGCCTGTGCTCTTCTCACACACTCGGTGTACCTGCTGAGCTGCTCACCCGCCGTGAGCCTGTGCACTTCTCACACACTCGGTGTATCTGCTGAGCTGCTCACCCGCCATGAGCCTGTGCTCTTCTCACACACTCGGTGTATCTGCTGAGCTGCTCACCCGCCGTGAGCCTGTGCACTTCTCACACACTCGGTGTACCTGCTGAGCTGCTCACCCGCCGTGAGCCTGTGCACTTCTCACACACTCGGTGTATCTGCTGAGCTGCTCACCCACAGTGAGCCTGTGCTCTTCTCAAAGAATGGACAGAATTTAATTAGGTAGAGATTCGAAGGAAGAGGGCATTCTAGAAAGAGGGCAGAATATGAACAAAGGAAAGGAGGCAGGAATGCACAGTGCATAGTTAGCCATCGACAAGGAGTTTCTTTAATCTGAATTTGATGATGGTTCTAAAACTTTAGAGTAGACAGGAACATTTTTAACCTGAAAATTCCACACCTCTACTCTTAGGCGTTTGGCTTCATTGTGCAGACATGTCCCAGAAACACAAATTTTAACAGTCCCACAGGGATTCTGATGTCAGTGGTGCAGAGTCCTCCCTCACTCGCCTCTTACATATGGTGGAAGATGAAGTCAAAGTTAGGAGGAGGGGGCGCTGTCCAGTTGTCTGAAAGGATTTTATAGTGAGTTAGTAAACTATGGGGAGGCATTCGGGATAATAAGTAGGAAATTAACATGATTATCCGCGCACTTTAAAAACCAACGTTGAAACAGCATTTAGCCAGCCGTAGAGGTGGGGGTTCCCATGGAAAACGACTGCAATAGCCTAAGCAAAATGGGCCTGAACTAGTGAGCAGCTTTAGAATGAGCAAGAGGGGCAGACGTATGTGTCATTTTAAAAGTTAAACAGATTATGGGAGGCAACATAGTCTATGACAAGGGAGTACAACAAAAACTTGAGCTTTCATGTTTAATCAATGCGAATAGAGTATTAGTGATGTCATTAAAAAATTTTTTTTCAAAAATTGGAAAAGCCAGATCTCTCTTTTATTTCAGAGAAGTGAGAGTATGGGAGTAAAGAATAACTTTTGAAAATGTTAAGCTGGATGCTCTGTCAAGCTCCTCAGGCAATTCAAACTGTAAATTTGGAGATTAGGAAAGAGGACAGGGCTAGAAATGGGAGCTGGGGTTCATTCCCATAGAGGAGACGGTAGGAGACAGGAGACCAGATAAGGTCATCCAAGCAGAGGGTTGGTCAGTAGGAAAAAGGAGACAAAGACAGTTCCTTGGGGAAGGCCTACCTTTTAGGGGCTTGGACCCAAGAGGAACAAATGAATGGGCAGAAAAATAGTCAGATGTGGCCAACAGAAAAACAGACATCTAAGAGGAGAGCTGCACTTTAAAAGCTGTATCCATCCTGGGAGCCTAGGGTTGCAGAAAGCATGGATCAGCGCGTCTCACAGAGACCTGTGAAACTGAATGGCCTCACGATGCCCCCAGCAGGCACAGCCCAGCACCTAAACCGAGTCTCTGGACAAGATCCCTGACTATGAGGCAGCTCTGGCCAGTTCAGGATCCCACCCACCTTCCTGACGAGCAGGTGGGCTCTGATCAGAAAGACTAGCGGGGAACTTTGGGAGTTCCATTCAGCATTTGTGATTTCTACTTGTCTGCATGAACCATCGTTAGCCCAGTAAAAGCTTCAGAATGCCCCATTTATCAAAGATTCTGCATTCCCAGTGTACTGCTCAGGATGAACATCCACATATCAAAGCAAGAGGAGAAACCGGGTCACAAAAGCCACCCACAGGAGCAGAGAAAGTGCCATCAAAGTCCATTCTTATCAGAACTCATGGGAAGAGAAAGCAGAATGTTCTCCAGGTGGTCCTGTTTTCAGAGGAGAAAGTTCGGGGTGTTGGAAAAAGAGTTATCCATTATAACACACCTAACAAAGAGAATGCAAGCGTGCCAGGAAATGCAGCCAACACAAGATAAAAATCTCAGTTCTGTCTGATTCTCTCCATCAAAGCCCGCTTAACTGAGGTAACTGTGGAAGACGTGAAAATTATGATGAAATGGGAAAATCTGAAGTTATTTGATGATTATACATACTTTTAAATTCTTTGCATTAACTCCATCTTAGGCTTCCTGGCCGAGGTTACATTTCTGTAAAAAATTAAATAATTAATATCCTTAATATTTGAGGATATTTCATAGTCAGAAAAAAAATAAATTTTAACTTCATATCCAATGTGTAACATCTTTCCAGGCAATTTATACTGTAAATATCTACACTATTACTCAAGTACTGTTTCACCGTCTTTTCCATGGGACTATCAAGAAAGGTTTGAATCAAATGCTTTGCCTCAATTCAAGGTACACAACACATTTGGTTTTTACTTTATCTACCACCAGTCTAGAAATGATATTTTTTAAAAAAGGAAATGCTATTATCTTGGCATATCTTACCTAAGTGACTCATCAATTCATTTAGTATGTACTACATTATTTTCCCAAAGTTCATGATTACTCTACTTAATGATCCAAATGGACTTTCTCTTCCAGGAAGCAAAGTATACCTGTATTTTTTTCAAGATTTATTTTTTAAAAGTTGTTTTTTTTTTCCAAGGAAGATTAGCCCTGAGCTAACATCTGCCAATCCTCCTCTTTTTTCTGAGGAAGACTGGCCCTGAGCTAACATCCATGTCCATCTTCCTTTACTTTATAAGCCGCATGGCTTGCCACGCAATGCCATGTCCACACCCGGGATCCAAACCAGTGAACCCCAGGCTGCTGAAGCGGAACATGCCAGCTTAACTGCTGCGCCACCGAACAGGCCCCTAAAAAAGTTTTGATTAAGACTTTTTTTGGGAGCAATTTTAGGTTCACAGCAAAATTGAGGGAAAGGTACAGAGATTTCCCATATAACCCCCTGTCCTCACACATGAATGGTCTCCTCTATTATCAACATCCCCCAACAGAGTGCTATATGCGTTATAAGTGATGAACCTATATCGACACATCGTTATCACGCAAAGTCCATAGTTCATACTAGAGTTCACTCTTGGTGTTGTCCATTCTATGATGTGACATGCATGCATCATTATGTATCATACACAGGATGTCCACTGCCCCAAAAACCCTCTGTGCGCCACCTATTCATCCCTTCCCCGCCTCAACTCCTCATCTTTTTACTATCCCCAAAGGTTTACCTTTTCCAGAATGTCAGGTCGTTGGAATCATACAGCCTTTTCAGATTGGCTTCTTTCACTTACTAACGTGCACTTAACTTTCTTTCTTGTCTTTTCACAGCTTGATAACTCTTTCCCTTTTAGTGCTGGGTAATATTCCATTGTCTAGATGTATCACAATTTATCCATTCACCTTCTGAAGGATGTCTTGGTTGCTTCCAAGTTTTGAAAATTATGAATAAAGCAAGTTTTTGTGTGGACAAAAGTTTTCAATTCCTTTGGGTAAATCCCAAGGCATACAATTGCTGGATTGGATGGTAAGAGTACGTTTAGTTTTGTGAGATGCTGCCAAACTGTCTTCCAAAGCAGCGGCACCATTTTGCACTCCCACCAGCAATGAATGAGAGTTTCTGGTGTCCCACATCCTCACCACGTTCTGGATTTTAGTCATTCTAATAGGTGTATAGTGGTATCTCATGGTTGTCTTATTTTTATTTTATTTTATTTTTGGTAAGGAAGATGGGCCTTGAGCTAACACCTGTTGCTAATATTCCTCTATTTTTTATATTTGGGATGTTGCCACCGCATGGCTTGATGAGTGGTGCATAGGTCCATGCCTAGGATCTGAACCTGTGAACCCTGGGCCGCTGAAGCAGAGTGTGCGAACTCAACCACTATGCCGCTGGGTCAGCCCCATCTCATGGTTGTTTTCATTTGCATTTCCCTGATGACATATGATGTGAACCACATTTTCATACGCTTTTTGCCATCTGTCTATCTTCTTTGGTGAGGAGTCTGTTAAGGACTTGGGCCTGTTTTTTAACTGGGTTGTTTGTTTTCGTATTGCTGAGTTTTAAGAATTACCTGTATATTTTGAATAACAGTTCTTTATCAGATGTGTCTTTTACAAATATTTTCTCCCAATCTCTGGCTTGTCTTTCCATTCTCTTGATGCCTGTATTTTTTAATCGACTTTTAAAATGTTTAAACGATTCACCTCTTTTTCTTTTTTGAAAAGTGAGGCTATGTTTCCTCATCTCTGTTCTTCTGCAGTACTCCCTTTCCTGTGGTCTCTAAAATATGGTGACAAAATCTCCACGATTTATCTCTGAGGTCGTTTTTCAATCCTTGTTTTCTTCAGTCATCTTGATGCCACACAATTTTTAAAATCAGTATCAATCTACGTCCTGAAGTCAGTTTTTACAGTCGAGACAGGGAATCTGGGAAACAGCTTTGTTTCCTGTATTGGGAATCTGATTGTGCTGCCTTTGCTCCTGTGCTGCTCAGATGGAGACCGCTGTGCAGTCAGTCACCTGTGGGAGGAGCAAATCCTCTATTCCCCTCTCAGCTTCTGTCTAGGTCTGGATTATCAGGCTGGGTTCCTACCTTCATATTAAGCCTTAGTTCTCGTGTTGTCTTAATTAATACAGCCCCTGGAGAGGTGAACTTGAACCCAAGCCAGTGGTTGAGGCTTCATTGACTCAATCACCGGTAAGTCCTCCTTCCCTAGGGAATGTCAACGAGTGGATTCTGCGAACTTCTGAATTGGATGGCTAACTAGGTTCCCTCACTACTTAACCTTGCATTTGAAATTAAATTGTCTGCTATCAATGCTTGCTCGAGTCTTGCTCGAGCCTACTTTGAACACATGCTCCTCTCACTGGGGCAACTCTTAGCAGTCTGGTTGGCTTCCTCCAGTCTTCAGATCCTGTCTACTTGTGTTCAGGTTTCTACTCACTCGTTCCTATCTTTACCCACCCTGCATTTTCAAGGACTGAAACCTGCCTTATGGCTTAACCTGCCTAACTGATGACACAATGCACTTATCTGGACCTGGATATTTGAACACATTCAAGAGTTCGATGTTTTCTTACTTCTTCGTCTATGTTGGATTTAGTTATCGTTTAACGGTGTTTGCCTCTTTCCAATATACGGGAAAATAATGTAAAATTCAAGTCAAACATTCTGTGAAAGGAGTTGACTTTAGTTGATATTAGTGCTCTGTTAGTCACCATCCCGCTGTGAATTTCCTTGAGGAAAATGTATGGCCCGGGAACAAATCCAGGCAAATGCATAAATTTGCTCCATAAATGTGGAGCAGAGCTATCCTTGGCCATCTGCTTTGACCTTGTCATTCTCTTTACATATAAACTTTATGGTGCTATTACAAATAACCCTCCCTCCTGATAGTCCTTTAATGCTTCAAGCCCTTCATACTGCTCCAGGGGATTGGCCACTTAATTCCTCAAAGCCTCATCTTCAAGGGGTATTTCATCTCAAGTACCCTAGTAAATAACTTGATACTGTGAGTGCCCGAAGTTCTATCAATTAAGATAAGCTGGATTTTCACTGCTGTCAGTTCCATCCAGGCCCTCCTTCCCCACGAGGGATTGTGGTCTGCAACCAGACCTCTTCATTCGCTCTGTCATTCAGCGAACGAAACTAACTCTGCTTGATTTAAGCAGAAAACGATTTTCTTAAGCAGATCCTGGGTAACTCACGCAGGTTCTTCAAGGCCATACAAGCGACTAAATCATACCATGGAAACGGTCTGGTGAAAACTCTGCTGCCTCCCGACTGTACACTTCGTTGGGAAAGACAGTATCTCATATTTTCAGCTTTTATAGTGGGAGGAGGGTTCAGTCTCATGCGGTGGGAATTCCCCAAACATGGAAAAAGAATTCCTGTTGGGACCGCCAAAAAGAAGAAAAATGTTCACTATGCTATCTTCAGTTTATACTGTGGCACACAAAAAACTGTAAGCCGTCTCATTCTTTAATAGTGTACGTTAGTATATATATTAATTTTGAATAATTTATGTCTAATCCAATAATTAACAGAAAACTCCATCTGTTGTATAAATTTATAACAGGAGAAAATATGGACTCTAAATAGTTTTAAAATGGTAGAGGAATGGATCAAAAATATCATAGAGAAGATGTAGGAATTTGATCAATCTTTTTGTCACTGTTAGGTCAGCCTAATATTCTGGAACCACTGAACATTCCAATAGATGCAGGGGGAAGATAAACCAAGGGAGAATTAAATTTCACTTGATAGACTTGACTTTTTCCATTAACCTCAATGTTTCGGGTTTATTTTTCATTTAACTGATGCCACAGCTATGGGGCTGTTGTATGTCTCAAAAGATGTGAGATGGGGCCAGACCAGTGGTGTAATGGTTAAGTTCATGTGTTCTGCTTTAATGGCCTGGGGTTCATAGGTTCGGATCCCAGGCACAGACCTATGCACCGCTCATCAAGACATGCTGTGGCGGCATCCCACATACAAAAACGAGGAAGATTGGCACAGATGTTAGCTCAGCAACAATCTTCCTCAAGCAAAACGAGGAAGATTGGCAACAGATGTTAGTTCAGGGCCAATCTTCCTCACACACACACAAAAAGATGTGAGATGATATATCTCACCCTCCTGTGCCAGCACCCCACCCACTCTGTCAGCTGTGACTTGCTGCTCAGGTTGGCCACTGCACCTCTTTCAACTCTGCACTTTAGCCAATTCTTCCTTCCTATTTTCATCTCCATAGAATTAAAGACTTGAATGGTCATATCATTATAAAATTCACACATTTATCATGGAACACCATTAGTTTCAAGATATCATTGCCAATTAATTGACATTTTTCCTAATAAAAAGTTGCTGTGCCAGGAGAAATTGAGGATTAGAGAAAAACTCCTTCCAGCAATAACAGGAACATAATCCAACTTACAAAATACAAAGCAAAAGGAAGAAGTCCCCAAAACACGCTGCTTGTTTTAGGACTCTTTCTGGTCAGATGTTGTAAGCTCACTCATCATGATCCCAAGAGAAACTATTCTGGATAACTGGTCGAAGTTCCCTGTGTTCGTGCGTTCGCTTCCCTGTTGATGCAGCCTTCTTGTCTTATTGCCAACTGCTGCAGCCGCTCCATGAAGATTAGAATTTCTTTCCAAATCCCCTATAGAAGACTTTTTTCTTTAATTTTCATATTTCTACTGATTCTGAGAAACACACTTTTGGAGCACTCATTACTCAGGTGTACTATAGTATAGTTCGTGTATTATTTTTTAATTTCCTATCTATATGAAAAAAACTTTAAATAATAATCTTTATAGAGTTATATATTGAAAGATGGTTCCTGAATTGTGAAAAAACATGAGATGAGAGCAATTCTATTTTGGAAAAAAGAATATTTACAAATTAAATTATATTTTCAAAAATAATATATTGGATAATTCTTTGCAAAGTTAAGATATATGTTCACATTTGTAAATTGGTTGACAAATAGTTTTAGTCCTTGACATTTCAAATATTTTCTTTGAGTACCAAAAACTAATTTGAAAATGAAAACATAACTATATTTGCTAATTTCATTCAGATGTCCAAAACATTCTAATTTAATTTTGATAAACTTGATGATTCCATATTTTGTCCCTTACTAAAACTGAGAGAGGGGCCAGCCCAGTGCCACAGTGGTTAAGTTTGCACATTCCGCTTCGGCAGCCCAGGGTTCACTGGTTCGGATCCCGGGTGTGGACCGCTTGTCAAGCCATGTTGTGGCAGGTGTCCCACATATAAAGTAGAGGAAGATAGGCACAGATGTTAGCTCAGGGCCAGTCTTCCTCAGCAAAAAGAGGAGGATTGGCAGCAGATGTTAGCTCAGGGCTAATCTTCCTCAAAAAAAAATAAACCCCAAAAAACTGAGAGAGTTTTGTCTTATCTGGAAAGCCAGCAATTTGACCACTTTCTTCCTACCTGCTCCCTGCCCCCGAATTTACTTCTTGATTGTCTGATATGTGTAGTTTTTTTTACCCAAAACTAATTCAGCAATACTTGCTTTGCATTAGAACCCTAAGCAATATATGGGAGAAGAATTGGATGATTGGAAATATGGTTTCTATGGAAACTAACAATACGATATGATTTGGAAGGGTTGGCACCTGAATAAAGGTGATAATTTAAGACCAACTGACCGAGTGTTGAATCCTCTTCAGAGCAGTGCGTGGCTGGGCAGGAGGCGTGGATCCTGTTCCTGAGGGCTCCGTGGACGTGGCTGCACTGAAGGCGGCGTACCTTGCCTCTCGTCAGGCTCACCTCGCCCTGACTGCGTTTCGGCTTCTGAGAGGCTTGCTTCTCCCCATACCCACTGAATCCTGGCATCAGGTAGCTACATATTTTCCTGAACTAACAAACACATTTTTAACTACAACAACAACAAATGATGTCCCAGAAGTTTAATCAATTATAGACAGAATAACTGAAAAATACAAAAGATACAGGTTACAGGGTCTCTCGTGTAAAGGCGGTTGTTCTGTCAGAGATGACCCTTCCTCTTTAAATGAGTGATTTATTAAGTGTTTTGGGATACCACAATGCTATATAAATTCAAAGTAGTATGATTTTGAAGCAGTGATGATGTAATTTTTTTTCTATCTGAACCTCTGGAAAGATTTTCGTCAGACTACAGGTGGTTTTCCTTATGGTAGCTAATGAATATTTTAAAAGCTTCTGTAGATATCCAACAGGAACAGTGCGGTGAGTTGCCATGCACAGAGTGTCTCTTTATAAATGGATTTCATATTAACTGCATCAACCTGTATTCTCACTCTTTAAAAAATCCTTCTCGTAAAAATTTTATTCCTCTTCTTTCAATTATTTATTTTTTTAATGATATAAAATACATGTTTAGCATGGATGTTTTTGGGGTTTTTTTTAATTTCTTTGTTTTATTGCAGTAACATTGGATTATAACATTACATAGCTTTCAGATGTACATTGTAATATATTTCGAATTCTGTGTAGATTACATCATGTTCAACACACAAGGACTAATTATAGTGCATCCCCTCACATGTGAGCCTAATCACCCCTTTTGCCCTCCCCCTGAATTATTTCTAACTGGTTACATGTGCACAATAAACCCACTGGAGGAGTGCTTAGGTTGACCCAAAACGGTAGTATATATTATTAGTTGAAATATATAATGTAATCTCTAGCCAAAGAAAAATGAAGACAGCAAGAGCATTCTCTGTTTTAAAATATTTTCCAGAGAACTGTAACTTAATTTTTCATTCAAGATTAAAATATACTTTTAAAATTAAAACTGTTGGGTTAAGTGAAATCTTGTTCTTTTTGTAAAATACTGATTTTATCGAAAATTTGTTTGTTTCTAGAATACACGAGTTCATTATACACCAAGACAACAGTTAATTTAAATTTATGCAGCTCATCCATAAACTCTGGGGGAAAAAGTTCATAACAGAGGCGCTGACATTGTCTTAAAAGTACATAAATCTTTCATATTATGATGTTTTATATCTCGTAGTTACCTATGGATCATTTGTTTTTCATAAGAAACTCTAATATGTCAAGTGAACAGCAGGTGTTACAAAGCATGCTTATTTTTCTGAGGAAATAGGGACTCACTCAACGTCTGTAATTTAGAATTCTAATAATTCTAAATTTTAGAATTCTAATAAATTTACATTTCAGAATCTAAATTTAAGAATTCTAAATCTTAATAATTCTAAATTAATCTGGAATTTAGTAGTCGCCCTCTAAGGATTCGCTTCCCCCGCTCAGGCAATCGGAAGACTCCGCTGCAGTTCCAGTGTCCAGAAGCAGATGGCGCTCTGCAGTCGTCGGCGCTCCAGCCAAGGAGCCTTCGCGCAGGGGGAGCGAAGGGCTCAGTGACGGAGTCGTCTCAGATTTGACCCCTTTCCTCTTCCTTCAAGAGACCCTTTCAGGGAGTGGGAGGCGAGCTTTCTCCGTTTATTGCCTGAGTTGTTCCTTGCGCTACTTCTTAGCCAGTTTTCACCACCTGTAACGTTATCAGGCATAGTAGTGTTGGATAAAGACACTAAGTCCTAGAGTAATACTTAAGCGGAATATGCAGTTACACAGCTAGTCACACCCTTGGCTAGAATTTACACTCCAGTCTTCGCCCTACCCAGACTGACTAGTCACCTGACCCAACAAGATGAGAAGGTGTGGGCAGGAGGACTCAACCCACGAATGGGAAGGAGGTAGAAGAGCAGGAATGAGACCTGGCTGTTGCCGTTCCTTCCACCATCACAGTGGTCTGGGCTCCCTTCCCTGAATAACCCCATCGTCCCCTGTCCTCCACTTTGAGGACCTCTTGATAGAAGAACAGAAGAAAGAGGACTAGGAGAAGCTCACAGATAAGCGTATTCTATGTGCCAGGCACTGATTTAAGCACTTGATATATATTCCCTTATTTTATTTATTTATTTTTTGAGTAAGATTAGCCCTGAGCTAACATCTGCTGCCAATCCTCCTCTTTTTGCTGAAGAAGACTGGCCCTGAGCTAACATCCGTGCCCATCTTCCTCTTCTTTATATGTGGGACGCCTACCACAGCATGGCTTGTCAAGCAGTGCCATGTCTGGACCCGGGATCCGAACCGGCGAACCACTGGCCTCGGAAGCAGACTGTGCACTTAATCGCTGCGCCACCCGGCAGGCCCTTGTTTATTTTTTGAAGCAATCAAAGGATGTGTGAATGAACGACCTGTCTTTTACACGTGAGGGTCTGGCACGCAGGTGAACCGATGCCCAAAGGTCGGTAAGTGGCAGATTAAGGATGTGGCCACAACTCTGTCTAATTTCATAACCAATAGGGCTTTCTTTTCTTTTTTTAAACTTAATTTGTTTTTATTGCAATAACATTGGTTTATAACATTATTTAACTTTCAGGTGTACGTCGTAATATGTTTCGAATTCTGTGTGGGTTACATCATGTTCACCACCCAAAGACTAATTACAGTCCAACCAATGGGGTTTTCTACTACTCTGATTAAGCCATCCAAGAAAACTGGTCATTGTCTCTTTCCTAGTGTTTGTCCACAGTGAGCATGCCAAAATTCCAGGGTAATACTGTACGATATACAATCCTATATATAATCTCATTTAATATAATAGCCAACTCTGTTGCATTGTGAATAGAAAGTGAAATTTCCAAGCTCGAATGCCAGATAAGAATGTAAGTCCCTTGATAATAAATGTCTGTTTTAAGATAAAACTTAAGCACAGGAAAATGATCAACTCATGTATCTTTGCTTTATTTCTTATAATTGATAGACACTATCTTGTTTCACAATTTTGCTAGTCAATGAGCATCAACCACATATGTTATGACCAAAAAGTAATTCTTCTAGAATACAAATAAAACTCTTCCAATTAAATTTTAACAATTATCTATAATTATGTTTATCATGCCATATACAGTATAAAGAATATAAAGAAATGGAAGCCATGATTTCTTCCTTTATGTTCTTAATAAATTACTGGGTAAGGCATGTATAATGATCTATTCATTACACACTTATTTACTGATGACTGCGTGCAAGCCAGGCCTGGACACTGAGTCAAGGCCTCTGACCACAAGGACTGTGGAACAACAACCTGTCCAGCTACTGCCAAGTCCAGCCATGGGTGCATTTGTCTGGACACAATCCTAGGGAAATCACTTACCATGTGAAGAACTGCCGCTGGCCTCAGGATGAGACTTTCATTTCCATCCTGGTTTATAAGAAATCTGTATCTACATGAGGACCCTTAAAATTGCCCCTTCACCAGCTGTCAAGCTGTGTGCCCTCCCCCCTCAACTTTCACCCACTTCTGCCTGGCTTGTCACCATTGCCATGTTTTTGGAGACTTGAGGACAGTGTTGTCATCAAAGTGTAACCCATTGTTGCTCTGCTGCATAGCTGAAAGTCTTTAGTTTCTCCACTGATTTCTGAATATAATTCACTTTCTGATTCATGATAATTCAGAACCTTAGCAGTTGACCTCTACGTGACCTTGGTCATGCTCAGTGAGACCTTTTCTGATGGCTAATTATTAGGATGGCCTTACTCCCAACCAACCTCTCTTTTCCACTTCTCCAATTTGTCCCACTAAAATTAATTTTACAGTTGACATTTTGTAGTATTTCATTAGCTTTTCTCAACATTTGGGTACAGTATTATCACGTAACTGGGAATGAAGCTCAAACTGAAATAAAAAGCTGTCGTCAATGTGTGACTTTTGCCAGGGGTGCAATTTTTAATATTTTCCTTTTCCACAGTAGATGCAACTTTGCTAGCCTGATGGGTTAGGATCAATTTTACCATCACTTATTACCAGACCAACCTGGAAGGCACTCCCAGAATCAGAGTCAGTGAGCACAATCGAGCTGAGTTAGCATCACACACGTACATTTGATTTCTGACGCCAAAACTTCTCAACCGTGCTGGTCAATGTGTGGTCCTTACAGATTACAAAGAGCCTTGACTATTTTATCCCTTTAAATCTTCATGATACCTCTGTGAGGGTTTTTTTTATTTTATTTTTTATTTTTAAATTCCAAGGTACCCATGAGGAAACCAAAGATCAGATAAGTAAAGAGATTTTCCCAGAGCACAGAGCTAACTTAGTCCTGTGGAACTGGGATTCAGAATTGGGTCTACCCCTGAACTGAGGGCAAACGGCTCCTATTTCTTCAGTTCCTGTTGTGTGTCAGGCACGGCTCTGAGCACTTTACCTGTATGAACTAACTTAAACTTCACAACCACACTTTGAGGGTTATTGTTACTATTTTTGTTTTTGTTACTATTTTACAGATGAGTAAACTGAGGCACAAAGAGGGTAAGTGACTTCTCAAACTCCCACAGCCAGCAAGTGGTAGAACCTGGCCGTAGACTGAAGGTGAGCTCTGCCTTCCTCACTGTGTGTGGGACCTGGGAGGCTGGCACCTCACAGAGGGGTCGTTAGGGTTTAATGGGATGAAACGTGTCCTGCCTCTTTGTAATCTGTAAGGAGTCAAAGTTGACCAGGATGGCAAAGGAGAGGTTGGGTTCAGAAATGAAGTGCACATACATTGTTTTGCTGAGGCACATTCCAGCTGAGTAAGAGGTAAATACAAGCTGGTCATCCACAGACGGAATCAGAGTACGTGCTGACAGCCGCTCTCTCTCCCGTTAACTGCCTTCCTCTCCGGAATTTCCTTTAGGTGGTGAAGGAGTGGAGATCAGAAGGTCAAGGGCAGGAAATACAAGTTAACCGTGGGTCATGGGTCTATTTCACATTATCATGAGTCAACTCTAATTCTGCTCCTGTCTTTGTTTTTAAATATCATCTCATCAAGACTGGCTTTCCAAGTTGCCTACTAGGAAATTTAAGAGGTTTATAGTGAAACTTCTAAAAAAATCTTTTCCATTCAGATTCCACAAATCTTAAAACTTAAAAGTCACAAGGAGACTCATTTTTCTCTTTAGATGAAAATCTCTCGTTAGATATTTTGGCATCATCTCCACTCCTGCATCACTGCACCTTCAACCATACTGTTACATCGAGTTTTTTAGGACATTTAGTTCCGATCAACTCCCATTCTGTATTCCGAGGTCGGTCACACAGTGGAAAAACTCATTTATTTTTGCCCTGGGTAAACAGCTTTTGTCCATTTATAACTCAAAGCTGCCTGGGAAATTGGGTGATTATCCAGTGAATCTGATCGATATAAACAACCAACGGAGATAATAAAGGCTGAAATAACTTTTAAAAATTAAACTTTTATTGCCCAGTCTATCCAGATCGTTGTCTCTCTTCAGCACTTATTTTCTCTGTGGATGGAGCTTACGGGCTCTTAATAAACGGCCTCAGAGAAAGCCTCCCTCCCTCGCTGTATTCGCGGAACACTGCCGTGCTGCCCGTTGTCTGTGGAGAGCCAGCCCACGCACATGCTGCTGGGCTCTTGTGTTTGGTGATCGTGGTGCCTCTCGGCAGAGCCCACCAGGACCACCAGGCTGATGAAACACCTCAATCCACGTTCATGGCTGACTGCATTTTCTTCCCCTTCCTGCTGCATTGTGCTCTGAAACACTTAGGATTTGGACTCAATTTTTTTTCACAAGAAGCTGGATTTGGTAATATGTATTAATAAGGAATATTTGTTACTAGATCATGCTCATATGGTGTGTTTCCACTGTGGACCGTATCCTCCAAAAGCCATAATGAATTTGGGCGAAGTGGGTATAAGGAGTGAAAAGAAAAGACCCTCAGAATCTCAGAACTAGTAAAAGTACAAATCATAGTAGACTCTATTCCTACTCCCAGCAGTCCACCGTAAAGGATAAAGATTTATAGTCCTTGGAATTTTATCGTAGGTGCTGTAACTGCTGGTTCTATTCTTAGCTATATAAATGTGGTATAATTTCTTCATTCTCACAGAGCGATTCACTTCAGTATCTTCCAGCCAGTGAATTCCACTTGGGTTTTAAGATTTAAGAGGCAAGAGAGATTTTTAAAGTTAGTTGCTTTTGCTGACTTTTAGGGAGCTTTTTTCATTGTAGTCATTCAATTTTCATTTTTGTTTTTGTTTTCCTTTTTAGGAAGATTAGCCTTGAGCTAACATTTGCTGCCAATCCTCCTCTTTTTGCTGAGGAAGACTGGCCCTGAGCTAACATCCACGCCCATCTTCCTCCACTTTCTATGTGGGATACCTACCACAGCATGGCTTGCCAAGTGGTGCCATGTCTGCACCCGGGATCTGAACTGGCAAACCCAGGGCCACCAAAAAGCAAAACATGCGGACTTAACTGCTGCACCACCAGGCTGGCCCCCTCTATTTTCTTTACGGACTTATTTTACATTAAAATTTTTTTCATCCCCAGAACAAATTTCGAGTTCTGTTTGGCACTATAATGAATTTAGCTGAGAACTTAAAAAGAACATCCATGACCAAAAGTATATGCACATTTGAAAAATTGCCCATCTCCTGGGGAGGATGATATGTAAATATATTGGCCATCATTACCTGACTGGCATCATTGGAGCACAAGGATGGTTCTCAACTCACAAAGTTCTGCCTACCCAAATTACAGTGAGCTGCATAACCTTTTGCAGTGAAAGGGAGGAGATTCCTCTCCCTGAGTATCTGTAGAGAGACTCCTTACAAGATGGAGCAAAACCTTGACTGTAGTGCAGTGGTTTTCAAATGTTAGTGTGTATCAGAATTGCCCAGAGAGCTGGCTAAACCACCCAGAGCTGGACGCATCCCAGAGCTTCTGATTCGTGAGTCTAGGTGGGGTAAGGGAGTTTGCCTTCTAACAAGGTCCAAATGATGCTGTTGCTGCGGCTTTAGGGGCCACACTTCAAGAACCACTGCTCTCATGCACACAAATAGGGCTATTTATTTACTTGCTTGCTCTTGATCCAAATTTATATTAATAACTAAGTGGTATATATTTAAGTTCCTGATCTTTTGCTTTTCTTGATGGGAAAGTAGATTTTTAAAAATCAGGATGTTACAAACAATAAAAATTAATGATATATCATTATGGTTTTGATTTGCATTCTGTGACAATTGGTGATACTGACCATCTTTTCACGGACCTGTTGGCCATTTGGATGTCTTCTTTGGAAAAATGTCTATTCAGTTCCTCTGCCCGTTTTTTAATAGGATTGTTTGTTTTTTTGTTATTGAGTTGTATGAGTTCTTTATGTATTTTGGATATTAACCCCTTATTGGATATATGATTTGCAAATATTTTCTCCCATTCCATAGGTTCCCTTTTCATTTTGTTGTTTATTTCTTTTGCTGTGCAGAAGCTTTTCAGTTCAATGTAGTCCCACTTGTTGATATTTGCTTTTGTTGCTTGTGCTTTTGGTGTCATAATTAAAAATCACGGCCAAGACCAGTGTCAAGGAGCTTCTTCCCTGTTTTCTTTTATGAGTTTTATGGTATCACATCTTATGTTTAAGTCTTTAATCCATTTCAAGTTCATTTTTGTGCATGGTATAAAATAGGGGTTCAATTTCATTTTTCTGCATGTGGTTATCCCGTTTTCCCAATGCCATTTGTTGAAGAGACTGTCCTTTTCCCCATTGAATATTCATGGTTCCCTTGTCAAATATTAGTTGACTGTAAATGTGGGAGTTTACTTCTGGACTCTCTATTCTCTTCCATTGTTCTATGTGTCTATTTTTAGGCCAGTATCATACTGTTTTAATTACTATAGCTTTGCAGTATAGTTTGAAATCAGGAAATGCAATGCCTCCAACTTTCTTGTTCTTTCTCAGGATTGCTTTGCTTATCTGAGGTCTTTTGTGGTTCCATATAAGTTTTAGGATTATTTGTTTTATTTCTGTGAAAAATGCCATCGGAATTTTGATAGGGATTGCATTGAATCTATAGGATGGCTTTGAGGAGATGAACATTTTAACAATGTTAATTCTTCCAATTCATGAACATAGAATATCTTTCCATTTGTTTGTGTCTTCTTCAATTTCTTTCACCCGAGTCTTGTAGTTTTCATTGTACAAATCTTTCACCTCCTTGGTTAAATTTATTGTTAAGTATTTTATTGTTTTTGATGCTATGGTGAACAAGATAGTTTATTTCTTTTCAGATATTTCATTGTTAGTTCGTAGA
This sequence comes from Equus asinus, assembly GCF_041296235.1. Taxonomy (NCBI): domain Eukaryota; kingdom Metazoa; phylum Chordata; class Mammalia; order Perissodactyla; family Equidae; genus Equus; species Equus asinus. The sequence continues at coordinate 2,697,718 of NC_091797.1, read as the reverse complement.
AATCCAATTGATTTCTGTATGTTGATTTTCTATCCTGCAATGTCATTAAATTTGTTAATTAGTTCCAACAGTTTTTTACTTGCACATAACATTTGTTATTCCTTCTCTCTCTCATAATCATTGCAATGGTCATTGTCTTTCCTTTCACACACCCTACCTTATGGAATGATTGCTATACGCCATGCACATGCATTTTACAGGTGAAGAAACAGAGACACAGAGGATTAAGTAACACACCCAAGTCATAGAGCTAGTAAGAGGCAGGCATGCAATGTGAACCCAGGTCAGTCTGACTCTAGAGCTTGTCCTTAAACAATGTGCTGTATTACCTTTCAGTTTTAAAATGGAGTAACAATTATTTAAATGGCCTTTGAAATAGCTAGAGATGCATATTTAGCTGTTGAAATAGTCAATTTTGAAAAATAGTTTAGAGATTAATGGGTAGGTCAGATTACACATATTGCAAAAAATTTTGTAGCTGCCATCCTTTGCCAGAAGACTAAAGCATGATGTTTGTTGTAAGGGCTGACCTCTAACAACTTTCCAGACTCATCTGCTCCACTCCCTACCTACACTTCTCTTGACATCAGTCTGCTCTCCAGCCCCTGAAACGACTGTGCACTGTGTTACTTCTCAGCCTTTGCTTATCCCGTATTTTTAAGCATTTTAACATTTCTCTTCTGTTCCCTGATGGGTGAATTAATTGTTTCTTTATTCAAGACTCACAGGGGTTAGTGAACACTCATATCTCTCTACTCTGAACCAGAAAGCCCTTATCACCTTTGTCTGTTCCTTTAGAATCTAAGCTCCCTGGGGGCAAAGTCAGATCTCACTCATCCTCATCCATGTGTCCCCTTTCTCATCTCTCCCTCTCTTGGCTGGTCGTGGCTCAGAACCGAGTAAATGAAACCTGAAATGGATATTACTGAATGATCCTAGACAACAAATAAATGGCCTGTGGTGACTCAGTGATTTTGGTTTTGGGCTGAGACTCTCACAACCAGGTCCTCTAAATTCCCATCAGATCTAAGGTCTTTCCACAAGAGCATTTTGGTGACGTTGTGCTCTAAAACTCTCTAATGTGTTGCCACCTATTTTTACTGAGATGAATTCTTTCCGATTTCTCCTGTGTGTTTGTGTCTATTTCCATAAAGTAAGCAGGCTGCGCATCCATCTGTCGTTAATATGTGGGGTTCCTTCCACTCTCTCTCGACGACTCTAACACCAGCCAGGCTCTCAATTACTGACATTTCAATCTGCTATTCACAGAACTACCTCCTGTGCTATCTCAGGTTTTCAGCATGTCCAAAGCATTATCATCCTTCCACACCCTTGATTTTTGAGGTCATGTGCTTTAAGCTTCTCCATGTACCCTGAAAGTTCTTGTTTCTCTTAGCTTTCTAGCTCACTCTGTTTTCACTTAGGCAGTAATTCCATTAATGGGACATCCTAATATGTTTTTTCCATTCTAACTGAGGACCAGTGTTTAGAGGCACGGCAAATCATTGTCCACTAATTAGTGCAAAACATTTTCACTTCCTCTTGTTGCTTTGATACATGAAAAGAAATATGGAAAAAACTGTGCTAAGGCAGCCATTTCCAACAGAAATATTTGCCTAGATTTCTAGGGTTAAACTTGAGAAATGTTTTTTCATATTCTCTCTCAGAGTCAATTTTTTTCTATAGTATCTTTTTCTCTTCACCATACATGTCTTTTTATGCCTTTCCATCTTAAAAGAAAATTGCCAATGTGGTCTAAATTCTCTTGCTTGAATGTCTTCCCAGATTGGTTTTTCTTGACTTCTTTACTCTTATTTTTAATCATTTTCTATATTTTCTTCTGTGAGCAGCAGATGTGTGTAGGCTCAGTTATGCTAAAGCAAGAAGTCTGTACCCAAATATAATTATTCACCCTAGGTTGGTATGCTTGATTTAGGAAAGTGGATGATGATTATTTGCAAGGCTCATGAGTCAATAATTATCTGCATTTAAATTTTAAAATTTTATATTACAAATAGAGATATGGATTCAGCATGCAGGACCTTTGTATACTTGGAATCAATATCAACCGAAAAATGAAAATGGGAAGAAGTTAAAACACTATGAAATAGGTAAGAAAGAATGTTAAAGATCAGCATTCTTTATCACTTACTCAATAAAGGTGTTGAATCCGTGTTATCTGCAATCACTAAGGGAGACATTAGGGATGTGGAAACCTGAATGGAATCTGCCTTCCCGGAGCTCACAACCATATCACATTTATTTGTTACTGACATTACATAGATATGGATAAAATATATTATAGAGGATATTAATGGATTTTAAATAGGATAGAAAAGAAATATTAAGTTCAGGGTGTCATATATTCAGACAGCTATGAAACATTAGAATAGGGTTTATGTCTTAGGAGTGTTTGCCCCAAAGAGGTCTGCTTGGCTGCAGCCCTCTCAGGGGTCCTTAGGACTTTAGGTCTGGAACAGCTCAGATCCCATCTAGTCCGACTCTGTCACTTTACAGTTTGGGAAGCTGAGACCCGGAGAGCTTAGACAATTTGTCCAATGTCATTGACATCTAAGTGACAGAGCCAAGAGGGTAAACCTGGACTCTTCAGTCTTTGTTCTGCTTCCTAGCTTCCTATTCACTCCTCTAACAAATATTCAAATAGACCTGGGAATACAAAATATTGAGAATGCAAGATAAAAAACTGATGGTTTGCTCTCAAAGTGGTTCTTATACAACAAAGTGAAAAGGATGAGATAACATTACGGAAGAGATTAAACACAATGCCGAGAGGGTGTGTATGTGGAGGGTGGTCGTGTGGTGTCGGGGGATTCCCAGATCCGTGCTCCCTGTGCATTGCCAGATAGTTCCGGTAAGCCAAAGAGGCTTGGGGTGCATCAGAAAAATTTCAGTAGACTAGAAAACATGCTGTCAACAACATTTCAGACAAACAGATAAAGACTTTCACTTCACACTCATGCTAAAAGTGTGGGCGAAGAAACAAGTTTTACTTGAAATGTTTTCTTTCATTTAACATTTTAGTTTGAATAAACACCAATAGGATGGATTTATTTTTATCAAAAGTTTCAGGATAATGTTTAACACAAAAAACATCCCATAAAAATAAAAATGCTGTATTTTAATATATTTTCTAAATTATTTTTTAAAGAAAGCTTAAAATCTGACGGTACTAATTTTGCTGCTTCAGCAGAGTATAACTTATAAGTCACTAATGGTTGTTTATACCAATTAGTCTTGAAAAGGAAGTTCCAACTTTGACGGTCAGTTTTGGCTAAAGAAAGATATGAGGCTATTTTTTATCTTGCATTGCTGACTGAATTACAGGGAGTAAAAAGAGAGCAGTGTGTTGCTTTCTTAATGAATTCAGACACTCAGTGTTTAGTCCAAGCGTATATATATATATATATATATATATATATACCTGAAATAATAAAAGGCTGATTTCCAAACTTGGTTTATTTTTGTAATGCTAGCTAGTTTTCTCACATTAAAATTGTGATGATAGCATACTTTGTCTCCACTTTATTAAAATTTTCATTTCTTTTGTTATCTTTCAAAAATATAGATAGCAATAGGAACTACGAAAGCTTTCTATTGTTGCTCCTAATGAAACTACTCAGAATCGTGATGCACAAGGCAGATGCTGAGACAGACCTAGGATGTCTAACTTTGAAAACGGAGTGTGCATGGTTCTGTACCTAACGTGTGTGCTACAGTTACGTGGGGAGGCAGTGGAGCCTGTGAAAAAATTTTGGTAAAGATACAATTAGGGTATTCCCCTTCTCCCCTCCAGAAACAAACCCCAAAGTAGAAAGTCTGGTGTATTTTTAAGATAAATATAATTATCTCTGAGATGCTCCAGAGCCCTGACATTTTTCTGGTAGTAATATCTATGATCTGGATGCCCCACATGTCTTTGTGGTTGCATTATTGAAAATGAAAGATCTTTACATTTGCAGAATTTATAAAAATCCTAATCTAGACAAAGGCAGTTTTCATAATGGCTAAAGCTGTTGCTGCTGTTAAAAGTAATAAATTGGCCCATAATTTTCTAGGAATATGTAAAAATGCTCTAGAATAAAATTTTTAAATAATTTGTAAGCAAATATTACTAAAGGCTTTCAAGTCATCTGTCAGCCTGCCATCATATACTTCAAATGTAATTCACATTTTACCACCATATTCAAACTTCTGTAGTTGATTATTCTGCTAATGTTGGAATTTCTATCCTTAGACTTGCATTTATGTTTGAAGTAGTAAAAAATTATTGCCTTTTGGCATTTGAGATGGCCAGCAGAGGTTAATATGTAATTTCTAGTCAAATTGTTATTGCTTGCTTTTTTCTTGTTTGGTTTGTGTCTTTTTAAATTGTTATATATGCACAATCTGCAAAGCACTATTCTTGCCCCACTTACAATAATATCTCTTGAGATAGAATAAACAGAAACTCTATTTCTCTTACATGGATCAATGACACATAAAATATTTCTCCATAAATCTAGGAGCCAACCCTGTGGCCCAGTGATTAAAGTTCTGTATGCTCCACTTCGGTGACCCAAGGTTGGCGGGTTCGGATCCTGGGTGCAGACCTACTCCACTCATCAGCCACGCTGTGAAGGCATCCCACATATAGAGCAGAGGAAGATTGGTACAGATGTTAGCTCAGGGCTAATCTTCCTCAAGCAAAAAGAGAGGAGGATAAGCAATGGATGTTAGCTCAGGGCAAATCTTCCTCACAAAAAAATAAAAAATAAATATTTCTCCATAATTCTCAATTTAATCCTCTGGAAAGGATCTAAATAAACTATGAAGGAGGCAGGTAAACTCTTGGCAATGGTGTGGTATACAGTAGAAACGTTATACTCTATATTATTCATCAGTTTTTTATTTGCAAGTGATAAAAATTTAAATTCAAGTTATCTAAAACAAAAAAGGAAACTCACTGACTAACATCTTGGAAAACTCAAGGGTTAGGTCCCACTTCAGGGATTGCTAAATTCAGATGCAAGAGATTGCTCTTTCACTTCCCAGCTTTAATTTGCTTTGTGTTGGTTGTGCTCTTCAAGCAAGCCATCTACCTAAGGCGGTCTCTAGAAATTGTAGATTTACTGCTAACTCTTCCAGGGGGAAGTGGGTTCTCTTCTGAATAGTTCCTATAAAGTCGCAGCACTAAGTACCGTTGGATGACTTGGATCATGCGTGTGTCCTTGAAGCAAAGAAGTGGAATATATTTATTGTAAGGGCTAGTTTGCATGCCCATTCCTGGATCAGAGAGCTATTGTCAGCTCCAGTCCAGCTCCGTAGACTGGAAGTGAAGAGCTGGTCCCTAAAAGGAAACCCATCTGCTGTTACCAGAAAAAAGATATTGAGCAGTAAAAGAAACTATAAATGTCTACCTTGCTCTCAAATGCAGGTCGTTTTGGTCTACTTACTGCTAGGTGACTTCTAGTGCTCATCTTCTTTTCCGCATGTGATACTCTATTTGAGTTTTAAATGACTAGCATTAAGAATGTAGGTTCTTCTTGATTTTTATGGTATCAGAATGAAGGACGGATAGAGCCTTTGGAAGCGAGCTTACAAGGAATTGTCTTGGATCAGACCGAGATGAAGGAATTGTTCCCTCAGATCGACATGAAGGAAAGAAGGATAAGTACCTTAATTCATTATTCGACAGCACGCATTGTCTTGTTATTCTAGTATTCCTGTGACATCCCTCTTCCTATTTTATCATTGCATATGATTCAAGTAGAATATACTTTAGAAACGAATTCCAGATTTTTTCCCTTTGGAAAGCTGGTTTTTCTCTCCCAACATGAAGTTCACTATTAATAATTCCAGGCAAAGAGATCGGGGAGGGGAGCTGCCTTCTCTGGAAGAAAGAGATTATGTCCTAGAGGGAAGCCTGCCCCCTTTGTCCAGGGGTTCGTGCAGAGAACTGGAGAGTGAGAGGGAGGATGGGATCTGCAGTGCCCGAGTGGGGACACCTAGTCGGTGGGAAGGAGTCCATGGATCCTGACGAAGCTGAGATGGGATAGACAAGGGGTTTGCTAGCACCAGACACCAGCAGCCGGTGTGGAGCTGTGATTCATCCGGCAGGCGTGGTATGACTGCACTGGTTGTTTATAGCCAGCATCTCTATTCTTAGTGCTCATGCTGTACCGGTTTTTAAAATGACAACCAAATTTTGTGGTTGGTCAATCAGTCCACAGCCAAGGCCCAGCGTGAGGCGGGCATTACCTCACTTCCCCAATGCCACGACGTGATTTACACTTCTCTCCACACATCCAAATGCCATGTTGAAGAGAAATAGAGGGAGAGGAGACATTGTTGCAGGATTACTTTAGGATTACCCTAAAGTGGTCTGTCCAGATCATTGGATTGACTAATATTTGAGTCAGATTGGGCTAAATTTAGTATTTCAACCCCACTTTCTAGTAAGCAAGTGGTGGGGGGTCGTGAAGACTGGATCAGCTATAGACAAATGAAGTCACACTCTGTGAACATCCAAATCGTGATATATATAAATCTGCAATCCTGATGCACATAAAAATGAAGGAGCTTTGAGTGTAAATTTATGCTATTGGCCATAGCAAGGGGCCAGTTAGTTTACCCATAGATGTCTACCTGAGATCTCTGTGTGATGTTAAAATCATATAAGGGTGAACTTGAGCCTCATGAACTGAACTATGACACAGCTGAAAAATGTACCTTCACAATGAAAAGAAATACTCAAAAGCACTTTCAGATCATTGTCTAAAATAAGAAAAAGAAGGAAAATCTACTAAGCATAAGAGTGATTAGTTATCTATTCTTCTAGGTAGATTTAGTAAAGACTATAATTTTTTATAACTAGATCATCTTGTAATGGAAATAGTTGTAGAGGCTAAAGAAGGAAGTAAAAAATTTTTAGCAAATATAACAGATACAGGATTAATATTCTACTTATAGAAGATAAATCGATCAATCAACAGATAGATAATACAGAGGGTAAAAAAGCGTTAAACTATATCTTTTCATAGTAAAAGAATATGAACATAAAATTTACAAAAGAAGAAAAACAAAAAGAAACGTGGAAAATGTTTTATTTTCAGTAACTAAAGATAAATCATGTGAATGATTTATATAAATGAAAAAGGACCCTTTCACACTATTTCAATAGCATGTTGTATGTTGCTGGTGACGTAAACTTTTTAAAAGTAATTTAACAGTATATATCAAGAGTCATAAGAAGGTAGAAATTTGGGGGACCATGACTTAAGGAAGTAACCTCAAGTGTGGAAAACTGTAGATTCACAAATATGTTCAACATGGTTTTTGGTAGTAAAAAAGAGGAAACTACTTAAACATTCCAAAGTAGGAGAAAGATTAACTACACCCAACGGCTGGAATATTATGCAGGCATGATAAACACAAGTCATCAAAACCCAAACTAAATGTTGGTTTTCAGGCTTATAGAAAAAAATCCACTTCAAGATTTTATGTATGTTAAGATTTTATATAATATGTATTATTATATCTAATGACAAATGTACATTTAAAAGAAAAACAGAAGTATGTCAGAATGGTGGAAATAGGCATTATTTTCCATTTTTCCAAATACCCACAAGGTAGTTAGGAATTTTTATTGGTGGCTAAAATGATAAAGAAAGATTGCACCATTCTGGGTGTGAGGACCCCTGGCTTCTCTCTTGGCCATGAAATTAGCCATGTTAGTGATGTGGGGACAGAACAGGCCATCTCTGGACTCTGGTTTTCTTCACTAAAGACATCATCCACCATCCTTTCATTCAAGTCTTTCAAACCCTAAAATTCTGTAATCTATGGTTTATATATAATGAGCATAAAGAGAGATTTAGTTTTATATTTCTTTCAAAATGTTGTTACAAAGATTATATGGAAATGGAGCATTACTATTTGGAGGGTTAGTTTATAAACAAGAATATGAATCATGCATTTAAAAAGTTTATTACGTGCTTAAAATATTTCATGAGTTATGGAAAAGTTGTAGAAAAAAAGAAAAAGTCATTGAACAAAAACAAGAGATTAAATAATAAACACCCAACAAAACTTTTAACAACCTATTTTGTGCAAATCATGGTGTAGTAAAAGATATAGAGAATCTAATTAGAAAGATAAAATTAATTAAAAAATGAAAAGTTACATTAAATATAAAGCAAATTTCACTCAATTTTTGATTAGCATATTTTTTGTTTGTTCTATTTTAAAATGTTTGCTTATCATCAGATAATGAGTATATTTTGCCATATTATCTTCTAGAAGTTTTATTTTTATGTTTACATTTAGATCTATAATCCAGTTGTGGTTTGATTTTTTTAAAAAATACAGTGTCATGTAGGAGTCGCTTCCTCCTCATGTATTGAAATCATGCTTTGAGTCTCTCCTCCTCCACCACCCTGCGTGCTGCTGTTGACATAAATCATTTATAGGTGAGTGTGTCTCTAGATCCTGTGTTCTGGTCTATTTGTCTTTCTATCCATACCTCATGGTCTTAATTACTGTAGTTTTACAATGAATCTTGATATTTGGAAGTATATGTCCAACTTTCACCATCTTTTTCAAGATTGCTTTGGTTCTTTGAATTTCTATATGCATTTTGGAGTATGCTTGTTGACAGATCCATAGTTAAAAAATAACTACTGAGATTTTGATTGAGATAACATTGAAACATATTAATTTGTGGGAAACTGGTATCTTCACAATAGCAAATTTACCAAATCATAAACATGGTATATACCTCCATTTATCTAGGTATTTAAAATGACCTCTATAGTGTTTTATAGTTTTCTGTACAGACGTTGCACAACCTTATGAAAATTATTCCTTTGCATTTTATGTTTTATTGCTATCTTAAATAGTTTTTAAAAAAGAAAATTTCATTTTATAATTCTACATTGCCAGTATAGGAATACAAATAATGTTTATATACAGATCAGCAACATTGCTGAATTCACTTGTTAATTCTAGTAGTATATAAAATTGATTTTGAATTTCCTACCATTCAATTATGTTGTCTATGAAAAATGAGAGTTCTATTTATTTATTTCTAATCCGTATATGCTTTATTCTTCTCTTGCCTCCTTTAGATAAATCAAGTATTTCTAAATTCTATTTCTCCTTTGTTATTACACTTATTATGTGTTCATTTGCTACTTTTTCATTGGCTATCCTAGCAATTACCGCATGAATACTTAAGCTATTAAGGTCTCGTAAAATCTAGTCCTTTTACTACCTCACAAACAATTCAATGAACTTTGAACACTTCATTTACCTCCCTCCTCCTTTTGTGAGATATATATATATTTAATTATACATATATTTTAAACTCAGAAATACATTACATTTGGTTCTGTCAGTCAAAATCTATTTAGCTTTATCCACTTGTTTATCTTTTCCATTGATTTTCCTTCTTTCCTGAATTTTTGTGCTGCCATCTGGGATTATTTTCCTTTGGTCTGAAAAATATCCTTTAGTATTTTCTGTTAGGATGTGTTGGTGATGAAATATCTCACGTTTGTTGTCTGAATATGCTTTTATTTTCTCTTTGGCTTAAAGGATAAGTTTCGGGTCTGGAATTTTAGATTGGCAGTTATTTCCTTTCAATACCGTAAAGATTTTATTCCATTGCCTCTGTCTTGCATTATTTCTTTGAGGAAGTAAGCTGTAAATCTTACGTTGCTCATTTGAAATTGTCTCTTTTTTTCCTCTAAATGCTTTTAATTTTCTGCAGCTTTAGTATGATGTTCATAGATGTAATTTTCTTTACATTTACCCTGTTTGGTTTTACAGCATTTCTTGAATCTGTAGGTTCATGTCTTGCATCAATCTTAGAAAAATGTTGGCCTTTATCTCTTCAAATATACTGTCAACCTATTCTCTATATCCTCTCCTTCAGGGACTCTAATGACACATATGTTAGATATTTCATTTTCTCCAGATGACTATCTGGATATTTTCTATTAATTGGTCTTCATACTTCCATCTGGTTATTTCTACTGACTTTTTCTTCCAGTTTCACCAATATTCTCTTCTACTGTGTCTAATTTACTGTGAAACTCATTTATTGAGTTAAGTTCAATTATTGTGGGGATTTTTTTTTTTTACTTCTAGAATTTCTACTTGATTACTTTTGATATAATTAAGTTTCTGTTAAAAATTCTCCATCTTTTCATCTAATTTCTTGGACATGTTATTCACAGTTATGTTAAAGTTCCCATCATTTAACTCCAATATCTTCTAGTCCCACTTCTGATTCTAATGACCTTTCTAGCTTGGAAAATATAAAGTCCTTATGTCACTGTTCCTCATCTACCAAATAAAATGATCTGTTATTGTGATAAACAAAATTACTTTGTTCAAACTACTTGAAGCATCACTTTACAATATTGAGCCATGCTTAGCCACAAACTTTCATTTAAAAGTAAGGGGTTTATACAGGATTATCTCTAGGTTCTTTTGTAATTCTGCAAGACTAAGTCTATGGCTGTTTTGAAATATCTTCAATGTTTGACACTGTGCCTGGATACTGAGGGGATAGTTCATCTAAATTTAGTATTCAAGGCAGTACTACTTAGACTGAAATCTTAACAGCAATTCTCTATCTTTTTCACTGGTCTCTTTGTCTCCAAGTACAGTGCCTGGTGCAGGGCATGTGCTCAATAAGTGCTCGTTGAGTGAAAAAATGAGTGACTTAGTTAACTATATTAGAAATACAGATAAAGGGAGAGAACTCATGGCCTTTCTGTTGAAGGATTAAGAGGAAATGGTGAGTGGCTAAACATAAAAACTTAAAAAACAGGGGGCAGTTAAGAACTCATACTTACTATGTGCTATTCAGCATTTATTACATATTATTGTTCTGAATGTTCCATGTACATTATCTCAGATAATACTCACAGTTTCTCTGTGAGGTGGGCATTTAGAGTGAGATTAGGTTCCCTACCTGAAAGTGGCAGAGATGGTATTCAAACTCAGGTCTGTCTGACTCCAAATCTTTTAATTATTTCTCTGTGATGCCTGAGGTTTTAAACATAAGGACAGAAAAAATGTCTTTTTATGTGCAATTAAAAATCTATAAACCTAGATGGGTAGATGCAGATACAAATTAACATGTAGAAAAGAGAGAAATATTCGTTGCTTCTGAGGTTTTATTTTTTTCCTCTTCTTTGGTGGTTTTCCTTAACCTTGTAAGAAAATATCCAATATCTCCCCACCAATCCGTAACCCAACTGTCAGCGAGTAGAGAATTTTTAAAGCTTTTATATAATTTGAGACAGGGCTGGATTCTTCACATGTTAGGAATAGACTTTTGAAAAATACAAATACGCGTATGACATACACATAGTTACACACACATACAGAAGAGAAACAGAATATGTTTCTCCTTCACATAGCAGGGGGGCCAGCGAATGTTTTCACTTGTCTTGTAACTAAACATATAAGGATTTCCACAATTGGAATACATGTTCTTGCTTTATGTTTTATAAATTCTCCTTTGAATGACACTTCAGCGAGTGGATGTTGTATCATTTGCCAAAAAATAAATTTAAAAAGAATTTCAGGAAAGTCATTTCAGAAATCCTCTTTTACACACATGGCTTGAAGATGGCATTTGTGGTGGTCGAATATGTTAAGCACACGCCTAACTCAGGACTTTCACACTAGTTTTTCCTTCTGCCTGAAGTATTCTTCCCCCAGGTGTCTCCATAGTTCTCTCTCTCTCTTCTTTCAGGTTTCTGTCATATGTTTCCTTCCCAGGGAGGCCTCTCACCACTCCATATAGAAGAGTAGCCCCCGGCCCGCCTTTCCCTCAGCATCCACCCTGGCACTCTCTCCTTCCTTGCATCGTTTTCCTCCATTGCACTAATCACTATCAGACATACTGTATATTACTTGCATATTCTGAGTTACTATCCATCTCTTCCTTGGGATACAAGCTCTCTGAGGGAAGAAAATTCATTTTGTTCACTTTTGTATCTCAATGACCTCAACAGTGCCTGGCACATGATAGAACTCAATAAATATTTGTTGAATAAATGAATGTTGAATGCATAATAAGGACGCATTCTCAGGAGGTATTCAACTCTTCTCAGCCTTTAGGAGATAATTATTCACAGAAATTAAATTCAATCTTCCAATTAGAATGTCACATTGGCACATGACAAAATTGCTGTGTGTTCCTGTCATCTAGAAGAATCCTTATCCATATCTGCAACTGGTTAAATCAGAAGTATTCATGGAAATATTTGGAGCTATCTCCATCTCAATTAACTTTTCCATCACAATTCATGTAAGGAACGTGGAATCTTGTCTGTCCTGCTAATAGTTGTTTCCCAAGAAGTGAAAACAGTGCAAGAAATTCAACAAGTATTTGTTATATTAGTGTGTGTATCTGTCTGCATATATAGTGTGTGTTTATCTACATGTATGTCGTGTGTGTATCCTACTGTGTATAAAGCTCTGTGCCATTAAAACCTCTTGATTATTTGGTGAAGAAAGATTCTTTTTTCTCTTGCATATCCAAATAAAATACAAAGCCAAACACTCCAACCTCGTAAATTACTGAGATATTAACCAGAGCTAGCTGCAACTTATAAACGCCCCTTTTCATAAGAAGTCAGTTTGGGCATGTTCCCTCCTTAGTATTAGATCGCGTTTGCTCTCTCTTGTTCATGCCACTCAATTTTTTTTATAGCACACTGTCTTTATGAGCATTCTTTAAGCCCAACAATGCATTCAACACTCTCTGACAAACACACAGACATGCACACATGCATTCATTTTAAAAGTCTGCTATTTTTACACAGCATGTGATGACATAATATAGGATTGAGGTTTTTAATTTCTTTTTAAAAGATACCTGTGACACTAATTAAGTCACTTATATAGGTGCCAATATAAACCATGAAGAACTTGGACAGCAGTACTAGGAACCATAACATTCACTTAAATACGCAGCAAACAGGTGTTACAGCAAGGGACTCAGTTTTGCTTAGTGCACAAGTCACGTTCTGGTAAAGGCGCTTAGAGAAGCACATTGACTCCCGTGAGCATCCCGAGAGTTATTTTAGAATGGTGAGGCAAACAGGACAGCAGCCCAGGCACCGAGGGAGGCATAGGTCCTGGAGACAAGTTGGCAAATGAACAAAACTTGTGTGAAAGCTTACAATCCTGGAGCAGCGATCAGGGGCTTTCATTGACCCATAATCCCTTAGGTCCCAATCTGATTCCTGGACCTAAGTCCTGAATAGAAAGATCACTGCGCCAGGCCCTTCCCCTCTGTTGTGCTTTCAATCTAGGGCCATCACATGGCCTTTACGTCTGTTGTCCTGGTCTAACATTCTAGAGTCTCCTTTGACTCGTGAAAGTGTGCTGCTTAGAAATAAATGATCTGGCCACCCTATTTAAACCCCTCAGTATCCAATCAAGTGTAAAGGTTCTTTGTCTCAGAGGCAAGAGCTGTCCCAGAGCTTTCTCCCTGAGGCCACACCCTTGGAAAGTTTCAGGCAAAAGACACAGAAAGGCCTAAGAATTGATTTACTTTTGATCATTTAAGAATACCTCTTGCTGTTTGTAAATAACTTCAAAATTAGGCTTCCATGTGTGTATATGTATGACTTTAAAATATGAATAATTTTCCACTTTAAATTCAGTCTTGTTCATATGAAAACTAGTGGGACACCAATATTAAAAAAATATTACATGAGTATCAGATTTTTATAACAAAGCTGTTATCTCCTTCTCTTTTCCCAAAATAAACCCACAGCATCCAAAATATTAAAGGATTAGCAAAGAAAGGAAGAAATCTTAGGAAATTGAATGCTACTATTTTTTTTCGCTGATTGCAACCCAGCACGGTAGGAGTCCCCGTCCTTGACGCAGACCCAGACCTCTGACAAGTGAAGGTGCTGGGTTGCGCATCGGCACAAGCCTCCACCGCTGCTCAGTTAACCTCCCTGCTTTCTCAGGGAATTATGTGAGTGTACGTGGTCTTTATGTAACTAAAAAAAAACCCAGATTCAAGATTTAAATCACTAGATTATTAGAATTGTGTTTTGCCAAGTCTTATGTAAGGAGCTTAAAAGTCTAAAAGGAACCTAAACATTAGATCAACACAGAATTTTTAGGTTTGATTTATTTCACCAAGTCCATAAAACACTCTGCAATGCAGGGTTTAATTTTCCCTTTCCTTTCTGTGTTTCTGTAAGTGTCTCTGTGTCCATAAGTATAATAATGATTCATGAAAGGCAGACAAGTCCTTACTTATGTTCTCCCTCTGGAGCCCCTTCCCTCTTTCCCCACTGTCTCTTCCTCTGCTTGCTTCAATTTATCCAAGATGGTGGCACAGCAGTCATCCAGGGCCATAGCAACTCAACTTCAGGTCCAAGAATCCAAAAGAGCCATTAGTATCGTACCTTCTGTGGGAAAAGTCTGACTTCATTTGCAGAACTTGCTGCTTCAGTCTGTTTAATCTTGGAGAAGCTCATGTGACTCAAGGTCACCCCTTCTGTCCCCCATCCCCCTACAATGTGATGGAGGAGGGCTTTCGCCCATCCTTGGCACTCCAACACAAAAGGCAACCCATGGGCTTGTTTAGCATTCAGAGAGGAAGTTCTCTCTTTTCCCTCAAGGACGAGCATTTGAACACAAAGCAGCTTTTACTTTAATTTTCATTGATTGAATGAGCATAGAAACATGATTAGTCCAAATGGTTTCCAAGCTCTCTTGTGTCCCTGAGATGTAGGCTTGTTCCCTGCTTCGGTTCCCTCAGCCCCTTCCTCCAGCCCTGTGGAAATTCTCATCAAGGCCTCCTCTAAAACGTTTCTTCAATTTGTTGACTTCTTTCCATCTACAACCACCACCTTCACCGTGGCCACCGTCACCACTTGCCTGGAGACAACAGCCTCAGATCTGGCCTCTCTCTCCACTCTTGCCTTGCTGCAATCCGTTCTCCACAAAGAAGCCAGAGAGATCTCTTTAAAACAAAAACCGGTTCATGTTCCCTGCTCAAACCCTCCAGCATTTTCCCACTTTTAGAGGATAAAATAGGAACGTTTTACCAGGGCTCTGTCCTTGGACCCTGTCGTGGCTCACCTCACCCTCTTTGCTCACCCCTGCAGGTGTGAAGGCCGTTCCATGTTCACTGAACAGACCCAGCTCGGCCAGCCTGGACCCTCTGCACCCGCTGCTCCCTTCGTCCGACCTCACAGTGCTGGCTCCTTGTTGGGTTTATGTTTCTAGTATCCACCATCCTAGAGAGGCCTATGGCTATCAGCTGTCTCATCAAAAGTTGTCCCTTGCACCTTCTCCTAGTAATTTTTTATCACATCACCTCCACATTATTATAAAGAGAGCAAATAATTAAAAAAACAAAAAAGATGTCAAATTCCTAAAGGCCAGGTGCAGAAGGAGAAAGTTTCTGGTACCTTCGCTTCCCAGGCCCCTCATGGTCTGAAGAGGGCTCACCTGGCCAGGTAGTCGTTATCACCAGCAAAGCAATGGGGGCTGCAAAATCAAGAGGGGTTCCTCCGGAAGAGAGAAAACTGAAGAGCTGCAAGTCCTTCCCCACCCATTGGGGTGCTGGATCCATCTCCTCCAAGATGTGGTGAGACTGATGACAAGATTCTCTTCTCCCCTTGAGATTTCTGAAGGCGGGAAGCCTGCCAGATTCCCCTGAGTGAGCGGGGCATTTGGAAACTCCAGGCTAGGTTTCTAAGAAGGAGAGGGGAGGCATGCACACACCACAGATGTCTACACCTCTGGAGAGAGTGAAGTGAAGGATCTTGTGAGTTTCCATCATCTCGAGTGAGAAGGCTAGAATTAGCTGAGGGACAGGACCTGTGGCTGCACTGGCAGTGGCTTAGTGGCAGTTCTAGAGGCATCAGGTATCCAGAAGAGGATGTGGGACATACCGATGGTGGAGGCTGAATGAAGGCGCCCTTCGTGGAAAATGCCAGTGGCCCCGCTTATTCACCATCTTATATCTGCACTCTTTGCAATGTGCCTTTGAAACTTCTCCCGTCAAGGGACAGAACTTTGACTCTGACCTGCCCTGTGACTTGCTTTGGCCAATAGAATGTGGTAGAAGTGCCAGTGTGCAAGTCCTGAGCCTGAACTCGAGAGGCCCGTGGACTCCACTCTGTCCTGAACCCCTGTGATCTCCTGGATCAGCCTAGCCTGTTGAAGGAGGAGAGATCACTTGGAGGAGAGATGACTTATCCCAACCGAGCCACCTTACTACCAGCCAGTCTTCTCTGACCTGCCAGCTGATGGCAGACACGGGAGAGAACCCAGCTGAGATCAGCCAAACCCAGCCCAGACCGGATTAACTTCAATCAGCAGACTCAGGAGCAAAATTAAATGATTATTGCATTCAGTTCAGAGTTTGGGGGCAGGATATTATGCAGCAATAGCTTATGACACATGGAGTAAAGAAGCTGAACACTGCCTGAGAAAACCGTGAGTGTCACTTACTGTGAGATTGTCATGCTGACAGAAACCACCACCGTTAGATGGACCTTGATGGAGAAAACAGATCCTTCCTCTGCTTCAGATGGCGCGTGGCTCTTGACGTAGCCAGCATCCCAAGGGATGGGACCCAACCGAGTGATGGGACCACAGCATCACAGCTGAGCAGTGGCCATGGTGGGGGACAGTCCTAGCATGAGAGGGTCTGTCTGGCAGCCAGTGCAAGCAGGTCTTTAGAGAAAAGGTCATGGGTTTTAACATGGCTAGCAAAGCACTCAAAGTTATTCTGAGATTTTTATGAAAAATGAAGAACTGCTCTAAATAGGAAATGAAGAAATATTCTGGAGTTTTTGGTTAACCTCCAAAGTGCTTAAAAGTAAGTATAGACTTAGGAACTGTCATTATTTCCTTCACTAGCTATGTTTTATGACTTCTCATAATTACTTGAAAGGGGTTTTATAAACATAGAAGTTTACATTTAAGATGAGTAAAAATGGGTTTATGGCAAAATAATTTGACATCAAGAATGTCCCTGAATATCAGAAAAACAGGCGAATCTGTCAGCTCTGATGGAGAACAGAGTCTGGTCGAATTGGGCGTCCTCGCCTTGGTGGAAGAGTCAGCTAAGCACACGCTTCGCCTCCTTTGCTGTCTTGGGATTGTTTTCTTTCAAGTCGGCACAGACTAAAGCATGCTGCAGCACAGCATCTGAATAAATAGAATAACTGTAGCTCCCACTAATTTAGTACATGCTTTTCTCTTAATTAAAACTGATTCCTCTCTTAAACAGACTTACAGGTTTGTTTCTTTTCACCTTATCTTGTAAGGGAAATTACATTTGTTGCCATGTCACTCTGCAGCCTCTGCACTCCCTTGAGCACAGCGAGCCTGTCTGCAGGGGGAGGTAGGGTTGCGAACAGATCTTGCAGATGTTCGTTGAAAAAGTGATTGAAGACAGGAGCATGTGGACGAAAGCCTGGACGAGGCACTGGACAGACTCCGGTGCAAATCCCGGCTCTGCCAGGGGTGGGTCACAGCCTTGGTCCTAAGCTGTACAAATGGGACAGTACGGTTGTTGAAGGATTTTAAAAAGACGAAATACGTAAAGCACTTAGCACTGTGCCTAGCACATGGCAATTTTTTTTAACAGTTCCATGAAAATCATAGAATAAGCCAAATGAGTTCTAAGTTGAAAATAAATATTCCAAAAAGAGATTAGAATGAAAATAATCACAATTTTATAGGCATAAATGTGACGTAATGTACTAGCTAACTAATCACTTATGATGTGCCAACACTGAATTATTATTTTCAAATTATTTTTTACATAGGATTGGTTATTTATAAACATTCAGGAGTTAGAAAAGTTTACTTAGAGGTCATTTTTCATGTTCTAAGAATAATAAGAGATTAAACAGAGTTGTGTTCTAATTTTCAATAATGAAAATTTGCCTTAGGTTTGGAAAAGGATGACCAGGACATTTTCAACTAATACCGATCTTGTCTTGACGTGTTGCTGTCCTCAGAGTCTGGGAGCCTCTTGTAGGTGAGAACAAGCTGTCCTGTGATTGTTCTTTTAGCAGTATAGTCATTTAACTCCCTTAGACATAGCACCAAAGCGAGCCTACCACTTTTCCATACAAACTCTGAGGTTCAGTCTGTACTTTGTCATTAGAAAATTGTATGTCCTCAGTCACTTAACCTCTACAGGGCTCATTTCAAGAAATATTTGAAGATTATATTAGGAACAGGTAATGTATTATATAAGGTGCTCTGGGTATTATTAAAAACGGGAAGACGCAATTCTAGTCCTCACAGAGTTTACAACCAAGTCAGAGGGCCAAATACAGAAATGTCTGTGAAACAGGTAGAGGAACAGAGATTGTCATTGAAGAAGTGCACATTGCTCTGCGTGCAGAGGTGGGGGGGGGCGGAATCTGGTGGAAGGAGGCCAGAGACTGAATCATGTGACAGATGACACCTGACACAAGCCTTGAATGACTGGCAGAATTTAACAGCCACTTGGAGCTTCATTTGGAGGCAGCAACACGAATGAGAGTGTGGAGAAGGCATGGGACGTGATCGTTCTGTGTTGCAAGGAGGGAATCTGGTTGTGGCACAGCGTACACGTAGGGGACCAGAGAAGGAGGAGACTGAGGGCCACTGCTCAGGGCTGCGCGGCCAGGAAAGGGGCTGGCTCAGCAGGAAACAAGAAGCTTCACGTTCCTCATCAGAGTAAGGAGAGAAGTGGGCTTGTTCTCTGCGGGTTCGTTCAACAAATATTCACTATGGAAACAGTAAACTCAGCATTTCACAAATCATTATTTAGTTACAATGCCCCTGCCAGTCCTATGATGCTATGATTTGTGAGAATGTTTATTTAGACTGACAAAAATGTGTTTTCTTCACTGAAGTTTTCTGAGCCTGACCCTTCCCCATGAACAGCTCCCGTCTCCTTTGAACTCTTCCAGCATTTTACCTCTACTTCGTATTTCCACTTCGTGTTACTGTTACATCCGCACGCACGGTCAACCCCAGGAGGCGGGCCACGTTCAGCCTCTGTGTGGATGCTGCAGTGCCTGCTTAAGAGGCATCTATCCAAAAACATGTGTTGAATGAGGGAGCAGCCTGATTAATATCCGCTTCCTGGTGAAATCACTAGACTAAGGTTAAATGTTTTAAGTTACAGACTAATTTTTACCTGGAAGAGTCCTGCTGGGAATGATTGAAAAGAGTCCTTGAAGGGCGAATTTCTCGGCTCTCTTAACACCACTGCCTCACTAATTTATTGGAGACATAAAACCACACTTGTTCATGTCTGTTATATTTTTATTACAATAGTAAGACACGTTCAGTGGAGAAACCTTATCTTTTACAGATAAGCAAAAGGAAAAAATCAA
This sequence comes from Equus asinus, assembly GCF_041296235.1. Lineage (NCBI taxonomy): Eukaryota > Metazoa > Chordata > Mammalia > Perissodactyla > Equidae > Equus > Equus asinus. The sequence goes on along the minus strand of NC_091797.1, from coordinate 2,678,312 downwards.
CATCTCCCATAATCTTAACTCAGAAATGGCCCCAGTTCCTGTTTCAGAGGAGTTGATGAAGCAGACTCTGTGTGCGTTTTTTAAAGCTTTTAGTACACTTGGCTAATTTGCCCTTTAGAAAGACTGAACTGTTTTGTGCTCCTTCCAGAGATGTTGAGAATGTTCTTCATTTATGCCAACGCTGTGTGTTATCACTAATATTAATCCTGGCAAAACGGGTAGGGGAAAAATCATTCCTTTATAAATGTGCATTTCTTTGAATACTAACTTAATTAAACACTTTTCCATGTGTTTACTGACCGTTTGTATTTCCTTTGTGAATTGGCTTTTCACATTTTCCCTCTTTTTCTATAGGGATATTTCTCTCTCTCATTTTTTGAAAAATGATTTTTGCTAGCTGGGTGTGTGTTAATAAACATCTGCCCCACTCCAGCCTTTGTCTTCACCACATTTCCTCTCAGAGTCACCGATCCCTCAGAAGGGAGTCCAGGAAACAGTCAGTGAAAGTCCCATCGCCGGTCACCTCCTCCTCTCGTTTCTAAGCTGAGTCAGTGTCAGGAGCTGGAGTGTCTTCCAGGAATGGAAGTACACGTAACAACCACCAGCGGAATATTATTTTCTCTGGGAGGAGAATTATTTTCAGAAACAATGGTAAAAGTAGCATTTAAAATTTAAAAATGCCCTAACTTACTTTGACAATTTAATTTAGACCTAATACAACTACTTTCCTTTCCCCTTAAGACTATCATATGCAGTCCTGGCTTAAAAAGGAATAGAAGGGGAAGTGCATGCAAGCCACAAGTCAGAGCTGGTCACCCCAGTCAACAGGACGTCTGTTCATGCACTGTGGACGCCCTGAAGTGTTTCCCAGGCATGTATGGGAGTCCTGTATGGCTGGGCCCCGCAAATTCAATAAAGAATGAACACTCTTATGGCTTGGTAACTAAGAAGTTAGCTGGGGGCAATGCTGAAATTCTTTCTTCTTGGAAAATGGAAACTATGAAGGGGAAGAAAAGTGAAAGAAATTACAAAAGGCAAAAAGCAAAGCAATGTGGCTGGGAGTACAGAAGTACAGAAAAAAGAAGAAAAGGAAAAAGAAATAGCCATGTTAAAACAGAAGAGATTGTGAAGTGAGGCTTAGAAAGAACACATTCTTCGAATTTATTATGGGGCAATTATCAAAATATGGTGCAATGTTCATTTTAAATCATTTAAATTATGGAAGCATGGCATTACAAATACAGAACAGTTTTTTTTAATGTATTAAATGGAATTTATCCCTCATATGGCATAAAAGTAGTTAAGCGTGTCTTCCATAGGGCATAATATCGAAAGCAGTTTGTTTTTGAAAGCTTTTTAATTTTTTTAAGTCACACACGCATACAGCTAAACCAGGTGTTAGAAGCTCCACAATCTCTTTGTGGGAATTCAAAGTCCTGTCAGATGCCCCTCGTATTTTCAAAGGTTCGTTCACCAGCGGTGGCTTCAGAAGCAAGTGGAATACTGATCATTTATAATTGTACTTAGTTAGATAAATAAAAGGCACTTGGTTAGGGGCTCTTTCTACTTGAAGTCACTTTGAAATTCAATGAAAAGAATTAGATAAAGGACAAAGCCAGGGATATAATAGTGTGTGATCATGAAACCAGCCCAGATTTGGACCCTTTCCTGAAAGAAAAACACAGGAATATTTATTGATCGGGCAATGTTGGTGTCTCCAAGAACAAAGTAAGCAACAGATAATAATAATTTCAAATTTCATTTATTCATTTCTCGCTTTCTTCCAAACTCTTGTTTAGTTCAGTGTTGTGAGTAGGAAAAGAAGCAACTGCAGACTGAAACAAAAATATACCAGTGTTTGGTACTTTCAAAAACATCTTAAAGATTATGAAATTATTAAAATGTCTACAAAAATAAGGCTAAAATGAAGTTGAATTACTCGTATTAAAACACAGATTGGAGGCAAAAATTTCGGGCTTCCTGTTAGGTAGCTCAAGAGCCTTAAATAGTACCAATTAAATGTAAATAAGGTGAATTTAACAGTCTATTGGAGAAATAAAGCCTGGACGCTTTCATTTCAACTCACTAGCAATTAAAAGGTAAAGTATTATTACTTAGAAAAAAGATTCAAATGGGGTAATATTGTAAAAAAATTAGAGAATGACCATGGAAGTCTGGTGAAGGTTTGGGAGTCCTGTTGTTCAAACAGGCACCGAGCATCCTGTCTCCTCTCCAGCTCCCTCCTGGCCTTCCCACAGTCAGCCCAGAGGTCCTGATGAAAGTCACGCAAGGCGGAAACACGTCAGGAGTTTCAAACCCCGACATATAAACATGGTTTGCATCACTATAGATGAAAGACTCTGAAATGACAGACAGGTATTTTGATTACGACAAAAGACAGATGGAGAAGACCAGTTGACTCTTGAATAGTTCCCCTTCAATGAAGTGGAAACGAGCAATTGCCTAAAATTTTCCCTAACATTTTTATTTTTTGCCAGCCTGATTTTACTTACTTCCTGATCTGTGAGGCCTCATATGTGAAGCATATTTCTATGGTTTATGGTATCTTTTAAGCTTAATGATTTTCACCATTATCAATCATTAATATAATTTATCCTATTTCCCCAACTATGGCAATACTGAACTAAAAATGTTTAAACCAATTTATCTAATGCCTGGCTTACTTTTCTGAATTCTATAATGGTTTTATTTTCTTTCATATATATATATATATACACACACATATATATACACACACAAACAATATGTATATACACCTACAAATATACATAGACACTATATATGTGTATATACCTACTATATATTTCTATGTGTGTAAATATATATATATGCTTTCTCTACCCACACATACACATATGTATACCTACACAGAGATCTGCAGAAAAATATGACCTTTGCATGTTCGAAGGGATCCCAGGAGTTCAAAACCCAGCATTTGTAGGAGCAATCCATGGAAAGAAATTATATTTAAAATCACAAAATGCTTTTGTGGACTGTGAGACAAACCAAGCCACGCGAACCTACTGTACACATGAGCGTCTTAGATTGGGAGGCGGGCAGCCTTTCTCCATTAACTACCTTGACATAAACTCCTAACACAGAAGTGAAAAATGACACATAAACGGTACCCTTTTTTTAGCGCGTGTTAAAAAGCCGATTATCTCCCTGTGAATGAATGCCAGGCACAACACTTTGAAGACACGTCTTCATAACCAGAAGTGAGAAGCTGCAGGCACCCGCATCTCGCCTGCGTTCCGTCCGCGAAGCTGTTAACAACGCAAACCCGAGAGGCATCCTCCCAGCTCCGAGGCGACACTGTGGTAATTAAGGAAAACCTGTGCGCGAGTTGGCCGAGTCCTGTCCTGCGGAGTGGGAGGGTCACACCGGGAGAGACTAATAAGGGCAGAGATGCGTCCCCTTCCCACTCTCCGGGCGCTCGCGGGCCACTCGTCGGCGGCGCCGCAGCCCTGCCGGGACCCCCGCGCTGCGAGCGGCTCGGCCCACGCCGGAGGTAAGCTGCGCCCACACGCCGGGTCCCTGTCATCTGCTCTTGTCTCTGGGCATTTGCGTGCATCTGCTTTTCAAGAAAATGGAAAAACTGTGCCACCCACGGGAAGAGGTTTTGGTGCACACCTGCAATTACGCATTCCCAGAGGTAGCTGCAGATGGGACCAAAACGTTTGGCCCGCCACGGCCGCTTCGGTATGCTCCGTATAGTGTCGTGGATGCGCGTACGGTCGCCTAATGCGGTTATGCTTAGACTTTGCTCCTGGGGGCTTCTCGCTCGGTGTGTCTGCGCAGCGGAACTGTGAGCGCTGCTGATGCGGGGAGAACAGACGCCAAAGGCAGGAGAGAAACATATCCGGGGGAAAAAGCACAAAACAAACTCAGTATACAGCCATGCCGTTAGATCTGAATTTTCGGTATATCTGGAGACGTGACCCTGGAAGCGAGGAGGCCGTTCAGGGGTGAAAACCGGGCGACGCGCGGCCGGGTTACCTATTCGGATATGCGGGTCTTTCTCCCGAGGGCGGCTTCGGGGCGGCGCGGCGGGGACCCCGGGCTCCGGTCCCCCAGCCCGGCTCGTCCGGAGCGGCCGGCCCGGCTCCTCGGTCACCTCGCAGCGCGCGCGCCGCCGGACCCAGCGTCCCCGCCGTGGTCCCCGCCGTGGTCCCCGCGGTCCCCGCGGGAAGGTCCCGGCTCTGGAGGCACGCGGCCCCGCTCCCCGCCGCCCGCGCGCCCGCGCCCCCGCGGCCCCGAGGAGGCGGAGGAGAAGGAGGCGGCGGCGGCGCGCGCCCGGGCGCTGCGGGGTCCCGGAGAAGTTTGCTGGCCCGGAACCAAGGCGCCTCCGCCGGCGGCACGCAGCTCGTCCGAGACCGGCCCCGCGGAGGTTACGGAGGGGACGTGCGGAATGTCGGGGGGCGAGGGGCTGGTGCCCAGGCCGGGCGGCAGGGGCCCCAGGGGCTCAGGGAGGCACCGACTAGTGACAGGGTGCAGAGGAGCAGGGGACCGGAACACAGGCCAGCCTCGGGGCACAGTGGGCTGGGGGTGAAACAGAGTGGAACCCTGGAAATGCGTGGAGTTCTAGCCGAACCATCCAGGAGCTGCCGCAGAGTGGTGAGGACCCGCAGCCTGAGGGTGGGAAATGGAAGGGTGAGGGAGATAGTGGTGCTGCCTCCTTCCACCCTCATTGCAGGACTCCTGGGTCCCATCTGCTTGGAGGAGAAGGCTGAGGAGAATCATGATGGCAAGGGGGGGGGGTCTGGACGCTCAACAGGAGTTGATATCTGCCTGGTAATAGAAGGGACGAAATAAAACCGCTTCAGGGCACCCCCACCCCCATCCCGACAGAAAAGAGGGGAGAGCAATGGTGCTCCTTAGTCTGCCCACATCAGGCGCTACTGTCATTCTGTAAGAGACTTTTCAGACTGCACAGATGTGTGGTCTCAGCATCTGCTTGCTCGTGCGTGGGGAGAAAACTGCAGGACCCTCTCCAAGTAGAGGCCCTTGCTGTGTGCCTGCCAAGGGGGCTGAGGTGTTTAGGTGTCCAGATGGTGCAAAATGTCCCTAAAAGCCTTTTCCTGAGTACTGCCGTCGGGAATCTCTAACGAGGAATCTCTCCCTTCAGGGTGGAAAAGGGGAGGGTGCTTCCCAGGGCTGGAAAATTCATTCTCTCCCTGGGGATAGAAAGTGGAGAAAGTAACTGGCAGGCGCTTCCAGGAGGTATCGTCCAGCCTGATCTCTCAAGCTGGTAAGGCATCCAAGTGGGGCTTCCTGGGAAAGGAGGGGGAAGGGGCGGCAACAGAGCAGGGAGTGAGCCCGAGCCTGCTGTGAACAGGTCAGAGAAAGAGCACAAGGGTGAAAGAAAATCAAATGGGGTTACTGTCACAACGGGGATGTTATCTCTCTATTTGATTTGCCATCCAAGGAGACCATCTAAAACAGATGGGAGCCTGTGGTAGTCTACAGATATGGAAAAGTTCCATCTACTTTCTGGTCCTCCAGCTGAATTTCTCCTGCTGCAATTTTAGTTCATTTTTCCAGCAGGCAGAAATGCCCAGTGGGGACACAGAGTGGATAGTTTTAGAGGCAGGAGAAGATATGGGGATAGAAACCATGCTTCTATGGCTAACTGGCCTCATAAATACAAATTCAAAGGAAGAATGAAAAATAAACAGGACTGTAGACTAGCAGGACTGGAGAGATGCTAATATATAACCTGGAAAGGATGCTGGAAAAAAGAGAATGAATGGGACTGGAGTTGGATTATTTGAGGCAGGCTACATTGAGGACATGTATCTTAAAGAGGCAGAGAATAACGAGGCTTAGCAGAAGAGAGCAAGAGGGAGGGCATTCCAGCCAGAAGGAATGCGTGTGTGAAGCCTTAGAGGTGGGAGTGAGCGGTCATGTGCCTGCTGAGATGAGAATCCAAGCTGGGGCGAAACCTGAGATGAGGAGAGCAGATCGCACCTGCCAAGGAGAGACTGGAAAGGAGAGGCAAGAGGCAGGGGCTCTTTAGGGGGTTATTTTCAAGGCCAATGGTGAGATAATCAGGTGAGGGCATTGTCTATTGAGTTTGGAAATTGATATGAAGATGGTGAATGCAAGACTGGAGCAATAGGCCTGTCTTATCGATGCAGGGGCTGTGAAGCCCAAAGGATGTGATCTCTCTCTTTGAGAGGAATCAAAGATAATCGTTACATTGTAAGATTCTTAGATCAGAAAGCTAGTAGAGCCCTTCAAATGGAAAAATTAAGAAAAGTTGATAGATTGGGGAAAAATACACATATATATTTAACATTTTAAGTGGCACTGGATCATTGATATAGATATTTCTGTGGAAACAGAGCTAACGAATTGAAATCCGAAAGAATGTAGGTCAGTAGTGATGGCTGAAATTGAGAATAGTATCAAAAAAGCTGATGGAGACAACTATGGTTCAGAGGGGCAAGTCAATAGGATAAGTAGCTGAGCGTGGGGAGAGTCGGTTCGGCATGCTCAAGGGAACTCGAAGGTAGAGAGCCCTGGAAAGTGGGCACTAGTTTGGAAGGGACAGGAGAAATAACATGGAACTTTGAGAATGTGTTGGAGTCGATCAGTTTTAGAGGAGCAAAAACATTAAGAACCAGGGAATATTTTCTGTGAAGCAAGAGAGAAGCTTCAATAGTATTTTTTTTTTATTTTTTGGTCTCACTAAATAACTGAAATTATGTTCACTGAGCCTTCTTTTAGGATTTTTTCCTGTATTTCTCTATAATATTTCATTCAAATCCTTCTATAAATGTTAAGTCCATATCTGTATATATTACTTAACAGTTCCAGCCTTTCATTTGTTTAATTTTAGTCCAATTGTATTGCTTTAGACTATTCACCCTACAAATTGATCAAATGAGTACCTGCTAAATGCCAAGCTTAAGCAAAACCCAGATGATAAGACCCAATATTTTTTCTCCACAATTGTTCAATAGGGAGAGGAGACAAAATGCACACATGTTATTGCAACGCAATATAGACCATGCTGAAGCAGAGGTGGGTGCTGAAGCTCTGTTGGATCCCAAGGCAGTGACTAATGAACTCTGTGGGTTCCACAGACTTCATAGAGGACGTGGCATTTGAACTGCATGTGGAAGGCAGAGTAAGTGTTCACCAGATGGAGAGAGAACTGGAAGGACATTCCGACAGCCAAAACAGCATGTGCAGAAACCTGGCATGTTTTGAGAATTGTTGGTGGAGTAGAGTTTGTTTGGAAGGAGGTAGAAGGACAGGACATCAGACTCCTATGAGTTGAGGCCCCACTCTAGAAGAAACTGGAGTACCTTCCTTAGGAGTGGGCAATGAAAAGCCACTGGGAGACTTTAGTAAGGCAGAACACTAAAGTGATTAGGTCTTTGTTTCAGAAATAGAATTCTAAAGCAGTAGGGAGATGGAATTAAGGGAAGAAGACTGCAGGAAAGCAGTGTAGGGAGGAGTCGATTACACTTTTCCAGATTAGAAATGAGAAGGACACAAACTAAGGCAATTCTTGTGAGGGGGTGAGAGTTGGTATGGATTCAAAAGACATTGTAAGAGTAGATTAGGCTATGATAGAGATTTGATGTGGGGATTGAAGAATGAATGGAAGATGATTTTGAAATTTCTGACTTGGGTTCTTAAGTTAATGATGATGCCTATTCTTAAAATATGAAGGTCGAGAGGTTTCTGTAGCATATAACAAGGGCAGAAACCCTGCCTAAGCTGCAAGAGACTTCTGCAAGCTAATTTCACTTTCGTTACTACAGTCAGTGATAAAATTACGAAATAATGCTAGATCTAGTCCTAAACTCTGGGGATGTTTGTCCTGTTATTGGCTTGGATTTTTAACTCTGTGGCAATGACTTTTCAACTGATTTTCTCCAGTAGTTCCTAGACTCTAGTATAGCTTCACTAAAGATAGAGTCTAAAGATTGGTTAAAGAACAGATGTGTAACACCTGTTGTTTTACTTATTTACAAGATGTGTCTCTTCATAACAGTATGGCCAGATTTTCTTGGTGGAGTTATGCAGAGGCATACTGGAGGGCAGTCAGGAAGGTTTGATTTAAAAATTGACCCCCTACCCAGTCACCCAGCACTGCTCTTTGTAATGAATGCTCTGAAAACATGGGTTCTTTCAGTCACTTAACAAATCAAATCTACTTTTTTGAAAGTTGAAATGCTGTGTTGCTCAGTGTACAGCCTGCATAAAGAGAACCAGTATTCCCTTTCTATTTTCTCTTCTTCTGTCACTTGTCTTTTTCATCTTATTTTCTATTTCGGTACTAGATCTAATGCTCTGACCCTTTATCTAATACCAGATTTCAAAGATGCAAAATGAGCATTATGAAATGTTAGATGGAATAACAGTAAACTTATTCATGTTCCATAGGCAGATTTGGTTTGGTTTGCTCACAAGCTTGTGCTGAGAGAACGCTGACCATCTCTGCAAGCCTACATTCCATCATTCTAGCTACTTCTTCTGTTCTCCTTTACTTCTTAGTCTCTGTCTCTCAAAGATAATCTACGTGTTTGTTTGTTTACTTCTGTTCTCCCTGGCCAGAGTGCCACCAGGGACTCCTGTTTGGCTCACTGCTGTACCCCAGAGACTGCTGTATCCCCAAAGGCACAGAGCAGGAACCTCATCCTACTGATGGAATGAAAGATTAAGGTTTCCCAATGTTCCTTTCTGACATTTTTGTGCTTTCTGTACACAAATACAGATTAATAAGGAATTTTTAAAAATTCCTGTCCTAATTCAAATATCTCTAGTTTTGATAGTTGCCGTATAGGATTTCAAGAGCTTGATTAAGGAAGTTGAGAGACAGTGACTTTTTTTTATTCCCTTACCCCAACCAGTACCCAAAACTATTCCAGTTGGTCAAGGATGGTGAGAATAATTGGTTAGAGGTAGAGGTGAGAGCCAGGCCTTCAGGCAGCCACTCTCTCTTTGTTGTCATGGCAATGGGAAATCAGTTACAGGCAGGTCTGTCTGGGTGATTTTAGAGGGTTCATAGGCTCCAGCAGAGTTGTCTGCTCAAGACTGCCAGTGCTGGGCATACTCACAATTATGACTTTGGTATTTTGTAGTGCTTGGAAAGAACTGTCTGGCATCTGGATAGAATCTTGATAGAGAATAACTGAAAATTGAAAAGGAAGTGTATAGAATGTGATAGGTCTGTCCCACATTCTGATAGTAAGCATCACGGTGTAACAGCAAAGCTTTTTAGTCAAACAGACCTGGACTTGAATCCCAGGCTCTGGATCTTTTCTATGAGCTTTAAAGTCTCATACCTGTGGGATAGGAACCTGATACCTGTCTTTGGTACCATCTTTAGGCCCTGGCTGGAGGGTCCCTGCTGTGGGCCCTACAGTTGAGAAGGCCCCATATGGTCTTGCTCTAGATATGTGCTTGCTCTTAGGGTTGGGAGTCCACAGAGGTAAGGGAACCTGCCCACCCAAAGCCCAAGCTTCTAAGTTTACCCAGGATCCTGAAATTCCCTGACTGAATGATCCTTAGTCTTCCTGCAGGATCTGGTGGCCCTCTTCCTTGAGCCCATCTTCACAGGGACAGACCAAGCTACTGGTGTGAACACTCGTAGGCTAAAGGGGGTGGTCAAGGAGGGGCTGTTTGCAGGTGCTGTGGATGGAGCTTAGATTGATTACAATGTTCCAATATGTGTGAGTAAGCCCCTCCTGGTACAGATGGAGCTAGGAATGGAAAAAAATGAGGGACGAGCTTTGGTCCAGGCCAGAAGCCAGTTCATCTGTTTGAGCCTGCTGTGTTCAATTCTAAACTTGACCTGGGCTTTCAGATCTTTATGAGGGTATATTTGTCAAGATAAAAGGAGAAAACATATCTTTCTTATCAGTTTTATTAGCTTTATTTTTAACTTTCACACATTTAGACTTGGTCTGTGGATCTCTTGCCCTACACCCTGCTCATATTAGGGGCAGGCATGCCTGCCTCTCAGGTTATTATAAGCATTAAAATAAAATGCCATATTTAAAAGAAATTCTGTTTCAGAAAATGAGACCATGTGTAACCAATATTTTTCATATCCTTACCGGCAGGGGAGTGGGGAGCAATCGAGGGATTTGAGATGTGTTTGGGGCAACCCTGAGATGACTTGTTGATGGTTTCGATGTGGGAGATGGTGATGAGGAAGACAGAAGAATCAATGTGGTGCTTAGGTTTCTGGTTTGAGCATTTTAATGGGTGCTGTTTATTGAGACTGGGAGGAGCATGAGAAGAACAAGTTGTGGTTAAGAATCAAGCATTTAATTTGTATTAAGATATAGATGCTAGTGTGACATCTAACAGGGAATATTGAGTAGGGGGCTGGATACAAAGTCTAAAGTTCAGAGAAGAGGACTGGACTGGAGTGTAAATTTTAGATCCATCGTCTGACAGATTTCATTTAAAGCCAAGAGAATGGCGAAATCACATAGGGAGACATCATAAAGAGATAGGAGAGGAGGGCCACAGATCCCAACTAGAAATCAGGTGGAAAACAGATCTGAAAAGGGGATTTAGAAAGAAATCCCAGGGAGTGTGAAGGCAGGAAAGCCAATGAGAGTGAAGGTTTCAAGAAGGAGGGAGTGGTTAGCTACTGGAAATGCCACTGGGAGTTGAATTAGACGGGGAGAGAAAAGGATTCTTTCAAGTTCTTGCTGAACTTGGCTAGAGACATTTCAGTGGAGTGGTGGAATGGCAATTCTTTGCTAACTGGAACGTTTAGTTGACTAACCATAACATCTTATTCTTCAAACGTTCTGGATAAGTGAGGTTGGAGCTAAGTGCTATCATCCTCTGAGTGGCTCAAAGAGATAGAAGACGTCAAGGTTGAATTCATGTGCTTATGGCATATCACTCTCTGGTTCTTTGTTGCCGTAACAGGGACCAAAGCTTCAGTGAACATATATTTCTAGGATGCTTTGGCACTTCTCTATTCTGCAAATATCAATATCAACCTCAGGTGAGGAGATAAATATAATTGTGAATTTTTACTAATTATTATTTATGAATATGCAGATCAAACAATTATAATAGGTACTGTTTTTGAATACTTACTGTGTTCAAGACCCTCTACTACACTCTTTCCAGGTATTAAATAATTTATTGCTACTATTAGTCCCAATTTTAAGTGAATAAATGAAGGCTTAGGAAAGTTGCATAACTTGTTCATAAGGAGCAGAGCCCAGACATGAACCCTTGGTTTTAACGACTAAACTACTCTGCTAATTTATCAAATAATAAAGATCACTTTGGTTAAAAATGCAGACAACCGAGGATCTCTCTGAAAGTTAGATCAATATTTGTGAGTTCATTAATTTGAAATAGAGTTAATTGTTTTAACAGTTACCAACTGACTTGAAATAATAGGTAGGATAAGTTTGCAAAGTCATATGAGGATTAGGGCTTTATCTAGATGAGAGAGTTCAAAAGAAATAAGGCATAAAACCAGCTGTTTGATGTTTAGAACTGCACATACGGTTTTAATATTGCAATTGCTGCTTCCAGCTATTCATCCAGAAATATCTAAAATCTTGAATTAGTTTTAAAATACTAATCTTAGGGTATTTGGCACACGCAGAATACCAAAGATGATAGCTTTAGTTTTTTTCTAAGAATGTCTATTGACAACATTTAGGCATTGATATGGTGGATTCTTTTATATTTGACTCTTGAGTAAACTTTGAATGATAGCAAATAAAAACTATAATAATATTTGCATATTTAGAGCTCTTAGAATAGCTATTCTAATAATACCACAGTTGTCAAATACGCTGAGGGAGCCACTGTATTTTTACTTGCAATCAATTTCCATGTTGGTTACTTCATTATAGTAAATTAAGGTAATGTTTAAGTTTTCCATTATGAGGATTCTATTTGCTAAATCTTTTATTGTAATACCTGTAGAGTAGTAGCCCACGTTCAGAAAGACAAACGATCATGGGAGTAATACATTAATATGAAATACGATGCCCAGGGCAGGCTCAGGTGAGGCAGGCATTGCATACATCCATTTTTCTCTTTAAATAGAAGGAAAGGTTACTTGTCACTTGTGCAGTAATCACTCTAGTAGCAGCAATTATTCAAACCAGTAACAACATAGTTAAGTTTATAGAAAATGTAATGATGTTGGTTAAGCCAAAATATGTAAAACTAATATTCAGCAGAAAAAGTAGAATTGTGAATAATAAGTTTATATTTTAAAAATATAAATCATTGTATATGACACCAAAAGAATAGGCAACAAAAGAAAAAAGTAGATAAATTAGACTACCTAAAAATCAAAAACTTTTGTGCAGCAAAGGACACAACCGATAGAGTGAAAAGGCAACTCCCAACATGGAAGAAAATATTTGCAAATCATACATCTGATAAGGAGTTAATATCCAGAATATATAAAGAACTCATATAACTCAACAACAAGAAAACAAACAACCGGATTAAAGAATGGGCAAAGAATTTAAATAGACATTTCTCCAAAGAAAATATACGAATGGCTAATAATCACATGAAAAGATGCTCAACATCCCTAATCCTTAGAGAAATGCAAATCAAAACCACAGTGAAATACCATCTCACACTCATTAGGATGGCTGCTCTAAAATAACAAAAACAGAAAATAATATTGATGAGGATGTGGAGAAATTGGAACTGTTATGCTTTTGTTGGTGGGAATGTAAAATGATGTGGCTGTTATGGAAAACAGTATGGAAGTTCCTCCAAAAATTAGAAATAGAATTATCATATGATCCAGAAATTCCATTTCTGGGTATGCGTCCAAGATAATTGAAAGCACTGACTTGAACAGATATTTGTACATTCATGTTCAGAGCAGCATTATTCACAATAGCTAAAAGATGGGAGCAACCCAAGTGTCTGTCAATGGATAAATGGGCAAAAAAAAATATGGTCTACACATATAGTGGAATATTATTCACCCTTAAAAAGGAAGGAGGAGCCAGCCCTGTGGTGTAGTGGTCAAGTTTGGCACACTCTGCTTTGGCAGCCTGGGTTTGTGGGTTGAGATCCCAGATGTGGACCTATACCACTCATCAGCCATGCTGTGGCGGTGACCCACATATAAAGTAGAAGAAGATTGGCATAGATGTTAGCTCAGGGCTAATCTTTGTCAAACAAAAAAAAGAGGAAGTTTGGCAACAGACCTTAGCTTGGAGTGAATCTTCTTCAGAAAAAAAAAAAGAAAGGAAGGAAATTCTGACATGCTGCAACATGGATAAATCTTGAGGACATTATGCTAAATTAAATAAAGTCACAAAAGGACAAATACTGTATGATTTCACTTATATGAGGTACCTGGGGTACTCAATTCATAGAGACACAAAGTAGGATGGTGGTTGTCAGAGACTGAGGGTTGGAGAAATGGGGGTTATTGTTTAATGGGTACAGAGTTTCAGTTTTGTAAGATGAGAAGAGTTATTGGCAGTGGTGATGATTACACAACAACGTGAATATACTTAATGCCACTGAACTGCACACTTAAAAATGGTGAAGATGGTAAATTTTATGATATTTCTGTTTTACTGTGAATTTTAAAAAAATACATACAAATCATTGTAAGTGATGTGGCTTTAAAAAAAGCATTTAAAAGAAGAGAAAATTTAAGTTATAAGAGGCTGTATTGACACTGATAATTAACTAGGAACTAATCTGAAAATATTTTCAGAGCTCTTTCATGCAGATTAAGGTATATATTGACATGTTATATATAATTAATATGTAATCATATATCCAATTATATAATTATATGTAATGTAAAAATCTATTGTTTTCTTTTTGGTGATGAGGATTTTCTGGAGATAATGATGGCGAGGACTGTGTACCAAAAGCTCAATTCAGATATTTTGTTTCTTTGCAGGTCTGTGGCCGCTCGTTCACATGGTCTCGAGGTACCATGAGGCACTCTGGCTGTTTGAAGCTCTGGCTCTGGGTGGCAGTGCTCCTGCTCCCGGCTTCCGCTGCCGTGACGGTTAGGGACAAGCAAGGTATCCAGGCCGCCTCTTTGTCCTGTCACCAAATGTTATTTGCACTCTGTAAATTATTTGGGAAAAATCATTAAAATAAGTCTGGTTAAGATTGAAGAGGCATAGATTAAATAGACTAGTACAAAATAAATAATAATTCACCGTTTTCTCCCAGTGACCTTCACATCGCACATTGAGAATTTCTAAAATCACCTCCTTTTTTCATATGCATATTAGTCTACATAGCCTTTCATTTCTCTCACTGATATTCACAAATATAAATATATGTGTGTGCATCTCTTTGTGTGTATATTTCTCCCTTTCCTCTTTAAGTTATGAATTATTCAAGTTATTCAACTTATAAGTATGGAAACATATCCCTAATTAGGATTAACCAGGGACATAGCTAATCTTAATTAGGGAAAAGTGAAAAGGAGAATAGGAGATTTAAAAGGGAATCCAGCTTAATTACGTGTAAGTTTTATAGGATCTCAGATGAGGCGAACAAAAGATTAACAGTCGGTGGAGTGCTTTTTGAACTAAATAGATAATATTTATTTGCAGTTGTTAAATTTATCAACCTCATAAATATTTCCAAAGGGCTTGAAAGCAATTTGAAACATTTATTTCCACCTCTTATTTTTGAAAATGATTATGCGGCTAATTTGGAGGACTTCTCTTGAACGTTGAGTAGCGTGAGTTACTGGTCTAGGTGTGCGTCACATTCAGAGTTGACCAGACACGGCGAAGAAGCCGTTTGCTGAGCAGGGAGGAACTTCGACCCTCCTTCGGTGCAAAGGGTTCCATGTGACGTCTTCTGACGATGGTCACATGTGATGATGTATTCTGAGACTGTGAGTTTTATTGTGCTTATCCTTTTGAATATGGCTTTACTAATTTTTGCTAAACAGGTATAAACACACTCTAATAGAGAATTTTGAGTTTAAAATGCTCATAAAATAAAACCAGTCTCCTATAAAGATATAACACATCTTAGTCTCTCAGAAGGTTTTGTGTTTATGATTTCTTACTAGTTTGGCAGGAGTACATTTCCTGAAACAATTCACGTGATGGTTTGAATATTCTACCATTGTATAGATGACATCCTATGGCTTCATACTTTTGAGGGGAACACTTTCTTTAGTGAGAAATAAAAGTCAGGAGTACCTCATGGCAAAAAGAAACACTTTGGGCAGGGGTTTATTCTGATATATTGCTGCTCTTCCTAATTTCTTCACGTCTCTTGTTTTTAAAGGACATGGTAGGTAATGCCTTTTCCCGCTTAATCTAAGAGGATAGGATGTTTTGGCTAGAAAGGAAAATGAATCTTTGCTTAAGTAAGACAGTTTTTAGGCACATGCCGTGCATAATGCATGGTCTCGATGATAGCGATCATCTGAAGGATCTACATGAATGGTTTTCCAGTCTCAGTGCGAGCAAGAATGATCTGGGGATTTATTCCCCAGTTTCACTCTCAGAGATGCTTCGATGAGGGCAGGCCGGTGGGGTCCAGTAAGCTACGTCTTTAGCAAGCCCCCCAGGTGAATCTAATGCAGCGTGTCTGAGGAACACGCTTGGGGAAATCTCACCTTGGGGATAATTAACTGACATTTCTTTTTCTTTTTTTTTCTCAGCTAGTTGTCTTGCATCTTATGCCAGCAGGTTCCTTTTATTTTATTTATTTTCTTTGTTATTTTTTGCCTTTAGTAACTCTTTTTTGTTTTTACTGTGATGAGAACACTTGATGTGATCTACGCTGCTGACAGATCTCCCAGTGTGTAACGCACCGTGTTGTCAATCTGGGCGCAGCGCCGCACAGCAGATCTCGAGCTTAGTCATCCTGCGTAACTGAACTTCCCTATCTTGGGATTCCCCTGGATGTTTTGCTTTTGTAGCTTTGACATCTCAATTCTTTAATCAGGTCGTATCGTGTGTAGGACTACCAAAATGCATATATACTGGTCCAATTTACCAAATTCGTCTTTCTGAAAAATCGCCTGAGTGTGAATTCAAAATTAATCTGAACACTAACAAGATTCACATCACGTAAAGCACGAAGGGAAATTAATAAAGGACAAAATTCAGAGTTGACTTTTATTTATCGTGCCATTTGGTAAAAGGTGCTCCTGAAGCAACACAAACCGATCGTGTCATGGAAATTGCTTAACTTCAAGTATCAGTGGCATTAATTAAACATGTCAGCGCAGTGCTGTCACAAGGATTATTGAAGAATATGACACGCTGGGCACGCCGGGACAGGGACTCGACTGTGTCTGATTCACAGGGCAAGGTTCCCTTTTTAGTTTCCTCATGTGCAGACCTGCGAGTGTGGTCACTAACCATTTACCGGAGGGAAGTGATTACATCTAAAAATAAAATATAACAAATCTGAGAGAGAGGCTAGGGTTTCAACTCTGGAGTCTGTGAAGTTGTCAATAGTCTGCTGTTAAACCTAAATAGACAAAGGATAAATTGGAGTGTTTTAATTGCTTTACTTTGCCTCTATGGTCTGTTTAATGATTACTTGGAATATTATCCCAGTTGGGACAGAATTCAAGAGTAATATGGAGAGATTCAATAACAACTTGAATTTTAAAATCTTGGAGTTATTAAGAATTCAGTTATTTCATATCCTTTCATCAATGTTACTACATGTTGGAATTATGAGATAAGGCATATTTGCATATTTTCATACCGCAGCTGAACTTCCATTTGAATGTGGCGGTGTCAGCTTGGTTGTTGAAAGAGGGTGGGGAGAGAATTGTTTTAAAAAATGAGGGTCGTGTAGATCATCTCAAAACTCTCTTTAATCAGTTACCTGACTTTCCTCTGTGATAAAAGCTTATGTATCAAATAATTAAAGGTTCCCCTTTTTCCTCTACTTTCCTTAATCTGATCTAAGACAAAAGTACTGAATTATCATCAAAAGTAATAAAAAGGAGAAAACCTGAGTAAGGAAAAGCAGCAAAAAACCCCAGACTAAACAAAGAGAGAAATGATAGAATGCCATTTAAATCATAATTTTTCTTTTACTTGTGGTAGAGTTTCAAGTTACATGAATAGATTGAATTGATTGTAAACTTAGGCCCCAAACTCTACACATAAACCCTTTTAACCTAGTTTTCTATTAATTATAAGAAAAAACCCTTCTTCTGAAATTTGGCTTTTACTCATTGACAAACACTGCACTCTGAAATTCAGAGCAGACAGTATGTTGTCGTAAAAACTGTAGAGAGTTTTATTTTGTGTTTTTAAGGATTCCTCGAGTTTCATATGGCACCACGTAAGCATCTGACTCCTGACGCACGTCCTGTATGGCTCCTCAGTTTTGAAAGTGGAGAGAAGCCTCACAGTTATTAAATAAGGGCTGTCGCTCCTGACCAGGTGTTCTCCTTTAGGGGACCAGCTTCCGATAAAAAATAAGGAGGGGAGCTTCTGTGACCTCTCTGTTAAAATAGCTGTGTTCCCTTTTTGTCTTGCTTGGTCACTTTTCCATATTAGTTTTGTTATATTCTGGTCCAATGTACTTTACCGATTTTTGTTAACCAATGCTGTTCCCCAAGCCCAGGATGCTTTGTAGTCCTATTGGAGGCACTGTCAAATATGCGGTGTACAGGGGCCAGACGGCCTCTGGTGACAATGCAATGAGAAGCCGTGCTCCCCCTCTGTCCAATAGGAAGTCTGTTTTAGCTTTTAAAAAAAATGCAAAACTCTGAAATTCCCTTATTTCGACCCATTTATGAAAGGAAGGCAAAACCGTTGTGTATCTGTGGCAAACTGCTGCTCTTCATCTTCCCCACCCGTCCTCTTGAGGCAAGTGCTGTGTCGTGAGTCTGTCACTAAAGGTGAAGAAAACAATGCTTCTTAATGCAGGTTAGAAAAGAGAGAGTGGTGAACAGAACGTCTACGAAACTAGACAGATTTTAATTGGGATTTGACGGGTAATAATAATTCCGTAATAGATTATGTATACTCCCGAGGATACGAAGAAATAGGAAGAACTGACAGAGACGAGGACTGTTGCCCCTTCCTGGGAGCTGGTCCCAGTCCCTCCTCTCTTCTCGTCTCACTCCTTGTGTGACCTCACCCATCCCTGTGGCTTTCCATATGATTGCTCTGCCAGTCACTCCCAAATTTACCCCCAGGAGCCTGGGCCTCTCTTTCATACCCACCTTTCTGTCTATTCAGTGACTCCACCATTTGAATTTCTTAATGGCACCTCAAAGGGAACATTTCTAACTCCTCCTCTCTCACCGCCGATGAATTTACTCCTTGTCAAATCGTTTTCTTCCCCTCGTGGATCGTTTCAGTAAACTCCGCTTCTGCTCAGCTGAGCCGCCCCCTCCCTCCTCCCTACATTCAGTCAACTGTCACGTCCTGGTGATCCTTGTATCAGTTCTTCCCCTTTCTTCCGTCTCCACTGTCCCCTCTTTAGTACAAGCTGCCATCACGTCTGGCCTCACGGATCCTGGACATGCGAGTGGGCTTGCAACGTGAAATACGGGGCACCCAGTCACAGAGGGTGGTCAGATGAAGAAGGAGTACTTTGTAGTATAAATATGTTCCAAACGTTGCAGGGGATATCCTAATACTGAAAACATTCTTATTATTTATCTGACTTTCAAAGTTAATTGGGCATCTAGTGATTTTATTTGCTGTATTTGGCAACCTACACGATGTGGAGGCAGGAGCGGTGGTTTGATCACAGAGCGTGGTCAGGGAAGGCTGCCCTCGTGCCCGACGCTTAAGCAGAGACAGGAAGGCAGTGAGAGAGGGAGGCGTGTGAATACCTGGAAAGCAGCACATGCTAAGGCCCTGAGGCAGGGGCATGCTCTGCGTGTGAGGAAGTGACAAGAAAGGCCCAAGACTGGAGTCCAATGAGGAGGAGGGGGAGGTGAGGCGCACAGGCTACTGAAAAGTGGCTCTGTGCTCTGTGTGATCTCTAAGCCAGCATGGTCAAGGCTATGCCTTGGACTCGTAAATTCACCAAAGCCACACACACTGCCCTGGGAGACCTCTGGGGGATGGTCAGCCCCTGCCCTCTGGGGCTCCTCCCAGGTATTATGTGAATGGGTAGGCTTGTAGATTTATACCTTTCAGTAACAAATCTGCCCCAAAGGCCTCTCAACAAGCTTAATTCAGAGTTAACTGGATATTGTAATACAGTAGTATTCTTAATACATTGTTATTTCAGTTCAAATGTGTGGAAATGTGTACACTTTAGCAAAGTTAAAATAAAAACGGTATCTCCAGTAGACAAATTATACATTTTCTTTCCCTGCCATCGGTAAAGTTGTATATAAATAGCTCAGGTCGTACAAAGAGCCCTCAACAAACCGTAAAGAGGATAATAGAACATGTTCACATTTATTTTTCATGATGCCTCTAATTTTAATTTTCCCCTTGTGTCTGTAGCGCACAAGGAATGACCTCACCTCGTGGCTTTTCCTTAGGCCGGAGGCCTCTGTGGCCACAGGGATTGATGGGTCCATTTTCAGTGTGAGCATCAGCAACACTCACAAATCTTGCCTGTATTAAATCAGTTGAAACAACGAAAAGTTAGATTATAGACGCTGACTGGTCTGGGCTTCTTAGCTTTTTGAGGGAAGGGGGGAATTCTACATGCCTTTAGTAAGTACTCTGTTAATCCACAGTCCTTTCTATGAGTGAGTATAGAGAATACTAGAACAGTGATAGGACAAATATGTTTCAGAAGACATGGCATCTAATCTCCAGGCTAGAGTGCTTAGCAGTCCAACAGGAGGGCAAGTGAGCAGGTAAGAAAAGAGCAGGATTTAGAGATCGAGGGGAAAGGCAAATTTTTTAAAGCGCATGTTTCAAACTGAGAGTGGGAAGAAAATGCGTTTCTACTACAGAATCAGGAGCATTTCACAGGTACTCTATTATTTTGTTTAGAATATGGTTTTGAGACATAATGTTCAAAGCAGAGAAAAATAAGTTGGACCATAGGAACCTTGGGCTTTCTTTCAGCTCTGCCATCCACTGGCTCTGGGATCTGCGGACACTCACATGGGCCTCTTGAATGATTTGTTATTAGGGCCTCAGGATTCTGATTTTTAGAGGGAGAGAAGGGTAAAAATCTTTTGAAAAGTACGTAGTTTTTGAGGCTATCTAGATAAAATCCAGATAATTGACCCGCATCTGACCTATCAGCCTTCCTTTCTGCCTCCTTTGCCCCCTTTCAACCTCCTTCCAGCCCTGGATGCTGCCAGGGTCCCTGAAGCCGAGTCAGGAGGGAAGTGGGTCTGACAATCACTAACGACATCTTAGCGTGAGTTTGTCAAAAACATATGCATTTGGTTTTCAGAAGGCCTGTTGATGAAGGGTCCCTAAGTAGTGCATCTTCTGTGGTGAAGTTTGTGATTCTGGAACATTCCAAGAGCCTCTGAAGTGACACTGCTGTAGATTCTCCTCTGTCCACCTGACAGGATGTTTGGATGTTTGAACTTGGATGTTTGAACTACCAGTAGTTCTTCAAGATAATGTACATTTACTCAAAAAGCGTGCTTTACTTCATGTTCAGTTGTATGTGCCAATACTTAGAGAAGTGAGCATGTCCAGCCTGTGTTCACTTCTGCTGCCTTGCTGTTTTAAGGTGATGGATCCCTAGGGCTCATGCGTTCAGATGACTGCCTTGAATCTCACCTCCAAGGAGTTACCATTTAATTCTCATTGGTTCTGCTCACTTTTTCATAACAAAGCACAAATTCTAAAGAGATGAAGCTGTATTTGATTTTCATAAACTAAACACTTTAGTGGAGAAATACTTTCATAAATATCCTTGGAAATGTTGCATTCCATTCATATCAAAGAGACAGGTTTATTGCTTTGACATCATATATTCACTAAGTCCCTGGAAGAATTTAAATGAGATATATACTGTTTCCAGCTTGGCAGTAGGCCAGCATACCTTCCCCTCGTTACGAAAGTGTCATAGTGGGAAGTCCCTTTCCGCCGTCTGAAGATGTGCTTTGCCAGTCATCAACTGTTGTGAAGAATTTAATCTCATTAATTACAGTCGTTTAGTTGTTCAAAGTCATTATGAAAGTTTGATGTGATTTTGATTTGTTTTGTAAATATCACTTTTAGCTTATTTTCTCATAGACATACTGTTTTCTCATTTTATTGAGGTATTACACGTTAAGGTCAACAAATCTTAGATGCACAGTGCAATGAATTTTTACATATGTGTTTATACATCTGTGTAACTACCACCCCAGATCAAAATATAGAACATCTCCAAAACCTAGAAGGCTTTCCTGTGTCTGCTCCCAGTTGACACCCTACCAAAGTAACCAGTACTTTGACATAGATTAGTTGTACAACCCCTTGAATTTCATATAAGAATTATGCAGTATGTGTTTTTTGGGGAATGGTATTTTTTCCACTTAATATTATCTCTGTGAGATTCGTCCAGGTTGTTGCATGTATCAGTAGTTCCTTCTTTTTTTATTGCCATCGTTTTTCATTGTATATCCCACAATTTATGCATTTATTCTCTTGTTAATGAACATTTGGGTTGTTTCCAGTTTTCGACGAATATGAGTAATACCATAATGAATATTCTCTTCTAAAGGGCCATTTACACTCATTTTTTGTACTCATTTCTCTTGGGTCATTGAATTCCCAGGTCATAGGGTTCACGTATATTTAACGTTAGTAAATGATGCCAAACAGTTTTCTAAAGTGATTGTACCGATTTCCGCTCCCACAAGCAACGCGGGAGAGTTCTCCTTGCTACACGTCCTCATCAACACCTGGTGCTGTCAGTTCTTCAATTTTCATCCATTTGGTGGTATCTCATTGTGGTTTTACTTTGAATTTCTCTGATTACTAATGATGTTGAGCACCTTTCCATTTCCGGGTTACCAATTTGAATATTCTCTTTTCTGAAGTGCGTACATTTTTTGAGTATTTTCAAAATAAGGTTTTCCATCTTTTTCTTATTGATTTGTGAGAGTTCTTTGTATATTCTGGATATGATACTTTATTGGATATATGCAGTGCCGTAGTCTGTGGCTCCTGGTCTGTGGCTTACCTTTTCACTCTTTTAATGTTGTCTTTTGATTAATAAAGATTTTAATTTTAATGAAGTCCAATTTATCAATCTTTTATAATTAGTGCTTTCTGTATCTCTTTTAAGAAATCTTTGCTACCTCAAGTTCATGAAGATTTCACATTTTTCTGTGGTCCTTTATTGTTTTACCTTTCACACTGAGGTCTAAGGTCATCTCCAATTTCTTGCGTGGTGTGAGGTAAGGGTTGAGGTTGTGTATTTTTCTCTGTGGAGATCCAGTTGATCCAGAACTGTTTATTGAAAAGACCCCCTTTTGCCACTGAATTGCAGTGGCCCTTTTGTGGTAAATCCGGAGACCAGATGTAAACAGGTCTGTTCTGGGACTCTCTGCTCTGTTCCATTGGTTTGTTTATCTTTATGTGCGCCAGCATTAAATTATAAAAATTTCTGGTATCTGATAGTGTGAGTTCTCCAGCTTGTTCTTCAATTGTGCCTTAGCTATTCTAGTATTTTAGAGATCCATATAAATTTGAGACTCAGCTTGTCAGTTTTCACATACACGCACGTGTTGGGATTTTACTTGTTATCACACTGAATCTAGAGGTAAAAGTGAGAATTGGCTTCTTAGCAATGTTGAGTCTTCCCGTCTAAATCCTTGGTTAGCCTTCAGTAACATAGGACTTGAATTCCTCTCAACGATGTTCTCTGCTATTCAGTGCAGAGATCTTGATGAGATGCTTGGTTTTTGTAACAATGACTATGAATTCAGATAAAACGTTGGTAATGTTTAGAAAATGTCCAATCTTACTATTATTTAGGACCTGCAATCATGTTAAGATCTCTGAGATAGGAGTTTCCGAAGGAGCTAAGTTGTCCCTAAAGTTTTTCCATGCTATAATTTCATTTACGTGTATTGTGGCTTTTAAATCTGAGTAGTAGCACTCTTTAGAATCTGCTCAATTCTCCTGGTTAAATGCATTCAGATGATGCCCTGTCACGGCCCCTGAAGTCTGTGGTTCGTTTGTGAAACGAGGGCCTGAGTTGCCCAGCAGTTGACCTGGAGAATCTGGTGTAGTTCCCACCTTCTCAGAACAGGAGACAGTTTGGTTTTATGCAGTTTATGTCCCCTCTGTATTAAACTTTTAGGTCATGAAGCCCAAACATGAATTTTAGATGTAGAGAATTAAGGTTGTGATTGCAAGCCAAAATATTTAATCAATTTATTTTGAGATCTCTCCACTTACACAGTTACCATGGCATATTCTAAAATTTGGCTGCAATTTTGTCTGAACTGACTGTTACATTCCTAGAATCTAGCCTCAGTTGGATTAAACATACCCCAGATAATCAAACATTAGTGTATGCGTGTATACTACTGCATTAGTGTGTTGTGTTAGGATTGAACATGTAAGTTCACCTGAGTGGAGAGCAAATTTATATTTTATTTCTTTGAATATAATTAAGTGCCTTCACACATAATTAATATTTCCTTTATGATTTTATTTCATTTTTTTCAGTATAGGCCATTTTTGTATGGCAGAGGTCTTCACTTTTTGCCTTTTAATTTTATTTTAATAACTTCCTTCTGTGCGGCTGCCTTAGTTCGGGCTGCTCTAACAAGAGTGCCATAAGCCAAGTGGCTTCAACAACAAACATTTATTTTACACAGTTCAGGCAGCTGGGAAGTCCAAGCGCAGGGTGCCAGCATGGCCAAGTTCCAGGGAGGGCTCTTACTGGTGTCCTCACACGGCAGAGAGAGAAAAGGGGCTCTCCATCCCCTCATAGGACAGCAGTCCCATCATGGGGCTCCACTCCTGTGACCTCATCTGAAGGTGATTACCTCCCAAAGGCCGCCTCCAAATGCCATCGTATTGTGGATTAGAATGCTAGAATAAGAGTGATTACAATAATAATAGCTAATGTTAACGCGCATTTGCTGTGTCCAGGCACTGTGCTAAACTAAGCACCTCACACACGTAAACAAGTGTAATCCTCCACACACACTGTGAGGTGGGTAATATTCTCATCCTCATTCTGTAGATATTTAATAAGGTGGCTTAATTTATTTCCATTTTGTCTTGTTTCTGATTGTACTGTGATTCAAATTTATTTGAAAAAAATGATAGAAAATGTAGTGCAAATCCTCAATACTTTTTTTTTTTAATAGAAAAACAATGCCCTATACTGAGAACAGAGGGACGTCAGTTTACACAAGACAACAGAGATGAACTTGAAGTTTCAGGTAAGCATTATAATCCTTTACTAAGAAGCATTTTGTAAAAAATTATCACCAAACATGCACTATATATTGTAGCTGATTCTTTCATGTTGTAATTTGATGATAACATCAATATAAACAATTAGAAACAAAGAAGATGGGTGATGTAGAAAACATGCTGAGAGCAGAGTTCTGTATCGTTTAAGCCAAGACCAACAATGACTCAACCTCTTGGAGAAAAAAGTTATTTAAAATTGTAAAAGTCATGTCCATTGTCCATAAATTTTTAAAAAAGAAAATTTATGAGAAAGAAGATCTCACTACCCAAATATAGTCATGATTCCTATTTTGGTGTAACCTTCCTATCTTTCCTTCCCTTTCTTCCTTTCATCCTCCGTTCTCTCTCTCACTTCCCCACCCCCAGCCCCCAACCCCACACATGCACACATAATCATAATACATGTATTGCATTTGAAATCCAAGCATTTCCCCATATCAACATATATTCTTCTAAAGCACGGTTTGTTTTTAAAGGCTGCTTGGATTTCAATTGAATGGCTGTAATATTTTTTATTTAACTAATTTTCTATCTTTAGCTATCAGAGCTGCTACAATGAACTACTCTGATTGTTTGCTTAGGATAATTCCTGGGTCAAAGCAAATTAATATTGGAGTCTTTTGAAACATATTTCATCCTCCTATATCCTAAAAGGAGAAAAATGAAATCAAGGAATTTTGCTGGTCCCAAAGAACAGCATTTTATTTGAAATAAATCTGTCTATAGATAAAGACAACAAAAAATCCTAGTGAAAAATCACTATCTCGGTGAGTTTACCAAATTTATTAAAACTGCTGGATTGAATCGTTTGTCATGTTTCACAGGCTTTGATGTGGGAGAGAGCTTTTCTCTGAGGCGTGTGTTTTGTGAAGGGGATCACACTTGTTTCAAATTGGGAAATTCACTTCTTATTAGAGATACCATGTAAGTAAAATAATCATTTCTCTTTATATTTTAATAATACTATATCAGCATTATTAGTAAAATAGCGAATTAGTAGAATAGTAATGTAGAAACTATTTTCTAAGGGGATTCCAAATAATTTGTTTAAAAACTAAAAAATCTCCTCAGTAGTTTATACTCACTTGAATGTTGTGGTAAATGGGCTGTTTGTGTATTTGTTGTATGTAATCTTTGCAACCTGATCTCGTTCTATGGTGTGAATACTATTTACACATACAGATAGAGGCATAATCTTTAGAGAATAGTAATTAAGTACATTTTTGAAGAAATAGTGTTTATGTTTAAAGTAAGCATAACTCAAATTAGATTTTAGATGGGAACTTGAAGACACAAGACACAATGTAGCCTTAGAGACAAAAGATTGATTTTCATTGTATTTATTTCTACCTGCTTCGTGCCTGTGGATATGCTTTCTGATAAACTAAAGTGAAAGAACTTAGCCCTTAGGAATTCATTAGAGAGTAAATAGTAAATAAAAACTGTTTTTCAGGGGGGTTTTTTGGCCCTGATACGCATTTCATTTCAAAACAGATTTACCAAAGGTTTCCTTTATTATTTTTACTGTCTTTTTTCTACTGATAAACCTGAGATTAAAAAAAAAGAATCACTTGCCATTTAAATACTGACAGTTGGTCAGCAACCCTGTCGGCAATCGTAATGCCCCACGTGGCTGTATGTGATTAGGGATGGTAAAGAGTGATCAGAAAGCCTGAGTCATCGGGAAGGCAAGTACAGTACATACGGTCTTGCTGTTTAGTCTTTGAGCCCAAGGTGAACATTCCAGTGTATGAATAACTGCAATGCAAAAAGCATCGGAATGCTGTTTGGTTTAATACGCAGCACAGATGTTTTCATGTGAGAACATATATGAATGTTTTCACTTCCTGATGGGTAGCCTGATATTCGAGTTACCAGCCGGGGGTTGTTGCGAATCTCAGCATTTGAGTTCTCAAAGGGAAACAGCCTTAATCGTCTCATTACCTATCCTCAGCTGCTCTGTGTGAATAGGTTCCTAACTCACTTTTTCCTTGAGAAAAGTTTCTTTAAATCTTCTATTTTGTGATAGTTTAGGCACTTTTAGTTTAACCATATGATTCCTCAAAAGTAAACTGCTCACTCTCACTCAGCGAGAAGTGAGCGTGTTAGGAAGAGAGTGGATACTGGGGATGGAGTGGGAGCTTGTCTGGTGGAGCTGTGCAGACCTGTCCTGTCTCAGGGCTGTTAGTGCTTCACATACAGACATTGAACACTCAGGGCACAGTGGGTCCATTTTGGGTGTTCATATGCAGTAAGGAAGAGTCAATATGTATCGCATAGATAGTTCATGTATTTATTGGTGTAGATGTTTCTTAACTACTAGTAGATAACTTCAATTAATGAATTTAAGAAAGGCAATAAGTTCTGTTCCAAAAATTGCAATGCATTGTCTCTCCTGCCCTCTTCCTGATGATTTAAACCTGTGTAATTCTGACCAGGTGGCTAAAGGATTGGGGTAAAATCGTTCTAAATTCGTTGAGCCTGTATGTAAGAAGACTTAGCTAATATTAAGTAGCTACATTGGAAAACTTGCTGCCACGTTTAGGCAATGCTGTTCTCCTTTGCATATGTGTGATAATAAATATTAGGTATGACTTGAAATTTATTTTCTGACCTTTGGCTCTAAGTCGCTCTGCAATCCCTGGGCAATCAGTGTAAGTGATTTCTTCAGCTCTGTGTGGCAGAACCCTGGTACCTCCACTACAGGAAACTGGAGGGTATCTGGATAAGCTGACTAGCGAGTGTCAAGTCGGTTGGCTCGTCTCCACTCACATTTCACTCATGGAGCCACGTACGCTAGGAAACCTTGCATGGTGCCATTTTGATTTTTCAATGAGACTGGAGGAAAGTTGCAGCTATTTATATATTTGTAAATAAGCTGGCTTGCAGAATCAGCATGGGAAAAGGCAGATACTATTTTATATGGAAAATGGGATTCTTTCTGTGCCTGAGCTTGTTTTTATTGTTCTGGCATTTTCCAGACGAGATTTATGAGGGAGAAATCTAATAAGAGTGTTGGTCAGATATCTACTGGGCATACTTAGTGCCTTGAGCCTGGCTTGATGTGGGGATCCCAAAGGCTGCTCTTGCAAGGGCCCTCCGAATCCACATTGTTGTATACTTAAACATGGAATGGGCTCAGGGAACATCCGAGGAGCTTTATATGTTTGGTTGTATTTCATACCCATTTTTCAGTATTCTTTGGGATAGCAAATGTTAAGTATTTGGGGACTTTAAACAATTCTGGGTGGCATGCTACCTAGTTTTCTAGAATTATCTTTTTAGGGGAAATTCCCTTGGCTTCTTGTATCTACAAGTATCTCTGGTTATGTGAAAGAAATAATTCATTATTTCTATACATATTGAGGGCTATATCCCAGATGATCACACTCTGATGATCTTTAAATTGTGTTTTGGCAAGGATCAGGGCAAACAGTGATGTTTTGAGAGAAATATACACAAACTGTACATATTATGGAGCATCTTATTTTCTTGGTATAACATAGTCCTTATCTTTCATTAGTTGCTTCTACAGAAACATGTTTTAGTAGTTGAATATTTTCGAAGAGCTGATGAATGTTGAATTTCTACTCACTCTTGATTCTGAAGGAGCAATTCACCCTTATTTTGACTGGCCAGTGGGGAAATCAATCAATTTTCAATGTACCAGGGAAGTGGATTTCCTGACTTATTTTTGGATTCAAGGATGGTGAAAAGCCTTATCTCTCAGGTTGTGTGATTGACAGCTGCTGGCTCTCCAGATGCAGAAGGATTGGGAGGCCATATTGGGTTCAGGAGAGTAGAGTGCTGTGACCATGAGGAGAAAGAGGGAGGGAGGGCTCACGTGTGTTTCAAGTCTGTAGCCTCTTTGATTTAGGATGATTCCCGTGAGCTGGTGGCTTTTGCAACTGGAACAGTTCCTAAGAATGGGGGAAATTAGGCTAGTGTGAAAAACCAATCTACACAGATTAACTTTAATAAGATTTTATGAACTTGGATATTGTAGCTAGACACAGTGGCGTAATTGACAGATATGGTCCCCTTAGCTTTTGTTACAAGTAAATAAATCTCCAGTCAAGAGGAGTCCTCTTGGCCTGTCTCTTTCATTAAATTGGCGGTTGCTTTCTGCAAGCAAAGGCTATTTGGTTTCACAGCTTTACAGGGAAAAAAGGAGCTGTTAGAAGATACTTTCATTTGCATTTTATGTTTTTATAGACATAAGAATCCTCAGCAACTAGGAACCTCCAAATTATCTATTTGGAAGATGTGCAGTATGTTTTAGGAGTTTTTCAAGTGCTCTTGACCTTGGCAGTTCCCCTGGAAATCGTCCTAAATACGGCAAAGCTATTATGTGTATTGCAGCCTGATCTGCACCTTGTCTTTGCTGCTGTTGAATGACTCTCCCCTGGGCATGCCTTTCTACAGGGATCTTCACGCGGCTTCCAGGTCTTTACTGTTACAAATAACGCTGTGCTGTAAAGGACAGTTGTTTTTCTCTATGTTTAGGATTATTTCCATAAGATTGATTTTCCAAAGTAGAATTACCAGTTCATTTTAAAAGATCTTGCTGTAGACTCCTAATTATGTCCCATCATTGTTTCATCCATCTATTCTTCATATTACCCAATGACTTCAGTAACATTAGAAATTATCATTTTAAAATTTGGTTTTGTTTTTGGTGAGGAAGCATGGCCCTCAGCTAACATCTGTGCCAATCTTCTTCTATTTTGTATGTGGGATGCCACCACAGCATGGCTGGATGGGTGGTGTAAATCCACACTGGGGGTGTGAACCTGCTAACCCCAGGCCACCAAAGTGGAGCACACTGAACTTAATCACCATGCTACCTGGTTGGCTGCTGGTTTTGTTTTCACTAAAACTTGTAGCAATTACAAATAAAAGTTGTAGCTTACTATATAAGTGTTTTAGAGGTTCCCCAAATATTTCTGTTCTGCTAAGGGTGAATAAAAGTTAGCTTTCAATAAGTCACTGAAATGAATGCAATCTAGTCTTTATTCAACAAGCATTTATTGAGCTTACTCTGGACTGGGTACTGTATTAGGCTCTGGGTTTACACTGGTGAAAAAATATGAGTCTAGTCTTACCTTCCTGGAGCCTGCTGGAGAGATACACAGAGCAAGGAAAAGCCATGCCTCTTTCTCTCTTGCCTTGACCCACTGGGCTGTATTGCTTTCCATCATTCAAGCACACGCCATGGGACTCAACTCCTAGCCTTCTCCCGTAAAGGCTAGACTTCCCTAAGCACCACACATAAGGCTGATGGTCAATATTTTCATTCCTTCCTTCATAAGGGCCAGTTTTCTAACCCATGGTTTATTTTTACTGCTCTTCTTTGGGACCTCTCCAAGTTCTCAAAATTGGTTAAATTCTGAGGCTCAAAATTATGTTCAGAACTCTGATACTGAAGCTCCTAATTGCTGAACATTTTGGGAGGATTACTTGACAATTCCATTAAACTATAGAGAATGACTATTTATGCATCCCTTGGGTTTTCATTTGGGGCATTTTATCATTTTGTAGATGGGAATTTCCTATATAAGGAAATGTGACTTGGTTAAAAAGTTGTCCAGCTGTTTATATGAGATTGACCGATGGTTACACATCATTCCTAGTTTGGCGTACCAAAATTTGAGGGGAGTCATTAAGTCATAAATTCTTAAGATGAAAAGAAAAGCCTGATAGGTTCACAATGACTGAATTCTTTAAATCATACAATTTAGCCAAATTGTATATATTTGATGGAAGAGAATTTTAAGAGTATCATTGTACAGATTTTAAGAATGAAGGGAAATATTTACTTCTCCATCACAAGAACCTATCTTACTTTTTTCTAGAAAATTCAGGAATGTCAATATATTCCAATAACAAATTGGAATATGAAATATTATCAGTTCAGTATTTCCATTCCCCAGTTTTGGAAACATTTAATTTTATCATCACTAAATTTAAGTAAGTTGTGATTTTCCTCCTTCAGATTTCATATAATTCAATATTGTTTGGGAAAAAGTAAACACTATCAGTAATTGATCATATGTATACAGGTTCTACAACATTCATATCAATTTTATTTTGGAAAGCTCATTTAACATATCTACTATTTTTATAAATTTTTGTGTGCAATATATTATTGTTGACTATAAGTACAATGTTATACAGCAGATCTCTGGAGTTGATTTTCTATTTTATTGTGACTAATTACATGTAAATTATCTTATGTTAAAATGTCCTTGTGCCATTTATCTTGAGAGTAGTGAGTACCAGTTAAATGTACTACTTAGGAGGAGTCATAATAATGCAAATGTCATCACAAAGTAGTAAAATTAAGGTGTCCTACTTTGGTAATTACTTGGGCCCATTTGAGAGGCATTGACTAATCTGCTTCTACTGTTGGATTATATGTTAGATTTTTTCCTTCTTTGCTCAACTTTTTATCCAACGAATCAAGTCTTCTAAGCAGCCGCAGAGCGTTAGCCTGGGTGGAGGTTGTATGTGTGTACCTGTGGAGTGCGCACTGAGGGTTCAGAGCACACAAAAGAAAGAAAGCGTGGCAGCACATACTTCAGTCATCTTTAACCAAATAAGGCCTATAAAAATGCTGTGAGGATTAATTAGTTATTAACCTTTAGTGGTTGTAAATGTATTACTTTTATAATGGTTGTAAACCTAAGTTTAAACATGACCTTGAATTTATGAATTAGCCAGAGAATGGACTGTAGTAAGGCATGATGTTTTATTGTGCTAGTACCTAAGAATAACTTTATAGCAACTCTGCAGATTTTTTTTGTAGATTGTTATGACTCCATACTTTGTAAGATACCTTTGGATAGTCTAATCCTCATTCTCAGATATCAGGTAGTAAGATACAACTGGGATTTCAATAATAAACTTTAAAATGTGTGTCAATCAAGGAGGAATCATTGTGTCAGCTAATAAGTCATTAATTTATCATTTCCATTCTTTCAAATTACCTACAAAGGCTAATCAGAAAATAAGCACAGTAGCCAAAAGCCTCTTATGTTATTTTATGTGACTCTCACGAGCTTGGTACTCCTTGTCCATTGCCTCATATTAGTCAGCACTTATGCTTCCTGAAACACATTGGTCCCAGATTAGGTGAAATTTTTATAATTTTAAACTGAAAAAATGATGTATTCAAATAATTGTTTTTAATAATTCATCTCACCCTGGCTATATCTATGCAATTTGAAAGCAATCACAGGTTTGGTGAAAATTTTAATTAACATGGACATGCGTGATAGTGCTGTGTGGAATTAACATCTGGTTGGTTGAATATGAGATTGAGTTGGCCAGATGTTTTGTACCCGAGTTATTCCTCATGTATGGGCCTTCTCAACTTCTGTTCTCTACCTCAGACTTTCTCTGCTCCAGCTGTCCTCTCTGGAGGCACCCTCCTCTTTTCCAAAGTCAACCTCTTCACTTGTGCTCCTAATCTCCTCTTCCAGCCCCCTCTAAGACCCAGATCCACCGTGATCCCCTTGGCTCTTCTGTTTTCAGTGCCGCTCTCCACAGTATCTTGGCCTCTTGGTCTACAAATATGTGCTTAATCCTCCCCTGTTCTGGAAGCATTTTCCCCTTGACAGTCCCTCTCACTCCAAACTTCTCAAAGGGATAATGTTACTGACCACTCTTACTTACTCACATATCCCTTAACCCACTCATATCTGACTAGGACTGCTTAAACACTATAGAAATTTCTCTTTCAAAGTTACTGGTGACCTCTGACCTGTCTCCAATGCCGACGACCCAAGTCTTGCCCTGAACTGCCTTTGCGTCCCCATTTCTCTCTGTCATATTCTGTCCACCATTCTGCCATTTGGAGTCTGCATATCCTAGAAAGCTTAGTACACATCCTACCTTCTAAACACAGCCCTTTCTGATGTCCTTAGGCAAATTTCCTTCTTTTTTTGTGATCCAATATACACATTTTAAATACTTTCTATATAATGCTGACCTCATTCTGGCTCAGATAATCTAACTGTTCCAAGGCCTCGTTGGTATGTGGGGTTTAAATGATGTCACATTAACATTGGTGCCTAAATTGTTACGATTCCTACTCTCTACCTGCACAACTGTAGAACCCCAGCTCCCTCTTAAAGGCTACTCTTGTTATTTCTGGGAAGAACCAAGAGCGTTACACATGTGCTCATGTTCAGGAGCAAGTATGTTCTTTTGTTCTAACCTCCTTGTCAACACATGTCACTCCTGCCTTTACTGTGAGTCCCTTCCATGAAAATGCTGCTCGATTGGGACCCAGTCAGTCTCAACTCGTGGCTGCTTATCCTCAGCCCTCAGGTGCCAGAGTTGCCCTGTGGCTTATGGCTGAGTGTGTGTGTTGAGGGCAGGGTTGGGGGGGGGGTGCACTTTGAAGGGTGGTGACATGGGTTCAATGATCCTCCCTCTAACTGTCCCCTGGACCCCAAGGCAGTACTGCTTGGGTACAGAGCCTCACAGTGTATCTAATGAATACAATTCAATCAACTCTTGGCATCCTTTCTTCTGTGGGGCTCAGAAGCTTGTGGATATGGATACTAGGCAACCCTTTTTATTATCTTCATGTTGCCTATCTCTTCTAATTCACCCGTGATAAGAATATTAAATTCCCTTTGCTTCCAAGAGCTATATAGAAAAAAATATTTTATGATCTGTTGTCGCTATTATTTCTAAGTTCAGCTTTGATGCCAGTGAAAGAAGACATTCTAACAAAGTGTTTCATTCAATTCTCATATAATACTGAATACTCACTATATGCCAGGCACTGAGGATTTAAGGAGAAATTAAGATGCCGTCCCTGCTGTCAAGCTATTTCTGTCTGGGAAGACAGATATATCAGCAATTAGTTATTATGGACGGTGGTAGCAATCTTTAGATATTATGCATGACAGACTCTGGAAGAAGACATGAAGCCATTGTGAAGGAAGGAGGAAAAGCTTCATAGCAGATGTGCAAAGCAGAGCCTTGAAGGATAAGTATGGATTTGCCAGGCAAGCCAGAGGGCCAGTGTGTGGTAGTCAGAGGGAGTATCATGGTGGTTTTAAAGATCGAGAGAATCTGGAGAATGGTGAGAAATCCCGTGTGGCTAGTGAACACAGGCAGGGAGAGTATCTGGGGAATGGAGGATGCTGAGCTGCTTTTCTGAAAGGCCTTGTGTACTAAGGGGCTTGAACTCTATTCAGATAAGAAAAGTAAAGTAAAAGGTGAAAGATTTCACAGTCTGAAGAGAAACCAGAGTATATCAATTATACCTCAACAAAGGTGTTTAAGAAACGTGAAGGTGTGGGAGCAACAGCATTACACGCTAGAAGAAACACCTGAGTACGTGCCCCTGGGAAATCACAGCTTTCCGTAGCTCTGGGACTCCCGGACTGATCCCGAGCAGAAGCCAAGCATCCAGACTCAGGAAGGACGCTTCAGAATTCAGAGGACCTCTTGGGAGTGGGGTTGGGTTTGACTCAGGATTTGTTTTATCTATTTTGGGTGGGGGACACCTGAAAAACCTGCCTTCAAAGTCTTTCTGAAGAGCAGCTTCTCTCATTATCCTTGATATTTGTTATCTGAATGTCATCTAGAAGGAGGGTTGTTTTCCTCCTCATTTCCTTCCCTTTCCTGTAAGTGGGAAGTCATTTACAATGTCACAATGAGCAAGTGCTAGCCATGACAGGCCTAAGATTGTTAGAGAGTCATCCAAGCTTTGTTTCCCATTAACAACCCGTCTGTCTGAATCCCCTCTGCAAACACAAAAAGGCTAAGATTTCAGAGTCTCTGTGGCTGTGGAACTCAAACCTCATCACCCAGCCCGGGTGGAAGGCATTTCAGACAAACGCTCCAGGCCCTGCTGGCCAGATTGCTCGTAATGTGACAGGTGATGGTGGGTGTCAGCTGGGAGAGAAATGACTTATGATAAACTCCAAGCGTCTCTCGCTGCGCTCCCAGGAAATGTAACTTGTATCGTATTTCTCTTCCTGGAAGATATTCAGCCAGTCAAAGGCCCCAGAGATACTTGTAAATACGGAAGTTCTTCATAAACTCTGCCTCACGCTTATTTAGAATGGAAGAATTAATTTGGAAGCCAGTTCTGGATATTTAAAAATAGATCTTTTTCCATTTAGCCGTTTCATTTTAAAAGCAAAAAAATAAATAAAGGTTGGTCTTGCTAAATATGATCTGGAAAACTCACTTCAGCTCTACCAAAATAGCACTTTTGAGAAAGAGCTTTGCGTCAAGGCTTGTGCTGTGAGCTGGTTGAAGAAGTTCCTCTGGAACCATTGTATTAGGATCTAAACTTTTTGAAGAGTTTGCAGTCTAAGTGTGTGTTGCACTTGATTTTTGGAACACCGTTTACAAAATGAAATCTCTCTAGAATGATTATGTCCTCTTTCTTTTTGGTTTATGAGCAGTGAATTGTGAAATTGTGAATGTTTGTTAACCTGTTTTTTCTTCTTTACATTTTGCTCCTTACCTCACATACCTTGTTATTTACTTGGTAAAAGACAAAAAGAACTGATGGTCTTGGTCTTTCTTCCTAATCCCCTGTTAGTCTGAACTTTGGTTTGGTCCTTTATTTCTTCCGTACAAGACAGAGATGTTACTTGCCACATTACAAAGTATGGTTCTTTTAGGAATACTGAACGAATAAATCCAGTTGAACTTGCTGTTCAATGAAATTACCAATTACTAAATACGCTAAGAAGTAAAGAAACCTATGAGCTTCCTTATGGTTTTTATTTTTCTTGACAACAAACCACCAGGGCCTAACGTGGAGAGTGAATGAGATCTGCTTCCTGATTCCATGTCCCTGTAAAAAAGCTTTATCAGGAAATGCTTCATGTACTTTAAAAGAGTGAATTATTTTTGCAGCTTTGTGATTTTTCCCTGGCTTTGCTCCTCTTGCAGTGCTCTCTATCTGGAAGGGAGCGTGAAAGAGGAGAGCGTGTCCTCTTAAGGCGGTTCTTATTGGTTCCGCATCAACTGGACAGCCGGGAATGCCCGTTATTTGTTCAGTTGACATCCTTCTGTCCCTGGAGGACCAGATCCTTCACCTTCATTCAGTTAGCTTTGTGTATAGCTATGTTAGGCATTGATTTCACACCTCAGGATAAGTGCAATGGAAGCTTTCCCTGATCCCTGTGCCAGGAAAAAATTAATGTAGGACCAGTGCTAAAAGTTCTCTTCTTTCCATAATCATTTGAAATAGTCACATTTATGATCATTATTTTCACGCTTTAAGGAATTACTTGTCTTTTCAGTTGGTTACCATTCTCTTTATGTGCTTCCTAAGGCATTAGAATCCCAATGCATCATTTATTACCAGTGGGATAAACATAGAGGCACTTTTTTTCCGAACACTCCATACTTTTCTTCACATTACATGCTTATTAGTACGTCTACTGTTCTCATAATTTCCACTACTTCCTGAAAATTGCAGTGTTTTTAAAGAGATGCTTGGTGAAAAATCTTAATTTTTCTGAGAAGTGATCTGTAAGGAATATAGAGAAAATGTTCCTAATTGGTTATTACCTTCTGTAGCATGCATATCTTTCCTAAAACCCAACAGACAGCCTCCCTATTTTAAAGATATTACTGTGTGGTTTGTGATACTTCCTGTTTTGTGCTCAAAATATCGTTAGGGGAAGGAACTGTAATAATCTACCCCTCAGGGCTACTGGTCACCTAGGATGTGCAAATGTCATAAGGAATACTTTGCTCAGAGTCCAAAATATGATTTATTGTTGTTGTTAATATTATAGAATGATTGTAAAGATTTTATTTCTTACTTGAAATTAATATTTTGTGTTTATTTACATCCCCCCAACCCTGCCCACTACTTAGAAAAATAGAGGGTTTTTTCCTTCCTTATAGTCCCAAAACATTAGTTTTAACTCGCGTTAGTAAGGATGAGGGATATTTTATTCTTAACCCAGAGGATGCAAGCAACTTGATATACCGGAAAAAATTGACCTTGGAATTAGGAGTTCCGGGTTCAAGTCCCGTCCTGACCTCTGTCTGGCAGAGTTGTTGGGGGAGGGATCGTTGTTTAACTTCTGTGGCTTTAGTTTCTCATTTATGAAGTGAGATGGTTAATCTAAATTACTACTAGGATTTCTTTCAGCTTTAGGAGTGTAGAACTACAGGAAACTCGTCTGTGTGCTTTCTTATAACTGAAACACTTCCAAGGACTGGAAAACATCTGCTGGAGGACACTTTCCCTGAAATCCTCTTAGAGCAGCTGTTCTGTATTGCCATAGCCTGTAGAGATTTTAAACCTCCTTTTGAAAGTAAGAATACTGATTGTGTTTGTGCCTGGACTTGTTTTGTGTCTAACTTTTTGATTAAGGTCCTTCAGAATCACATAAGGCTTGGTTTCTCCTTCTGCTGTTTCCCTGTGGAATGCGATGTCACACAGTCTCATAAGGCCTTGACTTTAAGGCATTGTGCAAACTAACACAGACTTTATACTGAATACACCATGTGACACCTACTAGGACTGGGCCTAGGCATCATTATGGATTGTCCATGAGTGGAGCCACATTTTATGGGTTCCTACATGCCAGGTACTGGTCTAGATGCTTGATTTGGAGCAACAAGTCTGGCCCTTGTTGTCATGGAAATCACATTCTAGTGGTTGAGACAGGCAACACAGGTGTAAACCCATCCATTTATTTTAAAAGTTGGGTAGTTATAAGCCTATGAAGAAGATAAAACAAGGCAATGTGTTACATAGTAACTGAGGTAAGGACAACCATAGACTTTTCAGAGGAAGGGACATTAGAGCTGACACCTGAGTAGTGAGGAGAAGCATCTAAGACATCTGGGAATGGCCGTCCCAAGAGAGGAAACAGGAGGTACAAGGCCTAAGACCTCAACAAGCCTGGTGTATTCAAGGAGCTAAATTCAGGTCATTGTGACGGGAGCCACATAGAGACTGGAAGAGGGGATGGCGTTTCAGAGGAGGACAGGGTCAGAGGAAGAAGGCCTGTGAGCTGTGATCAGGCGTGTGCATTTTATTCTGGAACCATGGGCACTGTGGGAAGGTTATAAGTAAGGGTTGGTCTGATTTACTTTTTAAAAGCTCATTCTAGCTGCTGTATGCGACTAGACTTTAAGGGAAGGAAAGAGAGATCAATCAGGACACAATGACAGGAGTCCTGGTAGAGATGGAGGCAGCTTGGACCAGGGATAGTGGAGCTGAAGAGAAGTGGACATAGTCAGGATCTGTTTTGGTGGTTGGAGCAGTAAGACTTGCCAATGGGTTGGATGGGGTGGAGGATGATAAAGGAAAGGCAAGAATCGAGACTGTGTTTTAGGTATTTGGCTGGAGCACCTGGGTGAATGGCCATGTGTTTTATTGAGATGTGGAATCCTTGTAAAGGGACGTGTTTGGTAGGAAACAAAAAGTTCAATATCAGGGGCTGGCCCCGTGGCCGAGTGGTTAAGTTCACGCGCTCCGTTGCAGGCGGCCCAGTGTTTCGTTGGCTCGAATCCTGGGCGTGGACATGGCACTGCTCATCAAACCACGCTGAGGCAACGTCCCACATGCCACAACTAGAAGGACCCACAACAAAGAATGTACAACTATGTACTGGGGGGCTTTGGGTAGAAAAAGGAAAAAATAAAATCTTTAAAAAAAAATAAAGAGAAGATTAATTAAAAAAAAAAGTTCAATTTCAGTTATTTAATTAGAGATGACTTTAGTATCCAAGTGAAGATGCCCAAGAAGGGACTTAGGTATGGGAGTCCACAGCACAGGCGAGGGAAGTAGTCAAGGTTTATCTTGGTTGCATCTCCCCTTTGGCATCACCTCCTTCTTTTTGGAACTTTCCTCTCAAACTCCCATTGCCTTAAGGTGACACTTTTGCTGCCTAGGGCTCATGACAATGGCACCTCATCTTGGTCTGGCTAACTCAGGGGCACTTCCTGCTCTGGATTTGTTCCTCCCTCTCTATGCCTTCCTCATTCAAACTTCCTCGCTTTATAACAATCCCTGTAGAACCCTGTTCTATGCTTTCTAAGATGAGAATTAATTATTAGACAATTTGTTGGTAATGTGTGATTGGTTTCTAGGGACTATTTTAATGGTAACAGAGCTTGTGTTTTATAAACACAAGTATTTTCCAGAGAGGAACAAAGCTCTAATAGCAGAGTATTAGATGTTTTGGCTTGTCAGTGAAAGTGCTACATGGTTAGAGAGAATGTCGGTATCTCTGAGATCATACCACATATACAAAGACAGTGGGTGTTGAATCCTGTTTAATAACAATTATACATACACAGAGTGATTAACTGCTTCCTCCTTCCCCTGCTAAGGTCTTCCTTGTAACACAGATACTTTTTAAAGATCATAATTTTATTTGTATTTCCTAATGACTTTAAATTGATTCTGACCAGGAAAGGACTTTTCATCAATCAAGTGGGAAAGAAGTTCTACAGAATGTAGTTAATATGCTGTTTAGACAAATACAACCCATTCTTGAAGTCCTATACAGTGAATTCCCTCATAGTTAATAAGATATTAATTTTGATCCAACTCCACAAATACAGATACTAGTACTTTGTAATTAGATGTTCTGTTTGAAGAATATGGAGAAAATATTGAGAAAAGCGTATTTTCATTTGAAGTTTCTTTCATATTCTGTTAGTGCCTCAGTGACTTACTCATTATGAAGGCTATAGGTTGGGAATTATAAACTTTTGTAACTTATTTTTTTACCTCCCATAATAGCAAAAGTAATACTTGTTAGTTTAACTCTTCTTCATCTCTGTTTTGCAAAATGAATTTATAGGTCATTTTAAAGCTTAGGATTATTTTTTCCTAAACTGAAAATCATACTGTTTTTTTAAAAAGATGATCATGAATACAGTTTATGCTCATTGCAAAAGTTGAGAAAGTAGGTAAAATATAACGAAGAAAATAAAAATCTCTCTTAATTTTAACACCAAGAGGGAAACATTGTAATGTTAAGGCCTTTATGAAATCAATTTTGTTTTGGGGTCAAAGTCTTGCTGCTCCTGGTTCTCAGATCTGGACACTGCCTTCTGCCCTAGCTGGTCACTATCTGGAACTCCACTTTTGATCCTCTGCCACTTCCCCTACAGTTTAATGGATTTTCCTTCCACTATGTGGTTGAACAGAGGGCTGCTATACATAGAGAACATCAGAGAGCAGGTGAAACTACATTTTAGATTTTTTTCAACATTGAAATAAATTGCAAGTTCAAAGGAGTCTAAAATATGTGAATTATGAGGCTTCAGAGACACTCCAGACTATATCTGGAATTAGCCCTCTCAGGGGCTGGGGTAAAGAGAACCCCACAGGCAGTAAGTTTCCTTTGTCACCCTTGGATAATTTGGAACTACTTTAGTTGGTTCTCTATGACTTTTACTTAGTCACATTTTTAAAAAATTGATTTTAGATTGAACATTTCATTAATTTGGTATACCTCTCCTCCCACCTGTCCATGAATATTTAGGTGATTTCATTAATGTGAAGAAAAGTAGACAATGGAAAATAAAAGATTAATTACACTTAAATTTCACTAAACTCTGAGCTCTTCACATGTAGGTTAATGTTAATTTATGTGGATGAATTTTCCATTTACAGCACTGAACTAGATACAAGGTGTATAAAATGGAAGGAAGGTAGAAAATATCTCATTGAGAATTTCCAGCCCAATATATGTATGAATGAGTTCAGCAAGTAAGGATCAACAATATTTTTCTTAATGGGAGTATCACTGAATAAGCAATGGATAGAATTTCTTATAGGAAATTACGCTCCATTCAAAAATATTCAAGCATGGAATCTTAGACATAGCAAGCTGTCATTATATCTCTCTGGTAACAGACCAGTAATCCAATATGGCCTCTTCCATAATAGAAACTTTGGCAAGACCCAGAGAAATTATTCTGCATCACATTAGGTCTTTGTGCTTGTGTGGTATAAACAAAAAACATGATATGTACAAGTAGATGTATTTTGTAGTATGTTACTTTTTAAAACACAGAATTTTTTTTTTTTGAAAATTATAATCTTGGCAAGCAAAATCATTTTTGACCTTGAAAGCAGAATACAAATCTCTGAAAGGGAAATATAGTAATTATAAGGATTTTCATCCATTATAAACCTAGGCTAAGAAAAAATAAATTTTTCTTTAAACATAATTTATTTCAATGTATTATTTTAGGATTATATTCTTTATATATTAACATTATTATTTATTTTTTTAAAGATTTTATTTTTTTCCTTTTTCTTCCCAAAGCCCCCTAGTACATAGTTGTATATTCTTTGTTGTGGGTCCTTCTGGTTGTGGTATGTGGGACGCTGCCTCAGCATGGTTTGATGAGCAGTGCCATGTCTGCGCCCAGAATTCGAACCAACAAAACACTGGGCCGCCTGCAGCAGAGTGCGCGAACTTAACCACTCGACCGCAGGGCCAGCCCCTATTAACATTATTGATATTAATAGTATTTTGTTTAATTATTTTTGTCACAGAAGAAACCTTTCATGAGATATAAAATATTCTCAATTTTTGCATTAGATTTTAAATTATTGAAAAATAATTATATTTAGTTTTATTTATGAAGTATTAAAGACTCGTCAAAATTAAGTATGTCTTCATCTATTTCATTTGCCAGATCACTCATTCTTTTAATGTATAGGTACAATGTGCCCTGTTGACTGAATTTTGGCTTTGTGGGTGATACAAAGATGAATTAAATGCTGTCCTTGCCTTTAAAGAGCTTGTAATCTCATGAAGAGATGTGACAGTTGCCTATATGACTTTAATCCTAAGTAGAAAGTGAGGAGAAAGGTGTTTGTGTTATTTTTTTTTTTTTTTTTTTTTGCTTTGGAGCAAACCTTTGAAAGACTTAGTGGTTTACAACAATTGATTATTTCTCATGATTTTGTGAGTCAAAAATATGAACAGGATTCATCTACATGGGTCTACTTCATGAGCCATTCACTCAGGGCACTCCTTGGGCTGCTTGAAGCTTGCAGCTCAGCTGAACTCGAAGGTCCAAGCAGATATTACTGATTATGTCAGCAAGAGTAACCAAGTAAGGTGCTCAGAAAATGTACCCATCCATAAAAGCAATGAGAACACAGGTAAAAGTGGTCAAAATAAATATTTTCAGAACTCTGG
Organism: Equus asinus; assembly: GCF_041296235.1. Taxonomy (NCBI): domain Eukaryota; kingdom Metazoa; phylum Chordata; class Mammalia; order Perissodactyla; family Equidae; genus Equus; species Equus asinus. The sequence goes on along the minus strand of NC_091797.1, from coordinate 2,636,788 downwards.
AAATTAACTGAGGGCTTACAACAATCTAATAAGTGTTTGTTGAAGAAAAACACTAACTCTTGGTGTGAATAGCAAGCTTTGTGGCATTTTAATTTGTCCTGTTCACATCCCTCTCTCCTCAAGACAATGATAGATTTGAAAACTAACAGCTGCATAATCACCAGTGCAAACTAGCAGCCTACCAGCCATTGGAGGAGGAAGAATGGGTTTGCAGGTCAATAAAAGCCCCATTCCCAGACAACTGTCATCGTTTTACCTGACTGGTAGTTCCTTGGAAACCCTTACTCACAGGGCTTGTTTTTATTTGACCTGACCCAGAGCTCTGTCAGTAAGAACAGCCTTTTTCCCCTGGCATTTGTTGAAAATAATCAATAGCAATTGTTTAATAATGCAGCTGCCCAAGACAGCAGTTACAACTGGGGCAAATGAGAAGATGACCAAAAATTTTTTGAAAGAAAATATGGGGAAGGAGATGTCCATAGAGCGTTAGAGAGCTCCAACCTACTTGTGGGAATCCAGACATATATGTCTATACACAGGGCTTTGGAGAAACTCAGGAAACATCTGAAAAGGCCTTAACGCTTATAGCTCTGGCCAACTTTGAAGCTCTGAGCAAGCATAAAGTGAAGGCTAAGGAGAGTTGTAAACTGCCTGCCTGAGCATTGAAGACATTCTCCAACATGCACAAATAGTCCTCAGCAGAGGCAGGATGCTTGTAGGTCAAAGCCACTTAACAGTTCAATCATTAGCTGACCACTAAACTAACTGAGCAGAGACTCCAGTGGTCACACATGACAACGAATGCACACTTTACAAAATTAGTTCAGGAAAGTGACTACGCAAGCAAATAGCAGCAACAACAATGACAACAAAAATAACAAAGAGCAACAACAGCAAACCTCTGATGGGTTGGGAATGAAATGATTCCCAGAGTTGCCACATTATATTATTTAAAATATTTATTTCTCAATTAAAAAATTACAATATATGCAAAGAAACAAAGTATGATCCACACACAGAGAAAAAAGCAGTTAATAGAAACTGTTCCTGAGGAAACTTAGATATTGAAATTACTTGTCAAAAACTTTAAATTGGCTATTTAAAATATGTTCAAATAACTAAAGGAAACCATCTAATGAACTAAAGGAGTGTATAAAAATGATATCTCACCAAATAGAGAACACCAATAAATAGGTGGGAATTATTAAGAAGAAGCAAACCAAAATCTTGGAGTGGAAAACTGTGATCATTGAAGTGAAAAATTTGTAAGAGGGCTCAAGAGCAGATTTGAGGTGGCAAAAGAAAGAATCAGAAAACTCGATAAGTCAATTAAGATGGTCTAATACGAGGAACAGGAAAAAAAAAAAGGAATGAAGAAAAATGAACACAGCCTCAGAGACCTGTGTGATACTGCCAAGCATTCCAACATAAGCATGATAGAAGTCTCAGAAGGAGAGGAGGAAAGGAAAGGGACAGGAAAACTATTTGAAGAAATAATTGCTGAAAACTTCCTGAGTTTGATGAAAGCCATTAATCTGTACATTTAAGAAGCTCAACAAACTTCACCAAGTAGGATAAACTCAAAGAGATCCAGTGATCTAGTTACTGCCAAAACCAGAGAGGATCTTGATAGTGTCAAGAGAGAAGTGGTTCATCATTGCATAAGGAGTTCTCAATAAGATTAAGCTGACTTCTCATCAGAAACCATGGAGGCCAGAAGGCAGTGGGGTGACATAGTCAAAGTTCTAAAGGAAAAAGGATGACAATCAAGGAGTCTCCCTCCAGCAAAACTATCCTTTAAAAATAAAACTGAAGCTAGGACATTTCTAGATAAAGACTGAGAGAATTCATCACTTGCAAATCTGCCTTACAAGAAATACTAAAGAAATCCCTTCACGCTGAATGAAAGGAAACTAGAAAGTGATTCAAATCCACACAAAGAAATAAAGAGCACTGATAAAGTTAATGACATAGATAAATATAAAAGACGGAATAAATGTGTTTTGTTTGTAACTTTTTCATTCTTTTATCAGATTTAAAATACAGTTGTATAAAGAAACAAATAAATAGAGCAGTAATAATAAATCTATGTTGATGGATGTATAAAGCCTACAGATAACAGTTTGTATGACAATAATAGCATAAAGGGAGGAAGAGGAAACTGTTATATAGGAGCAATATTTTTATATACTATTGAAATTAAATTGGTATCAATCAGAACTAGATTGTTGTAAATTTAAGATGTTCAATCTGCAGGGCAACCACCAGGAAAATAACTCAAAAAATATAGTAAAAGAAACAAGGGAATTAAAATAGCACACTAGACAATATCTATTTAACACAAAAGAAGGCAGTGATGGAGGAATAGAGAAACTAAAAAGGACATAAGATATGTAGAAAACAAATAAGAAAATTTTTATTGTTCCATCAAGTTGATTCTGACTCCTAGAAACCCTGTGTACAGCAGAGTGGAACCCTGACTGGTCCTTTTGCACCATCCTCTCACCTTCTGGCACCATATCAGACATGCTCCACTACCATTTATAGAGTTTTCATGGCCAATTTTTTGGGAAGTGAGTGGCTGGGTCCTTCTTCCCAGTCTGTCTTAGCCTAGGAGCTCCTCTGAAACCTGCCCACCATGGGTGACCCTGCTGGTATTTGAATTACTGGGGGCATAGGAAATAATAGGAAAATAGCAAACATAAATCCTACCTCAGCTGTAATTATATTAAATTTAAATATTAAACGCTTAAATAAAAAGACAAAGACTTACTGAATGGATTTTAAAAAAAGAAAATGTGGTTCAACTAGGTGCTCTCAAAAAGAGATACACATTAGATTTAAAGTGGAAAGTACAAAGGATTCATTAAAAGTAAGAGGAGAAAGATATATCATGAAAACAGAAATTAAGAGAGACCTTGAGTGGCTACACAATTGTCTTAGTCAGCTTGGGCGGCCACAACAAGATACCATAGACTGGGTGGCTTAAGCAACAGAAATTTATTTCTCACAGTTCTGGGGGATAGAAGTCTGAGAGCAGGGTACCAGCATGGTCTGGTTCTGCTAAGGGGCCCTTTTTACTGACTTACAGATATCCACCTTCTTTCTGTGTCCTCACATGGCAAAGAGAGAGAGAGGGAGAGAAAGAAAGGGAGAGGGTCTCTTCTTATAAGGGCACTAATCCCATCATGAGGACCCTTCTCTCAGGACCTCAGTAAACCTAATTACTTCCCAAAGGTCCCATCTTCAAATGCTGTCACATTGGGGACTAGGGGTTCAACATAGGAATTTTGAGGAGACAAAATTCAGTCCATAGCACTAGTACCAGACAAAATATGCTTTAAGGAACAGCTGTTAGAAGAGACAAGGAAGGGCATTTTGATAATGAGTGTCGATCCATCATGACAATATAACAATTATAAACACATATGCACCCAACAATAAAGCCCCCAAATTCGTGAAGCAAAAACTGACACAATTGAAGGAAGACATAGACAATTCAACGATAATTGTTGGAGACTTCAGTACCCCATTTTCAAAACTGATAGAACACTAGATAGAAGATCGATACGGAAATAGAAGACTTGAACAAATCTATAAACCAATGAGACGTAACAGGCTGTAGAACATTCTACCCAACAGCAGCAGAATACACATTCTTCTCAGGTGCACATGGAACATTCTCCAGAATAGGCCATGAGTTAGCCCATAGTCTCACTAAGTTTAAAAGGACTGAAACCAGCCTGCTGTTCTGGGATTTTATAAGCAGTCCCATTTCTACCCCTAGGTTTTCAATTAACAACCTGGAGTTCTAATTTTGGCCGTGCACTATATTTCCCTACTCTCTTCCAATTTATATCACTTCCTTATATTTTCTGTCGATGTTTTCCTTCTCCCAACCGATTTTTAGAAACAATTAGGGCAGAAACCTTTCTTTTTCCATCTTTGTAAGCCTCAGAGTGCTTTACACATGATGGGTGTTTAGCAAACCTTTGCGTAGATCCAAGATGGCCAACTAGCGATTGCAGTTTTTATTTGGTTTGCACAGTGAATTGTTTTTAGAAACACAGTGGTCTGGATAGTGTTTATGAAAAATCTGAATTAATTGCCAAAATTAAAACTCTAAACTTTTCAGATAAAAAAATCTGGGTATTTGGCTTCTCTTGAAAAATGGGATGATCTGGCAACACTGGACCCACGTTCGCATATGGTAACAGTTGGCTGGAGCTGGATAGCAGCTGCCCCTGTGGAGTGGCTGGGCTCTCAGTTTCCCTCAGTCCACACATGTGTCCCCCCAATGAAGATGAGTGTTAGTTGCTGTTATTAACTTGCTTACTCTATTTGTTTTTCCTGTAGAAGTCTTAAGAGAGTGAAACTTTCTTATATGAACATTTCTATCCAAGATGGAAAAACCAAAGCTAGATTGAGAGGGCCTGTGTTGGTGGCTTTTTTAAAATTTTGATTGCTTATATCTGAATTCAATTCATTAATTGTTTCCTTTAATAATATTTATTGAGTACCTGTCTTGTGCAGGCACTCTTCTAGATGCCAGGAACAAGAAGGTGAATGGGATAGAAAAAGAAACTAAGGAAGCTACATTCTAGTGTCCCGGCTGGGCCCTATAGCCACGTAGTTGTGGCTCTTGGCTTATATCAATGAAGAAAGGATATCTTAAGTGTTAAAAACCTTCAGAAGGGGGCCGGCCCTGTGGCAGAATGGTTAAGTTCGCGCGCTTCACTTCGGCAGCCCAGAGTCTTGCTGGTTTGGATCCTGGGCACAGACATGACATCGCTCATCAGGCCGTGCTGAGGCAGCGTCCCACACAGCACAGCTAGAAGGACCTGCAACTAGAATACACAACTATGTACTGGGGGGCTTTGGGGAGAAGAAAAGAGAAAAAAAAGATTGGCAACAGATGTTAGCACAGGTGCCAGTCTTTAGGACAAAACCCTCTTCGGAAGGATTGAGGGGAATGAGGCCAGTGGAGCAGCCGATTGGAATGCTTTTAGAATGCAGGAGGGTTAAGGGTGGAGCGGATAGGGATGATGTAGCTGTTCAGAGTATTCATTTAAGAAGTTTGGTGGGTAGACGGGATGGTAATAGAACGGTATAGGTTGGAGGAAGTTTTGTCTGTTTGTTTTATAGTGGGGGGAAGACTTGCATATATTTGTAAACCAAGATAAAAGGGCCATTGCAGAGGGAGAGATTGAAGGTTTAAAAGGAGTATTGCACCCTCTAAAATGCAAAAATGACTGTAGAAGGGGAGTTGAAGCAACAGTACATCCTCAGCGACAGAAAGCAGTGGGAAGACTGATGATCCGCTCGACAGATGGGAAGAAGGGAGAACCGACCTGTTGCAGGACGGGGCGCACTGAGAGGTGTGGGCCGGTTCCCTCACTGCACCCTGAGAGACTCATCAGCAGGGGGAACCAGCTTCTGCAGAAGCTGTGGGCGGTGTGTGTGTAGTGAAAATGAGGCCCCCGGTTACCTCCTCTTTCCTCATCTAACCAGAGAAGAGGCAAGAGGTTTATTATTGAGAGAAATTGGGCCAGAGAGCCTGCAGACCAGGGGCAAGTGGAAGACAAAGACAGGAAGGAGGCCCGGTTCCAAAAACAGAGGGATAAAGTAAAAATCTAGACCAAACTGTGCGACCCCGGCACACCCACCCTGCTCTAGACAGCCTGCAGCCAGGTGAGTGCTCTTACCACGTGGGATATAGGATTCTTCTCTGGGAAAACTGAATGCTGCTCGGGAAGTAAGCTCCCCACATTAGCAGCTCAGGGACTCTCAGTGAAATCTGCCAGCTGACCTGCTATAGAGGAAGCTTGTTTGTCGACACACACTGTGCCAGTGTACATAAAGCTTGCAAGTGCTTCATTCTTAAATATGTACAGACTATAAATTAAACCAAAAATTAGAGTATAGCTTCCAAGATGGAAGAGAGACCCCAAACCTTCAAACGGGAAAAGCCAACCTGGATGAAATGAGACGTTCCAGGATTCAGGGAAAGACGTTTAAAAGCTCACCTAGAGGCAGCCCTGATGGCGTAGTGGTTAAAGTTAGGTGCACTCTGCTTCCGTCGCCCAGATTTGGCTCCTGGGCGTGGAACCACACTGCTTGTCTCTCAGTAGCCGTGCTGTGGCAGCAGCACGCATAGAAAAACCAGAACTTACCAACTATACACAATTATGTACTTGGGTTTTGCAAGGCAGTTGGGGGCTGCGGGGAAGAGAAGAAAAAAAAGGAGGAATATTGTCAACAGATGTTGGCTTAGGGAGAATCTTCCCCCGAAAAAAATAAAAAATAATAATAATAAAAAAATAAAAGCCCACCTAATAGATAACATCAGAGATTTATCCCGAATGCAGGATATTTTGAAAAAGATAACAAAAGAGAATCTTAGAAATTAAAAAAATGACAAAACTTCATGTTGAATAGAAGGATTGGAAAATAAATCAGGGAAATATCCCAGAAAGTAGAATAAATAAGGATATAGAAAAATATAAGAGAGAGGTTGAGAAAATCAGATCATTAATATAGGAGTTAAACAATTGTCTAAAAAGGGAATTCCTGAAAGAGGGGATAAGAGAAAATGACATGGGGAAAGTAAAAAACTTACAAAAAATTTTCTCAGTGATGCACAGCCCGTATTGAAAGATGTGCTCCGTTCTGCTTCTGTGGCCCCAGGGTTCACCGCTTGGCAAGGCATGCTGTGGCAGGCGTCCCACGTACAAAGTAGAGGAAGATGGGCATGGATGTTAGCTCAGGGCCAGGCTTCCTCAGCAAAAAGAGGAGGATTGGCAGCAGTTAGCTCAGGGCTAATCTTCCTAAAAAAATAAATTAAAAAAAAGATGGGCTCAATACAGTGAATGGAAGAAAACCCCCAGGAAATGGCATTGTCAAATTCCAGACCCCTTGGGATGCAAACACAATCCTAAAAGCATCAAGGTGGAGAGAGGATAAAAGAGGAGGAAGTTGGGAGCAAGGTGGAGACACAGTTATTACTGCATGTGAGGGGCACCTACGTGTGGGTTGGGATTTCCTTTGAAAAGGGAGTTTGATGCAGTTACTAGTTCAAAATTTCTATTTGGAAGTCGATGTTTTGGTGTCATCTCTTGCCACTACCTGTGCCCAACTTTCAGGTTCATAGGTGATCCCAAAGAGAAATGGCAGGCATCACAGCCTCGTTGTTGTTTTTAATGAACAACATTTCTTAAACCAGTACAGTAATGGTCATTGTAAAATTTGATTTAATACTGGTGACTTTCCAGAGGAAATTCCATTTTAGAAGGTTTCTTTTATTTTGAGGGATGGAAAACAAATGATTTGCTAATGACTTACTCTCTTAGGAGGGGATATGATAATATAGAGGCAATAAAGTTGGTTGTCTCTATTTTTAATATATTCTCAAAGAAGAAGATAAAACTAGGCTATATATACACACACATGCATACATATATATACATAAATACACGTGTGTGTGTTTAAGCAAGCAAAGACAGCACAGGTTTTTCATATTTTTTCCTGATTTCCATACCACATGTGACTTTGTCTCTACCAAAAGGTACAAGTCACATTTCAGAATTCTCCATGACAGTTGGTTGTCAGTTTCAGTCGACCTTAGTGTAATATTTGAAGTTAGTAGTTATCATCTCAGTGTGTTGTGTCTTATCTATATAAACAGCTTCTGGCTATGTGAATCCTTATGAGAATTCTTACCTACTACTCCTTATGATTTTTTTAAAAGAAAAGCAAGATTCCAGCCTTCCAGAGTTTTGACATACAATACAGATAAATTTAAAAGTCACCTTGGAGGAGTGTATTTCTCCTTGTTTTCCAAAGAAAGTCTAAATGTGAGCTATGTTCACTGTGAAATTTTTTCCCTGAGTTTCTTCATGGATCCAGTGACACAGTATTTTGAAACAAGATTGAGGCAGAAGGATAATTGGACTGTCTTTTGGCTTCTTTCTGCTGCCTAGAAAGAATTTGCTCATTTTATTTTCTGTAGGAATGAAGAGTAAGCTAAAACCTCTTTGTTGTACTTAGTGTCAGTTTTAAATTGGTACCATGAAATCAATGTTAGGAGCTCATTTTCAAGAGTTTAATATGATAAAACTTCTTCTTTGGAAAATATATATTTAGTTGTTAGCAGTTTTCTTTGAAATGCTCTGTACTTCTTTCTACCTACAAAGCCCAGGGGTTCTATTTCTCTCCTCTGTAAACCTCCACCGCTTGCCAGAGCACAGCAAAGAGACTCTGCTGGAGCTTCTTGTTGGGTGAGGAAATATCACAACATAGGCTGTAACCTACTCGCTTGCTTTTACACACCCCAAGCTTTACCAGAAAATTTTGAAAAGAGAAAGAACAAGGATAAAAATTCCATAGGTAATGTAGGCTTGGCTGCTTCCATATATCCATTAGGGAGATTACTGTAAAGTGCATGATGAATTTTAAATTCATTGAGAAAAATATGACGGAAATAGTGTGTTATGTAGAACCTCATGCCTGGGTTTTCCTCCTTTGCCATCTTCAGTTTTCCCACAGAAGTTCTCTGTTTTCCTCCCACAGTAAGATCTTTCCCAAAGGCCTTCCTGAGGAGTACGCCATAGCAGCCACGTTTCGTGTACGAAGAAGCACCAAGAAGGAACGGTGGTTTCTGTGGCAGATTCTAGACCAGGAGAATATGCCACAGGTGAGGAACCATGGAGTCGTGCTGACTGGTTTTCTCTTGTGTGATTAGGAAAAGTGAATCTTGGAACTGTGTGTACCAATTTGGCAGCAGATCTGGTATCGGAATATTCTGTCTTTTAGAGGAATCACTGACAGGGAAATGCAAGTATTCTCCTAGTTAGGATGGTCTTGCTGAGATCTATAATACGAGAACCTGGTGGGTGAGACAAGATTACATTTTTGGGGTTTTTTTACTTCTAGATTCATCTTTTGTTTAAAGACGTTCAAATTGCCCTTCCTTCACAACTGCTTAATTGACACTAAGTCCGCCTCACTAACTTATCTCCTATCATTTCTGATATTATGTTATTTTTAAAGCTGTTCATTGTTTCATCTGAAAATCCTTAGTGACTTAAGAGGTGAAATATAAATATTGAATCTATCAACAAAAATTTATTGAACACGTGCTTTATGATCATTAGTGACAAAGATAAGAGATTTAGAAAGCATGATTCCTCCTGTCAGGGAGCCTAAGGCGAAGGGGGTGTCATCCAGAACAACGTAATAGAACATCATCCCAGTGGGAAGATGCAGTGCAGAGGAAGGCTCGGAGTTGGGTGGCGACTGTGGGAACACAGAAAGGACAGCTCCCCAAAATGGGGCACAGGAGAGCAGGAATCCAGCAATACTTGTGGAAGAGATGGCATTGGGGCAGAAAGGCAGGGTGCAGATACTCTAGGGAGGGACATGAACCTCAGTGTTACTTATCAGCACCATACATTTGTGTTTAATTCTACACAAATCCATTGAAACGTTTTTCGTCTTCACTGGTCTTTTAATCGGTTAATACAGTTACAATTTTATGATGGGAAGATGAACTGAACTGAAAGAGTAGGTCTTCTGTGAAATGCATTTTCTCTGCACCATGCAAATCATCAAAGGTTAAAGACGTTGATCTCAGTTTCCATGCTAAGGGAAGTGATCGCATTCTTATTCTTTTTAAATTAGTAACATTGGATTCTTGAATTACTCATACAGAATTATACGTATACTTAGACACACACACACACACACACATATAGGCTCTTAGATGTTCTCTCAAGAAAGGAGCATATTATATTCACCAGAATGTCCCATATTTAAGCCATTTTTGTAGCTGGATATTTGCTGTTCTTTTATGGTAACAAACCTGGTGGGCACAGGTGTTCTCTAGAGCATTTTACTAAGTGCCTCAGTTATACTAACAGGCATCTTGGGTTTTTATTTGTGATCTTTAATAATTTTGAACATGATTTTAAAATATTTAAAAATAATTTGCATTTTTGCAGGTTTCTGTAGTAGTTGATGGTGGAAAGAAGGTGGTGGAATTTATGTTCCGAGCTGCTGAGGGAGATGTGTTGAACTACATTTTTAAAAATCGAGAACTCCGTCTCTTGTTTGATCGTCAGTGGCATAAGCTTGGCATCGGAGTGCAGTCCAGGGGCGTTTCACTCTATATGGATTGTACTTTAATTGCAAGCCGGCAAACCGATGAAAAGGACGCTGTGGATTTCCGTGGGAGGACTGTTATCGCTGCTCGTGCCTCAGACGGCAAGCCTGTGGACGTGAGTTCTGATGTTGGTTGTGAAAGAGAACTAGTAAAATTTCTAAATTAAAACGAAACATCTTATTAAAACTTTCTTCCTTTAATTGTTATGTGATATGTTTCTTTCTCAATTAATGTTAATTACTGTTTAAATTAATTTGCCATCAGCTATTTGAATTAATTTGCCATCAGATACGTGAAACATAGCTGTGTATGAATTTCCAACTGTATTTTCACATGTATTATCTTCTATCTATTTTCACCCATTTTGTTTGGCCTGAATTTAAAAGAAATAGATCATGCCTTAAAAAATAAGGTTATTAAAATCAAATTTTGGTAAAAATTGAAAATATGAGACAAAAAGTAAGCTTGGTCTAAGCACATATATTTTGAATAGAAAGGACTGGAAAAAGATGAACTTGAAATTAAATGGTTCCAGGTTATCTGATGCTTCCATTTGAGAACAATAGACTATTCATCCTCAGAATCACAATTTTTTTGCATTGCACATTATTTTTCATAAGCTGATAATGGCTTTTAGGGTTCTGTTGCACTGAAACACCGCCACTAGTTGTATCAGTAGGTCACTAAGGTGAGAGCAGTTGCCCACTAGAACCCCTTCAGATGAAAAAGTCCTTTAAAAATTACATTGAATGCTCAGATGATATAGATTTATTGTTAATTTCCCTAGAAAACAAGGTCTATAATATTTAAAAAGTGACATATCTAAATTTGATGACTTCACGTTTCCCTGTGGGTAGAATGATGGGAAAATTCATAAACATAATCTGAATTCACGTCACCAATAGGAATTGCTAATGCTTTTAACACAAAACATTTAACAGTTTAGTTTTATTTCAAACATACAATTATGGGCAAATACATATCTGACCAGCATATTATTTCTAAAGGTCCCTGTGGAAGAAATCATACATAGATAAATAATAGATAGATGATAGATGGATAGATATTACATATATTGTATACATATTCAATGAACAATTATTTTTACACTGTCTTCTCTTAGAGACAGGGAACAAATCAGGGAGAATGTCAGGACTAGGGCTCAGTGCTGGTCCCCAGAATAGGTTAGAGCAGGAGCAGCTGGTCCTACAGACAAGACACCAGGACGTCCGGAGAGCGAGCTGGCTTGAGGATCAGAGAGTTGTGGTTCTAAGTCTAAGCCCATCTATTTAATGTTATGATCTGCTAATTTATCTTGTAAACTGTTCATTTATCTGAGTTTCGGTATCCTCAATTATAAAATAATGTTGGTAGAGTTACCAGGTATAATTGTATAGAGTATGTGCCTTGGTGCCTAGTGTGTGATCAGTTCTCTATAAATTCATTTATTTACTCAGGGCCGGACATGCCATCAACCCTGGCATAAGAGAGTGGCAAAAAAACCAAAATACGAAAAGCCTGCTACTCCTGCTCTCAAAGATCTTGAAGGCTCATGGGAGGATTACGGTCTCTATCAGTAAATGGTGGCTGCCAATAATAATAACAGTATTCATTGTAACTACAACAGGACTGGACAGACCTTTCAGGAAGGTCTTTCCAAAGACAAGGGAGGAAGTGGAGACCAGCAGCCAGAACATCAGAGGTGAAACCTCCAGCAGAAGATGGAGTGTAGGCAGACAGGAAGTCAGCTTCAGGGCGTCCTAGCAATGGAAGCAGGGAGTGGCGGTCGTAGCTGCTGCAGGTCCCCGAGGTCGGGACTGGAATCTGGTCTCTTATGGGACTAATGAGAGCAAAGTGGACTCTGGTTCCAGAGGCACTGGAAGAACAAGGAGCACACAGAGACAGATTCATGACCTTTAGGGAAGAGACGGCAACGAGAGCAAGTCATTGCAAGAGCAGGGTCCAGGCTCAGAGCCCACCCTCTGAAGGTGGAGTATTGTATCCAGGCTCTCATTAACTTCTCGCCCAGGGAAAGAATTAATCCCAGAACCTGAGGCTGAAGAATATTGGGTGTGCCCTTATCAAAAGGCATAATGTAAAATTATAGGTTTACAGTAGTTTCATAGTTTAATGTGGAATCAGTTCATTTAGGATAAAAATAAAGGCATCGCACAATGATGCAGCTTTTTTAGGAGATGGACACTGTTTTAGTTAAGCAAACAAATAAAATATATATTTTATTTTTAAAAGATTCTTGGTCCTACTAAAACTTGAAGTAGATTAATTTTTCATTACCTCCTTACAAGCTCTGTGGTTCAAGATCGGTTATAATGTGAAAATGTTTTATTTATTCAGAATGTATGATATTGAAAAAAATTCTAGTGCTTGGGTTTTATTTTACATATACCACCCATGTGCTTTGTGAGAAAGAGATAGGTGACAAAATTGATACAAAGGATTTTTGCTTGTTGTTTCTTTCTTCTGAGGAAGATTAGCTCTGAGCTAACATCTGCTGCCAATCCTCCTCTTTTTGCTGAAGAAGACTGGCCCTGAGCTAACATCTGTGCCCATCTTCCTCTCAAAGGATTTTTTTTTTTTAACAAACACATCCTGTGTGACAAGGGTCAGTAAAGACTTAGCCCTAAACATTTTCCTTCTAAACTGTTGTGTCAGTGAAGGAATCTAAAGTAACTGCTGAAGAACAGAGGCATAATTAGATGGGGCTGAGTGTACTTTCAATGTTGTGGGTACTTGATGAGGTTCTACTTCGTTAAAAATTGATCATCTATCTTCAGTTAAGTAAAATAATTCATATGAAGGGCCTAGCACAGTGGATGGTACATAATAGAATTCCAGTATTTATTGGCTATTTTGATAACAATGATGATGATAAATAAGTTTTAGTTAAGAATATTAATTATTTGGAGTCCCCATTCTTCATTCTATGTAATGAGTATGTTCTGCCTGGTGTCTCATTAGACTGTGTAAGACAGTATATTTAAACTTTATAAATAAAAGTTAGCTTCAATAACCTTGCAAAAAGTTATAGAAAAGAAATCAAGTTTCGTTTTGTCTCAGAATTTTGCATTGGGTGCAAATCTTAGGCTGCTCATGTATCCACAAAGTGTCTGGAGTTTTTAATGCTTCCTATGGGCTGAATTGATTTTGTTCATCTCGGTGTGACTAATAGTTGCAGCTTTTTTCCTCCTTTTTTGCTTTTTTAGTGTTGGAGTAGGTATTCAGAACTAAAGCAGATGTCTGTTTTCTATTTCTGTTGTAGGATTAGTCATTATGATATTACAGTAGAGTTCTTCTATAGGAAGTGCTTACTGACCTAAGTAATGCATGATCCAGCTCTGTTACATTGGGAGACAGAGAAAGAGGTGCAGAGAGGCAGAGAGAGAGAGAAAGGTGGGGAGGAGGATGGGAGGGAAGAGGTTGCTCCTGACCTGTGTTCTGTGTCATGCCATCATACGGTTACTTATTAAATTTGCAACCACAAACTAATTTAAAATAGCCTCTTTACGCATCTATCATAGGGAAATTTTCCCAATAGTCTGTACCATTTTCTTTCTCTTTTGTGGTGGGTGATCTTGCGTGTAAAAGCATGATTGCACTTTCCTTGAACTTTTAATTTCATGTCCACATGCCAAAAAAGTGTGAATCTGCTGAGTAAATAGAAAGAATCAGTTATTTTTGTGAAAAGATTGTGAGTCTTGCTCAGGACTATGCCAATATAATATAAAATCCATAGGTGTTGGAGAGATTCCATGAAAAATAGATAAAAACTAAATACCATTTCTTTTTCTTATTGGTAAGTGAGCATCTGGCTTGGTGCCTCAAATAGGAGGGCTGGAACCACGGATAAAGCCTTTCTATCAGGTGCTCGTACCTTTGACTCACTTTTTCTCCAGAAATTTTTACTTTGAAATATTCCTCATTTTGTGGGCACACTTTATTGTAGTGCATGACAGTACCTCTTTTTTTATTGAATACTTCTTTTTTATTGTTTGAAATAACTAGCCCAGGTTTGCCTTTGCTCCCATTACCTGATTTTCTTTATATGTTGATTTATCTCTATAACTGAGCCTATTTCTCAAATGGTTCATAAAATCATGAGTCCTAAATTGAATAAAAACATTAAACATGTCTACTAGTAATTTGTTTATATAGCTTCTTTTTTTTCTTTCCAGTTAAATGATCATAGTTCTTAAGTGCCTCAATGTGATTCTCCGAAAAACTAATGATGTGTCTTATTACTAATTTTTTAATAGATTGAACTTCACCAACTGAAAATCTACTGTAGCTCAGACTTCATAGCTCAGGAAGCGTGTTGCAGAATACCGGGGACGAAGGTAAGTTCGTTTTCTGGCCTGTGAAGAGCATGGAACGCCTGTCATCTTTCAGTTGCCTGGTCCGTAGAGTCCGAAGGGAGGGCAGCCCTGACTATCTTCTGGTGAAGCCAGGAGAGTGATTTGTTCCAAGTAAGAGACCCCTCTTAGTGCTCTCCCGTAGTTCCTTCTCACAATTTTAATCCCAGTGTGTCGTCCTGAACTTCGGGAAGGATGTTTCCTCGCTTGGACTCAACATGGTCAAAGAGAATTTACGCCTTTCTCCCTAAGCTAGGTTCTGACAGTAGCACTATCATTTTCCAGTTACAGGAGTTTTCAGTCTGTGATCAGACCACATTCTCCCTCATTTCCCTCTTCCAGCCTGTCACCCATCCTGGATAGTTTTCCTTGGTGATAGATTTTCCATCTGCATCTTCCTTGTCCCTGTTATTACTGTGGCTTGCCTTTACCATTCATGCCCAGACTGTGGTGTTATTGTGTCAGCTGCCTTACCTGTCACCAGTCCTTTTCCTTTCTAGCATGACCACAGTATGTCTCTGAATCACTGCTTTGTGTATTCATTTACTTTCTTCCACTAGACATTTACTAGTCAACAACATTGATCTTCTAGACATTGTGCTAAGGAAGAAGGCTAACAGACATGAACAAGGCATGTTCCCTGTCCTCTGTTTATCTCTTTCTCAAAGCCTTTGGTCACTCCCTGTTGGAAACAATGGAAATCCAGTTTCTTAGCCTCTCATTCTTCTTCTTCTTCTTTTTTTTTTGATGAAGAAGATTGGCCCTGAGCTAACATCTGTTGCCAATCATCCTTTTTTTGCTGAGGAAGATTATCACTGAGCTAACATCTGCAGCAATCTTCCTCTATTTTATACGTGGGATGCCACCACAGCATGGCTTGATGAGCAGTGTGTAGGTCTGTGCCTGGGGTCTGAACCAGCAAATCCTGGGCCACCGAAACTGAGTGCATGAACCCCACCACTAGGCCACTGGACTGGCCCCTTAGCCGCTCATTCTTAATATTCCCAGCCTAACTACACAACTGTTACTTTCTTGTACTAATCTTCCATTCAAAAAAAATTACTGAATTCAATACTTTCTGTATCTCTCATTGTGATGTCATATGTGGCATCTTATATATTGGATATAGTTGTATTTGTTTTTAATTTATTCTGCCACATTTTAAACACATTGAGGGGAGTTATACTTTTATATTCTTCTTTTTTATTCTTAGCACTTTTTTTGTAGAATAGTAGTCAAAATGTTGTTTCTTGGTTTGTTGATTTATCAACTACTAAAGGAGAAAGATGGGACAAAAAAGGGTTTTAAAGGGACTAATTCCAAAAAGTCTTACAAATAGAACATATGAAAAGTAAAAGTAAAAGCTGAAAATGTTTTTCTTTGTAGCTTAGATTTCCCAGAAGCTCTACACTTACCATAGAAAATTATATGGAAATTTTATCAACAGTTTAGTAGCTCAAAAATGTTTTTAACTTCTATCACTCACTGTGGGAAGCAGAATAATAAAGTGACCAGCTGACTCAAAGCAGAGCTAAGTCTTTCAAATTTATAAGTTTTGCTTATGTAACTTGGTTTCATAAAGCATATCTCCAACTCAGTTTATGGCTCTCATTCCAAGTAAAATGAAAGTCAGCCAAATACCTTTCTATAAATATCTAGAAAGATAACTTAGAATGCCAGTCTACAGGCTTGAAATACCTAGACTTCCTGGAGCCACACATTTAAGTCTTGAACATGTTAATTCTCCAAAAGTTTTTCTTTTTAGTTACACTTTTTTGATGTAAGAGCTCTTAAAATAATAATTTTCCCTGATTGAAAAGTAACATCATGATGTTTTGATGTATCTAAATATTATATTCTTGACCAATAGTCACTACTCTGTGTCATCACATGATAGATATTTTCTACTTGAATTATGAGAAAACTGTTTAAGGAAGTACAGGTTTTAGATTTGATGGAGTGGTTTGGGAAATTAAAAGCAGTGACATGACCTCACAAATTATGAAATAAAATTTTAATCATGTTTTAGGAAGGTTGTTTAGGAGTTAGTTTTAAAGAGGAGAAGATAAGGTAGGAATTCATCTCAAACTATGGAAAAAAACAACGAAAGACTGTTGATTTTCCTGTTGATAATTATTTGGAGAGACATCCCCATTCTGTTAATGATCAAGAGAAAACAGAAATGTGCTATGTTTTACAAGTCGGGATATATAGTTTGGAAGATAAATAATTAGATAAAAGCCATTTAATTGCACCTGCTATAATTTTGACACCAACTGTTTTTTTTCTTGAAAAATGTGTTGAATTCAGAAAATTTTAACGTACTTGCTTAAAAATCTAATTTTTTCCTAGAATTTAAAACCAGACATATTTTTGTTATTAATATTTTATAGCATATTTCAAAGGTGAAATTTATTCAAGATAATCCGTAAAAATACTTCTTTGCTTCTATTAATTAGATTTTCTGTTTCTGAAGCAGTCAAGTTTCATGATTATAGACAGAGAGAGAACAGAGAACAAATATGAACAGAAGGAGGAAATTAGCAACATTTGTTGAAAATAAAGAAGAAATATGATTAAAATTTTGAGGGTCAATTAACTGCAAATGTGCCAAACCAAAACCAGAGGCTGTACGATGAGAGGAGTCTGTGCTCGTACATTTTATGTTCCCTTAAGGCACCTTATGGAGAGTGTGGGCAGTTTCATAGTGAAGCTTGAGACCTACTTTTAAAGTCATTTAAATCCCCAATTTAATACAGCGAATCAGTTATCTGGAGCAAAATTGTGGACTCTCACTTGGTCTTAGTTATCTGACTGGAAACCCATGGGCAGGAACTGGCTGGAAAATCGTACAGTCAGATGAGAATAATGGGCTGTTTTTTGTTAATTGTATTTTATTCGAATGTGATTTTTAGACTTATGGACTGGGAAATGTGCTAAGATAACTAAATAGCTGATTATTAAATCTGGAGGAAGTCGATGTGATAGAACCAGTGGTGAAGACAGGAAACCAGTCACAGTGCTTCCGGTGCTATTTTTCTTGCAGTTTTTGTTGTTGTTGTCAAATATTTTTACTTTAAAAGTTATTTATATTTTTTATAGAAAACTTAGAAAATACGGTCAAATTCAAAGAAAAAAGCAAATATCAACCATGATCTCCCCACAATAAATAACCACCACAATAAATGAAGATCTTTTAGTTCTGTATCCTGACAATGTCCTTCCATGCATATATGTTTGTAGTTTACAAAGTAATGTGTGACCCCTTTCCCTGAGTTGCAAATGCATGAGATTGCAAATTCAGAGCTACAAACCATGGTGAGGAGCCTGGTAAATGATGCTGAGAGGAAAGGATGCCTTTATCCTCTTTAGACTCTCCATCTGGATTTATTTTTTGAGAGAAAAAAGTTTATTGCTTTGTAACCAAGTTCCACTGCATGTTGTCCCACATGTTCTGAACTCACTGGATAAGTATAAAATTCATCATTTGTCTGTTACGGTGGAGACTTTTTAATAACTTTAAAGGACAATGGACTGAAATAAGATGTACTTTAAATATATACCATCTTAGAGTTAAAAAGAATTTATTTTCTAATTTTACATGGCTTTACAATCATCTTGTTGAAGTAAACTGTGTTTTATAAGTTCAAATTACGTTCTTTTAAAGTTTGTTTCCAAACACATATACAGATGTCACTTATAAATTACTTTATTGTAACGACACAATTATTATAAATGTTTAATATTACTATACTTGTCATAAATTCACCTATAATAGCTTTAGAATTTCTCACCAAAACCAGCAGTTTCTCCATTTCTAGTGTGTTGTCAGTGTAATAAGACACATGCGGGGCCTAGTGATGGAGCAAAGGTGTTATAAACCTTCATATACTCGTGTCAACTTTTGGTTAATTAGAAGGCAGTTCTTGCGGGTAACCCCAGTCGGCCCTAGCTCAGCAGTAGCCAGTATTTGGAGTGTGGGAATGTTTGGAATTGATTCCATTTCCTAAAGCCTCTTTTTGGATTTTAGTGTCCAGAGCAGGATGGCTTTGAAAGTACCACATCGTCATCGGTACCTGCTCATGCCGGTAAAATGTCTGTATATCTGCCAGCAAAACAGGGACTTAAAGCCCAGTGCCAGTGCATTCCACACAAGGTACGGTGGTTTTCGTCTACACCCGCTACCCCTGAATGTGACTCTCGCTCTTTAGTGCTGGTTGAATCAAACTCACAAGCCACTCAGTCCCTGGGGTGGGTTAACAGAAGGGAGCTGGAGATAGGATTTCCTGGATAGTTCTGAGGCCATCTGGCCCTCTTTCCAGGGTGGGCATTAGAATGAATAGGAAGCTGAAGGGAGGAACTACCTGCCATTGACAAGTACTGAGTACTTAACATGTGCCAGGAATCGGCTTCAGCTCTGGGAATTCACAGTTGAAGGAACACGGTACCCACTCTTCAACACACACACATTACTCTACGCAGTATTTCTTTGTTGTGTGCAGACTGTGTGTCCACTATCCCCACATATCCAACCAGCTGTCTCCCTCCACCGTGAGCTGCATGGGGATATGCAGTGGGGCTCTGCTATTGCTCAGAGAACTTGCTCCCCTTGTACCAATATGATCCCTTGGTCGTGGAGGCTGGGCCATGGACCTCCGTGACTGCTTTTGTGGACGTTAATGGCAGTCATGAGGCTGTGCTAAGAGCAGGCTGAGTGATCTCTTGATGGCTTTCCTCTATGTCCAGACCTGAGGAAAGGAAGGAGGAAAGGAAAACTTGCCCCAGTTAGAGCAGAGTGTCCCCTAGCACTGTGACTTGATACATGCAGTTGGACTTCACACATCCTGGGACCACTTTTCTCCCGGCTGCAGGAGGGGATATGGGGGTGAGGTGAAAGTCTAGAGGAACCTTATGTTTCCTCTAGCGACCGGTACCATATAGTAAGCTCCACGAGAAGGGCAAGGACAAGGTACGTGGGGGCCATAGAAAAGCAGCATGTGTCCCAGGCTGTGGAAGGTCTCGTGGAGGAGATGATGCTAAATGGCATTTGGCAGAGGGAGAGTAGGGAGCCTCAAGAACAAGGGGAGAAGGGCATTCCAGAGGACGGACTAGCATCAGCTCAGAGGAAGGCAAAACTTCATCTTACTGTTATCAACTTCATAGTTATAAACTATTTGTCTTTAGCTCAATGTGACAGAACGTTTGGTAACACAGAAATTCATTTTTGCTCAGGGAGAAGCAGGATTCCCGGGAGCTCCAGGTTCACCTGGTCAGAAAGGGGATAAAGGAGAACTGGTAAGACCACCCAACACTGTTGGAATGAAATCGAATTGGTTCAAAAGCGACTTTTTTAATGCGTGCGTCTCATTTTCCTATGCCCATACAAGTACACATTTCTGTTAAAGGCCATCAAGGGCTGTATTTAAATGCTGAACACTGACTTACAGAAAACTACATCAGCGCCCAAGTCTGCTTTTGAGTTCCTTTTAGAAGGCTGGCCTAAAATTTGAAAAGATTTGGAAACCCAAATCTTTGTACTTGTAAGCAAACCGTAAGCAAAACTGTGAAGCAAGAATGTTTATTTTTTATTTGTGCCCTAGCCTTCCTTAACACTCTCTTCTCCAAATCCTTGATGAACTCCTGTTTCTCTTGTCTGCCGAGGGGTCCCCACTGAAGATTCTCCCTTAGCTCCCTACCATTTATTTATTTATTATTTAACTTCTAATAAATTCATACCTCCTTTACCCATTTCTTCTACCCCCAACCCTGGCCTCTGGCAACCGCCAATCTGTTCCCTGTATCTGAGTTGTTTTCTGATTTTGGGGCGTTTTTTTAGATTCCACATATAAGAGTGGTTGTATGGTATTTGCCTTTCTCTGTCTGACCTTTCACTTAGCATAATGCCCTTGAGAGCCATCCATGTTTGCAAATGGCAAGATTTCATTCTTTTTTCATGGTTGAATTACATATATATATTATATATATATATGATATATTATATATCTCTCACAATTTCTTTATCCATTCATCCTTCCATGGCACTTAGGTTGTTGCCATATCTTGGCTGTTGTAAATAATGCTGTAATGAACATGGGGGTGCATATATCTTTACAAGTTAGTTTTTTCATTTTCTTTGGATAAATAACCAAAAGAAGAATGGCTGGATCATATGGTAGTTCTATTTTTAATTTTTTGAGGAACCTCCACACTGTTTTCAAAAGTGCACCAATTTGTATTCCCACTAACAGTGTACAAGAATTCCCTTTTCTCTACATCCTCACCAACACTTGTTATTGTTTGTCTTTTTGATAATAACCATTCTGACAGGTATGAGGTGATCTCATTGTGGTTTTGATTTCATTTCCCTGATGATTAATGATGTTGAGCATCTTTTCATGTACTTGGCCTACTGTATGTCTTCTTTGGAAAAATGTCTATTCAGATCTTCTACCCATTTTTTAATTGGATTTTCTTTTTTGCTATTGAGTTGTGTGAGTTCTTTATATATTTTGGATACAGGCATACCTTGGAAATATTGTGGGTTCACTTCCAGGCCACTGCATTAAAGTGAATAGCATAATAAAGCAAAGTCACACAAAGATTTTGGTTTTCCAGTGAATATAAAAGTTATGTTTACACTATACTGTAGTCTATTGAGTGTGCAATCACTTATATCTAAAAAAAACAACATAGATACCTTAACCAAAAAATACTTTATTGCAAAAAAACGCTAACAATCATCTGAGCCTTCAGTGAGTCATAATCTTTTTGGCGGTAGAGGGTCTTCTAAAAAGCACAGTATCTGTGAAGGGCAGTAAAGCAAAATGCAATAAAATGAACTATTCCCACATTAGCCCCTTATCAGATATACGATTTGCAAATTTTTCCATTCTAGGCAACTTCCATTCAATAGGTTGCCTTTTCGTTTTGTTGATGGTTTCTTTTGCTGTGTTTTTTAGTTTAACATAGTCTCACTTATTTGTTTTCGTTGCTTTTGGTTTTGGTATCAGATTCAAAAAATCATCACCAAGACCTGCATCAAGGAGCGTACTGCCTATGTTTTCTTCTAGGAGTTTAATGGTTTCAGGTCTTACATTCAAATCTTTAATCCATTTTGAGTTTATTTTTGTGTATGGAGTTAGATAGCGGTCAAGCTTCATTCTTTTGCATGTGGCTGTCAGGTTTCCTCAACACCATTAGTTGAAGAGACTGTCCTTTCCCCATTGTATATTCTTGGCTCCTTTGTTGTAAATAAATTGTCCGTATATGTGAGGGTTTACTTCTGGACTCTCTGTTCTGTTCCATTGATCTATGTGTCTGTTCTTGTGCCGATACCGCATTGTTTTAATTACTATAGCTTTGTCATACAATTTGAAATCAGGGAACTTGATGCCTCCAGCTTTGTTCTTTCTCAACACTGCTTTGGCTATTCGAGGTTTTTTTTGTGGTTTCATACCAAAGTTTAGGATTATTTGTCCTATTTTTTTGAAAAATACCATTGGCATTTTGACAGGGATTTCACTGAATCTGTAGATGGCTTTGAGTAGTATGGACATTTTAACAATATTGATTCTTCCAATCCATGAGCATGGAATATCTTTCCATTTATTTGTGTCTTCCATTTCTTTCATTAATGTCTTGCAATTTTCAGTGTAAAAGTCTTTCACTTCCTTGGTTAAATTTGTTCCTGGGTATTTTATTCCTTTGGATGCAATTGTAAATGGGATTGTTCTCTTTATTTCTCTTTTTGATAGTTCATTATTAGTGTATAGAAACACAACAAATTTTTGCATATTGATTTTGTATCCTGCAACTTTACCAAATTCGTTTATTAGTTCTAACAGTTTTTTGATGGAATATTTTAGGGTTTTCTATATATATCGTCATCTGCAGGTAGTGACAGTTTTATTTCTTCCTTTCCAATTTGGATGCCTTATTTTTCTTCTTGTTGCCTAATTGCTCTGGTTAGAACTTCCAGTACTATGTTGAATAAAAGTGGTAAAAGTGGGCATCCCTGTCTTATTCCTGATATTAGAGGAAAAGTTTTTAACCTTTCATCACTATGTTCAGCAGTATCTTGTTTAATCTCCACATATTTGTGAATTTTCCAGGTTTCTTCGTGTTATTAATTTTTAGTTTCATGCCACATGGTCAGAAAAGATGCTTGATATGATTTCAGTCCTCTTAAATTTATTAAGACTTGTTTTGTGGCCCAACATACGATCTATCCTGGAAAATATTTCATGTGCACTTGAGAAGAATGTGTATTCTGTTGCTTTTGGATGTAATGTTCTGATTGTGGTATACAATGCTTTTAATGTACTATTGAATTCATTTTGCTAATATTTTGTTGAGGGCTTTTATATCTATGTTCATCAGGGATATTGGCCTGTAATTTTCTTTTCTTGTGGCTGGTTTCTCTTGCCTGCTGATGGGTCCCCACTGAAAATTCTTCCTTAGCTCCTTACCCTTTATTTAAATATCTCACTTTACGGAACATCTCTGTGTAAAGCATATTGCTAGGTGTTATATGGGATAGAAAGACTAGGATGCATTCTCTATTGTCATGGATTATACATCTGAAAGGAGACAGAGGGACATTAACGGGCCATACTTGTTAGGTATAGGAGAGTTGCAGATGTCCGGTGAGAATGGTCTGGGAGACCGTGGATAGAGTGTCGTGGAGGAGACGGCGAGTGATCTGGACCTCTGAGGTCTAATTCTAGGCAATATCTCATGCTGAGAGATTTACCTGGAGTTCTCCCTCACGTCATCCAAACTTAAGTGTCCTGTTCGCATTCTTTAGTGCCATGTTTTACTAGTTAACTAAGTAAATTAATTGTGCTAAGGTTAGGAGTTGATTATTTCTTTGGTTCTTTCCATTGTGAAATAGAGTTAACTTTCTTTCACACCTTAACTTGGGAGTCCATGGTTCTAAATTAGCTACATAATCTAGTTGGACTCCTTATTTTAAAAGGTGGGAGACTGGTGTCTGAGCAATGATTGATACCTCAAAGTTGCACAGCAAGCTTCGACAAAGCTACTCATAGTCATTTGACTACCAAAGAAAGGTTTGCCCATGGTAGCTTCCGTGGGAACTTCAGGCACCTTAGTAGGTGGTGGAGAAGAGATTTTTGAGGTAGGATGGAGCATTTATTTTTGCCCTTTAAGTCACATTATTTGGGATAGCTTTGCTTTCAATATCATTATATGAAAATTTAAGATAATTAAACAATATCGAGTTCTAAGGACTACTCCAGTTGAACTGCACGTATAAATCATGATAGCAATAGCTAGTATTTAGTGAGTGCTTACTTTGTGCCAGGCACCGGGAAGTGTGATTTAGATATGTTATCTTTTTGATCCTCACAACTCTTCTTGTTAGGAATTAGTATTACTATTTTACAAAACTGAAGCTTTGGGAGATTAAATTATTGCCAAGATCAGATGGTAAATGGTCAAGCTGGGGTCTGAATCCAGGCCTGTTGACTCTGGTGTCCTTCTCTTAACCACCATGCATTTTGAAGGCTGCTCTCTATTTTAAAAGCTCTTCAGTATTATTTATCTGTTCTTTTAACATAGTACTTCTACTTGTAATATCTTTTTTTAATCATTATAAATGCATAAAGCACATCAACCTAATATTTCTATCCTCGTTTTGCAACTGAGAGAACCATGCAGGGGTAAAATGATGTGCCCAAGGCAACTTAATTAAGAGGACTCAGAGAGTAGAAAGATCTCCAGATTAATCCCAGCTCTTGTCAGCTTAATTAGCAGTGTGAACTTGGCCAGGCCACCCAGTCTCTCCATGCTTCCTTTCCCTCAGCTCTACCTACATCATAAAGTTGACACAAAAGTGCTTTGAAAAGGCATATGTGGCTTAGTTGTTGGTGACTGTGATGTGGTACATATTAATGTTTCTTCACTTGACTTTCCTGCTCTTTGACATACCAATTCTATAAGTTTAAGATTACTGACATAGGATGACATTTCACATGTTGGTTTTAGAAGGGGTAAAATACTTTTAAAACATCCCTGTCCCTTTAAAAAAACATTTATTCATCAGAAGTATGGTCCTAATTATTAAGAAAAGTATTAAGTAGGGGCCAACCCCATCGCTGAGTGGTTAAGTTTGTGTGCTCCACTTTGGCGACCCAGGGTTTCACCAGTTTGGA
This sequence comes from Equus asinus, assembly GCF_041296235.1. Taxonomy (NCBI): domain Eukaryota; kingdom Metazoa; phylum Chordata; class Mammalia; order Perissodactyla; family Equidae; genus Equus; species Equus asinus. The sequence goes on along the minus strand of NC_091797.1, from coordinate 2,612,084 downwards.
TCCTGGGCGCAGACCTAGCACTGCTCATCAGGCCACGCTGAGGTGGAGTCCCACATAGCACAACCAGAGGGACCTACAGCTAGAATATGCAACTAGGTACTGGGGGGCTTTGGGGAGAAGAAGAAGAAAAAAAAAAGAAGATTAGCTCAGGAGCCAATCTTTAAAAAAACAAAAAAGAAAAGTACTAGGTAAATGTTAAGAAAATCGTTAAATCACCTTTAAATGATTTTAAAAGATTAAGTACTGAGTCACCCTTGTTAGAGCATATGTTTTTTAAAGACTCATCTTTCCTTCATACTCTTTAATCATAAGTAAATGTCTCCCATTTTAACATCTAAATATGCAATTTTTCTTTTGTTCATTCATCCACAACTATTTACGGAGTTCCTCTTATTGTAACAAAAAGGGTGCTAAATGCTGGAGCGATAGCATAATGAGAAAGTACGGGGCTTGCTCTCACTGAGTTTGTAATCTAGTGATGATTTGTCCAAGTAGCCTTGCCTCCCTCTGTAGGAGAGAAAACCAGTAGAAAAGAACTAGGAAGGAACTAGTAAAAATGATACATCTTAGCAAATTTATAGTATGCCAAATCTATAAAATATACAAAAAGGTGTCTTAGAGTTATAGTGCATTACATCACTTCCCATTTATGATATATTTAAAAAATATTAACATTTGTTTTAACTTCCAGACAACACAAAACTCATAGTGGTGGGACATTTTAGTGGCAAGGCAAAAACACTGGGATAAAATAAGTTGATAATCTACAAAACAAAACAAATAATATATCAGTGTACTTCCTTTAGTTTTTCAGTACATGCACCAGCATCTGCTTACACCAGCATAACTCTTGCCACATAAATAAGACTTCGATGACCGTGGCCATGAATGTGTTTAGCTTTCCTGGCACTTGTAATAAGTATGGATGTGTTGTCTCCTTTTAAGGAATTGATGATGAGTCTGTTCCTGTTCCTATTGTACTATGTGATCCAGCAACTTTAATGTGCAATAAATAAAGGTGGCTTCCTCTGTGTTTAAGTCTGGTATATAATTTTCATTGTTAGAGCAGGTGCACGAAATAGTGCCTGGATAGCATGGAGATAGAAAGTCATTTTGCTGTAAGGCGTATTGAATCGTTAATTTTGTGATCAGAAGTGCAGTGTTACTAAGGGGACCAGATGTTGTTCTCGAGGTTTTCCTTTGGGTCTTATAAGACAAGGAAGGATATTTAGGGGAGGTAAGACTCTGTGCTAGAAGGAGTACCACTTTAGTGCCTGAAGTATTTGGGATTGGATTCTGTCCACCTCTTACTTGCTTTGAAAATGATCCTTAATAACAGCTACTCAGTGGTTCACTGTGAAGAAGGAATACAATAAAATGTATATAAAACACTTAGTACTGGAAACTGGCACATAATAGGTACTTGACAAATATATGTTTCCTCTGCTTTCCTAGCCACAGTGTAATTGTTGAAGGAGCGGTGGAGATAATCCTTTTAGGTTCAGTTTAGTTTCATATGTAACTTGACCAAAAACAAATAAATCTTCATTTGTGAGATAATCTCTTAGAATTTTCCGTTGATTAAATGCTTTAGTATATGAAAATCTTGAGTCATTATTATATGCTACTAGTAGTAAATATTAATAATTTATTGATAATTTTTTCGAAAAGTCACTCAAGAATTTAAAAATTTCATTCAAATCTACCTTTTGTTCCGAATATTCTTTGACAAGACTTTTCCTGGATGTCGTGTAGTGGTTTTTGAGGAGGAGATTCCTTGCATTGTTATGCTTAGATAATGTTGATTAGGAACCATCCAGAGGGGCCAGCCCGGTGGTGCAGCTATTAAGTTCTCATGTTCCGCTTCCACAGCCTGGGGTTCTCCGGTTCAGATCCTGGGCACGGATCTATGCACTGCTTGTCAAGCCATGCTGTGGTAGGTGTTCCACATAAAAAATAGAGGAAGATTGGCACGGATGTTAGCTGAGGGCCAGTCTTCCTCAGCAAAAAGAGGAGGATTGGCAGCAGATGTTAGCTCAGGGCTAGTCTTCCTCAAAAAAAAAGAACCATCCAGAAACAATTATAATTTACTTTTTCTCATTAATGACGTGCTTTATGTTACTAATACCTTGGTGCATTTTACTTTTGGCTCAATGAGATAAAATGAGAAAAGTTTTGAGATTGCAATTTCCAAATCTCCTTCCAAATTATGTATTACTTGTTACAATATTTCTAAAGTTGAGTTTTGCAAATCCTTACCGTGATCTGTAGCAGCTTTATAAAGACCAAATGTTGCTTTTACTTATGCCCATATTCTATGAATTAGACGAATACTCTGAATAATCATGTAAGTAAATCCTGTCCCACCTGGGTCAGAATCCACCAATGGCTTCCTGTCTCCCTCCAGATAAGCACCAAAGCTTCACATAAATTGTAGAGGTCTCCCTGCCCCACTCCGCACTCCCCACGTCTCCTGCCCTCTCCTCTGTTCCCTCCTGCCTCAAGGCCTTTGCACCAGATTACATACAGCTCGAATGTTCTTCAGTAGCACTTGGCTCTCCTTCACATCCTTTAGGCTCTTGCTCAGAAATCACTTTAAAATAGAAAGGCTTGCTCTGACATTTCTTTATAAAAAGCATCCCTTCGTCCCATCTCTATCTTCTTTCTTTTCTTAGCGTTTTTATTGTCACCTGACATGCTATCATTATGCATCTACTTATCCCCCACCCCCCGAATATGAGTTGTGTGAGCACCATATATAGAATAGCTTATAATAGGAGCTAAAAATATGTCGAATGAATGAATGAACACTGTACCTCAAGGAAAGTCTAAGTCATTCCCTCGGCTGTTTCTAGAACCTATAAATTCTGTTCCCAGTTGCCCCGGGGACCCTGCCAAGTAGGGCAAAGAGTCAGTTTGCAAAGAAAGAGATGGATAAGCTAAATCATAAGGACTATTATGGTATTCGCTGTTGTTCTGCTACACTTTTTCCTTTAAAAAAACAAAAGCCTTTTTCATATAGTGACCTGATTATTTTTAGCTTGATATTGCCAATCAGTTAATGAGGAATCAGAAATATTTGGGAAAAAGCCCCAAGTTTTGGTATGATTTAATATTTATCCTTATTTGCTTTTTTTCTCATCCACACTGCAATGCTTCATTGATCTGATCTACTGCTTTTTTTTTTCATAAAGATGATAACCCTGTCTCATGGAGTGAGATGATTTCAGATTCAACTGCTGCTCATATTTGAACACCTAGATGTGATCAGTATTCTAAATCAGGGCACCTGATCAGACTGTTCTAACTATGCCCTTTGTCCAAGACTCAATTGTGGATGACAGTATTTGAAATAATAATTAATCATTTCCTTTCATTCAGACTCAATTATTATAATTTTCTGAATTTTTAAATTCTCTTTTCTTAGCAAGTATAGTTAGCAACCTAATTACTTAGCAACCGCCTTGCTTTCTCGGTTCTTTAAGACCCCGGCTAATACCCTCACCCACTTTAAACTTGAAATTCTTTCAGAGTTTTTGTAAAAGAGCAGCTCAATTCTAGTGTTTCTGGAACTAAGGGGGAGTGTGATCTGAGCTCTATTTTGGGAACAATTTTCTAGTTTATTTTTGTATTATTATCTTCCTCATATCTAATTAATTTCCTCAAAAGTGTAGTCTTTGTGAAATGATTGCCTTGCTGATAGACTTTTCGAGAAAATCAAAGCAATTTAAAATGGAGTGAGTTAACTTACTTGACTCGGTACTCAAAGACTTTGGTGTTGCTTCCTGTCTGCTGCCCACCCTCTCATCTTCCATATGGACCCTCCATTCTGAGGCGTCTAATATTTTAGCCCACAGGTGACTGGTGAGTTTCCCTTTACTTTCTTTCCAATATGACATTACTCATGTTCCCATTCTGTAGCCATGTCACACCAATATAAAAGGAATTGAATCAAAGTATGTTCATAATTTTTTTAAAAGAAAGAATATCTTCCCTTAGTAATAACCTCACAGAAGTAAGATTTAATATTATGCTTTTGACTTTTTGTCTATGTCAGTATAAGAAATAAAGACTATTTCTTCATCTTTTCTAATCCAATATTGAACATATTGGATTAATTGGCAGATCTTTTTTGTTTTTGTATCAATTTTACCCAATCTAACATAATCTCGTTTAATCTATAGGAACCTGAAGTTTACTTGTGTGCCTTAAACCTGAAATTAATATATAATATCAGTGTAATAATGGCATTATGTTACTCATAAAATTCTAATGTATTTCTTAATCTCTATCAAGCATTAGTGATAGAGAAACTCATTCAAAAAGTTTATATTAGAAAATAATTAAATAAAATTTAAAAATAAAAGAAAAAAGTCTATATTGTTTTCCGCTGTTTCAAGGATAAATTTATTAGACTGATTTGTGACAGAGCCATAAAGACAGAGATGGGTAATGCATCGGCTTCATTGAGCAGATTTTTCCAGTTTAGGTGGGAGAGCAGAGAAGCTGACAATTGGATTGATCCAGATTTGGGGATTTTCCTGGAGGATGTAATGGAAGGTCAGGCACACTAAATGAAGCACATATGGGTACATTACAGTCTGAAATTTCATGACTTATTTGAATTGAAAGCATTAAGGATCAGTTGAGGTAACAGCAATAAAATCATTCCTTACCTCTGATAAATATAAAAGAAATGACAAAGCTGAATTACACATGTCTGTGTGGAGAATGTCTAGTTTTAGTTTCGATTAGCAGTTTAGTGTGTATTAATCATTAATTTTTTGATAATTTGTTAATTGTAAAAAGTATAGTTTAACGACTTGTGGACAGTATGAGGAAGGAACTTACGGTGCCAACTTTGGTGCAAGCGAAAGCCACTCATCTGTGAAATGGTAGCTGCTCTCTGGCAACATTAGCAATTAATACACATTTGAAAAAATCTCCTAATGAGCGTTTCTATATTCTAGGGTGCAGCTGGTATTAAAGGTGAATTTGGTGCTCCCGGAGTTCCTGGAGTAAAGGTATGTTGATTTGCTATTTGTTTAAACTTTGTGGCTGTTTTATAAGGTTGCATCAGCTAGGAAGGGAAAATAGGCAGGACAAGTCTGATAGTCCAGGGGTTGGTGACCGTGGCCCTGCAGGAGGGCTGCCAAAATCTCCCACTGGAGGATTTTGTAAATGAAGTTGTACTGGAACGCAACCACACTCGTTTGTTTTCATATTGTCTAGGGCTGCTTTTGTGCTACGCAGCAACATTAGTACTTGTGGCAGAGATCACGTGGCCCGCAACCTCTAAAATATTTACTGTCTGGCCCTTTGCAGAAAAGCTCTCTGACCCCTGCTCCAGAACACTGGCCACTCTTCCAAGAGGCCCAAGGCTTCTTAATGTCACTATTCCACGGATGGTGTAGTATCTTTTAATGCATATTTCACTGTAGACATAAATTAAAGAAACATTTAAAAATATAGTTCTACGTGAGATATTATAAATAAAAATACAAGGAATATATGTCAATACATCAGTAAAATGCTATATAGTATTTATCATAAAATGGTTGATTTTTGTATTGTCTTCTCTGATACTGTAGAGATGATTCTAAATAACGAATTCACTCTTGAGAAGTTAGTGTTGCAGTTCAGTCTCATTCAAGTTCGGTTTTTATAGAAACTTTGAAAAATGGTTATGTTTGTAAATTAAACCGCAATTACCTTGTCTTATTTTTCACTATATATGTATATATGCGTGTAAGTAACTGAAATTGCTGAATTATTAAAGTCTCACATGTTATGCTAAGAGCGTTCTCTTCTTCACTAACGTCAGCTTACAGTAAGTTTCTGTGGCTGCTCTGGCTGTGCTAATTATCATGTGAGCCCGTGTACCTCGTTATCTACAAGGCCACGACCCTTGTGCTTACTAACCTCAAGCTGTCACAGGAGTGACCAAAGCAGAAGTGGTAGGAGGTTCAGAAGTTTTTAGACAGATGTGTTTAGATTCCTTCTTACATGTGTCTCTGGTATCTGACCGCTTCACTGATGCTGCTTTTTTTCTTCTAGAAATTATTCAGCCTGATATGCAAATTCTTTACTCCTAGAGTAGTATAAATGTTAGATTCAGTAAAGTCCGACCAACTTTGCTGAACGATGATACCTTGCTGTGAGCTAATGTTGATTTGGGCTGCTCTCCTCTTGCTTGAGCTTGCTGAAGACATTCATTGAAGACTCTTCGTCATAAATAAGTTCCTCCAAGTGCTTGTTCAAATGTATGATTCCTTTAAGATTCCTGTTTTTTTAGTGGAGAATACTCCTCGCTCACCTGACTCCTAAAGAGATTGCCCCACTCCAGATTTGCTTTATACATTTATTCCACCAATCTCTTCCTAAAATAGGTCCTAACAATCTGATCGTTTACATTTCAGATCATTGGGGTTTTTCAAAGTACTTTGAATATAGGAAACTTTTATTTATTTTTTATTTTTTTTATTAAGATTATGATAGATTACAACCTTGTGAGATTTCAGTTGTACATTATTGTTAGTCATGTTGTGGGTACACCACTTCCCCCTTTGTGCCCTCCCCCCACCCCCCCTTTTCCCTGGTAACCACCGATCGGTTCTCCTTGTCTATATGTTAACTTCCACCTATAAGTGGAGTCATATAGAGTTCGTCTTTCTCTGTCTGGCTTATTTCACTTAACATAATACCCTCAAGGTCCATCCATGTTGATGCAAATGGAACAATTTGGTCCTTTTTTATGGCTTAGTAGTATTCCATTTTGTATATATACCATATCTTCTTTATCCAATCATTAGCTTCTGGACATTTAGGTTGGTTCCACATCTTGGCTATTGTAAATAATGCTGTGATGAACATAGGGGTGCATGGGACTCTTGGGATTGCTGATTTCAGGTTCTTAGGATAGATACCCAGTAGTGGGATGGCTGGGTCACAGGGTATTTCTATTTTTAACTTTTTGAGAAATCTCCATACTGTTTTCGATAGTGGCTGCACTAGTTTGCATTCCCACCAACAGTGTATGAGGGTTCCTTTTTCTCCACAACCTCTCCAACATTTGTCACTCTTGGTTTTGGATATTTTTGCCAATCTAACGGGTATAAGGTGATATCTTAGTGTAGTTTTGATTTGCATTTCCCTGATGATTAGTGATGATGAACATCTTTTCATGTGTCTCTTGGCCATACTTATATCTTCTTTGGAGAAATGTCTGTTCATGTCCTCTGCCCATTTTTTGATCGGGTTGTTTGTTTTTTTGTTGCTAAGCTGTGTGAGTTCTTTGTATATTATGGAGATTAATCCTTTGTCAGATAAGTAGCTTGTAAATATTTTTTCCCAATTAGTGGGCTGTTTTTTTGTTTCAATCCTGTTTTCCCTTGCCTGGAAGAAGCTCTTTAGTCTGATGAAGTCCCATTTGTTTATTCTTTCTATTGTTTCCCTCATCTGAGGAGTTATAGTGTCCATAAAGATTCTTTTGAAACTGATGTCAAAGAGTGTACTGCCTATATTCTCTTCTAGAAGACTTATTGTTTCAGGCCTAATCTTTAGGTCTTTGATCCATTTTGAGTTTATTTTTGTGAATGGTGAAAATAAATGGTCAATTTTCATTCTTTTGCATGTGGCTGTCCAGTTTTCCCAGCACCATTTGTTGAAGAGACTTTCTTTTCTCCATTGTATGCCCTCAGCTCCTTTGTCAAAGATTAGCTGTCCATAGATGTGTTGTTTTATTTCTGGGCTTTCAATTCTGTTCCATTGATCTGTGCACCTGTTTTTGTACCAGTACCATGCTGTTTTGATCACTGTAGCTTTGTAGTATGTTTTGAAATCAGGGATTGTGATGCCTCCGGCTTTGTTTTTCTTACTCAGGATTGCTTTAGCAATTTGCGGTCTTTTGCTGCCCCATATGAATTTTAGGATTCTTTGTTCAATTTCTGTAAAGAATGTCCTTGGGATTCTGATTGGGATAGCATTGAATCTGTAGATTGCTTTAGGTAGTATGGACATTTTAAATATGTTTATTCTTCCAATCCATGTGCATGGAATGTCTTTCCATCTCTTTATGTCGTCGTCAATTTCTTTCAAGAAAGTCTTGTAGTTTTCATTGTACAGATCCTTCACTTCCTTGGTTAAGTTTATCCCAAGGTATTTTATTCTTTTTGTTGCGATTGTGAATGGGATTGAGTTCTTGAGTTCTTTTTCTGTTAGTTCATTGTTAGTGTATAGAAATGCTACTGATTTATGTATATTGATTTTATACCCTGCAACTTTGCTGTAGCTGTTGATTGTTTCTAGTAGTTTTCCTATGGATTCTTTTGGGTTTTCTATATATAAGATCATGTCATCTGCAAACAGCGAGAGTTTTACTTCTTCATTGCATATTTGGATTCCTTTTATTTCTTTTTCCTGCCGAATTGCTCCGGCCAACACCTCCAGTACTATGTTGAATAGGAGTGGTGAAAGTGGGCACCCTTGTCTTGTTCCTGTCCTCAGAGGGATGGCTTTCAGTTTTTGTCCATTGAGTATGATGTTGGCTGTGGGTTTGTCATATATGGCCTTTATTATGTTGAGGTACTTTCCTTCTATGCCCATTTTATTGAGAGTTTTTATCATAAATGGATGTTGGATCTTGTCAAATGCTTTCTCTGTGCCTATTGAGATGATCATGTGGTTTTTGTTTCTCATTTTGTTAATGTAGTGAATCACGTTGATTGACTTGTGGATGTTGAACCATCCCCGTGTCCCTGGTATAAATCCCACTTGATCATGGTGTATAATCTTTTTGATGTATTGCTGCATTCGGTTTGCCAGAATTTTGTTGAGGATTTTTGCATCTATGTTCATCAGTGATATCGGCCTGTAGTTCTCCTTCTTTGTGTTGTCCTTGTCAGGTTTGGGGATCAGAGTGATGTTGGCTTCATAGAATGTGTTAGGGAGTACTCCATCTTCCTCAATTTTCTGGAATAATTTGAGAAGGATAGGTATTAAATCTTCTTTGAATGTTTGGTAGAATTCTCCAGAGAAGCCGTCTGGTCCTGGACTCTTATTTTTGGGGAGGTTTTTGATTACCGTTTCTATTTCCTTACTTGTGATTGACCTATTCAGATTCTCCATTTCTTCCTGGTTCAGTTTGGGGAGATTGTAAGAGTCCAGGAATTTGTCCATTTCTTCTAGGTTGTTCAATTTGTTGGCATATAGTTTTTCATAGTATTCTCTTATGATCCCTTGTATTTCTTTGGTATCTGTTATGATTTCTCCTCTCTCATTCCTAATTTTATTTATTTGAGATTTCTCTCTTTTTTTCTTGGTGAGTCTGGCTGAGGGTTTGCCGATTTTGTTAATTTTTTCGAAGAACCAACTCTTTGTTTCATTGATCCTTTCTACTGTCTTTTTTTGTTTCAATATCATTTATTTCTGCTCTTATTTTTATTATTTCCCTCCTTCTACTGACTCTCTGCTTTGTTCGTTCTTCTTTTTCTAATTCTGTTAGGTGTCGTTTGAGGTTGCTTATGTGAGCTTTTTCTTGTTTAGTGAGGTGAGCCTGTATTGCAATGAATTTCCCTCTTAGGACTGCTTTTGCTGCATCCCAAATGATTTGGTATGATGTGTTCTCATTTTCATTTGTCTCCAGATAATATTTGATTTCTTCTTTAATTACTTCAATAATCCATTGTTTGTTCAGTAGCGTGTTGTTTAGTCTCCACATTTTTGCACCTTTCTCTGCTTTATTCTTGTAGTTGATTTCTAGTTTCATAGCATTATGATCAGAAAAGATGCTTGATATTATTTCAACTCTCTTGTATTTATTGATGCTTACTTTGTTTCCCAAAATATGATCTATTCTTGAGAATGTTCCATGCACACTTGAGAAGAATGTGTAGCCTGCTGTTTTTGGATGAAGTGTTCTATATATATCTATTAAGTCCATCTGGTCTAATTTTTCATTTAATTCTATAATTTACTTGTTGATTTTCTGTCTGGATGTTCTATCCATTGGTGTTAATGGGGTGTTGAGGTCCCCTGCTATTATTGTATTGTTGTTGATGTCTTCTTTTAGTTCTGTTAAGAGTTGCTTTACAAATTTTGGTGCTCCTGTGTTGGGTGCGTGTATATTTATAAGTGTTATGTCTTCTTGGTGGAGAGTCCCTTTTATCATTATATGCTGTCCCTCTTTGTCTTTCTTTATCTGTTTTGCTTTGAAGTCTACTTTGTCTGATATTAGTATAGCGACACCTGCTTTCTTTTGTTCATTATTAGCTTGGGGTATTGTCTTCCATCCCTTCACTCTGAGTCTGTGTTTGTCTTTGGGGCTGAGGTGTAGAAAACTTTTATTTTTTAAGCCAAATACAGAATCACTGGAGTCCTTGGACTGTAAAATAGATCATTGGACTTCTTTATTGTGGGATGTAGAGTAAGATTTATATACATTTACACGATGAATTATGGGAAAGCAGGATAAAATTACCCTAGAATATTTTAAACCAGAATTTACTAAGATTAGTGTAAAATACCATTAATTTCCATTCTCCAAAGAGACATCTCTTGGATCCTATTTGTGAAAAGCAGGTATGAACTGCTTCTGATTGGCTGTGGACGGGGGTCCTGGAAAGGTGCTGTCAACAGCCTGGCTTCAACACAAGGACTAGATGAAACAATCAACAGTCTTGACCCCATCAAAAGTTGACCAGAGCCACCCTAGTCAAGGATGATGAGATAAGAAAGCACAGGCTAGAAAGTTCAATGGACACATCAAGAAATTCTCTAAAAAAAATAGAGTTTCTTTGAAAAGAGAGGGCATTTGGGACAGAGTGAAGGAACTGGAGCAGGACACAGGGCTGCTGAGACAAGCACCACTCAGAATTAAAGGTTCTGTTTCTTTTCTTAGAAGCCCAGGTTTGTAGAAAGAATTGTGTGTGGTGATTCATCCTACGCTCCACTTAAAGTAAAAGTGCAGCGACTATAAAGGAATAAGCCAATTGGAGCTCGTAATTCTGGGAACTGGGAACCTCAGCCCTTGGGGCCCGTCTTGTCAAATGGTGCTGGAGAGAGTCTCACAAACTCAGTGAGCTCCAGGGTCTATGTGAAGACACCGTTTCCAGGGAAATTGAAAGCTGACGTGCTAGAGGAGAAGGTGTATCTGGGGTGTTCTAAAACCGGTGCAAGTTTGCTCAAGCAGTTTTCTTTGGGTCTAATCTACCCGAGTCAGTAGCGTTACAGACAGTGAGAGAAGTGGGGCAGCTTCCGGTGGTGCTGGACGTGGGCTCAGGCCACGTGAGCTCCTACATACTGGTTTCAGTCAGAGACCCTCCTTGGTGGCTAATACCCTCCCAGTTTCTGTAGAATCACTGAGTTTTTGACCACATCCTCTCCTCAAGGTCACAGTCACTGGTGGTGCCAGGTCTGCTTCTAACTTGTCGCTTCATTTAGCTCTTAAAGGGATGTACATTCATAAGTGAAGAAACGTCACCTCAGGCGTGTCTTTCTCACTCCGATAATCCACAGGTTACCATTTATTTAAAACAACTCTAATGAATATATACAAAATTAAAACAACAAGAAAGCTATTGATATCTGATGGCACGGTTAATAAGTTTTAAATATTTGACTCCAATGAAGATATATCAAATTTTTTTAATTTTTAAAATTTCAAAATTTTTAAATTATAGTTGTAAAGATGAGCACTTATGTTTGGGGGAAAGTACTTCCGTCATTTTATGATGAGAATAATTTGATTGAATTTCCTGGGTAAGTTTCCAAAGAAAAATGATTAGTTCTTGGAGTGCAGTGTGTCCTCAGGGCTCTGACACCCACAGAGGGCTTTATGCAACTCACACGCCTCTCAGGGTCTTTGTGCAGCAACCCCAAGCTTCACTTTGATTCTGCTTCTCAGCATTTGTAATGCTTTGTGGGGTTCTTTTTCTTAGGATTAGAAGTGTTTAAGAGTTCTGTCAGAAGATAAAACAAAAAAAAAAGATGAATTGTCTCACTTGGAACAAGAGCATATGCAAAGTGCGATAGAACATGTATCTCAGGTATAATATTCTGAAAGTTAAGTTTTTTTACTTTTTAAGGTTTAATATTTAAACTAGAAAACTGATTTATATTAATGGAGTAAAGCACATTCTGAGCAGGTGTAGAATAGAATTTGTATATTAGCTGCACTTTATACTTACAACCAATGTGATACAGTAATAAATTAAGAGATTTGCATATAAATCCCATTATTCTAAGACAAACCTACACTTTGAAGTTTGGCTAGGTGACAACAGTAAATTCCTTTGAGTCAAACAAACAAATTATTAGTTTACTGAGGTGGCATTTTTTTCTGAGGCCCAGGAGAAAAATGGTTCAGTCAACAACGCTATATTATGAAATCAGTTTATGGAATATGGAGTCGTGGAGACTTCGAGGGTTAAGAACCGTAGCATTTAGTTATGTTCTTGTGTGATTGTAACACTCATTGCCGCCTTCAGACTTGCACGAGGCATTCGGACCTGACAGATACAGCCCCCCTGCCCACACACTGCCGAAAAATCACTGTCCCTCTACATTTGTTCCCACAGCTAGGATTTTGCCTAAGAGATTTGCTATATTTCTGCTCTGGGTTCGTATAAGGAAATCTCTTCTATATAGCAAGTGTTGTTAGTTATTAGTCACTGGTGACTTCTGGTAAGCTTGGTTGGACAGAAGCCACTCTCAGTCAAAATGAGTAAATTGGATGGTCCAGTTTTCGAGAGAAGTGAGTAACTTTATGCACAAGATCCCACACCGGCATGTGCACACACGCACACATGCACACACACAGATGCATGCATGCACTCACAACTCGCAGCCTTGTGGTGTGCAGGGGAAAAGGAGATGAGGATTTGGACACTGGGAGCAAGTCCTGCTCACTGGGTTACCTCCAGACGTAACCCTCCAAGCGTCCTTGCCTTCGTCACCTGAGCATTTCAAAAGAAAAATGGCCTCATTCTCTATTTCACTTACGTATGTCATGTGTCAGATATGTTTTTTGAGAAGTGGGGATATTTTTAAAAATAGGAATAATTATTTTCCAATAATCTTAATCCTAATAATACTATAGTAAAAATTGAATACATATAGAGCCTAATTTATGCTAAAACCAATTTTTGTGTCTGCTGAATTACTTAAAGTTTGTCCTGATGTTATTTTAATGGGAAAACTTTTCGTACACACTTAATTTTCCTTCTCATGGAGTCAGAGTGCGGTAAACGGTAGCCTTCATTATTGTACCCTTCAAATAGCGAGTACTCAGAGTTAGGTGCCTGGGTTGGAATCCCAGCTCAAAAACTCACTCTGTGTAATTTGGGGCATGTCTCTTGGTTCCTTCTAAGTTTTCTCCTTCATAAAATCGGAATTATATTGTACCTACTTCTAGTTTTGTCTTAAAGATTAAATGAGATTATTCATGAAAGTGCCAGCTCAGTGCCTGATATATAAATATTTGGTAAACAATAGATATAATTTTAAAGAAAACAGTTTAATGATTCTATTTTTCTAAACTCTGACTTACTATGAAACTAAATTAAAACTCATTTGAAGGAATTTATATTATTTATTCAAAATATATCTAGTAGAAATTTTAAAAGTCACATATTTTAGATAATTTTGACCTCTAACAACAAACTGAATGTTAGCAAACCAATGAATTTTCTACTTAAATGAATTGTTTATGAGTATAAACTTTTACAATAATAATAATAGCAGCCACTTACCCAATAATTACTATGTGCCAAATGCTATCAAGAGACTTCTTTACATTATTTCATTCATTCCTCACCATATCTCTATGAGGATTCATCCTACTTCACAGATTAAGAAACTGAGATCTAGAGAGAATAAAAACATTGCCAAAGTTTCATAGTTAACAAATAGTGGAGTCAGGGTTTGAATCTTTATCCCCTAGGAATGCATAGTTCTTGCACCGTGATCATGTTACATCATGTGAATGGCCCCTCAAGGGTCCAGATTTCCTTTGCACAGACAGTTCTGAATTAGGTCTTAAATTCTTTGCCTGCAGCCTAGAGAGGAAACTGCACAGGGCTGCCTACTGCTCCAGGGAGGGCTCTGTGCCTTCTCTTTAGATCTATGGACCCTTTCTAAAGTCTGCCTAACCTTAGATAGTCTGACTCTCCCATTCCTCGGAAAATGGTGTCCACCTATTAACAAGCATCATCATATGTTTTTTCACCAAATGGAAAGATTTTGTCTAGCTTCACCTTCTGAAATAAGCATGATGAAAACAATATGGTTTTATTTTGTTTGGTTTTCAAATTTAAAATTGTATTTGAAATATACTTTCAAACTTTCCACACCTGACTCTCTGGAGACCCTTATCTGTCCTGCACGCCCACCTCCAGGCAGGTCAATCACATCCGCACTCTCCAGATTAACTGTACCTCAACACCTAACTTGGAAACTTCTCTCTTTATGTTCTCCACCAAATGAGCTTTTGATATATATGTGTGTATATATATATGTGTATATATATAATTATATATATAATATCATATATAATATCGATATCATATATATTGAATATCATAAATTCACTTGATCAAAAAGTGTTTGACTTAGTACTGTCACTTTATTAAAAAAAAATTGAACTTTTAGAGGTAAGAAGCCATATGCATTAAGGCACTTAGGAAGTATATCTGATAACACAATGAGAGAGTTGCCAAGTTGCATGTCTTAAAAACAGCTGGGCTGACTACTCTCTTTATGAGGTGCTTGGTGTGACGGGGCTTTTCTCCATAACCTCTGAAGCCCTCAGTCTCTGCAGAGGGCTGAAACTGAACTGGGAAGATCCGTCATTCCCTAACAGTCTTTGTATTTCTTTTCTGTTGGAAAATGAAATGACTATGATCTTTAAATCTCAATTTTCCCTTAAAAAGATGTTTTATGAGAAGACTGTAGCTTCAGGAAATCAAGGCAGATGCTGCAACAGTTTATGAAAGTGCAGACAAAGCTGGTAGCTGTTGTGAATTATAACGAACTCTCCTCCAGTCCTGGTCCAGATGTAGCATTAATGCCTCGGGGACTCAGAAACTTACAGGCGTTTATTGAAAAGCTGGATAATTTTGTTTTGTGAGTCGACTTTCTCTCTGTGTTATCCAGTTTCATCTAATTTTCCATTGAAATTCAGAATTAAGATTAACTTCAGAGTTCCTCCCAAGTTTAAAAAAATATTAAAATACTTGTGACAATTTATTGTAGGAATCAAAACACTACATGCGAAGAAAAAAATGGACAACCCAGCTTTTTCCTAACAATGGGACAGTTCCTTCCTATGAAATTGTCAAGATTTCTTTTTAAAAAACGTATGAGCTATATGTTAGAGAAAATACCTCTTAAACAAAGAATCACTTCTATACGCCTATATTTCAGAATATTCTGCAATGAATGAAGGTAACGTCAAATCTGGATATAGGATTGAACTTTTTCTCATAACCAATATTCACAGAAAAAATGACCACAAAGAAAACAGTTTTATCAACCTACTTGTCGGCTCCGCTTACTAAAGTTACAAGAATGATACTTGAATTATCAGTGAAAAAATGACTGCCTTTACAGGGAGTAAGTCTCATTTAATCACCTTATCTGTGGGCAGTAGATTGATACAATACAGCACGAAAATGAGCAGGAAAATGAGAAGGACAGAGGTAATAGAAGGACAGGAAAAGAAGAGAAACCTGCTCCCTCTGCACTTGATTTTATTTCTTAATGGTTTCTTGTTCCCTTCTAATGCCTTCCACTCGTACCCCAAGTCGAGCAGTTGGCAGAGAACACAACAGATGGATGACAAGCCCAACACATGCAATGGATTTGGCACCAGGCACTTGACTTTTATTTGCTCAACAGTTAGCCAGATTTCAAGAACCTAGTCTGCTAATGTTCCTATTTGGTTTAATTCACTATGAGAATCTAGCACATAAATATTAAAATATTGCCATAAAAAGATCACACACACTCTGTTCCTTTGCATAGTTTAGTGTCTGATTATTTTATTCTTGGTGTAGGTTGCTGAGATACTCAACAGTGAATTTAAAGACATCTACAGTTTCAAATATTAAAGTTTTCTTAAAGCAGCTCTGTCTAAAGGAGCATTTAGCCAAGTGAGGGATAGCCAGAGCCAGTGTAAGGGACTGAAGGAACCTGATAGGAAAGAGTAGAAGATTCGAGAGGATGATTACAGACAATTGGTGTCTTTCTTCCCTCCCACCATCCCTGCATTTTCACGGATTACCAAATTCAAAGCTCAAGAAAAATTGCATCTTTTTCATGAAGTCCTCCTGGCCACCAGGCAGAATTAATGGCCCCTTCGCTCTCCCCACATAGCACGTTATTCACATTCCCAAGGTAGTTTATGCCTTTGTCCCCAGCATAAGGTCCTGGAGAACAAAGACTTGGTATCTCTCTCATTGCTGGAAGCCCGGCACCTGGTCCAGCATATGGCACCAGCTTGGTTCTGGATAAACATTTGTTGAGTTGTTTGGAACTCAGGGGAACTTAGCCCCGGGCCAATAGAGAAGAGAAATAGAGGATGATTGTTAGGAAGCTGTGCTAGGAAGGATTGGGAAGAGCCCCCTGGCAGCGATGCTTCAGTGCACATCTTCTGTCGTTTTTGCAAAGGCGTACTTCAGGGAGACGGGAGGACAGCAGAATCTCTCATCTACCTGGCAGAGCTCACAGATGTTACTTCCTGGAATAAAATATAATAGAGAGAACTATTTACAGCTTCAGAATTGCTTCCCTTTCTCTGGGAGAAATTGTCCTCTCCCTTCTCTCTCTGGCATCAAACTTCTTTTTCTCTGAACTAGGTTTGAAAATCTCCTGACATTCTTACAGCATTGCTAAGGCATGTTCTTTCTCCATATCTTCACAACCATTTACTTCAGGGCTAAAGATAAGTAACCAATGACTTAGTGCCTTTCAGCTCCAGTAGAAGTAATTGATATGGAGCAGGACTATAAATTACTCATCACGAGGAATACTTCAGACAGGAAATAGTTTGCAGTTACTGGTATCTCACTGTGCTCAATTAGGAGCTTACCGATGACACTGTCCTTCTCTTTATATCTTAAATCATCTTTCCCTTGTTAGAATACTTGATTCAGATGTCACTTACTCTACTTCAGATATTTCAGTAGATGATACACATTAAACCTCTTCTATTTTCTAGTACTTTTATGAAGCTTCAAGTTTACTTAAAGACTGTCTTACAGGTAGTCTCACAATAAAGTGAAAAGCCCAAACATTTGTTCTTGACAGATCCATTTTAAGAAAATCATCACAATTATATAGGAGCCCAAATTTTTTAATGGATTATACAACATTGGCCAAGGCTCAGCTCCCTAACTTCGCTGTAGATGGAAAGAAACGTTTCCCTCTCCAAATCGGTTCAGAATTATTTGTTTTTTACTTTTTATTTGAATAACTCAGTATAATTTGCATTCAATTAATTTGAAAAAGGCTTATAAAATGTATTCCTTTTGAAAGGAAGACTTTATGGTTGTAGTTGACTAGAAGCTCAACGTATACATGAACAATCTAACTTTAAAAAAGCAAGTGGTATTAGTAGATGTACTGTATAGTGTCCAGAATGAGGTGTGTGTGTGTGTGTGTGTGTGTGTGTGTGTGTGTGTATGTAGGACAGTCCTGCTCTCTATTCTGTGGGAGTGAGGCCATTTCTGGAGTGGTGTGTTGAATTCTGAATGCCACATTTTAAAAGACATATTGGCTGACCAGTGGGTGCCCAGAGAACAGTAACTATGATATTAAGGGACTCTGACCTGTCATTTGAAAAATGATTGGTTTACTGAAAAGGTTTGATCGTGACACAAAGGGATGTCATATACAAGACCCATTAGATATTTTTTCCCGTGTGAAATGAGACCAATAGGTAGTAATTTGGGGAGGGTTAATTTGGGTTCAGAAAGCATTGTTTCAGTATCCACATAGAGAATTGTTTCATTTTACTCTCCACAAAGCAAATTAAGCCGCAAAAGTGCCTGATTTTAAGACGCTTTCAGTAGAATCAGCACCTCAACACATTCTGTGGTGGAGATGGTGGACATAAGTATATGAATTTACACATGTCCTTCTGTTTAAGAATACCCGTCCTGCTTGCTGTCTGGGTATCTGCACCTGCATGTGCTGTGTCCCCACACACATGTACACTCAGGTCAGTAGCGTTTGAGAGAGTAGACGCTGGGTTCAGCTGCTTCTAACTCCCCATATGTACAATACTATGATTCAGACATGGATCCACCAGGTATGACCTTTGGTGGGCTGGTTTTCCCCTCTTTGAAAGGACCCATAAGAATAAGTAACAATAGGGTATTGTTCATTTTATGATTAAGAATGTTTTATATTTGCCTTATCCTGAGCATAAAAGTGATAATATATCCCCATGTATTAGCTGCATTAAAGATCCAACGAATACAAAGAATTCAAAAGTTTGAAGTTTTAAACCCTATGCAGTATATATTTTTTTAACTTGACAATTTATTTCTTGGAATGAAGTCCCAGAAAATAGATGGAAAAAATACTCCTGCCCAGAATAAAAGGACTCAGAGTAGATGGGATATCTGAAAAAATAGGAGATCTATATTTTATTTTTTCCTGAAATATTTAATTGAGTGCCAACAATTTAAGAACTATACAAAAATTCCATTTCTGAAGATTACTGCCTGCATAAAGCAGGGCTGTAGTCAGAAATGCAGAGATCAAGTTAGTGATACACAAAATCAAACTCAGATTTACTTTTAGCTGCCTCTTGTATCAGTTTTCATGCTAGAATTCTGGCATCCCACCTCAGGTGTTTCTCCAGCTATTTCACCCCACATTCAATTTAAGTAAATTTTCTCTTAATGAACATGAATTAATTAGTGGGGAAATATTGCTGTATTTCCAAGAGTACATTCAGTTCATACAGAAGATCATGTTCCTGGAAAACATGCTCTAAGTGAAATGATTGGTCAAATTGAACATTTTAATATGCAAACATTGTTATAATATGATCTCAGACTTTTTAATCAAAGGCTAAATGCCTAACTTTTTAAAGAAAAAAATCACTAGAACATAGCATAGAACTTTGTGTTTTCAGTGCTTAGGTCTAGTTATTAGCAAATTTTCATTTACCTGCTTAGTCTGACTTCCTTGGCTTGGTCTCGTTGGCACCAGGTTTGCCAACTGTAGCCCTGAGGAGTGTGATTCCATTCAGCGTCCTCCAGACAATGTGTATTTTCCTACATAAGAGAAGACATTGATTCCAATGTCAAAGGACTCAGGAAAACTAATCTTTTTTTTCGTATGTCCAGCTGTACTTATTTCAGGGAAATGTATAGTAATAAAAAGGAGGTGAGGAGCCAGCCCGGTGGTGTAGTAAATTTGCATGTTCCACTTCCACAGCCTGCGGTTTGCATGTTCCATTCCTGGGCTTGGACCTACACACTGCTCATCAAGCCATGCTGTGGTGGTAACCCACATACAAAATAGGGGAAGATTGGCACAGATGTCAGCTCAGGGATAATCTTCCTCACCAAAGAAAATTAAAATTAAAAAATAAATAAATAAAAAGGAAGTTAAATGAAATCCTTCAATTAGTTTTTCAGAAAGCCACCAGCTGGCCCTAAATCACTAATTTTTTCCAAAACCTTCTCAAAAATGTTACTTTGAATTCTGGAAAGGGTACTCTGGATTGCTCTGTAAAGTTGAAGACATGCTATGTCTTACAATACATAATGCAATGCAATACAATACAATACAATACAATACAATACAAGCAATAACATGGCAACGATGTATCAGCAGCAATGTTAGATGTTGCCCTGCTTGATATTACACAGACTCATTCATTTGCCCGTCTGCAGGTTGAATGTATCACAGGAAAGGCCCTTTGATGGATAAACCTGTAATAGAAAGTATATGCCTCAGAAACAAGGTTTGAAAGTTTTATGGAAACCATGGGAAACATTGATTGTAATTTTCTTTCCATAATGGGCTAAAATATTGATTGGAAGCCAAAGGAGAAGCTTTTTATTCCTTCCTTGTGCTGAGACTGAGAGGAAAGAAGGAGAGCAAGAAGTTCAGGACGGGACTGGCCCTGTGGCCCAGTGGTTAAGTTCTTGCGCTCTGGTTCGGTAGCCTGGAGTTTCGCCAGTTCGGATCCTGGGGGCGGACATGGCACCACTCATTAGGCCATGCTGAGGTGGCGTCCCACACAGTACAACCAGAGGGACCTACAACTAGAATATACAACTATGTACTGGGGGGCTTTGGGGAGGAGAAGAAAAAAAAAAAAAAAAAGAATTGGCAACAGATGTTAGCTCAGGGCCAATCTTTAAAAAAAAAAAGTTCAGGAAAAGCAACTAATGCCTGCCCTCCAGTAATTCTAGGCAGGTGTTTGTGTGGTAGCTGGAAGGCAGTTTGCCCCCAAGCTGCATGGGGCGTGAAAGGTTTGACCCTGCGATTGAGGGAGCGTAAAGAAAGACTCGTTCTGTTCACGTTAAAATTAGGTTTGGGAGAAAGTGCTGATAGAAACAGTATCATTCACTAATCAAATAAAATTTTGCTCTTTGAGACTATTTTCTTCTTTAATTTTTATGCTGCTTAATAAATTGTTTTCTTTTTTTTTTTAAGATAGAGACAAAAACAAATAGGCTAATTTATCCCTCAGGGACTGGAAAAATGACAAATGATTTTAAATGATTATAAGTTTCTAAGTAGGTTATCTGTGATAACTTCTAGAAAATCAGTGAGAAGTAGATAAATGGGTTTCTGAATACCAAAGTTACAAACTTTCAGTTTCGAAAGAGTCCGCTCAAAATCTCCAAATCTCCCACAGCTTGGTGTGTTGCGTGGAGCTGACTCATTTCCTGTGAGAGTAATCAGTAGTGTCTGCTAGTTATCTTGGGGTTTAGAATTATGTTTACAAAACAAATTCTTAGGCAGGAAAGAGCGGGGACCAATTAGCACTGGCCATAGGAAAACATAACATTTTATTTACAATAATCGTGAAAGCTGTGTCCACTAGAGAGTGAAACAGTCTTCATATCATAGCTTTAGAGATTTTTGGTACCCATTAACAGCGTTTCTGACCTAGCCCGAGGTGGGACTTTAAAAGTGCCAGTGTGTGGAGCACATACTGCATGGGAGTGGGCTGTGAACAAAGAAAAAGAGAAAGAGGTGCTGTCACTACTTTTTTTTTTTTTCCAAAAAGTATTTTTGGCATGTACACTGTATCAATGTGCTTTACTGGATTACACGCCACATCTCGTTATCGTGTGTCACTTGTAATATGATAGAAAACATTATATTGGACCAACCGATGAAAATAATTCTGCTCCTATGGACAAGTGGACATACTTCTGTGATGAGTAACAGAAGCTCAATTTGCACAGAATGTTCCCTGGTGTCAAATACTTAATGTGCTTTTACTCTCACTTTACCAGATGAAATGGGAAGTTTCTAATACATTTGTGGGATGCCTGAGGTCTCGAACTATAACAATTTTTTAAAGTCACAGAAATATATTTATTACGTAGATGAGTATGTTGCATTTCATTGATGCTTCAACACAATTACATTCAGCAGCAAAGTTTTGCTTTTAGTGTTTAGTGTGTTCCGTGATGATGATGGTTATACTGTGGAATGCATAGATAATTTGAGAACAGCCTTCATCTTTAAAATAGTATGTGTGCATGTACACCTCCAGCAAAAATGACAAAAACTTTCCAAAATGTGTTTGTTAATAAAATAATAAAAATCTCTTTAGATTCAGACAGAATATATTGTTGCTATTTTAAATTTTGAAGAATTGATTTTTTCTTTACATATTTGAATTTTATTTAAAAGTTCTGAGAAATGATATCTAACTTCATTCTAGGTAATGCTTAAAAAACTGTTGTCTTACGAATGAATTATAAATGTTTGCTAGAAATAAAGGAGGCCCATAGAATTGTCAATTATTTTGAGCTGTCTAAATCTGGAAACTCAGAAGCTTAAGTCAATTCCTATAAGTAGCTAAGTTCCTAAGACTCCACTGAGAATATGCACACCCTCCCAGGAGTATTTCCTTCTAGTGGGTGTGCTGTTTACAAACCAGGCTTGTCAAAGCGATGACCTGTGAAGTACAGTACTGGAAACCAATGAGCATCTGCTGAAAACCTTTCTCTCCAAGATAGGAACCAGATGAACTAAAAATTCTCCTAAGTAATTGTTTCAAGGAAAATGGCATTAAGTCTTCAAAATTGATTTAAAGGCAACCAACAGACATGAGCAAGAAAGTCAGCATGCTCATATATATATATTATATGCATATATATTCACTTTTTAGATAAGGTCACTTATAGCCAGAATTAAATCTTTTCCATAAGACAGTGTAGGGAGGTGGTTAGGGCACAGAGCTGAAGTGAGTGAGTTTGAACAATACCAGCTCTATCTCCTATCTGTAATAAGGTGGTTATAATAGTATCTACCCAATAGGTTTGTTGTAAGAACAGTGCCTGCCCATAAAAAGCCTAAGTCAGACTTTAACATTGCCCAGGGGTTTGAAAGAGAGAAAATGCAGTAGGGTACTACATAGCATGTGGGGCACCATGGGCCGTGGAGTTAGACAGCCCTCAACTCAAATCCCAGGTAATGCTACTGGTTGGGTGGGCAACCTTGAGCCTGTTACTGAACCTCTCAGAGCGTCCGTTTCCTTATTCTTAAGTTGAAGTCCTAAACCTGCAGGTGTGGGAGGACGGGGTCAGCAGGAAGCCCTGCGCCTGACTGACATTCGGCACAGCGAGTTCTTAAAGACTGCAAAAATGTCTTTATTCGTTTGTTTTTTATGGATAATAAAATTTATTCTGTGTACTTCTTTTAGGGTGAAAATGGTTTACATGGAGCTCCAGGCTTACCTGGTCAAAAGGTAAAGAGGTTTTGAATGTTTCACATACATTAAGAATTTTAACATCTTGAAAATTGAATTCGCACATAATATGGTGAAGATTCAGAAAATGTATTTAATGAAACTGAATTCCCTAAAAGACTCTTTAGAAAGCCACTAACCAGTCTTTCCAAAGAGAACCCCTGGAAGCAATCCCTTCCCAAAGGGACCACTCAAGGAGGGGGCTCCGTCCGAGAGCTTGGGCAAGGTGCTTCTCCAGAGAAGTCAGCAGCCGTGCTTCCGGGGGCCGTGGGAGTGCACAGAGCTGCTCTGGAAATGTTTTCTCTGCCATGAATCAGAGTCTAAATTGAAGAATGGAATGGTTTTTACTCTCTTTGACTGTATATTGTTATTTCTTGTTTATCCTTCTTTTAATCCCAGATTGGGTTAAACATAACAGTTATAATGACAGAAAATATTGAATGTTGCAGAGATGGTACAACTAATCTCTTCCAAAAATATCTTTCTTTCAGAATGACTAATTCATAATAAATAAGGATTTGTACAGTGACTAGGTTGCTTCTTTCTGTGCCTAGTGTCTTTGTCTTTACCAAGGGGAACTTCGTCTGTACCCTTTTACTGTCCAAGGGCGGCCTTCTCCTCCTGGGAAGGAGTGTGACTGTATGTGACCAGCATTGCTGGAAACACAGAGACTGGTCTACTCGTTTCCTGGAGGGCTGGGGAGCCACTTCAGGTGGGGCCAGCTGTCACCATACCGCCCAGATAATCCCCCCACAGGGGAGAGCTTTATGATGCAAGATTAGATGCTTGCCAGAGGCAAGCGTGTCATATCCATGCTCTGGAGAAGTTTTACAGGTCTTAACAACAAGATGCCAGAAGTTACTATTGCTTCCAGGTTTTTCTCTGTAGCTAAAAATTACCATGAAAAAAGATATGCACTTATATATAGTTACAGCTTTTGAAAATACTTCCTTTACTTGGCTTGATAAAGATAATAAGATGGAACTGGCAGTGATGAAATGGCAAGCTTCTGAATGTTTTCACAGCAATTCTAGACAAAACCCATTGACACAGGATGTGCTGCATCTGCGAGTCGAGTTGCAAGCCAAGGGATGTGCAGATTTATCTGCTGGGAAATAGCTTTGGACTTTCCAGCAGCTGTTTGTGGTGGCTGCATCATGCTGACATTGTGGCTGATGTACTGGGGGCGTTTAGCAGCTTCAGTATCAGCTCGAATTAACAGATCAGTTAAAGCCTATATTTTAGGAAAAACGGTAGGAAAAAAGACCATGCATTCAGTGGCAAATATACCCAAATACTAACCTATTTTCTTTCCTGGTAGCTTTTTTGAGGGTAGATGAAGCAGAAATAATTATTTAATCATGTGTGTGTGTACATATACGCATACACATGTATTTGATTATATACATTATATATGATATACGCACAAAGACTCTGCATATAGTAAAAAGCTGGCATTTTTTTCTAACATATGAATTTTAATTATATTAAGTGTCCCCTTGTTGAAGCATTACAGGAAAACCTAGAGATAAGGCACCCTTCCCCCGTCTCAGTGCACTCAGGGAATGTTGACCCAGGGTTCCTTTTGGGTGGAGGAGTGAGTATGCCCCATCCCCCACACTCACCTGCTGACTACGTTGTCGCGAGCGCCTGACATATGTTTGGTGTTCAATGAATATTTGTTGACTGTATGAATGAAACATCAGTACTATAAGTATCTGTACAGAATTAAGTGGGAAAATAAGCTTATCAAATCAGAGACGGTTTAGTTGAAGAACAGAGAACTTAAACCTTTTGGAATAAATATGGTGCTGGAGAGCCAGTCCGCTTTCTGTAACTGAGCGGCGGGAGATCTGGGTGGTGAGGGGCATGGTGCTGGTGTCAGAGCTGGAGCCAGAACCCTGGGGTTCCAGCCTGAACTCGTTCATCACACAGCTCTCGCTGGAACGGTGTTCTACAGAAGACAGCCTGAGAGGGTGTTCCTACTGGATCTGGTGAAATAAATAGGAATAGGAATAATGACAATAATGGCTAACTTAGTCTATGCCAGGCACTGTCTCGATGCCTTCAACTCTCAAAACACCTATGAGAAAGATGCTGTATACAGAGGAATTCAGGTTGATGAAGACTGAATTGCATTGGAAGTAGTGATGTCGCTTGTACCCTAGAAAGTTGTTCCTTTAGTATTTAGGAATATATAAATTTTATGTGACTTAATATTGGTTTGGAGTTTACATATTAGAAATGGTTTTTATTTATAACTACTGATTTTTTCATTATTGGAAACATCATTATTATTATTGTATTAATAACGTGTGAAAAGTTGTGTGCCTATCTCTTTACATCTCATATTCCTCTTCCACAGGGAGAGCAAGGTTTAGAAGGCAGCAAAGGAGCAATCGGTGAAAAGGTAAATATTTCTCTTTACATACACGTCTGTAAAAATAAATTGTGTTCTTGAAAATGTTTTGAGGTGGAATATCTAACTTGTTTTATGCTTTCCACATAAGCAATTTAATAACTTTGTAGAAATAATTTAAAATATCTGCTTCACTTAAGGTAGACAATATCTTGATGATTGTCAGAAATATTTCAAAATTTGATTGAATGGTAGTTATATCTAGATATTTCTAGTTAAATACATTCCATTGAGATATAAATGATTCGAACATTTATTAAGCATTATGGTTTTGTGTTATAACATCATTGATACACTGTTTCCAAGTCTTTAAATAAATGCTGTGTTTGTATGTATACCTGGTGTATCAGTGGAATTTTTCCTGAGGAAACAAATAAAAAGAACTAACTGTAAATTGTCAGGGTCCAATAGAAAAGAGATGGCACACTCAGAATAGTTTGAAAGAGTTTAATAAAGGGATGGTTTAAAAGATAGAGGCAAGAAGTAGGGAAGACCACAAGGACTGTGCAATATCCCAGATCTAGTTATAGTGAATGCCTTCAGCCCCGCAGGGTTACTGGTTACCAGTCTCAGAGGCAGAGACTGAATGCTGTGTGGAGAGGGCTGCAGACTGGAGCGAGAGAAGCAGTTAAGGGCAATGTTCAAGCAACCATTGTTTTACAAATTGTCAGCTTTCTGCTGAAAGTACAGAGAATAGAAGTGCCTCAGCATCCAAAATTTCCTGCCAGACAATCATTTGAACCCTTCTGCAATTCATAAGTCTAGTTTTACTTTTAAATAGAACAAACAGAGTATCATTCCTTTGTTTCTTGAAATGTCCTGTAATTGGAGGGCGAGAGGGGGGTGGGAAGGGGAGGGAGCATCTCCAATTAGACTGTGGTGCCTGCAGTTAGTCTGGGCAGTGATCATTGAGTATTTATAGACACAATGAGCATCTATTATAATTATCAGACAGATTACATGTGTTGTAAGCTACTTGCCAATTACTTTTTCTCATAAAACTGTGAGGGAGAAAAAAGGAGAGCCGTATAGCAATCATATAATTGAGGAGAACTCCATCAAGTGATGTCTACTTTTTGAAAGCGGATCTCTCTTTTTAGGAATCTCTTGAATATTTTTGCTTTAGAATAACAGTCATCACAAGGCCATGCCTTTAAATAAATGCTTTATTTACGCCTATTCCTGTTTTATTAATGGGACTTTACCTGTAGAAATAAGTGAGAATAAGCAAGGAAAACAGATATATTTCTCTGTAACTTCAAGTCACCATCTCACTAATATCTCAGTGGTTATTTTGATATTTTATATATATAGTTGATATTGCTCAGTAATAAATATATTTTCACAGGTGTAGGGGAGGAAGACATTTCCTCTACCCACTCTGGGTCCTTCTGGCCAGGCTATGAATTAAATTGACATGAGACAGAATAACAGCAGAAAATCAAACAAAGCTTTATAACATGTCTACATGAGAGAGACTCAGGAAAACTGAGCAACTCACCAAAATGGCAGAGGCTCTCGTCTTAAATACCCTCCTCAGCTAAAGACAAAGGAGGATGTTGAGGGGGTTGGTCTGGGATTTCAGAGGGGAGGAAGGCAATTTACGTGGACATGGAAATGTGAATGGGCCAACTACAGACAATGTGACCTGGGAGACACATTTCACCTGACCTTACAGTCATCTTATGGTATTAGCTCCTTCCTGGAGCAGGCCATTCTGTTTTAAATTCTTTTAGGCCATTGCAGGGGAGAGGGTTATGTCAAAGTTTCTTTCAGAGTCTTTTTTTCTTAAAATTAATCAAGCCAAAGAGACACTTTTCAGGGTGGCCCATTCTGATCCCCCACACAGGCTGTGAGATATAGAAAAACGTTCAGTATATTTGGCTTCAAAGATTTTCCTTCTAATTCCTCATATCTATTAACTGTTGCCTTCAAATAGTCAATTTTAATGTAAGGTGAAAATATTTATGGAGAATGATTGAGATATCAGGAAGAAATAAAGCATCAAATAGTAGACAGTTGAGAATTACAATTCAAATGGTTTATAGTCAAATGTAATATTGACATAATAACCTTTGTGTTAAAAAAAATCTTCTGGCTTTGATGATTACTTACCATATATCAAATATTTGGGGTTTTTCAGTGTTACATGCTGTGTATTCTGATCTATGACCATGTGTATTTTTCCATAAGATAAATAATTGAGGTCATCGTTTTGTTTCTAGATTAGACACTTTTTGTTTCTAGATTAGAGTTAAACAGGAAAAGTACATGTAGCACTCACTTTTGTGTGACACCAGCATGAGATCTTGGACTGCATAGAACATAATTTTTTCCTGAACAAGACTATGTAATTGGAATGTCAATTCTTTGTGGAAAACTGGGTACTTAATTACAATAAGACCTAGCTTTCTTCTTTAGTTACCTTTTTGTGGCCTTCACTGTCTTTAAAATTTGACTGTTTCAAGTGACACATTCACTAGTTGCAAAATAAAATAATTCAGGCGTTGTTCAGAGTTGTCATATCTACCAAGGGCATATGGCTACTGATCAACAAAGGAAGCTGATCAACTGTCAAAGAGAAAATACTATGTGATAATTTTCAGGTGATATATGGCTAGAAAACTAGCATTTAGGCCAGCTTAGCTCTTAGACCAGACTGACCAAGTGGTTCCTCAAATGTCAGACCTGCTGTCCTTAGTCCAGAGAAGAACCCATGAAACCTGAACAAGGATAGGGGTCCTCATTTGAAGGTGTATTCCTGATCTATAGCAATGTAGGCCAGAAACTCATCTATTACCTGAGCAAACACAGTCCAGCGAAGTCAGTCCTGAGATGAAAATTACTTGAAGGGGTCATTTGTTCTCTCAAAAATTAGATACTTAGCTGGCAGGACTCTCCCAGAAGACAGCTATTTTCAGGTGTACCATACTCTGGTTTATCCTTTAGATGACAGGAACGCCCCCATCCCAGTGCTCCATTCCTGACGGGCAGAGTCAGGCGAGCATCACTCCAACAGCATCTCTCATGAGGCCGGAGGGAGGAGGGCTCCATTCTGGCTCCTCTGTTTCTATAGTAGTGGCCTTAAATATCCCTTCCTCGGGGGATTTTCCTCAGTTCCTCCAGCGTTACTGTCCTAGTAGTGAACAAAATGGAGAGTCCACTCTTGAGGTGACAGTTGTCTCCAAACCGTCAGCCTTCTGAGCGATGGGGCAGCCAAACCATTGTTATACGACCAAGTGTACAAGCATGAACTGAACTCTGAACGTCACACATCACCTTAGATGGAGGCCATCTAGCAGGAGTTCATTGAGGTGACCTTCGCTCCTGAACCCTGAGCCCAGGTTTTACTTTAGGTCTTTGTGAAAAAGGAATGTTACTTGGTTACATTTATGAAAAGCAGCAGCAAAGAGAAAAGCAAATGTAAGCATCTGCTTGGTTATAGCATCCGTTCTTTTTAAGTAATCGCTTCAAATCATGTAATTCAGTTTGCTTTTAAAATTGCCAGTCTTTTATGTTGTCATTCACGCCCTGACTAATTTAAAAATTAATTTCCTCGGCATTAAACTTGATTCTGCTGAACTCTATTGTTAAATATCATTTGATTGTGAGAGAGAAACATCCAGTGGCAACTGCTACTCATGCCACACTTTTCCTGACATTTTTCCTACATTTTCTAGCTGAAAGGAGGTCAGTTTTGGTCCATTCAAGAGTGACATTTAAGTTAACGTGGGCACATGCGGTAGTGAATCCTGACAAGGGTCTAAGAGGTTTCAGCTAGTGTGGAACTTTTCCATTTGGGGAATTAAAATGATTTGGCCTCTTGAAGATCTCTTAAATTTAGTGAAAAGAAAAAAGAACAATAAAATGAGTCCTTCTTCATGAACCACACAGCTCAAGGAGGTGTGGACAGTGCCAACGCTTGATGAATTCTGTAGCCGAGAGTTCATGGTTAAGCAGGTTCTGACTAATGCTTGTTTACACTTATGGGCGTTACCTACTGTGACCTTCATTACTGATCTTTTCTTCCACTCTGAGTTAGACTAATAACAATAAGCGCTACCACAAAACTAACAAATACACTTGGATCCTGCATTAATTCCTCTCGTAAAACTCTAGAAAACTGGTTGTTGTAAGGTTCCACTGACTTGTGATTCTTGTTGTCTTGTTAAGAGTGTTTTCTGGGTCTTGAAATGACATATAAGATCTTTAAAGCAGAAAATTATATTAGATATTGATTACTCTGGTTTTATAGCTGTTGCAAATATTTTTACCTGACAGATCCACTGGAAAAACATCCCCCTAATACCTATTCTTATTTGACTAATTTAACCACATATTATTGTAGAATTCTGTATAAAATGTGATATTTAAATGAATAAATTGTTAAAATGTTTATTATAACTTAGGTTAGAGTACAAGTATACTTTATTACTCCAGTACTTTCTGGGGTTATTTATAATGAAGCCATGCATCCAGTCCTTTGTGCTTCTTCCATAAGCAATCAACACCAGGTGACTTTCCAGTGACATAATTCAGATTTTCATGGGCCAGCCTGAAGTAAAATCTGTTTAGGCTCACATGTGGTGGGCAGCCTTCGCCTTTGCTGGTCACTCTGGAAGATGTGGGAGGAGGAAAGAGAAAGGTCCTTACCCATGCATTTCATCACTTCATCATTCATTTTGGTTTCTAGTCAAGTGTACGTTGAAGAGCAGCACTGAATCCATTTCCTGTTATTCTGTTGCTTTTTGTTTTCAGTTTTAAATATGTGTCAGCATCTGTGACGTATCCTACACAGTCCTGATACATAAATTCTAGGCTGATGAGCCTGATGTGAAATTTATTCAGTACTATTGTATTGATTTCTCATAGATTGATTTAAATTTCATGCTTAATTCATAACAAAGTTAGAAGTTAAGTCTATTTTTATACTAGTACCACAAATGATTTCACCTGCCAGTAAATAACTAAAATATTGACTTCTAGCATTAAATATCATGAGATTATAGTCAATCAGGCAATCAATAGTAATCATGTACTACTAGGAACAACAACTATGGCTTCAAATAATTCAAGACCTTTTACACTGGAAAATATTTTCACTTTACATTAGTCAGTTTTTCATTCTATTGTTGTTATGGTAATTGCACATGAACTAGAGTTGAGAGTGAAAGTAGCTGTGATATTTGGGCCATTTAAAATTTGCTAGAGAATGAGAAAAAGCCCAAGTGGGTAAGTCTCTACAATATGCCTAAACTATTCTTCAGAACATTCTGGAGGCAGCATCTAGGTCATTCAGCAGGAAATGCATTTCCAGTTTCTGAAGTACGACTCCAAAGAGAGCTGAGACTTGACAGTTCCTTGTGGAACTGATGGCGACCGAGGATGGAATAAATGGATTCCCGTATTCCTGTGTCCTAGTTCCAATCCAGCTGTGCCTCGCCAGCTGTGAGAATCTGGACATGCTCCTTCTCTCTTCACCGCAGTCTCCTTTTCCATAAAATAAAGATAATTTCTACCTCATGGGATTGTTGTAGGAGTTAAATAATAAGTACCTCATAAGTGAAAGGTGCTCAATAAATGTTAATATCCCCAACAGCCAAAATATGAAAAATATTTAAAATATTGATTATTTCAAGAAAAATAGATTAGATATAATTATTTCTAATTTTTTTGTTTGCCTAGTAATAATTCTTAATTTTCCTTCTAAATAAGTAAACAAGAGACAAGAAGATATATTAGTTAGCTGCTGGTGTGTAATAAATCACCCCAAAACTTAGTGGCTTAAAACAACATTCATCTATTAGCTCATGATTCTGTGGCTTAGCAATTTAGACTGGACTTGGTTCAGGATTCTTTGGTCTCAGCTGATCTTGTCCGAGTTGGCTCATGTATCTCTTCTCAGCTGACGCCTTGGCTGAGGGTGGCTAGTCTAGGTTGGACTCAGATAGGCAACATGTGTACTCTAAATACTCTCTCATCCTCCAGCAATTGTCCTGGTGTTGTTCTCAAGGGAAAGGCAGGGGTCCAAAGAGAGCAAGCAGAAGCCTGTGAGGCCTCTCGAGGCCCCCAGCTCGAAACTAGCTGCCATCTCCTCTGCCATGTTAGGTTGGCCAAAGCAAGTTGAAACCCAGCCCAGGTTGAAGGGTGGGAGATAGATGCCACCTCTTCATGCTATATGCTGCAGGGTCCCATTGCCGGGGGGATGGATAGGTGGCAGGGTGAAAAATGGGGCCATTTCTGTAACAAACTGAACACAAATGATATGAAATTTTCTCATTTTAATAAAATAAACTCTACTTCAGGGTAAAAAGGTTGAATAAATTTAGTAACTTCTCTTCTTTCTTCTCCTTCTCCCATGACCTGCAGTATAATTCTGAAAGTTATGTTTACATAGTAGGACTTGGAGACTGTCAAAAGATTTTTTCATATTTGAAAGCAGAGATGCTTTATTTTTAATAGGAAAATATTATAGAAAAATGAGCTTCTTAATTAGAATGGGAATAGAGAAATACAGTGCATCAAATAATTAAACCAAGAAGTGATTTAGTATTTTTACGTAGTTTCATGTGCTTATTAATTTTAGCTAAAGTAAAACTGAGACCAGAACAACTGGAAAAAGCAGGCCAGAGTTGAAATGTATTTTTAGGATTTCACTATTAAAGCTTTCTTGGCAATTATGCCTAGTATTCAAAACTAATGCAAGAATGTTAAACATTGTTATTACAAATATAGCGCTTTCCCACCAGCGCTCTAAAACAACTGTCGACATGGCACCTTACTTCCTATGGGCTCTCTGTTGGTTCACCGTGTAGAATTCTACAGACATCAGTGTGTTATACAGTTGTTTCATTTACCCTGGTAACACGTAAAACTTCTACAGCTTTTGAGAAGGACTTACTTGTTTGATTTGACAGCTGACTTGAAAAATGAACAGAACAGGTGGAGTAAAATAATAACTGTGATTTCAAAAATCACAGCAATTTATCTGTGCCCAATACCAATTGGCATGGGAGTAACCATGCCAACTTTCAATTAGCTGTGGTGTCAGGCAATTGGGAAGTGTAATGGCAATCCCACAGCCGAGCTGCAGGCTTAACGTTAGTCTTTGCTGATTGGGTGTCATTTTCTGAATTCTTTCCAGTGCTGGTGAATAACTAGATTATATGAAATATGTTTAACCCTCTGTTGCTGCATTTTTAATAGCAGTTATAGAAAAGCTAAAATATTTGAAAAAGAGAGAGAGACATGGAAAAGAGGAAAATAGCCATCGAGGTCTGTAATACTTCATAGTCTATTTAATTTGAATATTAAATAGTCTTTTAAAGTATTATTTTTAATGATCACATAATATTTCACTATATGGATATATAATATTTTATGTGACCATTTCCTTGTTGTTAGAAATTTAAGTCTTTCCTATTTGTTTTTGTTTCTCTTTTTTTTAATTTGCTTTAGTTAGTACGCATAAGGCCGAATTATCATACTTTGGCAAGCATCTTTAAACACATCTCTTGTTCTTCCTTTAAACTAGATTCCTAGAATTAGGATTATTGGGTTGATGACTATGGAAATTTTTAAGATTCTTGATACATATACTCAAATTACTTTCCCCAAAGTCTTTTATTTGAAATCAGTTTACACATTCACAAGTAGTGGTTGCATCCTTTTCTACTCTCATTAGCTTTGAGTGTTACACTTTTTACATGTTCACAAATTTTTTATCAAAAAATATTATTTTCCTTTAAACTTTCTTGTACTTTAACTATATCACATTAGATGTTTGCACACACACACAAGATAACAGTCCTATGCCATATATGTCATAAATATTATTCCCGCCTTAAGGTTTGCCTTTAATGTTTGTTGTTATTGATACACAGAAATTCTAAATTTCTTGGTTGGCAATTGGTCTTTCTTTGTTTTGAAATTACTTCTGTTTTGAGATCCTATACTTTCAGGAAAGCAGTTAAATATTCACTCATATTTTCTTCTTCCTGTGCTCAGCTGACATTGTCTCTTCTTACATCTTACATCTGTCTATTCTGATTGCTTGTGTTTTGTTTTTACACATTGTAACCCTTTCTTCCACCTAAATTAATTTTGTTGACTATTCTAAGATGATGATGAAACTCGACTTTTCCCTCAATATCACGTTTGATAATGTCCTTATACGTTTGTTCATGGTGCCTTCTTTGGCATATACTCATTCCTAGATATTAAGATTATTTTAAGGTTGTGTATTCTGTCTGCTAATTACTTCATTGCTGCATATTATTTTAATTATTTTAGTTTTTATAACATATTTTATCATCTAGCACTGGAAGTACAATTTCATTACTTTTCTTTTAAAATATTTTCTCACATATTTTTAGCCATTTGTAGTGCTACTTGCCAAATGCTTAAACTTGGATAGTTACCCACTCTTTGATTTCCTCATCCCTGAACTGGGAATAATAATGGTACCTCTTTTATTGGGTTTGTGTAAAACTTAAATGGTATCATCATGCAAAGGATTCTAATCAGTGCCTGGCACATAGTAAGATGTTGAAAAAGAGTTTGCTTTTATTTTTGTCTTCCTTATGAACTTAATATCAATTCTCCTAGTTCTAAAAAATAAATGTCATTGATATTTTGATTGGTTTTATGTTAAATATATGTATAGATTTGGGATATAGCAGAGTGTGTCTGAGCCTCAGAGACATTGGAATCAGAAATTAAAAAGCCTTCAAGAACCAAGATGCTACTGCACTCTCCCTTTTCTTCTCTGGCTGCGTGAGCGATCTTTTCTGTGAAACTGCCCTGTTCTATTGCTGTCTGACAGCCTGACTCTCCTTGCTCTTTGGGAAACTTAGTATAAAATGGCCCCTCCAAAATGGCAGCCTTGTCCCCTAGTTGGCTTGCCTTTGTAAGACCAATGCTAATGACGAACTGCGATCACTGGGTCTCCTGTCCACATTGAGTATAGAGAATCTAGTCGACTCACCTCTGGTTGGATCACGTGTGTCTGGAAAGCCCTGCAGCCAGCTTAGCCGACTTACAGAGAGGTGTGAGAGTTTCAAGAGGGGGTGTGGGAGGAGAGCCAGAGGGCTGCAAATATTGCTGATATATGGAAAAGCTCTTGAGTTTTGTGTCTTTATTTAGTATCTGATTACTTTACCAAATTCTCTTACTGATTCTGATTGCTAACTTTATTAATTCTATTAGTTTTTCCATTGAAAACAATGGGATATATATGATAGTGTCATAGGAAATACACATGATTATTTTGGCTTCCTCATCCCACTTGTTGTAATTCTCTTCATGTTTCATGTCTTGCTGTGGATTGGTGATAGATACAGGATGGAAAGGGTTGGTGATGGATACAGGATGGCTGCTTAGGAGACCTCTGCAGTCGTCAAGCAAGGTCTGACTGTCGCTGGTGATTTTTGTGGAGACTGAGAGAAGTGCATAGATTTGAGATGTAATTTGGAGAAAGCATCAACCAATTTCGGTGATGTGGGGGTGATAAAGAAGGTGATGACAGAAATTGTTTCTGGCCATTGCACTTTGTAAGAAGAACAAATGTGCATGGGGGTTTATACCACAAATTTGAGATGAGTGCAAGGTATCTAATTAGATCTGAGCCTGGAGTTCAGGAAAAGTCTGTACTATGCTACGAACAGGGGTGGTGAGCACGTGGCAATGGGAGTGGGTGGGATTGCATAAGGAGAGAGGTTGGAGGTAGAAGGCCTGTGGCTGTGAGTTGAGAAACAGACATTTACAAGTTGAGTAGAGGAAGAGGCATCCAGAGATCTACAGGGGAAATCAGTAGAATGCGTTATCAAGTAGAAGAAAGTGAGTGTTTAAATGTTCAAAATGTTGCCTAGAAGTCAAATAAGATAATAGTGTCAGTAGCTAACGCTTATTGAACATTTACTACATACAAGCATTTTTCTTCCCTGAGTCTGTGTGAACTGCCTCATTTAATCCTCTTGACAACTCTCTGCCCTTATTATCCCCATTCTGTAGATGAGGAAACAGATGCAGAAGGTGAAAAATTAAGAAGGAACGCCAGGGCTCTAACTCACTGCCTCCTTGGATGAGCATGTAAGATTGTCCCTGTAGGTCACTAGTGACTCTGGCAAAGGTAATTTTGGTGGAAT
Organism: Equus asinus; assembly: GCF_041296235.1. Taxonomy (NCBI): domain Eukaryota; kingdom Metazoa; phylum Chordata; class Mammalia; order Perissodactyla; family Equidae; genus Equus; species Equus asinus. The sequence continues at coordinate 2,576,569 of NC_091797.1, read as the reverse complement.
AATAAGGATAGAGAGATGGATCTTTACAAAATGAATTATAATTAGTTTTATGACTACTATAATTAGTAATTAGTATAATTAGTTTTATAGTTACTGTCATTAGTAATTACTATAATTAATTTTGTAATTTACTGTTTACTATAACCAAGTTATAGAGAGATAGATCTTTATAAAATTAATCATACGGCTCTTGTGCTTAAAACAATTAGTTATTTCCCATTACATTAAAATCTGAAATCCCTAACATATCCTGCAAATTCCTACACAGCATGGCCCAAAATTGCCTCTGAATTCCTCTCTCTCCACACTCCCCTCTTCTCCTTCTGCTCCAGCCACACCACCTTTCTTCAGTTCTTTGAACTCAGCGAGTTCTCTTCCGCCTCAGAACTGCCCACTCGTGTCCTCACTGCTGGGAACGCTTTCTCCCTTCGCTCGGCTAACTCTGTCCATTTCTCACATCTTCAAAGTCATTTTCTCAGAGGAGTCTTCCTTGACGCTCCAATCAAAATCAGTTCTTTTTGTTACAATTTCTTATTATTCCTTTAACTCTACACTCACCTTTACAGGACTTATCACAATTTAGAATGATAGAGTCACTGCCAGGAGTGTTTTTTTCTGTTTCTGCAGTAGAACAGAAGTTTCTTGAGAGCAGGGACCACATCTGTCTGTTGATGTCTTTATCTCCAACACTCAAAGTAATGCCTGGTATGAGAAGAATTCAATTAATTAATTCAGTACTGGAGGAGAGTAGCATAGACAGGGTTGAGTAATCTTTGATAATTACGATTTTTTTTTTAGATTTTATTTTTTTCCTTTTTCTCCCCAAAGCCCCCTGGTACATAGTTGTATATTCTTCATTGTGGGTCCTTCTAGTTGTGGCATGTGGGATGCTGCCTCAGCATGGTTTGATGAGCAGTGCCATGTCCGCGCCCAGGATTCGAACCGACAAAACACTGGGCCGCCTGCAGCGGAGCGTGCGAACTTAACCACTCGGCCACGGGGCCAGCCCCAGTAATTACGATTTTGATTCATTCAACTCAGTATCAACCCTACTTTTTCGGACTCCTGCTATTGAATTTGTGACATAGAGTTAGAGATCAAAATTCAGTTTACATGGATGACCCTTGGAATTGTGTTTCAAAAAAAATACTTATAAAAACATTAACAGATTTGATAGTATACCAAAATGAGCAGAGAAGAAATTGGTGAACACATTTCCATTTTTAATTATTCATGAAACACATCGCCTTTTTGTAGGCATGATTCTATATTCTTATAGCTCCTTATTCTATAAAACAAAGTAAATCAGTGATTTTAATACCAAATGTTACCCTATCTTTTTAATTCAGTAGTTGTGTTAGAGGTCGTCTGTTGATTATGTGTCATAATTTTCAGTTGCAGTTATAGTGAAATTTTGAAACTACTGATCACAGTGACCTTAGGTTGGTTTTGTTAAGGAAATTTATTCAGTAAATTTTATGTAATTTAAAGACAAAGAAATATGGAAATTTGGGGGCACGTAATGAGAGATAAGTAAGAAAGGCATGACCCTCATTTGTATACTGATTGACAAATGGACTTTTGGTAGTTTCTCATTTATCAGGGCTGAACATTCTAAAAGGCTGGTTTACGATTTGTCTCCATTTTGCTTTTATTTTGACCTTTATCCCAACCATACTGTTTTTTCACTGCAGGCCCTGCAGTGTCTCGGGTTTCTTCTCCTGTGTGCTAGTCCCTTTTCCCCCTTTCTCAGGTCTTCTGACCCCACAGACAGCTCCCTGCCCTCACCCGCCGGCTCTTTTCCTCGACTTCTCGCTGATTGTGCCACCCACTGCTGTCTTTCTTACCTGTTTTGCTTTCATCCCATCCAGGCCTGATTCCCTCTTCAGGTTACTTTCTATCAATTTTTCTTTCCAGTAGCTCTGAGAAGGGAAGAGAATTTTTAGTATAAATAGATGGATTCATGAACAGGTGACTCCAGAGTATTTTCTGTGCCCCAAACAAGGAAAAGACGTATGAGGCGGTTCTCCCCTCGCGCCTGAGCCTTCCTGAGTCAGACTGGTTTTTAAACTAACAGTAAGGCAAAGGCCACCCTCACATTTGGTGACAGAGTTTGTAGTGTGTAAAAAAGATGTGATTTTTTTTTTTAAATAAAAAAATGAAATGATTTAAAAATTTATCTAGCAATTGCTTCTGTTTAACATAATCATCATGTATTTATCATTTCTATTTGTTTTCACTAAATCTCAGTTAATAAATATATTAGCCAAATCTCTTTGTTGGAGGTGCACTCCAGATGGTAGGAAGATAATTGATTGAATGTCACCAAATATTAGACGACAGGTGCATTATTTTTATTTAGAAGCCACTGGCATGTGAACTTCTTTCACATTCAATGTAAAAGCAATTCGCTGTGTAATAATTGCTGAACAAGTGTGCCCCACCAGCCTGAAATAGCAGGATTCCACTGCACAGAAAGCAGAGGTGTCAGTGTGCCTGCTGTTCCAAGTGGACGTCATGCAGTGACTGTCTGTGTGACAAGTTATGGTCCTGGCTTATGATCATCTATTGCTTCTTAGTTTAATATCTTACAGAAATTATCCTTGGTTCTTATTTTTCCTTGCTAATCTTCACAATCCCCTTTAAGCCACGTAAGTAACTCCTCATCAACGATGTCTTCTAATAGCATTTGAGGTTGAATGAAACAAGATACAGAAAGCAATTAACATTTGCTTTGTCTTTTCTACATTTTTCCTTGTTGTTCTTCATGTTCTGCTGATAATTATACTAACAGACCGAAAATACAGACAAAATGGTAAAACATTAATGCTTTGGGCAAACCTTTTGTGGAATGTTCTTTTAAGGACCGACACTTGTCTGGCCCCGGGGAGGAGCATGGCAATGCAGCTGGCTTTGCCCGCTGGCTGGATTCCAGGGGCTCACTGATCCTCCCTCCCACTTGAGGGTTGCTTGTGTGCACATATGACTCATGGAGTGATGTCTCGCTAAAAATCACAGGGCTGTGTCACACAACAGCACCGAGAGTCTCAGGTCAAATCCAGTTTCTTTCTTAGGGTAGAGGGAGCCTAGGAGGTCATCCAAGTTGACTCTCTTCCACTGTTCAGATTTTGACGGGTGGTCATCCAGGCTCTGCTCATTAATGCTAATAACAGATGCTTCTAAGTTCTTTAATTAAAAAATCTATTCCCTCTTATTTTGATCAATTTATTCCAGTCTAACCCTTTGGAAGAATGCATTCTCAGGTTATTTCTTCTTCCAAGTGACTGACAAGCTTTTGGAAAGTTGAAGATAGCTAGTTCATTCTCCTGAATAGTTGCATGTTAGTATTTGAGGTTACTCCATTGTGCTTCATAGATCCTGGTTTCTAGGTTCCTCATATTCCCCGTGGCCTTCATTTGGTGATGCCACAGCTTGTCAGTGTGTTGATGTTCACTAATGGACAAGTTCTCCTGGTGTGTTTGGAGCAGTGAATCCTACAGGCAGCGTATGAGTGAAGGAACTTGGATTTCGTAGAGCTGAGACCAGTCCTGGCTCCACTCGAGCTGATTGCATAGCTGTTTCAGAGTCTTCATCTGTGGAAGGAGAGGACTAGCCTGGATGCCTTCTAGAATCAGGAACGTTTAGAGCTAGAATGAGTCTCAAAATATAAAGGGTCTATACTACTATCTGGCAGTTTTCTTGAACAAATGTAAGCATTTACATTTATATATGGTGACTTTTATTTAGGGGTTTTTAGCCTCTAGTTCCTATTTGTCAACCTTTAACTCTTGATTCTGACATCTATTACAATAGTCACTTTTCTCAGCTTTTGTAACAGCCATGAATTTTGTATACATAAATTCTGGGTCTTTGAATAACTGATATAAATATTGAATAAGACAAGGCCTGGAGCACAGCTCTGTGGTGCACTACTGGAGTCCTCTTTCTAGGGGACAACTAAGCACAAATGAAGTTAAAATGAGTACTTTTATTTAATGACTTTTTCACTTACCTCACTGCAATTTAACCCACGTTTATCCAACATGTCCTAAGAAATTTTGTTAAATGTCTTACTGGATTAAATAAACCAATCTCATAACGTTTGCATGATTTTTGTTTTTTGACATGATATGCTCTCTTGATAACCATCTTATTCTTTACTAATATCGTAAAACCAATTTGTTTAATAATTAATTCTGGAATTTTGCTAGGGATCAATATCCAGCTTCCTTATTACTCACATATATTTTTTAAGTGAGGAACATTGGATCTAGGCCTTTCTTTCTCCAGGATTCTCAGAAATTCATGTCAGTGACTACTTTCCATGAGCTCTTCGTTATCTGTCCTTAATCTGTCCTCTCCTTTCTTAATGTCTGTTTTGGTCTCAAGGGTGATTAGCTAGAAATCAGTGAATTAAAGCCCTTCAACTTCTTTTCAAAGCAGCGTGATGCTGACTATAACCCAACATGATACTGAAGTTCTCTTCAAAACACACTTCAGGTTTAAGAACACATTTGTTTGTTCAATTATTCATTTATTTGATCACTTATTACCTGCTGTATACCAGATACTGTGTTGAACACTGTGGTAACAGAGATGAAAACGACAAAACATTGTTTCAAAGAGCATGTATGAAGTGTTTGATGGTTTGTACAGGATGCTGTGGGAAGGAAGAGGAGAGAGTACATGACTTTGGCTGGCTGAGGGAAGTGAGGCGGGTGAGGATTCATCAGTGAGTCTTGAAACCTGGATAGGAGTTCTCCAGAACAAGGAAGAGGCAAATGAACTCATTCATTCAAAAGCACAGAGTGGGACAAAGTACAAGATGTATAGGGAACCAGACGAAGTGCACTGTGTAACAGAATGAAAAGCAGTGACCGCCAAAGGGAAAAAAGGAAAGAAGAACTTTGAAAAAACTGACTGAAGCACAGCTTCGGGCAGAACCCCCAACCAGGAGAATTGCCAGGAAATAGCATCAAGAGCTTCCCTCCAAGCCTTCAGCTGATGACTTGTTGAGCTCATTCTGCCCGAGTAGGGGCCCCACCTGACCCCCAGACAAGCAATCAGTATGTTAGGGGACATTGATACTTCTGGAAGAATCTTCCCACTAGAAGACCCATCTGAAGTCTCCAGAGGAAAGACTAGAAAGGCTAACTAACATCCTTCCAAAGACTCACGCTGGCTTAAATAGGACTGTAGTTAAGGATTTTGCTTGGTACTTCCCAGGAATTTCTGAAGCTCTCTATTTTCTTTATTGTTGCAATTTATAGCAACTGAAAACTTTAGTCTAAGGTAGAAAAAGAACTTGACTTCTAGTGTAGGTTTATTCTGTTAGTTAAGGTCCTAAGGCAACTTAATCTAATTATTTTATCCTTTCTTTGATTAAAGAAAGAAAAGAAAAGAAAAAGCGTGAGACATAACCACTTCTTTTATGAGTCAAACAAAATTTAGCATTTGATCATAAAGTGTAAGGAGTGAATTCCTGGTTTTACTTCTAATAAATAGCCATGGTCATATTTACAAAAGAACCCATACTTACTGATCTAAATTCCAATAATTTACTAGCCAGATGTCCAGTCTTTTCTTGTTATCTCCCTCCTGAAATTGTCACAGGAATCTCAGGGATTCTCTATGTGTCACCTCTGATCAGTATGTGAGTCAACAGTGGGCCTTGCTGCTGTCATTCCCTCTTTTGGTTCTTGAGAAGAAGAGTAATAAGTTTCAGGTATAATTTGATCTGGCACCTGCAGCTTTTGCTGTAGCTCCATTCATTTAGGTTGATTACTCTCTCTCTCTCCATATGTCTACAGATATATCTATATGACAGAGAGGGGGACAGTTATCCAATAGATTATTAATTTTGTGTGTTCATGGAATATTTAGAAAAATTTGTGGTTCATTATCAAAAAAATTAATTCAAAAAGCAGATATTTTGCAAGGCACATTCCTTTGCAAGACATAATAAAAAACTAAGAAATGAAGAACACTCCTAAATATACCCCTTGAACCAGAGTAAATGAAAAGGGAAGTTCATAGAAATTGATAAACAAAAAATACTTTATACCAAAATATATGAAACATAAAAAAGTTATACTGAGGGTGAAAATAGATAGTGCAAAACTTGTTATAAAGGAGGAAATATAAAAATAAAGGAAATAAGTTTCTTTCTTATACAAAATAGAAAGAGCAACACATAAACCAAAATAAAATAGTAGAAGGGAATTAATAAATATAATCACTAAAATTGATAAAACAGAAAATTTTAAAAATTGTAAAAAGGGTAAATGAATCCAAAATCTGGTTTAATAAAATGGCCCATAAAATAAGTAAATAAAATTCTGTTCAAGAAGCAGAAAATGGAAAATAGAAATGAGGCAAATTGGAAATAAGAAAGAAATTTATAACTATAAATTCGACCACAGATAGTGTGTGGACTAAAAGAATTCTGAGAGACTGCTATGTGAAATTCTAAAGAAAAAAATTGATAATCTAGAAAAATGGATGATTTCCTCCAAAAAATGTAAAAAATTAACCACAAATAACTGGAAAATATGACTTCACTGCTTACTGTGGAAGGCATTGGAGAGACAATTCAAGATGTAGCACTGAATAAAGGACCAAGACTAATGGGGTTTTTCAGCAGGGTTTTATCAAGCCAATGTTATTTAAACTGTTCTAAACCAAAGAAAAGATGGAAAGCTTCCAGGAAGTCAGCATAGTAAAAAATTAAATGAAATCTGTAACCAAATTTTATTTATGAATATAGATAACATTTTAAAAATAAAATATTAGCAAGTGGAATTCAACAATCCAGCATAATAAACATCAATACTAGGAAGTCAAGGGTGATTCAAGCTAAGGAATTCTATCAACCTGATACCACGTCAACCCATTGAAGCATGAAAGTTAGATGATCATATAGATAGATGATGAAGCTTTTGATAATATGCAGTAATCATTCATGATAAAATCTCCAAGTAAAATAGAAATTGATTAAATATTTTTACTGAAACTCAACAGCAAATATTATTCTTTAAAAAAGGCAAAGCTATACTAGAAATTAAACAAGCAAAATTTAGACTTCAAGAGGTAAAATCGTCTATGTCACGAGAAAATTAAATAACTTAGGTGCATGGGAAAAAAGAGATAAGCCTGGACGTTTTTATTAAATTCTACGTGTATAGGTAGAAAACCTGAGAGACTTTGGTAGGAAATTTTTTTTAATTGATAGAATTTGGGTAATTGTTTAGATACTAGAGAAATATTGAAAAAACAATAGATTTTCTTTATCTTAGTCATTAACACCTAGAAATGTCAGTAGGAAATATTCTATTAATATAAATGGTGAAAGCAATAAGAATTTTGGGAAAATTCGAATAAGAAAGGAACAGGGTATATACAAAAAAAATCAAAGCATAAGAAGCAAGACCTAAATGAATGTACATACCATCTTCTTAAAAGTTACAATATAAGAAATTCAGTAATTCAGAGTTAATATGTAAATTTAATGGAATACAAATAGATTTTCTGACATGCTTTAAAATTTGTTTTGAAGTTGGATAAAATTGCTTAAAGTTTATATGGACAAATAAATACCTGAAAAGAGTCAAAAATTTTTTGAGAAAGAGCAATGGTAAGGATGGACTTTCTTTACCAGACATTATAACATTCTATAAAGTCACCATAACAACATAAATATTGTATTATGTAGTATAAAGATAGGTAGAACAAAATTAAGAATCTGGAAATCGATCCCTGAATTTATGAGAATTTTATAAATTTTGTATTTCAGTTCAATGGGAAAGGATGGATTATTCCATAGATGTGCTGATAGCACTGATTCTATCCATATGAAAAATATCTTATACCTATACAAAGATAAATTCCAGATGGACAAAAGATTTATATAAAAATCAAAACAAAGCAATAAACATTTTGTATTTGTACAATCTAGGGACAAGAGCATATCTAACCAAGATTTTAAATCCAGGGACTATAAAGTAAAAGACAGATGTATTAGACATGTAAAAATCAAACAGTTCAGTGGTAGAGGGCCATAATCAGCATCAACTTGAAACTGATAGTTCTGGCAATATTAAAATGTAATTAACAGACAATCAGTTAACATTTGTACTTTTCAGAGCGTTTTTAAAAATCGATGGGTAAAGATGAATAATTTAATCTTTTAAAGTGAGCAAAATGTATGAATAGGTAGTTTAGTAAAGAGCAAACCCAAAATATTAACAAACATATACAAGGCTCAGATTCCCTGGTAGGCAGAGATATGCAATTTAAAGCAATTATGAGCTGTGACCTACACCATCACCCTGGCACCTGTTGCTGGATGTGGTTCAAGGACAAGGCATTCTCATACATTGCTAGTGGTATGTTAGAGCTACAGCCTCTTTTGGAAAGCAATTTGGCAACATCTATTTGAAAATTTTTTTTAAAGCATAATCTCTTTACCTAGCAATCCATTCTGGAGACTCTGATCTATGTAAAGTATATCACATGCATATAATGGTGTTTATTGCAGCATAATTTGTAGCGACAGAAAACTGGAAACAATGAATAATCATTGACAGGAAAGCACTTGAACAAATTATGGCCCATCCATATCATAGAGTATTGTGGAACTATGGAAGAGAATAAATTAGGATGGTACTGGGTAATCTAAATTAACTTACAGAAGATGATGTTGGGGGAGAAAATAAAAATGCAGGAAAATGTGTATAATATAACCAATTTTTAAAGGAAAAAAAGACGAAATCTATATTTTGTGTGTGTGTGTTTGTATCTAGTTATGATTATATGAGTTTGGAGAAAATATTTAGAAGGATGCTTACAAAGTTGATAACAAAGATCTGGCATCCAGAGAGGGGGTAAAAACAAAAAAGGGAGGGAAGGAGAGTATGTTTCATTGTTATACTTCATAATTTACATTTCATTATATATATTCTTTATATTTAAAAATATTTTGTATCTAGGAAATATATTTATAAATTTTATCTTTGTTATATTTATAGATTTTATTACATTTATTAAATTTTATATTCATAAAAATATATATATTCATATATTATATTATATACATTCCCAGATACATATATTCTTGAGCATGTATCAAATATTTCATTCAAAAATTTTAAAATTTGTACTAAAATGTTTATTTTATGTGATCACATTTAGGACTTTATGTAAGATTTGCGTATGTTTTAGATGATTTTTTAATTTTAAAAAGCAAGAAGATAGATTAAAGATAGGAAAATCAGCTAGGTAACTGCTACAATAATACGTAAATGAAGTTGAACCAGGATTGTGACAATGATAATGGCAGGATCAGGCAGAACAGGAGCAATTTAACAAGAATAAAAATGAAAATATACAAAGAAAGAAGAGGTGGGAGGGAGGAAGGATTCTCTGTTCTGATCCACTGGTCTCTTTGTCTACACTTGTATCAATACAGCACTGCCTAAATTACTGACATTTTATAGCAGTTATTGTACTGAAAATAGCAGTGGTGAAAGTCCGTCAACTTTGCTCATTAAGATGGTCTTGGGTGTCCCAGGACTTGGCGTCTCCGTATTAATGTTCAAGTCAACACACTCACACACGTACAACCTGCTGAGATTTTGAATGAGTTTTCTTTTGCTCTACAGATTGTTTGGGAGAAATTGTCTCTTAGTATTTTAATTTTCACTCTAGGGTTCTTAAGTAATTTTTGTTAGATTTATTACCATATATTTAGTGTTTTTAAAGCTATTTTAAGTAATTTTAGATATTTAACTTCCAATTGTTTGCTGCTAGAATACTGAAGTACATTGAGTTTTATTTATTGACCTTGTGTCCAGCAACCTTGCTTAATTAACCAATTAATTCTAATAATTTGTAGATTATTGTGTCATTTGTGAATAAATACTTCTACTTCTCCCTTTCCAGTCCTTCTTGCTCGGATTTCTTTTTCTGCACTGGCTAGACTTTCAGTACAATAGTGAATAGAGTGGTTATAATGGACATCCTTGTCTTTTTTCCAAATTCAGGGAGGAAGAATTCAATATTTTATTATTAAGTATGCTTTAGGTTTTTGTAGAGACGCCTTATCAAAATAAGGACATTAAGAATATAGTTTTCTGAGTTTCCCCCGAATGCCTAGTCTACATTTAATTTAAAAAATGCTTTTTCTGAAGCTGGTGAGATGATAATATGATTTTCCTTCTTTTCTATTAATGTGGTGAATTACATTTCTTGATTTTTTTTTTTTTTAAAGATTGGCACCTGAGCTAACAACTGTTGCTAATCTTTTTTCTTTTTCTCCCCAAATCCCTGCAGTACATAGTTGTATATTTTTTTAGTTGTGGGTCCTTCTAGTTGTATTGTGTGGGACGCCATCTCAGCATGGCCTAATGAGCGGTGGCATATCTGCGCCCAGGATCTGAACCGGTAAAACCCTGGACCGCAGAAGTGGAGTGTGTGAACTTAACCACTCAGCCACAGGCCCAGCCCCTGCTTGATTTTTAAATGTTAAACCAGACTTAGATTCCTAGAATAAGACTCATTTGTTTGTGTTGTATTATCCCTTTTTGATTGTCATTGGATTCAATCAACTAATATCCTTTTTTAAAGATTTTTGCATCTGTGCTTATGAAAAATTTGAGAGATTCTTTTCTTGTAATTTCCTTGTCAGATTTTGGTATCAGAGTTATGCTGGGCTCATAAAATAAGTTTAAAACTGTGACCTCTTCTTCTGTTCTCTAAAGGAGTATGTGTAATATTTGTCTTATTCCTAAGGATTTCTAAGAATTCACCAGAAAAGCCAACAAGATCTGGAAGTTTCTTTGTGAAAGATTTTAAATTTGGGGTTTAATTACTTTGTTTTGTTTAATTGCTTTGTTTTGTGTTTCTCCTTAAAACTTGGAACACTTTTGTTCCAGTGCTTATATTCATAAAATAAACTATATTCTCTGTCTTTCCACTCAGTATCTATTGATTTCCTTCTCTAGAATGGCAGAGTTAAGGTATTTCCACTTCCATCCTTCTCTCTCTAGTTTATTGGCTTTGAACACAATCTTCTAACAGCTCACCACAAAAGATAAAGGAATTATTATATCCATATTTCCTCTCTCTTTTTCTCTCCTTTCTTCTAATTTTTGTTAGATATATACTTTCAACATTTTTCAGTATTTATAATATTTGCATTTTGTCCTTTAACCACAATCCTTAATTTTTCTTTTTTCTTTTAGTCCCACAGATGAATGGAATCTGCATCCACTGTCAGGCCTCTCCCTACAGTTTCTGTGTTCTCTTGGTTGGCTCATGTTTGTCTTCTAGTGGTTTCTTCTCAAAAAATTCATGAAAAATAGAAATGAAGAGTAATGGAGATTCCCTCCAATTTTCTTCACTTTGGGCTTTAATAACAATTTAGTTTGGTTTATAGTTCTTGGGACATTCTTTGTTTCCTTGGGGACATTTTAGCCAATGGTCTATTGTAGTTGAGTAGTGAGTGTTGCTCTGGAGTTGTCTGAGATCAGCCTAAAACCTTTTCCATAGGAGAGTGATAATATTCTTCACTTTAAAGAAGGAATTAATGCAAATATGACAAGCAATGTGTAATTTAAGGGCTTCATTTAAGAGCTGATAGCACTTGAAGGAAATTACTTTTTTAGGTTGAATTTGGGTAGAACAAAAAGCCTCCCTCCCTAGGGCTTGGGGTCAGAACGCAAAGTAGACCTCACAACACATCTTTTAGGGAAGAGTGTATTTCCTTGGGCATTGTAATACTCGAAAATGAATTCCTCACTATTGAAATTTTTACAGTACAAGGTTAAGAATTGTATTTAACCTGAGCTTTGTTGTGTGGGATGGTTTTGGAATCTTTAGCTTAATGATTCCACTTGTAGCCAGGTTCTGGTGCTCAGTGGAAGAGACTCTAAGTGACTCAGTGGAGAACAGCTAAAGCCAAACATGGAGGCATCATTTCTTTGCTCGTTCTCTGAGTGGAAACACCCCTACTGACATCCAGAGTCCCATGGTCCCGTGTGAGTTCAGCACCATTAGAAAAGCAGCAAAGGATGAGAGAAGACTCAAAGACTGTGCATTTAGGTCTCTTGGAGAGAGAGCTTAACCAGAAAAACAGGACCACTCGGAAGTGAATATAGAGAGTGGAAAGTAGAGACAAGGACCCTGGAAACTGAGTTCCCGTCACCATTACTGAACGTCTTCAAAATTTCCTTAAACATTCATTTTCTTGTCCACAAAATTGTAAAAATTTCCCTCATTTCAAAAATGTCACTCAAAAAAGTCTCTCCTGGGATTCCTCAAAAGATTAGGCCATTTAAAAATGCATGTTATTAATTTTACTGAGTTAATAGCCATTATGGTGTAGTAGTGCATGTAATTTATATCAGGGGACACCTTAAAAAGCATATTATCATAAAATGCATGCTTAAGGACTTTCCACGTACATAAATTGAATTTAACAGATTATAACAACTCCAGTGGGCCCATTAGGGTCTTTGGAAAGCTCTGATCAGGGCTTTGTTAAAACACCTATTCTCTTCATGTCGTGTTCTACCTAGAGAGTTTGTCTAGTAGCCTAGAGCTTCGGTATGTTTGTCTTGCTTAGTTAAGAGAAACAAAAATAGAGAAGTAAATTTTTTTTTCAGTAAGACGGTCTACTAAGTCAGGAAGAAAGCAAATTTTACAATTAATTTCACTATTTTTAGTTTCAAATAACATACAATAGAGAAGTGTGAATTAAAAAGAATAGCTGGCAGTAAAAGTTTTTAATGACTTACAGATTACTGAGTATTAAAAAATCCTTTCATGTGTCAGAAACGTGAGGGTATGTGTGTTTCAGTTTAAGCTGAGTTTATGAACTGTTAATTAGCAATGGATATACTCTGATGAAAAGCCTTAAGAACAAATTACATCCAATGTTTTTGGTAACTGTGGTCTGCAGACCACCTCCATCAGAATCTCCTGGGTGTTAAGGGACCTGTTCCTCAGACCCACCCCAGATCTGCAAAGTCCAGGCATGTACTTTGGGAATTTGCATTTTAATCAACTCCCTCAGAGATTCTTGCACAGCAACTAAGATTTGAGAGTAGCGGTTATTTTAATCTACAAACCTGTCCACGGAAATTCCATCCAAGGGAAATTCTTCATTTGCTACTGGGAAGTGTCAGCTCTGATGGTTGAAATAGATTTAAAACAAATCTCACCCTGATGGATTCAAGCCCTTGAAAGGATGGCCTGGTTGCTGGCTTCACAAACAGCCAAGTGGTTGTAACACAGAGAATCATCCGGAGATGCTTATGTGCTTGTGAAGTTCTCTAAAAGCTGAGACATAAGCACTGCCATTGGCATCATAGCTCTTCCATTCACTGGCTTCCAAGACTCGGATCTAACACGCTTCTCCCAGCTGTGCTCAGCTCCCTTGTGGGGTTGGTCCTGGATGGTTGGAAAGGATTCCCAGCTGTGCTTACATAGGAGCCCTCTGACTAACATTCTTCCTTCTCCTGTAGAGAGCTCCTACTGGAATAGACGGTATGTTAACGCCATAAAAGTGCCCTATAAAATCCAGTCAAGTAGTGGGCTTTCTCAGCCCGAGGTTGCAGTAAAAGGAAAACGGGAAAAGTTTGAAATTAAGTATGAGCATTGAGTTCTGACATGGGAGGAATAAACTGAGTAAGTAAAAAAGATAATTATGTGGATCCACAAAGTTTTAAATATCTGACTTATATACCTCGGGAAAAGACTCAAAAATGGTTATGGCCTAAAAAAGGCTATTGACCTCGCTGTAAGAAACAGAATTTTATTTTAGTTTTTGAGGAAGTTTATAAACTTAAATCAGAAATGATTTAAATGTGCAAAAGTGCAGAGTTGGCACAGATTTGTCTCCCCATTCCTGTAGCTTCGTTCTCCATTAACTGCAGCCTTCTTCATCGGTGGTTGATGAGGTCAGAAGCAGGTCAGAGCGTGTACCTCATTGCCTCTGCTTCTTCTGTTGGCTGGACCAATGGACAATTCAAGAGTGAATCATGATGCTACCACCGCTGAGTAATAGAGAAGTAACACAGAAGATGAACATAGCTCAGTCTGAAGGAGGACTGCATGCTGCGTTCTTGAAAAGGGTCCTCAGTCTCCCAGGGCAGGTTTGCTCCCGAGACCTGGCCTTTCCCGTTTAGTTGGTTCCCAGATGAGACAGTAAGAAAATAAAACTTCTTCACAATAAATAAATGCTGTACTGGGATCACTTGGGAGATCAGAACACTGCTTATGAGAAGCCTCCTAGCACCTCTTATATCTCTTCATGAATCAGACAAGAGGCTCTACTGAGTTCTGTGCTGGATGCTCTGGAGGAATGAAAAAGAAACAAAAAATAACATCTAGGTATTAAGAGACTCGCGATACTGCTGGAGATTCAAACCGAACTACCTCTCTTTACCTCGGCAGTCTCAGCTTGTCTTGTCAGTTCAGCCATCACTTCTCAGAAGGATGGTTCCCACATCTGTATCCCACTCCTGTATCTCCTGGGGTTGGTCCACTTTACCCAACTCCCCACTAGACCAGTCGTCCTGGGGGTTGTGTCTACTCCTTCAGTTCAGTGTGTCTACAACCACGCCTTTTCTCTGTCCTCTCGCTCTGCTCCTCTTCCTGCATTTGCTTTTTTCTATTTGTGGTGATGACATTACTATCCCCCTAAGCTTTGCCTAGGCCCCAAACCTGTAATTTTTGTTAACTCTTATTTCTGTCTTGTCTTTTGCTTCTGTTGCATCTCGTGTCTCATAGCTGCCCTTCTTTTTGGTTCCCACGCCATCACCCTCAGCTCCAGCTTTCCTTGCTTTGCCCAGATGGCTGCAGTCGCCTCTGAACCGAATTCCTACAGCTTGTCTCTCTTCTCCCAACAATTTGTCCGGCATGTCTAGCTCCATCAAGCTCCAAAAATTACAGTGTCAATCTTCTGTCAGAGTCAGTGCCTGCCCAGTGGCTGCAGGAGGATGTCCTGACACCCCTCCCTTGCCCTGCATGGTCTTTCACAGCCTAATCTGGTCTGACTTTCCAGCTTCATCCCATAGCACTTCTTGTGTTCAGAACCCTGTGCTTTACCCGAACTGGGGACCATGCTGGTCCTTATATTTGTGCCTTTGCTTTGACGATTCTCTTCTTCTGGAACAGCCTTCCCCCATTTCTTTGGATCTAGATCCTGCCTAAAACCTGGGAACTTGCCCAGTAATTAAGTACAGGACTAGATAGACACTAAAGTGCAAGAGCCTGAGCCCTCGAACAGGGCTGCCTGGGTTCACAGCCTGGCTCTGCCGCCTGTTAGCTGTGTGGGGCCACTTCAGCTTTCCCGCCCTCAGTTTCTCATCTAGAAAGTGGGAAAATAGGAGGACCTGACCCGTGGTGCAGGGTGAGGGGGATGAGAGGAGTGTCTCAAGCCTATAAGATCTTATATAAATGCCGGACATCAGTTGTGAAGGAGGAACTTTCTGTCTTCATTTCTAGGGCTTTACCCTATTAAGCAAATTCTTGTACAAGCCTCACAAAGTTTAATTATGAATATGTTTAAATAGCATATCTCTATATTTTTAGGCATGAAAAATGCACTTCACTTATCTTTATGTAAAATAAGGAACCTGTACTCAGGCGTATTACAGAAGTTATTAAGGACAGTTTCAACAAACACAAAAGTACATAAAAGAGGATAATGAACCCTTATGTACGTATCAGCTGGCTTCACCTCGTGGCCAATCTTGTTTCAGCTAGACGCCATGCTGTATGATCTTGAGGCAATGCCAGACAGCAAATGCTTCATCTATTAACAGTTTAGTATGTGTCTCTAATGGCAAGAACTTTTCTTACCTAACTACTATTATCACACTTAAACTTCTTTTTTATGCTTTTTATTTGGGGAGGAAGATTGGCCCTGAGCTAACATCTGTTGCCAATCTTCCTCCTTTTATTCCCTCCCCAAAGCCCCAGTACGTAGTTGTATATCCTAGTTGGGGGTCATTCTAGTTCTTTTATGTGGGATGCCACCACAGCGTCGCTTGATGAGTGGTGTGTAGGTCCTCGCCCAGGGTCCAAACCGGTGAACCCTGGGCCACTGAAGCAGAGCATGCAAACTTAACCACTCTGCCACCAGGCCAGCACCACACAATTACACTTTTAACAACAGTTTCTTAATGTCATTAAATAGTCATTTGGTGTTCAGATTTCCAATAACATCATAAAAGTCATAATTTTTCTTAACAATTGCCTTAGTCAGGATCCCAGTAAGCTCCCACATTCCAGTTGGTTGCTGTGCTTTAACAGTCGATTAATCTGTGATTTCCCCTCAATCGCTGTCATTTTGTTTTCACTATATTATTTATTGGAAGCTGGATTATTTGTCTTGAAGAATTTTCCGGTCTGGATTTGCTGATTACATGTCCATGGTGTAATTTGGTGTCTTCCCCTCTCCTCTGCGTTTTCCTTCAAATAGGTAATTAGATCAGATTTAGGTGTGATGTTTTTGGTGAGACTACTTCATAAGCGGGGTGGTGCTCTCCTGTCAGAAGTGACATAATGTCTGGAAATCTCTCTTTCTGTGATGATAGCAGCATTGATCATCAAACCTGCACCCATTGATTCATTCAGGGTTGCAAAATGGTGATATTTTAATTTTATCATCCCCTCTACATTTACTAGCTGGAATATTTCTACAGGGAGGAACTTCCCTCAGCTACTCTCCGATTACCCAGTGGTGTGGTTCATAAACGAAAGTCCTGCTAAATGCTTGCTTCTTTCCATCGATACACCATTTTTCAAAATAATGAACTGATTCTCTAGTATCTTCTAGTATCAATGGTTACCAATTATGTTTTACTTCATTTGTTTGTTTTTTGATATTGTGAACCTCTTTTGATCGGTTGTAGTATCCTTATGACCCTCAGATTGTCCCATTCTTGGTCATGAGGAACCTCTTCCAGATAGCCTCTGTGTCTCTTTGACATGAGCCAGTCATCTTTGATGCCTTCGTCTCCTCTGTTAGGATACAATTTCCAGGCTCCTGCACATTAAGTCCTAATCATACTTCAAGGCCTAACTTAGTTTCCACCTCCAACACGAAGGCCTCCTGACCACACCTGCTCATAGTACTTACCTCACCACTGAGCCCCTGTGGCTCTCACAATTGAGCCCTCCTGAGTCAATTAGCAGAGGCTGGTCTTCCCCAAACAGCAATGTTGAGTATCTACATCCCCAGCGCTTGGCATAAGGCCTGACACAGATTGTCATGTGATCAGTTTCTTTGATTACTTAATACTACTGTAAAGTAGCCTTTGAATTGTTTAAGTCTTTCAAGAACTTAATGGGAATAATTTTTCTTATTATGAAGCTTGAGATTCTAAGGTAGTTTAAAATATTTTCTCGTCTTGCATGTATAATTGCAAGTTTTCCTCACCAAAGTTCAAGGAGAAAAATTAAGCCACAAATTATAATAATATCAGCAGAAGTTATAAAAACAAAAGTAGTACAGAAAACACCTTATCCTTTGCCTCATATGGAAGATCATTTGTGCTCTCTCTATATATATATACATATACACACATATATATATAATTTTTCCCATATGACTTGAAAATGTTACTTAAATCACAGCTTTTTACCTCTAAATACTTCATTGTATATTTTCTAGGAATAGGGATATTCTCTTATATAACCACAGTACAATTATTGTTTTGATAATTTTACATTAACTCATTACATATTTTGATTTTAACAAAAATAAGTAACATTTATGGGCAGTTTGTAAACACCTCTCACAGGCCGCAGCTCAAAATAACGCCAAGATAGATGGTATTATCAGGCCAAGTTTATTGATAAGTAAACTGAAGCTCAGAAAGGTGATGTTACTGATGTTACACTCTTTGCTCCTTGCTCTTTGTACCTTGCTGACTCTGAGTGAGACCTCATAGAAAAGTTTATAGAAGATTTAATGCCAAAACAAGCATAGAAGGAAACTCTCTAGTCCACGCATCCTGGTCAGCCAGAGAACAAGTCAGAGACGGCCATGGGCACAGTGAGGCACTGGACCTTGCGAAATCTGCCCGTGGTGAGTGTGGAGGGTTTCTTCCAGATCCGTCCTTCTCACTGGATCCCCAGGCAGCAGCTGCAACAGACTGAATTGTCTCTCCCAGATGAGTGTACAGTTTCATCTCCTTTCCTCATCAGCAAAATGCAATGAAGTGAAGAATTTTGAAAAGAGCCTGAAATATTCTTGCAGACATTGCTGCAATTTGGAAATGTTCACACTAGTACACAGATGATTTGGTGGTTTTGAGAATTCACTCTAGATGTGGCACGGGTTCCAAATCAGCCTGAGACTGTCATTTAAAATGCCATTATTTTACACATAATTCTTTCTGGTGATATTTCATTCCAGAGACATTTGTGGTAGACCTACTGTGTGCCTCTGCCTAAGCACATGTGAGAAGAGGCAGACCAGCCTAATGATTTTTGAGGAATGGGCCCACCGTGGCACGTCTCCCATCCTGCTGTGCCCTACCCATGCTCTGTCCATCCACTCAGACATCACCTTAGCCTGACTTCCCCAAAGAGGTACTTCTTGGAATATCATATTACCAGGATTTATTCCTGCTATGTTGCCTTCCTCTTTTTTAAAATCAAATTCTCTCCCCCCTCTCCCACCCACCCTCAGCTAATCTGAAAATAACGTGCATCGTGTTATCTGTCGTTCCTAATGTAATGACCACAGTTTTTGGCCAATTGGCAAGGGTGGGCTGTGGCAAGCCATCTTGCCAACATGGCGCATTGGGACCATTTCTACGGATGCATTACTTTCCCACCATGTGTTAGTATCTGTCAAATCGCTGGCAACAGTTCTTTGAATGTCTCCTTTGTCCCTGTACCACAAGATCAGTTTTTAAGGAGCCTGAGAATTCTGAGACTACATTAGCAAATGTGAAAGACTGCTGCCTAACAGATTTCCCAAAGGTCTAACTTTCTAGAAGGGAGTCTTGAATTCTAGACTCCATACAAATGGCAAACGGGTGGCCTTCCTGCTGTAGCAATTGGCCAAGCTAACTGGGTAGCCAAATGAGGGAAGCTTCATAATGGATGGCTTGAGCTTACGTAAAACCATGCATTTGTTGAACCAGGATTATGCCATCACTTAGTCAGCAAATCGAAGCAAAGACCTGTTCTTGCTATTCTGAACTCCAAGAACCATCTAAACTCTTGGGTTATACTAACATTTTTATGCTTGAAATTCTTCGGAGTAATAAACCATCAAGTAGATCTTGGTAACGGTTGGTGATACACCAGTGAAAGAGTTTCTTGAAAGAAGATTTGCTCTTCGTATACGAAATATGAACCAAATTAAATTTAGACTCTGTAATTATTAATATATCTGCATTTTTAGTTACTGAAATAAATTGATAAAATATGATTTTGTGGAAGTAATTTTGTTAGATTAAGTTCTTTCTCCCCTTTGGAGAGATAACTTAATTAGATTTATGTTACAAATGCAATTAGGTGAGTAACCTTGGCTCTAATCCATTTAGATAAAAGAATTTCGAACAATTTGTGATATCACAAATAAGTTTATCCAGACGAAATCTCTTCAAGACTGTAAAAATCAGGGGCATTGGTCTCTGAATACAAGGTCATCTCAGCCTTTATCTCAGTCCATCCTTGTGGTCTTATGAAGTCATCATTTAAAAAGAATCTGGGTGAATGTAATTCATAATTTTGCACCTTCCATATAAATCCTTTTTTCTCAGCATTGCAACGATACTAATTAGGTAGGTGTAGAAGTTATTTGCTTTTATCAGTTAAGAATTCAAAAAGCCAATAATGGAAAGAGTTATAGATTCACACAGTTGTAAAGACAAATATGTAATTAGTCTGAGCCCCTGTTTCCACATGGCAGACTCCATTCACTAGATCACAATTAGAACCTTAAGCTCTGGCTTGGCAGGTTTTGAAAATCTAGCATGTTTCTCAGTATGTATTTAGCTGCCAGAAACACAGTCAGTTAGTCACTTCTTTATCATCATCATCAATAAAAACAACAGCACTAAATTAGTCTCTATTGTAAACTATGTTACAGTAATGCCAAGTCACGGAGAACTTTAATTTAGAAAAGAATTTCTTATTAGGAAAAGAAAAGTTCTTTTTGTAACTTCCTTTGGTTAATTAATCTATCTATGTGGATTAATAGTATACTCTATATGTATTTTTTTAATTTTCAGATTTATAACATTTAGGCAAAAGGGCTTTACTTAAAATTATATTCCTTAACTTATTGATTCTTAATAGTGGATAGAAAACAAGATATTTAATGGCTTAAATTACTGAAAAATTAACTATATAATAAATTTATTTGAAACCTTTAAACTTTAAAAATTCACAAAAGGAATGTGTTCTAATTGTTTCTGGTCTCCTACATTGAGTAGATTTACTTTCATGCCCATTGACCAGAGAATAATACCAATAAGATAGTCCCCATGCTAAATTTATTTTGTTAAAAGTTTGCACTGATTAAATATATAACATAAAATACATATATAGGGTAGAAGACTGAGTGAGAAACTATGTGCACATGCAGGGGAAATCTGAATAAGCCCAGCAAAACCAAAGAAGACTTGAGAAAGAGTGGCAACATTGAATGCCTTCTCCAATCCAAACTGACTGATCAGAAAAGGTGGTAGCCTTATGGACTTGAGTTGCTAAAACATAATTTCTGTCCAAACCATGGGATGACAACTAAGCTATTTGGACATAGGAGTGATTCTAAGGCAGCCAGTTTATGTAATGGGAGTCCCAGGCTGAGGGGAGAAAAATAAACAAGCCAGAAACAAGAACCAAAAACTTCCCACGTTTGATGAAAAATATTAATCTATATATCTGAGAAGCTCAGTAAGTCCTGAGTACGATAAACACAAAGAAAGCCACATCTAGAAACATCATAGTCAAACTGCTAAGAACCAAAGACAAACAGTAAATCTCAAAATCACTAAGAGAAAAGCAATTCGTTGTGTTTACGAAACCACAGGAGGAATAATGGCCAATGTCTCTTCAGAAACCATGGAGACCAGAAGACAACAGAATGAGATATTTAGAAAGAAATTGTTACTTTCTAGAGTTAATAATTCTAAGAATTGTTAATAATTCTATACCCTGTGAAACTGTCTTTCACATATCGAGGCAAAGAGAAAGACACTCCTAAATAACAAAAAATAAAATGAATTCTTGCCAGCAGTCGTGAGCTGCATGAGTTACTAAAGGAAATCCTTCAGGCTGAAAATCAATGACACTAGACAGTAACTTGGATCCATGGGAAGAAATGGAAAACACTGGAAACTGTAAATTCATGGGTCAGTGTAAAAAATTCTGTAGATAGATAGGTATAGATACAGATATTCGTATATATAGGTGTCTATATATTCATATTTAGATACATAAATATATACCCTTGTATTCTCTTTTCGTTTATTAATTTCTTTAAAAGCATATTTTTAAAGCAAAACTATAACACTGTCCTGTTAGATTTATAACATATGGATTTAATACATGTGACAATAATAGCACACAGAAGGGGAGGGAAATGGAGGAAAACTGGAGCAAAGTTGCTGTAGTTTACTGAAATTGTCAGTATTAACTGGAATAGATTGTGATAAGTTAAAGATGCATATTCGTAAGTGCTAGAGCAACCACTTTTTAACAATCTTTAAAAAAAGCTAAATACTCATAATAGAAAACTAAAATTGTGTGCTAAAAATATTTTTTGAACAAATTGAAGGCAGTAAAGAAATAAAGTAATGAAAAAGACATACGACATGTAGGAATCAAATAACAAACTAGAAACTTCGTCTAGCCCAAAGCCACAAAAGGTTTCTTCTATGTTTACTCTAGAAATTTTATAGTTTTGGATTTTACATTTGAGTCTAAAATCCATTTGAGTTAATTTTCATACAGTGTGTGATTTATGGACCAAAGTTCATTTTTTGTACATGGATATACACTATACCAATAATTACATTAAATGTGACCTAAAAGTCATATGGAAATACAAATGACCTGGTATAGCCAAAACAACTTTGAAAAAAAAAAAGAACAGGAGGACTAATACTGCCTGATTTCAACATTTGTTATAAAGATAATCAAGAAAGTACAGTATTAGAATAAGGATACACAACAGCATTGGAAAGAACAGAGTCCAGAAATAACTCCACATATGTGTGGGCAACTTATTTTCAACAGAGGTACAGAAACAATTCAGCAGATAATGAATAGTTTTTTTCAACAAAACTATTGGAACAATTAGATCTTCATGTCAAAGAATTTCAATCCATATCTCCCACATTATCCATTATGGGTTTATACATAAGTTTATAAATAAATTCCTAGACATGACACTAAAAGGACCATCCGTAAATGAAAAAGTTAATACGTTGGGGTTTGTTAAGTCCCTACAAGATAATTAGGATAATAGGAGTTCCTTGAAGATGTGAAAATTAGATGTGTCCTCTGAGCTGTTGACATGTCGTCAGTAAATGGAGATGAGAAGGCCCATCTTGGAGGGTTGCCGCTAGCATTAAATGAATCCTTACTGTGTAAAGTGCTTAGCACAGACTCTGGCGTATAGTAGGGTGTATGGAACAGAAGCTAGTATATTACTGCTGGTATCTATTGAAATATTGCTCATGCTAATAACTACCTGTATTGTGGATGATAATGGATTAGTTCAAACTCCATAAAAAGGTTTCATTACTGGGGCTGGCCCCGAGGCCGAGTGGTTAAGTTCGCGCGCTCCGCTGCAGGCGGCCCAGTGTTTCGTTGGTTCCAATCCTGGGCGCGGACATGGCACTGCTCATCAGACCACGCTGAGGCAGCGTCCCACATGCCACAACTAGAAGAACCCACAACGAAGAATACACAACTATGTACCGGGGGGCTTTGGGGAGAAAAAGGAAAAAATAAAATCTTAAAAAAAAAAAAAAGGTTTCATTACTTACCTGAGTGTAATGTTTTGGATGCAAAAGTACTGCAGTTTTGTTTGGAACGACTTTAACTTTTGGTCTGGCTTTAAAATTAGTTTTATCAAAGGATAGGAATTGGAAAAATTTTAAATGTAATCTAATTCCCATTTATCCTCTTTCCTTTGGTTGGGATTGCTTTTAAGTTCCCATCAGACTAGAATGATTTATTGTATTTTCAAAGAAGTTTCCAGAGATGTTCTGCTGGTTTTTTTTTTTTTTTAAATCTCTTTTTGCTTTTGAACTTATCCAAAAACTGAAAAACAATCTAACTGAATTTACTCTCTAACAACTTCACGTCAAATAAGTTTTCTTTCATTCTAGCTTAAATCTTTAATGCTGTAGTTTTGTTTTTACTCATTTTCTTCTCAATAGAGAAAGAAGGAACAGCTGGTTACTATTGTCAGATTTCTTTTGTTTGGGATTTATTAAGTATGCAACCCTTGAATATCTTTTTTTCCCCTGTCTGGATATAGAACTCCCACTGCTCTTTTCAGAGGATGATTAAATTTACAATGGAGACAACTTAGAGCTCACCTAGTCCCAAAAGATGACCTGAAGAACTAATGAGACCAGTTAAAACATTGTTAATTGTCACCCAGCATTTCTTTTGCTTTCCTTGTGGTGAACTGCCTGATTTGTCTTATGCTCAATTACCAGTGAGATATTGTTCTTTTCCTTATGAATGATAAAAACTCTGCATATTAATGATGTTAACTATTAGGCCACCGTATGATATGTTTTCCCATTTTGTTATTTGCCTTTTAGTTTAGCTTATAATATTTTTGTCTTACAAGTTTATAATTAATATTTTGTCAAATATATTATTTTTTTCTATCACGAATTTCTTTTTTTAGCTCCATACTTAGAGACACCTTACTCACCATGAGCTCTGAGCTATGCTCACTTATATTTTCTTCTGCTCTTTTAATATTTTTAAGTGGGTTGTCTAAGCCATCCAGAATTAACTTAAATGCAGAATTGCACATTATTTCTAATAAAGTCCCTGTTGTTTATTATAGCATATTGTTTCAGTCTGTTGTAACATTTCACATAATAAATCTGCCACACGTACACTCAACGTATGTGCTTATGAGTGGCTCCCAACTTGAGCCAGTTTCGCCCTCTATGGGAAATTTGGCAATATCTGGAGACATTTTTATTTGTCAGAATTGAGGGTAGGGTGGTGGGGGAAAGGCTGGCTACTGGCCTATAGTGAATAGAGGCCAGGATGATGCTGAACATCCTACAGTGTACAGGACAGCCCCCAAAACGAGGAACTGTCAATAATGCCTAGATTAAGAGACCTTGATTGGAGGAGAGAGAGAGAGGGAAGGGGGAAAGGAAGGAGAGTGAGTGAGCGCCATTGGGTACCGTGCATCTGCTAGTTTTATACTCATCAGCAGTAATAGTACCTGGCCTATGTTTCCGTTTTCTGCTCCGAGGGGCACTATCAGAGACTTTGCCTCCTTCTTTGCAGAAATCTAGATATGTTGTGTTTTCAGTTATTCCTGGTCTGTTTCAAAAACAAATTATCTTAATAGTTTTAGAGCACAGAACCTGGGGCCATACTGCCGGGACTGAATCAGAGTTCTACCCCTTATAAGTTGTGTGACCTTGAGCAAGTTACTTAACCTCTCTGTCTTCAGTTTCCTCATCTGTAAAGAGAGAGTAGTACTCATGTCTTTGTCCTAGATTGTCATAGAATTGCAAGATGCTGAAAGCAGTGCTTGGCACATAGTACACATTATAGAAGGGTTTGGTAACCATGATAATAATAAAGTAAATGACTTTTTTATAAACCGTATTTGATCACAGTCACACTTACTTTTTATGTTAAAAATTATGCTTTTTAAAATCCATTGCAGATTTTGCCAGCAATCACGTTGAACAGAGCGTTTCCTCCTTAGCCATCTGCCAGCTCTTACCCTCTTGCTCTGCAGCATAAACCCCAGCAGGGTGTCACCTCTGTTCTCTATGTGCTATTATTATTTAACTCTTAGTATCATTGTCAAGCTCGCAGATTTCCCTGGAGGCACATATCTCTTTAGTCTTTAGAGTTGCTTATTTTTTCTGTCTGTGAGAACCATTAATTTTGAATAGAGACTGTACTCATTTTTAGTTACATTCTGAAAGCCAGCAATGATATCCATGGAATTATATTTGTCTTCTTATGTCAAAAATTTCTATTCATTCTATTAACTTGTGCTGAACACATTTTGTGTCAACATCTAGACACTGTGTTGTTTCGGATCCTGTTACTAGATAGACATTTTCTTCTGTGTATTTCTGAGCGCCTTCACTCTTATTTTGCTTTCTGTCATATCTGACATCCTTTAGATCAGCATGTCCAATGGAGTTTTCTGTGAGGATGGAAATATTGTCGTGTGCACAGTCCAACATAGTAGGCACTGCTGAACACTTGAGTTGTGACTAGGGCAACTGAATAACTGAATTTCAGATTTATTTAAATAGCCCCGTGTGGCTGGTGGCTGTCATATTGGACAGCACAGCTTTGGGGGGTTTCCTTACCTGCCCATTTTCAGTTTGAAATCTTCAGTTTCATTCTAACTTGAATCTGTTTCACTGAATGTGTTCATATGTGCTTTTGCTTGTCCTTTATGTTATATATATTTTTTATATTCCAGTACTCAAGTTATTTTTACTTCATTCCCTGTGTTTTCAATATAGTAAATTAGATGATTGGGACTGTACATGTGTATTTCTGTTTGTAGAATATTTAATGTATTATCTCTTAAAATCCGGTGCTTCCTTTTCTTTAATTTTTTTTTTTTAACGATCGACACCTGAGCTAACATCTGTTGCTGATCTTTTTTAAAATTTTTTTCTTCTCCTTCTCCCCAAAGCCCCCCAGTACATAGTTGTATATTCTAGTTGTAGGTCCTTCTGGTTGTGCTGTGTGGGAGGCCACCTCAGCATGGCCTGATGAGTGGTGCCATGTCTGTGGCCAGGATCCGAATTTGCAAAACTCTGGGCCACCAAATGGGAGAGTGTGAACTTAAGCACTTGGCCACAAGGCTGGCCCCTCTTTAAGTTTTTTTTTTTTTTTTTGCAAATAAAAATAATGTTCAGGGGCCAGCCTAGTGGCATAGTGGTTGAGTCCACCCTCTCCACTTCAGCAGCCCAAGGTTCGCAGGTTTGGATCCCAGGTG
The DNA here is from genome assembly GCF_041296235.1 of Equus asinus. NCBI lineage: Eukaryota > Metazoa > Chordata > Mammalia > Perissodactyla > Equidae > Equus > Equus asinus. The sequence continues at coordinate 2,550,351 of NC_091797.1, read as the reverse complement.
CAGACCTGCACATCGCTTATCAAACCATGCTGTGGTAGTATCCCATATACAAAAAGTAGAGGAAAATTGGCACAGATGTTAGCTCAGGAACAATCTTCCTCAAGCAAAAAGGGGAAGATTAGCAACAGATGTTATCTCAGGGCCAATCTTCCTCACCAAAAACTAAAAATGAAAAATAATGTTCATTGCAGAAAAAAAAAGAACAACAGAATACATAAAGAAGAAAATAAAATCACCCGGGTGGCTCAAAGCAGAGAGAATTATTATTGTTACTACACACACACACACACAGAGTGATATGTGATAGACTTGGACGAGTTTTTCTATACATAACATATTCATTTATTTTTAAACACTTTACTAATTATACAGATAATATATGTTTATTCCTTTAAAAAATTGAAAAACACTGAGGAGTATAATGAAGGGGGAAAAAATCATCCATAATCATAAAATGCATAGATTAACCACTTTTATTGTTCTGATTTGTTTTCTTCCTCTGTTGTTTCTAAGACCCATAGGTGGATGAATACGCAGGTAGGCAGGTAGATGGATAGGTAGACAGGCATTTTTAAAAAATTTTTTGAATTAATACTACAGATATGCAGGGTGCACTAATAAAAGTATATACCTTTCAGAAGGTAATCAAGTGAATATATATGTCACTATGAGTATGTGTCATCAACAATGGTATTAGTGGCCATTTTGAACATTTGTCACTTTAAATTAACCAAAATAGGTATTAATTAACACTCACTAAATTTCTTAATCCATTACTTGTGTCTTACTTTTTACATCATGAGAGCTTTCCTATAGTATAAAATAAAATTCATAAACATGATTTTAATGGCTGCATCATATTCCATTGTGTCTATGTGCCGTATTTTATTTAACCGGTTTCCTGTTATTGACATTTAGGATGTTTCTCTTTTTCTTACTACTATAAATAGCATCCCACTCTACATCTTAGTGCCTTAAAACTTTTCATCTCTAATTATTTCCTTAGGATACATTCTCAGAAGCAAAAATCACTGGGCCAAATGAAACGAACAGATTTAAGACCCTTGACGTATATTGCCGAATTGCCCTCAGGAAAATTCTTTGTTGCTTATAGAAGAAAATAAATAACCCTTGTTCTATTTCTATCCTTTTAATCATTTTTATGCAGCTTTTCTTTGAGCCTTTAACCTTCTCTTTGGTTTTAGCCCTCAGAATTGTTTTTTTAATAAATATTTCTTTCAAGGGATTAGCAAAGTAATCATGTTGTTATAAATACCCAAACAATGTAACTCATTTTTTCTTAGTAAAGGTTTTCAAATGTAACATTTTTCATCACATAATTGTCTCTTTCTAGGGTGAACAAGGAGAAAAAGGAGATCCAGGGTTGGCTGGCATTAATGGACAAGACGTAAGCCTAACTCTTTTTTTCTAACATTCTGTTTACATTTTGCCCCTGAAATATGCTGACTTTCTGGCACTGCTAAGATTCTGCTATCCTTGGGAGAACTGGACACCATCAGTGGATCAGGAGTCAAGGAGGGGCTCCAGAGAGGCCCAGGGTTGTTAGTTTTGTTACAAGTGGTTCCTTAGTTTTATATATCTTGTCTATTTCATACTTGCGTTCATCCTTAGCAGTCCTTTCGTCCTTGCTGTTTCTGGCTTGCATCTTTCCCCTCTTCCTTTCTCTGTCTTTTTTCTTCTTACGTGCATTCTCCTGTGGCCTGTGCTCTTACTCAGGGCTCCTTTTCATCTTACCCCAGATCTCTGTCCACTGAGGGGACTGTGAAGGTGGGATCCTAGGCATGAAAGGGAAACCTGTGTCTGCGTGTTGCTCACCTGTCACTGCTCAGTTCTTCAACCTCAGGGTTGCAGATGGCATCCTGGGATGCCATCCCCAGGAACAGCCTCAAGTCCTAGCATCTCCGCCTCTTCTCACTAGAACATTATCCCTCTGGAGCTTCCAGTTCTTATGATGAAATTTGAAGGATAGCCCAAATCTGGTTTTCCTCTGAAATGCAAATTGCTCTTACTTCAGGTCAAACTCACCATTGGCTAACTTTACTGGGGGAAGTGTCTATGATGAGAATTATTTTTTTCCACAGTTTCCTTTTTTCACTTTCGTAAAAATGTTTTAGAAAGGTTCTGAAGGGCCACACTACCTGATTTATGGATAAAAGAATGAGGAGGCCAGATTTGGTTCCCTGATGTCCTGGAGCTGTTATGAAGCCCATCTTGTTTGCAGTCAATCGTTACAGTGGGAAGAGATGCTGATTGTGTGGTCCCTGGAGCCTGTGGACCACGTAAGAGGGATACCTGAGGGGGCGGGGGCTCCAAAAGAGAAATGTCCCCGGAGTTAACACTGGCTTGGTACTCTAACCCGACGACTTTACTCTCTTCCTAAGAAGCCCCAGTCGAGTCTTGAATATGACCTTCATTCTTGTTCCTCTCACCTGTGAGGTGATTTTCTATGCCAAAGAATGAGCTAGCATCAGTGGCCTGTAGCTGGAGGAGTCTGCATCTTCTCTACCTCCTTTGGTACGTCAGGACGCTGCATGTCACAGCTGTTGGCCCTACACTAAAATAGAGCATCTGATTCACCTCCCTACCCCAGTCCCGAGGTACCTGCTGTAGGGGTAAGAGTTCTGGAGGGGAAAGCCCGAACCCGGTTGTGTCCTAGGTCTGTCACTAGTTGAGAAAATCACTTCTCAGAGTCTGTAAAGTAATAGAATAGATTCTGAAGTCCCCATCACTATAATGTCCTGTCATTTTACACGAAGAGATTAGTAAGATTACGAACTTGAAAATCATTATGCCATCTAAAGCCTTTGTTCAGGTGTTTGGAATTCCCGCTCCATGTAAGGCAATGTAGGGAAAGGAGAGAGGAGCCCAGCTGGAGCCAGGTGGCGGGGGGCTGGGTGTGAGGGGCTTGCCCTCCCCTCTGCACACAGGGCAGGCGGGCCCAGTGTGTTCTATAAAAGGGATAGAATTTGGGCCTTCGCCTGTGTTTTTGCTCTTTCTAGCATGCTCTTTGTGAGATCAAAGACCATTTCTTGGAATCTCTAGTTCTTAGTAAATGTTTAGAGTGAATAAGTTCCCAGTAATTATTTACTAAATTTTCATTTAAAAAAACTGGGATTATTATAATAGTCTAAAATATAAGAAATTAGAGTCTAAACTGGGATAACAGAGAGAGAAAGGAGTGCGTGCACAGATAGTGATATTGCAGAGGTAAAACATACGTAATTTGGCACTTTATGGCAGTAGAAACTCAAAATAGCCCAAGATTTTGACCGTTCATCCTGGGAAGGATATTGTCTTGTGATAAACGCATGGGGGCTGAACAAGGTTAATGACAACGTTGCCAAAGATAACCAAGCTGCATGTCTGTGGCTCTCTGAGATGGAGGAGCAAAACAAAGATTTTTAGAAGTTCATTATGATAATATTAGAATTGAAAGAGAGGGAGGATTTATCCAAACACTTGGCTAAAACTGGAAGGAGATTTGAAGGGTTGGAACCCAAAGTAGGTTCACATTAGCTTATAAATTTGGAAATTTTTCTCATGTTGTCTGACAGTAAGGTGATGTGGCTTTTTAGAATTAATTGATTGATGCACACATGTGGCGGAGTGCCTGCTACATGCCCAGATGCTCGGGCAGCCATGGCATGAGCTCCAAGTCTGAACAAGGCCACCTCGCTGAGAGAGCCCATGGCCCAGTGGGCAGGGTGACCTCTCCTCTCCGACAAGGATCTTGAAGAGCCCTTCACATGCCCCCAGTTGCAGGTGTAATTTCTTTAGCACCATCACTGTCTAATGTATCTCATTAGGTACACGATAAACCATGACAAACATTAACTTTTCTCACTTCGTTACTTTATGATGTGTAGATGATACTATTTTCCTTTCCTTAGTTTTGCCAAAGATATTCAGGAGTCATGACTAAGGAGAAATCAGAGAAAGTATTGAAAGGTGTCCTTTTTCCCTCTCCTATCACTAGAATGACTTTAAGTCCGAGGAAAATGGACAAATGCTCAATTATTTCATTCTTGGTGGTGATGTGTTAATATTGTGTTATAGTTCAGAAACTTTTCACAGGGAGTTTGAAATTCAGTCCGTACCCCAGCTTTATGGGCTGGCGAGCGTAGCGGGTGGTACCATCCCTGTTTTCAGAGGCAAGAAATAAAGATTGGGAAATAAAGCAACTTTCTTTTAGAAAATGGTAAAATCAGCCTTTAATTCTACATGTTTGACTGAAAAGTCTATTTTCCCTCTAAATCATGCCACACTTGCCATTGCCTGTTTGTCAATGCTCAAATAAACTGACTGCCCACTAAAATCACTGAGCGATTATGAAGGTTCGCTCTGACTTTCGGTCCGCGAAGGTCCACGTTCTTAGGGAATGAAGGTTCTAGAATAGCTGTTTCGATCTGAATTAAAGTCAAGCTGTGATGGGATTATAACTTCAGAAACATCCTGTTAGAATGCAGAGGGAATAAACTCAATGGCCCAGCTCCCTCTGGCTAGTTTCCAAGTCAGAGAAAATTGGAAGAATTTAATATCCCTACTGAATGAATTCAAAAGCCTTTTTAATAGTCTTTATTTTCGGATATTACATATAGTTTGATGTAAATGTATCTTTTAATAATTTCTTCCATTTCAGCTTTCCCACAAAATGGGCAAGCTCACTGTGGCAAGTGTAAACCTGATTTAAAGGGCCATATGCGGCAGTTCAGTCTTCCTTAACGGGGCACTGTTGGTGTTTTGGGCAAGACAAATTCTTTGTCCTGTGGGGCTGTCTTGCAAGAGCAGAGTGTTTAGCATCCTTGAAGGTCAACAGCTAAATGCCAGTAGCAGCTCTTAATCATTAGGCCAAAAAAAACAAAGGACTCTGATATCTTTCTAAATGCATCTTTGACTGTGTGTGTGTGAATAAACTTTGGATTGATCTCCACACTATTAGAGTATTGAGCTAAACACATGTTCCTATTTCCCTTACAGTCTAAATGATGCATAATAAATAAATAAATAAACCAGATTGAAATTGTAAAAAAATTGAATTGCTAGAATTTAGCCTTCAAAATGCAAGACCTTAGCTTTACACACATCCTAGTTTATAATTAAGTGATTTTGGTTGTGACCTAATATGAGACACATTCAACGATGGCATCTCAGAATGGACTTGAGAGGGAGTCTTATAAAGTTGTTAATGTGGCCTTCGGAGGCAGACTGCCTGGCTCACATCTGGCTCTGCCTCTGCCTACCTGGCATCCTACTTGGTACATGACTTATTCTCTCTGCCTCAGTTTCTTCATTTGCACAATGGGATGATAATATTAATAACACTTATCTCAAGGCTTCTTTTTTTTTTTTTTTTGAAGATGAAAGGAGTTGTCATACATAAAGCATTTAGAACAACGTCTTGTATGCAGTAAGAGCAATATAAACATTTGCTATTATTAGAAACTGGGTTGAATAAAACATTTATCTCAAATAGAAATATCTTTTCATTTGTTTGTTTTTGTGGGGTTATATAATCTTAGAAAAGTAGATTTCAATCATTCAGTTTAGTCTCTTCCTCTGCATCTTTATTATTGTCTTTCAAACATCCCTTAACAGAATTACAGCATCTGATGTTCCTAAAATAATCATGTTAATCTCCTTATACTAATGCAATCTGAAATACTGAATACAAAAGTATTGAAATCACAGAGCTGAGATAGCTGGCGACAGCTGGTGCCACTGCTAAGGAATATGATGCAGTCAGTGGAAGTCGGGGCAAAGAGTTGACTGATGACTTAAAAATTTTTAACAAATAACATTACTTCGTATCATGTTCTGAGTTTTAAAGATGCTACATACCATGAGTAGTAGGTCTTCCAATAAAAATTAATTTCATAGTCTACCTGCTTTTATAATTCTAATTGTAATACTGTCCTTCAGCTTTCATAAGGGTTCCTGTCTCCATATAACATGCAGAATCAACTACTGTGCTTTTGAGAATCTTTATATATGTGAATTTTATTGAGAACCTTTATAGTAAATGCCTATCTTATTCAATATGAAATTCAGAGTCTGTTCCGTTTAATTCTTCATGCTTTATGGTGAGTGCTGTGTCTTTTTCTCCCCAGTACTGAATAACCATTGATAGCAGCACCAGTGTGACATGAGGAGAAAAACTACACTTGAAGAGGCATTACTGATCTGTTTCTCAGAGCCCATTATGGTGCCCTGGCCTTAACAACATTGCACTTTATCACAGGAGGACATGAGTTACACGGTCCTACTTCAGTGGCCATAAAAGTGGAAGCTTGGCAAATGCAATGCTTCTCAATGCGGTTTATCCTTTGTGAATTAAAGCACAGTTGTTCCATATCCATCAAACTGAGTACAACACTGAACAGAATGAATTATTAGTGATCCCTTAGACTTGGACTTGAAAAGTAAAAGCAACATTAAGTTCCTACCATGTGCTAAGTGTTTTTACGATGTACGATTCTCAGAACAACCCTTCAAGATAACTATTATTTATACCTTTTTTATAGGGAAGCTTAAATAACTTACCCAAGATTGGGTGTAAAATGCCATTCCTTTCCTGACTCTCCTGAAATCCACATCCCGGAAGTCTTGAGCACTTCCAGTGGAATTAGGCATCTCTGGAACTGCTGTGTGCATCTCCGATAGTGCTCAATATTCACACTGAGTCGTAACTGGTTGCATTATCCTCCTTCCACCTTCCTGACTGTAGTGATAATTAACTGATTCAATTGCCATAACTCTCCTTTCCGGAAGTTGCAGTTAGGGTTAGTCAGGCAGGAATGTTGACAATTTTTAATATATTATTTTATGTCTAAAATAATATTTTTGTCACAGGTAACATATGTGATGATTGTGTCATAGTAATAACTGGAACACCAGTGGATCCAGAGCTCAGTGTCATCCCATGCCCACCCCAGAGTTAGCCATTTTCCTGAATAATATAATAGTAATAACTATTATTATTATAATAATGTTTCCTGCTTAATATTCCTTTCCATTTTTAAAAATAATGTTTTCATGTTTATCTGTTCATAGGCATAGGGGGTTTAGTCTTGCATGTTGGTAGCTGTTCAATAAGGCTTATTGAATAAATGAGTACTTGATGCCTTTCTCAGCCATTTCTTTCTTCATGTTTGTCTTTTCTCTGGATAGTGTTACACCAGCAAGAAGATAGAAAATCTCTTTTTAATAAATTTTCAGCTCGGTAAACAGCATAGCCTCCTAGCCACTTACTTAAGCGAAGTGCAGATCACCTTGATGCTTCCATTCCCTGTCTTCATTTCCAGCATATCTGCAGGTCCTGCCTTCTATGTGCCAATTCCAACCCCTTCTCTCCATGTCCACTGTCACCCGCGGTCCCGCCATCTTGCCTTCTGGCCTGGAAGCTGTGATAGCCCCTGTTCTGCTTCCACTTTTGCTGAGTACAATCTATCTTTACATTGTAGCCAAAGTGACTTGGGAGGGTGGGGAGCAGACAGTCACATCCTGTATTTCCCTGCTAAAACACTGAGTAGCTTCTCACTGCACTTAGAACAAAACCCATCCTTCTTCCCGTGGCCTACAATTCTCTATGTGCCGTGACCCCTTGCTCACCTTGACTTCATCCCCTGCTCCTCTTCTGCAGCTCAGGACGCTCACTCCTTTCACCTGCAGGCTTTTGTGCTTGCGTTTCCCTCTACCCCCAACATTCTTCCCAGGATCATCACATGGTTGGCCCTATAAAACCACAAATGTCACCTCCACACAGAGGCTGTTTCTGGCCCCCCCAATGGAGTAGCAGCTTTCCCCCTTTGCCCTCGTAATATTCACCCTGTTGACCTGTTTGTCGTCAGCCACCTCCTCTTATAGCATGAGTTCCATAAGGGCGAGAATCTTGACTTTGTTAAGGAAAAAATTATTCTGACACTTGTTAAAGCAGTAAGGAAGACTTTTTATTCAAGACTATTGCAATTGGAGTATTGAAGTAGGGGAGAGAGATTGGGCTCAACTGGGAAGGCAACAAGGGCAAGTGGGGATATCTAGCTAATGAACAGAATGAAGGTGTCAGTGGGTGGAAAATTACTAAGAGCAGATATCAGGGATAGAGGGATTCCTGCTAAACTGACTTAACAGGATTCTCTCAGAAGACAGGCCAAAGACTTAAACCTCAAAAGTTGAGGATGAGGGATTGATCAGATGTCAAGGGTGGGGTGGGTGGGGATGGTTCTCTCTAAACTGAATTAACGAGATTCTTGCTAAAACTGGGTTAGGCAGACCAAAGACAGGACAGAAGGGGTACCAAGGCTGAGGCCTAGTAAAGAAGACAGCTCAGAGGAGCCCGACTAAAGTCTGGTAAAGGAGAGCCTTTGTCAACTTCTTGTTCTTTTTTGTATCTCTAAATAGTGCTATCTAGTATAAATATTATATGTTATATGCATTATATAATATGTAATATTATATGTATGTATTATATTTTTAAATATAGTATTACAAATTCATAACAAATGTAAATATATTACATTTTCTAGTAGACACATTAAGAAAGGTAAAAAGAAACAGGTGAAACTAATTTGAATAATATATTTTATTTAATCCTATATCCCAAATGTTATCATTTCAATATATAATCAATATAAAAATTATTAAGGGGCTATTTTACACTCTTTTTTGTACTAAATATGGAAAACCCAATGGGATTTTACACGCACAATGCATCTCAACTCAGACTAGTGACATTTCAAGAACTTGAAAGCTACATGCGGCACATGGCTACTGTAGTGATGCTGCAAGTCTGAAGGTTGGAAATGTGACTGCATACAAGGTATATAATAAGTGTTTACTGAATAAATGGATGAATGGGTGAGTGAATTAAGAATAAAGTCTATTCAAAGAAATGGCGATTTTCTTCCCCCAAGTGTTCAGAACATGCTGGTCCCAAGTTTTACTTCAGAGGCTTGTATAAATAGAGTATGTGTTGCTTGATTTGGGAAGGAATAGGTATTTCAAATAGTAGGAGAATATCACATCTCAGATATAATTTTCACTCATCCTAATTCTATAACTGCTCCAAAGTAATGATAGAAGAAACAAAGCTATGAACTTTATCCATGAAGCTATTTATGCAACTACAAAGGTTTTTTGCGAATTAGGTGCTGTTTTCACCCGTTAAATTTTTTCTTAAAGACTACAGTTTTCACGTACTCTCTGCAACAAGATTATTTTAAATATCCAGTTTTCTTTTGTTCCTTTAAATTCATCATTGGCTTCTATATGGAGTAGCTATAGGGGAGGCATTTGGCATTGTTTATTTGCCACAAAATGTCAGAGCAGGAATAGCTGGGTCCGTCAGCTAGGAACAGTGAGACCCCAGGTTTGCTGTGCATCGTGTGGCTTCAGAATATTCCTTTTTTCCATTATTGTTCTTCCTTCCTCCAATGTGTTAAAAAGGATGAGGAAAGCTCTTTATTCCTGTTTACCATACAGCCATGATGTGTCTGTCCAGCTTTCTTACACTGTGAACGCACTCAGTGTGGAACTGACCTCCTCAGTGAAATCTATCAGGATATTGCTGAAAGCTGTCACTTCTGAGTCAGATCAACTAAATATCCACCCCAACACTCGAGAGTCCAGAAGATTCATGAATATAGTCATCTGATATGCTATCTATGTCTTATATAGTTTCATTTTGATATCTCTACAAATCCAGGTAGAAAAAAAGACAGGAATTAGAGAACTAAAACATACTTCAAAACAGGAACAGCTTACATTTTAGCTCCAGCTTTATGAGTCATAGGAGAAGAATACATCCTTCGTTCCTTTTCCCCCACAATTAGATTTCTTGATGGAGATGTAAAAATGTCTTTGATTTAAATCTTGAATTTTTTTGGCAAGCTTTATAAAGGCCAAATCAATGCTAAATCAGAGGTATTTAAATATCCACATATTTAATCCAAAGTGGATACTTAAAAGCCCATATAGATCTAAATGATGTTCTCCCAGATGGTGAATTAATGTAATTTGAGCAGGAAGCAAAGTTGCACAAATATGCAGTATTGAGGCCTCGCGCTGGTGGAGTGTGTCTGTACCCTCCACAGCACAGATGTCACTTAGCATGTTAGTGCCGGTTGTCTCTATCCTATGCACTGAAGAATGGGTTTGGGAATCCAGTAAATTATGATTTATCTTGTGACAAATGACTTGTTGGAAATTGAAGCATTCTCTGAAGTGTATATAGAAATCACAGTGGTTGTATTCTTTGCACAGGGTTTGAAAGGTGACTTGGGTCCTCGTGGTCCACCTGGCCCAAAAGGAGAAAAGGTATTGTATTCACTCAGGAAAGTGCCAATCTTTTCTGAAGAAAACTCTGAGAACCTATGCAGTGACTTTTCATTAATACTGTTCAACTGCCAAAAGTGGATTGTGTTAAAATTAACCAAAGGCTGTTACGTTAAAAGCATCTGAACCAGAAAAGCCTTTTGGTTCATCTAATCAGTTTGAAGAGACTCAATGCACAGTTGCTGGTCGACATTAATTTGTGTTTTTAAGATTCCCCTTTTCTCTCCCTTGCTTAACAGCATGAGGTATTCCATCACTAAATTAGCAGCTGTGTCCCGTGTCAGGGACCCTGCCAGTAGCACTGAGGTGCTACCCTGATGGTGAAGCAGGTGGCCTTTCGGGGGAGGGAGGCTAATTTTGAACCTCAGTCTTAGTCTAAATGCTCCATTTCCTGCCACCTTTTCTTGTATGCCATTTTATAATTGGCAGCGACCTTGAAAAGAGAATTAAGAAACAGTAAAAGCAAGAGTTGTGATGAAACTTGAATGTGTGGATGTTCGGCACTGTATTTTGTTTCTATTCTCAGCGCATTTAGAAATCCTTCAGGTATTTACAGCATCCACATATTTAATCCAAAGTGGATACTTATGTATCTACCTCTATGTTAAAGCTGATCTTGCACATCAGCCCTCGGTGACTGATTTAAGCTACATCAATGTTCCTTAACAACTATTGGTTATTTTTATTCAATTGTTTCCCAAAAATAATGATTATACAATACTAAGTCTTAACTTCTGAGGTGACTATATGAGATGAGAAAAGAGAAAGCCTGAGCACAAGAATGCAGCCTCCCCGTGCCCCACACACAGTGTGTGGTCTCCATGATGTCCCCTTAAACAAGGATCATAGCAGAGATGCTTGGTCTTCGTAACTGAGTTCTTATGAAATAAAGAGGGGTGCTGATGCAGTCAAGCATACAGGTGACGTATTTATAAACTGGAAAATAGTGAACTTTTAGATGAATCATTTTTTAAAGATTTTGAATAGTTTGTCAATATAATCACCTGGTAATTTGTATTCACATAGGTCAGCAAAGCAATGTTAATATTTAAAAATGCATAAATATAGGCAAAGCCTCTTACAGTTGATGGCAAGTGCAATGCCAACTCAGCAGAGCTTTAGAAGAGACAATGGGACTGCTTCTTGCAGCTGGAAGGCGTGAAGTGGGGAGACCCACTTATTATTTCTGCTGATCCTCGTTCTAACTTTGTCAGAAAAATTATCCATCGTTGTAACATTTCCCAGCTGCTCCGCTGGCAAGTAACCATGTTGGAAGAGATATTCTTTCTAATTTTGGATTAGTAGACAAAAGAATAGAAATTAGATTATTTTAGCTTTTCAAAACAAGTTCTGCTGCTGCAAAAAGCATGGGTGTGCTCAAGGTGATATTTATGTCATGAAAGCTAAAAGCACACGAGACATTTTTTGTTGTGCAGAGACTTCTTTCAAGATAAAATTCTATTTTTCTTTCCTTCAAGATTTATCTAGATATTGCTTCTAGCCACTCAGAATATTTATAAATCATATGTGCAAAAAGGGACTATTGGTAATTGCAGCTTTTAAAAATCTATTTTAGGGAGATACGGGACCCCCAGGACCACCAGCCTTAACTGTAAGTATTCTTGAAATCAAAATTCAAAATTGGAATATGTTATCCTGTTTATTATTCACATTATGTCATGACTAAACCAGAATTAAAGCCATAGGGTATTTTGAGAATCGAAAGTGACCTTAGAGTAGATCTAGCCAAATCTCCAGATTGGAAAGACGGGGTATCTGCCCACAGCAGTGAACTGTTTCACCTGAGGTCATACCTGGAGTTACCAGCAAAGTCCGGAGGCAGCACCTAGCCTGAGCAATTTCCTCTACCTTCCGTATGGTTCCTAATTTTGCCCCTGAAATGCTTGATTATACCTTCTTAATGTGACATTTAAAGTTCATGGAAGTAGAAACACTTCTACTTACTCTAAAAACTGTAAAAGAACGAAATTAGCCATATACCCAATGGGTTAAAAACAGCACCCTATTTCAGCTGATTCTTGCATTCCCCCCAAACCTGCCCAAGACCACTGTTTATCCCTACATGATTTGCTTCTAGGATCTGCAAATAATAAAATGGCAAAATTTCAGTAACAGATTTATGAGAAAAGTCTGTGATGTGCGAATAATTGGATTGTTCTCAATTAAATAGTTCATCATTTATTAAGCATTTAATCATAAATATATAATGCTTTTATATTTAGATACAATTTACTGTTATAGATTTTCTTCATAGGCCGTTGAGGATTCTCATTTACCTTAAGATTTGATCTAAGACTGACTCTAAGCCTAATGGAAAAGAGGAAAGGTTTTTAAATAGGATTATTTCTAGCCCGAGGTCTCTTGAATTTTATGTTGTTATCTAATGACATAAGTTAAGAATCTAAATCATCAGTTTCAAAGACCTGTCCTGGCCACAGAAGGTCAGGTGGTTTAAGGATGTCTTCTGGTGTCTGGATGGAGCTCTTCCCAACAGGCCAGCACGGGACTGTCAGAGGTGTGTGGCTTCGATAGCGTTTACGTTTATCTTTGCACTTGAAAATGTCATTCTGAACAAGACGCTAATAATGCCTTACACAAATAATCTTTGCAAAGCTTACCTCAAGGACAAATGCCTCTTCATAAATGGAAAATCTAAGGAACCAAACAGATGACCGACTTAGGAAGAGCCAAATTGAATTTGCAGTGGAATTCTGTGCTTGAAGCTTTTATTTTCAAGAGGGAAATAAAAACTATTTATTTGAGAGGAGGTTTTAACTGAGCACTATTCCATGTTTCATACTTTGTGGAGTTTATTTTAAAAATGATTTGGCAGTGATTTAGAGGCAAGCCGGCTCGTGTTCGTTGAGTCACATGTTTCTCATTCCTCAGCGAAGTTATGTGCTCCACTACTCCACTGAGTTGTCTGGTTTCCTCGTCGTTTTCAACTTGTGTTTGAAGACAAAAATGCCATCCATGTGTATCATTTCACCTGATAGGCAATTTCAGCCCCTCACCCAGAAGATTGTATTGCACTCTATCTGTTTTGTGGATTTTTAATGACAGCTGATGTCTTCCTGCCAAGTTGCACCGTAGTGATGTCTCTTTGCACTACGCAGCTGGCTGGTACCCAGGAGTGCAAGCCAATTTTTATGCTTGTCTAAAGATATGACAAGGCAAAGAGATTGTGAAATGAAATGTTTTATTTCATAAAGTAAAATACTCATATTATTTAGGTATTTCTATTTGTATGCTTGTCATTACTTTATTAATGTAATCAATGGTTAACTATGCAGTGGGGGTAAATTGAAGGCGATATCAAGTTACCATGCACTAAATATTTCATTGTTCTTACAATGCAGGTTGATACATTTTAATGAAGTGATGGATAACAATCTACAAGGGAGCCAAAATGACTTACACCACTATATTTGGATTAAATGAGGCACCAATCTATAGCAGTCAATGAACTTAGAGTTCATCCTTAGTGGTTCTTAAAGCCAGCTGCACACTCACTCCATGGAGAGCTTTAAAACATGCCAATGTGGGCCTCCAGCCCCAGAAATTATAACTCAGTAGAGCTGATGGGGAAGCAGCATGTTTAGAAAGCTCTCCAGGTAGTTGTAATATGCAACTGGAGTTGAAAGCCACTGTTTATGGGCACTATATTGGAAGAAGCTTTTTCCTACTCAGAAAATTCTTTTAGACTTTTGAAGAAGTCTGTCTTTCATCTGAAATCCAACTTAATGCATGGTAATAAAGAAATACCTCTTTCCATTAGGGAGGCACATGAGTAAAGCTAAATTAAGACTGAAGCCTTCTTGGCTAAGTGGAGGAGATTAGGGCTAGGAAGTTTCTCTTAATTACAACCCTAACGCAGCCACTCAAGGACTCCTGTGGGCTCAGGTGCCTTAATGCGTCTCAAAATTTAACGTGCACTGGAACATTCAGGGGTCCTGTTCAAATGCAATTTTTATTCCGTAAGTCTGACGTGAGGGCCCGAGAGTCTGCACTTGTAACTAGAGGATGTGGAGTCTACTACTCCTCGGACCACACTTGGAGTCCCAGGCTCGGTTCCCAATATTCCCCAGCTGGCTGCAGATGCGCTGCCTCCTTCCATGGGGCAGTGGTTCTCCACCTGCACTGCACATTAGAATCACCTGAGATGCTTTAAAAACTCCTGTTCCCAGGCTGCCCCATAAACCAACCAAGTCAGAATCTCTGGGGTAGGACCCAGGCAAGAGTTGTCTTAAATTTTTCCCAAACAATTCCAATGTGCAGCCAAGATTGAGAACTAATACTCTGAAAGCGTGTCGAATACTTTTCGCCACAGCTTCCTCTTTCACAGCTTGAGCAAACATTTTAGAATTACTCATTGCATCAGTATTTGTATCAAAAACACACAACCTGATTACTTTCGGAAGCTTCCAGGAAATGCCAGATTCTCTATTAATACTTGTGATTTGGTATCTAATTACTTGGTTATAGAGGATGAACATCTATCTCCACATTTACAACCCACCAGCGAGGCCGTCAACAGTCCTTTCTTGAGCAGGACCACAGGCGTTAGCAACTCTAGTACACAGAGTTCCAGAGACATCTAAGCAGGCAGACCCGAACTGCCCTGAATAAATGAGGAAAAAAAGCTGAACACTTTTTTCCCTCCAAAACATGCACAGTATATTTATTTTACTTTTATTTGTATTTTGCTCAATAAGAAATTGAGAGAAATAGTAGTTGAGCACGCTGAAACATTGCATGTCCTCATGCAGGGCAATGCTTTTTTGTGCACAACATTTTTGTGGAGGGTTGTGTTTATCCCTGTTATTTGCATGTCGCTGTGGATGACCATGCTTTGGCTAATATTTTAAATTTTAAAAATCACATAGAACCATTGCATTAAAAAAAATCCAATACATAAAGCTATCCGTCTATTTTCATTAAATGGTACTTTGTTTCTCATTTATACTTTTTCTTATAACTGGCTGGAATAATCGGGTCTCAGTGGAGGAGATGGGTCAGGAGTAAGAGAGGCCAAGTATAGAAGGAGGAAGGAAAGGTAAAGTTGTGGAAATGGTGTCAGTGAAGCACAGACCAGAGTCCTAGACGCAGCTTCATTAATTAAATTCAACACAACAGCTCTCACTCCTTCTTCCACCTTTCGCTGTCCCACCGCCTCGAAGTGTTCTCATTGCCAGTGACCAGCGCCTCCTCACTCTCCAACATACGGGGAACCTCTTACTGAGAAAGCCAACCAAAATGGAGCTGCAGTGTGCACTCCACTCCTTTGCTATTTGCAGAAATGAGATCCCATTTAGAATGTCACAAGTGAATCCCTTTGATAGCATTTGAATCCATCTATAGATTCATGTTCGCAATCATATGGACAGAACTGCCTCAGACAAAAAAAAAATAGCTAAAAAGAAGGAGGATGGGGAGAAATAAAGAAGGAAGGGAGGAAAGAAGGAAAGAAGGGAGGAAGAAAAGAGAAATCTGGAGCCTGTAAAAACTTCATAGAGGTTAATCATTATGGCATTAACTGTCACTTACAGCATTTACCCTTTAAATATCCTCAGTCTACTTGACTCAGAAAAAAATGGAATGATACTTTTTGATACAATGTTAATAAACTTGTGAATCTTCCCACTTACTTCCTTTAATTTACAGCCTTTCCAACAACAAAAGATTAAGGAATAAATTCAAGAACAGTTCTATGATCCCTAAGTGGAATGTCTGGAAAGTAGTTGATAAAACAGTGCCCAAGAATCTTCCCTAAATGCTTCTTTTTACAAAATGTCCTCTGGAGATATGGTAAGGAGGTTGAAACTCCTTTCGTCTCAAAAGGTGAGAATGTGGTTGAATTACACACAAAAAAAAAAAGAAAGAGAGAAAGAAGGGAAATCTGTGTTTGCCACCATAAACCCACTTCCATGTGTCTCTTGCTAGGCATATTTTCAGCAAACACAGCTGGTTGAAAATAAAAAATTTAATCAGATCACTTTGATTTCTTTTCAGCCTCTTTTGGGATGATACCAAATTCACTAATTAGTTAAGTACTAAATTAACTATTGTTTAAACATAGTAAGCTATTATACTAGTTTACAACAAATGCAATTTTAATGCTCTAAAGAAACAAATATGATTATTTTACCTGATTTAAACTAATTAGCTAATCATTCTTTCCATATCCTTTTTTATATGTCAAAGTGATAGCCATTTTTTAAAAATGACACATCTTGTTATATTGGAAGTAATGATAATGACAATATTAAATGGCAGACATTTATCAAGTGCTCACTATGTGTTATTTAAATCATTCCCTAAGGAACCCTGTGAGATAGAAAATGAGTATGACCACAGAGCAGGTGAGGGAACTGAGGATGGGAAAGTATAAGTAATTTGCCTGAGGTTACAGAGGTGCTAAGTGACAGAGCTCATATTCAAACACCTGTTTGAATCTAAAGCCTAAGCTGCTTTTTTTTACATTTGAGTATAATTTTATTTAAAGAAGTCTCATTCCATTATTTTATTTTTTCCAGCTTTATTGAGATATAATTGACATATAACATTGTATAAGTTTAAGGTATACAACGTAGTGAATTTATCATATATATATGTATATATATATATATATGTTACAAAATGATTACTACAATATGGTTAGTTAACACATCACCTCACATAGTTACAAATTTTTGTATGTGTGATGAGAACTTTTCAAATCTACTCTCTTAGCAACTTTCGAATATATAGACAGTATTGTTAACTATAAGTCACCATGCTGTGCATAACATCCCCAGAATTTATTCATTTGATAAATAGAAGTTCTTATCTTTTATCACCTTCACCCTTTTCCCCCACCTCCCACCCCTGGAAATCTGTTCTCTGTTTTTATGAATTTGGGGTTTTTTTAGATTCCATGTATAGGTGAGATCATACAATGTCTTTCTGTCTGGCTTATTTCACTTAGCATAAGGCCCTCAAGTTTCATTCATGTTGTCACAAATGGCAGAATTTCCTTATTTTTATGGCTGAATAAATAAGTGAATGAACGAATAAATGTAATAAGTAATTAAATATATCACTAAATAAATAAGTTACTTTCATCCATCGATGGACACTTTGATTGTTTTCATGTCCTGGCCATTGTGAATAATGGTGGAATGAACATAAGAGAGCAGATATTGCTTCGAGATGGTAGTTTGATTTCCTTTGGATAAATACCAGAAGTGGGACTGCTGGATTGTAAGGTATTTCTATTTTTAATTTCTTGAGGAACCTCCATACTGTTTTCCATAGTGGCTGCACCAGTTTGCATGCCCACCAACAGTGCACAAGGGTTCCTTTTTCTCCACATCCTCACCAACTCTTATCTCTCGTCTTTTTGATGTTAGCCATTCTGACAGGTGTGAGTTGATATCTCATTGTGGTTTTGATTTGCATTTCCCTGATGATTAGTGATTTTGAACACCTGTTCATCTAGCTGGTGGCCAATTGAATATCTTCTTTGGAAAAAAATGTCTATTCAGGTCCTTTGCCCATTTTTTAACTGGATTTTTTGTAAAACCTCAGCTCCTAACTTCTACTGCATGCCTTATTTAAATCTAGGGCAGGAAACAATAAAGAAATACCAAGGAGATGTCCTAAACTATTACAATAATTAAATTTTTAAAATCCAACTTCCTTTTATCTCCGAGCCAGAGTTTAAGAAATCAAGTGCCTACCAGAGATTGGATGGGTAATGAGAATGCGTGACGTGGCTCAGTGTAAGACATTAGCGCTTTCTGGGGACTAGCTGACCGGGACCTCTATCTCAAAATACCAAATTCAAATTCAAAATTACTTAGAGACTGTTTAATGCCGACTGCATGATATAATAAATTATATGTATTTGTTATCCAAACTAAACAAATGTTAATAGTTTGTAACATTTGCTTCAGATTTTTTAAACAAACAAAAATATTATTAGGTGCTGGTTTGCTTTCTTTTCGCCCTGAGGGAGCTACTATATTCATGATGAGGTTAGTATTACTACACATTTACCCCACAGATATGCAGTTAAATATTCTGTGCGTTTTTCATTAACATAAATGGTATCCTCATGCATAAATATTTGCAAAATTTTTTCCCTATCATACTGATTTTGAGATGCATCAAAACTGATCTTGTAGATCAGATTTGTTCTTTTTAACTGCTCTATGGTCTTTTACTACATGACCATACCCCTAGGCATTTTTAAATTGATGAACATCTGGATTTTTTCCTGTTTTTTCTTTCAGTAACAATGTACAACGAAGGTATGTGTGCCTGTCTCTAATGCACATGCATGTATATTTTTCTAGATTATAAACCTAGAAGTGAAGGTATTAGGTAAGCGAGTATTCCCTTTTGCAGTTTAACAGGACACTGTCTGATCACTCTCTGAAGAGGCTATTCAGTATAGTCAGCAGTTTACGAGACATCCTATATCATTCCCACCTCAACAATATTTGGCATTAGTAGACATTTCGGTGTTTAATACACAAAAAGCCCAGAATCAGATCTAAGCACATATGGGGCCTTGGAATGTGATCAAGGAAACTATATAAACCAGTGGGGGAAGGGTAGACCATTAAAAAAATGATATTGGGCCAGCTGGCTTTTCATAAGGTAAAAAAATACATTCCTCCCTCATGATGTTTATTTTTATATATTGACCTTTATCCACAACTCTGCTAAACCATCACATTAGTTCTAATAGTCTGTCAATAGATTCTCTTATCTTTACTATGTAGATAACCAGATTAGCCTCCAATTATAACAATTTGCCTCTCTTTTTCCAAAATGTTTATTTCCTCTTTCTTTTCCTGGTCTTGTTACATAGGGATTATGATTATTATCCTAGTCTGGTCCATGACTTCGCTGTGAAGGCTCTGAAGTTTCGTATTACATGATCTTTCTTGTTATTGGTTTGCTTTATTTGGGGTTAGATAATCTCACATGAAGAAGATGGTGGCATTAGCCTTTTTCTATGTGAGTGTCTGAAGTTTTACATTAAGTATGAACTAGCTGTATTTTGTGGGGGTTTTTGGTTAAGGAAATTTTCGTTCTGTTTCTAGTTTTGCAAGAGTTTTATCTGGACCAGCTGTTGAATCTTATATAGTAGTAGTATTTTTATGCATCTGTTGAAGTACTCATATATTCCTTCTCCTTCAATATCTCAGTGTGGTTAACCACTTTATACATTTTCTGAGTGTGAACCATCCTTGCTGTCCTAGGATAAACCCTACCTGGTCATGATGGACATCTTTACCTCATTCATGAAGGATAAGGAATTCTGGTTTGTCAGTCTCTTTTTTCTCTCAGCAGTTAAAAGTGTTTTCCCTGTCTTCTGGCTTCCATTATTTCTGATGAGAAGTCAACAGTCATTCCAGTAATTGTTCCCTGTTTGCAATATGTCATTTTTCTCTGGCTGCTTTCAAAATTTTTATTTTTATCTTTGGCTTTTAGCAGTTTGATAATGATGCATGTAAGGGTGTTTACCTTTAAATTTGTCCTGCTTATAGTTTCCTGAGTTTCTTGAATCTGTAAAGTTATGTCTTTCAGCTAATTTGGGATATTTTTGTCCGTTACTTCAGCAAATACGTTTTCTGCCCCTTTATTTCTCTCCTCTCCTTCTGGGACTCCAATTATGTACATGTTAGACGTTTTAGAAATATTTTCCCACATGTCCACAAAACTCTGTTCACTTGTTTTCCATCTAGTTCTCTTTTCTTGGGAATGGATCATTTCTGGTGAACTATTTTCAAGCTTACTCATTCTTTGCTCGTTTCTATTCTGCTGTTAAGCCCATCCTTTGAATTTTTCATTTCGGATGCTATATAATATTGTCTATTTCTTTGCTGACATTTTCTATCTTTTCATTCCCTAGGAGCCATATTTTTCTTCATGTCCTTGAGAATAGTTTGAATCGATGCTTTAACATATTTGTCTGATACTTCAATCATCTGCATAATGTCAAGTTGGTCTCTGTTGACTGTCTTTTCCCTTTAGAGCGGTTTATGTTTTAATGCTTACTTCTCTGTCAAGTAATTTCAAATTGCATTTTAGACACTGTGAATGATATGTTATAGAAACTCTGAGTTCTGTTATGTTTCTCTGAAGAACATTAATACATTTTTAAAGCCAGGAGTTAATTTAGCTGAACACACATTACAAACTTGACACCTGCTAAAATCCTGGTTTTGTTCTTGTCACTTGAGCTGGGCCACTTGGAGTCTACACTGCACATGTGTGGTTAGGGGTCAGCCAGCGGTTTGGGCAAAGTTTCTACACAGAATTGGGGCCTATTTTTCTCTTTTCAGAATTTTGCTTCTGCACCCTGCTTTGCTTTCCAGAGTTTCCCCCTAAATTCTGTCCTCTGATTTCTCAGTCCAGCAAGATTGTGGCTTTCCATATAGCCACGCATGACCCAAGTGGGGCCTGCTCTCAGGTTAAATGTCTTAAAACAGGAGACTGACCACATGCTGTTTCATTTTACCAAATGTCAACTCCCCTCCAGTATCTGCCTGCTTTTGTTGAGTTTTCAGTGTCTCAGGTAGTTGTTTTTATATTTTGTCTGGAGTTTATAGTTGTTATTTGTGGATATGTCAATCCAATAGAAGATACTAGGCCTTCCTATGATATATTTTTTTATACTTATAATTTACTTAGAAATTTTGCATTTGTAAGCATAAGTGAGTTAGCCTTACAAATTCTTTCATTTATTCTATTGACCTCACCCTCAATATATATCAGAATCTGACTGGATTCTTACGTTTCTACTACTGCTGCTCAGTTCTGTTACCCTCATGCATCCCTGGATTATCTCAGTAGTCAATTAATAGCCTCCCTACTTCTCCCCTTGTTCTCTTTGAGTTTTTCCTAAACACAGAAGCCAGACTGTTCCTTCTCATGCTTCTGTTCAAAATCTCCAGTGTCTCCCCATTGGATTTAGAGTAAAAACCAGATTCCAAACAGTGGCCTACAGAGTCTTACAGGATTCAACTCTCATCGCATTTCTGACTTCATCTCCTATTCATCTCCTTCTTGCTAACTTTACTCCACAATGGTGGCCTTCTTGCAGTTCCTCAAGCATGCCTGGTGCGCTCCCACCTTATGGGGTTTTCATTTGCCATTTTTTCTGCCTACCCTACTATGTGTCTGGCTACCTCCTTCAAGTTTCTGCTAAATGTCACTTTCTCAATGATGACCAGACTGGACCACCCTGTTTAAAATTACAACACTTGGAATTTCTAATCCCCATTACATGCTCCATTTTTTCTTTTCTTCATATCACTTCCACTTTCTAATATGTCATTTAAAATGCCTATTTATTATGTTTACTGTTTGTTGTCAATCTTCCTCTACATTTGAATACTAACCCCATGAGGGCAAGATTCTTTGTGTTTGTTCACTGTTGAATTCCAAACATAGAGAGGTCCTCAGGAAAAAAATGATGCTTAATAAATATTGACTTTGTAGTTCTTTTAATCATTGTTGTGTTAGCCTTACTAATTCAGTTTATCCACTTTCTCTTAAAAAGATTGTATAAGATAAGGATTAGCTCTTACATAATGATTTTGTTGAAACCATTTGGATTGATGTCTTTTTTGTCATAATTTTTGTGCTGCTTATTCCAGTTTTAGTTTTTCAAATTCATTTGTTTATTGAAGTTTACTTAAGTCTGTTTTCTAGAAAATTGTCCAATATTTAATTTTTTAAAAAGCAGAGTGCTGGGCAAATAGAATAAATGTATGGTTCTTGTGACTTTATTGTGATAAAAAAAAGTATAGATCAAAATAAAAGTCTTTGATTGTCAGTTTTAGATTTTACCATAGCCTGCTTGATTTATTTTATTTATTTCTTAGCACTTTGTTTTACTCCTAGAAGGTAAAATTTGGCATTTTAATCCATAAAAATGAAAAATACTTCTAAAAAATTTGGGGTTTTTTCTTTCAATAGCACAAATCAAGCCAAATAAAGTAAATAGTACCATGATTCTAGATGAAATTCTCTAAGCAACTGGCTTATTAACAACAAAATAATAATTTTCTTATAAAAACATTTTGCATATAGATACTAACTTTTTAAGATTGCAGTTTAAAAAATGTCATCAAATCACATTTTTCCAAAAGTTCCTTGGTCGCCACCATACCTGGAATGAATGTCACAATGACACTTAACAAGTTAGTTACTGGACATCATCATCATGGCAGAAAAATAGTTTTCTCAAAACTTTCCTCTAAAGAATACCAATTCAAACAACCACCCATGGGCCAGAGAGCCTTTGTGGAAATCCAGGAGTCCAGCAGAGAAGTTCTGCCACACCACTGGAGCAAAGAAGTCTGAGACTGGATGCACTGAAGAGGGTAAGAGGAACAGTGTCAATTTACATGCATCACCCCTTCCCCAAGGCAGCATAGCTCAGTGCCAAGAGAGACCTTCTTGTTCTGTGACTTCTCCTGCTGGGGAAAGGGAGAGCATGTGAGTGAGCACCCAGCTTCCACAGCTGTGCAGGATGCTGTGAAAGAAACCCACTTCCTTCTTGCCCCATGCAGAGTATGGAGGTATTCCATGTGATTGGGGTGTGGAGAGTTACTAGGAGAACAACAGGAGGGCTCTTGGAGGCATCAAAGGAATGCAGATCCTACTGACTGCATCATGGACTCCATCGGGGAGCTTGCCCACAAGCTACTGGGGATTCCTCACCTCTAAGCCTCCCCCAATGGCCCACAGGCACCCCCAATGCACCTCATCTACACGTTGTGCCAGCAAGGTGTACATGCTTCCTACGGCAGCAAGAGGGAGCCTTTGCAGATAACTAGTGAGCACCCATAGAAAGCTGGCCCAACTCTGTGGGATTGGGAAAACAACACAAAACTGAGCATTCATCACCACCCTAAGTAAAACAAAAGCAAGGCTGTCTGCATCCATCTTGGCTATGGAATATTGAGAGAAGGCATACAACCTTAAGAACTCTCCCATAAGAGAGAACAAGAAGTGTGGAGCATGCATATCCAAGAAAAGGTCTGAGAAAGCTTCAGAATCCCTAACAGGGTTGATGGAAGGTATTTCACACCCAAAGCCAGCCAGTAAAGACTGTAGGAGATGACTGCTTCTTCAAATGTGAAAACAGCAATACAAGATTTCAAGAAGTATGAAAAATCAAGGAAACATGACACCACCAAAGGAACACAGTAAGTTTCAAGTAAGTGACCCCAAAGAAAAGGAGATCTCTAATTTGCCTGATAAAGAATTCAAAATAATTTTTTAAGGAAGCTCAGTGAACTACAAGAAAATACAGAAAGACAATTCAATGAAATCAGGAAAACAATACATGAACAATATGAGAAGTTTAACACTGAGATAGAAATCACAAAAAAAGAACCAAACAGAAATTCTGGAGCTAAACAATACAAGGAGTGAAATGAAAAACATAATAGAGAGCTTCAACAGCAGACTGGATCAAGCAGAAGAAAAAATCTGTGAAGTAGAAGACAGGTGTTTTGAAATTATCCAGTCAGAGGAGAACAAAGAAAAACGGAGGAAAAAAGTAAAGAAAGGCTGCCTGACCTATGGGATATCATTAACAGAAACAATCTATGCATTATTGGATCCCAGAAGGAAAAGAGAGAGAGAAACAGACAGAAAGCTTATTTAAAGAAACAATGACTTGAGAAATTCCCAAAGCTGGAGACAGATTAGGGCATCCAGGTTCACTAAGTTCTCAGCTCCCCCAGAATTTCAACCCCTGATGAGATTCTCCACGACACATTACAATAAAACTGTCTAAAATCAAAGACAAAAGCGGGGTTTTAAAAGCAGCAAGAGAGAAAAATTCTTCACATACAAGGGAACTCCCGTAAGGCAATATGCAGACTTCTCAGCAGACACTTTGCAGGCCAGGAGCAAGTTGGATGACGTAATCAAAGTGCTGAAAGAAAAAACAAAGCCAACCAAGAATACTTAACCCAGCAGAGCTGTTTTTCAGAAATAAAGAAGAGAAAAAGTTTTTCCCGAACAAACAAAAGCTGAGTGAGTTCATCACCACTAGACCTGCCTTACAAGAAATGCCAAAAGAGTTCTTCAAGCTGAAATGAAAGGACACTAATTAATAACATGAAGTCATATGTAAGTATAAAACACACTGGTAAAGTGTAATCAATTTCAGAATACTCTAATACTGCAATATAGTGATGTGTTAACAATTTAACTCCAGTATAAAGGTTAAAGGACAAAAGTATTACAAATAACTATAGCTGCAATAATTTGTCAATGAGTGCATAATGTAAAAAGAGGTAAATTATGATATCAAATACATGAAATGTGGATGGAGT
This sequence comes from Equus asinus, assembly GCF_041296235.1. Classification (NCBI taxonomy): domain Eukaryota; kingdom Metazoa; phylum Chordata; class Mammalia; order Perissodactyla; family Equidae; genus Equus; species Equus asinus. The sequence goes on along the minus strand of NC_091797.1, from coordinate 2,525,626 downwards.
TTCAGAAGAAAGGTAGCATTTTTGTGTGTAATCAAAGTTAAATTGTTGTCAGCATAAAATAGACTGTTATATCTATAAGATGTCTCATGTAAGTCTTGTGATAACTTCACAGTAAAAACCTACAGGAGATTTGCAAAAGATAAAGAGAAGGGAAGCAAAACACACAACTATTTAAAAATCATTAATTCACAAAAGAAGACAGTAAGACATGAAGAAAGGAACAAGAGAACAACAAAACAGCCAGAAAACAATTAATAAGATGGCATTAGTAAGTCCTTACCTATCAATAATTACTTTAAATGTGAATGCACTAAATTTTCCAATCAAAAGGCAGAGAGTGGCTAAATGGATTTTTCTAAAAAAGACCCAACTACATTCTGCCTACGAGAGACTTACTATTGCTATAAGGGCACACACAGATTGAAAATAAAGTGATGAAAAAATACATTTCATGGAAATGGAAACCAAAAGAGAGAAGGGGTAGTTATACGTATATCAGAAAATTACACTTTAAGTCAAAACACTAATAAGAGACAAAGGTCATTATACAATGATAAAAAGGTCAATTCATCAAGAGGATATAGACTGTGGATAGATATGTGCCAACATCAGAGCACCTAAATATATTAAGCAAATACTAACGTATTTGAATGGAGAAATAGACAACAATACAATAATAGTAGGGAACTTCCATCAAAAAACTCCCAACAGCGAAAAGCCCAGGACCAGATGGTTTCACTGGTGAATTCCACAAAACATTGAAAGAAGAATTAAAGCCAATCCTCAAACTCTTCCAAAAAATTTAAGAGGAGGGAACACTCCCAAACTCATTATGCAAGACCAGCATTACCCTGATACCAAAGCCAGATAAGGACACTGCAAGAAAAGTACAGACCAATATTCCTGATGAATATAGATGCAAGAATTTTCAACAAAATACTGGAAAATCTAATTCAACAGCATATTAAAAGGATTATGCATCATGATGCCTGGGATGCAATGATGGTTCAACATACAAAAATCAATAAATGTGATATACTATATTAATAGAATGAAAGATAAAAATCATATGATCATCTCAATAGATACAAAAAACGCATTTGACAAAATTTACATCCTTTCGTGATAAAAACTCTCAACAAATTGGGTATAGAGGGAATATACCTCACCATAATAAAAGACATATATGACAAGCCCACAGCTAAGATCATACTCAGTGGTGGAAGGTTGAAAGCCTTTCCTCTAAGATCAGGAACAAGACAAGGGGCCTACCTTCACCACTGCTATTCAACATAGTACTGGGAGCCCTACCCAGAGCAATCAGGGAAGAAAAAGAAAGAAAAGGCATCCAAATCAGAAAGAAAGAAGTAAAATTGTCTCTATTTGCGGTTGACGTGATCCTATATATAGAAAATCCTAAAGACATCACCAAAAAGCTGTTAGAACTAATAAACAAATTCAGTAAAGCTGCAGGATGTAAAATCAACATACATAAATCTATTGCATTTCTAAACACTGACAAAATATCCGAAAAAGAAGTAAAGACAACAATCCTATTCAGAAAGGCATAAACAATAATAACATTCTAGGAATGAATTGAACTATGAGACTTTAGTGAAAGAAATTGAGGAAATCACAAATAAATAGAAAGATATCCCGCCTTCATGGATTAGAATAATTAATACTGTTAAAGTGTTCACACTACCCAAAGCCATCTATAGATTCAATGCATTCCCTATCAAAATTCTAATAGGATTTTTTGCAGAAATAGAAAAAACAATCCTAAAATTTGTATGGTAACACTAACGCCCCTAAATAGCCAAAGCAATCCTAAGAAAGAGCAAAGTGGGCAGCATTACACTTCCTGATTTCAAGCTATATTACGAAGCTGTATTAATCAAAACAACATGGTACTGTCATAAAGATAGACACATAGACAACTGGAACAGAATTGGGAGCCCAGAAAAAAACCATGCACATACAGTCAAATAATATTTGACAAGGAAGCCAGATATGCTCAATGGAGAAAAGGCAGTCTCTTCAGTGAATGGTGTTGGGAAAACTGGATAATCACATGCAAAAGAATGAATTGGACCCCTATCTTATACCACTCACAAAAACTAACTTGAAATGGATTCAAGACTTAAATGTAAGAGCTGAAACTATAAAACTCCTAGAAGAAAACATAAGGAAAATCTACTTGACATTGGTCTTGGCAATGATTTTTTGTCTATGACACCATACGCATAAGCAACAAAAGCAAAAATAAACAAGTGACACTACATCAAACTCGAAAGTTTCTGCACAGAAAAATAAACAGTCAACAAGATGAAAACCCAACCATGGAATGGGAGGAAATGTTTGCAAACCAGCTATCTCATAAGGGGTTAATTTCCAAAATATGTAAGGAGCTCATTTAACTCAGTAGCAAAAAATAAAATCAAACAATCACATTTAAAAATGAACAAAGGACTTGAATAGATGTTTTTTCAGAGAAGACATACAAATGGCCAACAGGTACATGAAATGCTGCTCAACTTCACTAATCATCAGGGAAATGCAAATCAAAACCACAATGAGATGTCACCTCACACCTGCTAGAATGGCTATTATCCAAAAGGCAAAAAATAATAAGTGTTGGCGAGGATGTGGAATAAAGGCAACCCTTGTGCACTGTAGGTGGCAATGAAATTGGTGCACCCACTATGGAAAACAAGTATGGAGGTTCCCCTAAAAGTTAAAAATAAAACTTACCATATGATCTAGCAATCCCACTTTTGGGTGTACATCCAAAGGAAATGAAAACGGAATCTCAAAGGGATACCCACTTTCCGTGTTCACTGCAGCACGATTTACAATAGCCAGGATGTGGAAACAACTGGAGTGTCCACTGTTGGGTGAATGGACAGAGAACAATTATTCAGCCATAAAAAGAAGGAAATCTGCCATTTGCAACAGCATGGATGGAACTCGGGTACATTATATTAAGTGAAATAGGTCAGAAAGACAAATACTGTATGTTCTCACTTATATGCAGAATCTAAAAAAGCCGAATTCATAGAAACAGAGAGTAGAATGGTGGTTTCCAGGAATGGAGGGTGGGAAAATGGGGAGATGTTGGTCAAAGATTACAAACTTCCACTTATGAGTTCTGAAGACCTAATGTACAGCGTGGTGACTATAGTTAACAATACTGTATTATATGCTTGAAAGTTGCTAAGAGACTATATCTTAAATATTGTCACCACACGCACAAGAAAAGCTATTTATGTGGGGCTGGCCCCGTGGTGCAGCAGTTAAGTTCACACATTCCACTTCGGTGGCCCAGGGTTTGCTCGTTCAGATCCTGGGAGCGGACTGACGCACTGCTTGTCAAGCCGTGCTGTGGCAGGCGTCCCCCATAAAATAGAGGAACATGGGCACGGATGTTAGCTCAGGGCCAGTCTTCCTCAAAAAAAAAGGGTATTTATGTGAGGTGATGGACGTGTTAACTAACCTTATTGTGGTAACTGTTTCAGTATATATGTGTATCAAATCATCAGCTTTTATGCCTTAAATTCATACAATGTTATATGTCAATTATATTCCAAAAAAGCTAGGAGAAAAAAATGAGTTATTATGAATTCAAAATGTCTCCTCTGTTGATATTTATAATTTACAAAGCCAATACTTATTGATGTTAGCTAAAACCAACACTGAATAGGAAAACTTATTATAAAACATCCAAATTTTATGGATCAAAATAAAATTTATCTAAGATCATAATGACAATTTATCTTAAAGGTAGATTCTGATAAATTATTCTGAAATCATGAATATTTTGACATAAATATCCTCTATTATAGGTAAAAATTTCATATTTTATTCGTGTTATTTGAATTATGGCATTTTACACTAGCTTTTTCCTTACATATTAGATATAAATTTTTACATTTAAATATACAGGTGTAATAAGAGCAAATTCTTTGGTTCTTTGTCATTTGTAATTAAAATCTTAATTTGATTTAAATTTAGTATGTCATTAGATATAACTTCTTAAAATTGTTGTGTATGTTCTGTACCCTGACTTAGCTTTACCAGATTCTCCTCAACTAGATAATATGCTGCTGTTTTTACAGTAAGTTTTGCTGAAATCCTTAACTGCAGCTTCAGACTCAAGAAGGGAGTCTTATTGAGACGAGGTGGTTGGCTAGTGCATCTGCTCCTTCCCTCTCTTCTTCTATGGCTTTGCATGTCATGTCAGAAGAGACAGGTGAGGGAAGGTAGAACAGGGCTATTTCATGTCATATATCCGCTAATTTTAGTTCCCAGGAAAATGAGTGTGTTGCTCTGGCCCTGATCCTGTGGGGAGTTATTAAATACTCGTCCAGATGGCACTAAATGTTTACACAGAAGCCAAAGGTTAAGTCAGTCAACAGCAGAAGTGTCTTGGACATGCTTACTAAATGATACTTTAAATGCCAGTTCCTTGGGGCCCAGATAAATCCAGCTTAAGTGAATTAGGCACAGAGAGGAAGCACAGATTTCACCCTGTGAAAACTACCGTAAATACTATAAGCAACTGAGAGAAAATCTCAGCTGGTCGTTTATAAATCAAATGACACGCAAATTAACAGATGGCTCTAATGCTCAAGAGATCGTGTAGTATTCACTGAGAGAAGCCTGGGCACAAGTTTTTCTCTAAATTAATGTGTATAAGATACAAAAAGGATCAGTTCAGTAGATGATGTGGTCCCTGCCCTCCTTCCCTCCCTCCTTTTTACCTGCTCTCTCATTTGAATGCTGACTGTGTGTTGGATGCTGTGTAGGTACCGGGGCCACAGAGATGAACCATGCTCATTGTCCATTGTCACTGCCTTCTCAGAACCTATTTGGTTTAAGACAAAATAACCAGCAGTTAAAGTTGATCACTTTTAAAGTAATCATTTGCAATTAGTTTATAAATGGTCTGCAAGTATTTGTACGACTGTAGCTATATTGGCGCTACACAAAAGCGCTCGGTTACTCCAGAGAAAATCGTTTTTACTAGAATACTTTAAATACATTTACGTCACAGACTCAACTACGAAATAATGCTTTTTTTCAGGAACTATAACCATCTATTTTTAAGTGAATGAAATGTTTAAGTTCTTGCTAAAAGCCCATAAAGCAGAACTTTTAATTACAGCATAATTGCCTGTAATTAACAGGCAATTTAAGATTATTTTAAATTCCTCACATATCAAAATCTGAGTTATTTATAATGGCCTTTCTATGAATTGCCTCAATTCGAATTAGTACTTTTAGACTTAAAAAGTTGAATAATTCACGTTTAATTCATTGTTAACTTTCTGAAACTGATGATCCAGCTCAATATTAGGATTCTCAGGGTACTGGTGGGCCAGCAGAAAGAAAACAGTTGAAATATCTTTACAAATCAATCCTTTTTTAATTTGTGGGCAGAAGACTTACATAAATGAATTACTTGATTAAAATAGAAGTATTTCTATCCTATAAAGCTGTTTTTATCAGTTCTGGGCAGAAATATGGGGGGGGGGTTGATGCTTAAGGCTCTAGAAAGATTTATGTTTCGCCTCAGAGAAGATTTATGTTTTTGAAAAACCTCTGTTGGCTCATTTGACAGGGAGGAGATTTATGTGTCTTTCATTAGACCAGTGACTTGAGAAGAGCTCCTTCTGCCCTTCTGTTCGCAGTTTCCTTCTGTTTCAAAAGACATTTCAAATTGTTCTCATCAGAATTCTAGATTATGCACTTTAAAACTCAACAGTGAAACTTTCTTTCCTGAAAGTGCTATACATTGGTACTTGGGACTCTCATGAAAGAGCAATTTTATTTCTTGTTGAGATACTCAGCAATCTAGAAAAATACATTAAAATGTATCTCCATGCCATTAGAAAATTATAAAATGGGTAAGCTTCTTAAAAAATTGCATGCAGAAACATGTATATTTAAGTCATAAATTCACACAGAAATTAGTTTAATTCAATTCTACTTTAAGCATTTAGAAAAATTTGGGTGCTAGAATTGATCTATGAAATGGAACTCAAAAATGATTGGTCTCTAACAGGACTTGAATTGTATTCATTCCAATGAACCATTCCACTGGTTCGAACAAACCGAAAATTCATGCCTCGTAGCTTAGGGGTTATGTAGACCTTGGATCCAGATTGCCTGGGTGTAAACCTGACTGTGCCTCTGAAGTTTCTGTGCCCTAGTCTCTATAAAATGTGATAATAATGTTTCTTATTGCATAGTTTTATAGTGATGATTAAATTAATTAGTGTATGTAAATTTTTTTAATGATGATTAGCTCCTAATAAGAACTATTTAACTTTTAGCTGGTGTTATTATTATGTTAATTTTGTTGTATGCTATTATTCAGTGGCAAAAATACCAATAGAGGTGAATATCAATAGGACTGAGGGCCTTATGAGATAATTGCTGAGAAATGTTCAGAGAACTTTTGTTTAATCCCAGTGTCTTTATGGGTAGAATTCTTTCACCTTGAGGAGACTGTCCCATGTAAACTGAACTGTGGCATTTTCTCGTTTGCCTCTAGTCCGACCTCCCTGAGGACAGCAACCTTGTCTGTCTTAGGAATGACCACATCCCCAGACACTAAAAGCACTTGATGCAGTGTAGGTGCTCAATAAATATTTCTTCTTCATACGTAAAGAAAACAAATATTTTTCACTGATGAACATGCTGTCAAAATAAATGTCACCAAATCTTACTGTGAAAATCTCTATAGGAAAAGATAAAATGACTCACTTGAACATCATAATGGACAGCAGATCCCCTCTTTCTAGCTACCAAAGCTAATTAATTTAGGGTAGGTAGACATCTTCTTCCATATTGAAAATTTTTGGCAGTGGCAATCCTGACATTGCCGACTACCCCAGGTTATTTGTTATCAGTTTGAGTCTTGTTATTTGTGGGTAACTGGGGAATTTCTCCTTAATTGGAGAATCCTACCTTCTGTTCGACATGCTGCAGAAACGAACAGAGGCTTTATATATTTTAATTCGTTATTAAAATCATCTTTTGAGAATTAGTTAAAGCAACACGGGATGTAAGGTCAAGAAACCAGAATCTATCCTGAAATATGCGACTATTTTAATTTCTTCCTTTGTTTTACCTTGGGCATGTCACCTACTAATATGTAAGAGTCAAAGCAGAAGATTTTAAAGGTCATCTCCAACTCCAAAATTCTGTTATTTTCTCTTTTACATTTGTTAAGGAATTCTAATTTGTCTAGCCTCGTATGATCTAATGTGTTCCCCTTTAATATTTTTTCCTTCAAACCCTCTCTATTTCATCACATTATTTTAAAAGGATAGAGATTAAATGTAAAGAATAGTATAGTTGAGTCAGATATATTCCCAACATAGAGGAAGGGTTTGACTTCCCAGTGTGCAGTATTTTACCCCACTTGCAGGGTAAGAGTTTAGCCTGCCACGGTTTCTTAGATCCTGGAAGAGGACAGGTGGCTCCTGAGCCAGGGACAGAGGTGGAATTACTCATGGGAGTATTACTCATGGGGATATTACCCATGGGGGTGTTTCTCATGGGGGTATTTCTTGTGGGAGTATTACTCATGAGGGTATTACTCATGGGGCTGTTCCTCAGCGGGGCAGGCAGCACGAGCCTCTGGTCACTCTGGTCACTCTTGCCACCACGACTCAGGAACAGCCCTGGCAGGTGCTACATGCACACTAGGTCTGTGTCATGACTGAGGAACTCCAAGGTTAGGGAACTCAAACCTTTAGAATGGACTGCAAAGAAACTGCCTTTGCTGTAGAGGAACGTTAACTTTAATATTCTGAACAATAAGTAAATCTGGTCTTTGTTGTCCTCTATAAACATCCTTAAAAAGATAGTCCAGAACAAAGGGCAATTAGTACCTCCCTCAGGAGACATGCAGAAACCTGACAGACCCATGGAAAGACCCGTGGTCTCCGGCCAGCATCCACTCCTCTTTTCTACACTGTCTTGGCTTCTGGCAAATTTTCCTATGAGCGTGTCACTCCATCAACCACTCTGATTAACCTGCCCACAGAGGCTGGGACCAACTATGTTCAATTTGTCTCACATGGCACTTAATGAGGGCTACCATTAACAGGACTCCAAGCAAGGAGATGAGGCCAGCCTATAGTATTGATCTCAACCATGTTCCCTAGGATCCGAGACCCAAGCGCTGAACAAATCCCATAAATCATCCAAGTTTGCCTTAGAAAGCCACATCGTTTTCTCCTTAAGTTTCTGAATTAACCTTTCCCCTTGCCTGGAGGCGTCAACCCAAGTACATGAACAAGATTGTGGACATTTTTTATAAAACTTATAGGGACCCGTTTTGTCCCCTGCTTCAGCCAAGTGGGCTGGCATAAGGGTGCTGAGTGAGCGGTGGACTAAACCAAGTGGCCATTATCTTGCTCATCTAGGACCATGTCAAGCCAATAAGAGCACCTACGTGGCTGAGCCAGAGTTAAGTTTAATCCTTTAGGCCCCGTTTGGGCCACCACCTGAAGGGTGAAAAGATAGTTCAGAACATGGAGCAGTTAGAGACTCTCTCACAAGACAAGTAGAAATGCAAAAGGTTCGTGGAGACTTGTCTCCAACAACAGCTCTCGTGCAGTTTTTTGTATCCCTTTTTCAACAAATCCTAGTAGGTGGTTGCTGTTTGATGTGCCACACCTGCTAACCGTGTTGCTGCCTCATTCAGCTCCTGAGCACCTCCAATCCTCAGCTGCCTCTGGGGCTTTGCTTCTCTTGCTTCCCTTCAGTCTGTGCTGTGGATTTCCATTCCATTTCTCGTAGAGCGCTGTCCTACTTCACAAACACTAGTTCCCTAATATAATTTATCTGGAAAGTTGAATATCTTCGTGTGTAAAAATGTCGAGGGTGATCCTGTGTCTTAAATCCGATAAGATTCACCTGAAACCTCATTTACGGATTAAGATGACACATATTCAGCTAAATCTCATACTCCACATATTTCTTTGGAAGTGAAAGTAGAGTGTATCAGAAGTGGAAGCATTTTGGGGTCAGATAGACTTGAGCGTAGAGCTCAGGTCCCCCGCTTATTTGCAGTGTTATCTTTAAGAAGCTTGTTGTCTCGTCTATTTCTTAGAGTTGTTGGAATTAAGTAAACACTGTGTAAAGTGACTGGTGGAATTCCTGACACAGCAGCAGGTGCGCAGTGAATGTCAGTTCTCTGTCCTCTTCCTAATTTATTATTGTGAGTGCGTGGAGGTCACCAGGGGATTTGTTGAAATGATGATGACATGTCCATCAGGGCGTCTGTTTGGTTCTGTGAACAAATGAGAGTCTGTACGTGCTGTTGGCGCCGACCTTTATTCGCTACCGTCTGTTTGCTTCTTACACTTTAGATTGTACACTGACTCTCAAACTATCTTGATCTGTTCACTTAACACACTAGTCACTCTTTTTCAGAAGCTTCAAAATAACTTTCTGATTGCTCTGTTTCATTGAAATATTAGGAAGACATTAATTGTAATCTACTTTCATGCCCGCTTTCTAGTGTTCGATTGGTAGTTTAAAATTAAGGGGTTTGTTACTGGCATTGATAGCATCAGACTCTGGTTATCGTGTTACCAACCCAGGAGATGGAAAAGTGATACAGGAATAACATCCTGTGACCAACCTCATTAATGCTGCTTGCATGGAATTGAAATCACACTGACACAGCCTTACTTCATCAGTCTGTGAAATAGCTGTGATCGTGTAGAGTGAATGGTTGACCCTGTTTCTGGAAGGTTGTGTTTAAAGAAATATTTGTATCTAGACTACTTTGTCCATTGACCTGCAACATAATCACCCCCCAAATGGAGGGAGCTCTCAGATGTTTTTAACTAAGTCTCAGAATTCTAATTTTCAAGGATTGGTCTTTTTTGTCAATATAAAAACTGCTAGCGTACATTTTCTCACTTAACATCCACAAAAAGCCAATAAATAGACAATACAACTACTTTGGCCTTTAGTTGGTGTACACATTACCGAAATGCTCCTTATAGTAATTCTTAATTTATAGAGAGTTCTCACTGATTTAGGGAATTAAGAATTAACCATTCAGTATTTAAGCAGCCACCTGGCATTGTTTCAGATGTTCTGCAGAATTAACAAGGCTTGTTCACTCTGTCAAGGCCACCTCCTTGGTTCAGCCACCAACAAGGATTAGTTGAATCTAAAGATAAATCGATGATAAAAAATATTTTGCATGATAATAAGAGCCATTGTGATAACCAAATTAGTGACAAATTATTACAATTTGAGAGCAGCTTCTGTTAAAAGTAATGGCAATTTATCTGCTGTATACTTTAGGGTAAGTTGCCAGGTAAAAAAGTGAAGGCAATTCCTTGCTTTTCAAATGCTAAATTTGAATTTGCATTCAATAAGTGAACTTTGAAAGTCAATTTATTTGCCTTAACTTATTTAGCGTTTTAAATAAAAATGTTAATACTTTTCAAAGCGGTCCATTTACACAGCCAACCCTGGTGCTCTAGTGGTTAAGACTCAGCACTCACCACCACAGCCTGGGGTTCGCGTCCCAGTCAGGGAACCATGCCACCCATCTGTCGGTTGTCACACTGTGGTGGCTGCACGTTGCTGTGATGCTGGAAGCTATGCCACTGGGATTTCAAATACCAGCGGGGTCCCCCACGGTGGACAGTTTTCAGCAGAGCTTCCAGACTAGACAGACTAGGAAGAAGGACCTGGCCACCCACTTCCAAAAACGTTGGCCACGAAGACCCTGTGAATAGCAGCAGAGCATTGTCCCATAGAGCGCAGGAAGGTGAGAGGATGGTGCAGAAAGACCAGGCAGGTCCGCTCTGCTGTGCATAGGGCACTAGGGGTTGGAATCCACTCCATGGCACTAACCACAACCACAAAATTTACATAGTCAAAAAACAAACAGAACTGAAAGGGTCATAATAATAAATATCATATTTCAATAAATGAATTTGGGGTAATTATAGGGCATTTGGAAAAACACACAGCTGGATCCCTTCGTCACTTCTATGCCAATAAAAATATCAGATGGGTCACAATTTTAAAGGTGGAAAACTAAACCAGACCTAGGGAAAATGCAGAAGATTTGAAAGATAATTAATAAAGAATAACTTTTTACAAAAATATCAAAAAGCCTAGAAAGTAAAAATGAAAAAAATTAGCAAATTTGACCACTTTCACAAATAATTCCTGTATGGCAAAAAAAAAAAATTATAAAGTCAAATGGCCAGCCGGGGAAAAATATTTGCAACTCATATCATAACAAAGGACCAGATTTCCTAAAATATAGATGAATTCCTACAAATCAATTTAAAAAAGAGCAACAACCCAGTTTTAAAACATTGAGTGAGGATGTAAACAGAGTTTACAAAGAAAACATAAGACAGCTCTTAAACATGTAAAAAGACATCTAAATTCACTTACAATAAGAGAAATATAAACTAAAATGGCCTTGAGATACTAGTTTTCACTTACAATGTTGGCAATGATCTCAATTTTTTTGGATAAATACCTTCGAAGTGGGATTTCTAGACTATATGGTAGTTCTATTTTTAATTTTTTTGAGTAACTTCCATGCTGTTTTTCACAGTGGCTATGCCTTTTTACATTCCCATCAACAGTGTACAAGGATTCCTATTTTTCCACATCCTGGTAACATTTATCTCTCTTTTTTTTTAAAGTATCCATCCTAACAGACGAGAAGTGATATCTCATTGTGATTTTGACTTGTATTTCCCTGATGATTAGTGATAATGAGCATCTTTTCCTATGCTTGTGACAAAATAGCGAAGATATGGAAACAACCTAAATGTCTATGAACAGGTGAACGGATTGAAAAATGTGGTGTGTATACAGGATGGAATATGACTCAACCTTAGAAAAGAAGGAAGTCTTGCCCTATGCAACAATATGAAAGAAACTGGAGGACATTAGCTAAGTGAAATAAGCCAGTCACAGAAGGACAAACACTGTATGATTCCACTTAGATGAGGTATCTAAAATAGTCAAATTCGTTAAAACAGACAGTAGAGGGGCTGGCCCAGTGGGGCAGTGGTTAAGTTCTCACGTTCCGCTTTGGCGGCCCAGGGTTCTCCAGTTTGGATTCCGAGTGTGGACCTACACACCACTTGTCAAGCTGTGGCAGGCATCCCACATAAAAAGTAGAGGAAGATGGGCATGGATGTTAGCTCAGGGCCAGTCTTCCTCAGCAAAAAGAGGAGGATTGATGGCAGATGTTAGCTCAGGGCTAATCTTCGTCAAAAAATAAATTAAAGAAACAAAATAGAGAGTAGAATGGTAGTGGCCAGGAAGTGGGGGTAGGGGAAATTGGGGAGCTGCTGTTCAACGGGTGTAAAGTTTCAGTTGTACAAAATTAATAAGTTCTGGAGATCTGCTGTACAAGATTGTGCCTATAGCTAACAATACTCTATTGTGCAATTAAAAATTTCTTAAGAGGGTACACCCCATGTTAAGTATTCTTACCATAATAAATAAAGAGATTGGCAAAGTTCAGGAAGTTTCATAATACCGCATGTGGGCAAAAATGTAGAGAAAGACAGCTGTACATTCGGAGGGAAGTATATCTGAATACAGTCTCTATGGAGGAAATTTGATGCTGTCTGTCAAAATTTCAAATTTGCATTGACCCAGAAAATATAGCTACAGATACTCTCACTCATTTGTGGAATTATGCACATGAAAGGCTATTTATTTCAGCATTGTTTGAAATAGCAACAGAATGGAAAAAATCAGATGCTCAGTCATAGGTGAATGGTTAGTAGAGTTATAGTATTATTTTCATTTAAAAAATATAAAGTGTCCACATTTTTATGACTGTGTGAATATTGGTTCTTGCAGAGCCAAGTGGTGTAGTTTTTCTTTCTTTCTCAATAGCTTTGTTGTTATTGTTTGTTTTTTGTTTTTCTGGTGTCTCTAATCGTCTTTCTGTTTTCCCTGTAATTATCTTCCGTATTTTTTAAATGCTCTCATAGAGTCTCTTCTTTTGGGGGAGTCTCATTCAGACCTTTTGCTCCATGCTTGGCTAGCAGCTTTCTAGGCCAACTACAAAATTCTCGTTCTGTGACTCCCCTTATTTTTCCTCTGGGTTGATTCCAGTGCAGCTTCTTTCCGTCATCATCTCCTTTCTTGGTTTTATTCTTTCATTTATGTGAACACATCTTCAAGCAAATTATTAAGAAAATGTGAAAGGGAGGTAAATTTTCTGAGATTTTACATGTCTAAAAAGGTTTTTATTTTACTCTCACACTTGGTTGGTAGTTTGTCTTGGTAGAGAATTCTAGGTTGAAAATTGTTCCTACCAGAATTATGAAAGGTCTGCTCCATTGTCTGGAGCGTCAGTGTTGCTACCGAGAAATTTAATGTCTTATGAATTCTTGTTCCTTCTGCTTTCCCAAAAAGAGGGAAAGCAAGAATTCTGATGTCTGACTGATTCATCCTTCTTCTCCTGAAGCTCTTCATCAAGGAAACAGAAGGGAAGGACATTTTTGACATCCCCTTTCTGATTGGCTAGAACCGCACTTAACTGCTTCCTCCTCTGTGCCACGCTATTCATAGCTAAACTTCAGGATCTGTGAGAACATCTTCTGAGATGTGGTGATGAGGTACTTGATGCTCAGAAACGCTCTTCTATTGATAGAGCCTAGCTTCCAGGCGTCTATCTTGTGTGAACTCAACAATCCTTTCCTGGATAACGAAAGTTGAACATTGACTTTTCCATTGTCTTTACACTTATGCTATTATGATCTTAATCCTCCTGAGGAAAATGGACGCCTCTGGCAAAAAGCAGGGAGGCCAGTAGTAAGAAGTTAAAAAGAGAAAAGTACTTCAATATGTTTTTGATATTTTTAAAAATTCCTTTATTACAACATGGAGCATTTTCTCCTCTTAGAAGTTTGGTTTTCACCACCTTACTCAATTGCAACTTACTTGTGTAAACCATCTTCACAGTTATCTGCATCAAATACCTAGGTCTTTCTTGTGGTATGTGAATATCTCAGTACTGATTTATGTTTTAATCCTAAAATTACTAGATTGTTTCCTTTAATCTAATCACTTATGGCACATAGCCCAAGTGCAAAAGTTACTGATGATTTTAGGTTTGGAATTACATTTCTGTCATGTTGGCTACTCTTCAGAAGACATCGAAAGACATTTAAAAACAACCTATGTATAGATTATCCCCTCTTTCTGCAGTGGAAACGTGTCTCTATGTGGCCACTGACCTATGGCAAAGCTAATCCGAAAATACAGACTGTTACTATGATCAGAATAATCATTAAAACTGAGTCAATCCTATTCTCGCTCACATAAATCATTAAGACAGATGATACAAATGGATTTGACAGACCATGGCCTACCAATTTTTTACTTGTCAACAGAGCCTTGAGTTAACTGAAATAAAACCATTTCATGTATTATGTTAGGGCCAAAATAAAGCGAATCTACATAAAGTTTTTCATAGTCAAGAATAATTATAAATATGAAATTACCAAAATATGAAATTACTTAAGACAAATAAATGAAAGTGAATCACGAATAATTACCAAATATGAAACTATATTATTTTAAATGATTTGGGCACTTTAAATAACTTGATTGGTTCTACTTCTTATTAATAAATGGTTTGCATAGATACTTTAATCTTTTCAGTTCATGTTGTGTTTTCAAAAAGTACTTAATCCTCATCAGTGTGAGATAAGTTAAAGAAGGCAGGTCATATTTCTTCCTCTAATGAAGGGCAACTCCTCCACATAAGTATAGCATCTATTTTGCAATACTACCACATAAGAATAAAGAGTAACTTAAATTATTTTGGTATCAAGTGGGATTTGTGGATGAAGAATATAAGTTTCTAAATTGGAATTTCTGTAGCTATGGCAATTAATATTCTCACTAAAGCAGAAGTACCAAGCGAAGTGTAAAGAATCAGACTCTTTTTACTGGTCATTCACCCACTCAACACCTACTAAATGAAATCCATTGTGCTGGATGATATGCACAGTGGAAAGGAACTGAGAATGTGTGCAGCTTACCCAGTGGAAAGTCTCAAAAGGGGAGCAAAGTGAGAGGAAAGTTTGTGGGAAGTACAGATGTCCCACAGCCTTCTGGATTCACAGACAATATGTTCTATTACTTAATTTATACTATTTCTAGGTTTTGTGGCTGAATCAATAGTGACTGAGGACAAGCTATTTCAGAATCTATATAATAAAAAGATGTGATTTCTGAGTTCAGAAAACATAGAAAAAGATTATTATTAAAATTCGTTCCTGCAACCACACGGAACAATCATAATTCATTATGTCTCATGTCTAAAATGCTGCCATGGCTTTCGAATGAAATTGTTAAGTTTTGGAAGCACTACAGATGACCCCTATTTTTTAAATTGTCAAAGGTGGGATAAAATTGTCCTTCCAGTTATGGAACCTGTTTACTGTAACTGATAATGATCGAAACATTCCTGTCCACACAAATATTTCACAGCATTTTCTTTCCTAGTGTCACTCTTCTTACTCTTCTCTTGTCAGTGTTACTGGAACGGTTTGTAAGAGCTTTGTTTAGTATGTGGAAGAGATTCTATTGTTCTTTATTTCAAAGACATCTCTTTCCTCGTGTGCAGTGACAACTGCTCATGATAAAATAATAGGC
This sequence comes from Equus asinus, assembly GCF_041296235.1. Lineage (NCBI taxonomy): Eukaryota > Metazoa > Chordata > Mammalia > Perissodactyla > Equidae > Equus > Equus asinus. The sequence goes on along the minus strand of NC_091797.1, from coordinate 2,509,927 downwards.
TTTTTATATATAACGTAGAATTCTTTTCTGAATATTTAGGCACCCTAAGGGAATTTCTTTATTGTATCATGATAATTCTATGAAATAACATAAAACTGGTAACTCTTTTAATTTGTTAACACAAGCACTCTCAAATGGCACTTTTCAGAACTAATATGAAAATTGCTTCCCATGACTGGACTATAGGTCTCTTATATTTTTGCTTATTTGATTTTTGTCTTTCATGCTGATGTCTCCAACTTATAAAATTTGTTCCCGTTGTTCTCGTAGTAAAGGCATGAAATTTTCTATAAAGACAGGTAGACTCTGTTTTCCATTTTAATTTTGTACACTCTATTTGAAACACAGAAAATGCCCTAGTGGTATTTTGAGAATTTATGCAGATTTTGTTTAGTCTTATGTTTCAAGTCTATGAAGCATATTCTAAAGCAATAATCATAACACTTACAATACAGTTACTTGCATAACATTTTTGTTGAAGTGGGTTTTGGGTTTCACATGTTCTGCAGCATTCTTGGCAAGGGTGTGCAAATAATACTTTAAAATGAAACTTTCCCTTTTTACTTCAGCTTCTTCCCTTAATTGAGAAGTTATGAATATATCTTGCCTCTTTTCGCAAATCAAAGTGTGTTCAAATGCAATTAATCTACCCTATTAACTTGACTAAACATCTGCTGTATTTGTTAAACACTTCAAAATTCTGTTCTGAACCAGTTAATTCTCAGTAATTTCCCAGTTAAATATTTACATGGGCTTCCATGATGATAAGCTCTAGCCTCTCTTAAATAATCAGCAGTTTGTCCAGAGAGAGCTGTGTGAAATGCAACACACTGTCATAGCTATCCACTGGAACTTGAAATGGTGTCGCGGGCTTGGATATTTTTGCATATTTCGTCCTAGCCAAAAGAGGTAACATCCTTATGAATTCCTTTCTTGTCAACATTTTTAATGTCCAAAATTCCACTCAAAATAGTAAATGAATACTTGACAGACATATGCAGATGTTTATATCACAAATATCCTAAGGACGTTCTCAAGCTTCTCTTTCTGAAAATCAATAAATCTTAGGTTTGTGAAATTTTAGGAATAACCCAATTTACAGTTATTTTCATAGCAGACTAAATAGATGGAAAAAGTAGAAAAAATGGATAGGCATTATTATTCAGTAAATTAAATCAAAGAAGAAAATAAAGCACAGATTATGCAAATATGCTGTGTGCACAAAGATACTTAAGATATCATTTTCTAACTAGAAAAATGACATAAATCTGTCAAATGTCAGGTAGTGGTCAAAGATTTGAATAAGTTTCATACTAGAGATATGTCATAGGTGGTAAATGATCAATTCTTAAATGAATTGTAAGACGATTTTCCTCTTAGATGTCAGAGAATGTAACGGTTGCTTTAGATGAGGAATACAGACAAGGCTGAAGGCTCTCCAACGTGGTTTTAAGTGCAAGTCCAAGTTTTGAAAATAAATATGATTACATGTAGAGCAGAAACCTGTTTCCCACCACTACCCAGTAGTATTCTGTTCCAGAATTTTTTTTTAAATTATTTTGTTGAGGTCATAATGGTTTATAACATTGTGTAATTTCAGGTGTACATTATTATTTATCATTTTCTGTATAGACTGCATTATGCTCACTACCAGTAGCCTAACTTTTATCTGTCACCATATATATGTTCCCCTCTACCCCTCTCGCCCACCCCGCACCCAGCGTTTTCTTTCTTATGATCCAATTTACTGTTTATTGATCTCTTCTGTAAGTGTGTTAGAGGATAGAAAAAATGACCCTCTGTCCTCTAGAACTCATAGTCAACTAAGAAGATCAGTAAAGTACACACAAAATGGCATTTACAAGGCCAGAGTAGGAAAGAACTGTGGGAGGGACTCTGAGACGAATGCTGAGCTCTGCCAAGTGTGATTCAAGTAGGTCAGAGCTTAGGCGTATCTGTAATGTTCATGGTAAGTGACAAGTAAATCCATTGTTTGACTTTACCAAATGGGAGGTGTAGTGAGCTGGATAATCATAAATAATGAATCATCCCCAAATTTTAACTTCTTATTTTGGGAAAAATATGATTTTTCTACAGTTGACCCATGCTTTACTAATGACAATATTGATATTTTCCTTTGTAAATGTCAACTAGTATTCAATAAATACAGTTCAAGAATATTCTGAGCAGTAATGCAACGTGTCTAGAATTAAAAATTGGTCATGGATAGGTGGCCGGCCCAGTGGTGTAGTGGTTAAGTTTGTGCATTCTGCTTCAGCGGCCTGGGGTTTGCAGGTTCAGATCCCAGGTGAAGACCTAGCACCACTCACCAAGCCATGCTGTGATGGCGTCCCACATAAAATAGAGGAATAATTGGCACAGGTGTTAGCTCAGGGCAAATCTTCCTCAAAAACAAAGAAGAAAAATAAGTTGGCCATGAATAATTCAAATAGTGAATAATCCATTGGAGAATAAAAATAATTTTCCAATCTTTTAATCAAATTTCTAATTGGGTCCTAAACTTAGCAAAGGTTGGGGGGAGGCGGGATTCAGAATCACAAATATCCAGCAGGCACGCTAGTGGGTTTATGTATGTGAGTGTACCATATCTTACTATTTGGACTTCACACACAAAAGGTTCTCATAAATATTTTTTTAACCCATTGAATACATTCCAAATCAAATTTAATACTTTAGCATCATGTAGGGTTTTGTCCTGTAACTTCTCCAACTAGTAAAGGGAGTGGAATTTTCATTGTCCATTGCTCAGAATTTATTGTGCTCCCTTGATGAATGTTTGGTGTGTGGATGTTTTAGTAGCTCGTGTTTAAAAACACTGAAAGAGCTGTCAGCATTTGGATGGATATCAAAAATGTTATATAGAGTTTGACTATTCGTGAAACGGTAATAGTTTCCTAAGGCTGAGAGGGAAGAGTTTCATCTAGAGCCAAGACTGTCAGTCTTATAAAAAATGATACAACTCCCTGTAGTTCTGTTGTAATTAATACTTGGTATATTTGGATTTCAACATTTGTTTTTATTGTACACATTAGGAATTTACCATCCTAAAGTTGGCCTAATTACCCAACTTTCCTTTGTTATGTGTTTTTTATAATAACAAACAGAACTGACCACTTTTTTCATTCCCTGCTTTTTATTCCTGCCTAAATCAATAAAATATAGGCTCCAGATGTCCCTATAACACTATACCATTAAAATGTTCCAAAAGTAGTTAAAAGAAATGAAAGTAGTAAATATATACATTTTATTAGTGTTTTGTGAAGGAATCCAAAAGATTTGGGGGAACACTGAGGATTGGTGATTCTTTGTACTAATGCTTTTTGAAAATTAGCTACGATAATTTATGCTAAATTCTAATAACTTTAATCAAAAGAAAGCAATCTGAATGAAAAATTAAAATATATCTATCACTTTTTTATATTCAAAACAAAATTAGATGGTGAAATGTGCATGTTATGGCATTTATGAAAATTTAGTTTCTATGAAACAAGAAAAATTAATATATGCATAATAAGTATTTATAGGTCATGACAAGCACATCTGATGTTTTAGTTTAAAGGTAGCCATGAATTTTAAAGAAAAAAGTCATATTATAAAAAGGAATCCTAATGGGGGGCTGGCCCCGTGGCCGAGTGGTTAAGTTCGCGCTCTTCACTGCAGGCGGCCCAGTGTTTCGTTGGTTCCAATCCTGGGCGCGGACATGGCACTGCTCATCAAACCACGCTGAGGCAGCATCCCACATACCACAACTAGAAGGACCCACAACGAAGAATATACAACTATGTACTGGAGGGGCTTTGGGGAGAAAAAGGAAAAAATAAAAAAAAATCTTTAAAAAAAAAACAAAAAGGAATCCTAATAATTTTTAAATTAGATAGCAGAAGAATGTTTATTCTGGAATGAAGGTGAATTCAGATTTGTTTGAATATGTATTACTAGATTTCTCATTTATCCCAAACCATTTAAGGCATTTAATATATGATCAGTTAATCATAAATATTTGTAAAACCCTTTGAAAATTACTGTTTTTACCCAAAAACTTTTATTAGAATGACTTGATTTCCCAGTAAGATTTTTTTCACTCAAACATTCATAGGCACATACCATGACGAATAAGACACAGATTCTACTGTTGCCCTTAGAGCCTGGTGAGAGAAATCGATAACTACAGGAATAAGCATTTAAGTAAACTTGTGAGCAGCTCTTGAGGGACAAGTACAAGGCAGTGCAGATTGAAGCCAGGCGTCCACTCTCCCTGGGGAAAATCAGGGAGCGCCAGGCTGGGCTTTCTCAAGATCAGTCTGGCTGTGATGTGGAGAATGGTGGGTCTGTGTCCAGTGTCAGCTGGGAAGCTCTTACAGATGAGCAGGCAAGAAGCAAGAACGGAAGCAGCAGAAAGGGAGAGAAATCGATGGATCCAAATATATTTTGGAGATACATCAACTAGACTTGGTAACAGGATGTGAAAAACAAATTTGAGAGAAGAAAGTATGGGGGATGAAGTCTAGATTTCTAGCATGAGTGTGAGGAGGAGGTTGTATGGATTTCTTGAGTTATATAGAGTGGGAAGAAAACGAGCCTAAATCCCCCTCACTTTTGAAAGTTGAACAGGGAAGGGGGAGGCAGCAGGGGAGACCAAGAAGCAGCTTTCAGAGAGTCAACAGCTTCGCAGGAACTGCCAAAGGCTTTTTGAAACCAGCAATATCTTCACTGTGAGCGTCATGGTGAATCAGAATTCCTGTGTAATAGTAGCTATCTGTGGGAATCAGGAGACCACTTCCAGAGTAACAACGTGTGGGATTTCCTGGGCCTTTTTTATGATCTGAAAAAATGATTTTCTCTACCACTTGACAATGTTATGAGAAAGTATTAACTAAAGTCTATGGTACTAAAAATGAAGTGTTATGAATAGAAATACTTTGAAGCCAACGTCATAACCACGTGTTTTCTTAGAAGATACTTACAGAGCTACTCTTGACCAAAAATGTAGTTGTGTTTATAACGTTTAAATATAGGAAGAGGCAATTTTTTTTGCTTGCAAATATGGTTACCATTTATTTATGGTAGTTTGGTGAAATGTGGTTCTGATCACATGGGAGTCTTCACTGGCAGTGAACTTTGGGCCTCATGCCTGGTTTGGAATTGCCTGTTTTCTCTTCTGGAGTTAATGACAAAGACAAACCAGTCAAAGAAGGACAATTCATCATTATTAATATATTACGTAGTCTAACCTTGCAAGAGCTCAAATCACTTTAAGAGTTTTGTTTAATCAATAAAGTAGGTATTAATTTTCACAGCATTCTCGGTTGAGGCAGGTGTACCGGAAATGGTCTGTTAACATGTGTCCTTTTCTCCTCTTAGGATTCCCTGGGGATCCAAGGCCCCCGAGGTCCACCTGGAAAAGAGGGTCAGAGGGTAAGTCAGCTTGAAGCAACTGCAGGCGTCACTGACTCTGGGATGACTTATTTCTGAACACGAATAAAAATGAAACTAAAATACAGCAAGCAGATGGGCATAAGGAGAGTATCAACTATCCAAAGACTGAAATTTGAGATTTTGACTGAGCTTTTACAATCCAGAAAATTCCATGTATTTTCAAGATTGGCAGCACAAATGTGGAGAGAGAGTTTGGGTGAAATGAATTGACCATAATTTGATCTGCGGCACTTTCGTGATATTTGGGAGTTTGAGTTAAGCTGATCTTTGCAGAGTTAAGTTGATGAGTTTCTTGGTGGAATTCCAGCCCGTTCACAAATTCTATAAAGATTGTGGATATTTACATTCTTTAGCCAATTGAAATTATTGTCATGAGTGACTCTTTCTAACTGTCCTTTCATTACTATTTACTGCCTTTGAGGTAAAACACATTCGTGGTAAGTGAAGAACCTGTACTTGCAGTTGGGAGAATGGCAATTCCCTTCTGCCTCTGGTCCAGTCAGTCTTCCCATCCAGTAAGAGGAGCCCTGTGGTGACAGCTGGTCAGCTTCGTTTGACCACTGTGAGCACTGGGGCACCCCATTCTTGTGGCTTATTGTTATTGCTATTTTCAAATCATTTTAAAGTCTCAAAACATTTTCTATGTGCCTTCTCATATGATCGTTGTTGTTGACTTCTGTTACCTTATAGATGAGGAGTGTGTGACTCAGAGTTTAGGTGACTTGCCTGAAGTACAAAAGCTGGGAAAAAGTAGGGCCAGGTCTTGGATCTGGGGTTTCTGCCTCTAGATCCCATGTTCTCTTTTGCTGTCCCAGGATAGTAACCCAAAATCTGTTTTTCAGTCATTTTTAATTTTTATTCCCCATTGTACCCTGCGGCAAATAGTCTGTTGCCTCAAATACAGAAGAGTTTTTCAAATATTTGAGGACGAATGGTGTATTTCACCCAGGTTTACCTTTTATCAGGTTAATAAAGTCCCAGCGCTCTTAACCATTCCTCTTATGTGGATTCCTGACCCCCTAGCATGCTGATGGTCTTTCCCAGAAAACACTCATGGACCCTCAGGAGGTGTCAGGTGGGGACAGACATGTGTGGTCTTATTCAGGGCAGGGTAAGCGCAGCACGTATGCCCTGCACCAGAGACAAATACTTCTATTGCGGCCTCAGACTGAGCCAATGTTTCTGTGTGTGGAGTCACACTTTTTTTTTTAACTAACTCCTTCTGCTAGAGCAGCTCTGTTTTTAATTATTGTCTTGGGGTGTTACAATTAAGCTTTGATTTGGAAAAACTGGACTGGATGATATCCAACTTTGTTCAGTTAAAAAAATTCTATGTCCAGTTTTTATTCCCAGTGGCTGATTCGGTGAACACAAAAGGGCTTCATAAGCTTTGATGCCTAAGAAATTAAAGGAAATGCTTCGTGAATAATGGGTAACATTTATGGACTACATATAATGTTCTGAAGGCTTCATATTTATTATTTCGTTTATTCCTTACAATGGCTCTATGAGGTGGGTTCTACTGTTGTCCTCATAGAGAAACTGAGGTTTTTAAGCAACTTGGATAGGACACGTTGCTAGAAAGTGGAGCTATGCTGAGATTTTTAAACTATTTACAAAGTAGTCATGTTGGGGTTCTACTCTCAACACCTATGTGTCCAATTGTAGTCTCTCCTGCAGCTCTCCAGCCACTCTCTATCCAAGACTTCATCAGTCCAACTGATCAAAGTTTTAAATAGTCTCAGGGAAAAGTTAAAATATTACCTCCCTAGATCTGTGCTTTCGAGGCTGCCTTAAGCATTTAACCCACTGGGGGCAGTGGACTAGATGAAATGACCTGGTTAAGTTAATTTCCAAGCTTCTTATTCTATATTCTCACAGTGATGGGCAAGATGTCTATCGCATCTAGGACCATGTTTCTGAATTAATTTCTGTCTTCAGCATCCAGGGAACATTTTCCTTCTAATAACTACCCCTTCTTGAAACTGAGTGGTAAATTATACCCCTAGTTAACATCCAAAATATATAAGGAACTCATGCAACTCAATAGCAAAAAAAACAATAACCCAATTTAAAAATGGGCAAAAGACCTTAATACACATTTCAAGAAGATATACAAATGGCCAACAAGTATATACCTGAGAAGGTGCTCAACATCACTAATCATCAAACCAAACCATAATGAGATATCGCCTCACACCTGTTAGAATGGCTATTATAAGAAAGACAAGAGATAACAAATGTTGGAAAAGTAGTAGAGAAAAGTGACACCTTGTGCGCTGTTGGTTGGAATATAAATTAGTGCCGCTGTTATGGAAAATAGCATGAAAGTTCCTCAAAAAGTTAAAAATAGAACTTATCTATGAGCCAGCAATCTCACTTCTGGATATACATCCAAAGGAAATGACATCAGTATTTTGAAGAGATATCTTCACTTTCATGATGTATAAACAACCTAAATGTCCATTGACAGATGATTGGGCAAAGAAAATGTGATCACACACACACACACACATACACACACACACACACCCAAAATGGAATATAATTCAGCCTTAAAAAAGAACCAAATCCTGCCATTTGTGATAACACTGATGAACCTAGGGGACATTATGCTAAGTGAAATAAGCCAGACACAGAAAGACAAACACTGCATACTCTTACTTATATGTGGAATCCAAAAATGTCAAATTCATAGAAACAGAGAGTAGAATGGTGGTTACCCAGGGCTGGGGGTATGGTCAAGGAGTGGGAGATGTTGGTCAAGGAGTACAAAGTGTTAGTTATGCAAGATAAATAAGTTCTGGAGATGTAATGTACAGCAATGAGACTGTAGTTAATATGGTGTTGTATGCTTGAAATTTGATAAAAAGGTAGATCTTAAAATCACCATTCACACACACACAAAGGAAACTATGTGCAAGGTGACAGATATGTTAATCAGCTTGATTGTGGTGATTGTTTCACAGTGCACATCAGATCATCAAGTTGTATGCCTTAAATATATACAATTTTTAATTAACTATAATTTAATGTAGAAAAATAATAATAATAAACAGATTTTTAGTTTCAACTCCAAAAAAACTTATACTCCCTAGGTGGTTTGACATGGAAATTATGGCTCGAGGTGGATGAGGTTAAGTCAAGGGCATCACATCTGAGTTCTTCCCCCTGTGGCAGAGCTCCTTCTCTTTTTTAAATCTTGTGTGGTAAGAACATTTAACATGAGATCTATCCTCCTGACAGATTTCTAAGTGTAGGATGATGTCACACTTTTGACTTGTACTGACATGTGGTCGATTCAATGCTCCTCTTTTATTTTAGTGAAAACTCCTGCCAAGCCACATCTTCACCCATCCTGTTGCTGGTGCTTGTCTCATTGAATCACAGAGTAGGAATTGGTCCTTGTCGTTGTTAAATTTCATCTTCTGGATTTTAGTCCCTAATGCCCTTCTGTTGTGTTTTTTTCCCAGTGAAATAACTCCCAGCTTCATGTCACCTTAAAATTTGATAAGCCTGCGCTCTAAGCCTTCATTCACATCGTTAATAAATGCTGAAATCGAACAGGGCCTGACAACTCTGTGCAACGCTGGCAAAGGCTCCCATGGATTTTCTCGGGGCACGAGCATCAAATCATGTGCAAATCCATTTGAATTCCAACTCCTTTCCATGCACATTTCTTAATTTGGCTTGTAAGATAATTATGAGAGCCTTTGTCAGACCAGCTAAAATGAAAAGATATTCAAATGAGGCTTTTAAAAATAATAATGTTTCAAATTGAAATTGTACCCTATCAAAGCTTACATTTCAGAAGAAGGTAAGTTAAAGAATAAATTAAACTTATGTATTCCTCGTGATAATTATGGAGGAATGTATTCAAATTGTAAAGTTCAACCACTATGTTATGCAAATTTACTCCGTTTATAAATATGTATAGTCCAGATAATTTTATATTACTCTTATTTTATTCCTTTCAAGAGTAACATAGTGTCAGAAGCTCAAGAATGTAATAGAATTTTAAAGATGCAGTTAGGCATGGTTTGTCATTATTACTTCTGCTCTTTCAGAAATGACATATTTATCGAGGACAGCGGCTAGAGCAGATATTATTGACGTTATCCACATTTACAAATGATTACTTCCAAATATGCTCAGTGATTTGTTCTGCTTTATAATCTACTTGAAAGAAGAAACTTAGTTTAAGAAATGAGCGTTCTTACACATTTACGTTTAGGTCCATCTTAGTGCCGCCGTTGCTTCTCTGCTCAAGAGTTTGGTAGCACTCCGCTCTTTTAGACATGTAAACGCGCCCGTGTGTGTGTACACATACACATAATACATAGCGCATACTGAAAGCCAAGACCAGTAATTTTTCCATTTTGTTGAAGTTTGCAATAGAAACAATAGAAAAATCTATGAATTTAAAATTCTTTTTATTGACACGTTGTCAAGAAAATGCTGATAGTTTGATTACAGGTGTCTGACCGGGAAGGAATTGCCTATCATTAAGTTTATTGCAATGAAAAAAAAATACATGGCGAATCTTCAGCACCTTGCTCCTAGGCATAGTATCTTTAAGGAAAGCAGGACATTTAATTTTAGACAAATCATTGACTTGTTGCTTTTCCTCAATGACTAAATAGATAGTAGCTTCTACTCTACCAACAGCTCACAATTAGGGCAAGTGTCATACTTGGTGTCACATGTAAACATACTTTGAAAAATACTAAACATTATAGAAACATGTTAATATTACTACTGTTATTTTTACTAAGGCATAAGGATTTTGATTGATAAATTCCTTTTATTTTTCTGTTTAACCCTTTGTGTAGAGTTTTCTATAAATACAGTAAGGACATTATTTTTTTCCAAGTACCACTCCAAACTTGTGTTTGAAATTTTTGTTAGTTGACTTTATTCTTTTCATTGTCTTTTAAGCTGCTAAATCTTAGATTATAAAGGGTTCATTTAATAAAATATAGGAGTAGTGTGGTTCTTGAACTTAAAAGCTGCACTTAACCTCAACAATGTGTGGTAGCACTAAATATCTGAGCTTTGCAGGCTTTTTTTTTCTTAATCTCTTAGTTTTATTCTTTGAATTGCTTATATGCCATTAAGGTTTTTTTTTTTTTTTTTTCACTTTGTTGTCTTTTTGGCGTCCCATAAGCAAAACATTTGGCTAGCCCATTTTTGAGTCTCACATCCTTTATAGATTAACACAAATTTAAAAATCCAACTAATGTTGAGTTTTGACCCTGAGCCACGATGAGAATGCATCAGAGAGCATCAGGGGAACAGCAGCTACCTGGAGGCCGAGAGGCTGTCAGCCCCTGACGAGGACAAAGGAGGCCAAGAGGGGGCCCAAGACACTGCAGGGCAAGAAGTCAACAGAAGAGAGTTTCTAGATGCACAGAGGGTTCAACAGGATTCCAATTCGAGACAAAGTCAGGGGAGAGATGTTGGATAAGAGGAGAGGTGGCTTGAAGTGGTGCCAGTTTTAGTTGAATAGTTGGGAGAACGTTGGAAACAAAAGTTACGAGGAAAGGTGTGAGGGAATTAGAGGTGAACTGTGAGGCAGAGGAGGCGGCAGTGGGGAGTCTGGTGGAGGGATAAGGACAGGAACTGGATGGAAGCCCGGAAAAGTACCTCAGTGAAAAGTGGAGTGTTTCAGACCGCTCACCATGTTCATAGATGTTTACATGAAACATCTCAAAAGAACTGGCATTTATAAAAATTCCCTCTAAGATATAGATTTCTTATAGGATTGTCCAATATTCCTAATAGAATCTCCCAAAACATAAAAAATAATTATTATTTTAAGGGAACCCTGGATTTCTCCTTTATGGTCACATCAAGTGCATGCCTGAAGAATCTCAAGGTTGACATAAACTCCCACGGCCTTTTTTAAAGAAATCGCTCTAGGAGTCTTAAAAACCATTTATTGGTAAATCAGCTACTTACTGTCCCAAACAGAAATTTGTCTGATTGGACCAAAATGACACCTCCCTCTTGCACTCTGTTGCTGGATCCTAAACAGAAATTTTATGTTCTAAATTCCTTACAATTTGCCCATCTGTCTTGCTCTCAGTTTAGCCTCTCAGCCTCGGCCTGTGCTTGTCTTTTTGCCCTCCAGGCAAGTCCTCTCTAATTGCCTCCTGCCAACATTTTTGTGCACATTTTACTTTCCCTTGAAGTATTTGCTTCGAGCTGGCTTTGAAGCCGGTGTCTGGGGTCAGGATTCCTTGCGTCTGAACAGCACAGAGATCCTGGGCCGACTGAGCCCTCACCCCATCAGGATGTGTCCCTTTGCACCAGCCCCAACTTGATGGCAAAGGAGCTGAGTTGTGTTTCCTCAACCAGGTGGGAATCTGATGGTCAGTCAGTCCGGCAAGAGCAGGGGAGGACCAGGCAGGCAGCATGTCTGCTGGCTGCTAGGGTCCAAGGAGCGTGGGGTGTAACGTGGAAGTTGTAGCATAAGCTCTGGGCCAGACTTCCTGAATTTAAATCCCAGCTTTACCCCTTGTTAGCTTGTGATCTTGGGTAAGTTCCTCAGTCTCTCTGAGCCTCAGTTTTCTCATTTAGAAAATGGAGATTCTAATAATCCCTGCCCCACCAGGTTGTTATGAAGAGCAGGCCACATAGGTGTTAGCTGTTGTCATAATTCTCAGCCCAGCCTGGTGATCTGAAGCTGTTTGTAGAAGGAAAGGCAAGTATCTAACTTCAGAGTATTAGGATTTGATTAAGGAGAATGTCTAATTGGTCAAGAAAAACTAAGGTGAAATGACTGCTGTCCCTACCACTCCAGTGAACCCATTTTCTTTAACCTCCCCCCTTTTTTTTTGCTGACGAAGATTGGCCCTGCGCTAACATCTGTTGCCAATCTTCCTCTTTTTGCTTGAGAAAGGTTGTCACTGAGTTAATATCCATACCAATATTCTTCTATTCTATGTGGGATGCCACCACAGCGTGGCTTGATGAGTGGTGTGTAGGTCTGTGCCTGGGATCTGAACCTGCAAACCCCAGGCTGCTGAAGTGGAATGTGCAAACTTAACCATGATACCACCAGGCCAGCCCCATCATTTTATTTAACTTTTACCTGAATTCTTACTTTATCTGGATGTTCAGGCTCATAATCTAATGCCCCAGAAGCTTTATGAGGCCCAGTGTGATGCAGCTTCATAGTAAGGTTAAGTATCTAAAAAAATTTGCAAATGTGGAGTTGATTCTGTCCTTTTCTGTAGAGAAGCAGTGATGAGAATTGGAGCCCTCATTGTGGAGTGGCTGAGGGCTCAGTGTTTGTTTTGTGAATAAATTGTGCCGATTGTGTATAAATTCACCAAGGTGTTCACGGAAAAACACCTTGTTTTCCTTTTGGCTCGTTTGTTTCCAAACTGGTTTATATGCTTTCCCTAGGACAATGCAAGTAACAAGTTATGTTCTAATAATTCCTGAGTTCTATCGATCTCACAGGAAAAAAGACATCAAAAATCACTGCTCCTCTGAGATCAGCACATCTTACAGGACTCATCTCAGCAGAATTTTACTTAAGCTCATTTGTTTTCACGGGGCTGGTATAATTTCCAAGTGAAACTTTGCCTCTATAGTCTAGACATGTCCAGTGAAAGCTTCCTAGAACACAGTCAGCCAGTAAAGCAGGTCAAACCACCTCCCTCTACAGTAAAAAAATCTGTTCTTCCCTTGGACAGCTTATTCCCCACTGCTAACTTCACAGCGTTAGAATGACCGCAGTTCCAATGGAACGAGTTCAGGCCCTGGTGGAAACAACTAACAAGGGCGTGTAGTTGAAATTAAGTTATTTCACGTGGGCCTGAATTTTGGGAAGGAGGCTTACAAATAAAATAATGAATATCGACGAATTTTCAGCTTCAGGAAGTGATTTGGTTAGTTGCACATTAAGATGAGAGGGAAATAAAAGATTGTCTTCTTATCTTTACATATTAAAACCGTGACATTGATCTTTAAATGCACAGTGAGTGTACTCATAGTTCTGCTCACTCACTGAAGCTATGGCTGGTGTCTTTGTACCAAGAATTTGTGTTGGAAATAATTGGAAAAAGCCAACCAATTATTTTAAATAATAGTTTTGACTCTGATCCTAGATAGAATATAAATATGGGGAGAAGTATCTGTTTTGCTTGGATCCACATAAAAATGTGTAAATATACGTGTTGTAAATAACATTTTCGAGGTTCTGCATTCTACAACTAGAGGTTCATGTTTATTGCACATTTTCAACTTCCTGGTAATCAGATGGCATCTTTTCTATTTGCCTCCTGTGAAATTTCTTAAGGATGCCTCCTTGAGGAAACCTTGAGGGTTTATAAGGATACCGTCTTTGATCCCGTCTGACATTTCTAGATGGGTAACTGGGAAACCGTGTACCCTGTTCAGATCCCAAGAGCTATGCAACTTTCTCAACAACTTACTTGAATTTACAAAACCAGTGAGATTCAGGGGATAAAAATGATCGAATCTGCATCTATCCTGCATTGCGGTTTTCAGAGCTTGTGGGAGACTCTGCAGAACCTCGCTATTGCTTCCTGAAATTGCTGGCTTTTCCTTTACATGCTGTCATTCTAGAAGCTCACTTATCATTTAGGATTATCTAGTTATCCCCGGTTTGCCTATGAGACCACTAAAATTAACAGCTATAAAAGGCCAAGGTTATATAATTGATAAAACTCTTGTTGGGTTAAATTAGCCACCCCAGGAGAAAAATATACTGTAGTATTATTTCTACCATATAATAAATCATGTGATGGTTTATTTTGCATTTTTATTCTCTTTGTACAAAGTATTGTTTCTACTAAGAATGTAGAGCATTCAAACACTTTAAGTATCTGTGTCATCATGTCACATACACATATTATGCACACTTGTCCGACTATTCAGTTCTTTTTTTATGTGCTTTGGGTGCTACATGTTGTGTGTGTGTGTAAAAAAGTAAATATAAAGTCATCTAAATGCTTTCACCGTTGTCTTCCCTGTCAGTGATTAAGTGAGAAATCCGTGTAGAATATAAGAATTGCACGATAGGCTCCTTCCCTTTGTCATATGACACTTTCCTCAGAGCAGAAGCATATCCTTCAGTCCTTTGCAAATCACCTTCCTGTGCTTGTCCTAACTGCTGAGGTCCCAGGAGCATGTGATTTATCGTTAAGCATGTGACTTCACCATCAACTGTTTCCCATCATAAGGTCTGATTTCGTTCTTGTGAGATTTCTTAGTAGGATTTCCGGGTTCTTGTCCGTGAGATGCCCCTCAAGGTGTGGAATGAGAATCTCAGAGAACTTTGAAAACAAAGCTCAAGGAGAGACACAGTCTGTTTTATCTGACAGCTCATACTTCACAGTCTCCTGTTGTTCTGCCCCCCATACTCCTGCTACTCTCGCATGGTGTCCCCTGAAGCTGCATCAAATACAGTTTCTGAAGGCTGGAGTAAGGCAGGGAGAAGGGAAACAGCTGATACAGGTTAGCGTCAAACAAACGCCCTCAAGGGAGTAACTGTGTAGCGAGGACAGGGATCCTCCGCTCTGCCTCACGCTCTGACCAGGAGGAGAGAGAAATCACAGGACTCAGATGTGAGAGGCAACCCCTAGCTCAATCTAAGTAGAATCAGGTGAAAAAGAAACACAGGAGGACGTGCAGGCCAGACTTGGTGAGAACAGGCCTTCCCTCAGGTGAAGTTAAACATCGCAGCTGGTTAAGGACAGTTGCCTGTGGTCCATCGTGGTAAACGCCACCCTAGTTAGTGAGTGTCCGCAGTGCACTTGGAGCAGAAGACACGTGGTGTCCTGGGAAGGCTGTAACGAGAAAAAGAGATTGTAAGCAACGATTTTCTACCAATAACACTTGCATAGATCATTAAACCACAAGGAACTCAGGTGCTTATTCATTTAAATGAAGGGTCAAATGACACTATTTGTTTTGTAACAGAATAGCTTTATAAGCCGTCTCTGTTATTTGAATTAGTAAAGAGGAAATGTCTCATATTTTTCAAATAGGATGCTGACTCTGAATGGCTTATTTATGTGACGAGACCAAGAGCTGGTCTCAGCTGTGGAAGAAGCATGCCATTCATGGGGACTCCTTCCAACTGGAGACGCCCAGTCCCTGAGGCCTGGAGCCACTTCAGACGGATGGGCCTGGAGGGGGGGCCCATTTCAGGGACATCAAATTGTCACATTTTAGAGCAGAAAGGGAACTGTAGTGTCGTTCCAGTCCACAAATAAAGTCCAAAAATATTCACCATTCTCCAAGGCTGCAGGGCTGCTCATCTATTTAACTCTTCTGTATAAGAAGCATCCATTGTCTGGTTTGTGGTCTTATACCAAAATCCAGATTTGCATGTCTTTAAAAGGGAGAATATTGAGAATTTAATCAAAGCCACTTTATTTTTCTAGTTAGGGCCACACCTCATAAGGGACAAACGTAGATAGATGCAGTTGGTCCTTCTGTGGTTTCCACACATTGTAAAGCGTGCACATTCTGTCCCCAAGCCCCGTGTATCCTGCACCAGCAGCTGGGTACCAGCATCACCTGGTCAGCGGGGAACTGGGGAGGGAGTCAGAGCTGTTCTTCCAGCTGTGGGGTTGGATTAATTTGCGATTTCAGGCAGTCACTCAAGATTCTAACCTAAATTTATCTGTTTCATCACCAGTTAGCTGTCAGGTGTATTACGGGGTTAAGCCAGAAGCACTTTGAATGCACTCTGGTGACAGGTGCATTCTGGTTCCACGAAAGACTCTTATAAATGTTACTAACTTAGCCACAGAAACACTTAAAAAGAACAGGAAAGGAGAAGGCACTTTCTGCCAAAGTGGCGATATGCTAATACTCCTGCATCTGCATCTTTATTCAGAACATCGCGCTGAACACATTAGTAGCTATTTGGTACATTTACCATTGTAAATGTCAAGTACAAAGTCATTTATCCATTTCAGACACAGTGAATGTATATGTAGTGGCTGCCAAAACCAAGAATTAATCACAAGTTATTAATCAATTTGGGAAGTATAAACTTACAAGTTTTCATAAATGCAAAACATTTGGAACATGAAACATTTTTATGGCCTAACGAGTTTGAAAGCCAGCAAATTATGTTTCTAATAAATGACACAAGACCTCACTTTGTAAAACTCCATACTATTTTGAGTTAACTTAGGTGATAGCACAAAATTCTCAAAGCGAATCTAACTTTATAGCACTTTAGTTTCTTCCAATATGTTATATTTAAATTCTCAGGGGAGAATGGAGCTATTGCAAAATAAATATGATGCAACAATTCTAAGAAAAGTTGGAAATTTCTCTTTTATGGGATGTATTTTATGATACTCATTTCTAAATTTCTTGGTATAGTGGTATTTAAGGAGATCTCGAATTCTGCAGAAGTAGCTTAGAACCTACTTTTTCTAATGTTCTTTAAAAACCAGTAAACTTTTACCTGGATTTTTTTCATGAACAGTTATAAATACATTTGACATTTTTACTATGCTCAGCAAAAAACATGTACATATATGTATGTCTGTAAATCTGTGTGTATCGTTGTGTTTTTTAAATTCATGACTGTACACAACATATGTTGTGACCACTATATTTTTTTGTCATTTGTGGTTCTTAAATCACTAAACAATGCAAACCTCGAACACCAGTAAGACTGTTATTTGTATTTGTATTGTCAGAGATATTAACAATGTGTCTATGGGACCACGAAAAAGAATATCTAAAAGTATATTTAATGCTTAAATGCACAAAAAATTCAATAATATAAACACACATAATTATATGTGTTCAATAATGATAATATATTTTTATTCAATAATAATAATGCCTTAAGAAAATTAACCTTAGAAAATATAACGAAAAGAGCAAAATACCGTGAAGGAAACATCTATGCTTTTCTGCCACACTGAAGGCTGACATGTCACACTCTCCACCAGCCATATGTTTTCTACAATGTTCCAAATCTTTTGCAGAAAAATTTCAACAGCATACATTTAAACTGTGTTTAAATTTAAATTAAACATTTCAATTGTGCACTTATTCGATAATGTTTATAGTTTATCTTCAAAAGAATTTGAGAGTCTTATAAATGCAATTAAACCAAAATCCTAGACTAAGAGGAAAGGACAAGAGCTAATTATTAGAAAGTAGGAAAAAGAAGAAAATAAATGAAAACACCTGTATTGAGGGAAGCAACTACATTTGAATGAACACCTCCTCTCTCAGCGATCTGAGAGCCTGTGTATTTCCTCAAGAACCAGTTGAGGGCCTGTTCCGTGTGGGGTACCAAAGAAGTTGGCTCAGGTCAGGTTTCCTTAAAAGCAGAATCTAAGATGGGATTTTTTTTTTCTGCTTGTGATTACTGAAGCATCAACTCTGAAGTGGAGATGGTGCCTGTAACCAAAGTAGAAAACACTGGAGGAAAAGATTCTTTTGGAGATGAGTCAGTTTGAAACCAAAGCATTAGAGCTGCTCAAAGGCTCTGCAAATGGAAAAGCATCAGCTCCTGAAAGCCCAGATTGACAGCATAAGGGAGAGGACAGAGTTTGTCAATAGGAGGTCATCAATTTATGCGTCATCACTGAAGCCACCAGAGTGGGTAGGGTGGCCAGGGAGAGACTGTGGAAAGAAAAGAACTAAGGGCAGAGCTTGAGATTAGGATAAACCTATAGAGGGGTGGTTGGGGAGGCGAAAGAGAGAGTTAAAAGTGTAGAGAAATAGATTAGGAGAAAAGTTCTGAAAGGGAGGGGGTAGTCAACTGATTAGAAATGCTTCAGAGGCATCAGGGAGGATGGATGCTGAGGAAAAGCCACCGGTGATCTTGAACGAGGCTGCTTCTGAGTGGCTGCGCTGGGCAGAGGCGGATGTGACGTTTCACGGGTCTTGAGAGTGTAGTAGGTATTGAGAATGTCAGGATTCTGGACTATTCTTTTCAAAGCTGAGGTAGAGAGATGGATAAGATCACATTTGGAGAGGTCAAGGAAATGGTTTTTTTTTTTTTTTGTAATTGAATGTGTTTTCAAACTGAGGCAAGGAAGTTAATGAATAGGGAGAAACTGAAGTTGCAAGCAACGTATATTATTATTTATAATAATAACTCATCCAGAAGTAGCAGAGGAGGTTGAAAGATAAGGTCCAAGAATAAATATGGGTCAGCACCTCCAACCTTGAGGACACATGGGCTGGGGGGAGTGTGGGCAGGGCAAAGAAGGAATCAAGGCTTATGCATATTCATCTCATACAGAAAGAATTTTTCTGTGTAGTATAATTTCATAAAACTCTTACTGTTTAAGAGGCATTGGTTTCAAGATTGTTCATAGTGTTCAGGCCACTGAAATTCGTAGCTACTATTTTCTTCCTTCACGAACCAGTCAAGTAGGACCAGAGAGAAACAGAAGCAGAGGAAGCCACACTGAAAGGGGAGAGGGGTGGGGGCACAGAGAGAAGAAAGGGTCTATTATTGCAGTTTCAGAGTTTTGCTGGATTCTTCAACCAGTTGGTGAAAATGTAGGCACTTCATTTCACTCCTTCTGTCTATGCCTCTTTTCCTTTGTAAATTACGGGTGGTATCTTAGAAGAGCATTTCTATCATCAGCCATTTGTCTGGATTCATTTATTTTGTTTTATAAATCCATTTTGCTAGAATACAATTCTAACTTCTTGGAAAACTTTGTTTTATTGGTATAATGTAAATGATGTCAGAGTAAAATATTGCCAAAATTAAATTATTCTTATCTTTATTGCTTTCAGCAGTTTTCACTTTTTGTATCCCTGTACACATTCTGTAAACTGTCATTTATTTTTTTTCTCAAATGATATACAATTTCTGAAGCTTGCTAATTAAGTATAATTCCCAAGCCGGGGAATGTGCAGGGACTGGTGTACCACATCAGTAGTCCTGCCTGTGTCTTCTTATCAATAAATCCTTGTGTGGTTATAGTTATAAATTTTTGTATACTATACTACTAGCTTACTCTGGGCTTAAAGTCTTTTTCATTGGAAACTGATGGAAATGAATATGGTGTATTTCTTTGCAGTTGTTGCCATAGAGATAAAAACCTTTTCAAAGTAAAACAGAGATGACATAAAAATTGCTAATTCAGAAGAAGTTCCACTTCTAATTTAATATAGATAATGGTGCACTATTCCCTTTCTTTTTTATTTTGTCCAAATCGCATGACTCGAGTGTGTCTAATATACCTTTATTAGATAATTTCTAGTATAAGAAAAAAATGAAGCAAAAAATGAAATCGGTGAAATCCCTACAGCATTTAGTGGGATGAGGCTTTCATTTTTAATCTTTTACTCTGAAAAGGTACAGCATTTCTAATTATCTCCTTCATGCTCCACCTCCATACTCCTTTTTTCTATCCTGCTGCTGAATTTCAAATCTAATTACCTATAATGGGTTTTCTTAAGAACAAACAATTTATCTGCTTTCTTTTTCTGCCACATCATTCCCAACAATTAGACACATTTTCTAGCAATAACACAATTAAAAGATGAATAAATCTATGAAACTGCCAGATCTTATTACTGTTCATATTCAGATTTTGAAAGTTTTGTATACTTCCCTTGAAAAATCAAATTAGGACACTCTTGGAAAATATTCTATGACTTAGAATTATTTTACTTCATCAACCTCAGTTTGATTCTATTATAAAAATTTCAGCATCATCACTTTCTAGAGACATTGGAATAAGCTAAACCAACTCTAAGAGTAATGGTTAATTAGGTAGGGAGGAGTCAGCCGGTAGAAGGAGACCCGTGGATGCTGTGCCTACGACATTGCTAGTACAACTACATGATGGAGAGAGAGGGAAAGAGGACAAAGTCAGAGAAAACAGACCCTAACTATCTGTGTTTTCCTCATAACCAGCCCTGAATTTTCTTTCTATTAAAGCACAGACCACTATCCACCGTGTTAAAAGAATTTAAAAGGAAGTAGAATAATTGAGAGGATTGTCCTCATAAAAGAGATAGGAGTTAATAAACCACAGGAGCTTGTAGTATGATGCTATTCAAGCATGGCGCTCAGACAAACTGTTACCAGACCATGATCAGCACAGAAATGGAAAATATGTGTCTAGAAACTTTTATAACAATTTAGTATTGCTGTGTGACCTGAGCACATAATTACTGGGCTCCTCAGAAGAATGGGCTATAAATGAGTTGGTGAGTTGGTGAACTCACAGGGAGAGTCACAGCACTGGCTGCCGGTAGCTCATGACCAGCAGGCCTGCATCTCAACATGTGGCATTTTAAAGTTAGCTTGTCAACCGTAATCCACAAAGATCTGGGAAAATGTAATCATTTGTTTTTATAAATTAGTACTTTAAATTATTTTAGTTTTTAATCAAGTTTGGAAATAAAATTTGCATTATTTATTTTTAACCCTAACTAATTAATGGTAAAACAAGTTTCATGGGATTTTTTGACATATATTTTCAGCAGAAATAAACTAACCTGTGGCCGTGGAAGTGATTGCAAAGAAATGAAGATCAAAAGAACTGATACCAGTTTTGCTGGGAAGTATGGTCTCTCATGTCCTGAGTTCAGTTAATTGCTGGTGAAGTATTAAATCACAGCATCTTATTTGCAGAGCTGGATTGGCTAATGAAGCGATGAAACCGTCAAAACATAAGCAACATTTACACACAAAACATAAAAAATCCAAAACCAAAAGAATTTTGAAAGAATGAACATTGACTTCAAAAGCCAATTGAAGCAAATGTTCAATACTTCATATTTAAACATCAGTGCCGTGGAGATGTCTTATAAAGTAGTACAGGGGCCGGCCCTGTGGCCTGGTGGTTGGGTTCAGTGCACTCCACATTGGCAGCCTGGGTTCTCGGGTTTGGTTCCTAGGCATGGACCTATACCACTCATCAGCCATGCTGTGACAGCAACCCATGTATAAACTAGAGGAAGATTGGCACAGGTGTTATCTCAGGGCAAAACTTCCTCAGCACAAAAAAAAAAAAAATAAAGTAGTGCTT
This sequence comes from Equus asinus, assembly GCF_041296235.1. NCBI lineage: Eukaryota > Metazoa > Chordata > Mammalia > Perissodactyla > Equidae > Equus > Equus asinus. The sequence continues at coordinate 2,488,448 of NC_091797.1, read as the reverse complement.
TAGATTGCTGAGACTAAAAAACAAACACACAATTGCTGAGGCGTTAGTGAAAGATGACATCAAAAATATTTGCTTTGAAATATTGAGTGAGTATGTGGCAAAGATTCCATTGCTTGACATATTAAAAAAAAACTAGCTAGTACCAACTCAAAGGACAAATAAAGCTAGCAATGTATTTTCTCTGCATCTTGACAAATGCACAGGTAATGCTCCTGTGGCAATTTGTTTGGTATGTGTGCCATTGTAGATGATGGTGATTTAAAGAGGAATATTTTTCTTCAGCTTCTTTGCCAACAAATATAACCAGCTCTGAGCGGTAGAAACTGTGAGGGATTACATCGCCAGCTAATGCGGCTTGGGGCTCAGCTTTTGTGTGGGAATATGTTCTGATGGTGACAGGGACATGTTCTGGAGCAGTTCCCCTGATTCAGGAGCCAACACACTGCTTCTTCATCAGGAAAGTCTGCTAACAGAGAAATGTCATCTGAATCAAACAACAGGTTCATGACATGGGCAGAATTATGAATCTGTAAAGATTAACATGCCAAGTGTAAAATTTGAGACTTTTTTTTATTTTGAGACTGTATGGAAAATGGTCAAAGCAATTATTGCATACTGAGGTACGATGGTTATTGAGGAGAAAAGTTTTGTCAAGAAAATTGGAATTACAGAATCAACTCATTGTTTCTGCAAGTTAAGAAACCACTGACTCAACATCACTAAACATCAGGGAAAGGCAAATCAAAACCACAACGAGACATCACCTCAACGCCTGTTAGAATGGCTATCATCAAAAATACAAAAGATAAATGTTGGCGAAGATGTGGAGAAAAGGGAACCCTTGTGCACTGTTGGTGGGAATTTAAATTGGGGCAGCCACTATGGAAGATAGTATGGAGGTTCCTCAAGAAATTAAAAATAGATCCACCACTTGATCCGGCAGTCCCACTTCTGGAAGTTTACCCAAAGGAAATGAAAACAGGATCTTGAAGAGATACCTGCACCCCACATTCATTGCAGCATTACTCACAATAGCCAGGATATGGGAACAACCTAAGTACCTAGCAACAGATGATGGATAAAGAAGATGTGGTATAGAAACAGAACAGAATATTATTCAGTCGTGAGAAAGAAGGAAATTCTGCTGTTTGCGACAACATGAATGAATGGACCTTGAGAGCATTATTCTGAGTGAGACAAGTCAGACAGAGAAAGACAAATACTGTATGATCTCACTTATATGTGGAATCTAAAAAAGCTGAACTCATAGGACAGAGACTAGAATGGTGGTTCCCATGGACTGAGGGGGAGGGGGAGGATGGGGGAGGGAGAAACCAGTTTCTTCTCACCTTTCTAAAAATGTAATTTGGACAATTTGACAGACTGGCTTGCTTGTTTGCCTGAAATCTTCAGTATTTTTAATAATATCAATACTTGCATGCAAAGAAGGAATGCAGTGTGTTTTTCAATGAAAAAAAAATGAAGAGCAAAAACTGAAGTTTCTACAATATATTGCCATAGTTTTACTACAATTATCAAAGAAATAAGTGATGATCTTGATATTCTGCATCAGTAAAAATTGTCTCCAGATGTTGTCAAAATTTGATAGAACCTTTTGAATTTTAGTTTTCATAAAAATAAGATTCATATACAGGAATTCCAGGATGCCAAATTAATTTTTAACTGAAAGATAATTTAAATTAAACAAAAATTTGTAAAGTAGATGGCTGGAGCTGGCTACTAATGACAGATTGAAGATGAATTTTGAAAATACAGCATCGTTTACTCCAATTTTTATAAAAGTTATAAAGAATATTTTCTGAGTTTGCTGAAGCCAGTGTGAAATCTCTTATTCCATGCCCCTCAACATACCTCTGTTAAGTTGATTTTTCCACTGAATGTTGTTAAACAAAATAATGAAGAACCATAAATAAAAGTTATCCCCACAGCAGTGTTCTCAGTTCAACTTAGGTTGGATGTATTCAGGAGCACAAAGCAAGCTCAGTTTTTTCATTAAAAACTTTACATACTGATATGATAGTGTTCATTTGTTCAGAGAGTGTATATGGGTACTTAATATGGGGAATCACCATTTCCCTCGTAACTTTATGTTTCATTGTAATTGCAAAACGACAGTGTTCCAAGCATAACAGTGAATCTTTACCAGCATACGTGCCCACTTGCAACAATGTATACAGTTTTGTAATTTTTTCCTTTTTTCCTCTGGTATGTTTGTTTGATTATATTTATTAAAGTATAATTTTATGTCTATTGAATTAACAAGCATTGGGACTTATACTTTGTATTTCTTTATTTCATTTTTTTCTAGTAATTCGGCTTTGTTATATTTTAGAAAAGTACTGGTCCACAGCAAACTGGAAATTTTAAAAACTAGTCCTCCGCATACAGTTAGAGGAGAATTGAGTTAATGAGTTACATTGACTGTAGGCTAAAACCATAACGACAAAAACTTTATCACCAGCAGAAAGAATTCCTTTTATTTAAGTGTTACTAGTCAAGCTTTTACAAATAGTTTAAATTTGTAGTAATTAAGAGAAATGTGCACTTAGCCAGGTCAACTCTAAGAATTAATTCTTAAAATATGCAGTGAGTTCCTGGGATGTAGGCAACCATGTTCTGTATAAAGTAAGGGTGACATGTTTTAATGCCTGCCCTGCTTTGTTCCTGGCTTTGCCTAAATCAGTTTTCCTGGAGTCTGCATGCAGGTCAAGACAACTAGAGAGGCTAAAAGACTCAATTTGTAAATTGAATCTGAAAAATATTCAAAGAAGAAAGTTCTTTTCCTCTCTTTTCTCCCTGGGAAGAAGATCAAATGGAAGTTAATGGGTAAAATGTGAACAGTAGTCTGGCTTACTTTTTAAGATTTGAGGATCCCTTTTACACAGTGTAGTGGGTGTCGGTGTATAGACAGGCAAACGAGAAGGCGTCCAGGTGGGGGTCTGTGAAGAGGACTAATTTTAGAGCCCAGCTTAGCTCATGCAGACTAGCTTTCTTTGGGTGAGAGGAACATGCCTAATTTGGGCATGGCTAAAGCTGACTTGATCACAAAACTGAAAACTTTAGACCATCTCATCAGTTGTAGGTGCTATATTATACCAAGAACAATAACATATGCAATATTATAGCAATAAAAATAACATGTATGGTAATTCTGTATTATCTTGGCTACTCACAACATCCTTCTATGTTAAGGATTGTTCTCCCCACTTTTCAGATGAGGACACTGAGGCTTAAGGAAGTTAGAGTGACTCGTTCGGGGTCACAGAGCAAGAACTTGTTAGAGTCAGGTTCTAACCCAACTCTATTGCCAAATTCTGGTCCTACAATAGCCATCGTTCTTAAACTGAGTCATGATTCGTTAGCGGGTCAGAAATCAACTTAGTGGATCACAATCAGATTTCATTTTTTAAGAATTAGATGGATACTATAGAATATACAAAACAGTTTAACCAACGTAGAGAAAAAGAGGGAAGTCAGAGACCACACCTAATCCTGGTACAGAAGCTTCTCTTCCTGTTTGTCTCTGCCCAGCGCCCTCTCTGGCTGCGGGCTGCCTTGAGTCGTGCCCTACTACCCGCTTCCACTTTCCTTCTCTCCCCTGATGACAACTTGTGCACATGAATGCTGGCTAGTGGGCGGAGGTGCTTCTCCTGCTGTAGAGTGGCCCGGCTGGTGGGAGCCAGAGCAAGCCACAAACCTTGCCAATGGAAGGAGGGCCATTCATCATTTGATGGGTTCGTGCCTTGTATGGAGATCTGGTTCCTTGAACTTTTTATTTTTAAAATACTAACCTCTGCATCACTTCACCAACAGAAACCTTCAAAGGTCACAGTTTCTGGAGTCATGCATACTCCTGGGTGAGCCCCAGCTCTGTGACCCAAGGCTTGCTACCCAGCCTCTCTGAGCCTGTTTCTTCAGTTATACAACAGAAACAATGCTACTGATGCCTGGCCTGAAGTGATGATTAGAAAAATAAATATGTAAAGCAGCGAGTACAGGGCCTATCATACAGCAGGTGCTCAATAACTGCTAATTATGATATCATAGTTACAATATTAATTTCCCAGTTTTGAGCACAATAAAATTCACTAGCACTAAAACCATGGAAAACATTTAGTGCTTCTTTTAGAATCCCAGAGACTTTTCTGGATTTGTCACCTAGCATAGTTGCCCTGAAGAAGTGTGACCCGTCAACAGGTGCTTGGAGGCTGAAATGCAGCCTGTGACCCTCTAACAACTGTCTGTGCAGTGTAGGGTTGCAGCCACCAGCAGGAAGGGCGCCTTTCTCCTTAGCACAAAAGCACGTTATCAGCTAGCTGGTGGCCCCGTCTCCTGGGTCGGCAAACTCAGTTAGCACTATCCTATGGGAGCTTGAAAGTGCCATTTGGTGGTCTTTCCCATTTAATAAACTGCCAGATGAATAAAGCTTTACTGTAATTGATTCCCCTCAAATATTTGTGCTTCTGATGGTATTCCAGAACAGTTTTGAGAGGTTCCTCTCTTTCTTATCATATAGAGATTTTACGCTTGTAAAATCCAGCAGCACATCAGGACTAAACTATTTATAACACAGGTTGACAAAGTGTTTTTTGAAATGTTTTATGGACTGCAAATGTTTCATAAGGATTTTCATCCTTTCTCCTTCCATTCCTTGATGTTATGAAATATGACAGAAGGCTTTTTTAAGGTGGCCATATATCTAGCTTATTGAAAACAGATATTGCACTTCAAAGCCCTAAGAAACTGATACTTCAGATCAGTAAAACCCAGGTTTAATTTCAGCTTGCTCAGTTTACATTTTAAACTCCGTTTAAAAATATTTGCCATTACTGTGCTGTCAGAGAGACCACTAATGTTTTGTGTAACTGGAAGTCCCTTATGATCCCCAGTTAGTCATTTTAAAATTTAGCTGCATAGATTGAAATACTGAAAGTGAATTATCCTATTGCAACACCTCCCATATGTTAATAATTGAATTAACATTTTACAGGATAAAACTTTTCTAGCAGAGAAAAACAAAATGGTGCTGAATTCCTGGGTTCCTAGGGTCGTTAGTTCTTGTCTTGGGTGAAAGACTTGAGCAACACTAGATCCCAATATAGAAAAATGAAAAATCAGTTGAGACTTTGCCTGATAATATAATAAATAGTCTTGCCCTTTTGGTACTTCTGGATTTTCCTACTTTGGAAATATTTTCATTTATAAATGTTATCTACACACACACACACACACACACACTCCCAACAAGGATAGATCTTAAAAATATAGTATTGAGTATGAAAAAATTTGTTAAAGGATACATACAAAAATAATTTTTACAAATTTCAAAATACTTGACACCTCTTTTTTATTCATATATATATTTACATATACATATGTATATAAATATTTTTTTTCAAGAGTACATGGCCCAGCAGGATGACATCAAACTCAGGGGAGAGGACTTCCATTTAATCTGTAAAATTAATTTATTGTAAAAAAGGTTTGAAGAAAATATTGCAAAATATTACCAGTTGTTAATTCTGTGCCGTTGAAAAATAATCATTGTTATGTTCCTCTTTTGATATATCTACATTTTTCAAATTTCTCAGCAAAATAATTTCAAAGTACTTGTGAAGGTTTTGTCTTATATTCTCTACAACAACATTAACCAAAACACCAATAAAAGTACCACCAGATCCTAAAGAACTTTCAAGACATAATTCATCCCACAGTTTTGGTGTTGATCCTTGTCAAAAAGTATAGTGATGCATGAGATCACACTGTTTTCCTCATTACTCCAGATTCCTCATTTGTCTAGTACCTTTTCAAAGAGTTACACTTAATTCCATTTTAATTGTTAGCTCAGTCCGAAAGTAAGAACAATGATTGAGCACCTATTTGCCAGGCACCACTGTAGACACTGAAGATAGAGCAATGCAAACAACAGACTGGAAGTCAACAAAATACAGCCCCTAGGCCAAATCTGGCCCACCACCTGTTTTTGTAAATAAAGTTTTATCGGAACACATCCATGCTCATTTGCTTACATATTGTCTATGGCTGCTCTGTAACAACAGAGTTGACTATTGTGACAGATTAAAATATTTACTATCTTACTCTTTACAGGAAAATTTTGCCAACTTCTGCAGTAGACAAAAACCTCTGCCCTCATAGAGCTTATAATCTATTGCAGAGACAGAGAGTGACAAAATAAGTGTTAGGCTGGTCAATGGTGACACAAGCAAACAAGAGTTAGAAAGCAGGGGGAGGGGATAGGAAATGTTGTGAGCAAGTCAGAGAAAGCAATGCTGTAAAGAGGACCTGTGAGCACAGATCTGAAAGGTGAGGGAGCAGGCTCTATGGGAATCTGGGGGAAGTAGCAAGGGCAAAGGCCTGAGGAGGAAATTTCAAGGAACCACAGGAGGCTGCTGTGGCTGGAACGGTGTGAGGGAACGAGAAGGGAGTAGAGAGTCTACGGGACCCTTTGGAGCAGCACCCTGCAGGCCAGTGTAAGGAGTGCAGCTTTTACTCTGAGTAAGGGCCCTAGGGTGTCCTTGCACAATCTAGAATATTCATTTCGTTTCAAGACTGGGCCACAGCTGTGGATACCACCTCCTTAGGCAAAACTCTATTTGCATTCGAAAACTTCAGTTCTAACCCTGCCAGCCATCTTGCCAATCCTTACCAATGTTCCAAGAAGAGAACAAGATAGCTGATGACTGATATTACCACTATTCAAAAAACATTTCTGCAGACTGCTTTTTTTTCTTTTTTCAAATTTCTTTTTTTTTTTTTTTTTTTTGAGAAAGACCAGCCCTGAGCTAACATCTGCCACCAATCCTCCTCTTTTTTCCTGAGGAAGATTGGCCCTGAGCTAACATCTATGCCCATCTTCCTCTATTTTATGTGTGAGATGCCTGCCACAGCACGGCTTTATAAGCGGTGCATAGGTCTGTGCCCAGGATCTGAACTGGCAAACCCCGGGATGCCATAGCAGAGCACACGAACTTAACCACTACGCCCCCGGGCAGGCCCCTCTGTGGACATGTCTTACTTATAAGTTGGCCATGTTGACATGCTGGTGTCAGACAGCACATTCTACAGAAGGCTCTTTTTTAGGCCAGTAGGTTAATGTCAATAATGCTAAATTTCAGAATGAGTATTTGGGATATATTTTTCCTTGGTATTTGCCAAGAATGTAATTGATTCACTACCACTGTGTCTGTTCAACTACCTTCTCCATGCTCACGTGTCATCTGACCTCTCCTGGAAAGATTGGAACCTTCCATACAGAAGAATGGGTCGGCATTTATGGAGAACCTGCTTGATGCCAGGCACCATGCCCACCTTCAAGGCGTTTGTAGTCTAATAATGGGGAGAAGATCACAGAAAGCTCTGAACTTAGATGTTCTCTTAAAGTAATACTTCTGAGGGGTTCGTGTATTGCAGCCCACTGTTTTTAGCAGGTATGTTTTTGTTCCTTCCTTTTTTTAGCAGAAACCGCTAGGGCCAAGAGATTATGTGACATGGTCAGGTTTGTTCAGCTAATAGATACAAGAGAAGGTACTAATGGCCAGGTCTCTCGCTTCTCAATACAACACACACTTTTCCTCTCTGTTTTTGTTGTTAAGCCAGTGATCAATTATTTTTGTCATAAATATATAAATGAGAATCCATATTCACCTCAACTGAATACATCCCTTCACATAATATAGAACATGACTGTGGACAAGTACACCACATATTTAAAGTATGCCAAATAGAAATAATGCTGTTCTAACCATGCAGAGCCATGTATGAACAGTTTAATGCGATGATGAACTGCTGTTTTCTTTTCTTGGATCTCTTTAAGCAGCCCTAATTTTGTGTGTGTCTGTGGGGAGCACTGTTACAGAAGGAGGAAGAGAAAGATTCTAATTCTAGACTATAAGCACCTGAAGGGTTTCTCTTCAATCTCCAATACTCAGCATGTAGTAAGCACTTAATAGACGCACAAATGCTCATCACTGATATGATCTGTGTGTTTTCCACTCATTTGTGCTCCTCTCGGGCAGTTGATTTCTCATTTAGGTAGCAAACAAGTCTGTAATTTTGATGGTTTCCAATGTTAGCTCTTGTAGTTTTAGTTCTTGATGTTTCTGAAGGATTTAAATTAAGATTCTGTCTTCAGGACCCCAGCATCCAAATGAGCACACAGATATTACCAAATAATATTACAATCACATATACAAGCGATTGGATTTTTCTCTTTGCCTCTGGAGGTCTTGATATGAAGTAGAACCCCCTCCACGTGTTCTCTCCTTTGAACGGCCTTAAATCTTGTTTCTTCAATGTGATCTTCCCCAAATAATCATCAGATAAAAATACTTTATTATGTGTAAGAAAAAGACAATGACATATAAGTTTGTACCTTTCCCTGGCTTTGGGTTTCTCAGCCATGATCCAGCATTGAGGGCTTTTTTCCTTTCATTAACCTCCCAGAGCTCTCATTTGTAAAGTCATTGGGAACTTTGGTCATCTGTTAATTTAGGGCATCTTTGTAGCTTTGATTCTATATTTTAAAAGATGTTCAAACTGGCATTATTCCCCAGTAAGGACTCTCAGTGATTGGTTGATCACAATATAGAAGAGATTATAAACTATATTTGCATATTTCTGTGTATTAATTTACACACTCTTTTTTTTTCCTGTAAGGTCTTTTACTTGAGTTAGGCCAGCCAACTGACATATTGCTCATTAATCATGCATATTAACTGGAGTAGTTAAAGCTTTAAAATTCAACTTACCATTCTGTCCACAGGGACTAGTTCTTGTTTTCTAAATGTGATGACAGTTGCTTCAGACACTGCTAATTAGGTCTTTCCCTTGAAAATTCATCCTGACATGTTTCAAGAACATTTTTTCCCCTTGAGTACAAGTTCATTAAATTATTAATATTCTCGTATGAGTCTTGTAGGACTACATACACAACGCAGCTTTCTCTATCTTAAAACTGTAGCTTGCAGTGAAGGATGAAATAGATTTCACTTCCTTATATATCTTTTTCCAGTTGAAAACAATGGACTGGGTAAATATCAGAGAATAATAGACTTATATTTAGTAACATAAATGTTAATAGAAGATAAAAAGTATTTTGTACGTGTAAATGGAAATGTGTATTAGTCAGGGTTCTCCAGAGAAACAAAACCAACAGGATGTGTATACAGAGAGAAGGAGAGAGACTTATCTTAAGGGATTGGCTCATGCAATGCTGAAGGCTTGGTACATCCAAAATCTGTAGAGCAGGCAGGCAGGAGACAAGCTGAAGAGCTGCAGTTGGAGTCCAAAGGCATCTTCTGGCAGAATTCCTTCTTGCCTGGACGAGTTCAGTCTTTGTTCTATTCAGACCTTCAACAGATTGGATGAGACCCACCCGCACTGGGGAGGGTAATCTGCTGTACTCAGAGTCCATCAATTTAAATATTACTCTCATCCAAAACACATCTTCACAGAAACATCCGGAATAATGTTTGCTCAAATACCTGGGGACTGTGGCCCAGCCAAGCTGACACATTAAATAACCTCACAAAATGCTATACAGATAATCAACTCCTGATTATCTGCACAAATAGAAGGAAATGTTGCTGTAAGTGACCTAAACCAGATAACCTAAAATCGGTTCTATTGAGCCTCTGTATGAAATGAGGTTACGGCGGTCTTACCTTCCTGGCTGCTATCTGCATAGGCAGGTCCTCAGATCAAACTTTGTTATATGACCTTCTTAAGACGAAACTTCCAATGGGTTCCCGTCACAATCATGAGAATGAAGTTCAGAGCCCTCACCCCAATCTGCAAGGCTAGCAGAGTCTGGCCTGCCTACCACCCACCCACTCACTTGCTCTGCTCCCACCACCTGTGTTTCTTGCTTGAACAAGCCGTTCTCAGGGCTTTGTTCTTGTTGTTCCCACTGCTGGATGTTCTTTCTCAGACCTTGCGTGGCCCCGGGACTCACTTGGCTCAGGTGTCTGCTGAGCACGCCCCTGATTTTTCTATCTAAAACTGCACACCTCCCGGTATAACTCCATATCCCTTTACCCTGCTTTATGTTTTTGTAATTCTTCTTGCTATCCAAACTTCACATCTTTATGTGTTTAGTTATCAGATATGCAGTGAGGGTGCAACATAGAGGTAATGATCAGAGGTGAGACAATCAGGTTGCCTGGATTCAAGGCCCAGCTCTGCTGCTCACTAGCCATGTGACCTTAGGCAAGTTGCTTTGTCACTCAGTTGTCTCATCTGTAAAAATGGAGATATCTCAAAGATATGTTGAAGACTTAATGAATAAATGGGTGTAAATTGCTTAGAATGGTTTATGGCAGAGGATCAAGGACCATGTGTTATCTATTACTATTACTGTCCCCATTGGAGTATAAGCTCTGCAAGGACAGAGTTCACGGTATTTGCAGAGCATAGAAAAGGGTCTGGCCTATAGAAGGGACTCATTAAATATTTGTTAAATTAATTAGTGAGTGAATCTGGCACATGCCAGCTGAGAGTGGGGAAATGTCCTACAAAAACAGAGTGAAGAGGTATCAGGTGAACAAATGATGAGTTTCAAAGTTATATTGGAAGTTCTGTCTGATCGAGAAAGCCGAGTCGGTTAGGTCTCATGTATGCATTTATATGTATGTATGTATGCACATACTACATGTGGCAGGATGCTAAGAATGAGATGTAGGTGGGGTTTCTAGAGGACAGAGCATAGTTTCCTAGAGGGCTCAGCAGAGCCAAAGGAGAACATAAGCAGAATCCAGCAAAGGACCAACAGTCGGGCTGGCAAGACCAACTGAGGCACCAGGTTTCCCAGGACACCCTGACCTTGTTCCGAGAAAAGTTTGGAGCTGAAGGAGACTCTGTGTGAAGGAAGATTGATGACGACAGACTCAGAATTACTTTTACCCACTCACAGTTCAAAGTGACCTGGGATGTTAGGTTTAAGTGTTACTGAACCCTGTTCATTTTTGCCCACCACCCAGAAAGCCGATCACCAAGACAACAAGATTGCAGCAGAGAGAGGATTTAATCACAAGGCAGCCAAGTGAGGAAACAGGAGAATGAGTCTCGGATCTGCCTCCTCGAAAATGGGGACTCAGGGATATTTATGGGGAAGGGGGCAAGGTGGTCTGAAGTATGGGGATAAATGATTGCAGGTGAGGAGAGGTGAAATAATTGATGATCTGTGCAAGCATAGTCAGACTTCATGCCTCTTCATAGAAAGCATCTTCACAAAATGGCAGTGTTACCATGATCTGAGGGTGGAATTTTAACTTCTTGATGTCAAAAAGGTCACTTGTCAAGAGTTTGCTCAGGCCCAATTGATGAGTTGTTGATCTCAACTAACTAGAACTGGACAAAGGGTCCTAATTCCTGAAAAGCAGCTCAAACACCTGTTACCATGGTGACCCAGGTGCCAGGGAGATGTTATCTATAGGAACCTAGTCAGAGTTGGGTAGTATATTGCCTAAGCAGCATAGTTAACAATGGTCGGGTGAACAACTAAAAGCTGTAATTAGTAATTGCAAAAATAACTTTAGTTACTACCTACCTAATCATCAGTGACTATTTACTGGTTTCATAAGGACATAAAAGTAGTATTCAAGTCAAGAAAAAATATACCCAGTATTTTTATATTTGTATACAAATAATGGCATGTCCCCAAGGGTCTAGTGTTTGAAGGTCATCAAGACATTTTCCCAATACTTAAGTCAATCATGCAAGAACAAGGAGTGTTGGGCTGGGAAATGCCTTCCAAACATACTTGCTTGAAAGGTTGGTGATGAGTGTCAGAGGAGAAAAAGATTGAAAAGGACGCACACATCTGTCAGAGCAGAAGTCCAGGGAAGCTGTTCCTGTTGGAGGGGACTTTTCAGGGTTTGCTGCCCCATCTTATTGCTGAGGGTATGCAGATGGCTTCCTCTGCCCACATTCCTCCCATCCTGGTGACCCCACTGTCCCCCGCCAAAGGGAAGGCTGACGAGATTTATTAAGACGGATGACAATCAGTTTAGGAAGGGACTTAATTCTCATTTTCCTTCCCTGGAATTCCTGAGCTTACCTATAACCAAATGAAGAAGTCTACCTAACCAAATGAAGAAGTCTAGGTGACCAAATGACCTAGTCTATGTGACCAAATGAACTATCTACGTAACCAAATGAATTAGTCTACATAACCAAATGAACTAGTCTATCCAAGTCTTTGGATAGATAGATTCGAGACGGACTGTCCGTCCTCTTCTTCCCTGAAGGCAATATCCAGGTTTTAGTCAACTTAATGTATTTCCCCCAGGACAGTACGCAAAACGCAGTCAATTTTTGCTGAATAAATTTACTCATCGTTTTGATAGGGTTTGATTCTGGAGTCAGCATTTAAATATCCAAATGCAATTTAATCCATTAAATTCACCTTGATGAATTGAGAATTATGCACTGAAAATTCTTTCGTTTCAAAATTGAGTGATCTTTCTAGTTTCGTCTTATGGGTCCTCTGGAATTCTCTTCATTCACCAGGCAGTTATTGAATAACCGCAAAGTGTGTTCCTATGAATTTATTCGGTGCTACTCAGTTCACCCTTCACATTGAAAATGCAGTTCTAAAATTCCACCCCTTCGGGGTACATTTCATCTTTTAAGGTAGGTCACTCAAAAATGCTGAAAATATATCCTCTGTAACTTTACTTAGTTGAAATCAAGATATAAAATGTCATTCGTGATTCCTCTGTCCGGTGCTGGCTGGGAAGTCTGTGTTTGTTCATGGTGCACTGGCCCAGACTCTGACCCGTCTGAAGTTTGTGGAGAGGCCTCAACACGTTGTTTTCCTTTTAACATTTCTGTGAAATAAGACACTGTCGATTTATTATTTGTCCCTCTGCATGTTGAGTTTATCTACTCTAAATCTAAAAATATAACATTTCCTTAATAAAAATGAAAGATAAAATTCTGCATTTGTTGTGCTTGGAGAAGTGCAAGGCTGGTGGCATAATTCTCAGACAAGGAAGGCAGTGTGGGAACCCTGACTCCCCTTCTCCAGTCTGGGAGCATGCTTGCTGTGAATTTCCCAATATGCATGAAAGAACATTCCACACTGCACTTCCAGCAGCCACTCTCTTAATGTGGCACAAGGATGCTAAAATACATCACAGCATGTTGAAGAAATTGTTTAGCCGCATCCCACCGCTGCTCCACCCATGATCCATGATACCGAGACCAATCGAGTGTCTTGGCAGAGACTGGCAATGGTGGGCAGAGAAAATAGAGCCAGAAATTGGGACTGAGAAAGTTGCTGGTTGGCAAGGAAATCAGGAGTCCAGAGAGATCTAAATGGAAGGATGTGGTTGGTGTGTTGGCAGGCCTGCAGAAGGCAGGGTGGATTCTGAGGCAGGGTAAGCAGGCAAGAACTAGGAAGACCCAAATTCCAAAAGGCAAAACAGTCAGCAAATGGGACATTTAAAAATCTGGTTTGGTTGGGAGAAAACAAGAGAACCTCGACAAATACAGCAGCAAAGTAACCTAAATTGTGAATGATGGGGATACACAGCAAGGAAACCTTACACCCAAGGATTATGGGTCTTAGGATCAGATACACTTGGATTTAAGTTTTGGCCCCATGAGTAAAGGCAGGAGTGATTTGGAGCTAGATGTTTAACCTTTCTTTCTCTGTAAGAAGGGAACAGCACCACCCACCCACAGTAATTCTGAAAGAATTAAATGAAATAATGTAAGTTAGTGCTTAGCACTCAATGCCTGGACCATGGCAAGCATTTGATAAATGGTAGCCATTTTCATAATCATTAGTCATAGATCTTTCTTCTGCTTCCTAGTGTAACATAGACAGCTCAGGGCACAAGAGGAAATGTTGATGGTTGGGTACATCCAGTCAGAAGGGGTTAAGAGGTAGGACCTTGATATACTTATTTTCATGACCAAATTAGTATCAACATGATAACTTAACAGGAATCCTAAACTGTGACTGAAGCGTTACTGACAATGGACCAGGCCGTTTGGCCTAGCCCAATGTTTTGATGAAGAGTTATCATTTATTCAATTGTAGCTGCCGGGGTTTAGATAATAATTTCACAACTTCTAACTTGTTTTGAAAAGCCACGTTAGTACCGGCAGAGACTATCGAGGGAAAAGAAAGGAAAGGGACAGAGAGATGGGGAAATTGTGGAATGATTTAGAAACTTTAAGATGCCAACCTACCTGAGGAAGGCAGTGTTGAGAAGAGCATCATAATATGGAGCTTTCCTCAGCTCTAAACCTATTTCAGATCGTTTGTTCATGCGGCATTACATCCTCTTCCCATGTCCTTACGAGAGCCACTTGTCTGCTCCCTGAAATAATGAGACCATTATGACTAGTGTTGTTGCTGTCATAGATGTATTTGTAAATGTCTGTTAAGAAATAAAATGCACTTAAGCTATTATGCATTCTCACAAAGTATTCCATTCCCACTTTTTCATGTATCATTGATCTCAAAATGTGGTAACTTTTCACAACATCAGTTATAAATCTTACTTCCGTTCACAATGTAAAAAAAGAAATCTAAACTTCCCAGATAGTTGGGCAATGTTTTCCTGTGTAATTCACACCTCCTTCACAGTTGTGGGTGCCAGTCAAGCCCTGTCTCCTCTTCCTTGACATTTCCTTGATGCCTTGTTCAGGCTGAGCTGATGCCTAAGAGTGTGCTAAATACACACACGGGAACAGGGAAATGTTTGAGAGGAGCCAGCTGTATTAGCGAGACCTGGCATTTAGAGAGACTACTTACACACATGTCTCCTCTGTGGGTTTGGGGTCTGCATACCAACCTTTATTTAAGTCCGAGTACTGCTATAACCTTGTCTTCATCATCCTCCTCCTCATCAGAAACAAAAACCATCTGTCAGATAAGTACCAGTGGTCCATTATTGGCATTCTTCCCTTCTTAACGCTGCAAGAGGGCCAAGTGTTTATAAATCAAGGGGCTAATTTAAGACACACGTGCTCTCATACTGCAAGTCATCCTGGAAGCATCGAGTTACTTTTACTGTTGAAAATTTATAGATGTCATTCATTTAAATAGCCTCGGGTTTTTCTTTCTTCCTTACAATAGTGACCCTCTGTGGCCTTGCACACAGCAAATGCAGATGGGTGAAGTCATCATATAATTCAAATAAAACCATTCCATTGTGGAAATCTCCTGGCTTCGTTTCTTGAAATTTTTGTTGAAACATAATGTACATTCAGAAAAGCGGACACAGCTTGATGACTTTTCACAAACAGCACACCCACATAACCAGCACACGGTTTCAGGAAACAGAACATCGCATTGCCAACCCCACAAAGCCCTCTCATGCTCTCTTTCAGACTCTCCCCACTCCTGCTCGTTCACCTATTACAACTTCCAACAGCATAGATCAGTTTCACCTGTTTTTATTCCTCATGTAAATTGATCAACATGATGTTTGCAGGATTCATCCATATTGGTGCATGGAGTTGTACTCTGTTCATTTTCATGACTATATAGTTTTCCATTGTGTGAATGACCCATGATTTATTTTTTCTGTTTCTACTCTTAATGAGCGTCTTGATTGTTATTTTAGATGCAAAAATTCCATATATATAGTTGAGTTGCTACATTTTTTAACTGATGCACAGTACATATTTTAGAAGGTTTTCTTGATTTCTTCTCAAACATTTTTAAATGAAAAAAAATGGAGAATTGGATAGAGGATGGTAGAAGGCCAGGAAGGAAAGGCACTAACATTTACTATCACCAGATATTGGACATTGTGGTAAGAGTGTTGTTGTTTTAGTTGTGATAAAAAACACACAACATAAAATCTATCAGCTTAACCATTTTCAAGTTCAGTGGTATCAAGTATATTCACTCATTGTGAAACACCTTTCCAGAACCTTTTCATCTTACAAAACCAAAACTCTACACCCATTAAACAACAGCTCCCCCTTGTCCCTGCTCCCCAGCCCCTGGTAGTCACCATTCTGCTTTCTGTTTCTATAAATTGGACCACTCTAAGTACCTCATATAAGTGGAATCATACAGTATTTGTCTTGTAGTGACTTGTTTCACTATGCTTATTTCCATTAGCATAGTGTCATCAAAGATCATCCATGTTGTAGCATGTTAGCATATTTTTCCCTTTTTTAAGGCTAGGTAATATTCCATTGTATGTGTATACTACATTTTGTTTATCCATTTATCTGTTAATTGACGTTTGGATTGGTTCCACCTCTTGCCTGTCTGAACAGTGCCGTTGTGAACATGGGCATGCAGATATCTCTTCATGACCCTACTTTAAATTCTTTTGGATGGTGTACCTAGAAGTGGGATTTCTGGATCATATGGTAGTTCTACTTTTAAGTTTTTTAAGAACCTGAAGAGTGTTTTCCAAAGCAGTTGCACCATTTTACAGTCTCACCAACACTGCACAAGTGTTTCAGTTTCTCCATATCCTCACCAACACTTATTTTCTGTTTTTTGAAAATAGCCATCCTAATGGGTGTGTGTGGTAGGAATTGTACATATGATCTCTTTTTTTAATCCTTAACAACCTGTTGCAGAGTGTAAGTACCAATTTTGCAGCAATGAAATCTTGACACAAAAATTTCCCATGAGAGAAAAAGCTAGATCCAGTTTAGGTCCTCCTGAACAACATTTTTTTTTCTTTTTGGTGAGGAAGATTGGCCCTAAGGTAACATCTGTTGCCAATCTTCCTCTTTTTTTTTTCCTCCCCAAAGCCCAAGTACATAGTTGTATATCCTAGTTGTAAGTCCCTCTACTTCTTCTATGTGGGATGCCACCACAGCATGGCTTGATGAGTGGTGTACAGGTCTGTGCCCAGGATCTAACTGATGAACCCCCAGCCGCCAAAGCAGAGTGAGCAAACTTAACCACTACCCCACCAGGCTGTCCCCTAGTGCTCCTGAACTTGACCATGGGCTTTTTATTCTCAAATTTCCACATGATTACGAAGCCAGTTGAGCTCTTTTGTTCTGAGCTACAAGGTTTACAGGACATTAGGGGCTCTACAGGATTGCCTGACTTTAACTGTGAAATAAGAGCTTGAGATTTGAGCAGAGGTTCTTGAAGTGTGGTCTCCAGGCCAGTGGCATCAGCATGGCTGGGAACTTGTTGGAAATGCGAATTTTGAGGCCCCACTCCAGACCTGCTGAGTCAGAAACTCTGCAAGTGGAACAGCACTGTTTTCAATGACGCTGATGCACGATCAGGTTTGAGCGCCACTGGCTTAAACCCGTTAGACAAATAGCTGAACTGCCGTCTAGTAACCTTTACACTATTGCTGAATGAGAAACTTACGTGTTGAGCGCTTTGAGGTTTCCAGGGCAACGTGACATGGTAAATCTATGTTTTGTGCTTTATTCTCTGGTTTTCAGAGAAGTGTTGGATTAGCCCACTTGTAATTATGCTGGAACAGCAGGTCTGATCCATTTGGAGATTCAGCCAGACTCCAGGTTATCAGAGTTGCTTATGAAAAAATGGCCACCTGGGAAGAGGCTTCCTAAGCAGGAAAGCAATCCCAGTTCAGCATCTGTCTGTTATCTGCCAGGATTTTTCTCCCCAGCCACATCCAAGTCCCCACTTTTGGTCTCACCTTACAGTGGGTCCAGAGGGAGCCCTGCACTGAAGGCACTGAAATGAAAGGAGACAGAAGAGGAGAAGCACCTGTGTGATGCTTCCTCCCCCGGGAAGCCCCAGGGACCCCTGGACCACCATCCACATCCCCTGCCCCTCATGGCCCAGGTGTCTTCATATCATTCCCCGGAGCCCTGCGAGGACAGAATCAAGATTCACAGACCGCACTTTCCTCAGAGAAAATGAAAGAATCTAGTTTTAGTCCCGGGATGAGAGTTGTGATTTCTGCCTCTTGTCTTGGCGTAATTGTTAATAATAAAATATTCCTCAAATTATCCTGACTTGAATAATAAAATTCATCCTACCAAAAATCTGCTGTTGTCTCTTAGGTAGGCTTTTACCTTTCCTTAATGCTTTTAAGTGAAAGGGAAAAGATCTTTTGGAGGAATAGGAGAATGTGAGACAGTATCTGGTGCAGCTGGGGGCCTTGAATGGGGGGAGGAAGACTGGGGAGGTAATTCCTGGGGCTCCTTGGAGGGAAGAAAGGTGATGTGTGGGAGTGGCTGGAACTACCACACCAATAGAAACTGTGGCCCCTTACGTTCTGGAGCCTCCACTCCTGATTTTCATCCATTCACCCTCTGCTGGGTCCTGTCGGAGCTCCCTCTCCAGGTCATCAACACTTAGGACTGAAGATAAAGTCCTGAGTCCAAATATACTTAAGGTACATATGGCGGTGTGGCTAAGACAATGGTGACTGTTGCTTGTAAAGCACATAGTAAAAACTTATTCAAATGGGTGAAATCGTTAGATCATTAGGGTGTTACTAGAAACTCAAGCCTAGAAACCATGTTTAAACTGAAAATACGTGCCAGCTGAAGTTATCTGCACACAATATGTTCCAATAATTTAACAACCCTAAAAGTACTTTACCTGCAGATATACCTTTAGCAAGGGTACCAACGCAATCAGCATTCCGCTGCACGCTTCCAGCACACACATCAGTACACCTGACACTGCAAGGCTGACCTAAACGAGTGTGTCCATCAGCAGTGAAAGGCAAGAATTTGGATGCTTGCCCGTACCATATGAAATGTGACTGCCTTTGACTCCTCAACTTGATTTGCCAATGTTATGTTCCAATATTTGACATTTGGTTTGTCTTAAACATTAACTCTGTGATAAAGGTTGATCAATAGTCAGCCTCATTTCCCCCACTTCCTGCCCAAATATATACAATATCCTTTAAAGAAAGAACAATACACACAAAAGTTGATCCTATGGTTTTAACTTACCTCAGCCTGAAGGAAAGAACCAACCACCTGCTTCAATGCCATTGATTTTGTTTCTTTGTGCTCTTGTGAATTAATAAATTACACCACTTCCACTTTCAAAGTGAACTTTTTACCGTTGATTAATCCTCAGGGTCTAATTGACTTATATTTACTAAAAGATCTAATATGTTGATTTTCAGAATGTGTCAACTGCAAAACTAGAAAATAACATACTTGTGTATAACTTTTATTAGGCTTGCAGAATATTAATTTATATAGTCATTCCAGTCTTACCATCCCTAAAGGGAACTCCAAGGTTCAGATCTCTAACACAGATGGTACATGAAAACACCACTAATTATATGTCTGTTTTTAATAAAATTTTTAAAAATCTGTTCTGTAGATATTAGCTAGGATTATTTGTGAAAGCAGCAGCAGTTTTTGTGCAAAGTCTTGATGATGTGCACTTAACTTGCCTTCAGCAGCAATGGTCCATTTCCCACCCAAACGCAATGTAGTATGTGCTTGCTTACCTCCCAAAGCTTGCCTGCTGGTTCAGCTGGCATTGGACTCCTACCCGACTCCAAACCCAGATGAAAACCAGAGAGATCAAGCAAGTGCCTGACACTTTCAGAGCAAGAAAACTAGTGAATGTAATGGGCTTTTCTGTGTTTAAGCTTACAACTCTCCCAAAAAAGCATTGAAAGGTCAATCCAATACTTTCACTATTTCAATAGCAACAAGCCTTGATAGGTATTAATATTACTACCAATATGGTAATAAAGTTATTAGTAGCAATGAAATAGAGTGATTGAGTTTAGAAAACCTGCTCAGAAATGCTTCTCATTCAAAATGTGTGCTTCCGATACCTAACCCTGCTTCCTTCTATTAGAGGGGGAAAAATATTAACGAAATAAGTTTATAATAAATAACTGCTCTTTAAACGATGTTAGATACACAGTTACTTGGAGATGTTAGCACAGTCTTATTTTTCTAACTCTTGCAATTGGAATTTAGCCAGTTGCGAACTTGGGAGAGTTACCATTCAGTTGCAATAATGAAGATTAGCGAGCAAGGAGTATATATTTTAGTTCACTTATAAAACAGCTTAACCATCCAACGGGAAGAAAAGAGCTAGTTAACGTGCTTTATACGGCTCAGGGAAGTGCTTCTCAAACTTTAAGGAGCATAAGAATTACATGAAATGGTTTTAAAAATGTAGATTCATAGCTCTCTTCCCTGGAGATTCTAAACCAGTAAGTCTAGGATGGAGGCCAGGAATATGCATTTTTAACACCCAATCTCACCCTCAGGTAACTGCTATAAAATTAGCATTCAGATCACCCTGAGAAACACCAATTTAAGATGACAAATGTGTGTATTGTTGCATCTGAAACCACACATCATTGGAAAAATTGCCAGTAGTAGACATCTTTCAGATACTTTATGTTACTTTACTCGAGTATCAGGCTAGACAGGATTTAAAGGGCTGCTAATTGTATTTATTCTAGATTTATTCATTCCAGGAATGATTTTTCTCACTTGGTTAAGATTTGGCCCATAGCTCTTAGATTTTATTGATATTTAAAGGTCATGTGGACTGGGAATTGTTTTTCAACTTTTTGTTAATTTTTGTTGTCTTTAAAATTGCCATTTGATATTGCCTCCTCTTAAAATAAAATGGAATCACAGTATTTATTGTCTGTTTCTCTCTGGTTTCAAGGGAAGACGAGGAAAACCAGGTCCTCCAGGAAAACCAGGGCCCCCAGGACCACCTGTGAGTAAACAATCAGATCACTGTTCCTTTTTTACGAGTCTCTCTTTATTTCTGTATGTTTATCTAAGGGTTATTTTACTCCCCTAGGGATAATAATTTCCACCTTTCTACTGTTTAAAATGGCTGTATTCCCTGCACCTCCCTCCACCACACAAACCAAGAGGTAAGGGAGGCTGCTAGCTGTCCACACACCTCACCCACTTCTTTATTACACCGGCAGGAACGCCGGTGTAACGTGAGCACCAAGCCAAGACTCCAAACACATGAGTCCTGTTCTGAACCTACCTGACTCCAACTGCTCAGTTTCCTAACAGGCTGGTAGTAAGCTAGTCATCTGGGGAAGTAGGCCCACTCTTCGGGATACGATTGTTTTGTCAGCAGAATTCACAGGACATTGTGGCTAAAGAGAGCTGTAAAGATCTTCCAGCCAGTTAGCTGGTCTTTTCCTTTGCCCCAACCCTCTAGAAAACATATCCATTTCTTACGGTTTTGCTAACTCTTCAACCCACTAGAGTCTGGTTTGTGTCCAAGCTCCTCCACAGACACTGCACCGTCTGTGGTGACCAACGATCTCTGAGGCAGGAGCTTCCCCGGGCACTGTTCATGCTTGATCTTATTTCACTGCTCTACAGGAATTTACACTGTTGTCTGCTCTCCTTGAAACTCTGTTCTCTTGGTTTAGTGACATGGCTTTTTTCTCCTCCGTCTGGGGCCATCCTTTTCTGTCTCCTTCATTAACAATGTTCCTTCTTCCCCTATCTACATGTTTGCTTGGATTAGAGATTCTCAGTCTTTTATTCCAACCCAGACCTCCCTCCTGAGTTCTAGCCTCTTACGTCCACGGCCTGCTCAGCAGCTCCACTTGGAGGTCTCCTACGTACATACTACAGAAGTAGCACGTCCAAAACTAAACTCAAAAAATAATGCTAGAATTTTGTTCTCTCCCTCATCCTCCACATCCACATAGTTCCTAAATCATATCACTTCTACATCCCAGTAGCTCACGAGTCCACTTCCTCTTCTCTTTCCTCATTGCCATGGCCTTAGTTTAGCCCTTGTCAATTTGTATCTATATTTTTGTAGCCATCTCAGAGCTGGTCTCATTGCCTCTACCATCTATAAGTAACAGTTATAAAGGACTCTGACCATGTGACTCTTCAGCTTGAAAGAGTAGCTGTTTGGCTTTACTGGCTTCTTTTTCCTTCAAGATGGCTTCCACATCTTCTGCATACCATTCTAGGCCCTTTTTTCTTGGCCCCATCCTGCCTGTGCTCCTCCTTCTCTTGTGATCTTAGTGTATCTTCCTTTGCTATCTCAAGATGCCGTGCTTGTGGATGTTCTCTGGGAGGCCCAGGGAGGCTTTCCTCTCTCTGCATGACTCAGCTCAGACCTTGGTTCTTCCACACGGCCTCCGCCAGTGCTCCCAGCACGTGAGGCGCCACCCTCC
The DNA here is from genome assembly GCF_041296235.1 of Equus asinus. Lineage (NCBI taxonomy): Eukaryota > Metazoa > Chordata > Mammalia > Perissodactyla > Equidae > Equus > Equus asinus. Next base: position 2,466,315 of record NC_091797.1, on the reverse strand, counting down.
GTGGTCCTATAATCTCATGCCTCCTACAGATACAGCACGTTTTTCCTAACTGTTCTGTGCCTTACCCGTCTGCCCATGGCACTGTGAATTTATTTTTGAACCTTTATTTTGTCATCATTGCCTAGCACAGTTTCTGGCATATAGCATGTGATTATTAATGATTTAATAAATGAGTAAACGAATGAACATATTTTGTAGATGAGAAAATGAAGACCAGAAAGTATGTCTTTCTAAAGACCAGAACCACCATCAGAGGACTCCAGACCTAGCACCTTGGGACTCACTTAGGGTGTGGTCATAAGCCAAAAATGCACATGATTGCTGTCCCATGGTTGATCTCATTCCATCCACTTTAGCCATTCAAGTGAATCGCTCTCTTAGAAATGTACTGGTGTCAACTGATATTATGAAGTGGGGGAAAAAGAGGCATAAATTGGGCATTCTGAAACCCAGTCTTTAAAGGAATGAGTTTTGTTGATGTTTATTCCAAATTTTCTGGCAGAGAAAAACCAGAGAACACATTGTAGGATCTTCAATAACTGTCTTGTGCTGTAAAGAAGAAAGGCTAGTGAATGCTAACAGGCAAGATTAGACCATCATGTAGTTTTCTAAATGTATGATGCCGCTTTCAAGGCAGGATAATGGTTGTCTCAGAGGAGGAATTTGAATGATGAAGGCCTTTATGACAAGCTTGCCAAATGTCTAGGAGAGAAGAGGATTACAGCAAATCCTGGAACGAGTTCTCAACTATAGATCAAATGAGTTTACTGAAGAATTTAGAAGATTAAGAAATATGTGACTATATGAAAGAATTTATAATATTCAATTCCACAGGTTTTGATCTATTGCCTGAGTCTTTGGGGGAAAGAGGTACTTATTTTATTTCAAGTGTTAGATTTAGAATTTAAACCTAGCTGTGGGTCTGTTACACAGTATTCATTAAATACTGAGGACATGGTTTTTAAAAGAAAAGTGGTTTATTCTCTTTTGTAATATAATAAAATGCCAATTTGTGAGACTACAAAAATAAGGGGAAAAAGTCTATACAAAAGAAGGTTTCTATTCATAGGCCAGCTTTTGTTTAAAAAGGGAAAGTATTAGACTATAGCATCAGCTCATTTTCTGTTTAAGGATTGTGGTTTATGGAAACTCTTCATCTTTTTTATTCTGGGATAACTCCTCTAGTTAACTAAAGTATCTCTTCTCTACTACAAGTATTATCAAAACTTTATCTTGGGGTGCAGTTTGCACCAGCTTTTGGAATTTTGAAGTTGTTCACGTGGCAGGTGGCGTTGATGAGGAGCGTCCCAGCCCGCTGCAGATGTCCTACAGAGCACCCGCTCATACTGACGGGAACAAGTTAGGGGCAGCAATGAAAAGGAAGGTAAAACAACCAGCTCCCCACATTTTTCGGTCTCCTTCATGTTTAATTATTCTAAATGTAATGTGCTTTAGCATGAGGACTATTGTTTCCCAAATAGCTAGAAATGAGCAGAGTTCTTCAAAAATCAGTCCTTTCAAGATCATATTAACTAACATTTTAAGAAAATGAGCTTATTTAAAAAATTAAACTGCTCCTAATTCACATTATTTAACAATTTCACAAGCATTTATTTAAGGCCTGCTCTGTGATAACACTCCATGAGGAGCTGGGCTTGCAAAAATGAATAAAGATATTGTCCTTGCCCTCTGGGAATTCAAGTTTAGTTCACAGAACTGTGAACAGAGGAAGAGAATTTAGAAGAGACGGTGTTGGGGTGGTTTCCTTCAGGAAGTGACACTGAAACATAAAGGTTGAGCATTAAAAAAAGAAGGAATTCCTGCCAGGTACAACAACATGGATGAGCTGGAGGGCATTGTGCCAAGTGAAATAAGCCAGTCACAGAAGCACAAAGACTGCACGATTCCGCTTATCTAGGATTGCTAAAATAGCCAAACTCATAGAAGCAGAGAACACAATAGTGGATGCCAGGGCCTGCGGAAGCAGGTGGGGGGGTTGTTATTCAATGAGTGTAAATTTCAGTTATGCAAGATGAGTGAGTTCGAGAGATCTACTGTGCAACATGGGGCCCATAGTTAACAACACAATACTGTGCACTTCAAAATGTGTTAGGAGGGTAGATCTCAGGGTAGGTGTTCTTACCACACACACACACGATACACTAAGGGATATGTCAGTTACCTTGATGGTGGTGATGGTGTCATGGTGTTTGCCTGTGTCCAGACCCATCAAATTGCACACGTTAAATATATGCAGCTCTTTGTATATCAATTTTACCTCAATAAAGCTGTTAAAAAAAAGGTTGAGCAGGTTGTCCAGTAAAGTAAATAGAGAGGAAGGAGGAAGCAGGCTACGGAGTGCTGTCAGGAAAGCAGGCAGAATGAAAGCAGAGAGCAGAGAGTACTGAACCAGCGGGGAGTGGGGCCGGCAGACCAGGCCCTTCTGACACAGCGCTGACAAGTCAAGCCTGGGGGTCCTGGCAGATGATGTGTGAAGCCCCACAAGTCCAGCTACGCTACAAAAATCTGTGAAGAGTTCTAAATGGAGAGTCCATGGCAGGATTTCGTCGCAGGTCACTCCCGTGGCACAGTGGAGTCGACATGTGGAGAGTGGGCAAGATTCCTGCCACTGTCACAGTATCTACTGTTTTTACAGTATCGACAGAGCATCTTTCATCGTTTTGGCGGTCCCATGGAGCTATTTGTATTTTATTACAATTTAGATAGCTTAAGAGACATCTCCCTTTACCTATGGACATTTTTAGATCAAAATGTTGGTGTTTTTCATTTGTTTGTCTTTTTCAACATTGTAATCTATGTGAGATGAGCCCTGCTTCGCAGCAGGAAGGAAGGTAATAAGAGAAAGAAGGAAACATCAGTGGGGCTAAAGCCAGCCTGAGATGGGAGACAGTGGTTGGCTGGCATGTGAGATTCCTAAAGCACATGTTGGAATTTCTTACAATGTGGAACATTTAAAAATATTAATTTTATCTCTCATCAAACAGTAATCAAATAACGTAATTTCCTTCAAATGAGTGAATGGTTTGTATTATTTTAGCATATATGTGTGACCAATTAACCTCTAGAAAAATTAAGGGGAAAAATTTTATTCTGATTAGAGGGATTGAGAAGAACAAGGAATAGGCGTTATCAGGAGGCTTGAATCCTTTGATAACAGCATATTTTACTCAGTTTCTCCAAGAAAATCTCTTCCCTTCAGTGCTTTAGAGATGTTCCCTAAATCAGACAGAAGGATTGATGAAAATCTTTTAATTGTTTGACTCCTTCTGCTTGTGATTCTTTATTCTGAAGCCAAATTTATATTTTCTCACTTTCTTAAGAAACATTTGTACCAAAAAGATAAGTTGTTTACAAAGAACAATCTCCCACAACTTTCCATTTTGTGTGTGTAAGTATACGCAAAATATATATTTATTTATGGAAGGATAAATTTTTTCCTCATGAAAGAGTGTATTTCCTAGGGAAAAAAATGAAATATTTACTAAAAGTAGATCTATTGAACTAATGTTATTAAATTGTCTTTATGAATCAGTGTTTCATCAAAGTCATACATGTTCCTCCAATTTAGCTCCCATATTCAATAGCATTTTTTCCTCTCTTTGGGGGAAATCTTTAGTTGAAATTTACCCACATGTAATCTGCATATAATGAAATTATATCTTAATTGGGATGCTTGTAATTGAGTAGCAATTAAACTGGTTAACAGAACCAGTCACATCCCTTTGTGATGAACAAAACTGGTTTTGTTTTTTTATAAAATATTGGGTCAGATTTCCTAACAATCAGAGCCGATCTCACCTACACAAAGGAAAAAGCTCCCAAATTCCCCCAAGTAGCATCTGCCGTCTTGTCTTGAGTGAATGTTCTTCGCTGAGGGAAACCGTTAAGTAGAGATGTCTTGGATTGATAGTACCTGCAAATCCTCCAAGGTTGTGACTGAGAGCTGCTCTTCAGAGAGGAAGCACGAGAGCACTCAGCATCTCCGTGGGGAAGGAAATCCCACCAGCCCCTGAGGCAACAGTTCGGAAGAGAGGGATGGGTAGGGAGGGTTCATGATGGCAGTAGTGTGCCCCAGGTACTCCACTGCCTCCGCCTCAGGTACCGTCACGGCTGTTGTGAGAAGGAGAAGTTATCCTCATTTTGTAACCGTGTAGAGGATGCTTAGTAACATGCAGTAGTCTGCCCGAGATCACACAGGTATAAGTGGGGGAGCCAGGAACTGACCCCCAAACCCACCTTTACTCTACCAGCTCACAGGTGTGAACGACCAGCTCCTGGTTTACAGTTTGACTAGGATCAGCCTTACTTAACCATCATAGGCAGAACCTGGTCTGATGTTTCCATGGTAATTCCCGGCACTATAGTACCTCAGACAGAGGGGTGGTGTGAGAAGACTGAGCAACCCAATCCTTCTCCTCACTGGCCTGTCCTCCAACAGTTCATTTGACATGTCTGTGTCTTACTTTCCTTCTCTGTAAATTTGCAGTGAAAGTACCTGCCTCATCTACTTCCCACAGTTGCTGGGAAGATTAAATGCCGTGTAAGTGAAAGAACTTTCTTATAAATGTAAAGCTCTATCTAAGTGTAGCTTAGATCCATTACTACTGTTCTGGACATCCATTCACATGTACAGTATTGTGGATAGAAGAGATCATCTTGAATCCATAATTGAACTAACATATTTTCTTCCTTTTACAAATTTCCCCAAATCCAGTTAACAAAAATTTGAATGTCTTTCAATGAATTAGTAAAATGGGAGATCTCATGCTCTGCATATGGAATACTTATCCTAGCTATGTAAGTGTACTCAGGAAGAGATACAGAGTTGTTCACAATCAGGCAACAATAACAGCCGCATCTAAGGATTCAGTGGTGTTTTCTCTCCTCTGATTTACAGCCTCTTCCTTGCTCCTGAGACTTGTTCATCCATAATCTGAGCTGTCGTATTTTATTAGTTGGGATACTCTCTAAATCTCAGCTACTATCCTCACCTTCTAATAAAAATTTCTGTTTCTTTAAAGCCTTCTGGTTATCTAAGTAAGATAACCAATGGAACATAGTGGCCTTGTGTTGTGATAATGAGACTTGGAAAGTCTCAAGATTTGAAATGCCGTAGTTTATTTGAAAGTATTCTCGGTTTTAGTTCCTTTAGAAAAGAGGAAGGCAGCTGGAAATGAGGCAGAGCAGGAGGAAAAGCAGGAGAATTTAACTAATGAGCCATTGAAGAAAGTATGCGTCAGCCCACCCATTTGACATTAGCTTTACTCCTCATTCATCATCACTGTCAAGGCATTTATTAAAAACCACATTGATTTTAAAATGTGTTATTATTTCTTTCTATTACAGGAGAGCTCTTGATTTCCTTTTATTTTTTCCCTGGTATTGTTTTTGTGCATTGTTTTATTATTGCAGTAGAGAATTGAGCAGCAGGCTGAAATGTGTCATATTTCAGTGCATAGCAATTTACGTGAAAACGGAAATTCAAGAAATGTGTAACGTGGGGCAGCGGCTCCCTCTACTGTTTCCACTGGAAAAGCTCTGGGCAGAGGACGCTCTGCAGCTCTTTGGAGGATGTCCAAGGGAGGGACATTTTTTCAGTCCTTGAGGCTTAGTGATAAATCTACATGATTTTTAAGATTTATTTCCAGGAATTTGTTGTATTTTCTGCTTATCCTGAATTTTAAGTACAGATGCTATTTCATCAGCAGTCGTTTTCAGCGCCAACTTGACGATCTCCTGAAGTGAAAGCCCTGAGCTCGGGGGTCTCTAAGATGCCCGTCTATTGTGAAGTGCTGACGAAACTCCACAGGGCTAGTTATGTGGGAGCTGACTCCAGTGGGATTTATGCTGCTTCTTTCAACAGTCTGATTTAAAAGGCACACAACCATGTCATTTCTGTCTCAGCTGTAACTTCAGTGTAGGAGAAGGTAGAGCCTAAAGGTGATGTCTGTACAGCAGGATCTACAGGCATCAGAGTAAACGTAGGGTCTGAAATTGAATTCACTCATTCGACAAATGCTTTCTGACCATCTACCATGTTGCTAATCACTGTTACAAACACAGAGTACACAGCGGATTAAAAAAGCATAGCAACAAACAAACTGCCGACAAGGTCTCTCCCTCCAGTAACCACCCTCTGTTGTGTGGGGGTGGGGAACAATGGTTAATAAGCCATTCCATAGACAAAACTGTTTCAGTCTAGGATGAGGTGCCATAGGGGAATAAACTGGGTAATGTAAGAGTGATTTGGAAGGAAGGGTTGTTACTCTAGCCAGAGCGCTCCAGGTGACATCTCTGAGCATCTATGCAACATTACCTGAGAAGGAGCTAGCCATGTGAGGGCTAGAGCAAGAACTGCCCAACCAGAAAGACCAGGACATGCAAAGGGCCTGAGGTGGGAAAGAGCTTGAGGCATTCAATAAGCATAAAGGAGCTACGAGAAGAATAGTGCCAGGAAAGATTTTGGAGCTGAGTGGCTTTTGTTATGTAGGGCCTCTGAGAGCGGAAGTATTGTGGGGAGGGGGCTATAAGTGGTGAGGAGAATAATCAACTCGTCACATCTCCATTTTGAAAGTACTAGTATGTGTGTTTTTATGTAAGTGGTTAGATTTTTATTTTGATGTGGTGAAATTATTATTCCCACTGATAATTCTTAGGGTAACACCATTTTTAGAACATCATTTTTAGACTTCGCGTAGACAGGGAATAGACTTGTTTGCTGAGAGAAAACAAGAAAACCAACAAAACTTTGATAGTAGCCCGTTTAATTTCAGTCTTGCCTGAATCCAGTGGATAGCACACTTTTCATTAAAGATGGAGATGAGTCAATATTTTCCTTCTCCCCACAGCTAGACCTGATGCTTCCTGTCCAATAGGCTGTGGTTGGGTCGGATGAACAGCTCTAACAATGAAAACATACGCTCTCAAAGCACCACAGAGCTAATGTCTTGCTCTGCCTGCACCCTGTTATCCAACAGTATCCCCAGCTTTTCTGTCTTCCATCTCCAACGTTGTCTACTACACAGAGAACTCAAGGTGCAAAGTTTTTGCTTTCAGCCCGTAGCGAGGCGCACCTCTAAAATAAGTTAGTGCCCCAGACACATTTTGGACCTCTGAATAAGGTGGATGACAAAACATGTTGGATTAAAACATTCTATCTCTTGTTAAGATACCTACATGCGTTTTGGGCTCATTGTGTCTCACTGGGAATCCAATTTGTATTCTCAGCATCCCTCCTGGAAGCCTTGACCAGATCAGGTTTTGTCATGTTTCTTAGTTCTCCTTTCAGCAAAGAATCTTAGACTCTGCTCTGTTAAATGACTAAAGGCCGGGTACTATGATGATAACATCTTCCAAGAAAATGAGTCTAACCATTTATCTGAGTCAATGGGAACAGAGATTTCATTTCTTAATAAAAATAAGATGACTTCCTCAGATTTAAAAATAAAGACGCATAAGACCTACAAAATGGAGACATGGCCAGTTAATCATTTTTATTGCCACTTGTCCCCCACTCGGGTCATGGTCCCAGACAAAACGGCAGTTGCCAACATTGCTAAAATTCCAGTGTCACCTCGTGTCACCTCGGAACATGGAGTCGTGCAGGAGAGGCAGCTGGAGGAGCAGGCAGAGAATCTGGAAACTAGTACTTGGGTTCAATTCCCCAATTACTTCTCCTCTTCTCTCCTTAAGAACAGGGAAATTATTAGGCACTTTCTGACATCCTAAGTCTTTTTACTAATTATAACTACACTCTGGAGGAAAAGGACTTTTTATCTTCTTATAGCCATTGACTCCTTTTTTCATCTGGGATCCCGCTGTTGAAACCAGCTGTGAAGACATCTGAATCTCCCTGCCTCGTGTACAGCAAGGATGGGACAGAATACTTGAAATCCTTGATTTCAACCAAAGTTGTCATTAGTTGGGCCAGTGCATGGATTAATCACTATTTCTTTGTGGTGGGTAAACATTAAGGTTTTAATAAATCTGATTGGCCATTGAGAAGATACTCAGGAAGCTAAATAATCTTATCGTTTGTGTTTGATGATAGACTTCCCAAAAGCATCTCCACCCAGTATTTAATTTTACCAGCATATAACTTGGTGAGGTAGGCAAGAAAAAATTCTCTCCATTTTAACAGTAAGAAAACTCTGGGCCTTGGGAAGTGAGCGGCTTAGCTGGATCCATGCAGTCGGTTTTCTCTGCACAGCTGCAACTGCTTTTGATCAGAGGAAAGACTAAATAAATTATGTGACTAGAGAAACAATGAGTTCTCAGTGTTCTCTGGGGGACCTGAAACATGGAAGGAAATTTGGTAGAAAATAAGACTTGAAGAGGCTTCAGATCTGTCTGTAATTTCGTTAAAAAGTAAAAAGATCTGAAACAAATATGGCAAATGGCGAGGATTTGACAACGTTGGATTGTGGACTCATCATTTTATTTTCTATACTTTTCAGCATGCTTGACATATTCTAAGTTTATTTTAAGAAATATGAAAACCATCCTATGGGATTAGCAGAGGTTAATATCACTAATTACTTCTTCACTGGCCCAGAGTGTCAGTGTCTTCTCCTTTGCCTAAAATCCTTCGTAGACTGGGGCTAAGTGTTTTAAAAATGAAGTCATTAAGTATTTTTTTCCTAGAGCTTCCCTGAGTGTAGCCTCTGTAACCAGGGGGTTCAGTAGAGCCAAGAATTGTTATCTGCAGATTTATCATTGGCACAACTGATAGATCAAAGGGAAACCTTGATGTCACACATTCGAGTTGAAAGTGGAGACTACAATCACCCCAAAATAAAACCTACAGATTGCTCATCTTGCTTCTGTGCAGAATGTCCACAACTACTCAATTTTATTTTGCATGTGCTCCTGGCCTCTATGTAAAGCGGCAGTGTAGAAGCCAGTGCCATCAGCCTGGTTATCTTAAGTCCCAGCAGTGTGCCTTGGAAATCGCGTTTTCTCTGCACGGGAAGCGTTGCCATCCTACCAGCACTTTTCAGCAGAGTGAATGCTATCACTTAATTACAGTAAAGGGAAACTCAGAGCGTTGATAGGTGCGGGCTGTGGAAGCCAGTTTCCCTCCTGGGTTGGGTGGCACATTGAGAGATTCCTGAGGTCAGACAAGGGGGTGGCGGCACAGCTGTTCCTCAGGTGTAGGTTTTGTTGGTGGGGAGCTGTTGGGGACGCCACTGGATACAAACAGTTGGCTTCCCACACCCCTATCCTTGGTAGTTTTCATGCCCCTGTGGCTCTTCTCCCCTTGTGCAGGGTCAATGATGCTGCTTCCGTGGGGCAGCAGGGAGCTTAAAGGATTCCTGCTGCTCTCGATATTGCAGAAAGCTGAGGAATACTATTTCTCCTTTTGTAGGACATACTGGGGAGAGACGAGTATGGAACATTTTATGGATAGATAAGCAGAATGACAGCACTAGGGGAGGAATTGTTTTTTCCCTAGCCATCATACCATGGAAATCAGTCAGAAATGTCCCTCTATCAATAATGCAGTGGGCTTTATACCAATTAGATGGATTTGTTCTTGGTATCAGGGAAAATATGTTCATTTAAAAATGATTGTTTTCTCCCTTGGGAAATAAAGTGTTAAAAACTTATGAGCTTCATAACATAATTTAGAAAATCTGCTTCTATAAAATGGGTTAATTATACCCATTGCATGTGTTCACAGTCATAGTCTCATCCTCCCACTTCTGTTCCAAAAGGACAAGTAAAACTAGAGACTGTGCCATTTTGGAAAACAATCAGGTCACATATTGAGTACTTTGCTTATTCATACAACCGTAAACTGCCTATGCTTGAGTTCCCTCAATTACACAGCTCAGTATGCAGGCCAGAAGACGCAAGCCCGGCTCAAGTGAGCACTTCCTGGAATACACAGAGGGATGGGTTTGAAAAATGTCCAAAGTGGCAGATGTGAAAAATTCTCCTTCGAGATCCGGAAGCTGCCTTTGCTGCAATCCCTCACCTGTTAATCGCACTGCTTCTGACCTTCTGAACCAGGGACGCTGGCAGTGTCTTAGACTGAGACGTCGAGGAGCCGTCAATCTTTCCAGTCCGGCGCAGGCATATGCCACTGTCAGGGGGATTAGCTGAGACAGGAGAAGATCATGGATCACAGTGCTGCTCAGGATTTCTCAGAGATGTACCAAGAAGGAGTGCGTGGCTGCTGGCTTCCAGCAGAACTGCCATCACTGTTTTTAGAAAAAGTCCCAAAAGATGTCTTTGATGAATGCTTGAACTAGCCTGTTGTTATGTCACTTAAATCCTTCAGATGCCCAGAATGCTGATACACACATCTCTCCTCCACAACAAACACAATGGCACTGTCGCAGTCTTATTTGAAGGGTCTTTCATCTTCTCTACTAAGTGGGACCAATTTCCCATGACTGTTCACTACAATTCCATGCTCATAGGAATTGCAGCCCATCGAAATTATCCCCAGGCAATATTACTGTCTTGGTTAGCTTGTCTTTTTCCACCTGCTTTGGCCGTTTTTATTTTAAGTTTTCTCCCACCATCTCATAAATGCTAAGGCTCTTTATCCTTCATTTGGTGTCCCTTGAACTTCAAATGTTATTTAAGATGCTGATCAGGAAAGCCCACTTCTTCCCTGTTCCTCTCAGAAATCTCTCTCCCCTTAGGTCTCTCTAATCTAAACCCTCCATGGTTTTTCCATTTCTCTCTGTCTGCATGTGGTTCCTGTCTCTTATCCTTGCCCTCCTCCCATTCTGGCCACTTTCCTCTTGATCTGTTCTTTCCTCCAAATCTGCCCACATCCCAGAGCTCTCTTTGCTTGGCCCTTACTGATTCTGTGTCTCATTGAGGGGTCCTGTGAGCTCTTAGAGGTGACTGTCTTGTTTGATTTTTTTTAACCAGCTTTAAGATGGTTGATATTTTATTTCACTGTCTGTCATCCCTCTCACTGTGAGGCAGATAAAGGGAAAGGTTAAAGATCAAAGCTTTTGGGTCAGGCTGACCTGGGCTGAAACCCAGCTCTTGTCTACTGGTTGTATGACCTTGGGTAAGACAGTTGACCTTTTGTTTTGTGTAAAATAAGGATAATGCCGGCCTCAGTGGATTGCTCTAAGAGGAAAACGCAGTAATATATGTTCCTGCCACACAGTTGCTGCTTTCAAAGGGTAACTATCATTATCTATGAATATTATTATCATTAGCCCATTTTATCATTCTCTGCCATCTGCTCATTATTTTTGTCTTTCTTTCCTAGGATTTAGTCCGTGGCCTGCCATTTCTACAGCAAAAGGGTTGATACCTGTCCTGATTCTTTCATTATCATCCCTGTGTAACTTTTCTTCTATATGCTTTGCTCCCTTCCTTTCTATTTCCTCTGCTCCAGTCTTTATAGGGAAATTCATCCCTCTAAGAATGTTGACCTAAATACATCCATTGTTATATTCATCCTCCAGAAAACTTTGTTAGATTCAATTTTCAATGTAAACAAACACACTTGAAAACATCTATTTGAGGATGAGGTCTGCGCTTTTGTGTATTGGTCAAATGAATGAAATACGTCCTTCTGATTTGCTGAAACCCAAGTCTTCCCTGAGTTTATTCCTATTCGAGTCCCACCTCTTACAATCAAAGTTACCTGAAGACTCGACGCAGAGACATAGCTCCATCTCTCAGACCCTCATGCCAGAAAGCGAGAACCCGGGGCCTGTCGGTGGTCTGGGCAAAGACGCATCTTGAGGGTCGTCCTCCTCCCTTTTCTGTGCCCCTTCCCTCTCCTGTCCCCCCTCTAGCCCTGTCCCCTCACTATTCTCCTTTTCCATCCCATCCAGCTTGCTCTCAGGAAGTATTTAGTTAATGATTCCTACGACTGCTGTAGAGTGAGACAACTCTTAGACTTGGTTCTACCATTGGTTTACTGTGTGATTTGGGGAGAAATCTCTCAATTTTTCCACATCGCATGGAGAACACAATAACACCCACCTCACTCAGTGATTATGAGAATCAAATAAGATCACGTGTTTTGCAATCACATCACCCTGCCACCCAAGAAAATATAAGGAAAACACACATCGGGTCATCCTGAGCTGTCTAAGCAGGAAGCATTAGGATTCCCTGTCCCAGGACCACATGCCTTCGAGCAGGTGATAAAACCCAGCATCAAATAAAGCAAACTTTCGTTATGAAGTTTTAGGCATAAACCAGAAAGTGGGTGAGATATTTTCAGGAACAAGAGTTCCTTCCCAGGAACCTTAAATTTCACATGATTCATGCTGTCTGGCCCACCTTCCCATTGTAATTCCAAAAAGGAGAGCTTGAGGTCTCCATGTTGAAATGTAAACATAGTATAAACGTTCAGTGAGTCTCCTGCTGGCTTCAGAAATCATATTTTGCAGTTTGAGAGTTTCACCAATTTGGGGGTGGTAGGGGTGGGAGTTTGGGTATCTCCTTAGTCACTAAAAATTTGTAGCAGAAGCATTCTCAGAAAAATAGTTCACTATAAAATTATAGCTGTTTAACTATTACATAATTAAATCCCAACAGATAATGAAAAAAATTTCATTTGGAGCAAATATTTAAGACAAAAGGATCTATGTTTAAAAGGAAAAAGAATCGATTTCCCAAATACTTTCTATGTAAGGAGTATTATTGATTTTTCTCTCAGAGTTCGGATACAACCTTCCATGTTGTGATTCTGGTCAAAAATCCATCCATAAGCTCTTTCCTCCTTCCCTGGAGCTCACTGCAGCTTTGTTTTCAATTCCGTAGCCAGATTCTCGGATGAACCTAGATCTGCGGGCCTGTCTGCCTTGAGTTTGAAGCAGCAAGACCTCCACTTGCTGTGCCTCCGTTTCTAACTGAAACCAAAACCAACAAGCACGAAACTGGCTTTCCCCTCAAAACTTTCCTGTAAAAGTAATGGGACTACTAAATTCCTACTAAATAATTCAGCAAACCTTCAGAGGGAGGGTGAAAGTACTATGTACCACGTCCTGTGCTATCATAAGATAAAGACGGAACTCCTTTCTTCAAGGAGGTTTCATCCTAGTTGAGAAGACGGACATAGACACGAACCACACGGTCAGTGAAAATGTGCTTTACCAAGTCACACATCATGTTATAGATGGAAATAAATATGAGAGAAAAACTCATTCTGACAGTAGATTTTCCAACGATTGCTGTATGTTAGCATGCTTCATCTTACCATTCCTGTGACTGAGTTTAGGCTTCCTAGTGATATTTTCTTTAATACCAAGGGAAAAATAATTGTTTATCTCTGCCTTTTCTACTAGCCATTAGAAAATTGGAAGTGTTTCTTAAAAATTAGCCCAAATGGCTTTCCAATAACAAATTTTCTATCTGTTCTCATAGCCAAGCTATTTTTTCTCGTGTTTGGAAGAGAGTTGATTAGTACAACTTTCTTCACAGAGGTTTTTGGTCTTTCAAATGTTGTTACTGAAGTTGGTTGTAAACCCACAGGGCCAGAAGGCAGCTGTGAATAACCTGAAAATAGTATTTGTGAGTCCTGGAAGGAGCTCCTCCTAATACGAGACTGAAGAGCTGGTGCCTGGGGGTGAGTGGCACCCAGATGGCTGAGGGCGCCTGGTCAGCAGTTATGAAGAACTAGAGACGCTTTCAGAGAAAAGGGAGAAGGAGAGCAGTCCAGGAGGGGGGTCAGAGAGAGAGCAGAGCACTGAGGAGCCATAGGGGTCTCGATTCAGAATATCTAGGTGTGCCAAAGCTGACTCAAAGCGCCCGAGCTGTGACTTGCGCAGAGAGCTCACAGCAGAGCCGAGGGAAGGGGCAAAGGCAAAAGCAGAGCTCTTCCAGCCAAGTGTACTACATGACCTTGCTCAAAGCCAAAATGCAGCCAAGAGCAGGACTGAAGGCGTGTGGGTTTTAGCACAGAACTCTTCCCATCTTTTAAACTTTGGAAATCTGCAGCAAAAACTGACATCTACTAAGGGGATGATAATGCAAACAGCTCCTCATTTTCACACTATGCTTCTGATGACAGGAGTGGCAGACGACACAATATTCCTGTTTTCACCTCTAGCAAGCTTTTAGCCAAAAAATAATCTTTTTAACTGCTTTAAACTATTGCTGGGAGTACATGCTCCCAAACTGAATGTAGCTTTGTGTCACTTCGCCACACCCAGCGTGGTTCTTTGCGGTAGGAACCAAAGTCAGGATCTCTACCCACACCAGCTTTATAGACCTTGCAGACAAGTACACGCGCGTGAAGTTGGGTTCTGAACAGGTGTGTCTCGCTGGAGTTATGAGCATTGAAAGCTGCTCTATGATTTTGTACTCATCACATGGACCCAGATACCCTATGTCTCCCAACCCAGTACAAATAGGGTGAAGCAGAGCTGCGTAAAACATAGCCATTGTATGGCCACAATTTCTGTATAGCTATGTTGCAGGTCACTCTCATGAGCAAGATAATGAGATGTTTTTTCTTTTCACAAACCTTCCATTGGTTTTCCTAGTAAAGCTCCTGAGAGCGTTAGCCAAGGCTGACGTGCCCTCCAGAGCTGGCCTCTCTTCTCCACTTGGCCTGGGTCGTCTAAGCATCTCCTTGATGAGTCCTTATAAATGCGAACCTCAGAGAAAGTGACCTCTCAAGTGCCCTGGAGCATCCACTAACACTGCGTGGTGCCAGGAGACCTGTCACTCACCGCAAGTCTTTAACTTCTCCTTCCTCAGAATTGATTGATAGGATAGTCTACAAGACTGACAGCTCTTGCTAAACTTGCAAACAGATGACTCCTTGCATCTTCTCCAGCCATACTTTGCACCAGAATAGAAAAAGAGCACGTCTCCTGAGGATATGGCTACAGGACAGCCACCAATTCCAAGACCCTACGGTCTATATAGCTTTTCTAACAGTGAACAGAGTTGCTCTTGGCATTTATATGCACAGCATTTCTCTGTGGTCACTATCCCCACGTTGATTGAGGTTGTGTCTTTCTGACAGTCTTAGAACAACCCAAGGAGTCAGTGAGGAGGTAGACTGCCCGAGGACTCGACACCAGTGTCTCCTGCCAGTCACTGCAGGGTTTCTTCAGCCCTCTGGGAGAGTTGGTTTAAAGGATGGCCTGCAGGTGGGCTGTTAGCTGTAAATTTCTGTTACATTAAACTTGAAATTTGTGCTACCCAGAGTATCACCGTGACTGGAAGAGCAAGAAAGAAGATGTCATCATAAATGCTCATCAGCAGATTAAGCAGTAGAGCCTAAAACTTGGGATTGACCCCATTTGGAACACCGCTTTGTGGATATGACATTTTATGGCAAGAACAGAACATATGAAAATGTGGAAGTACCTTTTATCGGCCAATTAATCTTGTGGCTATCTGGATGATATTGTTCAAACTCTGCTGTTGGCTGCTGGCTATGTTCAGTGAGCTGTGTTCCTGCTGTTGTTTTAGACGAGGCGCAATGAGCTCTCCTACCCCACCCCCAGTGTATCCTCAACAGTGAGATCAGGATTCCGGATGAGGAATATATTCTGTGTTTATGGAGTAGAGCTGTATGCTGCAGGCAGATAGCCAGTTTGTAAAAGATCAGACCCAATTCTCGCCCAATGTTTAGAAAAATTAGCACCATCCTGTTGTCTTGACTGTGCTCCTCCCCACGGCTCCCTGCTCGGTGCCCTGCAGCCCCCACACGGCTCCCTCTCCTGCTGCCCTTCCCTCGTGCCTTCCAGACACTTGGGAAGGCTCCCACTTCTATGTCCTCTGATCACCTGCTCGCCCAACCTCGGCAAACAAAGATAAGCTTCCTTTTGAGTAGAGTTGTGGACTGTGGGGAATTTTGTGGAATATTCAGGCGTAATCTCCCTCTCATGGGTTGAGAGAATATATGAAGACAGATGGGAGATGCAAGGAAGACAGAAAGACCCCTCTCAGTGGCACGGTGGGACCACGCCTAAAGACAAAGTGTGCGTTTCCCCCGCTCCTGCACCAGGCTCAGTGCTGGCTCATAACAACTGCCAAGGTAAAGTTTTGCTGATTTTTTTGAATTTCAGTATAGTGAATAGAACGTGAGAGAGCAACCACCCAGTGTTCTCAGGGCGCGGTCAGCATGATGATAAAATTACTGCAAAGATTATTTTAGGGTGAAAGTCTGCTTTTAAGTGAAGACAGTGGAGTAGATGAGAACTAGTTTGGGCCCAGGCTGCCTACATTAAGTATTAGCCCTGCCACTTCCCAGCAGTAAGCGCTTGGGCCAGTTAATAATTTCTAACCCTCACTTTTCTGCATTTTTGAATTGGAAGTGATGGTACCCACCACATGGTGTTACTGTAGGGATTAAATGAGTTAATCCATAGAGAACCCTTGGTATAATGCCTGGCCCACAGCAAATACTATATGAATGTTTGCTATTATTATCTGATTGATTCTTCTGCTCTGTTTGAGAGACTGTACTATTAACTATTCTGCTATATTTGGGAGCCTTAATTATTAAGACTCTCACTTTTAACTAGGATGAATGTGTGTGAAGCTAAATTTACCCACCACATCACTCTTCTTTGATCTGATTGGCCTTGTTAGCAACACGAATTCACCGTTCACCAAATGCCTACTATGCATATACCCCTCAGCCACCTGCTGATGCTACTACATCTGCTATCTAAAATTTCTCCTTGCCTAATTGTATAGTTGCAGAAGGATCAATGTGTACGGAATCTTGTGACTCCTGAGTTCCAACACTGAGTTTCTGACTTGCATCTTCTTGGCTAGAAACTTTGTGCAGCAACCCCCAATGCAATGATTGCTTTCCTCATTACTTCATCTAACTGACCTAGAATACTTTACACAAAGCTGGCTGATAGGAAAAGAACATGAAAAATGTATAACACCAGGAGAATTCCTTTCTGACATTAGCTCTGCTTTTATTTCAGCAAGGTAACAGCATCGTTTGTCTTTCCAATCATAGTCAGTGCCATTTCTCGTGAGGCCTATTATTTTCTCAAGAGTTATACCAGCCTGCTTCCAGGATCCATCACTGCATCTTTGTGTTCTCTGCCTTTGTGGGCACAACGTGGGGGTTTCGTATTAGAGGAGATCTTTAGTCACAAGCCGTTCATAGGAAATACCGGTTATAAATGTTAAGCAACGTTAATTGTTTCAGTACACCTGGGATGTTACCTGTATCAGTGGGTGCAGCTAGCAGTCGTTCCTTAAAATTTTTCCTCACTGTTCAAGGCTTTCATTCTCCTTTTAAAAAAATCATCTTTGTTTAACAGTAATGTTTGGTTTGCTCAATTATAGTTTTCTTTGTCCTATCTTCTGAGGCAAAATGTAAAGAACTTTGCCTCTGTAATATTTTCTCTCCTCCTAGGGGCTTTTCAAGGTCCAGATGAAATATGCAATCTCTTTTCTGAGATAGCTGACTCTCTCTTGGCTTGAGCTACTTGATTTAAAATAATGCCAAGTTTTATATTTTCTTATGGCCTTCTCCCCAAAATGTAATCCCTGAAAAACTCAGAAAACTCTTCTCATCTTCTCTTCCTGGAAGTTTTAGGGACAGACAAATGTCTTCTTAGCTATCTACTCAAAGCTCAGCGCAGTGCTTAGTGAGTATTTCCACGTCAACTGAGAACCAGGAGCATTTAATTGTCTTAACTCTGAGGATTTAGAGTAGACGTCTTTTTCAGGCCTGAAAGTCCATGGGCAGCCCATTTTCATCCAAGTAATTCAAAGAGCAACACAACAGAAAAAGTATGTTTTCCCATATTTTCTAAGTTAACACATGGGCACGCATTTCTATAATACATTGATCAAAGCCTTGTGAGAAGTGTCGAAAACAAACTGAAGCTACGACCTCCTCCCAGGAGGAGTTTTAGGGAACAATTCCTTGTAATAAAGAGTATGCTGATGGCTGACCTGGTAAATGTTACACGTTCCCACTTAGGACCTCGCGGGATTCATGCAGGATTTGACCTACAAGTACTTTTAGGAACCTGATAAGTTAATGCCCCTGTAATTCTATTAATTAGAATGTTTAACTAAACAGACTCTTCCTTTTTCTGAACCATAAGATTTCAAGAATTCTTAGATACATTATTTAAAACCACATTGTTGTTGGTAAATGTGCACATATTTATCTTTGGTTTGTTTCTAATACAGGGACCTCCTGGAATGCAAGGAGTACAGCAGACTCTGGGTGGATTTTATAACAAGGTTTGGCTTCTTTTTTTCACATCTTCTATACACATAGATTTTTGTATGATTGTGTTTTTGAAAAAAATAAACATTAATTCCTAACTCCTCAGACTTTAAAACATAATCACATACACTTAACAACTTTCCATACTGAAAATATGTTTCAAAAAAAGTGTTTTGCTCGGCATTGCTCGGCATCTTTTTACAGTACCAGGACATTATTCTTAGAAATAAAAAAAAAATTTACTTCAAAGTTTGCAAAATTTCATGCAAAAAATTAATGCAAAAATCGTGTTTCACCATGGATAATGTCACATATCTAGTTTCTCTGAGGGCAGAGATTATGTGCCGCTTTGAAGCTCTGGGTCGCACAGTAGTGCTGGATTTCTGATGGGAACCAGTTGGTGCTGCACTGAACTCTCAGGCAAGCGTTTACCTACCACAGGTCAAGACCCGGAGTCCCCACCTTCCAGGGAGGAGCCACTTTTAACCTCCCCAAGGTTTTTAAATTATAGTTCGGATGGACGGAATACCAACATGGAAGCATCTGAGAGACAACAGGAAAACAGTTTTGCTCCCCATTCTCCAAGGAAGCAGAGCAGAGGGAGCAGAATGGACGTTGGCAGTGAAGTGAGACTCAGAGACCTAAGTGAGACCATTGATGGAGCCGTCGGTCAATACCAAATACCTGGGGTCTGATCTCTCAGTCAAGGCATTCTGTCCACAGGGTCCCATGTGTAGGTAACAGCTTGTCATTGATACGGCCTGAGTAATTGCACACAACACAGAAAAAGTCGGAGACGCTCCCTTGCGTGTCTTTCCTCTATGTTCTTGCTTTCCCTTCCTATCAATTCCTCGAAGTACTATTATTCCTCTCTGTTTAGAAATTCCCAAGAGACACTCTGTGTCACAGAGCCCTTGAAGATAGCAGTTGCTCAGAAAAGTGTTTGTTAAATGACAAGCAAATTAATTAAAAATCCCAATTCTTCTTTCAGATTAGGTCAGCATAAAGACCCAGATCATTTGTGGTGGATAAATTTAAAGTCAAATGTGTGAGAAGTTTGTTACACTTCCAAAGTAATCCTATCTTAAGTTTTCTCATTTACTTAGATTTTCCAGGGAGTATTATATTAGGAAGAATGTCTGGGGTATATTTTATGATTCTTTATAAACATTTTCCGAATAGATCTATACTAGATTTTTCAAAACACTAGGGCTTGGCACAAGTGAAACAAAAGTGAACAAAGCATATCTAAAATCAATCAACTAGAATACAATGCTTTTCTATAAGGACATCTACTGTTACAAAATAGGATTTATCATGAATGCTTCCAAATAATGAGAATGAGTTGGCTCTGATGTCACAGTGTCAGCTAGAAAAACTTAACACACTACATTACTGTCACCCTTGGTATAAAATTTGCCAAGTTGCTACTTAGCTACTTAAATATTTGCTATTCCTCGCCAAAGCTTTAAAGCTCATAT
The DNA here is from genome assembly GCF_041296235.1 of Equus asinus. Lineage (NCBI taxonomy): Eukaryota > Metazoa > Chordata > Mammalia > Perissodactyla > Equidae > Equus > Equus asinus. Next base: position 2,446,653 of record NC_091797.1, on the reverse strand, counting down.
ATTTACAGGTCTCCCAACACTGCTACTATATATAGTTTATCTTGCCGATAAGTCAGTTCCCCTTTAAATGAAGATATATGGAGCATTTATATTTTAGAGTCTAAAGTTGAAAATGTAAAAATGTAAATTTTTAAACTTTAAGGTTGTATTTCCAAAAACTGAGGGCTGACCGGAGCAGGTGAGTGGAGAGTCTTGCTAGTAGCAAGTTTGTACTTTGAACCCAGCTGTTGACTCTCCTGAAGGAACTCCAGCCTCCTTCTGACCTCCAGAGCCTGGGAGGATTGAGGTTCACAGGGAGTCCGCCCACGGGAGCTCGAGACAGAACTTCAGAGCTGCAGCACAGCTGGTCAAAGGGCAGAGACCATAGCTTTTCTTCCCCAAATGGTGCATTGTAACCATTTAGCACCAGAAGGCTTTAGACCCACCTGGGAATTAATGGAAGGTAACTTCCCAAAGCCTTTTCTCTGTTCCTTCTGAGGGGAGTTAGAGCTGTTACACTGAGGTCCCACCAGGTGGATGGAGGAGCCGGGCCCACCCTCCCAGGACCTACTGACCAACGTTTCTGGGTTATGAACACCTCCTCCACACCCTCAGCTTCACAAAGGAAAGAGCCAAGGGTGTAAAGTGCTTGTTTTCACTTGGTGATGTCCTCCCACCTCCCCACCCCATCTATTTTTGGATACTGAGGTTGTTTCATTTTGCAATTCATGGCTGCCTGATGGCCTGGCTGTTGCAAATGTGCACAGAGAGGGGGCCCTGAGTGAGACTTTGCTGGAGAGTAAATAATGGACCATGTATTGAGACATATAAAGTGACATTCCAAGGTTAAAATAATCTTCCCCTTCAAATTGGCATTGATTGATGCAATGTCTGCGCTCGATCCTGGACTTCAGGGACTCAGCTGGCAGCAGCTCAGTGGTCCTGCAGCCTGGCTTCTGCTGAAGCAGCTGCCCATGGAGCACACGTCCCCAGCAGTCCTAAAGTCCTAAACTAAGAGAACCCTGTGCTCCTTGCCTCGCCCCAGGAATCCTCAAAGGCAAAAGAACTTGGCCCCTGCACAATCGTACAGGAAAACTGTATGGATTTTTCCCCTACAATTTTCCTCATGTCATCAGAGGGCGAGCTCAGGCATATGCAGCCCTCTCCCCTCACTGCACAGATCAAAATGGGCACGGGGAAGAAAGAAAGGAGGGGAGGAACGAGAGACTAAGGGGCTAGGTCAGGAAGACTACTGGAGTGTGTTCACATGTCCTGTTGCCTACCCACTCGAGGAGGCAAAGAACAAAAGGTGGAAGATTTCCCTCTCCATCACAAAATAATTTGCAAAACAGCTGCTCCCGTTCTGCAAGAGCCTTTGCTGGGAGGCAACAATGAGGAGCCTGTTCTTCCCCTTAAGGAAGATCCACTCACGATCCAGCAAGCTGCTCTGCAATGTCTCAGGGGATTTTAGTAAAAACTTCATTGGCTCTGTCAACTGCTAAGGCTGGCAGCTCCAGAGCCCCTTACAACAGTCTAGATGGGAAAAAAAAATGTTATCTGTGGAGGCCAAGTACTGGCGGATTTTACACCTGATGCTGTTTTTAAAGATCTGCATTGAAAATGCCTGCTTGTCTCATCTTCCATCGCCTCACCAGGTGCATCTGCAGAGAATCGGTCTCAGCCGTTGGAGCCCAGAGCTCTGCCTCGCAGCAGCCAGTTCCAGTGTTCCCGTCTCCAAACTGTTGATGCAAAAACCAATTTGCTAGCAAAATAATCTATTCTTCCTTTCAAGTATCAAGTCATAACTTCATTTTAATATCTGCAGACTAGAAAGGGCAGCAAACCTTTCTCTCAAATCAAATATTCAAGGTCTTTCCAGCAGTGAGTTATGCCCGAGGAGGGCGCAGTAATCGAAGGCTTCTCTGGAGACGCTAGGGGAAAACCTGCTGGGCCCGAAAGATTCAGAAATAAAATTTAAGTGCTAACATCCTATCTCTCATTCTTTGTGCCCCAGGATCCACTGGGTTTGGGGAACATCATGGACTTAGGCACAGACATATGGCTTTAAGGATCATGGTTTTATTGCAGAGAACCCTGAAATTCTCCTGGGTCCCCCACCATCCGTGCTCCGCCACACTTGGGGCTGGTGAAATGCTTCCCTGCAGGTAACCGAGAGGTGGACTTAGAGCCAGCCGTAGGTCTTGTTTTCAAGAGAGAACAGCCCTCTTAGGCCACAGAGTTGCTAGGGCTTCTGGAGCGCAGTCCCACAAACTGAGTGGCTTAAACAGCAGAAATTCATTGTCTCACAGCTGTGAAGCCCGGAGTCCAAGACGAAGGTGTTGGCAGGGCCGTGTGCTCTCCGAAGCACCAGGGAGGGTGTGCTCCAGGCCTCCCTTCTGGCTTCTGGTAGTTTCTGGCTCATAGTAGCAGATCTCCGGTATTTGCACAGCATTCTTCCTGTGTGGGTGTCTCTGTATCCAAACATTTTTATAAGGACATGGTCATATTGAATTAGGGGTCCACTACTCCATTATGACTTCAACTTAACTAATTACATCTATGAAGATCTTATTTCTAAATAAAGTCACATTCGGAAGTACTGGGGGTTAGGATGTCATCGTATGAATTGAGGGGGGTGCAATTCAAGCCATAATAGATAACCTGATTTTTCCAGCTTTATGTCCCTTTATGGTTAGTATTTTACATCAAGTTCCCCAGGGGCTAAACTGGAGGATTTTTAATGGCCCCATGTCCTGGGAGGGCGTTCATGTCCTTGGTCTCTTTTATTAGATTGAGCCACAGGAAATTGCTGATATCTGACTCTTTGGAGCCCACAAAAATGGCCATCTCCTATGGTTCAGCCTACACGTGTCCAGGTACATTCCCTTCTTTCCAGAGAATACCATCTCCAGTCTCCAGGGTAATGAGGGCAGCTGGAGTCTTACCAACTGCCTCACTGTCGGTCTCACAGCTCCGTTCACCATTTCCCACAAGGGAACAAAGGACTTGTCTGACATCCCAGAATTCTTGAAGAGGGCAGGCCGACTGGCACCCCCCACACCACAACCCTCGCCACTTCACTACAGGAACCTCTAAATAAATGCATTCAAAACTGTAAAACTATGATATTTACTCAAAGAAGTTCTAAGAACCCATTCAAATAATGTGGCGCCAAGGTACAAAATGACCTAGTGAAATTAGAATAACATCTGAGGCAGAATGCCAGCTTCCAGAAACACAAGGACTATGTCTTGTCATTTCTGTACAGCCAAGTAATCGTTTGGTGCAATGAGGTTGGAGAAAGCCGAGAAGAGAATCTCACCCGTCAGTAAATAAACGCTACTGAAGTTCAAGTTCAAATCTGCCTTGAGCATTGTTAGCCTAAGGTGGAGAGCCCCTCCAGAGGCCACTGAGGATCCTGGAGTAGGTGGATTTCCTGGCCCAGCTATTGAGTGAAGCAACCATGTGGTGCTCTGCTGGGCAGTAAACGGCGCTGCTGTTTTTCTGGGTGTGAAAGCCGCCAGAAAATCAGGACCCTAGAACAATAGAGTCTATGGACAGAATAATATGGCTTGGTGCTGCAGAGGCATTCCTTGGTCCCAACCACAGCATCTCTGGCACCCTGCGGGTTGTTGGGGGTGAGACGGGGAGGGGCTCTAACCAAGGTGGTCCACTGTGACACGCTCTTGGCAGACGCACTTCGGGTGCTGCTCGCTCTGCAAGCCGAGAGCATGGGGCCTCCCAGTCCAACATCATCTCTGAACAACTCACAGCTCAGACCACAGCGCGTTCCAGCTTCCCCGAAAGTGTCCTGGCACAAGTACAGCCAGGGAGAGATGCCGACGGGCTGTGCACAGATTGGCACCATGTGCAAAGCGACAGCAGTTCAGGAAAGGCCTAAAACTTAGCTGCTTCTGTGCAGGCTGCATCCAAGAAACCTACTGTTTTGTAACTGCTGATTCCTTGTGTATGTGTGTTAGAGTTTCATACCTCATTTTCAAATACGTCCTTGCAATAATTTATAGCCCAGGATTTTGAGAGTATAATTTTTATTTTCAATTTGGACATCTCAGATCAAAGGTAAGTAGGAAAAATGAGAGAATATCTGGCACAAAACCAATAGTAACAGCAGTTATAAACTACTCATTTTTAATTGGAGGAGCATGAGTAACATGAACACACAGTTAAAATGTTAAACCATGGCAACAGTGATGTGAGTGGGTACCTCTGTGTAATTTTGTTGTTTAAATGTTTCCGTATTTTTAATTTTTTATAATGTGTATTTTTATCAAAAAAAAACTTTAATGGGAAAAATGCGTAAATTAGAATTATTGGTTTATTTATTCAACAAATACGTATTGAATGCTTCCCATATGTGAGGTGCTATGCCAGGCAGGGGCGGCATTCCATTCCAGGTCATCGTGGAACTTACTTTCTAGTGTGAGAGGTGCAAAACTTTTTAAACAAACACAAAAATAAAAGTGTTAGTAAGTATTATGAAGGAAAAATACAGTGTCCCGTGAGGAGGTCTGGGAGGGGAACCTGTCCGGAGACACACAGGAGGCTCCGGGAGTGGCTGCCCACCAGACGAGAGGTGAGGACAGGCTGGGGACCAAGAGGGTGAACTAAGGATCTGGGTCCTTTAGAGGAGCTGAGAGGCCATTAGAGCTGGAACTTCTCAGGGAGAAGAGTGGCCAGGGTGATGCTGGAGAGGGCAGTGGGTTCAGGTCATCGGGATTTCAATGGCTTTCTTAAGGGGTTTGTTTTTTTTTTTTTGGTTTTCTTTTTGAGGAAGATTAGCCCTGAGCTAACATCTGCCACCAATCCTCCTCTTTCAGCTGAGGAAGACTGGCCCTGAGCTAACATCATGCCCATCTTCCTCTACTTTATATGTGGGATGCCTACTACAGTATGGCTTGCCAAGTGGTGCCACATCCGTACCCGGGATCCGAACCGGGGAACCCCGGGCTGCTGAAGCAGAACGTGCGAACTTAACTGCTGCGCCACCAGGCCGGCCCCTTTGTTAAGTCTTTGAAGGGGGGAGGTCAGACTGTCTTCTGAAGAGATCTCTCTGACCTTGTGTAGAGAATGTACGTTTGTTGGGGAGTGAGAGTGGATATTAAAGGGCCAATTAGGAGCTACCACAATGATCCTGGCGTGACAGGATGCTGGCTGCCCAGAGCAAAGGTGGGCAGGGTAAAGAGAAGAGATCTTGTGGACAGAGACCACCAGACTGGATGGCTGTGTGTTCTTGAGGTTTAAGGAGGAGAGCGGTGTTAACAACGACACCCAGACTGAAGAAGGGCAAGTTCTGTGGAAGGCAGAGGATGAGTTCAGATTTTCTCTTTCCTTGATGTTTTTCAATTGTAAAATGATATGACCATCAATTTACTAAGTCAAACTGCAGAGATGTATTAGGAAGAAGTTAATTATCATTCTCCCACTTCTGGACTAACGAATGTTAACAGTGTGATATAATTCTCTCATCTTTCTCTTTCATATGTGTGTGTACTTGTATTTTTAAATTCAGTTTTGAACTCGTTGAATGTGAATTTCTTCTAAAATTTACAAGTGAATACAGCAAATGGAAAATTAGATGTATGGGTCAAAACTCAGAGGGGAGAGGTATGCTGAGTTTATAAACATGTCTTTGTGTGGATGATGCCTAAACCACAGGAGTAGAGAAGAGAGGCTGGAGCAAATGTTGAGTCATGAGAGAAGAGAGCCTGGACAGAGTCCTGAGGAGGTCTGACCTTTACCAGCTGGGTGAGGGAGGAGGAGGAGAGGTCAGAGAGAGAGGAAGAAACTGGGAGAGTGAGGTATCAGACAAGTCAAGGGAGTGGAAGCACAGCCAAGTGGTCACTTAATGGCATGTCCATTATACTGGGCGACAAGGATATCGTTAGTCACCTTAGAAAGCCCTTTCAGTGGTGTGGTTGGGGACGAAACAAGGTGGCCAGGCATTCATTTGGAGTGGTGACCATTTGCCCCTGGAGGTGTGATATTTCTCCAGAATCATCTCTGGTGGGCAAAGTCACAGGGAAGATAGATAGGGTCTCCAAAGTTGGAGTTTTTCAGGAATATCTAACAGAAGGTGAGAGAGGCAAAAGCGATTAAAATGGTATCCATAAAAAGCTGTTACAGTACTATTATCTGAGGATATTTTTAAAGTAGGGACTGAATGTGTTAAAAATAAGTGAATTTTTTAATTTTGTTTTATGTTTACTTAGGGAGACTTTGGTGAACATGGAGCTGGTGGCCCAAAAGGAGAGAAGGTAATCAGATTTTCAAAGTGAAGAGAAATGTCCAGGGTTTTACACCAACCCTCGTATCCGCACGTCAGGGGCAGTCCTGCTGTCACCCAGGCTTCACCCGCTGGGGAGGCCAGCAGGCTGCAGTGGGCACGGCCTCCACCACCTCCTGACCACGCAGCAGGGCTGGAGTCTGCTCCCCAGGGAAGACTGCGGAGTAGCAATTGGCCGCGAGGAAGGGGCACTCTCAGGGGAAAGAGCTGTAACAGGGTAGTGAAACCAGGACACAGGCTTTGGTCGATAATCAGATGTTCCATGAATCCGTACAGGTGACAAAGACAAACTGAAGACCCCTTTGTGTCTTAAGTGCCCAAACATAAGCTGTCATGAAGCATTTTTTTGGTAGGGTTTTTATAAGGTACGGCCATGGTTTAACCAAATAATTATTTAAAACAGTTTTGAAATTAAAACACTGATGAATTTCCATTGCATTCTCCCTGTCACCGTTGACAGGTTTAATTGTCTTAGCTGTGGAGATGACAGAATCACTTGCCCGCTCACAAAGGTGTTTCACTCGGGTTTGGTTCTGAAATTGTGATGACCTTGGATTCAGTGTGAATGCACCATTGTCAGGGAAAAGCCCTGGATGTTGAATCTGCAGACAGAGATGACTAGGTCTGAAAATACTCTGAGGGAATGTGGCCTCTGTGTGCTACCTTCATTCACTCACCCAGTAAAAATTCTCTTGATTGAGGGCAGGGTATTTCAACACAAATCCAAGAAAATATGACTTCTGTGTGTTATAAATCAGTGCAGCCAATCTATTCAAAAGAACATACATCTATCCCTAGAAAATACTGCTAGAAATGTCTCAACGGAAGCTAGGAGCCTCTTATAGACTGACCATTGGAAATGAAATTTTCTGCAATATATAAATAAATAAAAACCTTGACATTCTTTGAAAGACATCAAAAAAATTTGATCATACAGCAGTAATAAGTCAATTATGTGTCTTAGATTGTATTGCCAGTACGTTAGCATTGTTTCCTGTAACCAAATAGCTTACAGAATTCCCACACCACATAACGAACATATTACATTTTAAGCAATTACTGCTGGATGCATGCAGACTAAGGGGGAAAAAAAAGAAAAAGAAAGCCACAAAGCTTGTCACATAGGACAGCTGAGCAAAGAATAGAGTTGTGACACTTTTAAAGTATTTAAGCGATGATTCATTTCTTGAAACAAAACAGCTGGCTTCTGTCTTGCTGTGTTCATTAGGAAACATTTGTTACTTTGGAATTCTTAAGACCTCAATGATGAGAAATTTGATTCTGTAAAACAGGTGTATTTCAAACTCTAAGGACTTTTTCTATTGCTCCAAATCTTTTCTAATTGCTTCAGAATCTTAAATGGAATTAGAAATAGCCAGTGGCATAACTGTTCCCTCCTCCCACCCAAAGAAACAGTCTGCAAGAGTCTACAGGGCGCTTGATGCAGTAGCTGAGATAAATGTACATATGAAATGATTTGTAAGAATTGTAATTAACAGGAGAAAGACTCCGCCTATAAATAATGCATAAAATAAACTAACAAACACAAGCATAGCACTTGCTGGAAGAGTGACATCACCTCTGCCTGTCCCCATCCACTTAGTTTCTGTTCTGAATCAGTACGTTTGTCTTTTAACTTACAACGCTGTTCATGGGTTGCTGTTGTGAGAATTTTAAGCTCCTGCAAGCTGCTCCCACAGACCTTTGCTTATGCCTGTGGTGGACCCGGGTGGTTCTGAACCCTGGGTGCACACTGGAATTGCCTAGAAAGCTTTTAGAAAACACCCTGCTCAAGCTCATCCCCAGAGACTCTGATTTGGGGCGGAGCCCGTATCTCTGATTGATCTGGAGTGGAGTGCATATCACTATTGTTTAAAAGTGCTTCAGAGGATTCTAACAGGCAGCCAGAGTAGAAACCATTGAGTGGGGGAAAGAGCATGGGTTTTGGGGTCAACAGTTGATCGCACCGTTAAGTTGATTGTGGCATTACCAGCTGCGTCTCCTTGGGAAGGCTGCTTCATCTCCCTGAGCATCAGTTTCCTCATCTGTGAAATGGGCCTACTCCTATCCACACAAAGAATTGATGGTAGCATTAAAATCAACTGAGATGAGATGAACTTACCCAAAGGACAATACCTGACACACATTAAGCCCTCACCAAAGATTTATTCTCTTCTATTCGTCCACTCCAAACTTTCTTTCTTCTCCTGAGGTCTCATTTATCTTTTCAGTATTAATTTATAGTTACCATCCTTCACACCTGGTCTTGCTCAACTTTGCATTTCTAACCATAATTATAACAGAGAAGCAACTCAATTTATGTTGTAGCATAAAAGATTTCACCAGAAGTACAATTTCAACACATAAATGGCAGTGATGGCACCAGAGATCACAGCACCACCGGCTCCGTCTGCCAGTACAGAAGTGATGCTCTCTGCTCTGTAGTTGCCTGAGACTGACAGGACGTGGCCGGGGGGTGCTGTGCTTGCAAGCTGCTTGAGGAGAACTGCTCCTTTACAGGGACAGTGGAGTAAGGTGGCAGAATATCTTAGGACTCCTGCGAAATTAACAGGTGTCTTTTGGGGCTGACTGTCAGAGGGAGAAGGTGGAGCTTCAGCAGCACCAGGCCTTTCAAATGGCTTTGAACGTGTCAAGTTGAAAGACAGCCTTTCCTGATCCTGAGTAAATTCATCACTTGTCTTTCAACACACATGTTCAGTGACTAATCACTGAACATCCATCTTAAACATGAAAAACAACTCCATGTGTGTCTAAGATTCAGGTATAAAATGCTTTTGTTTCCAGAATTTTATGTGAGGGAACTGGTTCCTAAGATTTCCTCCAGGCCCGGTCACACCCAAGTACCACTCAGAGAGGTGGACCGAGGCCTCTGTCGGGTCCTTCCTCTGCATTTCAGGGGAGACCTGGTCACATCGGTGCAAGTACATCACAGCTGTGGACATAATTCCTTGTCCTCTGGGTCCATTCCCCTCCCCTTGGCCTTTGGTATTGGGCAGATGTGATTTTTATGGTAATTTCTAGACCCCTTCCCTGATTTCTACTTTTATTTTGTGCGGATGAGTCTAAGTACTAGGTATATTTTCCCTTCGCGTCTGCGCACTGTGATTTGGCACCTTACCAGACGGGTAACAGCAAGGGCACGCTGCGTACTCTAACGCTCGTACAAGGCCAGTTGTCTGTTTCCACTTTCAAACCAGCAGCCATCCTCCCTTAAATGTATCCACCAGTTTCTGCCTCTTCTTACTTTGGATAGAATTTATTATCTCTAGGAAAAAAATGGCTTCTCCTGCAGTGCGGTAAGTATGTGAGTGATGGGACGCTAGATGCTTAGATTTTAGAAGGGCAAATATTAATAAAATCAAGATTAAATTTACAAAATATATTCCACAAATCTAGAAGACTTCTTAATAAAAACGTCATCTTGTCTCTCCATTACATATGACAAGCTCCCTCTTCCTCTTGTCTGAAAATCACAAGACACTGATTGGGGTAGAAATGTAGAAATGAGCCAACGTTTTTATGATTATGTATAATTTGTACTTGAAGTATTTTGGGTAGACTGTTGTTTGAGGCTGCAAAATAAACAGTTAAACTCCCACACAAGGGGACAGGTATAGAGATGTTCGGGGCAGCCTTGTTTATAACAGAGAGAAGCTGGAGACAATCCAGATGCGCCTTGCCGAGGCGTGGACTAACCCTGCTGCATTAACGTTGCAGAAGGCTGTCCAGCAGGTACAGTGAATGAACTGGACCTATTTGTATCAATAGAGATGGATATTAAAAACAACATTGAGTGGAAAAAAAGTCACAGAGTGTTACACACACAATAAAGCTATTTATGGAATTTGTTTTAAATATCTGGAATAATATATTGTTGATTCTACATATACAGTAAAAGTACAAAAATATAGACTGGAAAGATAAGTACTAAATTCATGAGAGAGGCCCCTTCTGGAGCAGGAATAGAAAGGGAAATAGAGAAGATTTCTTCTTTGATTACAAATTGTTCTATTTTATTTCAGGTGCTTGGAGGTTTGACACACTCGAATTTATGTTTGTTTGTTTGTTTTTGAATAAAAATAGACATGATAGGCAAGAAAGGTATATGCCCAGAAATGCAATGGTTAACATTGTTTTCAAAGATGCTCTTGAGGTTGGAAAAACATCCCAACGTTGCATAAGTTTTAGTGGCTACATTTGATTTAACTATTATGTGCTATTCAGGGATCTTGCTAAATGTGAAAAAGAAGCACAATGCTGGGACTCCTCTGAAACTGGTTAATGATATATTTCCTTTCTATAAGTATCATTTCTAAAATTGCATTTTCTCAAAATACTCTTTACAAGTCACATACAAATTCTCTTCAAGACTTTTGACCAGAACATCTTAGATGTTTCTAAGCTGCTGCTGTCACCACGTAGGCCAGAATGGCTTCCGTCCGCAGTCGTTCATTCAAGCGCAGTGTCAATGCTGGAAACAGCAACCAGACTCATCTCTCTTCATGTGGCTCCCCACTCCTCCGTCTCCCCCAACCTGAAAAAAAGAAGTGTCTGAAATAAAATGTGTCTGGATTATTGTGTCAGTTAAACAGCAAGATGTCTTCCAGATCACAAAAATTCTTTTTTTTCTGCATGGCAGAGCAAAATTATAGTTTTTTCTCCTCTTGATGTTCTTTCCTTGAAAAAGAATTAACTTTTGTTTCATATTAATTCTAAATATCATAATGGATATTATGGATCCTAAAAGACCTAAAGGCGTTGTGAAGTGCCGACAAACGCATCAACACCTTATTATGCAAATAGTCTAAGTGGATTCAGAACTTCCATTGTCTCTTAGATGTGACAGATGAGTTCGAGGTTGGAGGGGGCACGGCCACCTCTCTGAATCTGATGGCCACAGCAGCACCCGTCCCACCTCACGTCACATCTCTCTTCTGCTTTTTCTTGAAAGGGTGAAACTGGACAACCAGGATTTCCGGGGTCCATTGGCCCTAAAGGTCAAAAGGGAGAATCTGTAAGTATTTTAGCTTTGAGGCAGAGGAAAAATACCCCAAAATAGGCTCAAAAATCCTTTTCCTAATTAGCCCAATTGCACACACCTTTGTTGCCCTGTGTGGCAAACAAGGGTCAATCAGACATTTGAGCAAGTGCTCTATGCAAGGCACTAAGTCCTTGACGAGTATCAACTTACTTAATCCCTTAAAAAAACATGAGGGGCTGGTCCCGTGGCCTAGTGGTTAAGTTCGGCACACCCCACTTTTGCAGCCCAGGTTCAGTTCCTGGGCATGGACCTACACCGCAGACCTACACCACTCGTCAGCAGCCATGCTGTGGCAGCGACCCACGTGCAAAATAGAGGAAGATTGGCACAGATATTAGCCCAGGGAAAATCGTCCTCAGCAAAAAAAACAAAAAACAAAAACCCATATAAGATAGGCTACTTTCACCTCATTCTCCAGATGAGGAAACTGAGGCACAGAGAGGTTAAGTAACTTGCCTAAGCTCACACAGCAAGTAAGTATTGGAGCCATGAATCAGACCTCGGTAGGCTGAGTCTAGAGTTTAAAAAATCACTAAGCTGCCCTGCTATAACTAAACATCATAGCTAAAATGAATAATAAAATCAATATGTCAAAAGAGTGGGGCTAATTTATCCAAAAAATTAGAAACAGTTATCTATCTGCTCAAATAGCTGCTCTTAGTACAGTTTCTGAAGTTATTTTCCCTTCTTGGTTTTTCTAATACCTTAAAAATCAAGTAGATTTTTTAGAAACAAGACTGAAAAGCAAGAATATAAATAAAGCGCAGATCTCATGTGTAGAAACTAACCAGTAATAAGATTTAATCATGTTGGCGAGCTGTGGGGCACATTAGTCAGAGTGGGCTAGGTGATGCTGAGTAACAAATGAACCCTGAGATCAACCCAAAGGAGGGTCTCCTGGCTCAAGCCGCATGCCCAGCCTGGTTCGGTGGGAGGAGAAGGTGTGCCCCAGACTACGCTCAGTTCCCACCAGGCAGCGATGCCGTCCGGTGTACGCGACCTTCTCAGTCACCACTGCAGAGGAAGTGGGGCTGCAGAACCATGAGTGGGCTTCTTGGACTCAGGCTGCAAGCATACATGTCACTTCTGCTTACTTCCACCACAGGGCTGGCTACGGGGCCCACGTAACTGCGGCAGCTGGAAATGAGGGAGACAAGCGAGCAGAGTCGCTGGCACAGGCCGGGCAGTGCGAGCCTGGGGCTTCCCTTAGGAACACTCACCCCCCGTCAGGGATTTGTTCCAGAGAACGGCAGCCCCTAAGCGGGCCTTGGAGAGTAGTGCTGTCCACCGTAATGGTTCTCACACTTTCTCTTGATTTTCATAAGCAAAATAAATTTTTTTTTAAATTTATGGTTTCCATCTTATTATCAATTCACTCGATTCAAATAATAAATAAATCAAATTGCAAATCAAATCAAACAGACTGAGCAAGCAAAACCTAAGATTGAAGTCAGGCCGCCTGGGTTTAAATCCTGAACAGCCTCTTACTGGCTATGTGACCTTGGGGAAATTGCTTAACTTCTCTGTGCCTCAGTTTCCTCATCTGTAAGTGGCTATACTAATAGCACCTACCCCACTGACACGTGAGGAGTAACTATGTTAATATGCATCAAGTGATTAAAACAGTGCTTGATACATTGTATGAATTCAGTCTGTTAGCTATTATTGTTCTATCTGTATGACTTTAAATTCTCCAATTTAATAAACTTTTATTGGGCACCAACAATGTACACCGGAGAGCCTATGATGGTCAAGATGGATTATGTCCCTACATTCACAGAGTTTATAGCCAAGATCAACAAGGAAACATAAAGTGGGTGGATGCTATTTTAGGGGAAATAACTCAAAATTACTCAGAACCTTTCTGAGTCTCTTTCCTTGTGCTTGAAATGGGACAATATCTTCCCCTCAGAACTGCTGGGAAGATTAAATGAGATCGTGTACATGTGACTTCAAGAACAGACGCTGAAAAGAGACAGCCTGTGTGTGTGTGTGTGTGTGTGTGTGTTAAGGTTGAGTTGTGGTGTTAGTGTTACACAGTGACAATGGGGAGAGTGTTGCTTATAAAGACAGCCCTTCAAAGCTTGTGTCTCTCCCCAGGGCCTTCATACCTAAACCCAACAATAACATTATAGGTTTCACAGACTTGCACTGTTATTCACCCAGTAACTAACCCCTTCATGTCATTTTCATTAAAATAAAAATAAATTTAGTAAATATTTCCAAAAGAATAATACTGAGTTTTTAGGCACTAATTTAAACTCTGACTACTTTTAAACGCCAGCTTAACTAATGGGGAGGATCAAGTGAATGTCCTCCACCTGTCTCTCTGTTGTCCTCACACCCGTTCTGCCTGTGTGATGATCTACGTAAAGTGTGCAAAGGAAGCTTTGGCCCCGGGCAACCTTCTAATTTGTCAACCACTCAGGATTCTCGAGAGAGTGTTTGAGTGATTAACATTGTTCATTTGGGAATAAGCAAGAGTTTTTGAGTTAGGTCTCACGTGCTCCCTTTAAGCTGCCCGGGCAGACGTGTGGCGTTCTGCGTCATTTGAGAGGCTTGTTTGCGATGGAGGTCTGAGTCTGTCCTGCAGGATACGTCCACACCCAGTTTGGAGAGTTTATTTCCAAAAGTGTTTATAAATGATTCTGTTTCTACCCATTTTCCTAGGGGGAACCTTTCCTCAAAGGTGAAAAGGGAGACAGAGTAAGTAGATGCTTTATCGCTCTGCGGGGGTTTCTGCTTTGCTAATTTCTTCCCGTCTGATTCTGCTGTGTTTACTGTGGAGTCCAACAGATTTGATAAAATAAGCTCCCTGATCATTGTACTTTTCCTCCATGAATTTTGACTCTTTTATTTTGATAAATGTTAACCTTGTTAAGTTGTGTTATGTGAGGAGGTTTAACATTTGGTTTGGGTAGTATATCTTTTCTTTAACCAATTACTATCAGTAATTGAATCTGAATATTAGGAAAAATATCCCCTTAGAATATCTAAAATACAAAATTAAAATACAAAGTACAGTTTTTTCAAAAATTCTGTTAAAAATACAAATTTGATTTGTCGAACAGGATGATTTTATCAAAAGGGTCAATAATAAGTCATGAAAAATAAGACAGACTCATTATAGCCAATATTGTCCTCTTTTGTATAATTTAATTTTTTTCTGTTTTTTTTTCATGAAATACATATACAGTCATCCCCCCTTGTCCTCAGGGAATATGTTCCAAGATCCCCAGTGGATGCCTGAAACTATGGATAGTACTGAACCCTATATATACTAGGTTTTTTCTATACGTACCTGTGATAAAGTTTAACTTATAAATTAGACACAATAAGAGATTTACAGCAATAACATAATAGGACAATTATAACAATATGCTATAATAAAAGTTACCATAGATCTTAGCAACCTCAGCATAGAATTTTTTTTCTTTTCTTTAGAAATTTCACCTTTTCACTTAAAGGAAGCATTTTAGGCTTCTCTTTGGCATATCTGAATTGCCAACATCACTGCTCTTGTGCTTTGGGGCCATTATTAAGGAAAATAAGGGTGACTTGCACACAAGCACTGCAATACTATGACAGTCGATCTGATAACCAAGATGGCTGTTAAGTGACTCCTGGGCGGGTGGGGTGTACAGCGTGGATCTGCTGGACAAAGAGATGAGCCACATCCCGGGAGGATGGAGCTGGATGGCATAAGATTTCATCATGCTACTTATGAATTGTTTATTTCTGGCATTTTCCATTTGATATTTTCAGGCTGCAGTTGACTGCGAGTAACTGAAACCCTGGAAAGCAAAACCTCAAATAAGGGGCATCACTGTACCTGATAGGTGGAATTCCCATGACATAGAAACTTCAGCTCTACTCTTTCTTTCCCGCCTCATCTAAAGTCTTAATTCTCTGAGATGTAAGATCAGCTGGCAGCAAATCCTAACCATGCCAGCTAAGCAGAGAATGCAGTGATTGCTAATTGAACGTGGTGATTACAGTGTCAGAAGTGATGCTAGAGAAAAAACTATTAGAAAGCAGAAAGAAAATAAGAAATTATTGTTTATTAGCAATAAGTATTTTAAATCATGTTTTAGAATGAACCCTCCTTGACTTCATCATGTCTTCCATAATTACCCCCTTTGTTGTATTTTAATTAGTGGAAATTCAAATGAATTCAAGTATTACAGTTGCTCATCGCCATCTGAACTTAAGCGTTACATATATGGTGATTATTTTACTTACAGGGAGAACCTGGGATAGTAGGATCACAGGGAATAAAGGTAAGCTCCTGAACTTCCTTGAATTGCATTTCCAACCAAATGACACTGAAAACGAAAGCAACCGTTTCACTTTCCTTCCTACCGGTGTGTTTAGGGTGAACCTGGAGATCCTGGTCCCCCCGGTTTATCAGGAAGCCCAGGACTAAAGGTATGGAAGAAATAACTGAGATGAATTAGGAAATAATTTTGAAGTTATAGCCATTTTTAGGTAAAACCAGGTGCTCTGGTGTGCCACCCATTTTCTTCACAAGTGTTCTCAGAGACTTCATCATGTTTCCATGGTGATGTTCCCCCCATTGGCTGCATTTATTACACACATAGTAACTGCCTTTTGGTTCACAATAGGAATTTTAAAGTCTTTTTCAGAGCATATTCACAACAGCATCCCTAAAAGCTTTGAGAGTAAACAATGTGAGCTAGATCTGTGACCCTGAGCTCTGTTCTTAAAGTGAGCAGGATTCGGGATTCAATTTCTAAGCCCATATTATGCAGCCCTGAGATGCTTGAGTTCCCCACGTGGGATTCCACAGGAGTGTCCCGAGAAAGACCAGCTGTGGGAAGGTGCAGGCGAGATTAACGTGATGCGCTCCAGGCCTCACCTGCTGGTGAGAAGAGACCCATTTAAATGACAACATCTTGAAACTACGTTTGTAAGCCCAAAACACATTTCAGTATTATAACAGAGAAGGTAGGGTGGTGGAAAGCCAATCTTTCTCATATAAAGTTTGAAGCACGTTTTACATGTATTCGGATACATTCTATTTTTTAGCAAAGTTAAAGCACGTATCACTTCTGTTTTAGGGTCAGCAAGGACCTGCAGGTTCTATGGGACCCAGAGGACCACCAGGAGACATTGTATGTATAGTAGATACAGGGGTCGTTGATATTTGAAAATTAAATTGAGACTGAGACGTGTTTTAAAGAGTGTAACATCTGTTCATGGGACTGAGTTATACCACAATTCCAGAGACATGGATCGTCTCTATCACTAAAACTGACCACACCTGATGTCAGGAGCTACTGGGAAGCTAGTACCTTCATATAGTCATGTGATGTCCTTTTGGATATCAGCCTTACAAACCAGCCTTTGGAACTCAAGTTAAGTAAATAATCATCCTGGACATGCTTGTCAGTGATGTGCTAATGGTAGAGGAGAATGGAAACATCAAAACAAATGAGGAAAACCGAGAGAGAAAGCAAGGCTTTGCCTTTTGGTTCAATTCTCTATCCAAGAAAGACACTTGCACAGCTTCTCTTGTTGCTTTCTTGAAAGAGCCTCCAAGAAGAGCAGGTCTTTTGTTTGAAAATATTTCTATACTGCAATTGGAGAAGGGTCCTCAGGTTGTATTATAACCTAGTTTTAGTGGACTCACTCCTCCTATGCACCCTCCACCCACACACACAACCTGACACCCTTTAAATGCACTTCTCTCTCCATCCTCTAGGCCAGCCTTTTGTCCCTTGGACAACCTCCCTAGCTGTCTGACAACTTGGGAGCTAAGACTCACCGTCAGTCCACATGAGCAAAACAAGAAAAATGCTTGGCCATAGCTTCTTGGAGACTTATTTCTGTCTGGCCACAATTCAGGAACCCTCTATGCAACTGTTAGAATCTCTCCTGTTCCCATCCTCTCGGGAGCAGCTCCCTGACCTCTTGCTCTGTTCTCCAAGCCCCCTGACTTAGCCTCCAGCGGTCTGTCTTTCAGTGCACTTGGTCTCCTTGGTACTTTGAGCGTTTGGTTCATAGAGCAAAGCTTTTTGTTGCTCCCTCTAAGCCACTTAGTGAGCCCCCGCAGGTGTACCTCCTGGAGAGATCTTACAAAAAGAAAGACAATGCCAGCTGCACAGAAGGAGCCAAAAGATGCCCAAGAAATGAGATTAAGTGATAGTAGCTGGAGCTAAAAAAGAGAATAAAATCCAAAGGGAAGGAGCCACTGTTGCCAGAACATCATAAAAGCCTATTTTCCTGTCTACTCCACTGTCCTGAATCGTGATTCTACCAACCACCATCCTTCCACCCCTTCCTGGCAATGATATGGATGGGGCATTGGGTTCAATTCTCCTTGATTTAGTTTCTTTCCCATTATATCTACGTTGCTTCACTTGAGACAACAAGCCATATATTTACACTAATGTTTTTCCCTAATAGGCCAAAGTCAACGCTTCCCCATATAGTTTGTATATTAAAATTCCATTCTGTGGACAAAGACCCACAGATACAAGTGTTATTCTAATAAGAGACATTCTAATGGCTCTTTTCCTTTAATTCTGAATTTTCTAGGGATTGCCAGGAGACCACGGTATCCCGGGAAAACAAGGCATCAAAGGAGAAAAGGTATAGTTTCCATTTTACTCTTTCATGTATTAGGTAGCGGTAGGATGAGAGACAGAGGGTCATAGGGCATGGAGGAGTGACAGGCCAGGACAGGCAGCCAGGACTGCGTGGGGGACGGACAATCCCATAAACCACAGTGTGGATGGCACCCCCTGTAGTTGCGCATCGTGGCAGCCCCAGTTCTGTCATAGAAACACAACGTGACCAAAGGAACTGAGGTAGAGATGAAGATCTCAGCACTCGGAAAGTGGGCTTCAGGCTCTGCTCAACTGTAGTGTAGACCCGAGAAGTCTCTTAATCTGTCAGGACCTGTTTCTTGAGGTCTACGTGGAAATAGTATATTAATACTGGACCATTATTGGGAAATAAGAAAACATGAAGATCATCTAAAGAACTTTATGAATAGATGTGCCCTTTTGTGCATATATTTATACATGTGCATATGATTTGTGATGCTGCTAACCTTATGGAAATGTAACTCGCTGCAGAATCTCAAAGCGTTTAGGGTAACTAGAACAGTGCTGGCCTGAGTTAGGCTCTCAGTAAACATTGTTGAATGAGCGAATGAATGAATGAATGATTGAATGAAGGGAGAATGAAGTTCGACTGGCTGTGATGACAACTTGAAACAATGCGAACTACTGCCTCCTCGCCTCCTACCTTGGACTTAGCAATGAAGGGAGGGTCTTGCCTTGTTTTCCCCAGGGAGATCCAGGTGGGATTGTGGGCCCTCCCGGGCTTCCAGGTCCAAAAGGTGAGGCTGGTCCTCCAGGGAACAGCCTGCCGGGCGAACCAGTAAGTACCAGCTCTTTTACAAATCTTTCGCTTGAAAGGTCATTGATTACCGTCTACGTGTCCCTGGTTGCAGATCACAAGTATAAGTTTAGGTTTGCAGAAAAAGAAATACTCGTCTTATTTAGATCAGAGATCTAACATCTTTGGAAATTTGGTGCAAGCAAAGGGCTCTCTTCTGAAGAAAATGCCTACGCACACCATTTTACATGCGATTTGGAAGACTTAGGCCCCGCGGAATCTTCTGCGTGGATTCTTTATGGATCTACGGAGCCGAGTAAGATGCACTGGTTTTAAACCACAAGCCTTCTGAGGACACCGTCTTGAAACAGAACTGCCCGAAGTTTCCCTTCCAGAGGCTCTGCAGATACGGCCATAGGCAGCCATCTGCAGAATATCCTTGTGGCCTGGGCTATTCCCAGGACGTAGAAAACTGGATTATCTGGAAAATCTAAATAATCAACATGCCAGTCTCATATACCCTTTTTTCTCATCCCCTTTGACCTTTTGTATTAATTAATAATGATAAAATAATTCTCAATATCAGATGCCTCATTTTAAAGATAAAAACATATTTTAAAGTAACTATATAAAATGTATAACCCATTGCAATTTGTATTCCCTGTTCCTTATTCTTATGCAAAAAAAAGGCGTATTAAAGTAAGAGGAAGAGCAATGAAACATTTTTGAATGAATTCTAAGATGTTCTTAACCTTTTTAGAAAAAGAAATGTATTTACCTCCCTTTTGTCTTTCTAGGGATTAGACGGAAATCCTGGAGCGCCTGGTCCACGTGGGCCAAAGGTACAAAAACACCACAGAAATGTTTAAATAATTAATCATTAATATAGTCAGCAAGTGTGTGTCCCTTGAGCCTTGCACTAACAGAAGCATCTCATTGCACAGGGCGAGAGAGGCCTGCCCGGTGTCCATGGGTCCCCAGGTGAGGCTGGCCCTCCAGGGGTAGGAATTCCTGGCCGAACGGTAAGTGAAATTCCATCAAATCTTGAAACCCTGTTGATTCCAACATTGTGAAACAAAATCCAGTGAGAAATTTGAATAAGGAGAAAAGAGTAAAAAGGTCAGGGGAGGAAATACACATTAATAATCATCAGAGGGAGGGAATCAGTGGGCACTGAGGCGACACCACCTGGCAGAGAGGGTGCTCACTGGTCCATCACTTACAGACGCTGATCGCACCTGCACTGACTGTGGGATCAGAGCAGTTATTCAACCCTTTATGCCCCTATTCTATATGTTAAAAGTACAAACACATGTTTGTACAATACAAGAGTATAAGCACCTAATATCAGGTTGTTATGTATTACTATTTGTTTTTAAGCGGGATACAGTAAGAAGTTAGTATTTCACGAGATGGTATAAAAATCTCTAGGTGATGTCTTAAAGAAGAGAGAATAGAAGGTGTTTTGAATGGTTGAAACAAATAATGGACAGTTTTTTGATGTGTTTTAGCTATTAGGACAGAGCCTAGAACAGTGCCTGATAATAATGACCACATGTACACACTTGTTGACTAAATGGCAATGAGAGATAAATTTTCTTATTTAGTACAAAGAAACATAAAAGACTTTGGGACAAGAGAAGTGGAAATACATGGTTATTTTAATGACATTGATTTGGGAAGTTGGCCTTGTCATGAAATTATCATGACACTTAAAAGAAGGTGTCAGTAGTGATTGGGCACGTTGTGTGGACGGGTATTTGATTTTCCAGAATCAAGAATATAAAAGACACTGGAGATGGGAGATGAAATGAGGTAAAAATTAGATCAGGAAATGATTAGAGGAGGGAAGGAGGTGAAGCAAAAAACCTTTTTAGGAAATAACTGAAGGACAGTATAAACAGAAAGGGAGCAAAAAGTGGCTTTGACAATACGAATGATATGAGCATTTATTTCAAAGGCTAGAAAGGAAAAGTCTGGAGCAGTTAGTGAAGGCAGCTGCTGGGAGACCAGCTGGCCGCTGCGGTTGGGGCTCCATGGCTGTGTAACAGGGACAGAGCTACGACCTTAGGTTCACTGATCGGCTCCCAACCCCGTTTTGTTACCCACATCCCAAGCTTCTAAAGTAGCAAAGAGTGACTGACTGATGTTTACTTCCTACTCCTGTCAGTGAATACTGGTTTTAGCAATTTCTTCAAACAGAGAAAAAGTAGAAAGCCAAACGGAAAGGAACCCTGAGCCAGTTACCCAGGTGGTCACTTTCTGAACAGATAGAATTGGGATGTGCTGTCTGTGTGCTCGTGAAGGGGCAGGGACAGACAATGGTCATGAGAGGCACATCCCAGGTACCTGAGCAGAGTCACGTTGATGTTTCCAGCAACAGGCGTCTGCTGCAGGGCTCACCTGCCACCCGAAAGTCGTGGTTGACGTTGCAGGGTGTTCTCAGGGTGTGCGTGGTGGCAAGCCCTGTTGTGCCACTAAAGTGAATTACAATACTCAGCTCTTTATCCCACTTGGGTAGTTTGTGGACATTCCTGCCAGAATTCTCATCCTTGAATCTCTTTCTGCTCAGGGCTCCCAAGGACCAGCTGGAGAGCCAGGGATTCAGGTAATCTACTTCGCCAGGTTATTTGGCACAGCAAATCCAGCTTGCTTTCTTGGAGGAAATTATCGAAAGACTGTCCTCATAAGTAACTATTTCCCCCTTTTCCAGGGTCCTCGAGGTCTCCCTGGGTTGCCAGGAGCTCCAGGGACCCCCGGGAATGATGTAAGGACCATCTCTACCTACCCCCACCCCCATTTTAATCTGCACCTGTGCTGATGTGCAAAGATTTGAACATAATGCTTCTGTTTTCAGGGAGCTCCAGGGAGGGATGGAAAGCCAGGCCTGCCAGGCCCCCCAGGTGACCCGGTATGTCGACAGACTAAGCTTGATCTATGCATCTTTAATGCACCCAGAAGCCAACAGCCTACCGAGCAAGTTTTGCTGCCCAGGCTAATTAGAATTCTCAGTGACTGCTTGGCGATTTTGTTTATCCCCATTATTTTGTACAGAGGAAAAAAATTCCAGCTGTGTCAGCATTTTTGTGTGTGTGATGAATCCTTATTTCCTAAGGGTAGAATTCAGTGTACAATTTTGCCCCGGGCTGAGCCTTGGCATATAATATCTCAATCCCATGGAAAATTGACTTAAAATATATAGCCACAATTTCTATCCTTTCTCATGCTAACGGCCAAATGAATTTCATTGTTCTGGATGAAGTTTTGTAGGTAGGTTGCCTACAGTAAGGTCCATAGCCCTTGATTCTGTGCCTTGAAAATGCTGATGTAATTAAATTACAAAAACTGGCTTGAGTCAGCTCTTTAAAAAATGGGTTTAGGCACTAAATGCGTGTCCCAAAGTTTTATTTTAGGTTGAACCTTGCTTTGTGCGACAGTGAGATCCCATTAAATAGCGTAAGAATCAGCACTTATGACTTGAGAGGCCATATGGTACATGACATTGTATGAAGAATTTTGTATAGTAAAACCCAAATCTGGCCTCTCAGTTCTCACCCTCGCAAATACTCCACCTCCCACCCGGTCTGGGCCTTTGGTGTCCCTGTAAGCCACGGGCAGGGGCGTGTTTCAAAACGGCCCTGCTTTCACTTCATTGCTGAGTGAATCCTGTGGGCAGCATCCGGGAATCTTGTATGTAAGGCATTCCTTGGGTTGACAGTGTCTCTGAAACGACCTTTTAAGACACGAGGCCGAAACACTGCCCTGGTTCCCTAGGTTTCCACCTCACCCATCTCGTCAGCACCTACAGCCTCTTTTGAACTTAAGAGAAATAACTTGAAGGTAAACTCATCCTGTACTTTTCATATTTCTCAGCAGTCTGATAATTTGCTTGACAGAGAAGTGGTTCCCTTCGAATAAATGATTTACCTTTATGTATTATTTAAAACCAATATACTAGGGTTGGCATAGAGGTCACCATGTCCTGAGAAGATAAAGCAGAGCCGCAAAATCAAAACAGCAATATGCATGTGTTTGTGTGTTCACAGGAGGGGAATAGTGAATATTTCTCAAAAATATTTATAAACTCTGTCAGTCTCATGTGTCCATTTCTTGATCTGAAACATAATGTTAGGCCAACCATTCTGAAAGTGAGGCTCTAAGACAAATCTCAGCTGGCCTGGCATTTTGAGGAAAAATATCCCCCTTGTATTGTATGTATGCATCGTATCATGTGCATAAATGTTAAGTATTTGGTTTTTCTCCCTAATCGCAGATCGCGCTGCCCCTCTTGGGAGACATCGGCGCTTTGCTTAAGGTACTCTGTTGCTATGTCAGAAATTATGTGTTAATTTCCAGGAAAAAGCAGACAGGAAATCTTTACCAGAAATTGAGTTGATTGCTTAGCCCCAAACCAAACTTCAATTTTTAAATGGCAAAACATCTTTAAGATAGAAAAAGGAATGTGTATCTGCACATATCTTGTGCAGTTTATACTGGTCCCTCCCCTCTCTTCTTTCTCTCCTCTCATTTGGGGTGTGGAGGGGTCGGGGGCACGATTCTGGGATGAGCTGCAGGGAAGGATGGGTCATTGACGCCCTTCAATCAGTTATTCTCTCTGGAGAAAGAGCTTTCTCTTAATGGGTGTTTACTGCCCCTGGCTCACCACTGTGAAACCCAATCCTTCTCATTGTATCTGCCCTGGCCAGTCCCAGGATGAAAACCAGCGCTGCTCAATAAACAGCTGGCTTACAAAGCTGACTTTGACGTCACGGGACTTTACAAAGTGAGCTACAAAATTCCAAAGCCAGCAATTGGCCTAACACCTGTTACCCTGCTAAGTAAACATTATCTTCCCCTATTATCCATCTCATAGCAAATTAATCTTGCTACCATTTTTTTTCTCTAATATTTCCCTATATTTTATTTGTAAAACAGATGGTTGAGAATAATAATGGTATACCTGTAAGGTTGTGTGTTTGCATGTTTCTTCATGGTATGCTAAGATTGAACGAACCCAGATAAAAACCTGCCCATTTACTTTATACTCAAACTTTAAGTGTCTTGTCTGTGAATGGACAGCATATATGTGTGTGCACACACACCCCCCTCAGGCTGTAGGCGTGTGTATGTGGTTTATCTTATATTCCTAGCATTTAGCCCGATGCTTTGTGCAATGAGTTTCATAATAGCGGGCAGGTAGGAATATTTGTAGAATTGAATTCAAAAGACTCAAGAATTCTAATATGTATTTGTTAAGTGATTAAAGTTCTGAGAATAAATATAAATGTAAATATGAAAATGAAAGTAAAAGATATTAGAGGGGTTTTTAAGACCTGCAAAAGGCAACATTTTCTTAGAAGATGGAAGGGAATATTCAGGAGGGTTTCAGAAACATCTCATGTTTATTGAGCTACAGTTCCGTGCAGGACAACGCGCTGCATAATCGCACTGAATCCTCACAGTGACTGTGCGTTTGGGCTGCGGTGCTTTCCCCATCCTGTAGATGAGGGACTGAAGTTCCGAGCAGTTAGGTAACTTGCTCAGAGCCACACAGCTAGTTAAGTATGACATTAACACAGAAACACGGGTCCTCAGACCTTAAGTCTCAGGTTCTTTACAAGGGCAGTAGTGTTGGAAATGGCAGGATTGTAGGCGTTATTTCATTCCAGAATTATTAGGATTCTTTACTCTAAGGATCAAAAACTTACACTTAAGCAGAAGTGAGTCCCAATAGAGCATGCAGGGGCTCACAGAACAGACAAGAAGATTATGAAGAGCCTCTGACAGGGTGATGGGGCCGGGGCTCCGGGTCTCAGAAGGAGGTAATTGGTGGTTTCACCAGGGCAGCATCTCTCTAAGGAACGCGCCCAGCCGCTGTTCCCATCCCCCCGTCCTCTCACGGAGGTTCTGAGTTCCAGGAGAACCGACTGGCGAGAGGTGGGCAGGCCCCCAACACGCTGTATTCAACAGGAGGGGAAGCATGTCATTTCCAAAGCAAAATCGAAATACAGGAATTTAGATTGGGGATTGGATCTATGACCAACCTAGTGATGTCTTTAAATCCTTGTCCTGTTACCCAGCACATTGACTTTCTCTCTGTCTTGAGTCTTTAGCAAACTTGATCCTCCTGCTTTCCGTTTTCAAAAATATCTTTGATTAAAGTGTTGAAAAGAACTGACATAATTCCAGACCCAAATGATATCCCTTCAAAACTTTTCTCTAGGTTGATCTGTGCATCAATCCCTCTCTGAATGAGATTGTGCGTTGGCTAATAACTGACGCATATTTATTCTCTCCATAAGAAAATCTTAACACTTCTTCTTCA
The DNA here is from genome assembly GCF_041296235.1 of Equus asinus. Classification (NCBI taxonomy): domain Eukaryota; kingdom Metazoa; phylum Chordata; class Mammalia; order Perissodactyla; family Equidae; genus Equus; species Equus asinus. The sequence goes on along the minus strand of NC_091797.1, from coordinate 2,421,615 downwards.
AGAGCTTCAGTGAAGTCCAGTTTCCCTTAATTTACCATTCTGGTAACCCTAACCTAAAGAAAATGAGGCCAGTTTGAAATGGCTCTTAGAACATTCTATCGATTCCTAATGATTACCGTTTTTAATGTCTTCTTGAAACAATCAATTGATGGCGCAGCAGTTAAGTTCTCACGTTCCGCTTTTCGGCGGCCCGGGTTTTGCCAGTTTGGATCCCGGGTGTGGACATGGCACCACTTGGCAAAAGCCATGCTGTGGTAGGCATCCCACATATAAAGTAGAGGAAGATGGGCATGGATGTTAGCTCAGGGCCAGTCTTCCTCAGCAACAAGAGGAGGATTGGCAGTAGTTAGCTCAGGGCTAATCTTCCTCAAAAAATAAAAATAAATAAATAATAAATATTTAAAAACAAAAAGAATAATCCATTCTAAAATGTTGGTATATATTGACATGACAAAGTTTTGCTCCATATTGATATGCCACGTTTACATGTCTACAGACACAATAATTCATCTTCTTTACACTTTTTGAAATATGGAAACCTATTTGGTTCTCTTAGGTCCTCAGGCATCTCTCTATCTTCACAGTTTTTCAGATATTATAAGTGATGGTTTCTACAATTCTATGTGTATTTTTTTAACTCCCCTACCAACACATTAGCTCTGTGAAATGATCCTAGTGGTAAAACTGGTTTGGGAAATATGCACATTCCAGCACTCTTACATATTCCAACTCTAAGAAGGACCCTGTGAAGAGAACTCTTAAACCCAGCATTTTGCAGACAAATTGCCTCAGAACCTTTTCAATATCATACAAAATTAGTCTTTCAAGGAGCATTCTTGGAAGTCAGACTTATGGTGATACTCACTGTGTAAAAAGCACTGAACTTGAACAGCCGTGGGCTTTCCTGCTAACCTCTCACCAGTAGCCAGCTTCAGTTCCCTTTTCCTGCTTAAGGATTCTTCCCCTTGGTGAAAAGGATGGAAGAATAGAGGCTTATACTATCTCCCCTTCTGTCGACTGTTCAAATTAAACCATCTCGCCCACTCCATGGTCCCTAATCCATGCCTTTCCTGATCATATTCTTATTGTAATGATTTACTTAAAAATAAGCCTTTATAGGGCTTTTCAAGACACTTTTTCTTTATCTCTGTGGTAAGAAGTTTATCTTGTGAGCTCAGACACTTAAATTCAAGCCATTCCAGATCGACTAAAGGTTACAGAGAAGGCAATGGAAAGGTAATTCCACTTAGATTTTCTCCCTGCACTTGGATTTGACACAGAAGCCTGGCCAAGTCACTGAAGTAATTATTTCCCACACGGGTGCTTCCACCGAGAAATAAAATGTTAATAACTGTGTATAGGGCCCTCCAACTAATTTTGCTCTCAAAAGAAGAAATCCTTCCTTCACAGCTTGTTCTTTCTCTTCTGATGATTCATGCTATTGGCTGTACCAGCTCTGTAATCTTGCTGGTTATTCCAGACTGTATTACCTCCTTTTTGAAACTTGCTAGTAAGCAACTGAAACACAGTCTGCATTCTTGACTTATGTATCTTTTCCTTATTTATTTGGAATTTTCAAGTTAAATGTCATCATAGACACATTTTTACAATAGAAGCTCACCAATATCATAAACAAATATCATTGATCAGCTTCATAAATAGTTTGACCTCATAAAAAGAAGTCTTTTCAAGTTGGACAAATCAGGTTTCTGAAAGTAGAGTGACATAGCAATGCCATATGGCTCATCTCTGACCAAGGTTTGAGTAGAACTTCAGATCTTTTAAACCTCACCTTTTTTAGATGACTTTGGTGAATCTCTCAGGAACCTTATCTTTATACTCCTTAGAACTTCTGTGGCAACTGCCACACCAGCGTCCCTGGGCTGAAAAGCAACAAAGGAGAAGAAGGAGACGCTGGAGAGCCTGGGAAGTACGACTCCGTGGCCCGGAAGGTAGGCAGGCGGCCGGTGCTGGGGGCCCGTCGGTCACCCAGGTGCCTTCTCTCACTTGTTGCTGCTCTGTCCTCTAGGCGGACGCAGGGCCCCGTGGTCCTCCAGGAATCCCAGGCAGAGAAGGACCAAAGGTAAGGAAATCTCTCCTCCACTCTCCTCTGTGTGACCTTCAGTTCAGTGTGAAAAAAGGAAATCCATTTTGTAATACACTATTTTTTCTAAAAATATTTTGGAAAAGTGGTGTAAAAGCCATTTGCAAATGTCATTTATTTGTTTCCTGACTCTGTCCAAATGTCACACCCCAAGTGTCCTGAAAAGAGAGATTTTCGTTGTTTCGAAAGATGACAAAATGGTCGCGCGTACTCGCTGAATTTATTGTCTTTTTTAGGGCAGCAAAGGAGAGCGGGGCTACCCTGGGATGCCTGGGGAGAAAGGCGACGAGGTAAAAGGGGCTTCTCGGATGATATCGTCCTATCGGTTCTCTTTAGTGGCTCAACAGGGGAAGCACACCAGTGTTTAACGCTAAAACATATAAAAACAGAGACTTAAGTAGGTTTTTTCAAGTGTTAACCCATTTTGAATAATAATATTTTGATGTTTATTATCAGTGGTGCAGTTTTTGAGACGAAGACACGAGACAACTTTTGAGACAAAGTTAACGTGTCAGTTACTGAGTTTCTGTTTTTACGTAGCAGAAGGCAGTTCCAGCTTTCTCACGATAGAAGCAAGGGGCTGGAGGAAGGAGAGGTTTACAGAAAGATTCCCAAGGTGGCTAGCAGAACTGAAGGAACAGCCTTCAATTCTATCCAATCCAGCCTAGGGATGAGGGCAGCTCCAGACCTCAGGAGAACTCCGCTGGGCCCCTGCTGTAACATGGCGCAGCTTCGTGACCTTGGCTTGTCTGTGTCTCTGCTCAACTTTCAAACTATGGAGAGAAAAACAAAACAAAACAAAATCAGAAGGATCTGATTGGACTAGCTTAGATCAGCTGCCAACCCCGGACTAAGGTTCAAAATCAAATGTGCTTTTGAGACATTGGCACAACTTTCTGACTCTAAGCCATGCTGATGCTGAGGGTATCATTCTTTTCCTTCATAATTCACCTTAACTCTTAGAAAAACCAATTAGGATGACAAATTGTTGTTAGTTTAAACAGTTTTGATACTAATAATTCTTAATGAAAGTAAGTAAGCCATCTGGCATATATTAACCTTGAAGTTAGTGCAGAAAATCATGACAGTATCAAGGAGAAAATCTTTTAGTTGGAATTATATTTTGCGTTATAAATTATCATGTGTTATTTTTTTTTAACTACTATTGATTCTATTCTAGAAAATCATGAAGATTGGCTTGTTTTCTTTCCAAGTTAATAATCAAAGAACAAAGAAATACAACATTTTCATCCATAAATAAAACAGTAAAGGTGTTTTATTTTCACAATAAATGAGTTATAGAAATTTTGCTTTTTCACACTCCACAGAAATTTCAATAAAGTACAAGCACAGTATCTGATTTTAATAGTCTAACAGCTTTTAACTGCCCAGATTCAAGAGAGAAATTTTAGAGGCAATTGAGACGATAATAACAAAAAATCAGGAAATAATTGGACTTCAGGTTTTTTTATAAGTGACTCCAAGTTAAATGTATTAGAAGTTAATTTTTATTGATTCTATGGGATACTTTGCTCTCTTAGTGAACTGAAATCCATCGTTTTTATCCCTCCACTATTTTAGTGTGCTCTTTATGGATTCTTTAACACAGCATAGCCAAAATTTTGCACAGAACTCTTGTTATGTGGGGATTTCCAGCAAGTTCAGAGGGAGATTCTTCAGTTGTTTCTTCAGATCACATGGATGATATGAATAAGCCTGAAGGGCCCACTAGCTCAGTTGGCCTTTTCTGGGGAATGGCACGATGCAGCTTCTCCCTCTCAGACAGTGGGAATGAGTGAATATCATCTTGTCTGCTACCTGGACTACCTGAAATTACTATTTGCTGATGTATTTAAGCAAATGAATCTTTGACCAAGAACATATGCATTTCCAACTAGCCAATCAACCATACTATTTTGATATGTACATGAGATCTAATTGAACAAAGTCTCAAATGTCTGTTCTACTCTTGGTAAACAGATACAAGGAGCACCATCTCTGAAGACTTTTATAATGTCTTCAGTTTAATCCCTTTGGGAACTTAGAGAGAGGACCTGCCTGTTGCTCATTGCTCTTAGAAATGTGACGTTATCCTCTACATTTTTTGCAACATGTTTTACAACTCAAAGTAGCAACCTGTAAGATGCTAAAGAACCCAGACTTGCCTCTCATAGTTAGAGTGAATTCTTGCTTGGAATGCAGATCTTCCTGCAATATTTCAGGATAATAATTGATAAATGGGACATGAAAAATATTGTCAGCCATAAATTATAGCAATGGAAAAATAAATATTCTTAGTTGCAACTGAGCTAAGACTTGCAAAATCAAAATATCAGAGCAGGGAAAGAACTTAGCTCGAATGATCCCTGACTATCTATGCAATAAATTTTAATTTGTGTTTTAGTTTGGCACTATATGCTAAATTGACCATCCTCCTCTTTAATATGTATTTGTCTTCTTTAATGGCTATCTTGTCTTCTAAAATTATCTTATTGCCCTTTATGCATCCGTAGTAACTTTTACCCTCACTACAAAATTTCAGCTTGTTCAGAGAAAGACTGCTGAGGGTGACTTTTTTTTTTATTTATGGACTGAGGTTTATTTCAAAGTTTAATGTGGACATCAAAGGTTAATGAGTCCCAAGCTTATAAATTAGACTATCTAAAGACTCACTCAGCATCTCTAGACTGATTCAATGTTGAGACTAAAAGTAGCAAAGAAAGACTACATATGGACAAACATATCTTATACATGTACATAGAGAGATAATTTTATGGAGATGTGGGTATTTTGAGATAAAGCAATTTGTGGTATAGCGTTTATAATCTCCAGACATTTAGAGATGCCATTCCCAAAGGAAATTTGTTTCCTTTACACTTATAAATCCATAACCAAGTTAATGGTGGGGGAATAAAAAGATTCAATAGGACATGGTAATGTGTACAGTGCATGTGCACGCATGCACACCACAGCATTGTCAGTGAGGATGATGTCATCTTGAAGAAAGAATATGTCCGCAGTCTTTAACGCAAGCGTACATAAGACTTTGCCCTTGGTCCTCACTATTTGAGGAATTTCAGCAAGTTCAAGGAGATTCTGTTCAGTGTTTCTGCACATCATATCACATGAAAAAACCTGAAGTAGCATATGATCCCATTTGGCATTAGATGGACAGGCCTGACAGGGCTTAGTTCTTGATCTCATTGATGCAAAGAAACTTGGTCCTATAGAGCCTTGGTCCCATAGAGCCTTGGTCCCATATAGCCTTGGTCCTATAGAGCCTTGGTCCCATAGAACGTTGGTCCTATAGAGCCTTGGTCCTATAGAGCCTTGGTCCCATAGAGCCTTGGTCCCATATAGCCTTGGTCCTATAGAGCCTTGGTCCCATAGAACCTTGGTCCTATAGAGCCTTGTTCCCATAGAACCTTGGTCCCATAGAGCTCTCATAAATAAATAGGCAGTAATTTCACCATGGTCTCTTCACCTAATATTCATAATATGTATAAAAATAGATATTTCATCACAGTAAAAAGTAAAGTAATTTTATTATAACAATGAATGGCTTGTCAATATAGAAAGATTACTTAGTAAAGAAAATTAAATCCTGAAACAGGAGAACCATTCAATCTAGAACTTGATACAGCATATGGTTATCTGAAACAACAAAAGAGTGTTTATAAGTTTATTTTTCTGATTATAGAAGCCATCTGAGTTCATTATAGAAAATTTGGGACATATACAAAAGCACTAAAATGATCAGTTGCCTCTATTTGCACTGTTAAGGGGGGACTGTTGGTAATAGTAGCATGATGGTCCACAACCCCCCATCCACGGTTCCAAAGCTCAAAAACCTTTGAAAACACTGGAAATTTTTGCCAAGTTTGCAGCAAATTCATTGGGCAGCAAAATCTGACTTGAACTCGTATGGAGCAGGTCTATCTGTTTATCCCATTTGGTGAGAGTATCGTGTGTTTTGCTACACAACTATTTATGTCTTTAGAGGGTGCTGCCTCAGGTGCCGCTGAGAGGGTGACACAGTATCTAGTACAGGCACCGTGTCCCCTTTAGAAAAGATCGAAAAATGCAGAATTCTCAAACACATCTGACACTAAAGTTTCCAGATAGGGCACTATGAACCTCTGTCATTCTTATCTTTTATGAAGTGTATTTATAATTTTTTAATAATTTGGACCTTACTCTATGTATCTTTTGTAACTTTTATTTTTCCGTGTTATCCAATAGTTTGCTGAAACATGATTTTATTAGTTGCAAAATATTTCATATTATGGATTTTATGTTATTTATTTAACTAATATTCTGTTGTTGACACACTTGGTAAAGGAAAAAAATTAATGACACAAGTTACCAGTTATACTTGCCGGTTCTTCTTTGAATATATAGATTATCAGCATCTTAAACCCTATCCAGTATAGTTAGCGTTATTCTACAAACCCAAGGAGAGGAGGGAGGGGATAGCCATTCACTTTTATGCTTAAGCCATTAAAGGGTTCTAAATTTAAATTTGCCGTGAGCCAAATTTCTTCTTATAACAAACTGGCCAGCTAAACTAAATATTATATCATGAAACATAGTCCCTTTTTCCTCCAGCTGAATGGAGCGTTAGTGTAATCATATATTTCTTGGATGGTACTCTGACGATCTGAAATTGTAGCTCCATGCTTTAGCCGTGCAGATTCTCAGTGATGCTGCTGTTGGTGGGGTGGCTCTGTGAGATCAGAAATCCTCTGTGAACCACCAAACACATTAAATTATGTTACAGAGTCTGTGTCACAGCATTGTAGCTCACTATCCTTTAAGAGGGGTTTTTGTATGTGACATATATCATGTTTCTTGCTTAGCTAATATAGATATTTAATTTTCAGTAGTCAAAATATTTGATTAACTAAAAGGCTTTATTTCCAACAATATAACCGATTTTATGGTAGGAACTATCTCTTCTAGGGTCTTCAAGGAATTCCAGGCATTACAGGTGCTCCAGGTCCAACTGGACCCCCTGTAAGTATTTGCTAAAACTGTTCCACTCACGGTTCGTATTTGTTGAGATGATGCAAGATGAGCTGACGTTCCTCATTCTGTCCTCTGTGCCTCTATGGAGATTATCCACCTGTTGCCCAGAAAAGTAACATCCCGCATCTCATATTTTCATTTATTATCACTTAAGGCTGCTGAGGGTCGTGGAGACTTGTCATCAGAATTCTACTGGACCAGAGCAGTGTGTAATTGAGCTCGTCTATTGGAATGGGAGTTGGGTGTAAAGAGCGTTCTATTTTTTAGTTATAATTTTTTGGCATGAACCTGTGGGAGAGAGATTCAGATGGTTACACCGTTACATTCTTCGGTACCATAAACTAAGAATTTATTTTCTAGAGGGAGAAAATGGGCCCAGGATTATCAGATTCCATTTATTTCTATTCCTGTTGATGAATTTAAATACCCCCTACTTTAGTCAGCACTTTTTTTCTCTGTCCCTCAGACACAGTGTCATGGTTGTTGGTTTCGTTATCCCATTTTCCTAAAACAGAATCTTTTTTTTTCCCAATGGCTAAAACCAATCTCTTATTAAAGTGGAGCTCAAGTTTAGGGTTGCCAGTTAAAATACAGGACATGCCGTTAAATTTGAATTTCATATGAATAAATAATTTTTTAGCATAAGTTTGTCCCCAATACTCGATTTTTATTTGCTAAATCTGGCAACCCAACTCAAGCCTCACCTTCTCCAACCCTCCCCTCCTCAGAGCTGCCAAGCAGATAGTATTCACTACACGAGGAGGAATGTAATCGTGTTCCTTAATGTTTTGAATCATGGGTTTGTCATAATTAAAATTTTACCATGTGTGCTTTTACCACAGTTATGTAGAACAAACCTGGCTTTCAACTGTACACTAAAATTAAAAGTTAAGAGAAAGAGTTGTGAAAGGAACCATGAAAATTTTATGGCTAACTCTTTTCTCAAAGAAGAATTAAAATTGAATTTTATTTTCCGTTGGTAAAATGCAGAGCGCATAACTCAAGGTGCACATTGTTAATTCTGCTGTGTCTTGAAGTATTTAAAATGTTGATCACTACCAGAATTATAGCTCATTTAGGAAGGCATAATATTATGTAAATTGCCATTTAAACAGCAAGGCTAAATTCTTAAGTGTATCAAAAGGTTCTAATGAAGGTCATTAAACGTGGTTGGCCAAGGTGAAAAAGCGACCATGAATACAGATTTTACCCTTCCAGGGGCTTATCAGCAGGACGCAGCTGCTGTATCAGCCCGAAGAAATATAAGCTTGTAGGACTGATTTAATTAGGATCAAATGACCTTCAAAATCTATCACTTTTAGCAACCAACTTCAATACCCTGTGCTCATTTAGTTGTTGTTTCAATAACAAACTTAGTTTTGTGTTTTACAGGGCTTGTTGGGAAGAACTGGACATCCTGGTCCTGTGGGAGCAAAGGGTGACAAGGTACACAGGAAAAGCCTCACTCCCTGTCCGAACTGGGACTTAGGGTAGGGGCAGGGTGCAACCATTTGCAGGGAAATCTGTCAAATCAAAATTCCTGAAAGTAAGAAGGATGTCCAGGAATAGCTATTCTGCTAGTGGGCTTGGAAGGACATGGGTCCAGCAACTCGTCTGAATACGGGAGATGTGCTCTTAGGGGACGAACGACTAGAGCACTGATGCCGTGGAGCAGAAGTCCAAGCTGGATGCAGGGTCCTAGGCAACTAGCTCTGTGGAAGAAAGGGGTGGGTGGGGAAGCCTCCTGGACAGCCACAGGTAAGGTGGTTTGCATCGGGGAGATCCAGCCACAGGTGCCAAGGCTCCAGACAGCATACTGGCTGGCAGGACCAGGATTCCATAAATGACGGGCTTGCTGAGAAAAATCTGGAAGTTCTGTGCTTTGAGGGTCATGGGGGAAATTCACTCAGGAACAAGGACAACTTGTTTCCTGGGGAGTCTGGTTGATTGGACAGATGAGTTGCTGTGGTCAGAAGGGAGGACCAGCAGCAGGAGGGTCTCAAACAGGAAGACAGCAGGGCCCTACATGTTCACCTGATGTAGGATCTCAACTGGCCCCATGGTGTGAGTGCAGACAGAGGCAGCAAATGAGAGAAATAAAGCTAGCTCTTCAGGTTGCAGAAATAAGTATCGAGAGTCCACTGAGCTGCTCGGTGATGAGCAGCTGCCACCCAGGCTCGTCAAAGTGGGGCATGATGGCCCGAAGGAGCAAAGGAACCCTGAAAACTTTGAAAGGCAGCAATGTGCTTATTCTAGATAGTCTCAGCACATTTTTTTCTGATGGTGTCCCGAGGAGCTTGCCCGACCCCACCAGCCTTTTTTGTCTGTTCTCTATGGAAATCATTCAGTCAGAGATCTGCCTTTTGAAGTTAATGGGCATTCCACACTGAGATGAGCTTTGGGGCACAATCAAGGATGAAAATATGACATTTAATTGTGCCAGGGGAAAAAAAGTCTTTTCAATAGGCACATATTTTTCCTTGTTTGTTGTCCTCTCATAGTTCGTGAGAACTATGACATAATTCTCTGAGGGACACTGCCAGCAGTCAGCAGAATGTGACATGTCTGAGAGCAAAGGCACCATCAAAGCCGTTTGCAAAAAGACAATATGCTCGTTGTCACTCATTCTCAGGCATCTACACTGCAAGAACACTGTACCGTTTATTTTTATTGATAAAGATATAAACAGAAAGGTTTTTTTGGTACTTTCTTTTGTTACTGAAAAAAAATGGGGAGATTGGAATGAAATCTTTCATCAAATTTGTGGAAATGGACTGAAATCCCTCAAAATTCTTGGGTACTGTAAGTAGGAATTTTACTCTCTCTGGATTTTTCATTAATTAACCATTTCTTGCCATTGCCCCTGAGTTTGAGGGACTTAAAAAATTTTATGAGGCTGTTATTCTAAAGGAAAAGCAGTTACAGGAAGAAGTGGTTAAGGCACCAACGAGACTATAGTCCATCTGCTTACTATGGACCGATAAGCAGTCTATGTTTTATGAAAGTAAAAGTGAAATCCGTTTGTCAACTTTCAACTTGAATTCATTTTCACAAATTCCATTTTCAGTCTGCCTTGCCTGTCGGCAGCACATCTGAGCCCATTTAAATTGCGTAGAACATTTCTGTCCAGCGGACCTGCCTGACAGGGCTGTAACATCTAATATTAACTGAGGGAGGGAAAGAAGTTTCTCCTCCTGCAGACGCCACACAGGTTGTGATTTTCTACTCCGATCAAGATATGTGGGTGCACCCTCTAGTTCCCAAAAGATGAAAATGGTGGCAGTGAGGGGAAAAGTGAGGGGCTGACGGAGAGATCCGTACCCCAGAGCCTTCCCCTGCTGGCAGGGACTCTGCTCTGCGCCCCCACGTGGGGAGAGAGTCCCCGGCTGCACTTGAATCCAAGACATGATCGCGTGGGTTGTCTGGCTCTGTCTAGAAATAAGCCTCGTCCCTGGGCTCACACGGTGAGAATCTGAATGGGCGTGAGAGAAGGCATTTATCCTTCCTGTGGTCTAGAAGTGTATTTCCCCAGGTTAGGAGAGCGCCAAGGTGAGTAAGACTCTGCAAGACAGAAGCAAAACAACAGGTCATATTGATTTCAGAATACGGCTCTCTGAGCAAGCACAATCTGCTCCATAAACCCAGGGTGGAAATGTCCACGCCATTGATTTTGGTCTGTATATCCCTTGCAGGGCAGCGAGGGACCCCCTGGGAGACCTGGACCACCCGGACCACCCGTGAGTTGCTTCAGGATTAAAACTTAAATTCACACAACTACTTAAGACTTTTATATCTCAGGGGTCAGACTCTGTCTAGACGTTCTCAAAGATACAAGTCATCTGCGTCTCAGGTGTAAATATGAATGACAGTGGATGGAGCTTTGGGGAGGCCTGGTTTCTCCCCTTTAGCTCAGCCCCATGTGCAAATCTGAGCGTACTGTGGCCTCCCTACCGTGGACTCAGGACACCTGGGTTTGTTCCCTGCCCCCACCCCTCCTCTTCACTTCCTGCCTGGGGGGCCCTGGGAAAGGCGTTTAACCTCAATGAGCTCATTCACAGAAAAGAAAGAGGCTTTAAAAAGAGATCCTTTCCGGCAATGGGAGTTGGTACAGAAGTCGGTATTACGCTATGTGTGTTCATTACCTTCCATGATGTCTGAGAGGCAAGGAGATTCTGTTTCTGTAGCAGCTAGTGAATGAAATGTATGAGAGCCGTGGACGTTTCCACGCTCACCATCGAGACAGGTGTGCACTTTCTAGGCTGCAGACAGGATGGCTGCCTCTCTCTGTGGCAAGTCTGCCCTCATGTGGGGCCACAATCAAATCGCAGCAGAGCTCCCGTCCAGGCCAAATGTTCTTTTCCACCCTGCCTCATAGGAAGAGTTGAAGAAGCCAAACTCCCACAAGAAGGGGCAGAATTTGCCTGTGACTTTCTAAAGACAACGAAGATATGTTATTAGTCAGCATGCATTGCATGCTTTGCACACATAAATGAAGAGATTTGCATTCTGTTTTCCTAAACCTGTTCTTCATTTTGTTTACTTACCTTCTCCCTTGACAAGGAAACAGGGCAGAAAGCATTTGGGGCTCAAATCCTATAATGCACTCTCTCCCCAGCGAACAGAACAGCAAAATATAACAAGAGTTCACAAAAGGGACCTATGTATTACAATGGGCTTAAGAAATCTTCCTCTTCCCCCTGAATTCTCCAAAATCATGTATTCTTCCAGACAGATTACATGTTGTCTTGGCTGGGAAATCTCCCCTGGGAATCTCAGACAAACTCATCCTTCATCTCTCCAGGACTCAGCACACTAAAATATAGTAGACATTCAGCAATCATCAGATGAATGGGGGGAACAACAAAGGAGCCAACAAACGGAGTATCTTTCCTTCCATCACTAGTGTTTGGAAGATGCATGCAAATCACGTTCACCAAGCACCACTGGCCACTATTGTCCCCAAAACAGTGAAATGACGGCTCCTTCAATTTTGCAACTGAAATGTGGGAATCACAAGGAGGAAAATGCAGATTATTGACTCTATGGGAATTTTTTAAAAGAAGGATAAAAGATCCTAACTAAAATTTTCATATGCAGATTTTTCCTGATTGCCAAAATGTTATGAGTTTTAAAGACTCTCCAATGAGTTCTCCTTAAGTGTTAGCTACTCTGGGACTTTCCATCCACAGGTCAATTTTATTAGGAAGTTCTTGTTCCCTGTTGTTGTGAAGAATATGTTTTATAGAAACATCCACACAGGTTGTGAGTAACCTCATCTCCTCCATTTACTCTGATTTTCTGTTTAGTATGAAGAGACTGTGGGAAAAAAATCATTCCCCAGTCACATCTTCATCAGCACTGCCGTGTTGTAGCTCACAGGCCAGCAGGCTGTAAACAGTTAGCATAAATTGGCAATTCAGAAGCTGAATTTTAGTGAGTAAATCCTATTTTCCCCTGAATGCATTAGTGTCTCATCTGTCAACCCCGGACATTGTCGCATCCACTGAGAGCGTCTGTGCGTCCAGGTGTAGCTCATGCTCCTTTACATTTTTTCTCTGCATTTGCTTTTGAAAAGCCAAAAATGGAAACACTGTATTATTTTACTTATAGTATTAAACCCACTTTCTAACATAGAATGGGAAGAATATCATTTGGTAAAAAGAGAAAAGGTGGAGATACTATTAACTTGAAGGAATAATTCTATGCCTCACTTCTTTCCTAAGGGTGTACCATTCAGTGAAGGAAATGGAATGAGCAATTTATATAAAATCCAGGTATTTACTTCTATAATTATGTAAAATCATTTTTCAGTTATGAATGACTATAAATTCTTCTCACCTTTTTTCTTTTTTTTGAAGGGAGGTGTGAATGTTCCCAGTTATCCAGGGCCACCCGGCCCCGCTGTGAGTACACTTGTTTATTACCAGGCATGTTTTCATACCTTAGCTGAACAGCCACAAAAAAAAAAAAAAAAAAACTCCTGAGTACACTGAAAAATACTTGTTACAAATATAACCAAAATTTTATGTAGGAGGAAATAAATGGAATCAATTATAATAAAACTGAGAAAATATACACAGCCAAAATAATGGGAAATAGCATTCTTCATAGCGGTGTCACTGTTAGCATTGTAAGTCTAAGAACTTAGTCAGTGTTCAGGCAACCACTGTCATAGGAGATCCAGCAAGTTATGTTGCCTCATCTTATTCTTCAAATCTAAATGTAGCAAAACGAAACTTGCAAATATTTTTATGTGCATTAAAGCAAATATACAAATTGTTTGGAAAAAAATCTTTCATATTCTGTAAGTTTGCTTCAGTTGTTATTTTAAAAATGACCTCCCATGTTTTCTTATAGGGTCCAAAAGGCGATCCTGGCCCAGCGGTAGGTACCTTCGCGTGTTTTGTGTCATTTAGAAAATGTCTTGATTAAAGTTTGAAAGAACAGCATCCGGCAGAGATGCTCTGCCATCTTAGATGTTTGTCAGTTAACATGCTGGAGGCGGCAGGCAGGCCATCAAAGAAATGCCAGCAGCAGGCTCTTCATTTTTAAGATGCATCAGTCCTGATGTTGTCACTACCATTGACGTTTGTCTCTTTGATTTGTGTGTCTTAAAAATCCCCCTGTGATGGAGGAAGGCCCATTAAAAGCTCCTGATAAATGGGACGCTTTCTTCTGATAGGACCACTTTGATGATTCATTCAATGTTCACTAGATTGTGGAGGAGAAATACTTACTGGGAAGAAATCCCTTAATACATCTGCCATCAACCCTACAAAAAAAAGAAAGGGACTGTTTATTTGCTTTGAATGTCTTAGGCAATTATTCCGTAGGAGATGCGGTGTGCTGTTGTAAACCTGCTTATTAGGGGTAATATATCAGGAGATTAACACTCAGCGCAGAAAGAGATCATGTCCTCCAGCCGCCCAAGTGATGATAATTGTTCTCAAGCATCCTTCTCAACCATGGAGCTTCACTGTAAAACTGCCAAGTTCAATTAGATTCCCTTTTTTCCTTGGCAGTTTTTCCTGTCGTGTCCTTTTCAAGCATATGCCCCAGCCTTCATATTTCATTTGTACACCCTCTTAACCTTTGTATATGTACTTGAAACTCAGATGTGCCTGAAACTGAAATAAACTTTCACGCCACTTTCCACTGCCATGTGACAAAATTTAAGGCCCTTTCATGACAGTACAATTTGGTGAAACTAGATGAATACATTTTAAAGGAGCAAAGCAACAAGCCATAAAAAGTAATCTTTTACATCTAAATATATTTTCAGAGGAGATGCATTAAAGAGCTTATCTTTTGTTGTTGGGCAATATGTATTAAAAGTCAATTTGTTTTCCCCCCAAAAGCATGATTTCAGCCCACTAATAGCACTTTCTGAACCCCAAATATGTCACTCAGAGGCATCCTTTGTTGTGTTACATGTGGTGCCCTTTCTTTATGTGGTGTCACCAGCCATATCCCTCATTCTGATTTCAGTTTGCTGTCATCCTGTTGAGAAAAGTTTGCTCCTGCATACACTTACACACAACACATCCCCCTGGGTCACACAGGGGCACCCAGACTTCTCACTGACTCTCTGAAATATTCAAGTGTTTTCATTCATAACTGCAGATGAAGATGAGAAACCTTTTAAAAAAGCATCCTAGTAAAGGATGAATTATAATTCACTTGGACTGGGAAGTGAATGACAACTAAAATGTAGACAGATTTCAGTTGAATTTGAAGACATTAGGCTTCAAATTTCTTAGCTGCCACAAAACATGAAGAATAAAAACCAACTGAAGGACGTTCCTTGAGTTTAGAGATGTGAATTAAGCGGATGAAGCACAAACCAGAAATGTAGAACCATGAAATTAAATACTGTGTGAACCTTCAGGTTTACCTTAGATAAAACTTTGAAGTTATTCTTTTGGGCTCTCTGTCAGCACCAAAATGCTACTCCATTTCCCACCACTTGCCCAGTGTGGAGAAATAATGCCCCATACCATAGAAATAAGCCAGCATGGTAGAATTAGAGGTCACAGAGTACAAAATGGAAAAGTCATGATGAGGGGGTTGAGGGGAGGTTTACTCTTCCAGCATCCTTCGATTCCCATGACACTGGATCTCCACCACTGTTTCTAATCTGTTCAGTAAACCTTTATTGATGAAAATTACCCTTAATTGAATTTATTATCTTCCAAAGTGCTCCATTTCATTCCTTTGGTATTCAATTCATAAGTGGCTTTCAATTAAATGTTTAATTATTAGCTACTTTCAAACAAATATTGATTGGTTGCTTGAGCACCTTCCTCTGTTCCAAGGATTGTTGAGAATGTAAACAGAGAGGATCACAGAGCTTGTTTCCCCTGTCAGTAACCCAGGACCTCCTTCACAGAGCGTTGTGTAAAACAGAATCTGAACATCTTTGTTTTTTCTGATTGACAGTTTACGTGTTAGTGGACATTTAAAAAGATTTCTGAAGCATAAAAAGTATCAATTCATACGCTTGTTCATTAAGTATTCTGTAATAAGGACAATATCATAAATAACAATGGCAGAGTGTTTGTGATATTTTTGAAGCAGAGTAGAATTATGCATGCAGAAATACATTTACTGATGAAATTGGGATGCTCCCTTTTCTATGTGATTATGTTGAAAGCGTCCAGTGTCCTAAGAAAATATTTGCAGTTAACATTAATATTAATGATAATTCATTAACAAGTAGATATCCAACAACTACCCACGTTTTCTGTCTTGATTTAAAAGCCCTAATGTTTATCTGCTCAAGGTTGGCAGCTTCCATCACCCTGGCTTTCCTAATGTGTTCCTTGGGGACCTATCGGCCCCAGTTAGCCTGGGCCCATACACTAGAATATGTAAAAGATTGTTAAAAATGGAATGCTTACCCGTCTCCTCTCAGGGACCCATTGGCTTGAGCAGTAGCTTTCAGAATCAGCGGACAGGCTGCTCCTGGGCCGTTCTCTGAACCACACAATTCCGTCTAGCTGCAGAAAGCAGGGAGGGATGAGGTCTTTGCTTTGAGAGTCCATCTTCAGCTACTCTTAAAGAGTTTAGCCATTTTCTCTGGGATTCTAGCAGCCCCAGGCACCTCACCAATTGGCAAACTTTATTAAAACCCAGCCTTTCCTTCTAATTCTTATTGAAATTGGACTTGTCACTGACCAGAGGGATTCATTCTGATTAGATCCTTAATCAGAATAAAAACAATTAACCAGAAAATACACTCATACTTCTCCAGGGAATAGCTTGATTCTCAAACTGTTTTCAAATGCCGAATGCAAGAATACAGATGCTTGAAAATAGAGCATACCATTTGCTTGCTACATTACCTGTCAATGCTTGAGGGGGTATTTTTTGGGGCAAAAAATATCTTTGCTTTGGAAACCAGTGCTTAAAAACCTTTTGATCGTTGCTCCTGCATTTCTTATGTTTGTTTTTAACAGGGAGAACCTGGTGCAATGGGGTTGCCAGGACTAGAGGGATTTCCAGGTATAAAGGTAAGTACAGAGGTTAGAAATGCGTTCACTGATTCGACATTCAAAAATGTTTACTGAGCACCTTCAGTTAGTCCAGGAACTGGCTTAGGTTTGGGGATCCAGAAAGGAACAAAAGAACAAAAATCACTGCCCTCCTGGAACTGATTTTCTAGGAATGGGATACAGAAACTAAAAGAATAAACATTAATAACTAATATTGTTAAGTGCTATGGAGAGAAAGAAAAAGTAGAGCAGGTTAAGGAGCACCAGGGAAGGCAGGGCGGTGAATTTAAAAAGGGGGCCTGAGAAGGCAAGATCTGAGCAAAGACTTGAAAGAGGTGAAGGGGAGTTAGCCCAGCCCCTCACTGGATCTGGAGATGGAAGGTGACTGTGCTGTACACTTGAAATTTGCTAAGAAAACAATATGGTGGCTCTGTGAGGTGATGGAGATGTTAACCAGCTGGACTGTGGTGGTTACTTTACACTGTATACATATATCAAATCATCAAGTTGTACACCTTAAATATGTACCAAAAAAAGAAAAAAGGAAGCCACAGCAGGTCTAAATGCCCTGAGACATGAGCGCTCCAGCCACATGCAAGGAGAGCAGGGGCATGCCTGTGGGGAGAGTGGTGGGAGGTGAGGGGAGAGGCAGGTGGAGGTGAGGAGCAGCCCCAGCCTGTGGTGGTACAGAGCGGGGCTCAGTATGGCCAGGACAGGACCAGCCAGTCTACAGGCACTTTGGTGGGGGTTCTGCAGCCAGGTAAGAGCAGACACTGAGAGGAAGCAATTGAACACTTGTAGAGCAACTTGACTTTCCATGATATCCAAACATGGGATCGTAGGCTCATCTTGTTCCTGATGTGTTAAAAAAATAAAGAAAGAAGTAAATAAACTGCTCCTTGACCACACAGAGTTTAAGTGCTAAGAAAGAGGCTTATTGGCCATTGTAGGGACTTTATCTTTGACTCTGAGTAAAGTACGGAGCCAGGAGTGGTTTCTGAGTGGAAGAGTGTTAGGGCCTACAGCCTGAGGAGAAGGTAGAAATGGAGAAGCCAGTGTGAAGACAATTCCCGTAATGCAGGTGGGAATTATGTCAGCTCAGATCAGAGCAGAAACAGGGAGGCAGAAGGAAGTAGCTAGATTCTGGATATATGGAGAAGGTAGAACCAATAGGATTTTATATTTTCTTTCCTTAGCCCAGCCGTTAAATGTTGCTAATCCTCCGAAATCTACTTCTCCTTCTTTCTCGCCCTGCGTTCTCTCCAGGGAGTGGCTTCAGTGATGATCTCATGCTGATGAGTCCCAGATGTCTATCTCTAGCTGAGATTTCACCCTTGAATTCTAGACCTGTGTTCACTAAGCTGCTCGGGTGTTTCCCCTGAACAGACCACCTATGCCTCAGAGTGTAGTTGTCCAAGCTCCTCACCTTCCACCTCCCTACCCACACTTTATTACAGCTTGTTTTACGTATTCAGTTGTTCCCTATCTTTGACAACTATCACTGCTGACCTTGTATGTCAGTTCAGAACACTAGGTAACAATCCTCACTTTCCTTTTCCTCTACCACCCACCTGAGCTTAATCATTACCTTCCCCTGGATCTCACCTGCTCGATCTATCTAGAGGTCGGTGACTTCTCACCAATCCTGTTACAACTCTCACAGTTTGGGCGACCACCACTTCTTATTAGCATTATGTCCATTTTTAAAAATTTAAACTAATAAAAAAAAAGTTCACCCATCTCTCTACCCCCTGCTTTTCCCCTGCCCTCCCAACCTCTAGCAACCACCAATCTGTTCTCTGTATCTATGAGCTTGGTTTTTTCCTTTTTTTAGATTCCACTTGTAAGAGAGATCATATGGTATTTGTTTTTTCTCCGACTTATTTCATTCAGCATAATTCCCTCAAGTTCCATCTATATTGTCACAAATGGCAAGCTTTCATTCTTTTTTGTGGCAGAATAATATTCCATTGTATCTATGTTTACCACAATTTCTTTATCCATTCATTCATCAATGGACATTTACGTTGTTTCCATATCTTGTCTATTGTGAATAATGCTGCAGTAAACATGGAAGTACATGTATCTTTTTGAGTTAGTGTTTTTTGTTTTCTTCAGATAAATACCCAGAACTGGGATTGCTAGATCATACAGATGTTCTATTTTTAATTTTTTGAGGAATCTTCATAGTGGCTATACCAATTAACATTCCCACAAACAGTGTACAAGGGTTCTCCTTCCTCCATATCCTCACCAACACTTGTTATTTCTTCTATTTTTTACAATAGCCATCCTAACAGGTGTGGGGTGATCTTATTGTGGTTTTGATTTGCATTTCCCTGATGATTAATGATGTTGAGCATCTTTTCATGTAGCTGTTGGCCATCTGTATGTCTTCTTGGGAAAAATGTCTATTCAGATCTTCTGTCCATTTTTTAATCAGATGGCTTGGTTTTTGCTATTGAGTTTTATGAGTTCTTTGTATATTTTGGATATTAGCCCCTTATCAGATATAGTCAACAACTCCTAGTTCCCAATAGGATTTTCTGAATGGTTGGATGTGGGTATGAGAGAATAAAGTCAAGGGTGACACCAAGTTGTTTGACCTGAGCAACTGGCATAATGGGGTGGTCATCAACTGAAATGAGGAAAGCTATAGGCAGAGCCTATTTAGGGTGAGGATGATCAGGAGTTAGTTTTGGACATGAGGTGAAATTTGGAAGTATCTGTTAGACAACAAAGTGGACATATTGCATAGGCAGTCTGTGTCGAGTTTGACAAAGGAATCTAAGTGGAGATGTAAATTTGGTTGTCATAAAAATATAGATGTTGTCTTAAAGTCAGGAGACTGAATAAGGTCACCCAGAGAGTGACAGATTTTTGAAAAAGAGAAGAAGATCAAGGACTGAGCCCTGAGGCCCTCCAACATTCAGAGATCAGGAAGAAAAGGAGGAAAGAGCAAGGGAGACAGGTGAAGTGACCAGGGAGGTAGGAAGAAAACTTGGTGTCCTGGAAGACAGGTGAAGATAATATGTCAGGGAGAAGAGAGTGATCACCTGTCTCAAACACTGCAAATAGGTCAAGTATGATGGGGATGGGGTCAAGTAGGATGGCCAAGTATTGACCAGTGGATTTAGCAATATAGAGGTCAGCTATCACCAAATAAATTATTACAATTTCACTATATTGGTAGGAGCAACTGCTAGACTTGAACGGGTTTAAGAGAGAATGAGAAAAAAAAAAATTAGAGACAGCAAATACAGTATAAATAATGCTCAAGGAGTTTTGCTGCAAAGGAAAGCAAAGAAATGGGCCAGTGGCTGCTGGAGGAAGTAGGAAGCCTAGTTAAAGTGGATTTTAAGTCCATAGAAATATCAGAATTTGTGTATGCTAAAGGAATAATCCAGTAGAAAGGGGAAGGGGAATGATGATATAGGAGGAGAGGGGAGAATTGCTGGAGTGATGTCCTTAAGAAGCTCAGAGGGAAGGGGACCTAGTGCATAAATGGAGGGTTTGGCTTCAGAGAGGAGCCTGGATCTATCTATGGTAACAAGTGGGAAAACAGAAGATGGGGTGCAGGGGCTGATATGTGGGAAGAGTAATTGGTTACAGTCTATAGAAGTTCTTTTCTGGTCGCTTAAATCTTCTCAGAGATGGAGGAAGCAAGGCCATCATTTGAGAGTGAGGTGGGGAGAAGAGGCTAGGAATTTAAGGAGAAGGACTTCTAGGAGAGAGGACCCCTCCAGGGACCACAGAGTGTGAGGCCTAGGGGCCTGCTTGAGGTTCATGGTCAAGAAGTGAGACCAGTCAGCGAGTTCTTCTCCAGCCATGTTCAGACAGGTAAAGGCACAGAATAGGAGGTGAGTTAGTTTAAGCAAGGTTCCCATTTCGACAAGTGAGTGCTAGAAGCAAGAATGGGGCAAGAGAGTCAGTGGCATGTGTACACAAGGGAGTCATTACAGCCACTGACCATGGGAGTTAAACTCATTAAGCAAGGGAGAGAGGCCATCCAGGGAGGGAAGGATAATGAAAAATTTGTAGCATCAATGGGCTGGAGGTCTTGGTGGCAGAAAAGTTTTGGGGAGTCCAAGGTACTCAATGAAGTGAGTTAGAACAGGGAAGATAGTGGTCCAGGGCTGGAATGCATGAGATTATGGAGAGGATGCAGTCACTGTTATTGACAAGGTCTCAGGTATAACTATGGAAATAGGTGGCTGATCACCAGAGGAGAGTAGTTCGAAGAACTGAGAGACCCGAACGTTGGAAGGATTGTCTTGTCAGAGAGAAGGCCTCTTAACGTCCATCTTTATCAGATATGCAAATTTTCCATTGAATAAAAAGTTCCTGTTATTCATTTCAAGGGTAAAAATCTCCTAATTTAAAAGGAGCAGAGTGAAACTGACAAGAATTACCTGTTTAAATCATTTGCCCACTTTTCTATTAGTTCTTTTTCTATTTGACTGTAAATTTGCTTTCTATATTAAAGACATTCCTTCTATCTTATATGTTGGCGTTTTTGTCCTCCTTGGTCTTTGCCTTTCATTTTATGTTAATCTTACTGTATATGTAAATATAAATTTAATGTAGTCAAATATAAAACTATTTCTCTTTATCATTTCCTGTTTTGCTTTTATGCACCAAATGACTTTTATTCTTATTCTCAATCAGAATCAGAGAGTCACATATTTTCTTCTGGTTCTTTTATGCTTCATATTTTATTTTTTACTTAATCTATATGGAATTTACATGGAGTATAATATAAGGAGGAATCAAATTTTTTTCAAAGAAATTATTCAATTATTAGCACTATTTGTTGAATAATATACCCTTTTCTTTACTAAAACCCTATTATAAGTGTTGGTCTGTTTCGGAGGTTTCCGTCATATAGCACTGATGTACTGCTTAACCGTCTGCCAATATTCCATTATTCTCATTGTTATAGCTTTATTACATAGTTAAATATTGGTATTGCTAATCCCTTTATTATCCTTCTTTTAATTTTTTTCTTTTATCCTTTCATTTATTTATTATCCTAGGTGAAATGTAATATCTTTGATCAAGCTGCAATTTCGTAAGAATCGCACTAAATTTATGAATTAGTTTGGGTAGCAATGACACTTTTACAACATTGCCTCGCCCTCCAAGAATGAAACGTTCTCTCCATTTAATCAAGTCTTCTTTTACGTCCCTGAGTGAAGTCATGAAGTTTTTTAATGCAGGTTCTGCTCCACAAAAAGTGCCATTTTATTGTCCTGTATATGATCATGAGTATTTTTAGCATTGTCAGCTTTGGCTGAAAACACCATATTGCTTTTGGAAAGAGTTGAGTCACTCTACCATTCAGAGCAATTCCAGGGATCTTCTGATTGGCCTCCCGAGGAGAACTGTGAAGTCCCTTGTTCTAAATCACTGTTTTCTAGCAGCACATCCAATGAGACAACTACAGGAAAAGCTTGTCAGAAGACATTCAACGTGCTTAGTCTTTGTAGTGCTGGTAATGAATTACTTCTGAATATGTGTAATAAAAACATTGACTAATTTTAGCTGTAGGTATGTATGGAGTCCTGTTAAAAATAGGTCACAGAAATGATAACATGAATTCTTGTTTTCATTAAGATTGCTTTAGTGTTATGAAGAAAGCTGTAAACAGGTTCAAATGGCTGCTCATTTTATTATTTCCCTATCTACCCTCTAGCTTCACACCAGCTGATATTGATAATGCTTATTAATTCCAAAGAAAAACTTTACCAAATCCAAATGATTATTTGAGCATTAATTTTATAGGTAAAGATTTTATAGATATCATTATAAGTAGCAATGTTTTTTAAATCACAACAGGGAGACCGAGGCCCAGCAGGGCCCCCAGGAATAGCCGGGATATCGGTGAGTCCGTTTTATCTCACATTACTTTGCAGGTAAACGCTTCTGTCTCCCCAGTAAACCCGCGTGGGGAGCACACTGTGACTCCTGAGGCGTTCAGCTCCTGAGACCCCCACTTACCTGGGAAGCGGTGCTTGTGACGATGCACTGATATACGAGCACAGCTTTGAAAAGCTTGTTTTGTTTCTCTATTCTGGTCATATTTCAAGGTTTCTCAATCCTCAAGACACAAAGTTCTCACCGTCAGACTTGTACTTCAGGTTCTTTGTATGAGGCCGCAGTCGGCCTGAGTTCTCCCTCAGCCCCGTGCTATTAGCAGAGCTTTATCGCTGCTAATGTCTCCTCGTAAACTAGCCCTCCAAGCCTCGCAATCATTTCTGTCGCTCTCTTGTGTCAAATGCTTTAATCTCATCAAGGTCTTTTCAGATGAATAGGAAGTGCTCCAGGAAAGGTTGAAATCATTTCTCTGAGCCTGAGGGATCGTTCTGAAATTCATTCATGATGCTCTAATTAAAATTTTGTGGCCATGCTTTACGAATACCAGCCCATTTATCCTCTTGCTGGGTGCCTCTGCAGGGTAGGCCCAGGATAGGAGAGTCGATAGAAACCACCTGCTTGAATCACAGGAACGTGAGAAATATAAGAAAGGAGCCTACCGTCACCACCCATTACCCACTGACATCTACTGACACCCAGCACCAGCCAGAGCCACCTGCCACCCCCTCACCAGCCCCATCCCTGAAAAGGCCAGTAGCCACTCTACTTCACTCTGTTCAGTTGCTGAATCTAATAACAAAAAATAAACACCCATCCGTAGTCCATAGAAACCATTCTTTATAGCGGATGAGATCCCTTTATTTAGCTACTCTAGCTCAAGTTAAATATTAGTATTATTTTAAATGTAACAAGAAAATATTTTCTTTAGCAAGCACTTCAGAATTTTTTATACAAGAAAGTATCCCTCTTGAAAGCTGGCTCACAGTTAATTCCCTTCCTCCCTTTCCCTCACTTACTACCCTTCTTCCAAACATATTTGCAACTCTGTTTCCAGAATTGCCCTGAGTCCCGGTACAACCTGCCGCCCAATACTCACACCCTGTTTTTGTTTCCATGTCATATAATGAAGCTTAATTCCCACTGTATTCACCCAGGAGTGACTACACATTACTTTTGGCTATTGCCCTAAAGTAAGTCTACGTTCAAAGAAAAAATATTGACAACCATTAAAGTATTTAAAAGATGATAGGTTAAAAGGCAATCCAAATGAAGAATTCCGAAGACATTTTTGAAGGATGCAGCGTGATTGGAATAAGGGGCTTGCCTGCCACCTATTTGGATGTCTAAGAGCTGATACGTTTGCCTAAAATGCAGTTTTCATATCTCATAATTAAGAGGATTAGCTGACATTACAGAAATAGAGAAGGGGTAAAAATGTTGCACACTGCCAACATGTAACTGTGTAATTGAAAATGCAGCTTAATTTTTTATAACTGGACCTTACTCTGGCTCAGAAAGTAAAATAGTTAAAAGATTTTCAAAACAGTGGTGATGGTTACACAACAGTGTGAATGTGTTTAATGCCACTGAATTGTACACTTAAAAATGGCGAAAATGGTAGATTTATGTTATGTGTATTTTACCACAATAAAAAATTTAAGATGGTTGTTCTGGTTGCAACAGGGTTGAGCCCCTCCCGCTCAGGTGCATCGTGGTCACTCTGCTGAGTACCAAAGGGACCCCATCGTGCTCTCCCTCGGCAATCTATCCCTCTCCAGCATATGCAGGCCCTCCAGGGTGCTCCAGGGCTTCTTTCTCTCCCTTCCTCCCAGGATGGCGTGTGGTCCAGAGGAGTCTGTAAGGGCTGGCAGTGGGCGGGGCCTCTGGTCAGCCTCCTCCCCTAGGTTCTCCTGCTTCTACCTGACTTGTGGGATTGCTGCTACCTGCTGTCAGTGTCCTGATCCTTCGTCTCAGATCTCAGGGCCCAGGCACTCTGCACCCCTCTGGCCCCCCACTAAGACCCTGTGGACATTGCCCTCTCAGCTCCAGCACACCCCCCACCTCAGGCACACAGGAGCGTCAGGAGCTCCCTCTCGCACCTGCAGGCAGCCAGGGAGCCAGGGAGCCCTCTCAGGCCCGTGTCCGCCTGGGTCTCCACTCACCATATCTGATCCTGTGAGGGAGGCTCCTCCCAGAATTCTGAACAGCAAGTGGGAAGAAGCTCTTCCTTTTCAGCTTCCCTGGCAACCCCCTGGGGTTTCTCTGATCTCAGCCCCAACCTACCCCATGTAGCTTGTCTTCCCCCACCATGTGAGGTCCAGGGAATAGGAGGTGGTTCCTTCTCAAAGGCAATATCTCTCAGCCTGGTCTGGAACCTTCAGCGCTTCCCCACCTGCAGTCTCTGCTGGTCCATCTTCCTCTCTTGTCCCTCCCTGTGGTCTCTCGACCCCGGGATTTCTCTGTGGTCAGTCCTCAAGGACACATCTATTGATGTGTATTGGAACAGGTCAACCTTGTCCTCTCCCTTTCAACAAAACACTGCTTTTCAAATCAAACAAGCTTTTTTCAGCCTATCTTACTATGAACATAAAAACCCTCTTATGAAACTCCAAGCCTAGGCAGGACCTCTTTGACCCCCTGTGCCCTCCCACCCCCCAAACTAAAGAAGAGGTGCCAATGGGCACAAGAGGGACTTCCAGAAATGAGGATACATTGTTTCACATTTTCAAAACTATTGTCCTCCCCTCCCACGCCCACCACACACGCATATGTGCCTTCAGAGAACAGCACTCCAGTCTGCACCTCAGAGCCGCAGAATCAAGTATGGGTCCCCTGGACTCTGTCCCATTAGGAAGGTCATTTCAGTGTAGAGAGAGACAGCCCTGGGAGCACAATAAACTCACGGGGCGGGTGGGGGGGAGGGAGGAGCATGTGGCATCATTCAGTAATTAGGCTCCTAATATTTCTCCTTGATTTGACTTCCCAGGGAAAACCTGGAGCCCCCGGGCCCCCAGGAGCTCCAGGGGAACCGGTGAGTTGCCAGTTACTTACATAACAGTTGTACTTGTGTTGTACCGTGTGCAGTTTTGAAGATTTTCTTGGCACTTAATGTTTGTCTGTGGCTGTGTCTACAGGGTGAGAGAGGACCTGTTGGAGATATAGGTTTCCCTGGACCAGAAGGACCCTCAGGAAAGCCAGTAAGTACTTTTTACCATTTAAAATTTGCCAGTTTGAGAAGTATTCTAAGTATTATCTCTTCCCTTATCTCCTTGGAAAATCTGAGATTTGAATAAGTAGTTTCCAAGCAAGTAGGAGCAGATTCTGCAAATCGATTTTTTGGGGTATGCTTCTCACTGAATGTCTGTGAGGGATCTTTATGTCTTAAACAGTGGTGAGAAAGGTGAGATTTTTTTTTGTTTTAAGTATCAGGAAATTAGACTCATTATTTCTTAAGTCTAATGTTCTCACTGGAGTTAAAAAAATATAATGGCCTATCACCTCCTAAAATGTAAAGAAGCTGAAGACTCACAGATATAACGCTTGGTGTTAAGCTAAAAACTAAAGCAAAAGCTTTTGTCTCAGATTCCCTTCTTTATCTGTGAGCCTTGTTCTGACACCTTCATAAATTGCTGCTGCTGAATATATTATCCCCTGGGTCCTTAAAGAGCTCTTGGCTACTGATACATTGTATTGATGTGATGTTGTAACAATCATTCCTACTAATTCAGTTAGATTCGGCACCTGTTCGTCTGGTCCCTGCTGTTTGCCAAGGATGTGCTGGGCCCTGGGGGAGGGGCTACAAAGATGAAGAAGACATGCCCCAGTCTCAGGTTTATTCTCTATAGAGGGTCACTGCTCCCGTGGCTTGTATATTTACCATGTGTGTGGGGGAAGGCAGTGCTATGAGGAGAACGGGACTGCAAGTGAACGAGCAACACAGAGTTCGAGGCGGCTGGTTAGTGTCTCTGTGAAACCTTCAGGGTCAGTGTATTCCCTGGCTGCCATCCCCCTAGAGAAGGCAACTGAGAAAATGGGAAAGATCTGCACTTTAGGAGTCAGAAAGACCTGGGTTTGGATTATGACTCAAAGCGTATTGTGAGTCACTTAAGTAATAAGCCATATGGTGAGCATCTCCAGGGCCTGGCCCTGGGAGGTGCTCGGTGAATACTGGTTTCATCCCCTTCCTCCCCTTCACCTCCTTTTACCAATGCCCCATTCCCAACCCCTGTAAGCCGCCTGGTAACTGCTTGTCATTGGGCTCCCAGGGCATTATGCAAAAAGGAACGTGTTCATTCACCAAGTATTTCTCAGTACCTACTACGTGCCAGGCACTGTTCTGGGTCCCAGCAACTCCTAGGGTTTACATTCTAGTGTAGGGACACAGACAACAAACAAACACACAATTTCAGGTAGAAGAAGATCTGAGCAGGGTAAAGTCTAGATAGCACTTAAATAGGGCCATCAAGGGCTGGCCAGGTGGCTTAGTTGTTAAGTTTGTGCTCTCTGCTTCACGGCTGGGGGTTCATAGGTTTGGATCCCGGGCGCAGACCTAGCACCACTCATCAAGCCACACTGTGGAGCATCCCACACAAAATAGAGGAAGATGGGCACAGATGCTAGCTCAGTGACAATCTTCATCAAGCAAAAGAAGGAAGATTGGCAACAGCAACACATGTTAGCTCAGGGCCAATCTTCCTCACATAAATAAATAAATAAATAAATAAATAAATAAATAAATAGGGCCATCAAAAAGGGCATGCCATTTGAGCAAATCCTGCATGAAATGAGAGATCAAGCGATGGGGAGGTCAGGGTTTCTTGTTTCAAGAAAAAGAAATGGCTCTAGAGCCTGGTGTGTTGTAGGAACAGCAAAAGGCATGAAGTCAAGAAAGAATGAACTAAGCTAAAGAAGAGGGGAAAGATGGTGAGGGGGAGGTCGGCAGTGGCCAGGCACGAGGAACTTCTGAGCTGTGAACAGAGTTTGGATTTCATTTGAAGCCTGATGGAAATCCATTGGGGCATTTGTAGCGGGGAAGGAGAAGGGCTGGACTGCACTTTAAAGGATCACCCTTCCTGTTGTGTGGAGAGCAGACTGTGGCACACAGGGTGAAAGCAGACAGAACAGTGAGGAGGCACCGCCACAACCCCCACGAGAGGAGATGGTGGTGGGAGCAGGGAGGCCATGAGAATAGGAGAATTTAGGATGCATGTTGAAGGGTCATCCAACAAGACCTGCCAATGGAGCGGATGTGGAGTGTGAGGGAGAGACAAATCAAAGCTGGGATTTGGGTTCTGAGCAATTATGCGTGAGTGGTGCCTTTGGTGAGATGGGAAAGACTGGAGATAGGTGGGCTGGGGAGGGGAAACCAAGAGTTCTCTGTTTCGGACATGTTCATCTTGAAGCTCTAGTAAATATGCAAGTGAAAATGTCAAGTAAGCAAGGGACAAGCGTCTGAAATTAATGCAGGGGCCAGGACTGGAGAGGATGGTTTGGGTATTTAAGCCCAAACCTGGATGAGATGGAGTCACTGTGGATAAGAAAGGGAGGAGAGCACTTGAACTGTTAGGAAGAAGACCCAGCAACAAGACAGAGAAGGT
This sequence comes from Equus asinus, assembly GCF_041296235.1. Taxonomy (NCBI): domain Eukaryota; kingdom Metazoa; phylum Chordata; class Mammalia; order Perissodactyla; family Equidae; genus Equus; species Equus asinus. The sequence goes on along the minus strand of NC_091797.1, from coordinate 2,393,515 downwards.
GCAGCCAATGGAATACGATGAAAATCAGGTCAATGAGGTTTCCAGATGTCAAGGAACTAAATGTTTTAAGAGAAAGGAGTGAGAAACAGATAAATAACATGAGAGCTGGTAATTCCCCACTGGATTGAGAAATGCAGAGGTCTTCAGAGGGAGAGATTACAGCATGTTAGTATCTTGAGAAGAAGGATCCAGTTGAGAGGGGAAATTTTGATGGTACAAGAAAGAGGCTATAAGTTTGAGGAAGGAGAGAAGCCTGGTATTCCACTCGCAGTGGAAATTGGTTCTAACAAGCAACAGGGCAGTTCATCCTTCCTAACAAGAGGGAGGGAGGCGGAAGTCGGAGTACAAGCGTGTGTGGCTTGGTTGACCCGGTGGAGGCAAGGTGCGGTGGTTCTCTCCTGTTCATTTTCTCAGTGAAAGAAGAATCGAAGTCATCAGCTGAGCGTGAGGAGTGGGGTGCTGGTGCTGGAGGTTTGAGGAGACGGGAAAACAGGTGCAAGAGTACTTTCAGAGAGAAGGGGACACAGAACGGTGGCTGGTGTTGCAGAGGGCTGCTTGCCGTCTACCGTGGAACGTTAGATTGGAACAAGTGAGCAAGGACACAGGGTTTTCTTCAACCACAGTCAGCTGCTCAGATGCAGATGTACAGTCCACAGAAAGTTGTTTATACCCAGGAGTGAGGTTCTTCCAGATAAGTGAGATGAGAGGGAAGAAAAGCAAACACGTACAGGTTATTGTAAAGATCTCTGAAAGCAGTTCTCCCCTACGGAAAGCAAGTTAGTAACACATTCATACACAAAAGAGCGCACACGTGTCTTTAGCGAATTACTAGAGATAAAAAAAAAGACTATAGGGTTATTTCTTTTCTTATATTGTTACCAAAAACGTGAGTTACTTTTTTACACTCGATATGTCTTCTTTTATTCAAGTGACACAGTTGGTTCTTTCACGTCCTCTCCTTAATCAGCTTTATCTTTCTGCCTGTGTTTCTGGATGTAATAAGTTCTTTGAACCGTAGACCTCAGGTAACAGGTTCTTAGTTAAAGTTCTCTCTATAATTCCCAGGATGTTTCAGAGATGCTGGGGGACTTTGGTTGGGTTATCAACTGTGACGGTTTTCAGTGTAATTTACAGCTGTGAGAACATGCGTTGTCGGCAGTTCCATCCTCCTGGAGTCCGTTCCAGCACAATCGGAGTCTCCTGGGCTTTTCAGAGAGCACGTCCATGCAGTTGCCTGCTGGCTACGAAATTGTTTTCTTCCTCTTGGTCTCCCTCTTCAAATCAAATCTCAAAAACACATCTGCCTGGGACTCCGGGGTCCGATTTCGCTCCAGGTGTTTTCTGTCTTACACCTCCCAGCCAATAGCTCTCCTGGGCTTATAAATCTCCAAGCTTTATTACCACCTCCAGAACTGCCTTGTAACATGCAGGAAACTTTCTGTTTTCTAATAAAAAGCCACTATTTAATACTTTCAAAAACCATGATCACAGATTTCTTACTTTCCTTTCCTGTTTTCCAACTGAAAAATAACAATTGTTCTCCAGCTGACAGTTTATTTCGTAGTAGGACCATGCTCTGGCCATGTTATGAAATTTCCCCAGCAGCAACTGGGACCATTTACTGAGAATGACTCTGTGCTGGAAAACATGTTAGAAGGTAACAATAAATGCCATATACCAGCCACCTGGCACCATGGGGTGCTTTCTCATTTCTCAGAATGTACCTAATAGAATAAGTAAGGAAAATAACCCTAGTGACTATTTACAGTGGGCTATGCATTTTCTGTTATTTCACTAAATCCTTACTTTTAAGGCCATTGTTTCACCCTCACTTTATAAATGAAGAAGCTGGTGCTGTTAAGGTTAAGTAAACAGGGCTAGTAAATGCCCAAGTCAGAATTTGAACTCAGGGCTGCCTGGTGTTTTCCACTTCACCGCACTGCCTCACCGAAATCTCAGTAGAAATATGATTAAGTCCTTAAAATTTCACCCCTTTGTTCTGTCGTTAATGCAGAAGTAGAAATATTAATCATTTTTGTCTTTATAGGGAATAAATGGAAAAGATGGATTACCAGGTGCCCAGGTATGGAAAATACCTCTTAAAATAAGTCTTCCAGTGCAAAACCGCACCCAGAACACTATCAATCAGGTTGATGGGAAATGGTGGCAAGCAGTGGTTTTTAGTGTTGACGTCTGTTTTTCAGGGCATCATGGGTAAGCCTGGAGACAGAGGCCCCAAAGGAGAACGTGTACGTATATTGCTATTGTGGTTGCTATTTCAGTCTGTCTGTTCAATGGTCCCAGCATTTCAGTTGCACAATTATCTATGTGGAACCCTGCAAATCTCCCACTATAAAATGGATACGATGTGTGTGATCCAAGGTCTCTGCTAGGCATAAAACATGACAATTAAAGGGCCCAGAAGCAGGTCATGTGACAGGTATACCTGTATGGTTGGCCTTGTATACACAGCTAAGTGTGTTTTGCTATTCCAGTTTGGAAAGCTTTTGTCACCCTCCTGTCTCAGACACATATCCCTACTCTAATTATCACCCATGTTCTTTTTTACTTAGAGTTTCTCAACCTCAGCACTGTTGATATTTGGGGGCAGATAATGCTTTGTAGGTACCTGTCCTGTGCATTGTAGGATATTTAGCAGCATCCCTGGCCTCTACCCACTGATACCCTAGTACCACCTCCTTCCAATTGTGACAACCAAAAAGGTCTCTAGACATCAACAAATATACAAATATGTCTTGGTGAGCAAAGCTGCCCTGGTTGAGAACCCTTGACCCGGTGGAATATTAAACTGAGGAAGGGGGTAGTGTGCGGGGTAGAGAAATGGAAAGAGGGACTGAATATGTGAAGGTACCAGCAATGCCGCTTATGGTGGACGCTTTTATTGGAATTGTTCATGTTGTTGATATCATTATTGCAACTTCCCATTATTTTCTTTAAGGAAACTTAACGTTTTCTATTAGAGCCATTCCACTACAACAGGCTGCTCAAACATTTTTACTCCGTGGAATTCTAGAAAGGGCTGCTGGGGTGTGTGTGTGTGTGCACATGCACTTGTGTGTTTGTGTACTGGTGTTTAGTTTGCTAATTTTTACTTATTATTACAGGAATAATCCATGATAACTGAAGTAAATATGAAAATAGAGATAATTTAAATAAAAAAAGAAAAGAGTCTACCTTATCACACCACACAGAGATAAATACTTTTGATATTTGGATATATTTCCATCTCTCTCACTCTTATACATAATATACACATATGTTTAATGTATCACTGCAAATGAATACATGCTTTTCAAAGAAATGGGTTCATACTGTCCCGTAAATAACTGTTTTCGCCCAACAACACATAATGACCATCTTTCCTGTCAGTAACATAGATCTCAATCTACCTGTTAGTGGCTGTGTTATGCCACTGCTTTCAGATACTTTGTTTCACTTTCCAGTCCCCCTTTTCTGAGTATTTAGGTTCTTTTCAATTTTCATAATAATAAACATCATTTTAATGGACATCCTTGTGCCTAAATTATAAAATAATTTTCATATGTTAAAGACTGTGTTGTTTATTTTGCACATGATCAGAGTATTGATCAAAGTGTGCTAATGTTTCTTTTATTTCCTTTTTTAAATTTTAGTCATCTGAGATATTTCTCCACATGTGAGCGGGGTTGATATACTTGTGTGCAGATCACTTTTATAACTAAGACAGTAGCACTGAAATTAGATCCATCTGCTTTTTTCTTCTTTCTACATGGCTTCTTTGTACAGACTCTTCATTCCATGATCAAATAAATCTCCATAAATCGTTTCTTCATTTTCATTATTTTAAATCAAGGGAGAGTTTCTCCTTTTGCAGAGTAGTCACAAATAAAAGAATAATACCGTGAAATACAGGGCAGCCTCAATGCACCATGCCACTTGTTTGGTGTGAGCATTACCTCCTGGAGTTGTGGAACCGGACGTTTGAAGTATCTACGACTGAAACCCCTCCCATGATCTCTCTCTCTCTTCTATCCTCTCAGGCACAAACACAGTAATAGACATCTTGCAGGATAAAATCAGCATTAAAGAAGCTTCTTATCAGATTCAGGCATATCTAATATAATCTTACACCTGATTTATTATGGCACGTTACTCGACGAATTCTCTCATAGCTCATTTATGTTCTTGAGCAAATGACCCCAGTGACGACTCTCCTCCCCAATTACCTGCTTTGATCCTCTTCACAACTCTCCTTTCTCACCTCCCTGAGTTGTGTATCTTTAGGGCACAGCGTGTGTGCATGCATACACACACACCACACATAAAACACAGTACAGAAACCAACCCACAGAGTCTAATAAAGTCCAACATACAGGAGAAAGCAGAAAAAAAGAAAAGCACGTGATTTAGGAGCAATTTCAAGCGTCCTGAAGTTTTCCTGAGTGAAAAATCTCGGGGATAAAGTCCTCTTGGCAATCTTCCTTTATCATTGCAAAGGAGACCCGGGCCTGGAGTGACAGCTGCTGTGCACTTTCTAAAGTGTCGTCATTCTAGACTGGCAGTGAGTACAGCTAACACCGTAACTCACTTTTCGTTGAGTGCTTCCAGCGTGCCAGGCGTTGTTCTGAGCCCTTTCTTGAGTTACCTTATTCATTTCTCAGCATCCTCTACTTAGTGGATACTGTTGACATCCTCACTTCATGGAGAGGAAGCTAGGGCACAGAGAGTTTAATTCACTTACCCAAGGTCCCACAGCTGGTAGGTGCCAGTATGAATCCACAGCCTTTGCTGTCACCCACAGCTAATGTGGTTTTAGAAGACATCATTCTTTATGATTAATTTTTTCCCTAATAGGGTGATCAGGGAATCCCAGGAGACAGAGGCCCACAAGGCGAACGGGGAAAACCAGGCCTTCCAGGCATGAAGGGGGCCATAGGGCCTGTGGGGCCACCAGGAAGCAAAGGCTCCACAGGATCCCCCGGGCACCAAGGCCCTCCCGGCGATCCAGGTGTCCCCGGCTCTCTGGTAAGTAGTGCTGAGAGCTCCAGGAGCTCCTGGCTGGTATTGACACACAGCCCTTTTACCGTGAAAGCAGTCGTAATCCTTTCAAAATAAATACGATGAACCTAAAGTGGCTCTGAGAGGGTAGCAACAGTTGTCATTTATTTCAGACCCTCCACTAAGCCCTGACATACCTCCCCTCACTGGGTGCTCACAACTAACCCAGGAGAATGGGTACCCTTTCATCCTACCGCTGCAGGTGCAGAAACTGAGAGCCGGCTTGTCCCAGGTGACAGGTAGTTCCTGGGTCAGACCCAGGTCTGACGGACTCCAAAGCCATGTTTTTAAATACTATCTGTAATGTCTCCTTACCCAACACAGGAAACACCAGTGTCTGTTTCATGGGAAAACTCCGTTTCGTTGAATGTCAGAGCAAGTCTGCCCTGAGTAGTGCTTTGAAGAGGAAACCAGTTGGGCCAAGAAAGAGTGTTGGTTAAGGAAGGCGTATCTTTATTACTGTCCTCAGGGGGCGTGGTGGATGACCATTCCACAGAAGAGCTTAACCTCAAAACGTCCGTGTGAGGAAGGGCATCCTGGAGTGAGGTCGGGGAGCTAAGGGCATGCCGTCCTCAGATAATCAGCCAATGCCAAATGTAGGGACGAGTTGGGCATTCCCACAGTCTTCACACTTCTTCACTTTCACCAGCTCTCCCTGAGCTCTGCTTGAATAACACCTGTATAACGAGCTCTTAGCGCTGTGTCGGTGATTGGTATTAGATGCATTAATTAAGTTCATTTGTCCCATACACAGTGAAAATAAAATGTTGAAATAGGGCACTCTTGGAAATATTCCATCCTACAGAAATCCTCCCTTTCTGAGCCCATCATGTTGTCGTTAATGCCACACATGTGCCCCTGGCTAGAAACCACCACATACAGAGAAGAGTCATAAAATACTTTGAAACCCTAACCATCATGAAAAATAATCGCTCCCTTCTACAAATACCAAGGTGCTACAGTAAAAAATTACTATTACAAATGTTAGGTTCTTTGTCAAACTCGTGCATATTTGTTTGTCAAGGGATTAAAATCTCAACTAACATCACCTCCTTCCCTTTGCCATGTCCCACAGCATTTTCTATCAAAAAAAAAAATTGCTTTAAACATATGTGCTTGCGATGTGTAAGTTACAGAATAAACTTTACCATGAAACAGGTAAAGCTTAGTAAGCTGTATCCCATGCATAAAATGTTTTAAAGAATAATCCAGCACACGTGGAGTCCTCTTCCTTTGAAGATATTTCATTTAGATGTTGGCTTTACCAGTGTCCAGGGATTGGTTAGAAGTTAAATTGTTCCTGGGATATTAACATGATGATCAGACTGTTCAAATTCCATGACTTCAGAGCACGAAGTCGTAGGAAATGTCTGTCCTAACCGTGTGAAGCCATGTCTCTCCGCTGACCAGGAAACATGCTCATATCGCTGGCCATGACTCCAGCCCACAGATTTTACAGCAATTATGCACTTCAGCTTCTTCCTCAAATTTGATCAGAACAAAAGATATTTATTGCCTAATGTACTGAATTGCCAAAGCATTTTGCTTGATAGATGCACCTCTGCGGAAGTTCAGGGGTGCAGCCCAACCCAATATTTCTATTCTTGATTCATCCGTGCTGTGCTCCATTTTAACAGAGATTTCTTTTCTTCTTTAGGCTGATGCAGTTTCATTTGAAGAAATAAAGAAGTATATTAATCAAGAGGTTCTAAGGATTTTTGAAGGTTAGATTTGCTTGATAAACATTTCCGAATTTTTCGCCGATTCCCACCTCCTGTGCAGGTTGGAGAATTCCTTCAGCAACAAGCTCAAAAGATGGTTGTGCCACGGCAACCTTGAGAGGCAACCCATTTTATGATGGAGCAGCTCTGTTGGGTAGAAAATTCTTCCCACGCTGAGTTAAATCTGCCTCCTTGTAGCTTCTTCTCGTCCCTCCTGGTCCGCTAAATAGCACAGGTCAAGGGTCTTGCTCTATTCCCGCGACAGCCCTTCGAGTATCTTTCAGCATCCGTGGGACTTTCTCTTCCATGGAGTCAGTGTATCCAGCTCCTCCCCCATCATCACCCTTGAGAGATACTAAATCGTTCAGTGACCCTCATTCATCCAGGAGTACTTTGACCAGGGCTGAGGACATGTCTTTTGATCGAGACCAGGGCCAGCAAACTATGGCCCACCGGCCAAATCCGCCCGCCACCTGTTTTTGTATGGCCCACAAGCTGAGAATGGTTTTTACTTTTTGGGGGTCAGAGGATACATTTTTAAATGGTTTTTTAAAGTCAAAAGAATATTTCATGACGTGTGAAATGATCTGAAATTCAAATTTGTGTCCATAAGTAAAGTTTTTTGTAGCTCAGTCACACTCATTCCTTTCTGCATTTTCTCTGGCTGCTTTCCTGCAAGGGCAAAGGACTGAGCAGCTGTGACAGGGACCACTCAGCCTGCAAAGCCAGAAATGCTTACTCTGACCCTTTTCAGAGAAAGTTCTCTGACCCCGATATAGACACCTCAATCATGCAGCCAAAGACGGCATTCCTTCCTTTAGAAAAGCATCCATCTCACCCTGTTGATTCTTGACTAACCACCTTGGATCTTCCTTACATAAACTTCGTAAAATTAGGTGTTTTTCATTATACACTGTGTCTATTTTTAAAGTCCAACTGTGTGATTTTATGTTTCTCCTTACTAAATTTCAAGTGATTCGTGTTCATACATTGTCCCAGCCTGAAGACACCTTGTGGAATGTTGTGTTGTAGGGCAAGTTGGCTGACCATCCTAACTTTGTGCCATCTCCAAGTTTTATAAGTATGTCATCATTCTAATGATTGATCGAAATGTTGAATCAAAAAGAGCCAAGAGTCAAGGAGTAGGCCTTTCTAAACGCCGTTGTGTTCCTCCTCCCGCCGTAAAGCATCTGTTGGCCTAATGTTTTAGTGAGCTCTGAGTCGTTAGAGTTGTCATCAAATCCACTCTACCTTTCTTTATCTGTTCACAAGGATAACGCATGATTTTGTCAAATGACTTGCTAGCATCAAGATCACTCCCCTCAACTATGAACTGAACAAAGTGAGAATTATTTGTCTTCAGAAAATAAATCCACATTGGCTGTCATGGTTCCCTTCTTTTGCAGAGCGTCCTTTTTTTTTTTTTTTTTTGTAAGATTTTATTTTTTTCCTTTTTCTCCCCAAAGCCCCCTGGTACATAGTTGTATATTTTTCGTTGTGGGTCCTTCTAGTTGTGGCATGTGGGATGCCGCCTCAGCGTGGTTTGATGAGCAGTGCCATGTCCGTGCCCAGGATTCAAACCAATGAAATACTGGGCCGCCTGCAGTGGAGCGCACGAATTTAACCACTCGGCCATGGGGCCAGCCCCCAGAGCGTCCTTCTTTACTACTTTGTTGAATTTTGCAAGGAGTGACGTTACAAGGTACCCCAAGTTCATTGTGAATCCTTCTACCGCAAGCACAGAATTAGCAGCTCTCCAAGAAGCTCTGATTGTTTTAAGCAGTAATTAGTATTAGAGACCCAAATCTCAGTGCCTGAGTGCACATTATCTTATTTCACATGAGCACTGGAGGTAGAGCAGAGTGACACAGGGACTTTTAGCACTTCAGTGATAAAATAGAAAAAAGTGTTTCTCTAAAAATTCATAAAAGTTTATGGTGTTGATTTCAATTTACCTTGCTGTCTACTAAGTGTCTTTATTCGCTCTGACATGATAATTTATTAATACAATTTTCCACTCTTTTTTTTGAGCTATCAGTCTTTTCTTTATAGTTTTAATGTTGCCCTTAAATTTAGAAACCTCCTTTTCTTTTTTTTTTTTTTTTGACCTTTGAATCAAGCATCATGGAATAGGCTCCACACTTTGCAATACAAACATTCACCCTCAACAAGTGTGCCTCAAGCACCAAGTGTCTGAAAAAGGAAAAGGCACTTTGAGCTCTCCAGGAGCCACTGAAGACTATAGAGGCAGAGGCAGGGCCAGGTGATTTGCAGGACTCAATGCAAAGTGGAAATGCAGGTGCCCTTCTTCAAAAAAGATCACGAATTATAAAACAGCCACAGCAGAACATTATACGGAGCGTAGGGCCTTCCGAGCCTGGGGCCCTGAGTGACTGCACAGGTGCCTGTGCATGGAGCCAGCCCTGGACACAGGACATCCAGGACCTCAGAGAGCATCCACAGCCTAACAGACCACAATCACCAAAAGGGAAATGCCAGAAAATTTCTGTCTTTGAATTGCAATCTAAAATTCCCTTGTATCTCTTAATTTCCATGGGCTCCAGGGTCAATTATCTTTTATCTCAGGCAGCTTAATGTTGACCTTCAATTCCTTAAAAGACTTTAGATAAAAACGTATATTAAATAGTTCACTAGTTAATTAGTCTAACTTTTTAAGGCTGGTTAAGAATACCAGAAAATAGAACCAAGTGCTATCAGAAAAATATGATGTGTTGAGACATGGGAAGTGTTCATTTTGAAAGCCCAGTGGACACTGGATGAAGGCATGGCCCTGGTGGCCTGCCCTGTGCATTCAGCAGGGAGAACTTGGCTCCTTCCACCTGCAGAAGGCTCCGTGCTGCCCGCGCCCAGGCCATTCTGTCGTTTTTCCGTGAACGGCTCTCTGCCTCCTGAGGAATCGGGTGCTCTCCACCTGTCTTGGGGCAGGCCCCGCGGCTTGTACTTTCTTGGCACCTCCTCTAAGTCTGTGAGCTCTCTTTCTGCACTCCTGCCCCAACTTTCCCTCTTGGAGTTGCTCCCTGCCTGCCAGGAAGCTGGCGGGTGCGGAGTCCTCCCAGGTCTCCTCTGGTTGCACCCCCATCTCTCCTACTGCCTCTCTCCGTCTCTTCCAGCCTGGCCAGGTCCAGATGAGTGGCCAGTGCTCCCTCAGAAGACACAGATGTCTTGACCTCAAGGCAATATTCTAAAGTAGCCACAAGGAGATTTTTTTTCCTGAGATTTCTAGACTCTGAGACTTTGAATTGATACTCCTCTCCTTTTATCTCTGCTGGCACCAGTCCAGGAAGACTGTCTTCTCCCAAACAAAATTGTACCTGATAGCCAGAATTTAGTATTTAGCACTTTAGTCCATTTGTCCCAAGATTATTCCAATTCAGTCCATTCAATTTTCCATTTACAAGTCACTTTTCCATGGCTTCTGAACACCACTTACAAAAAAGAAAAGCTCCATTTTCACGAATCCTAGAGCTCCAAGGTCACAGTTCTCCTTTTCAGAAAGCCTTCTCTGTAAAAGCAAAGGTTAAATTCCATGTGTTGAAACACTCACCGTGAAGAGCTGCACCCATGTGCCTCTCCTTTTCTCAGCCGTTTCACGGGAGAGCTGGGTCAGCGGCAACTGATGCTCGTCTCTGCGCCGTTCACCTCTGCACATCCACGGCCTCAGGAGCGGGTGTCTCCACTCAGCACATCATGGACTTCCAGCGGGGGCTCGAGGGGGTCCTCAGGAGATCCTGCCCCACTTTATCACCTGAGGGGTCCACACTGGCGCCTCTAGTTAGAGCTGGACCAGGACCCAAAACTTGGGCTCTCCTCCTGGAGCTTTCCAACTCCCTTTGGGGATTCCCAGGTGACCCCACTGATACAGCACCTCCCACAGAGGCTATTCCCCAGTCCACCCAAGCCCTCCGTCAGCATCCTGATGCCCCATCCCAAACCTAGCCATGGTGAGGAAGGTGTTTTCCCACCAACCACAAGTCTGGGTTTCTGGTGGATTGCAATGCACAAACATACACCCAATCTAAAGTTAGATTAAATTCCTAATTTGATTGGCCAACAGGTCAAATCCTTTTGCAAGCAAGGTGGCCACACAGAGTGGGGACAGATGCCATGTGTCTCAGCTTGGCTTCTTTTGGCTTTGTGAGGGCTTTGCAGCTGCCAGTGATGCTGCCCACACAAGTTAGGATCTTGTCAGATCTGAGAAGCTTCATTCTTGCTATAACATCACCCTCCTATGCTCGGCATTACATCACCGTGCAGGAGGAATTTACCAACCTGTGCAGGAATGTGGACACACATCCGGCTCTCTCAGTTCTTGAGACAAACTTGGAACCAACAAGACCACACCTGCAACTGTGGAAGAGAAGGAAGGTTAGGGCTAAGTGTCCCTGAAGAATATTTCTGCCTCCAGATTTCTAATGTTTGGGAAAGCCCCTCTACCTATGTTTTCTCCATTTTTCCTACATGTGTTTCATAGACATGTGTGTGAACATGTGTGAATATGTATCATCCTGTTCTCTGGTTTAAAGGTTGCAATATTTTCACTTGGATCTTTACAACTAAGATATTACTTTATATTTATATATGTGTATACATATTTGTATATATACACATCATCTGATAAATACACGTATTGAAGATAGAAATATAATTTTTCAAAATATTTTCCACAGGGCAATCTCCATTTCTTCCAGTTTGCTTGTTTCTGCTTCTTTGTTTTGGTCTATCGTTCAACTTAGAGGATTTCCTCAGGGCCAACAATCCTTGGCTGTCTGCTGATAGAAAAGAGTGGGTGCTGAAAACTGATGGGCGGTTGTGAGTGAATGGTGGGGCTTGCCAACTGTAAGCTTCACTGTCGGGTGGTCTAGCTGGGCTTTTTACTTGAAAGACCCTCAGTTTCAGTGTCTTTAAGTCTTTCCTCTTATTTTGGCCAGATTTCCCAGAGGAAACACTTCCATTTCCTGCCTGGCTGCCAGCATTTGGGGAGCGAAGTAGGAGATTAGGGCCTGGGCCTCAGCTCTCAGCGTGTAAATGCTCGTTTATTCTCCTTGTTTTCAGAGGGAAGCCTGAGACTCAGTGGAGTCTGGGGCCCCCAGTGCAGAGACGATCTAATTACGCTTCTCGGCTAATAAACCTGCAGGCTTCGCTGGGCTTGGGTGGGGCCACTGCTAGCTGTATAGAACAGAGACAGGGATTCCCGAGATGACTTTTTCAACCAATTCTCACTTCAGGTCCCCCCTCCATCCCCACTTCCAGTGTAACTTGTACTGCAATTCTGAGACTTTGCAGGATGTTGTGGTTTGTACCAGGTTGTTTCTCTTCTAGCGTAGGGTTGGTTTTCCTGAGTCTGTTACGTCACCTGTCGCTTGGCTATCTGGTTCTCAGCCTCCCAAACTGTGTTCTGTTTCCTCCTTTCATATTCTGCCCATTCTTGTGGTGTTATGCCTTTAAAGCTATCTTACTGTTGTGTTACACGGATTCAGGAGGGAGTCAGAGCACACGCGTGTGTTCAATCCACCATCTGTACCCACAATAACATTTCAAAACAACATGCTTACAAAGCTGGCAGAGGGCTGAGCCAGGGATAAAGGGAGCAGTAAGAACATTTGGGCCACGATTACCGCAAAAGGAATATGAATCCACCAAAGGATTCTGTTGAGTTGACAGTTAAAATGAACTAGAAAGTAATTAAGATACAAAAGGAAATTATTCTTATATTTTTGCCCCTTGGGAGAGAACTGTATCTAATTTTGGCTTCCATATTTAATAGAGGTTTGAAAAGCCCTGGAATAGTGGAACCAAAAAGTGATTTACAAAACAAATTACCAAACCTGTGAGTAAAGGTTATTTAACCTGAAGGCTGGAGGTAACAATACTATCAAATATATGACTGATTTCCCAAAGGAAGCACTCATTACTGACTCTGTTTCCATAATGGGCTAACAAAAGAAAATAAGTTGAAGCTGTACCAAGAAAAAGGGCAATTATGCCGTTGAATGGGCATTAGGAGAAAAAGATGAATTTCTCTCTTTGAAAATATTTACAAATTCTATCTGTGAAATAGAAGGTAGACATGGGCCAGATGACATCTGAATGTCCCTTCCTTCTCTGTGTGATATAGTTTTTCATCACTTTAATATTAATGTCTGCATTTTATTAACAAGCCCATTCTCCAAAGAAGGCAAGCCGTTGGTCTTATTTGTCAGAATGACTGCTGTGGGTTTGCCTTGGCAGGCGGAACGTGTGTGTTTGGTTATGCAAGCTCCTATCTGAACTCTTCAATTTCCTGCCTCATTCGAAAGCATAGCCAAAAACAGTTTAATTGACCAAAGATCCCTAAAAATAGAGGAAAGGCAATTAAGAATACAGGTCTTTACAAATCATTTAGAGGCTCAGAAACATTTTATTTTAAATTACAGACCAGTAGAGCAGGGTTCAGAAGAAGTAATTACCCTTATGCTAAATGACTATTTCTGAGTGTATCTTGAAGTTAGATAATGTACAGCTAGATGTAATTATTTAAAAGAATATTCTATTTTTACTCAAAATATTAAAAATCACCCAAACAAATCACCTGTAAATTCAATCCATATATTAAAGAGGAAAAATCAGTACTGTGAATATTTGCATTTAGACATTAAAGGTATTTGAAGAGATATGTCTCAAATTAAGGAAAATTGTACTGAAATATATATTTCTCTTTTAAGTGCAAAGCCACAAATAGTATGCAAAGTTTCAAACTGTGATCACTGAAGTTCATATTTGTTCATAAAAAACCCAGTTTATAATTTAATGTAATAAAGGTGTTATATCTACATTCAGTGTGATGATTTGCAAAATTGTAACTATACATTAATTGCAAATTTATTTTATCTATTGTTACTGGAAACAAATGTATTAACATCAACCAAACATGTGGCAGGTGGACAGTCAGGTAGTAAGTTTTACTGGAAGGGCAGTGATTTACTATCACTCTTAGCGATGATTCATAAGATCCCCATTGGTCTCCCACCATCACTGTCAGTCAGTCTGCAGCCGGAGATCCTGGCCCTGTGGATGTTGGAATGTTTTCAGTCTGCTTGCTTTGTGATTTGAGAGGGTGAGCGGAGGGCGATCACTCTTGTGACAACTACAGCTAATACTCCACGTTTATTGGGGCTTTTCCCTTAATAATTCCATTTGAAAAAAATTTATTTTACTTTCTTAAGCAGTGTATGGACTACATTTTTTTAAACAAATTTTTTATTGAAAGCTCATTGAAAAATAGAATTTCGCTCGGGAGTAATTTGCTCTTTATCAGAAATTTGTAAAACATACATATCCGTTTAAGTGAAATGTGCCTTTACAGTTCAACTAAATGAACTAAAGTGAGTGGAAAGACTGGAGAAAATTGAAGCAACTCTTAATATGGTCTTTACGATTGGGCCTCTGTCTTTTCTAACTGAGCTATAGTTTCTAGAATGTTGTCTCCTTTGGTCCTTACTTGCAAAATAAACACTAATTTAATGAGTAAGAACATTTTCTGAAAGACTTGTCTGCACCAAACCTATGCTGAATTTTTCAAATTTAAGATTTATTTCTTATTACACACTGAATGTATCCTTGAAAAATTGTTAGTTTTACAGATGAAATTATTTGAATTTGCTTTTTGAAGAAAAATATGGGAAAAGAAGAAAAATGAAACAATGTGGTTAATTTTTTTGTCATGGAAAGGAGATGGCTTCTTCGAGTTTTCTATTTTAAATCTGGTTATGTGTTATATATATCTAGTTATTAGATTTGTTAAATGTGAGATATACAAAATATAAACACCATGCACGTTTAAATAAAAAAATCCATGATATAGCATATTTATAACAGACTTTAGGTGAATTTGCATTAATGACTTAACCAAAATTAATTCCACAGAGTGGTAAAATATTGAACATGATTTTGAGGTAAAATTTAACTGAACCACGGCCTATATGGAATTAATAACCAAGAATTCTATAATAATGTGTGTAATCCTGGAGTGATTATTCAAAAAAGGAATTCTGAGAAGGAATGTCTTACGATTATATTATATACAGATTTCTAGTCATAAAATAAAGCTTACTAGCAGGTAATCTTTACAGTATATGGGGCTTATAAGACGTGGATACTAGTTCTTATTGAAATGATCATCTCTTTCAGGCTCTCTTCATGATTCCTGAACAAGAGCACTTTAATGCAGAAAGGATAAAATGCCCAACGTAGGGCACTTACAGAGAATATTTAACTTAGTTAATAATATGTCTTGTTTAGGAATTTATTTGAGTGAAAATTCTTTTTTTTTAAGATTGGCTCCTGAGCTAACAACTGTTGCCAATCTTTTTTTCTTTTTGCTTTTTCTCCCCAACTCCCACCACGGAAGCGTGGCCTGATGAGCGGTGCCGTGTCCGCACCCAGGATCCAAACCAGCAAAACCCTGGGCCGCTGAAGCGGAGCACACGAACTTAACCACTCGGCCACAGGGCCAGCCCCATGAAAATTCTTATTTATATTTTCATATTTACATTTCCTTGAACTCCTCATTTTCCAGATCCTTTAAATTTCATGAGTTGTTAATACACCAATGTTCTATAATGTCTACTCACTTTTGTCCAAAAGCATTGTTGACTTAGTAATAAGTCTCTAGGTATTAATAGTTGCATGCCACCTATGAAGATATTCTCATGGCCTGACGACCGAGCTCACCTTGAGGAGGCCTCTTAAACAGTCCTCTGTTCCCTCCCAGACTCTTTCTTTAGGTCCCAGACAGAGAGTGCTGGGCTCCAGGCAGTTTGGGGGATGAAGAAAAGGGCAAGTGACAATGCTATCTTCCTTGAGAAGGCAACATTGCTTATTTGGGAAGTATTCAATTCATAAAGGTCACATCACTCAACACTTACAAAAAATTTTTTTGACATTTTTAGATGTCCTGGATAATTTATCAACTGCCTGTAACTTATGTATTCTTAGTTTCAGGGTTTTCTTCAGGTCCACGGAAATGTAGAGAAACTTTTTGTTGTGTTCTCTCTGTCTACAACTGGAACTCAGTGAGGGCGTGCCCACCCACACCAATGCTGAATTTTTTCTTTGGTCAAATTAGACATTCTTCCTACTAAAACCTTGGCTGAAAACTGGGACAGACTAACTGAAAATCGAACCAGAAAAACATAAATACTATTGAGGGTGTATAATAAGACATTTTCTTTAAAAAGCAAAAATGAGTTGTTGACGAAGGACAATATTTGCCCAGTATTGAAATTAAACAGTGAAATCATAATGGATATGAAACCAATGACCATCTTTTCGACAAGTAAACCTCTCTATTAATAATGCAGTTTTGTTCAAGGATGTGAAGGGTCATGTGCTGTATGAGTAATCTGTTGCTGCATACGAAAGTCCCTCAAAACTCCAGTGGCTTAAAACGACCACGTTTGTTATCTCACACTTTCTGCGGGTCAGGGACTTGTCGCTTAGTTGTGTGGTTCTGGCTCAAGGTCTGTAGGGAGGCTGCAGCCAGGATAACAGCCAGAGCTGGAGTCATCTGAAGGCTCGACTGGGGCTGGAAGTGCTCTTCCAGGTTCGCTCACATGGCTGTGGCAGGTGGCTTCAGTGTGTCCCCGTGTGGGTCTCTCCATTGGACTACTTGAGTGTCCGCACTACTGGCAGCTGGCTTCCTCCAGAATGAGCAGTCTAAGAGAGAGGGCAGCCAGGTACCCATGATGCCTTTTACGACTTAGTCTCCCTAGTTGCACACTGTCAATTCTGATTTTTTTCTATTCGTTAGAAATAAAAGTAAGTCCAGCCACACTCAAGAATAGGGGATTTTGGGGGCCAGCCCCGTGGCTAAGTGGTTAAGTTTGCACGCTCTGCTTTGGCAGCCCAGGATTTCATTGGTTCAGGTCCTGGGCACAGACATGGCACTGCCTATCAGGCCATGCTGAGGTGGCATCCCACATAGCAGGGCCAGAAGGACCTAAAACCAGAATATACAACTATGTACTGGGGGCTTTGAGGAGAAGAAGAAGAAGAAAAAAAAAGAAGATTGGCAACAGATGTTAGCTCAGGGCCAATCTTTATTTTAAAAAAAAAAGAATTTAGGCTCCACCTAATTCCATTTGGAAGGGAGTGTCAGAGAATTTGTGAACATATTTTAAATCACCACACCACCATTCACAACATTGCTAGAAAGTGGCTTAAATTTCTTATTGAAACCATTTTTTACTGTGAATGTAAATCCTCTCCACATGTTATCACCAGGGGTTCATATGCTTCTAGGGTATTGTTCTGTCCACTAGGTCGGCTGCATCTCTGAGGTGCTGAAAATTCTCAGACCCTGTGATCAACAGGGCTGGTCTGCATCTGTGTTCATATAACTCTGTGTGACCCATTTTATTTGACCGATCAAGAAAACTCTCTCAGCATTTAGACCAGTTGGTAAATTAGATGTGCTTAAATTGAAAACCAAATAGCTTTTTTGTTGGATTTCAGGTAAAAAATATTTGGAAATTTTTGACAAAAAAGTATTTCCATAACATGATATTTTGTGTTCTCTTTCATCAATGAAGAGAGGATGGCTGTGTTCCTGTCCCAGCTCAAGCTACCCGCAGCAATGTTGGCCGCTCAGGCTCATGGGAGACCTGGGCCACCAGGAAAGGATGGGTTACCTGGGCCACCAGGAGACCCCGGACCCCAAGGTAAGTCTTCAAGTATAGTATTTGTTTACCAGTTCTTTAACGCTCAGTATTTATAACCTGCTAATCCTAGGTAAGGCAAGAAATAAATAAATATGTATATAAGTATATATATGTATACATAAAATGGTTTGTTATAGAATATGTCGTTAATATTTGACATTCTAGAAGCAGGTTTTTAACTATTACCCTTTCAAATTTAAAGCTGATAATTATCTACTAATCTAAATGTATTTTAATAATAATATTTGTTACAGTAATGACAGCAATAATAGGTGCTTATATATCACTATTATCTGGGAATCCCAGAGTTGTTTATGCCTCCCTATTGATGTAAGTAGAGCGAGAGTCACCATCTCAGCATCGTAAAGAAACTGAGGAAAAAGTCTTGAGACATTACTGTAAGTAGTGATATGAGCCCAAAATATATTTTTTAGAAATTTTAGAATCTTTCTCCTTCAAACGGAGCTTGTGGATGGTAATTTTTTAATTTTTGAGTATTTCTCAAATGTTTCTAAAATTTTTAAAGAAAGACTTTACTTAAATTACCAAAAATGTTGTTCTACTGATGACAGCTTGACAAGAGACGTGATCTTAGTATAGCTTGAGGAAATAAGCTGGCAAGGCCATTCTCTAGGAGTATGCCTAGCAGTCAGCAACAGGGCCAAGGAGACCCTGGTTTGGAAGGTTCACAATTCCCACAAGGAAACAGTAAATCCAGTGAGCACATACGTGAAGGGTAAGACCAGGGAAACTGCTTTTCATGTGTTACCACAGAAGAACTCAAGGGCCCTCCTTGAAATAATCAAAAGCTTGTATAGACGAGAAAAAGAGAAAGTTAACACCAAAGTTGCACAGGAATATAGTCCAAAATGCCATACATGCAGAGAATGAATTTTCTCTCCCAACTGCACTTTCCTTCCTACAGCTTCTCTGTAACCTCAAGCCTCGTTTGCCATTGGAAGTGACCTCTGCGCCCTCCCTCACCTGAAGAGCAACAACTGTCCCCAGTCACAGGGTCTGTCAGGGTCCTAACTTACAACGGAGACGGACAATGCTTGTGGTTAGTGAGCAGAGGGTAGAACAACAACGGGCAGATCTCTCTGTTCACCTAAACAGCAATTTATTCTCCCTTCCCCGGAGATCACAGAGGTTTGGCAGATAGGAGGAAGAAAAGGCGTAGAATCGGGTTGGCCTTCTGCTTGTACTCGGTTGTGTAGAGGGTGGTTAGTCATCGTCTTTCACTAGTCGGCTCTGTTCTGGGATCAGAGTCCATGAGCCTGCACGAAGAGCGGGAAAGCCCAACTGAAGACGTGAGGCCTCCAGCCACGAGAAGACCCAGGACTCTTAACACCAAGAGGAGAACCCTGGACAGAAGCGTCATCCAGCCGCAGTCTGAGGACAGGAGCAATGGAAAGTCAGAGTATCCAGGAAAAGGGTTCTGGACCTGGAGTCACCTGTCCCTGCAAACGCCTGTCTCCGGGCTCGCTTCCCGGGTCAGGAGGCCATCTGGAAGGTCTCCATCAGAGGCAATGAGGAGTCAACAGTGTTCTTGAAGCTTTGGAAACAAGGCTTCTGTTCACCTCTCAATTTCCTTTCCGTTTTGCGCAGGATTTCATGGGTTTCACTTACTCTGCGAGGACATCTTATAAATTACTTCTATAAGTAGGAAGTAGAAAGCAGAAGCTGTTAGGACTTTTGGAGGCAATTCTTGAATTTCAAAGTCTTTCCCATAAAATTTCTAACTTTTTTCAAACCAACCTTTAGTAAAATTGACGAAGCTTTCGTCCCACCAGAGGGTCTCTGACAACAGACATATCTTGCCTGTAACTCAGTGAGGTGTCTCCTCAACTTTCACAGGATATCTCCTTTTCAGTATTTGTTAAATGCCAAAAATGCAGCAGAAAAATAAAACTTGCAAAATATGGGACTTGTCTTTAAGGAATATTGGCCCGTAGTGATGCTGTACTGATAATCCTGTCTAAAGGCACGAAGAAATCTTACTATAAAAAATAAAATGCGGGTCTGCTGGGTGGTCTTTGGTGCCTCCCCAGGAGTTCACAAAGGATGGAAGGGCTTTCCTCTGGAAGATAAGTAGACATGAAGTGCTCGGAAGATGAAGTTCTCATGTAACTTCAAAGCTTTGCTTCGCTAGATTTAAAAGTTTTTCCGAAAAGGAAAGAAGAAATGCGTATAAAACTTTTACCTGAGTGACCATGCAAACCTCAGCTGCTGTTGGCTGTTGGTCCTCACCACGACACAGTGACTGAGTCTGAGAGGAGGCTGAAGTGAGGATACAGCAGGGAAGGGAAACAGAGGCCGAGCATGGAGCATGGCGCGGGGTGGCGGCCCATGCATGGATTCTGCGTGATCGTGGCTCTTCTGAAATTTCTGAGACCTTTTTTTCAGGAAAAATATCCACTTTCATTTGAAATGAAGTGGTTTGGTTATAAGTATGCGCTATAGAATCAGTGCTTTCTTATCTTTCTATCTTTAGGGAAGGACAAAAATTTAAAGGGTCTCACAAGTTTCCTGTGCTTGTTCCGAGAAACAGGAGACGCAGAGAGCAAGGAGAAAGGTGACATGAGACTATGGGAAGCACATGGTTCAGGCTGAAAGGGAAGCCCTGTGCCTGCCCAGATTTTGATCACCAGATCTCGGGGACCCTGACCTCTTTGCAGCGAGAAGAGACCAGTATGATTCTGAGTTGGGTCACCTCATTTGCATTTTTCCTAAATGCCCCAAAGGGGTGACTGTTGATGTCTTTTTTAAATTCGAAAGCCTTTCCAGACAGGTTTCAATTTTAACCATCCTTTGGGTCTCTGACCATTGCCTCCCAACCGTGTGCTAAGGGGCCCTTCGCTGGGGGTGCCCCCTTCCCTCCACGGGTCTGCGGTGTTGGCCTGAGTGTTCATGCTGCGGGGTGAGGGAGAATGTGCCACATCAGGACCATAGCACCCTCAGGAGCCTGATCCAGCTGGGTTCCCATGTAGGAATAAGAGAGGCGCGTTCTCCTAACAGACTTAGCCTCTTTGGCGAGTTTCACGAGAAAGAACTTCGTTTAAACTTTTTCCAAAGACAGCTGATTCTCCACCCTGGTGAAAACCCTGAAGAACGGACACCACCTTTGAAAGCCCCATCCGTTTCAGAAAGGACCCCACACGCCACGTGGGTGTGGAGTTCCTAGGAGAAAGCATGCAGCCCTTCAGGGTGCCGTTGTCAGTTTTGGAAGAACAATATAGGGAATGGTTGTTCTTACCTTTAAACTTTTAAAGTTTAGCTATCATTGGTTTATAGTGAAGGAAACCTTCTGTTATTCATAAGCCAGTGGCCTATAGGGTAGCTCGTGTGACTGATGTAGATTTGACCTTCAAATTTGTTAGCAGCAGGAACCGTAGGAAATTGGGTGCGTGTGTGTGTCAAAGTGACTGAAGGGCCCTGCTGTCAATTAGCAGGTGGAACTGGGAAGCCCAACAACTTGCCAGACCAGCCTTCCAGCCTTTTCCAAACTTCAGGCGAGGCCTACCCTAAAGGGATGAAAAGCTTAATCCTAGGAAATGGGAAAGCTGTTCATGACTTTGTTAGCATTCCTGGCTGAGTTTTTCTGTGAAACAATTATAAAATGAGACCCTATGGCTTTATGGCGGCCTTCCTAGGAAATGAGCTGGGGTCTTTATTAGGAAATTTGAGAGAAAGTTCTCGTGTGCTTGTGCAGTTCAACAGCTGTATCTACTAATAGTAGGTAGTTATTAACCCAACACACTGAGAGATCTGTACAAATAAATTACTGCATTTGACAGAAGTTTAAATGTTACCCTACCATACAGGTATACAAATTATTGTTTCTTGTTTTGTGATACCTAGGCACTGAAATCCATGCGGAATAATATATTTTTGCGTTATATTAAAACCTGAGAGCTGAATTTAAATATGAAGGTTTTAGCAAATATGTTCTTCACTGGGAATTGTGTTAGTCTTGTTAAACCTCTTGTTAGAGTTCATGTATCTTTAGTTATTTTTCTTCCTTCTTAATTTTTTAGCCTGTGATCTTAAGCGCTCACTGCGATAGCTTGAGGGTCAACTTTACAATCTTTGCGTAACCACGGAAGCTAGATGAACTATCAAGTAGACCTCACGTAATACATGTTATTTTACAGAAAGATTTAAACAGTGGCTTTGGAAGGGTGCTTTCAAATGACCCTCAGTACAAACGTTTTTCCTTCTTGTTAACCTGTGTTAAGTGAAAGCCACTCCTATAAAAGGGATCCCCATAATATTGCAAACTGGAATGTGCATCCACTTAGGGTATTGTTCCGCGTGGCCAGGCCACGGTTCTCTCTGGGGTGTGGGATTGTACTGAATATCTGTAACATAGTTTTCAGATAGAAATGTGTGAAAATATTCCCCTGGATGTATTTCCAGTGTGCACATCTAAATATTTCCCAAATGCATGTTGTTTTTCCCACTGTTTTCACATTTATGGTCAGGTCACACCTCCAAAGCCAAGAAGTAACTGTGTAGTGATTACATTGCTAATGTCATTTGGATCATAATGTGTACAGTGTATGGTCAAGTCAAATCTGAGAATGGTAACCTCAGAACTGATGTCTAATTATCAACAATAATGGGGAATAATTTGTCTTACGTACTGTTCAGAGAGAGTATTAAGCTTTCGCCTCCTCTCCTGTTCTGCTGCAGTAACACAGCTTCATAAAAGACACCACTAAGTCAGGACCTACCACTTCCTACTGAGATGCTCTCCTACCAGTTATCCTTGCTGTGTGTCTGCATGATTCTGTGTGACTGCTCTGTTCATTCGGGACTAGGAGCAATCATTAGGCTGCTATTTAAGTGTGAAAAAGTTGGAAATTAAAGCTCTATTTACCATCGCTGGGAAGCTCTTCCAGCCACAGAACCTTTTCTTCAAGTGAAGTCTTAACACGGGTGCTAGTATATAAAACACAGATGGAAGTGTTCTATGCTTCTTGAAGCAGGGATAAGGGCTCCCAGAGGCACAAATTGCTCTGGCTCAGGCAACAACAAGCATAGTCAAGAATGAGAATGATTTTTTCTTAAAGTGGATACAGATCTTAAACCTAATTCATTTTGGTTAAAGCATCTTAAACTGGGGAAGTGAGTTTGGAAGGACCCTCAGTCTCCTCTTGCTTTCTAGCATTGTTGAAACTCCCGGTCCTTTGGAGTTACAAACCACCATGTTAAAACATGGGGTCGCTGTTTTAACTTTACTTAGAGAGGATATAAAGTTGTTATAGTCAGTGATTTGAACAAAGACAGGATTTGTCCTTGACTGACTCCTGAGATGGGTGCATTCACGTATATTCACACTCCTACTGTCATTTACTGAAATCATGAGTTTCTGTTCCTTTCATTCCCTTTAATTCTTGGACTAAGGTCCAGGTTCTTGTTGTCATATTATCTTGTGCTCACGTTAAGCAGAATTCTTTCAGTATACCTCTTATATTTAGTCTGTACCCACCCTCCAGTTAAAATTCACATGGAAGAGAGCTCGCACACCTTGTCATAACTATCTGAAAGAAGATATAAATGATTGAGTTATTTAGGTATCATTTTCAGTGCCAAAAATGTCCCTGTCAAGAGTTCAACTTGTAACTTTTTATAGTAGTGGCATATTTCTAAGATCCTCATTGCCTATTGCACCTGATCTGGTTGATATGCAAGTTTAATATGTGCTAATGCAAAACAACTGATATACTCTTCATGTTAAGCAGGAATTACAGAAATGTCACAGGCTAAGAGCGTAGTTCTTGCATGTGTGCATTGCCGTATAACACTCTTACTTTTGTGTCTCTCTTTTTATGTGTCTCTCACTTAGGCTACCGAGGACAGAAGGGAGAAAGAGGGGAACCTGGCATTGGGCTTCCAGGGAGCCCGGGCCTTCCTGGGACCTCAGGTAATGGTGATGTTATCTTCACGACACGAGCAAGCCTCTAAAAGCAGGAACCAGGCCTTCTCCCCTGTGGCCCTTAGGTGTTGCCACAGTTGTTGGTTGGAGTGAGGGAGGAAGAGCCATATGTGATCTGCCTTCTGATGGGGTCTTTTATTTCATTAGCTCCGGGTTTGCCAGGCTCACCAGGGGCCCCAGGGCCTCAGGGCCCCCCAGGACCTAGTGGACGATGTAACCCAGAAGATTGCCTCTATCCCGTGTCTCATGCCCGTCAGCGGACAGGTGGGAAATAACACACCTGAAGAAGACGATTCCTGTCATATCTTCTGACCACTGGAGCTGGAGCTGTCTTAATACTGTCAGCCCCTCATGATGTGAGGGCGTTGATTTTTGGTTTTTGGGTTTTTTTCTGGTGTAGGCCAGACATTAAAAGCAATTGAAATCCTAATCCTATAGTAATGGCAATATGAGCATTTTTAGACTTTTCCCAAATTCATTCCATATATTTTGCTTCACCATTACTATGATTTTTGTTCAGAGTTTTCTATGAAGTACACAAGCAAATCTTGTTAGTTCTTCTTCTGAAGGAAATTACAACTTGTGATTTAGTAGGCTCATGGTGACGTACATTTCGTAGTCTGATCAACTTGTATTTGGCCTTTGATTTCTTAATTTTAAAGTTTCAGACATATTGAAATTTTCTTGGTGTTTAAATTTACTATCATTGCTAAAAATTTCATCAAGTTTTTTGATAGAGTGCGTTGCACCAGCGGAATATTTTCTGACTACTTTTTTATAGCTCAAGAATTCTCATACCATCCTAGATCCATCCTACTTAGAAACAGGCAATAAAAGCTTCACTTCATAACTTTTATTTTGGAAAAAACCCAGGAGGCTCTTTATCACGGAGCCCAAAACCCACCATAGCCAACTCCTGACATGATTTTGTTAATTCTGCATAAGGAGCTCAACTCAAAGCAATCAGTGCTGGTGCGAACGCAAACCGTGTGCAAAGGGAGCATGAAGTCTGACAGCACACGAGTTCGGGAAGAAGAACCCAGTGCTGTGATCCCTTCGCTGAGCTTCTCATTGGGAAACAGAGCTGTTTTCCCTAAGAGGTGTTTGGTGGTGAAGGCACCCAGGGGAGTGGTACTTTTGAAGCTCAAATGGCCTCGTGAGGTCTTTGGGCCCCGGTATCCGTTACCTTCTGACCTCATCACTCTCAAACTAAGATAAGAGCTGGTCATCAGAACATAGGACGGATGTGCAGCGACTGGAAAAGAAACCCTCCTGCTCTGAAAGATGAATGTGTGGTGTCAGCAGATGCATGTGGACAAGGTGAAGCCCAAGGGCTCTTACGGAGAAGAGTGTTTCTCCAGAAGCTGTGGCCATAGGGACAGGGCAGCAGAGGAAGCCATGGCACGGAAGATGCAGCTAGCACTCAGGCCCAAGATGACCTCCACTTCAAGGGAAACAGCAGGCGCTGAAGGCAGTGTCCTCCACCAGAGAACGAAGATACAGGGATGGCCAACCAAATCACTACATGGTATTTTTATTGCCTAGCTGTACATTATTTTGAGAAACTGTTGGTTGAAAATAACTGACATTCTAGAACGTTGGGCGTGAGGATGTTGCTGAAATCTAAGTAGCGGGTCCCACAGATGCTGAGAACGTGCCACCCAGAGCCCTCCCCTGACAGAAATGGGGAGGCCAGACCTCTTCAAGAAGCAGTGCAGATTCCAATTTGGCTGAATCAGACTAGGGTGCTGGCTTCTATCTGTTGATTAAAAATGAGTTTAGAAAGGCAACCCACTGACCTTGGAAAAAGCTGTGAATGGAGTGGTGCAGGGAGCGCGCCTGGATTCCGGCGGGCTCTGTGCAAACGCACCCACAATTTGAACTGGTTTTCATTATTAGATAATGAACTGCTGGTCAGGTACTGTCTATATGGCTGTGCATACATGCAACCTTTTAGTTGTTTCGTATGGAATTATGCTGTATATTTCAATTCTAAGTTTATTTATTTTATTTTCCAAGGTTATTTTATTTATTTCAAGTGTTTTTAACTTTAAATTGATTTTCTTCTTCATTGTCTTTCCTGTGCAATACCTACAATGGTGCTGTGTTTTAGACTTACACAATTGGAATATACATATGCATTTTCTTAGTGAAATGATAATTTATCCAAAAAAAATGTACAGAAATCTAAAATCTGGTGCTATGTGTATATCTTGAGCTTTTAATTTGTCAAACTTTAATTTGTTAAATTTTCTGAAAGCTTACTATTCATCTGCTACTCATTAATTTACTTGAATTTGTCATAAAACAAAACATTTTATATGTTTTCAAAGATTATTTTTTCATATTAATTAGTAGGTTGTTTACCCTTTTGCCTCTTTGCTAATCCAGAAGTATTTATTTTACCATTTTAATGTTTTTATGCACTTTTTTGCTGATGATCATCAACATATTTTTCTTTGTTTTCTTTGGGTTAATCCTTTCATATGTATAAAAAGACTCAGTTCACTCTCTTGTTTTATAAATTCTGTTCACGTTTATTCCAAAGACTATGTCATGCATCCTTTCTTACAAATTGTATATTTAGGAACCTTTCTTTTTCTAAATTCCATTAATGCTGGACTGGTTTATTCCTGTTTCAAGAATTAGGACTCATTCAGGAGATTTAAGGAGAAAGGGGAAATATAATGTTATGTGATGCATATTACAAAGTAGAGCTGTCACACTGATTCAAGCTCGCTTTTCATGGCTGACACATGTGACTAAAGCCACCCTTGGCAGAACTAGAGAAGCGGGGCTGTGTCCACATTCAATGAGCCCCCTCACCCTACTGGGAAATTTGCCCTCCACCACTCGTTCTTGCCTCACCTCTGTGCACATGATATGCAACAGAAAGCAACAAGAGAGCCTGGTACAGCTAATACAACACCAAATAAAGTGGAGATTTGACAGTGGCCTAATTCCTTTAATAAAAAGAAAGTGCATTATTAAGCCCCAAAATAGGGTGGGAAATTTCCCCCTAAATTACTCAGTGGTGCCAATCCTCTTGTACCATTTTATTCCATTCTGAAGCATTTGTTTAGTTTCACACATATGTCAGTGATGTCCACAGCAGGCGAGAATAATTATCAAATTTCCTGAATTATCTCTTGTTTGGATTCCAGACAACATAAGTGTTTAAAATATAAAATAGTTTGGGGCCCTGATGATAATTAATAATTAAAATTGTGTTTGCCCTATACGTTTGAATTCCAGTCTAACATTTTATACCAAGATCAGCTAACACTTTCAGATAGAATTCTTTGTGTGCAAAGAATAAGATATGACCTCAATGAGTATTTATGGCCTCTGGAATCTAAAGACAAATGGAAGACTAATTCATGAGTTTGTTCTTTGTTCCTTCCTACTGAAGACATTAACCATTTTTCCCTAACCGTAACAGAAACACGGCGAGTCTTAACCTTTGAAATTTTTCACCTTGTAATCAAAGTAATTTAGTTAATGACTTTAAAGTAATCCTATATGCTTATTTCTATATTTCATGACATTGTTGAAACTTTAAAATTTTAGTCACTTATATTATAGAACTTCAGTAATTATCTTAAGATATCTTGTCTGCAAAAGATGTCATTTGATATTTGGATTATAAAATAATTCTTTATGAATATGTTTTAGGAGTTCAGTTAGATGCAGCTTTTCTTCGGTCCTTCTCGTCTGTTGAGAACTATGATATACCTCCTCTTGTCCACAAGATGGTGTGTAGAGCAGTTTGAATCAGAAGAACTGAGCTGACTTGAGAAACACCAGGCTAGAAACAGTTAGTGGACAACTAAATCACACCCTCACCTTTGCACTTAGTTTTTTTTTTTTTCACTTTTGTAAATAATTTCTTGTTAACTTATGTTTTGTTAATGTTTTGTTAATTTCTGTTTTTCCTCATTTTGAGTACCTTTCTGAAGCAGGCACAATACCCCTTGATTTGTTGGCTGTTTCCATTTTATTTTTTCGGTGGATTTATATACCTAGTTAACTCGAAAATTTACTCTTTGTAATGTTAGTTTGCATACTACACTCGTAGTTCACTGATTACTGTGAAAACACCTAAGTAGTCATCCTCCCTTTTAGAGAGGATAGAGACTCTTGACAGATAAGTAAAAGGTATTTAGCTTATCACAAGAAGTAGACCATTTTTAAAATTACACAATGTCTAAATCTCCATATTGTCCATGGTACTTAAAATTATACAGTTAGATTTGTATAACATTTATATTTTTCTAGAAATATATCACTATTTACAAGAGTAAGATAAGAAACGCTATTTTTCAAAATACCATTTTAATTTTCCTGGCATTGGTAATAATATCCTGAGACTGAGAATTTCTGGTGAAGTTACGTGCTTAAGTTTTTTCAATGAATTCTCAGACAAGTCTTGCAGATTCGTTCATTGCCCTTGTTCTTAAATTGTTTTTCACATTCTCCGTGCCCACCTTCTCAGACACGCAGTATTCTTGTCGCTGTTCCCCAGGGTTCCTTCCGAATACTCGAGCTGAGGAGTGTACCCACTTCTGCACCATTTCCTCCCAGAGATTACACAGGCTTCTAAGGGGAAGCGATGCAGAAAAGGAGTTTGATCTTTTATGCTGCGTACTTCAAAGTGACTTACCCAGTGAACTGTTTTCATTTATTAGTTGGCAGGTAAAGGTGCATTAATTACATTAAATTTGCATAAACACTGGGAGTCTCGTGAAACAGGACATGTAGACATCTGCAGTTCTATTGTGTGGGGTAGCTGGCGCTATAACACAGACATCTTACTCAACAAAATCATGCCAGCGTAACTGGTCAGTTTAGTTAAATTAATTGAACCTGATGAGCACAGAGGAAACTCATTCAGACAAGTAGGCCCAGAACAGCAAAAATTCACCTCAAAGATAAGGCAGGCTTGTAAAACCAAAGTCTAAGAAAATCTAAATGGAAAAGATTTCATGTTCAGATCCAATAGTGAAAGATGTGTGGTACAACTCAAGGAGTTAGCTATTTGCTTCCAGAATTTGTCAAAAGCGAATACTAATAAAGTAGGGGATTTCACTAAACTTAGGGGGTAGTTCAGTAAGATTTAAGTTTATCAGAGTGGTGTGTGTTATTTAACCACACAAGCTTACGAATGTAAGGATGCTAATGGCAACTTTTTATTTTGCTATGTTATTTAACGTATATTTTAGGGATAAATGTTTTTCACAGTCTTAATGTATTTAAATTCAGATTGTTTTATGGCATATTTTATAACTATTTATTTTAAAAATAACAGGGTGCATTTTCCCCCATCTTGTTTGTTCTTTATCATACCTCATCAAACTATTCAATTAATACAACATACTCATGTTAAGTGGAATGGCACTAGTTTTATTCTAAATCCCACGTGGATTTATAATGCCTTGAGGTCTTGATTCCTATATGTTCATTACGCATAATGAGCGTGTCACTTATCCAGCAATAAAGGATTTGACTCTAAACCAGGGAATTCGAAGGTGCAGTTATTAACACTGTATCTTGTGGCTGAAGCTCCATGCTTCAGTTCCATCCTGCTAGGTCTCAACCACGGGATGCTCCAAAATTACTCACATGCTGTGCAGGAGCCACACCGAGGCTCAAGAAACCTGTAGACCAGTCTGTTGCAGGGTTCGTGTTTATACTGTGCTGGTAATTATACTTTTGTTTGTTACACGAATCCATGCTTCGCTCAGAATAATTAGGTTTATAACCCATCTCCCTGGCAACTCATAAAAAGCCCAGTCTAATGGTTTTGGATGAGAATTATAAGAAGAAACAAAAGTCAGAGAACAGGTGGCCCTTTGTGACTTTTATCCCACGGAGTGATCTCACTAAAATCATTTGAGACTTCTTGCTGTAGAGGGGCCTGGGCAAGATCAGAGATATCACAGTTAACTTCTCTCTTAAATATAAGCTGTTCCATCGTTAGTCATAAGACAGTAGGCAATAAGAACTTAGACATATGGCATGTTTCCTTAACAGAAATTAATTACATCTGAATATGCCAGTGGATTTATATGTTGACTTAGGGAAATGATTTACATAGTTCTTAACTGTTCTCATCTTCAGGTCCCCTTACAATATAGATACAGTAAATTACATAGGGGCTCTCTAAGAAATATTCTTATGTCTTTCACACACACATTTTCAACTTGGAGGTCAAAGACAAATTCAAATAAATCTTAAAAAGAAAGTGAGTTTCTTGGAGCCAATTTCCCTCATGTCTTCTCTCTTATTCTTAGAAACTTGGAGTCAAGGGCATGATGTGAAGGCATGTTGTAGATTGCCGTTTGTTAAGACTAAAAATGCTATCAGTTAGCACTCTCTCTTTGGTAACCAGATCTGGCATGTTATGCAATGTTACACTTCCTCTAGCTGATCACTGAAGAGCATCTGAGCACCTCTATTGATGGTCATACATCATTATGTTAACCAATTTTAACCTAACAGGTACTGAGCCATATGCACTCAATACTGCCACAGCCTAGATCAGAAACTCACTAAAATAGACTAAATACACAACTGAAAAGTAGTTATTTCACTCTATTAAAAAAAAGGACTTGATCTATATTTATTGATCATAAATATTCTTTTTAAAAAAACGATATGTAAAATCATTTATGTCCATTGCCCATTTGTAAACAGCAAAATTACTGGTTTGCTAGGGTTTTTTTCCTAGTATTGCTTTTTCATTCATTTTTCCAGGGCCACAAGGAAATGTTTAATAGAAACTTTCCTGATATTGGTATGATTGTATGTGTTTCTAGTGGCCTTCCTGCAATAGTGGTTTATTTTTAAACTCAGAAATATTATACGTTGAGACACTGCAATAGCCAAAAAACTAAATAATCCGATCAGAGGTGATCTTCTACAGCAAGGGTTTATACTAAGCTTCTGTCCGGGTGCAAATAAATCAGATCTGACTCATGATGCTAAAGAACAGCAACATCCGTTTAGTCAGCTTGAAAGATAAAGTGTCTGTAAATCCATAGGTCACATAACAGGTAGGACTGCTCATTCACACCCTTGTGCAGGACAGACGTCAGTCATCCCGACCATGCCCGTGACGGCATGTGCTCGGTCAGACTGGGAGGTGATCGCCTGAGTTCTTAACCAACCTGTCAGACACTTGGGCTGAAAATCATCTCAAAATGCCAAGGAAGCACTGACTAGGAATAAATCAGAAACCATTTGCCCTTGAGTAACAAGCCAGTTTCTAACCAACCGTAACTACTCGCACTCTCCTCGTTCGGCAAGTGCTGTAGGTGACGCTGGATCCAACTTTAACAACATCTCAGAGAGGTTTTGGAGATTTCTACTTTGCTAGAGAGAGCGATTTTGGTCTTATTCAATATTTATCAACTCTCTTTCATGGAGAGAATTTGCTGGCACTTTTCTTTGCAATATCTCAGTCAAGTATTTAATGATTCTGTAAACTGTTTCACTTAACTGAATTTATAGTGGATTGTTCCCACCATTTGGAATGTGGTAGTTTTGCATTAATCTATTTGTAAGTGGTTGTTTCCAACATTGCTTATGGTATCTATGGGGCTTGTTGTACAGCCTTTTATATATCATTTGTAAAACAGTTAACTGTTCTTTGAAATTTTATTTTTTTTAATTTTCTTATGAATATGATATTATAGAACTGAGAAATGTATTTATTTGGTTATCTAGTTTTCCTTTTGTTGTATTTGGTTATGTCACACCAGTTAAAATAAAATCACTTTGGTGAAAAGACAAGGCAGTTTCTTTGCATTTATTTGGTTATACGTCACAGTACCTGCAAAAGTTTGCCATTTATATAAAGATCATTTTAAGTAGCTAGAACACATATCTCTAATTCGAAAGATGATGTACTGCACGTGAAGGAAGAGCATCCTTCTCAGTCTGTGTAAATGGCACTGAGCTGTGTGGCCAGGTTGGGATCTTTCTCCTTAAGCACAGTCCATGCCAGCAGCACAGAACTAGATGCTGTAAGCAGTTTTCAAGAAATCCAAATACAGATTACATAATAATTGATTTAGCCAAACAAACAGGGCTAAAATTTTTTAATGGATAGAAAGTACATACGAGAAAAAAAACTGATATCAAAAATCCAGTTAGAGCTCACCCCCCCCACCCCCAACTTGAGAAAATCGAGTTCTATAAACTAACTGAGGATATTGATTGTTTTGAGCACTGTGCTCTGCCCCAGGACAAGTCACTCATATGCACTGTGACATAAAATGAGTCTGTTAAGTCTGATCGATAGTTTATATAGCTGTTGATGAAACAACAAGCCAATGTGACCATGTAAATAGTAATAAACTGCTTGAGTACTCAGGCAATACCTACGTTATTGACAAGAAGGCAGGGCCTTAGCTGAGCTGTCTTTACAGAACGTCTAAGGAAAATGGTGAAACAGAAACCATGGCTGCAGCAGTGAAGCTGGGAAGAAGAAGGAGCGAACCAACCACTCAAACGAAAGCAGTGGTTCCTCACCTAGAGACCAAGCAAGGCCAGACTCGGGGACCACGAAGGCTCTGAAGCAGTCTGCAGACACATTGGCACACATGCATTTGCGTGTTTTTCTGGGATATGGGCCCACAGCTTTCATCAGAATTTCAAAAGGTCCGTGAAGCTCTCCCCCACCACCTCACACATCCACACAAAGAACTTCTGTCATAGTTACACCCTCTGGGGAACAGAAGGGGCATTTTAATTTCTCTGCAGAAAAAAGCACTAATATTATAAACATATGCCTGTAGAGATACCAGGAATGTAAAATGTTTTTAATGTATCTAAACAAGCTCAGTGTTTACTAAACACTAATCTAAACAAGCTTCTTTTCATTGAACATGATTATTTATAAGAAAACATGCAAGAGATTAAGAAACCGTATTTATTTCTTCTTTGGTACAGAGATGTCACCTCAAACCTTTAAAATAAATAATCTCGTCAATAAAACGCATGGCAGGATATTAAAATTCCTTCTTTGTTTTCACATAGAAGAGCTTAAAGTATTAACAGGTTTGGGATACAGTACAATTCAACAAAAATTCAGGCTGACTACACAAACCAGCACGTGATGTACGCAGTCACTCGGTGTGCTTTCCTGAGGGAGCACGAAGCACCAATTCTGTTGACTGTAGTGGGGTTTCCCCATAACTAGTCTGGGAACCCTCTATACAGTTGAGGACAACATCTAAATAAGAATGAAAATAACTACTTCAACTGAGATAAACCAAACAGTTGTTTTGTTTATTGGCACAGAGGCCCACACTGTATCACTTATGTATAACACACCAAAGTTCAAGGTCCTGGGAACAGAATTATACATTTATTTAAAGGGAGGGTTTTTGTTCATTTTATTTTAACCACCGATTCTGCTCTCTCCCCTCCAAGGGAAAGCAATGAGGATTTATCGAGTAGCACCATTGTTCTAAATCTGATTGTCAAGTAGGACTTGGGTAATGACAGTGAAGGTGATGCATGGTAGTCATTTGCCTCAGCTTTGGGCGGTGATTCTCCTCAAGATCCCTTGCCAGGCGTGGTTTATGCAGACAGCCAGGCAGGCTTTCACTTACTGGGCCCTTTGCTGAATGCTCGCTGACCAGCCTGCAAGGTGCAGGAGGCTGGCTCGCAGAAACCAGGAGGGCCAGGAGGTCCTGGGGGACCGGGGACACCAGGAATTCCTGCCACCCCTGGGGGGCCTCGCTCACCATCCCGGCCATTCCTCCCATAGCTGGCAGGACCTGGGTCACCTGAAACACACAAAAGATGGCACATGTGAAATGATGGGTGATGATGATGATAAAATTTCTTCAGTGGACTTGGGTTTCTTAGCAATAAAAAGTGAAGGAGACCTCAGCATCTCTAACCCACATTTCCGTCGGTGGAGCTGAGCTGCCCAATATGGTAGCCTCTAGCCATGTACGTCTACTGAGCACTGAAATGTGTCGAAGTCAAACTGGGATGAACTGCGAGTGGAAAACACACCTGAACTTGGAAGACAATGAAATATTCAAAATTTTCACACTAATAATTTTTGTATTTATTACATGATGAAATAATATTCTGGACACAGTGGGTTAAATATATTCTTAAAATTAATTTCACCTTATTCTTTTAACGTTTTTAACGTGGCTACTAGCAGATTTAAAACTATACACCCAACTCACATTCGTGGCTCACATTCTATTTCTTTTGGACAGCACTCTGGTAGGAGTGTCCCCTAGTTGTAATAGGTGATCAGTCTCTGGACAGGGAGCAGTGTGGCTCAGTGGTTAGAAGGAAAGGGTTTTGGAGACAGACAGCTGGCTGTAAGTTCTAGCTCTTCCATTTACGAATAGGTGACACCAGCAAGTCGCTAATCTCTCAGTTTCTTCATCTACGATGTGGGATACTGCCTGCCTTGTAATTAAATTCCATGCCTGGAAGCACCAGACAAATGGGGGCTATCATTACAATTATGAGGCTATCATTGATTAAGGTCTTTTAGGAGACTGTGCAATGTGCCCTACAAAGGTCCATGGTGTTCTTCTCATCAGGGGCTGACCCCTCCATGAACTTCACCATGGCTTAAGCTCCCCGGTGACATTTCTTCCTTGTGTCACGTTCAGAGGTTGTTTGGTCCCCCCAATGGAACATGGAACCCCCGACCAAAGAGGAATTTCTGCTGACAGTTGACCCCATCACACCAGCAGTGCTTTCATACATTACTGCAAGGGTGGCGATAAGAAATCAGTGTAAAACAAATTGTATTTGCCAGGATAATGTAGTTTACAGAGACCCTCATTCCATCTCAGCCATCTTAACTGGGCCTTTCAGCCAAAAAGGTGACAGCCAGGTCCACATGTCCAATTACACACCTGCTCAGGGTGGGCCCCTTTCCTTCTTTCTCAGCGGTTTTTAGTGGTCTTCTTACAGATGTCTTTCATTGGTCTTATTATAGTGGTCTGGTCTTATCAAGTGGTCTTAGCACATATACCTCACATACTTTTAGAAGGAAGGTAGGTTAGAGATCCCATTTGACGAATAACATCTCATTTTTCCTGTTATGTTTACAATTAGATCCACTCAAATCATAGGATAAAACAACAGTAAGTTTTAAGAGAATGATTATCTTTGACTCTATCCATCTCAAGGCTTTATCCCTCATGTATCCCATAAGCTTTCGTTCGACTATACTGAGATGTCTGTGTGTTTTCCTCTAAAGACGAGTCCCCGGAGAAAGCTTCTCCCTAACCCACTGCACCTGTAGACAGGGCGCTGGCAGAATCCTGCCTTGGGCAGAGCCGAGTCAGATCTGCTGACCCTGGGGGCTGATAAAGGTTGATTTTCTAAGGTGTAAAAGATAGGCCAGATATAAATACATATAAGAGGTAATGTTCACGCACCTTATCAGCAGCAATGTCCCCACTGAGACACACCAGGTCTGCCTTAACAAAATCAAATCAAGATTAGGAGGAGAAAACGCCCCAAGGAGAGGCCACAAACCGAAAGACCACAGGAGTGAGGCAGTTAATAGAGATCAGGTGGGCCAACCGGAGCCCACGGGCAACCCCTGCTTCTGTAGATAGCTTATCAGGACATAGCCACCGTCACTGGTTTATATGGCCTATGGCTGCTTTTGCACCACAAGCACAGAGTTGAGTAGCTGCAAAAGAGACCACACGGCCCTCACAGCCAACAAATCTGGCCCTTTACAGAAAAAGTTTGCTGACCCCTAATGTAGTAAGAAAAAACGGCCCTGGATTAAGAAATTCCCTTCTGTCTTTACTAGAAGAAAACTGACAGCACAAGAGTAATGAAAATCGGCTCCTGATGTCCCACGTCCGTGTCAGGGAGACACAGGGAGGACCAAGGCCTGTGCTGACCTGGAGAGTGGACGCTCAGCTCCACCAATAGCTGCTGGGAGGGAACACGGGCCGCCAGAACCTCTGATGACCCCCAAAGGAAGCTAGGAAGCTGAGTTTTTAAATAAACCTCTCTCAATTTTCAGTGTTAGCAACTAATTCAAATTTTTATTTAACCTTTGTAGAGCCAGCC
This sequence comes from Equus asinus, assembly GCF_041296235.1. Lineage (NCBI taxonomy): Eukaryota > Metazoa > Chordata > Mammalia > Perissodactyla > Equidae > Equus > Equus asinus. The sequence goes on along the minus strand of NC_091797.1, from coordinate 2,357,993 downwards.
TCCTGCCTAAAATCTTGAACTTAATAGAATTTATTCTCTAATACACAATGTTAGAAGCAGAGGAAAGCTTTCTAGATGTTCATGTTTAGTTCCCCATTTCTACCCGCTCCAGGAGAGGTTCTGTCACTGGCTGCATTTCTTCCAGATTCCTGCTCAGCCTTTGAGGAAACAGTTGGTGAAGCCATCCTGTCTACCCCTGATTTATTTTAAGTAAAGTACATCTCACCCAATTCTCCCTTTGGCAAACGCAACAATCTACCCACTGGAGTTTTGGGTGAAGTCATCATCGTCATCATCATCATCATCACCATCATCATCACCACCACCATCATCATCATCACCAATACTTAGAAAATGCTTCCACTTTGCCGTGCACCATGCGCTATGCTCATCATTGATCCTGTTTTCCTCAAGTGTAAACTGAAAGTTAGGAAAGTTAAATAATTGTCCATAGTCACATAGCCAGACAGTGGTGGAGTTAGAAACGAGGGCCCTTTACCACCTTCCAGTCTAACTGTATCTCCACACCCATTGATTTGCTAACTCTGCTGAGGGTGTGTGTGTGTGTTGTGCTGGTGGTGTTTTTTGTAGAAAGAGGCACAATTGCGAAGAGTTAGTATCAGTTCCTGTAGAGCTCTAACTGCCATAGGAAACTAAAGACATTTTCCTGAGGGTTTGTCCTGCAGAAACGGCCAGAGAACCTCCACGTGGCAGACCATCAGCTTCTGGGAGCCCTGACCTGGGCACTTACTCTCAAAGGTGCCCCACAATTATTCTGTGGGAGCCTAGTTTGGGGTAACACTGTCACAGTCCAGGTGATTCAAGAAGTCCAGCAGCTGTGTCAGCAAACACCTATAAACTACTTTCAACTCTGAACAAGAAGAGAAGGCACGGATCCAAAGCGTTCTCACTCTGCTTTGTCGGCCTCACAGTGGGTTAGCCATACTAACCGCCTAATGACCACACTGTTTTCTGCAATTTCGAGGATGTATAAAAATATTATTGCCAAGGGGCCGGCCCCGTGGACAAGTGGTTAAGTTTGCGTGCTCCGCTTCAGGGGCCCAGGGTCCACGGGTTCGGATCCTGGGCACAGACCTATGCACCACTTATCAAGCTATGGTGTGGTGATGTCCCCATAGAAGAACTAGAATGACTTGCAACTAGGATATGCAGCTATGTACTAGGGCTTTGGGGAGGAAAAGAAAAGACGAAGATTGGAACAGATATTAGCTCAGGGCCACTCTTCCTCTCCAAAAACTGTACCTTAAAAAAATATATATACTATCGCCACACAGTTCATGATTTTTAAAAATGAATGTCTGTCATTCTCTGTGCAAACACTAGAGGGGAGTCATGTTACATCAAAGGAGGCCAGTCCCCATGGGCACATTCAGAAGGATTTAATACCTGCTGCAGAATGAGAGGGACGGTGCACGCAGACTTAAAAAATAAAACCAGCAAATGATTCTCAGCATTGCAAAGGGTTTGTGACAGTTTATCCACTGTATGTCTGGGGACTTTCTTATATTTCCCATATGCTGAGCTCACTCTGGTGGTGTTTGACAAAGCATATATGTTTCAGGAATTGGTGTAAAGAGGCTGGTTTACATAAGATCCCCACAGCCAAATAAAATAGCAGCAATGGAATAGTAATGGAAATAGGATAAATGACTACTGTTAAACTGAAGCCTAAACTGAGTGTGCCGTTTGTTTGGGGGAGTTTTTTCCACTCAATATTCACAAACAAAGGCCACTTGTATGCAGGTTTTGCACAAGACACCTGCCTAGCCCAGTGGCCTAGCGTGGCCCAGCGCAAAGCTGGCTCTGCCCTGCACGTCCAAGAAGGGAAGCATCTTAGCTCACAAGTCACCCTCCTGGGGCCACACACGACTCCTCATTTAACTTACTCCTTTCCCTCGTGAGTCTGAATCCACAAAGAGGAAGTCAGGACCCATTATTAAATATTTTTCCTCAAAATCCTCAGAGTACAAAGGAACTGGTCCCAAATGGGCAAGTGTGGCGGCAGCAGCACAAAGAGTAACTCTTCTGGAGACAACCCAATCAAGCAACTGCCAAAGTCAGATGGCTGGGTGGCAAAGACAAATGAATCCTACTCTGGACAGCCAGCCCATCATCTTGTCCACTACGTGAACTAGGACTCAGGAAGCATGAAGATTTGCCTCGATCACCTATTTCCTGAGAGACTTTGTCAGGGCCAGGGACCTTGTAAGTCTGTATTTTCCCAAATATAAAAAGAGGAATGACGATCATCACAACAGCTAAATTTGCAGGAGGTTTGCCATGTGCCAGGCACCAGTCTGAGTTCTGCAAGTATTAACACGTACACAGATCCCCTACGTGACTCTGCAGCAGGCCTGGTTACTGCCCCGTCCTGCAGAGAAGCAAAGGAAGCGCTGTGAGCAGGGGAGCCGACAGCAATGGGGGAGCAGGGCTCTCCCCGGCAGCCTGGCCCCAGGGCCCCGGCCCCTTCAACACCCGCCCCCTGCTCTGGCTGTGAGAAGCAAACTGGACGATTTCTATGTGCATTTTCCACAATAGAGCACTTCAGCCAAATGACAGCCAACGGAATGGCTGTAACAGTCACCTTCCGCCCAGATTAGGGAACTCAGCATGGCAACGCCAAGGGGCCACATGATGCTCAACACTGAATGGACTGAGAGATACGGGGCAGCGAGAACTAAAACTGTCCAGGAAGAACAAAGGACCTCCGATAGCTGGTAAACAATGAGGTATTCGTTACATTTTTCAAATAGATATGTCAGCACCAAGAAGGATGATCAAATGGACTTTTTCTATTAGGGAGAATTTGAGTCTCAAATCCAACCATAGCTACAACAAAGAAGGTTGAAGAATATCCTGTTCTGCAGGATCTTGCTTTCAGGTAAGATGTATATTTATCTAGAAGGTTCTGGACACATTCCTGCACAAAGTCCTACTGAAGTTTCCTCTGGGTCCTAAAATCCTATAACTGTTAGGTTTGTGAGAGACCAGAAATCACATTCTCAGCTCAACCAGGGAAATTAAACCTGGTCCACCTGTCAGAGGACAATGAGCCAGTAGAATGATTCACTGCCAACCAGGACTGGCATCTGTGATCAGAAGTAAAGTAGACGTTCTGGAAGGGGAGGTCTGAGGTGCAGGGGGCACTGCTGACTCTAGGGAGAACAACATATTCCCGCTGACCCAGAGCAGGAGGAAAATGCTGCGAGGGCGCAACCAGGGTCCAGCTTTGCCCCCATCTCTCCTTCCTTCACCTCAAAAGCAGAAGTGGATTTGTTACATTAATAACAGCATTGATAACCTAAATTTCTTGAGCACCTACCATGGCCAGAAACTGTCCTGAGCACTTTACATCGATTTTCTTTTAATTCTCGGACACTATCAGGGAGATATTACTATCACTATTTTATAAATAGGGAAACTGAGGCACGGAGCAATTCAGTAACTTGCCCGATGTCAAAAAGCTGGTAAGTGACAGAGTCAAGATTTGAGCCAGGATGCCTGAATTGTGTACTCCACGCTCCAAATAGCCCACTTTCAGAGAAACTGGCTCTAGGGGAGAAATGACCCAAAAGCTCCTGTTCAGGGACTTGACTGATTCGAGAAATCACTGGCTGCGCATATTCGCAGTGCGGACAGGAGCCTGCGAGCTGAGCAGCAAAGCGCCCGCGGGCCCTCAGAGAGGGAGACGGACGCGCACCTGCGCCCAGAGCTGCAGCACTGAGAAATCGCACGTTCTGGAAAGGTAGCCTAAACTTTTAAAAAATAATGTGGAGCTCAGATTTTTCCCTCAATAATGTCAACTATCCTCTCAATTAAAATGTAACCAGAGACCACAACTAGAAGGACCCACAACTGAAATATACAACTATGTACTTGGGGGATTTAGGGAGAAAAAGCAGGAAAAAAAAAAAAAAGAAGATTGGCAACAGTTGTTAGCTCAGGTGCCAATCTTTAAAAAAAAAAAAAATGTAACCAGAGGACAGAAAAAGAAAGAGCCGACTTCAGAGTGGTACCAGGAATGGAGGGGCAAGGACGGGCAGGAGGCAGAAAGAAAAAGCACAGGGCAGGGTTTCGTTGTCCTGAGAAGGGAGCCCATAACATTTTTAACAAATCAGATTGAAGTATTAAAGCCAAGACCAGCTATAATATGTATTTTTCTAAATTTTCAATTTTCACAAGGGAGACAAGATGAGGGCCAGGTAGAGCTGCCACTGGTGCGCTTGTCCTACCTTGCCATTCTGCCTGGACCTGTTTGTCTGACATCCTAAAAGCAAATCAGCAGAGCCCCTGGGCGGGCGGAGCACTGTCACCCTCCTGGCTCGGGGCAGACGCGGCAGCTCCGAGGGCTGCCCGTAGGCGGTGATGTGCCCCCGGTGGCGGCCTGGGACTCTGCACACACACAGCGGGTCCTCTGCCATCTTCCCACTTTTAAACTTATAATGTGGTTTATCAACAGATTTTTTGCAAGTAAGAGTCCCCAGACACCATTATCGATTTTTGATAAAGGAAAATGTTGCCCATAGTGCAAGTCAATGTTAAGTGATTTGTCAACAAAATGGGTGGAGAAGAAATTGTAAGGCTATCCTATAGGTATACAGATAATTAAGTAAATTGTAATGATGATATTTTATCAGCTCTAAAACCTCCTACTGCTACCATTTATAAAGGAGAAAAGCACTCAGTAAGGTCTGTTTTGTTTTTTTCTTTTCTGAACATCCATCAGTGACCCCAGACTTCATCATATGCTAAAATCTTCCTCTCTTGGTTCCCTTTAGCTCCAACCAGATATTCTTTCCTTTTCCAATCATAAAAATTTATCAGTTTGTGAAAACATCTTGACAGGCCCATGGATCACAGTTTTAGAAATGCAGTGTTTGAGCTATCTCCAAATGTATTCATATTTTTTTAAAAAAATATTTAATGAGAAAGCAATCCCCAAGAGCAATGAAATGGATAATTAGAAAGCAATGATGTTTGGAGCTGCAATTATAGCCATGATTGAATATGTAAGCCTCTGGCAGAATCAGAAGATGATCATTTCTTTTTCTAAATTTCCCTTAACCAAGTTTTCCAAATTCACTGGGAAATGCGTGTACACCCCCTTCCTGCACGACCCCTCGAATCCCCTCTCCTCAGCTCCAGGGCGCGGGGGCTCCCCAGCCACCGCCTCAGCAGCTCTAAGAGAAGCTGCTGGGAGGCTGCACATCTTTCCTGCTCTGAGCCGGCCTGGCTCGCGGCCCTGCCTGCGGCTTCTGCGTCTGGGCTGTAAGTCAGTGCCCAGTGGAGAGGCTGCTGCAGCCCGATTCCAGCGACAGAGGACCAGTGTGTGGAGAGAAGAGAGGCCCAGTGAGGGAACCCAGGCTCTCCACACACAGGCTCCTTTGTCGCTCAGCCGACGCAGCTGCGCTTTGTGGTTTGTGCGTGTATCCGTGGGGCCGAGCAGGAATGTTCAGGTTTATTTTGGGGGATATGGGTTTCTGGAAGGTCAGCATGTCTGCAACAGGAGCTTTTAAAAGAAAATTCCAGTTACTCCCTGTGCAACATGAATAGTTTGTAAACTTGGATTAATTTTCCTGTTGCTCTGACTTTTCAGTTAAAAAAAATAAACAGGAAACTATCAGTGGGGCTTGAAATGGATAGGGCCCCATTCCTTCAGAACTTTATAACAAGTGCTCTGTGGCTGGACCTTGACACAATTTTTTTAAAGCATCTACTTATTCAAGAAATTAATATTCAAGTCCTGATACTTATTTTCTCACAAAAGATACAGACATGATTTACAGATCATTTAACTCTTCACGTAAGTTGGCCTTGAAAAATCAATGCCAGCCATTGTTGAGTATCACTTAATATGCTTAAGTAAATAAAGAGGAATTCTTTAAATGTTACCCAATTCAGACTACCGGCTTCTACCGACTCCTCCACCTCGTCCCGCACATACACCACACGCTTACCTGGGAGACCCGTAGCTCCGGGCAGACCTTTTGGACCTCTTCCTGGAGGGCCACGTTCCCCTCTTTCTCCCAAGTCACCTGCATTTCAGTAGAGAAATGTTATTTTTCTGTATATCTATTAGAATAAAGTTCCATATTTTTAAGCTTTAACCAAAGCCAAAATTTAGAAACCAAAAGGTCATGAAGTTGCTACAAACTAGGTTGTAGTAAGCATGTAGCAGGGCAGAAATCAAGTTAATTATACTAACAGATCTAAGGGGAAAAGTCAAGTGATCATATCCATGGATGCTGAAAAGACATTTGAAAGAACTGAACATGCATTCCTGATAAACATTCAATAAAATAAGAATCATGGCTACCCTCTTACCATGAAATAAGACACCACCTCTACCCAAAGGTGGCATCATGCCTAAGGCGGACACGAGAGGCAGTTCCACCATAGTCAGAACATTAGGAAGATGCCCACTCCATCGCTATCATTTATCATTTGGTTTGAGGAGTTAAAAGCATCCCCATTTTCAAGTGATATGAGTACATATCTTAAACCCTAGAAAATCAACTCAAAATCTGCTACAAACAATGAGAGAATTCAGTAAAATAGCAAGGTAAGAAATTAATATATGGAAATCAGTAATTTTCATATATACGAACAACAACCAGTAATAAGATGTAGTAAAAACAGATCTCATTTATCATAGCAATTAAAATATTAAATAGCCAGGAATAACTTTAATCAGAAATACACAAATCCAATATGAAAAAAAATGAACATTTCTAAAGGATACAAAGACTTGAAAATATTTTTAGATGGAACATCATCATAAAAAGTTGTCAGTTCTCCCTAAGCTGAATTTTCATCATGATCCCAATAAAAATACATATTTTTTTAGCCAAAGAGGTGATTCTGAAGTTTGTATAGAAAAATACATAACCCAGAATAGCCATAAAAACTCCAAAAGAAAAAGCAACATGAAAAGAATTAACCCTACCAGATACTAAACCAGTGAAAACGTTGTGGTACTTGGGACATGAATGGACAGACCAGTAAAACAGAATAGAAGACCCCAAAACAGGCCCAATACATATAGGAGTTTGGTTTGTAATAAAGGTGGCACCTTAAAGTGAGAAAAAGTTGAATAATTCAATAAATAGTGTTAGTTAAAAAGTGGGTAGCCAACTGGAAAAAAAAGTTGGATCTATTCCTCACACTATAATCCAGGATGAATTACAAATGGATAAAATATTAAATGTAATTTAAAAATCAGAAGAAAACAAAGGAGAATTATTTCATAACCTCAGATTTGAGTCGGCCTTTGTCGTATGATTCAAAATACGAAGAGTTACTCAAATCAATACAAAAAGGCCAATGACAATAACAAATAAGCAGAAAGCATGAGCAAGAAAGTCACTAAAGGGAAATAAAAGCGGCTTTCCTGACTTCACTCTCAAAACAAAATTAGTATAAATTAAGAATAACAGGATGGTATTTTAACCTAGAAGATCAGCAAAAATTCCAGAGTTTAATTAAACATATGCCAGCAAGTCTGTGGAAAAATACACTATTGTATATTACGGATAAGACTAAATTGTTACAGTCTCTTGGAGGGCAATTAGACAACACCTATCAAAATTACAAATGGAAGTACCATTTTACCCAGCAATTCTGCTTCTAGGAATTTATCCTAGACATATAGAGCTGATGTTGATAATTATACAAAAGTGAAATGTAGATAACGTTTTCACTGCAGCCTTGACGTAACGGCAGAAGACTGGAAACAATCGAAGTGTCCATTAAAGGGTTAAATACCTCATGGTGCGTCTACAGAACGGAATACTATGCAGCTGTGGAGAACCAGGACTCTCTTTGAAAGGACGTATTGTCTCTTTTCCAAGACATATTGTTAAGGGAAAAAAGCAAGGTCCAGAGCGCTTACTAAAGGACAATGTGATTTCATTTTGTAAAGGATGTCCGGAAAACATATATTCATATATTCCTGTACATTATCACTAGCACGCATACGTAAGACATTAGCAATAGCGATCACCTAACGGGAAGAACAAAGGAAGCTGGGCAGATGGAAGACCGACGGGGAGAGAAACCCGTCATCAAATATCTTTTTATACATTTTCAAATTCTTGAACAATGTAAATTTAGTACTACCAAAAATAAATTAATGAATTTTCAAAATCTGAAGTGTGCTGTCAAAAGTGCCCACATTTCACTACTGACTCATTATTTATGGGGAATATGCTTTGGATTGCAACCAACCATGTGAATTTGCAAGACAGTTGATTGAACTTGGGGATTCAGCAGCCATGGAACAAAGTTGCCTTAATTATCTTGGCCCCTGCAGAGACCAAACCCGGAACCGTGGCCTCATTAACAACGCGGCCCCTCCTTAGTTAGCTGCTCTAGCAGGAGGCTCAATTCCCCTACCCCATTAGCACAGTATCCCATCATTATCTCATTACACTTTTAGAAGGTGCCATGATTTTACAACAAATTCTATACAAAATCATTTTTTCCAAACATCCCCATCAGCCAAACCTCATTTAATATGGAGTCAAGTTTATCGTCTAAAAAACAAAGACATGTATGCAACTAAAATAGGAAAACTACCCGTACAATGCACACTAGGCAGTCAGAAATCTCTAATTGTGAAGTGAATGTTTAAATAGCCACCATATTTTGATTTTAGCTATGAATGTCCTTGTATGAATATTTTTATGATGAATCAACTACATTTTCGGAAGAATTTAAATCTATATAAAATACTGTATACGGATACAGAGTTCCGGGTGAACTCATATGCACGTAAGCTGGTTTCTTTAAGCTCATCATCAATGTGGCCTTGCTGTATTAGGAAGATAGGACAATTAGTATTTTGAAAACTAACGGCTTCAGCACTCCTGTTAACTTAGCAATTTAAATGCCATATCACTGTAATTCTGGAGGCTGGCAATGAGAGAGAATCTTTAAATGTGCCATATTTTCTGAAGCTATGAGACGAAGATTGTAAATTAAAATGTGACTTTCACACTAATGGTGAAAGTTACACACATTCCAGCGTGAAGACACACCAGCTTGGAAATGCTGGCTGCAAGGAATAAGAGGGCTGTCTTAGTTGTCATGCTGTCCTCTGGTTATCGGTCATAGAAAAACACATTTCTGACGGGCTCCAAGATGAAGCCGCAGGCTGCTCCACAGCAGACCGTGCCCGCAGCCAGTTCCCTGGATCGCCAAAGTTAAGCCACTTCTCCAAACCCTGCTCACGTCTTCTTTTAAGATGCACAAAAACCAGCTCAAGGAACTAAAGGTCCGCCTTTGTGGACACATGAATACAAACACATGATGCACATGCACATAAAGAGTCACAAGGTACACATAAAAAGCTTGTAAAATAAGCGTTAGATAAGGCATGAAGGAAAATATGCAGTTTGAGTAGAAAACCAGCTCATTATGAATGGAGTAGCTAAAACTCAAGAAATTCTCATTGCTCCATAGTTGCTATTTATTTTGTTTATTTGAAAGCTGTAACTGATGTTCCATCTCCCTGTGAACAGATTACTATTTAAAAGGTGTTGGTCACAGTTATGACGTGTGTACTTTCTCAAGCGTACATTTATATATTGACACGTCTATTCGACTCACACTAAAATATCTAAAAGGATATGCAGCCTTATTCAAAGGGACTTAAAATTAATCCAAACCCTGAATATTTAAAAACAGTGTTTCTGACATGAAAGACTAGCAATGCTAAGCAAAGTGAGCATCGAGCCAGTTCGATGCCTCTCACGTTTCTGTTTGAGTAAGCACATAAAATGACACGCAGCATGGGCCTTGGCCCTAACACATTTGTGTGATACTGTATAAAACATGTCAATGAAAAACAAAAAAAATTATGACTTAAGCTTTGAGTGTGATTTGAGGGGCATTTCTACTAGCTCCTACTGAAAACGTTCCACTGTGTTTTTCAGAGTAATTTTTTTTAGGAGGAAAACAGTGATTTGATTAAGACATAGCCTGAACTGTTAAAAGCTTTAGTAAAACTTATTTGTTTGTTATTTATGTAGCAATTTCTCTGGAAAAAGACTCTCAAAGTGACTATATGACAGATCCTTCTTTATTAGGCATGAAAAAAGGCCACAGGGGACAACAAAACACATTCCTTCTCTAATTGGCTAAACATTTAAATTTCAAATGGTGGGGTGTTTATTCTCAGGGAAAATTTGATCTAAAACCTTTGGAAAAGAGAACTCTATCTGTTTTCTATTAAATACCACTGTTAACGCATGTGGTGGGACAAGAAAGGTGAGTCGTCACCTAGAATCACGTATTTCCAAATGTGTGACAGCGCTGATGGATAAAGAAAATCTGATCACTCCTTTCTGCCCACACCCCAAATTCTTAAAAAGTGATCAGAAGTAAAACTGAGAGAAGATGCTGCTTTAAAAGAACCCCATGACAAGACAGGGATAGGGGAGGGTGGGGAGACAAAGCCCTTTAGAAAAAAGAAAAGGATTCTATCACGTCTAGATTCTAGACTATGCCATAAATACTGTAGAAAATTAGGGGAAGTCCCTCATACGATCAAACTATCTTGATGAATGAACTCAGTGTAGAGACATCGTCCAGCTTCCAAATATAGAAATACACTTTTCTTCCCTTCAAAATAAGGTTCCTCTGCTAGAGCCCCACCAGCCGCCGTTCCATCTGCAAGGGCGTCCCAGAACGCCCCGAACAGTCACCTGGTTCCCAGTGGTTCCCAGCCCTGGGTGCAAATGAAAGTCACCTGGGGAATATTTTTAAAGCCTGACGCTCAGACCCGTTAAGTCAGAATCTCTGGGAAGGGGACCCGGACCTGGAGAGTTCTGAAGCCCCACAGGTGATTCCGGAGAGCAGCCCAGGCTGAGAGACGCAGCTGTAGGCACTCTCCTGGCATAGCAAGTAGAAGACATTTTTGTTTCTCGGAGAATAAAATGGGGCTTCAAGAGAGTTCTCTTACTAACTCAAAGCTAAGCTCTGCCCCAAATAAAGGGACTTCCCTTTAGCCAAAAATCAGGGCTGTGATTTCCATAGCCCATGCAAGGTGCTCCTTTCCAATGGGAAGATGGGCGGGTGCTCTACACCAGCACATGAGCTATGTCCTAACCCCTGGCAGGCTGGACAGAGCACAGAGCACTGGGCCACCTCCAGGCTTCCCATTCAGTGAGTCTGGGGACTGGAGCATCTGCACGCCTTAGATGGTCCCGGATGACACTGATGCTCCAGGGCCCACTGTGTTGGAAATGCTGCTCTGGAGTGAGCTCAGGAAAGCCTGGAGTGGGCTTGAGTCCATCAATCTGCAGGAGGCAGCGGAGTGTCTGAGAAACGGTTTACAAAGCAAATGGTGACTAACCACAGAGCGAGCCTATGAAACGATTCCTGAACTAGTAGCTGAAAGCAGGACAAAAGTGAGTGGCTGTGTGCCTCTTTCAGAGAAAATATTCAGTTCTCCTCAAGATGAACTCTGAGCTCTCCCCGTATTTGACTTCGTCTGGCCTCTGAAAACTTTGAAATTGTGCCACGCTTACAAGAGGCCCCAATTAAGGCTTGTTTTTTAACATGCAGCTCTGCACATGCCAAAAAAAAAGGAAAAAAATCAAATATAATTAACAAAATTGTTCCAGCTGAGAGTGTAGTCAGCCAAATGCATCAGCAATTCATTTAGAGATCCAGAAAGGCAGCTTGCCTGCCCTCTGACCTTCACACCACAATGTTTATCCCTAATTGGAGCACCACCGTTTAAAAAATAAAACTCCCTCTCGTGTTCGTGATGCTGCGTCTTTCTGAAGTTCCCCAGAGAGCTGTCAGTCACTCATCAGGATACAGACTCCTCACTCTACTCAGTCCTCTCTGTAAATTACCCGGGACACGCAGCCCCAGGCTGACATACTGACTCGCCCCAACTACCCACGCCATCTGCAGCAAACAGTCCTTCCGCAAGTCCTGCTGAAGACCCACCCCACTCACAATCCTATTGTTCTGCAAAACACTGGACGCAAAGGCCAGATACGCTTTAAATAAAAGGGAAGAAACAAACTCTCCCTCTCACATGTTAAGGAAGGAATAAAGTTACATTATATTTCAGAGCCAAAAAAAGCCCACCAAAACTAAATATCCAGTGTCACTTTTTAAAAGAAGAGGGAGGCAGCTTCCACTCATGAAGTAATTTTTCTTACGTCGTGCTAACAAATCTGACTTAGTTTAAGTAACGATACAAACATTCTAAGCTTGGTTATAATCTTAGAAGAGCTCTACAATGATTTTAGGGTCTCAAAAAGAAAATAGCTGAGTGATCCTCTACCAGATCCTGTCAAGTTTATTTTGAACTGTGACTGAGGCAGAGTATAACTGAAAAAGATCAGTACTAAAAGTCAAGGAACCTTCATTCTAGTATGCTCTACTGTGGTCATACAGCACAGTCAAGAGCATATCCTATAACAGTTTTCTAATCTTTATGACGACCACTGTTAAAGAGAACAATGCACCTTCTCATCTCACGAGATATTTGGAGCTTGGCAGGACACGCGAATGCATCTGAAAAAGGACAGTGCGTGTTCCTTGGCTCCACCTGGGCAAAATGACTTACCTTTAGGTCCCTTCAAACCTAGAGCGCCGGGGGGCCCTTTAATGCCTGGGAGGCCACGAGGTCCCATCTGGCCTGGGAAACCATTCTCTCCAGGGGGTCCAGGGGGACCCGGGGGACCAGGCCTGCCAGGGAGGCCGGAGGCCCCGGAGTCTGGACGCTTGAGACTAGCAGCCATCTCAGCAAGATGCTCTAAAAGATAATAAACAAAATGGTCCAGAAAAGTCAGAAACATGAAAGTAATTTAAATGAAAAGAGAGGTATTTCAAGTGCCTTTTTTCTAAATGTGTCACCAGAGTTTCAGAATTGGTGGTGAGCAATGAATAAAATGGATCCTATTTCTGTGGGCTTTCTGCCAGGAAGCTCACTGGTGCTGTGCACTCAGCTCTCCCTGGAAATATTTGGTCCTGCTGTTGTGAGACAAGGGGTGGGGGATAAAAACCTCAGAGAGCAGGGCTTAGGGGTCAGCGGTGTTCTAAAAGGATGAGTGCGCCACCTGAATCCTGGCTTCTTAGCTGAAAACCCAGAATAGGAAGAAAATGAGTTTCTTAACACAGGTAGAAGTGGATGTCCAGAAGCTTTTTAAAAGCCAAGGACGTTGCCCAGAATTAGTACTGACACACCATTTGAGACCTAGCCTCACATTTTTAGTTTGAATAAGTAACCTGAAATATCCTGAGGATTCGTGACTTCTTATAAATTCTCCTCTCAAAAGTTTTTTCATGCTTGGAATAGACAACAGGCATTAAAAATAGCCTGCTTCTTGGGAATGGTCACAGTCTGACTTAGAAATTAATAACTGTGTGGGCTTTTTCAAGAACCAGTAAATAGATTAAGAACCATCCACTAAAACCAAGGAGAACAAGAAAACTTTCCCATTAAAATACTCTAAGGAAATAGTCTAGTGTAATATTTTTTAAAGCTTGAGGGTGTGGAGAAGAATATGAATTGAAAACACATTTCTAACCAACATTTTTAAATTGTTTAAATGTGAGTAGTCTGAGTTTGCCTTATTTAAGAGTTAGCATAAAATCATAATTTTCCAGATATGTAACATCTAAAATTGAAATAGCCTTTCAAGATAAAATGTCTGCAATATTAATTTTCAAATATAGAGGTGACAATTTCATTATGAAAAGCCCTGCAAGTCTACTAGACAAATTATACTATCTCCTGAACATACAGAAGAAGAGTATTTCTTCATGATAGAATCAATTCCGACCAGACTAAGACAATTATTTGTTAGAAGGCCCCGTTACAGGTTCTCCTCAGTGATACGGTGTTTTCACACATCCTCCTTGACTGTGTGGTTTCAGAACTAGATCAATTCCAAAACGGCTATGACAACTAGCAATCGTCACAGCTACAGGTGAATTTAGATAAAGGTTAACAAATGTGAAAATATATCACCATTTTGGTAAAATACTAGTTATTGATTTTCTACATTTGCAGTTCACGAGTAGAGAGAACGTCCTTTTGCTTCCTCTGGGCACAGAGCCCCTCCTTTCCTTCTCATACGGTCTACAGAGAGATTCGAGGTCAGTGCCAGGGATCCACTATGTGTAGGATGTTACGGAGGGAAAGATCCTGAGAATTTGTGTTCCAAAGGGAGAAAAAAGCTGTATGTGAGTCTGTGTGTGCATGTGTGTGTACCTTCTTGTAAATTAACCCCCTTGGGAAAAAAAAAAGAAAATCCAGGCAAAGACAGAAAGGTAATAGTTTTCTTTGAGGCTCTGAGTTATTGTGGATGGCAACAAACTGGATACAACAGAATTGACATTACTATTATGCAAAATCTCCCCCTTTCAAGCATACAGCAAGTCAAGCCACTGTGCGTTATTCACCTTGCATCACTCTCATGCAAACCTGCTTGATGTGCTGGTCTGTTGGAGCTCTACCCTGGGACAGAAGAGAAGACAGACAGTTCACACACGGAACCACGAAGAGGACATTGTACATCCTAAACTGACAGGCTCAGCAAGGACCCGGCGGCTGGCTTTGCAGGAGAGCTGGCCCCTGCTGCTGAGGAGCTGCTGTCTGGTCCAGCCCGGCTGCCCCCCTCACCGTCAACCCCACCCCCAGCTGCCGTGGGATGGAGTCTCCAAAGGGAAACCCCAGGACTGCCCACCACTCACTGGAGGGCCCTGGATACCGGGCAGGCCGGTGGCGCCCTGTTCTCCCTGCACGCCTCTCGGTCCGGGCGGTCCTCTTGGTCCTTCCTCTCCAGGAAGCCCCCGACTTCCTTCAGGCCCCCTCAAGCCAGGCTCCCCAGGGTTACCCGCCTAGAATAAAACGACACATTGTAACACCCAGGGTAACACAGACAGCGTCTGCTTAACATTAACACAAGCTCTCACATGAAAGTCCCGGTTTACTCACATTCTGTCTGCTAAGAAGCTACATTCAGGGGTTACAAATCCTCAGGGTAAAGACACAGATGCCACGCAACGACTGGGTCTCTGAGAATTCCAGTTCTAGTAAACTTGTAAATACTCCTTCTTTTTGGTTATTACTTCAAAACGTTAACTGGAATAGCACATTTTTAAAGCCACATCTGTCATACTTTAAGCTACTTCCTAAGAGCAAGTTAGTTTTGAATAAGACTTGTTAACTTTTTCTGGCTACAAAAAGGCCACTGAGTCCATACAAGACACGTTGCTTTGCATATCATCAATGAAGAAAACATAAAATAAAGATATTTCCAAGAGTATAGGTTATTTAGCTTTTATAACATTCTTTGGAGAATTTGAGGAAGGCAGATGTATCCAGGAACTGTAAAATACCAAGATAAACTAAATGAATACAGTTAAAACGGTACATTTAAAATGCTGTCTTTAAAATTAATGCATTTAAAATACTGGAACAAAAAGAGTGAGTCCACCATTTATCTAAGTATTGAGGAAGTTAAAAATCTAAATATTAAAAAGGTTAAAAATAAACTGTTTCCTTAGCGCAAAAGCATATACCAGTTAGATTTTTTTTTTCCTGAAAGCAAACCACTAAAGGCATTTTTAAAAGTCTTCATCTACAATAACTGCTTTTAAAAGAAACTAAATTAATTCACTTTTTGCTGAACCACCTGCGGTGGCATCTGTGGCACAGTAGTTACAACATACTGCTGTTTACAGAATAAGAATGAGAAGATGAAAGGACGGGCGGCATCAGGGGTGCTGGTGTGCAGGACTGGAAGGCTCACGAAGCAGCCCAATGCTGCTTCTTTTCATCCATCTAGAAAGAGCCAACTCTTCCAAACGTGCCAGTGCTCTAAACTGAAGGGAAGAAGGGGATGAAGCAATGCTTTCACTAGACACAGCTAAGCGAGGCTCACCCAGGGCGCTTTTCCCAATCTCTCTTTATGCAAAACGTTGATACTCATCTAAGTCAACCTGCCCAAATTGCTTCTATGAAGAAATTACGGCTTAAACGACTTCCTGAAAGAGTGTCAGCAGGGAGAGCTAGATGTCTATGGAAGGCTGGGGAATTCTGGGGTGCAGAACTGTGACATCTTCTAAACGAAGTCAGAAATGCACTTCAGAACTGGCAGAAAATAAAGGAGATCAATCAGAGTGCGTGATGTTGCTGGCAACGTCTGGAAAATTTCTAGAACGAGCGACAGGACTTTTCTGATGAAGAGATCAAGGGCCAACATGGCCAGGCCCACTGAAGGGGCCCTGTTCTTTGGGAAAAGACTCCTTCACTGAGGAATGGGACACTGTAGCAGAAATTGGCACAGACTTCACCGGCTCATCAAGTCTGTCTGCTGAAATCACCAAGGAGAGAAAAAGTCCTTCTGTTAGTAACTATTTCTCCTGATTCTGGGACAGTACCCTTCAATTTCATCAGGATTACCTGGGCTGCATCAGAGAAAACAGGGGTAGAAAGGGAGGTGATAAATCAAGAGTCAATTCCTAGTATTGTAACCAAATTTAAATGAAATTAACTCATTTTGACCACTGCATTGTTCATTCACTGTTTTCTTTTATAGCTTGAATTCTTATCACTGAACATTACTGATTATTGCTGGATAGTAAAGTAGGACTTCTATGACCAAATTCTATCAAGGTTTACTCTTTACATTTTTCTCAATCTTAAACCATTCTGTCAAAGATTCTCAGGCATAAAGATGTTACCTGAGCTTGAGACTGCCACATGGTGTTTAGAGGCCTCTGTAGATAGGTAAGTTAATACAATGTAACAATTTCCATCTCACTGGTGTGTGAGGAGCCCAGCGCACTGTAACCAAGTCTGGGTGGGTCCTCCTGGAGAAAGTTGGGCTGAGGATGCGCTGAAGGTTTGCATAGAGGTGGCTACTCTAAGGCAAGAGGAACCATGCTCCAGGCTAGAACAGCACAGGGCGTTACAGAGCAGCCAGCCAAGCAAGAAAAATGGCAGACAGAGGGAGTTCTACAGGCAGGAGATGAGGATGGAGAGGCGGAGACCACTTCATCGAAGGCTTTGTATATTTTGCTAAAAGTCTGATTTTAGTCTATAAAATGTCATTCTTGAAGGGTTTTAAGCATAGAATAGATAAATAGTGGGCTTTATCTTTTTATCGAGATTACTTTGGGTGCCACGAGGATATGCTGGACAGCGACAGAGAGGCGTGAGGGAGATTCCAGAAATAGGATGGACTGAGAGAGTAACTGGAAGCTGGTGGTAGTGGCATTTGAGATGGAGGTCTGAGCTTCATCTTTTCTCCTTCTACTATCTTAAATTCCTTATTCTATTAGATGGGCATTCCTTTCAAATGAGAAAATCATCCCAGGTTTGCTATAATTGGTTCTATAATTCTAAAAACATCTCTTCTCTAAAGACATCAGTTTAGTTTCGGTAAGATGATGAATTGAATGAGATGATCATCTTCGAGCTCTAATAATTCTGTATTTTCTTGTGCAGTATGCCCTTATCTAACTTCCCCACCTAGAACACACACGAGATTAAGAAAATTACTGAAATAATGGCAGTGGTATAACTGCCAATGACATGTGCTTATACTCATGTGCCCACAAAGCATGAGTCAGTTCTTTTAAAATGACCCATTTGTGGAAGAAATTACCATGTCATACTCACTGAGCCACCTATAATATGAAAAAAAGTCCTTTAGAGTGGTGAGTTCAAAAGGCAGATCCATTTACACTATTGTGAGCTTTTTCCCTGGGATGGATTAATCTATAACTTAAAGAATAAATTTAGACATTAATTTCTTTGAAGGTAAATTCTTTAAGAATTGAATTTTAAAATGATTTTGTAAAGCAAAGCACTGCATTTTCTAGAGCTCTACTGATGTTTTTATTTTTTATACCATTACTGTTCATTATACTTACAGATCCCTTTGGGCCGGGTAATCCTATATCTCCCTAAATCAATAAAACAAAATTACATTAGAACAATGTATTCACATCTGAAAGTTTACTAAAAACATTTAAAAGGTTATTGGGCTGCTGAAATCTATAGAAAACCATGAACAAACAAGCCCTAGCACCGTAAAAAAATAAAAATAAAAAAAAAACCCAGTAGGTTCTAGAACTTTGGTTTCTAGTCCTAGTTCTGCTAGTTAACTTTGTGACCCTGTGTGAGCCCTGTGACCTTCCAGCCCTTGGCTAACTTCTCTGTGAAACAAGAGGGTTGAATCAGAGCTTTCTAAGGCTCCATCCAGATCTAAAATGCTAGGGGATAACAATTGAAATATGAAAATAGGAAGATATTAAACTATCATGCTGTAATGAAATATAACAGAATTTAAACCTGATGACTTCATTATGAAACTCTAACCATATTTTAAAACTCATCCCTCAAAAGTTTATGTGACCAAATATGCATGTTTCTATGCTTAGAAAAAACCCTGAAAATCTCCCACCACTAATTCTAGACATGAATTCGGCTCAAGTTTTAGCTATCAGTTCATCTCTACTACAAAGCAGAATGATTCAAAACATGCTCTTAGCCCATAAAATGACTAATTTTAACAGAAAGTAAATTGAAATAATCTTTTTTTAAAATTTACTTAATAGTTAGGAAGCTTTGCCTAATTCAGATGTTACACCTACAAGTAACTCTAAATCCTGAAAATCTGAATAAAACATTACCAGAATTTCTTCCTGCACTAAAAGCTCCCTGAAACCATCTCATGAGAAATCTCTCCTCCCCACCCCAAAGCAGCAGACATCGGTTTCCACGCTGGTCCTGTTGGGTTGCGTCGAAACCCTGGGGTGAGCCAGCAGATGGCTGGAGCAGTTCTGCAGTAAAGATGACCTGCTCCCATTCTTCCTGCTGCCTGCAGACTTAGCAGCATCTTCTGGAGATGGAGTCCCTTGTTGGGAAGGTTTTAGACCAGAGACAATGCCCACGGGCACACTGTGAGCCACAGCTTTCCAACTAGAATAAAATCCTAATTTTGTTTCCATGAGATGCACTCTTCTCAGACTTTCTGGTCGTGTAAGAACCAGCCTGAATGCCTAGACGTAAGGCCACAGGAAAATTCGCCATTTATAAGGGAACACTGTTCTCCCAGCATTCGAGGCCAGGCCTATCAATTTTGGGGTATGTCCCCTCTGCTTTACCTGATCTTGGCTGCAACACTGGGGAGTCATCTGTTAGCTTATATGAGAAACATCTTGCCTTTAAAGCAGGCAATGAGGATAACAGTGTCAGAGAAAAGAAATAATTTGTGTTTCTAATACAGTTCCAAACTGGTAAGGCTCTAAGATTAACCAGGAAAAAAAAAACTTACAAGTTCACCCCTTTCTCCTGTTTCACCTTCTTCACCAGAGGCACCCTAAAAATTAAGATTAAAAATCACATTTTAAAATTTGTAGCCCCTTAGCTCAATTTTAACCAGTCAACATTGATACACATTCACAAGTGCCCACAGTGCTCCCAGGACTGTGCAGAAATAGGAAATTCCCTCCATGGCTTTCCAGGCTAGCTGTCAGTCTAAATCAGAAACAGTCCAGAGAAAAGCCAGAAGGCAAGGCTGAGTTTCTGCTAAGGTTAAGAATTAATGCGTGCATCCAGCAATTTTATAATTAGGTAATCCTTGAAAAAGGGCACTCACAGTAGAAAAAGGAACTCAGAGAAAGGACTAAGTTGAATTCACATGCATAGTTTATTTGCTGAGGTCTTGAGAAAGAAAAACTTAAAACATCATGATGTGGCTATGGAAGGCTCCATCAGACACAAGTAAACCAACCCGGTGAATGAGAGAGACAGGGCCACTCTTTTCAAGGGAAGGACAATGTGAGTCCTGGAGGCAGAGGCATCATTAGCGCCAGCTTCTTAAAATAGTAGATAAGGCCATAGACGGACTAAACTAGGTGTCACTCACTAGGGAGCATATTGAGAAAAGCTGCAGCCTGCACCATGTCCCTGACACCCACAGACCAGCCTCCAGCTGGCGAGGCACATTAATGCATGTCAAACACCACAATTCACAGGGTTCAAATGATACCACCCACCTGCTCACCCTTTGGACCAGGTTCACCGACTACACCCTGTAATGAACAAGATATAAGGCTTTTTCAGTATTTTGGGATTTTTAACTGTATAATTTCAAATGAACCAACTCCCCTTGTCGGACTAGAGGATAAGCACAAGTAAGAATAATGTGCTGGAAGAGAACTCCCTCCCTCCCCACCTACCAAGAGTCAGGTAAGAGATGGAGAAACTGACAAGGGTCCAAATATCGCTGGCAATTTGGGGCTCTCTCTGATCACATCCACATAAAATCTGACTAGTAGGAATGTAAATTTAGAACTATAGGATGAGTGACTGTAACTTGAATATTTGCTTTTCTCGGGGTGTTTTTCTTTCTGAAAAATTAGTATATTAATAGATTTTTTGCTTCTTAATCTCAACTCTCAGTATTTTAAAATACCTTTCTTGATAGCACTCTATGATAAATTCTAGAAAAATTCTCCATTGGGCCAAAAGCGAGCTTGGTTTCTCCACGCAGTAGAAATCACCCTTCCAGATGAGGGACTTCCTGGAGGAGTAGATACCTTACCCTGTCACCTCTCATCCCAGGCAGTCCAGGGGGGCCAGGCAAGCCGGGGAGGCCAGGGCTACCGAGAGAACCCTGAAAAGCAAACACGAGTCCCCAGAATGACGGTTACTGCAGCAGCCACGGCACACAAGCCCTGGGTGTGTGGACTCCGCGGTCGGCCTAGCTCTGCCCTCCCACCCTCCCCGGGAGCAGCCCCAGCCCGTCGCGAGCGCGGTCCTTCCCCACAGCGGCCCTTTCAGCGGAGCCCCTGCCGCGGACAGTCCGCTGCTCCGGCTGCGTAAACAAGCGCTTGTGTTTGCAGAAGTGAAAGGCAGCATTCACGCACAGCTCTGTCCGGTTCCAAGAACAACCAGAGGCGAAACGCAGCCATTCGCGTCTCTGCCGGCTTTAAAATGCACGCTACAGACCACACGGATTAAAATACGCTCTGAGGGTCCCCCCGGTGTAATCTGAAATTCCATATTTACATTTTCACACATTCACCTCACAATAGAAGTCAAGTAAAGATGATTAAATTGCCCTTTGTAAGCTGTTTTCATCTCCTTGCTTATTTTTTAAAATTCACCGCGCTTTGCATGAAGCCCAGAAAGTGCTGGAGACTGGAGATATTACTTACCAGTTTACCTGGTGGGCCTGGGGGTCCGACTGGTCCTATTTCTCCTCGGCTGCCCTGGAAAAACACACACCTGACTGTCACCTGGACAGTTCGCCAACACTCAAATGCTTAAGCACTATGTCAACAAAATAACATTCTCCCTGGGTTTTGCTTAAATATAAAAGTCATCAGAGCATTCTCCCCATCCTCAACTGCAGGCAGAGACCCTTGCATAGGGGGGCTGAGCCCCCTCCGTGTTCATCCTGCAGCGAGCACTCTAATGCTGTTCATCATGAGTCCAGACCCTTAGATAGAAACAGTATCCAGATGATGCGGCAAGTAGTAATTTTAAGCATTGAACTTATTTACAGTTATCTGCGTACGTGTGTTATCCTCTCATACACACTAGGTGTTCTTGAGGTGATGAAGGTATGTTAATTTTGAATTTCACATAATGCCTAAAACTCAAGAGTAAATTTCAGGTCTACAGGAAACTTGAAAGCAACATCTGGCAAACGATGTTGAACTTCAGGAGTGAAAAAAGAGACACAGGACAGAGACATTTGCCCTTAAATTACTACTGCAACTTCAAAAAGACATACATAGCAGGAATTTATAAAGCTTCTGAGATAAAAAAATTCTTTGTTCTACTCATTCTTGTTCTAAGCATGTCTTCAAAGATTAAATAGAATTTGGAAAGCACAATTTATAATGACGTTACGCCAAAAGCAACATTCTAATTTCATCTTGTGAGCCAATTTCAATTTTTTATTTGAAACTCTTAAGCCCTTTGAAAAGGGAGACACACAAATCTTCGATTTCTTTCCCCAAGAACTTTGTACAGTTTTATGCAGTCTGATAAAAGCTTGTTTTCTTTCTAACGCATGTTCAACTAAGCTGAACTCTGAGGTTATGGGATAAATAATCACATTTCCTGGACAATGTATATAAAAATGAAAGTAGTCTTTTGAGTGCATTTTTCTTTAAAATGACACAACTTCATATTAATGCTTAATATTCATAAATGTTTCTGAGAAGATCATCCTGATCTGATTCCTATGCTACTCATTTGTCTATAAGTTGAACCAGGTGTCAAGATCCACAAACCTTCTGAATTTTCAATTTCTCTACAGGATTAAGAAACGTTTGCCACATTACAAGTCTCTAGCTATGAGCTGTAATTTCTTGGCGTGCTTTCACATGACTTCTAGGTGATTTAAACCAAATGTTTTTAAATACATTTCAAAAATGTTTACATAAGCAACCCATGTAGTGTATGAGTTTGGACAATACATTGCTCCTTAACCCTAGTGAGCAGCTTGGAAGGCAGAAGCAGCACCCCATGCGGATGGATGCTGGAAAGATGTAAGTCTAGATGAAAGCCAACCTCTGTGATAGAGTTTTCTATCCATTTATAAATATAAAGATGGGGTTCCACCCCATTAATTTGGCCCAGCACTTAGAGTTCAAGACAGATCCTCTTTTTTTAATGGTTTTTGGTGAGGAAGATTGGCCCTGAGCTAATATCTGTTGCCAATCTTCCCTTCTTTTTTTCCTCCCCAAAGCCCCAGTACATAGTTGTGTATCCTAGTTGTACATCCTTCTAGGTCTTCTATGTGGGATGCTGCCACAGCATGGCTTGATGAGCGATGTGTGGGTCTGCACCCAGGATCCAAACCAGCAAACCCCGGGCCAGCAAACCAGAGGGCACAAACTTAACTACTACGCCACCAGGCCGGCCTCAGATTTTCTTTACTATATTTGCTCTGATGGAATGTTCAAATATTTTCTGAACTGCATCATGACTGAGATCATAAATGTCATCAGGCTAACGTGACTTTAATTCACAGAACAATTAGTCACCATTGGTGGGAAAAATAATCTTGACACAACCTCAAGCATTCCCTTCTAAATAAGTGAACCATTATGCCATCTCATGAAAAATAAAGATGATTAAGGTACTTTTTCTCTCTTCCACAAACCAAAGGGCTAAATTAAAATAAAGGACTATATAACCTTTCATTTATTTTTGGAGAGAGATTAATTATCCTTCCAGTCAAAGACAAAGATTTTCTCTGCTAGAATCTTATTTCCTCTATCCTTCATGAGCTCTTATTATTCAGTTCATAAATATTTTCCAGCCACTGGCAGGCCCCTGATAAAACATATGAAGGGCTCAGGACCCTAGTACAGACTGCCTGCTCTGCTGAGCTTCTGTACCATGAGAGCCCGACTCACGCGGGACGGGGGAGGGATGGGGGAAGCTGTGGCCATTTACTCCTCCGTTACTGCAATGAAGAGCATGTGGCTCCTCATTTTTATTTCACTTCGATCCTATAAATGCTTGGTTCTTCTAAACTTAGGTATTTCTATAGAAATCTTCTCACTGTGAAAAAAGGTAACGTTTATTTTCCCAACAATGACCAAATAGCCACAAACAAAGTGCTAGGGCAAGATTTTCTGATGGCCATTCTTCTGCGTATTTCTGTGTATTCTAAAAACATGCACATTCTTCTCTAAGTTCTGCAATTTCACCTGCAATTAAGATGAACAGGAATAATCAAGATATAAATAGGAATCTCCAAAAACGTAAATTAAACTGAACACATTCTGGAGGGAGCAATTAACCGTGACCTGCTAACCACGGTGTGCTAAATAAATCACAAGTCTCCCAGGTTTCAACAGCTGTGGTGATAACCACATCCTCAGACGTGGGTGAGGGCGGCTGGTAGAAAAATGGCTATTCCGCCCAGTGCTAATATTGACAAACCCATGACAACAGGAGTTATGATTTTTAACAAGAGAATTGAAAAGCACCAGAAAAAAGGCAAAATCCGACCATTAAAAACGCAAGGACAAAGGCTCTGTTTTTCTCTTGGATGCTCTGTACCATCATCACCTGTCTCTCCAACATGTTCAGACACACCTGCCCGTTCATCCCTGGTCAGGAAGCCACTGAAGGTTGTAAAAGGAGAGGCAGACCCTCCACCAGTGATTCCCCGCTCTGGCTGTGCGGCAGAATCCCCAAGGAGTGTTTTAGAAATACGTATCACTGGATCTCTTCCGCTACTCCATCTCCCCATTCTCCCTCCATGGTCCACCCCTCTCTCCCAGATTCTGATTCTGTAGATCTGGGGCATGACCCAAGAATCTGGGCTTATGTTGTGTTGGTTTGTTTTCACCAGCTTTACTTAGACTTTTGTTAAATGCTCCCTATAAAAGCTCCATAAATATTAAAATTTAAATATTGCTAAATATGTCTATACCATTGGAATTTGGCAAGCTAACTTCAAATAAAAACCATCCTGTGGAGCCTTGACTTGAACTGTCAGGGCCTCAGAGGACAGAATGAGGGTGCGGACACCCAGCCCCATTGCCAGCTTCGAACCCTGGCTCTGCTGTGCATGAGCTAACTGCGGGCACCCAACTTAACCCCTCTGTGCCTCAGTTTCCTCATGTATAAAATGGGGATAAAAACAGTACCTATCTCAGGGCTTCTGAGAGAACTGAGTCGATTCACAAAATACTTAGCACAGTGTCTGGATCATACTAAGAACTACAGAAGTGTTAGTTATTATTTTTTTCCAAGGACTAAAGAAATCAAAGTCATGTTTTTTAATCAAATGTTTAACTAAATGTTCTCTGCCTTTCAAATATCCCAATTCTCTTTAAAAGCACAAGTTGCGCTTGGAAAAACAAGTCTGAAGTCCTTGTTTCTGTCAAGACCATTGATCACCAAGAAGGCACATTCTTTATAAACAAGTACCGGAAGCTGCTTTGTGAAACTCACTTCAAAAAATACAGACAAATAATTCAATTTGGAAGTCTCCCTTTTAAATGGAACTATTAGACTTTTAAAATATCATAGAAAAAATCAATTTCATTATAGTTCTGTTGTCATAATTATTTTACAAAGAAAGTGGATTTTATTCCATTGTGCCCTAGATTGTGATGGTGGTTGTATTTGCCTGTTTACACAAAATGGTAACTAGCCAAAGAACGAACACTATCCTAGTACCTTGCGAATTTTAAAAGTGGGAAATGATAAATCGCTATACTTAGTCTGTATTATACACTAAGTGCCTGTCTCTGGCATAAAGGATGCTGATCAACCTGGAAGATTAATTATGATTTCTATAGAGCGTTGCCTTTACAATCTCATTTTCATATTAACATTAGAAGATCATATTAGTCGTGCTACATGATAATTTTTAGGTTTGCCACAAAGTTATTTTAAAAATCTATTCACTTTTACAGCATGATATGGTTTGTATTTCTCTCTAGTGTAGGTTTACATATTCCCTCAAGCACAGAAGCAGATCAAAACCCGTCTAAACCATAACCATCACTAATGGCTGCTTCACAAATTATCGATGACAGGGGTAACATTCCAGGGCCTGGGTGGGGTATGAAGGCAGCTTAGATCATTCAACAACACCCCATGTGGGAACGTCTGTGCCTGAGGGTTTTGGTTGGCAGTGGGCACCTTGAAGAGAGTGAGACAGGCTCTGTGCTCCAGGAGCATGTCAGCTTCAGAACACTGGAGGCAGACAGCATGGCACTCACCCCAGTCAGAACCATGAGGGCAGAGCAAATACAACCCACTCAGCAAAAGCTCTAGCAAGTTCTGAGAAGCCTGGAAGAGGGAAGTGGACCAGGAGCCACAGCATGGCAGCCCAATCCCGAGGCCCCAGCCACTTGCCTGCTCTAAACCAAGAGTCACCCAGACCCAGGTATAACCCCAGCAGAGCATGATGGAAAAAGCCAGAAGCATCGTCCAAGTGGTAAAGGTACGTGCTCCTGTGTCATCACCGAGAGTGCTAAAAAACCCCAATCATCTTTGCTGTGGTGTTGGCAAAAGTTGATGGAACAACAGTGGGGAAAGGGGCAATACCACTTAATTTCAAAGACTTGCTCCAATTAGCCCATTAGTAGGACACATTAGAAATAGGTTTTTATTCCTTCTACTCAGCTTCTCGATTTGTGATTTGCAGGAAAAACTGATCAAACTCATGAGGAAGAGTTGAAAATGTGTAAACTTAGCTATGAAACTGAAATTAATGCCAGAAAATGAAAAAACAAATGTTTCTTTCAGTAAGTAGATTTGGTGTTAAAACTCTGATGCAGAACTATAATATTTATAACCTCTCCTGACATTTTTCTGAAAAATTTATAGTAGGTGAGAAGTCAATTATTTCCAACATAAGCAGCATAGCAGGATTTATTTTACCTCCAGTTCATTTCAAGAAATATTTATTGATCACTACCTTACAGCGGCCCTTGAGTAAAGAGATGCAGAATCACAAAGGTGGATCAGACCCAGCAGTTTCCACATGGGGCCAAAAGAAGCCAAAAGGGGTCAAGGGTTACGGGGTTCAGAATAAGGAGAGACCACTTCTACCTGGGGTTTGGGGCAGGGTCAGAGATGGTTTCATTGTAGAATTGACATTTTGATCACATCTAAGAGGGCACATGGGATGTTGAGTCAGAGACGTGGCGAGGAAATCTGTCTAAATGAAGATGTAACAAGAGAAACCAGGCAGGCTGAGGAGAGCAGAGAGCATCTGGGAATTAGCATGGAGTCTGGCTTGACTTGAATACAGGCTCTGAGCAAGGCAGAAGTGGGAAGCAAAACAAGGGGGTAAACAGACAATTTAATATTTTGGACTTTCTTTTATTGTCAATGGAGATCCACCAAAGATTTTTAAATGGAGAAGAGAAGCGATGATAGAAGCTGTACTTTGGAAAAAAGAATACGGCAGAGCGTGCAGACCAGGAGCACTACCATTCCCCAGGCCTTTGGAACTGTGTTAGACGTTTTTGCTTGTCACCTGACTGTGGGGACACAACTAGCGCTCCAGGACAGAGCTCATAGGTGCTGGACACCCTGCAATGTGTGAGAGTTGTAGAGAACAAAGAACTGTCCCAGCCAACACACCAGCGTCCCCTGTTGGGAGACACTGGTAGGGGAAGAAAAGACTGGAGCTGGGAACGCAAACCAGGAGCCCACTGCAGGCTACAGCCAAGGAGGCAGGAGAGGGCATAGAAAAAAGATCAAATGTAAGAGACCTTGAAAAGATGGCTGTAGACTCAACAGGTCGTCCTGAGACAGGAAATACGATGGAAGAAAAGCACCAAGGCTTTGAGCCTCAGTGATAGGAGCAATGGAAGAATTTGGACTCTTACAGAAATTCAAAACTGAAAACCTACATCAGGCTCAAAACCTGTGCAGGCATAACTTCCTCCCACCTGCCTCCCCTCACATAAGAGAATTAAACGCCCTCCATCTCCTTCTGTGGTTCTGCCTCTAGTCTGTTCCATTACACATCCCGTGGCACTTAACTGGTGATGGTCAAGCCCTCTCCACCCACGTCATCTTTTGTGTGACATGGCATACAGCAGGTGCTCAGTCAGCGCTCCTTCAACAATACTCAGTTTTCTGCTCTTTCTATGAAGTGAATACCAGACGTGATAGTAAACATTCTCAAAGTTCCAGAGCCCTCTCCCGCACTGTTAAATCTTCCTGGACTGGTCATGTAGCATCTTCATTGTCTTAGAAACGTGATCCAGCTACAACCTCATTGCTTTGACAGTCAACTGAAGAAAAGTATTTTAATTAGACATTCACAGCCTGCCTTCGAGTAAGGGAGAAGAAAAGAGTAAGTGAGGAGGGAGTGGGCAAGGAGCATAATGAGGAACAGTAGCTAGTTTTTTTGGCTGCAGATAAACTTCTGGAAACCACCTGGTAGCGGTCAGTTGACGAACATCTGAGAGAAGTGGAACAACTCCGCTCTCCACTCCGTAAGACACCTGGAATAGTTCACTTTCCTCAAGCATGAGAATCCTCATTCAGCGCGCCTAAGAAATGCTTTGAAAGAAGTAACAATGATATTTGGAAATGCTTCTCTGTTAACTTGGAGTTCTTTTCACCCAGCAGACTTTGAAAATAAGAATGTAAACTGAAGGCCATGGAGAATGTTTGAAAGTTAAATTTAAGTGCAAAATGTTTAATTTCCTAAGCAGTTTCTCTCTAAGGATTCAACTATATCTAAAGAGGAAACATATTGCTATATTTGCTGGAAAGTTGACACTTTTATAAACTCATACTAAAAGAAGCCTGGCACTTTCTCAAAAGGTTAAACAGAGTTACCATACGATGCAGCAATTCCACTCCTAGGTATGTGCTCAAGAGAAATGAAAACATATATCCACACAAAAATTTGTACAAAAATGCTCATGGCAGCATCATTCACAACAGTAAAAAAGTGAGAACGACTCAAATGTCCATTTGATGAATGGATGAATAAAATATGGTGTATCCACACAATGGAATATTATTTGGCAATGAAAAGGAATGAAGTACTGATATATGGCACAGCATAGATGAAACTTGAAACATTCCACTGAGTGAGAGAAGCCAATCATAACAAAAGAAAAATCCACATATTGTATGATTCCATTATATGAAATTTCCAGAACAGGCAAATCTATAGGGACGTGAAGTGGGCAAGTGGTTGCCTAGGGCTGAGGGGCTGGGGGAAATGTTGAATGGCTGCGAGTGGATACAGAGTTTCTTCTTTGGGTGATCAAAATATTCTGAAATTGGCTGTAGTGATGGTTGCACAATTCTGTGAATATACTAAAAATCAACGAATTGTACACTATAATGGGTAAATTATATAGGACAAGTTATATCTTAATAAAGTTGTTATCACACTAAAATATTTCCTTCAACATGGGATGATAGCAGAATGTGTCATCATGCTTTTTTTCAATACTTCATTTCTGCTTCCACTTTCTGGAAAAAAATAAAACCTACTGTATATCTAAACAGCAGCCCCTGTTTCATTGTCTAGATGAGCACACACTCAAACATCAGAGGGCATTCACACAGGGATGAATGAACAGAGGCCCACCCAGCAAGCCCCAAGAAGGCCCTCGGGAGAAGTTCTACAGAGAATCCATACTCACAGGAAGACCTCGGGGTCCTCGGGGTCCCACCTCTCCTGGCGGCCCCTGTTGGCCCTGTCATGAGGAAGCAGGGAGAGAAGAAGTTACTCCCTAATCCTTTGCTTAGTGACTACAAAGATTATAATTTATGAAAAGGCAAAACGGCATCTTACCGGTTTGCCTGAATTCCCCAACTGGCCAGGCTTCCCGGGAGCACCTGTGTTGCCCTGAAGGTGAAATGCGACGTTGAAAGTAATTCACACAGCAAGTAAACACAACCACGAACCTGTCTGACCCAGACTGGGCATCTCTCACATTTAAAAGCATTAGTTTCCTGACTTCACTTGGAGAATTTGGGAGGATGTAGAGTCTCTCTCTTGGCGGATGCATCAAAGTCCTTCAGATTCAGGACACTGTTTTGTTATTCCCAGAAGTAGTAAAAGGTGTCAAAAATGTCAAAAAATGAAGGTCTTTAGCCAGACGAGAATGTGAGAGGATTTTTCTTTCTTCACAATATTAATTATATATGTCATTCCTTTATCATTTCCACCTCCAATACCCTTCTTTGAGCCCTTTTACTTGACATTGACACTAATAAAATTATAAAGAATCAGGTCAACATGGGGAAATAGGGGGATGTGCTGTTGAGAAAACCCTGTCAGTGAGCTGCAGGGAAAGCAGTG
The DNA here is from genome assembly GCF_041296235.1 of Equus asinus. Lineage (NCBI taxonomy): Eukaryota > Metazoa > Chordata > Mammalia > Perissodactyla > Equidae > Equus > Equus asinus. Next base: position 2,328,156 of record NC_091797.1, on the reverse strand, counting down.
TCTGGGGACGCCAACTCCGCCATCCACTTATTAGAGACTGTCCCAGCTCAGGATGCTGTGGGTCACTGTGATTGGAGGGCTGTAGCCATGTAACCTAATAGTGACCAGTGTCTACACTATTCACAGTTTGTCCATTTTATTTAAAGTAAAGCTATATTGTATCCCTTTAATTTTTTCTTCCACCTACTGTTTTTAATTACTAGAATATAAGCACTGATTGATCAGTATGTGAACGCAATGCCTAATATCTTTTTGTTTAAGCTAAATCATCTTAATATTCACTGACATAATTTCTACGGTTTATTAATATATTCCTTACTTTAAGTGGTAAAAAATAATAAAACTTTCTCTGTTTGATACCGGCCAAGGATGACATTTTCAAGAAGGAAGTTGAATCAGCAATACTTTGTCAAAGTATTCTTTCCGGAGCTGAGAAAGAAATTAGCATCTGAGGCCTTAAAGCCTTCTTGATTTCTCCTTAGGGTCAAATAGAAAATAAAAGGCAGGCTAGAAATATTAAAAATTATAAATAAAATATATTAATCAAATTATAAGGAAATGAAGAAAAGTATAAATTTAAAAGTTTTCATCTTTTACCTTTTCACCGGCAACACCCTTTGCACCAGGAATTCCAGGCACGCCCTGAAAGAATGCACACGGCCGTGGGTTTAATCACTCGTCTGAGAATCTGTGAGATGCCAGGCCCACTGCACTCTGCCAAGGGGCTGAGGGCATGTGACAACCTCAAAGTTTTAGTGTGAGGGAGACTTCTAGTTCCCAACTCTGCAGTCAGTTACAGAGCTGTCCACAGTTTAGAAGGGAGTGCTTCACTGTATCTGGCTCAAGTTGGAGCACTCTTGAAGCAAATCCCACCTCTAAACTAAAGTTGTCCTTAGGGATGAACTTCCAAATCAGAATCCAGTACCATTTTCAGGTCAACAGGAGTTCTAATCGGCATGATTTCATGTTCAGAATAACAAAATGAGGACCCATTGAAAACGCTAAGCTTTAAGTAGAAGAACAGAATGGCAGGAAAGTGCTACATCTAACCAAGATTCAGTACTATCAAGAGTCTTAATGTTCCCTAACTGATCATTTTTAAAGCGTCAGATATACTAAACTGGAGGCCAGTCCTCAATATTACCAAGATCCCTTATTAACTTGAAACTTTTGCCTCCAAAGAGCCAAGAATACATGATATGTTAATATGAAACACTTAATATGTTTCTCCCCAAAATTCGTATCTTCAAAACATGCATATAAACCAATGAACACTGAGAGAATCAGATACTCACAGGTAACCCCTGCAGTCCCACGTCACCAGGAGGCCCAGGTTTCCCTGGCTCACCCTGAAAAAAAGGTTTTCATCGCATCATTGAACCCATGGGAACGGCAGTATCGTTTTTAAGAAAAGGAAGAACACAGACCTTCTAAGTAAAAGGATTCCCCCCACATCTGACCTTACACGCACTTTTATGATGTAACCCAGTTCAGGGCAGGGGGTGGGAGAGGACTGAGGACATATAGTCTATCAAAATACACAGTTTCCTTCAGTCTACTTTCATCAACGGGGCAATTTTATTGATTTCCTGGAACCAAGCAAACATACTATTCTAATAAGTATTTTGAATTGACACTTGATTAAAAAATTAAAAGGAATAAAAAAGCCAAAACCAGCTAAATAAATCTTGCAGGAACGTGGTAATGGAAATGCCGTGCGTGGCTGGCCAGGCAAGGACGCCCCACTGGCTGCTGGACTAAAGCCCATGGTACCTTCGTTCCCGGCATCCCAGGAATCCCGTCACGGCCATCCACACCGGGCAAGCCCTAAAGACACACAAAGAAACGCTGTCTCTGAGGGACGGCCACGTTCTTCTTCCCTTCGTTATTTTCTGAAGTTTTATTACAAGTTAATAATCACTTTGAAAAATGTCCTTGATGACTACAGCTGAGGACATACCGTGTCTCCTTTGGACCCCGGGAGGCCAGGAATCCCTCTAGAACCTGGAGCCCCCTGCAGGGCAGAAGGGAAAGGACAGACATCCACGCTCAATTATCACAATACTCAGGACAATGCAATGAGCGTAATCAGCAGGTGACACTGAAAAGCACATGCTTGTAGTGATTAATCTGAACTCACCCTCTCTCCCTTGGGACCTGCTTCCCCTGGAGGCCCTCGCTGTCCTTGGTCACCCTGTGTGACATAACATTTTGTTAACATAAGCAAAAGTTACTTATTGATAGACTTTCGAAATGATACAACACCATCCACATTACTTACTATTGCTCTTCCATCCCAATGGCTCTGCTCCATCACCGATGTCTAGCTCAAGAAATCTCTTTATAAAAATTCTATTGTCTTCATAATTGATATTGCCATAGGAACAACTGAGGCTTACACATCTTTTGATTTCATTCTAAATGCACACTGCTTCTGTGCTCCTTCGATGTGTGGGTATAATAAAATGAAGGTCCATACTGCAGATAACCTGGACATCAGTAACTAGGTCTACGTATGAACTGACTTCGTTGGCTATCATCATGGGTTGAGGTTGGGATTGCATGCCAATCTTTTGTCCATAGTATTTAATTCCTCAGTCAATAATAATGGCTTCTGTCAAAATTATCCAGCTAATGTTGTTATATGGCATAGGTGATAACAGTTGAGAGGATGTGTCTTCCTAAAATATGGCTTTTGTTGAATTTTCAACTAATATAAAACCTCAAATGGCTTCCTGTTGCTACTAGACCAGTTCAAATTGCTCAGATTGGCATTAAAAACTCTCCATAGTGTGGTTCTGCCTTTTCTGTTCAATTTCATCTTCTCAGCAAAAACTTTCCACGCCAGGCAGTGACAGTCCTCTGACAGCACACGCCCCCATCCCCTCCAACAGTGCTCCTCCTCACCTGTACCCTGCTGTCTTTCCCACCTGAATGGCTCTCCAGACCACCTTCCTCTAAGGTCCACATGCGTGGGCACCTACCATTCACTCTAGGGCCTGGTCTTAGAATGCATCGTTCAGTTACATTCCATCTTTCCTACTGGACCACAGCACCTTGATAGTTGGAAAATCTGTCTCACTTTTACGTTTTCTACTTTTTATGTGGTATAGATGATTATTAATTAAGGGGTTTTTAGCTTATTTACTTCCAGAAAAGGCGTGAGGCAGCCTACAATAATGACACGTGTATAGATGGCAGTCAGAATATGGAAAACTGAGATCAGAAATCCTAGAAAAAGAGGAGGCTAGAACTGCCCGAAAGCTTGAAATGAGATCATTACTGTGACTCTAAGCAAGCTGGCCACCGAAACAAAAGGAAAACACAGCAAATAGAAAAACTTAGCAATTTTGACTTCACCTATGAGAAAAACAAAATGCACATCAAGTCAAAAAAACATTTCTCTGTACCCAAGAAAGAAACACTTGTCTTAATTAAAAAATTTTTAAATAAATATAAAAACTATTGCCCATTTTTCCATTTTAATTATTCACATGTAAAAGACACTTGCACACGTATGTATATAGCAAAAACTCTATCATTGATTATTGCTAGAAAGCTATCACTGCATCTCGTGGAAGGAAAACTACTTACAGGTGCACCAGGAAGGCCCTGAGGCCCAGGTTCCCCATCGAAGCCTCGAGCGCCCTGCCAAAAACAAGACAAAGACGTGAAACGGAGATCAGTCATGTATGTGAAAGTGCACATCAGTCTCTCTAAAGAATTTTAACACACAGATAAAAAGGAGGTTTCATGTTTGCTCAATTCATCAGTGACCCCCGAGGAGTATTTAATGAGACCCCTCAGATATGAAAACACTAGTTTACATCTTCTCATCCCACCAAAAGTACTTACACCCAATCTTTGACAACACTCTGGATATTTTAATCTAACACTGCATCTATTCCTGATTGCTGACATGAAATAAAAACCTATTTAGAGAGCTTGATAAACCTATGGGACCCTCCAGGTTCTCAGGATTCCCGTGGGAATTCATTAATGGTAAAGACAACAGAGCCCTGAAAGAACGGCTGCCATGGACTCTGCTGCTGCCGCAGCTGCGGGGGCTGCTTCCGGGACCCTGGATTTCCACTGAGATCTAGAACCAGAAGTCCAGCCACATGATTGGGAAGAATGAATTACAATGATTTGAGCATCTCCTCTTTCATCCTGGATAGATATCATGTTCAGTTTGCATAAAGCAATTGATCTATTTTCTCAACAAAAAATTCACCCTACCAAGCGATGCCATAAGAACTATGGAGCTTTATAGATCTAACTATCTATTATCTCTGACTTGGTTACATATCATACATATCACCTCCTTATTTTTATTATAAAAATCAAAATGTGATTTTAAAACAAAACCATGGTTTTTTTCAGTGCTCTCTACATATATTACACGACAAAATACAACCCCCTTCTTCAAATCATTTTCTCATCTACCCAGTGAATGAGAAGGCAGAAGGGCAACTCAATGAAAGGGCCACCTCCTCATGAGCAGGAGTGAGATGGGAGATGATGAAACAAATGGAAAACAGTGAAGAGTAGTGGATAGATGTCAGGTTGAGAAAACCAGGCGGACAGCATCTGTAGTAAGAATTAAAAATTGGAAAGCTTTTGATAAAAGATTCAGACACAGGCAGAATCAAAGACAAAACACAACTGAAGCAGAGGCACCCCCAAGCCCTAAAATTCTTTGATCCCTAAAAACTAGGAGAGAGCAGAAGGCATTCCTCGTTCAGCGTGGAGGAAGGGGTTCGGAAGGCCTGAAAAAGACCTCGAATTCATCATTCGCCTCGTGTTGTGAGACTGAGTGGCCTCTGCATTATAGGAAGGGCTTTGATGCTCGCTCTCTCCCTCTCATTGCTGTTCAGCAGAGTCGGACCCAAACTGCTGTTACTAGGTAACCACTCCACGGGCCTGAGTTCACGAGCAGACTTTCTTTTTTAATATTGAAAGCAATTTGACAGAAATCAGAGGAAATGAGAAATTTTGAAAAAATACCAAGTAGAAAAATACCTGAAATAAAGAGCAAATCAAGAACTGTAATTGGGTTCAAAATGAGGAGTCGTCTTTTTTAGGAGACAATCTAAACCCAGAAAAACAAAAAGGGCTAAGTATGAGCAACTTTAAAATAACTTGGGTTCATTATTTTATAACAGACGAGATGCTCACAGAATGTTAGTTAAGGTAATATGAATAAGGAAATATGAAATATGGTTTTTAAAAGATGGTGTTTTTAGAAAATAAATATTCCAGAGGAAACGGAAGAGAAAGGCAGGCAGAATGAGAATACCTAGGAGAGACAGAGAAAGAGGCTGGAAAATAATGAAATTGAAGGAATTATTTTGTGAACAAAAACATGCACCTCTTTTAAAAAGAGGTTTAATTTCATTTACTGAGCGCCTACAACGTCAAGTTGCTCTCGTGTGATTGTTAATAACAGGCTCTGTGCTTCCATGCGGAACAACACAAACCAGCCGGAGAGGTTCTGCAGCACGAGGTGAAGGTCGGAAGAGAGGGTGGGCAAAAGTGCTTTTTTTATTTTCTGGGGCCTACAAATTGGCTTTGCTAACATGCTTTCTAAGAAGTGGCAACCATTTTCTTAAAATCTGATAGAGAAGTCAGCCACCGCCTACACACACAGCACGTCACCAACATCCAGCTCGCCAGCATTTTCGCTCAGCATATTCTCTCAGCCCAGCGTCCCCGGGCCCCCATCCTCCACCAACAGCAACACCTCATCCTTCTGGGCCTGGCACCCTTCCGATGCCGCCTCCGTCACAGGCCCTCCCAGTTCCCCTATCAAGACTAGCCTCTCCGTCTTCAACCCTCATACCACTTGCCCTCAAGTTTATGTCTCTCTTGTTGTATTGTAGTTATTAACTATCTACGTATTCGTTTCTCCCAATAAATAACAAACTTGCTGAAATCCTTATTCCTCCTTGAGTCTCCTCAGCATCTCGCAGTGTGTCTTGCTATGGAAATGCTAGGAGAATCGGGTCTCTGAGACCAGGATAAGGACAGATTGATGAACTCCGACCACAAGCGTGTGATCCCTTGAGGGCAGAGCTCAGTGTCCAGCAAGCAGGAGAGCCACAGACATCCCTGGCGTCCTCGGGGCACCCTGCCTTCCCTCACCTCTCCCTTCCACCCTCCCCTGCATTTCCCTTGCTCTCCAGGTCTTGCGACAGTGCTATCAGTTTCAACTATTGATAATGACAAAAACTGCCCTGCTTACTCCTATTTACTGGGGATAATTTAACATATATAATATTGGACAAGTATCACGCATACCACTCATTTCTATCACCTATGTTTATAACAGAAATGTTATACAAACATCTACCAAGAACCAAATAAAAAATAAAAAGTGATGGTCCTGACGATAAGAAGATATTTTTAAATGGCCAAAAGTTTAAATATTCTGACATTTTGATATTGTATCATCATCATCTTACTTTTTCTCCTTTGGCCCCAGCTACGCCGGTGATGCCACTCAGTCCTTGAGCTCCCTGGAAACATGAAAAAGACAAGTGAACTATTTTAGCGGAAGGGTACATTCGTTTATCTCATCACACAGGTTCATCCAGAAGAAGGATGTTATCAAGACCAAAGGCAACACTAGGAAAGAGTGACCTTGTATAGACAAACTGTTCTAGTTTAGAAAGAAAAATCCAAGGAGAATTATCCTGATGGTAAACCTTTCTTTAAAATTCTGAACACTTGCACAAGCCTGGAGTTGGAACAGTTACTGATGACAAAAAAGTAAATATCATAGCATAAGTGAATAATGGTAATGTGCTTGACCTATCTTTTAACTCACAGGCAGAATAAACTGCCATTCCCACCTGCTTCATGGTTTGTAACTTGGTTACGCATAACACGGTTGTGATTTTAAACCTTGGAATAATTGCCCCCTGCCAATGTATGCCACCAGAAGCCTTCAGCTTCCCAGACTAGCCCATGAAAGCTATGACCTGTAAATGGAACTGAAGTCTCCACTCTAGACTTGCAGTCACTATTCATCACATCGTTTCTGTGATAAAGGCATTCTGAGTTCCAGCCCAGGGCAGCAGATCTCAGCCCCTCTCAAGCTCAGGAGTGGGTGATCCCAACAACAAGGGCATGGGGTGTGATTTCTAGGCTCCCTTTCAGTACTGAAGTGTTAGTCACAAATTCTCTGTAGATCAGTTAGGAATGACCTGAAATACAAATGTGCAAGATGATCCAGCATAGCATAGCCTCTTAAGACATAAAGTGGGAGGTGGCCATATCAGATTAAAACTGCTCTTTCTGAAGGTAATTCTACAGAAAGAATTCCAAAAATACTCGAGTCAGTAGCAGTGACATAGAATGACACATATTGTCCCTCTATGTGACTACTTTGAAGAACAGAGTTTGTGTATAAACGTTCCAAAAAGCATATTTTTTTAAAAATCTGTGCATTACTTTATAGATGAACATTTAAAAAGTGAAAATCTGTGAATTTTACAGAAACATTTTAACATATCCACTCCCAAACACCAGAAGGTCAGCAAGCACCAACAACATCCCCCAGCGGACCACTTGACCCATGCGGCACCCATCAAAGATCCTTAATCCATAAAAACACATTTTGTTAAATGCTGCCTGCAAAATCCTGACCGAGGATCTTCGGGAATGGCTTTTAAAATAACTTGAAGCTCCTACCAAATTTTCGTCAGATCGAAAACAGCTTATGTCTCTTACACTATTTATCTCTATCTCCCACCTGTGAAACGAGTCCATCTCCTTATTGTCTCATAGCAAAGGCTCAGGGAAGGCAAGCTTCTGAACAAACACCTCAAACTCCTCCAGATTCCCTTAAAGTTCTCACGAGGCTTCAAAGCAGAGGCCATTTCTTACAGAGTCTCTGACTCGTTTCCTTTAGCTTGATTTCCCTGGAGCTCCAGGTTAGCACTAGTCTGCACACCCTCTTGAACCCTTTGTGAAAGGTCAGTTGTGCAGGGAAAAGCAAAGAAGAAAGGGTAGGCCCGCGGTGGTCTTCCCTACTCTAGTTTCTGAGACTAGGAGCTGAGCTTGTCGTTGACGTAGTCCATACCTTGGCTAGCTTCATTGCAATGGTCAATGAATATTCCGAAATTATTATTTCCACAATTGTTATTATGTGTTATGACAAGAAAAAAAGTGAAAAATTCCACTTAAATATACAAAAATAGTGGAAATTCTGATTTAAAAAACATTTTCAATCGAAGTATGTCGGTGCCCCCAATTACCCTACTGTGCATATTATTGCAGCAATCTGCCAAAGCACAAGGGACCAATTTTTTCTTAAAAGACATAACCCTGAGCAATTACAAATGTTCTGGTTATAATGATGACATGCTGGCATAAGCTACATTAAATCCAGGGGATGGTATACCTTCTGCATGCTCAGGGTGCAAGAACTTTTCTCACTATATCATGTGATAGCACCACAGAGCATAAAAGACACATCTTCCTCTTGTGTTCAGTCCTTGCTTTCAGACTGCCTAGGCCTGAAATCCAGTAATCGAATGTTTGTAATTATAGGTAAACTTTTTCTGTTAAAACAGTGCTTGAATGTACAATGGGGACCCTTTCGTCTTTTGAAAAAATAGTAATCTCCCAATGCTGGCTTGGTGGAAAAATAGAGGATATGATGTTAATCCAAATACTGAGTGGAAGATATTCCAAAATTCATGAAAAAAGACTATTTGCATATCCTAGTTAAATATCTTTTTAAAAGACTTTACTGGAGGTCCTTGAGCTCCGGCTTCTCCTGCTTCTCCCTGGTCACCTTCTTCACCCTGAAAAGCACAGAAAAGCACACAAATGTCATTCTAGCAAATGAACACAGAAATAAGCTCGGTCTTATTCAGCACACTTTAGATTCATTTGACATCCCCGGATTATTGTAGTACATCTCCTTAAGTTATTTTACACGAGTAATCCACATTGATTGTAGGACATTCCAAAAATACAGAGAAGAATACAATAACGTCAGCGAAATCCCATCTTCCAATGATAAATACAGGTAACATTTTAGATGCTTTTCTAAAGAAAAGGGGGTGAAGGGAAAGAGGGACAGACAGGGAGAGAGGGAGCGAGTATGTCCACATTCATGCACCAAGTGTGTGTGTGCTGTAAGGGGTGTATTATTAGGAAAATATGATCACACTGTGGAGACTTTTCCATAACTGCAATATTATTTAATCATGATTTTCATTTTTAACTTATTATAATTTTTGTATTGTATAAATTTTTTAAATGTGTTCACATCAGTCTTTCCTTTCATAGCTTATACCTTTGATGTCACTTATAGAAAAGCTTTCTCCACCCCAAAAATATACAAATATTCATGCATTCTTCTAGAAGTTTCATAGTTTAATTTCTTACACAGAAATCTTTAATTATCAGTCATTTATTTTGATGTAAAATACAAGGTCGAAATCCATCTTTTTATTTTTTCCTGGTAATTGGCCAGTTGTTCCAATATCATTTACTGAATAACAGATTCTCTCCACACAGGTTGGAAAATTCATCTTTAACATTTACTAAATTGTTAAACATATTGTCTATAGGCTTCCTATTCTGCTCTACTGATCTGTTGTGTGATGTTGCCAATACCGCAACATTTTAATCATTGAAATTTTATAATACATTTTAATATCAGGTAGAGAGAATTCTTTCACCTTTATTTTTCATCTATGGTTACTCTTATTTTTCAGTTTTTCATAAACGTTTCGTCTTCCAGATGAACTTTAGAATTGCTGTGCAGATCTTCACAAAAGTACCACTTGCTTTGTGTTAAGACAGCATTAAATTAATAGACTAATATGGTGAGAATTAGAATCTTTACAATATTGAATCTTTCTATCTTGGAACTCAGTGTATCTTCTTATTTAGTCAAATCTATTCTTTTTCTTTCCACCAATAAAGTTTTGCTTTGTTCTTCACATCCGTCTTGAACATTTCTTAAGTTTGTTCTAAGGAATTTTGACTATTTGGTAGCTATTGCCAATGGAATCTTCTTCCATTATGTTTTCCAACTAATTATTGTTTTGACTTTTTGATATTAATTTTATACCTCTGATATACTTTAAAATGTTAGTATATTCTAAAAAGATCCAACTGCTGTTTCTTACAGGAAGATGACTTTATTGACTCTGAAAAAAGTTATTTTCCCTCTGACAAGGTTTTTACTTTTTACAATAGATATACTGCCATGCACCTCCTGCGTTAAAGGAGATCTTTTTTTTTTTTCTGCTTTATCTCCCGAAATCCTCCCGGTACATAGTTGTCTATCTTAGTTGCAGGTCCTTCTAGTTGTGGCTTGTGGGACGCCACCTCAACGTGGTCTGACGTGCAATGCCATGTCTGTGCCCAGGCTCCGAACCACCGAAACCCTGGGCTGCTGTAGCAGAGTGCGGGAACTTAACCACTCCGCCACACGGCCGGCCCCAAGGAGATCTTAAATTGTGAATTTAATCATAAGAAAAATTCCTCATTTTTAATATTATATACACAATATTAGATAAAAATCCACTTCTATTGGGTTTTTCTTTTTCTTTTGAGGAAGATTAGCCCTGAGCAAACTACTGCCAATCCTCCACTTTTTGCTGAGGAAGACTGGCCCTGAGCTAACATCCATGCACATCTTCCTCCACTTTATATGTGGGATGCCTACCATAGCATGGCGTGCCAAGCAGTGCCATGTCCACACCCGGGATCCGAACGGGCGAAGCCCAGGCCGCGGAGAAGCGGAATGTGCAAACTTAACCGCTGCACCACCAGGCTGGCCCCCACTTCTATTGTTTATTACATGTTTCAATTTGCCCATGTTCTTGCTCCACAAACTATATCTTACATTTATAGATTTACACACACGCACAAACACAAAAGGAAATACAGAAAATTTAACAGCAGTATTAGTATAGAACATTTGGGCATATAATGCAAAAGCTAGGTTTTGCCTAAATCATTTATACTTGATTTTTGAATTAATTATGGGAGTCTTAGATAGTGGTTTTAGTCTCATAATTATATTCAGATTGTATTCCATAGGAACATATGATTGACAGTGGGGAGAGGCAGTCTCAATGGGAAGCTAGTTCATGGGGTAATCAACACATGTGTCTAATTAAATGCTCTTTGCATTTCCCTACCTGACAAACAAACCAACAGTGATGGATATGTCCACTGAAGTTTTCATTAGCAGGATTTGGGGTATTTTCCCATAGATTCTTGATAAAACTTGAGTAATATAATTGATTTAAATATTTCACCAGCAGATGAATAGCACACAAATAATCAATAGCCATGAAGTTAAAGGACACATTCAGGAGTAGCAACTTATTACCGTTTTACTGAAAGATTTTGACGATTCATAAATAATTTTTTAAATCTCCATTAATTTGTAGAGCAAATTCAAGGCAGAATTGTGAACCAGAATGCAAACTTCAGGCCTTCCAGGCTCTTCGTTCCTCATCATTCTGCTTTCAGTTCACAGGTCAGTGCATCTACTAGCCCTTTGAAGGCTCATTCTTCAATGAGCTATTGTCATCCCATCTTCTTATGTCACTTTCAAAGGCACCACTGAAACTTTTAAGTGACATAAACATGAAATAAATTGAAGGAGTTTTCAACAACTTCCAGTGAAAATTTTGGCCCATTACCTGACACACTAAAAATATTTGCAAGTTCCTAACTGAAGACCAAACTAAACTTAGTCCAAATAATTAACTTGTATAGATATCAAAAATATAAGTTCCATGGGAAGAGGGGAGAGATACTCTGACTGACGGCTCCATCCACAAATCCCATGGGATGAGGGAGTGAAAGTTCCTGAAAGAGTTCCAAAGAAAGAGGAAGGATGCATGACACCAAAAGACACAGAAGTCAACGACATCTGCTTTCCTGCACCCACTACCTCACGAATAGCTTTTTGGTGTAATTTAATATTCTCACACATCTATGTTTTGAGGTTAGATAATATTCTATTATATGGACATGTGATATCTAATGTAGCCAGTCCCCTGTAATTGGACTTCTTTTTTTTTTTTTTTTTCACTTCTGTGCCCCTAGCACTTAGGATAAACCCTCGCACAAACAGGTACTTAATAAATATTTACTGAATTTTTTAAATTACAAGTTTTAAGATTCAATGGAGGAATGGGCATGCAGAAAAATTTCCAAAATACTAAATTTTTTTTTAATTTTCTCCAATTTGACATCAAGAACACAGCCGTTTTGTTTTAGATAAATAAAATGCCTTAATTATTCAGAGCCTAAGTAATAAAAGAATTTTAAGATAAATGTCCAAACTGTAATAGGGTACAGAGAATAGGCTTTTTATCCTGATTATCTGAGGTTGTTCAACAGACTGATTTTAGCTAAGGAGTTCAAGGATATTAGTGCCTGAACATATTAATGAATTGCCTCTCCAGCTCTTGACTTCCAAAGAAAAAGAGTAACCTTCTGCCACTACCCCATAAAGGTACAGAAGGACATAGTCTAGAGGACCCACATTAATAAGAACAGTCTGACTTTGTAAAATATTATAGAATTAACAGGGACAAAAATTCTACTCTAAGAGAAGTCAAGTTCTTAGATGCTTAAAGGTTATTTACCCTAGTGGATGAAAAAGGGGCAAACAGGTCACCCAGCTCTACATTTCAGCCTTGGCTTCTCTGCAGACATGCCAGCCCCAGTGCAAGTCATGCTATGGATTTCATAATTCTACCCAGATAATAACATAAGTTCTATGGCTAACTTCCAGACTCCTCAAAATCTAAGTTATATGGAAATGAGGCCAGAAACAAACAGATCAATTATTTCAGAACTTGAGATGAGAAGCTGTCAGCCAATTACCAACTTCTCTGTTTGCTAGTCTAAGCAAAACTTGTCATAAAATTTTACACTTGTCATAAAATCTTGTTTAGTGGAGTGGAAAGACTAGCTGAATAACATTTGACTATTAAAAGCAACAAAGAAAAGGGCTGAGTGTGATGGATTTGAAGAGGAAAGCAGCACAGGAAAGAATAAGATGTGTGGTGCTTCTTTGTGCTTTTGTAACTGAGCAACATTAGGCTATTATGCTTGCTCAGAATATTGGTGCATCTGTGGGGAACTTGTCAATCATCCTTTGAAAAGGAAGGGTAAAATATCGTGCTTTATTATTCCTTAGAATTCCTTAAAATGAAAGTGACCACCACTTCCTAATCACAATTTACCCACTAAATGTTCCTTTTCCTTACCTTGTGACCTTGTCTTCCAGGTTCTCCAATTTCTCCTTTAGCCCCCTTATGACCCTAACAAATGCAAAAACAAACAAATAAATTGTATTGGGTTTGGCACAGAAAGTGGTCAGAAGGCTCCTAAAGTCATCTCGCTTCCCTAAATCTGTGTCCATGTGCTGCTAAGAAAAAGGTTATGTCACAAAGGAAATGACTGCCTCAAATGACCTTAATAATGCCATGTGCATTAACATGAGTGCTGTATATGACAAATACCAGTTTTAGTTAACAGAAAAACACTGTTCTAGAATAATAAGAGCTCACTATCTGGTTCAGCAACATGACTCACTGCCTGCTGATCCCTAGTTCACTCCATCCCAAACTCCCTCTCCCAGTTGTGCTGAGAGCATTCAGTCTTCTCCAGCATCGGTAACTTCCTTTCTGGAGGTGACAGTCCTGACCCAGTTCAACTGGCTATCTACCCCCTGCTCTCTGCAGGCTGCTCTACCTCCTCGACACCCATCCCCTCCCCCGAGGTGGAAGAAGGACTGGTGGAAGAAGTGGTTCCCCAGATGCACACCGTCCTGCCTCTTCTCGCACGCGGTTTCAAGTACAAAGGGAAACATACAAAGGGTAGTCCGTGAAGGCTGCACAGCACGAGAAGAAGACTCCTTTCTTTTCCTATCAGGCCACCTGTCCCAAGCACAGGTGTGCTTTGGGCAGAAACATGAGGCCGATGTGAAACAGGCAATTCCAGAATTAAGTCCATCAGAGCTTTCACCCTCAAAGCCCTTCTTGTTCCAAGAATGCAAGTCTTTGTGAGAAATAAGACACCAATCTAAGCCCAAGTCTTCTGCAGTTGTAGGAATTCACCAAAACTAACGTTAGAGAAAACCATAATTGGAAAACCGTGCCGTGGGGGTGGGGCCTTTCAGATCACAGCAGGACTCCACTGGTCTGGAAGTTTTCAAAATCACTTCAGACTCAGACGAGAGAGAGAAAGCCATTTAGCCCCAGCACTTGGTGTTTATTTATTTTATTTTTATGGGAAATTTTGAAGTAATTATGATGGCAGAGCAAGAAAAAAACTTTTGGAAAGCTTCTTTTCTGACCTATTCTGCACAGTTTTTCCAACATTTTTTTTTTGGTTAAAACAGTTTCACTCACACACATTATGTGCACAATCTCCTGGCGTTTCCCCCCATAGGAGGCAAACTTCTGAACCTCAGTCTGCTGTTCTACAGTCTCTCAATCCGATACATTTTGTTGGTTTTTCTTCCCAGAACAACAGAAGCCCTGTCTAATCAAACATCTGGATCTCGGGGGAAGGACTCGTCATGGGCACCAGCTGGAATTTCTAGGACTGAATAGGGACCACAGACAAAGCCACAGACGAAGCCAACACAGACTTGCCTAATCCATCAACATGGGGTCTCTGCACCAGGAAGGCCAGTGTTTAAAGGAAAGGCTCTATTTTCTCCATGGATAACACTCTAGAAAATAAAATTCTGAAATTGTTCACTTACCCGCATGCCTGGTATGCCTGGATATCCTGAGCGACCAGGTGGACAGGAATTGGGACACTGCCAGAGAGAGAGAGAGAGAGAGAGTGCACAAGCTAGAGCCTCCACTTTATGATAAAATGGTATGTTTTTCAGGGATTCCAGCCACAGAACCCCAATGCAATTGTATTCATTAACTATCTCTTTTTTTATTTCATTTTTTAACTTGGATATATTCCTAGTTTACAGAAAAGTAAAAAGAATATAACGAAACCTTTCCCCATGTATCCACCGCCCACATTTAACAAATGTTAGTATTTTGCCATATTTATTTAAGATTTAATTTGTCAAAGAAATAAAATGCTTCTAGGCAACCCATTGTGCCACCACCTGATCCCTGTCCCCTCCCGCTGCATGGAACAGTTCTGTCCCGAGGGTCACATGCCTCATCAACCGGGCCAAAATTGCATCTAGTGCTGTTTACCACTCATCTGAATATTAGTCTGTAAGTAAAACAAGGCTCAGAGGGAGTGACTTGATTTCTATCTTCTAAAATTGCAGTGCTCTGGTGAAAAGCATGCCTTAGTCATAAAGTAAAAAGATTGTGGAAAAACAAAGATATTCCTATAAAGAAAATCCATTTCAGTCTGAGTGTACAAAAGCACCAGTCCCCCGGTGCTACAGATCACTCTGCCATCTGAGTAAAGTAAAACACAGAAAGACACATATCCCAGAGAGATCATTTTAAAGAGAATTCATCTGAAGATTACACGGTCTTTGACTTAAAACTGTATTTTTTTCAAAGGAAGTCATCTTACCAATGGATCGCCATCATGAAAGCCAATTGTTCCCTAAAGTAAAGAGGATATTAAAGCTAAGAATATAGTTCAAAGTTTAATTCAAACCTACCAATAATAGAAAGTTCATTGGGTAAAACATAATAAATATATTTGTTTAATAACATTTAAGGAACAAATAGCAGCATATAATATGCTAATATCCTAAAAACTTGACTCATGGGCATATTCTTTTTGGAGAACCCTAAATCACAGATTATTTCTTGCAGAGGCAGATGAAATGAGAGGCAGAACAGAAAAAATGGGGAACTCTGAATCATGAATTTAAAATATGAATTATCTCCTACTTAAACTCTTATTTTTTAAATTGCTTACTGTGTAACTTCTTTGTAAAAACTAGTTCATTTGAAAATATTCCTTTTATACACCCAAGTTTTGAGCATTTCGGAAATCACAAGTTCAAAGGACTTCAAATACTATGAGCAAGCCAGTCCCTGTGAATTCACCTTTTAAGTTATTATGATGCCTCTACTTTTCTGGCCTAAAAAGACCCACTCTCTGAATGGGGGAAAAAATTGGTAGCCATTTTGGAATTTTAGGACAATGACTTGATTAACAGGTACTTCCATTTTTGGTTCTTAGGTTTCTTTAATCCCGACTCTCAGACACAGAGAAATTCAAGCTGAAAATAACTTACGCTGGGTCCTGGGGGGCCAGGGGGGCCCGGTGGTCCTCTTTTCCCAGGGTCACCCTAAGTTATTTGAAAATTGTGAACACTGGTTATACACATGTCAAAACACAGTACCTAAAACTGGTGAGGCATGAAAGGAAGATGTTGCTAGAAACCCTACAGAGCTCAGCCATGCATAGACCTGCCACCAAAATCGAAGGGTGGCCCGTAATCCAATTAGCTCCACAAAACCAGAAGAATAAAGGACTTCCAGTCTGACCAAAGGCAGAGGGAGATGGGGAAAGAGTGACGCCAATTCTTCTCTATAGAATGATCACTGTATCTCCTCCGAGAACAAACTGGAAACACGCCATATTTTTCTAGTTGATTTCCAGGGGAACTGGCACAGCCCATGCCACTAGGACCATCCAGCTAAAGGCAGCAAAAGAAGGCGGCACGCAGCCTGCGCTGGGCTGGAAGGGACCTCCGGCGGCGCGCTGCGCGCCCACAGCCATCCCTCCGTCAGCCACTGGACTCTCTCGCCAGTGGGAGAAAACAGCAAAGATGCTAAGTCCAGACAAGCCGTTCGAAGAAAATGGATTCCACCTAGTCTGAACACCCAGAGCTTACTCCTGGCATACGTTTTCCTTCTTCATGTTCTGCCACAAGAAGTCAAAAGCATCTTACAATTAATTTAACAATCATTTCACATTCTTTCACTTGTTCAGGAAATGAATTTGTCAAACAGCGTGTCTAGAGGAGCAAGAAGGTATATAATACGGGGCTCCTACTCTCAATGAGTTTACAATTACCTATTCTTCACATGACGTCACTATTTCAACACTTTTGAAAAATGTATTGAATATTCACATGAAGCACTTACTACCAGCAATTTCTTCAATGAAGTTTAGCTCTTTATTGCCTGAGGTTAAGCTCCGGTTGGCTCGATTATGATTCGACGGTCCTAACATGAATATACGTGGTACTAATCTAGGCTGTTCACTTTAATTTCATGCAGAGAGTCTAATACAAGACACTGGACCCCAGTCCTGGCTCAGAGTCTGTAAAATGGAGGTGACACTTCCTGACTTGATCACTAATTCTGGAAGGTGAGAAGAAAAGCTTAGCTGAAAACTTTGGGAAAAAAATTAAAATCACTCTACCAAAACGAGGCACCATTATGATCCCTGATCCCATCAATAATATGAACTAGAATGAAACTCATCTGCCATTTCTTGGATTTGCAGAGAAAACATGCAGTTAGGGCCATCTGCCTTCCATAGTAACATCTTCTGTCAAACCACAAACGCCTATCCAAATGCACTGCGGTACTCACCGCGGGCCCAACGCGGCCAAGCTCTCCAGGGAGTCCTGCTGCCCCAGGGGGACCCTAAAGTCAACAAATCAAAAGTACATGGTAATGGATGGATGTTTTTACAATCTACCACAAATGATATAAAATACGATAAACAACCAACTTAGAAGTATGTATCTATGCTAGCTTTGTTTTCCAATGAGACAATAACTCATTTGACCAAATTTTAATTACTTAAAATGGAACAGAAATTTCTTAAATTAATAAAATATTCTGTTTATCAGAATAGGAGTGCTGTCATAGGAGCCACCTAAGATCACGTAGGTAGGACACTATAAACACGACTGGGTAGAGTGTTAGCTGGAGAGTAAGGTTGAGATCTGAGGAATAGGCCATTTATATAGACTTTAAAAATAAAACAAGAGATGGTACTTACAGGGGGTCCAGGAATGCCACGGCCCTAAAAGAGTAAAATAAAAAGTGTTACAGCATATTATTTATACGTAGTATAGATATCGACACAGGCATCATCCAGTTCAAAAACAAATTATATATCTATCTCTAAATAAATACATGATGCTCATTCTAAAGAAGGCACTAAGTAAGACAAGCAAATCTGGCTCTGCTTTTAAAGGTAGCAGAAGCTTGTTTCAGCTCCTCAGATATTCCTTTGATGCCCAAGCTAACCAGGAATATTTTTTCCAAATTTCTTTTTTTCAAGAAAATCAAAGTGAAGACGCCATCCATGCTTGCCCTCAGGAGAACTTGCTATCACTCACAGAGATACATCAAGAACTGACAGTTTGAGATTTTTATTTGTTGTGTTTTATAAAAAACGTACATTGAAACAATACAATACACTGCTTTACAATTTATAGTGTGATGTTTGGAAGTTCCCCAAACAAACACTCAGCACAGAGAGACAGGGGAGAAAAAGAGTCAAAAACACACCTCCTTTGACAAGTAGGGCTGTATTTCCAGACACCAAATCCAGTAGCTACTGACAATAAAATGGCGTCACTCCTGAAATGACCTAGGATGGGATCCTCATTTAACGCTGGATTTGACGTCAAAACCAGTCATTCCGTCTCCCTCTCCTTTACACTTCCCATTCTTTAGCAACACCAAATTGCATATAACCAAGGACTAAACCCACATCTTATTCATCCTCCTGTCCTCAATTCCTAGCACAGGGCCTATTATATAATAAACCCTGACTATATGCTTTTGAACTTAATGAAGTGAACATCAGCTGCCTTGAACCCCTTTCTCTCGCTGCTTTCCAGTTTCATTCTCCCCCCTTGGGGTTCTTCAGTCCTCTTTTCTCTCCTGCACTGGCTTGAAGAGCCTTATTCACAGCTCTCTCTGACACCATATTCATTTAGCTTTTCATTCCAGACTATTTCTAATATCTATACGCGAAGCATCCAGTGGAATCAGTGTATACCCTCTGATAATATTATTATTTCTAATTATTTAGGCAGACAAAACAAGCAAGAATTTCACATAAGCAGCATGTTTAAATGATAAGTGGGATTTTTTCAAGACATTCTTTGAAAAATTACCCCATGTGAACATTTCAATATGTAGATCAATTCGGGAAAATAAGTCTTATGCTTGAAAATACCAAAGTAATTAATAAGTTATTTCATTATCAGAAACCTAGATGTTTGATAAATTTCACTAAATAAAAAAAAAAGTCATCTTATAAGATATTGAGCTCTGAGTTGAAAAATATGGGAGAAATGCCAGCAAGCTATTCACTTCTGAAAATAGGCTTATAATGGAAAAGTCAACAGATGCTGAAATATGGCAAAGAAAGCAAAGAAAACAAGGAGAAAAATACAGATTAATGACAAGAACAAAAGAGGAATGAAGAGCAAAATAGAAAGGAAAACCAGCCTGAGAACCTCATCTTCTTAGAGATGGAAATACACAAATCTGCTAGAGTGTGCATCGCAGGAAAAGACTGGCCAGGGAATCAGACAGGCAATACCATCTGATGGCTGATATTTCATCAGAGATGCAACCAGTTGTGAAGAAAGTGGTATGATGCCATGGTCTACTTAGATTTGCTGTTGTTATGCAAGAAAGGTTTTCTATCAATGAGGGAGGAGGCGTTATCTGTAGGGAAATACCACCTGCAAACAGACATGCATTTTATACTGACATTCAAATTTCTCTAAAGTTTTTCTACTCATAGTCAGAATGCTGACCATACCAGATAAGTCATAAACTCCTTCACAGTGTGTATTATGTAGAAAACTGCGTTAAAAATTTCACAAAGGCAGAGTTTTACCTAAAGAGAGGAGATTTTTCAATTCTGTCACTTTATATTTACTTACTGGAAATCCACGAGATCCAGGAACACCAGGTTCTCCCTAAAAATAAAAATAACTTCATTGTACTTGGCTTTTTGTAGTATGAATATGTAAATATGCAAATTGCATAAATAACTGAGATAATTAGAACACTCCATCTTGGTGTTTTAATTTAATTTAACTAAAACACAATTTTAGTTGAACAAGTGTATTTCGACTGCTTCACAATTAATCTGTTAGTTGATTTGCAAACACTACAATTAGAGTATACTTCAGCATCTAATTAATGCCAGCAATTAATACAGGTGGCGAACTTACTTTTTGTCCTCTTGGTCCAACAGAGCCAGGGGATCCGTCAGGTCCTGTTAATCCCTAACAAAGCAAGATGATGTTGGAACTATTACAGCATCCCTGGGCAAACCACTAAATGGATAATTCAATTTTATTTATTAATTATGTACAGGATGGTTACCTATGTATGATGTAAATACTTATAAAGAAATACCTTTCTATATTCTTACTCAAAGATAATGTTTAACATGAGATCTGCCTGTTAGTTACTTTCTGTTGATAAATTTTATCATATTCCTAATTTCCTGCTAACTGCATTGTTTTATCACTGAGTTCAATTAGTATTTTTTGTCTCTGCTTTGAAAAAACGCAATATAACAATTACAGAGTTCTAATAGACGAGTTTGATGGGACAACAGGTCTTGGCTCTGCCCCTTACCCAGGTTTCTGTACCTTCTTGACTTCATTTATAAAATAAAAGTACTAAATGTCTCTATATCTCTCTAGTAAAATGTTTCTTCAATAGGAATTAAAGGTAATCAATCTCATCATTGCCTTATAGCCACCTAAAGCCCCCTGACCATCTTCTTCCTGTGACAATTGCTTACTGAAGAACATTAACTTTAAAGTTGAAATGTTGAGAACATGCATGTTGCTATGGTATTTTCCTTAGTAAAAATTGTGATAATTAAGTATATATTTTCACGTGTGCCACTCAATATGTAGAATTTAAGCCAACTACTATAAAATACATTCATAACTCCCATGTGTAGTACTAAAGCATATCTTCCAAACACCTCATTTTCCCTATCAGTACTTATTTTGTCATCATCCTCAACATAAAATAGATACTGAAGCATGACAGCACTACATATACACTGAATTTCCATATTTAGTGAGGATGCATTTTTATTTTCTAACTTTTTCTTTACTCTTTGACACTTTTAGATGTTGTCACTTAAACTGGAATCATGAAACTACAGCTTCCTAAAGATAAATATATGTATCTGTATACATGTGTACATATACATATACAAACACAAATATCTCATAAAACTTCTATTATCAAGATTTTGAAAAAGACTCAAATTATATTAATCAAGGGAGGGATTGCTTGAAAATACAAAAGCCCTACTCAAAAATGGATTACTGAAATCCTTATTTAATTGGTCATAGTCTGGATAAATACCAATAAAATGCTTTCATGGAATTTGTATAGAAAACTACTTTATTGGCCAACATTTTTACATTTCTCTGCATCAGTTAATTTCCCTCATAACTCCAAAGAGTGAATCAAAGGAAGTAGGAAAAAATGAGTTGAAAATATTAATTACTGGAAATTTACCAAAGAAGGAAATTATTAAACACACACAATAGAATTTGTGACAGACTGTCTTTGATTTTCAATCACCCTAGACTAATTACAAGGCTTTAATTTGGGAACAAGCCCCAACATCTTAGTACTGAGCACCTGTAGCCTGTTGGCTTTTGTATTTCAGCAAACCAACCACTCACCCAGGAGCATCTCTGGAGGCGTGCATGGCACACAGAGTTTATAAACCTCACTACATGTTTGAGTAAAGGAATCTCTAAATCCCATGTCACGTACATACCCTCCAAGACCAACCTGCTCGGTTCTCACACATGCAGCCAACTAAGCGTCTTCAACCTGTGCCTGGAATGACTGACATGATTGGAGGACAGTAGCTACTAAATAGGGTGGAATTTCAGCTGCATAATAATTAGGCAGAACCAAGTAAATGGTCGGAAAACCTGGAGGCTGCTCCCAGCCCACTTCTTTAAAGTGTCTCCCATAAGACATGACAGACTATGTCTGTCATGCAGAAGCTCTTTGAATTAAACTGAAAATACATTCTGCTGCAGATGCTACAGTGAGCTCTGCAATGAAATTGTCATGTAGAGAAGCTTAAGCCACTTGAGGACAAGGCCTGCGAGCCTGTTACAATCCTGCAGTTCCCCTGGCATCTGACACCCGCTCTATGCACCACCAGTGAATGCAGTTAGGTTGGCCTGCTAGGTCGGGGGGTGTTACACTTGTCCCTCCACATCATCTTCATTTTGGTTCAAATCCCTACTCTGCCACTTAGCTGTGCAGCCATGGGCAAGTTGCCTAACTGTATAGTGCTCTGTCTCCTGACCTATAAAATAGGAATAACATTAATATCTACTTCATATGGTGATCTTGAAGATTAAATGGGATATTACACACAAAGTGCTTACAACAGTGCCTGGCACAGTGGGCCCTGAATAAATGCTAGCTGTTCCTATTGTCATCATTATATGGTCAGCATGCTCTGGATGCTGTGAAGAGTTCACAAGAACTATAAGACATGTTTCCTGCCCTCTGGGAGCTTAGAACCTCATTCAGAAGGAGCCCTGCAAATAAACAAACAAACAACAAACCTAGATATTAACCACGGGCACTGTACTTCAGGGCCCCTCACATTTCTTCAATGCCTGACTATTTCCACTTACACTCAACTTTCAGAATGATTTGTTTTAAAACTGCTGAGTTACCATCTGTTGTCAACCGTCTTTTTCTTCTTCTTCTTCTTCTTCTTCTTCTCCCCAAAGTCCCCCAGTACATAGTTATATTTTCGTTGTAGGTCCTTCTGGTTGTGCTATGTGGGATGCTGTCTCAGCATGGTTTGACGAGCAGTGCCATGCCTGTGCCCAGGATCCAAACCGGCGAAACCTGGGGCCCCCAAAGCAGGGCGTGCAAACTTCACCGCTCAGCGATGGGGCTGGCCCCTCAGAATAATTTTGTGTGTGTGAGGAAGACTGGCCCTGACCTAACATCTGTTGCTAATCTTCCTCTTTATGCTGGAGGAAGATTGTTGCTGAGCTAACATCTGTGCCAATCTTCCTCTACCTTATGTGGGATGCTGCCACAGCGTGGCTTGAACAGCAGTGCTAGGTCCACACCAGGGATCCGCCAAGCCCCAGCCGCCAATCCGGAGCAGATGAACTTAACCACTACGCCACCAGGCCGGCCCCCAGAAAAATTTCTTAACAACTCACTATCCTAATCATATAGCGTCAGCCAGAGATAATAGTTGTATACCTTCAGAGGATGCTCTAACCTCATTCCCGTAAAAAGTGGCATGGTTTAACTATAATTCCTATATTTAATTCTAATTCCTCTTCTGCCTATCCTAGACAGATGCTATAAGAATGAACAAAATACTGTTTTACAGAGCTCACTGAGCACATCACAGCAAATAGGGCCTATAAGTATATCTCTATTGATATTGTGGATGGTAATAACACAACTGTCCTTTGGGTGCAATGTTATAACAAAGCTCCGACTTCTCTGATTTTACAAGTCTATAAGGGAAAAGAACCTTAAAACTTAAACTAAAGTCTTAGCAGGAAAGGAGCGATTACACATACACATGTATATGTAATCTTCCACATTTACACTTACGTACACGCACACACAGCTCCAATTTGCCTTAGCTCTTATTTGTCAAAGAAATGACACAGGGAAATATTACCAGTGGCAGAAAGAATTGCTTCCATGTGGGTGTTTATGAAGATAAAGCTCTATTTGGGCTGAGATCGAAGCTGACTGTGCCTGAACTTTCACGCCAGCCCTCAACAGTGATTTCCTTCCAGCATTCCAACCACGCGGCTCCTGAGACTCAAGACATAACTCTACCAGCATAGCTGCCATGACTCTTTTTCCTTTCCTGCCAAAAATCCAGTTAACTTAGGATAATTACCTTTAAACTGTGCTCCTTTCAGATTCTTCCAAACATCAACTGATTAATTTGTCAACATTACGAAAAAGTACAGCTGTGCAATGAACCAAAGAGCAGAAGACAGAGGCTGGAAGTTGAAGGTCCACCGACCAAGAAAAGATTATTGACGCTTTCCTACTTCCTGAGCTCCCCCATATCCAGGGACAAACTCGGAACTAGTCACTGACATTTCATTAGTCTCAATGTCTAGTCTCAATTTAAGGGAAAAGATTTGTTTAAAATGTCAAATGAGCCCAAGAGTGGAGTAAGAAAACTTTTCAGCTCAGAATCTAAGTCCCAGGTGGCTCCATTCCAAAAGGTGGGGAATATGAACCATACCAATATTTACAAACAATTGTAAAATATCTATTATAAATTATTATCCATTGAATTATCCATATCATTTTTCTTGGTTGATAATTCAGATGCTAAAAATCCACTATCACTCTTTTTCTCCCTATTTTCTCCAATTATTCATCTATGTAAGAACCTTATTTGTACCCGCAAGAGGCAAATCTATCTGGAGAGAGAGTCTAAAAATCAAGAAATTTGGTTTCTTTCACTATCTTAGCGACTAAATAACTCCGGGTCCCTGAAGAAACTACTCGTCCTCATAATTATTCAGTTCCCTTATCTGTGGAGAATAACACTAGCCAAACCAGCTTTCCAGGTTATTGTAAGGTTAAAGGAAATAATGTTGTGACTGTGGTTGAGACAAAATGCAAATTTTTTGCTTAGTTCTAGGAAATGCCTAAAATACTGGCACATACGTGGATTTCTTACTTTTTTTTCTCCTTCCCTTCTCTTATTCATTTTCTCTTGCTTTCCTTTGCAATCCCAGGAGACTGGGTCAATGCCCTCACCGGTTTCTCCCTGGGAACCTTCAGGGTCAGAGCTCTATGACTTCAGAAGCCTCGCTCTTTCACAGTTTTAACTTTGGAAATCTGGTTTGTTCTGCATTACTGCCACCAACAACAACAACAACAAAAAAAACCTGCTTGTAATTGTTATTTGCATTGTACTTCTAAAGATTTTGAAGCACTTTCATTTGTTTATCCAAAATTTCTGTATAAGTAGAGAAATTATAAAGCAAAACTAGACATCGTCTTTATGACCTTACGGTAAAACATAAAGAATAATTTGTTGAGCCTGCTGCAAATCACTATTAAACTGAGGCGCAGATAAGTCTAGCCCTCTGTCTGAAATTATTGCAGCTCAACAGCTAGACAAGACTTCAGGCGACTGGTTCATGCTTCAGCCACCACAAAAATCAATAATAATAATAATTTAATCATAAATTTTCTTTTCACACCAAACAAAAGGCAGGTCAGATTTCAAAGGAATGCAGAAATAAATCCCACCTATATTGGGCGACTAGTTTAACAGCCTTGTATTTATCAGACTTTTTTATTATGATCTGACAGTTTCAAGGAATTCACAGTGTTTCAAAGAGCTTGACAGCCAACAAGTTACATAATTTCAATTTGTATTATACACACATTAGTGTGATATTCAGTTTGTATTATCCAAAATCAGTCCTTGGGGGGCCTCATGCACTGCCACTGTGCGTATGTAAGAAGCTCAGACTAGGGGCTCTTGAAACAGAGTCTCTCTCCTAAAGCATTAATAGTATAGACAAGTATCCTCATTATGGGCATCTTGGTAAAGAAAGCACATCTGAATAACCACCATAATCTCACTTTTTGGGGGCAAAGATTCACCCTGAGCTGGTATCTGTTGCCAATCTTCCTCCTTTTGTTTTCCTCCCCTAATCCCCAGTGCATAATTGTATATTCTAGTTGTGAGTCCTTCTAGTTGTTCTATGTGAGCCCCTGCCACAGCATGGCTACTGACAGACTGGTGGTGTGGTTCCACCACCGGGAAACAAACAGGGCCGCCAAAGCCCTGAGAGCACTGACCTTTAACCAATAGGCCATCAAGGCTGCCTCAATGTAGCCATATTTTTTTTCTCAAAATGAAGGATCTGTCTTAAACTCCAGACAAAATTTCTTGGAAATTATAATGACAGGTTTTCAGGTGCTTTCTTTGATTTAGAAAAGTCTTCCGTTTTTGGAGGCCACACAAAGCGCTAACTTGAGGGAGGCGCCCCCGCACGTTCTCTGAGGACAGACGCCAGTCTCACTTCACTTTGCATCCCAGCGACAGAGTCAAGGACTGGCCTGCAGTGGGACCTCAATAAGCATTAGTCTAACGCATGGAGAGAGGAGAAGCTAAGAGTCCTGAAGTCATTTTACTCTGAAGAAATATTATTTTGTGTTAGATTTAACATACAACTCAGCCTCAGAGCTTCCCTCAGCTGGCGGGGGAGGGTGGGGCGCAGTGCAAGGGAATCCGGAAAGGATGCTGGTTCCCGACCTTCAAGCAACCCTAGCCAACTGTTTTCTGTCAGCGATGCCAACCAAGAAAACGCCGTGGAAAGAGAGCGAAGTAGTTGTGAATGTCCTGTTGGACGGGTGCGGGCCGTCTCCCCGCCCCCGCCCCGCCCCGCCCCACACATCCCAGCTCATTCGGGCCCTCCCCTCGAGCGCATCTTTCTTTTCTCTCTTCCTCGGGATTTAGGAGCACTCTGCCCCTCCCTCTGCCTGCAAGTTTTCTTCTTTTTCTGAATTAATCTAGAGTGTCCATGAAAGGGCAAGCGCAGAGACTACCTGCTGCAAAGCCCCAGCAGAGGCCCGCAGGGTCCTCCTCCTCGAGCGCCCTGTTCCCGTGGTGGGGCTGAGTCCACGGGTGAGCAGGGGTGGGCTGCTGGAGGCGGGAACTGGCACCCACTACTGTTCTCTGAGAGGAGGAGATGCGCGCTGGTGCTCTCCCCGGGAGGCCGCGACGCATCCCAACCCTCCCGGGCCCCTCTGAACAAGCTGCCGCCGCCGCGCCGCGCCCGGAGCGCGAGGCCAAGTCCGGGGCCACAGCCCTCTTTCAGCTGCGCCGGCCCCGCCCGCACCACGTCTCTCTGTCTCTCCCTCCCGCCCCCCTCCTTTCCTCTCCTCTCCTCTTCCTTCCCCTCACCTTCTCTCTCTCTCTCTCTCTCTCTCTCACACACACACACACACACACATGCTCGCGCGCACACACGCGCGCCCCGGCACCCCGCCTACTCACGTCGGCGCCCGGCGTGCCCGGCCTGCCCGGAGCTCCCGGCTTTCCCGGCTCTCCAGGTGGACCCTGAGTGGGAGGAAAAAGGCTCCAAGTTGAGACCCTTCGGACGCACGTGGCTGCAAACCACGTCTAAAGGAAGGGAGAGGGGACGCGTTGACCAACTTACCGGGGGGCCCGGGGGACCCTTCGGACCTCGGTCACCCTGGGGGCAGGAGAAAAGGCAAGAGCATCCGTGAATATGAGGCGCTGGGGCCGCTCGGAGAATCCCACGCGTGTTCCCACTCAGGGCGACCAGGGACAGGTCTGAATGGTGCGCTCAGGGACAGGACACGTCCACCTCCCCCTCCAAAACCCCCGTTTCCAAGATCCACCCCAACTCTAGCCCAAGTCCAACCCCGCCTTGGGTGGGGGCATCTGGCCCTCTCCAAAAACCCACCCAGGCCGCCGGAGGGAGGGGCAGGAAAGGCTGGGCTGGTGGACCGGGCCTGAAGAGGGACACTTACGTCGATGCCGTCGATGCCTGGAACTCCAGGGGGGCCCGGGGGCCCCGGGGGCCCCTGCTCGCCCGGGGGGCCTATCTGCTAAGAACAGCACACACAGGGGTTAGCGGCGCCGCTGGCCAACGACAAGGAACCAGGCGCAAGGTCCGAGGCCCCCCACCTCCGCCCCGCGAGGGCGCCAACTCAGGAGGCTCACCTGGCCCGACCACATTCAGATTGGGGCGGAACTGTGGGGTCCGAGCGGATCCGGGCCCCAGGTGGGGAGGGGTCACCGGGCCTCAGCTCTCCAGCACTGAACCAAAGAGGAGTGCACGAAGGGGCCTAACACCTCTTTACAAAAGGGGCTCAGTGATGAAAATGGTGGTCCTTCAATGCCTCCCGCGATCTAATCAGTAATTGCGGGTCAGTGTCTTGACCAAAATGGGACAGCTGAGAGTGGAGGCGCTCCACGTCAGATCAAGTACAGGATCGTTTGTAAATCTTTCTGTGTCCAGTAGAAATCGGAGGGAGTCTCTTGAGGGAAAGACTGGGCTGTGGGTGGGGGGCGTGGGGCGGAAGAGCCGCGAAGCCCCGCGAGCCCGGCCTCGCAGATCCGCCTGCAGGACTGTCTTGCACAAGGCCTTTGCACCTCGCTTCAGAACTACCCCCAATTTCAGACTGACCCTGGGCGTGAGTCCTTTTATCGCTTGCAAACAGCTAAGCTCAGATGGTACTAGAGGGAATGCTGGCGTCTGACATAGTATGAGCACGTTGCTTAGGGAATGTGGGGCTTTTTTCCCCTCTTCTGAATTAAAAAGAAGAAAAGAAAGAAAAAAGCTTCTTTCATCAGGGAAACTTTGTTTTTCTAAACTCGAGTGACCAGACGGGTTACAATGGGGTCTTTGTACGTGAAACCTCACACCGCGCTGGGCTCGAGCTCCGCCGGTCGGGTCCGCGGGAGGGACGGGGCGCCGCGCCCGGGGCAAGTTCCTGGGAGGCGCGGGGGTGGAGGCCGGGCCGCGCGCTCCCATCCCCGCCGCGGGCACCACCGGCAGGACGCGGGGCGCGGGGCCACCGCGGGCGGGGCAGCGGGAGAGCCGAGAGCGCCGCCGGCCTGGATCCCGCGCTCTCCAGCCAGGCCTCCGGGCTGGGACCGGGTGGGGGGCAGCAAGAAGCAACGCGGCTAAAAGTGACACCCGGGTGCGGAGTCCGCGGGCCTTCAGCGCTTGAGCCTGCCGTGTTAGAGCCCCATCCCCGGGGCGGGAGGCGCCCTCTCCCGGACCCAGAGGTCGTCTAGGCCCAACTCCCACCGCACTCGCCGCAGGTGCTCAAGGCTGGAGGGGGCGCGCGGGCCGGAGGATGCTCGGCGCCTTGCCCGCGGCCGCTCCCACCTTTCCTCGTGCGCGCTTGAAAAATGCAAACGCTCTTCGGCCCAGCTCACCTGGTCAGTTGTCTGGAGAAGAAAAGATGGGGAGAGAGTGAGAGGCGCCCCCCTGAACGCCCGGAAAACTTACTTGAGCGGCGCACAAGCAGAGCCCGGACAGCAGCAGCCGCAGCCCCAGGGCCCCGAGGCCCCGCGCCGCCCAGGCCATGCCCGCCACCCCGGGCGAATCCCCGCCGGCCGCCGCGGCGCGCAGCGCCCTTCTCCTCGCAAGAGCGCCCCCGGGCTCGGGGCGGCGGAGGTGCCGGGCGGGGAGGCGCACGTTCCTGCTGTTTATGAATGGCCCTGCAGAGGGTCCTGGGGATTGGAGGAGAGCTGGCGGGCCTGGAGGACGGATAGAATGACAACAGTCCCCCTTAACCCTTTCCCCGCGGCCCCTCCGCGGGGCTCTGCAACCGCCCCACTAGCCCCCGGAGGCCTCTCGCTGTCCTCAGAGCCCCCCAGGTGGCCTGTGTGCCGCTGCGGGCGGCGACCAGGCCGCCCGCGTTCTTGGAGAGAAGTTAGCGAGGGTCGTAGGCTGCCAAAGGTAGAGCCAGACTCCCTGAGGTGGTTTCCACCCGCCAGGCCGTGGGTGGGACCTGTCTTTCCTTAAGATCTGTCTGGTCCATACAGCAAAGTCTGGATTCTTTAGAGGAAGACAGTGGAGAAGTGAGGAATTTGGGAAGTGGAGAGAGGTAAACTGGGTGAAAGTGGCCTTTGCAGGTGGTCAAGGGACTCACCGTTATCCTGGCTGGCAGCTCATGGCACGTTTCTCTCCTGGGTCGCAGTGGGTCACAGTGGATCAGCATCCACTGAAGTTCAAACTGGAGAAAGACAGCAGACAGTCAGTTCAGGTTCTTTTGGAGGACAGAGGCAGGTCGTTTGAAAGAGAGATGAGTTTGTTAGTGTGGTCCAATTGTTAAGTGACCGGAGACCAACTCGAACTGGTTGATCTCAGCAGACCAGGACTCTTGCTCCTTGAATACAAATTTTCCCAATGGAAATGGGCTGGAAGCCCTTCCCATGTTCGTCTGATGGTGGGACGTAGATGTCCTTAGACAGGAAACAGACCACTGGTTCTTTCTATTTCCATCCTCACCACAAGCTCAAGAGGTAGATTCTGTTAAAGTGAGGCTCAGAGAGAACAAGGACCTGCCGTAGTCACAAGCCAGTAAGTGTCTGAGTCTGGATTGGAACCCAGGCCCACTGAACTCCCCAGAGGGAGTATGTGCTGAGTTTACATGGGAGAAGATTAGAGACAGAGGCAGCCAAGAATAAAGCAGAGGGAAGACAACCTGGTCCTGGAAGGAATATGCATGCTGGAGAAGACATTCTCTATGGAGGGGTCACAGCTTACAATGGAAGTAGGAAGGTCCAGAAGTGGAGGGAATGAGAGAAATCTAGGACTCAGGGGAAAAAAAAATAACAAAAAATATTCGAATTTTGTATAGTCTTATTCATTGCTTGAAGAGATATAAAATTTCTAGACACTTGAAATTTCAATGTATCCTGACAACTTCCTACATCTTAGCAGGTGTTACAGGAGAAAGAAGAGAGACCAGGAAAGAAACAGCACCAAGGAAGAATGGCCAGGTCTGACTCTGAAAGCCTAGGGCAACCAGGTCAGAAACCACTGGGTACCCACAGGAAGCTGCGCCCCTCTCAATCAGGAAGCTCCTTGCTAGGCATTTCAAGTCAGATCCATATTTCTTGGTCAATTGATTCTCCTGGAATTATGCAAATGTCTAGTTAAGTATCCAGGTCCCAAATCTAAATGGAATGTAATCTAAATGGAATGTAGCTTAACGTAGGGCAGTCTCTCCTCTTTCATCCAGTCCTGATTTGCACTCCATCCCACCTGCCAAATGGACTCGAGATCTGATGGATCCAGAATCATTAGGCACATTTTTTCCATTGTTACAGAAACACCCAGAGTTGGAGGTTACTGGACGGAAGATCAGGTTTGGAGAGGATGACGGATAAAGTCCTGCCCTTCTACCCAGAAAGGAAGGGAAAGTTAAACAAAAGGGGGTTTCCATTTTATAAAGGGGTGAAATAAGACACGCAGCTTTCACATTCCCGAGTCGGCACCGCTTCTCACATCATTCTCCCTGTGCTGGAGTTCTCCTCCTTCCCCATTTTTCTTGTTTCTCTCAACCCTACCGTGCTGTTCCCCAGAAAATGTGGACATTTGGAAAAATGAATTAAGTGGGATGAAAAGAAAGTGAGCACCTAAATCAAGACATATTTAAGATGGAAAGTAATCCATGAATTGGATGAAAATCATGCTCATCTGCATATTCAAGGCATAACAATAATACACGGACATCCTGCAAAAGAGCTGCTTTCCAAACTGCACAATGTCTTGTAGTTAAGGAAACCGCTTTAATCAAACACTTTATTTTTATCAGAGTAATCTTGTTTGCTTGGGAAGGATTTTATTTTGGTTTTGTTCTAAACTGCAGTGGAAATTTTAAAAGGAAGATAAAGAATGGTACAACCTTCTCCTGAATAACTCCTAACTACCCAGCACCGCCGCAAACGACTCCAAGGCGGGTCCCACAAGGGTCACGTGGGGCAGAGAGGTTAAGTCGTCTTCCACAGGCCACACAGCTACTAAATGGCAGAGCTGGCATTCCAAATGTGCCTGACTCTGAAATAAGAGCTTTCTCTTCTACACCACTCAGTCTCCCTGAGGAGCACATCCTGTCTGCGAATGAATCATGGTTTTCTAAGCAGGTAACCAAGGCATTTGATGATTGAACATTTGTATTAAAGATGGATAGAAAAGAAGAGAGATCTAGAAATTAAAGCTGTGTAAGCTTGTTTCCAACATCTACTGCAAAAATTTAGAACTTTCATAAGAATTCAAAACTTTTCCTATTTGTATGTTTGTTATAGAAATACATCCAGAAGCAAAATTTCTAGAGTTCTTCCAAAAACTAACAGCTGTTTCTATATGCAGTTACATATTCTTTTGTATGATAAAATATCACATAAGAAAGAGAATTATAATTCTTTTTCCTCAACAATCAGATTAAAGTTTTATCAGAATAAGAAAAGATGTCCCCCCCCACCCTAACTTTCAGAATAATAAAGACCACTCATGTAATTATATTCACTAAGTCCTTTGTGAATTGGTAACTCACACTAGGCATGCATTGTATGCATGTGATATTTTGATTCTCAAAAATAATTCATACCTTAATCCCCTTGAAAAACTTTAATTATATGGCTAACCAGTAAAATTACATCCTTAATTTAGAAAGTTCATTAAAGTTACTTATTGAAAATACAGAGTAATTCATTAAGCTTTTTTCTCAAAAATGTAGTTCTCTCTGGATAAATTAGTGCACCTGTTTGTGTGCGATGCAGTTGTGGTACAGGATAACGTGGAGATGAAATGTAATTCATCTGTGAATACAGGCTGGGTTGTTCAGAGTCCTACATAGATCAGAGGTTTCAGAACACATCTGTGCATCCACATCAACACCACCGATGCACTAATAATTATCTATACAACAACCATTCTTTGGCGTGCAATATGAATTCCAATCTGCATGTTAATTATTTTGAAGGAAGATTGGCAAAGTTCTTTGGTAAAAGTCGCTTTCATTATATATCTAAAATGCTGATTTCCACATGTTTCTCATTTTCATACCTGGAATCATTCTTCTCTTTGACTACCTACTGACAAAATATACGTGACAAATATTTTAATTTGGTCCTTCAGTGAACATTTTTGAAGTCCTAATAGAAGCCAAGGACTAAGGAAACATTCTAGGGAAATCAAAGATGTTCTCCTCCCCACAATAAGCTTACAGTTTGTGAGACTTGAGAAAAATTCAAGTAGAGAAATAAAAAGTAAAAAGGTTTTCTTAAACCTATTAAACAGAACATAAAAGACCCTGGCAGAATCCATTCTTCTCAACATAAAATACTTGTCCATTGTCTCAAGGAGAAGTGAGTTGTGTGAGTGTAAGATGCCTTACCTCCTCCCAGATTTGGCATTATCCAGTTCTTTCCTATGGGACACTAAGTTGTGACTGCCTCATCTAAGCTGGAGTAGTATCTAGCTGACAACACATTAAAACAAGGAATTTTAGCCCCAACTCTCTACTCTTTTAACAGGACTAGTGATTTCTACTTATTTTGCTAGGTTGTTGGGAAAAACTAATAAGGTATTTAAGCCCTTCATAAGAACTAAACAAAAGCTAATAGCAAACAACTATCTTCTCCTTCAGAGAGAGAATTCTAATGACAAACTATGGAACTTGGCTCAATATTAATGAGAATGACTCAAGGCTTGATTTTTTGCAAACTGGACCATGATTAAATTTTACAAGTATAAAATGCTTAAAAACTAGCTCTTCAAAGATAAATTCTTTAACAGAAGAGATGTTTCATTAAGCTTTTGTCTACTCAGTGGCAACAAAGATTTAAAGAAATACTTGAATTCACAGATCTCCTCCTTCTTTTCAGTTTATGATGGCTTGTTGGTTTCCACCATTAAAAGGGACATCGTCTAAGTGAAGCTTCCCGGTTGCTGAGCAGGAGGCTCTGAGCTGTCTCAAAATCCGAAATTACCCCAATTCTACGTAGACTAAGCCATGCAGTTCCAGACATAGCGCTGGGAATGTGATTAAATGTGAGTAAGTGACACTCATCTGAACCACAGCAAAAGCAGAGGTAGATGGTGAAAGAGAGAGCAGGAGGCTGGGAGTCAGCAGACCCAGCATGCAGTCATTTACTCATCTCTCTATTCAACACATCTTTATATAACACATTCAGGTGCTTTGAGATAGATACTATGGAAGACACAAAAATGTTTAGTATACGGGACAGTATCTAAGCTGAAAAATGCTTTCAACAACATATACCATAGCCGCTGAGCTGAGCAAGATATATTTCTGGTTGAGGTCACCAGCAAGGAGACCATATAACACCTAACGTGTGAGTATAGCCCTGAAGCGCATTTAAGATTTTCAAAAGCAGAGATGGAGAGGATAAAGGATAGAGTTGCGAAGAGAGGAAGTGACAACAACAAGGTACAAGGGTGGAAAGAGATGTATAAAGAAGAGATCAGATTCACTGTGGCAAAGAATAGACACCAGATTTTTTTCACCTTGAATTCCAGGCTAAGGCATTTGAATATTATTGGGTTGATAACTATTGAGTTGTTTTCAAAGGTTTTTCTGCAACAGGGATAGGGATGAGGGAAGGTGGCGTAATTTCAAATGGCGTTTCAAGGAGATTCATGCGGTAACAAATGCCTAATCTCTTGACGCAGAAGGAGGCTACTGAAATAGAGCATCGAGAAGTGTCACATGTTGAACAACGGTGAGGCATCCTGAGTTATCTGCCAACTTAAAAAAAGAACTCTTCGTCTCATGCCATATGCCCCTTCAGCTGCCATCCTGTGTTCTCTCCTCTCCATCCAAAACTCAGTAGAGTTGTCTATGTTCATCACCTCCAATTCCTCTCCCTTCCATTCTCTCTTGAACCTTTCCAACTGGGCTTTCACTCCCAGCACTCCAATGGGTCTTTTCTCAAGATCACCCTCATGGTTTGTAAATCCAGTGGTCAACTCTCAGTCAGCATCTTATTTGACCTATCTCTAGCATTTGAGTGAGTTGACCATACCCTCCTCCTTGAACTACTATTTCCCTTGACTTTCAGAGTACCACAATCTCCTGGCTCTCTCCTGCACCACAAGCTGCTCTTCTTAGTCCCTTTGTCTGAATGATCCTCATCTCGGCAACTTCTAAATGTTGGTTGTTTCAGGGCTCAGTTCTAGGACTTCTCTATTACACTCATCTCTCAGTTATTTCATCTTGTTTCATGGCTTTTAATACTATATATGCATTGACAACTCTCAGAGTTCTATTCCCAGCTGGACCTGTCTCTTGAACTCCAGAGCATATCTAACTGCCTGCTCAGCATCTTCACTTAGATGTCTAAGTCACTGCTCTTCCTAGACCCTTTCCCATCTCAATGAATGGCAACTCTCTACTTCCAATGACTCACGCCAAAAAATATCAATGTCATCTTTGATTCTTCTTTCTCTCTTACACTTAAAACCTCATTTGCTTAACCCTCAAAATATATCAGGATCTGACCATTTTGCACCACCTCCTTCTCTACCATTCTGTTCCAAATCAAGACCATCCCTGCTGGGATTACTGCAGTAGCCTCCTAAGATCTCCTCTTAAGATGTCCCTAAGTGCTCTGTCCTTTTCTTCCCCTGCAGTATATTGTCAGAACAGCAGCCACAGATGAGAACAAGTTGCTCATCTATCCAGAACCATCTGATATCTTTCCATCTCACACAGCATGGAGTCTCCCCTCCCTCACTCTGTTACATTACCTCTCCAGCCTCTTGCCTGCTTCTCTCTGCCTCATTCCAGCCACACTGGCCTCCAAGCTCTCCTCAAACATGGCAGACAACACCAACACCAGCCTCTTCTCACTTGATGTTCCCTCTTCCCGGAATCCTCCTCCCCGAGATAGCCACGTGCTAATTCCCTCAGCTCTTTCAGGTTTCTGGTAAAATGACTTTTCTCAATGCCGCCCTCTCCCCAGGCACTCCGACTTCCTGCTTTATTCTTCTCCATAGCGTTTATGGCCACTCAGCATTCTATACTACACATTTACTCATTTGTGCATTTGTGCCTGTCTGCTCTCCCCAGAGCAAATGTAAGCTCCATTCCAGATTTAATTTCTGACTATAACCGAGCTGATATTTAATAAATAGCTGCTGAATGTTAATGAATGAATACATAGACATGGATAAGAAATACAGCAAAGAAAGAATTGATAGTATTTGCCTTCTGGTTTGATTATGACTTGGAGTAAGCCCCTTTCCCTGTCTGGGTTTCAATTTCTTCACATGAAAACTGAGAGGTTTAAACTATGTACACTCAAAGTTTCCTCCAGCTTTGAAAGCCCATGATTCTACTGACACCACATTGTAACCACAGAAACCAGCCATACAGAGATGAACATAAAGAGAAGGAAAAACACCGCTGAATTCATATCTTGCCTTACAGCCACCCGGTCTGCATAACAAGGATTTCTCTAAGATCTTAGCGCCCCCATATACATTTTGACAAATACAGAAACACTAATCGCCCTGATTTTTTTAAATTGCTACAGTATGGGTGCAGCCAAGGCCAATAAAATATTGTAGTGTTTTTAATTTCCCATTAAAAGCAAGTTTGACCATCATTTAGTTTTTTTCCAGTTACGCAGAGTCCCTTCCCTCAGCCCCGCCGTCTCCTGTGCTAGCAGCCGTTTCTCATGTGTTCTCGTTTCATGGCCACCTAGCGGAAAATCCAGCTGGTGTTGTTGAGGTGGCCTACAATGCAGCAGGCTAGAGTTTATCTCCAAAAACTTGTTTGGACAGTCAGCCTTCAACAAGATTCTGATCAAATCACACCAAAGTACTATAAAAAGTATCTCCTATGGGTATGTGCAGATAACACTACCATTTCTTTTGTATTTATTTAATACTTCCAAGAGAAAGAGTATTTGTAAAAAGCACTTGTCAAAAACAACTTAATAGGCAAACTTTATAGTTTAGATGTTATGCATTTCTTAAGCGACTAAAAACATAACTTTCCTACAATATTTCTCAAACATTGAAATAATATTAATCACAACCTCATAACTGATTTTTCCTATGGTATCACTTATGAAACTTTGACTGCTTTTACATTTGGAGGTTAATATGGCTTAATTCTATGGGTTAGAGAAAAGGACAGAGAGCTTCTCCATCACCAGTTTTGTCAGTTCTTTCTATTTGCTCTCAAATTTTCTCTGAATTTAACAAAAGTGACATAGAGCAACACATTTGAAATATACTTTTAAAGGTATTATATCTGTCTGATTCATCATGTTGCATATTGGTTTGTTTGGAATATGCATAGGTAAAAAAAAAAGTAGGGGGGGTGTTGAATCATGTATTTGTAAAGCCACATAAACTTTTATCTTCTGTCAAACAAGCCCAAACTCCTAGTGTACATCCCTGAAAAGGAAGAAGGACTAGCTTTGTTTTCTGACGGAGCTGTACCAAACAACTCTCGGAGGCAGTCACACAGACAACACACCGTAAAGAACCCGGCATAAAATAGCATGTTTTTATGGTTTGCTGCCAGAGAACTGAGCTCCGCAGTGGGATAAATGGCTCCATCTTAAAACATGGGCACAAAGGAGAATAGAAAATATGGGATTTATTGCTTTAAAATCAAACTAACAATGTATTACAGCAGTACATTGGGAAAAAATATAAAATGCTCTGAGCCCACTAAATAACTATGAAGGATGAGAAGGTGCTTGAGCTGTAGACCACGTGAGCAGCTCTATTGCAAGACATATGAAAACCTCTTCAGATTGGTTTCCTTTTCCAGTTCAGAAAAGAAAAAGAGAGGAAAGATAAGATGGATGGGGGAAATCACAAACAAGCACCATATAAATGAGTCTCTCAGCATTAGTGCTCCATCAAATGCTGTTTTCTGGTGCACTTTTCATTATGCAGTTCCAAGGGCTACCTTTTGACCTCTGTTAATACCCTTAGAAGGAACGTTTGCTTTTGATTTATTTACTAAAGAAAAGCAAGTGTTGATCCTGAAAAAAGTATTCAATTAATGTAGACTGTCAAAGATTAGAATGAATCTAATTTCATTAAGAAAAATTGAAAAAATAAACTGTTCCTTATTGTTTTCATGCTATTGGCACACCACATTTTAATGTAAAATTTCTCACAGAGTAATGTTGAATATTTTCTGTCTCTAAATCAAGACAAGGGAGCCCTATTAGCGAACGTCTTCTACCTCCCAGGACACATGGATACCACGATTCGTCACTCTCTAAGTCTGCCAAGGGACAGGAGTCACTGTTGGTCTTCGGTAATTGCCAGCAACTTCAGATTTTGCCAAAAACTGGCGAGACGATTATAGGCCATAAAATAAAAACGAGGGCGTAGGGACAGCTTGTGGGCCCTTAGCTCTGTCTGGGGACTTGTATGGGTATTGGACTATTTTTAGTCCAGAAAAGTGAGGAGCAGCGTGGGAAGGCTAATAAAGCTTGAAAAGGGGAGAACTGACACGCATGGGGATTCCCAAATGAGAGTCCCTTCGCCCAGAACACTGGCCTCATCTTCCCCTGGACCAGTCTTACTCAGCCCCCACGTTCCTCTCAGGCATCATCTCCTTCAGGAGCCTCCTTGAACTCCACTCGTAGGCTTCACAGCCCTGACC
The DNA here is from genome assembly GCF_041296235.1 of Equus asinus. NCBI lineage: Eukaryota > Metazoa > Chordata > Mammalia > Perissodactyla > Equidae > Equus > Equus asinus. The sequence continues at coordinate 2,289,982 of NC_091797.1, read as the reverse complement.
TGAGTGAGGAGCTTTCCCCGTGAGGCCCCCTCGCTGTCACAGCCCTGATCCTCCCATCTTGTCACTGTTTCCCTCCCTTAACCGTCACCCTCAGCAGACTGGCCTGAAGAGGACAAGATCTATAACTTATCTGACTCTGTCTACCCAGCACATAGGCACAAAATGAAAGTGTACTAAATGAATAAATAAGTAGGGTTAACGTCTGAGGACATGTTTTATACTGTACAATCTTCCTTCTTTTTTTAAAAAGAAGCATGTATTTTGTTTGTCTTGCAAGGTAAATTCTGAAAAATCTATGCAAGTTGCAAATACCTTCCAAAATGAGAATGATGAGATGCTTTGTAAGGAAAGATATGGGGTTATACAGGGGGTTTTTTTTTGTCTTTCTCAAAGGAAAGTTAGTTGGCATAGCATAAAATAACACAGGTTAGAAATTGTATGCCTAACACTGTTTCTTACAAGCCAAGAAACCTATGTGAGGTCACTTCTTCCACCGAAAAATGGAGACAATCCTGTCTGTGGTTGCTGTCAAAATTGTTGGAAGGATCAAGTAAGTTAACGGGAATGAAAGTATTTTAAAGACTTTCAGTTGGCAGATTAAAGGTATTAAGATACTAAAAAAGCATATATGAGCTTTACTTACATAGAATTTTCTACTTCATCTTATACAGGGTGAAAATTGAGGAATACGTTTTGGTGACAAGTTTGACTTTGACATTGTCACTGTCAGTCCTTGGATGTAAGTAGGATTTTTTTTGGCCTATCACCTTGATCTATTTCAGTTATTGTCACTACCACCACCACCACATCATCAAATCTGGAACTTTAACGAGGCTCGAGCCTCTTTCATGCTCCCTTTTGGTGAAGTCAAAATTCAGTATAAAGGACAAAACTTCTCCATGCCTGTTTCAAATGTGTTAACATTGGCTACAGCATACTGAGCCAGCCCTGGTGGTCCCATGGTTGAGATTCTGTGCTCTTACTGCCATGGCCCGGGGTCACTTCTGGTCAAGGAACCACTCTACTCATCTATCGGTTATCATAGTGGGGCGGCTACGTATTGCTGTGATGCTGAAGGCTCAGCCACCAGGATTTCAAATACAGGCAGGGTCACTCATGATGGACAGGTTTCAGCAGAGCTTCCAGACTAAGACAGACTAGGAAGAAGGACCTGGCCACCCACTTCCGGAAAAATTGTCCATGAAAACCCTATGAATAGCAGCAGAGCATCTTATGATACAGCAGCAGAAGGTGAAAGGATGGCACAAAAAGATGAGGCGGGGTTCCACTCTGCTGTGCACCGGGGCACTAGAAGTCGGAGTTGATAGGATGGCACTAACAACAGCAAACAGCGCATTGGCTTTGAAAAGCTCCTTGGTGGAGCAGAAGCAAAATTAACACCAGCTGCCATGTTCTTTGTGGCATTCCTGCATGTGGCAGAATAAAATAGAAGATAACTGGTCCCAACTGGTCTCCACTGTGATGTGAGACAGCGCAAAGCAGAAAACCTATGATTAGCTATAATATTATTGGCTAGGTTATAATATAATGGAGTAATATTGAGACTTTACCATTCTGTCAATCAGACAATTTAATAGCATCCTAGAATTCAGAATTATCATGACTTGAAATGTTTTTCAAGGCCAATGAATTAATAATCAGTTTTACAAGCACTTGATTGACGTTCATCACAGTGAGGAGGTACCCTAGGGTCTCCTCCCTCTCACCTGTGGTCCAGAAATGACATGTGTTGCAGAAGTTCAGTATTGTCTGAAAACCACTCCAGTGCCACTGCAAAGATCTTGCTGCACAAAATTTCAAGATGGCGCATTGGCTTTCTAACCCAGCCACTTGAGGTGTGATAACTCATTACTTGAAGAAATACTTTCTCAAGTTCTACAAGCCAAGGCAGTGATGTGGCAGTTACAAATTGCTTCCTGTCCATCACAGAATATAGAAATTTCACACTACCCTTCACTCTAATCACAATTCTTCCCTTGAACATAAGTTATTTGAACAATTCCATTACTGAGATGTCTGATAACCTTTTTCTCTTTGGAGAAATGCACAGAAACCATTCAAAATCATTGTATCACCCCTGCTACACGCCATGATATGAGCTTTGTGACTAGAATTTAACACCTCCATACGAGAGAGAGAGAGAGAGAAGCATCAGTAGTTTATTGAGCTCTAAATTCTTTAGTTTCTCCCAAAAGAATACTTGTCCTCTAAGATATATCTTCAAAATTCCTGTCATAATATTATAAAATATCCTTCTAAAGGATTGTTCAGTGAAAGTTTACCAATTCAAAATGGTAGAACTATATGGTATTAGTTCACATAATTATTGTGTCGTTATATAATTCCTTACCTTTGTATCCTTGGATCTTCACAGTAGAATCATGCACAGAACTCTAAATTCCTTTCCTTTTATAGTATGCCATGCAAGACCTATGTACTTCTTAACAAATAAATATTGTGCTATCCATATAATTTTCATTCTTGTTACTCAAACAGCGTATGGCTTGCTAACTTCGTCTCTTACACTGATTGGCATCCCTCACCCCCAGCCCCTCACGGGCACATGTACACACATACACATTTCATCCAAACCAGCCAGTCTCCAGACCTTTGGATGTGGCCTACTCATTCTCCACTTCTTTTTCCTTTAATGCCCCTTCCTAGAATACACTTTCTTCTCTTCTTTTGCCAATTCAAATCCTTCCATTTCAAGGTGCATTGCTTCCACAAAGCATGGGCTTCTTGACTAACTGAATCTGCCACCCATCGCAACCCTACCTCACACATTCTCATTAGTGATGCACATACAGTATGTGCCACGCCAGGACAGATTTCTTTTAAGTGGCCTCAGAAGAATTCCGGGTGCTCTAGGCAGACGTGTAGCACCTTCCAAGTAGACTTTAAGCTCCTCAAGACCAGGAGCCATCTACTCAGCTTCCTCTGATTCCCCATTCCATCTGGTACATGCTATGCTCAAAACAGGCACTAGAGGCTCTTTGAAAAAGTGCATGAATGAATTTAAAAAATGAATAACTGCTCATTATTTAAGACATCCAATGATTATCAAAGATGTCTGAAGTATTAATTTTTAGCGATCTGGTTTTGTTTTAATCTACCACAGTGTATGGTTTTATACTTACTGGAACAGAAACTTGAGGATTATCTGCGAGTTTTCCCAGCACAGCAAAGCCGTTGATGTCGATTGGGCCTCTTGGCTTGATGGGTAAGGACTCAATTTTGTTGCAGTCAACAAAGAGAGTAGCACTACTCCTCTCCACGCCAATCATGAGCTTATGCCACTGGGAGTCAAACAAGGAGGGCAAATTCGAAAAGGCTGCGGTTTGGAGACTTCCATCCAATCCCTTGTAGGAAAATGAGACAGATTTCGTTTGGCCATTAATCTTCACGCCAACTTGCTCCTTCCCTGAGGAATCCTGAATCTGCCAAATGCTCCAGTTCTTTTTAAGTGTGCTCCCAGTCATCCGAAAAGTAGTTAGAAAGGAGTATTCTTCAGGCAATCCACTGGGATATAAATGCCTGAGTAAAATTTAAAACAGTAAATTAAATCTTGTTTTCTGTACCCATGCATATTACCATATTCCCTTCTTATGCTATTTTAGATTCTAGACCTAGAGAAAGGCTACAGTGTGAAAAACTATGCACTATTTGTTCTTTCATGATGTTCATAAACACCCTCACAGAAGTCCAATCATTCATGTACATTAATGCTTCATCTTAAAATACACATCCAAAAAAAAACCTTCCCTCATGGCTGGGGAGAGTTCCCCATGCCACCTAATTGCAACAATATTACTATTTATGCTACCTAAAGAGCTACTGTTCAGCAATTCCATCTCAGCCAAAAAACACATTCCTGCAAAGTTCTTGGCAACACTTGTTCCACAAATGAAAAAAAAGAGATCATGTGGAATCCAAATCAGCTCCGCTAGTTTATGAAACCATTTAATTAAATCAGCTTTTAAATTTTTTATTTTAATGTAACATGTTAGGATTATTTGCTATTTCCATAATTGCTTGGTATTCCCCTTCAAATTATATTTGAGACCCACACAAGCATTTTGAGAATCAGTGACCGTGCAGATTTGAGAAGCTTCTTCCCACTGAGAATGTTCATCTTTTGCAGAGAGTTCAAAGTGTGATGTTAATGTACCAGCTGGTTGTTTGTCACTGGATGTGTGACAAAGGAAAGGTGACCAGTTCTTAATACCCTGCTCCGACCGAGTTGTTCCTCAATCTGACAACCAGGTCTGGCTCGTTGCTGCCTTCCTTTACTGCCTTCCTTTACTGCTAAATGGCAGCACGAGACCATCGCTGTCCCTAAGGTGTCTCCAGTCTACGTGGGAACTGAGCTGCAGACGCAGCAACTGCCTGGATCTTCTTCTGCGGAAGTCAAGCTGCTGAGGGCTGAAGATGGACGTTTCAAAAAGTCAGGACATGTTAAATGTAAACATCATTTTCCAGCAGCTTGAAGGTTACATCCTTGTACTTTTCTCCTTCTAAGTATAGAAAAATGCCGAAGTAAGGAAGAAATGCTAGGAAAACCGGATGCAAATTGTTTGCTAAATAACAAAATTTGACATTTCTGAGAACGGTTATGGACCAGGACCCAAAGTCCCAAATAACCTTCCTTCAGGTCAAATTCCTGTTATATAGCCCCCTTCTTGTGAGGAGTGAAGAAGAGAAAGGCAAGAAGAAATATCTAAGTGGATGCTGATTTAATCTGTTATAACTAAAACAAACAGCACATACAGTGATTGCATTGGCCGATGTGTTGCTGCCAATTACACTAAACCATATTAGAGGGGTCAAGAATTTCTAACCTAAAAAATTCCTTTGATCCAAGATTGTTTAGCAATAAGGGAAACTACTTAACTTGCTAAGATTTTCTATCTTTACTTTGACTTTAACTATAAAACTTTACCATCCCTTATAATAACATAAAGGAACATATATTTTTTCACTGCAAATATTTTTGTAAACCTTCAATAAAATGGGTCAATTATGTCAACAAATGTCATTGCTTTGTTAGTTTTATAAAAATAAAAAATGTGAAACGTTTTATCTGAGTACTTACATCATCAAGGTACTTCTTTCAGCCATTATTTTCAAATTTTCGTTTTTATGTATAATACTGGGTGAATTCCTTTGTCACTACACATTTTTAATGATCACTGATGATGTGTACTATACTCATTGCAAAGTTTTCAATTCACTAAATATCTTTTACGTCTGTTAAGTGTATGGGAGAATTTTAACACGTACATTTTAAAAGATTCTGTTTGGAGCTAAAGGAGAAAAAATGATACAAGAACTATTTTCCCAGAATGGAAATGTCTGCCACATCTATTTTTACGTGTTTTCAATATAGATGCTGTTTGTCATATTTTCTTTGACTTTAGATTTTCCAGAATACACAGATACCAGAATCACCTCTAGAAAAGAAATCTTGTTCATTAATGACAGTATAATATATTGCCTATTGTATAATTATAAAACCTCTTGCAAGTTTATGCATCTCATTTAACTGACCTCAATTAATTTGGAGCTACAAGATAAGTTTTAAAGTTTTACTCAGTGGTGGAATTTGACAAGTATTCCTTTAAATTATGAATAGATTCCTTAGAATATTCTTTTTAATTAATGATCTGGATTTAACCAGATGCTCAAAGAATTTATTCATCTTTTTTATCCAAGATGGTTGTTGTGGAGATGTGAGGTTTTCATAGAAGGAAGATAAATCCCAGTGTTTTGCCTTCTTCCCTTCTTTAAAGCATTCTTTTTCTAGGTTTTTTAAAATCTATGTTGCCTATATATTTGTTTACAGATATACTGAGCAGTCCTGTAGAATTTCATCAGTCCCTAGAAAAAACAAATCTATTTTGTTTTTATTCTAGAAATCTCAGTAACTTGCTTAAGTGACTCTTTGCAAAGACGTCATGTGGTTAACTGAGGAATCTCTCCCAATTTGTGCTTCGTCCAATCTTTCCCTCTGAATGAACAGAGATTATGTGGAAGTAGGATAGGACATAATGTCCCCATTTCTCTCTGACTTGTTTGTACAATGTCAAAAACTTTTTCAAAAATGGGGTGGTGGTTGAAGTTGCTAGAAGAACAACTCATTTACAGACATATTGTTAAAACAAGGGTATCCATCTGTCTCTCTTTCTCCATATACATGAAGATAATGTATGTGTGTGTATACAGGTATAATCAAGGTTATCATGTTATTTATCTTTGAAACTAGGCTAATACAGCATGTCAATATGGTAAGAGGAGAAAATTCCTTTTGGTGTTGAAATTAATAAAATATATGTGTGTTTGTATATACCTAAGACCATTTAAAAGTCCTCAGAAGTCTGATTTATAGAACAGTCAATCCCATTGTCTGTTTGGAATACCTGAGATTCTGTTCTTGCAATATGCTGTGCACATCGATAAGTAAACTTGACAGCATACATAATTTAAAAAGAAGCTAGATCTATAAATGATCTATTTCATTATGTTACAGTCTGCACAGAGTACCTTAAAAGGAGAACCATAAGGGTTTGAATAAAAGATAAGAACTCTTTAGACCTTGAAAGATTTGCTTATGACCTTAGCCCAAAGAAAAGCTAACGATTGCATTTGTTAGGCAAACAAACACAACGTGTTTGTAAGTATGAGTTGAGAATTTGAAACTATTATGCCTAAAATAAAGAATAAAAAGCAGCAAAAAATTGTCTTATAGTCTTTCAAAAAAATTGAAAAGATAAACAAGGATAAATTGCAACTCTATCACGTTAGCTCCACGTGCCATACTCTTCTTTCCACCCTCATGAAGATCCCGTTCATGGTTTCTTTTCACCCCTCGGAGCCTATATTCTCCAGCATAGAAATTCCCTTTAAACCAAGACAGTCAGCTCCCTGAGTGGTCTGAGACAATCCAAATCTCTGCCTTTCTTGCCACTTGGCTTTTGAAGGAGTAACACTTGGAGGGCAGCTTGAAAAGAAAGACTCCGCTAAGGAGAAAGACCCCATCTGAATGCACTCTCTCCGCTACTTAGAGTGAACACTTATCTAAAACCACCATGTACCAGGCTCGACTCAAGCCCTCTCCACTTATTAACACTTACCCCTCAGGATAACTCCGTAACATAGTTATTATTATTCCTAATTTTAAACTGAGGGAACTGAAGCAAAGATAGCTTCAGTAACTTTCCCAAGAGTAGACTTTATTTCCTATTTGGGACTCCATCTGTCTCAGCCCTCCGACTCTCCTCCTTCACTTTTTATTTCTATCTTCTACTTCCTCCTTCCTTCTTTCTTCATCTCTTAATAAGCCTTGCCAGTAAAACAGGAGCTTTTAGTCTTCGTAGGGGCAGAGAGTCAAGGAAACAGAGGATAAGGGACATTGGTTGTAGCCTGTGGAAAATATTAAGTGATAGCTCTAGGCGCTTAGAGAAGAACAGCCACAAAGCAGAGCAGGAGATAGGGAGGCTGTGGCCTCAAGTTGATCGCTCTCTGAATTTAGAGTTAATGACAGTCCAGATTGTACCTTAAATTATAGAAGAGAAAATTATGTCAGCATTGGAAGTCTTGCGTCATGTTTAATTATTTTATTAAAGAAAAAATGAAAGGTTTTTAAAGATTATTTAAGAACACAACTAGGACTTCTGTACGTGAAAAGAAAATATAAGCAAAAAAAACTTCAACAGCTGTTATCACACCTTTAGTCTTTCCAAGTGAAGGGTTTTTAGGGTTGGTACCGAATAGGGGTCAGAAGCGCAGCCTCTGAAGCCATTCTACCTAGGCTTCAGTCCTCCCAGCGCCTCCCAACCCTGTGACCCTGTGCAAGTCACTTCCACTTTCCGGCCTCAGAGTCCTCCTCTATAAAACATGGATGATAACGTCCCCACCACAGTAGTATGATGAGGATGAGATGTAATGTTAATTAGTAAACTTATAAAAAGAGCTTATATAGTGCACTATTATTGTTTTATAAAATACAGTATGTTCAAAACATGAATTCCTATCTGCAGTCTGGCACTATATCAGAATATTCTAATTTGACCAATTACTTTCCTATTTAATCATTATTTATCTTTACACCTTAATTTCTATCAATGTCCTAATTTTTTTGTTCATCTACCAAAGAAATCTTAATTCTATTTTCTTTGCAGTGCACTAAAATATACGGTAACCATAATAATCACATATCAGGTGTTTAGGTGATATAAAATTGAAACCCTGGAGCTGGTTCATAACAGCATGACTCGACCCTTGCATGTGCACTAAAGCACCTCAGTTGCAAATAACCTAAGGAGTAAAAGCCTTAGTTCCAAAGAAAGATAAATGAAGTGGAGAATTTTTTAAATTATCACCACTGCCATTGTTTCTGTTATCATTATTCTAGTTTTACTTTTGTTCGTTTCCTGCCAGGAGCCCAAGCACTGGATGTGTGATTCCATTTCAGCACCAGGAAGCTTGAACAGCACCATTGTGAGCCTTCTAGCCACTCCGTGGTTCCTTGGTAAATTTATGCTTAACCTCTGGCGCATTTCACAGAGGGTCCTTTCAGTCAAAACCAGACAAATTATAGAAAAACAGAGAGCAAAGTAATAAGAACATGTCTTGAATCAATATATAATGGTCTCAGTGATTTTTTTTCCTGGAATGGAAAGTAAATTACATACTGAAAACATGAGGAGCATTCACATATTCAGGCACTAAAGATAGATAGGTAAATACATTCCTTCATCTTTAAACAAAATCGTGATCCAAGAAACAGTGAGCATGAGAAGATTTTCTAACATTGGGTATCTTTTCATTTTTTAAGATACATTCGAGGCACGGAATTAGGTAGAAGTTTTTACGTTACCTCGTTGGAATCCTGAAGTCTACATTATTTCCCAGTTTGTAAGCCACTTGTAATGCAGTTGATCCCACGATCCTCTGGATCGCTCTACTGGATGCTGCTTTATCAACCTGGAACTGAGAAATCAGGTCAAACCCTACAGAAAGGGAACACAAAATAAAAAGTTCACAGTGAGATTGGTTTTTCCCCTGTCCACAACCTTCCCCAATAAAAGAATGTATCAGCTGGGTTTGTAGAAAGCAGGCATTTTCCATATGATACACTGCTACTCACCTGGTAAATCATCTTGGCCAATCCTGACCTTTGGACAGAGTTCATTTTCACCATTAGAATTTGAATTGATGGGGAACCCTGCAAAAGAGAGAGAGTGTCATCCTACCTCATCTCCTACAGGGATCGCGGGGACATTTCAATAAGAAGAGCTGAGCAACCATTTAGAGTACAGTATTACACCAAACTGCTTGCTTTTAAGTCGTGTATTTGGCTTTAACTCTATGACTTTATGATTATAATTCACTCATCTTCGACTCATCTTGGAAGTAAGGCAAGGCACAAATAATTTGTGCCCAGGAAACATTCCTTTGGGGGAAGTTAGGAATTTTTTCCTTTTGGAACCAGAGCTGCACAATGTTCTGAATGGCACAGTGTCAGAAGTCTGCTTGGAAAACTTCTGGTGGTTTGGGCTAGAAAATATTCCTTAGACACCACAAGTTTTAGAATTCCTAAGAGAATCCAGAGCCAGCCTTGAGCCAGTTCAGTGGGACTTCTGGAGATTGGCGTTCTTAGGAATCTGTGTCAAATACAGAAGGGGTTCGGGGGACTCTTGGGATTCACTCACCCTAAGTAAAATATAAAGGATGCTTTTAATTTAATAAGTTTATTCCAAGAGATCAAATAAGGGTCCCAACTAGACTATGGCTAGCATCCTAAAATGGGGAAGAGTAACGAGAAGAAGAAAAGAATCCTGAGGAATTCAACCCTCAACTCGATGAGAAATTATGGAATGAAATTGGGTGCTCCTTGCACAAGTGAAAAGTTGTAGGAAGGGAACATTTCTTCACCACCACAGAAGGCTTCTTGTAACAGTCCAACTCCAGCGCCCTGCTGAGACTCACCTGCCCGCAGAGACTTCCTAGACCTCAGGAAAAGCATTTCCTAGTTACAAAGCTTTCGCCCAGCATCCCAGTACATCGAACAAACTCTTTACACCTCCCCTGACCCCATATTATTGGCTTCTGTGCATCCATCCATCCATCCATGCAACTCTACCCATCACCACCTGAACCAGGTGGGCACTGTGCTAGGCACTGGAGCACACACACTGTCTTTCCAGCCAACTCTGATCACAGCCAGGACTTCTTCTCCGTACCCAGCATTCGTCACATAGGGTGCACCTGCGGCCAAAGAGGATGGAAGAGGAGGGTGTGAAGGACCACGGGGGCCTCTGCACCCTCACTCAGCCACAGCCCTGCCTGGTCCTTTCTGGGAAGAAGTCATACTTCACAATCGAGAAACTGTAGCCCTTACTTGGGCGACGCTTGACAGCCGCACGTGCCCGGGGACCCAGGAAACTGCATACAAAGAAGAAAACCGGAAGTTTCCTGAAGAGGAGAAAAGAAAAATGACTCAAACAGGAGTCCCTCCAGACAGGGACAACTTTAATATTTTTAAATGTGGTAAACCTAATTGATGCAGGTGATCAAATCTCAGAATAGTCTATTTTTTCCATTTTGACTTTGAAATCTTCTTGAGAGATTTAACGAATTCTCACGCTTTCAGCTCCCACTCTAAAACAATCATGAGATTGTTGCTTCTCTATCTCACATTCTCTGTATCTACCTATCACTGTGTCTGTACCTATGTCCTTGTCTCTGTTTTCTTCCATCTTCATTTTTCTGCTTCTCCATTTCAGGCGATGTCTCTTTCTCCCCCTTTCTCTGTCTCTGTCTCTCAAGCTTGCTCTTTCCTGTCTCCCTCTCTCATCTGTCTCTCTCTCCCTCTCTGTGTCTCTTCTCTCACCTCTCCCCTCACCTCCTCATCCTATCACCTCTGCAAAAACACAGACTCTCGGTTCTGAGCGGCCCCAGCCCAGTCTTCCCGCCACTCCTTCCAGTGTCAAGGTCTTACCAGAAGTTCTTCATTCTCCAAATCTGTTTTCTTTTGTTGCCAACAGACCCAACAAAGAAGGGGTTGTAGGGGAGTCAGTGCCCCCCCAAGACCCCTTCACTGCCACCCCAGGACTGATGAGTTCTGGGCCCAGCCTTGGTCCTTCTGGCCCCTGTGAGGGCTAAAAGCAAAGGGAGTGAACCAGAGGCATCTGGTGACACTTTAACCGAAGCAGAGGGAAGGGTGGGGAGAGGTGGCCCTGCAAGTCCAGGCCTTCCAGGGGCGTGTCCTCAAAGCCAACGAGGTTACACCGAAGGAGGGACTAGCAGAGGGAAGTTTGCTGAAAGGAAAAAAAAAATCAGGATGTGGAGAAATTCACCGCGAAAGCCCAGGCTGGCTGCTATAGGAGCACAGAGGAAGCTTTGAGAACGGCTATAGGAGCACAGAGGAAGCTTTGAGAGGACTGAGGTGACAAGGGGCTCGCTGGGCGGCAGAGACATGGGACTCGCGGAGCCTCCGGGCCCAGCCAGCCTAGGTTTGAATCCTCACTTGTTCTGAAGCTTGCTAGCTGTGTGTCCTTGGGCAAATTAAAATCTGCCTGTAACTCAGTTGCCTTAACTGCAGAACGGGTTGAAAATAGTTATTTTAAACAATTGTTTTGAGAATTAAACAAGATAGCAAAGCGGAGAGTCTGTGCCTGGCTCAGGAGAATAGCCGTTACTCCCCTCGTTATCCTCTCTACAGCCAACACTCACTACGTGCCCTCGGTTGAAAATGCTGGAGGACGAGTGGCATATGATTACAACACTATAAAATAAGACTAAAATCGCTGCTGTTCTGTAGATGAGAAACCTGAGGCTCAGAAAACGAAGTGACTTGTAACTTGTCCACATTTGCACAGATAATTGCTCATGTTAGCTCTCTACGTCGTGGCTGGAAATCTTATAAAATGTAAAATCAAGCTCCCTAGCTCTTCTTTCTTCATAAACTCTATAATTACCAGAGCCAAGTGGAATAGCCTTGGCAAAAAGCAGTATATTATTCTCCATAAGCAGGTCGAGAGCAAGCTAGGAGCATAGACTTGCAGAAAGAGACTTTGTCAGCCCCATGTCCCACCTACCCACCCGCCCTCCCTCCAGAACCTAAGCAGAGAGAGAAAGCCCCCACCCCACCCACCCCGGATGGGCTGCTCCTGGCCCCATCTTGGGGGACATGAGTGTCCAGTCTGAGAACACGGACCTTCAGGATCTTTTTTTTTAAAGGTTGTATTTTTCCTTTTTCTCCCCAAAGCGCCCCTGGTACATAGTTGTATATTCTTAGTTGTGGGTCTTTCTAGTTGTGGCATATGGGACGCCGCCTCAGCATGGCTTGATGAGTGGTGCCACATCCTCACCCAGGATCTGAACCGATGAAACCCTGGGCCACCATAGTGGAGCGTGTGAACTTAACCACTCAGCCACCGGGTCGGCCTCTAGAAGATCCAACAGTTTTAAGTCATGGTATCTAGGGTAAAGCAGTTTTGCTCCTCTGAAATTTCTTTAATTTTAAAATTAATTTTTTATTTAATTATAAAATAAACTATTCTTTCTTATTTTTTGATTGTTTCTTAAAAATAAAAAAAATCCTTTCTTCTGCCTCCCTCGGCTGGCTGGAGAGTTTCCCCTGATGAGCTGTGACCCGGGTGAACCTGGGCGTCCAGACCGTCTGCTGGTCACTCCTTTTCTACTCAAGACCAGTCTCCCCCTGGCATGGGGTCATCCAATTCCCTACATCACCAGGGATCTGCAAGGCCCTGTCATTCTTCCATCTCTCGAAATTACGATTCCCTAGGGCAGCCGTTTTGGCTGAGTCACAGAATTACACAATCACAGCCAGGCTGTGCTTGTGAGTGGACCAGGGCTTATTTAAGTGGAGCCGTCTATTAGCCCAAACAACTGAACCTTTAACAACGGGATTCAGAGAAGAAACCGTGCAGCTGGGTCCTCCCTGCCACCCTGAAACCAAGCAGGGTGAGCCAGCCCCAGCCCCGCAGGGCAAGGGCGTTGCCAGAGGGGCCCCTCTCCTGAAGCTCCCTGGGCAATGTGGACCCTCTCCTACGACTTACTCTGGGAAGAAAGAAGAGAGGCCGATTTTCCTACACAGTTAGGTGGTTTAGAGATCTCACCTCTGCTTTTGCCCCCTCTCCCTCCCACTTTAAAGAACCCTCTAGAGCTGGCATCTGAAGGCAAGTGAGGGGGGCCTTTTAGGAAAAGATAAAAGGATAGCAAAGAAAATAGGTTTGCTTGTAAGTGGTTTGGCTTCTTTCCAGCTGGTGAGTTTTATTTAAGATGGTGAAGAGCAGGTAACAGCTCTATTAAGAGAAAACGCAAATCCAGAGAAAACAAGATATTTTTATTACACACATATTTATATATAAATTTCATTTATATATACATATATTTCAGGACATTTTTCCTCTTCTTTCCACCCCCGCTTTCTATTACTCACATTTCCTCACAGGACCTCAGACTCTCACTGGTAGCCGGGCGGACCCCTACGGTCCTGGCCAGGCCAGGCCACACCTGGAACCACGGGCACATGAGCTTTCTCAGCGTTCACGCTGTTCCCTCACTTCACCTCACCGTCTGCTCCTAAAAACCGTGAGGAAATGAAACCTGTCGGCCGTATCGGATTGTAAATGCGCTCAGACAGCTTGAAGTTTAAAATGGTCCGTGTTATGAATAGACCTATTTTATACAGAATAATTATGCTCTCATCCTCTTTACTCCCTCCCTCCCCCCAACACTGCTCTATATGGCATCCACACAGACTTATCTTTCCCTTTCCTTAAATCTAGAATTTTGTTTGCTTATAGTTGAAATCAGAGAACATCATCACAAATAATCATCTTTCTTGATCATCTGCTTTCTTACATTTGTTTACTCAATCAACAAACATTTACTGAATAACTGTATGGATGAATTACATGTGAGGAGTTGAGGAGACAGAAAGCATGAGCGCCCACAGCCTTGCCCTGGGGAAGCTCACAGCCCAGCAGGGAAATCCAGTATGAAAACAACGGCATTTGGTGAGCGAAAGGGGCTGTAGCTTCAAGAGAACAAGGATGAGCTCAGTCCAGGGGCATCGGGAAGTTTTTTATAGAGCAGGTGCAATCTTAAAGGATGAATAGGAGCCTGCCAAGGGAACAAGTGGATATGGTGCCCTTTGGGCAGAGGAAACAGCAGGCACCATGACAAAAAGGTAGAAGAGAATATTTCAGGAAGCACGAGTTTAGTTCAGGAACGTTTTCACTGGGTCAATAGTTATTGGTGACTCTTCTACCGGAAGCCCTGAACTGATGTCAGCATGGAGACAGGACAGAGAAAGACCAGGTCCCTGCCACGCTGGTGGGGAGAGCGATACCAGATACATTTGCCAGAACAAATAAGATAATTTCAGTTGGAACTGTTACTAAAAAATACAAAGGAGGGCAACGTGTGCTAGAGAAAGGCAGGGGTAGGTTTGGAGGCTGATCCAGACGGAGGGGTCAGGGAGCTCCTCTGAGGCAGTACCTGTTGACTAGACCCCGGAAAGAATGAAGAGGAAAGACCAACCGGCAGGGTCGACCACAAAAGGGGTGGGGCCAGCAGAACTACCTGGCTTTGAGCTTGAGCTCCTGAGTAGATGGTGATGTTGTTTTCTGAAACAATAAATGGAAGGACCTTGAGGGAGGATCTTGAAACCCGTGAAAGAGTTTGGACTTTATTCTGGCTGTTATGGGAACTGGGTGAAGGGGCTGAGGGCGCGGAGGACTTCTCTAGAAGTGTCTTCAGAAAGGTGCGTGTGAAGTTGCTGGAGAGATGGAGCGACTGGATTTGATCAATACAGATACGTACACAAAACACAGTTTCAGAAGACAACACTTACCCACTTGAAGGTGGTGCTCTCTACTTTCTGTTTTGTTCTATTTCGTTTTTTAGTGATGGTGACCATCTCAATAACTTGATTTCAGGACCAGCTAATGGGTTGCAACCCATGATTTTAAAAACATTGGATTAAAATGCAGTAGGTTCTAGAAATGCCAAGAGGTATATTTTCTCTTGCTTCCTGATACGGGGCACAACGGTTGGGAGGCCCCATAAAACTCACAGAATAGTGGGGCAAGTTCCTTGGTTTTAACACAACTATATTCTTTAGAAAATATTCTTTTTAAGTGAAGTTGCCATAAACTTGTGTTAATTAAACATGGCATGACTCTCATATTTATAGATTTTACAGATTAAAACAAAGAGGCACTTTAAAAATTAGCTTTGTAATAATATGGAGTTTTAAGCTTTCTTCTGTCTATCTTACCTTTAGAAATAAAAGACCCAAAGTTCCTAGTGACACATATCAGCTGTGTGAGGATGCTGCAAATTAGCCACAGCTCGAGCCAGAAATTTATCCCGGAGATCTCCGGCTGGGAGGCTGATTAACAGAGAGCTGCTAAATCTAGGACACCCCCAGTTTTGCATTGGGTTCAGTTTTACTGCAAAGACATTTCAGCAAAATCAAAGCTCTATTTTGAATCTGCTTATTTTGGTCCTATACTTGTAATTGTAGCCTAATCGTATAAAGCAAGCAAATAGAGCCCATGACAGTAGCCATTTCTCTCTGGAATCACTCACAAACAAATGTGTTCACACCACAGACCATTAATAGAAGAATGTGTATTTAAGATAAACCCCATCCCCAGGCTTTTCAGTGCATCACTTTTGCTTCTCCTAAAATGTGGGCATTTCCATTTCCCCACGGAAGAGAGGAATCCATTCCCCTGCACAGAAACCAGGAGCTTCCAGGAGCTGCCACCGGGAGCGCTGCTTCGTGGGTGAGCGTCAGTTTGCAGCAGCCCTTGGTGTCCTGAGTCTACCCTTCTTCTGATTAACCTCGTGTGACCCCTCAGCCTGCTTCTCCCATCCTGGAAGGACGTCTTCTCTGTCAGTGCTTCCCACACTGCGTCAGAATCATCTGAACGACTTGTTAAAAACGTCACTGGACTCCAGCCCCAGAGTCTGATTCAGGAGATCCCGGCGGGTCTGAGAACTCACCTTTCCAACAAGCCCCCAGGCGACGCTGGGCTGCTGGTCCAGCGAGAACCACGGCTCACAAAGCTCACGTTTTCTACTCCGTTAGGCTCCCCCTCCTTTGTTAGAACAGATACTGACCTTCAGAGTGTACGTGTTTAGTTAAGTATTTGCTGCATAAATTTTTTAAATAATTATTAGCTGAACGCATAAGACCCACTGGGAACTTTTGTGCTCATGAAAAAATTGTACTAATTTCCTTACTAGACATGTATCAAGAAATTTACTCAGCAGAATGAAGTACAGAAACCCAAGTCTTCTCTCTGCGCTATGCTCATTTATCAAGCAAGAAATCTAAAGTGTGTTCCTGAATTCCATGTTACCCTTTACCATTAAAACATAGAGGCCAGCCCCAGTGGCCTAGTGGTTAAGTTTGGCACACTCCACTTTGGCAGTCCAGGTTCAGATCCTGGGCTCAGAACTTCACCACTCGCCTGTCAGCAGCCATGCTGTGGTGGCAGCTCGCTTTAAAAAAAAGGAAGATTGACAACAGACGTTAGCTCAGGGCAAATCTTCCTCAGCAAAAAAACACATAGATAGAGATCTGTAATTCTGAAATCGCTCTTTCTGTTTTATGAAAGAACCCTTAAATAAGCATTGTTTATGTTGCATCCTGTGAAATTTTATGCGCATTCACTAGCTTTCACACTCTGCGAAAATGTTTGTCTGCACTAGGTGGCAGTGTAATCCTGAAATTCGAAACCTAAGCTAAGGAGTCAGACTAGAATTTGATTTCCGGATAATTTTGATTTTAAGCAAATATTCCATTCTTGGTTATTTTCCATATTCCTTATGCAATATTGAAGCATCATAATTGATTCCATTTTAGGGTTGTTCTCAGGATAAATGTGCAAACACAACGCACTCTGATTGTTCATGAAAGTCTATTGAAGAAAAAAGACACAAAATGAACGACTAAATTTACCCCTCCCCGGTAGGTGAGCCATTCCCTCTGTCCTCCCAGGCCCCCGCGCATTTTAGCCTTCTAACTAAACGGAGAAATCCCCCAGGTTAGGAGTGTGGGCTCTCCAGACTGCTTAGGTTCAAATCTCAGCACCATCACTTTCTAGCCAGGAGACCCCAGAGAGGTAATTGACCTCCCTGTGACTCAGTTTCCTCATCTGTAAACATGAATAATAAAGGTAGCCATGTTATAGGCATACGTCAAGAATTAAAATGAATGCTTAAAATAGAGCTTAAAATGGTGCCTGGAGCACAATGAAGTTCAGCGACACATTTTTTCGCTATAATGCTGCGCTCTCCCGTACTTAACTCTCCCACTCTGCCCCATTCTGCGGCAGGAAGTGGTGGCTCATTCAGATCTCCTTAGGGGTGAAGAAGGTCGCTGTGCTAGAGGCGGGAAACCCTTAGGCAACATACAGCTAGTGGGAAAACCCACTTGCAGCTGTGGAGGCAAGCCAATCGGAAGCCCGCTCCTGCGCCCACACTCACATCTCTGGTCATTTGCTACTCGCACGATTCTTCCTCCCGCAAAGCTGCCCTTAACAAGCCCTTGACGCTCACCTCACCCACAATCATACCTTCTCTTTCACGATGCTCTGTGGTTCTTCAAGAACGTTTATCATCACCATCCCATTTGTACTTCATGACAGTCCAACAAGGTAGATGTGACCATCAGTTCTCCTGGTGAAGGAGCTTAGAGGAAGAGGCAGGAGGGCCGCATGAGTTCACGGTGACTTGGTGACGGAAGAGGCCTCCCAGGTTGTTGACCGAGGCTTGAACAGACACAAGATCAGGTGACTCCACCAATCACTGTGGAACAAGCAAGCACTGTGAACAAGATGCTTACAAATACACGGATATAAAACCGGCTTCTTAATTTTAGAAATAATATGGGAACATTACAGAAAAGTAGAAATATAGACGTAGAAAAAAGGAATCACTCAGTGGGACAACTCGCTGTGAACGTTTTAGGATGTTTTCTTCAGTCCATTTCTACGCACAAGCTGTGGTCACACTCGGCACAGTTTTACAACTTCCGTGATAGACATCACTCAGAGGACTTGCGCATTTTCTTTCAGAAAACTTAAATGCAATCATCCAGCACGCATGGAATGGACCGCAGACCCCGGGAGGAAGAACTCTGCCTTGGAGTCAAGGCTACAGCTTTTAATTCTGACTGCTGTAACCTCGAAAGAGAAAACAACTGTAGAGAAAGAAACATCTGAGTAAGTGGGGGAGGCTCTTCCAGCAGCTTGTGGTTTTTGAAAGACGTCCTTGTTCTCACCCAAAGCCCTGTGGGGCTGTGAACTCACAGCCACCGACTGACCACAGAGCAGAGAGGCGTGTGTGGACATTCCAGAGGCACCAAAGTGCAGCCCCAGGGGAGTCCTGCCTGCCACCACTCCTGCACTTCAAACATCCCTGAAACCACAGTTAACGCCAGGAATGGCAGTCGCAGCGACCCGTGGGCAGGTGAGAGAGACCCTGTGTTCTTCAGGACTGAAGGCAGAGCCTCGACAGGCCACAAGGGCCCCACCATTACAGCACCCAGGGGTCCCAGGCAGCGAGCAGTCCAGGGTGGACCAGCAAGGGTGCAAAAGTGGACAGGGAGTGCCAGGATGGTGACGGAAGCTCAGGACCAGGACTGCTGCCATCATCCCCGTCTGTCATGGCCAACGGCTCCACCAGGGTTTCTGGGACCTTTTCTAGAAGTGCGATATAAGAAGGAGATGGGAGAGGCCCACTCCTCCACCATGCCAAGAACTGTGCTTCCTACTTAAAGAAGTTATGCCCTTTAATCCTCATGACTGTTATTATTGCCATTTTACAGTTGAGGAAAGTGAGGCTCAAAGACGTTAGATAACTCACTAAGAGAAACTCCTTAGTGACAGGCCAAACTAAGCTTGGATTTATCTGACACCAAAGCCAATGTTCTTCCCATAATTATCGTTTCTGAGTACACACACACACACAATGCAGGATGTGCTTAAGTACATTTTCCATTTCACTGTGCATCTAATCCTTCATTATTATTTTCTTTTCTTCTTAAACTACCAAGCTGAAGAACTCCTGAAAGAGTATTTATCTGGAGAATACAAAAACACTAATTTGGAAAGATGCATGCACCCCTATATGTTCACTGCAGCATTATTCACAGTAGCCAAGATATGGAAACAACTTAAGTGTGCATTGAGGAAGTAATGAATAAAGAAGATGTGTGCATATGTGTGTGATGGAATACTATGCAGCCATGAAAAGAATGAAATCTTGTCATTTGCAGCAACACGGATGGAGCTTGAGGGTATTATGCTAAATGAAATAACTCAGAAGAAGAAAGACAAACCCCACATGATTTCACTCATATGTGGAATCTAAAAAACAAATGAAAAAACAAACAAACAAAACAGAAACAAACTCATAGATACAGAGTACAGATCAGTGGTTACCAGAAGGGAAGGGGGTTGAAGGGGTGGGCAGAAGGGATGAAGGGAGTCAATTATAGGGTGATAGATGATAGCTAGATTTTTGGAGGTGATCACTTTGCAGTGCATACAGATGTTGAATTATAATATCATACACCTGAAACTTATATAATTAAAAAAAGAGAGAGTTGATAAGATTTTCCCGTTGTACTGGTCACTGACTTGGTGCCCTAATTGAGCGAGCTGTGGCCAAAGGTTTACCTTACTGGAGCTTTGCTAAAAGCTACAAAGAGTGGTAGGAAAGGTCTTTTATATATTTTCCTGTGGTTCTATCCATATCAAAATTTGTCTCAGGTTCTAAACTCCCGCAAGTTAGAGACCTCAAGGATTTATAATCCCT
This sequence comes from Equus asinus, assembly GCF_041296235.1. Classification (NCBI taxonomy): domain Eukaryota; kingdom Metazoa; phylum Chordata; class Mammalia; order Perissodactyla; family Equidae; genus Equus; species Equus asinus. Next base: position 2,270,092 of record NC_091797.1, on the reverse strand, counting down.
CCCACACTTTCTCACCGGCTGCAGTCATCACATTGTATGTCTCTCAGTAGCCAAACTTCAACCAACGTCATATTTAGAGCACAGTGCTGGGCACTAAGGAAATTTTCAGAGCCAAGTGATGCCTATCTGCTCCCAAAGACGGACACAACGTATGCACACACACATACCCACACCCCAAAACTGTGAAGCACACTTTGGCCTAAAAGGACCCCCAAAGAAAATAAGTAGAACCATAAACAAGCATTCTGGAGACAGAAAGGCAGAGAAACTGGTATTGTCCAGGAGGATTCAAAAGCATTTCACAGAGCAAGTGACATTTGACCTTGACTTTGAGGAATGAATGGTATTTTCCAAGCAGAGAAGGGCAGAAAGGGTTACAAGGCAGTTGGAACAATGAGCAAAACCTCAGAGGCGTGAAAATGCACGGAGTGTGTTTGATGATGTTAAGACACAACTTAGCTTTGTGAAAACATTATTTGTGTGTCACAGGTAACCTAGGGCTTGAGCACATTAGTGTCATTAAACTGTGTTTGGCAAATAAATAAATAAAGGGTCTGACAATGTTTGAGACTATCTTATATTCGGCTGCCTACCGCATAAATGTTCTGTCACTGAAAAACGAATCTGCAATCCATTTGCTACAGTGGAAAACGTAGAAATAAGGGTTTCAGTTGTGGAGTGGCACAGTTCTAGTAGAACATTTTTGTTGTCTGCAAAGGGTTCTCAGTTTGGGGATTCCGTCAAGACACAGGAACACCAGGTGCCCTGAGGCCAGCAGCAAGGGAAGAGAGGCAAGAGGTCTTTATACTGCCACTGACGTTATGATTTATTTCTTCCATTAATACTAATAAGAGGCTACTAAGCTTGACTAAAGTGAGCTGCTAGGAAGGGTCGATGGCATCAGCAGCTGGCAATGCCTTCATTTCCTTGGGGGAAAGCTGATCGGTAAATAAAGATACACATTACTTAAAAAAATAGAGGTCCAAGAGAATCCTGGGTACATACTCAGTGATGGCTTCAGGCTACAAGAATGAAGGCACAGAGCCAAGAGTGGGAGACGTGTTGTGTGCAGGGGAGAGATTTGCAATGGAAGTTGCTCTGAATGGTGAGATGAGCTCTCCAGAGGAGCTCAGAAGGGAGGCAGAAAGAGGCAGAGTGTATCTGGAGAAACTCAAATGGGAATCGGCATGCCCGTGGTGTATTTCCTAAAACCCATTCAGTCAAGCGGAACAAAATAGTAAAGAAGCAATAAAGAATAAATGACCTAGAATTATCGGCCTCAACAAGGACAACTCGCTACACGGGGTTGCCTTCAGAAGCTGATGTAGAGAAACTGCAGCCCCGCAGGCTTTCAGCACTGTAGATGTTCTTCTAAGCTCTCTTATCTGAGAGGACACCATGGAAAGCCAGAAAATGTTAATACTGTAAACTGTTATTATAAGAATCATAGGAGTAACAAGTAGAACTCTGTCTCTTGTACAATATTGGGAAATGACATTTGGCTACAGATTTGTACCATAATAAAGTTGTCCACAAATACACACTATAAACACAGAAGGCAAGAAATAAATAACTTCAGTGTTATATCTGGAGGCTAAATAAGAGACCCTTGACGTGTTCTTGTGAGCAGCTATTTAAAAAGAAAAAATCCACCAAGTTAGGTGACCCTCGTTGGATTATAAATAACCTTAAAAAGGCTTTTTTAAAGAAATTGAAAGATTATAAAAAGCCTCGGGGTTTTGCTGTGTTGCCTACAGAGCCCACCACATTCATTCCTGTTGCTCTGTGACCAGAGTTACACCGGAGACAAATTCAACTATAATTTGCATAGTTGCGATTCATGTGTTTCCTTTAAAAAGTTAAGGTTTCGCTTTCTGCCAGACCTAAGTACCGCTGAGAAATAGCGATGCCAGTTTTAATATAAAATATTATATAAATTATATATAATATTTTAATATAAAATATTATATTTAATATAAAATGTAACCTTTCTCTTCATGTGCTACATCTTCCAAAACACCATTCGTCTCTCACCTACCACACTGCGCGCCCCACCCAGGGCACACTTCCAAGGCCTTCTTCAGCAAGCACCCCTTCCTCGAAGTCCCCCGTCCCTCCAGCCAGATGGTCTCCATTCTCCTCACTCATAGGAAAAGTCATTTAATGAAATGACGTGACATTCCGTTTCACAGGCAGAAGAGTATAGTAGAGAAAGCAGGAGCATCTAAGATTGGAAGACCTGGACTCGAGCTCTTCCTCGGTCCCCCACCGTGTGTCCTGTCGGTAGTCCTGTAACGTCACTGAAACAGCTTCCTTTTCTGCCAAACGGGGATGTCCCTTGGAGGCTCACTCTGAGACTCAGTGAGCTAATCCACGTGCAAAGCACAAAGTGCTTTTATTTCAGAAGTATTTAGGGAGCACCCCTTATATGCAGGACCCAGGTTTGAAAAAAGCCGAGTAATCAAAATTGAAGAAGGCAAATTATCAACTCAAAAGACCTTAAAATACAGTAGAGGAGTGAAGACAAATACTTTAGTAATTAAAACACACGGTGGTAAATAGTAAGTGCCTTGAGTAACACCTTAGGACTTCAACTCAACTTGACAAATATTCATGAAACAGGCTTTTGAGATACAAAATAAACATTATGGGTCACTGTCACCTGTCTGGGGAGAAGGTCAGACGCACAGCAACAATGTCAATACAAGGTAGATGATGATAAACACTATAACAGGTCTGGGTGGATAAACAGACAAGAAGACTCAGGCCCAGATGCTCAAGGATCGAGCTTGACAGGTGTCAGAGCTTAGGATCCGTTTCCAAAGACTGTTATTTTTATTTCCAGAAGATGTGAAAAGGACCAGATCTGGCATCAGATTGACCAACCCTGTAAGGCAGATGGATGCTGGGAAGAAGTGGAGATTCAGCTGAGCTGAGAAAGCACCCCAGTGAGAGACTGGGGGTGGATTATGTTTCTGCACGGCTGCAGCGGAGAGCTAACCACAGTGGAAGAGAAGAGACGAGCGTCAGTGGAGGTCAGGAGACAAGAGAGGGAGAAGCCAAGGCAGCCGTTGGAGGACAACAGGATTTAGCAAAAGCTTGTTTGTTTATTTGTTTGTCTTAAAATCATTTTTAAAAATAACAATTGTGTGGTGTTTATTACATGCTGGTGCTGTTCTAAGCATTTGACCTATATTGAGTCATCTGATCACGCGGCCACTGTGAGGGTGGGCAAGGCCATCCCCGCTGCGGCAATGCGGGGACAGAGGGTGGAGGGCGGCCCACGTTTGAGGGCAAGGAGCCAGTGCAGAACTCGACAGAGGAAGAGCTCAGGGATGAGACCACCAGTGTTTTCCTCATTACATTTTTCTTTAACTCCTAACTTCTCTACAATAGGCATTATCATCTTTATAATCAGGAAATTAAACAACAGGAAAACAGGCAATCACTTTGGTGATTTATATTGTCTTTAAATCATTCTATATTTCTTCTACGTAAAAATAAGCTTTCCAATGAGACAGTTAGCTCCCTTAGAGTAGGAGGGGTGCCTTATTTCTCCTTTCCCCTCACCATCCAGCACCTGGGTGTGTTTGTGTGTGTGTGTGTGTGCACGCGCGCGTGTGTGTGTCTTTTAAAGGGAATAAAATTAAACCAAACCAAACCCAGGACCTCGTCAGTATTGCCCCAAGTTTAGCTTTCCGTGTACTGACTCCCCTATATTATTGTCTTTTTCCTTTTCTTCTCTCCCCTTTCCGTTATCCTGTCTCCCCCACCACTACTTACAGACCTTAGAAAATAGAGATGCTCCTCTGGGCCAGCCAGACGGCGGATTGCTCTGCTGATGGCGCTCAATTTTCCCGCATTGGGATTCTCAGCCTTTCCCCTGCAGCGGGCCTGGTATCCAGGTAATCATTTGAGCATACTGTCATTTTTGTTTCCTTGCCATTTTCACAGGCTAAGGTGAGTTATACATTATATTGTAGTCTTCTACATTCAATCTTAAAGTAATTTAGCTTTCCTTCAAATTGTAGGTTTTTAACGTCGTTTGCTTGGCGGTGGTGGTGTGATTGCTGCTGTTGTTTATTTAGGGAAGAGAAAGCAAAAGCGGCTCTTTTTCCATATTTTTGTGTTCCCTCCTTTTTCCTCCTTCCCGATTGGCAAACCCGTCCCTGAAGTTCATGTTTCTCTTCATTCCTACGAGAACCGTCCCGTAGGTCCTCACTACCATACGTTAAAAGTTCAAGGAAGGAAGGCTACATGCGCGGTTTCTGTTCACGAGAACACCCGCTCTGAGTCCCATCGCCAGCCCAGGAGGGCTTCGTCTGGGAAGAAGACAGTCCCACGGGGAGAGGACATAAGCGTCGGGCCTGTCTGCATACGGTGGACCTCGGGCTGACCTGCATTGTGCACACTCACTAAAGAAGGACATGTTATAGGTGTGCACCTCCCTGGAAGCACGGGGAAGAGGGGTTCCAAGAGGAGAGTGGAAAGAGAACCCCCTCAAATAGAATGTGAGTTCTCCGCTCAGTGTGATTCTCTCAAAGCTGCCACACCATGCCTGACATTCTGGGACTACTTGTCCTCTGAATTTTTGGATCCGTAAGACACATTACAGCTGTTAGAAAGAGCCTCTTAGAATCACGTGGGGATCTTCCTAAAAATTCAGATGCTCAGATCCACCCACAGAGATTCAGATTTAATTGGTCTTGTATGGACCCCTGCCTGGGCCTCAGTATTTCTTAATTTCCTCCTCCACCCCACCCTCCCAACCTCTACCCCCACCTTCAGCGAGTCTAAGGAGCAGCCAGGTTGAGGACCAGCGGTATAGAGCCAGTTCCCAAACCTAAAAACTTCAGGGGTGGCTGAACACATATGCATCCTCACTGGATCTTGGAATACACTCTAGATCTAGTTTCTTTTTAATTGAGATGAAGATTGTATCTGAGGTTAAAAGAGAATCAAACCTATTTACCAAATTATGTCTTCTTTTCCTACAAACAGGCGCACAAATATTAAACTAAAACAGCACTCCCTGGGCTTCTCACGGGCCCAACCAAGCAGCCTGACCTAGTTATCTTTACACCAGCTGCATGTGGCATCACTCAACTTGCCCAGGAGGCAGCAAAGTCATCTGGGAGGGAAAATTATCCTTACACGCTAATAAGACTGAGCCAAGAAAGCAAAAGAAGCATATTCTGTTGAAAATAATTAGGACAAGACATAGCACTTCAAAGAAATCTCTAGTCAAAGAGATTGTATGACTCTGGCCTTGAACAGCAGGATACGTGGGGAGCCTTGGGATACAGAAAGCTGTTCCTTGCTTCAAGTCCTAGTTTCCAAGTATGTAGGAGATCAATACATAGGTCATCTAAACATAGTATGTTCATGTTTAGAATAACGAAACCTTTCACCTGTCAATTATTATTGAAAACTGAAGAATCACGTCCCAATTTAGAGGCATCAACCGAGATAAATCATGCTTCAAAGTTGTAATTACGCGCTCACTGCATCAGTGGTCTCTACTCAATTGCTTGGCCGTGTTTGCAGTTACTTTTAATTCCTGGTTGGTTTAATTTTCAGGGTAGGCAACTAGATTGAGACCCTTTCCTCAAAGTGCGAGAACTGTTTTCCTGCAATACAAGGAGGGCAGTGAGACACAATTCTCGTGACACTCAGTTTGAGTGGTTCTTTGTCTTATAAAACCTCCAGGCTGAGGTTCATGTCTCACAAACACACACACATTGTCTTTGCAGAGAGTCCACATTTCATTCTCACTAACATACAGACAAGGCATCTAGGAGGACTGGCTCATCCCGGCTCGCCCAGGATTTCCCCAGTTTTAGCCCTGAAAGTCTGGTGTGCTGGGAGCCACCCCAGGCCCAAGGAAACAGGGATGGTTGGTTACCCTACAAACACCCAGAATCAGAGTCCAGTCTGAGTAGACTTCGAGCTGTTGGACCCGTCCTTCAGGCCAGGTGTGCTTTCCTGCCCATGGGAAGCAATACGTGCAGAAGAAAACGGATTGATGCAACCTGCCAGGATGTAAGAGCTACTACCGTGCTTTGTATGTAACATCTGCAACCCTCCCAACGACTGTGCAGGATAATTACCATTGTCCCAATATTATAATACAAAGAAATCGAGGCTCTGATAAATCAAGCAACCTTTCCAAGACCCCCCTGGTAGTGAGGGGTAGAGCTGAGGTCCAGGCCTAGGCCTGTCTGACTTCAAAGCCTGCGCTCAGTCTATTTTACTCTCTGCCTCTTGCATTCTGGAATCCATCAACCATAATAAATTTTAAGAGACCCACACAGAGCAGATTTTATAAGAGTTAAAGCAAAACTAAGCAATAAAATACAGCGGAAGAATGGAATAACAAACAAAATATCAGAATCTATATGAATTCAATCAAATACAGGGCATAAAAAAAGACAACCAGCAGCTAATTGATGGATTAAAATTGCCCAAAGTCAAATGCGTGAGATTCTTTATAACATCCTCCCATGTATTCAAATAAAATAGTTATGGCCTTAGGCAGAAAGAATTTTCTATTCATATGCATGAAATAATTTCTTCCTAATTATTTCTCTTTGGAGTGAATAATAATGTCAAGCGTAAATATGATTTGTTGCTTAAATTTTTGCATTTTGATTTATCCTATATGCTTACAAAGAAAAACAGGATCATAAAGCTGTTATTTAAGAACTGTCTAAAAGAAGCAAGAAACTCTTGATTTATAATTTAAATCTTAACTCTGCGGATTTGTTCTCAGCATATATTTAAATCTAAGTTAAATCAGCACATATTTTTGGACTACCGTAATTGCAAGGATATTCCTAAAGCAATTCATGTCTGCAGCTTTTTACTTGAGATTCTTGTATACTCCTAATTTCTCTCTACGCGTCAGTCCTATTATCTGTCCCCTCCTGCTGGATCTTTGGGAAAGTGCCTGTCAAAGGAGATTTCCTTCCAGTAGCTACGCGTGGAGAAAAGAAATTGACTTCCTTCAGTGTTACTAAGAGTGAGTCTTGACGATGCGTGACAGCTAATGGCAGGGTCCCCAGGTGAATCTCTTAGTAGAAGAGCACACAGGCAGACTGGTGCTGACCTTTAACTGATTGTTTTTTAAATGCCTGCTCTTACGTCATGCCATCTTAGTGTTGTTCAACAACTTAAAAAAGTTTTAAATACTCTTAAATGTGGCCAGACGATCAGAATTACAAGTGGCAGAATCAACAATCAACCCTAAAATTGTCAGGGTCTCAATTGTTTCCAAAGTCCAATATTGTGGTTTACCAACACTACTGACATCTTCCAGAGCAGTTTAATAAAATGTCTTTAGGATATCATTTCCATCCATTTCTAGGATATGTTTTTCTCAGAGAAGTTCTGGACATAGCATATTTCAGAGCTGTAAAGATATTTTACTGAGGAAAACCTGGATAGCCTTTATGCTGGCATGGAAACGAGAGTTCACCGTTATGTTATACTCTATCAGAAATGGATCAAGTGTTCCTGGGCAGCTTTTACCAACTGGCCATGGTAGAGTGTGTGGATGTAACTTTGCCTCTGCAGATTATTCTCTAAGAGACGTGCAGAAGTTCCTGGTGGCAAGGATGACTTCCTTTGAACTTATTCGTCATTAAATGGACTCTGCTATTGCTGAATTTTGGGGCCTCAAAATTCATATGTTGAAATTCTAATCTCCAGTGTGTTAGAGTTCAGAGGTGGGGCCTTTGGAAGGTGATTAAGTCAGGAGGGTGGAGCCCTCAGGAACGAGATTAGCGCCCTTCTAAGAGAGACCCCAGAGACCTCTCTTGTCTCTTCCGTCATGTGAGGACACAGCAAGAAGACAATCGTCTATGAACCAGGAATAGGGCTCTCACCAGACACCAAGTCTGCAGTGCCTGGATCTTGGCCTTCCCAGCCTCCCGAACTGTAGGAATGCATTTCTGCTGTTTGTAAGCCACTCAGTCTATGCTGATTTTTATAGCAGCCCAAACCGACTGCGACAGGCTGTCACAGCACGTATGCTCGGATCTGTGGGCGTGAAGAGTCAGAGCGGGGAACTCCTCACCCAGCTGCTAAGAAACATAAGGAATCAGGAGTAGGAGAAAGGGCGTGGCTACTTTTACTTTAAATTAGGTACTATACGGATTTAGCATCATCTAACAGCATTGCCAGATCTTTTAAAAAATCTTTATAACTGCTTCCTCTGCACTAGCAAAGGAAAAAAATGGAAGAGAATGACCTGAAAGAAAAGCAAAACAAATTTTATAACTGTAATGCCTGCAAGCTCCTGAGAGTCTGGGTGGTTGCACTGCATTTTTTTTATTGGCTGCTAAATACGCAGATGTTTTCCTTCTTTAGTTATATTCTACCTCATTAGCAGCGGGAAAAGCAACACGCAAACTTGACTTTATTCTCGGTACTCAAGAAGAACAGATGGACATTTTGAATAGTGATACAAACTGAGCCATAAAAACAGAAAAACCTCTAAAATAGTTAAATAGTGCTTTTGCTTAAAAATTCAATTCAAAGGATTAGAGCTCTGGGCTGTTTCTAACTACAAATTCAGTGCAAGTCACCAGACACACATGATTAGAAATTATAGGTCATGTCTCCATTGACCTATGCTCTGCTCTTTTCCACACCAATCATTATATATTAGCAAGACAAGACTGGGCACAAATGGACATGTTAATTGCCAGTGCCATTAGAATTCCCATACTTCTGTAGTGTGAATGAAATTGCAAATTAAAACCACTAATTTGTGTATTTTTAAAAAGGTCCCATCATTACATAGGAACTTGAATGTGAAGAGAACAGAAATAACTCTCAAGCTAGTTGTTGAGAAGGGAAGTCATCTTTTACAGTTTCCATTTGGTAGAAATTTTTACACACATCTTTTTTTCCCCTAGAAACTTAGACATTGTGTGAAGCTGTAATGGCGCGAGGTAGGTGAGGAGGTGATCTGGAACAATCCTGGCTCAAGTGTTTTGGAATTCTCAGCAATAAGAAGTCAAAACCAGGTGGAAAGAGTCACAAAACCATCTTAGACCTGCTAACAGCAAAATGTAAGTCACATCTGTTTCTTTTGCTGAGGAAGATTCGCCTTGAGCTAACATGTGTTGTCGATCTCCCTCTTTTTGCTTGAGGAAGATTTGCCCCGAGCTAACGTCTGTACCAATTTCCTCTGTTTTGTATGTGAGTTGCCACCACAGCACAGTCACTGACAAGTGCTGTAGGTCTGTGCCTGGGAACTGAACCCAGGCTCCACTGAAGTGGAGCATGCTGAACTTAACCACTAGGCCACGGGGCCTGCCCCCCACATCTATATTTTTGATCCTCTGCAAGAGTACAAAACAAGAAATAGTTTTAGAATTAATAATTTTTTCCTTTCACATTATAATTAAAATTCTAATATTTCCCAGTTGTGACATAAATATCTTCTCCATATCCTGCATATTAGTTGGGTCATAACAATCTCCTAAGAGGGGCTCATCAAACACAATGTCACACCCAGGCAAGCCATACAATATGTACTGAATGGCAGGTCACAGCAGCCAAATCTAAGGAAGAGGGGGAAACGCAAATCCAATTCAAGGTAGGTGTCAGTGTCCACGTGAGATAATAGAGGCCACTAGTGATAAAAATTAAGCAATCTAAACAAAATGACAAAATTATTATATAGTGCTTCTGCATAAATACAACCATGACAAAAAGATTAAAACTAGATGCTATTGGTAAACACAAAATCCAGTGCAAGTCAACACATATGGGTAACTACAGATTCTCTCTTTCCACCGTTTACACTAGAGATATTGGGAAACAGGGCGGCAAGAGATTCCAGGATCCTAGTCAAAACAGTCACAGGCTCTTCTCACCCTTGCACCTCCCGACAGTGAGGACAGCATAAGGAAGCTGAGGCCCAGGGTTTATGGACGCATCGGGTAATAACAGTATCTTTTACAGTATTTCTGGGCTCAAGCTGAGGAAGATGAAGATCATTGCCAAACCATAGTGACTGTTGAAGACTGTGAGGGGCTCAGAATTTTAGCCTACTTGCAAGCTAACAAGATAGGCTCCCACAGATTCAGAGGTGGTGGCAGAAGACAAAAGATTCCTGGGTCAGAGACAAAGGACAGTTAGCTGTAGCCAGAGTATGAGCATTTGTGCTGGTTCCCTGGGCCCCGGTTCCCACAGGGTGATGTGAAGAAGGCCAGGTAACACCTGCACGTGTAGTGGGGCGTGTTGCGGAGAACTTAGGAAACCCAAATCTTTCCCAATGGCCAGTAAGCCTGTCAGACCTTATCCTGGAGGGAGACGTATTCATTACACCGAAGCATAAATGAACCCGACCCTTACTCCAGATAGAGACGCCGTCTCTGTCTTCCAAGGCTGTTCACTATACCATCATCCTTGAGAATATAATCTGGAATAAAGAGAGTCAATGCCTCTGCTCATAAGATGTATAGAAATTTAAGAGACTCATGGAGAATTATTTCTCAACACTGGCCAGGACCTAAAACTCCACACTAGATAAAGCTCATGGTCCTTTCCTTAAAGACCTCCACTTGCAGCTTAGCACAGCACAGCACTACCCTCCTCAGAGACTCTACATTCACCACCCCAGGCCCAAATTACCCCATTTTTTCCCTGCTGCTCCCCAGTGGTTTCTCCATGTTGAGTCTAGTCCTTCTTTTCAATCTTGTTTTGTTTCCTCCGGTGCCTGAACTACTCACTCCCAGCCCCAGATCTTAGATTCACCTCTGACTCATGTGCCTAGCTGATGCCGCCTGGCAAGATGCTCCCACAAGTAACCTGCCAGTAATCACTTCCTTACTAACTAGTACTGGGACTCCAGCACTGCCCTGATAAGGAAACCCCTCCCCTCAGATAGCACATACTGGCTGTGAAATTGATTATTTCTAGGGCTGGGTAGGACAACCTATAGGTGACTAGAGAATGGTTACAGGCAACTGGGTGTGGGTTCAGTCTGCCCTAGCTTTGTTTTTTCTTTCAATGAGTTTTCTAGAGAAGGAGGGGAGTCATCCTGTGCATGTGTGATTTTAGTTAATGCTGTGTGTAATAGTCTTTCAGTCTGTAAACCTAATATGTTGCCATAGAAACAGGTCTCCATCTGAAATGCATCCAATAAGTTCTGAAATTATCATTCCAAACTCCTTCATAAGTTGGAATAATTCCAACAGGTACCCAGAATGTCAGCGTTTAGGCAGTAAGCTGCATTTTCTCCTCTTATTTAATTATTTTAAATACAAGAAACGAGGAGAGAAGAACTCAGAGACGCATGAAAATACAAAGATATTCAAAGTAAGGATATTTCTTCTTGATTATTCTTGAAACAGCATTAAAATAGAGCAACATATGCCATTCAGAAAAGACAAGAGTTGTTTCAAATGACGAAATAGAACGAAATGGTTTATTTCAACAGCAGTATTCTTCTTAGCTAAGGAACATGTAAATTTATATATCGGAAGAATTCCAACTTCTAGAGTAGATTTTTAATACTCTCTTGCACCTCTTGTTTCCTTGAAAATCTTTTTGCCACATAATATTCCCAAATGGAAATTTACTAGAAGTTGTATAACCCATGAAAAGGGAACGACAGATCCAAAATTTCCAGAATTTAGGGACAAAATCAGAAATTTTTCTCCCAGGGAATTTGTGATAAAAAGAATAAAAATAAAATTAATTAGATGAGCCATCAGTAAAATTAGTCCACCTCAAATGATGATTAGTTCATGTGTTGGCAATAAAACGCAAGTGTTTCCCAAATCTCTTCCTGAAGTCCACATTATTTCACTAAAATTTCATCGGGAAAACACTGGCATAGCACCTCTGGAGCAGCACCGTTCTATAGAACTTTCTGAGATGATAGAAGTGTGCTGTAGTCGACACTGTCCAATATGGTAGCCACCAGCCATGTGAGGCTGTTGAGCGCTTGAATGTAGCTAGTGCATGACGAAAGAGCTGAACTTTTAAAAAATGTTAATTTAAGTTTGAATTGTGACATGTGGCTAGTGGCTACCATACTGGACAGCTCATCTTTATAAGCTAACACTCATAGCGAACACTTAATACTGAGAGTTGCGGTCGAACTGACAAGGTCCACCTCTGGCTTCACTATTTATTCTCTGTCACTCTTCTTTCCCTCATCGTTGGGTTTATGTGAAGATTTAATGTGTTACATTATTTACTACATAAATCTTAGCGATTATCATTATATACCATTCCACAATTTACTAGCTTTGTGGTCAAGTTACCTAACCTCACAGAATCTGAATAATTTCATCTGCAAAACAGGGTTAATGACACTACTGCACAGAGCTGTTCTGAGATTAAATGAAATGATGCATTAAAGTGCTTAGCACGTGCCCATCACGTGGACGCACTCAATACATGTTAGATCTTACTATTAAGTTATTATTAAAGCAATATTTTAGCAAGGGAAATTTTTTTAACTTCTAGGAAATACTGGAGAAAAATACTGGAGAAAACAGGGTGAAGTTATAACAATTTATGCTAGGTGAGCCAATAAATATTGAGCCAAAACAAATTTGTTCACCATCAAAATTTAGGACTTCAAACCCAGAGTGATTCCACCAAGATTCAAAAAACACACGAAATTCATCTTAGCACAGTCTGCCAACTTTTCTTTTTCTTAGTTGCACCCTTGTTAGCAAAAAATATATATGTATAATTTATACATATGTATATATATATATATATATATATATATATGATATATATTCACCTCGTCTTTCTTAGTACCGTGTTTTTCTTTCCTTATTTTCAGTACCTGGCAGCACAGGAAAGTTAGGTATAACAAATATATCACTTCAGGAAATCCTGTTTCCAGTTATTTCAAGATGTGCAGGCCCATCAATGACATATCCAGCTCTTAAGCAGCATGTTTATAGCTGCAGCTTTACACATTTCAAAAGATTTCTTAACGTGATATTCAAGTAAACCAGTAACTCTCACACACTTAATAACTCTCTCTCTATTTATATCTTAAATACAGTACCAAATGATAAAATATCTAAAATTTAATAGTTCAGGGAAATTTCCACCATCCTTCTTCAAATGTTACAGAAATACACGAAGTCTGAAAACTCGCAATTGGAATGCTCCTAGGTGCGGCTTAAACAGTTTTATGTTATAAATGGACCTGGTGTGCTCTTCGCATCATTTTTCTGGCTCTCGCAGTAGACAGGAAGGCTCTTGTTTGTCCAGCAATGTCTGCTTGGTAGGGTCTAAGTAGGTCAGGGCAAGGAGCAAAAAGCTTTTCTTTCAGTGAGAAATTAAAAACTCAGAACCCCCTTCATATTTAAAACAACTTTTCCCTGTACAGTTGCCCAAGCCCAAACAAGGAGCAGACCCCTTGCTCCCAGATGTGTGCTCACAGATCCTGAAGAGACAGCAAGCTTTCAGTTTTGGAACGACAGATTTCCTGGAATATTTTGGACTACGTTGACCACAGTTTGGGAAATAGCCAAGGTGATATCAAAGACTGGTGGGTGCATCATCCTCCACGTGGCTGCCCAGCAGCCAGCCCCCCGTCAGTGGGAGCGAGCTGTCATCAGTGGTCCACCTCTGTCAGGAAAGCTCCTTTGGCTTTGTGTAATTTTCAGGTACAGGCTGCAGTAAGAGTAGGAAGGAAGAAATGGTATGAAGGTTGGAATTAGGTTTAGAGATCCCAGAAGACGACCCCAATCTGGTTTTTCCAAGTCCTCCCAGATTGGAATATCGGATCTGGAACTCTCTGTCAAGAAGGCAAAGATCTCGTTTGTGCTGTGTCGTTTTGCAAGAGATAATGCTTCTATTGATCTCAACTTTCAACTAACACCTGCATGTGATGCAAAGGTTTTGATGGCGACGTTTAAACACTTTATTGTGTTAACAAGCATGATGCAGACAGGAACTGGGGTCTCCCCATTCCCTGAGTTCTACATGAAATTGCCTGGTCTGTGCAAGTCCAAAGCCCTTCGTAGGTCTTTGCTGATTTTCAGCTGATTCTATTCTCAAGGCCTCCTCTGCTTTTTGGTTCTTGCATCCATGAATGTGTCTCTACTTCAACTTGGACAGAAGATACAAACCTTTCATCAATTTCCACCAAAAAAAAAAAGGCCCACTCCTAGAGAACATTCACATGATTAATAGAACTGACTGAAGGTTTCTGTGGTGGGGTGGGTGGGTGAGCACGTATGAGAAAAGGTCGCCTCTCACATCATTCTGCAAATAACTTTAAAAATCTGTCAGCACCTTCTTGTTCTCTCCAGTTGCCTCTGGTTCCTGCCCCTCAGCCAACGTGAGCTGTGAGCCGAGGTACCTAGGGGACAACTGGAGAGGTCCCTGCCACAGGCTGAGAAGCAGATGACAAGTGGCACCAGGTGAGACTGTTTGACACCAGCAAAGTCCTAAACGGAGGTCACAATTCTTAAATCTCTGAGGCCCGTGCCTTAAATTCCTTCATCTTAGAGTAAAACCAGACTATTCTATCTGTGACATAGGGTAGGAAATGTAGGGACGCCACCCCACGGAACAATAAGAAGAAATAAAACTAGATGGGCGTAAATCTAGGTAAGCCAAAAGACAAACTCTCTCCCACGCCCCCACCCGGGTCCACGCTGTCCCAGGCGATCATGGATTGTGAAGAACAGTGACTCACACAGGACTAAATGGTGTTCAGGAGTGGACTTCAAACACAGCGCTCCAGGAAGTAAGCGCCAGCACACACGAGTACTAAGTCCCACAGCTTTGAGAAAGACATAAACAGGGAAAATAGCCAATACGCACACGCACACGCACACGCACACGCACAGGCACAGGCACACGCACAGGAACACGCACAGGAAAACGCACACGCACACGCACACGCACACGCACACGCACACGCACAGGAAAACGCACACGCACACGCACACGCACACGCACACGCACACGCACACGCACAGGCACACGCACACGCACACGCACACGCACAGGCACACGCACAGGCACACGCACACGCACACGCACAGGCACAGGCACACGCACAGGCACAGGCACAGGCACACGCACAGGCACAGGCACACGCACACACACAGGCACAGGCACACGCACACGCACAGGCACACGCACATGCACACGCACAGGCACAGGCACACGCACAGGCACACGCACAGGCACATGCACACGCACAGGCACAGGCACACGCACAGGCACACGCACAGGCACATGCACACGCACAGGCACAGGCACACGCACAGGCACAGGCACAGGCACAGGCACAGGCACACGCACATGCACAGGCACAGGCACAGGCACACGCACACGTACAGGCACACGCACACGCACACGCACACACACACGCACAGGCACACGCACAGGCACAGGCACAGGCACAGGCACAGGCACACGCACACGCACAGGCACAGGCACACGCACACGCACAGGCACAGGCACACGCACATGCACACGCACAGGCACAGGCACAGGAACACGCACAGGCACAGGCACACGCACATGCACACGCACAGGCACAGGCACACGCACACGCACAGGCACACGCACAGGCACAGGCACACACACACGCACAGGCACACGCACAGGCACAGGCACACGCACAGGCACACGCACAGGCACACGCACACGCACACGCACAGGCACAGGCACACGCACACGCACACACACAGGCACAGGCACACGCACAGGCACAGGCACAGGCACAGGCACAGGCACAGGCACACGCACACGCACACGCACAGGCACACGCACAGGCACAGGCACACGCACACGCACAGGCACACGCACAGGCACAGGCACACGCACAGGCACACGCACAGGCACACGCACACGCACATGCACAGGCACACGCACACACACAGGCACAGGCACAGGCACAGGCACAGGCACACGCACATGCACAGGCACACGCACACACACAGGCACAGGCACAGGCACACGCACACGCACACACACACGCACACGCACACGCACACGCACAGGCACAGGCACACGCACAGGCACACGCACAGGCACACGCACACGCACATGCACAGGCACACGCACACACACAGGCACAGGCACAGGCACACGCACACGCACAGGCACACGCACAGGCACAGGCACACGCACAGGCACACGCACACGCACATGCACACGCACAGGCACAGGCACACGCACAGGCACAGGCACACGCACACGCACACGCACACGCACAGGCACACGCACAGGCACAGGCACACGCACATGCACACGCACAGGCACAGGCACACGCACATGCACAGGCACAGGCACACGCACACGCACAGGCACAGGCACACGCACATGCACAGGCACACGCACACGCACACGCACAGGCACAGGCACACGTACACGCACAGGCACACGCACACGCACAGGCACACGCACAGGCACACGCACACGCACACGCACACGCACAGGCACAGGCACACGCACACGCACAGGCACACGCACACGCACAGGCACACGCACATGCACGCGCACACGCACAGGCACATGCACGCGCACACGCACACGCACACGCACACGCACACGCACAGGCACACGCACACGCACACGCACAGGAACACGCACAGGCACACGCACACGCACAGGCACACGCACACCCACATGCACACGCACAGGCACACGCACACGCACACGCACACGCACAGGCACAGGCACACGCACACGCACACGCACACGCACAGGCACACGCACACGCACACGCACACACACACGTACACGCACAGGCACAGGCACACGCACAGGCACACGCACAGGCACACGCACACGCACACGCACAGGCACACGCACACGCACACGCACAGGCACAGGCACACGCACACGCACACGCACAGGCACAAGCACAGGCACACGCACATGCACACGCACACGCACAGGCACACACACACACACACGCACACGAACACACACACGCACACGCACGCGCACACATACACGCAAAGGCACAGGCACAGGCACACGCACACGCACAGGCACACGCACAGGCACACGCACACGCACACGCACACGCACAGGCACAGGCACACGCACAGGCACAGGAACACGCACACGCACACGCACACGCACAGGCACACCCACACGCACACCCACACGCACAGGCACAGGCACACGCACAGGCACAGGCACACGCACAGGAACACGCACACGCACACGCACACGCACAGGCACACCCACACGCACACCCACACGCACAGGCACAGGCACACGCACAGGAACACGCACACGCACACGCACACGCACACGCACAGGCACACGCACATGCACACGCACAGGCACAGGCACACGCACAGGCACAGGCACACGCACACACACAGGCACAGGCACACGCACATGCACAGGCACAGGCACACGCACACGCACACGCACAGGCACACGCACATGCACACACACAGGCACAGGCACACGCACAGGCACAGGCACACGCACAGGCACACGCACAGGCACAGGCACAGGCACACGCACACGCACACGCACACGCACACGCACAGGCACACGCACACGCACAGGCACACGCACACGCACAGGCACACGCACATGCACGCGCACACGCACAGGCACATGCACGCGCACACGCACACGCACACGCACACGCACACGCACACGCACAGGAACACGCACACGCACACACACACACGTACACGCACAGGCACAGGCACACGCACAGGCACACGCACAGGCACACGCACACCCACAAGCACACGCACAGGCACACGCACACGCACACGCACACGCACACGCACAGGCACACGCACATGCACACGCACAGGCACACGCACACGCACACGCACACGCACAGGAACACGCACACGCACACACACACGTACACGCACAGGCACAGGCACACGCACAGGCACACGCACACGCACACGCACAGGCACACGCACACCCACATGCACATGCACAGGCACACGCACACGCACACGCACAGGCACACGCACACGCACTGGCACAGGCACACGCACACGCACACGCACAGGCACAGGCACAAGCACACGCACACGCACAGGCACAGGCACACGCACAGGAACACGCACATGCACACGCACACGCACATGCACACGCACACGCACAGGCACACGCACACACACACGCACACGCACACGCACGCGCACACGCACGCGCACAGGCACACGCACACGCACACGCACACGCACAGGCACAGGCACACGCACACGCACACGCACAGGCACAGGCACACGCACAGGCACACGCACACACACACGTACACGCACAGGCACAGGCACAGGCACACGCACACACACACGTACACGCAAAGGCACACGCACAGGCACACACACACGTACACGCACACGCACACGCACACACACACGTACACGCACAGGCACAGGCACACGCACAGGCACACGCACAGGCACAGGCACACGCACAGGAACACGCACAGGCACAGGCACACGCACACGCACAGGCACAGGCACACGCACACACACAGGCACACGCACAGGCACAGGCACAGGCACACGCACACGCACAGGCACACGCACACGCACAGGCACAGGCACACGCACACGCACACCCACACGCACAGGCACAGGCACACGCACACGCACACGCACAGGCACACGCACACGCACACGCACACGCACACGCACACGCACAGGCACACGCACACGCACACCCACACGCACACGCACAGGCACACGCACAGGCACAGGCACACGCACACGCACACGCCCACGCACAGGCACAGGCACACGCACAGGCACACGCACACCCACACGCACACCCACACGCACAGGCACAGGCACACGCACAGGAACACGCACACGCAGAGGCACAGGCACAGGCACACGCACACGCACAGGCACACGCACAGGCACACGCACACGCACACGCACACGCACAGGCACAGGCACACGCACAGGCACAGGCACAGGCACACGCACACGCACACGCACACGCACAGGCACAGGCACACGCACACGCACACGCACAGGCACACGCACACGCACACGCACACGCACAGGCACACGCACAGGCACAGGCACACGCACAGGAACACGCACACGCACACGCACACGCACAGGCACACCCACACGCACACCCACACGCACAGGCACAGGCACACGCACAGGAACACGCACACGCACACGCACACGCACACGCACACGCACAGGCACACGCACCGGCACACGCACACGCACACGCACAGGCACACGCACACACACAGGCACAGGCACACGCACAGGCACACGCACAGGCACAGGCACACGCACAGGCACAGGCACACGCACAGGCACACGCACACGCACACGCACACGCACACGCACACGCACAGGCACAGGCACACGCACAGGCACACGCACAGGCACACGCACACGCACATGCACAGGCACACGCACACACACAGGCACAGGCACAGGCACACGCACACGCACAGGCACACGCACAGGCACAGGCACACGCACAGGCACACGCACACGCACATGCACACGCACAGGCACAGGCACACGCACAGGCACAGGCACACGCACACGCACACGCACACGCACAGGCACACGCACAGGCACAGGCACACGCACATGCACACGCACAGGCACAGGCACACGCACATGCACAGGCACAGGCACACGCACACGCACAGGCACAGGCACACGCACATGCACAGGCACACGCACACGCACACGCACAGGCACAGGCACACGTACACGCACAGGCACACGCACACGCACAGGCACACGCACAGGCACACGCACACGCACACGCACACGCACAGGCACAGGCACACGCACACGCACAGGCACACGCACACGCACAGGCACACGCACATGCACGCGCACACGCACAGGCACATGCACGCGCACACGCACACGCACACGCACACGCACACGCACAGGCACACGCACACGCACACGCACAGGAACACGCACAGGCACAGGCACACGCACAGGCACACGCACACCCACATGCACACGCACAGGCACACGCACACGCACACGCACACGCACAGGCACAGGCACACGCACACGCACACGCACACGCACAGGCACACGCACACGCACACGCACACACACACGTACACGCACAGGCACAGGCACACGCACAGGCACACGCACAGGCACACGCACACGCACACGCACAGGCACACGCACACGCACACGCACAGGCACAGGCACACGCACACGCACACGCACAGGCACAAGCACAGGCACACGCACATGCACACGCACACGCACAGGCACACACACACACACACGCACACGAACACACACACGCACACGCACGCGCACACATACACGCAAAGGCACAGGCACACGCACAGGCACACGCACACACACACGTACACGCACAGGCACAGGCACAGGCACACGCACACACACACGTACACGCAAAGGCACGGGCACAGGCACAGGCACACGCACATGCACACGCACAGGCACAGGCACACGCACACGCACAGGCACACGCACGCGCACACGCACGCGCACAGGCACACGCACACGCACACGCACACACACACGTACACGCACAGGCACAGGCACACGCACACGCACAGGCACAGGCACACGCACATGCACACGCACACGCACACGCACACGCACACGCACACCCACACGCACACGCACAGGCACACGCACAGGCACAGGCACACGCACACGCACACGCCCACGCACAGGCACAGGCACACGCACACGCACAGGCACACGCACAGGCACACGCACACGCACACGCACACGCACAGGCACAGGCACACGCACAGGCACAGGAACACGCACACGCACACGCACACGCACAGGCACACCCACACGCACACCCACACGCACAGGCACAGGCACACGCACAGGCACAGGCACACGCACAGGAACACGCACACGCACACGCACACGCACAGGCACACCCACACGCACACCCACACGCACAGGCACAGGCACACGCACAGGAACACGCACACGCACACGCACACGCACACGCACAGGCACACGCACATGCACACGCACAGGCACAGGCACACGCACAGGCACAGGCACACGCACACACACAGGCACAGGCACACGCACATGCACAGGCACAGGCACACGCACACGCACACGCACAGGCACACGCACATGCACACACACAGGCACAGGCACACGCACAGGCACAGGCACACGCACATGCACACGCACAGGCACAGGCACACGCACAGGCACAGGCACACGCACACGCACAGGCACAGGCACACGCACAGGCACACGCACAGGCACAGGCACAGGCACACGCACACGCACACGCACACGCACACGCACAGGCACACGCACACGCACAGGCACACGCACACGCACAGGCACACGCACATGCACGCGCACACGCACAGGCACATGCACGCGCACACGCACACGCACACGCACACGCACACGCACACGCACAGGAACACGCACACGCACACACACACACGTACACGCACAGGCACAGGCACACGCACAGGCACACGCACAGGCACACGCACACCCACATGCACACGCACAGGCACACGCACACGCACACGCACACGCACACGCACAGGCACACGCACATGCACACGCACAGGCACACGCACACGCACACGCACACGCACAGGAACACGCACACGCACACACACACGTACACGCACAGGCACAGGCACACGCACAGGCACACGCACACGCACACGCACAGGCACACGCACACCCACATGCACATGCACAGGCACACGCACACGCACACGCACAGGCACACGCACACGCACTGGCACAGGCACACGCACACGCACACGCACAGGCACAGGCACAAGCACACGCACACGCACAGGCACAGGCACACGCACAGGAACACGCACATGCACACGCACACGCACATGCACACGCACACGCACAGGCACACGCACACGCACACGCACACGCACACGCACGCGCACACGCACGCGCACAGGCACACGCACGCGCACACGCACACGCACAGGCACAGGCACACGCACACGCACACGCACAGGCACAGGCACACGCACAGGCACACGCACACACACACGTACACGCACAGGCACAGGCACAGGCACACGCACACACACACGTACACGCAAAGGCACACGCACAGGCACACACACACGTACACGCACACGCACACGCACACACACACGTACACGCACAGGCACAGGCACACGCACAGGCACACGCACAGGCACAGGCACACGCACAGGAACACGCACAGGCACAGGCACACGCACACGCACAGGCACAGGCACACGCACACACACAGGCACACGCACAGGCACAGGCACAGGCACACGCACACGCACAGGCACACGCACACGCACAGGCACAGGCACACGCACACGCACACCCACACGCACAGGCACAGGCACACGCACACGCACACGCACAGGCACACGCACACGCACACGCACACGCACACGCACAGGCACACGCACACGCACACCCACACGCACACGCACAGGCACACGCACAGGCACAGGCACACGCACACGCACACGCCCACGCACAGGCACAGGCACACGCACAGGCACACGCACACCCACACGCACACCCACACGCACAGGCACAGGCACACGCACAGGAACACGCACACGCAGAGGCACAGGCACA